>NC_140583.1:131708215-136508215 GCF_964204655.1 Triturus cristatus | reverse complement strand
ACCGCGGAGCCTCCTATCCCCTTGGCTGATATCACTGGGTTGTTCCACCCGACCGCAAAGGTGGTTAAGCCGGGGCCCCTCCTCGTCCGAGTGGCCTATAAATGCTACCGCCGTACTCTTTATCTAACCCGGCAATATGTCCCTTATGCCCCTGCCATACTGATAGAGGGCTCCCCTAGTGAGCAGAGGGTGCTGCGCTCGACTGAGCTCGCAGATTGGCATGCGGCGGATATTCACACATTGGGGGACCTCTACCGAGATGGTGCTCTTGTCCCATTCGCCTTGTTGGCGGAGGAGACAGGGTTACCAACTGGCCAATTTCTCCGTCACCTCTCACTGATATCGAGGCTGGTGAGTTGGTGGGGAGATCTCACGGAGGAGCCAGAGCAGCACCTCACGATGCAATATCCACATGTCATGGGGCGGGGGAGACATATGATACGCTGGTTCGCAGCTTCCCTGCGCGCACATACGGCGACCGACTTATCCCCGCTACGCCGTAAATGGGAGGCGAACCTGGCCCGCTCCATAACCGACAAGGAATGGAGCAGAGCGCTGCAGGGTCCAACGCGGATCCCCAGAAACATGCGATTCCGCCAAATCCAATACTTTATTCTACATAGAGCATATCTCACACCCGACTCTATAAATCGGTATTTCCATCGAGCAGACGCAGGCTGTCCACGCTGCGGGGTGCTGGACGCTGGACTGGTTCACAAGCTGTGGAGCTGTCCCGCGCTGGGATTGTACTGGCGGGTGGTGCATGGAGCATTAAGTGCATGCGCGGGTCGGCTGGCACCGCTGGAGTGGCCAGTCTGCCTGTTGCTGCTATTGTTTTGTTGGGGCACTAGTTGTTCTGCCCCCCCTTTTCTTGTTGGTTAATGAGCTGTTTAGAAGAATACAATAGGGAAGTGCGAATTATGAGTGGTTCCTTCAGGGGGATCTCCCCACCGACGTGAAAGCAAAGGGGGATGTTGAGATGATGGAGCTGGCTGAGAGGCCTATAATGTTCATCTTTCCTAGAAAGCGGACGTAGCACTTGATCCTGTTCGTTACTATACTCATGACTAGAGATGTACCATTAGCCATCAGATTGCTCAGTTGTACCATGTACTTTATTTGTATTCATAAAATGCCAATAAACAGATTTCATAATAATCAAGACCTCTCTGAAACATGCCCACATCACAGGGAGTGGAAAATGACTGACAAGATGGCTGACCCTGGGTCCTGCTGTGGGGAGCATAAGGCCCTGCTAGGGCTTGTGTGCAAATCAGAAGCAGGACACCACTGACTGACATCCTGAAAGACAACTTGCACGCCTACAATGGAATCACGTTTTATGATGGGAAGGAGGACTGAAAGCCCTGACCATACTACTCAGCATGGGGAGACACCCCCCCCAACACAAACTCCACACAACTCACCGGGTACAATGCATTGACACACACCTCATTGAAATATCAGCAAAAGATACCCCGTACTGGGTGCTGCTGTGTGAAGCACAGGGGCTCACTTGGGACTTGTAGCCAAACAAACACCAGGATTTCACAGTCAGCCATCTTGCCATTGCTGTCCCAGCCCCTCACAGGGAAGCAGAGTAAAGAGGAAGGAAGCATGGGCATGCTGGGAAGAGGGGTGTAGCCAAGAGTATGATGGGAGTCGCAGTCACAGACAACCTACACCCACCCACATGGCCCAGCAATACCAAACTGAACCATACTCGCCTCACAGGGAGTGGGAAGGGGCTGACAAGATTTCTGACACTGGGCTCTGTTGTGGGGAGCGCAAGGCCATGCTGGGACTTGTATCCAAATACACACCAGGATTTCACAGTCAGCCATCTTGCCATTGCTGTCACATCCCCTCACAGGAAAGCAGAGTCAAGAGGGAGGAAGCATGGGCATGCTGGGAAGGGGGGTGTAGCCAAGAGTATGATGGGAGTCGCAGTCACAGACAACCTACACCCACCCACATGGCCCAGCAAGACCAAACTGAACCATACTCGGCTCACAGGGAGTGGGAAGGGGCTGACAAGATGTCTGACACTGGGCTCTGTTGTGGGGAGCACAAGGCCATGCTGGGAAATGGCCAACAACAATATCAAACTCTGTCCGTGAAAAGATGGGAAAAAGCAGTGTACAGGCAGGCATCTGTTTGAAAAGTAGAAAATGTCATGTTTGTGAAACAACGATGCATGTAGAAACATAAATCACATTGTGTGTCTCTTCCAAACACAGGTGGTGCTGGGCACCCAGCACCAAATGACGAGGATACCCAGTCCCAGACTCTGGTGGACACTGAGCTCTCTGGTCTGACTCTCTCACTGTCCTCTTCGGATGACGACGACCAACCTGGCCCCTCCGGTGTGAGCCATCATGCAGCACCAGCAGCATCAACATCTGCCCCCCCTGTACCTACGCCTCCAGCATCTGGACACCGACAGGGCACCCCCACCAACACGGACAGACCAAGGACAATCAACACCCACAGCACAGGGACACAGGACCCCCCGGAAGCTACAGCCAACACCACCAGCAACACCACCCAAGGGGTCGCAGTGTCACCTGTGCGTACCGCCGCTGGTCCTGCCCGTGTGGAGAGGTGTGCTGGGAGGGGTGGGAGGCACAGGACGCGCCTTGCAGAGGGGTCTGGACTGCATGATGACCCCCAACTGCCACGCATCTTAGATGCGTACCAGGATAGCACCAGAGGATTTGGCCAGGTAGTGGGGATCCTCAAGGACATGCAACACGAGCAGGTCGCCCACCATGCCCGCATAGAAGCCAAGTGGGATGACATCACTGCAGTGCATCGGGACATACTACAATGCCTCCGCCAGATCAACACCAATCTGTCCACACCCCCCTATGTGCCCACAACATCTGTCACAACACCATCTGCCAGCACCACAGGGAGGGAGGAGAACTCTGGCGGAGAGTCCCCTGCACCGCAGAGACCAGCACATGAGGATCCCCCCGCCCCCCCGGAAGAAGAGGGGTCGTACGAAGAAGGACATGTGAGAGGCACTTTGTGCGCAACCCGTTCACCTTGTCCAATCGCACACAACTCGCCCACATGACATGGAGGGTTCATGTTGGGCCAATGAATCAGATGACTGTGGACTTTACTCTGGACATTTCATCTACCAGCTCTTCCAACTCCACTGTGAACTTTGGATTCCCAAACCACTGTACAGCACCCACCATCCTGTGCACTTCCCTCACACATGTTTGTAAATAAACTCACCAGTACACCATACTTGCCTCTGTTGTGATTCCAACGTGTCATGTTCAGGGAGATGTCAATGTGCTACACAACACAGTGCATGCCAAATACTGCAACAATATGACCAACGTAAGGTGAGTCATGGGGATGTGACAAATGTGAGGGACACACACCACTATGGCAACACAAAACATACTCACCGTGGCCATGTTACTCATCACACACAATGATGTTGACCTGAAACACATTGGCATGCACAGACACAACACCAAGCCCAGTCAGTGGTAACAAGTCTACAGGTGAGGTAAGCAGATGTCACTCAGATGTGGGAAGACAGACAATGCACATAACAAAGCGTAGCACAGGTTCATTACACATCAGCAACACGTTTATTCCACACTAGTTGCATGGTAATTCTACGTAACAGTGGACACACGCTCACAATGTGTTGGAGAATGGAAGTCCAGGGATGTGTGGTACATCAGTTGATGGGAATTGTCAACTTCTACACTGGTGTTGGCTTCTGAGTGTTGGGGGTCAGTGTTGACCACACAACAGGCAAAGTACCCTGGGAAGGACAGACAAGATACAGTCAAAAGCACAGAAGAACAGGAGAGAAATGCAATACACATGCACAAAACATGTTGCAAAACACCTACACAAACACTAGTTAGCAGTACTACCCTATTGTGGAGTACACACCACCTGAATGGACACATCACAGCACGCATCCAGTCCAGTGGCACACAGACCCACTCAAACAGCAACAGAACTGGCTCAACACATTCCAGGATACCTCCATACATTCACATAACAACCCTGGAAACTCACATTCAGGTGAAGTTGTTGATGAGCTGGGAGCGGACGTCATCATCATCTTCATCATCACTGGCATCTTGGCCCAGGCCGGGATCCTCCACAGGTGCCGGAGGTTGGTCGTCGTCATCGTAATCCTAGATGAGAGGCCCCTCCTTCCGCACCGTCATGTTGTGTAGCATGCAGCAGACAAGGATTATTTTGCACACCTTCGCAGGCTCATATGGGAGGGCACCTCCGGTCTTGTCCAGGCAGCGAAAGCGGCTTTTCAGGAGGCCGAATGTCTGCTCAATCACCCTCCTGCTCCGACCATGTGCCTCATTGTAGCGCATCTCGGTTGGTGTGACAGGGTTCCTGAGGGGTGTCAGCAACCACGGCATGTTGGGATATCCGGAGTCACCTACACACACAAAAATGAACAAGTAGCTGAGTTTTGTAGGAGTGCAGAATACAACAGTGACAAACACACACAATGAGAAACAGTCAGTACACACCGACAAGCCAGGCATGCTGAGCTGGCATCTGTGACATCAGCGTTGCAATGCGACTACTCCTCATAATGTAGGCATCGTGCGTAGAACCAGGGAACCGTGCACACACATGTGTGATCGACATGTCAGCAAGATAGACCACCAGAGCATTGATGGAATGGTAGTGCTTCCTGTTCCGGTATGCCTGCTCATGTGCCTGTGGTGGTATCAGGGCAACATGTGTCCCATCAATAGATCCGATGACGTTCGGCATCCTCCCCAGTGTATAAAAGGCATCCTTAATTTCAGGGAGTTCATCTGGGCTCAGGAACTTGATATACAGGTTGAGGAATTGCAACATCCCCTCCAAGACATAGCGTAGCACCCGACTAAACATCGTTTGCGACATACCACCAGCAGTAGCCACAGTGTACTGGAAGGAAACATTAGTAAAAAAGTGCAGGGCTGCGATCACCTTCACCTCTGGGGTCAGTGCTGTAGGGTATGTCCGGCCAGGTAGCAGATGTGGCGCCAACTGCTCCGCCAACTCCGCAATCAGTGGCCTGGTGAAGCGGTACCGTCTGATGCAGTTGCGTTCCTGCATGGTTGCAAGGTCTGGGAACGGACGATGGACATCTGGTGCCCTGCAGTACAGAGATGCACATAGGAAGATTGTCCGTTCATCCACGCATGTGGCCATGACCACGATCACTATCACATGCTAGTTCATGACATTACACAATGTACTGAAGTGTGTGCAGTTGGGCATGGACACATATGTCACCTACAAGACCACCACCTTACATCTCAATTCCACATGTCCACATGAGTCCCATGTAGTGCAATGGCCAATCATCTGGCTGTGTCACCCAAACTATGTGCTGCTGCAACGTTCAAAAAACACACCCCAGTGACAATTGAGGCCTCATGTCTCCCAGGCATCACAGATCTTTGCCATGCAGAAACCCAGGCTCCCTGTATTGCCACATCAACACAGCAATGGACATGGCGTAGCACATACACACCACAAGGCAAGCGTAAGTCCCACAGGTAGTGGCCACTGTTGTTCCTGCCGGCCCTACATATACGTCTCTTAGACACACACCCCATCAAGGGTGATGCATATACCACATGGATGTGGAGACTGTCACCCATTGGTAACGTGATCAGATACATCTGAGACACAACATGCACACAGACTGTGGGTGCACATCAGTATTGTGGCTACAAGTCTCACTGTGACGTACATGCATCACCCCCAGGACTCAGGGTGTATGTGACATGTCCTAAACATATCCAACCTGACACTGTGGCCTTGACTAATGCCCATTACTGTCCAATTGCACATCACAGTGGTAATGTGCACAACACACAAAGGATTCTGCCCCCATGTACACGTGCACAGCCTGGGAGTGGCTGCACAAAGTGCCAGCCAAAATAACAGATGTGGCCCCCCCAAATACCCAGGGAATGCAGCCTTACATGCCATGGGACACTGTGTGGCCAATGCTATAGTGTGGCAGGTGTCCATGGCCAGTATATGTGTGTTGCATCCGTCTAATAGTCACACTAATGAGGTCCGACGTGGGTGACAATGCGTATGCATTGCACGTGTCATGTCCGAGCCGTGCGTACGCTTTGTCATTGAATGCAATGAGGTCCGACGCGGGTGAAAATGCATACGCATTGCACGGGTCATGTCCGAGCCGTGCGTACGCTTTGTCATTGAATGCAATGAGGTCTGACGCGGGTGACTATCATGCATACGCGTCGGACAGGCATGGTCCGAGACAGGCGTATGCCTTGGCCATTGAATTGGATGGAGACAGGTGCATGTGTACATTCAAAATACGCAAAATGAACGAGCCGGGCGCACCCATTGGCTCTGGACTGTCATGGAGACGGATGCGGATTCAAAAGTTGTACGAGTTGTACACTGGAAATTCAGTTGGATGCCTACAACAATGTTGCAATTTCAAGTGTTCCATGAAGGTGAAGATTTGAACGATGCGGATGGCGTGTACGAGTCGTACTTTTAAATGGATTGGCCAGATTCATAGAATGCAACCGTGTTGGACCTATCACTTTAGACACATGACACAGATTCTGCCTCTGCTGCACAGATATAAGGCTGGCTGGCCCCCAGGAAGCTCACTTGCCTGCACTACATGCTACTGGACAACATCCCTGCTACCATTGCTGCTGTCTCTGCATCCTCTGGCTCCTGCTATGGCACGTACTCTGGAGAGGGCCCCAGCCTTCACTGAGGAGGAGAACCAGGCCCAGCTGGACGGGCTCCTTCCAGAGTACAGAAATCTCTATGGGAAACCAGGGGAGCAGGTGAGTGTGCAGACCACTGCCTTCCTAATTATGCATGTTGTCTGACTAGCAGTACTAGCAGTGTGTACACCAGTGGCAAACAGTCTCAATGACTGCTTTCATCCCCCAAAGTGTGTAGGTACATAAAATGAATAGTTTTCCTGCAGCTAAAGTGCATTATTGCAAGCTCAAACTATCCAGGCATTGTTAACATGTCAGACATGCATGTACTTTTGCCACCCCCATGGTTGCACTACCTGTGTAATTGATTTCCCTTTGTGATGATGACATGTCTAAATTGTGCTGCAGCAATCTGGGGCATGTGTGTTAATGTACTTTTCACTTTGTCCTCCTCACAGGTTAATGCCCACCAGAAGCAGGAGATCTGGCTGACTATTGCCCGGGCTGTTCGTTCTGTGGGGGTCTACAAGCGCCGGATCCGCAACTGCCAGAAGAGGTGGCAGGATCTTCGGGGCTGGACCCGGAGGATAGCTAGAGTCCAGCTGAAGCTGTCACCTCCACGCAGGAGGGGTGGACACCGGACCCTGACTCCCCACATGCTCCGGATCCTGGAGGTGGTCTTCCCGGACCTGGATAGGCAGCTGAAGGCCAGATAGCAGCAGGAAGGGGGTGAGTCCATGTCTGATCTGTGTACTATGTCTGACATGCAAATAGCAGTCTTTTGTCCTGCTCACACTTCCACGTTACGTAGCTCTTGTAGTCCCAAACACAGGTCCCTCATTTGTGTGATGCACCCTCCTCATCTGTTCCACAGGTGTGGCCCCTCAAATCTGTTGCTTGTGTCACTAGGGCACTGTGTCCCTGCAGTCAGCTATGCTTCATGTACCGGTCAGCATCAGTTCCCGTGAATCTGTTGTGTGTTTCATGGGTGGGTCAATTGTTTACACAATGCCTGAGATCTGACATGTGATCTGTGTGTGCCCTTGAGATGTGTACCAATTGCTGGTCTGACTCGCAACATGTGGCTGGGGTATTCCAAACAAACCCATGCAGCAGGGGACTCCAATTTAGGGGCATCAGGAGTATGTATAGCAAGTATGTCTCACTTGCTTAGCCACCTGACTACTGTCCAGGGCCAAACACTGTTCCACTTAGTCCTGGCCAGTCATGCCCCCTCAAGGGCATTTACAAACACTCTGTAATCCCACTCCTGATTATGAAATTGCAGGTTGTGCTCAGTGACATGTGCCCTCATGTGTATGCCTCTGTGTCATCAGGGTGTTATGTTATATTATTTTATGAGGGATTTATGGAGCGCACGGCTACTCAAAAAGGTGTGGCTTATTGCTACGTACAACTGGGGTGTCCATGATTCAGAGGGTCAGCATGACATCTGCGATGTGACTGTGAGAGACAAGACCTGTGTGACATATAGGTATGTGATCCTCTGACACAATGGTGTATGCAACTGTGTCCTTCATGCAGCTGAGTTACATGCATGGCAGACTGTGATGTGTTAATGTACATGGATTAGTGTTTGCTGCCACTCATATGTCTGATTTGCATGATGTGGGTTCTTCTGGGTCCTGGATATGTTGTTTGCATGGGATGGGCAAGTGCGCCGGTCATCTGCTGAGTTAGCTTTACCCCAGAGCTAGGATTGCGAGTCAGTGCATATTGTTGTTGTCTGTATGCCATGCCCCTGTGACAGGAGACAGTGTTGACAGTGTTGACTGACTTTCAGGGCATACCAGTGCCATGGCATTTAACTTGCTATGAGTGAGCCTGCATTGTGTTCAAGTGTGCGCCATGCACCACACTGTGCCATTGCCCATCAGGACAGGAGTACATCATATTGTGTGTTGCTGGCATGCATCACAAGCATGTGGAATGAGTCTCTGCCCATCCCTTCACCCGGACACCTGTCAGTAGCAAGAGATGTGCTGAGTGTATAGTGACATACTCCTACATGTTCACTTGCATGTACAACTGATGTGTTGGTGGTGCATGTTGGCACATTGGGGTGTTAGCATCCAACATGCAATGGCCATGTGTGTGAAAGTCAAGGAGGGATATGTGTGCCATGGTTGATGTTGAGAATGACAATTGTCTTGTCCTAAACAGTGTTGGCACTTTGAGCTGTGTTCAGCTGATGATGCCTGGGCTTGCCCTGTGTTGTGATGTACTCACTGTGGTGTGTGCCGTCGGTGCAGGTGACTGATGTAGTTCTCTTACTTCCTATTCCTATCCAGATACATCCACGGCCACAGGAGGGGACAGCTCCATGGACCAGGAGGAGCCACAGAGCCATACAGGGACAGAAGGAGAGGAGTCGGGTGGACCCAGTGGCACGAAGGGAGAGTTGAGCCACACAGAGGAGTTGTCAGCACCATCCCCCCCATCTGAGGGCCACAGCAGCTCTGAGGATGACTCCCTTGTGGAGGCGGGTGTCAGCAGCCACCAAACCCCAGCTAGTGAGGCTGTCCCTGCCACCACCACCCCCCTCCCATTGGCTCCCATCCCAGAGTTCCCTGTGGGCTCCTGTGTTCGTGAGCATGTCTCCTTCGTGCCAGGCACCGCACCGCCTGCCCCTGTGTCCCCTGCTGCCCTGAGTCAGGAGTCTGTGGACTTACTTCGACAGATCCATGTAGGGCAGACGTCGATGCTGAAGGTCCTCCATGCACACACAGGTCTGTTGACACAACTGGTGTCATTCATGGAGGGCATTTCCTCGGGCATGTCCGCCCTACAGAGGACCAATCAGTCCGTGGCCTCCTCCCTGAAGGCAGCAGTGTCCCTCCTCCAACAGTCCCCCACCCCTCCGACCCCTGCACCACCCACGATTCCTAGCACCCTACCTGTCCCAAGCACAGAAACCCCCAAACCAAGGTCTAGACTTGCACACAAGCAAGCGCAGGGGACTGATTCCACACTCACAGGGGCTGGTTTGCTGACACACACACAGTCATCCACATCCACTCCGCAGTCCTCCGAGACCTCTCCCTCCCAGCCCCCTTCCCTTGCCTCACCCACAACCCGTCCCCCAGAAGCTCTTCCCCTGCGACCTTGGCCTCTTCCCCATCGACCCTGCAGATCCTGATTACAAGGGGAAGAGGAAGTCCCCACACACAGAAGGGACCCTCCCCCAGGCGCAGTCAGACCGAGATGCCCACCCGCAAGTCCCCCCGGCGCCAGAAGAGCAAGACCCCCCCACCACCACGCAGCTCCAAGGCAAAGTCTCCGTCCTCCATCCCCCAGTCCACCACTCCAGAGGTTCCCCCGCCACTCCCTACCCTGGGTTCCCCCACCCACAGATACACCATCCCCAAAATGCTAAGGCCATCCCCCCCTAGCACTTGCTCCTCCACACCTGGTCAGACAGTTGGTGCCACTGATGTGGGGACCGTGTCCCCCTCCCCTGCCTTGCCGACCTCACCTGTCCCCCATTCCGCTCCCATGGATGTAGGCACTGCTTTGGAGTCCACGACCACCCCGTCTGACTTGGGCACTGCAGTGGTGAGTCAATCCACTCCATCTGACCTGACCACTGGAGTTGTGGCGGCACCCACCCCATCTAACTTGTGCCCCACAGTTGTGACAGCACCCACCACTTCAGTCAGCTCCACTGCAGTTGCAAGTGTCTCGCCTGCATCCCCCACCTCTTCCCTGCCTCCTTCTGCTGCGCCCTGAACCTGTCCCTGTGGTGCCTGGCCTGCCCCCATGTATGCCCCTCCGAGGGTATGACCCCGGTCCTTAGCATTGCCGGGAAGCAAGGTGTGACAGTTGTCACTCTAGTTCACTCCTTGGCATTTGGACATGGACTGGCCATTGGCCTTTTGTTTGCACAGACGTTTAGATATTCATATACTGAATTTGTCACTCTAGTTCACTCCTTTGCATTTGGACATGGACTGGCTATTGGCCTTTTGTTAGAACAGACGTTTCACTTTTAATAAGCTGAATAAAGCTTTTTTCTTTATCCCTGTGAACTTGATTTAGCTGTACATTATGTTGATGTTGTTCTATATGCCCTTGCACCTGTAATGCTTGGTTTCCAATGTTGAATACTGATGTGTTAATGTGAGGTACTCCCTGTGGTCCATGAGATATGTATCCTATTCTGGTTTGTATCCATGCCCTCCTTTGCAGCTACCTGGGTGTGTCAGGATCAACTATTTGTGTACATCTCTCTGTAAGCATTTCATTGGCATGGTCACATCTGTGGTTTGCACCCTGCACACATGATGTGCTTCCCATTGTCCAATTTGCCACTTCCACATACTTTGTGCTCATCAACACTGGACCTACAGGTGTGGGCATCATTGGTATAGGAGCCTCTGTGCAACTTGCTGTACATATGTTTTGAGTATGTGCAGATTACTTAGGGCAGACTCCTGTATCCAGGCTTTTGAGACCAGAGCCTTCATTGTGTGGTAACTGATGGATGACTGACCAAGTGTTCTGCTGATACGAGTGAGACATGCTGTGAATATGTTTGGCACATCTGGGCTTCCACAGGAGTTGGGTCCCCTCAAGTAAGTGTGTTGTCCCGTGACATAGCATGGGCCCATGATGTGTGTTTTATGAGCATGTGTGTGTCCACATCCCTTTTCATACACAGGCAGTGTTCCCTTGATATGTTCCTGTTGTTGATGCTTGCTGAGTGGTACTGTATTCATCCCACTACTTTGCCATGGGCTACCAGATGTGTGGGTGCATGACACACTACTGTTAATTGGTGTTTCATCATTGGGATTTGTCAGTTCTGAGTGGTGATGATGTTGTCAGACACAGATGGGACACAGTCAGGGTTCCCCAAGGTACTTGTTTATTCGCAATATCATGTTGTTGTCCCTAGGTGGTACCTTTCAGTGATTGAGACATGTGTCTGTATGTGTGACTGCTTCCACTTGTCGGGTTCAGAAGCTGCAATGTTGGCAGGTGTCAGCATGTGTGCCTTGTGGTTCTCCTTGGCTTCTGCATTGTCCTGGGACTGTGGCAGGTATTCTGAAAGTTACGTGAGCTTTGACGTCATGGCCATGTACCGCATACTGTGCAGTATGTCTGTCATTCACCAGGGTTGTAAACTGTCCTTGTGTGATGGGTCTGTGCACCTTAGTTCCTCCCAACATTCCTGTGTTTGTCATGGGTGAATGTGCTATGTCACCTGTCCATGTGGGCTTCACAGATGCACATTGTTGCAGTTCAGGGTGTGTGGTGTTGAGGGTGGACTGATGTAAATGTTTGCATGGATGGTCCCCTAGCTCCCGTTTGTCCATGGATGAGGGGCCATGCAGAGTGATTTGTGTTTGTGTATGTGTGATGTACATTTGTGGAACAGGACACATGTCTGGGTTTCCCAGTTTGTACGACATCTGCCTTAGTCATCACAGTGGAGGTGTCATGCATGCTTGTGTCACCCCAATGTCTGGTCCCTGGGGGTAGTGCTGTTGTGTGTCAGTCTCTTGCTGTGCTAGTTGGTGTTCATTCCAACTTGTGTCATATGTGTCTGTTGTGCTCCCTCTCATCTCACAATGCCTGATTGCCCACTAAGGGGGTCCCAATGATGGTTTACTTTTTTATGGCACTGTGTCCACATCTGTGTCACTGTGGTTCAGCCCCCCTCATGTGTTGTGTAGTTGCCTGGGGATACTGAGACACACACATGTTGTGTCAGATGTGCAGCGTGAGGTTGTGTCTATGCATCTGCATCAGTGCATTGGTATTGCTGCTGTGGGCCTTTGTCTGGATGCTGTTTCTGTGATTTTCCTTGCTGTCCCTGTGAGTCACGTCACATCATTGTGCACATTCATCCTGGTTGTTAGGTGCCATTGCTGGCATGGAATGGGAGTTTGTGAGCTGACACCTACAGTCTACACAGGTTGTTTTGATTAGTGTGTCTATTTTCGAGATGTGTGGATGTTTTGTGATGGTCACTTCTGCTCTTGTGTCATTGTACAGTGTATGCATTGTCAGCCCCCATGTGTGGTGCTTGTCTGCACATGGCCGAGAGTGTGTAATGTTTTCACAGCACTGTTAGCCTCACCACATCTCTGTGGGTATGGGACACAGCCACTACTTCGCCCCAGAAGTGTTTAATGTATTGGGAGCAGGGATCATACATGCTGTTTGTTATTTGCAGCTTTGACCATGATGACACTTACCTTTTGGTCACTGTGATGAGGGGGGGTTTAGACCCCATCACCACAATGCTCAACATCTGCTGCAGTTTGGAAGCCCACACTTAACTTTTGTTCTAAACAGTGAGGGGGTGTTAGTTTTACATTGACACAGGGCTATAGTGATGCTTGCCTTGTGTAGGGCACACTCATTTGTTGGTCACATATGTGCTGTTAGTTATATTGTATGTTCGAAGTCATAATCACTGTTGTGGGCATTTGTCACAGGCTACTCACTGTTGTCATGTTGTTAGGGGAGATGTATTTTGCTGACATACCTATTGTTGGAGTATGATGGATGTGTGGCGCATCACCCATCCTATGAGTGGGGGTGGCAGTAGTGATGGGCAACAAAAAGCCCTATGAGTGGGGGTGGCAGTAGTGATGGGCAACATAAGCCCTATGGGTGGGGGTGGCAGGGGTGATAGGCAACAGGTTCCCTATGAGTGGGGGTGGCAGTAGTGATGGGCAACATAAGCCCTATGGGTGGGGGTGGCAGAGGTGATAGACAACAGGTCCCCTATGAGTGGGGGTGGCAGTAGTGATGGGCAACATAAGCCCTATGGGTGGGGGTGGCAGAGGTGATAGGCAACAGGTCCCCTATGAGTGGGGGTGACAGTAGTGATGGGCAACATAAGCCCTATGAGTGGGGGTGGCAGTAGTGATGGGCAACATAAGCCCTATGGGTGAGGGTGGCAGGGGTGATGGGCAACAGGTCCCCTGTGAGTGGGGGTGGCAGGGGTGATGGGCAATATAAGCCCTATGGCTGGGGGTGGCAGGGGTGATGGGCAACATAAGCCCTATGGCTGGGGGTGGCAGGGGTGATGGGCAACAGGTCCCCTGTGAGTGGGGGTGGCAAGGGTGATGGGCAATATAAGCCCTATGGCTGGGGTGGCAGGGGTGATGGGCAACAGGTCCCCTGTGAGTGGGGGTGGCAGGGGTGATGGGCAATATAAGCCCTATGGCTGGGGGTGGCAGGGGTGATGGGTAACATGAGCCCTATGGCTGGGGGTGGCAAGGGTGATGGGCAACAGGTCCCCTGTGAGTGGGGGTGCAAGGGTGATGGGCAATATAAGCTATATGGCTGGGGGTGGCAGGGGTGATGGGCAACAGGTCTCCTGTGAGTGGGGGTGGCAGGGGTGATGGGCAATATAAGCCCTATGGCTGGGGGGGCAGGGGTGATGGGCAACATAAGCCCTATGGCTGGGGGTGGCAGGGGTGATGGGCAACAGGTCCCCTGTGAGTGGGGGTGGCAAGGGAGATGGGCAATATAAGCCCTATGGCTGGGGGTGGCAGGGGTGATGGGCAATATAAGCCCTATGGCTGGGGTGGCAGGAGTGATGGGCAACAGGTCCCCTGTGAGTGGGGGTGGCAAGGGTGATGGGCAACTGGTCCCCTGTGAGTGGGGGTAGCAGGGGTGATGGGCAACATCAGCCCTATGGCTGGGGGTGGCAGGGGTGATGGACAACAGGTCCCCTGTGAGTGGGGGTGGCAGGGGTGATAGGCAACAGGTCCCCTGTGAGTGGGGGTGGCACATCAGGTCCCCTGTGAGTGGGGGTGGCAGTAGTGATGGGCAACAGATCCACTATGGGTGGGGAAGTTTGTGGTGCTGGCCATGCAACCCCTATGGTGGGCTGTTGTTAGTGGCCAGGATGTGGATCCCCTGTGTGTGTGTGCCAGTTTGTGTGTACGTGTTATTTGTTTGTTTTGTAGGTGTCTGACTTACCGCTTGCGCCGTCGGCGTCGGCCCCTGATCCGGTCATAGATGTAGAGTACTGGTATGACCTGCGCAATGGGATTCATGATGTGTTTGTGTCGTACACACTGCTTGTTGCTCCGTCTCGTACCCGCTGCAAGCTGGTCCGTCTCGTAGCCGATTTGTGGCGCGAATCATAGCTGATATGCTTGTTTTCCGGATGCTGTGACGTCCCGTGCGTGACGACTCGTCCGGCGCGTAGGAAGTACCCATCGTACTTGTCACGCCGGAAACTGCTATGGATACTGCTTCCGGGCGACTCGGTTCATGTTTAGGAGTTACGGCTCGGACGGAGAATGGGGCTTGATTTACAGTCTACGTGTCAGTCGTGTTTTTGGCAGTTATGCGCATCGTACTTCCTCTACAGGACGGACAGTCCCGGGTACGTGTCGGTCGCACGGTAAGGCTACGGACAGCTGTCCGACCGGCCATCGAAATCGGCCCCTCTGTGTTCTATAAACTGTTGTTTTTATATTTCACTATTTTTAGCCATTGTTGAATACTGCTAAGCGAGGGTCACCATGACAGTTTTAAAAATGTTGGTTTTGTGCAATTGTAATGGTCTTCGTACAGCTCAAGTCTTGCACTTGCAAAGCAAAAACCATCATGCTGCCGAAGTGTTGCACATACACTATACTGATACTTCCAAACAATGCAAATGGCATCATGATGTCCAAAGTATTGCACAAGCACTTTATTGAATTTCACATTTGAGTGAAGATGGCTCCTTGTAAAAGCCACCTCACTGGTCATGCATATGCACCTTATTGAACCCTACCGCCTGACTAATGTAAAGGCCTAATGTTGCTCGTATATTTCACAAGTATGTTATGGCTCATATACCCATGAGTTAGTGCATGGCACCCTGAAGCTGGTGAGTGGGAGAGATGATCTCGCTATGTAAATACGATTAGAATACTATATTAATTATGTGCTATCTGGTCCCCCACACAGAGCAATGGTTACTTTTTTATGAGCTTAATGTAATGTATTGTATTTTTATCTGTGGTTTTATGGCCATACAGGCCGAAACAAAGTTTTATGATGAGATGAGAAAAGTTTGCAAACACATGACGGTGCATGCATAGAACGTTTGCATGAGGAGCATGAACATAACTGGCTTAGTTGCAAACAGGACAGACATGCAAAAGTTAAAGTACCACAGTGGACCATTGTTGATGATTGTGATCACTAGACAAAAAAAAGAGCAACAAAGGGAAACAGCACACACCTTGAGGTTGCGTGGGCAAAGCCCGTGTCTCACCATACCATAATCACACCTCCGTTGGCACACAACACCCAACACAGGCATATGGAGTTTCACTTACAAACAAGCACTGTGCACTATTTTCAATGTTCACAAACAATAGCATTACAACACGGACAATGGACACACAGCACATACCTGAAGAGGCCGAGAACCATTTGTCCCTGACACACATAACACCTAACTGAGAAATATGAAGTTTCACTTTGTACCAGACCACCTTTCATTACTAGAGTACTATTAGGACTAACAATGGAACCTTCTACCTGACAGCACCTGTTCTAATGTCACCCTTTAAAGTGTTCTCCCCAATAAAGTGTTATCACACATAGATTAAGGAAATGTGTGCATTCTGAATAGCACCCACTGTTACAATGCTAGTTCCCTAGGGAACTTAGTCAAACAGATCAAACAAAAGCTAAGATGCACCACACAATTGTGAAAAGCAGTAAAATAATAACAATGTATGTAGTTCAAATCCAATTCAAAAGACAGATAAGATTCTGAGACTTTAAAAAAAATAAAATGCATAGACAATGTTACCTCTTCCTCGATATGTCCAAATGCAGACTTTTCTTCAGAGCCTTTGACAGTGTTTGAAGAGCCAGCTGCAATGAGATAACCTTTCTTATGGAACCCAAGCAGTCGTATGCATTGTTTTGTTAGTTCCACGTGTTTTTTCCTTATTAAATTGATTGGAGACCTTGCCATGCAATACCGGGACATAGCAGGCTATCCGTTTTAGATCTTTACTGCGTGGACCAATAATCCTCCTAATTTCTTACCATATTTATGATAAGTTTCTACACTTTGATAGTTGTAAGAGAGTTTGGTTGCATCCAAAATCTAGCTCAATTGATTAAAAATAATTCCTATATATTGATCTGTTTTCAGTGCATGCGTCAGGGTGACAACCACTCCCTCTATCTGAATGTGTGTGCTTTGTACATAATTCACAATGCAAAGGCTGCATATTATTTTGGTGTAAACTGAGACTCCCCATATGTCAGGGGATGAGTGATTATTTGTCAAGGTGTGTGCTTTGCCTAGATTATTTGCAGAGTGTGTGTTGTGTGTCCATTACATCGATGTGTGTTGTGTTGGTCTATTCTTTGTGAATATCAACAGTAATGAAAGGTGTCAAACAAAAGCTAAGATGCACCACACAATTGTGAAAAGCAGTAAAATAATAACAATATATGTAGTTCAAATCCAATTCAAAAGACAGATAAGTGTTCCTTGATTTAGTCTTTTTATTCCAAGTTCATTGGGCAATGGACATTACAATGCGACACAGCCAACGCGTTTCGTCCTGAAACAGGACTTCTTCAGGGCTGTTAAAAATACATAGACATACAATTATACATACATATATATACAACAATAAAAAATATCCCATATTAAATGACAATCTGACAAACAAAACCTACACTAAGATAGACATTTTACATAAATTCCTAATTTTAAGGGAGTAAGTATGACCAGACATGTACATAGTGGAGGTTATAAAGATGTTCCTCATGTCCATAATATCTTAATGGGCCATACAATGCAAATAGGCTTTGCAACATAGCATTTTGTATTTAAAATATTAAAGTCTCCCAATATAATTCTTACATAGAAAACAAACAGGCAGAGATTTCAAGGCGGTAGAAAGGAGGGAAATAAAGAACAAGATATACGATATCCTATGTTCCATTTATTGATCTGTATATTGTTTATGAAGGTGATAATAGGTTAATTAAATATTCAAAACAAATTCCACCTAACCTTAAAGGGAGTACCGTAAAAGAGGTAGGTTTATAATATACCTACCAAAATGTAAAAGAGATCACGTGTATACGTTATAATCGTTGTTGATAAGATGAGGAATAGATCTTCTATGTAGGTTCTTTTCTTCCATACAAGGTTGTCTGCAATGCGAAACCATATCTATTGTTAATAGATGGTATATATATTGTTTGGATTAAGTTAGGTGGGCGGATATTAATGGAAACGGTCTTCCACCTCCCAAAGATTATACACATACTAGGAGCAGGCCTTCAACATTCAGATAGATCTAAATCCAATTTAAATTTAAATCCAACTTAAATAAACCCCACTCGGATTTACTTCGAGTGGACACTTTGTCATATTGTAAATGACACAGGCATTCACTATTATTGTGGGGACAGAAATAAATATATAAATATGTTTTAAGGAAGTAGAAAAAAATAAAACGAACACATGGTGGATCCATGTATAACATACCTTCTCTATACCTAGTATGTCTGTGACTATGGATTTTTCATCGGTTTGAATAGCAGATTTTTAATTTAGAATCATATATTTGAGAGAAGTATTTATCAGGTCTAAAATAAATAAGTGAAACAAAATTAGAAACCAATTATATTCTCTCCAATCTCTTTCATATAAATTGTGACATGCTAAATATTTAATTATGCCAACATGTCCAGACTCCAAGATGTCCACTATTAAGAAGACCTGGTTAGGGTATACATGCTCCGCTACACCCCAAAACTGTTGGAATCTCCAGGGAATTGAACAAACATGACTTACTAGTTTGTAGCGTCTAATGTAATCTTAATCCGTCCACCCATGTTGTGGTTCTGCCACTCTGCACTACCATTAGCAATTCGCGGTTGCTACAAGGGATTAAAGAACCCCTTTCTAATAAAGATCCCATAATAGAGTTCCACTAGATTCCAAAACGAACATATGGGCCCCACATCCTAAATAAAATAAAGATCCCGGGATGTGCTTACCGCAATATGCTAGTCGCGACTGGTAACAAGAGAAGTATGCTCAAGAAACAGGTCCTCCGATCCGGTAACCTCATACGAAAAGGTGCTTTCATTATATAGCCTCAATTGACCCGGCAAATTTTGAACACCTGTATCGAACCGGGAGATAACGCCCCCTGACAAATCACATGACAAATGCTGCGAACGTCGTGGCCATCTTTCAATGTATACAAAACACCCATACTTAAGTGAAAATAAGGGCATTAAATAAAGCATCGCCTATCAATTGAACACAGATGTATTAATTATCGAAATTCAAGTGTGTTCTTTAGATAAATGAGTGTTAATACAATTAGAATGTATTTGAGAGATGCACTCCTCTTTTGTTATGGACACGCTCTATTCAGAACGGTCTCCTGGAGTCAAATGCTTAGAATTTGGCGGCCATCTTAAGTGTATAAGTATAGATTAGTATACGGAAGATTCAAAGCCTGCATGTGCCTTGAGATAGTTAACCGGTCCACCTTATTTACGCACACGCTCTACTTATACTGGTAGAAGTTCAAAGCTTACAAATACCTCGGAAATGTCTGACAATCGAATACAAATGTATTAGTCTTCCATATTCAGATGTGTTCCCTAAATTGGTAGGTGTTAATACAATTAGTATTATATTCAAGATAAGGGCTCCTCCTTCATTACAGACATGTTCTATTTAGAACAGTCTCCTAAAGTCACATGATAAGTGCCCATGATTTGGCGGCCATCTTAAAGTGTACAAGTATGGATAAATGTACGGAAGACTCATAGTCTACAAGTACCTCGAGATAGTCGACCGGTCCCCCTTTGTTTGCGGACACACTTTACTAATGATGGTCTCCCAAATTCACATAATAAATGCTCCGAATTTGGCAGCCATTTTATATAGGTGTAGATAAATGTACAAAAGGTTCAGAGTCTACACATACCTCGGAATTGTCTACTGGGCGCCAAAGTTTCAGTCCTAAATAAGTATATGAGGTCCTAGAGTTCGCTGGATTCCCACATCATACAAAAACGTAATTATGGCTCCCCAATCGTATTATTATAGGGCCGTCCTTCTAATAATACATGATTAAGACTGAGAGTGTGGCAGCCATCTTGTTAGATACACATATTACCTGATAATAAACAATACCACACCCAGATGGGCTCTCTCAAATTCACATATGAAGCGAAAAAGTGTTAGTATCCTAAATATAAATAACATTTCTCAGATTGCCCCTGGTACAACAGGTGAAGCGCCATATGTGATGATCCCTCATATGTTAACCTAATTGCCCAATCATGACAAAATACGGCAGTCATATTGGCCTGGTCTCAACGTTTGAAACCAGGGGGATAATTTGTGAAACAAATATGTGATATTTTATAAAAAATGTATTTTCTACAATTTTAAATGGACAGCCAATTATGAGAGGCATAATACTTATTGGAGATCTATATTGGCATCAAAAATAACCGTTTTTTTGAATTCTCAGTATTAGGTTGCATATATAACAAAGATCAAAGGTAGAAGGAAGATAAAGAAAACCACAGCAGCATATAGAAACAAGTATACACAGTTGTTCTTCAATACTGTTACAATGTCCAAAGGGCTGACAGAGAAAATATCACAGTTATAACCAGAGAGTATCAAGTTTACCTATCTTGCAAGAAATAATGCATCTCATTATCGCTGTTATGTCCCAATTCTACACTCCGTAGTCTACATATCCAACCTGCTGCTTTTTTTCTTAATGTTAGCTCTCTGTTCCCACCCCTGGGATGGGCTGGAATGTGGTCTATTCCTATGAACCAAAGATTTACCTCACTGGTGTGATTTTCCTGCATGTGGAAAGTAAGGGGGTACCTCAAGTCCCCATTCCGATGAGCCCGAGCATGTTCTTGGATTCTTATTTTTAGGGGTCTCTTAGTGCTGCCCACATAGATTATATTGCATGGACAGCCTATTATATATACTATGTATTTTGAATTACAATTGATAAGATGTTCTATTGTGTATTTGCGTCTGGTGTTAAAGCAAAAATTCTTGGTTTTATTTCTGCCTAGTTTACAGACACTGCACTCATTACATGTGTAGAACCCCGTTATCTTTGTGATAAGCCAAGTTTGCTTTTTTGGGGTTGTAACATAACTTGGACATAGCATATCGCGCAGATTTTGTCCTCTTCTGTATGTCACTTTAGGTCTCTTTTCCAATAGGTCATTAAGGCTGGGTATTTCCATTAGTAAATGCCAATGCTTTCTAAGAGCATTGTATACCCTGCTGCTTCGTTCATTGAATTGAGTATTGAACGAAATGTGACCCTAGTTAGGCACTGTTTTATGTTTTACAGCTAGTGTGGTAGTTCTAGGTATCTTTTTTGCCTTGTTCTGTGCATTGCTCAGGATACTTTTAGGGTATCCCCTTTCCAAGAACAGCCTTTCTGTTTCCCTAAGGTTTGATGTAAAATCCTCCTCCATGCTACAATTCCGTTGCATGCGGATCATTTCCCCATAGGGGATATTCGTGATCACATGTTGTGGATGTGAGCTCTGAAAGTGTAAGGTGCTATTGCACGCTGTAGTCTTCCTATGTGTACGGCTATGGATGTGATTGTCCTGAATAAAAAAGGTCACATCCAAAAAGTCAATTTTTTCCGAGCTGTAATTCATGGTGAATTTGACATTAAATGGGTTATCGTTAAGGAAATCATAATACAATATGAGGTCCTCAGCAGGTCCATCCCAGAGTATAATGACGTCATCAATGTACCTGCCCCAAAAAATTACATGTTGCATCCATTCCGCCGCATGTGTGCCCCAGGCATACCCCCGCTCAAACCAGCCCATAAAGAGTCCGGCGTAAGCGGGAGCAAACCTGGAGCCCATGGCAGTGCCCTGGATTTGGTGGTACCAGTTGGAGTCATGGAGGAAATAATTCTTTGATAAGATGATATCTGTCATTTCCAATAGCATCTCATTGTGGTGAAGGTGGTCCGCAGCTCTTTGTCCCAAGAAAGTTTGTAAGGCTATAATGCCAAACTCCTTTTTAATGCAGGTGTACAAGCTTGTCACATCTAAGGTAACAAACATTAGGGTTTCAGACCATGTAAAGCCCTCAAATTTCCCTAGGATGTCCTTCGTATCTTTTATATACGCAGGTAGATTCTGTACCAAGGGTTGAATATATTGATCTACATATTCAGAAAGTTTTTCTGTGGGTGAATTTACCCCGGAAATGATAGGGCGGCCAGGTGGAAATGGGCCGCCCTTATGTATTTTGGGTAATACGTAGATACAAGGAAAGGACGGTTCTGTCACTGTGAGGTATCTGCATTCTTCATCACTAATCAGACCAACCTCCCGCCACTCCGCCAATCTCATGTTGATATAGTCCCCCAGAGCTTTGATGGGGTTTTCTGAGATTTTCATGTAACAATTCGTGTCTGTAAGTTGCCGTTCTATTTCTTTCATATAGCTCCTTTTTTCCATCACACCCACATTGCCCCCCTTGTCAGCCTCACGGATGACAATGGTGGGATCAGTTCTTAGATCTTTCAGGGCTATATTTTCCCCCGATGTCATATTGTAGGTACGTTTGTTAGCACGAATGGGATTCTCCAAGAGGCTGTGAAAACCTCGTGTAACCCTTTCAAAAAAGATGTCTATATTGGGATGTGTACCAGCAGGTATGAATTTAGATTTTGATTTCAAACCACTATCGATAAATAAATTTTCAACAGTATTAAGTTCCTTACACACCGAATCCATATCAATTGAATTTTCCAACTCAATAGACATCATTGTTTGGATTGTTTTTATTTCTTGTACAGTATACAAAGAGGGAGCTGTTTCATTGAGGGGTTTGTTACAGATCGGTGGATTACGTATGAAATGATCTTTGAGTTTGAGTAATCTAACAAACTTAAATAGATCTACAAAAATATCAACATCACCCCCAAGTTGGTTAGGGCAAAAGCCTAGTCCCTTATTCAAGACTGACATTTCATCTCTAGACAGTTCTCTGTTGGACAAATTTACAATTATTGTTTTCATGGTCCCTTCCTTGTTGGCTCCCATTAGTTCCCCGTTCTCTTGGATCTGGTTACTCTGACCCCCAACTCTGGTTTCGATTTCTTGTTGTTGTTGTTTTTGTTTTGATTTCTGCCATTTCCTCCCTCCCCTCCTTGTCTTTGATCTTTTGGCACGGTTTTTGCACTCAGTCTCAACCTCTCCAGAAATCGAAACCAAAGTTGGGGGTCAGAGTAACCAGATCCAAGAGAACGGGGAACTAATGGGAGCCAACAAGGAAGGGACCATGAAAACAATAATTGAAAATTTGTCCAACAGAGAACTGTCTAGAGATGAAATATCAGTCTTGAATAAGGGACTAGGCTTTTGCCCTAACCAACTTGGGGGTGATGTTGATATTTTTGTAGATCTATTTAAGTTTGTTAGATTACTCAAACTCAAAGATCATTTCATACGTAATCCACCGATCTGTATCAAACCCCTCAATGAAACAGCTCCCTCTATGTATACTGTACAAGAAATAAAAACAATCCAAACAATGATGTCTATTGAGTTGGAAAATTCAATTGATATGGATTCGGTGTGTAAGGAACTTAATATTGTTGAAAATGTATTTATCGATAGTGGTTTGAAATCAAAATCTAAATTCATACCTGCTGGTACACATCCCAATATAGACATCTTTTTTGAAATGGTTACACGAGGTTTTCACAGCCTCTTGGAGAATCCCATTCGTGCTAACAAACGCACCTACAATATGACATCGGGGAAAAATATAGCCCTGAAAGATCTAAGAACTGATCCCACCATTGTCATCCGTGAGGCTGACAAGGGGGTCAATGTGGTTGTGATGGAAAAAAGGAGCTATATGAAAGAAATAGAACGGCAACTTACAGACACGAATTGTTACATGAAAATCTCAGAAAACCCCATCAAAGCTCTGGGGGACTATATCAACATGAGATTGGTGGAGTGGCGGGAGGTGGGTCTGATTATTGATGAAGAATGCAGATACCTCACAGTGACAGAACCGTCCTTTCCTTGTATCTACGTATTACCCAAAATACATAAGGGCGGCCCATTTCCACCTGGCCGCCCTCTCATTTCCGGGGTAAATTCACCCACAGAAAAACTTTCTGAATATATAGATCAATATATTCAACCCTTGGTACAGAATCTACCTGCGTATATAAAAGATACGAAGGACATCCTAGGGAAATTTGAGGGCTTTACATGGTCCGAAACCCTAATGTTTGTTACCTTAGATGTAACAAGCTTGTACACCTGCATTAAAAAGGAGTTTGCCATTATAGCCTTACAAACTTTCTTGGGACAAAGAGCTGCGGACCACCTTCACCACAATGAGATGCTATTGGAAATGACAGATATCATCTTATCAAAGAATTATTTCCTCCATGACTCCAACTGGTACCACCAAATCCAGGGCATTACCATGGGCTCCAGGTTTGCTCCCGCTTACGCCGGGCTCTTTATGGGCTGGTTTGAGCGGGGGCATGCCTGGGGCACACATGCGGCGGAATGGATGCAACATGTAATTTTTTGGGGCAGGTACATTGATGACGTCATTATACTCTGGGATGGACCTGCTGAGGACCTCATATTGTATTATGATTTCCTTAACGATAACCCATTTAATGTCAAATTCACCATGAATTACAGCTCGGAAAAAATTGACTTTTTGGATGTGACCTTTTTTATTCAGGACAATCACATCCATAGCCGTACACATAGGAAGACTACAGCGTGCAATAGCACCTTACACTTTCAGAGCTCACATCCACAACATGTGATCACGAATATCCCCTATGGGGAAATGATCCGCATGCAACGGAATTGTAGCATGGAGGAGGATTCTACATCAAACCTTAGGGAAACAGAAAGGCTGTTCTTGGAAAGGGGATACCCTAAAAGTATCCTGAGCAATGCACAGAACAAGGCAAAAAAGATACCTAGAACTACCACACTAGCTGTAAAACATAAAACAGTGCCTAACAAGGGTCAAATTTCGTTCAATACTCAATTCAATGAACGAAGCAGCAGGGTATACAATGCTCTTAGAAAGCATTGGCATTTACTAATGGAAATACCCAGCCTTAATGACCTATTGGACAAGAGACCTAAAGTGACATACAGAAGAGGACGAAATCTGAGCGATATGCTATGTCCTAGTTATGTTACAACCCCAAAAAAGCAAACTTGGCTTATCACAAAGATAACGGGGTTCTACACATGTAATGAGTGCAGTGTCTGTAAACTAGGCAGAAATAAAACCAAGAATTTTTGCTTTAACACCAGACGCAAATACACAATAGAACATCTTATCAATTGTAATTCAAAATACATAGTATGTATAATAGGCTGTCCATGCAATAAAATCTATGTGGGCCGCACTAAGAGACCCCTAAAAATAAGAATCCAAGAACATGCTCGGGCTCATCGGAATGGGGACTTGAGGTACCCCCTTACTTTCCACATGCAGGAAAATCACACCAGTGAGGAAAATCTTTGGTTCATAGGAATAGACCACATTCCAGCCCATCCCAGGGGTGGGAAAAGAGAGCTAGCATTAAGAAAAAAAGAAGCAGGTTGGATATGTAGACTACGGAGTGTAGAATTGGGACATAACAGCGATAATGAGATGCATTATTTCTTGCAAGATAGGTAAACTTGATACTCTCTGGTTATAACTGTGATATTTTCTCTGTCAGCCCTTTGGACATTGTAACAGTATTGAAGAACAACTGTGTATACTTGTTTCTATATGCTGCTGTGGTTTTTAATATCTTCCTTCTACCTTTGATCTTTGTTATATATGCAACCTAATACTGAGAATTCAAAAAAACTGGTTTTTTCGATGCCAATATAGATCTCCAATAAGTATTATACCTCTCATAATTGGCTGTCCATTTAAAATTGTAGAAAATATATTTTTTATAAAATATCACATGTTTGTTTCACAAATTATCCCTCTGGTTTCAAACTTTGAGACCAGGCCAATATGACTGCCGTTTTTTGTCATGATTGGGCAATTAGGTTAACATATGAGGGATCATCACATATGGCGCTTCACCTGTTGTACCAGGGGCAATCTCAGAAATTTTATTTATACTTAGGATACTAACACTTTTTCGCTTCATATGTGAATTTGAGAGAGCCCAACTGGGTGTGGTATTGTTTATTATCAGGTAATATGTGTATCTAACAAGATGGCTGCCACACTCAGTCTTAATCATGTATTATTAGAAGGACGGCCCTATAATAATACGATTGGGGAGCCATAATTACGTTTTTGTATGATGTGGGAATCCAGCTAACTCTAGGATCTCATATACTTATTTAGGACTGAAACTTTGGCGCCCAGTGGACAATTCCGAGGTATGTGTAGACTCTGAGCCTTTTGTACATTTATCTACACCTATATAAAATGGCTGCCAAATTCGGAGCATTTATTATGTGAATTTGGGAGACTGTCATTAGTAAAGTGTGTCCGCAAACAAAGGGGGACCGGTCGACTATCTCGAGGTACTTGTAGACTATGAGTCTTCCGTACATTTACCCATACTTGTACACTTTAAGATGGCCGCCAAATCATGAGCACTTATCATGTGACTTTAGGAGACTGTTCTAAATAGAACATGTCTGTAATGAAGGAGGAGCCCTTATCTTGAATATAATACTAATTGTATTAACACCTACCAATTTAGGGAACACATCTGAATACGGAAGACTAATACATTTGTATTCGATTGTCAGACATTTCCGAGGTATTTGTAAGCTTTGAACTTCTACCAGTATAAGTAGAGCGTGTGCGTAAATAAGGTGGACCGGTTAACTATCTCAAGGCACATGCAGGCTTTGAATCTTCCGTATACTAATCTATACTTATACACTTAAGATGGCCGCCAAATTCTAAGCATTTGACTCCAGGAGACCGTTCTGAATAGAGCGTGTCCGTAACAAAAGAGGAGTGCATCTCTCAAATACATTCTAATTGTATCAACACTCATTTATGTAAAGAACACACTTGAATTTCGATAATTAATACATCTGTGTTCAATTGATAGGCGATGTTTTATTTAATGCCCTTATTTTCACTTAAGTGTGGGTGTTTTGTATACATTGAAAGATGGCCACGACGTTCGCAGCATTTGTCATGTGATTTTTCAGGGGGCGTTATCTCCCGGTTCGATACAGGTGTTCAAAATTTGCCGGGTCACTTGAGGATATATAATGAAAGCACCTTTTCGTATGAGGTTACCGGATCGGAGGACCCGTTTATTGAGCATACTTCTCTCGTTACCAGTCGCGACTAGCATATTGCGGTAAGCACATCCCGGGATCTTTATTTTATTTAGGATGAGGGGCCCATATGTTCGTTTTGGAATCTAGTGGAACTCTATTATGGGATCTTTATTAGAAAGGGGTTCTTTAATCCCTTGTAGCAACCATGAATTGCTAATGGTAGTGCAGAGTGGCAGAACCACAACATGGGTGGACGGATTAAGATTACATTAGACGCTACAAACTAGTAAGTCATGTTTGTTCAATTCCCTGGAGATTCCAACAGTTTTGGGGTGTAGCGGAGCATGTATACCCTAACCAGGTCTTCTTAATAGTGGACATCTTGGGGTCTGGACATGTTGGCATAATTAAATATTTAGCATGTCACAATTTATATGAAAGAGATTGGAGAGAATATAATTGGTTTCTAATTTTGTTTCACCTATTTATTTTAGACCTGATAAATACTTTTCTCAAATATATGATTCTAAATAAAAAATCTGCTATTCAAACCGATGAAAAATCCATGGTCACAGACATACTAGGTATAGAGAAGGTATGTTATACATGGATCCACCATGTGTTCGTTTTATTTTCTTCTACTTCCTTAAAACATATTTATATATTTATTTCTGTCCCACAATAATAGTGGATGCCCGTGTCATTTACAATATGACAAAGTGTCCACTTGAAGTAAATCCGAGTGGGGTTTATTTAAGTTGGATTTAAATTTAAATTGGATTTAGATCTATCTGAATGTTGAAGGCCTGCTCCTAGTATGTGTGTAATCTTTGGGAGGTGGAAGACCGTTTCCATTAATATCCGCCCACCTAACTTAATCCAAACAATATATATACCATCTATTAACAATAGATATGGTTTCGCATTGCAGACAACCTTGTATGGAAGAAAAGAACCTACATAGAAGATCTATTCCTCATCTTATCAACAACGATTATAACGTATACACGTGATCTCTTTTACATTTTGGTAGGTATATTATAAACCTACCTCTTTCACGGTACTCCCTTTACGGTTAGGTGGAATTTGTTTTGAATATTTAATTAACCTATTATCACCTTCACAAACAATATACAGATCAATAAATGGAACATAGGATATCGTATATCTTGTTCTTTATTTCCCTCCTTTCTTACGCCTTGAAATCTCTGCCTGTTTGTTTTCTATGTAAGAATTATATTGGGAGAATATTGTAAATACAAAATGCTATGTTGAAAAGCCTATTTGCATTGTATGGCCCATTATATTATGGACATGAGGAACATCTTTATATCCTCCACTATGTACATGTCTGGTCATACTTACTCCCTCAAAATTAGGAATTTATGTAAAATGTCTATCTTAGTGTAGGTTTTGTTTGTCAGATTGTCATTTAATATGTGATATTTTTTATTGTTGTATATATATGTATTTATAATTGTATGTCTATGTATTTTTAACAGCCCTGAAGAAGTCCTGTTTCAGGACGAAACGCGTCGGCTGTGTCGCATTGTAATGTCCATTGCCCAATGAACTTGGAATAAAAAGACTAAATCAAGGAACACTTATCTGTCTTTTGAATTGGATTTGAACTACATATATTGTTATTATTTTACTGCTTTTCACAATTGTGCGGTGCATCTTAGCTTTTGTTTGACACCTTTCATTACTGTTGATATTCACAAAGAATAGACCAACACAACACACATTGATGTAACGGACACACAACACACACTCTGCAAATAATCTAGGCAAAGCACACACCTTGACAAATCATAATCACTCATCCCCTGACATATGGGGAGTCTCAGTTTACACCAAAATAATATGCAGCCTTTGCATTGTGAATTATGTACAAAGCACACACATTCAGATAGAGGGAGTGGTTGTCACCCTGACGCATGCACTGAAAACAGATCAATATATAGGAATTATTTTTAATCAATTGAGCTAGATTTTGGATGCAACCAAACTCTCTTACAACTATCAAAGTGTAGAAACTTATCATAAATATGGTAAGAAATTAGGAGGATTATTGGTCCACGCAGTAAAGATCTAAAACGGATAGCCTGCTATGTCCCGGTATTGCATGGCAAGGTCTCCAATCAATTTAATAAGGAAAAAACACGTGGAACTAACAAAACAATGCATACGACTGCTTGGGGTCCATAAGAAAGGTTATCTCATTGCTGCTGGCTCTTCAAACACTGTCAAAGGCTCTGAAGAAAAGTCTGCATTTGGACATATCGAGTAAGAGGTAACATTGTCTATGCATTTTATTTTTTTTAAAGTCTCAGAATCTTATGGGTGTAAGACAAAACCTGTTATTAAGAAGCAGCCAACTGTTAAAATAACATGGGTGGTTAATTAACTTTTGTAAGAAAACTGCAGTAGTTGTGCCATTTCACCCCATAGTAGTTCCCTAACTCTGACTTTAGAAACTATGGGACTTCCTTATGGAACCATCAATTAGATGTTCACAAATCATCTTGAACCCGGGGTGCATTCTATAATTTGCTACGATTGTCGTTGATTTATAGATTGGTGATGGATCCCTTCGCCCATATAAATACACAACCGAGATGTAGATAAAACTGCAGGGGTCTAACTTTTTGTAAAAGTTGCACTTTCCTGTAGCACAGGCCCTTAACCTCACTCTAAGAACATTTGTTTGAGAATCCACCATACAATGAGGCATCTGGGGCTTCACAGAATCAGAGATGTCGAATGTTACTACGACTTTTAACTGTTTTTAGTAGCACCTTACAAGCAAAATGTGCGAGGTGAAGTTCATTTACATTCATGAATTTTTGACAATGCAAATAAAAGACTGCACTTCTTGCCGGAATTTTAATTTTATCAGCACATTATGTTGCAAATTTATATCTAGAACAATATTACAAAATAAATGGTAAAGATGATGATCACTGCAGCTTCCTCCAGCTTTCCCGAAAAGAACTTCAGAAAGTTGCCAAAGATACACTTTGTTGACGCCTTAAAGTTTGTAGCGAGCAATTTAGCAAAAGTGTCACATTGTGCCTCATTACTGTGACATCTTTTACTTCCTGGTAAAAGTGAATGCTAATGCTTTGCGTAAGGGACACTAAAACTTTAATTAATACTACTCTTTAATACATTTCTAAGTTAAGGTTTTCAAAACTGACAACTAATATTTTCAACTGCTAAAATATGTGTGTATATTTTTAATAAAGTTAGGCAAATACTCCTTTTCATTAGCAATTCCACCTACTTTAATTTCGGGACATATTCAGCACTCTTCAGTTTTTTTGAGCAATTGTGGTACACATTATTCACTTATTTATATATTTATTTATTTCTTGATTTATCCAACATTTCAAGTTTAAATTTGAAACATTTCAGCAATGACCTACGCATACTATTGCCCTATTGCTGCTGGAAGAACACATCTACCTATCGATTATAATACACACCCGCCGACTCCCCAAAAAACAGTCATGCTTACTTATTGGTAGGGGCAACGACGATGCCCTAAATGAACCGTCTTGCGAGAGGTCAGAGGTCAGAGTCTCTATTCTCTCTCCTGCTGAAAGCAGTAGCCTCTTCTGGGGATGGTATCCGTTGTGCCTTCAGACTCACGGGCTCTTTGAACAAAGCCCAGTATAATCCGATGGATGTGTTTATAATGGCGCCGCTCTGAGGGCGCAATATGGTCACCTTGTTTGCACAAGCAGCTCTCGTCACGATTGTGGCCCAAGCCACCACCACACATCCGCGCTTTTGTCTTGTGATTTATGTTCATCATGATTTTGTGTTTTTGGTCATTGTCGTAGTGGTTTGTGGTCAAAAGTGATTGGTAGCTTTTGTTTCTTTCGGTGGATGGTGACATTGTAAAGATTTATCTCATTGGTTGTGGGTTAAGGACTTGTAGGTTAGGATCTAGGTCTCGCTGGGGTTGTATAGGGTGGACACTCTGATGTTCACGGATACTTTGAACCTGATTCATGGTAGCTCTCCGCTGGACTGCCAGCGACAAACCTTTACGAGCTCCTGCCTCGATGCGCATGAAGTGGCTAACACAACAAGAGGTTAAATCCTCTGCCCTTAGCCGACCAGTAATGGTCTTATTCTGTCCCAACTGCAAAGAAAACTATGATTCAAAAGAGGTGGACTCGCCTTTCCGCACATAAAACTACAAATGACCATAAATGGCTTTAACGTCTCCAAAACTGGAACGGAAATTTCCAAACATGCGAAGTTGCACCACTCTCCGAAAGCTTTTTCACCTGAAGCCTTTGATCTACAAACAATAGGAATTGGTTTCATAATAATATTTATTCAAGGGTACATTATGTCCTTCCTAGGGCTAACAAGGCTAATTTATTTTTAGGTCTTACCTACTAGACTGGGCAAGCTGTCCGTTGGCGCAAAAAGACCTATAACAGTGGACTTAGAGCCTGCCCATTGTATACCAGTGGTTGACTTCACCGTCACTTTCGTTTGCTTGCTTTTCATTCGTTAGCTTCTGTGAGCTTTGCTTCCTCTAATTGTGTTTGTCCCTTCCCTGAAGCATAGCTGCATTACTTGTATCCTTTTGCTGTTTGCTTTTCAAGCTACTTCTTTCTTTTGGGCTAAGCACTCCCAGAGGGTTTCCGACTCTCCTTAATGTACTTGTCTCACCCAACCATGCTCCATGCTGCTCTCAGTCGCCCATGTGCTACTCCATCACCCATTCCATGCTGCGCTCGCTCTGGTGTACTTATTCTACTTCTCCCCCGCGTTGCTTTCTGCCTGTGTGCTACTCTTCCTCCCGCTCCATGTTGCTCTCTCATCTGTTCCTGCTCTTCCCAACCCAATCCTCCATTTTGTTTCTCTAACCTTGCTCTCTGTGTTGCTTCCCCCGACCACCATCCTCAGTGTACTTTCCCGCCAGCCACACCCACTATGTTGTTTCCCCACCCACACCATCGTTTTTTTTCCCCTACCTGCATCCTGAGATGCCTCCCTCACCTGCATCCTTTGGGATGCCTCCCTACCAGCTCCCTGTGTATTGCGCACTCCACTCACTATTGCGCACTCCACTCACTATTGTGCACTCCACTCACTCTTCAAAACAAAATAAAAAAGCTTTTGATCTACTTTTTAAAATTTACTGGTCCAGCTTGGTAAATAAAAAAACACCACTCATGTCATTTTGTAGGCGCTCGCATGTGTGATGCTCATGCCTACAAAATGAAACGCTCGCCGCATTATAGTGCCTTTTGTTAGTCATTATGCACAGCATCTGGGATTCTGAACATCATGGCTAAAAGCTGATGGCAAAGCCAAAGGGTCCCAAAGGAGAGACTTATTGGCTTTGTCAATTCTTGTTGTAATAGAGGAGTATGTTTGCCATTGTGTAGAGCTACATATGTAACTTTTGCACACAGATGTCGGTAATTGAAATGTATTCTTTATGATCAAAGTTAACATGATTAAATTCTATTGAAAAACAGTATGAGCTACCAAGATTTTTTAAATCACTCTATGTACTTTTTAAAATGGGAGTCAGCATTTGATTGAAATGGGCACGCTCTTTCTCTGGGTACACTGTGTCAATGCTTTTTGGCCACCAAGGAGATGAATGTGGAGTATAATTTGTCCGATGTACGCAGCAAAATACCCATGGGTCCGCTATGCTCCCCAATCTCGACACTATAGTGGCAGAAGAGAACAGACGATAGCAGGCACCAGTTTAATTCAGGGTAGACCTATGCTGGCTAAAAATTAGCACATTGTGATGAGAACAAGACGGAATGAATAGGTAGAAGAGTGGTGCAGTAGAAAGGATCTCAGCAGACCGAGAAGTAAATCTTGTTGATGGACTTGTGTGACTTTGGTGTGCAACGTGTTGACCACTTACACATCAGCGATGGAGTATACATGGAACACAGCAATTCTGCAGCTGGGTGCCCCTGCCGACTGCTGTGCTGGCAGCCACCTGCTGTGTGGCATTACACAAAGTAATTCTAGTTTGCTTCACAATTTTCTGCCATTGTGGTGACCGTGGCAGGGGCACCTGAGGAGCTGAAGAGTCTTTCTTAGAAAACGGCGTCACCGCTATTCAGCAGGTCCCCGCTAGCTGTTTCCAAACTCAGTAACAAACGACAGGTCCTAGAGAGGCAGCACAGTGGCAGACACAAAATGGAAGAGGTCGCCATATGCTGTGCAACTGGCAGCGTATCACTGGCGTTAGGCTGAGGTCCGAGTCAGTGGAACCCTACTACACATCTGGATCAAGGGACCTTTGGCACAAAGTTGAGAAAAGGGTCCCTTGGCACTAGAAACATGCATAAAATAACTCCAACAAAGGAACTATGATTTATTTGAGTATCAATGCATTAATCGAAAAAATAAATTTAATCAATTTGCCAAAGAATGAACTAGCATAAGACCATACCAGAGGCTAACAAGCCCAGCAATTTTTGGAAGCCTAGAAGGCTGCTTAGCTCTTCTTCCAAGCACTATACTATTAAAGCTCACCGTAGGATGCAGAGTTTGGAAAAAGATATGGTGCGCCAGTGGGAGACTTATCCAACAGGAACACAGGGAGCAAGCCTTCGTCTTACAAACCAAGTGCAAAGAATGTAATTGTCATTACAGCTTTGGTTTCAATATTAAAACTCAATACTTTTTTATTAATTTTATTATATTTAATGGCTCACACCTGCTTGCTAGAAACCACATCGACATATTTATTGAAACAAGATATTTAAAATCAATTGAAGTTCCAGGGCTTTAACATTTACATAATGTACATATTGCGAATATGACTCCAAAGGTAGGTGGATTCCTCAAGATAACTGTCTTTACTGTTGTAAGTCATCCTATGTACAGAGCGACATGGTCCAAAAGAGACTTTCGTCTTTCACAGCCTCACTTGAAATGATGGGCTACAACAGAGAACACATAAGAGGGCAGACAAACCTAAATAAAGAGAGTGAGTGACCAGAAATGTATATAACTATCTGAAATGTATTTAATTCAGAACATCCTTCCTGCCCTAACAGGCTGAGCGTGTGTGCACGTACACAACACTCGTTAATATCACCACTTTATTTGCTGTTAATTAGAACATAATTGGGCATCCCTGGCGACGGGCAAAAAGACCCCCGTTAACCCTTCGCGGCGTCCTTGGCTTTCTGTCCCACAGTCCTCCGTGTCTCCCCATTCATTAACAGCGCTTGACTATTGCATTGTTAAACATAAAAGGATGTTGCCATGTCACTTTGGCTCACCCAAACCAACGCTGATGACTAGTGTGTGTCCCTTTAAATTAGGCTGGAGGCGGGGGCAAACAGACAGCCCCTCCTGATTATCGGATATGCCATCCTAGAGTCAGTACCACTGGAAATATGCGGCAGGGGAGGTCCAAAGTATGCAGCAGGATTGACTACAATAAGAAGCAAGAACATGCACATTATGTGGCTTATTGCAGCACAGTTTGTGATAGAATTAATTCATTAGTTTGTCACTTTTACACAGGTAAACAATGATTTTACCTCATTCTTACCAGTTTATCATCCAAATACAGGAATAAGAACATCAAAGGGACCAGTCAACTTTGTTATGAACCTTCCACTGCGCGGAAACACATCTTGCTGCGTTTTCTACTAACTTTTGATCTGTTTGAGCTAGAATGATTTTTGATAAAATCTGTAGATTATGCAGCAGATGATGCAATATGTGGTAAATGCAGCAAGCCCATATTTAAGCAGACTATGTCACATGTGCAAAATCACATATTTCCAGTAGCCCTGCAAATAATTCACAAAGGACAAATGCAACACTTATTTGTACTTAAGTAGGCTGTAGCCATTTTTATGAAAAAAGCCTAAAAACTGTACACATTTGTTAAATATTTATATTAGAAATTACCAATGTAAAGAGTTAGTTTTTAGTATCAGAGTGACAAAAAATCTATTTTCTGAGCAGCATTTCTTCAATCAGATTTTGTGCACCACTCTGCAACGTTTCTCTTTACTATGAGGAACATTCCAGTTGATTCCATTTGCAAATGGGGCTATTATTAGTGTCAGATGGTTTGATTGTTTCTTTTCTTCAACTCATAAAAGAGCCCTTTTATTTTGCACTGGATATATGTACACATTCCCAAGCCCAAAACCTCAAATGCTGCATCTGGATCCAGGTGAACTTCTGACCTGGATTTTCAACCAGGAAATAGCATCATTAACAGAGTTCTGTCAATCTTTCTAGCAAACAGTAGTTCACCAAAGTAGAGAGGACTTGTCAATACTTCAATCCCGCTAATTGTTTTCACTTTCACCTAGTGTGTCAACATCAAGAACAGAATACACTTCACACAGTGAAGGGTCCAACATGCCCTATTTCCTCCAGAAAAACAGTTAACTTCTGCTTCTTGTGTCCATTCACAGCTCACCGTAGGTCTGAGGCACCAGTCTCAGGTCATCAATCAAACTATATGTTGCTGCCTGTCTTGCTTCCAAACAGTACTCCAATTCCAAATACAATGAAAATGACAACAAATTCATCTCATCCAACCACGTTTTTCCATACTCGACTTGTTACAACAGCACTAGCCACTGTGAAACAAGCACAAAAACCCCATAAAAAAACATTATTCATTTCTTTATTTAGCATAGCTCTGCCATTTAGGTACCAGTGTTAATTATAATCCGAACAACATTTGAGGCAGGGTCTCGCCTACATCGACATTACTCAAAGCTCAGACTAAATAATCAAGAGTCAAGGAAGAGGTTAGTGGGAAAGATGCAAGCTGTTTCACCGAGGTAAGAGGGGAGAGAGTAGGAATGAGGGAGATGTAGATGGAGAAAGTTGAAAGGTATAGAGGGCATCATGCATAGAAAGAGTAGAAAGGAGCAGTCAGGAAGAGCAAAACATCTCTTTCCGTATCAGAAAATGGAAGTTGCAAAACACAGTGAAGAAACATCTGGTGGGATACGGAGAATTTGGGATGGAATGGAGATCTGAAGGAATGGCAGGAAGAAGAAGCGCAGAAAGTTTAGGTTTATGGACTAAAATAAGACTCAGCCCATGTATATGTTAAATAGGCAAGTTTTCAATTATCTGCAAAAAAAAGAAATCTTCTTGGCATCTTATCTCGTCAGGGAAAGAGTGAAACGCAGCAGCGGCTGCATCAGAGAAGGATCGTGATTCAGCTGACTGAATATATTAGACACAATATCACTCATAATGGTTCAGCAGATCATGTCACATACAGCAGAGACATACCATAAACAGGAGATATCACCGTGTTCTCTACAGTACTTACGGCAAATTTCCTAACATGCGCCCTACAGGATCTATATATGCCACGCTGTGTGTCATCCTGATGCCGTGGGCATATCCCATCAATCAACTACACACACAAATCACCTTCTGCTGGGAAACTGACTTGTTTACTGACCTCAAAATGTGTAAGTAGCTAGAAAAGTTCTCCAGACCTAACCTTAAATACAAAAATCTTATCCCCACTGTTCACTGCATAACACAAAGCCATTTGACCAAAAATACAATAACACAATACAGTTACCACACCACCACAAGATGAATCAGACTACCATCTATGGTGGTAATCCCAGAACAATGAGAGGTGGCACTGGACAGCTCAAGTACCAGCGAGACCATATCAGAGGCAGAATGTGCACTACCCAAAAGGGGAGAGGATGTGGTCTCATGGCTAGACTGCCGACTTTGGAGCTGGGAAACCCCGTGCCTACCAAAAAAAAAAGAATGTGTCCTTGTGTTACGTAACTGGTGCTCGTGTAAAGCACTCTATTACCTTCGGGTCGAGTTTGTACTCTATAAATCTGCAGGCAAAAAAATAAATAACATGACATGGATTGGGGCTGATAAGAACATCCAGAAAACTCCAGCCTTAAGATGTGCCCCAGTAGTTCCATAAATGGAGAGATATGTGCTTTTTACAGCTCATCAGAGAGCAGAAGATATCTCCCGCATTACAAGCTCAAAGAATAGAAACAGCAAGCAATGGCAGATAGGAGCTGCTTTGACTAGTCTTCGCTGCCATGTGACTGCTAAAGTATCAAAGTAGATCCCCATTGGACTGCAGATACGTACATGTTGGATATTGGGTTTCCTTTACTGTTCGTGTTAGGATGTAATTGTTTCATCAATTATATCTGTGAGGTATTAATTGGAATACGAAGATTGGCTCAACCAGTCAAAGTGCTAAGGAAGTTCCATATGTGCATGCAGATATATGTATGATAAAGATGTATCTCTGTAGTTAAGGTAGATACATCAGTTCATTAGAAATCACATGTAGACACTTAATAATGTTTTGCCTCTCTTCAATCAATCCATCAATACATCAGCATTTGTAAAACACAACTCTGTCCCCCCTAGGGGTATCTGGGTACTGTGTCTCCGTCAAAGAGTCAGGTCTTGAGTCGCTTTCTGAAGTCTGCCAGGGAGGGGGTGTACGGGGCTGGAGGGGGAGGTTGTTCCTGGTCTTGGCTGCGATGTAGGAGGAGCGGCTGCCGCTGTGGCTGCGGGGGGGGGTGCGATGGTGAGTGCAGAGGAGCGAAGGTGTCCGGTGTGTTGGTGGAAGTTCAGTCAATGGTAGAGGTAGGCAGGTCCTAGGTTGTGGAGGGCTTTTTAGGCATGCGTGAGAATCTTAATGGCATCTTTTCTGGATACGGAGCCAGTGGAGGTCTCTCAGGTTGAGGAGGTCCAGGATGAGTCTGGACATGACATTCTTTATAGTCTGGAGTTTTCTAAGGAGCTGGATGGAGATGTTGACATAGAGGGTGTTGCCGTAGTTAAGGCGGCTGGTGACGAAGGGCTTGCGTGATGGTCGTTCTGGTGTTGGTTGGGGTCTATCTGGAGATTCTGCGGGGCATGCGTAGTGTGTGGAAGCAGGAGGAGGCAACTGTGTTAACTTGTCGTTTCATTGTCAGTTGGCTGTTGATGATGCTGAGGTTGCGTGTGTGGTCAGCTGCTGTGGGTGTGGGTCCGACTTCTGCAGGCCACCAGCTGTGGTCTCATGAATTGTTAATCAAACTCAGAGGACAGAACATTGAATATGAAATTTGAGGGTGCCAAATTTGCTGCGCATTGCTCAAATGGTTTCATAGCTATATGTGGGGGGTAGAAAAAGTAATGTCTGGGCTACAAATACAGAGATTTCCAACACAAGAGTTTTCTCCATGCATCACTCCAAAATGGGTGAATGGCGACCAAATTCTTATGGCAGAGTGGCGTTTAGCCATTCTGTGTCTTTTTTTTTGGTTTTGTGAAAATCTATTGTTGAGATTTACAGGTAATAGATCATTGCCATAGTGTGCCTGTGCATAATGTATAATATATAATGCTGAAGGACACAGGAGACGTAGCCAGTACATTTCTATTCCAGTGCTATGGTAATGTGCAGAGTGCACTGGCATGTTAGCCAAGTAATGATGCACAATGACTGACATGGGCGACTAGAAGAGTGCACAGGTACTCCACAGCAGCCTTCACATTTTGGAAGGCCAACTGGAGCAGATGTGTGAAGTTCTGGTCCCCCACGCCCTTCGTAAAGCTACAGGACACGTGGGACAAAGCCACAACACTGCTGTCCTGGTGCTGTCTTCCAAACTGTGAAAACAGCACTGAAACAGCAGCATGCTACTCTAGTCTGCATCATTATACAGGACCGGGGGAACTGAACAACACACAGGTCCTTACATTTTGGAAGACTGTAGTAAAGCAGCTATGAGCTTCTCTAGCATTCTGTTTTAGATCTCGCCTGAGGAAGCGCATATGGGCTGTCTCTTTGAAATCTATTGTATATTAAACCTAAAAAGGGCTTAGAGTCCACCCATTACTTACCACTGCTGGTGTCTTCGTCACTCTCAATTCTTTTGTCTTCATTGGTCAGTGGCAGCTGGGCTGGCTTTATTTTACCGGCGGTCTCGCTGCAACACTAATGTAGATTACACACACACACACATGCTAAACACACATGCTTTCAGCTAGCACATATGACATGAATCACTCCACTCCACACTATGCCACTTTATTCCACTTTGCGCCACTCCACTCTACCTCTATGCTACGCCACTTCACACTACACCACTCTACACCACTCTACTTCACTCTATGCCACTCCATTCTACAATACTCTTCTGCACTTTACAATACTCTATAACATTCCACTCTACAACAATATACTCCACTCTATGCCACTCCAGTCCACTCTACTCCACTCTACACAACCCACTCTATGCCACTCCATTCCACCCTACAAAACTCCACGCCACTTTACTCCACTCTACGCCACTCCACTCAATGACGTTCCACTCAACTCTATGCCCCTTCTCACTGCTCTGTGGCACTCAACTCTAAGGCCCTGCACCACATTCCACTTGACTCAATTACACTCTCTACTCTATATTCTACTCCACTCAATGCCACTCTACAATACTCTACTCCACTCGACACCACACTTCAAAACTGGGATTGAGATTACAAGTTGGGCGGTTGAAGATATGTCAGGCCGGGCTTCAAACTCTGCTCCGTCGGAGGTGTTTTCGGAGTTATGTCAACTGCGTGCTTCGTTGGGAATGCAGAGTTCAGGCAAAAACACTGATTCCGCGGCAGAGCCAAGTTAGGCCCTGCACCTAATTAAAGAAGGAAAAAAGAATTTACCTGCTCTTGAGTCTCCAGGTTGCCCTCTACCTCACCATGGTCTCTCCTCCTCGCCGTCTGCCGTCCTCGCTGGTCACAAACTCCTACGGTGTATGTCTAGGGAGTACTGCGCATAGGTTCGCATGCACGCATGCGCAGTCCTCACAAGACATACAACGTAGGGGTTTGCAGCCGGCAGGGCTTTGGATGGCAAGGAGGAGAATATGGCTAGGATGAGGGCAGCCCGAAGAAGCCAGAGAAGGTAAGTGCTTTTTTACTACTTTTTAAATGTATTGTAGGTTGATGGGAGCGGAGCACAGTTCCACCGAGTTTATTTTTTGAACTCTGTGGAACTCCGCGTCGTGGCACTCCGCCAACACCACCCAGGGTTAGAGATATGCAGCAAAAAAGGAGATCCGGGCTCAGGAAGGACCGATGGCTCAAGAGTAAGAAATGGAGTCTGAAAGTCCTAGCAAAGAGCCAGTTGGCCCTGAAATGCTGCAAAGGCAGAATGGCAAAGAATGGATAAAACCTAGAGAAAGGAATGGAGAGGGGACCAGCAGAACCATAGATATCGAAAGGGGCTTTTGAGACAAATATTGATAATGTTAATTTCTTTAAAGGGTGTGAAAGTGACAGCTGTTTCTGTGTATTGCTTAATCATTAGCAGGGCCACTGGAATTATGCTACGGGGAGCACCAAATTATGGGGCAAATTATTCAGTAGGATTGAGTAAACTTTGTGGCAACAAAAGTCAAATTATGGGGCGCAATGTGGCACATTATGTGATAGTATTACTTTGTTATTTTTACACTTGTTCACACTGTCTGGCCAGTGTTTGCATCTCATTAATACCAGTTTAACTCTCAAAAGTAGCAATAAGCAACAGAAAAGTGACCAGTCAACGTTTGCCACTGCACGGCCACACGTCTCGCTGCATTTTCAGTACCTTTTAGGACGTGATAGTGGGTACGGTGAAAGTGAGGATGTAAAACTAAATGTTACCCTGCCTCCAAAATTAAGCACTCGTTTGTCAAACGTTGTGATCTTCACCTAACGCGTGACAGGGTTCCTAGACCTACCACTGTCCAAGATGGCCCTGGAGTGACATACATCCAATAAAAATGCACTAACTTGGTGACGTATGACGGCGAACGTCTAATGACGTCTAGTCAATCTAAGAGTCACAAATGGTTTCACAGGTTGCATTTCTTAACTGGTCTTAAAAGCGGTTTAGTGCCATTAAAAAGATTCTGTAAAATGCCATTTAAGTCTGTAATAGGAAACACAGGTGGCATGCTTTGATTCTGTGACCACGTGGCACCCCCACCATGGGGGTGGGGGGTGGGGGCTGGGGGGCTCATTAGAGCCATGACGGAAGGGCAGCGCCAAAGTAACGCATTTCTCTTTGGCCGATTGTTGCACTGAAACAAATGGCCGCATCTTCAGTGCTGTTGACTGCTCGTTTGTGTCGCGCGGCTTTTTTAAGACTCTGTCTGTCCTCAAAACACTCCTGCACTTACGAAGACAACTGGAGTCTGAGGGACAAAAATGCGGCCCTCGAGGAGAACGAGCCGCCAGATAGGTGGTGAAAAGGTTTTTATGTTTGTGCCAAGTTCTTCATTCCAGCCGCGCTTTATCTCTCAAGGGCTGTAGTCGTACAAACACTCTGCCCTCTTCTTGTCTCTGCTGCCAGCCGTGGGAACAGAGAGCCAGGCCCGAGGGCCGTCCTTGCTGGAGGGCAGAGAAACACCAGACTCTATGGGGCACATGAACACTTTCTGGCAGAGCAAAGAAGGCTTAATCCATCAATCAATTAAATCTTTATTCGGATATAAATATATCCATAAAAGCACAGATCAAGGACAACAAATATATACAATAGGCTATAAAGTACATTTAAGATTAAAAAAAATAGCAGCATCATAAAAGGAAAAAAAAGATTCACCATAGGGTCGTGTAGACACAGATCAAGTAGCAGCATAAAATACAGAGGACTATGATGGTGCAATCAAGTAACAATAAGTCCAGCTTCATAAAACAGTGCCAGAGATAGAATTAAAAATATACATATATACTAACTCAACAAGTGATAATTGACAATTTGGCACCACAATCCAAGTGTTTCAACCATGAGCGCGGATTACAGATCAGTGCACTCAACAGAAACAGCTTTCAGTGAGTGCTCCTTGAGGCACGCGCGCAAACTGCCACCTTCAAAAAAGATCCCACACGAAAAATTAAATCATCCTCTTCCAGCTCAAGGATTTTCATATATGCTGCCTTATAATGGATTGGAACAGTTTTCTTAAATAATGGTATCAAAAACTATTTAGTATATTTTTTATAAAAGTTACAGAAATTAGGATGAGAAACTTAGATTGTTTGCTATCTTCATCGCAGGGACATGGCAATTGATCAAGGTTGGCGTTATACCCTAAAGGGAAACAAAGTTAACATTTCAAAGTATCTGCCCGTAGGCGGAAAAGCAACCCTCTCTCGCAGCAACGTATGGTTTTTAAAAGACAACTAGATGGTAAGTGTGATGACAGGTGGGATGCATCCGCTAGGGACATATACCTAGCGACTGAAGTTTTACAAGTTTCTTTTTCATACCTTGCATTGTTGTACTGTGCGTATAAAGCCTCCTGAAGAGATTTTTTATTTATGTGCTCTATATCAGTTGGATTTAAAAAGATGTGTTCAAATTTCACGCTGTTAAGGCTCTCCCTTACAGCGGCAAGCCAGGGTATGTCCCTGCCCTTTTCACATTTGAGGCAATCTGTTATTACATCTCTGGTGAGGGTCGCTGCCGGATTGTTCCAGATTGCAAGCCAAAATATAGCTGAGCGAGCCCTGATATAATCCTCGATAAATGTCAGTTTCAATTCCTTATGGCAAACATACTGTCAAGAAGAGATTGGAGCCCAAGAAATGAGAATACATGAACTGGGAGGTCCCTGTGCCTCCATGGCATAACGAAGAGCAGTTGGTTTGTCGGATGGCCGCGGTTAACCACGCCGCGTAACCACAGGTGACCTGACCTCACCCAGACCACGCCCCCCGTCAATGGAGGCACACACTGGGATGGAGTAGAGGGAAGCTGCTATGTGGCAATTTTGTCCTCACCTTTGCGTTCGGTCCCGTTTTCTTCTTCGCCTTGAGGCATTCTTTTGCTGATTGCGGGGACTGCGGGTGAGCAGAGGAGCCGGGGAGATGTTTGTCTCGTGCAGGCTCGTTGAGGGGAACGCGTGGAGTGCTGGAGTGGAGTGCTGCAACAGCTGCCGTAAAACCGGGGGAGAAGGACTTCAGCCTTCAGTCTGCTGCTGGACAATCGGTCACACCCTTGGAGGGCTACAGTAAGATTTATAGTTGTACGAAGCCCACTGGCAGGAGTATTCTATAAAGTAAAAAAAAATAAAACAATAAAAAATTTTGTTTTGTTGTACAGGGGTGCCTTCTGGGAGCTGGAGTCCTGGATAGCTTTCAGGGAGTTTCTGACTGCATTTTCGAGGTAGACCGGGACAGGCTGTTTTTGCATGAAGAAAAATAAGCTGTCTTAAGGAGTAATAAGGGTTAAGGCTTTAACCCTTTCTGGAGGACTATAAGGAGGAAGTTGGTGAAAAGACTTGGAACCAAGTATTTTTGACACTGTGCTCCTAGTTATCCCTTGGACTGCTCCTTTCTGTGTGGGGTAAGATACCTGCGGGGGAGTGTTTTGCGGGTTATACAGCGCAGATATGGGGAAAAATCTGCAAACACGCCCCAAAGTCAAAAACCGCATGCTACTTGCCAAAGAGACAAGAGAGCTAGCCCGCCAGGGGAATAAGCAAAATTCGTCTAAGCCAGTGGTTCCCAAACTTTTTTGACCCGTGGCTCCCTTGACCTAATTGGTGGTTGGCCGTGGCTCCCCACCATTTTTTTTTTACCGGTGGGCGGGTGGGGAGTCCTGTAAGCCCAACCTCTAGAGTACTTCCTGTTGTCTCCCTTAAGTTAATTAGGATGCAATGAAGGTATTAGTTGTTTAAAAAAACCTAGTTAAGTGAGAAACAATACAAGATTAATAGCAAAATATGTTTCCATGCAACTTTTTTTAACCACAAGGCAGCAGATGCAACAGAGAGCACACACATGCTGCAGTGATGCAAACTGTGTGCCTGATCCCAAACCCTTATTTATGCCAGCTGCTGCTTTCAGTAGTTTTTGGTACTGAGACCCACTCTGAGAAAATGGAACATTGGGTTTGGTCTGTCGTAATCAGTATCACCAGCATTATTTTTACACTAAAAAGCGGGGTCCATAGAGCTTGTTAAAATAAAGAAATCGTGATAATAAGGCTTATGATTTCTTTTACGAGCTCCGTGGAGCCTGCCTTTTCAGTGGAAAAATAATGCTGGTGATACTATTATTATTTAAAATGCCATGCCGATCTTCTGCCTAACCTCAGTTTTTTACTTGAACTAGTCTTGATTGGCGCTATGTTGTTTCTAAACACAGTCAGAGCATTGCATGCCAAAAAAACATCAAAATGGCTTCCTCCTTTGGAAAATTCCAGCCTTCCTGGAAGCATCAGGGGCCCACCGACTGCTGGAGGACACGACGGGTGAGGACAGTCTGAATACCCCCACCGCATTTACGGTTCCATTCCCATCCTCCCTCTCACTCCTGGAGGGGGCTTGAGCCATCTGCAACATCCTGGTGGGCCTTACTACTGGTCGAGAGGGCCCATGCCTCCCCCACCAAAATTGAGTCAAGAGATGTGTGGGATAGATAGACTGCAAAGGAACGTCATTTGGTAAAACCACGTGCTTACCACACAGCAGTCAGCACCGAAACAGGGCATCAGGGGCCAAGTACAGAAGAAGTGCAAAAGCAGAGCCAATCTCTGGCGCTATTTGTGCTGTTTGTGCAATACTAGAGCGAGAAGTCTAGGATTCTCCTCCATGACCCAGAAAGATAGTCGCACGAGAGAAAATTGAGACCGCAGATAACACAACCATCTCCAACACTTGCTACGCTTGTAAGCCTTTTTTCTTTGTGAATCATACAGATTTTAACACAGAAATCCAGATTAAAAAACAAAATAACATCCTTAATAAAGAGCCTTCGGGCACTGTGCGCGGCACCAGTCATAAAGCAACAATGGGAGCGCAGCAGAACATCTTTGAGCCGCAGATGCACTGGAGTCATGAACGGAGAGCATGTTCATTGAAGTATTTATTTTATTGTTTTGCATATTTAAATAGCGTGAACTCGACCCGAAGGTATTGGAGCGCTTTATATGAGCACCGTATTTACATTACATATTCAGGCATGGGGAGATTAAGTGATTTGCCCAGAATCACAGGATGTGGGCTCGACCCGAGGCTCGAATCCTGGTTTCCAGCACCAAAGTCGGCAGCGCAGCCGACGGACCACATCCTCTCCCCAAGTATTCCTGCACGGAAGCGCCCCGGGACATGGTGGCCCCTGGATCGGCCGCAATCAGTTTACCAGTCACTAGTTTCACCAGGGAATGTCAAACTCACCCTTCTTGGGGCCACTGCTCTCTGAGAAAAAACGTTTTTTCTGAATGTGTTCGGGAATTGCCATAACCTCTGAGAGGTGATAAACGTCCCCTGCCTGAGGGATGCACGCCGGAGACACAAGTCTAAAACACCTCCAAAGCTTCCGTTTTTAGAATTACACCCAGCACCCTGCGGAGCTGGGCAAGCAGAAGCCTCGATAGGGGAAAAGTATGAGGGACGTGTCTGTCCTGCAGTTCTTAGTTCTCCAGGTCAGAAAGGGAGAAGTGAAAGATCAGAGAGCGAGGGAAGAGAGAAGCAACCAGCTGAGGTCACGGGGGTTGCTAAATTAGATAGCTACGGGTCAAATAAGTTCAACGAGAAGAAGAGGAACAAGGGAGAGACCAGAGAGCGCGTGGAGAAGAGAAGGAAAAAAGGAACAGATTATTTGAAAATAAGGGAGCTGAGATGTGGTGGAAAGCAAAAGAAGAACAAATGAGAGAACACGTGGTGAGGACATAAAAAGGCGTTCAGAGAAACAAGAGAGCACAAATTCCACATTTACAAGAAAGTGCGAATCGGGGGCGCAGCACTACAAGCCCTTGTTTACTTACCGATTTCCTGGTGAAGAGGGTCCCATGAGGCACGGCACAACACGGGGGTCAGCAACAACGACCCTCAAACGCTCTAAGCTTGCTACGGCAGTAATGCTTAGACTGCACATCTTAAAGCACGTAAGATGCGTGCGTGCGCACATATGCGTATGGCGGAAGCTCGCTCTTGGCCAAAACCATTCTGAAGGTGGCATTTCTAAACCCCCCGCATGTTGCGCTGCGGCTGCAATTTCCATGACCCACATCGTGCTCGGCAGCGCGGCGACCCTGGCTTCTCATCACGGCGCACCAGGGTGCCGCGGCGCACACTTTGGGAACCACTGGTCTAAGCTAACGGACCAGGACCCAACATTTGAGAGCTTGGATGATGAGATTGAGGCGTGCTCAGGCCAGGTTGACAGTTCAGGTAAAGTTGGCAAACACGAGAAAATAAATATCGCTCAAACTGCACTGTCCCCGCAGCAGACAAGTGATGCAGATAATGGGGAGAAAAAAAAGAAAGGAACCAAAGAAACTAGAGAAGCAAAACAATTCCCGTTATTTTTGAAGAAGGTGCCAGTATGTCAATCTCCCCCTTTCCCGGCTTCGGCTGTAGCTTCGGCCCCGTTATTAACCTCCACCAAGGATTTATTTGGAGTACATGTGGCCAATTCAGGGCTATCATCCAACATAGTGGAAGCTGCGAATCTCATGAGTCAAAAGGGACCACAATATAATCTAAATGCCATCTTCGAACAGGAATTGACCTTAGAAAACGCAAAAGGATTATCTCAACAGCAGCAGGGTGGAATTAATAATAACGGGTCTAGCTTGGCGCCACAACTACCTAATAAGCTGCCAACTCCCCCACCTCCTTCACACCCTGGAAATCGTACTCCAGAGTCTTCATCAGAGGTGGAATCAATTTCAAGTATGGGGGCGATGGGAACTCAGCCGGTAGCCATATTAGATACCTCAAACTTCCTGCCTGATCTTAACACCATTACGGAACCAACAAGAGAATTACAATTTTATATAAAGGATATGTTAAACCTAATCCTACAAGAAATCCGGGATCTTAAACAAAATCAAAAAGCGGAATTGATCTCCCTTCATCAAAGGCTAGATAAAATGGAGGAGGTACTGCTGAATTTCCCCGTAAGATTAAATGAAGCAGAAGTTAGAATTTCAACTCTTGAGGACCAAATGGTTATCGTATCCGAAGAGGCAAAGCTAGCGGTCAAAAATAAACAAATCCTCGAAAATAAATTAGTAGAATTGGAAAATCATTCTAGGAGACCGAACCTCCGCATTGTGGGTATTCCCGAAGGATTGGAAGGCTCACAGCCCCTCCAGTGGATGAACTCCTTCATAAAGCAAAAAATTGTCCCTGAATTTGTTGGTGATTTAACAATTACCAGAGCCCATCGGGTTCCTGCCCGTCTGTTCCCCAACCCCTCTAATCCACGGACGTTTCTCCTGAACTTCGCAGACTTTCGGGTCAAGGAGATGATCTTGACCAAAGCAATTCAGCAAAGACAGTTTGATGTTAATGACACTGCGGAATGTCGAATTTTTTCAGATATGACAGCTGAGGCCGCTAAAAGGAGGAAAGACTTTGTAAAAATTCTTCATCTTTTTAAGGTGAACGGGGCACAAGCATCGATTGCCCAGCATTCCAAGCTTAAGGTTCTGGTTAGGGGGAAATTTTTCATGTTCTCTAGTTTAGAAGAAGCACAGAACCTTCTTAAAGAAACCTCCCAGGGTCCCTCCACAGTTTAAAGGCTGACGGCCTCTCAACTATGTTATTAATATAGCTGGGGCCCTCAGGGTTGCCTTGAAAGGTTCTAAAATATAAAAATATTAAAGTCTTCCCTAATGAACGTTTATAAAGGAGGTAGGGAAAGTAGAAGGGAGAGGGGGGGGAAGTAAATAAAGAATAAAGATAACGAAAACATTTTTTTTTTTTTGGTCTTTAGGACTTTAAAAGTACGTTTGATTGATAGCTTGAGGGGATTCGTTGTCATCCCTCCTCCCCCATATTTTTCTCTTTTTAGAGAAGGGAGAATAAAAAGAGAGGGAGGTAATGGGGAAGGGGAAAGGGGGTTAAAAAAAATGAAAAAAGAGATAAAACCCAGGTTGGTCCCCAAGAATTAAAAAAAAAAGTTTTTTTATATATATATCTGTTAGCAGAGGACGGGGAGGGAGAGGTCATAGGTTAGGTCACCAGGGTGTAATTCCATGACACCCAACTTAGTAGGGAGGGAGCAATGTGGATGGTGTGGTGCTGAGTTAGGGGTCCACATTTTGGGAGGGGTAAGGGGTAGGGAATGCGGCGGGAAAAATGAAGTCTTGGTTAGATTCCTTTGTTTATCAAATTCAATCAGATCTGATACTTGAGATGTGGTATTTTACCTTTTTTGTTGTTTATCATTTGCAATTTAATATATCATTTGAGGCGTGGTACTTGAGCGTGAAGTGGTGTTATAGTAGTCGGCAAATTCCCTGGTGGGATAAATATTATGGCAAGTAAAGATGTATTTAAGGTCATTTCATTTCATGGAAATGGTCTTAATAATGGGAAAAAGATGCGGGCAATCGAAATGTGGATCAAAACTGAAAATCCGTCTGTTATATTATTACAAGACACACATATCTCTACTAGTCGGCTGTCTGATTTCTCTATGTTAGGTCATGGGCCTCCTATCGGGGTTTTTCCTCTTCCACTGCTTCACATAGAGGGACAGCCATATTCTTGAATAAGAAACTACAGGCCGAGGTAGTGAAATCTGAAACAGATCGAGATGGACGTTGGTGTTGGATAACATGCACCCTCAAACAAATTTCTACACCAATCACATTTGTGAATTTTTATGCACCTATTGAAGATCAGTCACAAGTCTATGAAGAATTGTTTCAGTCCTTGATCCTGGTCTCAGGTGACATCATAATGGGGGGTGATTTTAATATTCTTATGAACCCCCTAATTGATTCTTCAGGGTCAAGGAAAAGGCAGATGAAACCTAGATCTTTTAAAATAGTACAGCAATATAGCGCAACATTAAATTTACATGATCCTTGGCGGGTGGCTTTCCCTTCTAAGAAATCCTATTCGTGCTGGTCGGGTAGATTTCAATCCTCATCTCAAATTGATTTTTTTTGGTCTCTAGTAGGCTTTGTTTTAACCATCAGGCATTCCTACCCAATGGCTTTTCTGATCATGCTATGCTGACTTTACAGATGGGGGTAGTTGAAGATGTCAAATGTCCTAAAAGGTGGTCCCTGAACCAGCAATATCTGCTGGAAGAAGACTGGATAGGTTCCGTGGCACTGGAAATTAAATGCTTTCTGACACGAAATGCCGAGACGGCATCATTAGCTGTAATATGGGACAATGTGGCGGGGTGACCAGCGATCTACATATAGATATTCGATTTTGTATTAATTCTAACCCGAAAAGATATATCAAGGTGTATTTTTCGAATTTAGTCTCCGACCTGTACCATTTGAATTATGTGCCATTAATTCGGAAAACTCAAGCTTTGCTGTTGCGCTGGAGCTCTCTTCCCATTTCGATTTTAGGGAGAGTTGCACTTATTAAAATGTCAGTCTTACCTCTTTTTAATTTTTTATTTTCAACTATTCCATGCATCTTATCAAGTTTGTTTTTCACTAAAATAGAGTCAATGTTTACCACTTTTCTATGGGCAAAGAACTCTTTACGCATTGCACTAAGCACCTTATACGAGAAGAAGGAACAAGGAGGGCTAGCGCTTCCAAATCTCAAGGATTACTATTATGCCTCCCCCACAAGTACATTTTTTCATTAATAGTTTTATGGATTTTATGCTTAAAGAAAATCAGATTCAATCACCGCTTGCAATTTTTAAATCCCCTAAACTAGTTAGGTATAAGTGCCTCCAATAGGTATTCAAAAAACGGCAAGCACAGTTTAAGAGATATTCTATCCCGGCCATTAACTCAGGTACTCTTTTGGCGGGGATAGTCCCCTTAGCCGGGATCGTATCCTCTACCGAACTTACGTTAAAATGGGCTATGATAGAATTCCGCAAAGTAGGTAATTTTCTGCAAAATGGTCAATGGCTATCTAAGCATGAAATTTTACAGCGAGCGCCGAATGATTTTATTCTATTGGGATCTTATAATATGTTATACAAATTTTTCTCAGATTTAGATATTTCCCAATTGAATGGGTCAAGCCAGTTAGTCAATGATCTACTATTAGTAGCATCTGACAGGAAACCTGGCGAGTGGAAACAATGCTTAACCTCGGTTAAGAGTTTGGATCTTGCACAGAAAGCAATTAAAAAATGGTCTGATCAGGAGGATGTTGAAATTTCTATGAATGTTTGGATGACGGTTAATAGATTAAATTTTAACACACTTAGAGGTGCAAATTGGCGTAGGATGCTTTTTTTCAGTAAATGGCTAGTATATCGCACACCTTCTGTTTTGCAGAAAATGTACCCTAATTCTTCAGCTCATTGTTTCAGATGTATCAGTCACCCGGCAGCTAATTGGACTCATACTATGTTACATTGCTCAAAAATTCAAACATTTTGGGAAGATGTTTTTGGTTTTTTTGCAATTGAATGTGATTTACAATGTTTAAGATATGATAAACTGATCCTTATTGGTTATGACCCAGATCTTCTACTCCCAGACCAGATGGTCAAACTTGTATATATCGTAATGGCAGTAGCTAGATCTCTTTTATTACATAAATGGCGAACAGATTCAGTCCCCTTACTAATGGAATGGGTCAATAAGATGCAGGCGGTTAAGCAAAGCGAACGCAAATACGCTATGAGAACAGGGGATCTCAAAAAATTCACGAAAATATGGTCTTCCTATTTTGATTAAAAGGTCCTGGGATCTATTATCATTATTATTATTATCCTGATATAAATTGGTGTAGCAAGAAACAGTGATTTTGGAGGCAGGATTGGGTCTAATTTTATGTACATAGACATATATATTTGGGGGATTTTATCGACAGTTGAGCCCTGGTTTAAGCAATCCTTTTCTAAATCTGGATGTATTTTACTTCTTGTATATGCAATGTGTTTTGAATTTCAGGTTGATATCTTTTATTTTTTTTCATGTATCAGATGTCTAAATGTAATCTGCTTTTAGACTTCAAATAAAAAATAAATAAATAAAAAAGACATTGGGGCCAGAGTAGTTTTCGGCAAAATCTGTTTTCCTCGCCCTGAATTCTACTACACTTGGTGAAGCCCCAAACTTCAGCACCGTACGTTGCAGTAGGGATGCACTATGATTTAAAAATGTTGGTAATAGCTAAAACCACCGCTGCCTTTTTGGGTAGCGCGAGGCAGAGGATTGAGTTGATGGCTTTTGAAAACTTACTCCTACTGTGTGCCATGTGATTAACCCAGGAACCGTTAGCTGCGAATACCAACCCCTGAAGGGGAAAAGTGCAAGTGCGATGTAAACATTCAGAACCTATAGAGATTGTATTGATAAGGTGCTTTTTCGGACCACAGGCCATTAATAACGATTTATTAAAATTAGTGCAAAGATCTAAGCCAGCCATAAAATCTACAAATCTACAAAGCCCCGAACTAAGGTGCGTAATGCATTGGGTGTACGACCCATTAGGACCGCATCATCAGCGTAAAGTTGGGCAGGGAGTATGTTACGATTAATTCTGGGGACGTCATTAGTAAGTACCGTCAATGAGTTATGGAGTTCATTAATGTATAAAATGAAATGGAGAGGGGCCAGGACACACCCTGCCAGACCCCTCTGCCAATAGTGATGTCCTTAGAGACCTCCCCGCCTTTACTGATCCTCACCCGAGCTTTCAGGTCCCTGGGTAAATAGGCTAAAAAATGAACTAAAACCTCATCCAACCCATATTTTAAAAGAATCGACCCTAAGCGTGACCTGTTAACATCATCAAAGGCTGAGGTGAGATCCATAAAATCCAAATAAATAGTGGATTTCTGGGCTATGGTATATTTTCCAACAATCAAGTTAAGGTTTAGGCACTATTCAACTGTGCCTATTTTACTTCTAAAACCTTACTGACAGGGATTTAAATAATGTTGTTCCTCAGTCCACAGCCTAATCTTGTTATACTTGATCCTCCCACGGATTTTCAGGTTGTTATATATCAGGGAGATCGGTCTGTAACAACTTGGGTTGGATCTATCATCCGTTTTGAAGATTGGAGCGATAATGCTGGTAGACCATGTGCACGGAATCGTGACATTGGATAGTTTATTAAAAACATTTAAGAAACTGGGTCGCCCAAAACTCCGGTTTGTATTTGATGAGATCAATGGGGAGCCCATCAGGGCCAGGAGCTTTGTTGCTCAAACTTTGGTGAATAGCATCCTCTACTTCTGACAGGGATATCTGAATCTTAGAGGCGGTTTGATGGTTGTATAGATACTCGTTTTGCAATGGGGCTAGATAAATCATGGAGAAGTGGGCTTCCCATGCTTCACTTGTCATATTGCAGCTTATGGGCGTTAATGTATGGCCCATAGATCTCATGGGGCAGATTTATGTTCCCTGGCGCATCCCTATAAATCAGCAGGGATGCGCCAGGGAAGATGCGTCACGCAAGTTTGCCCTTGCGCCACCGCAGATGCGCCGCATTTACAATGCGGCGCATCGTGGCGCAAGGACAAGCAGATGCATGACGTATCTGCCGGCGTAAGGTTGGCGCAGTGCTGAAGTTGTGTCGCAAGCGCGACGCAACTCCAGCACTGTTCCAACCTACCCTATCCCTAATATGGTGCATCAAGCCTTACGCCTGCTTCAAGCAGGCGCAGGGTTTTGACGCATCAGCGTTGGGAAAGTGACTCAGTGAAATCTTATAGTTTTCACTGAGTCACTTTTCAGGGGCGTTCCTGCGACAGAACGCCCCCCCTGTGTCGCAATGCCCACATGAAACCTGACGCAGATTTCACGTGGCGCAGGGCTTTACACTGTGATGCATCTCCATAGATGCGTCACAATGTAAATCGGGCGCAACGTGGCGCAGGGTTTACGCCGCCGCTGCGTCACAAAAGTGACGCAACGGCGGCGTAAAAGGGGCGCAAGTCCCACATAAATCTGCCCCCATGTCTTTAACTGCTGCCCAGAAGCCATTCCCGTTTTAAACCCTGACAGCACATGCAAGATAATCCCAACGTTCTTTTATGATCTCATCTTTCTGTAGGGTGGTTATAGCCTTATATTGTTGCCTCAAATATTTAATAAGTGCCAGGTCTCTCAGGTTCTTTGTGAGGGCTTTACGGAGCTTCCTGTTTGCTAGGGAGCAATCACTGTTAAATCATCTCGGTCCATGGTGGGATTCAATCATGGGCCTAGATATCACTAAATTCATTCCCCTCAGAGTTTATTAAAAGCATCAATTACCTCTGGGTTATGCTCAATTGGTGACAAGCAGATGTCAATAAGTAGCGGGTATTCTCTTACCATTCTAAAAAATAACTCGTTGTTGTCAGCGCCTCTCCAAACCAATCTTAAATTATCGGTAGAGGATACGAGATTGCTTGCCCACACTCTTTAACACATTTCGGTCTCAGGGCAAATATTAGTGTTAGAGTAATGGGATTGTGGTCGCCATGAGCAGTTGGTATAATCTCGGCTTTTAACAGGCAATCTTCTAAGGTGGGAGATATGAAAATATAATCAATAATGGAAGCACTGCCTCTATATGTTGGCACCATATGCTTATCCTTATTGGGTACTGCAGCAACTTCCATTACGTTAGTTAGGTTATTATTGGACAAATGAGCCAATAATTCTATCTCCCTATTACATGAAAGCACGTTAATGGAGGAGTCCATGTCTAATGTATTTCCTCTGGAGATTCTGGCATTAAAATCACCACCCAAGTAAATACCAGCTAACTTATCATAAGCATTCTGACTTTGTAGGGTAGCAATAAAGTTAAACAAATTAATAAAATTCACATTCGGTATGGTAAGAAAATCATTATTATAAAAATGTATGAAACAAATGGAAGCCCCCCGTGTGTATATCAAAGCCTGGAATTTGTCATTATTTGTGACAAGAGCCTTTGTGCTACCTCCTGCGTTGATATTGACCCAAATTGAGAGACCACCAGACTGACAGCCAGCCTTGGAGATAGGGACAACGATGTAAAAACAGTCAAACCCTTCTAAATATAGATCCCGTGTCACCCAAGTTTCCTGTAGCATAAGGATGTCATATTTTTGAACAATTTTTATTCAATCTGGTGCGTTTATTTTAGATGCCAAACCGGCGACATTCCAACTTAGTATGTTTAAATTTGGCTCAAAAGTAGGGACAGGTGGGTGGGTCTCTAAAGTGTGGTAACCTGAGGACACAAGCATATTCAATACAGAGGTGGGTTCAACTAGTGTTGGAAGAGGAGACAGTCAATCCTAATTGTCTAGACCGGACAGTGGGGAGAACCTGTCGTGCATGTTTAGAATGAAAGAATCCTTGGCTTTTTGTTCCCGGACATGGCTTATAAAAATAGCCTAGCGGCAATGATCAGATGTGAGCTGATTTGGCAATAATTGATTCCTGTGGGGTCAGTAATGATCTTACCGATAGCGGGTTTTGGAAATTAATGACAATGCAATCTCCCTCAATATTATTTGTGAATGTGCCAACCCACCCAACCCTGCATATCATAATAATGTCACTGGTATGTGCCACCCGAAACCCCCTGTGCTTTACAAGCCAGTATGCACTTTTGTTTCACAATTGAACCCATGTCTCAGCCTGGTTTTTCTGAGAGGAGGTGCCCTCGCTAGGACCAAGACGTACGGGCATGCTGCCGGGGGTAAACTTAGTACCTCCTTGCTGGGCTCTGGAGTTTCCATACTCCCAGGGACTAAAACACCCTCACGTTTTGTCCCCCACCCCCCCCCCCCCCAAGTTGACTCTTTCTGGGACTTTCCAAGGCATAGCACTAGGGGCTGATGGCATAAGTGGGATTGTAACTAGGAGACTGTTGGCAATACCAACAGTAGGTGGATTATCCTGAACAGTGGTAGGTTCTAATAGGAAACATTCCTTAACTTTACTGCAGGTATCACAGGTGCTAATAGATGGAATAGGTATTGGTACATGCAACTGTGTATTAGAAAGAAACGTATAGTTGGTTGACAGATTAGAATTCACCCCATCGGAGGTGACAGACTTGGAAGTTTTAACTTGTAAGCTTATTCTGTTAGTCAAGGTGTCCAAGCGGTCTAAGCGTTTCCACAGTGTAGTGAAATTTTTATCGATCAAATCTTTAATACGCTCACATACAGTGTCCACAATAGGGTCAATAAAAATATCACCAGGTTTGCTGCAGGTGAAAGGGGTGGTTACAGCATCGGTCTAAGTGAAAATAGTTCTGCTTGAAGCCTTGGTAGAAGCAGGCTCGACAGTAGACGCGACAATATCGATGATATCCGTATTTACGGGGAGTGGAGGGCCCTGTATCCAAGAGCTTAGGGCAGTACGGGAGAAATTAGCATGAGGGGGTTGTTTCCTTTTTGAACAGGTGGGTTTGACCGTCTTCCTTTTGCGTTTGGCCCCTGGGGCTGCAGAGTTTGTAATTGGATCTGAATGTACTGGAGCATTAACAATGCGTTCACTATTACAAAGTGCGTTGGTTAAGTCCTCATTATTACAGCTAGGTCCTGAGGCAGTAGGCTGCACGCTAGAAGTCGAGGGGGAAGCAACTGGGTCAATTGGGGCCACCCCTGTCATGAGACCAGACTGTGTTGCAACGATTACCAGAGACAAGCGCCTTTCCATTAGTTCAATCTCTTTGGCAACTATGTTGACTGCCTATTCCAGCATGCTGTCTATACTTGTTGGGGGATGGGGGCATGGTATCCCGGTACGTCTCCCCATGGTCAGTTATATAACAGCAATGTACAACTTTTGTTAGGGGTGGCACTCACCTCAGTAGGTTTTGAAGGATGGCAGGTGAAAGAGGGGAGGCCCAGGCCAGCATCGTCCTGACGCGGACAGGGGCAGACGGGCCCGCCCTAGGCCCAAGCACGGCCGCGTGCGTATGGCGCTGCAGGAGCTGGCGGTGCTCTTTAAGCGCCTCCGGCGCAGTGACATGTCTCTCGCACGCCTTCTGGCGCAATTCCTCCTGGGCGGTGTAGTTCCCTAAGTCCGGTCAGGGCAGAGCAGAGTGGCGGCAACAACAGAGACGGGCTTAAGTGGGCCCTTGTACCTACAATTTCACTTTCGCAAATTAGGGCATATTTTTTTTACTTTTCCTCTTCGAGTCTTTTTGAAGCTGGTAAACTAACTTTAAAATGTCAACTGTGGGAGTGTGCAATATTGGCGAAGCTCCATTGTAATCAGTTTTGTGATTTCTTTCAAAACTTTTGTAACTTCCATAACATAACAAAGTTGTTCAAGATTAGTAGATCGTTCCACATTCCACAATAATTCAATGCAATGCAATGGGTGTGTGTTAAATGGTTACGGTTCGCTTTCACCAACTCCTGGGTAGTTAAAAAACACAAGTCAAACATTCCATAGAGAGGTAGCCTTGCAAGACAAGACAACCTGCAGGTGAATTCCCTTGAAAAACAATACTCTTGCTGGTAAAATGTTCTACAAAACCTTTGCGATTGGAAGTTTCACACACAAGCAATGTGCACATTTTTCACAAACTTCGTAACTTCAAGGAACTGCGAAGCAGAAAACTGCACAACTTCAAGGGCAACACTTTTATTTTGTGTAGCAATAAGGACTCAATTCATGGCTAGATTCTTGCTGTTTAGGTGTGACCTTCAGACAGCTTTAGTTGTCTTACCAGGCTCATGCTTCCAAAACAAACAAACATATTAAATTACATACAGCTTCACACGAGTAGAGGGGCTGCACTGGTCTGTCCAAGTGTCATTCAGATTTCACTTCTGCCCATCACAGCATACAACCTAGGACAATGGGTCAGCCCACTTTATTTCATTGGCTGCACTGTGATTCAAGCATTTTGCCAGATTCCAGCTGCCTGAAGAAGTGCACGTCAATACCAGAACTGATGTACTTCGGCTGGTCCTTTATTTGGTATTTTTTTTAATACTTTTGCTATTTTTTTGTTTATTTCATAGACTTGTTTCTTGAAGTCAAAATCTGTAAACTTGTTTTTCTCATTCAAAATAGTCCATTTACATTATTTTATCTCTCAGTTCTATCTGGGTATTAAGTTATTGTATCTTTACGTATTTCAGTATTATCATTCTTACCTTTTTTCGGAAGGTGGCTTCTTCTTTACCCAACCGGATTACTGCCGGATTTTACACAAATTCCGCTTAGTGGACTAACAATAAATAAGAAGAAACATACAGACAGATACGCAGTGAAGTGTAAAGAATGTAAACGCAATAAATAGACAAAATAGGGATCCTAGAAAAAAGGAAACAGTTCTTATTCCAAGAAATTAGAAACTGAAACAGAGAATGTAGACAGAAGAGGGTCTCCACTACACCCAGTGTGCAGGGTACATCTAAGAGCCAGGTTGACATCTGATGGGGAAGAGAGTTATATCAATATTCAGGATCTGGCCTGCACAGAAGCACAAAATATGGGAAGTAAACCCATTGGCTGTTCCAAAAACACTGCTTTCTACTAAAATTACTCAATCGGGAATGAAGCACTGGCATTGCATGTTAGCTTTATCTTGCGAGCTAAAGCTACATATGATATTTCTGATAACTAAAAGTCTGTCCTTTGCCCAAGCCACGCCCCAATGTCCTTCTACCGCTGGTCAATAAGACTAAAGAAATCAGTGTTTAATAAATAAATAAATGAATCTTCATCAAAATACACACTGGTTTCTGTGTTCATTCTCATTTGAAGTGGTCAACATTGGAAAACCCCTCCAATACTTCTTTCTCCCTATAGCATTCAGGGACTTATTCATAAGGTGAGGAATCTGTGGAAGTCACAGGAAGATCTGTCCTTCAGAAGAAAAAGTTGCTCACCTTGGGTAATGATATGATTCCTCATCCCCCAGATTCCTCACCACCCTCTGTCCTCCCCGATGAGCTAGTGCTGTGATTAATAAAATTCCAAGGTATGCTGTTTAGGTCTCGGCTAGCGAAGGCTGCGCTTGCGCAGTCTCGCTCGCGAGATTTAATGACTTTGAGAAGTGGGGCTTCAACCCGCCCCTCTTCTCTCCTCTTCTCCATTGGCTGGCCTCTTAAATGCTGGTCAGCCATTGGAGAAGAGCTTTGTCTCTCCAAACAAGCCCGGTCTCTTTCGGATTAGTGGGCGTGTTTTTTCGATTCTTTCTCTTTTTTTCACACGCCCATAAGACAGCGAGTCTACGGCATGTCTTGCTCACGCTGCCTACACGTGCCAGTCGGCTCTCTGATTGGTTGGCAACTACCAAATAAGCACTGTGATTGGTGGACCTTGTCAACCAATCAGAGAGCCTACTGGCGCGTGCAGGCAGCATGAGCAAGACACTCCCGGCTCTGATAAGCCCTGGGCTTCCTTCCCGCCAGGACCGGCGGTTACACGTACCGGTATGGTGGCAGCGCTTGTGAACCGACCTCCTGCTTTTGCATCTGAGGGGGTCGCCCTAACACCCTCGTGCGGTTCCCCATTCTCGTCAGGTCGGGGAGGACCGTCACAGCCCTCAGCCAACCAGTTTGTTTGTTTAGCCTCCAAAAAGGGGGAGTCGAGCCCGGGGGTGCTCCAGCCTTCAGGTACCTCCTTCTGCTTCTTCCTCTGTGTTCTGCTGCTCTGGCTGCTCTGCCGGCTGTATTCCCCTCTGTGTGTCCTGACGTGCCTCAACCGGGGCGCCTCCTGGGCTCTGAGCGATCTCGACCTTCAGTCCTGTTAGGGCCGGCTGCTTCTCTAGCCGTTACAGTCCCGGCGTATGCGAGCCGGCCAGCCGCTCCCACCACGCGGCCAGGGGTCCCATGTATGAGGCCTGCAGTGGACCAGACTCGCCCGTGGGCTCCAAGGAGGTGGGGGGCGGCCCGGGGTGCCTCTCGGGTCCACCTGCTGCTTCTCCCCTGGTCCCCGCACGCCATCTCTACCTCCGTGCTTCTTGGTGGGGTCTTCATCGGACGGTCCTCCGGGCCCGGATCCGTCCCAACTGCCAAGCTGCTTTCGGGCTTCAGAATGCAGTCCCCGGCCCAGCCGCCAAAACGCTCTCGCCAGGGCCGGTGTGCACACTCCTTCCCAGACCCAACAGCTCCTCGAATGAGAGGGCAGCTCGCCGTGCTCTGACTTCTCGGTGTGAGTCTTCACCGCCAGAGGGAACGGACTTGGGAGTGACACACCTCGGGTCTATGGTTCATGAGCCGTATGTCAGCTCGCCTGTACGATGTCCCGAGCCGTCCTTCCAACCCCCTGTGCCGCCGTGAGGGCCCCAGGGTCCCCCAACAGGGCAGTATAGTGCCTCAGCAGGGTCCGGCTCTGTATGGTGCAACTCTAGGCGGTTGGGCCTGACGGCAGAGAGCTGAGAAACTCAAAAACACGTCTCAACCGTCTGCTATTTTGGCCACGCCCCCATGATACAATGTTAAGGCTGCCTGATGCTTTACTTTATCAGTAACATTATATTGTTTCTGCCAAGTACGTTCCAGGCACTCACAGCTTTTCTTTAGACCTAGAAGCTCCTGCCTAACCCATGGTGTGGGTAGATGAGTCTTGCTTTTGAAAGCCACAGCCGTCTGAAGGAGAACATCCAATGTGGACTCTACCCAATGATCAACCCCCATCATGCAGTTGCCAGAGCGCTGTTCGAAGGAAAGCTGAAAAAAGCAGTAGTGTTAAGCCTATACCGGCGACTCGGGTGGCTCTGTGTGTGTGTGGGTGGCTGTGTGGGTGTGTGTGGGGGTGGGGGGCTGTGTGTGTGTGGCTCTGTGTGTGTGGGGGTGGGTGGCTCTGTGTGTGTGGGGGTGGCTCTGTGTGTGTGGGGGTGGGTGGCTCTGTGTGTGTGGGGGTGGGTGGCTCTGTGGGTGGGTGGCTCTGTGGGTGGCTCTGTGGGTGGGTGGGTGGCTCTGTGTGTGTGTGGGTGGGTGGCTCTGTGGGTGGGTGGCTCTGTGGGTGGGTGGCTCTGTGTGTGGGTGGGTGGCTCTGTGTGGGTGCAAATGCAATAGGTCTCGCATTTGAGTGATTAAGCTATTGACATTGTAAATAACAATGCCGTATCTTTAAATGTTTTAAAAACAAAAACATAAACAAAAATAATGTCATGAGCAATGCCAATAGCTCTAACTTTAACAATGCCGAGACCATTGCATTGTAAATGCTTGTTTTGTCTCTGTCTTGGCTGTCTCAGGTCCTCAACAAATACAAGATGCGCATTGAACAGATTCAGGTCTGAGTAAATACAAGTGGTCAATTTACTCGGACCCGAAAGGAAATTCTAAGAGCATGTGTTTGGCAAAACAATTGGTCCAGAGACTTTACCCCAGGGATATTGGGCCATATGTATTAAAAAAGAGTTTTGCAATTCTCAAATTGCGATTTTTAGAGAATCGCAAAATGCAATGTATGTAGGATTTGCAAAAAATTTTGCGAATCCTACATATTCCTTATTTGCGAATCGCAAATTGAGATTCACAAATAAGGAATACCTTCCCATTCGTTCCTATGGGCTAGGAGGCCCATAGGAATAAATGGGAAGACATTCTCAATTTGCGATTACCAATTAGAGCATCGCAAATTGAGAATGCAATTTCAAGGTTGCAAGGGTGCCAAAAGGACACCCTGTTGCACCCCTGAAATATGCAAGTGTGCACATTTTTAAAAATCTTTTAAAAAATCTAAAAAGTGTTTTTTTAGAGAAAATCTCAAAATTACAACCAACTACAAGTTGCTGGTAATTTGCAATTCCTTAAGGCCAAATAGCAAATTTCTGGTGCTTCCAGAATTGCATTTAAGGAATCTCAATTTGCAATTCCTTAATTGCATTTGCAAAATAGAAAATCACAAATGTTGCGATTCTCTATTCTGCGATAGCCTTTTGGGATGATACATCCCAAAATACTTTTTCTCATTCGCAAATGGGCAGATTCTGAAAATCTGCCCATTTGCAAACAGTAAAAAGGCTTGATACATATGGCCCTAAGAGCCCAAAGCAGTGAAACAAGCCAGGGACAATAATTGCTCTGCTTTACTGGAGACAACATGGAAACCTACTGCAGATAGGCTTGCTGTTTAATGCAGTTTATCCACGACTTTTGCAAAATTGGCACCTTCTTAACATGGGAACATTTTTATTACAATAGGCACTGTTTGCATTTGAGAGCAGTCAGAATTTAAAGGACCAACTGGTCCACACCAGACCACTATCGTTAGGAGGGTAGGGCCAGGACACTCTTTGGTCATTACCCGCAGTGAAGCGACAGTTTCCGGGTGGTAGGTGAGTGGTATGCTGATACACTAAATATGACCCACACCTTGACTTAAGGTTGTTCCCTCCTTGGAGATTGCGACAACATACCACTTGCAACAGTGATTAAGTGATCTACATGATTGCGCACCGTTGTGGCCTTGGTTACACAGGAATGCCAACAGGGAAGGTCATGGTGTGCATCACGGAACATCAGAGCACCATAAGACTCAAGCATGCAACCACAATGTTGACCACACATTACCTAAAAACTGGTCACAATGAGGACGACTTGATATAAACTGTATAAGATAACCATACTATACCAACAAATACATGTGACATTACACAATTCATCTTTTTGAAAAAACAACTCCAAATTTTTAGACTGTGGAGTTATGTGCAAGGTTAAAATGACGACATTTTGCCTGGATACTCCCCGGAGTAATTAGCATGCTTTACCAATGCCGATTGATTGATTGATTCCCTCGACAAGTTCGCTGTAAATGATGTGAGCCTGGCATACCAATGAAAAAGTTGCCTCCTTTGTTTCACGTTGATGTTTTGACTTTCCACTGGTTTTGACATCAGAAAGATAGATGAACATTGCTGCTTTCATTATACTGACACATGTAATAGGGATATAATATTAACTTAGTATATTCTGCTGAAAATACCCTTTGGACTGAGATGTCAATCTGTGAGGTCTCGGCCTTGGACACTATGTTGTTGCCTGTTTGTCTGATTGACTGGCTTTCCAATACTCTGGACTGAGCTGGTATCACTTTTGTAAACATGAACTGGATGGAGGTGACGATATTGTACGCTCTGATAGCGTTGACTAACTTATCTCACCAGCAGCGAAGTTACATAGCTGTATGAGTGAGTACCCTAGACTTCCCAAACTGCTATGGACGGTTCTCAAATGATGTCACCCTGCTCTCACAAGCTAGTAGGCATGTAGACCTACAACACTACATTTCCCAGCATTCCTGTTGATGCTCCCTTGTTCGATTAATCAAGGATTTAATAAGCGTGTCAAATCATCAGTGAGGGTCTCAAGACGTTTGTTGACATCATCCCACTCTCCGCGCCACGCCGGATGGTTGGAATGTCGATTCGTATGGTGCGAATCATCACCCATGAGAGTATCCAGCTCTTAGTTGAAGAGCCAGGTCTTCATTTTCTTGCAGAAATTGAGGAGTGGAGTGGCAGTCCTGACATGTTGAGGAAGTTCATTTCAGTGCTTGGCGGTGATGAAAGAGAAGACGCATCCTTCTATCTTGCTTCTGCAGATGTGGGGGACTCATGAGAGGGAGAGACTGGTGGAGTGTAGCTGACTGGAAGATTGGTACAGTTGGAGTCGCTCACTGAGGTATGCGGGTCCATTGTAGATGGCTGTGAGGCCTGGATGAGCAGCTTGAATTTACAGCATTTATGGACAGGAAGCCAGTGCAGTTCAGTAAGGTAGGGGGTGATGTCAGTGCTTCTGGGGATGCCTATGATGAGTCTGGCAGCGGTGTTTTGGATGGTGTTGTAATGATTTAAAGTCTGTTCTATCTCCATGGTAGCGTCTCGTGTGAGACAGTTGTACCAGGAGAGCTGACAGGAGAGCTGACAGGACAGCAGCTGGAGTTAGTGGCTGTTCATCTGTAGTAATTACAATACTTTAACTTACATTTAAAGGTTTGATTACAAGAAATCAACCAAAACCACGACATGGAAGGTTGGTGAGTAGGTAATTGTTAAGAGACCACGGTGGCATAGGAAGGGTGTCACTGAATTTATGGGCCCATTTGTTCTTACTTCTGTCAATAAGAATGTAGTTACTGTGCATAATGGTGGTAGGTGGAGCATATCTCGCCTTGTGAAGTTTCAAGGTGACAAGTCCAAATTTCCTTCACGTCCAGATGTTTCACCAGCTCCAAGTTTGCCCATGCCTAGTTCTTCTTCTTTTTCTCCAAGGTCTCGTTGTCTTCCTAATCGTTATGAGGACTATGAAATGTATTAATTTTCCGTGACTTGTATTTTTCTTCTTCTTTTGTTTTCTCTTTTAGTTTCTTCTTTTCTGTTTCCTCCATTTTCTTCTGTTTCCTTGTAAGGGGGATGTGTTGTAATGATTTAAAGTAACTAGTGCTCCATGTCTTTTCTATCTCCATGGTAATGTCTCATGTGAGACAGTTGTACCAAGAGAGCTGACAGGACAGCAGCTGGTGTTGGTGGTTGTTCATCTGAAGTAAATAAAATACTTTAACTTACCAGTGTGTCGCATTGTAACACATGGTCTGGAGTTTTGCTTGAGCGGTTTGAAAATGCCGACCTAGAGTGTGTTGAGTATACTGGTTATGAGGGCTTGGGTGCCCGTGCGTCATCTGTGCATAAGAAGCCATTTAAAAATCTTGTGAAAAAGTCGTAGGATGAGGTAGTAGGAAGTGCTCACGGTACTGACCTGTTTGTTCATAGTTACACAAGGAAGATGCCGGTGAGGGAGAAGGTGAGTTAAGTGTCATTGGCAGAGGTGAAAATGATGATGTTGTGTGCTCTTATGATGCGAGCGAGTGGAATCATATATTCGTTAAACAGGATTGGGCTGAGGAAGGAGCCCTAGAGGACTCCACAAATGAGCTTCTTGTGTAAGAGGTGAAAGTGGAGAGTCTGATTTGTTGAGTCCTGTTGGAGAAGGAGATGATCCAGCTCCTGGCGGGCCCTTGTATTCCGGAGTCCTAAAGTCTGACGATGGTGGTGCCACAAGAGATGGTGTCGAAAGGTCGATCAGGATGATCGCAGCGGCTTCCCCTCTGTCCATGATAGATCGCATGTCATCTGTGGCTACCAGGAGGTCGGTCTCTGTGCTGTGGTTATTGTGGAAGCCTGACCAGGTGGAGTCTAGAAGGTGGTGCTGTTCAAGATGGGCAGAGAGTTGCTTGTTAATGTCTTTCTCCAGGACTTTGGCCGGAACAGGAAGGAGGGAGATGGGTCTGTAGATGCTGAAATATTTCAGGTTGGCTGTGGGTTTCTTTAGGAGAGCTGTGACTTCTAAGTAGGTCCTAGGATGGGGAGAGGCACGAGGGAGAGGAGCGTGGGGAGCAGGACTAGGTTGGGGTCGGAAACTGAAAGGGGAGAAGGCATGAGGAAGACACAAGAGCACAGGTTAGGAGGAAGGGACAAGGGAGGTGAGAAAACCGAGGAGTGGGGGAGTCCTGGAGCGAGGAGAGAAGTGTGGGAGTAGAAACACAGTTAGCAAGTTAGGGCAACACTACAGGTACAAATATGGTCACAAAGACAAATGCACAAAAGACAAAACGCAGGCAAAATAGCAGAGCACAAACGACAGTCTGGCACAAAAGTTGAGCATAGAAGACAAAACGGGCGCAATAGCTGGGTACAGAGACAGAGCACAAGACAAAACGGGCACAATATTCGAGTACAAAAGACAGACGTGCCCAGAAGCAGACCCAAAGACAGTGCATAAGTCAATTGAAAGTGTAAAGGAGTAGTAGGGAGAGAGGAGAAGCACAGTGAGGTGGGGCCTCGAGGCAGATGGCCAGGTCTAGACCTTTGATTTGGACCGTTATGCTTGATTATTGATTATTTTGTATGTTAAGGTGATTACCTATCTAGGGTCTTAGCTACCCCCAGCACAGTGCGCAGTGTCAACCATTAGTTGGTTGTTCTCTTGTTTCTCAGGTCTAGACCTGGGCATAAGACTGATTGGAGGACCAGTCCAAGGTAATAGGGAGCTGGGGGCCAAGGCACCTGCTCAATGGAGTCGTGCAGCGGCCGCCATTAAGTAGGTCCTAGGAGGGGGTGGAAAGCGAGAGGGGTGGGAATCCGCAGCGAGAGAACGTACAAGGAAAACATGGGAGAACAGGTTAAGAGAGAGAAGAGGAGGTGGAGGAGGGAGGCAGGAAAAGCGCTGAAGGGGAGTCCTCGAGCAAGGAGAGAAGTGGGGGAGCAGAAAGGCAGGTAGCAGAACCGAGTCACACCAATAGAACAGGCACAAATACAGTCTCAAAAGACTAGAAAGAGCACAAAAATGGGCATAAAAACTGAGTACAAAGACAAATGCACAGAAAACAAAACAGGCACAATAGCTGAGTACAGAGATAGAGCACAAAAAAATAAATGGGCAAAAAAAGCTGAGTACAAAAGACAGAGCACGTAAGGCAATATGGTCACACTAGGTGACTAGAAAAGACAGAGCACGAAAGATAATATGAGCTCGAAAGCTGGATACAAAAGACAAAACAGGCACAAAAGCAAGCTCAAAGACAGAGTGCAGGAAAGCAAGCCCAAAGACAGAGCACAGGTCAAGCGAGAGTGTGAAGGAGTGGAAGGGAGAGAGGAGAGTGAAGTGAGGATGGGTCCCTAGGCAGATGCTGGGTCCGAGGCAGTGGCGTAACGAACCTTGCGGGGACCCTCCTGCAAAGTGCATGGTGGGGGCCCCCCAGGATCCAGAACCAGTGAGGAGCTCTCAGGCCTGCCCGTGCACAGTGCCAGAGTGGGCCTCCCGGAGCTCAGGGCCCCCCGGGCTGCGGGGGCTATTGTTACGCCACTGTCCCTCCTGACATGTATAAACTACAAGTTTATAACTGTAAACCCATGTTCTGAGGGACACAGGGCAACCCCATTATATTGAATGGCCTCCTCACATGTAGGCAAGCACTAACTTGCACTCAGGCAAGTGTGGGTCCTAGCAATGACCTTCTTCACAAATGTAGCTAGAAGACAACACCCCTAACTAAGGTAGGTTCAACTAAAAAGATAAAAAAGACTGTACTCTAAGACTGGAATCATCTGCCACCAATCATTAGTACTGTCAATGCTTGGGCATGGGGACAGCAGTCACCTGTATTAAAAGGAGTACCACTGTTGTCACCACAAAGCCACAACAGTCTAGAATTGTGCTAGTGAGCAGCACAATATAGTTATGTAAAGCAGTTGCCAGAAGACTTGTGCCAATTATCTCCTGTACCAGGAGGGTCTGATGCTTTGAAGGCATGTGGCAGAGGCAGCGCAACCTTCGTATCTGTGAAATGATGGCAAAAATTAGATAGCACAATACACAAGCACCCTCAGGTGCAAGCAACCACACAGCTGACTCAGTGAAAGTGCTATTTTAGCACTGTGTTTATAACGTTTGCAGGGATTGGTCAAGGTAAACGTCATTTTGCACAGTTTAATTGGTGCAAGCGCTAGTCCAAACGTGCCCTTTCATCAGCTCAGAAGTTAGCAAGCAATGCACATGACATGGCCCCTGGTGTGCTAGTGTACCAAATATTTAACATACTTCCACATAAGCACAGGATTCACCTGGCATCTACTGAAATGTGGTTTTCCCTAGAACTAGGTTCAGCTATCCAACAAACCTGCCATTCACCATCTCCACGAGGGTATTTTTACATTCTCTTCTGGTGTGTTACGTTTATGCCATGTTTCTCATCTATTTATTTTTTTGTTGGAGAATCTTCGTTTCAGATTCGCTGTATGTTTCTTTTATTTTGTACCTGGTACACAACTCAGTTGGGGCCACTGAGGAATGGGTGAATGAATGATTTATAAAGGAGGCTGGTAATGATGAAGGGAGAGGGCGGCAGGCAGAGAAACGAGGTATACTGCGCACGCGAGCCCCTGTGCAGAGGAGGGTAAACGAATATCGAATATTAAATTGGTCTTTTTGAACACTCAAGTCCAAAAAGACGACTAACTCTAGGTTCACAAGTCTTTCACAAGCAGTAAGAAAGAGCATACACTCACAGAAAAACTTTTAAATCCTATTAAATGCCCAACCGTTAGCCATGCCCGTTGACTACCTCTTGTACCCCAACTACTTGACGCCCCCTAGCCGCTTAGATGCATTACTTTTGTTCTCACACAAAAGCACTGCTTGGACCTAAAGTTACAGGAAATGTAGTTAATTTCTTCTTTTCCTGCTTTGCCACAAAAATACTTCATAAAATCGGACTCGCAACGTACTTTACAGAACGTGCACATGACAAGGGCCCTTTGGTTGGTTAGTAGCTTATGCTAGCATGGCATGGGCTAAAACCATTTCCTTTTGTGAACACTTAACTATAAAATTGAATTTCCCTTCAATGTCACTCGCTTGGGCCCAGCTATGTTGATGCTTCGCTCTAGGCGAAATTCGCAAGGAGCACCTGAAGCATGTAGTTCTAGGATCATGATGGCCATTTTATCAAATTATTCTGAGGATGCAGCAGCCAAGTAAACAGAGAGTGCAACGCTTCTTTTTGAGCAGTGGCGTAAAAAAACGTTGAGGGGGCCCCGCTCGCTCCGGATTTAATCTGGAGCTCTCAAACCTAAGTATTGTTCTGAGGGGCCCGCTGCAGCTCGGGGGCCCCTTGCACCGCGGGGGCTTGTGTTACGCCCCTGGTCCGAGGTGAGCCTTATACTGGTCAGAGGACCAGTACAAGATAAGTGGGAGCTGGGGTTTAGGTGGAAATGTGGGCTTTTCGGAGTCCTCAAAATTTCTTTTGGTCTCAGTTCCCCTTCACATGGCTAGAAACAGTATCAGGAACTAATACATCAGATGGCGCCTAATATACTCTGGCGCAGTAACATCTGGAGGTGGAGTCGCAACTGGGACTCCAAGATGCCTCCTGGCAGTGTTGTTTTCTGAACCAGTTAGAAGTCTGAAGAGGAGTTTTCCTAAGATGACGAATTTGTAGGTAGACAAAATGACCATCAGAACAAAATGCTGAGGCCTCATTATGAACTTTGATGGAATCTGATGCAATAGTAGTGCCCATGGGAATCTAAATATTGCAGGAGTTCCTGCATGCAGTATCTATTCCTCAGGTAAGTATTGCTGTGCCATTACAGGATTGCACCGGAGGAATGGGTAATTACTGTTGTAAATGACAGGGGCGGCTGGCACGTATGTGCACCATTGGGGCTGGCCGGCAACTAAGGGGTGGATTGCGTGCATGCAGGCAAGTCGAGTGGCAAATAAAAAATAAAAAAAGTTACTTACCTTGTCTGCTGCAAGTCTGACGTCCTCTTCGGTCCTTCCTCCATCGGCTTCGTAGGTTCCAGGAAGTTCCACTAACCAATCCTGGTGCTACTCTAACCAGCATGAGAGCTGCACCAGGATTGGATGGAGCGTTCCGGCTGGATTCTCCTTCAGGCTCTTTAGGCCTGTGCTTGGTCTCCACTCAGCTGTCTAAGTGTCTAAGAGAGCTGGCCAAGTGACATGCACACTTTGGAGGGTCCTTCTTGCACCTCCAGTCCTCCTCTACTGCCAATCGGCAGCAGAGGAGGACACGCCCCCACTAATCCTGGCTGATGAGCTGCTAAAAGTGAAAAATAAAATGGTAATGAATCATTTCATTGCCATTTTATTTTTCAGGTTTAGCGCCTCAGAGGGCGGGGTGCAACGTCCCCCCCCCCCCCCCCCTCCAAGAAACCACCGATGGTAATTGATGTCTCCACGTCAATTTCTGCAAATATTTCAACAATTGTTATATTTTTCATGAACATAATTCAGGGAAATGTGTCCACCTGAATAACAAATGGAGGTGCAATGTTACCGTACATATTGCAAATTTTGCTGTAGAAATTCACAAATGTTGCAAAATCAAAATGGTGCAACTTCATGCACATCTCACAGAGTAATTGAGGTAACAGGTAATAGATTTCTCAATGGGGATACTCAGAAACACTCATTACCCCGCCCTATTTTTATCCTCATTGCATTTATTACTCATGAGGAGGACTCTTGGTATGATTAATGGATGTAAAAAAAGAAGAGAATAATATGTAACAGAGATTATCAAATGTGATCTGGTATTGTCTGTAAAAGACTTTGTTAGAAATAGCAAAACAGAATAACTGTGAGTAGCAAAGCCTCTTGTACAGCACCGTGAGTAAGCAGCATAGTTTCAAAGGTAACTGATTAGCTTCCCTTTCATCTGCACAACTGCAGTGGCGGCAGAGGGAGCCATAGTGGGGAGGGAATGCACCAGCCCATAATGTGGTCCAGAGCCAGATTGTGGGTTAACATGGTGTGGGCACCATTAGCATAGAAGAGGAGTGTGGGATGCTGTGACGTTATCAAGCCGCGGGTGCTTAGATATCATTAGTGCTGCAGCTGCACCAGAGCCCACAGGTGTGAGGACCCCACTACACCCCGATTATGGCTGTCTTTTATTGCATAACCGGGGCTCACTGTCGATTTTCTCTGCTTGCATTCGGTCACTTACTATGCTCGTTCCTTCTCCTGGCAGGCTACTTGTGTGTGCAGATTTAGATCTTGGCGGACGGGTTACTCCATCACAACGGTTACGGATACCCCTTCCGCCGATATATAGATCACATAGAATATAATGGGATTTGTATTTAAGTGGACAGGACATCTGTTAATTCTGTGTCCAATGTCTGTCCACAGCACATGATTAATACTGAAGTATAGATGTGCAGAAGATGGTGTTAATACTGCCAGCCAATAGGAACATAGAGCGAGAGTGTGCTGGAATGTCTCGCCCCCCACCCACTTCCCAGTCAAGGCCGTAATTTGTAGAGACTTCCTAATCCAGCTATTCTGCAGTGGTCTATTCTATCGTTTTGTATATTGAAAGGGCCAATCCCCTAAATTTAGAGAGCCGCAAAATTATACGGAATAATCAAACCTGCTCAGAAAAATATATAGTGCTATGAATCTCAGTGCTTTAAATAACAATAGATGTTACTGTTACTCACACTTTGAGCCCTGGCTAAAATAGTAAGAAAGGCTGATGAGGGGAAAAATGATTGTTTTCTGTATATTACGCTTCAGTGAGATCAAGAATGTAGGAAGATTCAATTTACTTTTGAGCTGTGACAGTCCCTCATGCAAGCAGTCCATAGGAGGTGGAATGATGCTCCAAACAGATTATAGCATGCGGTGAGAGAACTACTAGACTGGGCGGAGCCAACACCCACTCTACGTATATTTTAAAGAATTATTAACAATAGGTTTTCAAACTGTTGTGCTATTTAATCAGACATAAAAAAAGATGAGTCGTCCTGAGTAGGACTTGAACATGCGCGTTGAAGGCTTCCCATAAATCAGATGTAGATGCGTAAATGCACAGAGCCTTTTAAAATGAAAATTGAGGTTCCTATTTACAGTAAATGGGACTAGACCTAATTTTATAAATGAGATTGTGGAAACAACCCAGGCATGCAGTGACTCATGAGTTCTCTTTGCAGTTTATCTCTGAACCGAGGGCAACCTTTGAACTCAGTGGTTTATTTCCATGCAGGATGACACAGCATCATCAGAACCCAGGGAGGGAGGAGAAAGAAGCAGAAGGGAGGGGTGGGACATTTAACTTTCCTTGGAACTATGATGTGAGTTCACACACTGGCCGGGAATGCTGAGAATGTGCTTATGCTCTTTTTTGTAGATCTCATATGAAACTAACATTGCAAAAGCCAATTGGTCTGGCCATGGCAACACTTGCAATGCATTCACGTTTTTTTTATAGCAATCTTATGCCACTAAATTTAAACAAGCATTGGCACAGCCAATAGGTCTCGTTTTTTTTGGTACTGTAGAAATGTTTACCAGAACTATTGTCTTGGCAAATGTGTTCATGCTATGTCTTAGAGCAGCGTGGGCAGAGGGTGCCCTCTAAGGCCGGGGGCAGGAACTGTAAGACCCTCTGAACAATGTGTGCACAGTAATAGTGCTACAATGTGAAAGGCACAACACGGTACAAAAATGTGGCACAGATGCATTAAAAATGTCTTGGGGTATACAGTTAGTGCGCTATCCATAGGATAATGAACTTCACCACCTAGGCAGGGGTATGAACCACTGTAACAACAGAAGTACAATACTAAAGGTTGTAGGACACTGACTGAAGTGCACACAACACTTACTTCAATGATGTCAATGTGGATACATCTCAAGCTTTAAACACGAAGGATTGTACGCATGCAACATTTAATGTCTTTGCGCAAAGGGCTTGAAAATTTAAAATAATGCTAGAATTCACTGGGAATCATATTTTTTACAGGGTGATCCAGTGCTGCACCCAGAGGCTCCTGTTGTCTGTTGGGCAATAATGCAAGTTTGCGGTGTTGGTCATTGCGAGTTATACAAGCCTTTATGTTGTTGGGTTGAGATAAATATACAGTGCCGGTTTTCGGGTCTCTCACAATACTTGCAGTGCTAGCACCTGCAGTATCAATCAGTCCAATAACAAACTTAATATTTCTGAAGCGCCGGTCCTTAGGCATAAATGCGGAAGATTATTTCACTGTGGAACAAATGATGGTCACTAAAACTCACAGGCCTACTATCTCTGCAGTGTTGGCTGCTGCAGCTCAGGTGCACAACAGGTCCGCAATCATATCTGTAGAATGTCTGCAGTGCTGGTCCCTGATCCCCTGTACTCTCAAGGCATTCATTCATTCATTCGACAGCATTGGATGAGACTGACACAACTTTTCTGCAGTGATGGGTAATGCAGCAGAGCCTGGCCTTTATTAGTGTATTTGCTGCACTTTCCAAACAACGAAAACACTTTGAATTTTAAGTGCTTGTCTCTAAAAGTGTCTTTAGCTACACCCGTATACAATGTTTGTGTAGCGGAAGCTGCCACACATTCATGTGTTAATATATTTTACAATTACTCCCAGACTCGTATCAGAGCCCTGGACTCAAATACAAAAGACAAGGGCCATTTTTTTGTGCCGATGATTGAACTGCGACCCCCGTGAGTGCAGCTGCAGAGAGATGTAAGGTAACGAGCGGTATCCAGCAAATCTTGCACGGGTGCACCGTTAAACGGAAGATGCATATGCGACTGCAGTGATGAACATGGGTGTCTGAACGCACGATGTCTGCTGATTACACAAGAGGTTCAAGTACATATTTCGGTCCGTTACACATAGATAATCAAGAACACACACAGATTCGTGCACAAGCAACGACTGCCGTTCTGGACACAGATGAGGATTGCCATTCCCAAATACGGAGCTCGTGCATATACAATGCATATGTTGCGCACACACTCATCCACAAGACGATTACAGTGTTATACCATAAAAATGTTAGCACCAGAACTGAGGACGACGAAGACATAATCGTATTGCAGCAAACTTGCTGTCATATACTTGTGATTCCATTGCTGCTCACCCATTAGAGCGCACACACACACAACACCACAACACTCATGTGCATACATTGCTACTGCTGCACAATGAGGGTCCCTCTCAGGGTCACATGCGCTATTGCATGCTGGATGCCCATTTGCGTGCACACAATCCAATTGCAGCAGAGAGAGGCTCGCAGCCCTGATTCCATTGCTGCAGACTGAAACTCAACCACAGAACCACACAACAAAATTAAATTAGTTCACCCTGGGGGCCACAGCATGCGTGATGATGCTCATTCACACATGGACACTGCTGCACACTGAGGAGTACCATGCGATTCTGGTGCTGCAGAAAGGCCGCGTAAACCGGGTTAGTGTGTGCACAGGGATGCAAAAATTACTAAGGCTGTACACTGGCAGGGAGAGGGACATGCTTGCGATTGCAGTGCTGCAACGTGGGTTTCCCACTACTGTAGTCCTCCTGCTCGTTGCAGCAGTTGACCACACGACTCCTGTACTACCCAGAGGTTGATGCACAGGGGCAGAACGTTCCACGTCGAGGCATATGCACATGCACAGTGGCTCACAGCTCCACATTAGGAGGAATAAACATATGATCAAATTGTTGTAAATCGAGGTGTGTGTACAGCATTCATTATTACCCTCATTGCATGGGATTAAAGGATAGATGAACACGAAATGAATAATGCACATATGGCGACTGATTATTGCACACGGACACTACCATACATACATGTTTCTGCCCTGCCTCACCTTGCATTCGGCTCCTTTGTCTCTCTTGCTGTCGGCACTCTGTCCTTGGACACAATGATTTGCTCTGCAATGGCTGTCGGCAGGTGATGTTCGAGAACGAAACAAGATGTTTAGGAATAACATGGTTACTACCCTTACCCTGAGCTTTAGTTGCTCAGTCCGATAAAGTCACAACACCGTGACAAATAATATTTCAAGAAGCGTTTGATTTTGTTTTGAAGACTCACACATCATATGCCAACAAGTTTTGCTTTCTGTCTTGAGGCAGTGCACTATCCCATAGTTCTGACGGTCTGGGGGTCCTGATTTGTAATCTAAGAGCAGTGCGTATGTCCTAGCTGTACAAAACTCAGGGCCATGACTCTTGTTTCCATGAAGGCAGAGTGCTTCACTGCAGTCCTGAATGATCATATTGGTGCATCAGCCGACTGAGCAACCTTGTCTGTGACTCTGGGAGCTAAATATGTGCTTCTGAATTCACAGATGAGATGCGGGAGGGCCAGTTCTGCCTTCATGTTTCAGGGGCTGGCAAACATGGTAGGATGAAGTTGGTGAAATGCTGTTTTGGAATTAGTAATAGTAAAAAAAACGTATTCCGAATCCCTGAATTCAGTCACAATGCTGGATGTCTCAAACCACCTACATAACCCACCCCACCAGCAGGGTTTCAACCTCCTGGGTCCTCTTGCTCAAAACCAACTCTCTGCTCTCAGTTCCTCTTGTGGTGGCATCTTCTCAAACGAGCAGAGAGCACAGCCGCAGTCCCTGGCACATGTCTGCTGTCTGGATGTTCACACTGCCGAGGAGCACACAGCACAGTGCCACATCCTCGACACGAGCCGAGCGGAAATGCTGCATCAGGCGATGCCTCTGCCTGAAGTGCCGAGAGCTAGGGGTTAAGAAAGAGGGCGGATGTGAGGGTTCTCTTCAGTGCTGAGACAAGGCGCCCGCTGTGGCGCTATACTAGTAGTTGGTGTCTATGTATGGAAAACTGGTTGCAGCACACGCATACATTTCTGAGTGTGGAAGTAAGACACCTTAGTTACGGTGCAAACGTGCGGACCGCTGTTAAATAAATGCCGGGATGGATTCGGGCATGCAGGTTGCCTTCCAAACAAGCTCCAGCGAAGACACAAGAAGTCTTAAACAAGCCCGGCGGAGCGTGGCGCGCGCGCGCTTGGGGGCGGGGGAGCGGACCCTTTGAAGTGCTCCCAAAAGGCGGATTGCATGGCGGCACGATGCGCGTGATTGTGCGCGTGCTAGCAATTCAATCCACTTTTTGGGAGCACTTTTCAAACCCCCTTACAATAGTCTCGCTTTGCGATCGCTTACGCGATAGCAAGGTCGAGACCTAAAAAGAATTTGTTCTGTTAAATAAACATGGCACACAAATAAATCTCTGAAATAACAAAATGACCATTGCATATAACTTTAATAGTTCAGGTACATCTCAGCAGGCAAGTGTGGGAAGATCAGATATAAAGCCCTTTTTTTAGGTCTCGCCTGAGCCAGCGCATGCGCTGATTGTAGAGACATTTAGTAGGGGTTTTAAAAAGTGCTACCACTCGCTGCTTTGGCTGGCCTAGCGCTTGTGTTCACGCACGCGTGCAGGCGCGAAACCGCCAGCTTTCAGTGCCCGATCAGGCGCCATCTGGCTTTCAATGCTCCTCCGCCCCTCGCCTCCCCCACCGCGTCGTGCTGCTTTCACTTTCGCCCGCACGCGCACCACTTTCGAAGCCGGGCTTGTTTTTCTGTTCTATAACACCTTGTTTGTCTCCCACACCCCTTCCTTCCTGTTCTTTGTGTAATTTTACCCTCATTCTCTTCCCTTCACACTTTCCCATCCCTCCCTTCCTTCCCCTCTCCTCCCTCTGTCGCGCCCTTCCTTCCACCTTTTCTGACCCTTAGGTTTCCCATCTCTGTCCTTCTAATATTACCCATCCCTTCCCTCCCAACTTATCTCTCTTTCGTCTAACTTCTCCCTCTTCCCTCACACCTGCTCCCTCAAGCCTTTTTTATTACCCCATTTTCCTCTTCCCCCTGTCTCTGCTTCACCCTATTTCCCTGCATCCATGACCCCCACCCGTTTCCCTCTATTTTCCATACAAACCATCTCCCCCAACCTTCTCACCTACCCACCTGCTGCCCACTTCCTTCCCCACCCACCTCCTACGTCTCCTTCCCCCGGAGTCTCTTTCCTGCGCTCATATGTGCGCCCCTACTTTCCACTGACTCTTCCTTTCGCATATGTCCCCATCTCTCTGCCTCCTCTTCTATCACTCCCTCTGCTGCCATGTTCTCCATTATTTGAAAAGAATGACCATCTCCCGCAAACTCCTCCCACTCTATTATCGTGGCCACGCCCCCGTATTACTGCTAAACAGCCTCATCCGAGCCCCTACTGCTCAACCAGGTCTACCTCATTAGAATAACCCCGCCCCCTGGCTTCATTCATAAAGCCTGGCACGGGCCCAGAATAACCGCTCACTGGGGGACTTCTAAGGGTTAGCGAAGGATTACTGCTGACTCAAGCTAAAGGTACCAAAATAGTCTCTCAATAGTGCCCCAGGGGCGCACCTCTGTCATGCGGACTTTCAAGACAGCCAGATTGGAAAGGAGATTTCACCTTAAAGTCCTCAGAAGGAACGCAACGTTTACTTTCATTCTTTCACCAGATATAACAGTTTTAAGGATTTCATGGCTGCAATGCTAAAACACGAACAAAGATAGCATAGCTGATGATGTCAGAGGACTTGAAACCAATAGTGTCACAAGAAGACCTCAATGAAAGAATAAGACCTCCTCAATTAAACGTAAAATTATTATAATAACTCCCAATTCCTCACTACTCACGTGACATGGCTAGATTAAATGTCGAAAATATACTTGCCGATGTTTGACAACAGCTAAGAATACAGTAGCCACCTGATTGGTTTTATAAGGGCGTGACCGGTATTATAATGTCCTGCTGGCGTGGTACATAAATTAGAAATATCACCTAAAGTCGATATATTTCCCCCTTATAAGCACGTACTTTAAGCAGTAAATGCTAGAAGAAAACATTTCAAAATGTGTTCTACATCTGCCCGAATGACCTTTGGCTGATAAATAAAGGCCATATTAAAACTGAATACAGACCACTTCATATAAAGTTCCACTTAGGAAGCATGTTGTTCCTTTGCAGAATCCTAGAATTTGATCACATGGCCAGCATTAAAAAACAAATATAGTGCAAACGCAACCAAAGGTATCCGAGCACTTCACATGAGCACCAGTCACATTACAACGTCAGATTCATGTTTTTGTAGGCACCGGAAGATGAAGTGATTTTCCTAGAATCATTGTATGTTGAGCAGATCTCCAGACTTGAACCCTGTTCCCCATTTTCCAAGTAGGTAGCTCTGCCCTTCTCGCCACATCTTCTATGGCAAAGGTGGCAACATTAGATAAAAGGTAGATTTGAAAATAAATCAGGAATGTATTTTCCTCATTAACTTGAACTGAAGTAGTGGATTTTGTTAGGCATGAGAAAACCAAACAGCCATTTTTAGGTCTCGCTAGAGCCAGCACATGCGCTGCCCTGCGAGACATTTAGTAGGGGCTTCAAAAAGTGCTACCACAAGCTGCTTTGGCTGGCCTAGCGCTTGCGTTCACGTGCGCGTGCTCGCGCGCATCCGCCAGCTTTCAGCGCCCGATCTGGCGCCATCTGTCTTTCCTCTCACTTGATTGCCGTCACGCTCCTCCACCCATCCCCTCCCCCGCCGCGTCGCGCTGCTTTCACTTTCTCGCCCGGCCAATGCTTGTTTCCCTTGCATCTTCACCTTGCCCCATGTCCTGATTTATTTTAGTTTCCCCCATGCCCACCTTCCTTTTTTCTTTCCTCTGTCTTTTGTTTCTTACATGAAGTACCAACCTTGCTTTCACGCTTCTCCGCCCCTCCCCCACCGTGTCGCGCTGCTTTCACTTTCGCACACGGCCAATGCTTGTTTTCATTAAGGTGAAAGCATGATGGCGACAGCTTGTTTCTTATTTGCAGACACGACATGCTTTGCTACATTCAGCACGCCATACCCGCTTTCTGCCCCGTTTGCCCACCCCACCACCGTTCCGAGATCGTAACTTTTAATTTTTAAACTGATGCGGCTGTTTACAAAGATTGCTGTGGTTTCTGTCCTCTGTGGGACACTGCGCGCCAGGGCTTTCTTTGCTGTTCCTAAGCCGCCTGTCCTGACAAATGCATTATCGTTCTAATTGCAGCGCAGGGGTAAGCGTGATGGTAACAGCTTGTGTTCTTTCCTAACGGCGGGGAGCCCGCTAGAAACCCAGCTGATGTGACGTCCTCTCATTGTAGACTGCACGTTAGCGTCACCGGGTTTCAGAGACCTTTAAACCATCGCAGGGAGGCCCCGGTACAATAGAATTCATTCCAAGAGCGCGTGGTGACCGTTTTAGGAATATTGTGGGTCAATGAACTGCTCTTTAGGCAGCTTTTGGGGTTTTCAAAACACACATAAATTGTCGGAGTAATCTTGGCTGCCTCTTTAGACACTCGTACTGTCAGACAGCTTCTAGGCACTTTCTCCCGTCTCACATGTGGTCTCAGAAGCCGCTCCTATCAATGCCCCCGGCACACACACAGGCTCCATCAGAGTCCTCCGTGCTGTCTCTTTAGACTCACACATTGTCCCAGTGCCTCTGGACTGTCTGTTCAGAAGAGCAGACTGTCAAGGTGCTTCCTAGCTGTCTCTTCAGTTTCACAGAATCTCAGAGAACTCTTGACGGTCTACTTAATACCTTTGACACATACTGATAGAGTGCCTCTTCTCTGCCTATGCGGATGCACACGTACTGTCCGAACGACTCCGGACATTTCTGGAGTCTTATACGCGATCTCTGAGCCAACACAAGATCTTCTACTCCCACACAGCTGTACTGAGCATGCCCGCAGGTTCTCCGCCAGCTCACCCCAGAGTTTGCCTACGTGAGCTGCATGCATGTAACCTGCTGCAGGAGACTACAGTTCCCAAGCTGGCAAGTAATTTTCGAAACAATGCTTGCATTAGTCACCGGTAAACAAAGTACAAGGAAGAGCATCCCCGATCCAAAGACAACGGTGGTGGTAGAAGAATATTATAATATTGGTTGATAAGGATGCCCCCTACCTTCTTCTGTACACACGCTCTAATTCATTGAAATCTAAACACTTGCAGCAAAACCTGAATGTACCCGTCGTTCAAGCACAGCAGCAGTTTACATCTAATTTCCCCATTAAATTCTCTCTTAAGGCTAATAAAATTACTCCAGTTATTGCTGTTTTTTGGGTTTTTTTTGCAGCGGAATGTGTTAAAAATGTAAGTTTTAACATAATTGTCACTGTCTCTAGGACATAACTGCCAAGTTTTCAATATGCCTATGTGTGACATTACCATGTTTTTCGTGTGCTTAAGTGTGACATTTTAAGTAGAGAAAAATCAGATTACCTTGTTTGGTCTGGTTTGAAAGCACATCTTCCACTAGACCTCTTAGCCTCTGTGTGACACGAGAAAATACATTTTTTTCCAGCCAACAGCGCTCTACATTCTGGGACATGTAGTTTTGTTTGCTCATTAAAGACGGGCTTGCTGTGAGCTAAAGTGTGATCATGTGATGCACGCTGCTACTCCGATCAGATTATATATTTGCCCTAAACTCTTAACCTCAATAATAAATGCTTAATTTAACTGTTCATCAGAAATGTTGCAAAATTACAAGGAATTTTACGTTGTAAAGCGCACACGCTGACAAAACCTATTACTCCGGGTTATTACACACGACCAGTATGAGCTGCCCTGCTGAGTCCCCGTGCAATCCTGCCATTTATGCCATTTTTTCTATATAACTGTTACAGGACGCCGTAGCGTCCTTTGACAAATTGTTGCATGTTTTCCAGCAAAATGCCAAACAGCAATCACTATAGCCTCATACCTAGTACTCATGACAGATTGTGAGTAGATTACTACTAATATGACCAACTTTGAATGAGGGTACCTAATCAAGCAATTATGGAGATAAATATTCGCCAGGAAAGGTTATAGAGAGGTAACTATCTTTTGTTAATAACTGTGACAAGCTACCATTTCACAGGGTGTGGCTTAGTGCTGACCAGACTGGCCCTTCGCCCACTCTAGCACAAATTAGCTACTGGCAACCCATTTGAACAAGCATTGGCATTGCCAATAGGTCTCGCCTTTGGGACCTTATAAGAGTTTAGCCATGCAACAGTTGATATTGTTGCACCAAGGATATTGTGCTGCATAACTAAATACTTATAAGGTCCCAAAAGCGAGACCTATTGGCTATGCCAATGCTTGTTAGTTTTAATGTGCAGTACAGGAATTATGATTCATATTGGCACAATACAGGCACCTTTGGATTTGAATGACTGTAATCCAGAGATCTACTTTAAACAAACACAGATTACTAAAAATAATTTAAAAGCCTTTGCTCTTGAATTCCCTTCTCTTTATGTGGATGTGTACCCGTGATCAGCATGCCATCACTCACACTACAAGAGCAACAGGAGCTGAAGTACACTGACCCATTGCTCTATGCCAGTAGTTCCCACATTTTTTAGAACCACAAACGACTTTTTAGTAAAAGTAACTTTTGCAATCCTCCTACCTTTAAAGGACATGAGGAGAGGCGATCTTTAAGGTAAATAAGGCATTGTGTGGTAGCGCTCTGTCATTTACAGACAGCACATTTAACATTGAAATTGTTACTATATTTGCACAGACATACAATGTAACTGATAAAATTATGTGGCACCCAAATGATAATGTGTGGAAACTGCATGATGTCTGTGAATATTTATCATGTGAGCTTCACCCAAGTGTATTGATTTTTTTTAAATCCTAAATTAGAAAAAACGTGCTTTATTTTTGCTTTCCTAACTGCTGAATACATGAACATTGTTTACAGAGATTTACAATTTGTTGTCTGTTGCAAAAAAAGACATCCTACAGCCTTTCATTTTACACTCTCTATACTGCAGGAAGATTACCACACTATTCACTTTAAAAACCCCAGTCACTTTGCAGTCAGAGAAAGAAAAGGAAACACCAATTCCAGGTTAAAATAATAAGCAGCAAATTGTCAGAAGACACAGCTTGACATTTGACCTCTGTCTTTGAAGCACTTGCAAATGTAACAAGATAGACACAGAATTAAAAGGCATCTTTATTTATTGCTCAGACTTTCCGGCTCACTTAACCCGCAGTTTGAGAAACACTGCTCTGTGCTTTGGTGAGGGTAAGCAAACTGTGAATAACAGTTAAGCAGACCATTAGATGAAGAGGCTGGCCAAAACCCTTCTAGTATCGATACATGATGGTATTTTTTTATTTACAATTTGGTCTATTACACGGGGCTGGCGATATGGCCAAACCTGTCCGAAGTTTAGACCTACAAAAAGACTTGGAAATAATATTCTCAAGAGCTCAGCACTGTATGTTGGTATTGGGACCTTTTGCTAATATCTCAAAAACAAAAATGATGGCAACTCGAAAAAATGTGCTTTCCTAAAAAAACAGGACTTGTCAACTATAGAGTTGATAAAGCAAGTAGCCTTGTAGAATTTAGGAAACATGCTGCCCTATTGTGCTCAATTTCTGCTGGTATTTGGAGCTGGTGGGCACTGATACTCATTTCTGAAACCCAGGTCTTTTTTTCATCATTAGACTTTGACCAAGAGCGAGACGAACAAAGCCAAAAAGGGTGACCAGAAAGGCAGAGTAAGATAGGTAAACAGTGACAAAGTGAGGAAACAGGGATAAACAAGCATTTACAATGCAATGGTCTCGGCAATATTATAGGTAGAGCTATTGGTATTGCTCATTATTTTTTTATTATTTTTGTATCACTAAATAAATGGCATTGTCATTTCTATTGGCACTTAACTTTTTATGGCACCAGAGAGAACTGCAACCTGGACTGGACCCTCCAAACTAATTTTGAAAGAATCAGGACCTCAGGGGCAAGGTATGGCGACGGCCGATGTTACAGCACTGTCTAGACAGATGTACCATACTACCTTTCACAACTTTCTTGCTCTCAGTTTTAGTGACCACGATATCATCAGGACAGCCAGAGGTGGAGTTGGAGGTTTCGACACAAGAGTAAGCCTTTATCAGCTTCCCACCTGGAAAATGTTTACCGTAACTTCTCATGAGGGGCTTCAAATCTGTATCTCTGCTAGCCACTCAAACCAAAACAGCAGGTTTCTGGGTAGCCATACTCATGTCAGCTGCTAAACCCATCACCTGGCAGGGAAACTTATGATAACCATGACAATCACCAGAACCTCAGAAAATCCTTACACTCTAGGTTTTTCTTCTGTTAGCTTGTCAAACTCATTTAGGCAGATGGACTTTAAAAAAAAAAAAATATTCTTTCTTATTGAGTTTTAAAATAGTTGTGGTCTATAAGAAACCCCAATGACACAGTCAACACAACAGTTACCACAATGTTAAAATAATATATATTTTGACCACATCTAAGCGTAGAAGTTCAGATGAACAGAAAACCATGGCTGATAATGTATATTGCAACAGACACACTGGCTGATGAGGGGTGAAACCCCGAAACCTGTCCTAGGATGCTTGTTTCTGGTCTAGGGAGGACTTGGCAGTTCAGGCTGGCCTATTCCCATGAGACACAGGGTCAAGACTGATTTGCATATGGCTGGGTCTAAACTGGGGTGGCAGGGTGAGCAAAAGAATGATGGATTTAACCCAGATCTCTTGCCTGGGGGTGAATGTTTTGATTTGTTCTGCATTCCATCCATTAATTGTGTGTCTTTTGCTTTCTCGCCCTAAGTGCGCCAGGTATGCCCAGACATGGGTCCTGGGCTCACTGTGCCACTGGAATCAAGCTATCCTGGCTGAAGCGGGGTGAAACCCCAAAACCGGTCCTAGGATGCTTGTTTCTGGTCCAGGGAGGACCTGGCTTGGGAGTTCGGGCTGGACTGTTCCCATGAGGCACAGGGTCAAGACTGATTTGCATATGGCCATGGAGCACGCCGCCCAGCTCACACAGCTCAGCCCCCTGCCTGGGCCCGGCGCGGGAAGGAGGTGTGTTAGAGACTGACCCGGGGACGCAACCAGAGACCAAACAGGAAATGGACAAACAGCGAGAAGAAAGCCCTGCGGGAGGACACCGAGCGCGGACAAGCAGCTTGACTGCAGCCAGACACGAGCGATCACATGGACAGTGGCGAGGCCGCCGGGACTGCCAGCCCATAGCTGCTACTTTTAGGAAACGTAATCTCTGCCCAGCCTCATTAATAGCATCCTCATGAGTACAAAAAAACATACAAAGTATATTTTTAAATAATTTGCAAAATGATGTCAAATGTTCCTTTGAGGCGGGGATTAGCCGAGAACGTCACTTTTTTTGGCTGAAGTGCTCATTCCTACTCTCACTGATTTTGTTTAAGTTTACGAATGTTCGCCTTCCTGGTAGGTACGCTATGTTGATCCTTCGGGAGCCCCGGATGGTATTTTTAAATTTTTGATTCAGCAATTTGCATATCGTCTGGGGGCAAAGGGGGTTGTCGGTTGCAGGAGGGAAAGTTCAGTTGAGGCTTAAAGGTAACCAATGCACTTAAAGCAAAGCGTGTACCTTGTTTTTTAAAGTTATTTTTACTACCTTCTTTGTCAATAGACCAACCAAGGTTTTTATATCAAACCAAAGGGAAATTACACGGCTAGAATATGGACTGTTCGAGTCAATAAACTGTGATAGTTTAACTATGTAAATACTGTTGTTGTAAAGAACAGAGCTTTGTATATTTGAAATGTTTACAAAAGATTGCACTCTGTGTAGCGTTGTAAACCTGTCTCCTGTATCACCTGCTGTGTTGTAGATATCATAGTTACCCTAGCAAAACATATTTATGTGCAAAGAAACCCCGATTCATTTAATTTATTAACTGTAGACGTTTTTGAACCCTTCACAAAAGCAGCATCACATCGTATTTTTGTGAGTTTATTGTTAACACTTCTCCTGACGTTCAGGTGAAGCGGTGCCCTTCTGAAAATAAAATAAAAACCAAACAAAAACACAATTTAACAAGAAAAGCGTGGACTGGTCAATACCGATCGTTGTTACGCCAAAGAAAGAAAGTTGAGTTTTTAGATATTGTAAAACAACCCGGTTCACACCAGCAATGTGATGCCTAGCGGAAGGAGCCTGGCGTAGGGACAAGAACTTCTGAAATGCGCTGTAAACTGCTACCTAACAGAAAATATTCTACAGAGCTTTAAGTGACTAGTATTACCCCAACTAAACGACACTAGTTTCTTTATCCACCACAAAGAGATGAAAGTCGGAGCAAGAGCTCCGTGACTTTCGTATGTTTAACCTGCAGGGTCCCAACCCACAGAAGCAGCAGGGAGACGGACCACCTGGGCTGCCGTACTAGTTTGAGCATGCTGCCCTTCTTTTAACGTGCTGTTGCGAGAGGGGGGGGCGCTTTGCATGAAGGAGGGACTCCTGTCTCGTGTAGGCTTTTGAAGGGGTAGCAGGTATAGCAATTCAACCGGTCGTTTGTTTTTGCTGATAAAATTGTGCCTCCCTAGACCCTACCTTCCCGCGTCCACTGATCACGACATTTGAATGGCCCGTCTGCATTTCTAGGCAGGGGATGAACCGCACCATTTCGTGTTCGTAGTGCAACACAGCCCACTACTATATGATCATACGCATTCACTCACGAAGCAATCAACATTCAATGCACCGCTACTGCTGCTGTTTCATGATCATTCCAAGCATCTCCAAGTGTGTGCCCATGGTCAAGGGTTGTGCAGCCCGCGTGCGCAACAGACCTGAGATACACCTGTCAGCATACTCTGCGCTGCCCGTGAACGGCTGGCAGCTCACCCTGCCCCACGAAGCACCAGGGCCCTGTTGTCTGTGCCTGCAGGGTTCGAGGACGCACCGGGCCCCGCAGAATTGTGTAAGTGTGTTCGGGGGAGGGGGGTGGTTGTGGACCACGCACTGGGCTCCCGAGTTCTCGGCTGCAACTCGCAAGGTTAACGTGCGCATTGGAAATGAAAGCGCAACACTACACACGAGACTACAACTAACACTACCCTCTCAAAAACAAAATAACTCACAATGGCTGTTAGCTCGTACTCTTCAGAAGTAACTCGATAAGTATTTACTACTCCCCCGAAAGCCATATTTATTGTCAAGTTACTGGTCCTGTTGGGTTGTTTCAATAATCGTGTACACAAGGATAAAATTAAATAATGTATTGCGTAACTTTTTTATTCCCCTTCGTTTTTCTTCTGTAACTTGAGCAGAGCGTGTCCTAGGGATTGGCTGTAGCTGCCAGGCATCGGTTTCGATTGTATCTGAAATGAACAAAAGCGCGAGGGCCGCTGCGTCCCCAGGGCACTGCTCGACACATACAATGGCCACCTTAGAGCGAGGACAAGGCAGAGATGCCCTCTGCTGGGCTGGGCTGCTCGCATGCGGTCCAGCAGGAGGCGCAGACCTCTAGGGATCTGCCCCTCCACCGGCGAGGCTCCAAGGGAAGCACCTAGCAGCCCCCTTCACCCGAGAGTACTACATAGAAGGCAGTGCCCATCCCCCGCCCTGGGAGCAATGGCGGCAACTAATTGATTGCAATTATCAGCAATTGATGGGTGCGAGAGGGAGACATTACGTCAAGGATGCGCGGTAAAGCACAAGTCTTCGGTGCACTCTCGCTGTCACCACCTCCGCTTCATCACTTTATAACCCAATAGTTATTGGAGCAAATGGCATGTCTTTTGTTCAAATTAAACTCGCCTAAACGGCTCTTTCCTCGAACACCGGTCAAACCTCCAATTCGCCCTCTTCCGGGAACCAGGTGAGAAACATAACAAGACAAAAATAAACTCTAAGCTCTGTACTCGGGTGTCGACTCACCGACCCTCTTTTAGTCACGTCTCAGGAATATAAACACTTACCAAACATCGGTGTACAAAGGCGACAAAGCAGAGTCGCCACGACGCTGTTTGTTCACCCTCTGTCACCCCTGAACACAGTGTGGTTTAACGTGACTAAGATCCGTAAACCACGAGGTTATATTTGTTTATGAAAGAACTTACCTGAATGTCGCAGTAGACGCGAGAGGAGTCAACAAACCAACTAGGCGGGCAGCGCGAGAGAGCAACAGCAATCAGATCCTCACGGCCAGACGATGGATAAAAAATGGCGGATGGGAGCTTCCAAACTTTTTCGGATTCGGGGGCGTGTTCCTGCTGTTCTAAAAGGGCGTGGCTAAAAAGTGGAAAGAACAGCAACGAACACGCCCCCGAATCTGAAAAAGACGGAGCCTATTTGGAGGGACGGCTCTCTCCTCCAATGGCGGGCCTCCGTTTAGAAAGCCAGCCAATGGAGGAGAAGCAAAAAGAGAGGCGGGCTAAATAGCCACTCTAGGAAACATTAAATCTTCCGACTTCCGGTTCTGCCTTCGGCAGACCGGTAGTCCTCGACCTAAAAAAGGACCAGCAAGGGCTAGAAAAAAAGTGACAGGAAGTGTAGAGTGGTGGAAGAAAGAGGCATGAGATGGAATCAAGATATTCGATAAACCAGTATTCAGTAGCACTCTTAATGAAAACTATGGGCCTGGTCCATTTCTTAAAATATTTACAAATTAATCAGCATCCTGTCTATGTCAATAATAAACAATGAATGAAGTATGTCACCTCAAATACCAACACCCTAGGATGGAGAGTACCAGGCAGGTCGGAGGCTCAGTTTTGAATTTACAGTGAGCGGATGCAAAACTTTCGGCAACTCTGCCATTTTCTGCTGGTTTTGCATCTGCCTGCCCAGAATTTAAAAAAATTGTGAAATGAAGGGAGAATGCCCTCCAGCACAATCACAAGAATTCATTGTTCTGTGCAGTGAAGTATTCACGGAACCACGAATTCTTATGCATCCTGCACTGTCAGGGTCCTGACAATAAAATTACCTTAATGGTAATTACATTAAGTTCATGAAACTGTCCAGCACCTGACAGTGCAAGTTATCCGCGTTGGAGATAAGGTGAAAATACTGACACTCCTACAGAAGTATGCACATGTTCAATCAGCGAAACAACAAAAAAACCAATACTAGCATGTGAAGCAGGAGCATGTACCCACCTTCATAGTAGTGAGCATCTAATGCTATCCCTCGCCAATGAGAACGTCTGTTACGGTGTTCTTGGTACATTGCTTCAAATGCGAGTACATGTGACAGAAACAAACTTGGATCAGCAGCCGCACATCTTTCTTATGAGAAGAAAAGAAACTTGAAAACGATACAAGAAGAGTAACTTTAGATGTTAGGTTTGGGTAATCAGGCTTCCAGTGTACTGACTGTCCACCACTGAAACATGTCCCTCCAAGGTGGGCTGCTTCCCCTCTTCCCTTACTTTCTCCCCATCCTCCTGACCGCCCTCCATGGCTGCTCTGATCCTCCATCCTATCGATCACTCCCCTCCCCCTCCTTTTTATCATCTGTTGAATTGATTACATCTGCAGAGACATCAACAATTCCATTTGCTGCCCAATGCAGATTGCTCTCCATTGTTCCTGGACTTCCTGCAACAATCCCTGCACAGAAGCAGCTCCTCCAGCTTCCTGAGGGACTACAACAGGCTGGGCTAATCCAGAGTACCTTCCAAATATCATTCAGTCCATCCACATAATCTGCTGCAAGCTTTGTCCAGTCGTTCTTGACCAGACACACTTCCATCACAGCACCCAACACCCCATCCTCAGAAGTAGCCAAAGCAACAACATCAGCAGGTGCTTGTCATGGCAAATTCCCTTTCCCCATCCATCAATCTCTCACCTCACTTGTCTCCACCAATCTCAGCAGTTTATTCAAACAGAGTCTGCACTTTCTGACAGAATCCCAAAGGGTTTTCATGGATAATAGAGAATTGTTTCTTGATACTGACCAAGTCTGCAGGGGATGGTGATTCCTCCTCTAGACCCAGATATTCTGTAAGGGGAAGAATGGCTTCTGGAGATCCCTCTCAGAGCTCCTCATCACCAAGGTCACTAGAAGATAGTGTATGGTGCCTCACGGGCATTCCATAACAAGCGATTCGGCTCTCAGTGCATCTGATACTATCCTGGATAATAGTTGGACTGCGAGCTTGGTCATTTCATAGTCTAGCAGGAACAGTTGCACACGGGGTGAATACCGGGAGTGTGGTGAGGTTAAATCAGTCTCTCACTATGTGCACTGTGTGCTGTCATGTAAAACTTCATCGTCAAACAGTCTGCGATTCACTACTCTCACTTCACCCACTTGTGCATTATCGTATTGTAGCCCTGGTGCTGGCTGAACAACTGGCGCTTCCCCAAATTCAGGTGCTGTGGCTGGAACCCGCGCCACATTATCCACTGGCATGTAGAAAACTCATACATCCAATGTATATTAATCCTTTTCTTTCAGGTTACAATTCTTTAGTAGTGATTTGGGAAAATAAGTAAGGGAGCAGTGGGGCGGTAGGGGTACAAGCCCAAACCCTGTCCTCCAAGTGGCTAATTCAGTATTGGAGACGCATATGGTTCTGCTTCATCCCACATACTTATCACTTGTGATTTCTCTTATTTGTTTCCTCATACCAGTTCAGAAAGGCTATCCATGGTTCGTTATCCATTTCATTTGTACAATACTTACATTTTCTCTCTGAATTGAGTCCCATCCATAGTTTCAAAGCTCTGCATGTGCGCTTCCATAGTTGTGATACGTAGCGTGGGTGGGGGTTCCTTTCACTGGGGGCTCTTTGAATTCAAATTTTCTAGCTCCCATCATTTCTCTATTAGCAACATTTAAAGATTCTGTCCGCCTGACGCGCCAGCTTATCCCATGCAGGGAAGTAAGGCAGAACACACAAAGGCAAAAGGAAAGTAAGGCATAACAACCAACTATCTGACCGTCATTGTGAGGAAGGTTGGGAAGCACCTTCCACTTATGCTCACTGGTCCCCATGCTTTCAGAAATGTTCTGGTCACAACCGTGAAGCTGGTGGAGGGATAACCCAGGGTGCTAGATCAGGAGCCGGTCTCACACACCCTCATCCTATATAGGATCTGCTCAAGGGTCCCGGAACTCCTTTCTATCCACCCTTCTCTACACTATTTCTAGAGCCCGCTTGCTCTATACCCTGAATTTCATTTATACTCCTCTGTCTTTGATTTCCTGCAGACTGCTGCCTGCACTTGGGCTTCCCTCCTGGGGAAGTTGCTTTCGAGAGCACCATCAGGGTCCACTCAATGTACTTAACTTAGTGCATTTGCATTAAGGTAAATGATTTCTTGGCCATCCACAATGCTCTCACAAGCACCTATGTAAGGCGTTCTCTTTTTCTCCCACGTGCAGAGAGGTGGAGCAACCCTGATTCCACTCCACAGGTGAAACAAGGCACACATTTAGCATGTTTCGAAAGTCCCCTGAATATTGTTCCCAACTCTATATGGGCAGTGCTGCCAGCAGAGTGCGGGGGAGGATATCTAAGGGAATCAAGAAGAAAAGTAGAAGCCCACGAGGAAAGAACTATTAGAGTCAACTACCACAGTGCGACTTGAAGGAGACGGGGACAGGGAACCAACTACACAAAACTACTCTACACTGCAAGGGCAGGGCAGGGCAGAGGAGAGAGGAGGGATATCGAAATAAGAGTGCAGGTATGAAGGAAGAGTGGTGAGAGTGACGAAGGCAAAACAACTGAAAGGGCGGCCCAGAGGGTGTTCCTAGTGTTATTATTATTGAAGTGAAGCTGAAATTGCCGGATTTTTTTCACTGAAGCGACTATTTACGTGTGAGTTACATTCCGTCGCCATTTTGAGTAGTGTGCATTCAGCAAGCATGGCATTGGTTGAGTTGCAGGTTATCATACGACTTCTAAGCTAAATTTCCTTTTTCCTTCATTCCATAAACTCAGCTTTTTGGGGGGTTTTGGGGTAAAGTTGACGTTAAACTTTGCCTTGTTTCCGCTCAACCCAAAAATATACTATTGAGTAGACTGATGATCCCAATGCACTGAGGGCCAGAATTACCAGTATCACGCTAAGCGCAGTGCAGCAGCCTCAAATGCTGTGCGAGAAGGAGAGAGCAGGATAGCGCCATATTTACAGTAATATTGTAATTGTATTGTAATTGCATTTATATAGCGCTTACTACCCCTGACTAGGTGTCTAAGCGCTTCTTCGGCGAGTAGCATGCTAATCCATGACCCATAGAGGATTAGTGTTGAATTAGTATAGTGAAACATGAAAGTAATTGTAAGTGGTGGATAGCTTAGTCAGTTATTTGGATTTGGAAGGATAGAAGAGGAAAAAAGGTTTGTATTTATATAGTGCTTGTTACCCCTGATGGGCACTCTCCACTCCTCTCCCTAGTGCCGGTGCTGAAATCAGCTGCCGTGAGTTACGGAGACAACTTTGCCTCCATAGTGCGAGGGTGTCTCAGTGAGTCAAGCATAGGTTTTATACTAGAGGGACACCCTTCCAGTACAAAATACTATATTTAGACTAATTTTAAACATTTTCCCAATTTGTATGTGTGCTGTACAATGCGGCACACATGCGAAGTCAGAAAATAAAGGAGAAAAAAGCATTTCTTGTTCATAACGCCTGGTTCATGTGTGACTATTTTCTGATGCTAAACCACGTCTGTTTTGTTTTAGATAAATTTGGTTTAGCGTCAGAAACCTCTGGGGTTGCATGGGAATGCCCATGCACCACCCATGGTACGCTTCTTTGGCGCAAAGTAATGCATAACAGCGCTATGCGCTGCTCTTCATTACTTTCACGTTATTCTCAGCACTAAACAAGTTTAGTGATGGAAAGTTATTCAGAAGAGCAGATTTTGACCGATTTGAGTCACTTTTATGATGCAAACACAGCTCGAAATCTTAGTAGATCTGCCACTGAGTGCGGAAAGTATTTTTCCTCTATTGATAGAACGGGGACAGGAACTAAAATATAAACTATTTTCTCATTCTTACTAGTCCACTTAACTCAAAAAGGAAACCTCAATAAGATAAAAAAGTATTTGGCTTGATTATGACCTAGTTGGAAAATTCGGACCCCTGCACAAACCCCCGATTGATATCGGCAAGTACTACCCGCTGATATATACCGGGTAAATACCGGTCCAATTAGGTTTGCTGTGAACAGTCCCTCAACTTTTGGGTTAGGATTAGAACCCTGCTTTACGCCTGGTACTGCCTTGGCTGCAATGCTGGACTGGGAACAGCAACCATCTCTGGCAATCTGCTCCACCGGCCCCTGTAGTAGGGGTGTTAGTGGGAAGCACCGCCCCAGCTTTTATTACAGCGGGCTGATATTGCAGCACTGCTGTGAAACCGGCCCCCAGTAACTAAACCGGCCCTCACTGGTCCTTAACCTGCCGCCCACCCTTCCAGTCCACCGGGAAAACGCTCGGGGCTCACTACGGCCTGGTTGGCCCTGCTCGGCTGCATCCATAATCCCCACCCTTACCAGTTCATTGGCATCCAGTTTAAGGTCTTCCAATTGGCTAGCAGTTCTTCCTTCGCGTCTAAAGTAATAGTGATGCAGTGATGTGGGTGTGGCGGGGTAGGTTGAGAACCAGTCTTAAGGCCACACCGTGGATGGTTTGCAGCTTATGTGTTAGTTGGGTGGGTAATTTGTGGTAGAGGTCATTGCCGTAATGCAATCTGCTTGGGATCATAGCCTGGGTGCGGTCAATCTGGTGTCCAGGGGGACCCATTTGTAGATCCTTCTGAGCATGCATAATCCACTACCAGACACGCCCTATCCCTTTATCTTACTGTTGCAGGTTCCTGCTTCTCCCTTTATGACGTTCGCGTACTCCTTCTTTCCCCATAGTGTGTTTTCCCCTTTCTTACTCTCGTAAAATGTCAGATGAGGAAAAATAAGTACCGGTCCCCAAACATTAGTGCCTGTGGGCCCCACAGGCAACCTCAGGCACTAATTTAGCATTGTGCCTAGTTAGCATTTCGATGGTGTATACCAGAACTTGGAACAGGGTTCTACATACACTTACAAGGTGGGAAACAGTGTTTACAATACTGTCATTACATCGCATGACTATTACAATGCGGTCAAATAGTAAATACTATTCCTAAGTCCAGCGCGCCCCCTACAACAAGTTGTTCTAATGACTTGCGATGTAAAAGCATTGCGTATTAATAATGTTGTCATTGTAACGACCGCTTTGTAAAAGCACGCAATGTAATACATCACGTTGTATTGTACTGTATTCTTATAAGGTGCTTTGAATATATTCCTTTAGTCGGTATCGACTTAGGATAACTCAAGGCAAAGTGTAGATACGAACAATAAAAGAGTTACTGTCTAGATGACTGTGGCATACACGTTACTGTAAGTACACAACATTTTGAATCTATTTGCAGTTCACTCCGCCAGGAGCATGCCTTAGTTCCACGTCAAAACATTAATTTCAAACGTAGCTTGTGAAAAAAATATTATTCAAAATGTAGAAAATATACCTTTTGACCATACCTAATTAAATCCCTTCAAAAATGGGAAAACTGAGAATACAATTCAAAAATGTTACTTATATTAATATTTACATGTAGTTATGTTGTACAAAATCCTTAAACATAGTCTAAAAAGTACTCCATTCATTAGTATTAATAGCCCAAAATGTTATAGCTCTAAAGTGTAACTGTTGTAGTTGCAAGTGAGTTCTACTCTACACCTCAGTGTACACTATTGCACCTACTGGAAAGATAGTTTTCAGTGGCCCGACTAGATTATCTTCTAAATTACCTGTGTTAAAGGATTTAATTTAGGTCGCAATTACTGTAGGAAGTTAATTATGAAAAGCAGAGATTTTGCTAGTTACATGTTTCAGAGGATTTTTTTAGCAATAATACTGACTAGTACTATATAAAATCAGTTTATACGTTAAACAACCTATGGGCTCTGATAGCCTCTGTAAGGGCTCTAATCACTCCCGTAGCACTGAATGAAGCCTTAGGGACAGGCCCACTCCTGAAGGTAAATCTTTCATCCTTTTCATCCCTTATGAAAATACAAAGCTGTGGAAAATCCAGCCATTGCTAGAATCTCAGAGAGAGTAATAAATGTACATGCTTATAGTAAATCACACTTATTATTTTTCAACATCTTTTGCAGCTTTTGGCTTTTTCAGGCTGGTGCCTCACTCGCCTTCCCCTAAAATGATGCCAGGGTGGGATTACAGTGAGTAAAAAACCTGTTGGCCCGTCGTCGTGAGGCAAGTGCCAGCTCAGAAGTCTAAGCTCCCGTCTATTTCTGTGCTTCCGGCTCCCTAATTTACACCCCCTTTGGGGAGAAGCGTTTGTGAGTCAGAGACGCCATTTTCCTGGGAATATGGAACACTACGTGAGTTATTGTGGCTGAGAACTCTGGGTAACCTGGGCGTTGCCAAGAGCGAAGGGAAGGCTTTTGAGGAGGTCGGGACCAGCATGGCAGTCCTCTGGCATACTCGGCCGCCATGTCAGGCCCGAGAGGTGTTTTGAGGAGGAGGGAACCAGCATAAGCCATTTTGCTGCGCTGAGCTGCATCATTGTAAAAGCACTCGGATACGTCCTATTAACAACAATAAAGTGCATCTAAGTGCTTTCCACTGCGCTAGCGCAGAATTGGTTGGCATGTGCCAGCGCAGACCCCCTTGCGTCTTGTTGCAACAGTGCCTGAGTTGGGGTAATCATTTTTGTGCAGGAGGGGACACCTTCCTGCACAAAAACAATCATTGATGGCATTTTCCACTTTCTTCAGAAAGAGGAAAAAACATGAGAAATAAAAGTATTTCTCCTCGTTGCACCACTCCTACACCTCCCCCGGGGAGGCGTAGGATTCTGACACATTCCGAGCTTTACAAAACATTGTAAATCTGGGAATGTGTCCTGTTCCATGGATATTACGTGGGAACACCCACAGCAACACCCATGGTACGCCCCTTTCACGCAGAGTAATGTGCGAAAGGGGTCCATATTTACAAGGCCATAAAACATCATGCAGGGTGAATTTGTGTGGCTTTGAAAATTGGAGCAGGCACACTGCGCCGCTGATGCGTCACAAAAAAATGACGCACTGGTGGCGCAATGGCCTTGTAAATGAGGCCCTAAGTACAGTCAGTCAGTCCCACTGAGGATCAGTCTGAGGCTGTGGGGATAAGCTACAAGCAAGTGTATATTTGGTACAGGAGGTTAAAGCAGGCAAATGCTGCAGAACAGAGAAGCAGGCAAAAGAGTTTAAGAATAAAGTAATACGACAGAAGCTGTGAGCTGGTGATGGACTAGAGTAGGGACTTAGGTCAACGGTGCATTGCAGGTGTATAACACTTGCTCCAGAGTTAATTTTTAATCTTTCACCTAAGCTCCCTTGGCCTGCTGAGGGAGCTTTTGTTTACGCTGTTGCTGAAGCCACGGCGTAGTTCCGTGTTTGAGCCTGTTGGCCTGCATGATGGCATTGCTCTGTGGCGGCTGGTACCATAGTGGAGAACTGTCTGAGGCTGTGCGCACCCGCTTCTTTAGGGCTCACGTTTCTACAGTATTTCAGCTGAGTGGGTGGGGCTCATGAAAGCACACCCAAGCCTCAGCTCTGAATTGTAAGACAGGCACCAGCATTGAGGCTTTCTGTTCATCTTCTCAGTTCAGACAAGTTCAGTTGCTGTTACTACACAGTGTGACCAGAGGGTTTCAAGTGATGTTATAGCGTTGGTCCAATAGCCCCTTGGACTAGTCACTGTGGAGGGCAGTCCATTTTTAGCAAGCTTCAGTATGTTAGAGGAGTTTGAATGTTTGACATTTATCACTTGAATTCCAACATCTGCACATGACATGGAATCTTTGTGCTTTCACCACTTCACTGCATAGCTTTTGATTGGCTCAAAAGAATGAGGCCAAAAATTACAAAGTGAAACTTGTTTGTAAACTTTTTACATACTTGCAAATTTTACTGTGTGACACCTACAGCCATTCCCGATTTTCCATTCACCACAATGCTTCATTATAGAGCTTTTTGTTCCTTTATTTAATATTTTATGTTGGGTCTGAATATCCCAAGTTGCAAAGTGTTACTGGATAAAAAAACATGTTTTCCAAAGCAATCAAGCATTTCCTAAGATCAATTGGATACTTTGATATTAATATTTAAAGAGTGGATTAGATTGTTTCCAATAGTTTTACAATGTTAGAAAAGTACATCACTGCACTATAGAAGTATCCTAATTTTTCTAGCCTACTGCATGGAGTTATTTCATGAGTTTCCATGACATAACTCATTATCAAGAGGCAGTGCAGGGTTTTTTTAACCCTACCAGTTTTATTCAAGATCATAGTTTCCATTTCTTTCTCTCATGCATTTATTGCCAATAATCTTAAAGAGTTCCTATATGCACCTATTGTGCCTTAGACACTCACTAAAATCTTAGTGAGTGAATGACAGTGACTCCATGGAGCTAGGTAGTGCTCACTTGTAGCAGAAAAGGCGGACTGAAGCCTAGCTACCTGGTGCCTGCCCTGCTTTAGAGGAACCTGTCCTGTGTCCTGTGGAGATGATCTGTGGCCTGAAGAGCAGACTGTGGTCAGGAGACCTAAACATAAGACTGGCGATCAGAACAGTGGGAGGTGACAATGGGCCTCTAGATGACAAACCCACTGGAAGAGTTCACTGGTAAGAGGGTCCTCTAACCACAGTAACTGAGGTGGCAGTACCTTAGAAACTTATGATGCTTTGGCACCAAAGTCAAAGACCTCTGGCTTTTCCCTTGTTGTGGGCCTGTGACACCTGCATTACTTCCAACCTCCAAATGATTTTAGACCCCTTCCATTTCTCTCCAATGCTCAATCACAATTCCAACAGTGCTGCACAGAAAACATATTATGAAAACAACCACCTGTTACTCACCTTTAACCTCCTGACCACACAGGACTTCACTAAAGCTTGAAAAGCGTGCAGACCAGCACCATCCCTGGTAGGAATATGTCCTGCTCATATATGCAAGAATATCCTCATTAACAGCTCTGCAACTGATCTAGCCAGAACTTTCAACAACTCCTTGGAGAAAGGTCTCTTCTCAAAAGTACTCCCTAAAACAAAAGAGGCCTTCAAACAACGTCTCCTGCTAACTTCCAGACAATAACAAACTGTTTATAGGCAAATAGATTGAAAGTTAACCTACTCTTAGATTACCAAAGCGGATTCTGGTATGGCTGTGGCACGAAGGCAGCACTGACATCCACACGGATTGATTTAAACACTGGAATGGATACAAATGGAGAACTGGTACGCGTATAACTTGACCTCTCCCTTGCCCTTGATTCTGTCCATCTCTACAGGGACTTGGAATTGGACAAGTTTTATTAAAAAATAACTTTGTATCTGTAGTTATCTAGGCCTCTGCCATTTAGTATTCCACCTCTGCCCATTATACTCCATACAAATCAACTTTTCTGCCAGCTTGTCGACAACCGCCTGGTGCATTCCTACTGAACATGGCTCAATATGTATACACACATGGGAACTGTTCAATGTGGCGTACTTACAATAACCATTCTTTTTTTAATGTAGTACAGGTGTGTAGCAGTGCATTTACATGCAGAAATATTACCAACTCATTAGCACACAACTGCGGAAGAAGGAATGGTATTTAGGGAATTAAACCTATGATTTACCAGCTACCTACCCCAACTTCACTTGTGGGAACCCACAAAGCAGTCCTTAATTCATAAAATCATAAAGGCCGGGACCCAAAGCTTTGCTCAGGATTCGGTGCCCCACAATTTCAAATGTCAGGAGAGCTGAATACCAACACTGCCAAGGCTTGATTATACTGTGTGCCACTTTCATCTACTACCAGGCACGCCTTGCCCCCTTATCTCACTTCTTGTTTTTTCATAATTTTTCCATATTTCTCTTTCGTCTTTCCCACGTTTTGTTTTTCTCTCTTGTTTTGGAGCAAAGTCTGATGAGGAAATATGAGTGGAGGATACCACTAAGCCTAATATTTTGAGACCTGTACGTAAGGGCACCTTCACCCATGAATATTTTGCAACATCCAATTGGGTAAACAAAAGTGTACCTTCAGAGGTTAATGGGGCAGGATCATATTTCTGGACTATCAATTATAAATATTTCACAACCACATTGTCCTGCACAGAAGGAATCCGGGAATAGACAAAAAAGGGTGTTGTCTTGAGATACCTTTGTGAAAACATGTCTTATGTGCTTTGGATTCAACTTTATAGAAGCTGTTTTTAATTGTTAGTGCACTCAATCTGTTTTTGAAAGATCACTGTGAATAGCCTAGGAACAGTGTCTAATCTACTGAAACATGATTGTTAAAATATCAATGCGTCCACTATGTTTAAATTGCACAGTTTGGCACTTGTTATTCTCATATTTGATATGAGGATAGCCTGGACTCCACTTCTGGACATTTTTGTCCTGTTCCATTGCTGGAAGCATTATCTCCCCCCCCCCCCCCCCCCTCCGAAATGTGGCTCTAGTTGTGCCCCTGACCAGCATGTCAGTCCTCTAGCATGCTTGGCCACCATGTCAGGCCTGAGAAGGTGATCTAGACGGCTCGCAGGCGCAGTTGATTGCAGGCCTTTCATTCGCTTCGTTTTCATCTTTATCCCATTGGCATCCATCTGTATGCTCTGATGTTGGAATAATCACAGATGCACGACCCAGTCAACTCCAAAGCGCAACGTGCAAGTGAACGCCTGGTCAGGTTTCACCCAGCTTAGGCTTACTAGGCGTACGTGTGCCCACTTAGTGCCAGCAGCCCAGCATGGCAGGATTGATGCTTGCACCCATGCCCAACCTGCCCACGCATAGCCCTCTTTGCGGTCTCTGTTGGCGACTGCAGCCGGCATCTGGAACATGCACATACATCCCCTTTCAGCTCTTATACAAAGGGTGGATTGTTTGGCACTATACTGTAGCTGGATGCAACGCAAAATATGTCTTTAATGGAATAAGAAACGTAACATCAAAGATGCCGTTTTTAGTAAAGTGCATACTAGTGGGGATTACATTGTGTCTAAGCACTCCAAAGTTTGGAGATAGGGGATAGTGGAAGACCCTGAAATATAAAGTGATTTGCCCAGGATCACACCGTTGGGTCATGTCAATTATTTCTCCTGATCGTTTGGTCGGCAGTTTAACACCTAAACCACTTCTCGACCATGAAATATGATTTCAAGATGGCTTCTGCATTGGTTCGATTTGACCATCAGTGGCAGAAGGATTTTTCCTTTTCCTCGCCCTAGATTATGCCTTGCCTCTCAGTTAAACTCAGGAAGATTTATCATCACATTGTACATTAAAGAGCTATGTACAACTTTGGAAGATTTTATGTACTACTTCCAAGGCAGCAAGCACAGCTGTGATGGAATCCCAGAATAAAATACCTTTTCCAGTTGCCGGACAAATAAAGACTAGTTCTTGAGAACTAGGCTATGGCCACCATTTGAGAGGCCTTAGTCACTAGAGGTACCTTAATCTTGAAACATTCAGAAAACGGTCCAAAAGCACATATTGCTACATATGACTATTTCATAATTTTAAAACATATGCACTAGTTCTCATTGTTCTTGTGTTTAATGACCGCACCGACATCACACCCCTAAAGAGGGGCGTGGCGCGAGAGGCCAAGATGTTACACGCATTTTAGAAATGCTCTGGACTTCTGGACTCCGCAGCCAGCCGTTCCTGCCATCTTTGGCTGCTGCCTGCTCCTACCCTCTCCTAGACCGATGTGGCTACTTCCAGGCGTGGGTTGCACGGAGTGCTGGGCCGAGCAGTGGACTTCTAAGATGGCGTCTGCCCTCTAAACGGACTGTGCGCGGCGGCTGGAGAGAGCCCAGAGGTGGGCAGTGAAGCTGAGGTGAGGTAGGCCAGTGACCTGGTTCCTAAGACCCGGCTGCACTTGTACACCACTGTGAAGCTCCTCTGGGGACTCTGGAATCCTCGTCCGGGAGATAGGAGGTGGCTTCTTCTCCAGGGCCCCTGTTGCTTTAGCTAGCCTGCCACTGTTGGTGGAGAAAGCAGGCCGGGTGCAATCTCGCCTGGCCAGACTTGTGCCTCCTGCATAATGGGGCCCCCTTGCATCAATCCTGGGGCCCTATTGCACTCAGCAGAAGAGGACTCTGAGGCGCTGTCCTGGAATTGGTGGCCTTCCCCCCTACTGGGCACCGTAAGTCAGATGAATTCATGGGGTGGAGGAGCGCGGGAGCTCCGGCTGCTCATACTTCCCCGCCGCAATCGGTGAGGCAAGCGGGCCAGACGCGATTTTCACAGGGTACATAGCCCTTCGTGTAGCAGGTCAGCGCTTGGACCCTGTCCTCACACCAACTTTCCCATGGATTAGACTGGTGCCACAGAGGTGGCAAGAGGGGTCTCCCATGTCTGGGAGTTGGCTAAGGACAGTCTTTCTATCTCGTTGGACCCCCTGCGGGCTAGGACCCTGACTGATTTCAGCTGTTCACCAGCACCTGGAGGTTCCCCGGATGGAGGGAGTCTACATCAGTGAGTGTACACACTGGTGGGGCTCACCAGGCAGGTCGCCCTGCTAGTTGTCCTTTTGGGGCGCCAAGTCTTGGGTCACCCTGGAGGGGCGGCCGCAGCTCTCACCCATCCTGACTGGGGGGGCCCCAACCAACGGCAATCAACATGGTGAAAACAAGGGTGCAAACTCACAGACCCAGGCACATATTGAGAAATACGTCACTCTGGTAAAGGATCACCCCATGCCGCCTGGCATGGCTGTGGGTTCACCGGCTGGAGACCACTAATGTGACTGCCATCCTACAAGCTATCCAGACTTCCACAGAGGCGGTTGAAGTGATGGTCGGGGAAGTAGGCATAGAAGTAGCCCTCCAGCGGCATGCGCAAAGTTGCAGGAAGTGTAACCAAAGCCAAAGGGAGGAACTCTCAACTTGAAGACAAAGCCGCCAACCTTAAAAAGGCTGTGGCCCAGTTCAATATTTCCACTCGCAACCTTGAAGCCAGGGCCAAAGATGGGGAAAATAGATCTAGCCAGAACAACCTCCGCTTTGTGAGATTCCCTGAAGGGGTTGAATCTACAGCCCGAGCAATTTCTTGACACTTGTCTCAAGTCAAAGGCCGCAGAGGGTGCCCTCTTGCCTTGGTTCATACCCCCTAGACCTATGATTGCTCCCATACTAAATCACCGCAACCGGGAGGCGCTTCTGAAAGAGGCACTCAAAAAAGCAACCCTTCACTTGACTCATACCATGAAGTTCCTGGATTATACCAAGTTAGTACAAAGGCAAGTAAATCCTTCCATGTGGTCAAAGCAAAACTGCAGGAAATATTCATGTCATATATGCAATAATATTTGGCAAAGCTGTAGAAGATCCACGACTCCCGAACTTACTTCTTTAAGAGCCCCTAGTGGACCCGCCAAGAGGCTTGAGCGCTGCCGGTGGGATCTGTCGCCCTTCCACCATGAAGACCTACAATCTTGGACATCCCAGCAGCCCGAGCGTGCGCTGCCGAGAAGGTATTGAGGTCCCAGGGAGGCCCCGAGACGCCACAGAGATTTACCCAACTCCCCCAGTGTGGAGGGAGGTCAACGATAACGAAGATACATGACTCCAGAGAAGCTCTGCTTCCTGGGTGACGTGCAGGAGACTGTCTCTGAGGAACAAAGTCCGTGCCTTCCCTTCCATCCCGAATCCCTTCCTCTATTCACCTCCCCAAGGGAATGAGGACATTGGTGGGGACAGTAGGACAAATTGAATGCCGGGTCCGAGGATACCACCCTTGGCATCCTTCAAGGGAGGAGAGCCAGGTCGAATGCTTGTGCTAATGACTAAAGAGTTGTGTTTATGGGCACTTGCTGGGGTGTCAGATGCTTCTGGGGTGAAAGTTTGGGGAGGAGGGAATTTCGGGGAAGGGATTATTTTATGGTTTTCTTTGGGGAATTGGTTTGTTAGCTTTGTTACACACACCGGGCAGCACATTCATCCACTACTACCCTACACATGTGCACATCTCCACGGGGGGGATTTGGCAACCCTTGACTCAGGCTGTCTCCTCTTCAGAATGGCTTGCTTTAAGGTATTGACATGGATTGTCAATGGCCTGTTAGATCCGATCAAGCAAATGGCAGTCCTCTGTTATGCCAAGGGAACCCGCCCTGCAGTCCTGATGTTGCAAGAGACCTTTGTTGACACCAACTGTTAATTTTTATGCAGATTCGGCTATAACTGGGCCTATCATGTGAGATACACGAGGGGCTCTGGGGAGAGGGGGGGAGGAGGGGGGGGAGCTATACTCCTGCCCAAAAATCACTTTGGTGTTGAGTAAGACGAGCCTGGACACACTGGGCTGATATGTGGCAGAGGAGGGGACGCTGGAGAGCAAACATGTCAACCTCCTGAACGTCTATATCCACCTCACTTCCTAACACAGACCCAGAGGTACTTAAGAAGGTCACCTCTGGTTTCCCCGCCGGACCACCATATTTTGGGATGACTTCAACGCGACGCCTTGCCTTCAGCTGGACTCTTCTAACCCCCCTTTTCCCCAACAAAACATCAACAGCCAAGGTGCAAAATCTGGGGTCCTGGATGGATCGCCAGTGCTTGTGAGATAGGTAGTGAACCTGGCCTGCCTATGACATGAAACATGCACATGCGTCCACCTTGACAAAGACACTCTCTTGGGGCACCAGTTTGGCCAAGGTGCCAATGTAGTGGCTCAGTGCTGCTGTCTCACCAGCAAGCAGATTCAGGAACACATTCTGATGGAACTTTAAATGTATTTTGAGACGAACTCTGGGTCAGTGGCCTTCTCCGGGTTTCTCTGGGAGGTTGGCAAAGCCTATCTTAGGGGGATCTCCAAATCCTACCCCAGCCGGGCAGATAGGCTGTATGGTGAGGAACTTGCCTGTCTAGAGACCCAAATACTGACGTTAGAGAAACCTTGCTCTTTGGGTGCCACTGAGGGATTCAACAGGCAACTCGACATTCATAGGGCCTCTCTGCACCAGCTGGTGCTCGACGAGGACCACCAGTTTTGAAGAACAAGCACCCAGAGGGTGTATGAGCATAGCGAGAAAAATGGAACTCTAGTGAGATGACCTGGAGACTGCCATTACGGCTGCTGAAATAGAGGCAGTCATACAACATTCGAAAATCCGAAGGACCCATGGGATCCGATGGCTTCCCAGTAGAATACTATTGGTGTTTCCAATCCCTGGTTATGCCACATCTAGTAAACCTCTACCCTGAGGCAGAACAATGGGGTTCCTTTCCTCCAAAGCTGGATGTGGCCACTATGGGTGTCCTTCCCAAATGATGTCAGCCCCCCATTTGTACAACAAAATGGGTGGTAGAGGCACTCCGAGTTCGTGTTTGAAAAAATGTTTTACTCGTTTAACACTTCTTTTGAATAGCGTGCTGTGGAGTGGATTCCAACAGTCATGGATTCCTGACACTTCAAACCTTCAATACTAGGACCGGTGGGGCCCTAATCTCCACGCACAGTTGCGTTCAGGTCAATACCTTAAGACAATTCTCAAGACTGTAGTTTTTTATGAACATACTTAATCCAACGTTTGTGATGAATGAATAAAAAAATTATTTTCGAATCAATGTCTCAATGATTAAAGCAATTTATTCATTGCAAAAATATTTGTTAGTTGAATCTTCATTCATTTCTTCGTACAAATCCAAATTACACTCTTACAAGAGGTTCACTTTTGTAAATGCCCAATGCATTTCGAGCCAACCGGCTCTTCGTCAGGGGCTAAGTATCTAAAGAAATAAATAAACAATGTATATTTACACAATGAACGTGACAATGATGGCAAAAACATCAGTTTGCAAATACATGATCAAACTCAAAAATTCATAACATTCTTTGCTGAAACAACTACGTGAATGAGTTGAGTGACCGAATAATGACCCAGAATGACCATCACCAAGAAATATTTGAATAAAGTTGTGTGAATGGTGAAGGAAGCGTAAAAAAGCTCAATGGGACTGTTACCTTGTTGATCAATGAAAAACCGCTTTTCAGAACGAAGAATTCAATCTGAAAACAGAACACACTAGAATGTCGTCTCTAAGCATAAAGAAGGAAACTGACAAGAGCGATAAGACGAAAATTCAAATGAAAAAATCTTACCGACACAGTACAACGTGGTCGATTCAATGAAGAGGAAACCTATCCGACTGCTGGTTCAAAAAATCACCAGGTGAAACTCATAGCGGCATGTTGGGAGCATGCGCTTATATCAAAGCATGTTAGACATAAACAAGGTGACTGAACAACGATGACCCAACTACATATGGGTGGAACTATCACAAGAAAGGAAACTATACTGGAAATAAACAAGGTGACTAAAAATACGCAGCCTCTCATCAAGGTTAAGGCTAACTCCTCTATTGGAAATGGACAAAATGACCATGCGCATAAGCCTGAATCAAGGTGGGGGTAATGCTCACGTGCATACTGTGCTGCTGAACTAAAAATGAACAAGGTGACTAAAAACAAGATAAATGGTACCGCCATCTTGGAAGAGAGCGAAAATGGACCCGGAGAGGAAAATTACTGTAATAATAGTTGAAAAAATGGTGGAAATACAAAATGTACCGGAAAAAATGAAACGTGTGTTGGTGAGGTCACTGGTCAGGGTAATCTAACCCAAGAAGAATGGTTAATCACATTGATATATATGAATATGCAATACTATCCTGATACAAAAAAGCTCTAGCAAGAATACATCATAAATAACAAGCATAGTCTATTTTGTCATTGATGCCTTTCTCCATTAAGGTGTCCAAACGCTTGATCCAATAGGTCTCCCTCTGTAGGAGACTTCTGGTCAGATCTGTGTCTTGACGTTGCTCTACTCTTTCTAGCACAGAGAATCTGAGTTGGGCGATACTGTGCTTTTCTTCATTCCAATGCATGGCCAAACTGCTGTGTTTATTCAATGTTCTAATTGTACTTTTGTGCTCAGATATCCGTGTTTTAATTTTTCTTTCGGTTTTGCCCACATACAACTTGCCACATGGACATTTAATGTAGTAGATGAGTTTGTTTGAATTACAATCAGAAGTGTGGTGAAGTTTAATGATTTCTCCAGTACATGGATGGTTTAATGTGTTACCAATGATCACATTATTGCAATGGATGCAATTGTGACATTTACTCATTCCTTTGTAAGCGATGTTTCCTTGCTTGATTGGAGTATTGATAATTTCTTTGATGTTTTTTGCGCGTTTATAAGCGAACATGGGAGGATCTTTGAAAATGTTGTGAAAATCAGGCTCATTCTGTAACAATTCCCATCTTTTGATAATGATATTCTTCACTTTACCAGATGCTGTGGAGTATTTTGATACAAACACTTGTCTAGTTGTCTGTTTTCGTGGTCTGCTTAGTAAGAGACTCTCTCTATTGAGTTTGGATGCGCGTTGTTTGGCTGATTCAATCAATTCTGTAGGGTATCCCCTGGCAAGATACATCTGCTGTTGGAGTGATAAATTCTTCTCCGTATCCTCTGCAGTGGAGCAGATCCGTTTTATCCGCAAAAATTGGGACAGTGGTAAGTTGTGTTTTAGGCTGTTGGGATGGAAACTTTGAAAATGGAGCGCGCTGTTCACATCTGTTTGCTTTTTGAAATCCTCCGTTTTTATGTAACCCGCTTCTTTGGTGAGAATAACATCAAGAAAAGATATTTTTGTCTGGTCAATTGCATGGGTAAACTGAATATGTTCATCAATTTGATTAAGTTGTTCAATTTTGCTTTCCAACATTTCCTGAGTATTGATCCAGAGAATAAGTATATCATCAATAAATCTGCAATATAGCAGTAGATTTCCAGTCCATCCAATGTCTTTGTAGATATAGTCTGATTCAAATTTAGCCATGAAGGTGTTGGCATATGCCGGAGCCCCGGCAAAGCCCATAGATGTACCTTGTTGCTGCAAATAAAAATCATTATTCCAGTAAAAGTAACTGTGATGTAAACAAAAATGTAAAAGTTCCAGAATGAACACTTTGTCTGCTCTGAGCGAAGATTGGCGCAGTAGAGCCCATTCTACCGCCTCCATGCCAGCTGAGTGAGGGATCGAAGTATATAAAGACTTGACATCTATAGTGCAAAAAATGATGTCTTCCATGAACTTTATTTTCTGTAGCTTTAATAAGAAATCTGTCGTATCTTTGATATACGAGGGCTTCCTACAACCGTTGGTTCAAGAATGGCCCTCGTATATCAAAGATACGACAGATTTCTTATTAAAGCTACAGAAAATAAAGTTCATGGAAGACATCATTTTTTGCACTATAGATGTCAAGTCTTTATATACTTCGATCCCTCACTCAGCTGGCATGGAGGCGGTAGAATGGGCTCTACTGCGCCAATCTTCGCTCAGAGCAGACAAAGTGTTCATTCTGGAACTTTTACATTTTTGTTTACATCACAGTTACTTTTACTGGAATAATGATTTTTATTTGCAGCAACAAGGTACATCTATGGGCTTTGCCGGGGCTCCGGCATATGCCAACACCTTCATGGCTAAATTTGAATCAGACTATATCTACAAAGACATTGGATGGACTGGAAATCTACTGCTATATTGCAGATTTATTGATGATATACTTATTCTCTGGATCAATACTCAGGAAATGTTGGAAAGCAAAATTGAACAACTTAATCAAATTGATGAACATATTCAGTTTACCCATGCAATTGACCAGACAAAAATATCTTTTCTTGATGTTATTCTCACCAAAGAAGCGGGTTACATAAAAACGGAGGTTTTCAAAAAGCAAACAGATGTGAACAGCGCGCTCCATTTTCAAAGTTTCCATCCCAACAGCCTAAAACACAACTTACCACTGTCCCAATTTTTGCGGATAAAACGGATCTGCTCCACTGCAGAGGATACGGAGAAGAATTTATCACTCCAACAGCAGATGTATCTTGCCAGGGGATACCCTACAGAATTGATTGAATCAGCCAAACAACGCGCATCCAAACTCAATAGAGAGAGTCTCTTACTAAGCAGACCACGAAAACAGACAACTAGACAAGTGTTTGTATCAAAATACTCCACAGCATCTGGTAAAGTGAAGAATATCATTATCAAAAGATGGGAATTGTTACAGAATGAGCCTGATTTTCACAACATTTTCAAAGATCCTCCCATGTTCGCTTATAAACGCGCCAAAAACATCAAAGAAATTATCAATACTCCAATCAAGCAAGGAAACATCGCTTACAAAGGAATGAGTAAATGTCACAATTGCATCCATTGCAATAATGTGATCATTGGTAACACATTAAACCATCCATGTACTGGAGAAATCATTAAACTTCACCACACTTCTGATTGTAATTCAAACAAACTCATCTACTACATTAAATGTCCATGTGGCAAGTTGTATGTGGGCAAAACCGAAAGAAAAATTAAAACACGGATATCTGAGCACAAAAGTACAATTAGAACACTGAATAAACACAGCAGTTTGGCCATGCATTGGAATGAAGAAAAGCACAGTATCGCCCAACTCAGATTCTCTGTGCTAGAAAGAGTAGAGCAACGTCAAGACACAGATCTGACCAGAAGTCTCCTACAGAGGGAGACCTATTGGATCAAGCGTTTGGACACCTTAATGGAGAAAGGCATCAATGACAAAATAGACTATGCTTGTTATTTATGATGTATTCTTGCTAGAGCTTTTTTGTATCAGGATAGTATTGCATATTCATATATATCAATGTGATTAACCATTCTTCTTGGGTTAGATTACCCTGACCAGTGACCTCACCAACACACGTTTCATTTTTTCCGGTACATTTTGTATTTCCACCATTTTTTCAACTATTATTACAGTAATTTTCCTCTCCGGGTCCATTTTCGCTCTCTTCCAAGATGGCGGTACCATTTATCTTGTTTTTAGTCACCTTGTTCATTTTTAGTTCAGCAGCACAGTATGCACGTGAGCATTACCCCCACCTTGATTCAGGCTTATGCGCATGGTCATTTTGTCCATTTCCAATAGAGGAGTTAGCCTTAACCTTGATGAGAGGCTGCGTATTTTTAGTCACCTTGTTTATTTCCAGTATAGTTTCCTTTCTTGTGATAGTTCCACCCATATGTAGTTGGGTCATCGTTGTTCAGTCACCTTGTTTATGTCTAACATGCTTTGATATAAGCGCATGCTCCCAACATGCCGCTATGAGTTTCACCTGGTGATTTTTTGAACCAGCAGTCGGATAGGTTTCCTCTTCATTGAATCGACCACGTTGTACTGTGTCGGTAAGATTTTTTCATTTGAATTTTCGTCTTATCGCTCTTGTCAGTTTCCTTCTTTATGCTTAGAGACGACATTCTAGTGTGTTCTGTTTTCAGATTGAATTCTTCGTTCTGAAAAGCGGTTTTTCATTGATCAACAAGGTAACAGTCCCATTGAGCTTTTTTACGCTTCCTTCACCATTCACACAACTTTATTCAAATATTTCTTGGTGATGGTCATTCTGGGTCATTATTCGGTCACTCAACTCATTCACGTAGTTGTTTCAGCAAAGAATGTTATGAATTTTTGAGTTTGATCATGTATTTGCAAACTGATGTTTTTGCCATCATTGTCACGTTCATTGTGTAAATATACATTGTTTATTTATTTCTTTAGATACTTAGCCCCTGACGAAGAGCCGGTTGGCTCGAAATGCATTGGGCATTTACAAAAGTGAACCTCTTGTAAGAGTGTAATTTGGATTTGTACGAAGAAATGAATGAAGATTCAACTAACAAATATTTTTGCAATGAATAAATTGCTTTAATCATTGAGACATTGATTCGAAAATAATTTTTTTATTCATTCATCACAAACGTTGGATTAAGTATGTTCATAAAAAACTACAGTCTTGAGAATTGTCTTAAGGTATTGACCTGAACACAACTGTGCTTGGAGATTAGGGCCCCACCGGTCCTAGTATTGAAAGCCCCCCATTTGTGCCTATGTCGCTGATTAATGCCAATTAATGCAGGTTTATGTCCAATCGAGGCACTTGCCATTACATTTGATGAGTCAACGTGGGGCTTGCTCGTAAACACGAGATAGCTGTTCAAGCACACTCCTATTGTTGGATTTTGAGAAAGCGTCCAATATGGTGGACTGCTCATACTTAGACCACCTCTATTAAATAGGTTTTACCCGAGATATCACAGACTTATTGTACTCCTACACAGGGAGCCCGCTGCCAAGGTCCTTATCAATGAAGCACACTTCACTCCGTTTTCAGTCCGCAGAGGCATCATGCAGGGATGCCAGGATTCTCCCTTTCTTTTCACCCTGGTGATAGAACCTTTGACCACAAATATGCGGTGTGGCGCCCAGCTATAGGGGTGGATTGGAGGAAGGGTACAGAGGGCAAGATTGCCCTATATGCTGATGACATCCTCCTTTTCCTGGCTCATACACAGATGGCGGGTCCCGGGTCCTTCATATTCTGAGGGTCTTCAAAGAGGCCTACGAGTGCCGTGCAAATTGACGAAAGCCTCTTCTGGTCTTGTTGAAGGATGACTCAATTGAAGTGAGCTGGCTGGGTACAATCCCCGTTCAGCATCCGAGTTTTAAATACTTGGGGGTCTACATATCGGACTTACTGATATTTGCACATAATCTTATCTTGACTCCTCTACTTGTACACAAAAAGAGTGCTACAGTCCTGGGCCGGTCTCCAGCAGAACATTCTGGGGAGAGTGGCCCTATTCAAGATGATGTTGCTCTCCAAACATCTTGTTGCCCTCCAAAACATCCCACTCCCGATCCCCAACACATGGTTCAAACAACTTCGTGCACTAGTGCAGACTTTACTATGGCAAGAGCGATCCGCACGCATAGCATGAGATACATGCCATCGAGCATCATTTGAATGGGGTGGGGTTGGCTGATGTTAAACTTTATCACTGGGCAGCACAACTCGTTTCTGTTAACATTTCGATGAGTGGGGACTAGGAACGACCCAGTCTATAGAGTTGAACTGGCCTTATTAGGTTGTACAGGGTCCTAGAAGTTGAAGTTGAAAGTATTTGTAAAGCGCACTGTGACCAAGCGGTTTCCTGGCGCTAAAAGATTACAGGGGGCAGAGGAAATGACAAGGGTGGTCAGTGAGAGGAAAACGCTCGGGCAAATAAGTGAGTCTTCAGTGCCTTCCTGAAATGTGGATAGGTGGCAATAGATCTAATGGAGAATGGAAGATCGTTCCAAAAACGAGGGGCGAGAACGGAGAACCTAGTGCCGCCGGCTCTGGACTTACGGAAGCGGGGAACCGTGAGAAGAGCCTGGCTGGAGGAGCGTAGATTGCGACTGGGAATGTAGTGAGTGACCATCGAGTTGATAAAGAGAGGGGCTGTACGAGCGCGAGCCATGAAAACTATGCATCCCATTTTGAAAAGGGTGTGATACAGAATGGGAAGCCAATGGAGGGATTTAAGAAGGGGGAAGGTGTGGTGAAATTTGGGGAGCAGGTGGATAAGGCGAGCCGCCTGATTCTGAATGGTCTGGAGGTGACGCAGCTCGTAGGCGGGGACACCCACATATAGACAGTTGCCACAATCCAAGCGAGAAATAACCATTGCTAAAATGATAATTTTAAGGGCATCAAGGGAAAAGAAACGGGAGATCTTACGGATAATACGGAGAGATAAAAAACAAGAAGAGACAACGGAGCTGATCTGAGGGCGCATGGAAAGGTCTTGGCTGATTTTAATGCCGAGGGTTCTGGCTGAGGCAGAGGGGGCCGGGGGGGAGCCAAGACTGGGAGGCCAGAAAGCAGAAGACCAAGGGCTAGAGGTTCCACCAGTCAGGATCAACTCCGTTTTATCCAGATTGAGTTTAAGGTGGTTTAAACTCATCCAGTCAGAGATAAAGACAAGAGTAGATTGAAATTTAAAAAGGGAATTGGTGGATGAAGAAAGATCAAATATTAACTGAAGGTCGTCCGCGTAATTATAAACGGAGACCTCCATATTGAGCAGAGAAACAATGAGAGGGTAAATATAGAGGTTAAAAAGGAGCAGGGAAAGGGAGGAACCCTGGGGGACCCCACAGGACACCGTGCGTGGCGGGGCAGAGAAACCAGAGAGCTGAACAGCCTGAGACCGGCCTTGGAGGAATGACACGAGCCAGGAGAAGGCGGTGCCCTGGATGCCCGCCGCCCTGACACGGTCGAGAAGGATGGAATGGTCGACCGTGTCAAAGGCGGCAGACAAGTCAAGAAGCACCAAGTCTTGGGGGCAGTTGGAATCTGCCCTTGCTCTTGAGCTCATCTAGGACAGAGAGGACCACCGTTCCGGTCGAATGAACCGGGCGAAAGCAAGCTTGGTGGGAAGCCAAAAGATGGTTGTCCTCGATATATGTCGACAGGCAGAGGGTGATATGGCTCTCAAGGATCTTGCCTAAATACGGGAGCAAGGAGATAGGCCTAAAATTAGCAGGGAGGGTAGGGTCAGACCCAGGTTTTTTTAGGATAGGGATAACCGTGGCTGATATGAATTGAGACGGCACTGTTCCCTGAGAGATGGATGAATTCAAAAGAGACAAAGGGGGATAGGGGCAACCAGCAAATAGCTCCCTTAAGATGCGGGCCGGTCCATAGTCGGCAGGGGAGCCCGATTTGACCTTCATGAGCAAAGTCAGGAAGGATTCTTTCGAGATGGGGGGAAGTGGGTGAGAGAAGAGGAAAGAGGGGGAAAGGAAAAGGGAGGAAGGTGAGAAGATGGTGAGGGGATGTTCAGTTTGATGTTAGCGATCTTCTCAAAGAAATAATCATTGAGAGAAAGGCAGAGAGTTTGTGAAGGAATGGGATTGGGATTGACTCTATCGGATACGGCCAGGTTATGAACGATAGAGAAAATCTCCTTAGGTTTGTTAACCGCTAATAAAATTTTGCCAGAGAAGTAATCTGATTTGGCTGCAAGGATAGCTCTCTTGTAGTTGTTTAAACAAGACCGGTATTGATCCCTCAGGGCGGGACAATAGGTGCGCCTCCACTGGCGCTCTGACTGACGGAGAACCAGTTTGAGAGTTTTGAGATCGCTAGAAAACCATTTGTTGGCTTCGTGGAGGCGACAGGCCTTAACCGTCCTGAGCGGAGCAATCCGATCACAGGAGGTGGAGAGCCAGGTGTTAATGGCGTCCACTTGAAGATCAAGGGGAAGGGCCGATAGGTCCGGGGAAGATGTCCTAGGGTGCCTGTATGGGAGCCACATTCCCACCCACAAGCTGGAGCTCTTAAAAGTGGTGCTACAATGCTGGCGAGCGGCACTCCACTTCACACAATGGGTTCAATACGTCACAAAACAGGCCCCTCCAAAGAGTGGTCATTGGCTGCGCCACACCACCCAGCTGGAAGGATTTGGTCAATGGGACAAGATCAGTATCACGTCTCTAGGCGATATATGGAGTGGAGCCAAAATGTAGTCCTTTGGTGAACTGCAGACGCACTTTCAGTCAGGTTAGACATACACAATTTCACCTGTACCTTCAAGTCAGGCACTCATTGGCTGCTCAGTGCTCAGACCTTTCAGAGTTACTTGAGTACAAGCCGCTAGAGTCGCTCCTGCTGATGGGAAGTTTTGGCCGTGGGGGCGTGTCTAAAATATACCGCTCTTTCATAATGTCCCAGAAACATTTGGACCCCTGAAGTAGAAATGGGAAGACTGGGCAGGGGAACTTGATGATGTAGAGATGCACTGGAGAGATGCACTTATGGCTCAAAATCACCCAGACTGCGACTCATTCAACAAAACTCTCTACACTTCACTGTTATATTGTGTAGGTAACTGCTTTGTACCGTACCGCCGCATCATAAATGCTGCATGCGATGTTGTTTCTAACAGCACATTGTTACTATGCCGCCCCTGTTTTAATGTTTGGTTTAAAAAAGCATAATATTATTCATTTGTCATCCTATGCATTATTATGTGCTAAGCAGTCTTTGCATATACTGTATATTGTTTATCTCAAAATGCGGGCTGGACCAGTTCCCGCGGCCAACTGCTTCCTATGCACACATCATAATGCAGACTTCTACAGGGCGAGGTATGTCTACAAAAACATGCCCGGGTGTGGGGAAAATAGTGGGACTACTATGGACTCTGAGGCGCCATCGAATCCAAGCAGCCAGTACAGACAAATTTGCAAATTTTTCATTGGAACTGTGGGATGGTGGGTGAATGGGTGGTGGCGGGGCAGAGGGTGTGCACACTGATATGTCTCGTGAAAATGCAAAGAAACTTGTTTGTCAAAAAATCCCTCCACTAAAATCTCTTTAGTGAAGTCTTTTGGTGAGTTGGTTGGAGATACTAGCATAGAAGGTGTTTTCGGAGTCCAGTCAGCTCCTGATGAGGAATTTAGTGATGGTTTTCTTGGTGTTATTAAGTAGTCACTTAAATATCTTTTTCAGCATTCTCAAGGTGTCAACGCAGGTCGTGGTGATGATTAACCCTGGGCGTAGTTTGCGTAGTAGCGCTACGCGTAGCTACGCAAAGTGCACTTCGCACTACGCGAGATACGTGTAGCACTACGCGAACTGCATAGTGCGCTGTTCGCGATGATTGCACTGTATGCTTGTCCGCACTGTGTAATCATTGAAAACGGCATCTTGCACAGTGCGAGCTGTTGTTTTCTGTCGCTCGGGTAGATTTGTACTCGAGTAGCAGCTTTCTCAACGCGGACTGGTAGTTTATCATCGCGAGCGGTCACGAGCATACGCGACCACTCGCAGTGAGAAACCTGACCTCCCCGCATTGAGAATCTCACCGGGAGGTTTATTTTCCACGCTCGCGATTGGCAACTTGATGTTGCTGATTGCGAACGAGGAAAAAGTCTCGCCGGGATGTCATTTTGCTTGATTGCGGTCGCCAACTTGACATTGAGGACAGCGAGCAAGCAAAAAATGCCAACTACACTACGCATTTTCTGCACTGTGTTACGTACAATTTGCGTAGCGCGAAGTAGCACAACTATGCAAACTACGCGAGCGTAGCATAGTTGTCCGCCCAGGGTTAGTGATGATGTTGAGCTCAGCAGTCATGTCCAGTGTGTTGGTGAAAATGGTCCTGAGGTTCCTTGCCTGTGTGCTGGGGGTGATGGTAGGTTCTAAGCCAATCACCAGGCGTAGTCGCACGGCAGAACATCCTTTTTGAAGATTACCAGTTCTGTCTTATCTGTGTTAAGTTTGAGGCAGTTGAGCTTCATCCATGTCTCCACTTCGGTCATGCACGAGTTGAAGTTGTTCTTGGTGTGATTTTCCGACAGGGACAGTATCAGTGGTGTCTGACAGTGGGGTCACGTAGTTGTTGAAGAGGGCGGAGCTGAGTGAGGGACCCTCGGGCATCAGCAAATGAGTTTCCAGGCTTCTGAGGCCTAGGGTGGCGTGTTCTCTGTGTTCTTCTGGTAAGAAAGGTGTATATGCATTGGGGGGCAGGTCCTTGGAGTCCACCCTCTTGACCTCGTCAGATCATGATTCGATGGGAGACTGTGTCAAAGGCTGCAGAGGTCCAGCAGAATGAGGGAAGTGATTTCTCCTCTCGAGTATCATCTGGATGTCATCTGTTGCTGCTATGAGTGTTGGCTCTGTATTGTGGTTGGGTCTGAAACATGATTGTGTGGCATTCAGGAGCATTTGGGATAGGGACAAGACTTCGAACTTTAAGCTTTCAAACTTACTATCAAATACTTACACTGCATTAAATTGCAAACAATAAATGTTTTACTTTTTTATTAGAACTTTTGGCTTTTCTACCTTCATTTTTGAACTTTCAACCTAAAGTCCACTCAATGAGTAGCGACCGGACAGAAAACAGATAGCCAAAGGGGTTTACAAAACATTACAGTTTTGGCACTACAACAAACTCTCAAGGCTTGAAGATGAGGAAAGCTTTCAGAGTTCTTTACTGACAACTGGTATCTGTAATATTTAAACAGCAGATAACCAGCACAGCTGTGCTAATTTGATACAGCGGCGGAAGCCAGATACTGGGAAGGTTAGAAAGATCTTGAAATTAGGCTCGTGATGCGTCATCCTTGCGATTCGTTTTTGTCTTGATCCACCGTTGCGTGTCAAGTAAGGTTCTTGATAAACTTGCTGTAGTGAATCATTATCGGCGGTTGGGTAGATATTGTTGATAATGGTGGTCATAGCAGGGACATTATTATTACTGAAGGTAAGTTATGTTTCCGTACACCTGAGAACCTGGCAAAGAACTATTATTCATTGCAAACCTCAATGCCCTTTTTGAATCAAAGCATTGGCATCGCCATTCCTCCTTCGAAGGGTGTGGACGGGCAAAGAATGCTGAAAGAGTAATCAATTAGCTAACAACTTTAACTTGGGGAAGGAATGACATATGTAACCAGGAACAGGTAAATGTGTAATGTTGAACTCTAAAGATGGACAGCAACCACCGTCATCACTTTTGTAAACATCCCTGAGGCCAAGGTAACGCTACAGGAGGGCACAATAAATTGAAAGTGCTCGCAGCCCACCTTGAACTGAAGAAGGTACATGTGGTACTGCAGAACAGGTACACTGAAAGATAAGCATGCTGCAGGTCCAAGGACGCCCTCCAGACTCCTGGGCCCAGATCACAGAGCAACTGAGCCAGCATGAGTATTTTGAATGAGGCCTTTCATAGAAAGGTCTTCCAGGTAGAGGTCCGGAACAGACATGAGGCCTCCGTTCTTTGGGACGAGGAAGTAATGCAAATAGCCTCCTTCCCCTGTCACTGAGCATAGTATGTGCTCAATGGCACCATCGAATAGTAAAAGATTGTCCTGCATCCGGATGCAGAGTGCTTCTTCGGAAGGCACTCTGGTGTGGGAGGAAGATGGGGACGAAATGAAGGGAAGAATCTGTAAGACCCATCTGCCTGACCTGACAGATGTCCAGCAAGTCAGATTGTTCATGTTTAGGATTTAGGTCTATTTTATTGGTTTTATATAGAACAGGCGATACGCAGCAATCCACCTACATTCAGTGGCCGGTGGTGATCTCAATAGTAGGCAGAGTGGGCATGCATCACAGAAAGGTAGAAAAGGATGAGGGGGTGAACAAAAAGGCAATAGAGAAGTTTAGGACCGGTGGTGCACGGTTTTGCATTATTCATGTCAGCTGTATGTCTTAGTTTGATAAAATCTCAACGAGGAGGTTGTACCAAACACTGCGAATACATTTCCAAGAGTGAGCAACAGCCTATTAATACAAAGACAGCTTCTTATTTGTTAAAGTAACTTTCCCTAATAAATGTATCATATGCCTGTTGCTATTTAATGCACGCTCGGGTGCTGTTTAATTCTGCGGGATGCAAAGATAAAACCCTTCAAATTCAATGTGCATCATAATTTCTTCAACAAACCATGTGAAAGTTAATTTGAACTATTTGAACACTGATGCTCCAGGTCAACACTACAAACTCCTGATGTAGCTATCATTGGAGCTAATCCAGTGCTTCATTTGAGCCGGTGGTTGCTGGTGCGGGGCTCCGACATTTATATTTTGGGACCAGCACTTATTTGTCTGCAACACTGGTCAAGAGATGGAAAAACCAAACAAAGTGGAAAGAAGAAGGTAGAGAAATATGGAAAAAAAACATCATAAAGGGAGAGAACAGGAACCTGCAAGAGGCATAGCCAACAGGTGTCGCTTTTGGGACCTTATAAGTATTTAGTTATGCAGCACAATATCCTTGGTGCAACAACATCAACTGTTACAAGGCTAAAACCTTATGAGGTCCCAAAGGCGAGACCTATTGGCTATGCCAATGCTTATTTGGACTAGATACTTGAACGTAGAGGCTTGAGAAGCCACGCCCACATGTAAGTGGTAAAAGGATGCTCTATTTCCCTCAAAACAAGAGGGAAGAGCATTGTTGAACTTCTGGTCTGGGACACCCCATGCAGGCATGTCCTTTATGGGGGGAGGGGAGGGTGCTCTGATTCTGGTACTTGAGATGCAGGCAGCTTTGCACTTTCAGTGCTTTAACCAGCCTGACTCCTGATGATTTAAATGTTGCCATGCCTTCACCTTTTCTACTTCTGCAACTTGATTGTGGGTGTTTATTAAGGTACCCGATCCTACAGGTCGATGGTCAGACTATGTAATGCTGCTTTGACTTATGCACAACAATGTCACTGATCCTACGGCCCTCATATTTAAATGTAGAGCTTCCTTATTTCAAAGCTATATGCCTATAGATTTCCGGATTTCAACGGTCCTAGGCTTGCTGACCTCAAGCCCGCCCTCTGCTTCTTATCCTGCTTGTGCAGGTTAGTAGCAAAGCGCTTTGAGGCGCTTCGATCAATAGAAACGCTCGAACAATCTTCTGTACTTCCTTAGTATCAATTCCTCCAGCAGTTAGTCACCAACAATCTCTCTCTACTGTTTATCTATAATGAGAATGCATCTGAAAGCACTACAAAAGCACATCATAAAAATATACACATGCAGATATACAGAATATAGGGGGCATTGTGCGCTACGTTCCTACAATGCTTCATCCCAATCAAATATGGATAGAAATTAAAAATGTGAAACACGTTTTGCACCTTCATATGCTTGGATTTTCTCTATATGGGGAAGATCAGCGTGTGTTCAAACTATTTCTGTCCACAGTTCATTTCTGTCCAACCGGAAGTGGCTCCGAGACTTCCGGAAGAAGAGGAAAACACAGTAAATGTGAGATACGTATGCTGTGGTGTACAAGTACTGTGCTCCATTACATTCAAAGAGCCCAGAGAGAGGGGGCTATGATTAATTCTGCCCTTGGCCTTCACAGGCAGGCGGTCGCCACACAAGGCCTTGTATGTAGTGCGCAAGCACCCGCATGCAACGGGGCTTGATTGCACATATGTGCAGCTGTACAACAGGGAGCAGCCCCATAACTTAGAATCCACTACAGTGATGTAACATTACGGAAATGGCTCTTTTAGTCAGATTACCACTCCTGAGACTGCGGTAAATATTAGGTAGGTTGGAATAAAGGGTATTGTTATGGTTAGGTTTGTATCGGGATTAGGGTTAGGGCAAAGAAAAGCTTAATGCTAAGTTTTAGGTGAATGTGAGGGATAGTTGGATAAGGGGCACCGTTAGCTTTACGGTAAGGCTACGTTAGCTACAGAGGTGAAGGAACTTTAGTTAGGGTAATGGGTAGGTTTAGCTTTAGGACTTGGTCTAACCTTAGGTTAGCCGTATGGTAAGATTTAGAGTATGCTTAATGTTTAGGATTTGGACTGCTGTTAGGGTTAGGTTGAGTTTTATTTGCCTTGGGGTTATATTTAGTGCTCGGGAAAGGTTCTGTTTGATGGCTTCATTTCTAGGTCCCCGGTAATCGTGAGTTGCCCATTCACTGGAGTTGCCACATATCGGTAGAGAGTCCACCTACCAAAAGGAGGAGTAATCTTAGGTGAAATATCAGGGAGAAAATGTATATTCACTGGGAGAATTGGGACTGGGATGACCAATTCCTTTGCAGGTCCTGACTTCTAAGGAGACATTGAGGGCCCCATTTGTAACACCCAGTGACTCTGTTACCCACTGTACAGGTTCCCCTGCCCCTGGTAGCTTCGGGGGCAGAGTTACTGGGCACTTGCAAAGAATTTCGTAATTAAATCCCTAACCTTGGAATTAGCTTATTAATGTAGTTGTGGTATTCTCAGTAGGGATATTCTAAGAATTGGTTTTCCCAGAAGAGTTAATTTCCATGTAGGTATATTCTATATAGTTACATACAGAGTAGAACAAAGATAATACCAGGAGCAGCACCTCCCAAGAATTGCCTTCTTGGTGAACGGGGTTGGGGTACAGGGGCAGCAAGTAATGCCCCTCCTGAAGAAATATGGCCCAGCGCGTGCTCCCTGCAAATGATGCCCTTCCCTAGTCTGGGCGATCAACTAAAGCCATTTTTATCCTTTCCATCAAACGTTAGACACGAGCCAATTAGCAATCAGCGTGCCCTTCTTCTGATAGTGTGTTATTGCTACTTCCATGTGATGCATTTTGATTTTTGCAGCTCAATGTTGGAGCTCATTCAACAAGTCCCTAGATAAACAACTGTGCTGGCGTGCACAAGCTCAGTACCTCAAAAATACTGAAGCCCCCCGAAAATCTGCAAAGGAACTGGAAAAGATAGAAACCTTTTCACACAGTAGGAAAATAAAAGGAGTTCCCCTTTTATTCTGCATCGACCATATAACTGCCAGAACCAGAAGGTTTTTAAAACACATTTCCTCTTGAACCCAACAGGAGACCTCTGGCATATGATAATGACCGAAGCACTGATCAGCTTACTTTGAGAGTCTGCCATTGGCTGCAGCCCTTGACCTGCACATCGCTGCATCCTTAACTGGCCCAATCTGCTTCTTCTAATCCGGCCATTAGCTGTCATAGTGTCACTCTGATTCCAAGCACCCCTGGCACTAATCTTGGCGCTAATCTCTCATGTTAGTGTTAGTATTACTGCAAATTAGGGCATTTTCCTTCTTTAGCAGGTGACATATGCAACACTTAAGCGTCTGTACGTAATTGGGCACGAGCTGAAGCGACCAGCCTGCACATGAACCTGGCAGGGCGGGAAAGCTGGCATGGGCATTAGGAGGGATTACACTGAAAGCTGCAGTTATTAAACCAAGCTGCGGCACGGATGGCTTTGTCTGTCCTTCGGTTAGTGCTAAGCATGGTCACTTTTTGTAAAATCAGATTCTGTGTCCATCATGCCTGCGTCTTTGTTGGTGCGGAAGCAGAATTAAAAAGTAGCACCTTTTATTCAATTTCCACAATTGATGAGGGCTGGTCTGGTTCTTATGCATCCTTATCATTTACTTATTTGATCTGCACAGATTTTTTGTAATAAAAAGAAAATGGGGATATCACATGTGCTGAAGCATCCTACAAACACAAATCTTTAAACTTTGTTAGTCAGTGTGCACTGACAAGTTATAATCATATCTCAGCTGACACGTGTTTCGCTCCCCTGGAGCTTTCTCAAGGCTTTATATAGTTCAGCTCACAAACAGTCAGTAGCCTAGAAGTATTGTGCTTAGAGTCACAGGTCAGTACTCGCCGTATCACAATTATTTTATAAGTAAAGCAGTTCAGATGTGGCTGACAGAACTGGGGCCATATCTATGGCCAAGTCACGCAGTGCAGCAAGTTACCGTGCTGCACTGCACTGTGTGGTAAGAGGATTGTTTGTGTGTAGGAAGAGGCACCTACCTAAACAAAAACAATCCCCAAAGGCTTGTTCCTCTTTTTGTGTGTGCTGTAGATTGCATCACACATAGAAAGAGGAAACAACGAGGAGGAATAAAGATATTTCATCTCGTTATGCCTCACCTGGGAAGGGTTAGGTTTTGGCGCATTCCCAGGTCTACCACTTCTGGTAAATCTGGGAGTGCATCAAAATCCATGGATGTTGCAAGGGAACTCCCACGCACCACCTGTGGAAAAGCCTCCCTAGTTTAGAGTAAGGCAGCACAGCGATTTGCTCAGCGTTGCATTAGTTGAGATTTATTAAACCACTCAGGGCCACACAAGGTGGCCTTCTTGGCCTCATAAATCTATTTTTTAAGGTCGTGGCGTGGTGCAAGAGTGACGCAAAGGGGCTCATAAATCTACCCCTAAGTGCTTCTCGGACATGTACGCCCCAGTCACTTTTTTGCCATATTAGTATTGTACAAACGGTACCACAACGGTGAACACGAGCAATAGACACTTATACAAATTGTGACTAGAAGGCCAAAAATAGAACAGCAACCAACCCAAAGGCAGCAGAATATATTATCCCAACAGCCAGCACATTGAGGGTGGAGGTACTGGTGTATTGTTAAATTCTAGTTTTTAGCTTGTCAAGCTGACAGATCCCCACCCACCCAAATATGCTCTAATTACATTACAGAATTGCATATTAATTAAAATAATGGTGAACATTAACCGATCTCTCTAGGCCACTGAAGGGGGTTAAGATATGATTCAAATCCAAAAAGCAAAGGTGGTAGGAGTATTTATACAGGATATCAGAAACAAAAATATTGTGGGACAAAATATCGTTTCAGGAGTATTCTGAAGGTAAGTTTCTATAGGTAAGTAAAGTTTTACTATATATAACTCCACATATATGTACCTTGATGATATATTTCTTCAAGGCACGTAGATGTGGAGTTAAGAATAGTAAATCTATACCTACCTATTTGCACTTGCCTACTCGATATTTGGTCTTCGATATTTTCGACACAATATTCTGTCCATGCTATGGGCTACGTAAAAATGGGCAATAAACATTTGTACCTCACGGTATGTACTCTGAGTCAACCATTCCCAAAGCACTAATAACTGGTGGCACTGTTGCCCAAATCTACGGTACTCATTTTATCAACCATGAGAAAATAGAAAGACTTACTCAGCCCTACAGGGATTTGAAGAAGGAACCTTCAAGGTGCACAGATCTACAGGTTCTATAGTTGTGTTAACCCACTGAGCTCCCTTACTGTTAGTAACTGGAACCCTTGGGGTGCTGAATTTTGTTTCTGAATGGCTAAAGCACTAATCACAGGTGAACACCAGGGAGGCAGCTCCTGTGCTCTACGCCAAGGACCAGGTGATGCATTCTCTCAATGCATTAATTCCAGCCTCTTCCCAGGGATGCAGTATCCACCTGGAGGAAGCATAGTAAGGAGAAAGATTTTGGTTGACTCAGGGCATTGACCGAATTCTTATGAATGCATGTGGGTTGTGTTTCTGTAGATGCTAACAAAAATAACCTCAGCAAAACTTTCCCACCAGCTAAAAAAAGCCCAGCTCAGATATTTTTAAGTACAAGATGCAATCACAAGCTTGAAAAACGCCAACTTACATGAGGTTTTGCGTATCATTTAATGTACTTCGGCAGCCTGCAGGATAATGCATGGTCCTACAAAGCAGCCAACAATTGGATTGGTTTTGGCAAAAAAAAGCATTTTTGGAAAGAGGTCATCAAAGTGCAAAGATGACATCCAGGGTTGGCAATGGGGGGAGATCATATATTAACAATCAATCAAAGAAGTCCATTTCTAAGGGGCATATTTACAAGCCCCATTTGCACCTCTCTTGCACCATGCAACCCTGCAATTGCAACATAACTTCAAAATGGGATTTATGAACCCACATAAGGCCACCTTGCGTGGCCCTTAGTGGCTTCATAAATCTTGAGTAATACAACACAGCGCAAATCCCTGCGATGCATTTCTCTGCACCAGGAAGGCGTTTCCATGGGCTTTATATAGGTGTTCCCAAGCAAAATCAATGGATTTTGAAGCATTCTCCGATTTACCAGAAGTGGTAGTCCTGGGCATGCGCAAAAAGCATACCCCGCCCAGCTAATGGGTGTAAATGTTTACAATACACATCTGCTCCTAATGCACCATAGTAGTGTAGAAGTATTGAACATGTTGTAAAACGTTGTATTCAAAAGTAAATCTGTGCGCAGGTGACAGTTGACTTGTGTTCATTTTGTTTCGCACATGTTTTTGGTTCTGCTGAAAAGGTTTTCAACAGGAGTAATATTCGACGTATTAGATACTAACTTTTGTAAGCAGCCTTGAGTTATTAGACAGAACCGTGTCAGCATGACAATTTCTACATAACGTAGAAGACTGTGTGCACCAGATACGAACATTTGTACATGAGCTTGTTTTGCTTCAGAGGATAGCCTATCTGTATAGTTTTTCCACAGTATGAAGGGTGCGGGCAGTATGATCTTTAGCCCTTTCAGATCTAGGTTATCTTTAACAAATAGTGTATTTTTTTACAACTGTTGCATCGAGTGTACACTGTTCTTAGTAGATACTTTTGAATACTCGTTGGTGTGTTTCTCATGAACGTTTCACTGTTTGCAAACAGTGTGGTATAAAGTAGACTCTCTCATTAGAGTAAGCACTGTTTAGAGTACCCAGTTCTCAACTTAATTTCTCACTGTAGGTTCAGTGAGTTTCAGGTGTTTGATATAGATTTGTTTTGAAACTGACATTCAATATTTTTAAGAACTTGGCTTTTTGTACACAGTTGTATACACATTGAACATCATCGTCAATGAGAGTTTCCTATATATCTTTGGTTGATTGTCAAAGTGAACTATGCTAGCTGTCAAGTGTATGGCACAGGCTCAATGTTGCACATAATACATGCTTTCTGCACCTAAGTGAAGTGTGTCTGTGATGGCAGTAATAAGGGCTGATATTATCCTGAGCTATTTTGTACTTACTGTCAGGCCTCTAATGCCATAGTAATTTATAGAATTATAAGAAACAGGGGTCCCTACCAAAAAAAACATTAGCACTAGAGCACAGAACTACATAAAGATCTGAGTTGGAACTATACAGTTGGAAAACCAATGTATTTATTAGACAAGCAATCAAAAACAAGCAAAATATAAAGAAAGTGCGGTGGGTAAAAAAGGGGGTTGGAAATTAACAGATCTACACACCTCAGGCCATTTACATACACGGTGACTTCAACAATAAGTGTCATATTTACAACAGTCACAATGTAACGAATAACTTGCTCTCCACATAAATTGTAATGAGCCAATTGGAGTCAAGATGTAGTTGTCGGCGACGTTTCGATCCAGACTATGGTGGAGAGATCATCATCAGGACAAAAGGATATATGCCTGAGAATACTGCTGGGAATTGTATCTGAATTGTAAAAGACTCACGAGGTGATCTGAGTAGGGCGGTTGCCGTGGCCCTTCCTGGAAGACCAACGGACATGGATACAAAAAAGGGGGATGGTCCGAGTACAAATTCTCGACCCCTTGACAACAGGCGCTCCTCTGCTGCTTCCCGCCGTACCCTGGACCTCCATATTGCACAACTATTATGTTCCCAAGGACCCATCACTGCATCCTCTTCAGGACCTTGTTGTCAAGGGGTTGTGGATTTGTACTTTTCAACCCCCTTTTTTACCTACCACAGTTTCTTTATATTTTGCTTGTTTTTTTGATTGCTTGTCTAATAAATACATTGGTTTTCCATCTGGATAATACCAACACAGGTCTTTATGTAGTTCTGTGCACTATTGCTTATGTTTTTTTGATAGGGACCCCTGTTTTTTATAATTCATTGTACACCCTTGGTGCCTCTTGACTCATAGGGTTCCCTTGCAAACATAGTAGTTTATAGAGCAGAACGCAGGAAGACGAAGTTTGGAAGATATCATCAGCAATGTCATCAATGATGTCTTTTGAGATGTCGTCAATGATGTCATAAATTATGTCATAGAACATGTCATGACTGATATTATATGTGTGGTTATAAGCAGTGCATGACGGGGGCACAAGTTATAGTTAGTGCTGCTTACTATTACTGGTGTATTTCTGTGTTTTTTATTTTTATTTTAAATAAATCTTTTTATTAAACATTCTCGACATGAAGGTACAAATTCACAAATCAGTAAAGGGGTCTACAGTGTAGCGGAGTCCACATACAGATATAACAGCATGATTTATTGGAAATCATGGGGTCGGGGGATCATCATCATCGGCATCACGGGGAGGAGTACAGATATTGCCACGGTATGTATTCCATGGGGCCCATACCTTAGGCCATTTACGGGGCCATCCCCGAGCCACATAAACTGTCTTTTCTCTTAGCATACACCAGTTGAGATCTCTCTCCCAATCTGTGGCTGTGGGTGGGTGTGAGGCTCCCCAGAGCTGCGCAATATTTCTCTTGGCGATCATACAGCCAAGTGTAACCCATTGCATAGTATAAGTGTTGAGGTCGGTAGGTTCCCATATGTTAAGGAGGCATCTAGGCGCTTCTGGTTTGATTTCTACCCACAAAGCTTCGCTCATAATTGTGTGTATGCTGCGCCAATATTCCTGGATCCGCGCGTAATGTCACAAAGTGTGCATGAATGTGCCCAATTGTGTACATCCCATCCTACAAGAGCGGTCTGTTAGTCTCCCCTTGTGCACCAACTGAGGACCAGTTATGTAAATTCTATGAAGGATCTTTAATTGCACCAGTCTTAGTTGCGCCGGGATAGCAACTGTTCTGGGAGAGGAAATAGCTTCCTGCCAGGTTTCATCATCTAATTCAATTCCGTCCTCAGTCCATTTATTTCGTAGTGTCACTAGGGGATTGTCCATATTGTTAATGAGTCCGGTATGTCAGGGAAACGGCCCTGTCAGGCAAGTAGACATCCAGCAGTCTGTCCTCTAGCGGGGAGGTATCCGGTGGGGTAGCGTTACTGGGAAATACCGTTAGTAGCGCATGTCTAATTTGTAGGTACCGATAAAGCTCAGAGTCCGCCAGGGCATATTGGGTTTGGAGAGTGTTAAAGGGTTTCACGCCCTTAGGGCACCAGAGATCCTTAACTTGAGAGATGCCTATCAGATCCCATTTATCAAACCCTTTTGAGTTTCCCATATACCCAAGTTGCTGTGAGTCCCACAGAGGCGCAGCGAGAGTCAACTTTTTGTGCCAACCAAGCGACTTAGATGCAGAGTGCCAGATTTTGACTGTGTGGCTGGTGGGGCCGGTGAGTGGGAATCTGCCAGGCGTAGAGTACAGCGCCCGGGAGAAGGTCCCTTTAGGCAGAAACCAGCGATCCATGAGGAATCCCGGGTTGTCAGGGCGACCATATGTACAGTGATTAATAGCTGTTAGATGTGCAGCCCAATAGTATTTTTTAAGATTGGGTAAACTGATTCCGCCGTCATACCAGCTAAGTGTCAGCTTGTTTAGAGCGATGCGCTGTCTCCCTCCCCAAAGGAAGTCTCGCAGGAGCCCTTCAAGATCTTTAAAATACAAGTTTGGGACGGGGTCGGCTGAATTCTGTAGGGCGTAGAGGGAACGGGGTAACAACATCATTTTAAATAACGCTGCTTTGCCCAATAATGAGAGGGGGAGTGACTTAGAGTTTGTTATGTCTCGCCTGAGCCTCTGCATTGGGGGAACCAAGTTGCGGGCGTAGCGGACTGTGAGATCGAGAGAAATGAATATACCTAAATATTTGAAGCCTTCTGACACCACCGGAATAAAGCAATTTCGGGGTGGAGGGGGGTGGGGGGGTCCCCCCAGAGGACATATATGGACGAGTTTTGCCAATTGACGCAAAACCCAGAATACTTGCCAAAAATGTCTAGTATGTCAAAGACTGCTATCAAGGAACTTCTAGGGGACATGAGATATAGCAGAATATCGTCCGCGTATAGGGAGATCCGGTCCTCCCAGTCCGCCGACCAACGCATGCCGTGGATCATCACATCCTTACAGATCCATGCCCCAAGAGGTTCTGTTTTTGTGTGTGAATTTCTAGGATTTTTTAAAAACAAAAACAGATCTTTGTATCACACCTAACTATAACATTACTTTAAGCTTTGTTTTTTTCAGTGAATTTCTAGGGTTTTTTAAACGTAAAGTAATACTTAATTACCATACGTAAATGCAACCCCTTCCCTGGCCCTGCAGGCAACACCCCCTCAATACAACCAACCCCACGCTGCTCACAGCCTTTTGTCGTGCGTAGTGGGGGGTTGGTCTTGGGGCCTGGCCCTGCGGACCTCATACTCCAGTGCAGTTAGTTTTTAAATAAAGGAGGGGATATCTACGCAACACCCCTACCAGGAGGGTAAGGCTTGGGATAATTTAGTAGGGACCACTCTCGGGGACGCTTTCAGCATCAGGGACCCCATCTTCAAGGGCACAGTGTCATTTTTATGGGGAGGTAGGCATGCAGCCCTCCTTCCCGTGAGATCTTTGGCCACGGGGAGCCAATCTCCCAGAATCTGGCCCTACAAAAAGCGGGGAACCACCCTGGGCGCCCACCATACTGTCGTTGGGAGCCAGGGTGGGACCCAAGGCCCCCAGCCGAAACCAGCTCCCCGCATACAGCAGGGGCTGACATTGCTCCCGTCTGCAGGGAACAGCTCCTAATGCTGGTCCCTACAGGCAGTAGCAATATTTGTATCTGTTTCCCTGCCCGTATCAGTGTGGGCAGGGAAACAGATCAAAAGTCTTCCAGCAGGTGGGAGCATTTTTTAAGCTCCCACCAGCTGAGAGTGGACTTGGTGATTGCTGCCACTTGGCTGAAGTTTTTTAAACTGCTCCTGCTAAGCGAGAGCAACCACAGGTGTCCCTGCCCGCACCTCTGCGGGCAGGGATAACGCTATGTCTTGGGGTGGGCTCCCTGGGACATAGCATCCGAGGGGCCCGTGGGTGTTCTCCCTTTTCAGCCTCAGAGAGCGGGGCCACGCAGCCTCTTGTGGACTCAACTGCAAAAATATACAATTATTTGTTACCCTAAATTTCTGAACGGATTTCCACAAAAACACAATCTACGGACCAAGATATAGCTTCCTATTAAATTTGGCGTAATTCCGTGCAGCATTTTTTTGCTGTAACCTGTCTTGCAGTAGTCTTTGGAAAAAGCATGGGGATTTTGAGTTTGAGACCCCCCTTTTCTCTCTGCCCCCGCTTGTCTGATCACCCTGACACTTTCCAGGAAGAAGCTGAGGTAGAGGAACTTTTAAAAAAAACGTTTTGTGAAGATTTGTTAAACCAGGCCAAAGTTCTTTGCAAACCAAAAAGCTATGGAAAAGCAGACCTAACTATAACTACCTCATTGCGACTGCCACTAGAAAACACATATATATAGATATAGATATAGATATATATAATATATATATAATACCTACTGGCGGTCGCCAGTAGGTAGTTATAGTTAGGTCCAAGTTTCCGTAGGAAGAGCATTTTTTGTTTTGCTTATAACTTTGGCGTCATTTGATGAATCTTCATGAAATATTCCAAACTAATTCTTTGTTCATATCAGCTCCTATGTTGAAAGTTTGGAGGTGATTTGTCAAGGGGGGGCCGTGAAAAAAGAAGGGGTCCCAAAACGTGTTTTCTCCATGTTAATTTCCAAAGGAAACTTTAGACAACGCTACAGGTCGAACGGGTGAACGGAATGACCCCAAATTTGGCAGGGAGAAGGGTCTTGGTCTAGAAAGCATGCTTTTGTTTATTTGGTGTAAATCCGTTCAGTAGTTTTTGAGAAATATCGAAATCTACAGATATCGATATTTGGGAATTCTGCCATCTGATTGGCTGAGGCGTTATGAGCACGAGCTTGCTGCTTATTGGTTGGGAGCGCTGCGAGCGGTTGCAACTAGGAAGTGTTGGCCTCCATTTTGTGATTCTGTTGAAGCGAGTAAGGGGAAAAAAGGGGAAAAAACGTAGGAAAGAGGAGGGTAGGAGCACTGTGTGTTTAGGGTGTGCTATAGAGGGGGTGCAAAGCAAACTACTCATACCTACCAGTCTGAAAGTGCTGGGTACGGAAATTAAGTGAGGTATTGCTTAGAGTCTGATGCTGCTAAGGTGAGCTGTGGCGCGAGTCGGGGATGAAAGCGTGAGCCTAAACTGTATGTCTTATGGTGTGAAATCATGTGCCCTGGCCGTTGCAGCACACCTGTGGAAGTAGTGTCAGCATGTGTTTATACCTACTAGGATGAACTACTGACTCTGACTCGGAAAATATGTGAGGTATTGTCTAGAGTCTCATGGTGCTAAGCTGAGGTGCTGCCGGACTCGGGGATGAAAGCGTGAGTCCAAACTGTGTGTCATATGCTGTGAAGTCATGTGCTCTGGCTGCTGTGCCACATCTGTCAAGTAGTGTCAGAATGTAGTTATACCTACTCGGAGGAACTTTTGTTTTGAACATTGTAACTTGTGTATGGTGCTTAGGGGGTGTTATACAGGGAGTGCGAAGGTAAATGTGCACGTATCAAATCAATATGGTATTTGTAAAGCGCAAACTACTCACCCCTATGGGTCTGAAGGCCCTCGAGGCCGGCGTGGAAATTATGTGAGCTATTAAGTGAGTGCTGAGTTGAGGTGTCCAAAGGTGTCCTTCATAAGCATTTCCAAACCTACCCCAGTCAATGTGCCTAGGTGATTTCCACCATAATGCACAATCATGAGGTCAGGGTGTGGAAGATGCAAAGAGGTTTTAACCAAAAGTAGCAATTGGTGACACTTTAATCCTCTCTGTGCAAATCATTTAATGTCCACATTTTGTAAACCTAGGTCTAAGTCAATACGTCTGTGTTCTGCATACCGCTTGCAAGGTATGGCTGGAAGGTATGGAAAGATGTCTTTAGCTCATGCAGTTCCTTGATAGAATAAGAGATATGTTTAAAGATGAGGAACTACTTTTTTTTGCCATACAAAACGATACGTGATTGGGAGATGAAATGCATTCTTTTTTTAAAGTAGGGTGCACATTCATTTTGTGGAAAAGCTTCTTTGTGATTGGTTAAGAAAAAGCAGTTTCAATGAGGAGTACATATCATAGGATAAAATTTGCTCAACTCGACCACACCTGCTACTTGCATTTGGAAGGCACTGTTCGAACTTAAAATAATCGTGAACTTTAAACCTGCACGTGCCGTTAAATGTTCGAGAAAATGTTGCAAAAAAATATCGTTAAGTTTAAAACAATTGATGAACTTTTAACCTTCACGTGTTGTAGAATGTTCTAGAAAGTGTGTTGATAGAATACGTTGCACTTCTGACTTCTATGTGTTGTTGAATATTAAGAAAAACAGTTTATATGGGAAATTAAAAAGTAACCAATAGAGAGAAGTTTTGAAACCTAAAAGAATTATGGGGCATATTATCAAACCAGGTGATAAAATTATAGCCGCTTTAGCGGCAGAACACTGCCACTAAAACGGCGATAATGGGCTTGATAATATGCTCTATGGAATTCCAATTAAAGCCCATGTTTGATGTGAAGGACATCTAACATGGGTTTCAATTGGAATTCCATAGAGCATATTTTCAAGCCCATTATCGCCGTTTTAGCTGACGTTTTCTGTCGCTAAAGCGGCAATAATTTTATCGCCTGGCTTGATAATATGCCCCCTAGGAAGTATTCTAATTTTTTCTTTACATGTATTTATGTGTGGAGCAACAAAATTATAGACACAGCAGCACCAGGAAGAGAAATAATCAGGGAGTGAGGGGACGGGGGTAGATGGGCAGAATGGCACACATGCACAATTAAGTACAGCACGAGTATAGACAAACAATGGCCAAAATGAAACACACCAACAAGGAGCACAAGTCACACAACCCGCCAACATCACACCACTGAATGAGCATAGAAGTGAAAACCACGCTGCATTCATACAGGGTGTGTACAAAGGCCGGTCGTTGGTGATGTGGGATGTCTGCGACCATGGTCATTATGGATGAGATGCCCAGCACGCGGCACATGGGTGAGTTCACTGTATGTTATGTTGTCTAACAGCTGCTCCTCCCTCCCTCCCACGAGCCCCTACACTTTTGTACGGTGCGCTGTTGTATCTCGTGCACTCGTACGGCACACCATTGTAATTCCTATTCGCGCATGTCCTGCTACATTCCAACCACACCATCACAGTGCTGTTTGGAGGTGGTGCATGCCACTTTACAACATCGACTCCTGCGGCCCTTGTGGCAGGCCACACCAGAACACAGAGACACTCTTACTGCACTTCCTATACACGAACATGTCCAAGACACCCCGTTCCCCTTGCCAGATAGGCACACCCCTGCACTGACCTGTGTACCCCGGACCAGAACACACCGGTTGTGCATGCAGGAGGATGCGTGCGTAGCTACATGTCCAGACTCCCTGCCAACGCTGAGGTGACGGCACACTGTGATATTACAGGGCTAGTGCCTATCATGCTAACACAATGACCACAGGGAGACACTTGCTCAGATGTGGGTTTGGGGGGCGTTGGCGGTCCAGAAGTTGTTGCAATGAGTCTTGTGGCCCTCATGGGTATCCCTGTATCATGCTCATTGACTCTATGGCACCTGTGGGTGTTCTGGTGTGGCTCTTGGCTGTGTTCCCTTTCATGGTGCAGGTAGTCGTCCTGCTTAACACCAGCAGAGAGCAGGTGTAAAATCCCTGGTGCTAACGTTGCTTATCGATGGAATTTGTTTCGCATTGCAGTTGGTGTGAAAGTTGTGATGTGATTTTTTTCGTGTGCAGAACAATATACGAACTGGGCAGTGTATCTCGTCAAGATCCAGCACCTGACGCACTATTCCCAATCAATATAAATACAATGAGATTTCTTAATTGATTTTGTATGTGCACTGTAAGTGCAGCCACTACCTCAGCGCAATTAAATACAGGATTTTAATATTTAGAATAAATCGCAAAGGTGCATCTCGTGTCTTTTTACACGAGAACGGATGGTCTGCATTTCATTATCAACACTTTAATGGAAGTAAAGTTGAGATAAATCTAACACACTATTCAGAAGTTGGTACAAACTGCAGACATCACCAGTATTCCCGCGATAAGTGCCCCAAAATTTAACACCATGTTGGACTCCATCAAATAACAGTAATAAGAACAAGAAAGAGTCACATAGCAGTTAAGAAAACAACCAAAAACGTTATTAATTTTTTTTTCCAAACTTTATTTTTTTATAAACATATATATGTAAACGATAAACTATTTTCAAACTTTATTTTATATTAACATATATATATGAACGATAAACTAATAAACAAAATGTATCAAAAATAAAACAAAACAACAAGGCGGAACACTCCTGTGGAGACCATGGATGTCGATGACAGAGCCTGGAAAATAAAGCATAAAATAAGGATGTGTGTAACACGCATATCAAAGGAGAGAGACACAGAGAAACACAGAAGGAAAAAAAAGCCCGAGAGAAAAAGAGAGGGAGTGAGAAAGGGAGAAGGAAGAGAGAGAGTTAGAGGTAGAAGGAAGAGAGAAAGAGAGAGACACTGCTGCCCCTGCGCATCCATGAGCAAATAATTACCGGGTGCCACCGGAGTGTGCAGAAGTGGGCACTCCACGTGCCTGTCAAAACTCCACGCATCCCAGATATGTCGCTGAGTCCTGTGTTATGAATGGTGGAGTCCACATCAGCTTCTGCGCGGATCTCACAGATGTCGCTGAGTCCTGAGTCATGAATGGCGGAGACCATATCATCTTCTCCACGGCCCGGCAGATCTTGCACATGTCACTGAGTCCTGAGTCATCAATGGCAGAGACCACAACAGCCTGTGGAACTCAAGTCTGTGCCACGTGGTGGTAGGCCCCTGATGGCCATATAAGATTCGGGTGGTACTAACCCTGCGCATCTGAAGTCCGTGCCAAGTGGGTGGTAGGCCCATGACGGCTATACAGATCAGGGTGCGACTAACCTTCTGCGCAACTTTTCAAAGACTCTTTATGGTTGAGACACGTGGAGCGTCTGCTATCTAGTCAGCACCTGCAATAAAGGATGTGACGTTGTCGATCTATTATATTTGCGTGGTCACATGGTCTGTGACGCATGTGCCGGATGGGTGTGGTGTGTGTGCAAACCGGCCTTTAGGGAGTGGCCGTGAGATGTTGAGAACTAGACCACTGACCTACACACCAACAGCGAGTACGCCTACGACAGGTAGCTATGTGGGGCCAACGTCGGAACGTAATCTGAGTGGCGTGGAGTGGCGTACGACGGAACAGGGCAGGGATAGCTACAATGACGCGGACAGCTCGTAGTACTGTGTCTGTGAGTCTAGCGGAAGGGCCGCAGCTGTCCCTCTGTGAGCCTGGGTGTGAACTGTTCATAACTCACACTACATAAGTATTGAAAAATTATTTTGTGATTCAGACCGTCAGCTGGCTTTTGTTCGAGGCATTTGTGAAAACATATCGGAGTTCTTTCTGTGATAGATACCCCTTTGATGCTGCCTCTCCCCACATCAGCAGGTAACGCACCCTCTTCCCACATTACCATCATACCCCCAACAACCTTCCTGGGCCCGGAAGTGTCCCTGTGCGGTTGGACAAAGAAGAATCTTAGTCATATTTAGATTTACATATAAAAAACATTATTTAAAGAAAAGAAAAACAAATAAGACTGGAGTGAGTCTGGTGCTGTGGTCGCTGCCACGAAGTTGGGGTGACTGCCAATCAGGACTAAGGACACAGTTACAAATGTGGGATCGACTTGTGTTAAAGAGGGTTAGTGGGACTACGTGTCGCCGGCCTTGCATATCGAAATATGCTTCACTGATCGAAGGGAGTGTGGTGCTGTGGTCAGTGCCACGGACTTGGGGTCACTGCCATTCAGGATTCAGGACACAGTTACACATGTGGGATCGACTTGTGTTAAAGAGGGTTAGTGGCACCAGAAGCATTGAGAATGTATGAGCCTGTGACGATGCTTGGTGTGGACGGGCTACACTGGGAGCAATGTGTCTTGGCTATTGGACTGCGTCATGTGGAATCAGGACTCTATCTGAATTGTGAGGCCTGCTGACCGTAGTATAGGCCAGAAGCAGCGGTGAGCAAGGGCCCACAGCCACGTGCATACGTTGGTGGCCTCACCGACCTGCATAGTGCAGGTTCAGTGTCGCCAGCCTTCCATATGCAAATACCCCTCACTAATCGAAGGGAGTGTGGTGCTGTGGTCGCTGTCACGAGGTTCGGGTCACTGACGTTCAGGACTCAGGACAGAGTTCCACATGTGGGATTGGCTTGTGTTGAACAGGGTTAGTGGCACCACGTGTTGCCGGCCTTGCATATGGAAATATGCCTAACTGATCAAAGAGAGTATGCTGCTGTGGTTGCTGCCACGGACTTGACGTCACTGCCATTCAAGACTCAGGACATAGTTACACATGTGGGATCGGCTTGTGTTAAAGAGGGCTAGTGGGACTACGTGTCGCCGGCCTTGCATATCTAAATATGCCTCACTGATCGAAGGGAGTCTGGTGCTGTGGTCGCTGCCCTGGACTTGGGGTCACTGCCATTCAGGATTCAGGACGCAGTTACACATGTGGGATCAGCTTGTGTTGGACAGTGTTAGTTGGCACCACATGTCCAAAATTCAAATTGCGAGGTTTGCTGAGTGTTCGGTTGTACTTGAAAATGAATTTGGTGATTGTACTAAAGCTATAACTGATATAAAAAATGTTCAAGAAGAAAGGATACTAAAAGGATATTATGTAGATTTGAAGCTTGTAATAGTTACTTGCTTATTGGACTCTGTAGTTAATGAATGAAGAAATAATTTTCATTGTGAGCCCTACTGAGTGCAGTGTAGGCGTATGATGAAAAGATGAAATAAGTATAGAATACACTGACGAAGTGTTGTATTTTCTGAGTTCAATCTTGTTGTTAGAAATTAGCATTTAAAATTGGAATTGCGAGCTGTACTGCCTGCAGTGTAGACTGCTAGGCCATGTTAGCTTGCATTTGAAGATTAATTTGGTCATTGTAGTAAAGCTATAATTGATAAGAAAAAAAAGTTCTTGAAGCGAGGATACTAAAAGGATAATATGTAGGGTGTAGGACTGTGATAGTTACTTGCCTACTGGAGTCTGTAATTGCATATGGAAATACCCCTCACTGATCAAAGCGAGTGTGGTGCTGTGGTCGGTGCCACGGACTTGGTGTCACTGCCATTCAGGACTCAGGACACAGTTACACATGTGGGATCGGCTTGTGTTAAAGAGGGTTAGTGGGACAACATGTCGCCGGCCTTGCATATCGAAATATGCCTCACTGATCGAAGGGAGTGTGGTGCTGTGGTCGCTGCCATGGACTTTGGGTGACTGCCATTCAGGACTCAGGATACAGTTACACATGTGGGATCGGCTTGTGTTGAACAGAGTTATTGGCACCACGTGTCGCCGCCGTTGCATATGGAAATATGCCTCACTGATCGAAGGGAGTCTGGTGCTGTGGTTGTCTCACGGAGTTGAGGTCACTGCCATTCAGGACTCAGGACACAGTTCCACATGTGGGATCAGCTTGTGTTGAAGACGGTTAGTGGCACCATTTGTCGCCGGTCTTCCACAGTGTAGGCCAGAGGTAGCGGTGAGCAAGGGCCCACTGCCACGTGCATATGTTGGTGGCCCCACCGGCCTGCGTAGTGCAGGTTCAGTGGCACCACGTGTCGCTGGCCTTCCATATGCAAATACCCCTCACTGATCAAAGGGAGTCTGGTGCTGTGGTCGCTGCCATTCAGGACACAGTTACACATGTGGGATCGGCTTGTGTTGAACAGAATTAGTTGGCACCATGTGTCGCCGGTCTTCCACAGTGTAGGCCAGAGGCAGCGGTCAGCAAAGACCCACAGCTACACAGATTGGGAGCATTTGGTCTTCTTAACCCATTATAGTCTCTTACACAATTTGCGTCGCTACTAATCTTGAATTTTGACATGTGTAACCCCAGTGTAGGACTGAGGCAGCGGTCAGGATGGGCGCACAGCCACGTGGCATTGAGTTGAGCTGCACAGTTAGTGGCACCTGGAGTACTCAGCGTGTGCGCACCCAGCGATGATACGTGGTCCCGGCGGGCTGCACTGGGAGCAATGTGTTTTGTCTAATGAATTCTGCGTTGTTAAGGCCACGTGGCGATGACTTATGGTGCAGTGAGTTAGTAGCACCTGTAGCAACGTGCCTTGCGAACTGGACTGCGACATCTGCAGTCGCCACTGCATCTGAATTGTGAGCCCTGCTGTCCGCAGTGTAGATCGACGGCAGTAGTCGGTACAGACATAAGTCTGCGGTGCTGTGCCGCTGGGTTCGCAGGGGGCCTGTGTCGAGGAGGCCCGCTGTTATGGCGACAGCCACGTACCAGGGTGAGGGCTGCCACTCTGACAGACTCGTTGGTCGTCCCACAAGTGAACCACGCCTAGGGCCTGGCCTATTTATTCATATTCCTACGCTGGAGTGGCGTACATTGGAGCAGCCCACTCCGCTTCCGCTTCCAGAGGGGTACAACACAGCTACATGACCGAGATCTTCCCCACTGCCTGAGGTAACATAGTTGGGTCCACTGTGCACTACACTACAAGTATCCATAGTATATCTACACATGGAGAGGTTTGTGCTTTGCATAGTGAGGTCTGTGCGTTACACTTGGCATTGTGTGCTTTATTATTGATGGGTGACTTGCCTCCTTCATATATAGTTGGTTGCCACATCTCCCAACATTCAGCTATTGTGTGGCTGAGGGGCATGGCGTTTTGGGAAGGTCCGTTGTCCTGTTTTATGCTGCCTCGGCGGTAGTAAGGGGGGTGGTCCGGGGGGAGGTTCTGGTGGTGGTGGCGCTGGGTGTTGTGGCCTTGTTGGGTGTCGGAGCTGCATGATCAGTAGCTTTATCAAGTGTTGGTCTTTAGATGTGGCTGTGAGTTGGGTCCACTTCACGGAGTAGATAGACGACCTCCTTACACCAGTTAAAGGTTGATGTTAATTTGTTACTGCTAACTCGGCTTATCGCCTACTTTTTGGATCGCATTGCAGATTTGGCTGGTCGTTGAAAATATGGGGAAGTGGTGTTTTCATGGTTTTTTTGCACGGGAACGCCTACTTTGCATTTCATTAGCGTTAGTTGTGGTTCTTGTTTGTGGCGATTTTGTTGGCGTAAGGTATCGATGGAAGAGTGGTGAGATTTTGCAGTTTTCACCAAGTTGAGAATGGGATGATAATTAAAAAACACAGAAAAAAGATAGGTTTAATGAACATTATAATTAGAAATCAGCATTTAAAAAACCTTTGAAATTCACTGAAAAAAACATAGGTTTCAGGCACGTTATAGTTAGAAATTAGCTTTTAAAAAACCTTAGAAATTCACTGAAAAAACCATAGGTTTCAGGCACGTTATAGTTAGAAATTAGAATTTAAAAAACCTTAGAAATTCACTGAAAAAAATAGGTTTCAGGCACGTTTAAGTTAGAAATTAGCATTTAAAAAACCTTTGAAATTCACTGAAAAAAACATATGTTTCAGGGATGTTATAGTTAGTTGGACATTTCACTCATAGAAAACCATAGAAATTCCCCTGTTATAGTTAGTTGAGCTAACTATAATTCGCGCCCCCGCAATGCACTGCTGATGACGTCACATACTACATCATTCATGACATGGTCAGTAACATCACGGATGACATCTCAAATGACACCCATACAGGTACTCAGACAAGCAATCAATAGCTCATATAGATTCTCATTTAGATGCTAACCAAACCATGGAACTGCTTACGCACCAACTGACAACCTAAACTGTGTGAATGTCTGTATCAGTCGCTAACACATGCATTAAGCAAGACACAATTAATCACTCACTTATATAGTCAGTCACACACCTGCTTAATCATCCATCCTGACTCTTATACACCCATTCATTGTTCAATACACCTTGGCATATATATAAAACATATTTACATTTTATAGAAACACACATTCACTGGATGATGTCATCAGTGATGTCATCAGTGATGTCATTTGAGATGTCATCAGTGAAGTCATTTGAGATGTCATCAGTGATGTCATTTGAGATGTCATCAGTGATGTCATTGACCATGTCATGAATGATGTAATATGTGATGTCATCAGCAGTGCATTGCCGGGGAGCGAGTTATAGTTAGCTCAACTAACTATAACAGGGGAATTTCTATGGTTTTCTATGAGTGAAATGTCCAACTAACTATAACATCCCTGAAACCTATGTTTTTTCAGTGAATATATATATATATATATTACCTACTGGCGGTCGCCAGTAGGTAGTTATAGTTAGGACCCTGTTTCCATAGGAAATCCGCAACATTCTATTTCGAATAACTTTGGCGCCGGTCGACGAATCCTCGCGAAATTTTCAAAATAGGTGGGGCGCTACGCTCCGCTCCTACCCTGAAAGTCTCGGGGGGATTCGTCAAGCGGGGGCTGAGAAAAAAGGGGGGTCCCAAAACGCGTTTTTCCCATGCATTTTTCCATAGGACCTTTAGACACAGCTACAGCCCGAACGGCCGAACAGAGTTACTTGAAATTTGGCAGAGAGGTAGTCCTCAGGTCAAGGAAGTGCCTTTTGTAGGTCTGGTGTAAATCTGTTCAGTAGATCCTGATAAAATAGCATTTAAATCAATATATATATCTGAGCCAGCTTACGGTGCGCTTACCGTGCGCTTACGGTAAGCTTACCGTACGCGTACGGTGACGTGCGCGAGCGCGATTCTAATTGGCTGTTAGATCTTAGTAAACATTCGAATCGGTCGAAACCAGGAAGCGGCGGCCGCCATTTTCTCTCTCGCACTCTGAGGGGGGGAAGAAAAACAAAGGCAAAAAACATGTAAAGGGGCTGTTTAGACAGCTCCTAACCACCTAGCCTTGATGAAGGTGTCCCCAAAGAACCCCCAAGGCCAAAAAATCAAATTTTTTTTTTCGAAAAATTGCCGATTACGCTTACCGTATGTGTACGATAAAAGTTATGTAAAAAAAAAAAATTAACCATACTCTATCCACCCCGTGTTCAAATGGTGCCCGAAGGGCACCATTTGTACATTGCATATATCTACTGTGAAAATGTAAAAGTTTAAAAAAATAAAATTAACCATAATCTCCCCACCCCGTGTGCAAATGGTGCCCGAAGGACACCATTTGTGCATGGCCTATTTATTGAATGAAAATGTAAAAGTTTACCTTGCACAACGAAGCGCATAATATGCCCTCCATGTGCGCACGGTGCGCGAAGCGCATCGTGCGTACATGGCCCATCCAGCGTAACGTGGGCACGCGGTGCGCGTAGCGCACCGCGTGCCCACCGTGCGTGCACGGCACTAACTGCGGAAAGTGGGCGCGCGGTGCGCGAAGCGCACCGCGTGCTCACTGTGCGCGCACGGTGCGCGAAGCGCACCGTGCGCGCACGGAACGAACTGCGTTAAGTGGACGCGCACGCCACGAATGGCGTAAAGTAACTTAGCATTTAAAAAAACGTACAAATTCACTGAAAAAACCATAGGTTTCACACACGTTATAGTTAGGAATTAGCATTTAAAAAACCTTGCAAATTCACTGAAAAAAACATAGGTTTCACACATGTTATAGTTAGCTGGACATTTTACTGTTAAAAATCTATGAAATTCCCCCGTTATAGTTAGTGCAGGCAACTATAACTCACGCGACCGCAATCCTCTGCTGATGACATATGTGTCTTTATGAAAAAAAAATATTTGTAATATATGTATAGCTAAAATTTAATGGAAGAAGACATGGGCACATAAGTGTCTAAATACAGTATTAGCATCAGCAGAGGATTGCGGTCGCGTGAGTTATAGTTGCCTGCACTAACTATAACGGGGGAATTTCATAGGTTTTTTATCAGTAAAATGTCCAGCTAACTATAACATGTGTGAAACCTATGGTTTTTTCAGTGAATTTGCAAGGTTTTTTAAATGCTAATTCCTAACTATAACGTGTGTGAAACCTATGGTTTTTTCAGTGAATATCTATATATATATATATATATATATATATATATATATCAAATGATTTACAAAAGAATGGCTGAGGAAGCTGATACCGCACCTATCACTTATTAATGCACAAGTACACATGAAAAAGGTGTGCACGAGTATGGGGGATCAGTCACCATGAACGTCCTTGAAGGGCAAATACCCTGATGAATATAAAATATAGTAACTCAGCTCTCCAAAAGAAAGGGCATTTTGAAATTATATGACTTTATTGTTGATATAGCCAAACGTTAATGCTTTCTTGTAATACAATAAGCAAATAATGCTATTGTTCACTTGGTAATTGATGGTCTTCATATAAAAACATGTAACCTTAGACGAAAGGCAGTGTCATGTTGTACAGGATCCAAGGAAAAGAGGCAGTCGACATGTAATTGGGTAGCTGGTTTCTATTAGCGAAAGTGGAATGTTCCTGCCTCATGATGTAGTGTGTTTTACTTTTTAGGTGGTATGTCTCCAGCTCTTTCATAACCGGAGCAGGGCTGGGACATGATGGACCTGATTGGTATGGGGATGTTGCTCGAGATCCAGGGTGCATACATGAAGGTCTTTTGTCTTGTTGTTAGTTTAGTAGGGAGGGGGTGCAGGTCGTGGTGGCTTTGAGGCTGACCTTGCAGTGTTATTTTAAGATGGTGTGAGTTGGCAATGCCAGCCAGTGGAGTTCTATGAGGATAGGGGCGACATGGCCATATTCCTTCAGGCCCTTGATGAGGTATGTTGCTGTGAGAGGATGCCCTGAAGGTGGGCCAGTATGGAATCGGGGACGCCATTGAGTGACACTTTGCCTCCATACAAATGCAACAATGCCGGGGTTCTGAAGCCCCTTTCTGGGGGGAACGATTTCTCTCTCTTGAGTTGAGCCTGCTGGTATCAGGCAGTCTTGGTTTTCTTGGCAGTGTTTTGCTTGAGGGCGAGATCAGTGTCCAGGGTGAAGCGGGGGACACAGCACTGGGTGAAAGTTGAGGCGTGAGCCCCTTCAGGTTCGTGCTGTTGAGCCTGGTTGGGACCAGTTGTTGATTGTTTTTCTTGGCAATCCGCAGGAATCCGGCTTTGGTCAGGTTAAGTTTCAGGTGGGTGAAGAACTAGACGCTTAATTGGTGTTTTACACATGCAGTCTCTGAGTAGCAGAATTTACTACTCACTGTTCCTCTGTAGATTTTAGCAGTTGTGTGACCAGCTGAAATTTTGCATTGCAAGGTTGCGGAAATGATCATTTAATCACAACTTCAGTCCCAGTGCGAGCTGTCATATGCACAGGGATGGGAGTGTATTTCAACCTCGTAGTCAGGGCCTTAGCTGGAAGGTGGCTCAGTGAGTTAAGCACTTGCTGCTATTGTTTGGCATCACACACAGATCACAGATTTGAAATGTAGCAGGGCCAACTCAGCCCTTCATTCTTCTTAAGTTGTTCAACTAAGTAGCATTAAGTCAGGCAGTAGAAGCCCATGGTATTGTTAGCAATAAGAACCGGAATAACGGCGCTGTATGCCATTGGATAAATAGTATTGGAATTATTGCGCCTTGAAGCGCACCACCCATTTACACAGTATTCAAAAGAAGCGTGGGGCACACGAGGCATGTGCGTAAATGATTCGTTTGAGAAAACAACCCCACAATTTTCCCTAACCCTACACATCGCATTTATTTTTGGGTGAGTTGTATAGAGCGCTAGCTAGACCCGAAAGTATCAGAGCGCTTTACATGTTCTGTGCATATATTCACTAGAAGTACATGTGGGGATTCAAACCGTTCACCCATAGTCAGAGAAAAAATATAAAAGCAATACAGCATTAGAGTGGTGAGAATAGTCATGAAATGTATATAACACTAAAGCATCAGGGTAGCGTCGTTTGAGACGGAATAGAGATTGGAGGAGGCAGGCGGCTGTCTCGATGGATACTGACGACGTGGGTGGGTTCTTTGGGAGCCTTGTTCTGCTCGTGGGTTCGTGGCAACCATAAGCTAACGTAGCGCCTTGAAAACCGGCAATGCGCTTGTAAACCATACCTATCCTGTGCCTGTGAGGCAGGGGAAAGCGCGGGAACATGTGGAGCTGTCAGCCACTAACAAGCTGGCTACTCGGCGAAAAGCGCTTCGACGCCTGGTCAGGGGTACCACGCGCTATATTAAATGCAATTACAGTTCCGTAGTTTGCACGTGCAAACCCACAGGCCGCCATCACTTCTGTGGCCCAGGCTGCACATAGATAGGGGACTGTTCACATAGATGGGGAAGCCCAGGCCTCCATTTTATAATCGAAGCTCTTTGATATATGAATCAAAGGCAGGCTGCAATAAAGCCTTTTATTGCTTCAACTTTGCGCCATTAGCTTAAACCGAAATTGAATCGCTCGGTTTTATGCACTGTGGGATTGATGGCTTTGCTTCTAAAACCATTAATGCCATATGTGAATAAACCCCGGAGTGGCCCAAACCTCCCGTTCCTGTCTGGAGCCTGCCAGATAGACTTTAATTGACGCGCTCTGTCTGCGGCGCGCGGTCCTCGCGCTAGAAACGGGGCCAAATCGATAGCTTTTGTCTCTGCTGATCAGTAACACAAATTGGCCTCATCTTCGCGGATTAGCATGCCCCGCCCACGCGGCTGCCTTTTGTTTGGAGATCTGTATTAATTGATTCCTATTCAGATACGGATTCGCGGCTGCCACTATTGGAATATTATTGCAGATAAAGCCCCGGCCAGTATTGGATTCTCTGGCTCAGGTTTGCCCCCGAATGAAGTTAATCAATGTCTGGGTCCGTAATTTGGAGTCATTCATTAGGCCTCAGATGCAATGACCTAATAAATGTGAGAAGTCTTTCATCTGTTTTACTTCCTCCTTCCTCCCCCAACGACCATGAACCTTGAAATTGATGATAAATTTGAAAAATGCATCAGCATTGAAATATTTATATAAATATTCACTGTTTCAAAATCACAAGGTCAAAAGTCCGAGGTAAGTAGATGCCACTAAATCCTTAGATGTCACAGTAGGGCAATCATGCATGAGAGCATGTTATCCTTAGTCTGCGTTTCTTATATAAGTTTATATAAGAGTTTGTTTTCATACACATGTGTTTCACATATAAAGTTCAATGACAAATAAACATATTTAAGGGTGAGTTGGGGATGTGTGGGAAGCTACGGTTGGGGCAAGGCAGTGCTGATGACACAAATTCTGAAAACACTTTAAACGTAGAGTCCAATGTGTAGATTTACTCATGTGTAAATTTACTCCTGCACATAGGTGTAACTCTACACTTTTTTGTCATTTACCTTTTTCGAGAGTAGATTTACATCAGAGTGCACACTTCTATGTCTCCACCCCCTGGAGGGCAGTGGGGACAAATAAGACAGAATTTATAATGTAAATTCCTACTAGTAACTTTTCACATGTAGACGAAGATCTCTGGCACCAGGGCGGAGATCTTCCTATGGGAAAGCATGGGTTAAAATAATAAAGCTTATTCAATCCTAAGAGAGTACATTTTAAAATATTTTTATGTGTAATATAAATCTAAATTATTTGAAGTAATTATTATTATCCTAGAACTACACATAAAGTGTTATAGCACATAACTCATCAAACAAATATCGCCCAATATCCAACATCTCGACCCTGGCCAAACTACTCAAAAAATGTGTCCACGTGCAGCTTAGTACCCACATAGACCTCTTTAACCTGCTCGACCACTTCCAATCAGGCTTCCGCTCAGGGCACAGTACCGAATCTGCCACGACCCACACAATGGATGATGCATTACAAATACTGGATCAAAACAAGGCTTGCTTGCTAATCTTACTTGACCTATCCTCAGCCTTCGACACAGTCAAACACGGCAACCTACTTGACCTCCTGAAGGATAGAATGGGACTATCGGGAACGGTGTAAAACTGGTTTACCTCCTTCCTCCAAAACAGATCTCAAAGATTCAAGGTCAACCAATCCTTATCTAACCCCACACCAGCCACTTTGGGAGTACCCCAGGGATCTTCCCTCTCCCCAACGCCGTTCAATTTGTTTATGGAACCACTTGCAAATATCCAATATCACATGTACGCCGACGACACACAACTCTACATTAAGGTCCAGTCTCTTGAAGACATCAAGGCCCTTAACTCAACGCTCCAAAAGACCCAGAACTGGCTGGCTAGGAACTATTTAAAACTAAACACACTAAAGACAGAATTCCTCTTAATCGCTCCCCCCACCCAAACAACCATCATCGTTGAGCGGATGAAGCACCTCACTGCACTCGACGGTCAACCTCTCATCATCGATTCCGCTAAATCCCTAGCAATAACCTTGGATAATAAGCTAAATATGCAGAAGCACATCAGTGCTGCAAATAAAGGGGCACATTTTCAGATAAACGTCCTGAGAAAATTGAAATCCTTCATACCCGCAAACAACTTTAAACAGGCAGTTCAAACTCTAGTAATTCCCAGAGTTGGCTATGGGAGTGTCGCTCTCTGTGGCCTTCCCAAATCGACGACCGCTCCGCTAAGAGCCTCAATCAATACAGCCGCCAGACTCATCACTGGCACCAAAAGAAACTGCCACATCTCACCTGACCTTCATGCCCTCAACTGGTTACCTTTTGAGGCTAGAATCCATTTAAAAATCGCATGTATGACACATAAGGCATTGCATCACAAAACCCCGAGGTACCTAGCTGAGAAACTAGTGCTATCGGGTGGTAACAGAGCTACCAGGAGCTCTGATAATCTTCTCCATAAACCTCAACATTTCTCCAAGAAGAAAACATACAATCGTACCTTCTCAGGAATGGCTCCCAGGATTTGGAACGCCTTACCCCCAGAAACGAGACTTAACCCGACCGCTGCCTTTTTAAAAAAAGAAGTGAAATCAATTCTCATGTCCAAATCTACTTGAATGTTTCTTGTACACTCTTCTAGACATGTGCTAATTTCTAATAGTTACCAGTAGTGTTGTCACAGAAGTCTGTATATGTATATGCCATTCACCTATATTTGCCCTGTAAAGCGCTGTGATACACTCAAGGGTCTTGTTCGCGCTATACAATACTGTCAAAATAAAAATAAAATAAATAAATTAGAAGAAACTCTAAATAGCATTTAAAAAATGTAGTTATTATTTACTACATTTAATTAAAAGTTATGTGGTTTTGTATTTATTTCAAATATTTAACAATTTTTTTATTTTAAACCTTTAATTTAATTATTTATTAGATTGATTTCATTAATAATTAAAATATATAAAATAATAATTTGTAACTTTCTAACACTAGCTCTAAACGCAACTATACAGTTATAGTTGCAACCATGTTCATATAGGAAACAAATTGTTTCCTATATAACTTTCGTACAATTTGACAAATCTTCACAAAACGTTCACAAAAAATCGCTAATCCATCACAGATCCTTTCTGGAAAGATTCAGGGTGATCCTTAAAATGGGCAGTGAGAAAAGTGGGGGTCCAAAAACCAAATTTCCCCATGCAATTTCCATAGGTAATTTTGAAACTTGTTACAGGCAAAACGGCTGACTGAAATAACGCCATATTTGGCAGGAAGCAAGCTAGATCTTGGCCCAGAAAGTGTGCTTTTTGTGATTTGGTCCACACCCTTCAGTAGTTTTTGAGAAATGAAGCTTAAAAAATAATTGTATGTCTGAACAGTTGAGTTTACGGGAACCTCATGACATAACATAAACAAAACATGAGTATTTGTAACACGCACGTACACAAGGGTATCTTGTTGCTGAACAGCATACGTTTATTGTTTCCCAACTAAATGGTTCTCATTTTATCGACTTAAGAAGGATGAAAGGCTGAGTGGACCTGCTGGGATTTGAACGTATGACCAGGAGGTCGAACACAGGACCCTAGAGTGGATGTATTAGTACACTAAGCCACCAGATCCAGCTGTTGAGAGTCCTGCGGCCATGCAAAATCAAAAATAGAGCCATCTGATTGGTGCAGAGACCTTTTTTTCCCATGAGCTATCTTGCAGGAGCAAGAGGCTCTCATGCGTTCCACAACAGCTTGCTTTCTGACTTGCTGACAGTTGGAGAAACAGAAATTAAATGTCCACCATTACTGACTATGGGAAGAAAAATGACCAGGAAAAGCTATGTTAGGGGGCAGGGTAAAGACATCCTGAGCCCTTAGTAATTGAGAGGAGATTTATGAGGTATTACTGGTGTAATGAAGAAAACTGTAAATTCATTTAAAAAGAAGTAAAGATGTCACAGGAGTTCACGGGAAACTCTTGTGGGACTCTCACAGGATCATAAAAAACATGGAGAGGCGAGTCCCTCTTCACAACCTACTACACACGTCTGTTGCATAAGGGAGAGGCATCACTGGAGAGCCAGTCCATCCCCACACCCTACAATGCATATTTGTTATTCTGGGGGGAGGTCTCAAAACAAAGGCTAGTCCTTTCCCACACCCTACTATGCACACCTGCTGCCACGTGGAGAGGTCTCAACTTAGAGGTCAGTCCCTCCACACACCCTACTATTCACACCTGCTGCCACGTGGAGAGGTCTCAACTTAGAGGTCAGTCCCTCCACACACTCTACTGCATACAACCATCACCCTAGGGAGAGGAGTCAGTGGAGAGGCCATTCCCTCCCCACACCCTACTATGCACACCTGCTGCCACGGGGAGAGGTCTCAGATTAGAGGTCAGTCCCTCCACACACACTACTGCACACAACCATCACCCTAGAGAGAGGAGTCAGTGGAGAGGCCAGTCCCTCCCCACACCCTACTATGCAAACCTGCTGCCACGTGGAGAGGTTTCAGCTTAGAGGTCAGTCCCTCCACACACTCTACTGCACACAACCATCACCCTAGAGAGAGGAGTCAGTGGAGAGGCCAGTCCCTCCCCACACCCTACTATGCACACCTGCTGCCACGTGGAGAGGTCTCAGCTAAGAGGTCAGTCCCTCCACACACTCTACTGCACACAACCATCACCCTATGGAGAGGAGTCAGTGGAGAGGCCAGTCCCTCCCCACACCCTACTATTCACACCTGCTGCCACGTGGAGAGGTTTCAGCTTAGAGGTCAGTCCCTCCACACACTCTACTGCACACAACCATCACCCTAGAGAGAGGAGTCAGTGGAGAGGCCAGTCCCTCCCCACACTCTACTATGCACACCTGCTGCCACGTGGAGAGGTATCAGCTTAGAGGTCAGTCCCTCCACACACTCTACTGCACACAACCATCACCCTAGGGAGAGGAGTCAGTGGAGAGGCCAGTCCCGCCCCACACCCTACTATGCACACCTGCTGCCACGTGGAGAGGTCTCAGCTAAGAGGTCAGTCCCTCCACACACTCTACTGCACACAACCATCACCCTATGGAGAGGAGTCAGTGGAGAGGCCAGTCCCTCCCCACACTCTACTATGCACACCTGTTGCCCTAGGGAATAGTCTCAGTAAAGAAGCCAGTCCCTCCTCACACTTTACTACATGCTCTTGTCATCTAGGGGAGAGGTCTCAGTCCATCCCCACACACTACTATGCACAACGATGACCCTCAGGAGTGGTCTCAGCCCCTCCCGCAACCTGCTATGCACAACAGTCGCCCTGGGGCCTGGTCTCAGTGGAGAGACCAGAGGATCCTCACACTCTAGTACGTATGCCTGCTGCCCTGGGGAGAGGTGTTAGCGGAAAAGCCAGTCCCCCCGCACATGCGCCCAAACCCATGCAGTGAATAGCAGAAGGCTGTGCACGGCTAGTGTTGGCTGTGTGCAGGTGGTTGGACGAAGGCAAGGCGTTGTGTTGTACACAAAGTATACTAATTTAACACTTGTGGTACATTAGTAAATACATTTAATACATGAGAGTTTTGAACACACTCACAGTTACTGGATGATGTCATCAGTTATGTTATCAGTGATATCACGGACCATGACATGAGTGATGTAATATGTGAGGTCATTAGCAGTGCATTGCGGGGGCATAAGTTATAGTTAGCTCAGGTAACTATAACTGCTTAATTTCCCTGGTTTTATACGAGTAAACACTGAGCCTAACTATAACGTCCTGTTAACCTTTTTTTTTTTTCATTGAATTTCAAAGGTTTTTTAAAATTATATTTCCAAACTATAATGTCCCTGTAACCTTTGTTTTTTAGGTGAATTTTAAAGGTTTTTTAAAATTTTGTTTCCTAACTGTAACCACTAACTTTTGACACTGAGCGTGTGAGTGCATTAGCTTCTCAGTGGATTGATGAGAGTCTGAGTAGGTTTGTGAGTGGGTGTGAGAGAGTATGAGTGGGGCTGTAAGTGGGTATTTGAGTGTCTGAGTGGGTGTGTAAGTCTCTGAGAGGGTCTGTGAGTCAGGCGTGAGTCTGAGTAGATATGTGAGTGGGTGAGAGAGCCTATGAGTGATTCTGTAAGTGGGTGCATGAGTGTCTGGCTGTGTCTGTGAGAGGGTGTACATATCTGAGCAAGTCTGTGAGTGGGTGCATAAGTGAATGTGTCAGTGAGTGGCCGTGAGAGTGTCTGAGTTGTTCTGTGAGTGGGTGAATGAGTGCCTGAACGGGTTCTGCTCATTTACAGCTCAATTTCTGTATGCCTGGGTGGATCTCGCGAAGTTTCACTCCGCGGAGTTTCCAGAAAACTCTGCCAAATTACACGAAGTTCAGTAAGTGAGCCAAGTATTGCTCCATCACCCCTAATAAAGTCTCCTTGGCTTCTAAGGCTTGTTTGGGGCCAAGAACCCCTATCATTGCCACTAGTAAGTCCAGCACAGTGAGATTGCTGAGGCATTGTCAGAGGTGCTGCCACCTTTCTCAACCACTCCACAAAAGAGCCTCCAGAAGCACTACTGGTTGGGGAATGAAGTCCCTTAGCTGCTGAGGGTCTTTGGAGGCCAATAACCCCTATTGTTACCACAAGTCCCCCATAGCAGGATTATTGAGATCTCACCAGGGGCCCGCTCTCCATCTCAGCCACTCTGCAATGGTGTCTTCTGGCACACTACTGGTTGGGGATAATGTTCCCTTAGCTGCTGAGGGTCACTGGGGCCCAAGGACCCCTATTGTTGCCACCCACAGCGCAATTGCTGAGGCCTCATCAGGGGCCTCGCCCCCTATCCCAAATACATTGCCATGGTGCCTCCTGGCACACTACTGGTTGGGGATGAAGTTCCCTTAGCTGCTGAGGGTCATTGGGGGCCAATAACCCCTATTGTTGAGAAAAGTAAGTCCCCCACGGCAGGATTACAGAAAACTGATCAGAGGCCCCACCCCTTTCTCTACCACTCTGCAAGGGACCACCCTGCGCACTACTGGTTGGGGAATGAAGTCTCCTTGGCTGCCAACGGTTGTTGAGGGCCAAGAACCCCTATCATTACCACAAGCAAGTCCCCCACAGCAGAATTGCTGAGACCTCACCGGATACCCCACCCCATTTCTCAACCACTCTGCAAAGGGGCCTCCTGGCTCACTACTGGTCAGGAGATGAAATCCTCTTGGCTACTGAGGGTCGTTGGAGGTGGGATTGCTGAGATCTTGTTGGAGGCCTGTCCCATCTCTCAACCACTCTACAAAAGGGCCTCCTGGGGCACTACTTGTTGGGGGATAAAGGACCCTTGGCAGCTGAAGGTTGTTGGGGGACAAGAACCCCTATTGTTGACACAAGTAAGTTCCCACAGTGGGATTGCTGAGACCTTGTTTGAGGCCCCCGTCCCATTTAGTTTACTTCTTTCTGCTCGTTGCTGACCTTTATTCTGCCTGTGTCTGCTCGCTACTCACCTTTATCTTGCCTCTTTCTGCTAGTAGTTGATCTTTATTCTGCCTGTGTCTGCTCGTTACTCACCTTTATCTTGCCTCTTTCTGCTAGTTGTTGATCTTTATTCTGCCTCTTTTTGCTAGTTTCTGACCTTTAAAGTGCCTCTTTCGGCTCATTTCCCACCTTTTTTCTGCCTCTTTCTGCTAATTTCTTACCCTTTTCTTGCCTTTTTCTGCCTATTTCTGACCTTTATGCTGGATCTTTCTCCTCGTTAATAACCTTTATTTTGCCTCTTTCTCATCTTTTCCCCCCAGACCACCAGAGGGGTCTCACGGCCCCTGAGGACCCAACAGGCTCCCCACATCCTGCGGGAGTCGGCATTGCTCCTGGACACAGAAAGCTGCTGGAAATGCAGCTCCCTGCGTGCAGGAGCAATGCTATCATCGGTTTCCTTTTACACATATTTGTGTGCAGGGAAACAGATGGAAACTCTGCTTTCTGCAAGCAGGAGGTGTTTGACAGCTTCCCCTTGCAGAACGTGGAGATCTGTTTGCTTTTTCTGCCAAGGAAAAGCAAACAGCTACCTCCCGATGGTTGGCACATTGGCAGGTAGCAGAAGCACCACCCTGTGGTGGTGGCGGTCTATAGGGTCATCCATGGCTCCACAAGGGAAGCCACCCGGCCCCCCTCCATTGCCCGGGGAGGTGGTGGTCCCAGGGGCTGGAGGACGGCTGCGCTGGCCTCTGCATACATTTTATGTTTAGTCCCAGGGAGGTGACGATCCCCGGGGCTGCAGGGGAGGCCCTACAGGTCCCCCTGCATTAATAGTAAATGTAGTCAAAGGTTATATCGATTTTCACATGATTAGTGATATAAAATTGGCCATAGATGTAGCCTGTTGAATAACTTTAAGTCCACAAACCCTATAGTACCCTGCCACAATGTCTGGTTGATGTCATCAGTGATGCCATCAATGATATAATTTGAGATACCAGCAGTGATGTCATCAATGGTGTCATTTAATATGTCATGAGTGAAGTGATATGTGAAGTCTTAAGCAGTGCATGGCTGGGATGCAAGTTATAGTAAGCTCAGTGAACTATACTGTGGGGGGTAGGTAAGTGGAATTCCTATTAAGTGAGAAACCAAAATTCCCATGCTTTCTCACATCCAGGTCCAAGATCTACAAACTAAGGGACCCACCCCAACACCCCGGGTTAACCCCCTAGAGATTCAGGGATAGGTTCAGTTCTGGAACCCTTGTTAGTCTCAGTCTTACTTGGACCTCGGGTTATCAGTAACTATTTAGTGTTATGCCGTTGTAACTTAATACCACTAAATAGTTACTGAACACCCTGAATGGGATCCGATTCGACCCCAACAGTGTAGTTATGATTGGCTTAGAGGTTGAAGCCCTATATACAGGCTTACCACAGCAGGAAAGCCTGAATATCATAGAGAGCCTACTACCTGTAGAGTATGGAACTGGAAAGCTCATATTGACTTTATAATGACAGGCTAGCCTAGCACTCAAAAACTATTGTACAATTAGAAGGTACAATGCGTGAACAACTACATAGTACCTGTGTGGCACCAGTGTAACTCCTTGTACAGCTCTATTCTTCAAATGGGGATACAATAAATGCCGTCGAGTTGGACAGTAATATTATCAAGTGGCAAAAAATCGGTTTGTATTGTGTCTGATAAATGAAAGGCCATTATTACATTATATGTATGATACAGAACATATTATTGAGTGAATGGAGACATGATGCAACATAGCTCCTCTCTCACTGTCTTTTAAACAGAGCAGCCAGGCTTCTGCTTGGCACATATAAGCATTTCTTGATATTTTATTAAGACAATAAGGACTAATAAGAGAAACATGGGGACTGGAGAGAAAAGTATGTGTAGTAGGCGGGAGTCATCTCTTGGCCAAGGTGTGACTGTGTTTTTGCTGATTGCATGCTTAGTGTGCCGGCCAGTGTGAATGGCCTTCTGGCACCTAACTAGGCTACATTTGACAAGTGGGCTGGGTCTCTCTCTCTCTTTTTGCTCTGCTTTTACAGCTCAGAGCAAAACCTGTTATACAGCATTAAGAGGGCTGGTCTTTCTTTCCCTTTCTTTTCGCAGTACTTATTAATGCTATTTTTTTTTAAAACCTCTGTGGGCTGCATAAAATGCTATAGGCATGGGTGGGGGCTTCAACAGTGTGGCCAAGCGTGTACTACTGAACTTCACCCCTGACACGCTTTCCATGTCTGGTAACACATTCGGTCAAGTTTACCGTCACACAGTCTCCTCATGAATAGACTGAGAGAGTCACCATATATTCGTTCTCATCATCGGTAATGAATAAACCATAGCCAAATGACCTAATTTAGGTCCAAGTCCATCTCCATACGCTTCTCCATATACAAAGCTAGTCCCCATGCTAGCTGTCTTCAGTCTCTACCTGGAATGTATCAGCAAAGGGCCGAATAACATTAACCTCAAACCCAATTGATATGCATTGCAGATGATACACAGATCTACTTAAAGATTTCATCGAGGACTAACATCACCGGTCTGAAGAATTGCATCCGCACAATCCATACCTGGATGTTGACGAACTACATCAAGCTCACTTTGTTAGAGTTCGGACTCTTTGCTAGTGACAACAAGTAAGAAAATATGCAAGAATGGCTCAAGAATATGAACCACAATTGCTTTATCACAACTAGTCAACAAGACCAACTTCCTTGGATTCTACATTGGCGCCAGTCAACTTCCGAATCCATATTGAGAAGAAGGGAAAAACCACCTGGCTCACAGTGACTCTCTCCCTGCAAATACTTGAAGGCTTTCCTCGCAGAATCATACATACGAACACTCATCTAAGCACTGATCCTATTGCATCATAATGGAGGCACTCACTTCTAGCAGCCATTCCAGAGTCTCACCTGAGTCCTTTTAAGAGCATTCTTCATGACTCAACGACCAGAGAACTTTCACCTGATAAAGCCAAACCAAAGTGAACTCCATTGGATGCAGGTACTTCTTGCTTCCTTAATTAGAAAAGAGGATGTGGCTCTCATAGTAGAACTCTCCTGGCCTGAAGACTCTTGTTGATAATGGTTGAGCCGCAGACTAGCAGACGGGGGGTTTATTGACCCACCTGTGAGCGGCTGTGCAGGACAGGCGAGCCTGAAAACTAAGTTTTTAATGTACCACTTTTTGTTTTTAAAAGTCGGTTGGGAGAATGAATACAGGAGTGTAGGTGGGGATATGGGGGAGATGACACAGTCGAGAGACAGCCACAGGCATCTGCTAGAGAGAAAGCACACAAGCGAGAACACTCACAGGAGAGCGTGGAGGTGCGAATTGGTGAGAGAGAGGAACACAGAGCGAGGCGGGACATTTGGAAACATGTGTACTGTTGTAGAACACTTAAGAGAAAAGTAAAAACTAGTGCTTGAAAAAGCCAGCAATAGGACAGAGTAAGGTGTCCATGCTCCATGAGCTGGACAAACACAAGAAGGGGGAGGAAAGCCCACACAGCTAATGAATATGAAGTAAGCAAATGAGAGTGACAATAAAGAAAACCAATGGTAGGCAAAGGGCGGGCTCTGAGCCCCCTGTAAGATAACAATATATCACACAACAAACAGCACATGTGCTGTCTTAGGCGAGACCTAAACATGAGAATATAATGAAAATGACTAACATCTTATACACAGTCTAACAGAGTCATGTTTTCTTTTCTTCCATTTTGTAAAAATGTATCTAGCCTTATAGCCTTTTTGCTACGCTCCCATCTGTGAACGCAACCCCCTCCTTTTTTTCTTCCAAGTCCATGGGTTGACGAATTATGCCTTAGTTATTCCCTTTTAATACTGTGTTACATTGAATGCTAAGCCATTGACTAGTGTGAACAGCCAATGTGCCAATGCAAGCAAAAAACATGTGAACAGTCAATACATGACAATTCATTTTTCCCAACGACTCATACATAACTGTTACTAAACAAAAGCATACGTAGAAATTTTTAAAAAATGCCCAAGCATAATAAAAGCATAATAAAAAAAATTACAAAGCTGAATGCTTTAAAAACATAAACAAATATGATAAAAGGTGCATAATATTACACTACCAAAGGAAGATGCCAAAGACCAAGGGTCACAAATCCAAGGTGTAAAATCATATCTCTCAACATCCTGTTCACACTCTGCTGCCTCAACTCAAGCCCCCTTCATACCTGGAAAGACATGAAGATCCAGGTGCAAAAAGGCATTGCTACACACACAATAGCAACACCTTCTGGCTAGAGTTGTTAAATGTCCTGGGAAGGAGCAGACAAGATAACTGGCCCTCGGCTTTCCTCCAAGGATTTGGAACTCCACTCCAATCCAGATCCCTTACACTCCATATCTCTGCCTCTAGTATCTACTGGACTAACAGTGTGCAGAGGTTGTGGCGTTTGCCCATGCCCTAGGCCCAATAAAATACCCTTGGCTCATTCTGGGTAAGGCCTTTGCTCGTTTCCAGCTGTTACTGGGCACCGGGAGTGGCATTTCCTCATGTCCAGCACCCTTGCTTATATTACAGATAAGCGCTGCATGATCCCGAAAAGTTCATGTTTCCAATCAATCATATTGTGGGCGCTGTTATAAATTGTTTCTACCAACTGGAAGACCTAACTTCAATCTACTGAATATAGACCATCTTTACTTAACAATGAACAGTTTACCTAAACTATAATCAGCCTTGGCTTAGCAACAAGGTCAGCTGAAACGTTCAGCAACGGAACTGCAGTTGTGTAAATAAAGTTGTCAGACACAAGAAAGGCAGCGGAGAGGGTTAATGATGAGTCCATGTGTTATCTCGCCGCCTACACTATCAGGCGACCATCTGAATAAACCATCGGCTGGGACAGGAAGCACTGGGACAAGATCTTTCACCTTCCTTTGATTGTCAGCCTCCAATTGTTTTTTATTTTCGTCTGGGTAGCATCAGCGAGCTGGCTGGTTCATTGATGTGTCCTTCTGACCTTACTCAGGTCAGGCGGGCCCTCCCTGAGGAGCCCAGAGACGACCAGAGAATGGGCACCAAGGCCTGCAAAGGAGAGGGAGAGGGAGAGAGAGAGAGAGAGAGAGAGAGTGTGAGACAGAGAGAGAGACACAGAGAGAGTGTGAGACAGAGAGAGACTATATATATATATATATTCACAGAAAAAACCATGGGTTTCACACACATTATAGTTAGGAATTAGCATTTAAAAAACCTTAGAAATTCAATGAAAAAACCAAAGGTTTCACACATGTTATAGTTAGCTGGACATTTCACTCGTAAAAAACCATTGAAATTCCCCCGTTATAGTTAGTTCAGCTAACTATAACTCGCGCGCCCGCAATGCACTGCTGATGACGTCACATATTACATCACTCATGACATGGTCAGTGACATCACTCATGACATCACTGATGACATCTCAAATGACATCACTGATGACATCACTGATGACATCATCCAGTGAATGTGTGTGTTTCTGAAAATTAAATATGTTTTATATATGTATATCTCAAGGTCGATGGAAGAATAAATGGGTATATAAGTGTCTAAATGGATGATTTGTTTAATAAAAATTGATTGTGTAACTGACTGATTAAGTGTATCATAGTGAATACATGGCTTAGTGAGTAATGTTTAAATATGTAAATATCTGTATCAGTCTCTCACTTTGTTTATAAGTGGCTGCATGGGTTGGTGAGTAGCTACATGGGTGTCTATATAGGTTATTAGTTGGTTTTATGAGTATCAGTCTGAGTGTCTGAATGGTTCGGTGGGGGTATTACGTAGTGCATAGGTGCATGAATGAATGACTCACTCTTTGTATGTGTTGAAGACAGCATGTGTGCAGGACTCTATGGGTGGATGAGTGAGTGTATGGGTGTGTTAGTGAGTGAATGACTGTCTCAATAGTGTCTTTGAGTAACTACATATGTTTTAAACTAGTATATGTGACTATTGGTGTATATAAGCGAGTATATGTGTGAGTGAGAGATTGAAAGAGTTCCTGTATGAATAAGTATGTGTTTCTATAAGTGATTGTTTAAAAGACTAAGGGCCTCATGTAGGTAAATAAATTTTACCGTTTCTTAAATACCGAGCCGTACCGAATCGTTAAATTAGAATCGTTAAGTTATATGTAGGTAAAAATTCGGTAACAGTTACCGATTCGGTAACATTCGGTAATCACGAATCGGAATTCACCGAATCGGTAAATACCGAGGTGGTATTTACCGAATCGGTAAATACCGAGGTGGTATTTAGCGATTCGGAAAATACCGAGGATACTACCACCTTCCCTTAACTAAGTAGCTAATATCATAATTATGTTATAATAGAAGGTCTCTTAGGCCTGAATAGGGGACCCCATACCTCAAAAATCAGCTCAGTGAAATCACATCACAGGAGCATCAGGAGCCGTCTCGCAGGAAGGCTCGTCTTCGGTCTGAATAATAAACATGATGTCTGTGATATGAAAAGCACCAACTGTCAGGTATTTGCAGCTGCGCGTGTGTCATGGCTAAATAGTGAGTCGAACAACCTAGAGTGGAAAACATGCATTGTGTAAAATTCCAGACTGTGTGTCACAGCATGTACAGACCAAGGTCGCTGCGCAGAGCTTGGGATGGGAACAACAGAATGCACTCGTCTGAAGGAAGTCTCGAGTCAGCAGTTTATTCAAGAAAGAACATGTAAACGCAGTGTCGTGTGCAAAGACAAAAAGATGGCTACATAACATTCAACGTGGTCATGCTAACTGAACAATGTATGTACGTATTCAGGGAGAACTCACTACACGCCCCCTTGAGCGAAGCAATATTTGATAGGCAAGAAAAGAGAGAACGCAGAGTTCAGTATCGTCAGAGCAGAACAAGGCGTAACCAATGCAGCGCCAAAGTCCTAAAGTCCAATTAATTGCAGCATAAAATTCCAAATAACACAATGCAAGTATAGTAAAAAACTCAAGCCGACCATCAGGAAGAGAAAAAAGAGAAATAAAAGAAATAAATGTTGCGCCAGGGTGCTGTCCAGTAGCACAGGCGCAATGGACGACAATCCAGTTAATCCATGAATGTATAGGCAGCATATGTGGCCACGGCTTCCAACGAAAAATCGTTTGCAGGGCCACTAAAAGTCTCAGCCATCCAATTAAGTAAAGAAAAGGAACATACGTGTTCTCCAACCAACGGAGCCTCTAGCACAATCAGAGGGCACCCGGAATGTTCCTCCAAATAGCTCATGGACAAGAAGTCGTAGGCTGCCGCTGAGATGTCCCAATTACCCAGGATACCATGCGCCGCACCACACGCCATGATCCGGACACCAGAACAGGACAACTCGTGAGACACTAAGGGCCTCATCAGTCGATCGAAATCCGGCACCGGAGACACCATGTTGGTCAAGCACAAATCCAGAGGCCATTCAAAGGGACAATCCAGGCAGTGTAATACAGGTTGTACGCAGGTGAAGTAGGAATACCTGAAGGATAATCCATAAGCCAGGCTCAAAGTCGCCAATGGCAGAGTACCATAAAAGTCAAGCATCCTATCACGAAGAAGATGCAGACGGGACAGGTGCTCGTGTGGCACAGAAGGAGCAGCCATTCCGGAGTATGAAAAGGAAAAGCAGCACACCTGCCACTAGCGCCAGGAGCAGCGGGACACCTCCACAGATGCTCGAGAACAGTGAATGAACAAATGCCGGAATTACACCAAAAATAGGTTGGAAAGAGGTCACGAGACCCGAGCCCACATGTGTAAAAAATTGAGCCAGGCCGGTCGTGGACGAGGCATTGAAAATAGTTTGGATCAAAGAGCCGAAATGCAGGGGGAGGTCAGTATTCAGAGGCGCCTGTACCTCAGTGCGCGTATTAGCAACGTGAAGGACAAATGTTTCACGAGAGGAAGTCAAAGGCACCTCTTTGTGGGACAATAGCGCTCTATTCTGCTCAACTTGTTGAACTCTGCTTTCAAGGTTGGAATCGAAGGCCAGATGGAAACATCCAGCCGCACATGCGGGGGTGGAAGAAGAACAGTATTGCAGCAGACAACTTTATGCGAGACAGTTATGTACGGGATTCCCACTCACATCCCGCAGCAAGCTTCATTATTCAACATTAAATAAATACCGTTTGCAAGCAGAGTGAAAGGAGGTGTAATCACAGGCACTGGGATACCTCGTAGGACGCACGCCAAATTCGGGGCTTGTACATTGCATGCGCCGTGTACTTGCATGTGCCTATTGTCTCATGTATGAATCCTAGAAGAGAGAGTGCTGAAGCTATTATCTATAACGGCTAAAGCCTTCTCCATGTTTGCTTGGTCAATAGCTCTCAATCTGGAAGCCGCCTCACTGTGCGACAACTTGCAGACTTCGTTGTAAATAGCATACGCCCACCTTTTGGTTGTGCCACCCACAGGACCATTCACAAAATCATTCAATTCGGTATGCACATTGATGGAGTGGGTGGACTTCCTGATCCTGTAGATGTGCTCTGTGTCAGCTGGTGGACAGATTGGGATGTGTGTACCATCAATGCAGCCAATGAAATGGGGGAACTGTGCCATGTGAGAAATGTCTGTTTTTGTTTACTGCAGTGCAGCCTGTGTGTTGTGGAAGCTGATGTAGTGGTGCATTCTCTGCATCATGGCATCCAGGAAATTCCTGACGGAACGGGACAGGCAACTCTGGGATACACCACCCACCGCAGCTGTCACCACCTGATAACTGCCGGATGCCAACAGATGTGGGCTGCAGAGCACCTGCACATGTGGGGGTATGGCGTGCGCCCTTCTTATTGGCTGGTCCAGGAGTGGGTGCAGGTCCCTGATTAAGGCCATGATGTTTTCGGGGTGTAGCCTGTACCTCTCATGTATCTCTGCATCAGTCAGCTGGAATAGTGTGATGCGCTGTCTGTAGATGCGTTCCTCCCGTCGCCAAACCCTCAGTCCTGCTGCCTGTGGATGTGGGCGCCTTGCAATGACGTACATAGCGGGCATGTTGTCCACGCTGTTGCATTTTGGGATTGCTTATCTGCACTGTTGATGGTTACCACCTGCTTTCAATCCGTGTTAATTACCGACTCTTATTTACCGATTTTCTTGGATTTCTTAATTACCGAGTGCTCCTACATGTCATTTTAATTTTTACCACTTCATATTTACCACTTCATATTTACCGGTTCGTTAATTATGTATTCGGTAACTCTGATTCGGTATTTTGGAATTCGGTAAATATGAATCGGTATTTACCGCCTCATATTTACCGAAAAGTGGTTTTTGGACTCCTACATCTCACTTGTCTGAATACCGGTCGGTAACGGCATATTTACCGAAAATCGGCCGTTACCGACCGGTATTTGGCTACCTACATGAGGCCCTAAGTATGTGTAAGTTTCCGTAGAAGTAAGTGTGGTGGTGTGTGTATAACTGTATATGCAAATAAATGTATGTTTGTTTCTTTATTAGCATGAGTGACTATGTGTGTGAGTAACTCTATGGATGAGTGGCGTTGTGTAACAGGATGTATAGGTGTATGAGTACATATGATGTGTGAGTACATGTATGAGTGACTGTATAGGACTGTTGGTGAATGAGTGGATGTGTATTTGGATCTTAGAAATACTGTATAGGTTGTTGTAACTGGTATTGGTATGTCCATTGTTTTTAAAATTTTAATTTCTATTTTTGAATGTGTGTATCAAAGGTTATATTAGGATGAGAGGAGGTCTGCCACTCTATCACAAGGATGATGTCATCAGTGATGTCATGAGTGATGTCATTTGAGATGTCATCAGTGATGTCATGAGTGATGTCACTGACCATGTCATGAGTGATGTAATATGTGACGTCATCAGCAGTGCATTGCGGGCGTGCGAGTTATAGTTAGCTGAACTAACTATAACGGGGGAATTTCAATGGTTTTTTACGAGTGAAATGTCCAGCTAACTATAACATGTGTGAAACCTTTGGTTTTTTCATTGAATTTCTAAGGTTTTTTAAATGCTAATTCCTAACTATAACGTGTGTGAAACCCATGGTTTTTTCAGTGAATATATATATATACACACACATATATATATATACACACACACACACACACACATATATATATATATATTCACACACACATATATATATTCACTGAAAAAACCATAGGTTTCACACATGTTATAGTTAGCGGAAATTTTACTGATAAAAAACCAATGAAATTGCCCCGTTATAGTTAGTGCTGGCAACTATAACTCACGCGACCGCAATCCTCTGCTGATGCTAATACTGTATTTAGACACTTATTTGCCCATGTCTTCTTCCATACATTTTTAGCTATACATATATTACAAATATTTTTTTTTATAAAGACACATATGTCATCAGCAGAAGATTGCGGTCGCGTGAGTTATAGTTGCCAGCACTAACTATAACGGGGCAATTTCATTGGTTTTTTATCAGTAAAATTTCCGCTAACTATAACATGTGTGAAACCTATGTTTTTTTCAGTGAATTTGCAAGGTTTTTTAAATGCTAATTCCTAACTATAACGTGTGTGAAACCTATGGTTTTTTCAGTGAATTTGTACGGTTTTTTAAATGCTAAGTTACTTTACGCCATTCGAGGCGTGCGCGCCCACTTAACGCAGTGCGTTCCGTGCACGGTTTTTATCAACTTTAATAAGCCCTGTACATTTGGTGGCCTTCGGCCACCGAAAGCACAGGGGGTGGGGTCAATGTGGATAGTGTTTTTTTTATTTCGATTTTATAATTTCATGTTGCCAAAATATAGTTTTTTTACTGATGTAATAAGCCCTGTACATTTGGTAGCCTACGGCCACCAAAAGCACAGGGGGTGGGGTAAGTGTGGATAGTGTTTTTTTTATTTCTATTTTTTACCGTACGCTTACAGAAGCGTACGGTAAGCGTACTCGGCGAAATTGCCGAAAAAAAAATAAAACCGTTTTTGCTCTTGGGGGATGTTTGGGGACTCCCTCAACATGACTATGTGGGAGGGAGTTGTCAAAACAGCCCCGTAACATGTTTTTGGGCATCATGTTTGATAAATAACACTCAGTGCGAGAGACAAAATGGCGGAAGCCGCTTCCTGGTTTCGGCCGATTCGAATGTTTACTAAGATCTAAGAGCCAATCAGAATCGCGCTCGCGCACGCCACCGTACGCGTACGGTAAGCGTACGGTAAGCGTACCGTAAGCGGGCTCAGATATATATATTGATTTAAAGGCTATTTTCTCAGAATCTACTGAACAGATTTACACCAAACCTACAAAAGGCACTTCCTTGACCTACGGACTACCTCTCTGCCAAATTTCTAGTAATTCTGTTCAGCCGTTCGGGCTGTAGCTCGTTCTAAAGGTCCTATGGAAAAATGCATGGGAAAAACGCGTTTTGGGACCCCCCTTTTATCTCAGCCCCCGCTTGACGAATCCCCCCGAGACTTTCAGGGTAGGAGCGGAGCGTAGCGCCCCACCTATTTTGAGAAATTCGCGAGGATTCATCGACCGGCGCCAAAGTTATTCAAAATAGAATGTTGCGGATTTCCTATGGAAAAGGGGTCCTAACTATAACTACCTACTGGCGACCGCCAGTAGGTAATATATATATATATATATATATATATATATATATATATATATATATATATATATATATAATTATCTACTGGCGGTCGCCAGTAGATAGTTATAGTTAGGACCGTGTTTTCATAGGAAATCCGCAACATTCTATTTGGAATAACTTTGGCGCCGGTTGACGAATCCTCGCAAAATTTTCAAAATAGGTGGGGCGCTCCGCTCCTACCCTGAAAGTCTCGGGAGGGTCCAAAAACGTGTTTTCCCCATTCAATTTTCCATAGGGACCTTTAGTCCAAGGTACAGCCCGAACGGCTGAACAGTATTACTTGAAATTTGGCAGAGAGGTAGTCCTCAGGTCAGGGATGTGCCTTTTGCAGGTGTGGGTCAATCTGTTCAGTAGTTCCTGAGAAAATCAAAAGTAAAATCATATATATATGTGGGCGGAGCCTAACCACACATCTCATCCTGATATCTGATTGGCTGTCAGCACTTCATCCAAGAAGTGTTGGCAGCCATCTTGGGACCAATATACATGATAGCACCTCATTAAAAAGCATTGCAGTTAATAGAAGGTTTTAAGACTTTAGTTACATTATAAATCATTTGTTGATGGTACCATACTCATTTTAGGAATTGTGGTATGTTCTAAGGTGATTTCACCATGTGAAAAAGCCTTCTGCTGGGATATCATGATTGAGAGAAAAATATTTTCTCATGCTTTTCCCACAGAGGTTTGGAAGGTGATCTATAAGCTAAACTGAGAGCTTATTTTCTGTAAATTCACATTATCTTTCTCAGTCATGTGAGAATGAAGTCTGACATTCTCAGTAAAACATGTACATCCAACAAGGGCAGAGACTGTCAGTTGATTCCTTTGTGTTCTACTGCAGCTTGCCAGAGTGTTCCAAAGAACAACTAGAGCGCTAACAGTCCTACTTATGATAAACGTATGGCACACCTGAAGCCATCTTGCTTGGATTAAAGTGGTAATTCTTAAAACATTTAATTTAAAAAGGAACAAAAGGAGGGGGTTCATTTTTCCATAAAAAGTATGATTAGTGCTGCAGAAAGAAAAATTAGGGCACATTTTGAGTGACTTCTCAAATCCTCTTCTATTTCATTAAAAAATTCTGACATGCAGACTGAAACATGCACTTTTAATACCAGGAGCAGACTTCCATGGTGAGCAGTAGTTTTACTACAGTGATCTAATGAGCAACTAGAGTGCTAACATTCAGAATTTATGGCAAATGTGTGACATATTTGAATACCTTCATGATGGAATCAAAGTAAAAAACTGAAAGCATTTCCTACTGAGGAGACTGCAGTACATGAGGAAATTAGGAAACTTCATAACAAGTAAATCTCCCAAGATAGCCACCGGAGACAAAAGAGCCCAAATGTAGCCCAAAATCACCCAGATGTAGCCCAAATATAGCCCAATGACAGAAGTGTGCAAAACACTTACTATTTTGTGTTTTTGCAGTGTTATATAGTGCCGACTTGTCAGGTATTGGGGTGCTTTACATGAGCATTGGTTACATCACACAAGAACAAATTCATTTTGGTTGTAGACATGGGGAGACTAAGTGATTTGACCAGAATCACAGAATGTCGAGCTGAAGCAGAAACTCTAACCTGGTTCCCCAGTTGCAAAGTCTGCAGTTCTAGAAGTAACACCACATCCTCTCCCCTAAGTGCAACATTTAATCAAGTGGTGAACTGGATAAAAAAACATAAAGGTAACAAATAATTTAAAAGTGCTTTCTCGCTATTTGAAAACTCAGAAAATATGTCCTTATTTGAGTCTTTTAGAGTACTAACCATAATTTTGATGCCAATAAGACCCTCTCATATATGTAATTTCTAAAGGAAATGCTCTAGGTATTACAGTTTTGATTACATCAAGATGACGTCAGGCGTTCCACACTTTTGTAATAAATATAGAATGTTAGCAATCTAGTTGTTCATTAGGATACTGTTGAGAGGCAGAGGCCAGGGGCACGGACTCTGAAAATTGAAGGCAGGTAGGAGGGTGCAAAGGCAACAATTTAACCACACTGAGCAGGCAGGAAAGGCCGTGGCAGCACAACAGACTATGGAGGGCAGTGGAAAGGGGGGCATGGGCAACAAACCAACAATACAGGACTTGCAAGAGAGGCTGTGGCAATGTAATAGACCATTGTGGGCAGAAGGAAGAGGCAATGGTAGTACAACCATACATGCCAACAGACCCGATTCAGCCAGGAAACGTCCAATGTTTTTAAGCTCAAATGGGCTTTATTTTATCTGTCTCCTGTCTACAATCTCCTCTTTTTCAATGTAACTCAAGGGGGAAAATCAATCCCCCAGTTTTTTTTCAAAATCTCCCTCTTACCAAGTTCAAAATGTTCGCAAGTATGGTACATTGGATCATGGAAGGAAATGGGGTAGGGACATGGACTTGGATAACAGAGGACAGGAGGGACATGGAGAGGTGCACCAAACTGACCCTGCAGGGCAGGCATCAGGGTTTGCAGCAGCACAATACACCACACAGGGCATGCGGGACGGGAGTGCAGCACAACAATCCATAGAAAGCAAGAGGAAGGGGACAGGACCATGCACATGGACAACAGAGAACAGAGGGGCAAAAGGCAGGACCATAATGGACAGACAGGAGAGAAAGCTGCAGCATAACAGACCATAAAGGGCAGGAGGGATGGATCAGGGGCATTACAATGGAACAGACAAGCCAGGAGGGAGGGAGTAGGGTTCTGCACATGTAAACAGAGGGCTGGGGCAAGGGGGCAGGGCAGGAGCAGCAAGATAGCCATGGAGGTCAGGCTATTGGGCACTAGAAGCAAGACACACCATGAAGAGCAACAGTGAGACTGTGATGGCATACACACAGACCATGGAGGGAAGGTGGGAGGGGTTCAGGGGCAGCTAACTGACCACACAGGGAAGGTGGGAGGGGCCATGGCAGCACAGAAGACCATGCATGGCAAGTGGGAGGGTTAGTGGTAGCACAATGGCTATGATGGGCAAGAAGGAGGGTGCAGGGGCATGCACAAAGGACGATGGAGGATAGAAGGGAGGGTCAGGACCTGTGCACAGACAAGAAAGTTCAGGGGAAGGGGCCTCACAACAGACCGCACGGGGCAGGCAGGAAGAGCAGTTGCAGCACAACAGACCAGGGAGGGCAGAAGGGTGTGGCAGTACAATGGACCATGTAGGACAGGAGGAAGAGGATAGGGGCATGGCATGTGGACAGGCAGGGTGGAGGTGGCAGGGACAGGTTACAGGCATCTGACAATTCTAGGCAGGTGGGAGGGGAGTGGCAGCTCAACAGAACACTCAGAGTAGATAGGAGTGGCAGGTCCATGGAACATGGTGGGCAAAAAGGATGGAGCAGGGGCATGCACAAAGACATCGGAGGGCAGGGGGAAGGAGAATAGGGGCAGCAAGCTAAGCACAGAGTTTAAGCAGGAGGTCAATGATGGGGCATAGAATTGGGCAATGGAGGGCAGGAGGAGTGGACTGGTACATCATACTAAATTCAGGGCAGTGGCAGCACATCAGACCATGCATGGCAGGAGGGAGGAGGATAGTCCATGGATTCACACAACAGATGATAGGGAGGAGGGGGATGGGGCAGCAAGCTAACTGTTCAGAGAAGGCGGGTATTAGGAACTTTATTGTTTTTAAAACGTGTGTCTGTGCGAACTACTTAAAATATGAACAAGTATGCAGCATAAACTCACTTTTATTCAGGAAGAAGAGGACGTTTGTGACTGTGACTCTGGGCTCACTTGGCAGAAACACCCCCTGACACTCCACCCCCTATCGCAAAATGTAATGCCTGTGAAAAGGGTAGGTGAACACAGTGTTATATAGAACATAGTCCTGAGAGCACGATTGAAAATGAAAACTAGATATAGTGTATGGTATAAACTATGCACCAAAAAGTGTGATATAAGATGAACCGGGCGTGAAATATAATATGCAATACATTGTGCGCAATGACAGATTCATTGGAGAGCGCGAGATAGCACAGGCACTAGCGCGTGCTATGCGATATGCGCCTTGGAGTGTAATATGCACAGGGCAGTGTTGTGTAACCTAACTAGTCTCTAAAGTTGTAATATAAAATATGTGCTGGGGAGTGTAACGTTGCATATGCACTGTGACAAAGATATGGATCCCAGATTGTAATATGTATGGCATAGCACTGTGCGTTATAACATAGGCATCAAGGAAGGCACGTTAGATGGGGCAATATAACCCGTGCGAAGACAAGTGTGGCATGACATATTCACGAGGTGGTGTTACAGTGCACATGGGCTAGAGAGTGTCATAGCATATGCACTAGCTAGTGGAATACAACACAGAGGTGTGTGGCACTCAGCAGGCAATGGTGGGTGTAACACAGCATTGGGCTCTGCCAGGAGCGCGCTGTGACTCTCAAGTGATGTTCGTCCCCTTTCCAGACAGTAAAATAAAAAGTAGTACACATCCGGCAGTGGATGTGTGTTTTATTAACCGTGAGGGGGGTTTCTTGCATAGTTTTGGTCGAATTTTTGTCGAATCCCCTTTGAATGGCTTGGTGTGCATGTGTATTAAATGTGCCCGTCAATAGCTACCCATGTTTGTATAAATAAACGATAAGGGTGTCTACCGGGATTAGGCACGGTAGGGCATCAGACATGTCAGAGCTTCACTAGTGGTGTAAATACATTCCACGTGGATTCATTGTATGCATAGGCGCCTTTTAATGAATATCACGCAAATCGTCATGGTGATAGGTACGTACGGTTTGTCCAGCATGTCCTAGGTGTGTCTATCAATATATATTTTTAAAAATAATAAAAAACAGTGGCCGGCCCTGGGGGATGGGGTCATCAGGGCCAATAAATTAGAATAAGAAGGGGAACCACACAGCCCCCCTTCTTAAAAAATTAAAATAAATAAAAGACTGGCATCGTGCCGGAGGCCACGCCCCCTCCTTGCATTACTCTGCAAACGCGCCCCCTGGCGAGATGTAAGTTGGGGAATTAATTCCTCTTCAATACTGAGGGTCCCTGAGGGCCAACTAGCCCAACAGGCATCTCCAGTATGCACCAGGGAGCTGCACTGCAGACAGGTGTTCTGAGGCCAAGCCCCTTTTTACACCTCTCTGCAACGCAGCTCTGTGGCGCTTACTGGAGGTACCTAGTGGTCTAGTTTGACCCTAGGAACACTTAGGATTCAAGGGGACTTAATCTCTCAACTTAGAACAGCCACAGGGCGCGTTTGCACAGTGGTGAAGGGAGGGGACGGGGCCTGAGGTGACGTGTGCAAACACGCACTATGGCACTTTTTAAATTGGGGATACAATTTTCCTTCAATACTGAGGGCCCCCTGGGGGCTAACTAGCCCACCAAGTGCTTCCAGTAAGCGCCACTGAGCTGCATTGCAGAGAGGTGGTCCAGGCCGTGCCACTTTTTACACATCTCTGCAACGCAGCTCTGTGCCACTTACTGGAGGTACCTAGTGGGCTAGTTGGACCTTAGGGACCCTCAGGATTCAAATGAACTTAATCTCCCAACTAAAAACGGACACAGGGCGTGTTTACACAGTGGTGAAGGGAGGGGACGGGGCCTGAGTTAACGTGTGCAAAAACGCCCTGTGGCCTGTTTTAAGAGGTAGTTTTAATCCCCCTGCCCTATTATATACTAGGGGCTTACAGAGGAGGTCATGCTAATCACAGGGGGACCCCAACGCATAATGTTCCCTAGTGTATGTAGGTGTTTTCACTGTATTCTAAGTGTCTTTTAACATAGCACTGGCTCTAGGACTGGTTAGTCAGACTCAGTTACCACCAGTATCCGTCTGAAAAAGTTGAGGGTACAGGATGATTTTGCAACAAGGCTTCTTTCTGCTGTTCTTTTTGTTCTTTCTGCACGTTATCCTTCTTCCTGCACTTTTCTTCGTCTTTGAGGACTTCTGTTGCTTCTTTCTGCACTTCTTTTTTTTCTTTCTGTGCATTTTTTCTTCTTTCTTCACATGTCCTATCTCTGTAGGCATAGTTAGAAATTAGCATTTAAAAAAACCTTTGAAATTCACAGAAAAAAACATAGGTTTCAGGCACGTTATAGTTAGGAATTAGCATTTAAAAAACCTCAGAAATTCACTGAAAAAACCATAGGTTTCAGGGGTGTTATAGTTAGCTGGACTTTTCACTTGTACAAAACCATTGAAATTCCCCCGTTATAGTTAGTTCAGCTAACTATAACTCGCGCGCCCGCAATGCACTGCTGATGATGTCACATATTACATCACTCATGACATGGTCAGTGACATCACTCATGACATCACTGATGACATCTCAAATGACATCACTGATGACATCACTGATTACATTATCCTTGTGATAGAGTGGCAGACCTCCTCTCACCCTAATATAACCTTTGATACACACATTCAAAAATAGAGACTAAACTTTTCAAAACAATGGACATACCAATACCAGTTACAACAACCTCTTCAGTTATTCTAAGATCCACATACACATCCACTCATTCACCAACAGTCCTATACAGTCACTCATACATGTATTCACTCATCATATGTACTCATACACCTATACATCCTGTTACACAATGCCACTCATCCATAGAGTTACTCGCACACATAGTCACTCATGCTAATAAAGAATCAAACATACATTTATTTGCATATACAGTTGTACACACACCACCACACTTACTTCTACGGAAACTTACACATACTTAGTCTTTTAAACAATCACTTAAAGAAATACATAGTTATTCATACAGGAACTCTTTCAATCTCTCACTCTCTTATATACACCAATAGTCACATATACTAGTTTAAAACATATGTAGTTACTCATAAAGACACTATTGAGACAGTCATTCACTCACTAACACACCCATACACACATTCATCCACCCATACAGTCCTGCACACATGCTGTCTTCAACACATACAAAGAGTGAGTCACTCATTCATGCACCTATGCACTACGTAATACCCCCCACCGAACCATGCAGACACTCAGACTGATACTCAAAAAATCAACTAATAACCTATATAGACACCCATGTAGCTACTCACCAACCCATGCAGCCACTTATACACAAAGTGAGAGACTGATACAGATACTTACATATTTAAACATTACACACTAAGCCATGTATTCACTATGATACACTTAATCAGTCAGTTACACAATCAATTTTTCAAAAACAAATCATCCATTTAGACACTTATATACCCATTTATTCTTCCATCGACCTTGAGATATACATATATAAAACATATTTAATTTTCAGAAAAACACACATTCACTGGATGATGTCATCAGTGATGTCATTTGAGATGTCATCAGTGATGTCATGAGTGATGTCACTGACCATGTCATGAGTGATGTAATATGTGACGTCATAAGCAGTGCATTGCGGGCGCGCGAGTTATAGTTAGCTGAACTAACTATAACGGGGGAATTTCAATGGTTTTGTACAAGTGAAAAGTCCAGCTAACTATAACTCCCCTGAAACCTATGGTTTTTTCAGTGAATTTCTGAGGTTTTTTAAATGCTAATTCCTAACTATAACGTGCCTGAAACCTATGTTTTTTTCTGTGAATATATATATATCTACCAAGCATCTCTATTTTACTGGGGGCCCTCGAGGCATTCACAAACTTCCAGCGCGTAGCGAGAATGAACGCACAAACTCCTCTTCGTCGGTGAATAAAGTTATTGTTTATTTACTTCCTTCTGTCTGCCATGACGCGTTTCGGACGAAATATATATATCCTATTATTTTACTGGGTCCTGGAAGCATTAATTGCGATGCAAAGTGGTCTGTAATGAAGGCTCTGCAAGATTCAATGCAAGAAAGAGGCATTCGATGTCTTTGGTGTTCGGAAACTCCTATATCATTAATATGTTTCAGAATTAAAATTACAACTTCATTAAGAGTTGATTCGACGGGACCGACAAACCAGGTCATAAAACCTGCCTGGGGTATTGCTCGTTTAATCTAGGGCACTACTTGCCCCCATGTTACTTAGTGTAAGTGTGTGAATTTCTTTTTTGTAGCAATAACTGGTGATTTGTATCAGCAAAAAACAAAGGGGAAGATTTACAAGCCTCTTGCGCCTCCTTGCGCCGCCACTGCGTCACATTTTTTGACGCAACGGCGGTGCAAACAATGCGCCCTATTTACAACGTGACGCATCTAGGGAGATGCATTATGTTGTAACCCCTGCGTCACATTATACCTGCGTCAGGTATAATTTATGCATGGTGGGCCTTTCCCCCGCAGAAAGGCTTCGTAAAAGTCACGCAGTGAAATCTACAAGATTTCACTGCGCAACATTTAGGACACCACTGCGTCAAAACCTTACGCCTGCTTGAAGCAGGCGCAAGGAGTGATGCAGTACAGTGAGTAAAGGCCTCAAAATAGTTTGCTGGAGTTGCGTCATGCTTGCGACACAACTTCAGCAATGCGTGACTTTTGGGACAACAGATGTGTCAGAATTTCTGACGCATCTGTTAATCTCTTGCCATTGAGCACTGTATTGTAAATACAGCGCATCCATGGTGGCACAAGGACATTTAACGCTGGCGCAAGTAAACTGACGCATCTATGCAGATGCATCAGTTCCTTGTAAATCTGCCCCAATGTTTATACACAATGGAAAACAAAGGCTAGTCTATGTCATAGACGTTAATGTGAGACAAGCCATACTGCCTTCATCAGAACCATGGGTATGCCCAGCACTTCATTTCTAAAAAAGTAAGTGCCCGGGCCCTTGTCAGGAGGCAAATGCAGCTTGCACCACCACCCTTTGCCCCTGCCAGCACTGCCAATGACAGTACCAACACAGATACAAACCATCACACTCCTCTTACAAGTGTAAGTAAGTAATTGTTTATTTGCGTGATTAATAAAAACGTTGCAATCATTTACATAAAAATAGAGGAAGATAAAATGTTAACAATTTCTAATATGAGTTTGTTTTTATTAATAGCGAGCAGATTCCTGCGAGGTTATAATAGCAAAAGTTCACATAGAAAAAAAATGTTAAAATGAATTGTACAACATTAAGAAATGTGGAGTCCCTAAGATGTTGTCGCCCTAAATCTCAGTCAATAGAAAATGACGGTATATGTGCAAAAATAGCAGTAGTTGGGTTTTAGGGTCCAGCTTGTGGAATTAGAAATCAATCTTGGAGTTAACAGCGAGTTAATTTAGATTGTTGGTGGATGGGCTCGTTTTCCACTCTTTTTGGCTATAGCACCCACCGCGTATGATCTTCCTTGAGGTTGCTCAGTCTGTCCACTACATTATCATATGTTATGGTCTGAATAATACTCCCTGTTCCCTTAGTAGCTCCCTGCGTATACATTTCAGGTGCATAATGTTTTTCTTTCCTTCCCCACAGAGTCAACTAGTTGCTGGAGTCAGGGGGCGTAGCCACGGGGGTAGATGGTTTGCAGATGGTAGAATACCTAGGCAGGACTGCAGGGGCTTCTCATTGGTGGCTTTGGAAAAGCTGATTCCAAGGTACGTTTAAGTATAACAAAGCAGAAAAGATGCCAATACTGATGTTCTGTCAAAAAATCACTTTAATAGATCACATGTGAAACTCATTGTGATTTTTTTCATCTCATTGGAAAAACTGTCAATTCATTATTTTTGCACAATTTTTTAATAGTCAACACAAAACACGATTCTACAAATATTTACATGAACCACACTACACCACATCTAATCAAATTATTTAAACATATTTAGACAACACATTTACTCTACAACATTTAGACAACAATGAATACATATTTAGACAAAAAAACAAGCACAAGTTCTAAAAACTTAACGGAAAAGGGGAAAAAAGGAAAAATAACAGAAAAGCCCAGAGAAAACTGTTTTCAAATGTTATTTATGCAAATCTAGTAATTGGGTAGAGACCAAACAGTGTACAGTCCAGGGCAACCTAATGATTTTTTCAAAAAACTTTTTAAAAAAAAGACAGTTCATTCAAGAATTGTAAGCAAAAAAGGTTGGCCTGACAGTCTGTTTTTTCACTTGTGAGGTCAATATATGGTCAACGCGTTTCGAACCCAAAAGGTCATTTATGGGTTCTCATCAGGACCTAGAACTAGTGCTTATTTTTTTAGATCAGCTGGTCTCAGATCTATGTTATTTAGAAGAAAAAATTCCCGTTTGCGGCGTGTAACACCTTGTTTCTAAGAACAATTTTAGAACTCCAAAGTTAGTGAAGTATAAGTGGGCAGTGCTTTTGGTTTCGACCATGGTGAATTTGTGAAAAAACGAGGGCGGAGCTCTAGTACCATTGAAGACGCTGTAATTCATGCAACCTTTTTATTAGTGAAAACTTAGTGTGTTTCAGGGTTTAGAATTCCATCATAGTGTTGACCAATCATACATTTGTTTTAAACATCCGTCTTCAAATTTCGCGGCACGTCCTGTAGTACCCTCTGGCAGTATTTATGAAGCATAATGACGTGCGAGGTTAAAGAGTAATTTCGTCACAATACTAGTTGCTATGGGCCTCATAGCAACGTTGCTCCATATCAGTGTGGCCCAGTCACACCTTCGTTTTTCAGCAAGCAGCGTCTTCCGTTTGGGGTACGTTTGAGGCATTGCCTTAATGTAGCCCTGTATAGTGAACCAGCTGTGTGCTCTCGCTGAAAGGGTTGCTTTGTCCTCCAGTAGGGAGACTCTTTTATTAGTTTTATTGACTAACTTTTTGAAGCTCTCGCTTGTCCCTGATGTATCTCAGAGAACTCGTAAACCTAGCTACTCTAATGAATCTTCCAGGTAGCGTGTGTCCAGGCCCGTCTCCTTGGCTTGCAGTTCTTTCCCTAGGTGGGCATTTATGGTCCCTGGATCCCTCTTTTTAACCTTGTGCCAGCTTTTGATGTACACTCCTTTACGGGCCAGCTCTTGCCTTTGAATCCCAAATTCAAGTCTCAGTTGTGCAGGAGAATTTTATCTTGGTAGACCAAAGATCATTCGTAATGCTCTTGATATAGTGCCGTCCAGTGTATTTGCCTCTCTCCGACTCATAGCCTCGCTTCCATAGGTGATAGACGGTATAAGTTGTGCCTGAATAACCTGAATCAGAGGGGAGAAGCTTGTGCCGGAGATGATGTGTTTTAGATTTCTTTGTGCCACGGCTGTCGCGGTCTCCTTCCCTTTTATGGCCTCTCTTCGGTGGAAAAATATCCTTTGTTCTCAATAATGACTCCCAAGTACTTATACTCCTGCACAGCCTCCAGTTGTTTGTTGCCAGATCCCAGCAGTAGGGTACCTTTGCTCACCGTGAGTTCCTAAGTGTGATAGTTCAGTTTATTCACCGGCGATTGAGCAGCTGAGGGCAGGTAACGTGCTTGTTTCTAGGGGAAGTCAATGTTTACTTCCCTATGTCGCGCTCCATGCCGATGAAGCCTTCCCTCACAACTTTCTGGGATGGATTTTGCAACTAAAGTGGTTAGTGCAGAGTCAACCCGACCACATCTGAATCTAGGTATCATTACAGGGTTTACTGGGTGTCGTCGTCCCAGACCTCTTTAGTTCACTTTGCACACTTTTGTACTGCCCTGAAGAAATGCCACGGGATCCACTAGGGACCACGAGAGGCGTGAAACATGTCAACCTCATACCATCAGTTGTTATTACCACTAGCACTAAAATACGCAGAAGGAAAATACTCCCTATTCTGACTACCCTGTCAAGAGAATTCCTCTTGACTCCAGTTTTTAACCATATCAGACGGACCCCAGATTAAAGTTTCTTAAGGGTACCAGTGTGATATTTTTTAACTTACTAGCACCACTTCCCACACACCGGCACTCACCACTGTGGCATTCCTCGAAAAGATCTCCGACAAAGAATCCTCTTGTGGTGCCTGTGGGGGACTGCAGCACCACCCCCACGAGGAGCAACGCCCGATGATGAAGCATGACACCCGCTTGGGTGTGTGAGGGCACTTCCTTAATAAGGAGGAATTCCTCCATTTAGGTTATCTAACCTACACTCCTTGACAGAGTTCCTGTCACTTGTTCTTTTAGCAATCAGACTGGTCACCTCTTTCCTAGGGACAGCTACCCTCTAGTGTATGAAAACTAATTCAGATTATCACAGGCCTCCAAAGCTATAAAAATGGTTTGGGTGGCAGGTATCAGTCATTTTTAATGTTTATCCTGTTAATAAACAACTTTTGTTATGCTTATCACTGACTTAGATGAACAGCGCCACCATGCAGCAGACTATAATAAGTGCCAGTGTTGACAATTAAGTGCCGAGCACTGAAATCACCGGCTCAGATTAAGCACTGTGTATACCAACTCTGTGCTTTTTAGACTATGAGGGCTTTGTGAAGTATTAACTCAAAATTTAAAATCAAACAAAATGAGGCACTGCTAAGGCAACTGCTGGTGGAAGCGGGAAATTGGCACTGCTGCTGCGAGGGGTAACTCAGAGCAGTGGGGAGACTAACACTGGCACGGCAGCTGTCCACCTGCTGGTCCTCTGAGCCCCCCAAACCAGTGTACAAAGCTCTTGGCCAGCCCGGCTTTTCTATATCGCACACTCACCATCGCCATACTCTTTCCCAGTCAACATTGATAAGAATAGCCTACACTCACTAGAAACAACAAAGCCCACCTGCTGCCACCCTCAACATCATCAGTTATTGCTGTAAGGTGCAACTTCCATCACACAACTTCCTTCTCAAGGACATCCCACCCATGGGACTTCTAGGAAGTGGAAACAGCTTTGGGGTGGCAGGACTGTGGTTTTCTACAATGCCTTGTTTACTCAGGTGAAATTGAGAATCTTCATCCAACTTCTGAAAGGCTGAAAATCCCAGATTTTGCTCAACCACATGGGCATAAGGAAAATAATGGTGCATCAAGCATGGTTCATGGGTCATGGCACTACATAGGCTCACCATGAGGACATGACATATTGTGCACATCGGTAACCAAGAATGTATGCGCATATGGAATGATGCGCCTACCATTTTGTTTTTGATTTACCATTACAAGATAGCAAACGCTGATCTTGCAACCACAAATAAAGTATTGCTGAAAACGCCTTGTTTGAAAGGAAAAGCCTGACAGCAAATAACATCAAACTCGTAATTCTGTCCTGTGAGAAAAAAGGGGCTTACACACAGTACGGAATTTAACGAGCCACTCATGGTTAGGGCCCTGCTGTTGTTTATTTATTGTTTGCCTTAGCAGTTCAGCTAAGATCCATAATGTAGATGCCACAGACAAAATGTAAAGAAAAATTAACGTATAGCGAAGTTTAGTGGTTTGAAGTATATAGAAGGGTATTATTTACAAGACAAATTCTAAAAGATAATTGAAGATAGAACTCGCATTCCGCCTGCTAAAGTAGATTATAATCCACCCCAAATGATGACCAATGCACTGGGCCAGAGGGGTTTACAAATGTATCATATAATCTTATATTGCTGAATCAAGAGAAACGATATGCAAAATTCCTAGAAGATAGATTTCCCATCATAACAAGTATTTTGCAAATATTCTGGCTTAATTTGATCAGGTAATAGCTCTTTTCTACCCTTGGTACCATTTTGTAATAATAACGTGCATGAAGTTTGATCAGACACTGCATGGTGCATCCAACAGGGCCAGTTCCCATGCTTCCTAAGGTTTGTGGGTTAGGAGGGCCTGTCTGCCAGGTGGTACATTGACAAGCTGGCTAGAGATTTCTAACTCATCTTATGCAAACCCTTAGTATGCTTACAGCTTTGTAAATGTTTGTTGGGTAACTGGTATGTGGCGACACACCTTCCTCCCACTCGTATTAGTTATTTCTTGTTTTCTCGTAAACACCGCTGGACTACTTACCGCCATTCTTTGGGACCATCTACCATGGTTCGTACCAGTAGTTCTTAACTGAACCAGGAAGTCCAAAAACGCAGATGCCACTATTAATGCAACTTGATTCAAGGACACAGCCATGCTTACAGAGGCAGAGTAAACTAGTTTACAAAACACTGTATTTTGGACACCACTTCCCAGGAAAAGGAAGCACAGGAAGTCCTTCTACGCCCAGGCTGGAGCAAGCAGAAGGGTCTCAGATCACCAGGTAAATGTATGTCATAGAACAAGCGAGTGTCATAAATCAAAAAGGGGAATGGATCACTTGTAACTAGAAGTAGGGGTTCTTAAATCTTTGTTTGAACCTTTAACACCTAAATAGGTGTTATGAGAACCCTCAATAGCGTATTTTAGGGTGGTGTGGGCGGTTTATCTTGATTCTCCGCCTTCAGAATACGCGTCAGCATTATCATTGGGTCTCTTGTTTTCCATGCTGCCTCCACCTGGAGGGAACCACTGCTTCTTAGTAGTGATCAGTAATATTGGTGCAAAAGTGATGATAGTGAAGTTAAAAGTGTCATGCCCAAACTGCCCTCAAGGAATAAAATTTAATCTGGTGGGTGTGTGGGGAGACTTTAAAAAAAATAGTGGTCCTCTAGGTTAGATTATGTAACCAGAGCACTTTAGGTGTCCATATCAAAAGGTAGACATGTTTCTGCCCATTATTGTTACCTATAAAAAAATGAGTGAAATTAATAAGAGACAATCAATGATACGAGCACCATATTTGGTGTTTGCTGGATGTTGAAAATTAGGTGAAGAAGATTACGGAATAAACAAAAAAATGGCAATTCTTTGTGATACTGTAGAGCAACATATACAATGGCAAATCTCGGATATACTCTGTAAGGAAAAAGCCCTGGAAATACATATCTATTGATACGGTACGTAGATCAAAGTGCCAGGCATATTCTTTGATATGTTTCCCTTGGTCTGTAAACTATTTGGTTTGATTAAAACAATGTTCCAAATAACGGAAATCGTACAGAGCTTTGCGCTAACTCGTCAACAAAACAGTTCAATAAGGAAGATCATTCTGTAATTTGGGCGATGTTTGCAATTAATATACTTCTAGATGGTATAAACATTTGAACTAAATGCGAACCGCAAAGAAAACAAGGGTAGGGCGGATTACCTTGAAACGTGTCCGTATTTCGGCTTTGCCTTACCAGCATTAGCGTCTCGCCTCCTTTGCGGGCTGAGCACGACTTATGCTGACGCTGGCTTGCAGGACTCGTGGTGAACGAGATCCCGTGTCTTGCCGATTTTTACTCTGTATATAAAAACTAACAAAGGACTTAGGAATTGTTCGTTAAAAGTGTTCAATAAAGTGAAACTGACATGAGTTCTTGTCGGTTGAAAAAGGTAAAGCCACTATACATGGTTGGGATAGACCAGAAAAATATTTTATGAGGATAAGATACGTGAGATGCCGATGTGGCCTGTATATATATATGTTCCATTCTGGAAAAAAGGGGAGTAAAGAGCGAGTCAGAAAAACTGTCTTCTGGCGTATAAATCAGATTGCAGCAACTGGTCAGATGAAATGTACATTATTTGAAAGTGAGCCAAGGTATATTATCGTTCAGACCTTTAGTATCTGTACTGAGGCGGTGGACCCACCTCTGTTCTCTTTCAAAAAGAATTCTTTCAGCATTGTTCTTGCATCCTACCAATGTTTCGATTATGATCCATTTTAGATCATCCACAGAGTGTTCCTGTTCAATGTAGTGACGACTCATTTTGGTAGTTTCACGTTTACATTTCACATTACTTCTGTTACAAGTGATCCATTCCCCTTTTTGATTTATGACATAAGCTATGGAAGAAGAATGGATGACTATCTCTTCTAGCTCCCCTCTTTCTTGATTGGATGATAGAACAAGCGAGCACATAAAAGCACCTAGAGAACTCCAAAGGCAACAGAGTTTCAAGTTCTGCCATAGTAGTAGTTTATGTAGTTGCTCGGCTATGTAGTTTGCAGCATTGTTTAACTTGTCACAAATATAACAAATGTAGAAAATACTTCATTTCTGCAAGCCCCCCACCCCCCCAGTTTTTTCAATTGTTCCTGGGCCCTGTTTTTGCACATTGGGACTCAGTGCACTGGTATTTTGCATCATAGTGTGGGTGCTGTGCTTCTAAAATAGTACTGTGAACATGGGTTTCACTCACTTGACTTATTTAACTTACTTGTAAGGTCACTGTAGCTATGCACCAGTGTAGAATATGCACCAATGGCATGAAAGCTCAATATCATATGTGAGCTGCAGCATGTATTTACATCACCCACATATTTCACAATATATGGTTGTCAAGAGAAGCACCGATGTGCTCTGACTGGGCTGCAGTTTGCACAAGGCAGGAAAAAATACCTTTGCCATGGAGAAAGGCCTAGTCTTATGTATTAGATAAGTCACCCATAAAGTAGGCCTTGGTGGCCCACAGGGGTGGGTACTTAATTTGTAAAATTGTTGCATAATATATATTCAGAGTAATATGCCCTTACAGTTAAATTACCCAAAAGCTGTAGTCAATGTGCAGGAAATATATTTTTCATGGCAGGACTAGGTGTACATATAATCCTTATTTTATATCTTTGCTTTGTGAAGTATTAACTAAGTGACTCAAAGTTGTTTTCCACTCAGTTACAAAAATCTAATTCAATGGTGGAAGTCGATTTTTAATTACTCTAGTGAAAAAGTAATGTTATAAAGTGTACTTTGTAGGGAATATGTACAATGTCCTCATCTGCTGTGTATTTTTCTACTTCTCACATCTTTCCTCTCATTTACTAGTTCTTTATCTTTCTATGAGTAAGCTAATTTTTCACTATTAAATCATCATCATATCAACATTTGTACATTTACTTGTGACAATCACTTTACACTTTTTGATAAGGTATTGTTAGTTCCCTTACTTCAGTTTTGAATGATAGCTTTACCAAATCCAACAGACTCCCCTCACTCTTAAGCCTTTGTCCATAAAACCTTTACCCTTAAACATTTCCTTTTCACCCCTAAACCCGGCCCCCTTCAACTCCAAACCCTTAATCCTTCACCCTTAAATCACTGTAGACCTAGACAGAGAGTATAGCTTTCTTCTCTGATGCACAACAGCAGTATTTTTTGTTAGATGGTTCACACCAGACTCTATAGAGCCAACACACAGGAACACCTCAGAATACCGATAGGCTTCGTGATTCACATTGTCTTGATCTGCAGGATCCTCACCGAGGAGGAACTATGTAAACATTGATTAACCCTTGCAGATGTAACTAGTTATTCTGCCTGTAAAAAATATCCATGTGGCTTCCCATATGTTCTTCCATTTGAGTTAATACTGTAGAGATAGCTTGAAGGTTGGGCTACCTGTGAAACCATATTAATCATTGCTTGGCATTCACATTGCTTGACATTCTCAATTGAAATGCAGGCGTAATGAGTGCGACAAAACCAATGGATATCATAAGAGTAATAAACTGCACAGGTTGACTGTACCAGCAAGATATCTGTACAAGTACCCCAAACTCGCTCACTTTTTTAAATGGTTTTGGAGGGAAGATATCTGGTATTCTAAGACTGCACTAGAGTGAAGGCTCTGAGATTACAGAGGGAGTGCTGGGCTGCACAGACTAGGAGCCACAGTTCATGTGTAGTGGCTGAGGTTTCATGGATTCGGCTGAAATGAATTCAGTATGTGTCTTTCAGTACGTGTCTCTACGGGATTGCCTACTGGAGTCATCTTTTCTACAGCAGGCATGAGAGGATACAAGGAGACATCACTGGAGTGGACTGCAGACAGATTAAGGAGGTGAAAGTGGCAATGGTTAGAATTATGGGGTGAGTCTCAAAGTGGCGGTCGGACCGCCGACAGACCGTCGGTGGAGGTCCAACAGTCCAATGGTCTGACTGCTGCATCACGATGCCGGCGGTCAGACCCACAGCTGTCGTACACAAAACCGCTGCCCAGAACCAGATGGGGCGGCGGTCGGAGCAGTGTTCAAGAATGGCGGCAGTGCTGAGGCAGGCATAGTCGTCAGGATTACAATATCCCTTTCCGGCAACATTTTCATGGTGGGAACATCGCTATGAAAAGGTTGTTGGAAAGGGATAAGGAGGCCCCAAACAGGGCCCCCGGCTGTCATAGGCCTATGGAAAGTGTCACTTGGGACAAATGTAGTGCCCCCACTGACCTCCGTGCACCGTGTGCCTTGCACGACATGCTGCGTGGCACAAGGTTCACAGCTGTGCAGGAGGTGCTGCACGGCGCAGACATGTGCTGTGGCCCTTTTCTACGGATGCAGCATGCCCCTGCCATCGTACTGCTCACCTTCAGACTACCAACCTGGTGGTTGCATCACAATACGTCGGACGGACCACCCGCATGCTTGTCAGTGGTCTCCAGACCGCCGCAATAACAGTTGGCGTTCCGACAGACCAGCATCGTGATGATGCCCTTAGTTTGGAAACCAATTAACGCCAAACCAAACATTAAAAATAGTGTGTGATGAGTGAAAGGGTCGGGGTGATTAGCAATAAAAATCATCTACTTTAGCAGTACAAGTAGTTGGTATGATTATATACACCAAGCAATGGAGGCATACAAAAGCACCTTATGCAATGCGGAGCGACCGGCAGCAAATGGAACCTTTAGAGAACTCCCACAAAAATGACAACTCCTACTAGAGGGGTAGGGGAATAGGAGAGAAGAAGGTTGGTGGGCGAGTGAAAGGGAAGCAACAGGCAGGGGCTCTCAGCTCTTGTGGACCATACCAAAAATAAAGTGGAAATTGACTGGAGGGCTCCGCACCAGGACCGCCAAGAGTCCTCTGTCTGTCTGCCAGAAACTCATGCTTAATGTGAAATGCCCCAAATCCCATTATAGCTGCATGTGGGTGGGCGGGCTGGAAGCCTAAACGGATATAGGATGCATTATTTCATTATTTCAATTAAAACTGTGCTTGCAAGTGTGGAATGTATGTCAATAAAAACTGTTGCATTTGCATTCAACCTAAACTCTGCCAGAAACAAATAACACAATAGTGCCCGTGCACGCCACCCCTGGCCGCCATCCATCTCTGTAGTGTCAGAAAGCAGCGGAGCCTGAGAATGCGGAGCAGCGGAGGGCCGTGTTCCGCTCCAAGGACAAAAGTGCTCGCCCAGCGCAGCCTCCTAACTCGATGTTAGTTCTTGGCGTGAAATCGCATTTCATCTACGTGCCTGCCAGGCCTGTCAATCCACGGCTGAAAGTTGGTGTGTCGGAAATCCTGGGACAAACGACTGAGACCCGGGCCAACTCTATTTCAAGAAACTCGACCTCGGCTCCAGGTTCATACTGTCAGTTCTTTCTTCCTCCCTTCCATTCCTCAAAATGGAGTCCTTGATTGCTTATCAAGCTTTTGCACTAACGCTGACATCTGCTCATACATTTCTGGAAAATTAATATCTGTCCTGTTTTAAAAAGCCTCATTCATGTTTGTCTGAAAAGTTTACAAGTTGAGTGGCATTGTGGCTATGTCCAGTTACATATTTATTTGAACATCCGCTTCAAGAAGGTACAGGAAGGTGTCACCGTTAGATTTCTTAAGGCAGGAAAAAAAAGTTTCTAAACTTTTACATTTTTTAGCTTCCTGTGACTTCAAAGTAAATGCTTGGCTGTGACTTAGGACACAAGTGAACAGAGCAGGTACTGCGTAATACATTGTTCTGTGCCTGTCGACTGTTCTGCAGATATTCCAGGAAGGGCCACTGAATTATACGGCAGGAGAGGGCCAAATTATGTGGTAGGGTTCAGTAAATTATGTGGCAAGAAGAGCCAAATTATGCTGCATAAAGCGGCACATTTCGTAATGGTATTGCTTCTTTATTTCATTATTTTTAAGTGTGGTAATACTCTCTGGGCATTGGTTGAACCTCATTAGTACCAGTTCAACATCCAAATATAGAATTAAGCAACAGAAAGGTGTGCAGTCCAGCTTTTGCAACACGTTTCATCGGATTTTGATTAACTTTTAAACTGTTTAAGCTAGAAACACTTTTTGTTATTAAAATCTGCAGATTATGCAGCAAAACTACAATCGTGCAGAAATCGCTGCACAATCACTTAATTCCAGTGGTCTTGATTATAGCTAAGAAGCACCTTCCCCTATGCTGACGAAGAAAGGCAACTATGGTTTGATTGGTTCATAGACAGAGGGCTCACTTGAAAGATGATGATGTCAGATGATGGAGTCTGCAAACAGCTGTATCCTGGCATCCTTCACTGAAGATGACGTATTCCCCATTGGTAACATAAGTACCCATATGTCCCTTTTGCCAAAACTTGGCAACAGACCAGCTGTTCAATGCAATAAAGATGTCTGCGCCAGAAAAGAGTGCCCCTGTGAGAACTGGGAGGGAGCTGCGGAAGGACTTTTCTTGCCAAGCAGAAGAGGACTTCAGCACAGGAGGAAGGGGGACGGAGACAGCCTGCCTCTTTTATACAAGATGCACAGTGATGATTGTTGAAGCCCACCTCTTTCATTACAAAGGGCCTAATTTGGCGCTTGGCTGATGTAGAACATCTCCCAAAAAGCAATGTATGTCCCTAGAGGTGGATGGGCCATAAAAGTAGCAGCGAAAGCTAAGCCAGACCAGAGCCATGGGTGGCTCTGGTTCTAAGAGCCCATGCATGAACCGAGCTCTGAAAATAGTTGGTTTGTAAATTATACATCAAATATTACACTTACGTATGGTAGGTGTCTTCAGAATTCAAGACTGTATTTCTTTAACACGTAGAAGTGTTTTATCTTAGTACATCAGATTATTTGCGAAGTATTTTTTGTAAAGGATAGAGGGGCATATTATCAAGCACGGCGTTAAAATTATCACCGCTTTAGCGGTAGAAAACTGCAGCTAAAGAGGCGATAATGGGCTTGATAATGTGCCGCAGAGAATTCCAATAGAAGCCCATGTTGACACAAGAACATGGGCTTCTATGGGAATTCTCAAGGGCATATTATCAAGCCCATTATCGCCGCTTTAACGGCAGTTTTCTGCCACTAAAGCGGCGATAATTTTAACGCCGTTTCTTGATAATATGCCCCAGAGTTTTAAACATAAATGAAGACATTTTCCTGCCCTCGCCTTGATGACAACACTATTACTGAACTAAGAGGCAGGTCAGAGGTCCCGTGCATCCTATATATGGCCTAGATCATTATCCTAGATGCAGCAACATAATGGGATGTCAAATGAAACACAACAGGTTTTTTGTACAGTGCACATCCTGAACGCACAAATTTGAAGGTAATCTCATGTGATAAAGAACAAAAAGGAGGCGCAGTGATATTAACTGTTTGCCTCTAATCACACAATTTGGTCAGTAAATGAAGCTGGGATTGATCCCACATTTTGCAGCTTCATGCTGTGCAGTTCAGCCACAAAATGGGTATCTCTCTCCGAGATCCGAGATCAAAAGTTTAAGTTTTGCTTTTTCTTCTTAGTGGTTGGGTATGTCCCCGAGTAACAGGCGGAATCAGCATTTTATTTTGGGCAGTTTTACATAGAGTGAATATTGCCCAAGGACATAAGAGCGCTTCATAACTGACCCAGACTACATTACAATTATTATTTCAGCGCAGGTAGATTTGCTGAGATTCACAGGACGTAGCCAGCTGGTATGGCGGTCAGGCCACATCGTCTCCCATAAAAGCTAAACTCGGTTTGGTTTGAAGAGGACCTTGAGCTGAGCCAAACCTGGATCAAGCTTTAAATGGCTCACCCACCTCTTTAGTGCCCTTCCACTCCATTTAGAGTGCATAGTGCCTCTATATACTTTAAATATGGCAAAAAGTCATCTGACGATACAAAGTCCAGCCTCTGCCGAACTCTAAAAAACATTGGCAAAGCGAATAGGTCCATCCTTTGCAAGAGCTATTGGCTTTGCCAATCTGTTTTAGGGATGTTGCGCACCAGCATGGCCGCTGTTCAGCACGAGGAGTGGCATAGAGTGTCATGTATTGGAGTGGCATAGAGTGGAGTGCTGTGCAGTGGAGTGACCTACTGTGGAGTGGTGTAGAGTAGAATGACCTGGTGTAGAGCACATTGGTGCGGGGTATTGTAGAGTATAGTGGCTTAGAGGGCAGTGGCATAGAGTTCAGCAGCACAGAATTCAACAGCGCACAATTCAGCATCATAGAATGCTGCAGTATAGATTAGAGAGTTGCATAGCAGAGTGCAGTGGAATAGAGTGCAAAGTAGAGTGGCATAGATTATAGTGGGGTAGAGTGCAGTGGTGTACATTAGAGTGGCATAAAGTGTAATGGCTAAAAGTAGTGCAGAGTGGAGTGCTGGAGAGTAGAGTATAGTGTTGTAGAGTGCAGTGGCATAGAGCACAGTGGTGTAGAGTGTAGTGATGCAAAGTCGAGTGCATATAGTGCAGAGGCAAGGAGTGCATTGGCCTGGAATGCAGCAGTGCAGAGTAGTGATGTAGAGTGGTGTAGTGTGCAGTTGCATTGAAGTTAGTGGTGCAGAGGCGTAGAGTGCAGTGGCACAGAATGCAGTGGTGCAGAGTGCAGTAGTGTGCAGTGGCATAGAGTGGATTGGCATAGAGTTTTGCAGAGTATAGCGGCATACAGCGTAGCAGAGCATAGTGGCATAGAGTGTAGTAGAGTAGAATTCAGAAGTATACAATGCAGCTTCAAAGAATTCAGTGGTGTAGATTAGAACGGTGCAGAGTAGAGCGCAGTGGTGTAGAGTGGAGTGGTGCAGAGTAGAGTGGAATAGAGTGCAGTGGCATACAGAGCTGTGGTGCAGAGTAGAGTAGAGTGGCCGAGTGTAGTGGCGTAGAGTGTTGCAGAGTGAAGTGATGCAGGGTAGTGTTGTTGAGTGCATTAGCAGAGTACGGTAGAGCATAGTAGAGTGTCATAGAGTTCAGCGGAGGAGAGTAAAGTGTTGCAGAGTAGAGTGTCGTAGAGTGCAGTGGTATAGAGTGGGTTAGAGAGCAGTGATGTAGAGTCATGGGGTGCAGTAGCATAGAATGCAGTGGTGTAGAGTAGATTGTTTCAGAGTAGGATGAAGTAAACTAGATTTTACAAATGCAGGGTAGAGTGCAATGGCATAGAGAGTAATGGTGTAGAATGCAGTGGTATAGAGTGCTGTGGTGCAGAGTAGTACAGAGTGGATTACCTATAGTCCACAGGCACAGAGTTGAGGGAGACAGAGTAGAGTGCATTAGTGTAGAGTGTAGTGCTGCAGAGTGGAGTTGTACAGAGTGGAGTGGCCTAGACTGGAGTGGTGTAGAATGCAGTGGTGTAGAATGGCAAAGAGTGCATTGACATAGAGTAGGGTGGTGCGAGTAGAGTGAAGAGGCATAGAGTGGAGTGGTGCAGAGAAGAGTGCAGTGGCATGGATTGGTGCCTAGTAGTGTTGAGAGGACGTAGAGTGGAGTATGCATGGTGTGGTGCATTACAGATAACACGTTTTAAACTGAAATTACCATTACATTTGCATGTACATATAGTTTTACTAAGAAAACTATACAGCGCACAAACGATAATGTGTAGAAATGGCATCACCCAGTGTATTGATATGATTTGATCATAATAAAGTATTTGTTGCCAACACACTGCAGAATTAGAATAAAATGTGCTTAATTTGTGCATTCCAAATTTAGATACATTCAGCAATAGTTAAACAGTTTGTTTAAATGTTGGTGGGTGCTAGAAAAAAATCCTTTTCTACCCCCAGTATCCAGCAAGACTGTCACATAAATCCTATCACTTTGAAGTCAGAGAAAGAAAAGTAAACACCAAGCTTCCTCCAAGACAGAGCCTGACATTTGCCCTCTGTCTTTGAGTGCACAGCGAATGTGACAAGATAAGAACAAGATTTACAGGCTTGTTCGCAGAAAGGAGCATTCGTGAAAGAATACAAGGAGAGGTAATGTGAGAAGGCTTTCCTCCTTGGGAGAGACAAACTCACACTGGTCAGCCTAAAATAAATAAAGCCAGCAAATAGAAAGCCAGAAAAACAAAGCCTTCCTTTAGCCAACACGTGTTTTGTCTTCTTGGGAGATATCCCTACAACTTCATCAGAGCTCGTAACATTGATGAGCTGCAGCGGTCAGGCCTCCTGCATGGTATGGATAGACCGACGCAGCAGGTCAATAGTGCTTGATAAGTGCAGAACAATATAAATTCTAGTGGTGTGTAATCCAGTGTGACTGCACTTGTCAAAGTGCGGATGGCAGCAGTATCCACCGCCAATGGTGTAATGTTTGTGCTGGTGGCAGTAGTTCCCAATATTACATGCTGAACTAGTGGTACTTGTAACTATATCCACTGCCAGTGGAGTTGTGAGATAAATCGGGATATTGTCCCGTGCGAATGAATTCTCCGTCTTCGGACACAAGTCTATTGCTGTGCTAATATGAGCGCCTGGTACCTCACAAATACCCAATTAGGCAAATACTGTCTTTTAAAATGTGTTGTTCTTGGACAAGCGGTAATAAAAATGCACAAGTTGTTGGAACAGGGAATATAGGATAAGTAAATAATCTAATAACTCCCAAAACAGTGACCTTCTAAGTGTGTATGTCTGAGCAAGCATTTATTTTTTTCTGAAGGAATTCCCTGAGTAAAAACAGCTAATACTAGTTCATGTGGCTAAACTGGGGCAATCAATGATCTCAGGTTGCATGTTTATATTGCCACTAAAGAGTACCTCCATATTGTGTCACCGGCTCTTCAAATACTAGGTAAAGGCCTCACCTTGGCAAGGTACAGAAGGAGAAACCCCAATGTCTAGGTAGAAACAGAAGTAACGGTATATCGCACAAGGTCATCTCAGAATGGAGCGGGATGGTATCACACTAATCCGCCCTACTCATAATCGTCAACTTTGTGTTTATGTTTCCTGGCGCATGCTCTTACCACTCTGCCTGATACCCGCCATGAGGCATATCATGTGCTTTGTTTGCCGCAACAGTCTGTATTTTCTGATCACCTATATTGTATCGGTCAGGAACAGCAGAACTAGCGGTATGCTAGTAACATGGCAAACATCTAAACCAGCGGTTCCCCATAAAATAACTACTGGAAACAGAGAACCCCACTAAGCACGTTCAACAATTTAAACCTACAAAAAACAGCAGAAACAGGTATGCATCTAACAAATATACAAATTATAAAATATTTCATTACATTTACAAATATAAACTGTTTAAATGTCAACATTATCATCCTATTAGGAGGTTTGGAGCTTTGCTAGACTGTAGCATATCACTCTATTTGTTTCCTCCTAATGCATGCTCTCTTTGTGTTAGTGCATACTGGAGTTTGTATTAAGACCATGAATTGTTCATTATAGATTGAATTTGCTACAATTGTGCTTCTCACACATTAGTATACCAACTTAATTTTTATTTTTCTTCATATTAACAGAACGTTTTAAATCGTTCAATTTTGCTTTTTTTATGGACATACATTTTATTACTCTGCTAATACCATTTAGTTTTCTAAACAGTCGCTGACATTAGGTGTTGTGGACCCCAGGTTAAGAGCCTCTGATCTAAATCAATAATTAATATTAAAAAACATTCATAAAAATAGAAGAACATCAAAAAAAAAAACTAAAATGCGTCGATGGAAAAGGATATGGTGCAGACTAATTTGCCAAAAATCATAGGTTTATGTATGTGTACGCTTTATTAAATATACCTCCAAATATATTTTAAATGTTAGAACAGATACGTTTTAAAGTTTCTGGTTGTCCAAAGCTCCATGTTTTTAAACCAGTGGGCAAATCGATCTTTGGAATGTCTAAAGCCAGGTACACAGGTGTGGTCAGACCCACTGTAAATGAAGAAATTTAAGCAAATCTAACTCATAGCAGGATTGCAAGAGGCACTGCAGGTAGTGGTAGATTTGATGGCGTAAATGATGTGAATGGAGTGAAACTGGTAGATTTGAAGCAGTCGTGGGTGGAGGGGGAAATGGCTGTCAGAACTGTGGGGCTATAAAAGATTAGTGAACAGCTCAGTGGAAAGTAAGTGGCAACTATTCCACATTCCAACTTCCAGTACTGTTGGTCACCAACTTATATCAGCTACACAAGAAGGCTGTCACAAGATAAAAGTGGACATTTTATGCAGCCTGAATGAAGGACTCTATGGTCAAACTATCTACATGGTGTAAAATACGTTTGCGGGGTAATGATGCGTTGCCGGGTGGTCGTTTTTGCAGATTATATTGCAGAAATAATTGATTTGGAAATGGCAGTGCAAAGCAAGCACAATGTAGTAGTCAGGTAATCTTGAATCCCAACTAGTCGAAACAGTTCTGCGAATCATAACTTTTACCAGAATTCAGAAACTTTTATTGATACTCCTCACACCATTGGTTAATTGGAGAGCAATCACAGACTTTTCACAACTGGAGACATATGCAATATGGAAGTAGCGGTACTACTACTAGTGTCAGCTAGTAGAGGCCCTGTGAGTTTGCGCCTCTGCGGGTGCTGGGCAATGCAAATACACCACACATGGTTACACAGTATGGACCCCACCTGAGCGATGATACGTCCCTTTATTTTACTGGAGATCGGGCATGTGCAACATCAGGCGCAGCTGAAGTTGTCCCTTGAAACACTAGAACAGTACATCCGTCCCCACCTTTGCTGTTGTGACCCACTGAGTTCTCGCCAGGTATGCCATGTTCCATGATAGCTGGATCATCTCTTAAAAAGTCTTTGAGATGTCTGTGAGTTCGGCCTTAGATGGTATCTTTGGTGACACCGCCCTGGCCTTCTCTGAGTAGAGCAGCAAGGTTGCAGTTGGTTGGAAGTATAGGTGATGGTCTTGCTTTAGGTTGGGGAAATATACCCAGAGATTTCTTCAGAAAAGTCCGGACTAGTCATCTCGACAGCTTCCCAGGAGGCATTGTGACTGATGCTGGTGGTCGTATCTATGGCGGCTTCCCACTGGACAAGGGGCCTTTTAAACCATGAGTTATTGCTTGTGCATGTCTCTGTTCCTCTAGTGGTGGTGATCATCATGGTCCCTCTCTGGTTGGCCACAATCTACATCCTTCGCTCATAGGGGTTGCGTTATTTCCATCCCAGGTTTCGGTCTCTGAGGAATACATGATCGCCTCTGCTAAGGTCACTGTCTCGTGCTCTCCATTTTTTGGGGGCTGTTGTTGTTCCTTCTCCTTTGTAGATTGTCTGCAAACACTACCATCCACAGATTTACTGCTGTACTGCACCTTTGTCTCCTCCATTCATTATGACATAGACCTTGGCTAGTGTCTCATTGTTCTAATGGCTGATAATGGTGGTGAAAGTACCTGCTACGGGAAAGAGGTAGTGCTATTATTGTAGGTGAAAATCCTGGTATTGATGTCACCTGATGGTGGCTTTTCCATCAGGTTGTTGTAAGAGGCCACGCCATTACACTGGCTCGCCTGTATCAATGAGGGCGGTGATGACTTGTCCATTGACGAGCAGTTTGCACTTCAGTTGGTGCTTAGTATTGAACTCATGATTCAAGGCTCGTGTAGTAGAGGAAGAAAACATCTTTCTCGCTACTGATGATAAGGTCACAGGAGGCATTGATGCTTGATGTGTTTCAGGGCATGTCAGTGGTGCTGGCATGGACTGCTCGAATAGGGGCTTGGGTCAGCATATGCATGTTCCCCTGTGCTGTAGAACAAAAGAAGTCCAGATGTAGCCAAATTGTAGGTTATAATAGATGGTTTATTCAAGTTCTGTTACAGGAGAATAAGATGGTAAGTATGATGATAAATAGCCCCACCAGTCAGGATCAGCCTCCCTGCTGCTCAGTCTGCACACTCCAACTGGCACTCAGCACATCAACAGGCACCCATGTTGCTGAAATGTTCATGTAACCTGGTTTATATTGGCATGACGACGAGAAAGGTGAAGATAAGAATCATGGAACATCGGGCAACTTTTAGGTGCCACAGGACTGTGAGTCGATTAACCAGCCATTTCTTGGCAAGAGGGCCCCAAGCCTAAAATTTTCAATGAACGGCTCTTGATAAACCTAACATCAGTACCACACAAAATCCTCAACACGCCCTCTTCTTAAGAGAACAAAAATGGATCTACAGAGTCCAGAGCCATGTTGAGGGGCTTAATGATGAGATCCTGTGGTCAACTCTACATAATCTGTGAGTGACCATTCCGAAATGTATGAGTATGGAAGGATCATGGAATGGGGTATAGGATTGTAGGGATCACTATACATCCTGTCCGGGGGGGCTGCCCGCTCCTCGAGCCCGCTGCCCCCCCCCCCTTCCACCTCTTCCCTCGTCCCATACTGCTGTGGGAACAGGGCACATCCAACAAAACTAATAAACATCTTTTCCCGGCCCCTCCCCCAACCCCCACGTCCTATGTAACACCTTTGGCTACATCATCAGATCATATGAGGTTACTAGTAGATGATATTAATTTACTGTTTTAGCCTCTCGCCTTTCCTTCCAGTTTTACTCGCAATAATAGTAATATAAATAATTTTTTCTGTTGGTGCTTGTTGTTCTTTTTCCTAAAAAAAAAACAAAAAAACGTTTCCATCAGTAAAGGTATTTAAAATTTGACCATACGAAGGCTTGGGAGTCTTACGTGGGAAACCGCAGTTGGAGCAATAATAAAATGTAAAATTTATAGGTGTTTCTGCTAAAGGGGAGCAGGCCCTACGAGTATCCTTTAGCACTTTTTAACTAAAGCTTTGATCGAGCGCACGCATGCGTGGATGAAGGCGTTCTCACTTCCTGCTTCACCTAGGGGTTTTAGTGGGTCAGCGTTTTAGCTTTTCCACACTGGGCACGTAACGCCGACCACGTGAGGCGTCTAATGGAAGGGAATTGCCAAAGGAGTTTTATCTTTAAAAACTTCAGACCCGTTACGCCGGTGACATACACGGGGACGGGAGTGACCATATGGGGGCAAACAACTCACCTTGACGTAGTAAGTACCATGTTGATATGGTGGCAAGTGATGGGGTCTGTCGCCCCAACCACGAGGGGAATACTGACGATCTCCTCTTTTGGCAACATGTAAGTGTGGTTTTTCTTGTGAAAGGGGGCATACATAGATCATAGCGTCCCGCATGACCATAGATGCTCCGATATTGTTTAAAATCGCAAATTGATTGTTTCTGGGTGCTCGTTTGAGTACTAACCTATGATCATGAGACAACATTATTTAGCTAACATAAACTAGAACCTCACAATTGATTGGGAGGACGGTGGATATGTGATGTGGGTATACATATTTTTAACTGATCTGAATGTGTCTTACAGAGTTTGACAACAGGGAGTTCTCACTCCCCCACCATTTTGAGCTTTGAAGTTCAATAAACTCGGTAAGAATTAGAGCATGGTAGTGTACCCATTGTGTCGCAAGAGCAGTGAGGGTTGGATCTCTGACACTTGATGAATATTGTGAGAGATGGGGAATGTATCCCCAGTGGGACATGAGGGGTATTACTAGATTGCCCTGTGGAAGCGAATCTTAAAAAGAAAGTCCCAATAGTGGTGTGATAATGCCCTCAATTGACTCGCTGTATGTTTTTAAAGGCTCAGGGTGTATCGTCCATGTTGTGTTTTGTGTTGTCACTATATACACACTAACACTATATCACCTAATATCTGTGTTTTTATATGGGTTCTATTACAGGTTCCCCACAAGAATCATCCCCACACATGATTAGAGAGGGATGTTGTTGCCCTGCTCCGGAACTGAGGAGCCAGGGACTTTTTACTTGGGATCTTTTTCGTTAATGTGAAGCCCTGAAGAAAGCCGGGGTAATGATTAATTGTCTTTTTTTATTCGTCTGAAACATTTTGACATTTGCTTGCAGAGTGGAGGCGTAGGTGTTACATAATAATTCACAGTGCCTTCATCCACTGGTCATACACATGGTCCTTTCTTTTAACTCTGGACGAGGGAGTCCATGATTAAAGTTGGATTGAGGACATCCCGTGGCACCAGTTTTATATCACTTTATATCACTATGTCTGCACATTTATTCACATAGTTAATCCCTTGTTCTTTATATGTTGTATTGTCTTCCCCCTCCTTATTGCTCCACCTCCAGCGTTGGCTAGTGCGGAGATGTGCTAGCAGCCTTATGATGAAGCATGACACAGCTCGCTGTGTGTGAGGGCAGTTTTTTACACACTTGGATGTTCCCCCGTGACCTTGATGAGATACAGCATTTTAGCTTCAATAGTCCTACTTCTTTGTTGTGTGTCACCCATGCATTCTATGACATCACCAAGCATTCCAGCACTCATCCTGGCTGAGCAGTAGGGAAGATGTGGGTAAAGAAAAGGAAAGGCAACAGTAAAGTCAAAATATTTCTCATTTCCTTATAGAAACAATTGACAGAACCAAAGTGAAGAACAAAGATTATACTTATAACCAAAATGATGAAAAAGTTGATAATATTTCATACAGAAATTTGGAAATGTAAATTCAACAGACTAAAGATTAAACAAAGACAGAATGTTGCAAAATCATTAAATATGTTAATGTCACCAAATAGTTGATGACATTCATAATGTCATAAATGCATTAGAACATGAAAAGAATAGGTGGAACAGTACGCCATTAAAATCATGTAACGCTAGATAGAATGTTGCTAAATCATTAAATACATTAAAGTCACCAACGTATAAATAGAACTTTCCTAATGTCTTGAATGTATTAAATCATGAGAATAGTTGATAGAACACTGCTCCCTAAAGCAATAAATACCTTGAAAAACTCTCACACCCATCCCCTTTCCTTACAAGCACACCGCATACAACAATGCAGCCAAAGCACACTATGCTGTACGCCTGACATGACCTACCGTCACAGGCAACAGAATCATACTCTATTATAACCTGACAGGACCTATCGTCTCAGGCAAAGTACACACGCAGGCTACTGTACACCTGACAAGACATGACGTCTCAGGCGAAGCACACTCGATTATACACCTGTAGTCTTTAGGAAAAGTACACACTAAACCGTAAACTTTAGTGCAATCAACCCTATAACGCAAACACTACAATGTACACCTGACAAGACCTATAGTCTTGGGAAAAATACAGCACAAGGTACATGACCCCTCAACGCACACCAAGGTAAAATAATAGTACAGGGTACATGACCCCTAAACTCACCCCTAGGTAAAACAAAAGTACAAATTACACGACCTTTCAACGCAACAGAATTCCACAAAGGCAAAGCCACACATTTTACAAGACCAGACACCCAAACATCGCACAACACGCATAAGCTAGGAATTAATAATGGCCTCACTAAATCAGCACAACATAGGCAGAACCACACCCAGTAAGAATATAGTGTACAAGATAGCAAACAAACAGGGCACGCCATAGCATGTGGCATAACCAACACACCGAGCAGGAACATGGCATACTTGGCAGCAAACTCAGCAAGATTGAGCATGGCATATATCACCCATGGCTGCAAAATAGAAGAAGACACACAACAACATGACAGCAAGCATGCGGCATGCATTGTACGCAGTAGTACATTGAAAAAATAGCAAACCTAATGTGTGACCTGAACCAATAAGAGAGGAAGACAATAAGCAACTCAGCACTGCAAATAAAACATATATGCATGCTTGCTAAACACCTTGTCCAGTTTAGTCACTGATGCAACCCCGATGAGCGATATCTCACCCGAACCCATTGTACAAGTAGCATTAGAACAACTTCACCTTCAGACCCCTTACATTATCGGGATGGACACAGAAAGGAAAACATGCTTAAGTTGACACTTCTCCAAGTGGGATAACGAGCCGCTGATGACTGTTGAAGGACTCCAACAAACACTCACTGTTGATCAGTTCCAGACAGTCAGAATGCTTTACTCCTCCTAATTACCATAGAGATATGTATGGACGCAGAGTAGTGCACCCATGGTCCTTTTCTGTTACCGAGTAGCGCACAGGAGAGCACACTGTAATAAATAAAAATAAATTTGACAAAACTCTACACTGGCCGTTCTCGTCTTTCTTGTGATGTTGATAAAAGAAAGTAGCGCACCTATGTAATGCGGAACCACTGGGAAACCATATTCCCCTCTATAGACATTTCCAGTTCCTGTTGCAACTGACCCGGCAAGTGGCGGCGCATGCTAGGCTCTAAATGAGGCATACTACAACCCGCGCAAAGCCTCGCTCTTCAGTATGACTGCCACAGCGTCAGCGCGCGTTCAAGACTCTGACGCAGTGCACACACAGAAAGACGTTCTGATCACAGCCGCACACACGTCACAGCAGGATTGTAGTCGTTGGAAGGCCCATGAGAAGGTACACAATGTCTTTTGCTCCCAGCAGATGAACTCCAGCACGCACACAGCTCATCACTCACCACAAAAATAAGCGGGAATGAATCTTGGTTATTGTATCCACTCCCAGACAGCACACTGACTCCGTCAGTCTCCTTACGCCATTACCCCGAGTCAAAAATATCCGTTTGCTGCTCCATCACTAAAACAAGTCACAACTCCGAAAGCCAGTTCACAGCTTGAGTTTTCCCCAACTTCTTGTTTTATTTATATTTATTTGAGCGTTGCTGGTTCTTTGGGTGTGCACCTCCCAATAAACATAGATTAGTATTATGACAACAGAGCAAACGGGACTCAAACATGTTGTTCTATTATGTTCTTAAGATCCTTCATGTAAGAAAGCTGAAACGCCCCAGACAGCCTCTCCAGTTGGTAAAAGACACTGGTGGGGCTAACCAGAGCGTTTCTTACCTTCAAGCTTCAGTTTCCTTTATTTCAGGTTTCAAACATCCACAGCATCTTCCTATACACACAGGTTCTTCTTTTAAATTGTCGCCAAAATGTTGTAGATCAAAAGAAGTCCAGATGTAGCCAAATTGTAGGTTATAACAGGATGGTTTATCCAAGTTCAGTTACAGGAGAATAAGATGGTAAGTGTGATGATAGATATCCCCACCAGGCAGGAGCAGCCTCCCAGCAGCTCAGCCTGCACACTCCAACTGACACTCAGCACATCACCAGGCACCCATGCATTCCGTGACCTCACCAAGCATTCCGGCACTCATCCTGCCTGAGCAGTAGAGAAGATGTGGGTAAGGAAAAGGAAAGGCAACAGTTGAGTCACATCACCCTGTCATCCTCTAGTACTGCTACAGCAGACCCGCGCAAAATGGTTATGCTTCCCATACTTGTTGCATATCTTTCCTTGTGCCGGCACTGGGCCGAGGGAATGCAACTTGCAACCACATTAGTCACAGACTGATGCGCTGGAGGCCACTTTTGAGGGCTGTCCACTGGAACACAATTTGCGTACGAGATCTCAAATTTGAGGTGAGGACCTACTAATTTTTCATAAGGGCTCTTCCATTCGCTCTGCTTTGCTGTGCGATAGCTTGTGAGTGCGACCGAGGGCCAACATTTCTTCTATCTTCATTCAGGGTTCTTTCAGGATGAGCTGCCAGAACACTCAATTTGTACCCATGGTTGATTTAGGCTCAGAGCTCTTAATGGGGATCATCATCCATGCACGTGCTAGCCATTTTGCATTAACACGTGTAAAAGTCATCAATGGATTCATCGTCCCTCTTGCATGCCTGCCGTAATTTGAAGTTTACATTGAGCATCACGGTGGCGGCATTGTAGTCATCCTCATCACCTGTGTTAGGCGAGTTTGAAAACGTCTTCGCCCACATAGTGCAGCAAAAGGAAGCGCTTTATTCCGGGATCATCTTCGCGGGTAGCACAGAAGTAATATATGAGTCTTTTAAGCATGGTTTTACTCTTGTGGAGGCCATCACTGCGGAGGCCGTCACTGGGTCTGCTAACACATTGACTGGCGGAAGAACATCGTTAGCTTGATGAGCAGGCTGTCCACCCATGCATTAAACAGGTGCAGGTGGGCATCCTCAATTGGCTGGAGCCATACCGTCTGGATGTGGGTTGGGCTGGTCTTGGTACTTGGCCGGTATTTGTGCTTGTTAGGTGCAGGATCCAAAGCGATCAGAGTGGAGTGGCTCACTGGAGGATGGTGGATGTCACGTCTTGTGGATGAGGTCATGCTACAGGAATATGCTGCTGCAGGCCAGGGCTCACCCACGTGCCGAGTCAGGCCCCCGTAGATTCAGTGGTGATGGACCAGGTGAGCGGGAACATGCCACAGGCTGCTTCTCATCATCAGTGTACTACTGCTGGCAGCAGCTAGAAGAGATCCTATGAGTTTGGGCCTAGCTGGGCACTGGGCAATACAAACACACCTCACACAGGTTACACAGTATGGACCCCGCCCACAGTGCATCCCGTTATTTATACAGGAGCTCATGCCTGACCTCAAGGTGCGTGTGACGTCGGGGGCAGCTTACTTTGTTCCTTGAAACACTAGAACAGTACAGTACAGTAGCTTGTGATGGCCCAATTTAATGGAGCAGAGGGTTGAAAGAGGAAGGAAATCAGGTTAGCTGTTCAGATGAAACCAGTTTTCCTGGTCTCCACTGCACACATTGCCCTTTTATCAGGAGTAAGACCACAAATAGGGGGGTGCATAATGAGGCAGGCCTGGTGGCGGCCCCTGCACTTCTCTGAGGTGTATGTAATGGGGCAGAGACCAGCACTTAGCTGCTCTTCTGAATCATACCAAAAACATACACAGCTTACTGTGGCGGCTGGCACGGATCGAGGGTGACGGCGCAGGCTGGGGAGAGGGGGAGGGAGAGGGAGAGAAAAAAAATAAAGCTTAACTCCTCGCGGCGAAACTCCGTTCAGGTTGAAAGGGGAAACAGCCAGGCTCCCCTGACCAATCACAACGCTGCAATGCAGCATTGTGATTGGTCTGAACGCCGTGGTTCGCCACTCAGATGGGGAATAGGGTCTGAGTATCCTCTACATGCAGACTGTAATGCAGTCTGCATGGGTAACATGCAAAGTGCATATGACCATTCAGCCACCTGAGAGGGCCTGTCAAACAGCCATGCGCACATTTACAGAGCTGCAACACTCCTTTCCCTGCTCTGAGAGCAGAGCAGCCCCACCCTGCAAAGACAGGAACAAATAAAATGATAATGACATCCAGTTATTATCATTTTATTTTTCCTTCATTTCCACTGCTAAAAGCTGTGGGGCGATGCTCCTATGCCTCAACAGAGGAGCCGCCACTGATGTCTTAGAGCCAGCCCACCGCCTACTATTAGTTGGCTTCTTGTCACTCTCCTTTACTTGCTACTTATTCAGTAGCTTTCCTTCCTCTGCTCTCTGAGCGTGCCCCTCTTCTGGATCAAACCCTCTTTACCATCTTTTGACTGGACGACTTGTATACTTTCAGTGCTCATATATTTGGGAATTTTTTTTTTCTTTCAGCACTCAATGAGAGTGCATGTGTTTCTTGCTCTTTCCCTCAAGTGCTGATATTCTGCCAAATAGCCACTTTCCATTTCACGGTCCATTTTGCGGCCTCCTTCCCCACTTACTCTCCCCATCATATGCTGCTTATACCTTTAAAAATCAGCCCCAACCCACGCACTCCTTGTTGCTTCCTCCACAGGCCACAGTTTTTTTTTTATAGAAACATATTTATTTCGGCCCTACTCCCTCCTTGCTTCCTTTTTGTGGTCCAGAAAACTAAAATAGTTTAACTAAGTTGTTTGTAGGACGGTGGACCCATGCCATATGTAGTGAAATTTCATTTATTATTTGCTGTTTTGGATTGGTAAAAAATAACAAATACAGTGGCGCTCAAGTATTTCAATAGGCGGGTGCATGCGTCACCACGTATGCGTGCTTCTACGGAATGATGTGGCAGGAGCGTTATTATGAGTAGACACTCATGCATTCATTGTGTAATCGTATCTTCTTTTTTTGCTTTGGCAGATGCTGTACCACATCTGCAAAAAGCTGTGGGAAAGCCAAAGGTCCTTAGCGAATGCTGGTTCAAATCGTTTTCAGGTTAGCGTCATAAGACAGGAAACAAGACTACAGATCCCAACATGCTCCGATTTGTTAAATGAAAATCCAGGACTGGGGCACTCTTTCCTGGTGACATGGAGCCATCTGGTCACCATAGTTATGCAGGTACTTACAGGCTGGCCTGCGCCCTTCACTACTGATGGGCACTTTAGCAAAGGACACCGCGGATATAAAACGGCCTGTGGTCCGCATTCATGTTCACCCTTTCCCTTGAAACAAATAAAAGCATCTAACCACAGTTCTAAAAACAAGTGGCTTTAAAAAGTCCACCGAAAGCCACAGCCTTGTCCTCGGAAGGCGTCATTTTTGGAATTCCTGGGCAGTGAGAAGAAGCTCGGTTGTCAACAGAGCTCTGTTCACAGAAACGAGGCCGGGCGTGGAAGAAGGGCCGCCATTGTTCCGCGGCGTGGTGTGGGCCGCAGGAATGCGCAGGGAATGCACCGTCTGCGTGTCGCGGAGAGAGGGGGCCATTGTGGCCCTGGCGCTGCGTGGAAGGCCCCGGGCGTGGCCATGACCTCACGTCCGTCCGTCAGCTTCCTCCTGATTCTAAGCTCAGACGCGGAAGTGTGAAGGTGCTTAGCGCGGTCCGAGCAAGGCTTCCAGCTCCTGGCATTCTTCGGAGGCTGCAGAGCTCAGCCGCCGCGGTCCGTGGGAAGGGAGATACGCAGAAGCCTTTTAAGGGTCCACTTACAGTTTACAAGGCCGCCAGGGCTATTTTAAAGTACTTTTATCTCGCCTTGGAAATGCCTCAGAAACCCGAGCGGCAGAGCGTCGGGGAGCCGTTCATAAACATAGGTTTAGGTGCAGACAGCCTAGCCCATTGGTAGGGGGGCGGGGGGGTGGTTACAGCAGGGCGACCCCAATTGTTGGAGGTCACCCCAGAGACATTATTATATAGTTATCCCACAATGCATCTCTGTTATAACTCCTTTTGCAGTGTTATAATTTGGAATTATGACTAGCCTATTTTTAAATCTTTAGACTTTGTAAGGTTTTAGCAATAAACATAAATAGAAGATTGTGGGGCAGTGTAAAGGTGTTCAGGTCCTCGCACAAGCGCTATACCTTAAAGGAGAAACTCTGCCTCTTATTAAGCAAAAAAAAGAATTAGGAACGAGTGTTTTGGGCCTATCCAAGTGATGTTAATTTCTACTAAAAGTGGCAACGCAACACAGGTGAGTGAGTTAGTGGGGAAGGGACTTGATTAACCGGAAGATGTCTACACAAAAAGCAAACTCAGATGTCCTGCTGATGTAGAAGGTAGGCTGCTTCTTTTGAGACAACAGTGAACCTGCAGTATAGCCTAACCTGAGTTCATAGCCGGACTGGCCCTACGGGGCATCGGTTGTTTTCCACGGAGGCTACAAGGTCGGGGCTGGTATTGTAGCAGTGCAGCAGTTTTAAAAGCGCCCATGCAGAGTTCCTTTCAGATCCAGTAGTTTTCACGCAATAATAAAAGTGTCTAGATAACTCTCGTGATTCATGTACCTGCTGCTGAGAGATGGGAATTTAGTCTAGTGCTAGTTTTGACTCATCTAAGGTAGCGCAGAGGGTTAATGTGCCTGCTGCAAAGGACGTGTACCATGCAGATTACAGAACAATATTTGATGTGCATAGCTTAGTGGGTCACTGTGTTTGTCGCAGAGACTCTTTTGTTACTGGCCAGTTCACAAATTAGAATCATAATCTAGCACAGTGTGCTATGCAGGGTCATTAATGAGCCTCATGCAAACTACATGGTACAGATTAGAAAGTTGTATATATTTTTGAGTCTATCATTATCCTAATGTTGCTAAAAAGGGTTTGTATGGGTAGAAAGAAATTCTTCTTCTTAAATCCGTCCCTATCCAGTGTGTTACGTGCTGAATCCTAGGTTTATGCTTCCCCAGGACAAGCACTCTTAAGAATGCCTACTAGTATAGACCTAGAGACTAGTATAGACATTATGACACCTTGTATTATGGTACATTTTCTATACACTGATTCACATATGTATGAATCATTGTCTGTGTGTGATTGATGCAAAGCGCTCCGACACCCTACACTGGTATGAGAGGTACTATAATATGAGAGGGGCTATGGAAAGATGAGGGGTTGTTTGAGAATGATAGTGAGGGAATCCTTGAATAAAAACATCCAAAACTGTTGAATCCTGGTGCGCTCTAAGGTCATCATTTACTATGCTTTAAAAGCGAATACAATAGAAAATATAACGAAAAATGTGTTGTAAAATCTACCATTTTTGCCCAAGATTTCTTGGGGTGCCGAACCCCCCAAAACCTTGTTATAGTGGTCAGGCTCGGTTACTCTGCACTGTACGGGGACTAGTCAGACAAAATTTGTCAGGGCTGCTATGGACTCCCAGTCCAGCCCTGCCTGAGTTACCCAATGCTTGTGGTGAAGCTGCAATGGATTATGTCGGAAAATATTTCGAAGGATATCACTGTCGCTAGAAGCCACATAGGGGCATATTATCAAGCAGGGCGGTAAAATAATCGCCGCTTTAGCGGCAGGAAACTGCCGCTAAAGCGGCGATAATGGGCTTGATAATATGCCTGTGAGAATTCCAATAGAAGCCCATTGTTGTAGTATAATGAAGAACTCTTGAAGCACAAAGACGAGGTAAGAAGATATCCTTTATTTCCTGTCATCCGCTCTCCTGACACTGGAATCCTCCCATGTCAACATTCTACTGTCACCTCTCGAGGACCATACCAACATGGAAATGGCAGAGGGGTGTGCGGAACATACAATAAGTGTAACAGAAAGTGAGATTACAACACCCATGTTGACAGCAGAACATGGGCTTTTATTGGAATTCTCTGTGGCATATTATCAAGCCCATTATCGCCTTCTTTAGCGGCAGTTTTCTGCCGCTACAGCAGCGAACATTTTAACGCCATTTCTTGATAATATGCCCCATAGTTATTACCCCAGCACTTGTACCATGTAAGTTAGTTTGCTGTGACATCACCATCAGGTCACATGTCACTGGATGCCTTTTCCAAGAACATCATCTTTTTGAGAGCTATTAGTTTTGTAATATGAAGTATCCTACCTCTTTCATACCCAGGATGTTGACAGGTATTTAATAACTGGCTGAGCTAGGTCCACTTAACTAAGAGTTTATCTGGGTGCAAACGGATGACCCTGGTTAGCGAGGCCAATCTATTTGACATGATGGCCTAAGTCTCTGGGAAACCACAGAACCTAGGTTGAAACTGGCACTGTCCTTTTATACAGTAAGGCAGTATGACCACCACTTGCCCTGAAGCACATCCTGATGCGCAAACCTTCCAAGTATAACCCTGACCTCATTAATCCAGTTTCATACGTGTGAATGCGAACACGTCATATGACCATTTCAGTGTAAAGGCTTACTTGGCTTCAAAATGATTTTGCCCTTCCGTTAATGCCAATAAACTACACTACAGCCTAGAACGAGTGATGCTTATTTCTCCTATGGCTCCGTAAAGCATTAATGTGGTCGTAATAGCTGATGACTGCACAGTCGTTAATTACAGATAACCAGTGGTAGGCTATTATCCCTATATTGGACTTTGGTACCCATAGATCAGCCTGTGGTACTCTTGTCTGCAAGGATCAGTATACAAAGTTATCCGTGGTTTCCATTTCTTTTCCTTCTCCTACCCCTTAGCAGCAGATAAAATGTTGTTGGGCTGAAGGGTTAATCCTGTGATGTCACTGGGGTGAAAGAGTGCATGATGACTTCTGCAACTGCTGGCAAATTTGGTGACTAGATGTCCCTGGATAACTGCTGGCACTGTGAACACCCTCCGTTCCACGGTTTTGGAGCGCTAAGATGCAGACCTGGAAAGACAACACGAGCTCGTCTGCACAGCTGGCAAACACTGGACGTCAAAATCTGTATTTTTGCTTTTCATTACACTCCTGTTGCTGAACAAATGCAGTCCGCTTTGCCAACAATCCCTCTCGCGGAGGAAGTTTGCTAAGATGTTTGTCTTGATCCCCCTACAGCCCATGGGAAATGGATACGTTTGGGCCAACTGGAGAGAAAAAGAATACGTCATAACTGTAGTTGGCTGCAGGATTGTTTAATGGACGGAAAATCGACCTTCTAGGAAAACAGCTGTAATTGTACTTTCTCTTCCTAGAGCATGAGCTATGGTCAGGAACTGCCAAAGTGAAGAAAACTACAACTCCCATGTGTCCCAGAGGAATTCAGCTTCTCGTATGGATTAAATATCGACTGGTCGAAAGCTGACAAATATTTGTAAACAGATAAATGTTCACAATGTATACAAACATTGAAAGCATTTTTCTTCTGTAAGAGAGCCTCTATCACGGAGGACCGCTTCATAAGTTCCAAGGCTTTTCACATAGCCAAACCATAACCCTTGAGGAGAAATACCAGGCATCCTCTGAAGCTAACCTCAGCAATGAGCAATTATTGGGGAAATCCTTAACTAAACACCACTGGTAATTCCTTATGTTCTCAAGTTAGTCCTCATTAAAATGTCAATTGAACCGCCACCGGCAGGCCGTCAGTGGCGGTCCCACAGACATCCAAGATAGCCGTCCGACCGCCGCATTACAATGTGGTCGGTCAGGCCACAGCGGTTGGAGGGACAGACCGACGTCTCCGACAGACTCAAGGAGCCCATCGGGCATCAGTCGGACCCTAATCCCTACAACAAAGGCAGTACCTGCACAGGCAAAGCCACAGGGATTAAGATGTCCATTTCCCACAGCCTTTCCATTGCGGCCCCACCACCATGAGCAGGATGTCGGAAAGGAACTTTGGGGCCCCTTAGCAGAACCCCTATCTCCCATGGGCCTCCACTATGTGGCCAGGGGGCACATGTGGTGCCCCCCCAACCATCCATACACCGTCTGCCAGGCACCACATTGCGCCTGGCAGACGGTGCATGGATGTTTAAAAACATCCCTTATTCTATTGTAGTTTGTGCTACAGCCCTTTTCCGGGCCGCAGCACAAACCGCAATAGAGAAAGGGATGTTTCCGACTGCCTGCACAGCCGTCGCATCATAATCTGGCGGGTGGGATCTCGGACTACTTTTCGGGTGGTCCCACTCTCACTGTAATGTCATTGGACGAAATAAGGGCCATAGTTTCAACCTGAGACATCTACACAATAGGTTAGTGGCCAATGTGCAGATCCGTAAGTACCACTACTCATCACCCATGACACTGTAGAAAATGGTAAATGAATTTGCCTGCCTTAGTGTAGCTATGACCTCCTTCAGCCATGTGTTCTTGCTCATGCTACTGTTTTCCACAAGACGTCCGACAGTCTCTGATGTTGATGTGTGCTGCATATTGACACTCAAGGTATTAATTAAAGAAAAGCTTGCTCAGCTGCTTGTTCAGCGGCATCTCCTCCTCTTGGCCCGGCCAAACGGTTATGTACACTTTGCATGTTCTCCACCCAGGCTGCATTACGGCCTTAGTGGAGCAGAGGCCCATGCTTCCACTCTCTCTCTGAGCACCGAACCACTGCGCTCAAACCAATCAAGACGTTGCATTGTGATTGGTCAGGGGAGCTGGGCTGTTTCCTCTTTCGGCTGGAAAGGAGGGACGACGACGAGGGACGACGCAGAGAAATGCAAGGAAGTAAAGTGAGGCGGCGACTTGTGACGGCTGCACACGGCACCAGCAGGTACGTTTTATTTTTTCTTTATTCCACCCCCCCACGATTCCATGCCCCAGACCCCGCCTCCAACCAGCCGCCACTGATAACTGTTTACATTTTAGAAACTCTTGAGGGACATTTCCCCAGTTCTCATGTACTCAGCTGGTACCTCCATGTATTACTTGTGAACATTCTGTAAGGTGATATCAGAAACCCTGTCTAATAAAGTACAAATTTGAGTCTTGCTTGTACTCGACCAGCTTGACTTCACTGATCATTTCCTGGGTATTCCTTGCTCTGTTAATATGTGATTCACAGATTATTATTTTTTGTTATGTTATTAAATGCTTTTAGACTAAACCCAATATGAAATGAAACTCCCTTTTACAGAATGTAATGGCTAGCAGCAGACATCAGAGTTGAATTGGACTTTACTCGATAATCACAGTCACCAAAGTTAAAAATGAATTTTGCCCATGGGAAGCTTGGGTGAAGGATGACCTGGAGTTCAGCTGGCTCCACAGGTAATACATATACTAAAGATTCAAGTCTGTTTGTGATTATTGATTACTTATTTGGTATGTCTGGGCAGGTGTCAATGGGATGGACCAGTTGAATAGGAGAAGGAGAGAATACCTGGGAATTAGGAAGTAGTGTAACTGATATCCAGAAAACTAGAGCAGAAATCTCAGGGGGGGTAGAATTGGTTACTTAGGTCCCAGTGCCATTGGATGAATGCTTTGGAAAAAGTACACTGGTTTAGCTGACCAGACCTTCTGCAGACCTCAACGGGCTGTGGCCAGAGGTGTTCCTTTCCCACCTCCTCTATGGGGAGGAGCTGGAGTGTTAGGTGGCAGACTACATAACTCGTCTCCTGGTTGTGAATGCAGTTGTAGCAAATCAAAATGGGTGCTAAAGAATCGGAAGTATCACAGTAAGTGGAACAAGGCATCACCTAAAGGAACTTCTGCCCATACCATGCCATCAACAAGTGCAGGTACATAGAGAATTGGAATTTGATGCAATGCCTAATGGTGACAAGGGCAAGACCTGTATGGATGAAACAACCTTCAATATTGAAAATTGAAATACCTTAAGAAAAAGTTAAAATAGCTTAAGAACAAACCAACTCCAGAGTGATGGTAAGGTTTTCTAAATTGGTATGTGTATTACATGAAAAACCAACAGAATCACACATGCAAGGTCCTAAAAACACCAAAGTAGCAATTTTAGGGATGAGGTAAGAGCACTGGCTCCTTCATACTTTTTCTCCAAATATCTAATATAATCCATGAGAAACCGAGGAGAGGGAGGATGCCATATACGATGTCTTTAGTTTTCCAAGTTGGTAGGGGTTGCTGGGGGGTTCACCTTAGGTGGCACCAACAAACGGCGCAGTGCGAGCCATGGAGCTGCCGAAGATGGAAATGGCAGGGTCTACGCAAGCAAGCGCAACAGGCTACAGCTTGACTGACAACACGGTGATAAGCACAAGAGCAAGAGAGTCTGACATAACTCTGGATTTGCCACCATTAGTTTGGTCTCGATTGTTACCCCACCGATCACTCATACATGTTCAGAGCAACCGAGCATGCAGTCTGACTATTACCTGGAATAGTCTGAGACCGACAGCCCGACGAAGTCCTAGAACAAGTATCTGGATCTTCTCCTAGTGATGAGGACAGCAATGACTCTAGTGACCTTCCACATGTTCAGCTCGATATCCTTCATCCTTTATGACAACAGCCTGACCTCAGAAAAGAGGAACCTGTCAATTCCCCAAACATGTGATGGAACCCATAGAAATTCATGAAGAATGACAAACTGCCCTCGAATGTTAGAATCCTATTTTAGGTGGCTGTATATTCATTATTTATTGTCTCCATAAGTGCTTTGTTGAATACTGGCACGGATGTCTGACCTACTGAAACTGAATGGACCCAAATCAACAATTGTAATCAAAACAAAGGTGAAGTCCCTGCTCATTTCCTTTATCGTTTGAAAGATTTATTTAATTGTCACTCTGGTGTTGCAATTGCTGCCGAACAGCGCAAGAAGCGGTGAGAGCTGCTTTTATTCAAGGGCTAGTACCAAGATTAATCGAGAACTCCATGTATTGGAGAGAAAACAAAAATCTGTCAATGTTTTGCTGTAGCTAAGCATTATGTAGCTGTTTAAGAAATTAAGAAGGAATACACTGAATTCAAATTAATGTTGTAGCAAATGCGGTTGCTCCAGCAGACGGGTGGAGATGGGGATTGGGGAGTCAGGATGAATGGAGTGGGCAGGGTGGCCAGCGAGTTGGAAGACTAAGGAGGGGACAAGGGTGGGAAAAAGGACAGTTTGCGCTCTTTGTAATTTCTCCTGTTTCAATTTTGTTCATTTATGATACTAGAAATAAGATTCCACAAATTTACCCTAGAAAGCTCAAGATCAGCCAGAACAATCTAATTTCTCTCCTCCTGCTTCAAAAAGCACCCACCACTCTAGGATAGCCTAAAGGAAGCCTAGTGATCTGTACACACTTGAATGCCACTGGATCAGAAAGGGTTGTATGAGCAATGTGTCAGAAATAGAAAAAAAAAACCAATACATTGTCTAGGACTAGTTCAACGTCCCCGCTTAGCACACCATGAATTGTATCTAATATTTAAACTCCTTCATATCATTTCAAATTTTGCATGAAGTACTTTATTCAATCATTGTTTCAATGTCACATTCATCGTGTTCAGTAGTCACACGTAAAACGTCAATTCGTTTTTCATTTGTTGAACCGATCCCAAAGCATTTCAGGACAAAGCCCTTCATTAGGGGAACTTATCCTATAATATAACCAAAATGCATATTAACAATGATCAGAACGGAACAGCTTTCTTAAATCAATCATAATACAACCAAAGAAATTGGAAAGTGAGTGAAGACGTCCACCAAATGTATGCGGTACCTCTTAAAAAAATCAATCATTAAGACAACCTTGAACTTTCAGGAAACATCCCGTGGAAGGAGGTGAAATGGTCAACAACTTTACTGAAACTATGTTTGTCTGTAGCAGAAAAAGTGAAGAATAAAAGATTAAGAGGCCAAAATAAAGTATGTGACTAAAATTACAATGCTTGTGAATGCCGATGTAACCAAAATAACCCAAAGTGAAAAAGAAAAACTTATGGGTGTAGCTCCAAGCAGTCACCTACCGTCCATTATAAGACCGGTGTTTTTCCAACGTGTCTGTATGCAGTCACATGAAAGTCTGTTAGTAAAGTGGCCATTTTCACAACCTGATTACAGAAAGAAACAGAGAGCACTACGTGCAAGTCGACTAAACCTAAATAACCGTGTCCACCATCTTAACCCCTTCCCCGCTCATGACGGAACCGTTCCGTCATGAGCCACGGTTGCCGTGTGCTCATGACGGAACGGTTCCGTCATGACACGCCTGTTGGCGGCCGCTCCGCCTACGCGGCGCTGTTTCCCCACCTGTGCGGGGGGACAACTCAAATGGGCGGAGTCATGACAGAACCGTTCCGTCATGAGCACAGCTCAACTGTGGCTCATGACGGAGCGGCTCCGTCATGAGCACAGGCCCACCGCGCTGCCCCCCTGCCCCCCCCAGCGCTGCAGCGGAATGTCCGCAGCAGCGAAGGGGTTAAAGCGGGCAAATGCTAAATGAGTGCTCTGAAAAAAATAACACCTAGTGTAAATACCAGAATCAAATAGTGCGGAAGTGGCTGAATATAACGGAAAGGTGATCCAGAGTGAATGAATAGTAATACTAAAAGAAACTCTATGCACCTCACGTGGTCCGTCCATGTGAATGAACAGAATAGATCAAAACCATAAAAGTTTAACAATGAGATGCGGAGTATCTAATTAACAGGAAACGTGAAAAAAGGAAGACAGGGCTCAGAAATTACACATTATGGATAATATCTTAAATCTAGTCGATCATTTAAACCTTTTGGATTACATGAATCAAGTTTGTTTATCCAAAATGATTCTCGCTGAAGCAACCATTATTTATTGTTTATTCCCTCTTGGATCAACACGGTTTATAGAATAAGAAACCGCAATTGGCTGACGTGTTTGTATTTGGTGAAGTGTACAGCAACCGGTGATTTCTCGTAATGATTACTGATATTGCTTTTGTGTTCAGTGAGTTGTACTTTTATCTTGCGCTCAGTTTTGCCTATGTAGACCAAGCCAAATTGACATTTTAACATGTAAACAAACTTTTTTGAATTGCACATGGCTGTAGTTTAAAGTTTGATGGAAGTACCTTGAATGGGTGCATGATGGTGTTACCCTTAATGATATTGTTACAACGTCCTTAATTCAAACAAGGTATGGTTCCTCTGTGAACGGTTGAGGTGGATTGGAATGATTTACTCAGATATTCTTTAAGATTTTTAGTTCTTTGGTAGACAAAAAGTGGAGGATGTTTAAAAATCCCTCTGAAATCAACTTCAGTTTGTAACATTGGCCAATGTTTCAACACAATCTTTCTTATTTGCTGACTTTGAGTAGAAAATTTAGAGACAAATGCCGTTCTTTCAGACTTTTTTGTTGATTTCTGAGTAGGGGCGATATTCTGAGCCAGCATTGGAGGCCAATACACTCTTCCTCACCTGCTTGATTCCCTGGGCGTTGCCTCGTGGCCGTTGTCCGTCTCCCTCCCGCCGCCGCCATTCTAACACGGCCGCTGTGCGGAGGGGGACTACCCTTCCCAGGATCCTCAGCACCGGATAGGAAGGGGAACGGGAACCCGCCCACTGAACTCTCGCGCCTGGCGGCGCTTAAAACCAACGTGAGCTACCGCCACGCGGGTCCGCGCGCTAATCCCGGGCAAAGGGCGGGCCCTCTGTGGCCCTCAGAGGCACGCAGGAGGCCGGGCTGGGCCACACCTATTGGAAGAAAAACCAAGGTACTGTGATCTGGCTGCTTGATAAGTCAATAGTGGCTGACACGTTAGGCTGGAGCGGTGGACAAATGTCATAACATCTATAAGTCGGATGTGGTTGTTCCATTACATAAGCCTGGTGATTCTAATTGATATATCCGATGTGCCCTGATTTGTTTGGATTGTGAAACACTGAATCTAGGTAACAGCGCAAGGCGAAGCTATCGCTCATATCTTTTTAGCTAATTGACAAAAAGACTAAGCTGCTATTTTGTATTTTGTATTGTGCTTGGTGTACCGATACACATTGCTCATTTGCATGACGTTTTTAAATTACTTTTAAATGTTTTATAATCAACTGTGCTCTTGCATATTGGGAACTACTTGCTTCTGGGTCTAATTACTCACCTGCTGCAAACAGTGTGTGCTCTCTTCGCGGGTCACGGTCCCCGGTCCGTCACGGCTAAAAGTGCCGATTGAACAGAGGGACGAACGCGACTCCGCCTACCTCCCGACCTTCATTTCCTGTTCCAGGGTATTTTAGGCAGATGGTTTGCCGGCCGCGCAGCGGACGCGCGCAGCAGGCGCGCCTAAGGCAAGCCCGTCTGCGCCCGTCCGCGACCGGCCGCCGACCAGAGCCGGCCAGCATGCCAGTTGTAGGAGTGGTCGATCTGTTTGCTGGTCGCGGGACGAGTTGCTGGATCTCCAAGGTCCTCTCTGCGCTAGATCTCATCAGTTTGACCTAGCGGCTGCCCCATTGCCACTTAGCTGCGGGACCTTCCAAAAGAGTCTGTGTTTAGATCAGGCTACCAACACAAGACAAACTGGTCCCCGGGGCCTTTTAAAGGAGCGTAAGGTTAATATAAAGGCAGCCCTTATTAATTGCAGATCTTTGGTTAGGCATGCAACAGAGGTGTGGTCACTTCTAAACGATGGGATTTGGGACTTGCTGTTTTTGACAGAAAACTGGCTCCACCTGGATACGGTTACATCAATTGCTTTGGCTATACCCTCTGGCTTTAACTTTTTCTGTGCCAATCGGGAGGGCGGAAAGAGAGGGGGTGGGGTGGCCATTATCCTCAAGGATTCGTGGGAGATGGCATCCTCGGACTCGCTGGCTGAGCAGGGCATTGAGGGTCTTAATTTCTGCATACAATTCAATCCGACTTTTGCCCTTGCTGGCATCCTTATTTACAGACCCCCTGACTGTGCTACAACGGCTCTCCAGAATCTATGCAGTTTAATTGCCGAAAAATCAGTTAAGTACACCAATTTTATGGTTCTAGGAGATTTTAATGTACATGCTGGCGATGCTAACAGCGCACAAGCAGGTCAACTTATATCTGCTTTAGCTGGCATTGACCTCATTCAACAGGTTTTCTCGCCCGCGCACATTGCAGGCCACACCTTAGATTTAGTATTTACCACTCTTACTGATTTAAATATGGAGAGTCCAATTCCGTTAACGTGGTCAGATCATTATCTGATCCCTTTTGGCTTTACCCTGCCAAATGGTGGGCAAGCGGAGGGCTCCCGCTGGACGCTAAAGAGAAATTGGAAAAACCTGAATGAAGCTGGCCTAAGCACTGTTTTACGGGCTACTCGTCCCCACCTATCCTCTGACCCAAATGTAGACGCAGTCTCCATTCATCAATGGATTGCCTCTGCAGTAGACTCGGTAGCTCCGGTTAGAGTAGTCAAATCCACGAGATTGTCCCCGACTGCCGCCTGGTTCTCATGCGCCCTTAAAGTAAGTGCAAAAGATTGGAGCGCCAGTGGAGAGTGAGTTATAGCGACTCAACCAAGGCTTCCTACAAAAAAGCATTAAAAGACTATCATAAGGACATAAAAGCAGCTATGAGAGATTACTTTATCAACCGCATCCAGAATGCAGACCACTCTGGTCGCGAGGTTTTTAAAGTAGTTCAATCCTTTTTTAACCCTAAGGCACTGGAGACCAATGTCAGACCCACCCCAGCCCTGTGTGGCAAAATAGCCAATCACTTTGAAATCAAAATTTTAAAGGTCTACGACTCCTTCGCACCATCGGAGCCAACTATGGCGCCAGACAAATCTCCAATCGCGTCAGATTCTCCTATGCTTATCAATTTTACGCCTATACTATTAATGGATGCTCTAGCCGTAATTCAGAAATGTCGCTCAGGCGCTCCTGATGATCCCTGCCCACCTAAATTATGGAAAATAATATCCGCCCCTATGGCGGATACATTACTCCAGCTATGGAACTCCTCGCTGGACACGGGAATCTTCCCGGACTCTTGGAAACATGCAACTCTTCTACCACTACGAAAGAAACCGAATGGTGACCCGGACGATCTTAGTAATCTCAGACCTATTTCCTTGCTCTCCGCCCCAGGCAAGATGCTGGAGAAACTGGTGCAACCTCAACTGACCTCCTTCATCGAGCTTAGAGGGTCACTGCATGATACACAATCAGGCTTCAGGGCCGGTTTCAGTACAGAAACCGTGCTCCTTGAGGTCGCAGAGTCAGTTAGATGGGCTCTGGACTCAGGAGCCTCGGCAATGCTGGTGCTCTTGGATCTATCTGCGGCGTTTGATACCGTGGACCACTCTATACTGATCCAGAGATTACACGCCGCGGGATTTGAGGGTAAAGTTCTGTCCTGGCTGACATCCTATCTGAGGGGCCGTACTCAGAGGGTCGCCCTTAAGCCATATGAGTCCGATCCGAAACAGCTGTGGTGTGGTGTCCCACAGGGATCGGCCTTGAGCCCCCTACTCTTCAATTTATACCTCGCTCCGCTCTTCTCTTTGATCGCCAACTGGGGTGTTAAAGCGATTTCCTACGCTGACGACACCCAGTTGTTTTTCTCTTTCAAGGAGCAGACGGAGGAGGCTTTTAAGAATTTTAAAGGCTGCTTACGGGATATTGCGGCTTGGATGAACTCAAACAAATTAAAGCTGAACGCGGGGAAGACCGAAGTATTGTTCTTCGGTCAGGGCTGTGTCCCTGACGCAGAGTTGTGGTGGCCGGTAGAAATGGGTCCACCTCCCTCTCCCGCCCAATGCATCCGGAACCTAGGGGTGAGATGGGAGACAGATCTCTCCCTATTAGCTCAAATACAGCAAGTCTCAGCTACTTGCTTCAGTAAATTAAAAAATTTACGGAAAATACTGCTGTATTTACCAGAAGACTGACGGAAAACTGTAGTCCATGCAACAGTTACCTCAAGGCTGGACTATGCTAATGGACTGTACCTTGGTCTGCCAAAATAAGCGATTCATCGACTCCAGATGGTTCAGAACGCGGCTGCGAGACTGGTCTGCCGTTTGCCTTCTCGAGACCATGTCTCTCCGCATCTTCTGAAACTCCACTGGCTATCAGTAGAGAAGAGAATCGTTTTTAAGGCCATGACCCTGGTTTACAGGGCTCTAAGCGGTAAATGCCCGAGCTATCTGAAAGAAAGATTGCGCCCCTATAAACAGACCCGTGCGTTGCGCTCTAACTCCCAAAACCTGCTACAATCCCTCCACTTTATGAAATCTCGCCTGGGTGGGAGAACCTTCACGGTTAGAGCAGCCACTCTGTGGAACTCCTTGCCAGGCTACCTTCGTCAGGCTAACACAGAACCTGGTTTCCGGAAGGCCCTGAAGACCTGGCTGTTCAAATCAGATTAACACTCTTGAGGTGGCTCTCTTCCTTCTTCGTTTGCTGCAGTGCCTGAGGTTTAGCGCCGGGACACACCTGTCGGGTGTAGCTGTCGCGCTCTATAAGCTGCTGTATTATTATTATTATTATTATTTATTATTATTATTTGTTAATATTATTTGGCAACATTGTTTTAAATATACGGCAAGAAAGTGGATCTTGACTAATAGGGCATTATGGCTCCCAAACCCAAAACTAGATCAACGAAGAAGAAAGCAAGTACCCCGCTGATCACTAAACAAGCTGGTCCTGATACTGCTAACGTAGTTGGGCATCTAGCACCCCCTACTGCCATAAACTTGATGTTACGAAAGGTCATTGGGGTGGTGGATGGGGAGATTGAACGCACCCAGAGACGCCTATCAATGACCCCCACAAATAATCCCCATACACAAACGCAGAGTATACTTTCGCAGGCTCTAGACGTAAACTTTTGTGTTAGCTTACAGGATAATAGCCCAGATACTTCATCTGAAAATGTACCTTGTGGTCAGCAGGCATCAGAGGCCGAGCCACCCCTTGCCAGGGCAGTAAAAAGACCAATTATATTAAAACATAGACCGCCTAAAAGGGGCACAAAAAATATGCATGCAAGAAAATCAAAACCAACTAACAGGGGTGGGAAGACACAATTAATAGAGGATGAGATCATAGAAGTAGATGTCCAAGGTCCATTAATTCCGCCAGGATGGCTTCATCCGGTAATAAGTGACCTACAAAAACATCTTGAAACCTTCATTACCTCCCAAATAAAACCATTAATTAGCAAATTAGATAAAATCCCTAATGAATTGCTAAAACAGGGGAGGCTGAAGGAATGTATAAATCCCACCCTAATGGAAATTTAACTGTAGCCCCCCCCTTAAGGCCACTCCCTATGAATAATAATTGCATAAGTAATGAGCCATGTACTATCGTCCAAGTTCATGTGCCGCCAAAAAACACAGTTCACTTGCAGGATAGAGGTTCCAGTGAAAAGGAGAAAGAACTTAACGTCACACCTCAGGCCCCGCCCATTCGGGCTCAGACGGTGCCAGGGCAGGCTGCTCCTAACACTCAGGTCTATGAACATTAGAAAGGGTATGAGAACAAAGTAAAAAAATTTCCTCCCCCCCTCGAGTAAACTTACCCCCCCAAGCAAGCCCCTATGTTGTGGTTTTTGCCGGGGCACCCGAACTTGGAGTAGGCCAAAAAGAGTCATATTTAGATTTAAAAAGTAAGATCATAAAATGGCTTAACATACATAGACCTCTCCAAGGGCGGCAAAGGGGAGAAATTATCCATGTGAGGAGAGTACCATGGTTGGGGACCAGAGAAAAGGATATTGAAGGGGACTGTATCATTGTAAATTTTAGGAATCCAGATCTAGTGGAATATATATCGGGTAGCTGTAATAAAAACTCGACCAGTACTATACAATCTACGCCTCTAGGCTATTTTTATCCTAGAAACAGAAATACATACCCCTCGGCCTACAATCAGAGCAGGAGGGATGGAGGAATAGATGGATATAGGATAGGAAATTCTGAGTATAGTCACTTCCAATTATTAGATTTGGATGGCCCGCAGTGGAAGAATAGATTCAGTCCCCTGCAATACCTGGATGAAAATGACTAACTATCCAACCTAGATACACAACTTGTGGGGAAAGAAATAAGAATGATCACTGATATCACTGAACCAACTCCTGCAGGAAGAAATATACCGAACCCCCAGGAAGACTCCGGTCAGAATCAGAATGGGGAGATGCAAGATCCCCTGCTTGAAGAGAGGGAGGCAGATGACCTATATGCTTGTGATTTAAGTTTGCCCGGGGAGCAGGGGGGCAAGGTTAAAATTACATCCTGGAACATAGCAGGCCTAGCAGGAAAAATAGCCAATGCAGACTGTACGAACCAAATAAGGGATTCCCACATAGTAGTTTTACAGGAGACCTGGGCGATTGAGCCTGATCTTTACTATTTGGAGGGCTACAAGTTATTTTTCATTCCCGCACAAGAGAGTAGGGCAGGTAGAGCAAAAGGAGGCCTAATAATATATGTTGATATCAATTTGAAGGGGAGATGGACAGTGCCATCTTGGACCTCAAAAAACCTGCAAGCAATAACATTTCAAGGTCAGGGGCTGAGGGTACAAATATTTAATATTTATAATCCAGGCGTAGGAAGTGGCACTAATGCTGTGTTAGAGGAACTTGACGCCAAATTAAAACAGGAAGCTGATTTAAGGAAAGGAGGGGATGATTCATTTGTCCTCTTAATGGGAGACTTTAACTGCCATCTTTGCCCATACCTGTCACCGGTGACTATAGATTGGGATCTTTGCCCAGTTAGAAAAGGGCCACATTTTGAGCATAGTTTTGAGGGCACATTACTCACAAAATTAATAGGTAGTCACTCTCTTGTACATACTATTGATTTGCCAACACCAGGGCCAAAGGGTACCCTGGTACCAACTTTTAAAGGCAGGGGATGCTCGTCGATTATAGACTACATCTTGATATCCGCCTTTGCCAAACATTGGATTGGGAAGGTATGCACTAGATGGAGCCCCTTTAGTGATCACAATCCCTTATCTTTAGAAATATCTCACAGGGGTCATGTTGAAATGAATAAACAGTTGGACACTGTGTTACAGCCCTCAGATCATGGAAGGCGCTTAAAATGGGCGAAAATCAATGCTCCGGAATTTTATACGGCATTGATAGTAAAGGGGAAAAAGTGGGTTGAAGAGTGTCTGGACTTTAAAATAGAGGGAGTTGATCTGGTAGCTGCATTTAGAGAACTAGCTAAACTTTCCGGAAAATTGCTGGAGGCAAAAGGACCTAGAAAATTAGGGACTCAACCAAGATGGTTTGATGCAAGTTGTGCACGAGCACTAAGAAATTTAAAATTAAGTCTTAAGGCAAACCCAAGGGACACAGTGGAAGTGGCAAAGTGCAGAAAAATCTATAAAAGTAAGACCAAAGAAAGGAAGGCCACCCTAAAAGCAGAATTATGGGCCGATTTAAGAGAGGCTGGAGAAAGCAGGGATTTTACTAAATTCTGAAAAATTATAAATAGGCCATGTTTCCACGATCATAATGCCCCGGTCCTTAGCACAAATATTCTCCCGCAGCAATGGATGAACCATTTCGAGAGCCTCTATAACCATTCTATAGATTCTAAACACGAAGGGGAATGGGATGGCAAAAGGAGCTGGGTACAGGATTTCACACTCGCTGAGATTATTCAGGCAATCAAAGGGTTGTCTCCAAACAAAGCCCCAGGACCTGATGGTACCCCGCCAGATTTGTATAGAAGTAACGTTGACCTGTGGGCACCAATTTTAACGAGGGTGTTAAATGCAGCTATCAAGACAGGACTTCCGAGGTCGTGGTCCACTGCTTTAATTGTACCTATTTTCAAGAAAGGAAATAGGGACAATCCCCAATATTACAGACCCATATCACTGATCGATGTTTCGGCCAAAATACTGGGGAGGGTGGTATTAAATCGTTTAATGGCCTGGACTGAAGAGCACCATACAATAGCGGATACCCAGTACGGGTTTAGAGCAGGAAAATCGACCAGTGACCAATGCTTAAATCTATACCTACTGGTTGCTAAATACACCAGAGCAAGTAATGGTACCATTTATATGGGATTCATGGACCTGGCAGCGGCCTTTGATAACGTGAATAGAAGTAAACTTTGGGAAAGGATGAGCACTTTAGGGATTGACCAGGGACTTATAAACATTTTAAGAGAACTACATTGGAACACCACAGCTAGGGTTCGTTTCAGTATGGAGGGGGGGCAAACTGACTCCTTCCCATGCTCTAGCGGAGTAAGGCAGGGGTGCATTCTTGCCCCCTTCTTGTTCTCATTATATATTAATGACCTGGAGTCATGCCTTATAGCCCAGGCAGTTGACTGTCCCAAGGTAGGGAAGCGTCAAATACCGGTACTGTTGTACGCGGATGATGCGGTCCTGCTCGCTCGGACACCGAAAAGTCTTCAATCTCTGGTCAATGGATTTGTAGCTTTCATGAAAAAATTAGACCTTTCCGTGAATCTGACCAAGTCTTTTGCATTGATTGCAGGCAAAAAACCTACTAAAAAACTGGTGTTCAAAATTGGAACTCACCCCATGGGCATTGTAACCACCTTCCCATACTTAGGTCTATTATTTGATGGTAAGATTCAATTTGATACTCTGTTAGAGGAACATTGTACTAAATTGGCTTCATCATGTGGTGCAATCATGAACTTCGCCCAAAGACTAGGACGTTGGTCCCCAGAGCAAATAATGAGTTTATATAGCTCAATAAGCATAGCCAAAGCAGTATATGGAGCTGAGGTATGGGGCTTCAGGGATGCCAAACAGCTACAATTAGAAGAAGATACATTTATCCGTAGAATCCTCAAGATCCCTCACTCAATACCAGCTGAAATTGCACATTCCGAACTCGGAATCCCATATATTGTAGACCAGATCAAGATTAGACCGGTCTTGGCTTGGCTTACTATTTGGGCTAACCCAGAGGCAGTACTAAGCCGAGAAATTCTCTCTGATTGTTTACAAAGGGACAAATGGATGTTAATCCCTTGGCTGAAATACGTTAAAATAACTTTAGAGTTTGTAGGCCAACATACCCTTTTCAGTACCCCTGCCTTAATAACAAGGAATAGCAAATCACAAATCAAAAGATTGTTGCTTAATAAATTGGAGATGCATAGGGAGACTAAAGCTTTTGCACTAAAACATTCAGTCGTAGCACACTCCCTAGTTAAAGAGGCAGGGGGTATGGAACCCTATCTATTTTTGATGCATAATCAGCAGGATAGGTTTTTAATGTGTCGTTTTAGGCTCAATTTGTTGCACAATATTTTATCTTATCCGTCTGGTTTTACTGTAACTATTGAGCAGAAGGGTGCCTGCGGCTGCGACAATTTGTCTCCCCAGGACACCCTTCATTTTGTACTATTATGTCCGTTTTATCGTTTTTCCTAGGCGTATGTTTCTGGTCAAAATTTTAAAAAACAGAAAATTTTGACACGCTAAAATAGCCTTGTTGTTCCTTCAGAGAGCAAATGATTTGTATACTCTATGCTCGTTTTTCACACATAGAGAGTGAGAGAATAAACAACATAGTTGCGTTCTCCCGGATAAACTTTTTTTCACAATCAGCAACTACTGTTAGACTGGTAGAATAACCCGATCTAAGGATGTATTGGGGTATTATTCAGCTACCTACTTATCAGGTGGAATATCAAAGATATTGAAGTAAAAGCCTCACTCACATAATAGTGACATGCTTCATCATAGGCAAATACTCCACACCCAGAGAAGATGGTACTCTCAGGGCGGACTCAACCAAAGATGTAATGGGAGTGCTTAGATAAATGAGTGACTGGTTAAGCAGGGAACCAGATTAAATTAAAAATACCTATGAGTATACCCCTCCTGAGTCCTTTATTCAAGGGTACTCATGGTATCAATAAAACCTTTATCTTAGGGTCGTTTTGAACTTAATTCTGTTCAAATGTACCCTCAATTGTATGCCAACATGTTTCGGCCCATATGGGTAGCCCGGTCGGGTCTGAGGGCCTTCGTCAGGGCGTTATGTTTCTGTGCCTTATTTTTAAGGTCCCTGCTGTGTAATAGTGCATGTGCTACATGCAACCCAAAAAACGTGAGGCCTAATGCACTCACCTGTCCGTATTTTTGCTCCAACTTCAGTAGATTTTCTATGGGAAATGGGAGCGACAATGTAATATATTTCCTTTATGTACATTAATGATACTGTCTATAGCCCATTTCGTGCTCATATTCACTGAACTACGGTTGGAGTGTTGGTGCACCACCTGACTATGTGCTCACTAATTAGGGCTTAGTGGACTTCACTACTCAATCCATTTTAAAAAACATTTGCCATTGCACTGCAATATAGTCACCACACGACGTGATCACAATCAAGGAGATGTTGTCTGTAAGTGAAAAGACCGTGACTATATAATTGTGTTTGCCACCAATCATAGCAGTCTATGTTGTCCAAGGCCATTTACTTAGCGTGTTGTTTTTAGGCTTTATTGATTTGGGGAGGGTTTTTTAAATATTACTTAATCCAGAGAAATCATGATAATGCTCACCTACTGATTGATGCCTACTAGCATCATGCAGCTCTCATGTGTTAGGGTGCTGTCCTGTAGTCAAACACTAAATACAAAAATATAGCGTCCGTTCAGCACCACCAACTGCATCTGGGAACTCTTTTCGCCGTAATTATTATACGTGTAACATCTCATATTCCAACATACATGGTGATACTTTACTTGTACTCTGTCTTTATCTCATAGCACTTGGCCCACGACACATGCTTAACAACGTTTAACCTGCATGTTAATCTGCTGTATTTAAAAAATATAGAATTGTAATATCCCTTAATGCTCGGTATCAGGTCCCTCCTAGGTGCGTTATTTACTGAAGCAACGGCTGCCTCAAAACCGAAGATATACAGAGGAAACATTTGTCTGCTCGAGTCCACCATGTATACTCTATGCTCAGTAATAGGCTTTCTAAAAGCGGCAGTAAGATTAAGAAATACCAGACTAACCTATTTTTGAATAATGTATTGCTTTTTATGTGAATTGTAACAATCTGATTGATGGTTAATTTTATATTGATGTAATATAAAATCATATGTGATGTTGTGTTTTTATAATATGTACTTTTTATGATGATTTTTTAACCATCGAAATAAAGGAATTGATTGATTGATTGATTGATACTGATATTGCTTTTGTGTTCAGTGAGTTGTACTTTTATCTTGCGCTCAGTTTTGCCTACGTAGACCAAGCCACATTGACATTTTAACATGTAAACAAACTTTTTTGAATTGCACATGGCTGTAGTTTAAAGTTTGATGGAAGTACCTTGAATGGGTGCATGATGGTGTTACCCTTAATGATATCGTTACAACGTCCTTAATTCAAACAAGGTATGGTTCCTCTGTGAACCGTTGAGGTGGATTGGAATGATTTACTCAGATATTCTTTAAGATTTTTAGTTCTTTGGTAGGCAAAAAGTGGAGGATGTTTAAAAATCCCTCTGAAATCAACTTCAGTTTGTAACATTGGCCAATGTTTCAACACAATCTTTCTTATTTGCTGACTTTGAGTAGAAAATTTAGAGACAAATGCCGTTCTTTCAGACTTTTTTGTTGATTTCTGAGTAGGTAACAGCTGATTTCTGTCTTTCATCTTGGCCCTTTCAATTGCTGTTTCAATAATGCTGGTGGGATATCCTCTTTGTTTGAATTTTCCAACCATTTTATTGCAATTGATATTGTAGTTTTTCCTCATTAGATGAAATTATTTTAACTCTTAATAACTGGGAATATGGTAGATGTTGCTTGAGTGCTTTTTTATGTCAGCTCTGATAATGTAATAAATTGTTCCTTTCTATGGAATTGGTAAACCCGTCTGTGATCAGTTTGTAACCTTGTGTCGTGATCGCTACATCCAAGAATGTAATGTATTTTTTGCTTATAGGATTGGTAAAGCTAATATGTTCATCGGTGGTAGTCACTGAAGAGTGTTGATGAACATGTGCAAGATATCAGGCCTCAGTCAGTTGTTCTGTGCCCTACTTCCATCAGCGGAGTGAGAGAGCAGGTGCCAGGAAGAGGAAGCAAAGGCTGGGCGGCTAGGAGACACTGGTGGCCGCCACGGATAGCCTCAGGTAAGGTCAGGAGGCCTTATATATGTAGTGGGTGCAGTTACTCCACTAGGGCACGGAATTCTGCATAATTTCATGGTGTTTTCTAGTAACTCTGTGCATTTCCGTTGAGTACAACTCTGCGAGCTCCGCCCACCCTCAGTCATCACTAAAGCAAGTGCGCTTTGTGCCCAGCGATAACACGGAAGCAAATTGACCCAGACTTAGATCCAGGGTTCTTCAAATAAATTATGTGTATCCACCTGAGAACAGATACTGAACAGTGCAAGGTCACCCATAGCACGACAAAGGAACTACTCTCAGCTTGCACCATAGACTCATGTGATGAACATGGCAATTAAAAAATGTAATGCTGATGTAACTGGCATTATAAGTACCTGCACTCAAGCAACTGATGTCATGAATGAGAAGTGAAAGAAAAGCGGGGACTCCCCTTTGGATATTGTTATCCTCTCCTAGTTGTTGACGATTAGAACAGGAGATGTTACACTTTTGTATTGAATAGGAGAATGTTAATTTCAATATTCTGAGGAGAGACTCTTGCTGCAATTGATGCCTTGTTTTGGTTCTTAGATGGCAAATGTATGGAAGAAAGGAGAGAGGTTGGTATATCCATCTGTCCAAATAGTGTATAAGATGCTATTAGATATATATATGGCCCTTACATTGAACACTGTTGGTTTGAATAGTGTGAGCCAGCGATATAAAATCCTTAACTATTTCAGTGAAAGAGAGTACAAATAGCCCTACAACAAGAAACCCACATGACATGGGGGAGAGGGTGCTTGACTGAAAAAAGCTAGGGAGGATAGGTATTCTGCAAAAGTATCCTTCTTAGCGAGGGAGCCCTATCTATTATTGGTGAAACCTGGGGTGCCCTGCATCTTATGAAAAGTATAGTCGGACCGAGAAGGAAGGAAGATATGTCTTTTTTAGCAGGACGGTTGGATGGAAGTGATGTTCTATTAGCTAGTATTTACGCACCAGATCCGAACTAAGCCAGCTTTATAAACTCAGTATCAGACAACCAAGCAAAGTATGTCCGCTTTAGAATGTTACTTGGAAGAATCTTGAACTGTGAATATTGATTGGGATCGGTTCCACTCCCTCATCGACCACGATATGAGCACCAAAGTCGATAATGAATTCACAAATAAATTGAACACTGGCAGATACATGACAAGACAACTCTGGGGTCAGGGACTACTCCTTTTTCTTACATGTTCATGACTTACATATCAGGCTCAGCAGTGTCTATTGGTCCAAAGATCTGTAAACATTAATTTCCCATGCTGAATATTCGTGCAGGACATTCTTAGTTCACAGTCTACTTTTGATATCTTTACAATAGGGTAGGTGTAGGACAGTGAATCCTTCCTGGAAACTCCAGCCTGCATGGGTGGAAGACCCTCTTTTCAAGCAAGCCATTGGAGACGAAATTGATCACTTATTTTGGGAAAATAAGAACACAGCCTCAGACCTCGTGGAATGGGACATTATGATCATGAAACTGTATTCTATGGAATACGTTGAACGGATATCCCTTGAGGGGGATGTACAGAAACTGGAGCTCCAATTTCATACTCTAGAATTTCATGCTCCATAAGTCCAAGAGAGGCCTACTTTCCAAAGTGATGCTGTGACCCAACTGATGGAGCAGCTGCACTTTTTAGATTAGAGGACATACATGACCAAGATGCATGGTAATGGAACAAAGCTACTAGATTGCTAGCCTGGCTCGTGAGACGGAACTCAGAGGGATCCGGTTGACTGTAATTCAAGGTTATTGGCATCTTGTTTGAATAGTGGGCATTTGGCGTAGGATAGAATGTGAGGATTGTGATATCTTGATTTGTATGTTTTTACTTTGAAATGGACAAGACGGCTTGCTATGAACCTGTGTCCCTTCCAGTCTATGTCTGAAGGTACTTAAGATTAAATCCTTACTTTTGGAAGCTACCCTGGATGCGTATATTTTTATTGGCGACGATCGGACTGGCAGCGTTCCACCATGCAGATTGCTGCTTCTTTGTTGGGAGGACTTTAGTAATGCGTTAATTGGCCTTATTCAGCTCGCTCCTAGTACTAAGGCACTCGTAATGTAGAGCGTCGCCGTGCACTCTGATTGGCACTCTTATGTGGCGAATTTTGCCACGGTTCTGTGATGATTGCAAGGTGTGGTGCCGTCTTCCTAAACTTAGGGGGATCGTAGATGACGTTGTTGCCCGACTCTCTTTAAGGAACGTGCCAGACAAAATTTACTTCAACATGTTGCCTACGTCAGCAATGTGCCTAACGCCTTCCTCACGCGCGTAGGCCTCAGCTTCTGAACATTGCTAGGTAACCTTGTAGCGGAAGTGCTACCTGCTGTTTCCACTTCTCAGGCTGGTCACAACTTACACGTAGCGGCTGAATAACAAGGTATTGTGACACTGCACAATGGATCTTCTGTTAAGGTATTTGGTTCAGTCAGCGTGTATACTATAGTACATGTAGAGCATATTAACAGATTTACACAGTTTTACACAGTCGTATCATTATGCAGCAAAATATTATATCGACACTTGCATTTGTTCCCAGCCCTGAACATGCTGGTACTGATTGGGAGCATTGGAAGGAGGGTTCTGGAGCTTGTATGGAAGATATAGATGGCGATGATTTTACACACAAGAAAAAGGATGCATTGTTAAGACACTGTTTAGGTACAGAAGGGAGGACATTTGTAAAACATTTACATAGACAAGTAGTGTTGGGTGAAGGTGATGTGGAAGATAAATTTGCCTCTGCGATCAAGATGCTAGATTTAACCCCATAAAAATGTTATTTTAGGAAAGTACAAATTCTAAATTAGGCATCAGTTACTCGGAGAACCTGTGAAACGTTACGAGGGGGCATTAAGAACACTGGCTGCTGCATGTGAATGTAAGGAGCTTGAGGATGACCTGATTTGTGATCAGATGGTTGAACACACTAATAATAAGAAAGTTCAGGAAGTTTTTACTTATTACACCAAATGTAACTTTGAGTAGAGCCATGGAATTGGCAGCTAGTGTAGAAAATACTGCATCACATATGGCACAAATGTCTATCTCCCATTATAGAAAAGAAGTAGTATTGAAGGTATCTAGTAAAGGAGAAAAGATATATAAAGACAATCTGAAAATATTAGAAAATAAAAGTGTCATTAACATGTTTCAGGCGTGGCAGATTTACTCATATAGGAAATTCACATTTTTTGCCTTATAATTTGTGCATACTGTAAAAAGAAGGGACATTTTGCCAAGGTATGCAGGGCAAAAGGAAAAGGGAAAATGAAGACTGTTGGTGTGGTAAATGAAAATGATGACAATTACAAATCATCAGAATCAAGTGAGGAGAGTGGTTTATTAATTATTGAAGATAATACAGAAGCTAATGTAGAATACCATAGCGTGCTTTTGAGGAATATGTCTGGCATTAAAAGAGCTTATGGTCAAGTGGGTATTGGAGATGTGTTAGGGAATATGATGGCAGGTTCCGGCTCGCCATTCACTTTGATTAGTGTGAATGATTGGTCAAGTTTTGGCAACAAAAGTGTTGTCTTTAAAAAATCCAGATTAAAACCAGTAGCATATGTTGGAAAACCTACAGCGGTGTTTAGTGAGTTTGACCCCATGTTATCTTTTAAAGGAAACGTCTTCTGCTACTGTCTATGAAGCCAAGTATAGGACTTCATTAGTAGGTTGGTTGGAGCAGAAGAATTTGGAGATAATTCTGGGCACTAATCATGCTGAACAGGTTTTGTTAAAGGAATTTATGAATATTTGGGCACTGCATGTATCTGATTGGTAAATTACATTCCCTAATGTATTCACTGAGAAGGGGTGCATGGTGAGAGGATTCAAGCATAACATACAACTTATACTGGTTGTGGAGCCTGTAGTGCATAAGATGCGGAAGGTTCCTTTGGTAATCAGAGATGAATTGCGAAATTAACTGAGCAAACTGCAAGAACAGAGCTGTTATCCAGGAGAGAAGACCGCTGCTGCAGCAGTCATCGGTCTATCGCTGTAACATGTAAACACGGCGGGCGGAGCGCTGGCAGCTCGACCGCCACCACGGCGGAACAGCGTTAATACCCCCAAGATCGAAGTTAGGCCCTAGACTGTTGCTATGACGAAGTACGATTGCCTCAGTCTGCTGGTTTATGTGCATTGGAAAATTAGCTTCAAGAAGGATGGATAACTAATCAGTGACCATTTACAGGACCCTTACAAAGTACCACTCTAGGAAAAGGCACACCTTTGTGTCTGTGATATTGTGCCACAACTGCACCTGGCAAAGCCGTGCAGCACTTTGGGTTTGCTTGTCTGTGTCTGACTCACTGGGCTTGCAATCACCTGATGCCCAATTCATCCATCACTTGTGTTAAAGGTGTCCTAAGGGTCAAGTGTGTCATGTGTAGAACCAATGAGTATTAAGTGTAGTACCAGAGGGTTTATCCATAGGGTGTTGTGTGTTTTAGTGGTAGGTGTTGGCGTAGCACCAGAAGGCGTGTTCATTGGGTGCTCTGAGAAGTGCCAGAGGCCTTTATGTGTTGAACTAGAGGGGATGTTCATTTCTGTGTTATATATAGCATTTTAGGTCATGTGCTATGTGTAGAACCGCACGGTGATCGTTTAGGTTTTAGCGTAGAGTTCATTGAGTTGTTATTGCCTGCTCCCTTACATGTAGTCTGGTACTTATGTAGGTAATGTGCAGTTTATGTACTGCGTGATGAAACTTTGCCACCTGTATGGCACTTGGTACTGTAGAGGTTTAGAGGTAGTGCGGAGCAGGTATGTGTAAGATGTATCATTAGTTTGGGCCTAATACAGCCATTTGTTGGTATCTGTTTCATGGCATTCTTTACTGGCTGGGTGCAGGTGTTTTGCTTGCTCTGTAGGTTTAAACCATTTATATAGAGCGAACATAGCCAGAGGGACAAGGGGGCAGTGCCTATTTATACCGGCAGAGCGTGGCCATAAAAAAAGGACTAACTTAGATGGTGACATGTAATCAAAAGTCTGTCTAATAATGCAAGTCCTTCTAAATGCCTTGCTTCCCATATCACTAACCCTAGCCTTTATCAACCCTGTTGGGTGTGACAGACAGAACAGTGACGTTATTTTGTCAGATTTATAGCTAAAAAGCACTGCAAACAACTTCTCAATGTATTTATTCCATTCAAAGAAATTCGCGAGATACTGCAGAGGAGTTGTGCAAACAGCGGCAGTCCTGCTGCTGGAGAAGTTGCCTCCAGCGTGGGCAAGGAGCGCGCGGCCTGGGCTAGCAATACACGATGTCAGTGATATATGCTGACACCCGTGAGTCACAGGGCCCTGCGGTTGCATACATCAGAGCGGGATGCAAGATAATGCATTTGTTCCACGCGCTCTCGCCAGACTCCTGAGGTTGTGATATTTATATCGCGTGCGGTCAGGAGAAACCACCCTGTGAAGTCGAATTTGCTTTTCTTTTTTATGGGTCCAAATAGCTGTGTGAAAATGAATGACGGGAGACTTCCCACATCTCCGAAGATGTTTGGTTTGTACCCACTCAACACCTGTAATAACAGCCAAGGAATCCCCTAGAGTTGGCGCCTTGGCAGTGCCCTCCAACCACAGCTTTCAGCGTTCCTTCTTATCCACCTCCCCTTCGACCCCACGGTTCTCCAACTCATCACTCCCTTACTAACCTTTGTTCTTCCTAGGTTTTCTACCGCGTCTGCACTCTACTCGAACTGCTTCAGGGCACTGTCAGTACCACATCTGTATTGGACCGCTGCTGCAGCACGGGAACAGAAGCGTCATGCAATGCCTCGCTGCAAGTGGAGGAGAGTGGGCGTTTTTGAGCATTTATATCAATATGACAATATAGATCGAATTTACATGGTTATACTTATCTGAAGTCATTGCCTTTGGAACGGTTTTGCTCGAACGTCAAAGTGTATTTTCTTGGCTTATGCTTACCAGGCCTCGGTTAGACCTCACGCCATCTTGTTTCAAATTGATGTTTCACCTTGCACGCGGATGGTGTGTGATTGCTGCTGCAGACATTCACGTGAAGACGTATTTATTGTCATTGACATTGTCAGTGGCATAGCTTGACCCAGTGCCACCCTTGGGGGTGCCTGTGTTTGCTGCCTGCTGCGGCCGGCCGCATGTAAGAGTGGGGGTGCTGGCGAGTCCTGCGACGGCCCCAGGGGAAGGGGGAGGCCGACGCCCCTCCCCCTTGCTACACCACTGGACATTGTTCTCTCTCTTCTCGAAGAAAACGATCCCAACATGGGCCCAGTAATGTTGCAAACGCTCGGTCTCTTCCGCCCGCTCACTGTGCAGCATTCATTCACCGTAGCTCAATGTTGTTTTGTAACTAGTTTGTCCAGATATAAGCAGACGACATTAGCATAGAGGGGGCTGCGTCAATATTCATGTAGCGAGATAGCGCTTAGATGGTGAGGCAGTATGACATGAATAATTCTATGTTGTAATTTGTCAAAATTGTATGTCTTTTGCACACGCCACATGATTTTGCAGTTTTAGTTATATTCTATAAGAATATTTCCTACATAACCCTCAAATTTGGAGGGGTGCCAGATGATTTTCCGATGCTATTTGGGATGCTTTCCGATTTCTTCCCGATGTTTACGCTCAATTGGGACTTAGTATTTTTCTGATTTTTGCTTACTACTCTGTATTGCCTTGTTAATTACAGCCTTCATGGCAACGATTTAATGCATCTGCATTTACAACTTATGTTTACTGTCTTTCGAATGTTTAAAATAAATACTTTTCAATGTCCTAATTCCGCCCTAGAACTCACTTATCGGGTCTGTTCTTACTTATTCGACTGTATTTTTGATATGTTGTGTGGTGCATTGTCGTGGGACCCATTCCCTCATGAAATAGACTTCTAACACCGTCCCAGACCCATCCACCTTTGGGCTTGCTATTGAGGTGTCTTTTTAAGGTATACGAATTTAGGGGATCCCTGTGCCCACAGTAAACATAGCAGATTGCCTGTTCACCAAAGGTCCTCACACTGTCTACACTACACATGCCTATGTAGTGTTCCCTATGTTATATCAACAAGCTAAAAAAAAAATGCGGTGTAGACCTAGTGGCTTGATGCAAAATGATATTCACACCCTGCAGAATTTTGCGAGTGGCTTCCAAAAATGGCCACAACATGTGGGCTAAGTTGTGAGAACAGTGAAGTTAAATAAGCCTTCGCACATATCTATGAATTCCTTGGGTTGAGTGGCAGATCCTGTGAGTGGTGCAAACCTCCTCTTTACACCGTAGAGGCTGATGGGTCTGTTACTCTAGAACCTATATTTATACCATGCCATGCCACCTGCCATGTGCCGCCATCTTCTGGCTGCTTGAGACCAGGTCTACTGAGCAACAGAGAATGGCCGAGGAAGAGTCATGTGCTAAGTGGACCAACAGATGCCTCGGTAGAGTTTCACCTTTGAGCAGCCTTGCAGCATCTTCTACGCTCTGTGTAAAGGGGCTGGCTGTCGGGCTTGGCCACTGAGTGATCGCTGGCCTTCTCCTCTTCACTGGGCAGTTTGGCTTGCCTATCAATAGTAAATACAATAATGCTTGATAATTACTTGAAAAAAAGCCCAGGATATCGATCACCCTTTCAAATGGATATGTTCTTTGTTCTCATGGAAAAAGTCAGGGCAAAGCTGCTAACGAAAAGCCTATAAAAGACACTTGTTTGAATCAAAGCGGCCACAGTTTGGCACATTGGGTGGTCTTGAACAAAGCAACAAGACCCTCTGTCACTTAGTTCATCATCATTTAGTCTTTATTCGATTAAAAATCATAAGACACAGCATCAACAAATGTATAAGCCACATCAATAAATTACATAAAACAAGTATTAAATACACCAAGACTAGTATAATAACAGTAGTCAATAAAACAGTATTCACACAAAAAACCCAATAATAGCTTTAAATTTGCAGATATTTCCTTCTTATTGCCCAACACGTGGACCAAAACTTTGCCACAGCAACAACAATGACCTCCTTAGTGTCACACTTGAGGATACGCAGAGCTGTTTGCGCTGAACTTATGCCTAACTGCTTGCACAGGGGCTTGATCCACTTCATACGGGGAGCTCTGTATGCTGGGCAGACAAATAACACATGTGGAATAGTCTCAGGGATCCGTGGGCAACAGTGACATGAAGTGTCCGTGTTTAAACCCTGATTTTGCCCCAATTTTTAGTAAAAAAATTTTAAGGGTAAACTTCCATCTCTGAATTGATGGTACAACTTCCTATCACTGTTTCCAATAATAATGTCCCATTAGGGTTCCAATGAATAATCGACCTTATGGTCCATAAAAATGAATCCCTAGTAATCTGGGCGTGAGACTTAAATTGAAACATCTCAACATACAGTCTCTTAAGCTCACTCTTCGATGGGAAGGGAGTCCCTTCTGGATCTAACCAAAGATGACCTAGATTCATAGCCATAAGGACTGCTCTGATGTTATGCAACCAAGGAATTTTACGGGACTTGTCCACCCCTATAAGATATTTAAGAGCCAAAGTGTAAGGTGCTTACTCTGGGGTGGTCCACAAGTTTTCACCTGACCAAAAATTTGTATGCATACCAACTGAACAGCTACTTTAACCCTTGAAAAACCTACAAATATTAAATTTTGAAATAACTTCTGAAAATCTGTTCTCCATGAAGAAAGTAAATTACTATCTGTATACGGTGATACCTAACTGAGACATCACTTACATGGGGATTTCACAATTTCAAATAATATCACATTTTTGTAGGCTGAACATTGTGAATGACAACACAATCACACGGTCAAGGACTGACCATTGAGCAAGGGGCTGCGCTCACAAGCGTGAAATGGATTTTGCTTGAGAGGTTCGTAAATCGAGTTTGGTGGAAGAGCACAATATACACCCCAGGGGACGGGTCAGCCATGATGGTGTGCCGCAGGGGGAGAGAAGGCTGCGTCATGGTATGGCGTCTGCTCTGGTGATCGAATCAGCACCGCTGTTAGGAGGGTGAGTTCCATGCATCGAACAGAAGTCAGGCAAGCTCTGAAATTCAGCTGATGGTGTGGAGTGGTAATGAATCAAGGGTAAGGCTGGCCTTCTGGTATAAGGCACTAATTCTGCCAAGCTTTACCTAGAGAAAATTGTACCGAGAAAATCCTGGTGGTGCCGTAATTACCACAAAACACAAGTTGTAATTCGGGCACAAACTGGCGCGTGACTTGGGATCCCGTCGGTGATTTGAAATGAAGCCCCAGGTATCCAGTAAATAAATGCGGTTAAAGGGTTATAAACTCAAGTTATTAATGTAAACTTACAGCATAGTGCCTATAACGAGGGAGAGGCCTTTAATAACCAGGTTAGCCAGAGCCACAAGGCCTATAAGGCTATTAGAACATTCCACCCATTAAGGATAGAATGTTCTAAATTAAAAAGGGAGAAACATGAAGACATCTATTGGAACGTTGGAGCTCTGGGCTTATACCAGCCAATATATGCCCAAAGCTACTCCACTATGTTCAATGGACCTCTCATCATTCTAATGTTCCAATAATATTAATAATCGTAACACTAATAATAATAACAATAATGATAATATTAGTCATGATGATACTAAGAATTGTACTACTACTACTAATCAAAAATAATAGTCGTAGTACCAGTATTAGCTTTATCAGTATTTTTCATATTTTTGTTATTATGTCAGATACACTTCCTGATTAAGGTGAAAGGATTACATTAGAAAAAAGCACTTGACTAAAATTTCCTTTTTAATGCAGGAAGTGGGGGGGGGGGTTTAGAAATGAAAAAAAACACTTACCTGGACCGGCCAGCCGCCGTCTCCAGTCAGTCCTCTTCCTTCTTCCTGTCTCTGATAGCAGCAGAAAGCTCCCAGGCTCCCCTAAGCCAATCACAACACTGCAATGTAGCGCTGTGATCGATCTGAGCACCGTGGTTCTGAGCTCGTACTGGGAATGTGAGGCTTTGCATGTTCCTCACCAGGCTGTGTAATGCAGCCTGGTGGGGAATATTGCAAAGTGCGCATGACTGTTTGGCCGGCCAAAGCAGTAATGTGAACTTAGGGAGGGCAAACCCTTGCTCTGGCCGGCCCTGCCAGCCTCCCCCGCCAGGGAGCCACTGACTTCAATAGGAAAAACAAATGATTATAACAATACGTTATTATCATTTTATTTTGAGTAGTGAGGCGATGCTCCGCCGCCTTAGCGGAGGAGCCGCCACTGGTTGGATATCCAGTCATTTTCATGTTTGAAATTGAGCTGTATTAGCAGGAGTGCAATCTGTCCTTAGCTGTCAATGATAGTTGTGTTGAAGGTGCCATCCTTGTGAATGTGTGTTCCAGTAATGCCCGTCATTTAGTCTCACTTACTGTGGGTCAAGCTGTTGACGTCCCTTACAAAGGCTCTCCCAGGTGATCCCATGGCTTTCCACGTACTCCATAGCAACTCAGTGACTCAGCCAGGACGAGTTAAAAGGAATCGGTTTCTAAGACATGGAACAAGAACAGCAGTAAACGCTGCTGAACTTTTGTGTTTCAGGCACCATTCTGTCCGCGCCAAAGAAACATTCCATTTGAGGCGACCAGAGCCCGGGGAAACAGCGACCAGTCGAATGACCGCCGCAGCGCGTCCATCCGTGGAGCAGTGTCCGAGGGGAAAGGTAGAGATGACACTTTAACATCTTTGCACTCCTTGTACCCTCTCGACAACACTGGAGCCTGGAAAACAACTTAGCAATGACCCAGTTTCTCACCTTTAGTGTCAAAGCACTGGAAACCGGAAGTAAATTATGCCACATCCTAGATCCTATATTTAGAGAAGTGTGTATTAAAGACTGACAAAGGTGGGGGTGGTGGTTTTCCTTTTCCTTGAAGTTTTCAGCAAAAAATATTCGAAAAATGTGCACTGAACTAAATCATCTCATAGATCGCCATTGTGCCCGACTTTAAATGCAATCAGGGACTCCCTGGGTCCCATTTAATTGGTTGGACTCTGCAGGATTTGTTAATAATTTAAGTATATTTGAATATATTGACAAAGAAATCCAAAATAAGTTAGTGTTTGCTTGTTTTCATTACACCACTGTGTAGTTATATACAGGTTACAGTTTCAATGGAAAAAGCGTTTTTTTCTGGTGAAGTTTCACAAATAGTCACAAAACTTTCCCAAAAAATAGTTTTTCCACATCAGTTCGTCCCTGGAAAGGTTTGGGGTAATCTGTCAGGTGAGGGCAGCGAAAAAGAAGGGGTCCCAAAACGTATTTTCCAATGCAAATTCCTGTAGGGCTTTTCAGAAGTGATACAGGAAAAGCGGCAGAAAAGAATGACACCAAATTGTTAGGAAAGCATACATTTTAGGGTTTGGTGCAGTGGCGGCTCGCAGTAGGAGTGCTGCGGGGAGGGGCAGGGTGGGGGGTAGTGGTGTCGGACATACGACGTCCATGAGTAAAATAAATAAATAAATAAAACTATTTACCTTGCGCTCGCTTCATCACCGAGTTGGCGATGCAGCGAGCGCAAAGTAAATAGTTTTATTTATGTATGTACTTACTATACTCGTGTACGACTCCACTACCCCCCACCCTGCATCTCCACCACCTCACCGCCCCGCAGCACTCCCACTGCGAGCCGCCACTGGTTTAGTGTAAAGCTGTTCAGTGGTTTTTGAGAAATGAATGTTCAAAATATACTGCTATCTGGATGGTTGGGCCAGCCAGAGTACCGTGGTTTTCCCAGAGTAATGCGAATGAAAAAATACACCGATCTGATTGGCTGAGAGGGCCTTTTTCTTGTCCTGCAGGACCGAGCGATCCAACTGGCTGGCTACAACTCAAACAGAAATGTTGTGGGTGCCCTTGCAAGACAGGGGGATCCGTCCACGGGGACCATATGGGGGTCTGAAGACTTCCACATGATCATACGCTTGGTCCTGTGGACAGTAGCAGCAGCTACCGAACAGGGGTGGTGTGGCCGGGGACAGAGGGAGGGGCTGGGAAATAATAAAATTAAAAAGGCAATTACCTTTTTACCGACGGCCGTCGCCTCTTCTTCCTCCATTCTCCAGTCTGCTCTTGGTAGGAAGCACACAGCCTCCCAGAATCCCCTGACCAATCACAACGCTGCCTTAGCAGTGTTATGATTGGTCTGAGCACTGTGGATCGGCGCTCAGACAGTGGCTGACAGGCTGTGCATGTTCAACACCCACACTGTAATGCAGCCAGGGTGGAGAACATGCTCAGTGTGCACAATGCTTTGGCCGGCCCACGATGGCCGGACAAAGCGTCATGTGCGCTTTAGGTGTTCCCACCATTCCTTCCCCGGTGACGCAGGGAGCCCAGCTACGTTATTATCATTTTGTTTGCATTCAACTTGCAGTTGTAGCAGTGGGGTGACGCCCCTCCGCCTTAACGGAGGAGCAGCCACTGCCCGCGAGCAAACCATGAGACCACTGGAAAACTAAAAAACAAAAATCTCATGTGGGCAAAACTCTTTGGAGACTAATTCTTGCTCAGCCGACCACACACGGGTGTGCAAGCTCCTGCTGCACACAGTCTTTGCCCTGTGCAGAACCCCTCACGGACAGCCTACTCTCTGCAGACACTAAAGCTTCCTTAAGAGGCCAAACTTCTAATACATACAGATTTCGCTCAGTTAGGAACCCTTACAGACTGCTAACCTCTTGTGAGTGACCAATCACAAGAGTGGGCAAGCACCATGCTGTGCATGGTCTTCGCCCCATGCATAACCCCTCACAGAGAACCCACTCCCTCCAGACACTCAAGCACTCAAGCATTCTTAGATGGGCAAACCTACTATGCACAGCTTTTGCTCTGTTCCGAACCCTTTGTGGATAGCTAACCCTTTGTGGGCAATCAGCCACACATGGGTGGGCAAACCCCTGATGCGCATGCACTTCAGGGACGCCCCCCTCCTTCAAGACCCTCAAGCCTCCTTTGGTAGCCAAGCCCCCACTATGCATGGCTTTAACACTGTTGTGAATCCTTGGTGGACAGCTGACCCCTGTGCTCAACCAACCACACATGGATGAACAAGCGCCTGCTGGCTGTGTCTTAGCTCACCTGCACTCGCTCTCGGTACAGTCTACGCCCTCTAACTACCCAAATTCCTTTAAGTGTCGAAGCTCCTAATACACACAGCCTTTAACCCTACCTAACCTTTAGCAGATAGCCGATCTCTCTTGAGCATACAATCATACACAGGTGGGTAAGTCCTAGTGGTGCACGATTTTTGCCCTATGCACAACTCCTCCGTTAAGACCCCACTTCATCCAGACACCGAAGCCACCTAAGAAGGTCAAATCACTACTATGCATAAATGTTACCCTTTCCTGAATCCTTACTGGCCAGCCAACTCCTTGTACTCAATCAACCGAACACGGCTTGGCACACAAATGGGCTCGCATATAGTGTGGCACCTCACACACAAGATTAATATCATCAAAGTAATAATAGGTCATCTATCATATGCATATTTCAATATTTCAGCCTTGAGAATGCACTAGGCTTGCAAGTGATTTAGGTGGCGAAACACATGTTGTCTGCATCTGGATCATTGCGACCAATCCCAAGGAGAACTACCAAACATTCAGTCTTGGGACGCAGCAATAAGTGTACAATTATATCTGTGAACTGTTGAGATTGTTACCCTGAGATCATTTTCCAGTTTCTAAATAAGGCACCCCTTTGTCAATTAAAAAGTGGATTGAATGAATAAAGTAGATCAGTAAAGCGCAAAACAGCTTCTCCAAGAAGGCGTGTCCCGGTGCTGGGTGAAAACTAAGTTGCGGTAGAAGAGCAGATGTAGTTGGACCCACCATCGTTAGGTCTCTCTAAAAAGGTGAGTCTTTAAGAGGCTCTTGGATAAATTCGCTGAGGTAGCCCCTCTATTTTGATCTGGTAAAAGGTTCCAGAGTTTTGGGGCCAAGAAAGAGAAGGGTGGTCCATCTACTCTGGACTTTTGTTCTTGGGAATGCAGAGTAGGTTGTGATTGGCTGAACGTAAGGCTCGGCGAGGAAGATATCCTTTGATTTTGTCACAGATGTACAGAGAGCCTTCCAGTTGGGAGGCCCAAAACATTAATGTCAGGGCTTTGAATTCTATTCTTTGCTTGACGAGAAGCCAGTGGAGACTTTTTATTCCATTCCAAATTGATTACCTTTTGGAAATATTCAGCCTGGCTACTGCATTCTGGAGTCATTGAAGTCTGTTTAGCAATGTTTGAGGAAAACCCAGGAGCAACACATTGGCATAATCAATTCTCAAAGTTTCTGGTGTGCTCTGGCAGCAATTTCGTAGTCTTCCTTAAGGGTTTCAAAGGGGAAATCTATTTTTTTTGCAATGTAATAGGTCTCGCATTACTAGATGTTTGAGCTATTGACATTGCTAATAATAATGCAACACCAATAGATTAAACTTTCAGTAATGGACGACCTATTGCATTGTAATAGCTTCTTAACTGTGCATCCTCCTAAGTGGGAGGTGCGTCTTTTCATTCCTGAACTTCAGGGGTCCACCCCCTCACGGGATGTACACTGAGTCTCGCCCGAGACTTTGATGTGCAGGGTACGAGACTATGCTATATGATCCTTGGACCGTGCGGTTCAGAGAAATGTGAACAATGCCTCCTTGCTGCTGCTGGGGGTTGGTTGAGCTGCTGCTGGGAAGGATCAGGTGCTTTTTCCCCTATTGGAACCAGGACACGCCAAAGCTGCTGCTGGGAGGGGAACAGGGGTACGTGCACTTTCCCCTACAGCCACGAGCACAGGCTGTGTTGAGGCTGAAAGAGAGTGTGTTTACAATGTCCACTGAGGCTTCGCTATGGTACTTCTGAGGGTATGCCTAGGTTTATGCGTGAGCAGCTCCGCTAGTCCAGGTTTTTTTTACGTTGCATTCTGGGACTTGTAGTCTTGTTTTAGGTTATTAAAAATAATTACTAAGTCCTAAAGAGAAAATCAAAAAACCTGACCTGGATGAGATACTTAAAGGCGTTTGGAAAAGGAAGAGCCAGGAGTGAGTATCTAAAACCTGCTGTTTTCCTTGCTGCTGTTGATTGGTTTGATATAAGTCGCAGTTTAGATTTTCGTGCTGCTGGAATATGCAAGCCTATCCTGGGAAGGAGGGACATCTGCAACTTCCCGTGCTGCTGCATGCGACTGCCTGTACTGCTCTTGAGTAAAGAGTAAATACCCTGTTGTTTCTGGGGCCTGGGTGTGCAGGTACTAGAAGGGAAAGGGTTCAGATTATACTAATGTTCCCAGCTCATTGTTTACCTTGCGAATTCCTGTGCGGAGGGAGAGACATTGGGGAAGGCAGTAAATGACTCTGCAGCATGCCATCTCACCGCAAAGCCAAGCATGCACGCAAAGGATTTTTCACTCCCTCGGCTTGCTGGAAAGAGATGGCGTCCCCGGGCAGTGCTCTGTCAAACACGGAGATTGAGGGTGCCAGGACAGTTCTGACAGGAGCCAGGAGACTGCTGCAGAAACAACAGTACACTCCACCCCCCCCTCACCCCCGAGTCCCTGAATAAAGAGATAGGCAGATGAAGGTAGCATCCATGGGGATCCCAGAAGAGGAGGGGTGCAGTTCCCCAGAGAAGGGGATGGAGGCTCTCAAGCATAATAACAAGCATTTGCAACGCACTCTTCTGAAAAAGTGCTCTCTTCTACGAGTGACCTTTTGGAATTGGTCAGCTCTTTTCAAGCACTCGTGCTTGTGGCGGCATACACCTTGCGGTAGCAAGCAGACGCACGCGCGGTCAAGCTAATTAGAAACTGATAGCCCCTGCGCGCTGCTGCTTGCTCCCGTAAGGTGGATACCGCCACAAGCACGAATGCTTGAAAAGAGCTGACCGATTCCAAAAGGTCATCTCCTAGAGCAGCACATGCGCGCTGCCTAGGCAAGACCTAAAAAGACTCCTGCAGTGGCACTAATGGAAGGCCTGAAAGTGAGGGCATTGTTGAGCTTTACCCCAAGCTTTTTGTAGTGGTGGATGGGGCCAGGGGAAACCATTACAGAAGGCCACAGGTGGGTCAGTATTAAAGGGGAGCCTTAAATCAGAACTTTGGATTTATCGGATTTTAGGCAGAGGCAATTATCATACATCCAACCAGCAACTGTCGATATGCAGCCCAGGAAGAGTGGAAGGACCATCACCTCCTTCAAGCACGTAGACACTGAGCCTGATTCAAGGGAGAGGTTGAAAAGCACTTTAATCTATGAATTCAGTGACTGAGACGCACTTTTGAGAGTGTGGAGCGGGCGCCAATGAAGATGTGCCTCTCTGAGTCCTCTAACGCAAGCTTTTCAAAAGAGGACATTGTGCTTTAGGGTGTGTGGGTGGATGGTCCAGGGGTGACTAAGCGTGTGTCCATAGTGTTGGAAAATTTAAGATAGATGTTTAACACCTTATTGTGGAAAAAACCTGATAAGCTGTCAACAAACTCCTGGGACGCAGCTACAGATTGATTTTGAACTGGAGGTTTTATAAGGGTGCTAACAATTAAAAATTGTGCCAGGTGTGTTTACTGCTTCATTGATTTGTTTGGAGAATAGTGAAGCTTTGTTTTTTTTAATATTTTTGAGTTTGTCTTTCTCCAGGAAGTTCCATTGCCATTTCCTCTCTAGGGCTTTTCCCCTTCGTTTTTCAGCTTCGAGGGAGGCATAAAGTCAGGGCACCGAGGAAGAGGCCCTTCTGTTTTTGCTCATTCTCAGAGGTAGTAGGTCGTCTAAGGTAGCCTTTATATTTTAACTGAGTGACGCTATTTTCTAACTCAGTGTCAGTGTGACGGTTAACCACTATATGAGAGCATGCCATATTTAAGGTGGCATCATCAATAGAGTTCCACGGACAATAGAGCGATGGCTTCGGTGGTCCGGGGGCCTGGAAAGTGGGTAGCACTACACTGAAGGGGACAAGAAAGTGATCTGTCCAAGCTAGAGGGACTAAAGAGCCGACTTCAAGAGTAGGGTCATTTGAGAAGATGACATCAAGCGTAAATGCCCACCCCTTATGAATGGCACCCTTGACTTTCTGTACACGGTTAAAGTCAGACAAGGCTTCCCTAAGCTGGTCTGCAGTTCTACAATTATTGTCATCAACGTGTAGGGATATATATATATATATGTATAATGAATAGTAAAAGATGAAGATGTCATGTGTCTAGTATCTAAACCATGTATTTCAATTGAGCCATTTTAGATTGTATATATTAGGATACTTCTCACATACCGAGCTGGACTATATGTCACGTGAAGGCAAACATAGCAGAAAGAGAGGGTGAACTACAGCTTCATGAGCAATGTGAAAAATTCAAGAGAAAGAGCAATGCGGACACACGACAACATGCCAGAGAGTCAGACATCAAGGTGTGGGACTGGATAAGAGTCGAATAAGAGCAAAGACAAATGTCAGATGCCAAATACATGTCTCACCAACTGCAGGTAATCGCTCTAAAAGGAATTGGGACAACTTTGGCAAAGAAGGAATGATAGCAACCAATAATGTCTCTCACTTCAAGTGCTATCATCATACGTCCAATCCTCACGACTTCGCGCTACAGACAATGACATGTTTGTGCTGGAGGACAGAGTGACGTGAAGTGAAAAGCAGATAGCTTAATGACCCGGTACACTGACACCATGAAAGTGTCAATCCCCCAGCAAAGTCGCTAAACCAGAGTGGTGACGAGACTATTGCAATTGAGAGAGCAAACTGAAGGAACTCTGTGACAGAGATGAGGGTGCACCGTCTGCATCAAGTCCAAGAGAGGAGAGGTGATGTAGCGGAAATCTCATTTAATTTGTAGGGGTGCATTATAATCACGTGTAGAATGCATCCACATAGAATCATGCAATTATTGTTCACATGAGGTGTTAGAATTGTGAAACATATTAATGCAATTATGTGACATGCTTTTGTTATTCATAAATGGTATGGAGAATTAAGGTGGAATATAGCTGCAATTCGCAGAAAACGTTAACATGTGAAACTCGTATTGTGAACTGAAATTATTCACTTACTAAATGTGTTTGACAATCGATGTTTAAAATTAGTAGATAAATTTACTAACTGAAATGCTAATGATGGTTATGCAAATTGTATTTTTGAAAGAGACATGTCTTGTGTTAGCTGAAGTCCAAGTCCCTGGAAACTCTAAAACTAATAGTTGAATTTCACTTGCACTGCAGATTCTGTTCTTTCTCACGTTACCACTGCAGGAGGAGAATACATTATTTAGGAAAAGTAATGTCTTTGTTTTAGTAAGCTATGAGAAAACACAAACTCATATTTCTTGTTAATCACTATTCGTTTATCTAAAATTTCATAATGATTTATATTTGTATTTGTCTCGTCAAAGTTTAGAATTTCTAGATCAATTCAAGTAAATCGCAGAACATCATATTTACCTAATCTGGCTATTTGGGATCCTCTAATTCATTGGCTCTGCATGACCGAGTCTGTCGCAAATTGTCAGAAGAAAGCAGGCCAAAGCACAAAGTCCTCTGATCAGCACGTTACAGTCCCCAATTTTATCAAAGGACCAGAAATCGTGCAAGCATCTATCATAGCCCATGGATTTGGAAAATGTTTGCAGTCATCAAGCGGTCGGGCAGCATCTGGACCATCAGGAAAGGCGTCACGAACATAGCTTACCTCTCTATTCTACCACCCTTTTTAATAATGATTTCATGTTAAAGAAGATACATTTTTAGGGATAGGACAGTCGTGATTGGCTGGTTGGGATCGTCTGATTCTTATTCCCAGATTCTCAGTGCAGTTCGAGGGGTGAGGTCACTTGTCAGCCAAAGTGTCGGTTTGCTCCGGTTTACTGTAAGGTTGTAAGGTTGATTGATCCCCAATCTTGGCGAACCACCAAATTCATATCCTTGACCGGGAACATGATGAGCAAAGGTCGCTAAGAAGTTCAGGATACAGTTGGCACTCGCGCAGTTCACTCCGCGCCTCACGAGACAGTGGCCACTTCTACGTGCGATGTCAGCGGCCCTATTGGATTAGGCCCAGATGTCAACTTAAGCGAAACAAACACAAAAGAATAATTAATACATAGAAATGGTGATTCTAATGTTAACCCCTTGCTAATCCCTCTATGTGCTTGTATTTATCTAGCATATAGCGACATTCAAAGCCATTATATTCACCCTTTTCAGTACTCCTCGATGATGCAACATCACAAAGCAACATATATCATGCAATATTCTATTACCACATATACTACTCATTAATATGCATACAAATTTTAGTTATAAAAGTTATTTAGCCATGCAAATAGCAAATCCCATGTGTAGTTTACGTTTTAATAATGTTGATTAGTATACATGCAATACTCGTTTAATAATATTATAGTTAATAGATTATATAATTAGTATTTTCATGCATGAATAGAGGAGGTATACAAAATGTTGCACTATCTGCTCCATCATTATAGTAGGGATAGATTTATACTTTTCACTCGGCAACACTCAGTCCAGGGATATTTGGATTCATGCTTCCTGATTTTCTGTATTCTACTTCTTGAGTTAATTGTGTTGTTCATGCTGCATTGACTAAATTAGCTGCACAGGTTTGGCTTCATGCTAATTCCTATGTACTTCTATACCCTTGTGTTGAGGTTTCTCTATGTCCAGCTATTCTTGGCTTTGTAATAAATTAACTAACCTGAAGTAGTTGTCCATGACTTATTATGTATACAAAAGAATTACTGGCTAATTGACTGTTTCTCTAATGACTTTTCTGCCCTCTACACTTGCGTGCTGCTAAAAAGAACCATCGGAGTGTACCTCTAGAACAGCTTAGAACTTATGGGCCATGCCCTTTCGGAGGCATTTGTTGAAGTGGGGAGGGGAGATGTCGTGTGACTAGCACAAGACACCACACAGAGTGTGGATAGCAGTACCCTGAAGACACCAGCTGACCCACTGGACACAGGAGACCACTTTCAGCCAAATTAGGGGAAACAGTAAGCAAGGCATAAAGGGACATAAGGGATAGCGTGATTAAATGGTGAGAGATTAGCTCTGCCAGGAACACAAGAACAAGTACTAGAGAAGGTCCATCCCAAAGAATGTATTTAGCGTACTATAGATACATCAGTGTCTTTCATCTGGTGTGGTGTACCTTGTTGATCCTAGAAATGGTAGGTATCCTACAACTCCTGGGAGCTAATTGTTTCTTGTGTTATTCTCAGGTTTCTTTACTGTCAAAGGTAGGCGCTAGAAATTGCCATCCGTGGCTTGCCCTTTTCTTCTACTGCATAGTCCTTGTTACCCCTGGTCTTAGAGGTGAAGGAGTCTGTGGCAGGAATAAAAAATGATCAGGTGTAAAGTAAGAGCCATATTTACTTCCCTTAGTTCCATTCTGTGCCCTTAAGATTCCACCAGTAGAAGATACTAGGCTGTTTAGAAGCAAAGAGTGAGACCAGGGGTTAATCCTAGGTCACAGGTGCATGGCTACTACCAGGACCCCTGCCATTTTAGTGTATAGGCGTATCCCCCATCATCTAGGGATGAGTCGAAAGTAGGAACCAGGAAGTGCACAATTGTAACAATCATGCTGTGTACTGTGATATGTTATTATTTATTGAGTCTGATAGTCTGACCTGATTTTGGTTTAATACACTGATGCTTGCCACTTAGCTTATTTTCTTTTTCAACTCCTATAGCTCATGACAAGTCAATTGCCTACCTAGGCACTGAGATAAAATCTTCTTTCTTACAGAGGGAATTGTATGCCCTGGACATATGTTCATAATAAGAGAGGAGGGCAGACTTCTAATATTTACTTAAACGCGTGGGTTCCACCATATTTCCATTTGCTGATTTTGTGTATAACGTTATGCATTTCTTTGTTTTTTCTGTTTCCATGCCAAGAATCCCATGAGTCTCAGTGTTGCTTTTTGCGGCTAGGACATTACAGTCTTACTATACATTCCTGCAGTGTCATTACAGAAGTAGCCACTGTCTCAGTGAATTAGGCACAGTTTTTCAGAGGATCTGAAAAATCTTTTTTTTTTTATTGCAAAAGTAAGTTAACGTTAAATATCTGCATCGCAGGCATGGTGTAAAGCCAATTTATTATCTTTCCAGCTCCTTTTTCCCCATATGTGATCACAGCAGGACCATATTGTGTTGTGTTTTGTTATATGGTTTCTGTGAAGTGCTGCATTTGCAAATTCCTAGTATTGTACATGCTTTAGAAGATAGACTGCTGACTGTGTTTGGTACATTTTCCCAGTGGAGAGTCTTCTTTGATGTTGGGAAGTTGTGGGTAGCCTAAACTTCCTTTGACCTGAGTAAGTGAGCCTGTCTGTGGAGTGAGGTGGCCCCCCAACATAACAGGAGTAAATGTGAGGTCTTCCACAAATGGGTTTGTGGTGAGACGACCATCTGTAGTAATGTCTACAGACCTCTTTATGGGTGGTGGTCTTGTGCCCTTCCTTAAGACTATGTTATGAAGGCATCTGTCTCCATAGAACAGCGTGTGACCGTATACTGTTACTTATCTCAGATATGGTAATGCCCTCACTGCTTGTTTCCATGTCTCCTTGAACTTTCTGATCAGCCTATTTTTCAGCTTATTTCTATATGTGTCCTTTCCCCCAGTGTCCTTATGTATTTTCATGGCCTAATGTTACTCCATGTAACTCTGGTTCTGCCCCCATATCTGCCTGCCTCTTCACCTCCCTGATCCATGTATTCACTGTCTCAAGTACTGAATCAAAAGTTATCGCTACGCCGGGCTTCCCGTTCCCTGGGTAGGTGTAGGTCCTTCCCTCGAGGCTTCCTACCTCAAAGCTACCCGAGTATATGCTTAAGACTTATCAGTGTGATGTACATAAATGACCGGGCTTAGCAAACATTGATAAGGGAGGAATACCGTCGGTCTTTGCCAACAAAATTGGCACCTTAGAACACACCATTGACAACATCACTGGAAACCCTGCGGCAGCCCCAATGCAACATATCAGTGTATCATTCGTTCATTCCTTCCATACTATATAATGCCCCTACATCGTCTTATTAGTTGAGGCCACTACTTATGAAGATTACATACTATCTTACTGCTACTTTAAATAATTCAACATAGAAATAGTCCTCCCTTCCCCACACTAAGTTTTTAACATATTGTTCTCAATAGAAACATCATCTTCCACTGACAACCAACCAAACCCTTTTCCAACCAAGTAGGAGGGGGGGGGGGTGCACACTGCCTCACACTCCAGCACTCAGTTTGCCCCGATGCATCATAATAAATGCAGTGCATGATAACACTTTCTTCTGTGTCAGGCTTTAGTTTTTCACCCTTGTTGGTGCAGCCAGTGCTGTGTATCTCTAGACACGTGTTTCTGGATAATTGTCCTTCTTCAGTAGAGAGCAACACTTTTTTGGGGGGTGCTGGAGATGCTGCCCTAAATCTTCTCAGGTCTCAGTACCACTCGCTGGGTGCAGGTACATCAACCAGAGCTCGTCAGCTTGTTAGCTCCAGTGAGCCTTTTCAAATAGGAGGGGGGTTGGTTGATGCACCTCCGCCCAGCGAGTGGTACTGAGACCTTGGAAGACTTTGGGCAGCATCTCCAACATAGATGTATATATACAATTTCTATTCAAACTACTTCATATCAGGGTTTTGACAAAAACATGGCAAAATTTCTAATAAATACATCTTCTAAACATACATGGCATACTGTAACAGTAGATTTACAAAAAATGGTCAAATTGTCCATTCTACAATCCTTGCCTCATTTAGAGTGCACAGGAGCAGTGCCGTCTTATCGCATGGGCACTCTGGACAGTAACCCGGGGGTCCCATGAGCATAGGCGCACCATGAAGACCAGAATTTTCCGTTAAACATTTTATTCCTGTAAGTAGTTGTGGGGCAGGGCCCTGTGCACTGCTTTGCCCAGGGGCCTATAATGCTGTTAGGACGGCCCTGCACTGGAGGGCAGTTTTCTTGACATCAGAGCCACCACGGGCCCTGCCATCAGGAGTCCCATCTTGGCAGGTTCCCAACAGCAGATATACCCGGGGAGGGCACAGACTATTCAGGAAGGTCACCTACAACATCAAACCTGCTGGATTTTTCCTGTTCAGTTAATATGAACCATGCCATTCCCGGGCAGAAGAATTGCACAAGTGTTCCTTGTGCACTTGGACAAAACTCTGAACATATTCAGGACATCAGTGCTTTTTCCAAAGAAAGAGCCCCACAATGTCTTCAGAATAAACAAAAGTGCTGACACACTCACCACTCCACTGTGGCATGGCGGGCATGCCATTACTGTTTCTCTTTCACCAAAGTGACATGAGGTAGGGTTGATCAATATATGATCGTGTTTCAGGCTACTGCGGGGGCTTAAACCTCTGCTGGGCTTCTTTGACCCCTCAATCAGGCAGGTTGTCGTCCAGGCCTTGATTCTGTCTAGACTGGACTATGCCTGCTCCCTTTATCTCGGGGCTAACCAGGCTCAGATTGTCAGACTGAAAAAGGGTCTAGAATGCAGCAGCCCGAGCGCTCCTTGGCTTGCCAAGGTGGTGTTCTACCTCTAATGTAATAAGCTGCCTACACTGGCTGCCTGGGACCAAGCGTGTGGAATTCAAGGCCCTCTGCATTACTTTTAAAATCCTCAACTCTTCATTGCTATGCATTCTGTCCAACCTGCACTCTTTCTACACTCCCTCTCGCCAACTTCGCTCCATGGGACAGAATCTTGTGGTTGTCCCCAGGGTAAGGAGGGCTCGTGCTGGAGGCCGCTTCTTTCGGGTGTTGGCTTCTAAACTCTGGAATTCCCTTCCTAGTTCCATCTGCAGCATAAAGCTTTATCTGCCTTTCCGTAAAGCTATTAAAACGTTCCTTTTCCCTCCGCTATAAGCTGTTTCAGTTGCTACTAGCTGCGCCCATCTGTTTCAGTGCCGAGACGCTCCTTTGCTGGGGCAGCCGTGTGCTTTATAAATCAGTCTAACATAACATAACTCGGAGATTACCACAATTAGGTTGATTGAGTAGATACATCAGTCACACTAGCCATAAGGTGGCCAGCAATCCTTACTATACATAAAGCCCATATATACAATTCGCACTTATGGCTCCTTGATGAAGATGAAATAAATGCTGGAAACCTTCTACTTTCTCGGCTGGCATAGATGCGGAAAAAGGATGTAGTGAGTAGACTTTGATAGACATGTTCTGGATGGTATCTTGGGTTACGAAAGAGTCAAGTTGTCTTAGAAGTGGATGGTAATGAATATACACATAGTACGTTGACCTCAAAATTGAAAGGCACAGGAACTTGGGGCAGTTATATTGTTAGACCGAGACACATAAAAACCTTCAGAGTTGTCACAGATATAAAAACCGTAAGGGGGTTGCAGTAGAGGACCCTCTTTTTGACTTCTGTGACAGTGTGAGTGGGACCAGAACCCTACTAGCACTGCTTGTCCCTTGGAAAGTGACCACCACCACCATAGGCCACAAAGCCCGGATGCGCTGCATCGTTCCAGGGAGGGGTAGGAGCCGTCCTTCACCACCGGCTCTCCTGCAGAATAGGACTCCTGTGACAGGTGAGGGGGGACTAGAACCCTACTAGTGCCGCTAGTGGACCACCACCACCATGAGTCACAATGCCCAGAGGCACTGCATCGTTCCAGGGAGTAGGCAAGGATGCCCTTCACCAACAAGCTCAAAGTGCACCCACCTCTACTGCAGCGCAGGATACGCCTGGGCCAAGGGCGGGTCCGGTGCACCTGTCAGTGGCCAGACGAGGCGGGGCTGAGCCATCCCCTAACATTGGACTTTTGAGGTGAGCAATTTCTCCTACTTTCTATAGCTTTTTACGGCCACAATCTGCCCAGCTATTGTTCATCCTGAGTTTGGAGGTCATAGCCCAGGATACTGTTGCCCAGTGAGGAGGGGCCTGCCAGCAAGTAGTATTTGCTTTACATGGTGTGCAATCTTGTGCCATTAAGAAGGCTTGGAAGGATGTCCAAGCGGAAGTTGGAATCCAGAACGGGGTTCATCAGCGAAAAGAAAGCCAAGCACTCTTGATGGTTACAGCAAAAAGGTAGTTAGTAAAAGAAATTTTGAAAGAAGGCTCTCCCTTGCTCCGAACGCCACTAACATATACGAAGATGCTATACCTGATCCCCATACTGCTCCTATAAATCCTCCAGAAGAGGCTGCCTCTTCGGCCAATAATATTAAGATTCAATCACAAGTACAGGCCCAACTAATTGCAGTTTTGTCCCTCCTAAGTGCCCTTTCCAACTAAGACTTACCTTAAGCCAGCTAAATCCCCAAGCACTTAACATACTGTAGTACATATTTATTATTATCACTCATAGAATGCTTCTGTATTCTTTATTCCATGTTTGCTTGCAATCTAGGATTCTGTTCCACAGCAGTTACGAGTTGCTTCCGTGGTGGAGAGTCCGCTCTTGTCTCTTCTCTTGATCTTCAAATAAAGGTCTTCATACTCAACCTCGCTGTACCACCTCTCTATTTACAACAGATACAAAAGGTAATACTCAAAAATCAAGTTATTCTATTGCTGAAAATGACACTGTGGTCCCGGTTAGCCCTGTTGACACTACCCACCAGGTAAAAATACTCTTTTGGAACATCGCTGGGTTGTCTAACAAAAAGGATAATGAGTACTCGAACGTGCTTGTCTCGAGCCACAATATGATATTTTTGCAAGAGACTTGGGTTACAGAAGCTGTAAGCATGGATGGGTTTGTTTGTGGTCCCAGCAACCCCTTCCGGCCAAGCCAAAGAAGGACTAATGGCCTACTATTGAGTTCCCCTTGACTGCAAAATTCCCCCTCTATGTATTGGGAGTTCTGCAATTCGAGCATTCCTTCTGATTTGGCCTAATGGGATACATGTTGTTGTTAATCATGTTTATAAAGGGCTCTTTGGTATAGATTTGTGCACTGATATTAACACATGGTCTAATTTTATACTGGGTCTCCGCATTGGATTAGCCCACTTGAACACAGGGTTCCATATTGTGGTGGATGGTGATTTTAACATTAAACTTGGCCATACGCATCAGTCTAATGAGTTAGCTATCCTGGATAAAGTTTGTACAAGGGATGTTTCCCAGCAGTGGAACCACAGAGCTAAGGCTCTTTTAACCATAGCTATTATGCTTGATCTTATTAACGCCTGTGATGCCATTGACCCCGCCTTTCTCACGAATGCTACCTATGTTAAGGGGGAATATGGGTCAATCATTGACTATATGTTCGTGTCTAGGTTTCTAATGGGGAGGGTCCTAAGGGGTGACCCCTGTGGTTGGGTCTAAGTATCCACAAAGGGGTAAGTAGGGCCATTGCCATCCCTGCTTTATCCATAGCTGTTAAGTCACAGGGGCTTCTTCTAGCATGGAGGAATGCTCACCTGGGTGTGGCGATGAAAGATTTGTGTGGCAGCCACCTTGAAATGTGTCCTAGGTAAAAGAAGTCCAAATGTAGCCAAGTAGTAGGTTCCAAGAATGTAGTTTATTAGATCCAGTTCGAAGTAAGTAGAAGGAAGATAGATGGGAAGTAAGATTGTAAAAGGTAGCCCCACCAGGAGCTGCCTCCCTGCTGCTCTGCCTGCATCCACCAACTGGCACTCCACACATAACCAAGCAACCAAGCATTCCGATTTGCAATTTGCAATTCACAATTAAGGAATATGTAGGATTTGCAAAATTATTTGCAAATCCTACATACATAGCGTTTTGCGATTCTCAAATAGCGATTTGCAAAAATATCGCTATTTGAGAATCGCAAAACCAAACTTTCATACATATGGCCCTAAGTTCTCATACGGGACGATGAACACTTTACACTGTTGATTATCTTATCTTTGCAAAAAGTATGAAGCCAAAGCCCCCTATTATTATTATACCTTTTTCCCGCCGTCACTCTACACACCCCCATCCTGATGAAACTCCACTGCTCTCTATCACCATCACAACATGCATCCCTGCCTAACTGGTTGACAAGCTCACTGTCTCTGGTTACTTTCAGAACACCTGCAGTCAGGACAGCTTCAGACTGGATGGAAACAAAGAAGTGTAAAAAAGATAAAACAAAGCAGCAGGTGTTTTCCATCTATATACGCAGAATTTGGAACAACATTCCCGTATCCATTATGGCAGTGCCTACCCTACTCCAATGCAGTAGAGTTGAAGACACAGCTCTTTGTAGGGCACTACGTCATGCTCCAGCATCAGTCCACAATCCAGCTACCTCTCGAATCACTTGTTGACTGTATTCTTGCCTTTGACTCTGCAGAGCACTCCCCTGCCTTTACGCCTGTTTTGCATTACACAAATACATGCATACCTACATATAATGTGTATATGATGTACTGTCTTTTAGTCCGCCTTTCTCTACTAGTATCATTCTCGTCCTTTTCCTCTCTTCATAGGTCACTCTAGATCATGTGCTTGTGTTTCATTTAAGGATTTATCATATAGGCGAATTCTGTTATGTATGCTGGGTCTGGTGGTTTAGTGCACTAATGCGTCCACTGTAGGGTCTTGTGTTCGACCTCATGATCACAGCTTCAAATCTCAGCAGGTCCACCCAGCCTTGCATCCTTCTGAAGTCGACAAAATGAGTACCATTGTGTTGGGTAACAATAAAAATGTGTTATTCAGCCCCAAGATACCCTTGGGTGAACGTGTGCTTTACAAATACACGTTATATATGGTGTTGAATTTTGTCACAGTTTATATTTGACAGAATATACATGTATGAAGCGTTGAGGCTTTGCATATATAAAATATCCCGGATAACAATAATAATAAACGAGCTTTCATCAACGTTACTTTTTCCACTACTGTGAAATCTGGCACTCTGTTTGCATTGCCACAGTGGCCTGCACACTTACCATTGCCTCCTGCAAGTGCTACAAGCACATATTGTAAAATGTACGTGTGCCTTACTTGTGCTCACTGTGTTTATGGCGAGTATTTGTGCTAGAATAAACCAGGGCCAACCATGGCACAGGGAGCTTAGACTGCTATGTAAAATGGAAACAGTGCAAAGTTCTGCTGAGGACAACATTCTATATAAAGGCCCATCGTGGGTGAAGTCTGTAAGGATATCTGAAAGGCAGTGACTTTCCCAAGCTATTTTTGAAATTTGATACACTTCCCGATAAGGGCGATCAAAAACGATGCAAGAATATTTTTGGGGATGAGAAATTACAATAAATCAGCGTGCCAGAATGAATTTACTGCCTTTCTTCCCTGTAATTCAAGCATGGTTCTTTTTACAGTGAAATGTGCCTGACTTTGTAGGAAGAAGGACAGAGATGATGTGGCTGTTACTAAATATGTCCGCCCTTCCTCCTCTCCTTCTGCCCTTATCTTCAGCCTGCTAAATATACTATTTCCTGTTCTCTGAGTGTCCATGTTATTTCACTTCCTTACAGTAAATATGCTACAAGATGATTTCTGAGGGTGGGGGCTGCCAGCTGAGGGCCAGCAGCTTTATCACACATGTTCACTGGAGTTCCCCCTTTGATCTGAGCAACTGAGCTGGCTTTAATGTGTCAATAACATAAGTGTTTTGCCAGGAACACAGTTAGGGTGGCCTCATAGCCCCAGACATAAACAGTTTAGGTCCCTGACTGTAATGCCAAAACTTTGATGGTAAACAGGACCCACAATTTGACTCATTAAGTAAATGAACTGTGGTGCATGAAACTGATGTGTTGTTGAAATGTGGGGTTAATGGAAAGACCATCATTCCCAAATGGAATGGGGAATCTGACAAGTATTATTTAGGTTTTTCTATCGAATATGAACAAGAGCAAAAGGCCAAAGGGGGCTGGATAATTTAATGAAAGAGCATTATTTTCACTCAATTCCACAAAATAAATACTTTCAAATGAAGGTCCAACAAATGCTTTTGGAATTTCCCAGCTCTGCCAGTGGAACTAAGCATGCTCGTATGTGTAGCTACTTACTATACCTGGAGGATGCAATTTCAAATGGGTCTCCAGAGGCACCAATGGGAACATAGGACTGGCAGCTACCATCCTACTGTCGTCATCTGCAATCTCACCTGCCTCCCAAGGCCTAGTGTGAGAGCCCCTTGTAAGAAAGTGCCTTCTTCTGCCCTCTCATGGATAATGAGAGGGAGGCACTTTGGAACAGACTGGAAAAGAGAGTGAAGTCCAACAAGAGGCAGGGTGGGATGTCAGATTATTAACGGTCCAACGTATGTATATTTTGTGGATATTTTGAATCAGTCGCAACCCGATTAGCGATTTCGATGTAGGAAAGCATGAGTTGCAAGCTTACAGCAATTCAGCACAAGAACCCGAATCCAAACTGATTCAAAACTGAAATACCGATTTCTAAATTCTGATTTCTAAATACAGGCTAGTAAATGAATGTACAAATCATTCATAATAAGTGACTGGAGTTTAGCACATGCAATGTATCACCAATTGAAAGTAGGTGGTAAAAAGGTGCAAAGTATAAAAGGAGACCCACAATGCAGTACAATTTTCCAGTATGGTATCCTCTTACGCTATGGGGAGGAGAATTCACCTTTTTGAAGTCCAACAAACTAGAAGAAGGAGAAAGGTGAGAGTTTTTTTCGTAGTGTGCCACGTTTTGTGAACATACAACAATGTCTTTAAGGGTGTTAGTTAATGGTTAATTTTAAGCAGCACAATTAATTGCTGGGAGCAGAAGGAGAAACCAGGGAAACAAAAATAAAATGTGACAACAAAAAGTTGGGTTTGGTAATTACATATATTTTTGTTATAAATAACTTCATATATTTAAACATCTGTAAAAGTAGCACTGCGTTACATTAAATGGCATCTAAGCTGTGGGATACTGTGCACAAGTGCTCGTGAAAATGGTGGCGACACAAGTGACAAGTGAGGAAGCATGTACAGCAACACGAAAGGAGCGCAACAAAAAAACTATTGGTGGTGAGATTTACATAGTAGAGATACCCAAACAATAAATGCTAATATATACAAGGGAAGTCAAGTCAAGATACGGTTTATTCGATTTAAAATGTTAAATCATAAAAGCACAATACATATCAAAAGCAACATAAACGAACATAAAAATAATCTTAAAAGTTATAATTCATTACGACAAGTTAGAAATTACAAACAACTCTTAAAAGTAGCATGTGTTAAAAATTGTAGTCAGTACCATAGTCTCACAGCAAAACACGACCCACGCATCAAGACAAAACATTTTCATTTGGACACGGGTCGGACCTTGCATCGTTTTCCTTGTTCTGACCACCCCTTTCAGATATTTCACAATGTGGTCAGTAACAATTTCATCATCCAGTAATTTCAACTTAATAAAGGCCGGTCGACAAAGTCTCAGACCCTGCAATTTCAATAAGTAAAATTTAAAACTTACGGAAGAATAAAATGTGGATTGTTGACTGTGCTAAAATATCATCGCAAGGACAGGGACAGAGAGAACGTGACCAGTCATTTAACTGGGGAAAGGTGACCAGATTATGAAAGTTACCTAAATGTAAGCGCGTCAATAAAAGCCTGTCATAATTACCAAGGGTGAATAATAGATAGGGTTGTATCCCCGTCTGGGTCAGAAGGGAAGTCAAGCTGGGTATCCTCGATGAATTAGCGCCAAAATCTTAGCTGTAAAAGACTTTTACAGCAAAAAGTTTGGCGCTAATGCCATTTAATGTAACGCAGTGCTACTCTTACACATGTCTAAATATATGAAGTTATAACAAAAAATATGTAAGTACCAAACCCAATTTTATGTTGTCACATTGTATTTTTATCGCCTGGTTTCTCCTTCTGCTTCCAGCAATTAATTGTGCTGCTTAAAATTAACCATTAGCTAACACCCTTAGAGACATTGTTGTATGTTACAGATGTTCGCCCTAGTCTCTACAGGGTTTATGGGCTACCTACTGTAGTCTGATACAGCTTACGTTTTGTGAACAAACATAAGGAATTACATAGGAATTACATGTTGAGCAGGTGGGTCTTATTGGAGTTAAGAGAACTTCTAAACATAATTGTGGGCAGAAAGATCCAGCAGAGTCAGGTGGTACCTGCTCTTGGGCGGGTGATGTTCTCCTTACAACTGCTTGCCTAAGGAAGTTACCTGGGCATATTTGCTGTGGCGGGTGGATTTTCAATAAGTGCACTTTCTAGTATTGATGCCCTGTTATTCAGCATAAATGTTCACAATTTCTTCCCAAATACACAATAGGAATTGCATACCAATATGGTTAGATTTCACCAACTAACACAATGTGTTGCCATTATACCCCGTATGACTGGCAAGAAGAGAGCTTGGAGATAGGTATTTCCTAGGTAAGTTGTCACACCGTGCCCCTTGAGCATTCAATTTCCTGGCATCTAATTGATATGATTTTGGTTTTATTCTGTCTTGGCTTCTAACACCATACTTGCATTTGCAGTCACCAGGGGAGAGAAAGTACAGATCTGCTCATAAAAACATGGTGTGTGGAAGAGTGTACATTTATGGCCTTACTATGACTTTGGCGGTGTGGCAGTGGTCCACAGCGCCAGCGCCCCGCTGCCACAATGTACAAATCATATTGAGGCCGCCTACCGGATTCTGACTGGAAACCAGATCAGGCGGTCCTGTGCTAAGACTCATATGTGCGCCTTAGCAATGCACTGCAATGGGAACGCCATTGGGCGTTCCAAGAGGGCATGTCAAGTCCATGCCCTGCAGGTACTGGGGGTGCATGCATACAGGGGGCACTCCATGTGCCCCCTGCATGCAACCACTGGAACAGAGGCAATAAGGGTCCCTGTAGGACCCCCCTTATGTCTCCTCAATGCCACACTTTTTATGGCAAGCTCACTGCTAGGAAAACTGTGGTAGTGAGGAGACTCTTAATATGCTTGGCGGAACAGTAGCGGCACCACCAGCATATTAGGGGCCTCAGACCATTGCAAGACCACCAGGGATTGGGGATCACTGGCAGCAGCAGCGGTTCCATGGTTCTTCAACCCCCCTACTTGTAAAAGGGCAGTCGGACACCAGTGCAGCGGTAGCCGCACCGTCACTGTGGGTTTGGCGGTCCATGAGACCGCTAAACTCATCATACGGCCCTTAGCCTACATAAAGGATTCAGTTGACTTCACAAAAGTGATGGCTGCCGTATTCCTAAAAGCCTGCTGCTAAATCATTGCCTGTTGTGAAATCTTGCACAATCTTGTAACTAGGAGGCCTGATCACTGACAATCATGAGGATGAAGAGTGAATCCATCCTCAACAGCAAGATCGACATTTAGCATGGGCCAGGTGGGCCCAGGGCACCAATTTTCCACGTGGCGCATGGAGCTGTGTGCATTAAGGTTATACCGACAGCAGCGCCCTTCTCATCTTGATCCAGCCTTGTCGTTCTCCCAGTCTGTCCGTTTCTGACTGATTTGTCAGTTCAAATTGGTTTTAGTCCTTCATTATCATAAAGCAAATGGTGTTTTTATCAACTCTTTCGCCCTCTTCCTTGCCCTCCCTTCATCCTCTGACCCCGGCTGGCACGCATCAACTAAACCATAGACTGGGTGAAGAAGCTAAGCTATCGGTGATTTAGGTGGAGTGGGGGAGGTCCACCGATGTTCGTGTTCAGGGTCAGTCCCTGCTCATCCAGGTACTGACCAGTGAACACAAAAGGCACACCCTGCTACCTCTTTTTATACACTACCATCAGCAAGGGCATCACATCCCTCATTGCCCACGTCTAGGGCGATATCTTAGCAAAGGCCCCCACAGGTGTTGCGACATGAGTAGCAAAGGGAAGGGCACGCAGAACAGAATTACTAACAGACATTTGAGGTAATAAGTATGCACATAAGCCACTGTCAATGAAGACTTTTGCAACTTTTCTCTATCTAACAAAAATATCTGTTAATTCATAGGTTGAAGATAAGAACAGAAATTCAAGAAAAGCCATTATTGCCTTCTACTAATTGTTGATATCAATTTTAAATACAAATTGTGAAAAAGTAAACTTAAATTTATATTTAAAAAAAATATTTTCAGTGCCATTGCCTGCTCCATACACAGCCAAGCCAGCACCCTCTCTGCAGAGGAACCAACAGCTGCCCTTCATGAATCCTGCAGCTCACATGCTGAACACACATGATGCAACAGACACAGACATATTCCATAGGCTTGCGGTACTCTCACTTTCTGTAAGCTTAGCCTTTATTGTAACCTGACTTGTTTGCGTCAGTTCCAATGCTGTTGTAAAGTGAGGCTTCATCACCACTAAAGTAACCCTTGTCTCTCTGTCGATTTAGCAGGTCTACAGACTTTTCAAACCCCTCAAGGTTGCTAACATGATGTTCCTGCCTCCATTTGTGACTCACAGATTCTTGTCGGAAGGCAGTGCATACGTCTGTCCCTGCCTGTGTTAGTGACCCTATTTTTGCTGCCATGGATGTCTGTCCTTCATTACCTGCTCAGAAACCCTCTTCCATAGTTCTTAGTAAGCAACCAACTTGTTTACCCAGACACTGTCTTTAGCTAATTTATTACTATAGCAAGGGTGGAACCCTCCAAAGGATGGAATTTCCTTTGTAATGGAGTGGCTTCATCATCAACTACACCACTTGTAGTCCCTGCCCTAATCAAACTGCTCTGGGGCTTATATTCTGGAATAATATATTAATATGATATTGCCTGCATGGTTGGTTGTGGAAGGCAACATTGCTTTTCCCGTGTGTGTGCTTTTTAAATCAAGCACTTTGATGCTGGTGATAATTCTTGTCATGAGGTGCAGGACCGAGTGTTCCCACATATTCTTCTTCACACCCATGCCACCCTCCTATTCCTCAGGTTTTGTTGTTTCAGCTGTTGAAAAACACAACAGGGCAATCCTGATTTGTATGCTGATTGTCAACTTTCAAAGGACCAACTCTGACATCAGTGTTTTTGAACATGTAATGCAGACAATATAACAAAAACGTGATTTGTAACACTACAACTCCCATCATGCATTTCATCAAAACTTCTAGATTAGAGTTGGGTGGAGGATAGGGATCGATTTACAGTACTAAATATCACGTCCAGATGTGACTGTGGAGGCAAAAGTCCTGACAAACTGGTAAAGTCATCTGCACTGGCGTTGCACTAATCTGTGTCTCTTGGTGGTCGTTTCGAGGTATCAGTATGCCTGACTGGTCAGTGATTCAAACAGCAGGATTGGTCCTTAAGTGAGGTAGTTCTGTGGAGGGCCCTTCTCCAGCGTCGGCAGCTTCTCTCATCTTGGTTGCTTGTTTAGGTCTCGCCTAACCCAGCGCATGCGCTGGTCTGGCGAGACTTATTGAGAGGGCTCCAAAAAGTGCTACCAGGCCAGCCTAGAGCTACAGTGCATGTGCGTGGGCGCGCGCGCCGCGCTTGACCACGATTACTTTCACTTTCACAGCCGCATGGCCGCTGTGATGTTTAATCACGATCACTTTCACTTTTGTGGCCGCACGGCCGCTTGGCAGAGCCAATAGGTCTCGCTTTTGGGACCTTATAAGGATTTAGTTATGCAACTGTTGCATGGCTAAACACTTATAAGGTCCCAAAGGCGAGACCTATTGGCTATGCCAATGCTTGTTTTTCTTGGTTGTGGCTTCCCTTTCTCGTCCCTGCTGCGCTGGTTGACACCGACTGCATTGTCTTTTTTGAGCATGCGTTGGCAGTTTTCTTTTCATGGCTTTAGGCACAGATGAGTACTGTTTGCTATTGTTGTTTAACCCCTTGCATGCCCGCCCCTTTCCCCGCCCAGTGCCGCGCTTTGTATTAGCGGGCGGAGTTCATGACGAGCTGGACTCGTCATGGGCACAGCGCCACCGCAGCCCATGACGAGTCCAGCTCGTCATGGGCACTGAAGGGGTTAAAACACACTCCTCAGCCAGACTCAGCATCAGAAAATGCCTTTCCTCTTTCTGCCCCTGATATCTTTCTGTGTATTTTGGCTTGTCATGTCACTGGTCCAGCACGCCTTCTCTCTGAGCTCACCGGGTCATTAAATGTGCTCCATCAACACGGTTTACTTGCTGCAATGTCATCAGTTGCCTAGTCAGTAGGAAGAATATGAATCCTAAATCATCATTAATTGGTAATCGCGAGGGGGGGGCTGTGTACATATTTTGTGATTCGTGAATTGAGGTGTGGACTTTTTTTCTTTTGCAATTGACGAATCACAACGTTATTGGTTCATACATAGCCCCTAGGTATCTTTAGTCCCGGAGAACGGAGATCTAAGGAAGATCATAGAAGGTGGGTATGGCTATAAATGTATGGGGTTGGTGAGGGGCGCAGTGGGAGGTGAGGCATGGCGATAGGATACCAGATTTCTTTCTTCTTCTCACTTTGAAGAAACAGAAGCAGGGCCGGAAGGGCCATAGCGGGCACTGAGCATTTCCCCAGTGGTTCACCAGGATGGTGGACCATTATGGACCCCTGGGAGGCAGTTTTTGTAACCTCTGTAACAAAAGCAGCTGCAGTGTTTCTCACGCGCAACCCAGCACAGGCTCCCCCCACCCGGTCTGACTCAATTGCCAGGACCAGTTTGGGATCCCAGTTCAGACGTGAACAGAAAGAGAGAATCCACTATGGACGGCGTGAGAAGCCATTACACAGATGGAGAGATATTCACTGTTAAAAACTGCAGATGGCGGAGTATCAACAATCCGGAGGTTTGCAACTAGGGTTCCCAAATCAGGCTACAGACAATGTGAGCATCACTATTGATCTGCATTATGTCCTTGAACTCCCTTAAAGGAAAACACCCTCGTTGTTGACAGCTCCTCATAACCAGATCTATATCTCATACTTTTGGAGCTATACGATAGGAGATTCATGAGTTGAAACAGTGGGGCCTTTGTCATAGAGAAGATTGTATTAACATGTATAGCAGTACACCTAAACTACAACTTCACCTTGTGGTGCAGTGGCCACCTGACCCCCAATTATGTTATGTTATATGTTATGTTATATAGAATTTCTATAGCGCACGGCTACTCCGACAGAGTGTCCCGGCGCTTTTCACTTGTAGCTCAGCGAGAATAACATAACAACATGGAAACAAAACGGAAAAAGTCAGAAGAAAAAACCTAAAGATTAAAAAGCCAGGTCTTAAGGCTCTTCCTAAACAGAAGCAGATTAGACATGCTCCGTAGAACCTGAGGCAGCGAGTTCCAAAGCTGGGGGGCTTTCAAACTAAAAGAACGCCCCCCAGTACGGGCTTTCCTTACACGTGGCACCAAGGCCAGGTATAGAGCTTCTGATCGTAGAGAGCGGGCTGGGCGATAAAAAGTCAACCTCCGCTGCAAGTACTTTGCCCCTGTGCCAAACAGAGCTTTATGCATCAGGGTCAAGGTTTTAAACATGATCCGTTTCCGGATAGGTAACCAATGCAGCGCCTGCACCAGCCCCGAAGCTCCCGCTCGCCTATGGAGTCCAAAAATAGCGCCAGCCGCAGCGTTCTGCGCCACCTGCAGGCACTGGACCAAGTTGTCCGGGAGCCCCAGAAAGAGGGCATTGGCGTAGTCCAGTCTAGAGCCTATTAGAGCCTGAACAGTGATCCGCCTGTGCTCCTCAGAGAGCAATGGTAGAAATTTGCGGAGCATCTTCAAAATGCCAAAACAGGTGCCGACCAAACCAAGGATATGTGATCTTAACGTAAGCTTGTTGTCCAGCTTAACTCCCAGGTTTTTGGCGACCAGAGAAGACTGAGCAGGGGGACACATATCCATAGGCCACCAGACCTGCCATTCAGGGTCGGCGGTGCATCCGAAGAACAGGATCTCTGACTTGCTGGAGTTGGCCTTAAGGCTGTTCCGCTGGAACCAGTCAAAGACCATCCCCAGACAGCCCCGAATACACTCTCCATCGAATGCCAGATCTTTCCCGCATGTGAAGAGCAGTTGAGTGTCATCTGCGTAGGATACAATCTGGGCCCCAAAAGCCTCCACCAATGCCGCCAGAGGGGCCATAAAGATATTAAAAAGAGTCGGGCTCAACACAGATCCCTGTGGAACTCCGACTCCCAATGGCGGCATCTCTGCGGTGCTTTGGGAAACCCAGACTGTTTGGCGGCGGCCCTCGAGAAAAGATGTAAACCATTTGAACACCGTCCCCCTAAGACCGATGTCATAAAGCCTGGCGAGAAGCGCCTCATGGGGGACGGTGTCAAAGGCCGCCGACAGGTCTAGCATGACAAGCATGGCCTTGCCGCCTACATCCAGCGTCTCCCGGATGACCTCCGAGACCTCCAGCAGCGCCGTCTCAGTACTTAAATTGGGACGGAACCCGGATTGTGATGGATGCAGGAGATGGTTGGTTTCTAAGAAACCAGACAAGATGCCATGGACATGCTTCTCCGTGATCTTAGCTAGGGCCGGGAGAAGGGAGATTGGCCTATAGTTGGCCAACACCTCGGCGTCTAGTCCAGGCTTCTTCAGGAGGGGGATCACCATCGCCCTCTTCCAGGCGCATGGGACCCTTCCCTCCCTCAAGGAGGCATTAAGGAGAGGATTAACCAATGGGTTCACCACCGATGCCACCCTGGCCAAAAATTTGGCCGGGCAGGGGTCCAATTGCGAACCAGATTTAAGATTGGTTAGCAGCATCAGGGAAGCTTCGTTGGAGATAGCGGGGAACTCCTCCAGCACAACAGCTGGCATGGACGATGAAACAGACCCCACCCCAATGCTGCACCCCCCCCCTCACCAGACCTCTCCGGAAAAGAGGCCTGGATGGCCTTGATCTTCTCAGTGAAGAAGCTAGCAAGATCACAGACCCATGTGTCAGATGACGCTGGAAGGGGCGCGTTGGATCTCGGGGTCGTGAACTCCCTCACCACATTGAAGATCTCCTTACAGGAGTTCATAGACGCCTCTATCCTCCTGGCCAAGTGTTCCTTCTTCGCACACAAGATGCCACGATGGTACACTTTCACTGCCGCCCTATAGGCTAGTTTAGCCTCCTCGTCATATTGGAAGCGCCAGGCCCTCTCCGCAACCTTACACTGGCAGCGGGACAGGCGAAGCGCCTCTGTAAACATCGGCACAGATAGTCATTTGGCCGTGGACCGAGGGGCAACTGCAGGGGTGAGATCGTTCAGCCTTTCTGCCAGCCAGATCTGCAGGGCCTCGGTGTCCCGCTCCAGATCGCCCGTGAAGGAGCACGGATGGTCCACCAGCGCCTGCGCCAGCATCTCAGGCGTCACTTTGTGCAGTGCCCTTGAGACTGAACTAGGTTGTATAGGGGTGTCGCTATGTGGGAACACCGCCTCCGGTATAGAGAACTTAATCAACCTGTGATCAGTCCATAGCACTGGCACAGTATCGATGTCGACAAGAGAAGTCGAAGAAAACACTTGGTCCAAAGTGTGACCCCTCTCATGGGTGGAGCCCGTGACAAAGGGTGCGAGACCCAGCGGAGACGTAATGTCCATCAATCTGATTGCGTCTGAGTCGTCCTCCACATCCAGATGGAAATTAAAGTCACCCGCCAACAAGCAGTGCTGTGTGGACAGGGCCAGTTCGGAAATGGCCATCTGCAGGTCCTCGAAAAAGGAACCCACAGGACCTGGAGGCCTATATACCAGTAGCCCTTTCAGTGCTTGGTTCGGGGACAATCTAAGCGAGAAGCAAGAGCCTCAGAACCACAGAGAGGATTCAGGGGGAGAAGAGAGCAGGAGACACTCTTCTTCACCACCACCGCTACTCCCCCTCCCCTACCCTTGACCCTATCCTGCCGGAAGATGTTAAAGAAAACTATAATATCGCCAGAGATAAATCCATTCTTACTAAGACGATAGTGCTGTCTACTAAATTCATATACTCATGTACTTCCATTAAAGCAAAGATTATGGTCTAACCATGCTGAGAATGATACCCAAAACAAAGAAGTCTGACCAGGTCTTGATAAGGGCCAGAGCTCGCTGCTCATACTTTGTCGGGGTCCTCCAAAGTCGGTCCTGGAGGGCTGGAGCCATGGCCGATTTTTGGCATATCCCCATTTAGATAAATGTATTTATCTTAAAAACTAGCATGGATCCGACCCTCCAGGACCGACTTTGGAGAGAACCCTGCTTTAAGTGAGCACTAACCCCATAGGAAATAACAGTGGTATTTTTTCCTATAGGGCTGATGTACCCCCTGAATGTCATATCCACATTAGTGATGGGACAGAATTTCTAAAGTAAAATAGCGACAGGTAAATCTAGATTTTCTATTCCTAATAATGTACCTACACAGTGTATATATATCCTCAAGGTGCGTAGATGAGGCGTTCGGAATAGTAAATCTATACTTCCCTAGATGCACTTGCCTTTGGACAGTTTGTCCCTTGATATTCTGTCTTCAATAGTAGCATGCCAGAATGTTATCGGTGTCGATATTTAGTAGTTCAATCTGCAGGATCCATGCCATTCCCCTGTGAGTTGCTTAATTATTCCACAATCTACCTCTTTCTAACCCCCGTTCACCTAATGTATCACCTACACTGACTCCTATCAATGACCCTCCTACCACCCACTCGGATATTGTTCCTTCCTCCAACTCTTTCAGTGTGTCTCTTCTTCCACCTGTCACCACCTGAGTGTACTTTTCAAGTTACACCCACCTGGTTACTGCCTGTCCCGTCATTCTACTCATGTGGTCTCTGAGTCCCATCTCTCTTGGCAGCCCACTTCTTATATCCAGAATATTTATTTGCACTTGGTGCTTACATACATGAAAGTGCCATAAGTTATCCCTGCACCTACTCTGGGTAAACCTGTAGCACACAGTGGACCATAAAACAAACAGTAAGCCACCTGTACAGTTTTAACACAGTGATGATGCAGCTCCAGATCCAGTTTCCAAGCAGCCCTTCAAAAGTAGGTTTGGAAGCTCATTTAGTAATAACAAATGTGCCATTCCTTGGACATCAGGCCCTAGATGGGGTCCAGTACTTCCACAGAACTGTGTCCAAAACAAACCTCTTCAAATAAAACATTTTGTTTTTCAAGATTTCATTGCAACTAAGTTGAAAGGACCCAAGAGGAAGGCTCTCAATATTACCTTTGGCTAACGATGGGGGACATACATAGCAAAATAAGGCATGTCTCTATATTGGCATATTTCCTGGTAACTCATGTGTCTTTGTTTTAGTAGAGAAGCAGCAGTGATCTGTACAAACACTTGCCCTATGTTTACAAAGTCAGAATGGATGGCGAGGAATAGACATTTGTAGGATATAGAAAAACGTACATCAATAGTGTGTCCAACCATTATCATTTGTTAACTCTATTGAAGAAGGCATAAGAAGCAGAGGTATTGCTTAGAATTGAGTAGTTGAGGTAATAGTATTGGACAGAGGCACAGGCAACCAATCATATGAAAAAAGAGCAAATTGTGCATGAACAAAAGGGTACTTCATGTTCTTGCTCTCTATGGTCCGACTGATGCATCTTTGGCATTAACCATTGAAATATAACTATCAGCTCACATGTTGAGAGATGTCTGTTGCTCTTGTTCTCCTCTGCCACCCTCACCTTAACCTTTAACACCACCACCGCTCCCATCTATTAGATTACCCAGAGACAAAAAACTATGGGGTCGATTACGATGCTGTTCAAAGGAGCTCCAAATCGGATTCGGGTTTGCCGTATCCGATGCGGAACCCTTGCTTCTGACCAAATCGTACACAGTTCCTGTAGGAAGGTGGATATCTGACTATGGTTACCCCCAAATTTTTGCCTAGTGTCTAGCTGGTTTTTCGACTTAGTTGGCCTGAGATCCTGCCATTCAGGCTCTCAGGCTATCTGCTCTCTCTGTAAAATGGACTCCATGTACCCTAGGTACATACCCAATTGGTTGGATCACCCTGTCAGCCCCTGTACCAGTGTACACTAGGTACCCAGGGCATTGGTGTACCCAAGGCCTGCCAAGGGCTGAAGCATGTATTATGCCACCCCAGGCTTGGCCTAACAATCTGACACAACTGGCTGATCACTCAGCTGGGGTAAGTTGGTGTAATCACCTCTTACTTAGGTGTAGTATACCTATACCTAACCTTAAATGGGACACCTGGTAACCTATAAGTCACTCCTATGGCAGGCCTTAACAATCCTGAACCATCTCACGTGCTTGGTTCCATGTGAGATGGTGCTCTGGCATGAGCTGAGCCTGTCTGCAGTGGTCGGAACAACTTCCTTCTACTGTTTCCAGATATCGTCATACCATATACTCTTAAGTGCATTATGAACCACGCGGTTAAATGCTAACTTTGGTTTGGCTTTATCAAAACATGTCGAGTAAGGTGTCATACGAATTGGAATACTAACCCCTCGCCAATTCTGGCGACGGGGTTAGCATTCCACCCTTCTAGAGGGACACGACATGTACAGTGCCTGAAACCCGGGTAAAATCAGACATAGCCTCAGCTCCACAAAATGGATGCTGCCACCACAGACACAAGTCTGCCCTCCTGCTGCTGGGAGTCCTTCCAGCTTGGAAGGTGTGGACAAAGGGTTTCCTGCCAGGGGAGGTGCGTGCACCACCCCAGACAGGATTTTGTGTATTGGTCAGGTAGGGCTTGAAAGAAACCAGACATGCCTGTGGCTCACAAGGAGCCTCGGTGCATATGCCAGTTCAAACCGGTCCTGGGGCACACCAGTCCCGGGCCTGGGGCGAGCTGGACAAAGGATTGGGGGTGTAACCACCCCCCTTCCTGGTCCCACCCATAGGGAGGGACCTAGCAGGTAGTCCGGCCCCTAGAATCCGCTTAAAGGTAGGAGCTGTGTCCTAAGACTTCAGACATCCTGGAATCAACTTGAAACTAAGAAGAAGACGGGAACTTCGACATTCTGCTGCACAGAAGACTGAAGAAAATCTCCCCTGTGGTCAGGGAGTGACCACCTTGCTAACGCAAGCACCATCCAGCGAATCACCGTCTGCTTTGCCGCCGCCTCCCGCCGGAGCCCGAGCCCAGAGACTGACAAGACCTGGACCTCCAGACCTCTCACCGCCCGATCCACAGTCCCTGAAAAGAGGAGACCCGTGGAGGCACCGAGACACGTGGAGCCAGCCATCTTGGAACGACTACGACAAGCTGACAAGTGCAACAACCGAGGCTCCCTCCAAGTTGTGCTTTGGGTCCTGAGAAGCCCAACCCTCGAGCAGCATCTGCACCAAAGGTGAGCCCTCCAGCATCTCCACGATCTGCGTGGGGCCCTTCTGCATTTTGCCACTCGACGCGCCTAACCGGTTGCTGGCCCGCTGGCTAGTGGCCCTCTTGGCGACGAAATCTACGACAAACACCGCTGGTCTGGTTGCTCCAGACTGGCCCTTGCTCCCCTCTAAAGGAGTAATCCCTCTGACCTTGCTGGTCAGAACCAACAGCTGATTTCCGAATCCTCCTGCAATTGCTTTTGCCAAGGCTTGTTTGCTTCGATCAAGTCGCCGACACCGCCGACAGCGAGAGCCTGCGTGGGACAGCTCGTGAGCCGACTCCTGGACGTCGTCGACCTTCAGGGACCACGTGGCTGCGGAGACAAGCTACCCCTCATCACCTGTTTGCACCCGACATCGCCTGGTACCCACCTGGTGCCACGCTGGTCACTGGCTAGTGACTGTGAACACTGTCCCCTCTGCTTACAGGTCTTCAACATCCCCGATCCACTCTTGGATCCACTGCATCTCTCCCGGACCGACCGCCTGCAGCATCTTTGTCTTCAAGCTCCACGGAACAGATAGAAGAAACCCGACGCACTTTGAGGCCTATGCACCCGCTTCCTGTGGGTGAGGTAAAGCTGGTACTCCGGTGCCCATGTGTAGTAATACATCTCTAGTGCCTGTGTTCCAAATCTTAAGTTCCTAGTCAACCCGGAAGATCTCCTTTGCAGTAACTTTGTACTTTTTACGCACCCATTGAAACCTATGGGAGCACGCGTGTGACTATTTGCTCTGCACACGCCACCCGTGGACCTCCTGGTCACTAACTGACGTTAGCTCCTTGTAGGCCCAGCGATTCTAGAGGCCCTAGGCCTTTTCCCTTTTCTGTTCGTGGTACTTATACCACTATTTTAGTATATGGTTTGAGTGGCCACCAGGGCCTATCCATATAACGTGCAACTTCTGTGTATTCTGTGATAATCTTGTTTGACGATTTGTGCTCCTGTGCTCATAAAGAGACTAGGGGTTACTTTGAGAAATAAATACATATATATTTTGAATATATATCTGTGTGGTGTCCTTTCATTGGTATAAAAGGGGGTTGCATTTGGTAAAACAGCTGGCTTAACACGCTTCACGAGTTTAGCCTCAAAGACTGCTTAGCCTACGCTACCACTAGGGCAGCTAGTCCGAAAAGGTTGACTTACAACCACACCATAAGGGTTGCTTGGCATGGTACAAGGGGATCACTTTAACTAGTGAGCATCATATACCAGGCCAACTTCTCACATTGGTGAGCAGCGGTTGGATTTGAGCTTGCTGTGTTTTACCATTGTAATCTCTTGGTTACCAATTGAAAGATCACATAGGTACCTGTAGGTACATATAAAACAAGATTAGATATACATAAGTTCTACTGAACTTAGTTGTTGTAGAGCAAAGGGAGTAGCACACCCTGACTACAACTACTAGATAGGTTTAGTAGGTAAACCCAAGTGTAGGTAGATTGCAACACATCCACCCACACTTAAGACCAATGGCCGGGGCAGAGGGGTCCACTGTACCCATCTCTGTTGAGAGTGACCCCCAGAGGGCACCATCCAGCTTTGCTACCCTTAATCAGAATGAGCTCAGGCATTTGGCAACTCTTAGAGGCCTTAAACAGCCCAAGAACCCAAACTCTGCTGAGCTCAGAGAGCTCTTACAGAATGATGAGAATCAGAGAGCACTCAAGAAAGCTTCCCAGTTAGCCCCCTTAGGGTCAGGAACAGGAGGCCCCCCTTCTGAAGATACTACAGAGGTACCCAGTTCCAATAGCCATCCCTTAGATGAGAACCATACTACAGGGGAGGAAAGTGGTGAGGATACAGAAAGTAGTGATGATGAAGGGAGAACTAGCCCAGTGCCAAGTATTATACTTGGCCCAGCTAAACTAAGGCTATTGGGGACTGACAATGGGTTCACCCCATTGGATCTCCCCAGTGGACTTAACACAGGGCTTGGGAGGCAAAGGAATCGCTCAGGTGACTCCAATGCTTCTCATGGCTCTAGAGGCTCTCAAGGTCACTCCAGGAAAAGGATGACCACCCCTCAGAAGAGGGAACATGAGGCCAGAATGCAGGAAGCCCAGCTGAGGATCAGGAAGCAGGAGCTAGAAGTAGCCCTGATGGAAGAAAAACTGAACAAGGCTAGGCAACCTAGAGAGAGTGGGTCTATACCCACTGGTGGCAGCAATGTCCCTAGGGACAAAGATAGGGTCTTTGACAATAGGAACCTGTCCAAGATTGTGCCCCCCTACAAAAGTGGGGATGACATCCACAAATGGATGACTGCTCTTGAGAGAGCCTGCAAAGTGCAGCAGGTTCCTGAAGACCAGTGGGCAGCAATCTTATGGCTCTCCTTTGAGGGGAGAGGCAGAGATAGACTCCTCACTGTTAGAGAAGAGGATGTCAGAAATTACAGAGTCCTGAAGAGTGTCCTAGTTGATGGGTTAGGCTTAACCACTGAACAGTACAGGTTAATGTTCAGAGACACCCAGAAGACACAGACTCAGGACTGGTCTGAATATGTGGAATGTGCCACTAAGGCTTTGGAGGGTTGGTTGCTGGGAAGTAAGGTGTCTGACTATACAGGATTGTACAATTTGATGATGAGAGAGCAGATTTTAAGTAATTGTCAAAACCAGCTTCTCCATCAACACCTGGTAGACTCAGATTTGACCTCTCCCCAAGAATTGGGAAAGAGGGCAGATAAATGGGTCAGGACCAGGATCAGGCCTAAAAACCAGGGTGGTGACCAAAAGAAAGATACCACCAAGCCTCACGAGAAGGGTGGGGATAAAGAAAAAGAGAAACCTTCCTCAGGGCCCCAAAACTCCACACAGGGTGGTGGGTCCCAAGCTCCCTCCTCTACCACAGCTAAAAAGCCCTACTGCCATGAGTGTAAAACTCCTGGGCATTGGAAAACTGACAGCGGTTGCCCAAGGGCTAAAAACAAAACTGTTCCTCCAATTACTCCTGTCACACCACCTATTACTGTCAGCAGTAATCCCCCAGGTGGTGGGAGTGCCCCCAAAAATTTGGGTGGGTTTACTTGGGGAACACAGGGGGACCCTGGCTTAGCCAATTCCCCTACAGCAACCACTCTTGTCTGTGATGGTGGCATGGGGTTTGCCAACTTCACTGCCTGTCCCAACACTTTGGGTAGGTACAGACAGGAGCCCTACATCAATGGTACAAAAGCTGAGGCCTACAGAGACACTGGAGCTAGCATCACAATGGTGGCCCATTGGCTAGTTCCCTCTGAGCAGCTTTTGCCTGGTTTCTCCTACCAGGTGACCAACATTGATGGCAAACAGAACAGTCATCCCATGGCAGAGGTATGTCTCAGCTGGGGAGGGGTCACTGGCCCTAAAAGGGTAGCAGTGTCCCCAACCTTGCCTGTAGACTGCTTACTGGGGAATGACTTAGAACTCTCAGCCTGGGCTGGAGTTGAACAAGACACCCATTCTAAAATGGTAGGCCTGTCACAAAAGGGTAGGGGGGTTGTGCCATTCACAACCCCTGTCCAAATAGATTTCCTCCCTGAAAAGGTTGGAAGGGCAGTGGTAGCCACCGCCCAGGCACAGACAGACTTCCCTGTAGAGACTGGCAGAGCTGTGACAGTCACAGCTCAAACACAAACTGAGTGCCCCCCTGAAAAGGTTGGCAAGGCTGTAATGGTCTCAGCCTATACTCAGACTGACATAGGTGTAGTGAAGCCTGAAACTATGGATCACTCCACACAAACAGAGAGTAGTGGGGAGGAAGAAAAGTCTCCCTCTCCCCAGACATTAGGAAAAAGTCAGCCTCCTCAGGGAGCTGACCTCACCCCTTGTGAAGGAACTGCCCCAGAGGTAGCCAGGCCTGGCCTGGCAGAGCCTCTGATGTCAGTGGCCCCTTCCAAGGTGGGACCCAGTCTGGTGCAGGTAGCCTGCCTCTCTCTACCCTGCCTCAGTCAGCCCAGGGCTGCAGAGGTCAGGGAGGCCAGTGGACCCCCAGAGGGCCCCTGTCCACAAGAACCCCCCCATCAAAAGAATGAGGATTGCCTGGCTAGTAGTCCTAGCCAGGTGATGGGTAAAAACATTCCTGAGGGATCTCCTTTACAGGTAGTTAGGGACCTCCCCCAGAGGGATTCTGTTGGGCACAGGCAAACATGGGACCTTAGGGCCCCAGACCTGACCTGTCCCTCCAGTAAGCCCACAAAAGGGACCCAGCCTCCAGCTTTAGGTAGCCAGAGGCTGACCCTGAGAGCACAGTGCAACTCAGTTAAGGAAAGAAAGGCATCCATGGTGGAGGATGATTGGAGGAAGCTGAGGCCTCACTTTGAGGACACTCACTTCAGTACTCCATCTCAACACCAGCCTTTTACTTTGCCAAGACACACCAAAGGTAGAGATTCCCTATGGTGGAGACCCTCTGATACCCTTAGGGTGAGGGATTGCTTAGTGGACCATGAGACAGGGGGTAACCATGCCAGTGCTGGTTCCTCCTTATATGGCCACTTGGGCAATATAGGCTTACCTGGTCAAGGTCAGCCTTATCTCCCTTCGTTTGGGGGGGGGGTTGTGTAGGAAGGTGGATATCTGACTATGGTTACCCCCAAATTTTTGCCTAGTGTCTAGCTGGTTTTTCGACTTAGTTGGCCTGAGATCCTGCCATTCAGGCTCTCAGGCTATCTGCTCTCTCTGTAAAATGGACTCCATGTACCCTAGGTACATACCCAATTGGTTGGATCACCCTGTCAGCCCCTGTACCAGTGTACACTAGGTACCCAGGGCATTGGTGTACCCAAGGCCTGCCAAGGGCTGAAGCATGTATTATGCCACCCCAGGCTTGGCCTAACAATCTGACACAACTGGCTGATCACTCAGCTGGGGTAAGTTGGTGTAATCACCTCTTACTTAGGTGTAGTATACCTATACCTAACCTTAAATGGGACACCTGGTAACCTATAAGTCACTCCTATGGCAGGCCTTAACAATCCTGAAGGCAGAGTGCTTGGTTCCATGTGAGATGGTGCTCTGGCATGAGCTGAGCCTGTCTGCAGTGGTCGGAACAACTTCCTTCTACTGTTTCCAGATATCGTCATACCATATACTCTTAAGTGCATTATGAACCACGCGGTTAAATGCTAACTTTGGTTTGGCTTTATCAAAACATGTCGAGTAAGGTGTCATACGAATTGGAATACTAACCCCTCGCCAATTCTGGCGACGGGGTTAGCATTCCACCCTTCTAGAGGGACACGACATGTACAGTGCCTGAAACCCGGGTAAAATCAGACATAGCCTCAGCTCCACAAAATGGATGCTGCCACCACAGACACAAGTCTGCCCTCCTGCTGCTGGGAGTCCTTCCAGCTTGGAAGGTGTGGACAAAGGGTTTCCTGCCAGGGGAGGTGCGTGCACCACCCCAGACAGGATTTTGTGTATTGGTCAGGTAGGGCTTGAAAGAAACCAGACATGCCTGTGGCTCACAAGGAGCCTCGGTGCATATGCCAGTTCAAACCGGTCCTGGGCCACAACAGTCCCGGGCCTGGGGCGAGCTGGACAAAGGATTGGGGGTGTAACCACCCCCCTTCCTGGTCCCACCCATAGGGAGGGACCTAGCAGGTAGTCCGGCCCCTAGAATCCGCTTAAAGGTAGGAGCTGTGTCCTAAGACTTCAGACATCCTGGAATCAACTTGAAACTAAGAAGAAGACGGGAACTTCGACATTCTGCTGCACAGAAGACTGAAGAAAATCTCCCCTGTGGTCAGGGAGTGACCACCTTGCTAACGCAAGCACCATCCAGCGAATCACCGTCTGCTTTGCCGCCGCCTCCCGCCGGAGCCCGAGCCCAGAGACTGACAAGACCTGGACCTCCAGACCTCTCACCGCCCGATCCACAGTCCCTGAAAAGAGGAGACCCGTGGAGGCACCGAGACACGTGGAGCCAGCCATCTTGGAACGACTACGACAAGCTGACAAGTGCAACAACCGAGGCTCCCTCCAAGTTGTGCTTTGGGTCCTGAGAAGCCCAACCCTCGAGCAGCATCTGCACCAAAGGTGAGCCCTCCAGCATCTCCACGATCTGCGTGGGGCCCTTCTGCATTTTGCCACTCGACGCGCCTAACCGGTTGCTGGCCCGCTGGCTAGTGGCCCTCTTGGCGACGAAATCTACGACAAACACCGCTGGTCTGGTTGCTCCAGACTGGCCCTTGCTCCCCTCTAAAGGAGTAATCCCTCTGACCTTGCTGGTCAGAACCAACAGCTGATTTCCGAATCCTCCTGCAATTGCTTTTGCCAAGGCTTGTTTGCTTCGATCAAGTCGCCGACACCGCCGACAGCGAGAGCCTGCGTGGGACAGCTCGTGAGCCGACTCCTGGACGTCGTCGACCTTCAGGGACCACGTGGCTGCGGAGACAAGCTACCCCTCATCACCTGTTTGCACCCGACATCGCCTGGTACCCACCTGGTGCCACGCTGGTCACTGGCTAGTGACTGTGAACACTGTCCCCTCTGCTTACAGGTCTTCAACATCCCCGATCCACTCTTGGATCCACTGCATCTCTCCCGGACCGACCGCCTGCAGCATCTTTGTCTTCAAGCTCCACGGAACAGATAGAAGAAACCCGACGCACTTTGAGGCCTATGCACCCGCTTCCTGTGGGTGAGGTAAAGCTGGTACTCCGGTGCCCATGTGTAGTAATACATCTCTAGTGCCTGTGTTCCAAATCTTAAGTTCCTAGTCAACCCGGAAGATCTCCTTTGCAGTAACTTTGTACTTTTTACGCACCCATTGAAACCTATGGGAGCACGCGTGTGACTATTTACTCTGCACACGCCACCCGTGGACCTCCTGGTCACTAACTGACGTTAGCTCCTTGTAGGCCCAGCGATTCTAGAGGCCCTAGGCCTTTTCCCTTTTCTGTTCGTGGTACTTATACCACTATTTTAGTATATGGTTTGAGTGGCCACCAGGGCCTATCCATATAACGTGCAACTTCTGTGTATTCTGTGATAATCTTGTTTGACGATTTGTGCTCCTGTGCTCATAAAGAGACTAGGGGTTACTTTGAGAAATAAATACATATATATTTTGAATATATATCTGTGTGGTGTCCTTTCATTGGTATAGAAGGTGGTTGCATTTGGTAAAACAGCTGGCTTAACACGCTTCACGAGTTTAGCCTCAAAGACTGCTTAGCCTACGCTACCACTAGGGCAGCTAGTCCGAAAAGGTTGACTTACAACCACACCATAAGGGTTGCTTGGCATGGTACAAGGGGATCACTTTAACTAGTGAGCATCATATACCAGGCCAACTTCTCACAGTTCCCAACGACTGATTACGATGGCCGTAAACCGTTAGGGCTGTCCGAATCAGTTCCGAAAGGCATTCGGACAGGTCGCGTCTTTTAGAGTCGAATCGTACACCTATATGGACTCGGTTTCCGAGCGAGCGTTTACGATAACTGATTCGGACAGCCGTTCTGAAAATGTTGCTCCCGAACAAAGCGGCTGCCAGAATCTGTCTATGGGGGCCCATAGCAAGCCCCCCTTCACTTGGGCCCTTCGAATCGGAATCCAAGGGACCCCCCTTTCTAACCATGCACAATGTGGCAGGCACCAAGGGGTATCCGCCAAAGGGTGCACGATTTACCCCAACCATCCCTTTTTTCAATAGGAGCCTGGGTAATCGTTCGGAACACAGGCTCCCATTGAAGTCAATGGGAGTCTGACCAAATCGTATCCGGAAACATCCGGATGCATCCAAATCGCTTTGTCGGACTCCCTCCGATTGAAGTCATTCAGAAAGCATTTCGGTACCGATTCGGAAGGAATGCTTTCCGGATGACATCGTATTAGGCCCCTATATGAACACTCAATATTGCACTGATAGAAATATTTCAGACTGCACTAGCATGTTTATTTTGCTTCATATAAAGCTCATTGTCTTATACATGTGCCATCAATCATAGTTTACTGCTTGCAATAATGCAACAGCAGTCAACCAATGAGGTATATTTCCCTTTCTGTTATTTGTGCTTTGTACACTTACATGTTATTATTTCGATGCTTCAACTGTCTCAGGTGTGATATCGCATTTGAATGTAGGATCAGCCCCTGAGAATTTTGTTTTCGTATTTACGCGTAAGCAGTTCAGGATGTTGCTGCATCATCAGCCCCTTGGCCTAAGTAGAGGATGCTGAGAGGCCTCGATGCATGGTCAGCCTCACTCTGCCCTAGCTTCCCTTCTTGCATTTCATGATAAATGCAGGCGCTAGATAAGATGTCCGACTCTTCACTTAAGAAATCAAGTTGTGTCCTAATTAAAATGTTAATATGTTGAAAAAGTCCTTATGTATTTTGTGGAATACGTTTGTCTGAGAAAAAAGTAAAAGCTATGGATGTGGTCTGAAGGCAAGTGCATGAATGACATAAACATATTTAGTTAGAAGTGTTCTCATGCAGTGCTTACGATTCAAATCACCCTTGACTAGGGCTTTTCCCTCTTTAGCTGTTGTTTCTATTGCTGCCAAAATATCTGTGTTGATCTTTGTTTGAGATCTGGTTGCCACTACTTCTTTAAAAGTATGGCGTATGTGGCTAAGTTAGCAGCATTTCCTTTTGGCATGAATTCCCTCACTTTTATGGGCCATGGTATGTTGAACATGGTTTTGTTAGACACCTACTTTTTCACCACAGCTGTCTATTTTCAATTTGTTCAATTGTCAACGTGCTACGTGTATATTGTGTGCTTGCATTCAGAAGGATGAATCCGACATAATTAGTGTGGCAACTGATGGATCAGCCTTCTGTAGTGTAAGCAACAAGGCATAAAGTTCAACCTTTGACAAGTGGTGAGTGTTTCACAGAGTTTGAACAATCCATAGGTCTGAAATTTCCAATCAACTCTGCAATCCATGGTCTACTAAAGACATACTCAAGAGATCCTGAGAAGTCTTATAGCGCCAAGATTCAATGTATGTTTTATTCATTACTATAGAGTGATAGGGAGCTTCGACAGAAGATGGTAATAGATCCACTACTGGTAATTATGACTGGGCAGATGGTGCTTCCAACAGATGTTTAAATAATTTAAGGCCCAGTGGACAAGATGCCTTTTGAGGGTTCAATCTAGCAATGCGAACTGGTGTATATTCATTCAGTCTACCTAACACCATCTTTAGTCAGAGTACCTCAAAAGTTTGGCCCAAAAACCCTAAGACAGGCAGAAAAGAAACTCGTGCCTTACAGGGCAATTCACATTCAGCAGAGGAGCAATATTGTAGCAGACATACCTAGAGCGGGTTTTTTCTTTGTTGGAAAATGTAAGACTCTCAGCACACGTATTTGAGGAGATCTGACGGAGGTTGAGGCATCCAGCAATAGATCTACTGCAGGCCATCAGGATGCCATACTTCCCCAGTTCTTCTCCTGATTCCAGAACGTATTAGCAATGGGATTGGATGCATTTATAAATAGGTAGGCCAACTCTTTCTATGCCTTCCCACCCATGTCTTTGGTTCCACAATTGCAAAGATTCAGAGGGAGAAAGCAGAACCCATATTGGTCTGTCCATACTGGCTGAGGACACAGCGGGTTACATTTCTGAACAGACTCTAACAGATCAAGTTCAGTTGCTTCGACGGGAACCATGTTTCCTGAATGAACACTCCTCCGTGTCTGCGTCCAACAAGCCTTCAATGTCTAGAGTTGGCGGTTTGGAAGTTGAAAGGGAAGGGCTTAGGAATTTAGGTATTTCTATTACAGTGTCCCAGTGAATAAAGCCTTCAAGAGGAGCATCCACAAGGAACTTGTACAATCACCACACGGCCTCTTTTATCCCTGACGATAACCTACACGGCCACTATATTTGTGTGCCCACTTGAGTATAGAATTGACTTTCCCAGTGGTCTGATGACTTTCATAGCACAGAATCATTTTAGTGGGTCATACAACTAGAATAAATCTTATCTTTTCACCCTCATCAGTAGGCATTAAATTGGCATCACAATTAAACAATGTGTGAATTTTTCTAAGAGCCTTGATTGTTATTTAAATGAAATGGAGGAAGGTGATTGTCTGAGATTCTCTTGTATTTATCTGTAGGATTTGATCTGAATCAGATTAATTTCAGTTATGGACAGACCTTTTATGTGAGCACAGTGGCCTCCAAAGAGACATCAAGAACACCAGAATTGCAAGCTAATCAGAAAAGCAGGTAAGAAGAGGCTTTCACAGAGACAGCAATGAGAGTATGTGGATGAAGAGGTCAGTTCCTTCATCTCCCCCTATAGGTCGACTCCATTCCTTGCACTAGGTAAAGGATATTAATAAAGACCCAGACTAAGGGGAAAACGGGTAAGGAAGGAGAGAAAGAGAGGGAGAGCAAAAGAGAGACTGTCAATGCCAAGATACCTACGCAAGAGAAACACTTTACACCTTGCCACCCTCCCCTTAATGCAGCGGCCACAAATGGAAAGTCAATGGCAACCAGGAGCAAAGTGTGAGAGGACTAGGAAGTAGACCCTGTTGAGGAGATGTAGTTTGTCACCAAAATGTTTTTATTTGTGTTGTAACAAAACATTATCCATTGGAACAATCCTATCTGAATGAAGCATTGAAACACAGCTGGAAAAAAATCAAATAGGTTTGACCCAATGTTTATGGTAGGTAAAAATATCGTGGTATATGCCTTCCTATGAACAATAAAGTTATTACTAAACAAATCGAAAATGCAACAACATTCATACACTACACTGACAGTGTTACGCACCTGACTTTCTCATTCTCTCACTTCAGTTATCCTGTTCTAGTACAGGTTTCATCACAAGAGAAGAGCTATCTTCAAAGAACTCTGAACTGGACTCTGGTTGCAAGTTTCCTCAAGTCTAACACTTAGTACACAGTACTCAAAAAGTTCAAGGAGGTTTGAATCCCCTCTTCAGAATCAAAATTCTCTCTGTAACTGTAATATTCTTGGTCTGGAAACTAGCCTTGAATACAGAGGTTCCCAAATCCTTCCTTCAAAGACAAAATATGCGTTCATGCCATTTACGAGCACCAAAACCCTAAAAATATGGAATGTTGTTACCTTCAAAGGCACTCTTAAGAGTGTAACAAATCAAGCATTTCAATACCAAGTATACTGAATTTAAATTCCCAAAATTAAAGTTTCACAAAGGCTCACTTAAACCTTCTTCTAATTCCTTCTGTGTGCTGACACCTTTAATGTGGGGCTGAATGAGAGCCACTTGCTTTCCTTCAAGTGGTTCCTGTTAGAAATGTATTAGCAGTTGAATCTAGAGTGTGCCTCCTTTTATAGCAAGACCCTCCCTTTCTACAACGAGATCCTGCAAGACATCCACGGGATCTAAGATATCGGTCTGGAAGGACAGCGTTTTACCCACAAACTCCCTTATCTCTGCCAACAAAATGCCACAACCAACAACACTATCTCCCTAGTTGTTGGACCCGGCCTCGTGGCGTGGTCCCGAACCCTCCTACCCGACCCGACGGGGGCAGCCCCCACCCTTCGGGGGCCCTCCGGATTGTACTTTGCTCCCCGCACCAGCCTACGCGACACGGCCCGCCCCGGCCTCGGCCCCAGCGAAGCCCCGACATCGAGGCACCAAGATCCGGCCAGGGGGCACCAAGTGGCCACTCCACCGATCCCGGAGGAGGGGAGTTTCGATGAGACCCCCAACCGTCCCCCAACGCCTGGTTTCGATCGCCCTCTGGCCTTCCTGGGCGCTGGCGCCTCTCCCGCTGGGTGTCTGGCCTCTCCCATTCCGGCCCCTCCGCCCCCCAGGCGCAAGGGTCCGGACATCAAAGGGTTCCAGACCTATATCTGGGGCAGCCTCAAACCAGGATGGCAGTTGTATCCTGGAGTCGAGAGCCCTGCTGATCGGATCGCGGCTGACCCTACGGAGAAAGACTCATTACTTGGAACTCTGAGCCTTGCTGACTGCGTCGCGGCTCCCCCCCCCCCTTGCTGAGAAGAAGACCCTCACGGAACATCGGAGCCCTGCTGACCTCGTCGCGGCTCGACCTCGCAGAAGTAAACCATCGGCGCCCTGCTGACCTCGTCGCGGCTCGACCTCGCAGAAGTAAACCATCAGAGCCCTGCTGACCTCGTCGCGGCTCGACCTCACCCCAGCAATCCCCCGAACCCTGCGGACGACGTCCCGGCTCCCGGAACCCCCCGGCTCGAGGATTGAGAGCTAGGCGCAGGGTGTTCCAGTACCAGGCTAATACTGAGACTGTCCCGCTACCCCATCCCTACAAGACTTTGAGACTCTTTTGGATCCCTCGATCCACCTGTAAATATTACCACAGAAATCTGCCTTGATTACCGATAAAGACTTATGAGAATCGATACCCTGGTTGTGTCCCTTTGTGGTGGTGGGATTGCTTGGCTGATACGATCATAGGAGAAGGACCTCGCCCAGGAGGCTTCTCAGCGGCGCTCGGCTACTCGCCTACGGAACGGTGGCCCTCGGGGTGGTCAGTCCGACACCATCGGGCTCCCGGAGGGCACCCTTCTAACATTGGTGGCAGCGATGGGATCCGAGCCCGACGCAGATCGTACAGCGAGTAACTCACCCACTACCTACCTAGACACAGGGTAACCATGAACGACCAACAGACCACCCCAACCGCGGAGTTCCAACAAGAACGGTTGGAGGAATATACCCATAAGGAACTAAAACAGTTTTGTAAAGACAAAGGCATCGCGACCACCGGATTAAACACAAAAGAGGACCTGCAAAAAGCCCTAAAGACCTGGGTAGAGTCCGAAGCGGCCTCCCCCCAAACCGAAGAAAACCCGGTGCCAAACGTACACCGGCAACCAACCGCAGCCCCGGCAGAGGGGAGAACAACCAGCATAGAGACCGGCCTCTCCCCGGAAGAGATACGAGAACGGGAGAGGGTCAGGACCCACGAGTTGGAGCTCGCCCGACTCCGCCTGGACGGTGAACTCCTACTAGCCAAAAAGAAATTGGCCCTAGAGCAACTACGGCTGCAAGAAGAAATAGAGGAAAAAAAGCGGCACCGAGAACTGGAAGAGAGAAGGCTAACCCTCGAGCATGAGCGGGGCCTTAAAGAACTTGAAATCAGGTCCAGAAATGGAGAGACCGGCACCCCCGGAAACCGAGACACCCCTTCGCCGGCCGAGGCGAAAGTACATATCCCCAAGGATGTCGTCAAAGAGTACTCAAGAACGACGACATCCAACAATGGTTCAAGGCCTACGAGGTAGCCATGACCGCCCATCGGGTACCCCGGAAAGATTAGGGTGCCGGCCTATGGGGACGGTTCCTCAGCGAAGGCAGAGACACCCTGCTACAGCTCCCAGACGCAGTGATGACCTCTTATGACCATATGAAGGAGGCCCTGCTCACCCGCTATGGGCTCACACCAGAGATGTACCGCCAACGCACCTGGGTGGAATACGTAGACTTTTTTAGCAGAGCCCTGGAAGGTTGGATCAAGGGCAGCAAGGTCACCTCCTACGAACAACTGTTCGACCTCATTGTATGGGAGCACCTCTCCAACAATTGCTTCATCGAGCTGAGACAGCACCTCCTCGACAGCAAGCTGACCGAGCCGCGGAAGCTCGCCGCCGAGGCCGATCGATGGGTGAACACCCGGGTTCCTCGGAACTCGATGGGGGAGTACCAACGGAACACCACGGGGCCCCCCCGCCAGCGGGGCGGAGGAGGGGGATCAAACAGGAACAGAGACTTTCCAGCGGGGCCACCCCGGAGTCCTCCCCGGGGACCGCCCTCGAACCGCACGTCCCCGTCCCTCGCCCGAAGAGGGGCCCCCCCAGCCTGACCAGGGCCTCGACCGACGGTGACGTGCTACAACTGCCAACAGCCAGGGCACTATGCCAGTGACCCTACCTGCCCCGTGAACCGACGGGCGGGGACCACCGGGCCACCCCCCCGCCAGTTGGCGGCCGCTGCCCTGGGGGAAGGGGGAGAAGAGGAAGAGAACTACGACGCCGGGCCAACCGAGTGGGAACCCGCCGCCATGACATTGGTATGCCTGGGCAGCCGGGAAATGGTACCCCGGGCTCCCATCCCAAGCAACACCCAGAAGTACCAACAGTGGGTCACCATTAATGGACGCCGGGCCGAGGCCCTCCGAGACACCGGAGCCAGCGTAACAGCCGTCTGCTGCCACTTGGTGACCCCCGAGCAGATCTTGCCTAATGTACTGTGCCCCGTCCGGTCGGCAGACAACACCGAGAGCTTGTGCCAGATGGCCCGGATCCCCTTCGAGTGGGGGGGAGTATCGGGTATGCTGAAGGTAACCGTCCGCGACGACGCCCCCGTGGACTGCCTTCTCGGGAACGACCTGGAAAGTTCCCCCTGGGCCCACGTCGAGCGCCGAGAGCATCTGGGGATGCTGGGACTGCCCGAATGGGTCTGCGCAACCACCCGGTCCACGACCGCCCGGGCCATCCGACCGAGCGTAGAGGCTCCCCCCGAAGAGCCGGAGTGGCCCGAACCACCACCTCCCTCCGTCGAAGAAGAAGCCGACACCGAGGCCGGGCCGCCAGAACTCGCCCCGGACGAGCTCGCCGCGCTCGGCGACCTCCCCAAACTCGCCCAATGGCGCCAAGAAGGTGGCCCCACAAGGGAGCAGTTCCGCCAAGAACAGAAGACCTGCCCCTCACTCGAAGGGACCCGACAGCAAGCAGCCGCCCAGGCCGCCGGAGACCAGACGGGGACCCACTGGGTCTATTGGGACAATGACCTGCTCTACAGCGAGCAGAAGACCGCAGAATTGGGGGCCAGCCGCGTGCTGGTGGTCCCCCTCAGATTCGGGACTTCCTCCTCAATCTGGCGCATGATGTGCCCCTCGCCGGGCACCTGGGGCAGGACAAAACATACAGCCGCCTGGTGACTCACTTCTACTGGCCCCGAATGCGGAAGGACGAGGACAATCATTGCCGGACCTGCCCGACTAGCCAAGCCGGCGGGAAGAGCGGGGGAAGGGTCAAAGCCCCTCTCCAGCCCTTTCCAATAGTCAACACCCCATTCGAGCGAGTGGGGATCGACATCGTGGGGCCCCTGGACCCCCGGACCTCCCAAGGACATCGCTTCATCCTCGTCCTGGTCGACCATGCCACCCGATACCCCGAGGCCATCCCTCTCCGAACAGTGACGGCCCCCGTGGTGGGCCGGGCCTTGATGGGAATCTTCTCCAGAGTAGGTTTCCCCCGGGAGGTTGTGAGCGACCGAGGCACCAACTTTATCTCGAAGTATATGCGGTCCCTGTGGCAACAGTGCGGGGTCACCTACAAATTCACCACCCCGTACCACCCCCAGAGGAACGGTCTAGTCGAACGATTTAACCGGACATTGAAAGGAATGATCAAGGGCCTGGAGGAGCCCCTGAGACGCAAGTGGGACGTCCTGCTGCCCTGCCTCCTGTTTGCCTATCGGGAGGTCCCGCAAAAGTCTCTGGGGTTCAGCCCCTTCGAACTCTTGTACGGACACCCTGTCCGAGGCCCTCTCAGCCTGGTCAAGGAAGGCTCCAAGATGCTCCCCCGGACGTCTACCGGTACCTCCTGACCCTGCGAAACCAAACACGGAAATTCAGGGAACTGGCCGAAGCCAACCTCGAGGCCAGCCAGGAGGAGATGAAACGCTGGTATGACCAGAACGCCTCCTCCATCGAGTTCGAGCCAGGCCAGCAGGTCTGGGTCATGTCGCCCGTCGACCCCTGTGCCCTCCAAGACAAGTGGACCGGGCCCTTCAAGGTGGTCGAGTAGAAGAGCCCCGTCACCTACCTGGTCGACCTGGAATCCCCCAGGAACCCCCTCTGGGTCCTCCACGCCAACAGGCTCAAACCCCACTTTGCCCGAACAGAGCTTAGCCTGTTCATGGCTACGGACGATGGGGCCGAGGACGACTCCGAGCCCCTACCCGACCTCCTGAAAACCTCCGAAAAGGACGGCTCCGTGGAGGGAGTCATCCTCTCCGCCACCCTGACTCCCGATCAGCGCCGAGATTGTCAAGGACTGCTGCATTGCTTCGCTGCTCTCTTCTCCCTCACTCCCGGAGTCATCCGATGGTGCGTCCACGATGTCGACACCGGGGACAGCCCCCCCGTGCGACACCGAGCCTACCGGGTCCCCGAGCGAGTGCGGGCCTGCATCCACGCCGAGGTCGCCTAGATGTTGGCCCTGGGGGTCATCGAACCCTCCGACAGTCCCTGGGCCAGCCCTGTGGTCCTGGTGCCGAAAGCTGCCGCCCCTGGCACCACTCCGGAGCTCCGGTTTTGCGTGGACTATCGGGGATTGAATGCCGTCACCAAAACCGATGCCCATCCCATTCCTCGGGCAGATGAACTGATCGACCGCCTAGGAGCAGCCCGCTACCTTAGCACCTTCGACCTCACCGCCGGATACTGGCAAATCGGGCTCACCCCCGGCGCCCAAGAGCGTTCCGCTTTCTTCACCCCCGATGGCCATTACCACTTCTGCGTGATGCCCTTCGGCATGAAGAATGCCCCGGCGACCTTCCAGAGGCTGGTAAATAAGGTACTGGCCGGCCTAGAGGCGTTCAGCGCCGCCTACCTGGACGATATTGCGGTGTTCAGCAGCCACTGGGCCGAGCACCTGAGGCACCTCGGGGAGGTCCTGACTGCCCTCCAAAGGGCCGGACTTACCGTAAAAGCCAGCAAGTGTCAGATAGGCCAAGGATCAGTAACCTATCTGGGACATCAAGTGGGGAGCGGCCATGTGGCTCCCCTCCAGCCAAAGATCGACACCATCGTGGCCTGGGAGCCCCCAACAACCCAAACCGCTGTGAGGGCCTTCCTGGAACTCACGGGCTATTACAGGCGGTTCATTCAGAACTATGGAAGCATTGTGGGCCCCCTCAAGGAGCTCACATCAAAGAAGCAGCCCAAGAGGGTGCACTGGACGCCCCGCTGTCAGGCGGCCTTCGAGACCCTCAAGACAGCAATGTGTACCGCTCCCGTGCTACAAGCCCCCGACTACAGCAAGGAGTTTGTGGTGCAGACGGATGCCTCGGAGTACGGAATCGGGGCTGTCTTGTCCCAAGTGAACTCTGAGGGGGTTGACCAGCCGGTGGCCTTCATCAGCCGGCGCCTGCTGCCCCGGGAGCAGAGATGGAGCACCATTGAACGGGAGGCCTTCGCCGTGGTGTGGGCCCTCAAGAAGCTCCGGCCCTACCTCTTTGGCACCCACTTTCGGCTCCAAACCGACCACCGACCCTTGCGGTGGTTAATGCAGATGAGAGGCGAGAACCCGAAGTTGTTGCCATGGTCCATCTCTCTGCAGGGGATGGACTTCACTGTAGACCATCGGCCCGGCAACGACCACGCCAACGCCGACGGCCTGTCCCGCTTCTTCCGCCTCGGCGAGGAGATCCCCAAGACGATGGGGGACTCTCCCCGCCTTCAGCTGGGGGTGACGCCTGTTGGACCCGGCCTCGTGGCGTGGTCCCGTACCCTCCAACCCGACCCGACGGGGGCAGCCCCCACCCTTCGGGGGCCCTCCGGATTGTACTTTGCTCCCTGCACCAGCCTACGCGACACGGCCCGCCCCGGCCTCGGCCCCAGCGAAGCCCCGACATCGAGGCACCAAGATCCGGCCAGGGGGCACCAAGTGGCCACTCCACCGATCCGGAGGAGGGGAGTTTCGATGGGACCCCCAACCGTCCCCCAACGCCTGGTTTCGATCGCCCTCCGGCCTTCCTGGGCGCTGGCGCCTCTCCCGCTGGGTGTCTGGCCTCTCCCATTCCGGCCCCTCCGCCCCCCAGGCGCAAGGGTCCGGACATCAAAGGGTTCCAGACCTATATCTGGGGCAGCCTCAAACCAGGACGGCAGTTGTATCCTGGAGTCGAGAGCCCTGCTGATCGGATCGCGGCAGACCCTACGGAGAAAGACTCATTACTTGGAACTTGGAACTCTGAGCCCTGCTGACTGTGTTGCGGCTCCCCCCCCCCCCTTGCTGAGAAGAAGACCCTCACGGAACATCGGAGCCCTGCTGACCTCGTCGCAGCTCGACCTCGCAGAAGTAAACCATCGGAGCCCTGCTGACCTCGTCGCGGCTCGACCTCGCAGAAGTAAACCATCGGAGCCCTGCTGACCTCGTCGCGGCTCGACCTCACCGCAGCAATCCCCCGAGCCCTGCGGACGACGTCCCGGCTCCCGGAACCCCCCGGCTCGAGGATTGAGAGCTAGGCGCAGGGTGTTCCAGTACCAGGCTAATACTGAGACTCTCCCGCTACCCCATCCCTACAAGACTTTGAGACTCTTTTGGATCCCTCGATCCACCTGTAAATATTACCACAGAAATCTGCCTTGATTACCGATAAAGACTTATGAGAATCGATACCCTGGTTGTGTCCCTTTGTGGTGGTGGGGTTGCTTGGCTGATACGATCATAGGAGAAGGACCTCGCCCAGGAGGCTTCTCAGCGGCGCTCGGCTACTCGCCTACGGAACGGTGGCCCTCGGGGTGGTCAGTCCGACACCATCGGGCTCCCGGAGGGCGCCCTTTTAACATTAGTCAACTCTGGGAACCAGCTTCCTTGCAACCACAATGGGGACGGATCGGCAGACTTAGACGAAGAGTCATATTGTGTGTACCCACTAGGTATAGCAATGGGTGCAGCAGTTCTTGACCCACGCAAGGCTCTGACAGTGCTTGCTCCTCTAAACATCTCCCCTTCCAGGGTTAGGTAGCACAGTTTCATCAAAGTAGCATGACTATGGGTTGCTGGGTTTGAAGGTTGATCTTCTATTTCAAATTCGTGAGTTTACAATCTAAATATAATTTTTAGTCCTTCCAAATTCTTGAGTTTGCAATCCATTTAATAACATGCACCTTTTCTGCTTTAGGAGTAATTACAGAGGTTGGATATTTTAAATTGAGATTCAGATGAGCTCTCTTGGGCAGGGACGCATTACAAATTGCGTGGATACTCAGGGATGATGAAAACCGTAAAAAAAACAGCTGACTCATTCACATGTAACATAATTGGGAATGATCCAATGAAATAAGATTTACATTTGGCTGGTCCTTGAAAGGTTAGCCGATGGGTGGAAAGACAAAGCCAATCTCCTGGCTGATATGTGGGTAACGGGCAACAATGCTTGTCCACATACTATTTACATTGCTTTGGGGCTTCTATAGATATAAAAAAAATCTTCATGAGAATCTACCTTTCCTGTGGACAAGAGGGAATCTCTGGCAAGATTTCAGGAAGACTACACAGTGGCACCCACAGCAAGAACATAGAAGGGAAAGTAGTTGATGTGTGTTGCGTAATTATATACAAATACATTGCTGCTGGTTCTGTACATCCAAGACCATATTAATTGCAAAATGTCACAAAAAAGTATTGCTCCATAGACTGGTTTACTTGTTCAGATTGGCTGTCTGTCTGTGGACAACATAATAGTTATTCCAAGAAGTGCTCAAAAAGTAATTGGACATAATTAGTAATTCTCAGTCAATCACTATGCTAAATGGGAGTCCATACAAACAAACTATAAAGTTGAAAAAGATAGTTGTCAACCTAGAAGCAGGGGGTACGCCATTATAAAAATAATGCATTTTTGTTTAATAATCCATAACTACGAGCAGTATGTTGAACCGACAGACAAGCGAGAAATCCACCATGAAATCCATGGAAATGTTTTCCGAAGGCTTCTGGGGAATGGGTAAGAGTGCCAACATCCCTGAGGTTTCTGGTGATCTGTTTTCTCTGAATACAGATTGGACATTGTGCTACAAATTCTTTAACATTCTTGGCTGTGGCAAGCCGCCAAAAATGGTTTTTAATATATATATCAAGATCTTAACTCTTAAGATGTCTGTCCAAAGCTGTGTCACAACAAGAGTTGGGTATAACTTACAGCATTTCACTTCGTGGGATTACGCACAATTACATAAATACTCCGCAAGATTCCACAGAGTTCCATCAATGGGCTGAAATATGAACACTTTCATGCTCACACTGTCCTCTAGAGAGTCTCATTATATATTGCCGAGATCAGTTGAAATCGCTACCTCAGAGCCATGAAATGGGGTTGGTGGATAGCACCTTCCCCCAAAGGGCATTAAAGAACCTGGGGTAATCGGTAGTAGGGCGTTAACAAGTAACCAGTGTGAGATGGGTAGGCCCTTATCTCCCCCCATAACAATATGTATCATCACTGGTCATCCGATCAGGAGCCAGAATAGTGAAGGGGGGACCTTCTTGATCAATATAGCCACTACCTGGCATATGAGGATTAGGGCAACAAGTAGCAGTGGGCTGCCCACCTTTTCGCAAATGTTGGATCTGCTTGTGGGTCAAAATGAGTCTCCTGCAATAACGCAAGGAGATTTGATGCCTATCCAGAAAGGAGAACCTCTATTTCTTCTCTAGGTTACCCATCCCCTGAAATTCTAGGTCAGTCAAGATAAGGGGGTAGCACGATCATCACTTAGCATAAGTATGTCGGGCGTTGGCTGCATGCTCTAACTGCCAGTTATTGAAAGTCTAACAGGTGTGTGAGTCTGTCCGGACTGCCACTAGTAACTTTCCCACCCTAGTCCACCCACACTGATGGTCCAATCTTGCCAGAATAATCCTCATCCCCTTCCCCATACAACCAGTAAACATCTCCCACAATTAACAAAAAGCAATGCGATTAACATAGAATAGATACTAACTAGAACACATTGGGTTATTCTCTTGGAGGTCACCAGAGAAGCTTGCGGGTTCCCCCCAAATGCAGTTGTTGCGAGTGTCAGTGGAGTTGCATGCCACTGCACCTTTAGTAAAGCTTGATGGGTAGCCAGAGCAGAAGTGGTATGCACCCTTGCCCGAAAGGTATGTCTTTACAAGTGGAACTGTAACAGGTCAATTTTTAAAATTATTAGCTTCAGGGCAATGCGTGAGGCTGAACTTAATGTCACAAAGGTGGCATATGTAGTAGCCTCGTTGGTTTGAATATATCTGTTGTAGTGGTGAGACATGCCTGCTAGGGCTCGTCTTATTGTGCCACCATTTCTGGGTAGTTTTCTAAGAAAGTAAGATGTCTGTTGGGGGGGTCTGGAAAACCTGTTGTTCCCTTTCATCTGTGATTAGCATTGGGGTGCATGCCGGCATTAAGTGTGTCTATTTTGGAGTTCATGGAGACCTCCCTGTTAGGTTACAGCCCAGAGGTCACGCTAAAGGACTCGCCAGCGGTCACCTCCAGTGATGGTATTCTACAGCCACAACAGGGCTCAAAGGACAATATTGATTGCTTATTGTCTGCTGTTTATTCACATTCCCCCTGGGCTGTGCAGTTTTTTCTGTAGGATACTCTACTGGCTCAACAGTTCAAACCTTATTGCTACTCTTCTCCAGGCACCCCAAGTTAGAGCGTCCTGTATCGCTACTCTTCTCCAGGCACCCCCAAGTTAGAGCGTCCTGCCACCGTAGATGTAGTATGGGCCACTCATGTTTGAGTATATTCCACATTGTGCCGAAGAGGGACCATAATGGCACAACAACACAGACTGGATGTTGATTGCAGAGCATATTCATTGGGCTGGCCAAGTGGGCTAGGGACTCCCCTGATCAGTCAACAGTTCAGGGGGTCTAAGACTCCAGGAAGAAGCTCAGTTGTGATCCTGCTCTCTCCTCTCAGGGAAGGTCATGAGTAGATTGAGGCCCCTTATCCACATGAGAAAGAGGTTAGCGGGCCTGCATGTGCCCATCGACATGGACGCGGTCCAGCAGAGATCAGCACTCAGCATCAGCCTCCTCGAGGTCCCACACCGGGCCAAGGCTGATCCAGATCTAGTCCCCTCGCACATCAAGAAAGACCGCTCATTCCGACTTTGCAGTGCGCAGCCACCCCAGATAGTTCCTACGGGCCTTGGGAGCAATGTACATTGGGCCTTCCAAAAAGTGTGCTCCCTCCGCTCTGTCCAGCTATCCCAAAGGGACAGGCATACCCCAGTGAATATAGGCACTCATGGTGATCATCTAGTAGGTTGCCCTGCCATCTCAATGGCATTTCTTTTCTGCCACGTATCCCACAGTCATAGGCAGCTGGGTCCGGTTATGCGGCCTGGTAGCTTGCGGTTGTGATTTTAGTGAGGCCTCATCTCACTCGCTGTCACGCCTCTGAAAAAAGGTACTTTGCGCCTACATAGTCGTAAGCACAATTATCTCAGTGCGGAACTGTCTGTGTAGAGTGCGGACGCTGATACAATCATGCATATAATGCCGGATATAGCTCCCTGATTGCAGGAGCCTCCCAGGAGTGCAGCCATCTTGCACAATGATTCTCTGCCCCCCCCCCCCATTAAAGGGAATTATAATTAAAGATAACAGAGTTCAATACTTACCCGGTGCAAGTAGAAGAGATGCTCTAACTAGCACCCCGTATGCTGCAAGTCCCACTCAGGAGCAGGAGATGAAAAGCCAGTGCTGCTCTGGGAGGGAGACGTCCCTTCCAAGTGGGTAACAAAGCTTGAAAGAGAACCAGAGAAAAACAAAGCAAAGGAGAAAACAACAAAGGGCGAAGGGACAGAATAAACTTAGTATAACTAAAGCGAATAGAAAAGTCACAACAACCAGACATGGGAACTCTATATTTAAAGTCTAAATACCTGCTTTGCCGCCATTGACCCGGAAGTGTGCCTGAGTGTCCTGGTCCTCTAGTGGTGGAGCTGCAATCCAAAAAAACCCCACTTCATTATATCTAACTCTCCTTAGAACTGCTAGGTTAGCTTAAGAGAAGCACATTTTCAGAGTAAAAGCCGACTTCTTCCGTATCCAACTTGGCTGTGCAAAGAATAGGCCCAGAGAACTCTTTAGCACTGTCAGAAGACAAACCTAATCTGCCCCACATGAATAAATTGCCTCCAAAGAACGATGTGATGAAATTTCCAGCTTCTTCACAGACAAAATCACTAAAATTGATCAATCCTTCCCTCAAGTCACTGCACTTCCTCCTCGCCAATCTACCTTAACATCACCCCTCTCTCTATGACAACCCGACCACCTTAACCTTTCAAAAATCCATCAACACCAATTGGAACAGAAGACAACACCCAATTGAAAATCGATGCCAATTAGACAAATTTCAAACCTATGACTGAACTAGAAGTCTTTAATATCATTGCGAAATCAAAGCCGACCTCACACATGAAAGATTATGTCCCGGCAACATTAGTACATAACCTAAACCACATCATCACACAGTGTTGGACAAAAATCGTTAATACCTCCCTTTCCTCTGGGTATGTACCAGATTCCCTCAACTTCTCTCAGATCACTCCGGCCTATTAATACACTTTGAGTGGCCACAGACTTACCAAGTTAGACCATGGTCTTTTGACCGATCCCTACTCTTGGAAGAGGAAGAGATATTTTTTTTATTACAGGAATCTGAATATTTCTTGAAAGTAAATTTAGATTCAGCTATAATATTGGTTGTCTGGGATTCCTTAAAAGCATTTTTGAGGGGCCAAATTACAAGCAGGATGAGCTTTAGAAATACAAAAATATAAAGGGGAGATTGGGTCAATTGAGCTCCAGCCCTTTTTGTGTGTTTATACTCTGGACCTCTCATGCAACCTTGGCATTAGAACTGTTGTTGCGCAAGGATTAAAGACTTGAACTTCGTGTATCTCTGATGAACAGTAGTGCCAAGAGTAAACACTTCAGAGTCTTTGATATATGCATGAACCTTGTATCCCAACCTGTATTCCGAGTGTATCCTTTGGAGGGCAAGTAACTCCAACCTTTGTTCAGAATATATCCTTGGGGGTGCAAGTAACTCCAACCAGTGTTCTGACTGTATCCTAGGCAGATCACGTAACTCCAACCTGTGCTCCGAGTGTATCCTTGGGAGCGCAAGTAACTCCAACCTTTGTTCTGAGTTTATCTTTGGGAGTGCAAGTAACTCCAACATGTGTTCCGAGTGTATCCTAGGGTGTGCAAGTATCTCCAACCTTTGTTCTGAGTTTATCCCTGTGAGTGTAAGTAACTCAAATCTGTGTTCTGAGTTTATCCCTGAAAGCAACACACTCCAAGCTGTGATTTTGGTTATTCTGCCCTCATTTTGTGCAGCTGATGAGACCTGTAAGTGAATATCACTGAAGTTAATGCCTGTTCATTATATGAGGAGACCTCTTAGTGTACTAATGGTAACTGCCTCCTCACATTATTTCCAGTGCATTGCATCATCGCAAAACCAGAGGTTCTGGTCCAGTGCAGCTCAACCTCGCAAACGTAGAAGGTCGCAGAAGTGACATATCCTGATAAGCAGTGTCACACAACCACTGAGCAGCCCTAATAACAGTTTCTCTTTTCTTATTTTATCTCCACCCTCTTTTCCCCTGAGTGTTGCAGGGGAATTTCCCTTCCCCTGCAACACTCACCTGGCATGACGCCATGCCGTAACTTCTCCACTAGTGAGAAGTGAACAGGGTGAGCACGTGCACATCGATGTGCCTGCTGTCACTGCAGTCTGGAAACAAACGGACTGCCTGTTCCAGGGCACAAAAAAGAGCCTGATAGAGACGTGTTTCGAGGCCCCGCATTAAAAAACTGCCAGTGCTCAGACCCGGTGAGACCCGGCCCACTTAAAGGCCTGGGTGCATCCAAAAGTAAGTCAGTCTATAAAGGAGAATTCAAAAGATGTTCTTGTATCTTCGTTGTTTTTCTTCCTAAGTCCTTGATTAGTACAGAGTCTCAGTTAATGTGTTTCATTCGAACATCGAACTTCATCAGGGCTGTAATACAATACATACAACAAATATATGAATATTTCCAAATAAATACACATAGTTTGAAAATAGTACTGTACATACTGGCCATGCCCCCACAGCACAAACCCAATAAATGTGTACTTTAAAAATGACACTGGTAAAAACCTATTCTTACAATCATAATCTTGAACGTAAGTGTCTGTTAATCCTCAGAAAATGTAATTTATGAAATGCTCAAAAACTGCAGGTGTATTAGCACGGCACCATTGGCATCACTAAATGCTCAGTGTGTCCCAGTCTACAGTGAATGCAGCCTCCCATTCATCTCCTGGTAGATTATAGGCTCCAGCAAGAGAAGTACAGAATCTCCAGAGTCTCCTTGAATTGTTTTGGTACAGTAAGTCTTTCAGGGAATCTCTGATCCATAAAGCGCTTCAAAGCACAACAATGAATGAGGGCTAATGTGGAAAGCCTGCCTGGGCTGGTCACAACCTGCACTAGGAGTTTGAAATGGTCTCTGCCCTATTATTTACTGATGGAAGCAAAACTCAGAATATTTCAAGGACTTGTGCGGTTCACTCTTCACAATTGGTCTGGGCATTCTTCACAGAAATGCCTTTGTTACCCACAGTCACGGCAAGGGCCTTCCTTTCTGCTTTGAAACTTCCTCAATTGCATAGGGTGATCAGTGGAACTGATGTCTTCTTAGCTGTTTACGCAGAGACAGGAATGGAGAGCTGTGCTGGACTCCAATGTGTTTCTTACCTTCTTTGAGTTTGTTGGGCATCAATGTGTAGCGTGAGCTCACTAAGGGCCATATGTAGGTGGCCTAACATTTACCACTTCATAAATACCGAATTTTACCGATTCGGTATTTATGAAGTGGTAAATACTATGTAGGTAATCCATCGGTAATATTTACCGATTCGGACTGGATCGGTATTTTAGAATCGGTATTTACCGATTCGGTAATGGTAACTGGCTTCCCATTGATTCCTATGGGCCAGGAGGCCCATAGGAATCAATGGGAAGCCAGTTACCATTACCGAATCGGTAAATACCGATTCGGTAATGGGGGGAGCACAATCAAGGGTGGCAGGGTGTCACAGTGACACCCTGTTGCACCCCTGATTCCTGCATGTGTGCACATGTGGCACACATACATGCCCTAAGGGCATGTATGTCTGCCACATTGCACACTTCTAAGTGCTAAAAAATGCTTTTTCAAAGCCATTCGTCATTTACCACCAACTTTTAGTTGGTGGTAAATAACGAATCCACACAACACCCACACACTCCCCCTACATCTCATTTCAGGATTCGGTATTTACCGAATCGGTAAATTACCGAATCCTGAAATGTCCCCCCTACATACCAAAAGCCTGAATACCGGTCGGTAACGGGATTTTTACCGAAAATCGGCGGTTACCGACCGGTATTAGGCTACCTACATATGGCCCTAAGTGCATTAGGTCTTGTTGGCCTATTTACCACAAGAGAAAGAACCCCCTTTAAACACTCAATGAGGCCTCGGCAGTTTGTCACTGCTACAGACTCATCCGTCCAGTCTACCTCTGCAATTAACTTCTAAAATCAGCAAATATAGGATAGCAGATCTTCCTTGATTTGTTGAAGAGAGAATAAAGCAGCATGTGCTGCACAACATTACAAAACGCAATAACAAAGGGCTTTGGATTAAAATAAAGGAAGCTATCCAGGCAAAAGCTTATATGCTAAAGTAGGATTACATAAAAGTCAACTTAGCTTGAAAAATTAATAATTTTTAAGGCTTTATAATAAAGTTCAAATTATATTCAGCCATAAAGGCTTAGAATCAATATGGACCTCCAGTGAACTTTTCAGGTGGTGCTAAAACCAGGGACCGGATAGGATGTCATCTACCAATAACTCATTGCTAAACTGCTCCCTCCTATATCAAAGGTTGTACTTATATTAGAAGAAACAGCAGGATTTAATACTCCCCCTCTTAGTATGCTGGTAGGGTTGATCGCCTAGTTCCATTTCTCTAGGAGAAATACATGCATTAGACAAGCAACTTCAGGATTGCAAGAAATCAGGTTATTCGTTGAGGGAGGGATAGGTACCCACATCAAGTGCTAATAATAATGCTTGTCAGCATGAACCAGTAACGTTACCAAATGAACCTGAGACCAGCCCCCTGGTAGGTTTGACAAAGGATATACAAGCTTAACATGGAGGCAATGTGTAAAGTATTTATGCAGTACTAAAACAGTAATAAGGTTCAAATGCAAAACATCAAAAATCTCACAATGAATTAAAGAAATGAAGAAAAAATTATTATAAACATTTTGCTTAAGTTTTAATCAAAAATAGCATTAGGAAGCACAAAAGGAACACGACCTAGGAACAATTTGATGCTCACTGCGATGGAATGCAGGCCATATGCACTTACCAAGTTCATCCTGGTCAAAGATTTTGCATTCTGAATTTAGTCCTTGCAGTTTCAAACCACCCCATGACCGAGCACACTTCTAAAGCAGCTCCCAGGACTCCAGGGGAGGCACTTGAAAACTTGCAGGGTGTCAGGCAAAGGTCACAGAAGGGTCAGGTCCAGTTAAAGTTGCCACTGGTCAGCTCAGCAGTTGCAGGGATGGCCTCTTGCAGCTTGTTGTGTCTCAGTAGCTTTAACAGGTCACCCTTAAGACCCACGGACTCCACTTTTTTTCTCTGGGTACAAGAAGAAGAGCAAATCCAGTCTTTTAGGCTCATCTCAGCAGGTTCCTCTTTCCTCTGGTTTTCTGAGGTGGGTGCCTGGAGATGTCACATTTATGACTGGCACAAGCTAGTGGGTTGAATGAACAATGGGTCCACCCTAAACAATGGGATTACGTTCCCAGAGCTAACCCTACCCACTACGGGCATTTTCACGATGGCCGAAGTTGTGGACAACACTAAACTTCGGCTCTGAGGCTTGGTGTTGTGTGTGGGGAGTGTACTATGGTAATTCTAGTGTTCTACTACATCTAATTTTACAGTCTAGTTTTAGAAAGTCCCTGTACACCCAAAGACCCTTGAGACAGGCATCTGGTAGGACAAAGCTGAGCTTTCCGCAATCAGACAGTGGAAACACACAAATGTATTCCCTCCGTTGCAGTGTGTCTCCAATGTCATATGTACACCCCTAGTAGACCGGTCATGCAGGTCTTGAAACTCCAGTAGGATCTGATACTGTGCTGTCAACAAGAGGCTACTGTGATAGAGGTCGGACTGGCTGGAGGGACAAAAGAAGGGTGCAGTCGTGGGTGATAGCTACATCTGCATGGGACAGGGTAGGCCTCTTTGGAGTTAATCAAGGTCTTGAGCCCAGCCCACAGACCATCCTGTCAAGGGCACAGCAATACCTTCCCACACTCAGAGCCTTTTGTCCCTGTCTCATGAGCAAGTTTACACTTCATTCACGCCCACTGTAATATTAATTAGTGGTAAGCTGAAGGGAGAGAAAAAAATGCAGCATTAACTTTCAAGGACATCAGGCAGGGCAAATGTGACTTTTTAAAACTATTTTATTCAAAATATTTATTACAAATCCAGCTTCACTAGTGAGTTGGGTTTGTAAAAAATATTTCAATTAAGACCAAAAAATTAATTTGTAGCTGTTCCCTAGGCGGAAATAACATGTTCTACCCCTTTACCTCTAGTTAGCAGGGATAAAGTGCAGAGAGTTCTAGAGTTCTATAGCGAGCAAAAATAGGTTTCAGCAAAAATGGCAAAATTTCCAACAGATCATCTTAGATCTTAGTAATTGTGTGTGCCATTGTCTGCAGCGGACTAGCGTCACGCTCCATTTTGTGGGGTCTGCAATCTGTTACTGTCACTGACAGAGACAGACTAATACAAGCAAGTGGATATCAATGCTAAATCCTCCATCTCCCCCTAGTTGGAGACTCAACCCCTTGCAGTAGGTGTAGGATGTTAAGGAAGACCTAGAATATAGGGAAAAGTGGGTGAAGAGAGAGAGGGACACACACTCCTGCAGGCAACTGTTTGGAAAACCCAGAATAGATTCCTGAGACATAGGGGCCTATTATGATGTCTGACACCGTAGCGGGAGGGGATCTGCTCGACAATTTGTTGGTGGTTGCACACGCCAAATTAGGATGCGACTGCCCTATGGACGGTCGGACACATTAATTTTTCCATTGCAGCCTGTGCTGCGGCTGGAAAAGGTCTGCAGCACAAGCTGCAATAGATAAATGGATGTTTACAAAGATCCGTGCACTGTGTGACAGGCACCGTGCAAATGACACGGTGCATGGATGTGTGTGGGGCACCACTGGTGCCCCCAGGCTCCACAGCAGAGGCCCAGGAGGAACGGGGGCCCTGCTAAGGGCCCTCAAAGTCCCTTTACATCAGCTTTTCTATGGCAGTTCGACCACCATAGACAGACAGGCGGAAAGGGACATCGTAATCCCTACGACGGTACCAGAGTAGGCACCGCGCCTATAGTAGGCATTACGGTCCTGCCGCTGTCGGAACAGCAGCGGTCAGTCCCTCCCCCAGAAGCCTCCAACTGCGGGATCATAATCCAGCGATCGGACCGCGTCAGTGGATGTCAGTGGGCCAAATGCGAACTAAAGCAAACGGAGAAAAAGAACACCTACAGGTTTTACCAAACACGAGAACTCTATGTATGTGGGGTCTAAATACCTGGTTTGCCACAATTAGCTCATAAGTGTGTCTGACTGCACTGGTCCTCTAGTGGCAGGGACTGTGCATGTGACTTCTGTAGGAAATTTGGTTTTATGAGTTTGAGTGTGTCTTGTGTGCCATCTCTTTCAAGTTTCCAATATTCTGTGTACTAATGTGTCTTGTCCAATAAAATGTTACTTTCCTACTCTCCTCCACATGCTGCAGTGGCACTAGAGTGAGTGTTTTTGTGTGTGCGTGAAGCAGAGTTGCAGACTAGTACAGGTGGCTTAAGCTGACAAGTACATATGACTCAAGTTGAAAATATAATATTGCTCAGAGTGATGCCATCTATTAAATTCCAGCTTAGTCTTCCTGTTTCACCTATGATTATTTCCTACCACATTTTGCCTTTTGTGTCTCCTTTTTAATCACCAACACTCTGCATGAGTGATGCAAATTGCCTACATCCCAATGGATGTTACAGGAATTTTTAACAACGGTCAGTGTTAATTCCTGTATGACCTTGGCTAGAAGAGGCCTAATCAGAGGGATTTCCAAAATGTCCATCTTGAAACAGAACCATCCATGACAAAATACTAACTTCAAAGCAGCAAACGTACGTCATTTTTAAAGACAGCATCATTTGGCTTGCTGTGAGTGTGCGGGACACTCTGTTTTAATGACTGGGGGATCTGATCGTCGGCCAGTGTCTGGTACCATGAGGAGAGTCATAAGAGACCCGTAAAGAGAAGAGCCATTCTCCCTGAAGCTGCATAAAGGGCAGACCCCAGTGCAGTACTGCATCACTATATTGGTGTTCACACTTTAGGCACAATTAGCATTTTCAAAATTACAATGCCATGAGCCATTTTTAAAAATAAATATAATTTGATGCCAACAATGTTTTTCGATTCAGTAATATCATCTCGATATAAAAGTCTACAGACGTAAGGAAAAGGAAGCTAAGCTTAGGGAAACTTTTGTAGTTTGCCTCCTGCTAAAAGATGCTTTTATCAGTCAAGGCTTTATAAAGCGCAGCATATCACCTGTGAGGGTCTCAAGGCACTGGAGTTGCTCACTGCTTAGTGGTGGTCAGTTCTTTCGAACCGCCAGGCCTTGAATCCTTTCTTGGATTGCTAGTGTGAAGACGCTATCCTGAGGTGTAGGGGACGAACGTTCCAAGCTTTGGCCACTAGGTGTGAGAAGGAGCATCCTTCACTATTGCCTGGGTGGATCCAGGGGGTGTCTGCAAGGAAGAGGGAGGCGGATTGTAGGTGTATGGTTGGTTGGTGGAAGGTTATGCATTTTCTGATGTATGCTTATCCTTCGTTGTACTGGTTTTTGTATGCATGGGTCAGCAGCTTCAACTGGCATCGGAAGCCAGTGTAGCTTCCTGGGGTGGGGTGGGGTGTGATGTGGGTCCGCTTGGGGAGGTTGAGGATGAGTCTTGCTGCTGCTTTTTGTATTGTCTGTAGTCTCTTCAGGAGTCGTGTGGTGATTTCTACATAGTGTGTTCCTGAGTTCTGCCGGCTTGTGACGTGGGCCTGCGTGACGATCCTTCTGGTGTTGACTGGGAGCCACCTGAAGATCTTGCAGAGCATGCGTAGGGTGTGGAACCAGGCGGATGATACTGTGTTTACCTGTTTCTTCATAGTTTTCTTGCTGTCTATGATGCTGTGGAAGTTGCAGGCGCGGTCTATCAGGGCGGGGGATGGGCCGAGCTCAGCAGGCTGCCAAGCGTCGTTCCATAGTTAGGTTTGTTCCCAAAGATGAGGAATTCTGTCTTGTTCGTGTTGAGCTAGAGACAGTTGTCCTTCATCCAGTCGGCGACGTTCATCATACATCCTATTCTATTCATACAAACCTGACATTTAGGATTTAAAAAACAAAATGCACTGATTTCACCCTCATATTCTAAGAGCCGCATGCGTCTAGCTCTCAGAAACATGCACACAGTTGACATAATGCCCTTTCCCTTTATTGTATTCTATTGTAACATAGTACAGTGCTTGATGAAGGATACGAGACGCACGAAATGCTTTTCTGGGTGGCTGGATAGGAGCCTATACAGCTTGCTGTGTAAGATTGGAAGAGTTGTCATTTGGATTGTGCCTCATCTTAAATAACCACTTTTTAATGCCTCACAGTGACCAAAATTGCAATTTTTACAGACTTTTCCTCCTACTCAGAAGCTTCTATTTTGACCAATTTCAGGCAGGAAATGACTCTAAACACACTTATTTTAGTTCCAAATGTGATAATTCACATGCAATAGTCATTTACAGTCAAAGGTTTAACCATTAAAAAATGACCATTTCTGACCATCTGGAGAAAGTTCGTCAGGTCATCATTTTTCATCAGAAAATTGATTTTTAGGACTTCACAAAAAATTATTTAAAATGTCATTTCCATTGTGCCTCATGTTAACTAACCACTTTTTAAAGCCTCACAGTGACCAAAATTACAATTTTTACAGACTTTTCCTCCTACACAGAAGCTTCTTTTTGACCAATTTCGGGCCGGATAATGACTCTAAACACACTTATTTTTGTCCCCAAAGTGATAATTCACATGTAATAGTCATGTAACTTATGTGGGAAGGACAGGGTTTTGTGTGGGAAGCAGGTCGACTTATTTCTTGATTACACACGCCAGTAAAAGCAGGAGTGTGTAAGGTAAACAGAGTAGCACTTGCCATTACATACCATCTCCTCATGGCCTCTGTGGCTGCACCATTTGGTGTCAGCTTATACGACGTGCCTATGCTGAGTAGTGACCTTGGTAAGGGAGCAGGGCCTGGTGTTGGAAACCACTAGGCTTAAAGAGCACCTTGGAACTCAGATACACAAAGTAATAGTCCACAGCCATAGCGTAGTCAGGAGAGAACGAAGGTGACAGTGGCCTGCTCCCTCTGGAGGAAATCAGGGTGTGAAAAATGTGTGAAAGCTTGTAACTACCTCTCAACTTCCTGCCCTACTCTTCCATTACTCATGTGTTTACCCAAATCACCCTCCATTGAATACCTTACACAGTTTCACAAAACACGCTGGACCTTCCTAGAAACCCTGCGCATACCAGGCATGTAAATTAGAGAACTTTGCACACATGCACGGTTCTTAGTTGCACAAGCATCAAAGTAATCTGCAAACAGAAGTCTGATATATTTATTATTTATTTGGAGTTTATAAAGTGCTACAAGTCACATAGGCTACTTAAGAAGGCTGGCAAATACTTTTCGGAGAAGATGCTACTGAAACGTTTGATTAATCAAGCACAGGAGACACTGAGCTGCTCCAATTAACATTTTGACATACTGGCTAGTAAATATGTTGTAGGCTTGTGTCGACAGCCAGTAATGTTGTTTTCATCCTGTTTGGCTCTCTGAATCTCAGTACTCTGTGGTGGGAGAGCACGCTGCTACTCTGCTGTACATCTGTCTCGACCGCAAGTCGTAGACTTTGATGCTTCTTTTATAACCACACCAGATTTTCAATCTGAAACACACACCGAGAGCCCATCTTTCCAGTGGTTTGTCAAGGGCGCTGGAAGAGTGCCTGCTTTTACAACTAGTTCCAGATTGCAGGCATACCTTTCTTTCCTCACTGGGCTTCTGCATAAGGGAGCTTCAAATCTCTGGACCATGCAATAGCAACTCATATCCAGCACTTGACTTCTGGCAGTCTCCAAGGTTAGACAAAGAACAGGGGGATCAATCCCCAGCATTCAGAAGTGTTCAGTGTTCAAAGCAAAATAAATACAGCGGCTATCGATTGTTATGGAAAAATAAAACAAGTCCTGTCTTGCCAAAGAATATATCATGGGCTGTGGAGGAGTGATGTCATTGTGTAACTAGCATGGGAAGGCAAATTACTGTAAGATGTTCGATCTGGAAGTCTGAGCTCATCAAATGACCATGAACAAGTGTTGGATGCCATTGATATTGGGCAAAAACACTAAATCTGATAGTAATTCAGAATCACAAGCTTCTAGGACACTAATGAGGTGTGAGACAAATATGGTCAATTTGACAATCAGAGCCACATCTTTCAACGAGGTAAGAATGAAGAAAAGGGGGAAGGAGTGAGAAGGCAGTGAGGAGGAAGAAAAAAGGAAAGGAAAAAGGAAGCGAGGAATGAGGGAAAAGTAAACTAGTAAGAAAGGAATTAAGGAAGGAGATAGAAGCAGAGAAGGGAAGGGGAAAGATGGGTGGTAGGAAGAGCCGGAGGGATGCATAGCCGGTCAAAGGTAATCATGAGATGTAGAAAGCATAGAAACGAGAAGTTGGAAAAAGGAAGAAATAAACAGGGAGTGAGGGGACAGGGTGTGAAGAAGAGAGGAAAGGGAAAGCGAAGGAAGAAGTGAGGGACAGAAAGTTAGGGAGGAAGGTAGGTAGGACGGAAGGACGGAAAGTAAGAATGAAAGGATGGAGGTAAGAGAATTAAGCAAGGAAACAAGAAATGATCAGCAATCAAGGAAAGACGGGAGGACTGACGGTAGGATGGGTGGGTGGAAGGACAAGTGGAAGGCTACCTTCTCGCAGGAAGGTATGAAAGTGTGTGCTCATGACTGAGGACTGCAACAGGTGTGTTTTAGGATGTGTGTAAGAAGACATACACTGAGATGGTTCTTGGCATGAAAAACCTGTTATTTCATTTACACATTAAGTAATCTTCTAGTGTGTTACCTAGGGGTATCCTCTGTCCTGGCATACAATGTAAAATCGAAACTCTTGGTAATAACTATGTAGCAAATAGTCCCTCGGATGCACAGCTCAATGTTGACAATACAACGCTTAAAGGAATACAGTGTTCCTCTTCTTTTAAAAATATTCGTATTGTTATTGATGATTGCAAATGCTTCTCATCAATCTATTGCTGATACTAACAAAATCCCTGGGGTTGTAAATCAATGTTGCAATATCATAGTCTTCCATAGTAATTTCCATCACAAAATTTCAATACATACCTAATACTCTTCGGACCAATAGATCCTTCATCGGGGAGATATGTTTCAAACCAAAGCTGTGCACTGTAACCAAAAAGCAGGGTCTGTTGTATGACTTGCCTGTCTCCCACTGGAAAGCGATAAACACATTGGCGACGCACAACAGTGTTCCCTCTTCACCTAAATTGTATTAACGTTTTCCAGCAATAGATTAATGAGTAGTAGACAACATTTTACAATAAGCAATAACAATAACGAATTTTTTAAGAACAAGGCACACTATGGAATAATTTCAGCATTGTATTGAAAACATTTAGCTGTGCATCTGAGGGACTATTTGCGTCCCCAGTGCATAGCACGGTATTCTAAGTACAAGACGAGCCACACATTTGGAGGCATGGGTGACTACGAATATGTTCCTACTCAATGAAGGTAAGCTAATGTAAACAACTTGTGAGGAAGTATCTTCTGTTTGATCGGGGGTTGAGCTATGATGATGTTAGACATTTGAGGAGTTAGATTAAGAGAAGAGTTGATCTGGTGAGAGAGTAGCAATGCTCGTGTGTAGGGTGCTGGCTCTGGAAATACTATACCAAAATGAGGTATAATGTGCAGAGTCCAGTGGAACCCCAAAGGTAGGCAGTGGTAAAAGTAGATAGTACCTTACTCTCTATTTGTGGTAGTGTGGGCGAGAAATAAGGCTTTATTAGAGGGTTGTGTTAAGCATTTGTTGTACACTCTCAGGCAAGAAATTATGTCACACACTGAAAGACTGAACCCAGACCAATTTGTTTGTATCAGAAATATTAATTCATTTTTTTCATTTCTAGAACGGAGCCAAGCCTGGTGCAGGTAAGTGAAATAATACTTTGCAAAATCTTATGCAATGATTTACAGTTGAATGCAGGTTCAAATTCAGTGGGTTGAATTACAGGTAAGTCAAAAGTTCGTAATTACTTTTCAGTTACTTTAAAGATTACTATGCACGTTAACTTTTTAGATTGCTTTTGCTAATCAGTGTAATATGCCTAGATATCATACTGAGACATTTCCTAGATAAAAGGCAACTAATTCACTTTTAGTAAATTTGCAGTTTTTCAAGTTTTGATACATACCAACTCCACACTTTGAAGAATTTTCAAGCAAAAGCAGTCTGCCTTCCTATGGAAGAAATGAAGTTAACAGTTTGCAGGTAAGTACTTATTGGTGGGGGTTGGTATTTTCGGGCTAGAACCAGGGTTCCCCCAGGGTCAAGGATGCACTCTCAGAACACCATCAGTGACACTAGGGCGGCCGAGTGCAGAGTGCTGAGGCCCAATGTAATCCAATAGGGGATAGGGGGCCTCTGGTTGGAGGCTGCTCACGAGCAGGTCACAAGATTGTGGGAGTAAAGCTCCTGGACTTAAGCTCAGGGCAAAGGGAGATCCAGTTAAGCACAAAAGGTGCACCCACAGTGGCGTCCAGGTGAAAGGTGCTGTTTTGGCGTTGGGTGCCCTGTTTTCAATGGGAGTTGCCGGTTTGGATCTTGCCTGGATGCTGGGTCCAGGAAGACTTCCGGGAGGAACCAAGAGCTGGTCAGGTAAGTTGGAGGTCTTGGGGATGTAGCTACACCTCGGGTTCACTTCTCCAGGGCGCAGGGCAGCTGGATGCCGGGGTGTATTTTGAGGTCGGATATCACCTTACCGGCTACTTGCGGTGGGCGGGGGGGGTCTCCGTGCAGAGGTTGTAGGCGATGTCGGGGAGTCCTGAGTGGTCAACACACTGTGGACTTGGACTCTGGAATGCAAGGATCCTCGCTGGGACTAGTGAGCCAGTCGAACTTGGGACGTAGGCGTTAGGTGCAGTGGAGGTTCCAGACATCAGGTTTCTTTGTCCTCAACAGGCTCAGAGTCTGTCTTGGGAGTTTCTTTTGAACAGCGCTGCTGCTCACAGGAGATCCGGTCTTCGTTGAAGGCAATCAGTCCTCCCAGGGTTCTGGAGGTCGCTGTCTGCAGGGCAAGGCGACTTTTCCCACAGGATCTCTGGAAACTGCAGACGGGCCGGTAGGGCTAGGGCCAAGTTGTTTCTTCTATGCAGTCGCCTCTGCTGGGAGTCTTCTTTCGTCCTTTTTAGGTTGCAGGAATCTGTCTTCTTGGTTCAGGGTTGCCCCCTAAATACTGTATTTAGGGGGTGTTTTAGCGGTCTTGAGGTCAGTAGCCAATGGGCTACTAACATTAGGGTGACTACCCACTTGGTGTGCTCACCACATATGGGGGTGTGTGCACAATCCCTAATCCTGATTGGGGAATGCCTGCCATCTGCAAGATGGCAGGCAATGAAGAGTGGGCTTCACCTCAACCCCCCCACACATGAAGGGTGGAGTTGGCAGAAGTGGGCACACCTTATGGACTGGCTTATTGTTCCTGCCTGTCTTTCCGACGAAAAAGAGGGGAGACAGGAAGGGGCCTGCTCCTGATAGCAGGAGAGGCTGGGGGTCGCGTTACAAAGGCAGCAAGCCTTTGAAGCTCCCCTGCCACAGATGGCTCTTCCTGACCTGAGGGAGGTGTGAACACCTCTGTCCGGGAAAGGCTTTGTTTCTGAGCTCAGGGAGCGAAGGCTCCCACCCCAGGGGCCCAGAAACATATCTGGTGGTGGTAGGCTGGTGTTTACCAGTAAAGGAACCCACCACACACTGGCCGTCTTTCAGGGGGCAGCTCTAAGATGCCCTGTGAGTACATTGTATAATAAATCCCACAATGGTATCAGTGTGGGTTCAATATGCTGAAAAGTTTGTTGCCAAACTTCCCAGAATTCAGTAAAGCAATTATGGTGCTGTGGAGTTCGTAATTTACAAACTCCCAGACCATATACTCTTAATGGCTTTACTGCACTTACAATGTCTTAGAATGGACATAGACACTGTAGGGGTACAGTGCTCGTGCAACCTGCTAGAGGGGTGTCTTACCTATACCATAGGCAGTGGCAGGCAGGCATGGCACACAGGTATGTGTGCCATATCGACTCATCACTTTTCTCTGTACCAAAGCCCTCAGTCGTGTGTGTGGTGCCAAATGCAGGTACAAGGTACAGTTTTGGGAAAGAACACAGGCCCTGGGGACCTGATAGGCAGGAACGCAGGGCACATCAAGTGAAAGTGCATCAGAAATCTGTCAAAAAGTAGGGGGGGGGTTACTGCCACAGAAACCTAGATTCCTACACCATGTGTTACGTCCAAGGACGTCTCCGTGGGTTGTCTTCCTTGCCGTGCCCAATATGGGTGCGAGGATCCGTACATTGTCACTGAAAGGAGCATAACGACTCGGGACAATCATGTACTTAGTGCTTCAAGCCACTTACAGGCAGAGTCCCCGCCATAACAGAATCCATATTCAACATGCACGGAGATATTTGATAGGAGATACTTGATTAGGAAGCACTGCCGCGTCAAGACCCCGCAGTTCCTTGGTGGAAGTGGAGAACAAGTTGCTTATCACCGTTAAGGCCTGTCAATCCCTGGGGGAATTTACAAATCATGTGGTTGCACACATTCAGATGGAGGGTTTCTTCCTGCACAGACCTTTGCTCTAAAGTCCTTAGGAACAGTACAACAGGAGTAGGGCACTTCTGGGACAGATCATCACTCAGGGAGTGTTAAAATGACCCTACCCAATGTTCAAGGGTGGAGAGCACTTAACTCACAGGTGCAAGTGAACTTTCAAAGCAATGTTGCAGATCGAGTGTTGACACCTGAAGTAGGCTGGTTGGAGATAGCCATGGGTGGGGTTATGGAGCAGACTGTTAAGTAGTCTCTTTTCCGTTTGCCTCGACGCAATGATGTTATGTGAAAGATGGAGAAGGAGATGACAAAGTAGTCCATCCAGTTTAATAATATTGGGGCACTGCAGTGCATTATGGGTGAGGCTGACAAGATAAGGTAGTGTGTTTCGGGTCGAATCAGTGATTTGCTGCCTAATTACCAAGGTTTGTAGAGAGCGGTTCTGACAGTTTTTCTTCTGTAGTTGCAGGACAATATAAAGCCTCCGAGGAACGTAGAATGGGTACAATGATTAGAGGCGGAGGTGATGCGATCCGAGATCTCATCAAAGAAGATCTTAACAGATGAAATGGTAGAAGACTGTCCATTTGAATGACTTTCACTCTACGTCACTATATATGGACACGCACAGATGAATGAAAGGTAATGAAGAAAAATAAGCATGAAGAAAGAGGGCTAGAATGGAGATTATTGCAAGTAGGAGAACAAGAGAAGGGAGAAATAAAGAGAGACAGAATAAAAAGAGGGAGTGGAAGAGTAAAAGTGGGGAGTAGGGAGAAAGGAGATTGGGAGATGGCAAGAGGGAGGACGTGGGGAGAAAGCAGAGGAAAGGGAGTTATAAACGGAAGGCAAGGCCGGGATGAGCACAAGAACAGGATAAAGAGAAGGAAATTGGAGGTAAAAGTGATAAAGCTACAGAAAGGGAGAGGAGATAGAAAGTACAAGAAACTGTCAGTGAGAAGAAGGAATCCAAAGGGAAGGCAAGAGTAAAAAGATAGTAAACAAGCATTTACAATGCAACGGTCTCGGCATTGTTAAAGTTAGAGCTATTGGCATTGCTCATGATATTATTTTTGTTTATGTTTTTGTTTTTAAAACATTTAAAGAAACGTCATTGTTATTTACAATGTCAATAGCTTAATCACTCTCAAATTAGTATGGACACTCCCTTGAACTAAGCTGACCAGGAGTTTTCCAAGCCAAATGATGAGGATTGTAATCGTCCCAGTTTCCAGTCGGCGAATAATCTTGAATATTTGTCGCCCCCCCGCCCACACACTCCCTGTGCCAACCTTCCATTCTTCACACATCAAGCTGCGCCTCTGAGTATCAAGCCCCTGGCACGCCACTGACGGCCTGTTGTGCTTCGTGTCTAGGCCGGAGGGGGCATCAGGGGATGTGAGAGCAGCACAGATGAGTGTTTCAAGTGCCCTCAGTGATCCCCTGCGGCCACTCCAATGTCACCTGTGCACACCAACTCTAGCCATCACCAGACTACAAGCACTCTGTCCTAGGGGCGCGATGCCACCACACACTGCACCGGTGCCCCTCTCCACGTCAGAATGGAAGCGAACCCCAGCTGTCTGCTTTCAAATTTGCATCCCAGTGCTTGTTGCATTTTTCACCGGTTATAAGCCCAGGTCCTGAAAAATTGTGGTTTTAAGCACTATAAGGACACTCGTTATTAGTCCTACGACCTGCATGCGTCTTGGAAACTTTATTTTTGTTACAAGACCAACAAAAGTGGGCATGGAATGCTTCCATAATATAAAACATAGGTAGTGTGTGGTCACTAAGACTTTAGATATTGATTCAGGATTGAAATATCCTGCAGAAGTCCTTTTTCTTCAAATTTAAATATTTTCTTCATATAGTATTTTCTATTACTGACTGTCAATATTTACACCCCTTGGGCTCTTATTAAATAACAGAGTTGACCCTATTGAACCATCCTTAGCTAGCCACTGCCAGTAACCAGAGGTAGGAGTGTGATGGACACCAAAGTGCAAGCCAGGGACGGCTGGTTAGTCCTAATTCTTAACTGATCCACATATATATGTTCCCAATATTGCTGATTTTCTAAGAGGCGTTGGAGTTCTTAACTTGGTCCGCTTCAATTAGTTAAAAAATCTTCTAATAACACTTGTATCTCACTGTGAGGCTTTGTTACAAATACCATTACTGATTACTGGCTAAAGGCCATATGTATTTCATTTTAGCCTCCCTAAGGAACAGGATTACTTCAGACCTTTGTAACAGATACATAATATAGCATGTAGGCTTCCATACAAATGACAGATAATTCTAAATGAAACTAATTACTGTTTTAGTACATTTATACAGATTACATAACATTTCTCAATATACTGTTTTAACTGCACATGTATTCTCTAGAGGGTTCATATCGTCTGACAATCATTTTCGACACATTTTTTTAAAAAATCATGCACTCTGTGTCAGAAGATATAAACGCTTTATAAATACCACGTGTAGAATTACAAGCTATCTGTAAAAGTAGTTTGGTCTTGAAAACGCACCACGCGCTGCTCCCCCTGTCTCCTTCTGTCAATAGGGAGGGACTCTGCCAGCAATAAATACTGATACCTCTCTAATTCGAGTGTGGGCCCCGCACCGGAAATGAGCACATCCTCGGAGCTCAGAACCCTGGTAAGAGCCCAGAGAAGATGAAAGACGTCTCGACCAATCAGCGATGACTTACGAGCGCCCAGGGAGGAAGTCGGACAGCCAAGGGCAGTTTTTCCGCAGTCTAGATGTTTCTAATGGAACGCTATAAAACCAGAAACAATACCTGCACAGCGAGAGAAGTTGTGTTGTGAACCATACGCTTTTCAGTTCAATGCAGAGGCCCCCTGAACATTACTTTCTCACACAGTAAAAGCTTGTGTGCGCAGATGCTGGCGAGACGGCGAGAGGCCCACATATTTCGCATTTGTTTTCCCCGCCGACTCCGAGAGAAATAAACCTTGTTTTCAGAAAGCACGCCGACTGAGTTTCAGTATGGAAATATACATTTAGGGACTGGGCCCAATTCCACAACACGTTCCAAATCTATTTGCATTTTTGAAAGTGTGCATGGAGGAGACGAAAAGTGAATTTAACGTTACTTCAGCACAATTTCGGCCCACTCAGTCTCCGTTCTTTGCCAAAGAAAAACCCGTGTCTTCTTGGAAAAAAAGTTCCAGGAAGCTTGGATTTAGTTCTCGTCTCAGTATTGCAAAAGGTCATTTTTAGTGCATTGCAAGACGTATTTCTTAATGTATAGATGGATGGGTATGGTATTTCTACAGTGCAACCCTAGCCTAAAGGCAGCGGAGCGCTGTGCATTTTAAATGCAAGCATTAGCTCATCGAGTAGGAGAGGAGGCTGGGTTGTAGTAGGTACTTAATGCAGTGTTGTTTAAAGAGGTGAGCCGCAAACGTCCCATATTGTGGCAGCGTTAAAATACATGCCAACAGGCCTAATTCAGGCAGGAGAATCACAAATCTTAAAGCCTAAAATTGCCTCGGCTTCAATATAAGTCAATGGTGAAAAAATGCATTCCCCCTTTTAAAATGGTGGCCTGTATGTGAAATGTACTCCTTCCCTCGTTTTAGGGCGTAATATAACAGTATTTCTGCCCCTTATTGCTGTTAATAACATGCGTAGTTGTACTTAAATCAACCGTGGTGGGTTCTCGGCCTTGGACCTGCATGCTGCACATATTCTGTCTCTAAAAAGATGCATTAACGCAGTGAGCTATCTTACTAGCTAATTTTGTTAACTTTGTTTCTCATTAAAGAGGAGGTGTCATTTCTGGTCATCTCGCCCATTCTCACGCTGACCCATTCATGCTAAAAGACCGCTTCGAGCGGGAGATTTAAGGATTTTAAAGCCAAAAGTTGCTTTATTTTAGCCCTCACCTGCCTAAAACTGCAACAGCTTTAATTGAAGTCAGTGAAAAACATACACTGCCCCATTGATTGAGCTCCCACCTTCCAGTTTTAACATTTTGGCATTCATCCTTCCCTTTCCTGTCCTCACTAACCAGAAATGTGTCCCATGAACCATGTAGTGTTCGAAGGATAGTGGTAGGTGACATGCTTGTGGTTAGAGGTTTGATGTACATACCTAAGGGCCACACACACTACTAGCTCATGTTCATTTTCCAGGGAACAGGGACAGCACGAGTTCAAAGTTGTCTGAAAATTGTATTATGCTTGAAAGTATTGTACATTATATAAGAAAATATAGGAGGCAGCAGGTAGGTCTGTGAAAAATCATGCATTTTTTAAGGAAAGTTTTTATGTTCAAGTGTTATTTGGGGAAATTGATTTGCCCTGAAAGCGAGGGCAGGAGAAGAGGGATAATCAAACTGACTGGATAAAGACAAATAATAAGAGTGGCGTTAGCAAGGAAACACCACACTGGCTCAGACTACTGGACTATTTGTGTCCTAGTAGTGGTAGGTAAACAATTTACCTGTGGACCAAAACATCAATAGACTCAACAGGAGAAGTCTGGTGTGGAAGTTCACATGTATTTGTAAAGTGTGCACGAAAACATTTAGATGCACCTCCCAGTTTTGTGCTACAACAGCATAAGCCTCTTAGTTACAGTACTATGCGGAGGAAGTGTGAGCTTACAGTAATGTATTCAATTAAGGTATATCAAAAAAACATACTTCTCATCTTTAAACAGACTGTGCATTCCAGTTTATGCACTGATTGATATCTAAAAAAGAGGCACAGAATTGGTGTTCCTTAAAACTTGGGGGTTACTGTAGAGGCCTGATCAGCTCTAGTCTCTAGTCCCCACTTCTAGCAGGAAGGTTTTAATAGTCAATACCTATGTAATGGCTTCGAATTTAGAGAACAGAGGTATAGCTCATCCATTTCAAATCATTGAGGTTGAAGATTAAGAGAAATTCCACAGTGTGTAGAATGTGGTTTAGTATATGGTGTGCTTGTGCAACTGCATCGTATAATAAAGACAGAATTCTGTATCAGGTCCGATCAGATTAGTTTGAAAACTCATATCTCAGACCTGGGTATGTGGCTCAGAGCAGTCAGGCTTTATCAAAGGAGAAAGTTTGATGCATTTAGAGTAGATAACCAGTTGAATACGAAGAAAATCCAACACAATAAAAATCCAACACCAAGTTATAAAAAATAGCTGTTAACAGCTACTAGAAACTTTGGTCAACAAAGAGGCCATTTTCAAAATTTTCCATTGATTCAAAAGTCACATTAAATCAGCTTGACCAATAAGTTGGATTTAATGCAACGATTTATATAATACCTAGAGGTACCATATTTAATAGTTCCATTTGGAAGTTAGCACTGCTGAGTGGTCAGCGTGCAAGTCCCTACTCACCAATGGGGCCACTAGCCTTCCTACAGTAAAAAACAACAATGCAGAGTTTTACTGTCAGGACAAGTATAAATTAATAAAACACATGTACATCTTTCTAATATAATGGAGCCTGCCTTTCGGACTTTGTAGGTCTGGCTTATTGGGTGGGTGACTTATGAATATTAAAAAGGAAGGTGTGCAGTTTGCTATTGGCTTAAATGGCAAAGTCGAGTTAGCAGTTTCAAACTGCTCTGCCAGGTGCCCGCAGTGGCGGAATGGAAGTTATGCTTTGCTTTCTCGCTGCAGTCCATGGGGGACACTTAACTTACAGGTCCTAGGTACCTCTAGCACCATTTTTTATTAATTTAAAGAGTATTATCAGCACTAGCAATACCCAAGGGTATCAGAAAGCTTTAAACAGTGTCACACGAGTTATCAATAATCCTAGTACAATGTGAATACAGTTTTGAGAGTCGAGTCATTATCATTTAGTAATAATATAATTATGAATGGAGATGAGTGTCAATTTGTTGAGTAGATCTTGTAGGAGAGGTTCATATAACTAGGTGATGATTCCAATGTGCAATTAGTTGGATATTTTAAAAGAAACAATAAATTACAGTTTCTCGCTCACTGCAAGAAATCATTTAAATCTACTTCGACTCGTGGTGTAGGGTTAGCAAGAACAAGTAACTTGAAAATGGCTATTAAGGCACTTTTGTGGGTTCCAACTCTAAGAGGGAGCAAATCATAGGGTCTAGCCAGGACCAGTTGAACAGTTACCTTCTAAGCAGCCTCCAGTCCAGTTCCAGGTAATATCGCTGAACTGCCATAGAAATCAATGGAGTGCTCCTGATGCAAGGGATGCAGTATGCTTTAGATATTCTAGGATGCTAAGCCTTTGTCTTGCTGTGGCAATCCTTTGGTCCATGAACAGGGAGGGGTAACTTTGGCCTCAGGATCGATATCCCGCAAAGTCCAGGCGTAGTCAAGCACAAAACCAGTTGCCACTAGTTTACTGGTCTCTGGTTACAGTGAAACCAGTAGTTCCCTTCAACTCACAGTAACTTTCGTGCTAGATGACCAAACTGCACTCTGCTAATTCTCCCCGGTCCAGTTGGCTTGGGTGTAACTTTTGAAGATCGGGGCTCGGTCTTCCATGTTGTACCACGGCGTCCAACATCTGTCAGGCTTATTGTTGCCGTGTTCTCTAAGGAGCAGGCACCTCTGCTTTTATTGCCCTGTAGCTGTAACGAACGTCAGCCAACTGACTCTTGGTGTCACCTTCTCTGTCTGAGTTCCAGAGATGACTTTTCCTCAAGTGGGATACCACACATATAGTCCTTTCTTTGATAGCCCAAAACGCAGCAGATGTACACCAGCCTTAAATGTGCAGCATCTATTTGCTGGGTCCAGGGAGGTCCAAAGAAGCACCTCCTTGTAATTACAAGGAGGTCCTTCTGTGGATCTCTCTCTAGCCCAGAATTGATCTGAGGTCTTGGTACCAAGGGTGCCACTTTTATGCCCACTACGACTCTAGGGGGATGTGGCAACTAACTAGCTATTCGGCTACTAGGACCCCTCCCACCTGATGACGACTTCCTGCGAAGTGTAGCATCTAGCTAGCCCAGAATGGAATATCCTGCCTGCTCCCAAAATGGCATAACCTTTCTTTTGGTTTGTAGAGCTTCCTAGCCCAACCCTGAAGTGTGGCCACCTGAGTAGGGCATCCTACTCTGCCCAGGATGACAGCCTGTCTACTAAAACAAAAGAACAGCCCATTTCCTGGGTGATCACCATTTGCCCTTAAAAGGAGGATTCCCCTTTGAAGCTTGCCATTTTGGCTTACATCAATACTTGCCATCCTGCCAGGAAAAGGTCACACCTCTCCTCTTGGCAGATCCTATGTTCCTCTTCCTAAGAGTCATTGACACCTCTCTGAAGGAGGGCAGAACGCTGTCTCGAGAACAAAAACTTGTGTGCAATCGTAAACGGCTACTGGAAACTTTGGACAACAAAGTGACAATGTTCTAAAGTTCCCATTTTGGCAAAAGTTACCTTAAATTCAACTTGGCCAACAATTCAGAATAAAAGCAATGGTTAATTTGATACATTTAAGGTAACATGTGCCAGATGTACAACCAATTACTTTTTGACTCGCAAATTGGGAAAAATTGCGAGTCGCATAAGCAAATGTACAACAGTGTCAGAGACACTGTTAGTGATTCCCAATAGGATCATAAAATGTGAGGCTCATGAATATTAATGAGCCACTCGCTATTTGACTCCATTGGGAATAGCTGGCCCTCCCAGGGATGGTGGCCTGCTGGGCTCAGCAGACCTCCATGTCTGGGACTGCTTTTCAATAAAGCAGTTTTTAAAAAAATGCAGCCCGTTTTCCTTAAAGGAAAACGTGATGCATTCAAAAAAGGAAATCTTTCGTTTTGATTATTTAAGGGCAGGTAGTGGTCCCCGGGTCCACTACTTGCCCTTAAAAAAATTTTTTTGGAGCCAGTCACAAAGGCGAAGGGGTACCCTGGGGACCCCTTCCCATTTGCGACTCCATTACCAACACCTTGAAGAGGGCGGCAACTTGCAAGTGTTTTGCGACCGCAATTGTGGTTGCAAAACATTCTTACATAGGGTAGAGACTCGCTAATAGGAAGGGACGCCCTTGGCACGCCCCATCCTAATAGCGAGTTGCAATTCGTAATTAGCGAGTCGCACATAAATTGTGACTCGCTAATTAGGAATTGTACATGGCCCTGTAATATTTTGCATGCGCAAACGGGTCGCAAACCCATTTGCGCATGCAATTTAGGGTTGTACATCTGGCCCCATATTTAGTAATCCCATTTCTAATCTAGCCACTGCTGAGTGATCATCGTGTAACTCCATACTTGCCAAGGGGGCTACTATCCTTTCCACATTAAAACCGACAATGCAGGGTTTTTATTGTCAGGGCATACAAAAATTAATAAAACAAATGTCATCTTCTAAATATAATATACCCTGCTTTTAGGGCTCAGTAGTCCTGCATTAGCGGTGACATATTAAAAAGGAAGGTTTGAGTTTTTCCCTTGGCTTAAATGGCTATATCGTGTAAGCAGTTCAAAACTGCTCTGGCAGCCTCTAATGAGATGCATTGGAGTCATGCACTGCTTTGGCACACTCGTTGTGGCATATTAAGTGCTGCAGTCTATAAGGGACCCTTAACTTACAGGCCTAGGCACCCACGGTACCATATATTAGGGTTTTTAAGCACGTTAAGTATGCCAGTTGTGGGCAACCAGTTACCCATTAACCTTTTAAGGGTCAGAGCACTGGCACTGAGGCCTGTTTGGCAGGACTATGTGCACATTCAGAATCAAAACTTCAGCAGCAGTAGTCCAGAAGTTAGGGTGATCATGCAAAATGAGGAATTTCTTTACACTCAGGTTATATATTTCTTAATGTAGGGTCAAACATCACACAGGAAGGCTATCCTTTATACATATTTCTCAATCTCTGACATCAATCAGGCCACAAGGATCTAGTAGGCTAAGGCTACAGTGCTGCGCCTGAGATTACAGACACTGTATACATCTGGAGCTACCCAATTTTGCAGAGAGTACTCAGGCCTTCAGTTTAGAGATTCTACAGACTAAGGTCTATATAGAAGGGCTATACATCGGGTTAAGCATAACTTACAGGTGCATACTTGGAACTTCAGAGCAATCCCTTAGTTTTGACTCTGCAAACTCAGGCAACAATCTTCTGGAACTGAGATAACACAGAATCAGGTCTCAGAGGTGATGACTATTCTAAAGAGATTGTATTAGCTCATACCCCAATCAACAGAGTAATTCAACGTTATTCATATCTCTTAGTTTTCCTACAACAAATATACCTAATAGATTAGAGAAAGCTTGCAGGTCAGTGTCTTAAATAGTCAAAAAGGGGTCAGAGAGAGAAATTTCAGATTGGCAGCGATACCATTTACCCCAAGTGGTGTATACATAAAGAAAAGGTATAGAGCTCCCAAGGACACAAAGGGAACGAAAGGTCACCTCTCATAATTCAGGTCCAATGAATGTGGGGTGAGATCCAAGTCTTAGAACAGGAACCTTCCTTCACAACGTTGGGGCATGCTTCATCATAGGGTTCGCCTGTGCTCACCCAGACACTAAATAAGTTAGAGTGTGCTTAGCAATTTCTGCAGGGCCGGACTGGCCATAGCGGGCACCGGGCGTTTCCCCGGTAGGCTGCTAGGTTGGGGGCCGGTTTTGGCCCCCTGGGGGCCGTTTTTGTTACCGGGGGTCGGCAATATCAGCTCCCGGTAACAAAATCGGCCGAAAATGACCCTCGCAAACTGCTCGGCTGCACTCCCCCTCACCCCAGGGGGGGGTGGCGGCTGAGCAGTTTACCAGGGCTGGTTTCTGTTCCCAGTCCGGCCCTGCATTTCTGGGGGGGTTTTGAGATGGGATGGAATCCAAATGGTCATAGAGATAAACAATATCTAGTAGAAAGCTCAAAAATGAATTTGTTAAGAACGTCTCTGAGAAGATTTATAGAAGATAAATAGTTGATGCCTATGATAGGTCAAGGTGTGCTCGGCCATTTCTGGGGTATTTTTGGGATGAGATCATATATAAAATACAGAGTGGCAGTAGCTACGCTGTAATTATAGTTAGGATTCCCAGGCATAGGAATTCCTTGGAATTCTAGTCACTAATAACTTTGCTCCTGTTTGACGAATCTCCACAAACTTTTGCATACCTATTCTTTCTTCTACATTGGCAGATGCACAGTTTTGTGGTGATTGGTCAAGGGGGTGCAAAGACAAGAAGAGGGGTCCCAAAATGCGTTTTTTCACCAATGCATTTTCCGTATACTTTTGCATCTCGCATAGTGCAAAACGAATTTACATTAAATTTTGCAGGATTAAACATTATAGTGCACAGATGATCCTTTTGTGTACCACAGGTAAGTATTTTGTAGGTCTCTATAAGAGAAAGGTACCCCCTTGGTTGAATTTAAGGTCCAAGAGTAAGGGGGGAATGACAATTATCAATGAGAAACACTCTTGTCTGACCTATATTCCTTTACTGGATGGCCTCCATAGGGCTCATACTAACGGCAGGTACACCATAGAACACTCAGACCAACTGATTTATTTAAAAAAATGTTCATATATTTTTTATTTTCTTAAGTGTGCACAGTATTTTTTTAGATCATTTTTCTATATGTGATAACTTTTTTATGTAGATTCATATCAAAAACAATTTAGACGAACATTATACAATAGTTCTATGCAATTAGCGTACAGAAAACAAAATGTCAAAGTTGACAGACAAACAAAACCAAAATGACAATTACTTTATAATACATAACATAAAATGCATTACCATTTACCCCATTCACAACCATCCAACAGTCATACTAAACAGCCATAACCATCTTATATATGCAACACATTCATACACATGACATAGTGCATTATTAAAAGGAACTCCTATTATTTCAGATGACAAGCACTCAATTATAGATTAAGCAGTGAGATTTAATTGAAGGGTTATCCACTGGTGTGTTGAATAAATCAGTTGGTCTGATTGTTCTGTGGTGTACCTGCCTTTAGTATGAGCCCTATGGAGGCCATCCAGTAAAGGAATATAGGTCAGACAGGAGTGTTCCTCATTGATAAGTATTTTGTAAATAGCAAGGCATTTTAACGTATGGATATTTGGGGCCAGAATATTTTTGTGAAATGTCATGGTACTTTGCGGGGGTACCGCAGTACATAGCGATGACATGTCATCATTATATAATTGGCTAATGACAGCCTTTACAATAGTTAAAGGTAGCCATCATGTATTTAGGTACACTTTGCCTGTTTTCTACATTTCACCTTAGTCGTAGGTAAGTATTAGGGTTGATATTTTTCCCCTACGTATTATCAATGTATTAAAGTAGTTCTAGGTAGGAAAAATATTTATGAGTTTCAATATATATTTTTTTAATACCGCAGTAGTGCCTCAGGAGTACAACGGTACCAAAAATAAATATCAAAAAAAGAAATAAGTTAAATAATTAAAAATACATTGTAGTATCCTATATTTTACAAATATAGTGTACTATAGAGTATTTATCAATTTTTAATATTAAATCTTCAGTGAAAAGTCTATGGAGTACCGCAGTAATACCTACAGATTACTGCTACTTAAACAATGTTTTTAATAATGTGCAGTTCTCCCTAGCTGCTGCACTATATAGAATATTTTCAATACATTTCTCTACCTATTAACATAGTAACAAAGTGGTAGTAGGTAGGGAACAATATTAAAACCAATAACTTACCTAGATCTAAAGCCTAACCTAGAACGAAGCAAAATGCAAAATGCCGACAAAATGTCATGAAAACAACATGACTGCCTTTTAAACAGACACATTAGCCAATCACATATTGCCTTATCATGCGCATGTACCGCGGTATACCGCAGCATACCATGGCATAATATATAACTAAATGTTTTCAAATCTATAACTTTAAAATTACACTATTCACACATACTGCCAAAAATTACTATTCATTGCAAATAATATATTTTCTTGCCTCATTACGTGTACATCTGTTAACACACTTTCACGCTACGTCTGTTTCAATTATCACACTCTACTGTACCACACTACACTCTACCCTATTACACTCTATGTCATCCCACTCTACGTCAATCCACTATATACCACTCTATTGTATGTTGATCCACTGTACGCCACTCCACACCACTTCACTCTACACCACTATGTGCACCCTTTACTCTACACCACTCCAAAGGATGCTATTTCACTGTATGCAACTCTTCTCTACGACACTACACTCTATGTTGTTCCACCCTAAGCCCTTCTACTGAATGCCACTTCAGTGTACACCACTCCACTGTACGCTATTTTTCTGTATGCCTCTGCACTTTACGGCACTCCCCTGTACGCGACTCCATTAATCGCAACTCCATTGCGTGCCACTTCAGTCTACGACTACCTAGACCAAGGTTCTAATATATTGTGTTTATCCTATTTAGTGTGCACGCACATGCACTATGTTGCCTTTCTGTTCTGGTTTGTTCCAAATAGGTCAACCCTGTAAGGCAAACTTTAACACTCCCTGTTATCAATCACATACACCTAAACACTCACACCGTAGTAAATATTAGATACATGATACCACATACATCTACACAGGGCTGGTGATATGATCTATATCAGACTATCATATGGATAACAACAGCACTTGCCACCAAGGCACACCACACACAAACATCCACAAAGCCAGCAACACCATCAATGAAATTTCTGTTCTCCGGACAAAAGGCATGAGAGCTGCCTAAATGATACACAAGTAACTGGTAAAACCCTTCCATCAGAACTCTCAAATATCAAAATCACACATGGAGAGCACATGACACTGCCATGAAACCCAAAGAGGGATGGACCAGAACACACCATCTAGAAAATACAATCACCAGATAAGTGATATTCCGGTCTGTGATGGCAACACCAGGATTGTGCCCGGAGGTACCCCAAGACAGCCATCAGGGCTACGAGGCATTAGCAATGGCAGGCTACTAATCGAATGACGGTATAACAAAACATACCACAAAAACAAAGCTAAGGTTTTGTTCGCATTCACCTACTCACACAATCTTTGAATTTGCCCCTTGAGGAATACCCCACCGTAGTTCCTAGTTGAATGCCTAGAGAAGGAGTAGATGGGCTTTCTTACTACTGCGTAGTGTGACAAACTGAGGCCAACTCCATCACGGCTTCCCAGACATTTTTAGAGCTGCCTTTTCACTGAATCAAGTGATTAAATGAAAATGTTTTGAGCAGCTCAGCTATGGCTACAGCTGCTCACCGATACACGCCCTTTATAGGACCATGTCCAACGCGCCCCATTGTAATCTATCTGAATGCGTCTCTCCCAGACCCGGCACAGTGCATATTATCATCAATACTTGCCATCCTGCCAGGAGAAGGTCACACCTCTCCTCTTGGCAGATCCTATGTTCCTCTTCCTAAGAGTCATTGACACCTCTCTTCAGGAGGGCAGAACGCTGTCTCGAGGACAAAAACTTGTGTGCAATCCTAAACGGCTACTGGAAACTTTGCACAACAAAGTGACAATGTTCGAAACTTGCCATTTTGGCCAAAGTTACCTTAAATTCAACTTGGCCTATAGTTCAGAATAAAATCAATGGTTAATTTGATACCTTTAAGGTACCATGGGCCAGATGTACAACCAATTACTTTTCAACTCGCAAATTGCGAAAAATTGCGAGTCGCAAAAGCAAATGTACAACAGTGTCAGAGACACTGTTAGTGATTCCCAATGGGATCATAAAATGTGAGGCTCATGAATATTAATGAGCCACTCGCAATTTGTGACTCCATTGGGAATAGCTGCCCTCACAGGTATGGTGGCCTGTTGGGCTCAGCAGACCTCCATGTCTGGAACTGCTTTTCAATAAAGCAGTTTTACAAAAAAATGCAGCCCGTTTTCCTTAAAGGAAAACGTGATGCATTCAAAAAAGGAAATCTTTCGTTTTAAGTTTTTTAAGGGCAGGTAGTGGTCCCCGGGTCCACTACCTGCCCTTAAAAATTATTTTTGGAGCCAGTCACAAAGGCAAAGGAGTACCCTGGGGACCCCTTCCCATTTGCGACTCCATTACCAACACCTTGAAGAGGACGGCAACTTGCAAGTGTTTTGCGACCGCAATTGCGGTTGCAAAACATTCTTACATAGGGTAGAGACTCGCTAATAGGAAGGGAGGCCCTTGACACGTCCCATCCTAATAGCGAGTTGCAATTCCTAATTAGCGAGTCGCACATAAATTGTGACTCGCTAATTAGGAATTGTACATGGCCCTGTAATATTTTGCAAGCGCAAACGGGTCGCAAACCCATTTGCGCATGCAATTTAGGGTTGTACATCTGGCCCAATATTTAGTAATCCCATTTCTAATCTAGCCACTGCTGAGTGATCATCATGTAACTCCATACTTGCCAAGGGGGCTACTATCCTTTCCACAGTAAAACCGACAATGCAGGGTTTTTATTGTCAGGGCATACAAAAATTAATAAAACAAATGCCCATCTTCTAAATATAATGTACCCTGCTTTTAGGGCTCAGTAGTCCTGCATTAGCGGTGACATATTAAAAAGGAAGGTTTGAGTTTTGCCCTTGGCTTAAATGGCTATATCGTGTAAGCAGTTCAAAACTGCTCTGGCAGCCTCTAATGAGATGCATTGGAGTCATGCACTGCTTTGGCACACTCGTTGTGGCATATTAAGTGCTGCAGTCTATAAGGGACCCTTAATTTACAGGCCTAGGCACCCTCGGTACCATATACTAGGGGCTTTTAAGTACGTTAATTATGCCAGCTGTGGGCAACCAGTTACCCATTAACCTTTTAAGGGTCAGAGCACTGGCACTGAGGCCTGTTTGGTAGGACTATGTGCACATTCAGAATCAAAACTTCAGCAGCAGTAGTCCAGAAGTTAGGGTGATCATGCAAAATGAGGAATTTCTTTACACTCAGGTTATATATTTCTTAATGTAGGGTCAAACATCACACAGGAAGGCTATCCTTTATACATATTTCACAATCTCTGACATCAATCAGGCCACAAGGATCTAGTAGGCTAAGGCTACAGTGCTGCGCCTGAGATTACAGACACTGTATACATCTGGAGCTACCCAATTTTGCAGAGAGTTCTCAGGCCCTCAGTTTAGAGATTCTACAGACTAAGGTCCTATATAGAAGGGCTATACATTGGGTTAAGCATAATTTACAGGTGCATACTTGGAACTTCAGAGTAATCCCTTAGTTTTGACTCTGCAAACTCAGGCAACAATCTTCAGGAACTGAGATTACACAGAAACAGGTCTCAGAGGTGATGACTATTCTAAAGAGATTGTATTAGCTCATACCCCAATCAACAGAGTAATTCAACGTTATGCATATCTCTTAGTTTTCCTACAACAAATATACCTAATAGATTAGAGAAAGCTTGCAGGTCGATGTCTTAAATAGTCAAAAAGGGGTCAGAGAGAGAAATTTCAGATTGGCAGCAATACCATTTACCCCAAGTGGTTGATACATAAAGAAAAATTATATCACTCCCAAGGACAGAAAGGGAACGAAAGGTCACCTCTCATAATTCAGGTCCAATGAATGTGGGGTGAGATCCAAGTCTTAAAACAAGAACCTTCCCCCACAACGTTGGGGCATGCTTCATCATAGGGTTCGCCTGTGTTCACCCAGACACTAAATAAGTTAGAGTGTGCTCAGCCATTTCTGGGGGGGATTTGAGATGGGATGGAATCCAAATGGTCATAGAGATAAACAATATCTAGTAGAAAGCTCAAAAATGAATTTGTTAAGAACGTCTCTGAGAAGATTTATAGAAGATAAATAGTTGATACCTATGATGGGTCAAGGTGTGCTCGGCCATTTCTGGGGGATTTTTGGGATGAGATCATATATAAAATACAGAGTGGCAGTAGCTACGCTGTAGTTATAGTTAGGATTCCCAGGTATAAGAATTCCTTGGAATTCTAGTTACTAATAACTTTGCTCACGTTTGACGAATCTCCACAAACCTTTCAATACCTATTCTTTCTTCTACATTGGTAGATGCAAAGTTTTGTGGTGATTGGTCAAGGGGGTGCAAAGACAAGAGGAGGGGTCCCAAAATGCGTTTTTTTCACCAATGCATTTTCCATAGACTTTTGAATCTCGCATAGTGCAAAAACAGCTAAATGAATTTACATTAAATTTTGAAGGATTAGACATTATAGTGCACAGATGATCCTTTTGTGTACTACAGGTAAGTATTTTGTAGGTCTCTATAAGAAAAAGGTACCCCCTAGGTTGAATTTAAGGTCCAAGAGTAAGGGGAGAATGACAATTATCAATGAGAAACACTCTTGTCTGACCTATATTCTTTACTGGATGGCCTCCATAGGGCTCATACTAACGGCAGGTACACCATAGAGCACTCAGACCATCTGATTTATTAAAAAAATGTTCATATATTTTTTATTTTCATAAGTGTGCACAGTATTTTTTTAGGTAATTTTTCTATATGTCAAACCATGTACTCCCTGATACATGGGTATCACATTTTGAATGCCAGTTTTCTGACCCTAATTTGGAAGAAGTGACCGATTCTCAGATCTCCCTTGCAATATACCCTCTTTCAAACTTCAAATTTGATTGTAAAGAGGTAGAGTTGGCTTTATCTAGGGTCCCGAGTGGAAAGGCTCCAGGCTTAGATTGTGTCCCTGCGGACCTTTTCAAATCAGATCTTGACAACTGGGTGCCTTACATCGCACTCATGGCAACCGCCATAGCTAAGGGGGCCGCTATTCCCGAATCCTGCATGGGTGCTGAAATTTTGCCCATCTTTAAGAAGGGCGATCGCACCTGTCCAGGGAACTATCGCCCGATTAGTCTAATTGACTCGGTTCAAAAAATCATAGCTAGGATGCTCCTGGCTAGAATCCAGTCTTGGATAGAACAGGAGAATATCATCTCGCCCCTGCAGGCCGGGTTTAGACCTTGCACTAGCACTATCGACCAGGCGTTCAAGTTCCAACTGATCGTCTGGAAAACGGTTTACCTCTGCGGCGGTACTTTGTACGCCGCTTTCGTTGACCTTCGGTCAGCTTTTGACTTAGTCAATAGGACTAAACTTTGGGCTGTTCTAGCAGAGTTAGGGATGCCTGCTGACCTCCTGCATATGGTTATTAGGTTGCATGATAACAACTTTGCTCAAGTATGTTGGGGGATCCAAGGACAGGTCACTGACAGGTTTAAAGTCAATAGGGGTGTCAGGCAAGGATGCGTCCTGGCGCCTACACTGTTTCTGTTATTCATTAACAGTGTTGTACGGTATTTTTTATCCACACCCACGGACGCCCCCTCGTTGGGAGGTACAAAAATTCCACTCCTTATGTTTGCCGATGACACCCTACTTCTATCACAGACCCTGTCCGGCCTACAGGTGGCCCTGAACGTATTTGTTAATTTTTGTTCTGATTATGATTTGTCCGTTAATGTTTCTAAAACTAAATATATGGTGTTTAATAAAGGGAAATGTGTGACCGGCAAAGTGACTATGAATAATGACACCCTCGAACGTACCGATGTCATGACTTATTTGGGGGTTGTTTTCGAAAATAAATTAAACTGGAAGCCACAGATAGATGTTTTATCCCTCAAATTTGCTCAACTTTCTGGGTGTCTGATAAAAGAACAAAAACAATCCCAGACGAAAACTATAGGTCCCGCCTTAAAAATTTACAACGCTAGGATTAATTCAGCAATCCTTTATGGTGCCGAACTCTGGGGTTTTTCCGATCTTTCTCCATTGGTCAAGGCCCAATACAAATTTTATAGGCTTCTTACGGGTCTTCCCTGGTCTACCCCACTGAAACCATTATTGCTTGATCTTGGTTGCCATTCTTTTGATGACATTGCCAGGTTTAAACCACTGGCTTTTTGGAGGAGACTTTGGACGGTCCCAGAATTAGGGCCCTATGCAAAGGCATTTCTGGACGTCCGTGCCATCTTGGGCGCAGGTAATATCCTGTGGTTTAAGCAAGTTAGCTTACTATTGGATTCTATGGGCCTGGGTATTCTTTGGACCGATCCAGTTTCCAATCCTTTCCCCCCCAAAAAAGTTTTAAAAGCCTTTACTGGGCAATGGTCTATCAAAAACAACTTACCTTAGTCTTAGCAGAGTCCTTGTCAGGCAGGTTTCTCGTGGAGAAAAATGCCCCTATCTTAGAAGCATATTAGGACACTGTTACTAGGCCCCTCGATAGAAAACTCTATCATCAATTCAGGGTTGGCAGCCTTCCTATTAAATCATTTACCAAAAATTGGAAGGGTGCGACCTCTGATTCCTGTCGCTGGTGCACAGAATGTAAAGAAACAGTGGGTCACATATTCTTCGTTTGTCTGGCTTATGCCTCTCTCCGGACTAAATGCCTTAAACCCATATGTCGCACTTTGGGCTCTAGACAGGGACTTGAGGCACTAAAAATCTTAAGATTTGATACTAGTGAATGTATCGTAGTGGCTGTGGCCAAATTCTTGGGATGGGCCTGGATTATTAGAAACAAGAAACTTCAGTCTGCAGAGTGTGTCTAATTATTGTTCTTATTTGATTTGTGTCTCTCAGACTTCTTTTTATATTTAATATTGTATGTATTGATCATTTTGTAAATTGTCTTTTTATGATGAAACTAATCGACAATAAAGACTAATGAAATGAAAACTTTTATGTAGATTCATATCAAAAACAATTTAGACGAACATTATACAATAGTTCTATGCAATTAGCGTACAGAAAACAAAATGTCAAAGTTGACAGACAAACAAAACCAAAATAACAATTACTTTATAATACATATCTTAAAATGCATTACCATTGACCCCATTCACAACCATCCAACGGTCATACTAAAGAGCCATAACCATCTTATATACGCAATACATTCATACACATGACATAGTGCATTATTAAAAGGGACTCCTATTATTTAAGATGACAAACATTCAATTATAGATTAAGCAGTAAGATTTAATCAAAGGGTTATCCACTGGTGTGTTGAATAAATCAGTTGGTCTGATTGTTCTATGGTGTACCTGCCTTTAGTATGAGCCCTATGGAGGCTATCCAGTAAATGAATATAGGTCAGACAGGAGTGTTTCTCATTGATAAGTATTTTGTTAGTAGCAAGGCATTTTAACGTATGGATATTTGGGGCCGGAATATTTTTGTGAAATGTCATGGTATTTTGCTGGGGTATCACAGTACATAGCGATGACATGTCATCATTATATAATTGGCTAATGACTGCCTTTACAATAGTTAAAGGTAGCCATCATGTATTTAGGTACACTTTGCCTGTGTTCTACATTTCACCTTAGTCGTAGGTAAGTGTTAGGGTTGATATTTTTCCCCTACGTATTATCAATTTATTAAAGTAGTTCTAGGTAGGAAAAATATTTATGAGTTTCAATATATATATTTTGTTAATGTACGGAAAACCGCAGTAGTGCCTCAGGAGTTCAACGGTACCAAAAATAAATATAAAAAAAGAAATAGGTTAAATAATAAAAAATACATTGTAGTATCCTATATTTTACAAATATAGTGTACTATAGAGTATTTTTCCATTTTTAATATTTAAATCTTCAGTGAAAAGTCTATGGAGTACCGCAGTAATACCTACAGATTACTGCTACTTAAAAAATGTTTTTTTAATAATGTGCAGTTCTCCCTAGCTGCTGCACTATATAGAATATTTTCAATACATTTCTCTACCTATTAACACAGTAACAAAGTGGTAGTAGGTAGGGAACAACATTAAAACCAATTACTTACCTAGATCTAAAGCCTAACCCAGAACGCAGCAAAATGCAAAATGCAGACAAAATGTCATGAAAACAACATGACTGCCTTTTACCTTTGTTAAACAGAGACATTAGCCAATCACATATTACCTTTTCATGCGCATGTACCGCGGTATACCGCAGCATACCATGGCATAATATATAACTAGCAGCCTCATGCATCAACCCAAAATCCAGTCGGTAAAATACCGATTCGGTAATAGCTCCCGGTATTAAGTAAAAAATACCCAATCCCAATGCATCAACCCAAAAGCAGAAATCGCTATTTAAGGAATCCTTAAATAGCGATTCTTTAAATAGGGATTCCTTAAATACCGATTCCTTAAATAGCGATTGCATTTAAGGAATCCCAAAGTGAGATTCCTTAAATGCAATGCATCAAAGTTAAAAAATTAGCGATTTCGCTAATAGGGGGAGTAAATTACCATGAAGATGAACTGCATGGTAATTTGCAAAAACTTTGAAAAATGCACTTTTGTGCATTTTTCAAAGTTTCATGTTGCGCACACACATGCCTTTAGAGCATGTGTGTGTGCAACATATGTGCACATATCATTTTCAGGGGTGCAACAGGGTGTCCTTTTGACACCCTGGCACCCTTGAAAGTGCTCCCGCTATTAGCGATTCGGTAATACCGAATCGCTAATACAGACTGGCTTTGCATTCATTCCTATGGGCCTCCAAGCCCATAGGAATGAATGGGTAGGTATTCCTTATTACCGATTCGGTATTACCGATTCGGTAATAAGGAATATTAAGGAATCGCTATTTGAATAGCGATTCCTACATGCATAGCCTTTTGCTATTCCTTATTAGCGATTCCTTATTTTTCGCTAATAAGGAATCGCAAATGGCATTGTTGATGCATAGGCCCCTAAATGTTTTCAAATCTATAACTTTAAACTTACACTATTCACACATACTGCCAAAAATTACTATTCACTGAAAATAATATATTTTCTTGCCTAATTACTTGTACATCTGTTAACACACTTTCACGCTACGTCTGTTTCAATACCACACTCCACTGTACCACATTACACTCTACCCTATTACACTCTATGTCATCCCACTCTACATCAATCCACTATATACCACTCTATTGTATGCTGATCCACTGTATGCCACTCCACACCACTTCACGCTACACCACTATGTGCACCCTTCCACTCTACACCACTCCAAAAGACGCTATTTCACTGTACGCAACTCTTCTCTACGACACTACACTCTATGTTGTTCCACCCTAAGCCCTCCTACTGAATGCCACTTCAGTGTACACCACTCCACTGTACGCTATTTCTCTGTATTCCTCTGCACTTTACAGCACCCCCCTGTACGCTACTCCATTATACTCTACTCCATTGCGTGCCACTCTAGTCTATGACTACCTAGACCAAGGTTCTAATATATTGTGTTTATGCAATTTAGTGTGCACGCACATGCACTATGTTGCCTTTCTGTTCTGGTTTGTTCCAAATAGGTCAACCCTGTAAGGCAAACTCGAACACTCCCTGTTATCAATCACATACACCTACACACTCACACCATAGTAAATATTAGATACATGATACCACTTACATCTACACAGGGCTGATTATATCATCTATATCAGAATATCATATTGAAAACAACAGCACTTGCCACCAAGGCACACCACACACAAACATCCACAAAGCCAGCAACACCATCAATGAAATTTCTGTTCTCCGGACAACAGGCATGAGAGCTGCCTAAATGATACACAAGTAACTGGTAAAATCCTTCCATCAGAACTCTCAGATATCAAAATCACACACGGAGAGCACATGACACTGCCATGAAACCCAAAGAGGGATGGACCAGAACACACCATCTAGAAAATACAATCACCAGATAAGTGATATTCCGGTCTGTGATGGCAACACCAGAATTGTGCCCGGAGGTACCCCAAGACAGCCATCAGGGCTACGAGGCATTAGCAATGGCAGGCTATGTGCTAATCGAATGACGGTATAACATAACATACCACAAAAACAAAGCTAAGGTTTTGTTCGCATTCACCTACTCACACAATCTTTTAATTTGCCCCTTGAGGAATACCCCACCGTAGTTCCTAGTTGAATGCCTAGAGAAGGAGTAGATGGGCTTTCTTACTACTGCGTAGTGTGACAAACTGAGGCCAACTCCATCACGGCTTCCCAGAAATTTTCAGAGCTGCCTTTTCACTGAATCAAGTGATTAAATGAAACTGTGTTGAGCAGCTCAGCTGTGGCTACAGCTGCTCACCGATACACGCCCTTTATAGGACCATATCCAACGCGCCCCATTGTAATCTATCTGAATGCGTCTCTCCCAGACCCGGCACAGTGCATATTATCAGCTACCACCATGTGCAACGGCGGCCTTACTCAGCACATGGCTGTGGGTGGGGTCCTCACTGAGGCTAAGTAGTAGTAAACGCTTGTTCTAACCGCGCTTTGTGGCCTAGCCAGGAGTATCACGTGCAATATACTTTCAACATTATAATGCAATTAAAAAACATCTTGAAATCCAATGTCCAATCTGAAAAACACTTTAAAAACAGCAAGTGATTTTTTTGCATTAAAAAAGCTGAGAACAGAAAGCTTGTCACCGATAGATCACAGGTCGTATCTGTGAAGAGCTGGCGATGAACTTACGAGGCGCGCAATTACCAAAGTCATCTCCAGGCTCCAGCAGGAAGGCCGGTGCTTTATGACCAGTCATGCAGTGCACTGTAGAGAAAACGGTCGCAAACATTCTCTCCTAAGATAAGTCCGACCCGTGCTTGATACATTTATTAAACTCTCAGAAGCTCCAACTGAAGTCTTACAAACCCTACTGTGGTTTCATCATCTGTAAAAAAACATTGCGCATGTGCACCTTCCCGCGCATTCTATTGATCATTTTCCTGGGTGCTGCAGATTGCATAAATTTGAGATGTAACAACAAAATCTAGCTGAGTTTGGTGAGTACTCTTGGTGCTTGAACTTTGAACCCGCATTAAAGTTTAACTGGTGCTCTTGTAAAAGCGCTCCAATACCTTCGGGTCGAGTTCGCGCTATATAAATCTACAAAATAAAAAGGGGGGGTGGCAATCCGTTTATGATTGCGCGGTCAGCAATGTCCAGCCCAACTTTCAGTTCTTCTGCCTGTTGACGAGCCAGAGCAGATTCATTTATTTCGTTTGCTGGCAGCTTGGCAAGCTATAAACCTTTATTCTTCAGCATAGCTACAGGCTGCAGACCCTTCCATTCTTCTTTCTGCAGACAGAGCCACAGCACTTCATGTTCTTCTGCTGAGCAACAAGCGACAGCACTTTCAATATTTCAGCTTAGCAATAAGCCTCAGCACTTTTACCTCTGCCTAGCAACAAGCCAGTGCAGAGTCAATTCTTTTGTTTGGCAACCAGTCAGAGAACATTGAATTTTTCAGCGCAGCTACAGGCTACAGAACCTTCAGTTCTTCTGCATAGACACAGAGACACAGCACTTTCAGTTCTTCTGCTGAGCACCGAGCCATAACACTTTCAATATTTCAGTTTAGCAATGAGCCTCAGCACTTTTACCTCTGCCTAGCAACAAGCCAGTGCAGAGTCAATTCTTTTGTCTGGCAATAAGTCACAGTACATTTAATTCTTCAGCACAACTACGAGCTACAGCTTCTTTCATTCTGGATAGTGGCAGAGTCACAGCACTTTCAATTCTTCTGTCAAGCAACAAGCCACAGCATCTTCAGTTCTACCCCTTAGCCATGAGTCCTAGGACTCTTGCTCGTTGGTACGCACAAGTGAGTGCAGATCCAATTCTTTCATGTGGCAACCAGTCAGAGAACCTTGAATTCTTCAGCGCAGCTACAGGCTACAGAACCTTCAGTTCTTCTGCATAGACACTTTCTGTTCTTCCATCTACAAAGGCACACAACATGTTGGGTTTTCCCGTTGAGCAACAAGTCACTGTACTTGTAGTCCGCCCGCCTAGCCATGACCACGGCTCGTTCATGTGTTCCACCTGTCATCTTCCACAGCTCCTTTTCGATAGCAATGACCACAGCTCGTTCATGTGTTCCACCTGACATCTTCCACAGCTCCTTTCGATAGCAATGACCACGGCTCGTTCATGTCTTCCACAGCTCCTTTCAATAGCAATGACCACGGCTTGTTCATGTCTTCCACAGCTCCTTTCGATAGCAATAACCACGGCTTGTTCATGTGTTCCACCTGACATCTTCCACAGCTCCTATCGATAGCAATGACCACGGCTCGTTCATGCGTTCCACCTGACATCTTTCACAGCTCCTTTCGAAAGCAATGACTACGGCTCGTTCATGTCTTCCACAGCTCCTTTCGATTGCAATGACCACGGCTTGTTCATGTCTTCCACAGCTCCTTTTGATAGCAATGACCACGGATCGTTCATGTGTTCCACCTGACATCTTCCACAGCTCCTTTCGACATGGTACCGTTCACTTGCTCAGGATCCTCCAGAGTCTATCATTCTAGAAGATCCACTGCAGATGAAACCATGTGCATGTCAGTCTCCAAAAGACTTCTGTATTTGAGATTCAAACTTGAACATATTGTGGTCAAAATATTTCCCACACTGTTTTTTTTACTACTTAACTGGGGTAAATTCCAATCAACAGCTCCATACTCAAGAATTATGTTCAGCGTACCATGAAAATAGCCTTTATTACGAGTGGTCTGTTAAAACCCCATTAGTTCCCCTGAGTTATCATTAATAGGGGTCCTAGTAAGTCAGAGAAAGGGAAAAACCAGTGATTATCTGTTGCGGGACTCAGTGCTTGTGCCCTGATTCCTGCATGCTTTCCACCAAAGTCTCACAGAGCTTTCGCTCCTCAAAAAAATTACAGGAATTTACCGGCCACTCATACTGAAGGCTGGACTGTTTTATATTTCCATTCCGTGACCAATGAAAGTAGCACTCACCATTCAAAACCCGTAACATGTCTAGCAAAAAGATAAGTCTGCTACATTACTACAAGCATCTTCAGGCCTATGCTGTATCCCTTTTGTAGTAAGATGTAGCAGGGACCGTATCATTGGCATAGAGGAGCGAACAAGTCTAGTATAGTGAGCAGGCGGGCTACACCAATCGTGGGACGTGAAGATGCCATCAAGTGAGCTGGAAACAGACAAACAACAGAAATGCCAACCAGCACATCTGCCTAAATCCATCCATGGTTAATGATGAATGACTTAGTACCAAAGTTGTCAACGAGCACTGAATCTGTCGTTCTTGCATAGACTAGCTGTGTTGGGCTTCATAACCCTCGAGGTACCCAGCAGCGCATATGTATTCCCTAATACATTCCTATCTACTATACAGAATGCTTTGTTATAGCCACAAAAGCTGCAAAGAGATATACATCACTAACCACAATGTGGTTTTCCTACCTCGTTTTCAGTACCATAGAGCGATCAGTGGCACTGTGGGCTGCTCTATAAGCAGCTTGACTCACAGGCGTTACTTTGTTTTCAGCCATCCAACCTTCCATACCGCAATCAATCAATCAATCAATCAATCAATGTACTTATAAAGCGCTCTACCTACCCGTGAGGGTCTCAAGGCGCTGAGGGGAAAGGTGTGCCGCTACTGGTCGAAGAGCCAGGTCTTGAGGAGTCCACACTATGCAAATATTCCAACAAAATGTAGCAGAGCTTGGTGGGAAACAATTGCGGCCATAATGAAAATGTATCTTTTGAATTAGAATAATCACCTACACTTGCTATACAATATTTCAGTAAGCTGGATGGGATATTTACTGATAGCTGTAGCCAAGCCCCTCATCAGAGTTGGAGCCTCCATAAGGCGCAAAAAGGCCCTTGGGATGCCCCCAGGATGTGGTATTAATTTATATTAAAAAACGTATTCATCAAGGTATGGGGAGCACAAAAAATTGACAACATTATATTTTTCTTGGAGCGCCAAACACCCATTAGTACATCGGATGCTTTGTTGATTGCGAAGGACCACAAGTTCCAGCCTGCTGTGGGAGTGCTAGAAGGCCCACCAATACCTCGCACCTGCTCTCAATCTCAGCCTTTCACTAGCTCTATAAAGCTATCACCATCATTGCGCCACTCACCATCATTGCGCCACAGGATGTGTGCGGGCCGCGCGCAGGCAAAAACCAGGGAGGTGGAGGGGGATGGGAAAGCGCTTTCCGCGCAAGTCCACGCCTGTCCGCTCCACCCCCGTCTATACCACTCTCGTCTGCTCTACACGTGTCCGCACGCGCCCGTCTCCAACCGTCTGATTCAACCCCATCCGCACCATGTCCTCACGCACACTTTCGAACCGCACCTATCTGCACCGCACCTCTCCGCTCCATGCCCAGGCAAGTCTGGGCTGGTGCCAGCCCTCTTGGTACTGTCTGCTTTGGTCTAATCTACAATCTCTTATACTATGGGTGTCTTAAAAGTCAGGTGTGCCTCTTGGATTCCTGTTTGGCTTCTACTCCTAGGAGGCCCCAGACGCTATGCTGCATATTCACTGAGTGATTGATCTCTCTTAGTATATTCTGCTTTGAAGGCCCAAGTGACACACTTATGCAAGAAACTCTGTATAATAGGCTTAAAACAATGCTGGATACCGGGTCTGCTCACCCCTGGGGTATGGGTCATGGTGGCACTGTGTGTCAAGACGGATTCTGTGACAAGCATCATATGAGAACGGGCACTTTCGGCTGCCTGTAAACATCAGGAAGAGGCAGGCTAGGGTTACCCCCTAATATCTTCCTCCAAACACCACGTACGTAAGTTCATGTGCTTTCTTGTTCCTAGTACTTGTCTGCACCAAAGGCTCCTCAGCTATGGCGGAGGAGCATCACCCCTCTGGCAGCAGCTGCAAAACCTGAGAAATAAAATGATAATAACATGGGTTTGTATTTATTTTAGTTTTAAAATGAGTCTCAGGGGCGGAGCCAGACAATGGCAGGCTGTAGGGGGAGTGTTTCAGCACTGCTGTCAGTGCGTATGTCGGTTTGGCCGGCTGTCTCAGGATGGCCAAACGGCATGCGCACTGCATGTCTTCAACCCGAGCTAAATTGCTGGGTTGGAGATATGTAGGCACAGGCTCATAGTCTCTCTTGCAGTGTAAATTGAGGGTGCTCAGGCCAATCCTGATGCTGCTTTCATGCATGAGAGCAGCGTCAGGCTTTGCCGCAAGAGAGCCTGGGAGCCTGTGCAGTGCAGCATAAGATCACTGAGTCAGCGATTTAGCGAGCGCAAGGTAAGTTTTTTCTTTTCTTTTTTTTTCTCATTGTTGTCATCCCCGTCCCACTACTCTTCCCTGATTGATATCAGCCGCCACAGCTTGTCTGGCTGAACTTGATTGGTGTTACTATGGGGAAGAGGAAAACCACAGAAATGTTGCCTGGGAAAAGGAAAAAATATTTCAAGAGATCACTGTTATGTTCTCTCATTTGTTTGCCCCTCACTCACACCGTAGGTGCCTCCTGTCAGTCATCAGCTGTACGTTCTGGAATGTTGAAAGACGACCGCTCATAACAGAGGCGACCGGACGCTTCTCCCGGTATCTCCTCACTGATCTGATATCTGTACATTTGTTGGAAGCTTCTATGGAATAAGTTTTATATAACCTCACTCCTCGTGTGAGACTGCATCTTTACAAATTGGCAATGTTCTTCCAACACATCCAACTCAGCATGCTTCCATACTTGGCATTCCCTTGCAATACTTCAATGTTTATGACTGGTGGACCCCCACGTCCTTCATCGCTTAGGTCAGTGATACTCCTAGAGATATCTACACCACCAATCGACATTTCACATACTGTTTTTTTATAGGTAACTTGCACATCATCAACCTGTGAAACACATTCATCCTCTATATTAAGCACACACATGCTGATATCATCTTCATCGGATGAATTAGAAATAGTAGCCTGTTCCACCTCAATGAACTTAACAGTGTAGAGAAAGTCACTGCCGCAGAATAATCAAAAGAAAGGAAGAAGGAAACTCCAAATGTTGCAGAGCGTATTTTAATTCAACTTGTCAAGTGACAGGTACAGTTAAGAATCTTCCCAACTGCTACCCGCCTTGCCTATATGCCGGCAACATAATTCAGAACAACACATTGCCACGCGATAGCATTTGAAGTGGACACGAGCGCGGAAGCACTCGTGCTAACTTCAAATGACAACAACATAACACACCTCCCCCCTTTTATTCAACAATAAAAAAAATAATTATAATAAAGAAAATTAAGAAAGAACAAAATCTTTGAATTTAGTAGGTAATCTGTGAATTCTACGATTCCTAGTAGAAAATGCTGGAGCAGATACACATTGTTCCTCAACAGGTAAATTTGTACACAAATTGCTCACCATATTTTCATTCACATCCAAAAATATATTGGAAGAGATGTTGTCACAAAGATCCTTTTCACCTTTATAAATTGAAACTCTATTAAAATTCCAAACACTACCATCCTCCACTCGTACAGCATTCCTGAACACTTCCATAACTCGCACAGGATCCGACCAGTTAGGCAATCCCTTACGTACAGAACCACCTTTCTTCAACCGTACTAAATCTCCAACTTGGACAAAAGCACCCCTGATAGTTCTACGTTTCAACATGTTACCTTTCATTTTGCTTTTGTAAACTTCCATTTTACGACAAATTTCCTTGAAATCTATTTCAGCGACCTCTGCTTGTACTTTGTTATTGTTTTTTAACCACCAAGGAACAAGTTTAGTACTAGGTTTGCGACCTCCCAATAATTCAAAAGGACTTATTAAAGTCACGGCATTTGGTTATGTTCTGTAAGACAACAACATGGATTGCAAAGCTTTGTTCCAGCACAGCCCACCTTTGACTGCTAACTGAATTACCTCCTTGACAACCCTATTACATCTCTCAATTTGACCATTAGCTTCAGGATGGAAAACTGCAATCTTGTTGTGAGTAATACCACATCTAGTCAAATAATTTTCCATCTGTTTACTAACAAACTGTGGCCCATTGTCCGTAACAAACTCCTGAGGAATACCTTCCCTACAGAAAATATAATCTAAAAATTGTATAATAGCCTCTGATGTAACTTCTTTGACCATCTTAATCTCAGGCCATTTTGAGAAGTAATCCATTAGCACAATCCCAAAAGAATATTGATGCGGTAAAATACTAAAAGGACCAATTATGTCGATGCCCAATTTGCACCAGGGTGAATCAGGTAAATCTACAGGTTGTGGGATGGTAGTTAAAACTTTACCTGACTTATCACTGTTAGCACACAAATCACAAAATCTCACATGATGCTCAACATATGAATCAATGCCTGGCCACCAAAAGTTATCCTTCAATCGTCTCCTGGTGATAGAGATACCAAAATGCCCTTCATGAGCAATGTCAACAAACATTTTCCTGAGACCAAAACGTGGAATAAATGTATCTCCCTTAGAATTATATCATTCTCTATAGCCAATTCATCACGAACCTTGAAATAACTAACCAAACTCCCTATAATTTCTCTTTCTTCTGGCCAACCTTCTAGTATAAACGTTTTTAATTCTTTAAGTTCTTGATCTTTCCCCATTTCTTCATTCCACAACTGCTCCTGAATAATGGGATTTTCATTAGACAACAGATTCACGTCACGGACAACATGTGCAACCTCACATTCATCAGTATCAACACAATCCGAATCCATACATGGAAGAGGCAATCTTGACATGCAGTCAGTATGAACATTAGCTTTACCAGGAACATACTCTAGGGAATATTGGAAGTTTTGTAGTCTAGAAGAAAGTCTGGCCAACCTTGATGACAATGTACGTCCACCACCAGGTGATAATATATGAACCAATGGCTTATGGTCAAACTTAATGGTGAATTTTGTCCCCCATAGGAATGGTCTAAAATGTTCTGCTCCCCACACACATGCTAGTAGTTCTCTTTCTATTACAGAGTAATGTCGCTCAGCTTCCCGTAAAGTTCTTGAAGCATATGCTACAATCCATTCTTTACCCCATTCCTCTTGAATCAATACTGCACCTAATCCGGATTTGCTTGCGTCAACCATTACAACACAATGTTTACCAATTACAAAAGGTTTGAGACATGGAGCCTCAACAATCATTTTCTTAACAGTAGTAAACGTTGCAGTCATAACATCAATCCAAGTAAACTTCACATTTTTCTTCAACAGATTCCTAAATGGTTCAATCACAGTCGCATAATTGGGAATGAATTTAGCATTAGAACTCCACTAGTCCCAAAAAAGCAACTAACTGTTCTTTGTTTTCAGGTATGGGAGCCTTACTGATGTTTTCCAAATGTGACATGTTAGGTTTGATCCCATCTCTGCTGATACTGTGACCTAAGTATTCCACTTCATGTCTTTTGAATCTACACTTGTCTGCACGGAGCGTTAATCCCTTGTTTGCCAATGCATCTAGTACTTTGGTTAAATTATGGTCATGTTCTTCCTCATTTTTGCCAAAGACTAAGATATCGTCTGGAAATGCTATGGCCCCAGAGAGACCATCCAGAGTTTTGTATCATCAGCCTTTGGAAGACAGAAGCTGCACCGGCTAATCCAAAAGGCATCCTACAAAATCTATAAAGACCCTCAGATGTTATAAAGGCAGTCAAATCTTTAGATTCTTCATGGAGAAGGACTTGATGGTAAGCGCTAGCTAGATCAAGACAAGAAAATATACGTGCATCAGCTAACGTGGAAACCATTTCGGGTAGGTTGGGAAGAGGATGAGCATCCACACAGATGGCATTGTTGAGACTGCGTAAGTCTATGCACAAACGAAGGTCTCCACCAGACTTAATTGAAATAACAACTGGAGAAACCCATGGAGATGACTCTATCGGTTCAATTATTTTCTTCATACACATATCATGGAGCATTTCTTTCAATTTGTTCCTATAGGACAAAGGAACATTCCTTACCTTCTGACTTACAGGAATGGCATTAGCATGTACCTTTATGCGATGTTTAAAACCTTTGTGTTCACCTAGTTTGTCACTAAATAATGTAGGGAAATCATTTTTTATTTTAGCAACTAGTACAGAATCATTAGGTTTCTTGATAGAATCACATTTTGTGGCATTAGTATCAATAGAATAAACAGGAGGATCAGCATTAGGATCTAATCTGATACCTAGTTTTTCTTGATGTGGCCAGCCTAAAAGCGATTGCCCTACTTTTGTAACATAAATTTTACCACATGTGCTGCATTCATGAAAGACTAAATCAGCAATGAAATACCCTATGAGTTGTAATTTGTGACCAGTGTAACCACTTGGAGAAATATCGGGATGTGTAAGTTCTATGTCAGGCCAATTAGAACAGACAAGAGCATGAGGCAGGATAGTATACCAGGAATATGAATCTACAAGTACTTGGGTAGAAATTCCATTATTAGTGCCTTCACATGAAGGAAATTTTGTAGCGCTTATCTCTTTAGTTACACAAAGTATAGTATTTACATCGTAATCATTTTCACACGACTCCTCATGTTCTTGTATAGCATAGACTCTCCTGGGAGCTGATCTACATACTCTGGGAAAATGTCCCTTTTTGTTACACCTGGCACACACTTTATCTAAGGCAGGGCTCGACTTTGAATTCCCTAGGTGGTAACTACTACCACATCTAAAGCAGTAAACATTGTTCCACCTGGTATCAGATTTTTGCCATCTGCTTCTAATTTAATGTTTATGAAAATTTTCATTCCTTTGGTTTGGAAATGTTTTTTGGTTGTCATTTTCCTTGTTGACAACATGTACATCGCCTTTATCACCGGATCTGATTTCATCAACAAACTTTTCTGAATGCTCAATGGCCTTTGCTATTTCAATTGCAGCATTAAGAGACATGTCTGAGCTGGTCCACAACCTTTCTTGTATTTTTGTTGTTGTTAGTATGCATGAGAATTTGATCTCTCAAAACTTGTTCATAGTTAATATGTTCAAAGTCACATGTGACTGCTAACGATCTCAAGGCTGATACATAAGTTTCAATGGACTCATCTAGTTTTTGCTTCCTTGAATAAAATTTAAATCTCTCCATAACCACATTGATTTTTTTTCCATAGCGAATAGAGAGTTGTTTTGAAGCAATTTGGTAAACATTTAAATCAGTCGTGTTGTACAATAGAGGTAGGTTTGTATATTCTTTGAGACCTATCCCTCCAAGACAATGTTTTAGTAAAGCAAGTTTCCTGTCAGCTTCACATTCTTTCCCCTCCAGAACATCAACATGGGCTAGAAACATTGCTTCCCATATGTCCCATTAAATCTGGGGTTAACCAGGTACTGAAAGAAATGAGGGAGGTGGTTGAATACCAGACATTGCTACACAAATATAAATTTAGATGTGCTAAATTTTGAGCACAATACTGTTAATGCGACTGCTAAAGCAAAGGAAAATGTGTGCGTGTCACAGAAAAGCAAATTAAATATGCCAATTACTGTTGGACACGCTTGTTGAAATGTGTGCGTGTCACAGGAGAAGGAGAAAAGAAAAACCTGATGCAGTACTCTTCTTGCAATCGCCCAGTGGGGAATAAAATCTTCCGATAGTGAGTAGCAGAGAAGAGATATGATAGAGGTGACTCTGTAAATCCGCCTGTTCGCACCAGAAAACGAAAATTAAGGTGCGTGTGGAAAGCAATAAACAGAGGCAAAATTCTTCCAATTGAGGACAGCTGACGTCGTTGAAATAGACTCCGCCTCAATTGCCAACGGCCAATGACAGCGGTGCGAGTCAGGGAGTGAAGCAAATGAAATTAGCCAGAAAATCGGAAGAAATTTCCTTACGTAAAGCGTGGAAAACGTTTCCGGATCGTCGCCAGTGTAGAGAACGTTACTGCCGCAGAATAATCCAAAGAAAGGAAGAAGGAAACTCCAAATGTTGCAGAGCGTATTTTAATTCAACTTGTCAAGTGACAGGTACAGTTAAGAATCTTCCCAACCGATTCCCGCCTTGTCTACATGCCAGCAACATAATTCGAAACAACACATTGCCACGCGGTAGCATTTGAAGTAGTTACGAGCGCGGAAGCACTCGTGTCAACTTCAAATGACAACCACATAAAAAACAGAACTGGAAGGTCTTGTAGTATTACATTGTCTTGTATTTAGGTGTAAGTTTCCTAGAACATGGAATGTCAATACGAGTGTCCCTCGAGCCTAGCATTGTAAAAGAACCAAGAGTATTTTCAGTGTCAGTTAGTACCTGGAGTGCGGTGGTGTTGGTGTATGCATCCCTGTACTGACGGAATTAAAGATTCAAGTTATTATACCTTATCCACGTGTTCCTATTTCTTGTTTACAATACTACACAGAATTTTGGCAACGACTGGGAGTACTTCGCTGTCTTCAATCAAATATAAAATAATGCCTGCTTCGGTAACGGACATTTATCAGAGACGATTTCTACATCGTGCTAGATTTCGTGGGTATTGCCAACAAAGTATATTCACGTATTGCCAAGTAAGTGTCTGCAAGCCTTGTTCAAATTTTATTCGGCGCAAGCTCATACAGTTTAAGTTTGAAGCTTTCAGCATGCGCTGCCTCGAGCGCTCTCTCATGCGATTTCTGCTTGGAGTCACACGTGCTGTTGTGTGACCTCACCAGTTTGGCAGACGTCACTACTGAACCCTTCTGGGCATCTCTAAGCTACACAGATTTAATGTGACTCCAGGCGCTAAGAGGTCATGCTACATGCCAGCATTTTTTTTTCTTCATTTTCTCGATGCAATTGCCTGATATTGACATACAGACAAGGCAGAGCGCTCCGTAAAATTGACATACAGACAAGGCAGAGAGCTCTGTTTTCAACGTATAAGTTGGCGTATTTGTGTTACACAACGAAGCACACAAGGATTTAAAGGTAAAAAAAGGGATGTATATATCATAATTTTCTTTTTATTTGTACAATACTGTTTATTAATATAATTTTGCAATGTTGAATGAGGAAGGAGTAGTTGTCCAAGGTAATACTCCTCATATGCACTTGTCTTCTCCCAAAGAATTCTTAGCAGCACCTGGTGAACCTACAGTTCAATGGAACCAGTGGAAAGATTATTTTCTGAACTACATTGCTAACCTGGAGAATGTTAATGGTACATTTTCCCCAGAGAGAAAAAAAAGAGTCCTTATCTATTGTTTAGGACCAGAAGGTTTACGTATTTATAATCAATTACAAAAGCCAGAAGGAGCTAGTGGAGATATAGATGTTTTTAAGAGGGCAAAAATGGATCTAGATGATAATTTCACACCTGCAGTATTAGTTGCAGTCACACGTCATGCCTTCTTTCAGAGGAAGCAAGAGAAAAGTGAAAGCATAGAAGATAACGTAGCTGCTTTGAAACGACTTGCTAGTAGGTGCAGATTTGGTGTTATCCATTATGAACTAGTCCGTTACCAAATTGTCATATATACAAAAAATAAAGCTATACAAGATAAACTCTGGGTGGAAGGAGAAAATTCACTTAAGGAAATTATAGCTATGGTAAAAAAAGCTGAACTATTTGATTGTTGTGCCAGAGCTACATTATCTCAATAAAAAACCTCGACTGAAATTGTAGGGGAAATATCTGACAACAAACACAAGAACATTGTGAGTAATGACAAGTTTAGAGAACAAAAGAAAGAAAGAAAAAAAAGGGATTTTGTTGAGCAAGGAAAAAGTTCAAATTATGTATGTTATAGGTGTGGCAGTTCGTCTCATTCGACAAGATTTGAAACGTGTCCAGCAAAATCTGCCAAGTGTTTCGAATGTGGAATTATTGGTCACTTTGCGAAAGCATGCAAAAGAAAGCAAAAAAGACGATTTCCTTTCTCTCAAAAAGTGGTGTGTGTAAAGGATAGTGATGAGGATAGCTCATCCAGTGAGAACCAAAATTTGTCAACTAAAAAGATTGTTATTCACAAAAGATATATGTTGAACATTTCTGATTAAGGAACTTCTAAATCTCTGTGCTGGATTACAATTGGTGGAGTTGAAATACAAGCAGCAGCTGATTCCGGCTCACCATATACCAACATGGATAAGTCTGTTTGGAGTAAACAATTTGTTGGTCAGATTGGTGGTTCATTGGAACCATCGGCCATTTCACTGGAAAGTTGTACAGGAGAAAAAATAGATATTATTGGGTTTAGAATCGTAATGTTTAGATTTAAGAACAGGCATGATATATGTAAAGTATATGAGGCAAAAGAGGGTCCCTCAGTTCTGGAATAGAAAGATCAAAACAATCTTGACATTATTCTCAATCCCAACAGTAAAGAACAGGTTCTGGTAGCATGTGAGGGTGAGAATACCAATGTATGGGCTTCACAGGAATTCCCTGAAATTTTTGGTGGCAAGATGGGAAGTTGAAAGGTTTCTTTAAAAAATTAGACTAAAAAAGGTGCTTTTTCAAAAATACATAAAACTCGCAATATTCCTTTTAGTGTGAGGGATGAGGTTAAAAAGAACTGGAGAAACTACTGGATTTGAATATAATTGAGCCAGTGGAGACTTCTGAATGGATTTCTCCATTGGTAGTAATACGCAAACCCAATGGAAAAGTTTCTTTGTGTGTGGACTTGCGCTGGCTCAATGGTAATATTATTAGTGATCAATTTCCTTAACCAAGAATTGATGAGATGTTATTGTTGACCAGGCAAACAGAATTGTTTTCTATGCTGGATTTAACTGCAGCATATCACCAGATAATGTTAGAGCCTGAAAGTAGACACCTCACCACATTTTATACAAAATTTGGCTGCTTTCAATTTAAACGCATGCCTTTCGGCTTTGCATTCGCCGCTGCGGTCTTTCAAAGATTAATGTTTCAATTATTTAATCACATTCCTGAGGCTGTCTTCTTTCAGGATGACAATCTTGTGATGGGCAAGAACACAGCACACCATGATGAAGTGTTAAGGAAAGTCCTGAGTATTTTGAGAGAAGAAGGTTTGGCTGTAGAAAGTTCAAAATGGTTTGCTGAAATAAAAGTTATGTACCTTGCCCATGAGATTTCTAAAGCTGGTATTAGTCCAAAGAAAATATAGTAGAGTCCAGTGTTAAAGCTCCTGCACCCAACAATAAGGAAGAATTACATTTGTTCCTAGATTTAGCTGAATTCTATGCTAAATTTGTGCAATGTTTTTTTTTTTTTACAGAAGGCGTACATAATGAGAATTTTAATGAAACATAATGGTTATTTTGAATGGAATGTAGCGTTTCAGGCATCTTTTGTTGAAATCAAGAATGCCAATGTCAATGCCCTTATTGTACAAGCTTTTGACCCATCACTTGACACTTTTATCACCACTGATGCTAGTGGGTCTGGTTTAGGTTGTGTTTTGTCACAAAAGTCTACGCAAGGCAAGGAAATCATCATTGCGTTTGCGTCTCGTTCTCTATCACCCACTGAAGAAAAGTATTTGGTGATTGAGAGGGAAACACTAGCTTGTGTGTGGGCTATAGAGCATTTCCATAAGTTTGTTTGGGGCAGAAAGTTCACTTTACGTTCAGATTATAAACCTCTGATGAAACTTTTGACTACAGAAGGCTTATCTAGAGCATTGGCAAGAATTGCGCTTTTCTCCATGAGATTACTAGATTTTGTCTATGATGTCCAGTATTTTCCTGGTGTCAAAAATGTTACTGCGGCTTTTCTCAGCAGAATGTCTCTGACACTTAAAGAAGTTGAACAAGACCCATGGTGTGATTATTCTGTTGCATGCATTTTGGATAAAAGCAGTATTTTGTGTATAAGGAAGGAAGAATGGATGGATACTTATCTCAAGGATGAAAGTTTGATGGAAGTTAAAGGTAAAATCACTAATGTTTGGGGAAAAAATGCAGAGAAAGGAGTGTAAGGAGGATTTAAAAGACTTTTGGGAGATTAAAGATGAACTTAGGTTATGTGATGATTTTATCTGTAGATGTGAAAGAATTATTCCTCCCAGTGATGTCAGGAGCAAGCTAGTTTGCTTAGCACATGAGGATAATGCAGGTATTTCTGGAACTAAACGTAACGTGAAAATGCTTTATTGGTGGCCTAGGATTGACTTAGAGGTTGAAGGATTTGTGAGAAATTGTGTGGAATGTGAATGTGCTGATAAAACTTTTAAAACTCTTAATCCTCCCTTGTCTTCTTTGAATTGTCCCAACCTTCCTTGGGAGGAAGTTGCTATGGATATAATGGGTCCATTAATGGACAGAGATCGGAAAAGCTGGCATGTCATAGTTTTGATGGACATGTTTTCTAGATGGGTTGAATTGGAAATTTGTGATAAAGTCAATACAGCGAACGCCATTGAGTTTCTTGAGAGGATTTTACTTAGAGAAGGTTATCCAGATGTCATGTTGACAGATAATGGCGTGCAATTTAAATCTGAAGAATTAAATCTTTTATGCGACAAGCAGGTATTAATCAAAAGTTTACTGCTCTATATCATCCCAGTGGTAATGCTGTAGTGGAGAGAATGAATAGAATGGTGAAAGGGTTATTCAACTTGCTATTAAAAGTAAAAGTGATTGGAAAACTGAAGTAAAAAGGATGGTTTGGTCATACAGATTGACACTGCATGAAACTGTTGGTCAGAGCCCCTTTTGCCTCATGAGAGGTAGATTGCCATTTTATAAGTTGACTCGTAGTTGGATGAGAAGAAGTAAGATTGTGTATTTGGATATTGAGAATGTTAAAAATAATATAAAATCTTCCCAATTGAAGAATAGAGTCTATTTTGATTCCAGTAATAGAAAGAAGGATGTTGAATTGTAGGAAGGTCAGTGGGTAATAGTGAAATGGCCAGGAATACGACTAAAGGGGAAAGCCGTTTTAATACGCCGAAGAAAATTATTAAAGTAATGAAAAACACTGTGGAACTTTGTGGTATTCATCATGTGAGTCGGTTAGCCATTGCCAGGCATGAGACAGTGTCTGGTGAACCATTTATGAAGGATTGTGTTGAAAATAGGTTAAGATGCTTTTGGTGGTTGGAAATCAAGAATTCTGAAGATAAAAAATTGGATGAAAGTTTGGTAGATAGTTCTGGAGTTTTGGTAGAACCTAGATTGTGTGATATGGGTATTGAAAAGAGTGGAGTGTGCAGAGAAGAAGGGAGTGAGGAAACCATGGAGGACTCGGAAAGTGCTGGCAAGGATGTGGTAATAAAAACCAGTAGGTCGGGAAGGACTATTAAGAAACCCAAATTGTTAAAAAATGTTGTGTGCACATAATAAAAAAAAAAAAAATTATATGTATGTATGTATATATATATATATATATATATTACCTACTGGCGGTCGCCAGTAGGTAGTTATAGTTAGGACCCTGTTTCCATAGGAAATCCGCAACATTCTATTTGGAATAACTTTGGCGCCGGTCGACGAATCCTCGCGAAATTTTCAAAACTAATGGGGCGCTACGCTCCGCTCCTACCCTGAAAGTCTCGGGGGGATTCGTCAAGCGGGGGCTGAGAAAAAAGGGGGGTCCCAAAACGCGTTTTCCCCATGCATTTTTCCATAGGACCTTTAGACACAGCTACAGCCTGAACGGCTGAACAGAATTACTTGTAATTTGGCAGAGAGGTAGTCCTCAGGTCAAGGAAGTGCCTTTTGTAGGTCTGGTGTAAATCTGTTCAGTAGTTCCTGAGAAAATAGCATTTAAATCAATATATATATCTGTAAGCGCGCTCCGAGCGCGCACCGTAAGCTTACGGTACGCGTACGGTGCCGTGCGCGAGCGCGATTCTGATTGGCTGTTAGATCTTAGTAAACATTCGAATCGGTCGAAACCAGGAAGTGTCGGCCGCCATTTTCTCTCTCGCACTCTGAGGGGGGGAGGAAAAACAAAGTTGGATATCATAAAAAGGGGGCAGGCTAGACAGCTCCTAACCACCTAGCCTTGGTTATGGTGTGCCAGAAGGCCATCCAAAGCCAAAAAATAATTTATTTATTTTTGTTGAAAAAACGGCGAATATGCTTACCGTACGCGTACGGTGAAAAATTAAATAAAAAAAAAACAAAATCCATATATTCCCCCCCCGTGTGCAAAAGGTGCCCGCAGGGTACCTTTCAGGCATGGCATATCATTGAACTGAACATTTAATAGAAAACCTTTCACAACGTAGCGCATAATATGTCCTCCGTGTGCGGACGGTGCGCGAAGGGTATCGTGCGTACATGGCCCATCCAGCGTAACGTGGGCACGCGGTGCGCATAGCGCACCGCGTGCCCACCGTGCGTGCACAGCACTAACTGCGTTAAGTGGGCGCGCGGTGCGCGAAGCGCACCGTGCGCGCACGGAACGAACTGCGTGAAGTGGGCGCGCACGGCACGAACGGCGTAAGGTAACTTAGCATTTAAAAAAACGTACAAATTCACTGAAAAAACCATAGGTTTCACACACGTTATAGTTAGGAATTAGCATTTAAAAAACCTTGCAAATTCACTGAAAAAACCATAGGTTTCACACAAGTTATAGTTAGCTGTACATTTCACTCGTAAAAAAACAATGAAATTCCACGTTATAGTTAGTGCAGGCAACTATAACTCACGCGACCGCAATCCTCTGCTGATGCTAATACTGTATTTAGACACTTATTTGCCCATGTCTTCTTCCATTAAATTTTAGCTATACATATATTACAAATATTTTTTTTTCATAAAGACACATATGTCATTAGCAGAGGATTGCGGTCGCGTGAGTTATAGTTGCCTGCACTAACTATAACGTGGAATTTCATTGGTTTTTTACGAGTGAAATGTACAGCTAACTATAACTTGTGTGAAACCTATGGTTTTTTCAGTGAATTTGCAAGGTTTTTTAAATGCTAATTCCTAACTATAACGTGTGTGAAACCTATGGTTTTTTCAGTGAATATATATATATATATATATATATCAAAAACCACAGTCCTGATAAAAGATGTCCTCTTCAAACGGGAAATCAGGTGCGGACCACTCAGCAGTTTAAATTATGCAGTGCTTTATTGTGCGTTCAGCAACATGACGCGTGTCGACATGTCAGGACCCAATAGTGTTTATATACAGTTGCACCTTGACAACAGCCCCTCCCATACCTCTTGTGGAGCTAAACAACAGACTATTACTTCGTCATGATCGAGGCTAAATATTTCAAGACAATAATGTATCGATTCATGTGAAAATTTAAATTAGTATTTGCTTTCTCCACTACTAATTGATACATATAATTGCACATGTCTACTATCAAAAATCAATGAATGTAAAATTAATACATATTCGAAATACAGGGAAAGTGCCCACTAAAACGGTAGTTAAAATTTAACCAAAAAATCCTCAAATTACTCATAATAATTTACGTCTGTTAGTTAACTAAAGTGCATAGTGCAAAATTCGTGCCACAAAACTTAAAAAGAGTGCTGTATCAACTGTACTAGTGATAATAGTAAATCCGAATCAACTATTTGATCTTAGTTGATTCACTTACTAAAATAAAAAATAAAAAACAATTGGCTGGACAGAAGTTCTCAACCTTAATTTAATCAATGTAAAGTACAAATGCAAAATACAATATATATACACCTGAATGTATTATGCCGGTTAACTGAGACCTTATAATATATTAACTTGGCGTCACTTTAATGTGCAAAAAAACTACTGTGCAAATATGCATTTTGGTGCTAGGCCAAACATAGAGACATCCTATTGCAATATGTTCCACTTTTCCCAAATTAAACAATAGTCATTAATACAACTCTAAAAACTCGACCAATAATCGCCAGATTAAAGACCTCACAGACAACGAATAAAAAACAGTAAGACTATTAAAACCAGTAAAACCAGCTAAAACACGGTATAAATAAGGCTAAAATCTAGTTAAAACTTAGTCAAGCTAAAAAGATGCATTAAAAACTCATTTCATGTATATAAAAGCAATAGACAACAATAAATACATAAATGCAGCAAATTAACAAAGACTCCTACTCATACCAATTTCATATACAGTACAGGCTTGCTAACAAACACAGTTATAAAAAGTTATACAGATCTTCTCCAGTATTTAGGCCATTTGGCATCTTTGTGTCTAATTGTAAAATGGAATGACTTTCCAATTGTCGCAGCTTTTTCTCCCTATTTCCCTCTCTTAATGATCTGGGGACAGCATCTATTACAAAATAACAAAGATCTTTTAAGTTATTATGAAGTACGAGTTTTAAATGGCGAGCAACCGGATAGCTTGAATATGAATTTACAATCGCATTTAGATTCTGTAAAGTGCGATTAAAAACCTGAAGCTTGGTACTACCTACGTACTGAAGGTGGCATGTGCATTCTAGTACGTATACCGCATGATCGGTTTTACAGGTAAATATCCCTTGATTTTACTTGGGGTATGTGCAAATGCACCCAGGTACTCTTGTTTGTTAATCCCAAACTTACATGCCCTACAGGAGCTACATTTGTAAAATCCTGTCCTGTTCGAAAGCCAATGTCCCATATTTCATACTTCCGGACTAGTTTTAACAAGAGCATCCCTCATAGAGGGTGCCCTTCTAAAAGTGATGGCTGGCAATTCATCTAGCACTGGGGCAAGAGTAATATTGGTTTTCAATATAGGCCAGTTTTTATTTATGATGTTTCTTACTTGTTTCTCATGGCAACTATATGTTATTATTAACCGAACCACACTATCCTCATTATGCGGATTACTTACCCTCCCTGTTACTGATTTACCAGTACTCTTTGACAGGACAGTTTCTCTACCTGTGTTATGTATTTTAGTTAATGCTGTTTGTAAGTCCCTCATTTTATATCCGCTGGCCTAAAACCTTTGTACAGAGTCTGCAAGGCATTCTGTTAAGTCAATGCTATTGCTGCATATTCTCTTGATTCTTAAAAACTCCCCATAAGGGATGCTTTTAATGAGGTGTCTGGGGTGGGAGCTGCTTGCGTGTAGTGTCGAATTCCCAGCCGTTGCCTTTCTATGGAGTTTGGTGTGAATGACCTTATCAGCAATGTACAACTCAACATCTAGAAATTCAGCCCTTTCATTGCTGATGGTTGCAGTAAATTCAAGAGTCAAATTGTTAATATTGATCTCATTGAGGGGGCGTGGCTTGCTGCCGACGGGAATGGCCGCTCAGTAGCGAGGCTCTGCAGCGCCACTCCTGTTCTATCCTGATCTTTCCTACCCGCTGCTCCCGGCTCATGCTTTGAGGGGTCCCTGGAGGTCCTGAGGCTTCGGCCGACCCAGCGCTGCAGTTTGGGCCCGTTTGGTGCATATACGGCGACGGAGCTCCGGTTCCCGGGACCTGGCCGCCGGCCGAGCTGAGGGAGGAGCGTCCGGCCTGGGCGCGGAGAGGACGCGAGGTCGCGGCTGCGGCCTGTCTTTCTCGGCAGCGGCGGCGTGAGGCGCGGCGCCTCTGATGGTGAGGGGGTGCAGCCCTGTGGATCATCCTGACGTCGGAGGGACCTGGACAGCCCGCCAGACGGCTCTGTGTGCCGCACTGAAGCTCCGGCCACGTGTGTGACCAGTACTGCGCCCGGAACGGGAGGTGAGGTGCGGTGGGGCCGTGGATGGTGCCGGCGCTCTCCGGTTATAGTGGCTGGAGACTGTGGGGGCCCTCCCCGGCGAGCGAGAACTGTCAGCGGTGCCGCCTGTGGCTGGGGTCCGGCCTGGAGAGCGGACCCCTGCGCTGCTGTGGTGAGGCCCAGTTGCTGGGCGACCGGGTTCCTCCCCTGTGACTGCTGTGCCTGCTGACGAGTGGGAGGTCATCCGTCTGGAGATGCCCGGAGCATCGGCCCTGGCAGGCTGGGGGTCGCTCCTACTCCTGGCGCACGTACAGGCGGGCGCATGGTGCGGTGACCTGCGGCGTATTGGTGGACCCCAATGGTGCGCGACTCTCCTGGGCCTGACCTGGCTCTTCGTGGCAGACGGATCGGCGGATCGCCTGAAGACGCGGCGCCGGACTCCCTGGAATAGTGACCCGAAGGGAGGGCTGTGAGCCTGGTGCGGTGGCAGTGTTGGGCGAGAGAGTGAGGACCCTGTTGTGGTCCTGCTGTGGAGGATTCGGACACGGAAGCAGGGTCCTTGTGGCTGAAACGCAGCCTGCGAAAACCGACAGGCTGAGTGGCGGTGGCCATGGCAGGCGGCGGGGAGTAGCGGCTGCGCCTGGAGGAGGAAGAGTGTCGACGGCGGCGGGACTATGGCGACCGGGCGGAGTGGCAAGTCAGCTGCGCAGACGAAACTGGATAAGTTCGCCTGGAAGCAGCAGCGGAGCGGAGAGGGACCGGTGGCGCAGGACGCAGATGGCAAGGGGGAGCCGAGTAACAAGGACCTCATGGAGGTACTCACGGCAATCAAGGCGTCGTTGGAGACACACATAGACACGGTGGCCACGGAGGTGGGGCTGATCCGAGAGGACGTCCGAAAAATCGCCGATCGGGTGGGTGCTGTGGAGACCATCACCAAGGAGCTCAATAGCGACACCGTCACTCTGAAGCACGGGGTGGCTGACCTACGGGCGTCCCACGATCTACTTGCTCGGCAGCTGGACGATTAGGAAGGCAGGATGCGGCGCAACAACGTCTGCATTATTGGTGTCCCGGAGCGTGCGGAGGGGCCGGCGGCGGACCTCTATGTCGAGGAGCTGGTCCTCAAGCACCTGCAGCCCCATGGACTTTCCAAATGTTTCTCGATCGAGAGGGCCCATCGAGTACCGGGTGGCCGCCCGCGACCGGGGGCGCCGCCACGTCCGTTGCTTGCCCGGGTGTTCAACTTCCGCGACCGGGATGTCATTCTCCAAACCGCAAGGACTGCCCCACCACTTAAGCTTGAGAACAACACCATCACGTTCTTTCCTGATTACACGCAAAGGGTCCAGAAACTGAGACGCAGCTTCCTGGAGGTTAAAAAGGCTCTCCGTGATCGAGAGCTCAAATATGCTATGTTGTTCCTGGCCAAGCTACATGTGGAGGCAGACGGAAAGTCGTGGTTCTTCGCACGCCCGGAGGAGGCTTGGGAATGGCTGGAGGGCTGGCGTACGGTGGACAAGGGGGCAAAAAAGGGACAGTCGGCTGCGGACAAGGCGGAGGATTGGCGCCGGCGGAGGCGGCCTTCGTCACAATCGGATGCTGAGGCTCCCGGCCCGACCGGAGACCACTGACTACGGTTGTGGAAAAGGAGTGTGCGGCTGGTGTGGCCTTGCTAGTCTCCAGTGCTGCGCTACTGGTGGCAATTCAGGAGGTCTCATGCCGCTGAGCCGAGGGTGAGGGGAGGGTCCCGGGTGGGCGATAAGAGTCACCCCTGGCTACATAGACATGACAGACTACCATTGCTGACGAATGGGGGTAGCTCACCTGGACACTCCCGCTATGGCGTAGCTGTTTCTTGAATGTAGGCTTACCCCTGAGAATGGGTCTTTGAGCAGGTATGGCTAAGGTGGGGTGGACATGGGGGGGCCATGGTCTGGTTGAGTGGATACTGCCGAACTGTACTGGGGACTTCCCTCGTTGGGGCTGTGTGGGTCGGGGGTGGCGGGTTATTGAGTATCGACAGACTTGATGTAGGGAGTGGAGCAACACACGTTTCCTCGAGTTGTTCAAGGGAGGGCGACAGGTGCTCTGCATGTTGGGGGTGGCGGGCGGTTTTAGTCCCGCTGTGCAGGGAGGCAGGGTGGGGGGTAGATTTCTATGGTTACTGTTTGGTTTTAGTTGGGTGGTTTGGGGAGGGGTTTTTGATTGTTCCTTACCAGCGGAGCTGAATGTCAGGCCCTATTCTAGGGTCATGCGGGGCACTTACCCCGAGAATATTGGTCACATTTTCTTCTTCCTTGTGCAGGCCAGTAGTACTCTGGCCGCGGGTTATCCCGCCAGGGCGCCCCTGGGTTTGCAAGTCCACGCATTCTATCACCTTACTGTTGAGATCTTATGGTAATGAATCGGAGACTTAACCTTATGACTTGGAACATCAACGGGCTGGGGGACAAGCTAAAACGGGGCATAGTAACACACTACATCCACAGGCATCACCTTGACCTGGTGCTGTTCCAAGAAACGCACCTTGTTGGCAACTCCTGCAAGGCCCTAGACAGAAAGGGATACCGGATGGTTGCGCGTTCGGGTTTCACCTCGGGGTCCAGGGGAGTGGGGATCCTCCTGCGTAAGGGTTGCCCCTATGTAATTCACACTACTTGGACCGAACCCCAGGGTAGATATGTGGCCTGCTCCGGTAGCTGGGAGGGGCGGGTACTCAATGTGCTCTCAGTATATGCCCCGCCGGGCCTTCAGCGTCAGACCCTAGTAGACGTGGGGAAGTTCCTGGTGACCTTGCCCGAGGGTGTCCTAGTGATGGGCGGGGACTTTAATTTGACGATGGACGGCGCCGTGGACCACGCCCCCTCTCGACGAGACGCGCCACAGGGTTCACAACTACGTACCTTTACTGACGCCGTGGGACTGGTGGATGTTTGGAGGTGGTCGCATCCCCAGGAGACGTTCTATTCTTTCCAGTCCGGGGTTCATGGCAGTCAGTCGCGGCTGGACTACCTGTTCACCCAAGCACAACACCTCCACCACTTCACTGAGACGGGGTATTTAGCGCGGGGCATATCCGACCACTCCCCGGTTACGGCTACATATGGAGCCCAGGGAGCAAGGCAGCCGGGCCCTATTAGGATACAGCCTTGGTTATTGAAGATCCCTCATATAAGGGACTCCCTGAGGCAGGACACTGACAATTATATTGAACGCAGGCGTAGGGTTGGTGAGCTCGAGACTGACATACTTCGCCTTGAGCGAGAGGTTTCGCATGACATGTCCCCCGAGACTCGACACACGCTAACTGTCAAGCGGCTAGATTATAGGCAGCTGCTCCTCGAAGAGGCTACTCAGCGCGCCCTTGCTACCAGACATAGGATTTATGAGTTAGGGGAATGTACGGGGAAATTGTTGGCGTGGCTGGAACGTAAGGAGGCGGCGGCGAGGTGGGTCGGGCGATTAAGGGGCCGGACGGTGTACTGATCACTGATCCTCGACACATCGCCGAGACCTTCGCGGCGTATTACGAACGGATCTACGCCCCGCCGCAGCACTCGCAAGCATGGTGGGCACCAGATCTCCTAGCTACTATTGAAATCCACGGTGTCTCGGAGCAGGATAGGGAGGGGTTGGGGGCGGACCTCTCGCTCGAGGAGGTACAGAGGGCCATACGTGACACCAGGTCCGGAAAGGCAATGGGCCCTAATGGTCTACCGATAGAACTCCTGAAATCAATGGCAGTGGCAGTGAGGGTAGCACCCCATTTATTGAACTTGCATAATGAGTGTTACGAGACGGGCACCCTCCCAACTGAGATTCGCACTGCCACAATAGTGGTTATCCGGGCAAGCCAGAGGACGAGTGCGCGTCGTACCGGCCTATCTCCTTAATTACCGTGGAGGCCAAGGTGTTGGCCAAAGTGCTGGCCAATCGATTACTTCCCTATCTGCCCGCCCTGATCCACCCAGATCAATCAGGATTCATGCCCGGCCGTAACACGGCGCGAAATCTTCGCCAGGTGCATGGAGCACTGGGACGGGCCGCCACTCTCCAGGAAGAGGCGCTTCTACTAGCGCTCGATGCTAAGATGGCGTTCAATACTGTGGCTTGGGAGTATCTCTTCGCGGTCCTGGCCCGGATTGGATTAGGGCCCTGGATGATCGGCTGGATCCGACTTTTATATCGGTGACCGCTGGCCCATGTCTCTGTCAACAATCACCGTTCGGGCACATTCTCCTTATACCGGGGCACGAGGCAGGGTTGTCCGCTGTTGCCTCTCCTCTTTGCTTTGGCCTTGGAGCCCCTCGCGGTCTGGATCAGGGGTGATCCAGAAATTAGAGGCTTCCAGTGGACGCCGGATCACGAAGATCGTATATCCTTATACGCAGACGATATCTTGCTGTATTTGGCCTCCCCGGCCCGCTCTATTCGCCGGGTTCTCCACATCTTCCATATCTTTGGGGCCCACTCCGGTTACCAGATTAACTGGTCCAAATCCCAGATGTATCCGCTGTGGGGCGACCCTCCCCTAAGCCCCAGAGGATGCACCATACCGGTGGCGCCGCAGGGCTTCCTATACCTCGGTATCCATGTTACCCTGGACCCCGCATTGTTCTATGACCGTAATCTGCTGGGCCCGCTCCGGCGATTTAAAGCGGATGTGGTCCACTGGAAAGCGCTGCCCCTCACACTATTGGGCCGGGCATCGCTGTTTAAGATGCTGGCCCTTCCGCGTTTTCTCTACGCGTTGCAAAATGCGCCTCACCCGATCCCAGAGTCGTATTTTTTACAGATCGACGCTGCCCTTAGAGGCTTTTTGTGGGATGGAGGACAGCCTCGTATAGCGATGCAAAAATTGACAATGGGGTGGTATGATGGCGGCATAGGATTGCAGGACCTGCGGCTCTACTACCAGGCATCGCAATTGATAGCAATCAACCAGTGGTTGTTTGGGCCCCACGATGACCCCAATTTCCACACCGATCGATGGCTCCTGAGGAGGGGTGGATATAATAGGGCTTTGTATTCCAACTACAAAAAACTCCGTCTCACTGGTCCCACTGCCTGGACGGTGGAGATATGGCACAGACTCCAGCGACGAATGGGGTGGCAGGGGCGGTTGACTAGGGCCACCCCCCTCTGGGAACCTGATTCCCTGGGAAGGCTGAGTACCTGTGCAGGGTTCGACAAGTGGGACTTAATTGGTATCGCGACGGTGGGAGATGTGTGGATCAAGGGTAGGATGGAGACGTTTGCGGAGCTCCAACTCAAGTTCCACCTTGCCCCGTCTGAGTACTTTTGTTACCTTCAAATAAGTCACGCTATTGCCGGCGCCCTTCCTGCTGACGCCCCTCTCCCGGCTTACTCTCCTCTAGAGGACCGACTGCTGTTAGGACCCAATGGACTGCAAGGCTATTTCCCTGACATACAAAAAGTAGATCAATAACAGGACTGATCCGTTGCAGAAAGTTAGGGCTCACTGGGAGACGGACATGGGGGACTTGGCGGACGAGGACTGGACGGAGGCGTTGGCTTCCCCGAGGGAGGTAGCTATACCAATGCGACTCCGCCTGGTGCTGCTTAAAATCCTACACCGTGTATATTTTGATGCTGAATTGCTTTGTAAACTAGGAAAGAGAGCGGATGCGCGTTGCTTGCGACAATGTCACCAGATAGGGACATTTTTACATATTCTATGGGCATGCCCCCACGTCTAGCGCTATTGGGAGGCCGTCACCCGTCAGATGGTGCGGGCCATTGGCCAGCCCCTGACCCCCTCTCCCCAGCTCTGCCTCCTCAATATCTGGGACACCACGGATCTGACCCAGCCAGAGCAGGAATGGTCGGCCATGGGGTGGGTCATCGCTAAGAGGAACATTGCCCAGAAGTGGGGGGTGGCCACGATGCCGCAGCTGCGGACCTGGGCCACGGACATGGATCAGGCCATGGTGGCGGAGAAAACAGTCTATAAGGGTCGAGGGTGCCCCAAGAAATGGGATCTTAAGTGGGGACGCTGGAAAAAATATCGGGGAGACATCTGCATTTCTCCCACTGTGGAACTGAGGAGGGAGAGACTGGCGGTGTTGAGTGCAGCTGGGGCGACCGAGGTGACCTGAGGCCTCTGAGACGCAAGGTATATGCTGTAGTGACTGGGTTCCCCGATCCCGATGTATGCGTGAGTTCGTTTATGGGTTGCTGGGCTAGTGGATTTGACAGGCGGTGGGAGTCCCTGCGGGCGGGGTTTGTACTCTCCAGTGTCCGTTTGTATACTATGCCGGGGATAGGATTACCTAATGTGACATTACTATTGCTCTGCTGTGTGTTTGGTTTTACTTTCAATAAAAATTGTTTAAAAAAAAATATATATATATTGATCTCATTAACAACATTTTGTGCCGATTCTTTGGAACCACGCCAGATTATACACACATCATCTATGAATCGCCACCATTTAATAACATTTGTGGCTAACTGTTCTCCGTGAGTGTGGCTGAGGACATGTCTCTCCCACCAGCCAAAGTGCAGACACGCGTAGCTGGGGGAGAAACTTGCCCCCATAGCCACCCCTCGTAGTTGTTGGTGCACTTCCTTATTAAATAAGAAGAAATTATTCTGTAAACATATCGCAATCATTCTTAATAGCATTTTGTTGTGCTGATTAAATTGCACACTCCTGCTAGATAAATATTGCTGTACTCCATTTAACTCATCACTATGATTGATGCTGGTGTAAAGGGAGCATATATCCATAACTATAAACTAATATTCTGCATTCCAGGTAACTTCTCTAAGTTTGCTCAAAAAGTGGCCTGTATCCTTTATGTGGGATGGAAGAGTTTCCATATATTCATGAAGATAAAAGTCCACATATTTCGACATGGCTTCGAGAAGGCTTCGTTGTGCTGATATAATTGGTCGTCCAGGCACAGGAGATGTTTGTTTCTGCACTTTTGGAATGAAGTATAGTGTCGGAGTGATTGGATGCTCATTCCTAAGGAAATTGTGCTCATGTTTACGAATCAGTCCTTCTCTCTTCCATTGAGCCAACTCTTCAAAAACTTGATCCTTCACTAATTTAAGTTCCTGGAATGAAGCTTTCCTCTAGCACATTGGATCATTCAGATGTCATTCCGCTTCCTCTAGATATGCATCACGGGGCCATAACACTATATTTCCCCCTTTATCATCTTTGTTCACAATTATATTGCCATTTTTGTTGATTTTTTGCATGAGTTTAGAGTACTGCATCTCAGAATAACTTCTATGTTTAGCTTTTTGTGCAATAGTACGATTAAGCTCCTTCACATCATCAATTACGCAATCGCTAAAAATATCTATTGCGTCTTTCGGCATGAGGGGGATGAAAGTTGATGGCGGGCGAAATGAACTCGCTGCTGCACACCCACTTATAATGCCCATTTGTTGATGCTCTTTCTGTGTATCCAGAGTGGTCTCTCAGTGTGTCCTGCCAGTGCATACATAGATTTTAATGTAGAGATATCTGCTGTTTGTAGATTCTTACTTGGTTGATTTTCTGCATTGATGGTAGCAGCTGTTTCACTAGCTTTGTTTAATTTGAAGCATTTCATCAATTTTAGTTTCCGTATGAACTTGAACACGTCTATGCGAGATTGCACATATTTAAAACCTTTTTTGGACAAAAAGATAATCCCAGTGCCAGTAACTGTGTCTCAGCAGCATTTAATTCAATTTCTGTCAAGTTAATTACTGTGTTTGCGGTACTGGTTATGGTGTTCATTAAAGGGGCCGTTGTTCCCTCTCCCTCGTTTCGCTTTCCTGCTGCCTCCTCCGTTTGCGCCTCTGCTTGCGGCATTCATTCCACTTGCGTCGTTTTTCTTCTGGGGGAGTCTTGGCCTGAGTGTGTGTCGGCGGTCCTCTATAATAAACCCCAATTCCTCAGAGGGAGTAAAATTACTCGGAGGCTGCAATTGTTAAACCGCAGAACTGCCATCATCAGAATCTATACTGCTATATATATATATATATATTTTTTATTTTTTTGGTGGGGAGTGGTGTTGTATGATTTAAGAGGATGTTGTACTTTGTGTTTTTTAATCTAAGTTATTTAAAAAAGGGGGATGTGTAGTATTGTCTTGTATTTAGGTGTAAGTTTCCTTTAACATAGAATCTCAATACGAGTGCCCCTCGTGCTTCAGATTCCATGTTGCCTAGCATTGTAAAAGAACCAAGAGTATTTCCAGTGTCAGTTGGTACCTGGAGTACGGTGGAGTTGGTGTATGCATCCCTATACTGACGGAATTAAAGATTTAAGTTATTATACCTTATCCACGTGTTCCTGTTTCTTCTGTACAATACTACAGATCTCTTTTGGCAAACTTTCTGGAAATGTCCCAATACCCCGCAAAATGAACACTTTTGTTTCCTGGCAGGGCATTTCTTATCATTGGCTAAATGGTTAAAACGTCTGCACCTGTAACAGCGTCTCCTAGGGCTAAGAAATCTTTTGTCCCTACCAGACTTACTGCTGCTAGGAATATTTACGTGCTTGGGCAACAGTTTACAATCCCCAACTTTAGCTACAATACAGTCCTCTTTTTTATCCTTGTTTTCAAAGAGGACAGCTTTGGTGCACCTGCTGGTAAGCTCTGCTCTCTTGGCAATATCAATTACGCTTTGCAAAGGACTTTCACCCTTGCCCACAGGTTCTCCTGAATATTGGAACCTTGCATAACGATCTGGTCCCTAATGAACTTGTCATGATCCCCCTCAAAACGACAAGTGAGAGCTAGATTGTTCATAGCTAAGACACAGTCATCAATGGATTCTTCCTTGCCTTGATTCCTGTGGAAAAACGTGTTTCTGTCCACACCACCACAGGCAGTGGACTTGTAACAACTGTTTAAATCATCAATGGCATTGGTATAAACATCACCCTCTCCGGATGCTCATGGTTTTTTGTTTTACGCTATTGAAAACTTTAGTATCGCCTGCGCCAAGGCAATGCAAGAGAATTTTATATTTTCTCTCAGCTGTGAACTCTTCCTCATCATCAAATGCTCAAACATAGTTTGTTAAGTGTTCTTTCCACTCTTTCCATTTAAGAAGAGGCTCACCTACAGCTGGAAGAAATGTTTGAGGAGGAGGAAGTTTCAATAAATACCCTGAGGCCATTGCGGAGTTGAAGCTGAGAATTAAAAGAACTTATGAGCTTCTTATGGAACCATTGAACTGATGTGGGTGGTGCAAGTATGAACTATGAGTAAACACAGATTTTTCTAAGGTGGGGAAAGGAAAGAAAAGAACATCAGCTCCCGGAATTGTAGCTGGGCAAGAGTCAAATGATGGTTAATATTGTAGCTAATATCAGGGAATGAAAGGCTGTGCTCATCAGCGAAGTAGGCACAATAGAAAAATGCTGTGCCAATCAGCTGTATCTAAGAGAGTAGACTGGTCACCTGCCATTGACTCTGGAACTGTGTACCCTGCTTTGACTTCTTCCCTCTTTGAGCTTAATTCTTACCCCCTGGTTCGCATCGTGGACTTTTGTCTCTCTGACTTTTGACCCGCCAGCCATTTTGTTGGGGACCATCTCAGATCTATCGGACTTGGACCCACCATCTTGTTCTACTCATGTCCTTCCCCCCTCCCCTCTGCTCTCACTCCGACGATCATCAAAGTATTTCCCCCTCCTTCTGGTCTGCCTTACTCCATCCTCCCTCTCCTGGCTCCCTCCTATCCCTGCACCCGCTTTCATAATATCGCTTTTATCCCTTTCTACCTTCTCTCTCCCCCTTTGAATTTTGTCCACTATCCTTGTTAATGCCACGCAACTCTGTCTCTAAATTACTGTTTCCTGACCTAATACTTTCTTTTCACTTGAGCTGAATGTCTTTCTCTTTCTGCCCGCTCTGCCTACGCCCCCTCCCCCCTCTGGGTCTCTCCCCCCTCCCCCATCTATCCTTCTAGTCTTACTCTTATCCCCCCCTCGCCCTCTCTGCCGCCTATGATTTGGCATTCACTTTGAAATGTTTGTGTACAATGTTTAAATGATAATTGTTGTAACTTGCTGCAATTCACAATGTAAAGCGCTCTGATACCTTCGGGTCTAGCCAGCGCTATATAAAACTCAATAAATACAAATACAAAAAGACCAGATAAGACGTAATCTGGAGAAAGCTTAATTAGAGTGTAAGGTCATTTTGACAAAAGACGTAGCTGCAAACCTGTCCTTTTGCAAGCTGGGGTTGTTGTACGTGTAAAAAAAAAAGTAGTTTTACAGTCAAGGGTCACAGTAGGTTTTCCCAAACTCTTTCCATCAGCAGGGTGTTTTGTAACTCCGCCCTTTTGAGTGACGGAAGTGTATGGCACATTTCTATGTTACCAGCATGCAAATGTGGAACGTCTTCATTGACCAGAGCTGGCGATTGCCAGATTATGCTTAATTCAATTCTTCACACACTAATGACCTATGTCCTCCGTTTGCAAGGGGAAGATGGTGGGACCATGTAGAGGAGGAGAGTTGTAATGTTGCGCCTGTGACGCAACAGGCGTGGAGAGTAAAGGTCATGTGACCTTCGTATAATAAAAAAGGGTCGCGCACGTACGTATGCCACTAGGGCTACGATGGCGAGACCACGACCAACACACAACTGGCTCCCGTGCATTATTTAAGGCCTTGACCCTAGTCACTGCCATCGGCCTACTTTGGTGCCGGCTGCTACATCGCGCCGGTCACCGAACATAACAATTGGCGACGAGGGTTGGCGTGCACTCGCCGACAAGCTGTGCATCGGAGTGGCGGCTGCGAGCACTACCATTGGCTCGCGGCGCTCGTGCCCTGGTGTGTGGCGCTTGGTATCCTGATGACGGCGTGTACAGCGGAGCACCCGATCATCGCTGCAGGCACATCAATCATTGCCCCGCGAGGTGAGGAGACGAGGCGCTGCCCCTCCCCCGATTCGGCACGAGCGACGTGCAGAGCCTCGGCCTACCGGCCACGTGGCTCAGGCCTGGACTGCAAGGGTGTCTCGGCTGGTGCTCCTTTCAGCCAATGAGCAATCGCTGGCTCCTGTCTCCTGTCTCTACTCGGCCCGGAATGCAGATAAGGGTGGGAGCTGCACCCAGAGGACATCGTGAGTACAGGCTGTGTGGGGGGTGAAGTGAGGCCCTCAATACAGTAAGTCTGGGCACTACTGGGCTGAAGAGGGGTCCACTGGCAAGAGGGGAAAGGGCCTCCACCTGAAGCAAGACCTTCTGCCCCAGAGGGATAGTGCTGTAACTGACGTGGGCTGCCTCGAGTGGGGAGAGCCCCAGTGAGGGAGACGGCCAACACGCACTGAACAACACACACGCCCCTAAGAAGTGTAGCAGCCAGGAGGGACACGGACACGGGTCAAGGTGGTGAACATGGCCACAATACCACCCATAGAGCCTTTTATAGTGGAGGGGTCGCCTTCATCGCTAGCGCCCAGATGGAAAGATTGGGTGGATCGCCTGCTTATATTCTTTGAGGCTACTATGGTCCACAAGGACCAGAAACGAGCGATGCTGCTACACTTGGGGGGCAAGGACATCCATAACATCGGCAAAACGCTGGCAGAGGCGACACCCAAGAACCACCATACACTTATAGATGCCCTCAATGAACACTTCGAACCCATGGCCAATCAAGATTACGAGAGGCTCATATTCAGGCAAGTGCGCCAGCTCCCCGAAGAGTCATTAGACACCTATCATGCCCGACTCAAAAACCTAGCGTGCACGTGCGGGTTCCACAACGAAATGGAAGAGATTCGCGGACAGATAATCCAAGGCTGTGCATCTGCGAACGAATACTAGAAGAGTCAGGGAAGTCTCTTGCGGACATACTAACCCTGGGGCGGACCAAAGAACTGTCAAAAGCGTGAGCTGCGCACATGGAGGCAGCCCACCAAGTACCGGTAAAAACCGATCTGCAGGTCAAAGAGGTACCGCAAGCCCCGCCAAGTGGCAAATACCCTGACCGAAGGAAAAAGAGGACCCAGCGACATGGACGATGACGAAGAGGAAGAGAGGGTAGTGCACAAAGTCCACATGATTGGCACCACAACCCAAAAAGTGAGGCGTTTACCCCAATGCAGCATTCAAGTGGGATCCCAGGACGTCACGGCAGTTGTTGATACAGGTGCCACCATCAACATCATGGCGTCGGCCCTACACAGCACTATGAGTCCAAGGCCAGTTCTGTATCCTCCGGCCATAAACGTGTTTGCATATGGTCAAGACTCTCCTCCAAAGATACAAGGCCCCTTCCGAACGTCCATCTCACATGGTGCCCAATCCATCACCACCAACGTCTATGTCACCGAAGATGGTCAAGGACTGCTCTTGGGGTGCCGAGCGGCACAGGAGTTATGGGTAGTGACATTTGCTTTCAGGGTGCACCAGGAGTCCATTCAGCACCTTCTCACTGAATTCTCTGAAGTGTTCCAGGGGATCGGAAGATTCAAGGGGAAAGAGATACACCTCCACATTGTTCCCACCATCCAACCTGTGGCCTTACGGCATAGGCGAATAGCTTTCCATTTGGGCCCCCTTGTCGAGGAAGAGCTCAAGAAATTGGAAGCCGCTGGTATAATCGAGAAAGTATCCGCTCCCACCCCGTGGGTGTCCCCGATCGTTGTCACCCGAAAGCCCAAACAGCCTGGCGCGGTGAGGATTTGCGTCGACATGAGGCTGCCTAACGTCGCGGTCAAGCGGGAGCGTCACATCACCCCCACGATAGGCGACCTGATTGGGGAGATAGCCGGAGCCTGTTGGTTCTCTAAGTTAGATCTGAGGTCCGGATACCATCAGCTGGTGCTAGACGAAGCGTCCCGCAATATTACAACATTCTCAACACATGTGGGTCTCCGGAGGTACACACTAACCAAACGAGTCATTGATCTTGCACACATCGGGCATCAAGGCTTGGTCAAAACAAAGTCACGACTCCGAACCAAGGTGTGGTTCCCGCTGATGGACAAACTCGTAGAGGCCACCATCCGGGCCTGTGCGGCCTGCCAAGTAACCGGGGAAACACCCCGACCGGCGTCCATCATTGTGGAACCCAGGCCGAGAGCCCCATTGTCACGAGTTAGCCTAGATTTCGGTAGCCTTCCTGACGGTCGCCACACCTTCGTGGCAATTGATGACCACTCTAAATACCCTGAAGTGGAAATAATACCGGTGCCCAGTGCTGCCGAGGTCATACCAAAACTTGAGAAAATCATGGCCACCCATGGCCTCATACAAGAACTGAGGACTGACAATGGATCTCCCTTCCAAAGCCAGGAATTTGCCTCTTATTTGCAGTCCCTAGGCATTCACCACCGAAGAATCATACCCCGGTTGCCACAGGCGAACGGGGAAGCGGAGAGATTTATGCGGACCCTCAATAAAGTAATCAGGATTGCACATGATAAGGCCCAGTCCCTGGAGCTAGCTATATTTACTTTTCTAAGGAGCTACCGCCAAACGCCACACACCACTACAGGCATAGCACCGGCCCACCTTCTCATAGGGTGAGTGATCACTGATTCGATTCCTCATCACCCGGAGTGGCAGCCGGAAACCCCCAATGAGAGCGTTATTGATGCCCGGCGCCGAAAGGCACATGCTCACGTCAGCCTTCGGCGGAGGGCCACAGTACCACGCATTCAGAGAGGGGATGTAGTGTTGCTCAAGAATCGAGTTACCAGTGGCAAGTTCCGTTTGACATATGAGAAAGAAACATGGATGGTGGTAACTGTCAGGGGAACCCGCATTATTGCCACTCGAGGGAGAGAAAGAATAACACGCAATGTGTCACACTTCAAGAAAAAACAGCCCGAAGGGTCCGGGCCATCACCAGGCCAGTTGGAGAATAGCCTCAACACCAGGCCAGTGGAAGAAGCCGGTCTAAGTGGAGTGGAAGCCGGACGGCCATGGAAAACATCGGGGAGTCCGAAAGCCCTGAGTCAACTCCGTGCTGAGGAGCCGCTGGTGTGGCGGTGGACAATAGCCGTGACTCTCCAGAGACCCTGCCCAATGAAAGCTTACTGGACGTTGGAGGCCGGGACTCTCAAGGCTGTGGTATGTCACAACATAATCTGTGGGGGAACCCTGAGCCTTCCTGCCACCTGAAAGACTACCTCACGTAAGACTGTTTCATTTTATTTTTGCTGAACATTTCTTTGATGATCCTCGCACTGAGCTGGGAGGTAACCCAGAGAGTTAATTGTTATTTGTTGTTTTGATGTTTGTTGTGGAGGAATGTAATGTTGCGCCTGTGACGCAAGAGGCGTGGAGCGTTAAGGTCATGTGACCTTCGTATAATAAAAAAGGGTCGCGCGCGTACGTACGTCACTAGGGCTACGACGGTGAGACCATGACCAACACACAACTGGCTCCCGTGCATTATTTAAGGCCTTGACCCTATTCACTACCATCAGCCTACTTTGGTGCCGGCTGCTACATCGCGCCGGTCACCGAACATAACAGAGAGTGATGTTGCGCAGGCACAAGTTAGTTATCTCGATTACCGCATGGTTCCTGAGACTTACTCTGCTGGTACTGTTGCGTCCTTTCCCCAAAGAACCAGATTTACACGTCCTGTGGTTCCCCCAGGAAATTCACTGACTATATGTGTGAATAAATTTCTCTGCTCATACCTCACCTTCCCCATGGCACAACTACTTTCCCCCCTTCCCTTCCCTCTCCCTTCCCCCTCTCACTCCCCTTTTGCTTCACCCATTAGGAGGGAAATGTGCTATGTTCTCTCACTTGTTTGTCCCCTCACTCACACCGTAGCTCCCTCCTGTCAGTTAACAGCTGTACGTTCTGTAATGTTTAATGTGCTCCATGCACTGAAAGTCAGCGGGGGTATCCTTATTAGGACCAAGAGGGTGCACTACAAAAAAATCCAGGCGGTGGCTCATAAAGCCTGGGATAATAACCTCTGGGAGCAAATATATGTAGCCGCAAAGTTAAAGGATAGCAAGAAATTTTGGTAGCTAAGCGCCATCGGAACCCAGTGTAGAACACATATTCTAGACACTTGTATTTATCTCAGGCATGGTAGAGGCACTTCTCTGACCTATATGATGTTAGGACAGCACCTCTGACAGAGGACAGCTGATGACTGAGGTGACTGGACGCTTCTCCCAGTATCTCACTGATCTGAATTCTGTGCTCGTGTTGGAAGCTTCTATGGAATACACTGTATTGAACCTCACTCCTCGTGTGAGACGGCATCTTTACAATCACCAGCAGATTCTGGGGCAGCGATGCCAGTCAGCGCTACTCATGAGGATATTGATACTTTAATTGAGGAGGTCGAGTCACTCCGGAAGGTGATAAATTACGACACCAAATAAGGAGAAGGGGCGTAGGATCACTCCCAAGTTTGACTCCAAAGCCAGGAACAAACTCCCCAAACCAATTCCGAAGTTGAGTAACGTAGAAAATCCCTCTCCCAGTGAGACGAAGGCTGTGAATATATTGAATCCTGACATCATGTCTCTCCTGTAGTCCTAGAACCAGTGGCATAGCAAGGGAGTGTAGTTTGCCATGGGCGGCATGAGTTTTGGAAGAAGCGGCAGCCCCCGCTCTTACATGCGGCCATGGCAGGGCAGCCGTCATAGGAATCGCCAACATGCCCTCCCCCCGCTCTTACATGAAGCCGCCGCAGGCAGCAAACACTGGGGCCATCAAGGCTGCCACTGCCTAGAGCCAAATATAATATGCGCCAATAGAGTCCAAGCTCTGACCAATGCAGATCCAAGTAAATATAAATGTAAATGTGTTTGTACTTATATAGCGCACAGCTACCCCATTTCGGGGTTTCCCGGCGCTGTACTCATACTGCTAGGGAACCCTTCCTGGCTTTTCCTTGTGAAATGTCCACTCCTGGGCATCCCCAGAGTCAAGCCAGGCATCCCAGCGCTGTCGGGGCCGTTGTGGAGATTAAGCAAGCTATTGCCCAGAGTTACAGCGTGGGACCCATGATTAGAATAGGCACCAAGGCGAGAAATCAGGTCAGAGGAATTATGAGCCCAAGACCCGCCGAGGCGGGAATTGAACCCTGGTCCTGGGCCAGACCTCTGCATCAGGGTCTGCCGCTCTAACCATTGAGCCACACTTCTCCACCATAGAGTACCATAGAGTGCCTGGCTGAAAAAGAGAACCCAAGGGAGGAATCTGTCTTTGTTGTAGAACTGGGGAGGAGCCAATGGACACTCTGAAATGGGCTATATTATGGCTTTAGTTAAGAATTTCCAGCTTTACACCTGTAATTTTCATGAGCAAGTGGTAACGCTGTCAGGTGAAGTCAAGAACACCTCTCCCATGAGCTATCTGAGCCCCGAGACAAATCTATGTCCCACAGTAGCTTCCCCATTAGCACCTAAAACACACTAGTAAACGACCGCAACAAGCACAAGGTTGATAGTGATAAGAAGTCTCAGGACCTGTCTGCCAGACACCTCAAAAACACAAGCATGGCCACCTTTAGAAGCTACGTTTCTGAAGGACGGCTGTGTAAGGGCGAAAGAGCTGTGGCCCAGCGTCACAAGCGACTTAAAGGCCCTGGTTGATAAGTCTACATCGAGGTGGCATGCACAAAACGACTGTAGCGGGACAGCAAACTGGGAGGGGCATGGTCCTTAAGCGAGGAATACAGCTTGTGTTTAGATTATAAATGAGCCTAAATTAAACCATGGGTACAGAGAGTCTGATGAGTCTCGTATTAATAAACTCACACCGCTGAATGGATCGGTCTTTAATTGCCATTCATTTACTCGCTCTGATATCATGTATGCTAGCAGACCTCATGACCCAACAGCAACAAATGATGATTAGATTGAGTTGAAACTAAGGCACAGGTATCTGGAAGAGGGACTGGGCCTACGGAAAAATCCTCCTCCAAATTTGCAGATTCAGTTTGGGGACATCTATGATGGACCGACATAGTCCTAGTCCCCTGTGCCACAGCCGACAAGGCGGGGGCTCCTCAGATTGGCGGAAAAGCCTGCTTTGATGGCTCAAGGGGAGAGAGTAGCATTCTGCCAAGTGGGTTTATGGTGGTTGTGCCCTTACCCAGAACACAACAGGCACAGCCAATTATTTGTAACACCAGTAATTTAGTATTATGGAATATCGCAGGCTTGAAACAGAAGCTCGGAGCCCCAGGATGGGCCACGTTTATAGATCTTTTAGATTTTTTGTTTATTCCAAGACAAGTGGTGTTTGGAACCTGTATATAAGGCGGGGTACTCAAGCTATTGTATACCTGCTCATCACTCTGGGACTGGACACCCCTCTGGGAGACTTATCATATGGCAAGAATAGCAATTCTCACCAGTATAAGATTACTAAATACTAACTCTCTCAACATTTTAGGCATCTCCCTTAGGAGCAAAGATGGCCGTCCAACCCATATGAACAGCATCTACAACAAACGGGTCAGGGACACCAAGGAAACCTTCACCGTGAAACAGTTTAGGATACACAGTAGGGAATACTAGGCTCATGATTCCCTGAGAGTGGCAGGGGATTTTAACACAACATTTGAGCCAGTGGATTGTGATGGTGAATCGCCGGCTGAAGCGAGGATGTGTCATCCCTGCTCTAATGCCCCCCTCCTACCGGTGAAACGAATAACCGACACTGATTGTCAGCTGATGTCCCTGGCACTGCACCTTGGCCTTAGGACTTGTAACAGCAAGAGCTAACTCCAAGGCCTTCAATCATCTAGTGCATACAGTAGAATAGATTAGGTTTTTGATACTCTGCCCCTATGGAGGTTTGTTGAAGATATTGGGTAGTCCCTAGGCAATATAGTGACCACAGTACTTTACACTGCACTCTGGAGGATTTCATAGAGTGCTTGGAGGAACTCCCCGAAATCACTAACCAGAGACCTGAGGTCTGCTAAAAGTAGGCGTTCCCTGGATTGGACTAGAGGCTCGACCAAGAATGAGACCTTGGATTTCATAAAAGAGGCATTAATTGTACCCTTAGATGACATAGAAAGATTAGAGACCACCAAGGCTAGAAATCTTGCCATTCTAGATATACATAAGGATCTCATATCCAAAGTGGCCAAAGGGCCTGCTGCAAACAGAGTAATGGTAGGTTCACCAAAGACTGTAGGGTAGCGAAAACAGACTTGCTCCATGCACTGAAAGTCAGCGGGGGTGACTTTATTAGGACCAAGAGGGTGCACTACAAAAAAATCCAGGCGATGGCTCATAAAGCCTGGGATAATAACCTCGGGGATCAAATATATGTAGCTGCAAAGTTCAAGGATAGCAAGAACTTTTGGGAGCTAAGCGCCAACGGAACCCAGTGTAGAATGCCCATTCTAGACAATTTTATTTATCCCAGGCATGGTAGAGGTACTTCTCTGACCTATATGACCTAACAAAGGAGAGCACCTCTGATACCCCTGATCACCCTGAGGCAGGTTAACACCCGAGTGTTTAGAGTTCTGAACATAGTATGGAAAACAGTGGTCATCCAGAAGGCCCATTTGTATCTGATCCTTGTGGATCTCAAAACTTCCTTCAATTTAGTTCCCCACTGCTAGCCTTGGGAGACACAGAGGCAGAAGGGGATATAATTTTCTTCACTTGATATCCTAATTCGGCTACACACTGACACATATGCACAGGTGTGAGGGAGCCAGTAAGGTGACCTCACAGACCACATCAAAGTTAAGAGAAGGGTGTGGCAAGGGTGCGTGTTAGCCCACACCTTTTTCTCCCTGTATCTAAACAATGTGGTGGCTCGGATGGAACAGTGCAGGAATGACGCCCCAATGATTACAAGGCACAAAATGCTGATATTGCTCTTTGTGGACATCCTGCTGGCCTCTAAGTGATGGGCAGCTCTCCAGACCCTGATGGATAACTCATAAAAACCTCCAGGGGTTCCATCAAATTTGATGGACATAGATTGGATAGGGCTCACGATTTTGACTACTTGGGCATTGAGTTGACTTCTAACATGTCCTGGAAACCTCAGATTAGGATTAGGAAGAGTGCTCTAAACCTAACGCATCGAGCATGACAAGGCTGTTCAATTCATCCAAAAGGAGCCATATATCCCCAGCTCTTAACATCTACCAATGAAGGAAGTAGCAAGTGCCTTCTACGGATCTGAGCACTAGAGCCATGCTGGGTTCACTGCACTAGCAACCGCCGAAAACACATTTTAAAGATTTTCAGTGAAGCTACCCCAGAGCACTCCAATCTTGCCTCGCTTGTGGGACATGGGGATCAATTCAATTTTCAACAAAGCCAAGTTGTGTCCTGAGTTATTTTGGTGGAGACAGAGGAGCACCCCAGCACTCAAACCTATTTGTGTGCGCGTCGCTAAACTGGATAAGAGCAGGAAGATTAAGTGGGTGGCAAATCTAATGGCTTCCCTGATGTCTTTGGGGCCGAAGGAGCTTTGGGTCTGTGAAACGCACAAACACCCTTACCCAGATCCCTTCTGAGGAAAACCTATTGGGAACATATATGGACTAAGAAACTAAGGAGACCAAGTCCAGGCTTCATTACCTCAGACTTTATGGATATCAAAAATCCCAGTGATGTTTGAAGATTTTTTAGATGATAGAACTGCCCCCTTAGTGGGGCAGCTCCACATTACGTTTTGCTATGGCACCCTTCCTCTGAGGAGCTTTTGTAAAAAGTGATAAAATGCCACTTATTTAAGTACTGCATGCTCAGTCTGTCTCCAAGCGGATGAAACACTCTCACACTTCCTCTTTTTCTGTCCAGGTTATGATGCCACCTGAAAATGCTGGTGAGCCTCATTCTGCAGGCAGATGGAATGCAGGCAGATGGAATCAGAACAAGAGATTTGGCCATTAGGCTGTTAATTCTAATTGTCTTGCCATGGCCAAAGTTTTGCACTATAGCTGGTGCATAAGATCAAACATCATAACTCAAACTTGACACGCCCGTTCATCTTGCATCTTAACTTCACCCGAAATTGTTTTAGGGTACAATCTCTTTTATTGTTTTGAACCAAAGACTAGTGGTAGTTTTCGATTGCATCTGGCCTATTGGCTAGAGCTAATTTCGGTACGTAAGGACCACCATGTTTTAAATGAATTAATTTATGTATTGTGTACCTGCTTTTACAACATGATTTCAAAAGAATTTTAAAGATGATTTGTTTATTTAAACTGCTGCAATGTACATGCTGCACCATCACTCTATGTTCTTTTCACACCCTATATGTTCGAAACACCTTGTAATTATTTAACTGACCAATAACGAGAGGTATTATCATTTATTTATGAAATAGTTTGCTAGTTTGTGCCTTGGACTTCTTGTGTATGTATCTTATATTTATTTGTACCAACATATATATAGGAAACAGTTTGGAACTACCTGACTAATAACTAGTGGTTTTACAATTATGTAGATGTAGCGCAGATTGAGCTCTAGCACAGGCCTTATCACTCACTGGGCATAGCAGGCCATTTAGGTTTTTATCTGAGTATGGTTTGCATGCTTCCTTTTCTGTGAAAACGTTGTAATTTGAGAATAATTGCATGTAATGCTAACCCTATATGGAGGGCCACAAGAGTAATGTATCGTTTGCTGATGGGAGCTATGTATTGTGTATTAAATTTGTTTTTGTCTCTTTTTATTGTTATGAAACTTTTATGGCCTATGCGAGGAGCACTCCTGCTCTCTGGGCCGAGCAGAAACTTCTTCTCCTGCGCTCAGCCGCCCTAAAGACTTGCACCTGATCTTCAGTAAACCGACGCATTCACCGAATTGCTAGGCAACTTTCTGTCATCAGCGTTGCCTAGCGACCATGGAAGCCTCAGTGTAGCCGGGGCCACTCCTCCTTCCTGCCTCCCAATAGGACCTGCCCCACCCATCCCAGCGACCATTTAATGGAGAGCACTGCGTAAATGCTCCGCTGGCGTGCCAGAGGCGTGCCAAAGTCAAGCCCATCTGGTCCTGGACCGCGCGCAGCGCCAGGACCCCTGGTCCTCATCAGAGACCCAGCTACTCCAGCACGCACTCAAATCCCTTAACCTTGGAAGAACAGCACTGTATGCTGCGCCTAAGCACCAGGAAACACAGAAGGTCCATTTGCCTGCCTAGTCTGCAGCTTTACTTGTCACACCGCACAACCACTATGAGGACCCTCCCCACCACCGTATCCCTGAACCAGCTAAACTGCATTCTAATCAATGTCAGATCCCTCGGCAAGCACGCCATGGAAATTTGGGACATCATTGCCAACGCCAAACCAGACGCAATCTTCATCACCGAAACCTGACTCAAGGAAGCCTCAGCCCCTGATATAGCCACTGTGACTTGCAATGGCTAGAAAATGATCCACAAGTCTGCCCACTCAAACGAAGAGGGGTAGCACTGGCTGCCTGTTCAATCTAGGAGCAAATTCAAAGCCCTCTGCTTAGCTCACAAAGCCATGTATGGCAGGAGTCCAGTTCTGCTAAATACCCTTGTTTTCCCATATGACCCCAATAGGCCCCTCAAGTCTTCGTCCGACTTCTTCATGAATACACTAAGGATAAAGAGACCAAGATGGGGTGGGAGATCCTTCTCATACCTGGTCCCAAAGCTCTGGAACTTAATGACCACAGTATTGAGATTGTTGAAAGACGAACGCAGTTTCCGGAAAAAACTCAAGACTTGGCTGTTCCCATGATTACCTTGCCTCCTCTCTTCAGCGCTGGGAAGCCCTTGGGCAGCCATGTGCTTTTTTAAATCCCTAAAACATAAACATAGCTATCATCCACAAAGATTGCATCGCCATCAAATCAAATCAATACCTGTTCCTAGGAGACCTCAACATCCATCTCGAACACCCGACCGACTCACTTGCTGCCACTGGAAAACAGATCAGTAATACCAATGGGGTATCCCAGTCACATGTAGAACCTGGGGATAGTTACGGTATATGGACAGAGGTTCTGCCACAAAGAAGAACGTTTTGTGTATCACTTTGTCATTGCTGAGATAGAACTATAAGTTATTGCTCCATAGAAACACACAACTGACCATAATCATAGACATAAACTCAAATGAAATTGAAAAATGTGTCAGATATATTGAGAAAATCATATGTGATTTATAATGAACGACAGGACTAATACACAATGCACATATTCAAAACAAAACAGCAGAAAATATAGTGGTCGTGACATAAAGAGCGACTGAAAAATATTACACATATCAACAATACAAAAATCAAAAATACATTCTTCATATATAACACATAAAACAAGAATTTGTTTGCAGCATCAATTTACAATGAATCACCCTAAATAGACATGTGATTTATCATTTCAAACATAAATGTGTTCATTTGGGCAACAACGCTTGTGCATTTAACGTCCACGTTGCGCCCACCTATGTACGTGTGTAGATGAGCAACATCACCGTAGGGACTTCATCAGGACTATGGACTAATAGTGTACAGCCTGTGTGAGTAAAAAGATAAATATTTCAAAATGAGTGTGTGGAAAGAGGGGATGCAGTGGGAAGGCGAGTAACGTGGTCCGGCTCGCCTGTTTAGAGACAATATCTCATGGAGATATGCTGATATTGGCATCATACTGAACAGCGAGCTCTCCATGAAGTGGCAGGTGAACACAGTAACCTCCTCAAGTTTCCACATCTTCCGAATGCTCTGTATGATCTTCAGGTGAATCCCACCCAGCAACAAGAAAAGAGTAACACAGGCCCTCATCATCAGCCGACTGGACTTCGGAAAGGCACGCTGGAATTACAACCAACTTCTGAAACGACTCCAGAACATCTAAAACACAGTAGCCAGACTCATACTGGATCCCCCAAGCATAATCCACTACCTCATCAACCTCCACTGCCTCCCCATCATGAAGATGCCACTTCAAACTACTCACCCACGAGCTCAAGGGCCTCCACAACATATGACCAGCCTACATCAACCCCTGACTGAACCCCCTCCAGCCCACTAAACAAGTCTGCTCAGCCCACCTAACCCTCGCACATGTCCCATGCATCCGTTGAGCCCTAGGAGAGAGCCGACCCTTTTTCTACCTCACTGCAAAATGATGGAAGGCCCCCCCCCCCCCCCCACTTCTGGAGCTTCTCCACCCTCGCTGACTTCAAGCGAGCACTCAAGACCTGGCTGTTTTACTAATCGGCTCACCCTCAGCACCTGGATACCCCCCCGGTGTTAATTTGTGCTCTACAAATATGAATTGATGATTAATTGACGGATTGATTGAATTTAGGTATCATCTAATGATTCAAGAAAAAAGGAACATCTGTATTAATGACAGCCAAATCCCAGAGCTTTCGAGTGGGCCACTCACTGGTGAGTCTTGCAAGTTTCTCTCATAAGTTTAAATTTACTGTACACTTAAACTCTCAATAAGAGATGCACAATACTGGGATGATTTTACCACAAGAAATTGTTACAGTGCAGAAAAATCGCAGCAGTAGTGTGCACGTATGAGTAGAACACCGTGGAATGGGGAATTACCATGCAGGCTGATTTTACTATCCATTAATTTTTTGATAAGGAAAAGAAATGTTCTGAATCTTTTTAAGAATAATAAAAAAAAGGTTAAATTGATGAAATAATAAAAAATAAAAAAGTAAAAATTATTATTCTTCGTGTAGTACATCACTGTTTTTAGGCCCTTTTTCCCTTACCACAATTAAATTGTATTATCAAAAATAGAGGTCGCGAGGGAATTTTGATTATAGGATTGTGCAAGACCGTAGCCTTCACGAGTGCAGAAACACACTTGCAAGGTACTAAGAAGCCATTACAAGTAGCAAGTGAATATGTTACTGATAATGTCCACGCTGCCACCCTTTGCTATTAGAGTGCTCTGAATCAATGGATGGCAACTGCGACTGCAGCCGCAAGTCATTGATGGGATACCGATGGGCGTGAGGGCGCTGAATTCATTTGCAAATTGGAAGTAGTTTGAGAGGAAGGCCTGCTCCCAGTTTTTGAATGACAGCTATTCTCAAGGAGGAGGAGCAATGTTGCTTCATGGCAATCCTCTTGTCAGTTGCAGTTTCTGTCTCTGTCCTTCCTTCATGGTGTCCACTCACTGAAATATTGTGGTTGGTCTTGGCAACATTCATGCTGTCCATAACATAGTAGTTGCCAAACCTTGACAAACACTGTTTATTCCTAATGACTTTGGCACAGTAGTGGCCAGTTCTTGGGATACTGTGGGCAATCTTTGTAACATTCTGGCTATCTACGAAGTAACAAGCTTCTTCACTTAGGAAGGGAGCTTTTTCGTCCAAAATGTAACGATTTAGATCCATAGTGACATGACCAGACTTTCAGAAACTGGTAAAGAAAATGCCATGCTTCAGATAATGAGGGTTTTTGTAATTCAAAATGCTGTGGGCAATGCAGGGGAAGTGACTTATGGATGGATATTCCAGTTTTGCGAAAAATTGCAGTAACATAATTGAATTGTAGAGTACTGTTTTAAAAGCAAATGTTTAAACATAGTGTATGGAATATATTCAAGAAACGGAAATTTAAGGAGCAGAAAAACAAACATTCCTCGCATTTCTGGATGAATATTGTACACTTTACTGCCAAGACCTACAGATATGCAAAGTGCAACCCTGTCCATGAATCTTTAGTATCAGTTTTTTAACTGTCTAAAAGGCTCCAAAATTAGCTTGTTATAAACATTTATTAATCTGCCCCTTCCACTGTACTATCATATACATTTTTTATATATTTTATTATATTTCAATACATAATTACTAATTGCGTAAAGTACTCCAAAAATTAAATTGACTTTGGCAAATAATTATTTTGCCATAATTCTAATAGACCTCTATATCTCAAAGCAGGTCAATGGTGGAAGCAGTTTATGGGAAGAGTTGTGTTGATGTATTTATTTAATATATTAAAGTGTTTACATTGATACGATATTAACGCATTGGCCTGCTAATGTAACCTGTAGAGAAAATTATGTTAATTTACATTTAGATTGAGCGTAACTAAGGTAGGCCTATATTTTAAATTATCTAACACTGTTTGTCATCTTGCTTTGTGACACATGAACATTTTATTTCTAGGTGCTCTGTGTAGTCTTAGTTATTGTATGCAATGTTCTTTTTCATTCTTCCCCATTTTTTCCTTTTTTTTTCTTTTCTTGTGGTAGTAATGAAATGTTTTAAAATAATAGTGCATTCAAGAAGACACCCTCAGTGTGCAACCTGATCCACGCATCTTTCCCTGTTAGATATAGTGTAAGTTAGAAGGATTCAGATAGAAGCTTATATCGGGATAAGTCATGACAACCTAATGAGCATATAATTTTATCATCTTGCTTTAACCTGTTTCAATACTCTTATAAGACCTGCGTGTCAATGTGTAAAATGTTAGAATGTTGTATTATAAATTAGTACGCTTTAGCCGAGAGTTTGTAGCGTCTTTTGATGCAGCTTGAGCAGAGCAATTTAGGAGATTTGTAGGGTACTTTCTTAGTTAGAGGACTAACTTTCTCTTGTCCTTCCTATTGAGGTGACCACATATTGGTTAGACCTCTGATTATTAGCATTTGAATTGATATAAATAGCAAATTAATCAAAGCATTCGCATTTGATAACTGATTGATGCTAATCTGTTTTTATTGCCTTGTGTAAACTATTCACCTTTAATAAACCTAGATGGTTTGAAACTAATTTTAGTCCCTGTTTTTCTTATAGAGCCTACTGTGCGTCGCATCTATTAAATGAATTGACTTGGTGACCAGGCTCAGTTTTGAATCTCAATGCATCCGATAGCAATTTATGATCCCCAGATTTGCACAAAGAAAATGAACATGGATAGAGGTACTGGAATGAGCATGTAGTAATGGATGTAGGGTAGGTAATTGTTTCTGCAGTTCATATCTAAGGCGTGACTTGTACATGTGAATATCTAACTTGTTGTTGTTGTTGTTGGTAGTCAACCTAAGGACCTCCATTAATTTTATTTTTGATTTTTGGATCTCTTCGGAGGTTTTAACTGCCGGAGGACATTCTACCCTAGCAAGAAATGGGAACAGAGAGTGCTTGAACTTTCTATGAATTGATATAGGTAGAGGAAAACTAGATGTAGCCTTTAAAAACTAATGCTTCGGGAGGAGCCAAGATGGCGACCGGGACGGCAGCGTAGATTCCCGGCTCCGTGAACCTCCGCATCCCGCACGGCTATCCTGCATGAGATCCTTACTCTGCGCTACGAAATCGTGTTCGTGAACGAAAGTGGCAACCGATCGTGTGACTCCGAGGTTTCTGACTGCCGTACAACCGGAGAAATCAGCGGTTGAACTTTGCGGCCCGTGCGGTCCCGAAGCCGGGACCTCGAGTGGACGCCTTCGCCGGGTGGCAGTTGAACAACAGCGGCCTGTGGTGACTGGGTGGAGTCGGTCCACCGAAGCGAAGCTCCCCTCTGCCTGTGTGCTGTTGCGGACTGATGACATGCCCGGGTGTAAAATTCTCGGATTCTGTGGCGATTGCCCCTGCCTTTGACGGTGAGCTGCCCGGACGCCGTCCCTGGCTCGCCCTGATCCTTGGGGGCTGCTCCCGGCTTTCTGCGGGAGCTGGTCCGTGGCGGAGACGACTGTTGCCCGTGCCCGCGCAACGGCTGAATCTGTGCCTGCCCCAGGATCCCTGTCTTCAGCGACGTGGACCTTGAGGCGTTGTTCCCGGGGTCCTGGCCCCAATACGAGTCGGGCCTTCCCAGCGGCCATTTTGTCACGATGCAGCCTACCATTCTCTCCGCTGGGACGCAGCGAGACAGGGGGTGTGTGACTTTCGGGAGTGTGGAGGCGCGATCGGAGGGAGCTGCTCTGGGGTACGGCGACCTCCTGGAGGCCCTTGGTGCCCTTCATTACTCCTTGGCTCATGGCGCCGGGATCCTGGGGGGGAAGCTGGATGATGTGGTGACAGCGTTGGGACAGTGGCGGCATGCTGATCCACAGGTACACAGTGGCTTTTTACACTGCACACAAGAGGAAGATGTTGCGGCCCCCCCCGCGATTAGTGTACAGCCGGACACTCCGGACGATATGCTACCGTGTGGTCGGTTAACTGTGGACTTGATCTGTTCCGGAGGTATTGGACCTGAGCGGAAGATGGTGGCCTTGTCCCGTGCGCGGTCTCCGGCGGCCCGGGGACAATTCCGGCAACGTGTGTCTCCTTTGGCTGATTCAGCCTGTCTGGACCTTGTGTGCAGCGCAGATCCTGGGGCGGCACTGGAAAAGACACCCCTCCATGAAGCGGTCTGTGCGGATGCTCAGAGACCTCCACCCCACCCGTGTGCGGCGCTTCCCGACTGTTTTTGGACACTCCTGTACCTTGGGACATCGGACATGGTGCTGGGTCGAGGGGCAGGCATGGGCAGAATCGCAAAAAGCGGTCAAGGCTGAGGCCGATCCTTCGGGGGTGGTCACCTAGTAGACAGGCGGATTCATGGTTGCGCGCTCTCGTGGTTATTCGCATAATTGGTGTATAATGCTCCCCATCCCCCCCCCCCCTTTTTTGATATGTCGACTTGGTGCTGCTAATTGCTTGCTTGGGGGAGATTTCACCGTGCGGGAGGGAGAAGCCGGGGGTATGTTTTTAAGGCCCTCCTCCAGTTTATTATATTCTTTCCGCCCCCCTGTCTGGGGGGGCTCTTTCTCACTCTCTTTTTTCCCTGTCCCTTCTATATTTCGGGTCTAGTTCCAGGGCGACAGGCACACTGCCGGGGGGTGGGGCCATACTCATTCGCAGAGGTGCAGGGTGGGGGGATGGGGGAGGGGACTCTTTAGTCTTTATCTCTTTTTCCATGGCCTCCTCTTTCTTCTCTGTTTCTTTTTGCTTATTTTTCTGGGATCAGTGCGATACACTACCCTGATTGTGAATCGTTTGCTCTTCATGTGTGCCACAGTTTCCGGGGGGTTCGCTGGGCTTTAGGTACGGGGACCTGCAGGCGCAATTATTTTTGATATTTCTCCACATCCGTACTTTTTCGCGCCTGCGCCATTGTTTCAATGTATTGCTGCTTATGGTTTACGTCTCTTATCCTTGCCCCTTCTCGCTGTTGGGAAATTGTTTGGCACCTGATCCTACTGTTTTGTCTTATCATAAAATGAAAAACCCTTTCTCTCCTGGTGTCCTACCTGCGCGGCTCATTGGCCGGACTATATTGGATTGAATACTTTGCTTTCCGAGGTGCCGCCTGTGTTGACATTTGCTTTTATTATCCTGCTTACTTAGCGGCCGGCCCCGGGGGGTTGTAGGCCCATACGTGTAAATGATTGAAACATCAATAAAGGTTTTTCAAAAAAAAAAAAAAAAAAAAACTAATGCTTCATCAACTATTCCTTCAGAGTAGGCATGGGACTAGGACAAATGGAGGACTTCCCTGCATGTTCCTGCATCAATTAAAAAAAAAACCTGGAAGACCAGATTCATCTTCTCACATGAATCTTTTTTTTTACCCACCGACTTACTTCAAGAGAGAAGAAATAGTGAACTCTCTGTGTACATTCTCTGGACCGTGTTTACCTATTTCTACTGGAGAACAGCTACTGTAGCCTGGACTCACACTTGACTCCTGACAGCCTGACGGGGTTGGAGATCATAAAGTCGAGCACTAGAGAATGCTACGATATCACTTACAGATATCCCACTTATCTTGGGTTGTGCTGGTCGGATTGTGAAAACTTGCATCTGTCGTGGAAATAGGACCTTTTGCTTATTTCAAGAGGAGTGTGATCACTGGAACAAGTCCGAGAGTACCAACAAGAAGAAGCCTCTCATACAGCTAGACTGAAGATTTGAAAGCTACTCTATAGAAGCCAAGCCTCTACAAAAGCCAACAACATCATCATAAGAAGGCCCCTACAAGAGCGAGGAGACTTACTTTCTCCTCATCCTGAGACAAATGGTAAATGCCTCACCCCCATCCTGTTTATTCATGCTAGAATCTCGATACGAGCGTGTCTCTGATTCTAGCAAACATCGTCCAGACTGGACTAGTAAACACCCTGTACTTCACGTACAGAGCATTATAAATATCGGTGCATGCATACTGGTACCATGTGCAGTGATCATGTACAAATAGTTTTGGAGAATCTACCGTGATTTCTATTTAATTATTTGTTAAATTCAAAGCATTCTCTGTAGCACACAAAAATTGTAAGAGAAGGGATGTCCTTTACTCACTGAAAGATTACAACAATACACTCCTGCCTGTTCACTGTTGGTTTTATTTGGTATTTATAGCACACAGTCATCGATCAGTTTGACTTTGAAGAGATGTCTGTAGTCCAGGAATGTCTTTCCCAACAGTTCGCATGCTTCCATTGTATGATTGTGTTTGTGGTGGGGTGCTAAACTGTGCCTTTGTTACACAATGGTGGCATTTGGGGAGCTACTGAGTTCTGCTCCCCGTTTCAAGCGAGCTGCATCTCTGTCTTTTCAGCGGGGATGCTCTCTAAGAGATCCAGACAATCATCTGGAGTTTAGGGGAAGGACAACATTGTCTCTTCAGCAAATGATAATGCACCAGCTGCTTGCCTTGCTCCTCGGTTCAAAGTTCCAGCATGGGGAGATTGCTTGTGGGGCGAAATTTGGAGTTTGCCAACATTTAACATAACATAAAATGCAACCTAACAATGGATAGCTTAAAGAATGTCTCAACCAGGTAAAGCTGGGTGAAATGACTACTTGAGTGTTGAATAATAGTAGTTCTATTGCAATCTTGGTAAGGTGCATGGACGTGCTATCAGTGCTATGCTGTCCTATGGAGGCGCAACTAATATTGTCACATAAGACATTTTCCGCCAAGAACTTGTCAAATCCAAGTTAATCGTAGTTAAATCCAAATCAAAGTCAGAATAATAAGCTTGCGGGCCTCCACACATCACATCGGCACACAGGCCTGTTGGCAACCTCAACAGTGAGACCTTTATGTACAGAGATTCAATGTTCCTCCTGACTGACAGAAGAAGAGTGTGGCCTAAACATCTTGGGGCCGATTCACAGAACTAATCTGAAATCAAATCCTAAACCGACTACTTTTGGTATTCACAGAAGGCATTTAGTAGTAGAAAAGTTGGGAGTCCGACCTTTACTACTAATAAATGCCTTCTGTGAATACCAAAAGTAGTAAGTTTAGGCTTTCATCTCAGATTAGTTCTGTGATTCGGTCACTCCCTGTGATGTCATCCTGAGGAAGAGAGAATCTAAAGGGCCTGCAACATTACCTGAAGAGAGGTTCCAAATGCCTTGTGATGTCACTTTCTATGACGTCATAGAGGGAAAGAGATTCAGAAGGGCACGTGATTTCACTTCCACTACATCTATAATATCGGTGATGTTGCAACACTGGTCAGACTTTAGATTTCAAGGTGTCCCCACATCACTGTTGCCGCTCACTTCTTCAACATACACAAGGAGAAGAGAAGGTTTAGGCAACAATCTGAGAACATCTGTCTGCTCAGTGGATTCGTCCACAAAGGGACTGGGAAGGGAAATACAAAACAGCAGCAGCAAAGGGGTAATTGGTAAATGCAGCAGTCTGCGCACAGGCCTCTGTAATCAGTGACACGAACACCACCCCTTTGCCATGTTCAGTCTGGCAGCGTCGGGCTCCCCCATCATCCGCCCCACTCAACATTTCCCTTCCACCAGGAGACATTTCACAGGGCGCGCGCCACAGATGTGGTGAGCAGCGCCAGAGAAACTGCGGCCGCGATGCTGCGCAGAAATCTTTGAATCGCGTCCATAAACTATTTGAGGAAACCCAAAAACCTCCCGCACACTTGGAAGCAGATGATAAGGCAGCACCATTATGCGGCCACAATCAGTTCCCACTGAACGAAATGCACTGTATCTATTTCAAATGCTGCCTCTAATGAGAAAAAGCCAGCTTACAAAAAATAGAAAAGGCATTTCTCATGGAATCTTGGAGCGAGTCCCTGCGCAGGCATTCTGCAGGCGCGGAGAATGCGACTCGGCCTTTTATGGTAATACCCAATGGCCGCTTCTATAAGCGGAGGTTTGCTTCCGGGGTCACGCGGGTCTGGCCCGGCCTCTGACCGACTGGAACTTGGCCAGCCATGTCAGGAAGGTGGTTAGTGGACTGTGGGAGATAGCAGAGCAGAGGGCTTCACTCCAATCAGGGATGCAGGAATGTGCAAACGCGTGCCGCATCCAGAACCGATACAATTGGGACCTTGAAGAAACGATCAGCTCCCCAAGGAAAAGATAGGCGCACAAAGTAACCCGTATATTATTATTGATAACAGAATAACTGCTGGTCTGAGCAGTAGCACGTGCCTCCTACATCAGCATCATGGTCATATTCAAGGGCGTGAGACCAACAAGGCAAAACCCCTCTGCCGAATAATATTTAATGTACTAATCGTATGTGGGGGACCACTACCTAAATGCTTACCTTATAATCGCTTTGTTTGGGTCTGTATGTGCGTGCAGGATAGTTGTGAATGAATGCGTGTGTATTGGCCTGTATGAATGGGTGTGTATCTGTGCGTGAGCTGCGCCTGGGCAAATTGTGCTTATTTATCAATTTCCTTGATATGCTGATATTTGTTTTGGATTCTATATTATAAATTGAATATAATTTGCCCTGTATCCTTTTTGTCTTGCCTTTGTGGGGTCGAGGCTCGCGTGAGTGTACACATCTTAACCAGTGACAATTAGCACATTCAATATTATTAGGCAGAGGGGTTTTGCCTTGTTGGTTTTACCTTGTTCCCCGGTTCTCCTCTGCCTATTTATCCGATTCTGTGTGAGAGGGAGCATATTCAAGGGCGTACCCAGAAAATAAAAATGTCCCCCACTTTGATCCAAATCTCTAATGATAGAGATTGAGTGAACCAGGTAAGGCTGACCCTTGAGTTTGAGTTTAAATTATTTTTAAAGCGCACGTACACCTGGCGGTTTCATGGCGCTACAGTATACTGAGTCCTTGAGAGGCAAAGGAAAGCAGGGGAGGGACTTGACTTATTGGGGGAAGGCTTTGGAAAATAGGTAGGTTTTCAAAGCTTTTCTAAAGAGGGAGTATTGGGTAGAACATCTGAGATGGGCTGGGAGGGAGTTCCAGAAGATAGGGGCAAGGGTAGAGAATTTTGAGCCTCCCCATTTTTTTCGACGAAAGCGGGGGATTGACAGCAGGTGTTGAGAAGAAGAACGTAGTTCCCTGGCAGGGGCATACGGTTTGATCTCCGAAGAGATAAAGGCAGGAGCAGAGCCTAGCTGAGCTAGGAAGGCGAGGCAGCCCACCTTGAACTGAGAGCGTTCACGAATGGGGAGCCAGTGCAGGGATTTTAGGAGGGGAGTGACGTGGTGGGATTTGGTGAGGTTATAAACCAAGCGGGCGGCTTGGTTCTGAATCAGCTGTAGTCGTCGTACGTTATAGGCGGGCATGCCATGGTAGAGGGCATTGGCGTAGTCCAACCGAGAGACGACCATAGCTAGTACAATAAGTTTTAGGGCCGTGAAAGAGAAGAAGCGGGAAACCTTGCGAATAGTTCGAAGAGATAGAAAGGAGGAAGAAACCACCGAACTCACCTGGGAGTGCAGAGTGAGTTGGTTATTGAGTTTAATGCCAAGGGTTTTAACGGAGGAGGAAGGGGAGGGAGGGGATCCAAGAGAAGGGGGCCAAAAGAGGGGAGACCAGGGACTGGAGGAACCACCTGTCAAAACCAGCTCTGTTTTATCTGGGTTTAGTTTTAGGTGGTTGTGATTCATCCAGTCCCGGATGAAGAGCATTGTAGATTGGAGGTTAGATTTAGAATCAGGGGATTGAGATAGAGAGAATATGAGCTGGAGGTCATCCGCATAGTTATATACGGAGACCTCCATTTGCTGAAGAGCAAAGATGAGGGGAGCTATGTACAGATTGAAAAGTAATGGGGAAAGGGAGGAGCCTTGAGGGACCCCACATAACACTTTCCGTGGTTCGGCCGAGAAATCGCCCAGACGCACCGCTTGGGTGCGATCACTTAGGAAGGAGGACAGCCAGACCAAGGCCGAGCCGCCGATCCCTGCCGCCCTGGCACGGAAAAGTAAGATGGAGTGGTCCACCGTGTCAAAGGCGGCGGAAAGGTCGAGTAGGACCAAGGCCTGGGGGAGGTCAGTGTCCAATCCGTCTCTAAGGTTGTCAAGTACTGAAAGCACGACTGACTCGGTGGAATGGGCTGGACGAAAACCGGCCTGACGGGGAGCTAAAACTCGGTTTTCTTCCACGTAGGTGGTGAGTGCTCTGGTGACATGTCGCTCCAAAACTTTCCCTAGAAAGGGAAGCAGAGAAATGGGGCGATAGTTGGTGGGGACAGAGAGGTCTGCGCCAGGTTTTTTGAGGATGGGGAAGATTATAGCAGTTTTGAGAGTAGGGGTAACGACGCCCTGAGACAGGGAGCAGTTGAGAAAAGTAAGCGGGGGTAACGGGCAGTTCATGAAGATGTGACGGAGAATATGAGCAGGGCACGGGTCAAGTGGAGACCCAGATTTAACCAGAGGGAGGAGGGAGAGAAAGGATTCCTCTGTTAGAAGAGGGAATGCGTCAAAACAAGCCACTATGGGGGGACCGGGCGGGTTGAGAAAAGAGGGAGCGGGAGGGGGAATATTGGCTTTGATTGTAGCAATTTTTTCCAGGAAAAAAGAGTTCAAAGAGTCACAGAGAGATTGTGACGGGGAAGGTTTGAGAGTGGTTCTGTCGGAGTAAGCGAGTTTATTGATAATAGAGAAAATTTCTCTGGGCTTGTTCTCAGCGACTAGAATTTTAGAGGAAAAGTAGTCCTTTTTGGTGGACAGAATAGATTTTTTATATTGCAACAAGAGAGAGGTGTACTGGGCTTTAAGGATGTGACCGTACTGTCGTCTCCAGCCTCGTTCAGCGTGACGAACTGAAAGCTTTAGCGCCTTCAGATCATCAGTAAACCAGAGATTGGAGTCGTTCGTCCGTCTAGAGGAGACTCTGAAATAGTTCTCTTCACCCTTCCATCCACTCTTTTAACCATTCATCCTCCCACCTTTCCTTCCAAGCAATTATCCACCAATCCTTTAATCTTTCCATCCACCCCGTCACCATATCATCCATCCACTCACACATTCATCCATTCATCCTTTCACCCACCAGCCACCCTTTTACCTTTCCATCCTTCCATCATCCATCATTTTCACCACTACATCCAACCGATGACCATTCCATTCACACGCCGATCCATTCCTCCACTCACACATCAATCCTTTCCCCTATCCATCTGTCCCCTCCAGCAACCTTTCACTCTTCCTTCCTTTCATCCTTTCACCAATTCATCATTTCACCCTCCCGCCCATCCTTTCATCCTTCATTTATTTATCCATGCGCCCCCTTCCTTCCTTCCTTTGTTCTTTTCACTTCTTCCATCTACCCCACCTTCCTTCCATTTTTCCTTCCTTTTACTTTTCATCCACCACTTCCTCCCTTCCACCTTTCTAGTTTCCAGCTACCATTCTTTTTCTTTCTCACTTTCCTTTCCTCTATTTGCTGCTCTATATCAACATGTATTTCTCTCTCTCTCCTTCTCTCAAATTGGCTCACATATCAGCCCTTGACTCCGACCCCTCAGCCATACCCTGGTATTCTCCAAGAGTGCTTGATGAGTTTTCCTCTCAATACCAGCAGACAGAAGAGGTCAAAATAAAAGGAATAAACCAGCTTATCAGGCCATGGGCTTCAGCGGCAACCCTGTCTTTAGCTGCCAAAGAGTGAGGGCTCATGATGTCACTGATCAAACTCTCGCCAGTCTCCCTACAGACCACCTGTCCCTCCTCAGAGCTGTTCTTCACGTTGCCACCACTTTGTTTTGGGATAGAAGAGATTTGAAAACAGTTGTGTTCTTGCTCTTCAGTGGCTCCCCACCAAAGCACAGCAGGAGCATTGCCTGGCCTGCAACCAAGTCTTGCACCCAAATCACCATGGCTGTCCAACCCGTTGGGCCTTTCTCCATGCGATGCAGAGGTTGTTTGTAGGGCCTACCGTAGGGCCCTGTGCTTACCTTGCTGTGGAAGGTCAGTCCCAGTAGCGCCTGGCATGTGGCCATGCTCAGTCAGTGAGTCACAGGTCTATTGCATACCCCACTGCAGACATTAGGGGTAGGGCATGTTCAGACCTTTGCCCATGCGTAGAGGAAGTTAGCTGCAGACTTGGCTTGTGGCCGAGCTGTGTTCCCAACCCGCTGCGGTTTTATTAGAGACACATTTTTCTTTTGTGTTTTTGTAGCGCATTCTCGAACTTAAAAATAATAAAAAAATAGGGGTGTTTGTATTATTCTTTTTTTTTTCAACTGTAGTCGTAGCCACTTTTAAACTTGTTTTGTTAGTTATGAAACTTTTGGAAGTTTCCTCTACCTTCTTCAATTTGTTTTATTTTGGCTTCCACAACAAGAGTGGACTTTACACTTCATGCAGTACACTAACATGCGGGTCCACCTCCTCTTCTTGATGAGCCTGTAATTTCTGTGGAACACTATGCAGAGCGCCATTCTGCTCTGCTCCTGCACTGTTCCACTTCCGCTAGCTTCGATCTCAGGTGTCTTCGCAGGAGTGATGTAACAATTTAGTATGGTTCGCAGTGACCTCAGCTGAGCTTTTGCTCACAGAGCTTGCAGGTCACTGTCCAGCTGTTTTCCCCAGTACGATGGGTGTAGAATTCCCACATGATGGAGTCCTTGAATGTCTTCCCTGGTTCCACTCTCTCTCAGGTGCAAACCACCTCTTCATCAGCCTTAGCTGCTTATGGTAATTTTGATGATCCTGGGACATCTTGTTGGCTGATGTCTACCATCTTTTCTACTAGTAGTGAGCTCTCTGCCAAAAAAAAGTGCTCCCACTCTTTCCAAGCTAGTGCGTCTTCCACCAATTGCCAAGAAAGCTTCATTTTTTCTTTTGGATCAATAATAGCTGAGTTGCTTTTAATGGATGAACTACGCGAGAAAGCAGTATCCTACACTATAAGACTATTAACAATAATATGCCCAATACCCTCCTAAAACTGTGGATAGCATGGGAGGTCGACGTCGGTACATGGGAGGATTTTGATTGGGAGGCTGCCCTGATGTTCCTGCCAGAAGTGGCAATCAGGGACCTATTACGCCTTACTCAACCAACTATGATAGGGCCTGTCTCCATCACATAGGTAGAGCACCCTCTCCGGACTGATTGCACTGTGGGAGGAATTGGGAAGACTTCATTTACACACTGTGGTCATGTACTGGTGCCCAATGTTGTCAGAACTAAGCGGGGAGAGGAGTTGGCCTAACGGCTAGGGCGGTCGACCTCGAATCTGGGGAAACGGGTTCGAGCCTCAGCAATGACACCAAACATCCTGTGAACGTGGGCAAATCACTTAATCTCCCCGTGCCTAACAAACATAAATGTGTCCTCATGTAAGGTAACTGGTGCTATGTAAAGCGCTCTGATACCCAATACCTTCGGGTCAAGTTTGCGCTATATAAAACTCCTTAAAAGAAAAAAGCGCAATATTAGAGGTACAAATCCCTGACGATCCTAAATATGTCCTCTTGGGGATACCCAATGACATGGATATATCATGGATGAAGTTATTGTTGTGTAATCTGGGACTAGTAGTTGATAAACGAGACCTAACCAAGTGCTGAGTGCTTCTGAGCTACCAAACCTTGCTGAGTGGAGGAAAGGGATGGACTTATTTCTGGCTGCTGAAAAAGTCACTTATAAAAGTAGGGAGCGCCCACACATATTTCATAAAAAATGTGGGCGATGGATGGACTATTATGGTCTTATCTATGATGATGATGATGTAAGGCCTTCTCTATAACTCTGGAGTGCAATTCATTTGAATTCAATATGTTGTGATGATGACTATGATCATGTTATTGTCTCGTTTCCAGATCGAGTGGTTCACCGGAACCGGTATGTCAGTGTGTTGTTGTCCTATTGCCAAGAATATATGTTTCTGGGGAGTACTTCTCAGTACCCCCTTTTGTAATTTTTCACAAAAATCAAAATAAAAAGTTTGGGGGGAAAAAAAGAATAACTGTGTCATTTGAGATGTCATCAGTGATGTCACTGACCATGTCATTAATGATGTAATATGTGACATCATCAGCAGTGGATTGCGGGCGCGCGAGATGTAGTTAGTATAAATAACTATATCGGAGGAATTTCAATGGTTTTGCTCGAGTGAAATGTCCAGCTAACTATAACACTCCTAAAACCTATTGTTTTTCAGTGAATTTGTAAGGTTTTTTTAATGCTAATTCCTAACAATATCAGGCCTGAAACCTATGGTTTTTTCAGTGAATTTCAAAGGTTTTTTAAATGCTAATTCCTAACTATATCAAGCCTGAAACCTACGTTTGTTTCAGTGAATTTCAAAGGTTTTTTAAATGCTAATTCCTAACTATATCAGGCCTGAAACCTATGTTTTTTCAGTGAATTTCAAAGGTTTTGTAAATGACAATTTTTAATGTATTAATTGTTATACTGATTTTTTTATACTGATTTACTACATTGTTTAAACTGTTTATTTTTAGATATTTTATTTTTTTATTTACATTGTAATGTATAATACATTACAATACAAAATATACTTTCTCATAATGAATTACTTTAGTTTAAATACTTTGCAAATCCCCGCTGGGGCCAGGGAGAGTGTTACTGCCTGTTGCCATACTTTCCTTTGTTGAAAACCTTAATAAAAGATTTAAACCTAAATACTTTGCAAATAGGTAATAGACTTTTAAGTACAGTAGTTACAGTTGTTGCAATGGGCAACACAATTTCAAACACAAAGCAACATTGAGCGCAATGTGAATTTCTAGTCAAATGCAATTAGTTACTTTATGGATTACTTTTCTAACCACAGGACTGGATACTAGATTCAGTCCTTGGACATCTCCTGTAAACAGTTGAGCAAAATCGTTCTGGTTACAGTAGTGATTTTTAAGGATTATTATTGTAATTTAAAAGTTGACACTTTGAACATTTTTCACATAGTATCACCAATGTTATCCTATGGCAGAAAATTCACTTAGCAGGTAAATAGTGTTATCGTTACTTTTTCTTACTCAGTGGTGGATCCTGGATCCAGCACAGGTGAATCTCCTGTAAACAGTTGAAAGAATATGTTTAAGTCATACAGACGATTTTTTAGGAATATTTTTAGTTTTTGAAAATAGACACTTAGAAACTTTTCTACTTAAAACCATACAATGGATTCCTACGGAAGGAAATACAAGTTATTGGTAAGTACGCTTAGAATTATTTTTCAGGGTCAGTGCTGGGCTAAAAGATGCAGCCCTGGGTTCACTCCTGAGAACAGGTGAGTAAATTGGAATTCGTAGTTCGGCTGATTTTAGAGGAATATTTGTACGTTTCAAAAATGGACACTTAGAAACTTTTCTGCTGAAAACCACACAATGGATTCCTATGGAAGAAAATACAAGTTACTGGTAAGTACGCTTAGAATTACTTTTCAGGGTCAGTGCTGGTCTAAAAGATGCAGCCCTGGGTTCTCTTCTAATAACAGGTGAGTAAATCGGAATTCGTAGTTCGGCTGATTTTAGAGGAATATTTGTACAATGGTAAAGGAAGGGGGCGGGGCCTGAGGTGATGTGTGCAAAAACGCCCTGTGGCGCGTTTTAAGTTGGGGAATTAATTCCTCTTCAATCCTGCGGTTCTCTGGGGTCACGCCCCTTTTTACAACACTCTGCAACGCAGCTCCGTGGCGCTTCCTGGAGGTACCTGGTGGGCTAGTTGGCCCCTAGGGGACCTCTGGATTGAAGAGGAATTAATTCCCCAACTTAAAACTCGCCACAGGGCGTGTTTGCACACATATCACCTCAGTGCCTCTCAATAATTTTTGCAGGTAACGGGATTCTGGATATAGGCCTGAAATTGTTGGGGTCTTTTGAGTCAAGATTCGGTTTCTTTAGTAGAGGCAGAATTGAGTTTTTTTTCCATTATAGCGGGAAATACCCTTCTGAGTACATAGTATTAAAAATGGGGGTAAAGACTCAGGAGATTGGTTCTGCCCCTAATTTTAATATGGATATCGGGCAAGGGTCAGAAGGGGAGCCAGATTTAACCAACATCAGAAAATTAAAAGTATCTGTAACTGTAAGCTGGGCAAATTTGTCCAGTTGAGATTTCTTTTCCGTATTTAAATCATCCAATTGGCCCAAAGTAGTCTTGGATGATACGTTAGAGAAAGTGGAGAAGATGGCGTCCACTTTCCCATAGAAGAATTTGGCCAATTTATCACAGAGTTCCTGACTAGGCGTAGTTGTAATAGCCACTTCGTTGGCCAATCTGGTGCCTGAGTTGAATAATTCCCTTGCTGAGTTTTTTTAGCATTGTTAATTTTAGAGGAAAAGAATATTAGCTTTGCATTATGAATCAACTGTTTGTATTTGGTCAGGCCACGTTTATATTCCTCCTTATCACTATCCTTATACTCCTTTCTCCAATTTCTCTCCAGATGTTTACAAATCAGTTTTTGTTCCCTTAGTTCCTGAGAGTACCAAGGGGCGGAGGGTTGGTGTCTAGTATGATAGCATATTTTTCTGGGAGCTAGCTTAGTTCCTGCTCCTTGTAGCCAGCTAGAGTAGGATCATGTTGCCTCGTCTAGATTTGTAGGGGGCATGATTAAGGTCTTGTTGAGGACATCAAACAGATCTTCAGCCACTACTTTGTTCCACGCTTTTTTCACCAATTTGTTTTTAGCTGGCTTATGAGTGTGGCGATCGGGATGGTGAGTTGAAATAATACAGCCTTATAGTCAGACCAGAGTAACGGAAGAATATTATTAGTAACTAGCAGCTGTGGATTATTAGTGAAAATACCATCAAGTATGTGTCCTGCCTGATGAGTCGCACCAATCACCAGTTGCTCTACGTTACTGCCCTTCATTAAATCTAGCAGTTTGGCAGTGTCAGGGTCTGATGAGGCTTCCAAATGGAAATTAAAATCGCCTAAAACAGTGTAAGAACTGGCGATCATACCAATTTCCATAAGTCTGCCAGCCTGATCAATGAAACGGCATCTAGGGCCTGGTGGTCTATAGATGAGAGTGCCTTGAAAGGTATAATGAGGAGATAGACGAAAGGAGAAGTCTAAAGCCTCGCAGCCTTCCACCTCTCCCGGACTAAAAGTGGTGATAAGGGAGAAATGGTAGATGACTGCTAAGCCGCCTCCTCTTCCAATGGGCCTATTCAGAGTATAACATACATAGTTAGGAGGCGTCGCCTTAACTAAGTCCGGACCTGATGCATTATCAGTCCAGGATTCTGTGATGAAAGCAAACCTTATGTTTTCATCCTTTATAAAAGAAGCACACTCCGTGCTGTGTTTAATCAATGATCTCACGTTCATGAGGGCACACTTCCATGTAGAGGTACCTATCTCCCTCTCTGTCTTTGCTGCATAAGTTCTAGAAATATCTAAGGTGTGAAATAGCAGCTCTGGTATATTAATCCAAACCTTATGAGGCTCCTGGAGCTGAAGATCAGGACTGATACAAAGACCCAGGGAGGTGGCAGACCCCAGGTACTTATGGGGGTCTAAGAGCCCCCCAGTAATAAAACTATAAGCCCCAGGAGATTGTAGTCCCCAGGGCAGCGGGGGAGGCCCATACAGCTTTCAATTTTTTTTAAGTAGCCCTGTTGAGGTAGTAGTCCCCAGGGCAATATTGAGCCCAAGGAGGTGGGGCCTGTGGGCTCCCCCCTCCATTAAAAAAAAAAATGCCCCTGGGACCTGACCCACCCTTGGCAGATAGTGAATGAAATGCGGGAGACCATGCTTTGGTTTTTGTTTTTATTTGCCGAGATACCCGGATTCCAATAAAAAGTTGTTGATTTTTTTATTCATTTTTTCGCCCTGGGGTGTCCCAGTGGGACCACTCCAAGAGGCATAGGTGTCAGGGGGCTTCTACCCTGCCCCCTTTTCTTTTTTTTAACTTTTTTTGTGGGTCTTGGTTGATGCGAGTCCCAAACTAGTCCCAAACGCATTTTGGGACTCCCTTTTTTCTCTGCCCAAACTTGAAGGTTCACCCCGTGACATTCAACACAGCAGCTGAACCAGAAAGGGAACGATTTTTGAAAATGTTGTGAAGTTTTGTCAAGCTGTGCCAAAGTTATTGGCAAAACAAAAAACGCTTCTCCTATGGAAACTTTGGTCCTAACTATAGCTACTTACTGGTGAATGCCAGTGGAAATGGGTTTGTAACTGGCAACGCATTTTTTAGCGTTTAGGGTAGGCATAGGTTACTGGGTGGTAATTAATTTTTAGTGTTAAGCCTGGATGTGTTTATGGGTGGTAGGGGATTGTTTAGGTTTTAGGTTGAATATGGATTTTTGGGTGGCAAGGGATTTTTTCAGGGTTTAGGGTGGGTATGCGGTCTTGGGTGGAAAGGACATTTTTTGGGTTTTGGGTGGGTATTGATTTTTGGGTGATAAGGGATTTTTTAGGGTTTAGGGTGGGTATGGGTGTTTGGGTGGTAAGGTATTTTTTGGGCTTTAGGGTGGGTGTGGGTTTTTGACGGGCAAGGGATATTTTGGGTTTTAGGGTGAAAATGGGTTTTTGGCTGGAAAGGAATTTTTAGGGTTTAGGGTGGGTGTAGATTTTATTTTTTTAGGGTTTAGGGTGGGCATTCGTTTTTGAGTGGTAAGGTATTTTTTTAAGGTTTAGGGTGAGTGTGGGTTTTTGGGTGGCAAGGGATTTTGTAGGATTTTAGGCAGGTTTGGGTTTTTGGGTGGAAAGGGAATTTTTAAGGTTTAGGGTGGGTGTGGGTTTTTGGGGGGAAAGGGAAGTTTTATGGTTTAGGGTGGGTGTGGGTTTTTTGGAAGATAAGAATTTTTTGTGTGTGTGTTTGGCTGTTAAGATTTTTTTTAGGCTTAGGGTGGAAAGGGATTTTTGTGGTTTATGGTGGTTATGGGGTTTATGGTGGTTTTTCGGTGGTAAGGTATTTCTTAGGGTTTAAGGTGGGCATGGATTTTTGTGAGGCAGTGGAAATATTAGGGTTTAGGGTGGGTATGGGATTTTGGGTGGTAAGGTAATTTTTAAGGTTTAGGGTGGGTATGGGTTTTTGGGTGGAAAGGCAATTTTTAGGGTATAGGGTGGGTATGGGTTTGTGGGTGGTAAGGGATTTATTTAGTTATAAGGGGGTGTAGGTTTTGGGTTGTAAGGGGACCTTTAGGGTTTAGGGTGGGTTTGGGTGTTAATGGATTTGTTTAGTTTTAGGGTGGGTATGAGTTTTGAGTGGCAAGGGAATCTTTAGGGCTTAGGGTGGGTGTGGGTTTTTAAGTGGTAAGGGATTTTTTAGGGTGTAGGGTGGAGATGGGTTTTTGGGTGGCAAGGGAATTTTTGGGGGTTATGTTGGGCATGATTTTTTTGTGTTAATTCATTTTTTAGGGTTTAGTGGTTGTGTGAGTTTTTGGATGGCATGGGATTTTTTTGAGGTCAGGGTGGGTATGGGTTGCTGGGTAGTAAAATATTTGTTTGGGGTTAGGGTGACATATCATTTTTTAGGGTTTAGCGTGGGTATGGATTTTTGGGTGGTAAGGAAATTTTTAGGGTTTAGTGTGGGTATGGGTTTTTGGGAGTGAATATATTTTGTAGGGCTTAGCGTTTGTATGGTTTTGGGTGGCAAGGGATTTTTTAGGGTTTAGGGTGGGTATGTGTTTTTGGGTGGCAGTGGATTTTTATGGTTCGTATGGTTTTTTGGGTGGCAAGACAATTTTTAAGGTATAGAGTGGGTATGGGTTTTTGGGTGGGAAAATATTTTTTTAATTTTAGGGTTGGTATGGTTTTTAGGTAGCAAGGGAACCTTTAGGGTGTCAGGGTGGGTATGGCTTTTGGGTCTTAACTAGTTTTTTAGGGTTAAGCATTAGTACGGGTTTTTGTACGGCAGAGGATTTTTTAGGGTTTAGGGTGGTTATGGGTTTTGGTGTTGCAGGGGAATTCTTAGGGTTTAGGCTGGGCATGGGTTTTTGGGTGATAATTACTTTTTTAGGGTTTAGCATTTTTATGGGTTTTGGGGGGCAAGGAGACTTTAAGGGTGTAGGGTGGGTATGGGATTTTGGGTCATAATTAATTTTTTAGGATTTAGCGTTTGAGTTTTTGGGTGGCAATAGACTTTTTAGGGTTTACGGTGGGTGTGTGTTTTTGGGTGGCAAGGAACTTTTCGGGGTTTAGGGTGGGTATGGGTTTTTAGGTGGCTAGGGAATTTTGAGGGTTTAGGGTAGGTATAGGTTTTTAGGTGGTAAGAGATTTTTTAGGGTTTAGGGTGGGTATGTTTTTTTGGGTGGCACAGGAATTTTCAGCATTTAGGGTGGGTGTGGATATTTCAGTGGCAAGGGATTTATTAGGGTTTTGGGAGGGTATGGGTTTTGGGGTGATAAGAAGATTTTTAGGTATAAGGGTGGGTGTGTTGGTTTGGGTGGTAAGGTATTTTTTAAGATTACGGTGGGTATGATTTTCTGGGTGGTAAGGGATTTGTTTGGGGATAGGGTGGCAAAGAAATGTTTTAGGGTTTAGAGTGGGTATGGAGTTTTGGGTGGCAAGGGAATTTTTAGGGTTTAGGGTGGGTATGAGTTTTTGGGTGTTAATGAATTTTGTAGAGTTTAGCGTTTGTATGGGTTTGTGGGTGGCAATGGATTTTTTTAGGGTTTAGGGAGGGTATGGGTTTTTGAGTGGCAAGGGAATACTTAGGGTTTAGGGTGGGTATGAGCTTTTGGGTGGCTAGGGAATTTTTAGGGTTTAGGGTGAGTATAGGTTTTTGGGTGGTAAAACAGGATGTACAAGAGCTGCATCAAAAGCATGCCCTGGGAAGAGTAAGCAAAGACCAGATGAAAAAGGGCATATACTCAAGAACTTCCCGTTACCAAAACTGGATTAGTGACTAAAACTAATTCTGGACTTACTTCTACTCAGCAAGTATATAATGGCAAAATGCTTTAAAATGACCACATTGCAGTACGGCATAACGCTGCTCAAAAGGGGAAATTACAAGGCCACAGTGGATATGAAGGATGCCTACCTACATATACAGATAAATAAACAACAGATGAATCAACAACACAAACAGTTCCTCTGGATTGTTGTGGACAAAGTACACTACCAATTCAAAGTCTAACTTTCTGCTATAAAATCTTGTGCCTTGTTGTGATGACTGTACACTTAGGGAGGGATCCAAATTTCTCCCTACCTAGATTACTGTGAGGTTGCCAGAAATGGCGACAGAAATGCCAGAGAGACATTCAAACAGTCACGCTTACCCTTCACAGGCTAGAGTTTTCCATGAGCAGAGAAAAATCATCCTCAACACTAAACAGGAGAAAGTGTTCCTGGGGGCAACACTGAACTCAAGAGAGACAAATGCAACCCCTGTATACAAATGAGCCCTGGCATTGGGAGACCAAATTCACCTCGACCAGAGGGGACAGTAAGGACCTCAATGAAACTCCTGGGAGGACATGATTTCTCCTAGTGTTCGTAGGCGCAGATAATGTTCCTTCTTCTTTGGATATCAAAAGGGCTTTGGTGATCTATTTGGAGAGATGAAGGGATTCTAGAAAATCTCAGTCCCCCTTTACCTCTTTTGAATACACAAACAAAGGGGAAGAAGGCAGCAACGGGGACCATCAGCAGGTGGATCAACAAGCAATTTCCCAAGCTTACGTTTCTATGTCAGCACTATGACGAGGAGGGCTATCTTAAGAGTAATGGCGATTACCAGTAAGTTACTTGTTCATTGGAAGAGTAAGAAGCAATTTCGATCAGAAAAGCTGTGCAAAGGCAACACTATCATGTAAATTGTAAATTGATACTTGTATAGCGCACTACTCACCCGCAAGGGTCTCAACTTCAAGGCGCTTGTACGAATACCGCTGTGGAACCCATCCTGGCTTTCCCTGTGAGGCGTCCACTCCTGGGCACCCCCAAGGTAGAGGCCAAGCATCCTTAGCATTGTGGGGGCCGTTGTGGAGATTAAGCAAGCTATTGCCCAGAGTTGCAGAGTGGGACTCCATGATTGGAATGGCACCGAGGCAAGAATTATCAGGTCCGTGGAATTTTTGAGCCCAAGATCATGGTACCTAAAAACATGTAAGATCATTTGTGCATATGATGCGATACAGATTAATACACAGACAGAAATACTTTATTGATCCTATATAAGTAATATATACATATTTATAATAGGGAGGATGGGGAATAAGGGAATTTCAAAGGAGAAGGAGAGTGTAATAGTGAAGTCGGTGTGGCTGCTTTCAAAGTTTAGAACATATTTTCTTTAGAGCATTTTTGAAGGTTAGAAGAAAAGAGGTGGATCAGAGATCTAGGACCGCACCACAATGGGCTTCAGAGTCGCAGAGCCGAGCACCTTTTTTATGCGCTTACAGGCCATATAGAGAATTCAATTAATCTGATATTTATCTGAGTTGGTACTTTATTTACGGATCGTGTAGCTCGGAAACAGTGGACACTATTTCTGTTTCAGAGCTATTCTATATGGAAATAAAGAAATAACTCAAAAAAATTCACTGTCAAATTAATTCACTTTATGTTCTGTTCTGCTTGCGCATAAAACAGGCGTTTGGCTCTGCACTGTGTTATGTTGTGTTTCTAATCTTTATTACTGTGCACACATGTCATGTTCTGACTTGCTGTTGCTTCCAATTTGTGAACCCGTGTGGCGTTCTAGAAGCTGGGAGCGGCAGTGACTGTTGGAGAAAGCTGCTGACCACGGTCCGTTCCTGTTAGCTTAATAAAGATCATTTCTATCAACTCACAGCTTCATCGTCTTTCTAAGACTATCGACGATCTGGGAATTCAGAAAGGGGGTGCAAATCTACAGGCTACGAAGCTGTGAGGCAGTTCGGCACCCGATTTTCTAAGTGTGCTCGATGAGCTGGGCCCCTGGATCGATCCAAAAGGATTTCATGAGGAACTGACCTCCTTGGCCACAGTCAGGACTTTCAGGCAAGTGATTGCAGCGCGCGACTGGGGCAAAAGCGTAGAAACTAGAAAATTGCGAAGCAGCCATTATCATGGCACGCGATCACTTGTCAGGCAGTCTGCACGAGTATAGACTTGCACAGCTTAAACTTGCCGTTACCTGGAAACTGCGGAGACCGCTGTTTCACAGTGAAGCTTGTAGCGGTCTAGTTTATTCCCGTGCACCCCCCCTTCCCGGAAACACCACCACACTTTGTATCACTCTCTGGCCAGGCGTGGCCAGAGAGCATAAATAAAGGGGCCAGGGTCGCTCGTGACCTTCCGGCTGATACCACGAGTAATGTGTATGTCTCTGTCTGTCAGCAAAGCTGCGGCGCGCGCCAACATAGCACAATATCATCTGGGACCTACCTGCTCCCAATGACACTGGCGACGAGGATGGGATCGCAACGTGCCCCACAAAACCAGGAACTGCCCATGACCAAAGCCGGTCTGCCGGAAGGAAGGAAGTCCCAGCGCTGTACAGCGCGGCCGGCGCTTCTGCACATGACTGAGAACTCCTGCCGAGTGTGAGGATCGGAAGCGCCCTGTAATTATATGCATCATCTGCCCTGCCAGTGAGTCCTCGCAAGCGGAGACCCCAGCGCCCGCTTGCGCGTTCAGCCTACGACGCATTGAGTGCTCCCGGATCACAGCCCGGTCGAGCCCGCGTCAGTGAAGATGGTGCGCGCATGCACCCTGCCGTCTCCTGGCTCCTGCCGGCTCCACAAACATAAGAGAGCGAGCGCGACGTCAGCGCCCTGCTGGTTTTAACGAAGATGCCGCCGCTCGCCACAAACTTCAATTGGGGCTGAGTAGACAAACAACCACTTGCAAAGGCAAGTCCCAGAATACAAAAGGGGACAATAAACAGTATATATGAACATTGGGCAGAGTAAACCATCAAGCACTGGTAAATGCAAGCCACAGAACAATAGAAGGGACAATGAACATTGGCAGAGACACATTGTAAATCTGGAAAGTGGCACTAAACACTGGCAGCAGCGTCCAACACCACAAAGGGACTACACCAGATTAAAGCCACACCTGGAGAAGACCGCAAGATAGCCATTGACCATGGTTGACCAGGCATCAGCGGCAGCACAAAGCCAGTAGCCCCTGCAGCAACACCTTCTCACCTGCATTCCCAAGTCAGTGTACTTCCCCCGTTTAGCGAATAGATTGACCCTGCAACGGCGTCACCCAGGTGGAAAGTGTGGATCAGCCGTCTCGAAAACTATTTTATAGCAACTACGGAAACAGATGGAGCTGTAAAAAGGTCACTTCTGTTGCACTTCGCAGGGGCCGAAATATACAAGTTGTTTTCACACCTCCCGAACACAGAATCACAGACAGACTACGATGCAGCGGTCAGAGCTTTAAATGCCCATTTTGATCCTCATCTTAACCCTGATTATAAACGCTTCAAACTCCGACAAGCTCGTCAGAGAGAGGGGAGTACATGGACACGTTTTACGCATGTCTCCGCGAATTAGCAAGCTCATGTACCGAGGATGACCAGGTGAAGGAAGTACGGGCGCAAGTCATCCAAGGATGCCGCATCAAGACTCTGCGGACCATCATTCTTTGACAGCCTCGCATCTCTCTTGAAGACATACTGATCCTAGCACGATCGCATGAGCTATTAGAACGTCCGGGCGTACGCCATGGAAGCTGCACTCAACCCAACAACCGAACAGGTGGTGACCATCAAAACAGAACGAGTGGATGCCATTCGCGCAATGACTCGCAGTGGGCGAGGAAGATGGCCTAATAGAAATTCACGACAGCCACAGTGTGGATACTGTGGGAAGGAGGAGTACCCCCAAGACAACTGCCCGGCAAGAGGCAAGACCTGTACAAAATGTGGCAGTCCCAACTATTTTGCGAGTGTATGTCGAGGAGGAACGCAGAACAGAGGAATCCCAGGGTGGAAGCCGCCATCCAGAACAGTGAGGCAACTCACACTGAAAGAAACTGCCACCTCGAAGATACCAATGACGGCAGTACACCGTCGGCAATATCTGGAAGACTCATCCTCAGATGACGAAGAGGAATGCCACCTCATCTCCTTCGTAAACGACCTCAAGCGAAGACCTCGTCCACAACCGACGTGTGCCATCGAGATCGCCGGGTCACCTGTAACGGCCCTCCATGATACTGGGGCGTCGGTGTACGTCATGGGGTGTCAACACTACAAGAAACTAAATCAAAATCCTCACAAATGGAAGCCAGACACCGCTTCCCTTGAAAGGAAAAATGTCTGTACAAGTCAAGTCAGAAGACCATGAAGTTACTACGACATTCCACGTAGTTGACAGGGAGGCAGACATATTAGTCGGGAGTCACACAGCTAAAGACCTGAGTCTGGTCACATTTGCGAATGCAGTGAAGTCACTTCAAACAGAAGACATCCTAGAGCTGTTCCCACAGCTATTTGAGGGCTTAGGGAGTATAAAGAGGCCACCAATAAAACTACACATCGACACAGCTCTGAAACCCATCGCCTTATGGCATCTAAGAATACCATTTCATCTAAGGCCACTAGTGGAACAAGAACTCTTGAAGCTTGAGCAGCAGGGAGTAATAGAAAATGTGACAGGTCCAGACCCATGGGTATCTCCCATGGTCATCGCCGAAAAGCCAAGGCAACCAGGGAAGATCAGGGTCTGCATTGATATGAGAATGCCTAATCAAGTGATTAGGAGAGAGAGGCACCTGACGCCTACAGTCGACGACATTCTGGCTGACCTCAATGGGGTCTCAGTGGTTTTCAAAACTAGACTTAAACGCTGGCTACCACCAGCTGAAACTAGCTAAAGAAAGCAGGTATTTTACCATGTTTTCAACACATCTGGGGTTTCGACGCTACAAAAGATTAAACTTCGGGGTATCTTATTTATGCTCTCTGGCCAGGAGTGGCCAGAGAGCATAAATAAAGGGGCCGGGGTCGCTCGTGACCTTCTGGCTGATACCACGAGTAATGTGTGTGTCTCCGTCTGTCAGCAAAGCTGCAGCGTGCATCAACATAGCGCAATATCATCTGGGGCCTACCCGCGCCCCATGACAAAGCTATCACCGCATGGAGATGCCTGTGTGGCGTCCTTACTTCGCGAGTGTCCCCGCAACACGAAAGAATGTCGTGCCTCTCTCAGAAGGGTGATGCACTCCGTGCCTTTAGCACGGAAGGACACTGCATGTTGCCTAGCAACTGGTCAACGCTGCCAGCGTGCTCCCTTAATTATTTCGGAGTCACCTGCCAGTTTGGACTAACTCTGACAGGCACAGCATCACTGGCCAGTTTTTTTTTTCGGTTACGTTGACAAGCACGGCTTGGTTCTGTTTTTTTTCTCTAGGCTTTCTAAACTGTGGCATTGGATTATGGTTACAAATGCACCTTCCTCCTCAATATTTCCGTTTGCTCTTTGGGGGCAGTCATTTTTAGCAACACTACAACAACAGGAATTTTCACTAGCCTATCACAAGCAACCCGGTGATAGGAGCACCTTTTCTTTTAATAGTTGTTCTTCGGTGACTGACTCACTTGGTCAACACTTGGCCTATCTGCCTGTACCACATCATGGCTACCCATAACATTGCTGCTCCTCCGGCATTTTTGGAACACCCAGGCCAGCCTTGCATGGGATGGGAGGACTGAAAGATAGGTATTTGGAAGCAATTGGTGGCATTGACTACATATCTAAAAGGAAATTGGCTATTTTGAAACATAGTTTGGGGAACGAGGGTAGAAAAGTACTGAAAACTCTACCTATAGAAGGTAGGAACGTTGATGCAGAATCTGATGACGAAGGACAATTATTTGATAATGCCTTGAAAGCGTTATAAGAAAGCTATGGGGAAAAGATTAGTATTGTCATAGAGCGTCACAAATTGTTTTCCCGGGCTCAATCTCATGGAGAGTGGATAGATCAGTTTGTGGCTGCTTTAAGGAGATTAGCTGTTTCTTGTAAATTTGGTGAGCTCAGAGATGAGATCATACGGGATCAGATGATCAATAGGACATGCAATACTAGAATACATGAAAAATTCTTAGGTCTTAAGGATCCCACTCTTGAAAAAACAATGGAATTAACCAAACGTATTGAAAACACATCCTTATATGTTAAGGCATTAAGTAGTGAAACCATCAAGGGGGAGGTCAGTGCAGAAAAATCTTGAAATGAGTGTGCTATAAAAAAAAAACATACACAAATCTAATGCAGAACCTAATGTGAGAACCAAACCCTTAGCAAATACTAAGACCAGAATATGTTTCAAGTATGGAAGCACAAGGCACACAGCGCAATTTAGCAATTGTTCTGCAGTGAACAGTACATGCTACAAATGCAAGAAAGTAGGACATTTTCCATAGTTTGCAAACAAAGCCAAACAACCAGGTTCAGAATTCAGTGAATATGGTAAGCAAAGAGACCTTTGTGCCAAAAAAGGTAAATGGCAGTGATGATGACAGTGTTGAGGTGCTGATTGCAGATGGTGATAAAAATGAGCTAAACATTTGTCCTTATCACCCTCTTAAGTGTACCATCACCATAAATGGGAAAGAGATACTGATGTGGACAGATTCATGCTCTCCTTTCACATTAATTGACTGAAAAACATGGGAGAAAGTAGAATCAGAGAAGTTATCTACCACTTATGTTGAGCCCGAGGGTTATGGTGGTGAGAAACTACTGGTTTTAGGTTTTTTTTAAACTGAATTAGAGTAACTTGATAGGAAGCCGGTGAGCAAGGTTTACGTGGTTGAAAAAGGAAGATCCTTGTTAGGTTAGAGAGAACAAGTGGTTATGGGTATGATACTCGACCCCAATCATTATAAACAGGTTCTATTAACTTCATCCCAGTTTGAAAACAAGTGGGTCAACCTGTTTCCCAGGCTATTCGGGAAGGAGTTGGGGTGCCTCACCAAGTTTGAACACCGCTTAGTGTTGAAACAAGGGGTGTTGCCGAAGGTTCATAAGGTCAAGAACATTCCACTTTCTTTAAGAGGTTTGTTGACAGATGAATTGCAAAGGCTATGCAATGAAAAAGTAATTAACATATTGAAACCTCGGAATGGTTAAGTCCTATAGTGATTTCTAGGAAACAGAATGGCAAAATTCGGATGTGTGTCGACCTCAGAGCTCTCAATAGTTGCATCTGGATTGATCGTTATCCTTTTACCCAGAATCAATGAAATGTTAGCCAGTGTGAAGGGAAGGAAGTACTTCACCACATGGGATTTATCCAGTGCACACCACCAGATTTTGCTTGAGAGGGGTTTGAGGCATTTAACCTCATTTATAACACCGGAGGGAGCATGCCAATTCATTTGCATGCCCTTTGGTCTCGCATCTGCAGTTTTCCAAAGAGTTATGGAGGGAATACTGAAGGACATGTCAAATGTCTTGGTGTTTCAAGATGATGTGTTGATTTGGGGAAAGAATGTAAATCACCACGACACTGTACTCAAGGTGGTGCTACAGAGAGTGGAGAAGCAGGACTATCCATTGAGTTGGACAAATGTACATTCTGTACAGAGGCAGTAGAGTACTAGGGACACACACTGACAGTTGAATGAGTGAAACAAAAACTCAAATTAGTAGAGGCCATGGAAAAAAGCTCGTGTACCCCAGGACAAAGATCAGTTAAGGTCCTTCCTTGGTATCCAGAATACTATGCCAAACTTATACCATGTTGTTTCACTGACATGGTAAATCCTTTAACATAATTTATGAGAAAGGGGTTCAAATGCAGCTAGTTTGAAAATTGTCAACACGCTTTTGATGTTGTGAAAAGGTCCACTGTAAATGCTGTCAACCTGATACCTTTTGACCCAGAGGATAAAACCATAGTGGTAACCAGCAATTGTGATCTTGCGGAGGTACTCGTGCAAGTACATGAGGGAAAGGAATGGGTGGTTGCTCTCACCTCAAGTACCCTAAAAGGGGCGGAAACAGTGGTCGAAGTGTGCAGGACCGGCAGGGCACGGCGTGCCCTTAATTCTTTAATTCTATAGATTCCGTTCCCCTACTTTTTTATTTTGAACATGCGTCCCTGGACCTCAGAAAAATCCAAGGCCCGCAGAGAAGGCTGGCATTAGTGGCTGTTCGGGGACGGGCGGGGAGCAGAGAAGGAAAAGGTCTCCGTCTCTTGCTTCCTGCCCAGACAAGACAGTGAAGGTGTCCGCTTCTGCTCTGACGCTGGTAGCTGCCGCTGGTAGCTGCCCTCCCTTCTCTTTCTTACTCTTATTCCCTCTCTGTCTAACTCCTCCTCACTTACCGAAAACCGTCACTCAAGAAATGGTTCTCACCCTCTCTTTCTTCCTGTCGTTCATTTGTTCCCCTGTGAAATGGATGCAAAAAAGAAAAACACTTTTGCTGGAAATGCCGTTTTGACATTTTTCTATTCCAAAGTGCAGCCACGGAAATAATACGTTCAAAATATGAAAAATCAATAACTAAATAAAGCAAGGCGGAGTGTTCTTAAAGTGGCCAGATCGGTTTTATTCAAAACCCCCAAAACATTAGCATCACTTTACTGAGTTTGCCAGTGAAGCGCTGTTTTACCCGGTGGGGAAGTGCGCCAAACCTGGAGGTACTGCAATACCTGGTTGATGGGTGGATTGGAAAACAAAAGGTGTACGGCGGCTTTGTGTTCACGAATGTGGGGGATATTATCAAGCACGGCGTTAAAATTATCGCCGCTTTAGCAGCAGAAAACTGACGCTATAGCGGCAATAATGGGCTTGATAATATGCCGCAGAGAATTCCAATAGAAGCCCATGTTGACACCAGAACATGGGCTTCTATGGGAATTCTCTGCAGCATATTATCAAGCCCATTATCACCGCTACAAAGCGGCGATAATTTTAACGCCGGTTCTTGATAATATGCCCCTTGGTCTTTTTAAACCATACTGCTTACGTTTTGTAAGCATATAAGCAGGGGACATTGAAATGGGTCTTTTCTGGGCCCTGTAGCTTTCAGGCAGAAGCACTCACTGATTTCTGAATAGTGAGTGTAAAAGCGTTAAGTTCACCATGTTGTTCGTGCTTACATTTCACATGCTTTATTTAATCTTTCATACCCTATGAGTGTTTGCTTTTTCCAGGATGTTGTTACTTTTTCCTTTAGGCAGCATATTGCTCTTGCCTAGTGCGTAATTTGAATTGAGTCGCATCCAGTTGTTTATAGCAGGTCAAATTGGATTGTAGTTGAAGGCAGTGTGAATTTCTCTCAGTGGGGCAGTATGGTGTTCAGTGAGGGAGCGGCTGTAACACTGGGGGCAGAGCTGCCGAATTTAGAACTGGGGAACCAGGTTCAGCCTTCATGAGCAGTCCCCAGACCACTCTCCTGAGGGAGCACATTTCCATGCTAGACCTTAGAAGGCCCCGTAAATCCGTAAAAGCCCTGGTGTTTTAGCACCAGCAGGTGGACCCTAGCAGTGGCAAGTGTGGGTTCACCTTGAAGGCTTGCCCACCACAATCTATGCTGAAGTTCACCTCCAGTCTTGCAGGCCTACGAAGTAGCAGACCCTAGAGCAACAGTGAGGTCACAGGACCCCTCAGAAGAGCTGGTACTAGGGTGGTGCGACCGGTGTGACCGCAACGGGTGCTGACTTTGAGTGGGGACGTTGTATATTATGGTTTTAAAATCACTTGCTGCCTCCTTCCTGGCCTACAGCAATTTTCGGCAATAATAAAAATATCATGATAACTCCGGTGAATAAACGTCTTACTAGAGCGAGATCGGAGCATTGTCTAGTGGAAGTTTTGACTCATGGAAAGATAGTGCAGAGGGTTAATGTGCCTGCTGCTAAGAACATGTACCATGTCCATCACAAAGTGCACATATTGTAAATAGGTCAGTGGGTTACTGCTTTTGTCAGTAAGATCCTTTTGCTACTTGCAGTTTATAAATTAAAATCCTAACAAAGAACAGTGAGCTATTAACTTTTATCTTAGAGCTGCATACAAACTGCAAGGTATAAACTAGAGCTTTATGGGTTTTTTCCCTAAGCCTTTGATTATCCTAATGTTGCAAAAAGTGTTCATTTGGATAGAAATTAGTAATGATTATTAAAGTGAACCCTCAATCATGGTATTACGTTTTAAATTCTGAGTTTGTGTTTCTCAAGATCAATCACTATTAAACTATACTGCCTACTAATATGGTTGTCGTGTGACTCCTACACCTTGTAGTCCTTTGTCTTATGTAACATTTCCCATACAGTGATTTACACACGTAAAATTGATTGTCTCTGTGTATATTGCTGACAACAGAAAATCCATGGCTCAGAAACAAATGGCTTGTGCTTCCACTTTTAAGCATATTTGGGACATTCTGTGATTAGAAACATATCCCACTTTGTGAATTTATTTTAATGTCAATAACTCATATTAATCGTTAAATAATCATGTGTATCCATTGGTTGTATTACATAACATAATAAGCTGTAACTGGTTAGTGAAATGCCAAATAAAAACTAAAGATTGGGATGGTTTGCCAATCCTGGCCACACCTCTAACTCCGCCCACTGATCCAATCCTCAGGTTATTCCCGGCCTCCGATTCTCCGCCCACAGTTCCCCTACTTTTTTTCCCCACTTCGACCACTGGGCGGAAAGCACGTACTCAACCATGGAGAAAGAAGCCCTTGCCTGTTGGTGGGGTATACAACATTTTCGAATTTTTGTGTGGGGGCTAGAATTCGAGTTACGAACTGATCACAAACCCCTAGTGGATCTATTTACCACAACTGGGGCAAGTAAAGCTACACCTCGCATTACGAAATGGTTATATCATCTCCAAGAATACGTCTTTGCAATAAAGTATGTGCCTGGTGTGAAAAATATCAATGCAGATTGCCTATCCAGATTACCATTGGGGCACAGTGAGGAGGAGGGTGTTGAGGAATGAATGGTGGCCGAAAATATAAGACTTGGGTTGTGCCATTGGAGAAGAGGAGTGGAAGGAAGCTGTGTTGGAGGACCAAGCCTTGGTAAAACTGATAGATGATCTTCCCAGATACAATGGGTGGAACAAACAGGAAGAGCTGTTACCATTTAAGTTTGCATGGGATGAACTCTCCGTGGAAAATGGTATTACAGAAGGAATGAGAGATTGGTGGTACCGAGGGGTTTGAGGGAGAGAGTCGTGAGTTTGCTTCATGACGGACATGGTGGCATGACGGGCATGGAGAAAAGAGCTTGCATGGATTTTTGGTGGCCAGGGATGGATAAGCAAGTAGAAAGATGTGTGCGTGATTGCATTCCCTGTGCTTGCAGCGATAAGTTTCACAAGGTTCAGGAGACGTCGATATGCCCAATATCGTTACCCAGGAAACCATGGGAAAGGTTAGCCATGGACATTTGTGGCCCCTCTGAAGGTTTAGGTGCTAATGAAAAATATTTCATTGTTATGATGGATTGTTTTTCAAAATGGCCGGAAGTGGGATTTGTGAAGGAGGTGAAGACAAAAAATGTGATTGCATTCTGTGAGGACATATTTTGACGTGTGGGGTGTGCGGCAGAGGTGTTAACCGACAATGGTCCTCAATTTGTGTCAGAAGAATTCAGCAGCTTTCTGAACAAATGGGGTACTAAACATTGCCAAACCCGTTTATCATCCAAGGGGAAATGGTATGATAGAATGGTTTAACCGTGTTTTGAGAAAAAGCATTCAATTGGCAAGGCATAGCAATCTGTGTTGGAAGGATCCGGTGAAAGAGTAGTTATGGAATTATCATGTCGCACCTCATTCAGCAACGGGTGTCACATCTTTTAGTCTGCTGAAGAGTAGGGTGCCTTGTACAGCAGCAGCACCGGCATGGAGCTGGTGCAGTTAAAGTGAATCATAAAGAATTATGTGAGAATGTGGACAAGTATCAAATGAGGTACACACTGTGTCAAAATGATAGACTGAGGAAAGAAAGCAAAGAATTTAACAACGGCATGACTGTCAGCGTGCACACTGATCATCTCAATAGGAAAGGATGTTCCAAGCTATCGACACCCAAGGTGATTGGTGAAGTAAGGGGGAATGTTATAAAATTGGATGATGGAAAATGGTGGAACACTAGGAAATTGGCATATCCAATGAGGCAGAAGGGAGAAAGTGGGTGAGAAGGTGTGGGGTGAGAATGGAAGGTCCTAGGAAATTGGAAGGGAACCTGGTGCACGATGCAAATCCAGGCCCAGATACTTGGAAGCAATTGTTTGCAATTGAGTTTTGCTGTCTGCTTATGTTACATTATAGATGCTGGACCGCAACCTGTTGCCTGGCACTTCACTTTATAGCTTTGTATTTATAGTTTGCATTGTCCGCATATATTTTATTATTAGTATATAAGCTGTACATTTCCATTCAGGAGGGGAGATGTGTTATGTTTGTACTCTTTATTATTGTGCACACGTCATGTTCCTGACGCGCTGTAGCTTCCAGTTCGAGAACCCGTGGGGGTTCTAGAGGTTGGGAGCGGCAGTGACTGTGGGGGAAGCTGCTGCGCAGCCCGGGGGCTGTGACTGTTAGCTTAAAGATCATTTCTATCAACCCACGGCTTCATCGTCTGTCCAAGACACTGTGCTAGGAAAGCCATCATGTGCGGCCCCTCGGTGCGGTGCTGGGTGTCTTTTTTCGGCGTTTCAGGTGGCTCAAGTAACAACATATACCTTTTCTGAGCTAGTGCATGAAATCTAGGCAGCAGAAGTCGGAAACAGTGAGAAACAATTACTGCTCACGGTTTCCGAATCGACCTGTCCGCATTCCATACATTTGGAGAAATTCCGAGTTCTATGAATTAACTTCAGACACCACCAATGCAAGGAAACAGGCGCTGGGCTCTGCACTGAGCTACCACAGCCCTCATGATGCGCCCAGAGGCAGCTGGACATGTGGATTCACTGCCAGTGATGGGGGTGGGGGCTAAACAGAGCAGGAAGCTTATGAGTAGCAAGGAGCTTTAAATTAGCAGAGCAAAGGTTGCACAGTGGCACACATTGGGCTAAAATATACGAACTGTAGATTGGCCTTAAGGCACAGTACTTTGCAGAGCAATCCCTCTGCATTAAACTGAGATTGCTTTTTTTTAGCGCCTACTACTCCTGACAAGGCGTAGAACTTAGTGCACGCATTGTAATCTTACTCAATATCACGACGGACACTGTTTCCAGTCCCGAACTTTTCACTCATAAATCATTGCTATAAGGTGTGTTTACTTCATTGTAAGCAAAGCAAAACTACGACTCCCATAATGCATTCTGTGTAATATAAAACCCCATAACTGGGAGCATTACTGGTTAAGGCATAGAATTAAGTTCATGAGTCTTTTAACCTCTCCACTGCCGCCTTTCCTCCAGGCCTTCTATCTACCTACCTTACTAAAGCGCTCCATTCCTTCAAGCTTTCTTTGCAGTTTGCAAATCCACGTATATACGTACATCTAAGCGTCAACACATAAATATATTTCCATGCTTTTGCAAGAGTTCACCAACCTTCACTAATACCAAAAGCATATGCATCAAACTTTAAATTTTTGTTATTGTATCCGGCCACCTTTGTACAGCGCACCATTACTCTGTACCTATGTTTGCACTTCACAAATCCACACAAACATCTAACCAGGTTAAACACATAAATCAATTTACAAGCTTTTACAAATAGTCACCAACACTAAATGGTGTGTTTGATCAAACACACAGAAAACTGTATTATATCCTGCCAACTTTGTGCAGCGCTGCATTGCTCTGTAGCTATGTTTGCGCTCTACAAACCCACATACATAGATACACACACACTTACACATGCATAATTCTAACTCTGTTAAACACATAATTCAATTTACAGGACTTTACAGTAATTCACCAATATTCACTAATACCAAACTTGTGTGCCTGATCAAACACAGAGAAAACTGGGCAGTATCCTGCCCCCCGTTCGGCAGGGCTCTGCACTAGGGTTGTGCTTCACAAGTCTGCATAAAAACACTATGAATCCTGTTAACACCACACTCATTTTAGGGATAAAACTTTTGTCGACGTTCACTGGGAATCACAAATACTAGAGCTATTAGTTAATGACATATATGAAATAAAAAGATATGATATTGTAGTTCAACAAAGTCTACAGCGAGGGCTTTCTGCGGGTTTGGAGCGTGCCTCAGTCTCAGGCCTAAGAGGTCGATCAATAAAGCCAAGGGCAGAAGGGGATTTCCACTCTGGCCAGGTCAGCCTCCATGTAATCGCCCTTGAGCTCAGCAGGCACTTCCCTACGCTGTGTGTCAATACAGGTTACTGTCCATGAGTCCCCGAAATAAAAAGAATGGAGGCTTTGTGGGGCGCTGGGCCTCCGATCAGATGCCACCTATTGATTGGTGTCAGACTAATTAAGAGAGTGGGCCTTCTGAAGGGGCTTGAGTCATTAGCAATCATCAGGAACTGAACGGAATTGAATTAGAAGGATTCTCCACATATGGACGACATCTGCAGTTTAATATGGGCTAAGAGGAACCGCTCTGCCTATAGAATACATAATGACATGCAAAATGTCCTACCGCTCAAGTTAACTTGTATATGGTCAGGTACAGCCTTGACCCCCTCCTCCCTTATCAATACTAAGACAGTAACACGCTTAGCACAAGGAATTTTTTGGATTAGGGAGTCGTAAACCGCCGGCCGTATTTATTAACATAAAATTAAATCAACAATTTTTAATTATAATATTTAAACCTTTTAATCTATTAAAAACTATTTAATCCTCTTAACCCTCACAGTCCGGATTATGCATTCTGAAAATATCCAAAGAACCTGGAGAAATTCAAGAAATATTAATTGTAGTAATTTTTATAGAGCATGGTCAATACCCTTAAGGCAGTATTCATTTTTCTATAAACTTTAGCATAAACCTCAACTGTTAAGTCTCCTCTTTCTGTGTATCATTGGCTTATCTCATCTCTGTTTTTTTATCTTTGCATTGATAACTTCAAGACTACAAATGCAAATGCAAACTTCAAGGCAAATTAAAATCCTGGACAGGATGAGCTCCATACGGGGGAGTAAGTATATAGGACAAGGTATCCTCTTGTGGAACTTACAACAGCTATAAATTTACTGATAAAACAGATTTGTCCATCAAGGACACAATTTTCTAACTGCCACTTTATTTAACAAACACATGCATGTAATTTTGCATTAATTTGACTGGAATAATTGAATTAACACACCTGGATATAATCATTTGTGAAAGGAAAGGTTAAGACTGGAGACAGGTGTCTCTTATGATATGGAGTCTTATGGTAATGGAAGGCAGTAAACAAATACTCAATATAAGCTCCCCAGAGGTATTCCTAAAACGTATCAATCAAAAAAAGGGATCAACGCACCCGCTCAAACTCATCAAGCTACTCATGGACCAAGTGCAAACCATGCACAAAAACAGTACAGAGTGGCGAATACCTGGGGAAGTTTATATTGATTATTGGTTTTGTAACCCTGTCCCCTTGGTACCGAGGGGTTGCTCTTTATTGCTCACTGAATTGTAGGCAGAAACCTACAATGTGTATATTTCCACATTTCCTTGTGAATTGGACTATGGTTATCAGATGTTTTAATTTCACTAGGGACACATTTCTCCAGTACTTGTTTTTAACAATTCATTGAAATCTGCCACCTTGGTAAAATTGCTGCTATTGCTATGAACTATTACTACAACTCCAAGTGTGCATTAGGTTCCGAAGCCTTGTCGCTCATTCATGAAGACTATGGGCTGGGCACTTATTCATGTAGACTATGTGAAAAATGTTGCATGGATTAGACATTCTGAAAATGCCCTTTGAGCCCTCAGATTTGATGACAGGTTTCAGATTGAAAGGAATGTTTTGTTCTGAGTCTGCCCCAGGTCAGATCTCTATCAAGTGAAGGCTGCAGGGTAAGGAACTTCTGACATAGGCCTACAAAAAGCTGCAGTGCATTTTGGTTGGTCAGCTCTCTCTGTGTCATCAAATTATTATTTTTGTGGATCTGGGCTTTTCTGTTACAAATCATTGTTATCTGATGCAATCTAATACAGACACGTGGTTCAATAAAAGCGAAGTAGAAGAAAGACATAACTGGAGGGTGGTAGGCATCTCACTCCCCTGGGTTCCGGTGCCACTGCACCTGCTGCACTAGTGACAGCTACACACAGCCTCTCTCATCAGTCTCAACTTACAGGTATACTAACCTGATGGGGTGCGTATAAATGAAACCAATAATCAGGTACTATATGTGCATGATAAGAGCAGAAAGCAGGTAGGGGCACATGGTTACCTCGGACGGAGCTTCAGCCACTTAGCTCAACAGAGAACAGTAAATCCCGTTTACCCTGTGTTATCAGCATTGAATCTGTCCTTAAAAGAGGATCTTTTTGAGAGTCTCCCTCAGCAACAAAGTAAAGGGGAAAAAGTTACTTTACATAACTATTGTCCACATTTCTTGAGGCACACATGCAATGCTAGTGTTTTATTGAGGATTATTTGCATACCTTTGGGTCAGTCAGAAAATCACAATTCGATGTTTGTACTTAACTTGCAAGATTTAAGTACTCCCTGACTCCTCCTGGGATAACCTGTGAGAGCCTAGCAAAGCACTACAATCTGCCAGCCTTCCAAAGTCAACACAATTAGTACCATTAAATCAGTAAACAGCCACACCTGTAATTTAAAGTGCTTACGAGCTGCAAAACAGGAGCAAGAAGCGATGGTTCAAATCCAAGTTATTATTCAGTGGTTTTCAGTGGCGGCTGCTAGCAGGGAAAAGTGGTAGCACAGCACAAAGGACAATAATAACAAAAAGAAAAGTAAACTTCCCTGCAGCCAGCCACCTCGGTGTACTTCTGCTCCAGATGCACAGGCTCCCAGACTCCCCTGCGCCCGTCCAGACGCAGCTCTCGTACTGGTATTACCCAGCATGAGAGAAGCGCCGGGATTGGGTGGAGCAGGCTGGTTTTATGCTCCAACAGTGACTGGGAGCCTGTGCCTGCTGTTCCCCATGTAACAGCCTGGAGATGTCTAAGTGTGCATGTCGGTTTGGCCATCCTAAGACAGCCGGACAAACAGACATGCGCACTTGCAGTGCCCTTTGCCCACCACTCCTCCTGCTGCTGTTAGAAAATGGCCTCGGCTCAAGACTACGGCTCAGTCATGTAAAATAAGATGATAATAAAGCTATTTTATTAATTGCTTTACTATCAATTTATTTGACATGTTTTCATCTACTGGCTCCAGTAGTGGGGCGACGGTTCTTCGCTATAACAGTGGAGCTCCCATTGGGTTTGATTAACCCAGCCTTGTAAAAATGTTATAACTTTTAAATATAACACCCTATACTGATCCCATGCTTTTTTAGGCATGTAAAAATTAGATGCTACTACTACCCAATCGGCTGGCACTAAATGTACCGACCTTGGAAGGATGGAAGGCTGAGTCTCTACTGCCAAAGTACAAACTCATGACATTTATCTATAGCTCAGTATATAACAGTATTGGGTGTTAAGTTGTTTAGCCACTTCATCATCTTATTCAGGCAGCTCATTCATAAAGTGTTTGTAAATAATCCGTACAGTGGATGCGCAATAGCAGAACCCAATAAAAGCGATCTAGAGGCTGCCATGTCAATAGGCCGTTCAAAATAAGTTTAAACTGTGGTCCTCCAAGGATGAGAATTGAAAACCACGGACAACCGCTGTGTATCATGAGCATAAAAACCTGGAGATGAATGTTTACATTGTAATGTCTCGCACCATTTATATAGTGCCTATTACTCCCATGTGGTGCACTTAAGTGCTTGCCTACATGGGTAGCGTGCTACGCCATGTAGGGTGTGTGGTAGGAGGTGTGCTGTTTTCTTTTGATCCTGTGTGAGAAGTGTTTCCGTATTTCGCGTGGCGACCATCGAGGTGCGGTTATCATGTGATGGAGCATAGTGAGCAGCAGTGTGACGGCTGGAGAAGTGTGAGAGACCGGCGCACAGTTTATGGTTGCCGGAAGCTGGCAGATTTAAGCAGTTCTCCAGGTCCCTTTCTCATGTTCATAGTCCACTTAGCTGGTTGCTGGAAGGATTTTTTTTACCTGCTACCTTTACACATTGTGCATGAGGCCTCTGTTCAAAAGGGCAAAAATAAGATACAAATGAAAGCTGAACACGCATGACTAATAATCTGTTATATGTTGTTTTGTATTTTATGTATACATATAGTTGTCTTTCAGGTCATCATTGCCTTATGGGAACAACCCATCAAATTAAGGAGTCTAAATTACCATAGACACATTGTTTCCTTTCTCCACGTACAGCGCACATGGTGGAATGGTAATTATGCACGAAACTGACTTCCCGCCCAAGTAGGTTACGTTTACTTATTAGGTCCTGATAAAATACCATTAATCAAGGTAAGACAGAGGAGGCATAAAAAATATCGACCAGATATTAAGAGATCAATAAATTATTATAATCCCTTAATCTCTCTTTCGTTTTCAACCCTTAACAGGGGCCCCAATAATAAGGTACTCCCATAGGGGACTGCTAGTCAATTTTAACCATCACTCATGGACCAATCTACCTCTCACTGAGATTTGTTCCTTACTATGGGCACTCCAGACCTAGAAGCAAGATAAAAGATCTTCGGCAAAAAAGCCCCCTTGTGGGACCCGTTGGGCATTACAGCAATAACCCAAAGAGGAGCCTGGCCAGATGATGGAGCATGAAACTGGTGGGTGAGGACTTGTGCTTCAAATAAGAGACCCCTCTGATGACCCCAAAGGGGCACAAGTACTAGTTGTGGTATACTGGAACCCTCACAGCGGAAGCGCACACTGGTCGTTTTGATACAGACTGCAAGGGGTTGTCCCTTCTTAGAAATTAGATTGGATGAGATAAGATATATTAATATCGTCCCATATCTGATTGTCATTGTGAGACGTCAAGAGCAGCCGTAGTATGTAGCTGGTCGGGGCCTGCAGTGATTAACGAGTGGCCAGCGGCATGCGCAGATCTCTTCAGTTCGTCCAAGGCAGATCAATTGGCAATGGGTGGCTCAATTGCTGGTGGACTGGTGCAGTATGGGTGATGGGCGCGGCCCGTAGCAGTTTTGCCTTAGGTGAGTGTAAGAGAGTCAAGCAGTAAAAGATTATTACTGTGCAGCCTGCATGAACTGCAATGATCTGACGGCTGGGTGTCATATTATTATATATTGTATTGTATTTTAATTGCATTTATATAGCACTTATGACCTCTGATGAGGCATTGTAGCGCTTTACACTGGACAGCACGCTGGGTTATTTTTTTGAAGGGGGGGGGCTATTGTTGGTTTACATTATCTATGTGGTAGATTAATTAAATACCAGCCAGGTGTGATCTATAGTGGGAGGGCAAATCTGGGGGGTATTCATAGACGCTGCAGCTGATTGGGTTTTGTGGGGTCGCATGGAGTGGCTTGAAGGGGATGTTCAGATCTTTGAAATTCGGTTTGGTAATGTTTCAGAAGCAATCTCGAAACCCCAAACCATGCATTTCTATAAACAACTGATGAATAATCCTGGGACTATGTTTCATCGGTTCCTTGGCAAGAGGCATTTCTTGAACATGCTTCGGGTAACACCCATGCTCGGAGATAGGCAGGGGCCAAAGAGACTGAATTTCTGGAAGTTTACTTCCAAAACAGTAGACTTTAGGCCTCGTTCTGTGAGTCGACTCCTGTTACCCTTTGACCCGAAGGGCACTTGAGAAAGAAGGAGGCGCTCAGGACATGTTAACTGCCCTCGCAAGGAAATGGCATTACCATGTGATGACACAATTAACCTGGCAGGGGGCGCGGGGGCGCCTCATTAAAGAGTAATCCGTTTATTTATTCACTACTCCTGGCAGAGGCAGGGTCAGAGCACTAACAAATAATGCTGTTTGTGTATTATTTTTCCCAGAGATGAAAGCAGCAGTCCGGGAATCCCAGGAATGCCGCACCCCTCCCCTAAAACAATACATTAAAAGTCACTTGGGGTTGTTTGCAGGTCTCTTGGTGGCGGCGAGCTTTGTAGTTTCTGTGCTCAGTCCTGTGAACATTATTCGCTCTTCGGGTATTTGTGACAGGTCAAAAGCGTCGTTTAGGGGGGGAGAGGGAGGGGATTAGTGGACTGCAGAGACGCCTCGCGAAAGCACTGTGTAATGGTGCAATCCTCCGACAGACGCCAGTCACTTCCGGAAACCCCCAGGCTGATAGTATGAATAACGTATGACAATAACTTTTTTTTTTTTTAATATATAGTGGACCTTGTCTCACTTTCGCTTTTAAGTGCTGTAAGTACACAAATGTTACTATTGGTCAATACAATAGCTATCAATGTAGTGTCCTCGCGAGATGGGAGTTGTTGAACCGTCTTGCTTGCTTGAAATTGTAATTACATTGCAGGTTACGAGGGAGGGCGCTGCTCTTTGCAGCTTCCCATGCCTACTGCTCTTGAATGATGGAATTCAGTGGCGGCTTATACATCAGGTTACTTCATCCTGTTACTTCATCCTTCCAGGACATCCGGGCCTGCAAGGAGTATGGAAGGTGTAGTATAAATAGCAATACAATACAAAGAGCGCTTTTTGATGGTCCTAGGGCTAAGCTTGTTATCTCCCTCCCCTTTATGACATAAGTACTGTCTGGCGGTCCTGGAGGGCAGGCTCCGAGCTCCTCTTTCCTTAGGGCTTCATGATCCCAGTACTCAGTACTGCCTCATGGTCCCGGAGGGCTGCGTAGTATTTCCTCTCTCCTTAGCAGCACTATGACGCGAGTACTCCCTGCTGAGGCTCTTTCCTTAGGGGTTTGATACCAGTGCCTGAGAGTCCTAGAGGGTGGCGTAACTTCCTCTATCTTTAGCAGCTCAGTGACACAGGTGCAGCCTGAAGGTCCTACGGGATGGCGTAATATTTCCTCATTCCGTAACAACTCTGTGAAACGAGGACAGCCTGATGGCTGCAGAGGACTGCGTAGTATTTCCTCTCTCCTTACTGGTTTTGTGACACAAGGTCAGCCTGATGGTCCCAGAGGACTGCATAGTATTTCCTCTCTCCTTACTGGTTTTGTGACACAAGGTCAGCCTGATGGCCGCAGAGGACTGCGTAGTATTTCCTCTCTCCTTACTGGTTTTGTGACACAAGGTCAGCCTGATGGTCCCAGAGGACTGCATAGTATTTCCTCTCTCCTTACTGGTTTTGTGACACAAGGTCAGCCTGATGGCCGCAGAGGACTGCGTAGTATTTCCTCTCCTTACTGGTTTTGTGACACAAGGTCAGCCTGATGGCCCCTGCGTAGTATTTCCTCTCTCGTTACTGGTTTTGTGAAACAAGGTCAGCCTGATGGCCCCAGAGGACTGCGTAGTATTTCCTCTCTCGTTACTGGTTTTGTGAAACAAGGTCAGCCTGATGGCCCCAGAGGACTGCGTAGTATTTCCTCTCTCCTTACTGGTTTTGTGAAACAAGGTCAGCCTGATGGTCCTAGAGGGTTGCGTAGTATTCCCAAGCATACAGCCTAGAGGGCCTGAAGGAGCGTCTAGCCAGTCCGCTCCACCCAATCCTGTTGCTGGATGAGGGAAAGGGCAACGGGACGGTAAAAAAAGTGCTATGGCGGGCCAGGGCTTCCGACGGGTGGTGGAGGTGGGAGGGAGGAAGGTACCTCAATCACAGTGCAAACAACTCTAATCAAGATGAAGCCATCAGTACATCGTTTATGCTCCACATGAAAGTAGAGGAAGTGAAGCCGGCACTTGCTGGCCAATTAGAAAGGTAGAACATAAGAGTGACACTGAAGCCAGTGAATGGAAAGGAATGAGGGGCTCTAAGCCCCTGGTAGTACACAGTATCGCTCAGAAGTGACAGCACATTCCTCTGTCTCAGGTGAGACCTAAAAAACAGACTTGAAACATCATAAAAATCTGTCACCACCTAGGCGGTCAAAGGCACTTTGACCAAAAATATGCTCTTTATAAATGTTATATTAAGCTGAATTAGCACTGTCTGCCATTTTCATCTGCCTCTTGGCGCTTTCAGTGAGTAAGAGCCTAGTGGCAGTCACAGCTAGAGGGGCCTGCGTGGAGATCCTGCACTGGGGGCTTCTTTTTAAATCCATGCCTAGGTGCTTGAACGAAGCCTAAATGTGAACCTTTGTCCTGAAGGAATTGTCTCTTTTTTGCAGTGTAGGGCCTTGCTACTTGCAGGCAGCCACCTCTTCTCGCTTGCTTTCTCCACGTGCTCTCTGTCCCCCTAAACTGGAATCATCGGGTGTGGCTCATCACTGAAGAGGTTTCTTGGGGAGTCTGGTTTCGACTCAGGGCTTTCTAACTCCCTGTGTAATTATGTAAGAATGGGGGATTTGTGTTTGTGCCATTGGTATTATTGTGCGGATGACGTCATGTACTATTAAGTTGCGCATTCATTCTCATAACCACGCACCTCATGAATTTGTATTGAGTTATTTCATTCACATCCTCTTTCCTCGTGCTGATGGTTAATTGTACACACCCCTCACCTCTTGGCTGCCCCCCAAGATCATTTGCATCCCTGTTGTCTTAGCAGTTTCTGAGGACCGGGTATTTGCCTCGCTTCATAAACCAACATTATCTTTGCAGTATGTAAATCAATAATTACTGAGCCTGTGAGTCTCCTATCTTACACAGGCCCAGGTCCTTTATTATCATAAACGCGCCTGATCCTGTGGGGCGCACTGCAACCACGGATGCACCATCAGTTTTTGGTCACCCAGTGGCCATGGACAGCACATACCACTCAGTAGCTTGATAGTTCAAACAGCTCCTCACTTTGCTAAATCCGGTTTATCCACCGAAAACAGATGGGGCTGGTAGCACATGTATGTCTGGGATGGTATGCGGCAGTCCTGGTCTAATTGACCATTCCCGCACGATAGTTAAGCTACTCTGTGATATGTGTAGACCCAAATTGTGACTGCGGCATGTAAATTAAGAAGGATCATTGCCTTTGATTGCCTCTCTCTGCTGCCCTTATTTGGAATGTGTGACCTTCTCTGGCATCATCTTCACCTTCTCAGCAAACAAATGATCAATGTCATCTCCCTACCTGAAAACTGTCTCCATCCTTCAAAAAGAGTTGACTTATAACCATAACGCATAGGTTTTGTCACTGTTTCTCGTGCAGTGCGGTCTACATTAATAGGACCATGTAGCACTAATTGTCTATGTCCACACTTACCAAGCTTGTCCTTTTCATCCAGATGTGATCTATATTAGGCATTCCAGGAATGTGTGCTCTCAGATGTGATGATTTACTGCCCTTGAATAAGCAACGAGTCATTCAGCCGCAAAGTTGATGATGTGCTGGCTACGCGATGCTAAGTTTTCTTACGATGCATTCCTTCACTGCATGCCCTATCTTACATGGATGTCCCAAAAGACAACACTTGGTTACATCACATTCTCCAAAGCACTTCTTTGGCATTGCAAAGTCCCTCTCCACAAGGACAGTGATTTCACTAAGTGAAGACCTCAGTACCGCTCGTACTGAGGTTCTCGGATTTGAGTTGGGACATTATTACCTAATGATTCATACAATAACTTATATAATTTGAATGAATGAACATATTTGTATATGAGTGTCCAGTGCTGCACACTGACAGTACTAAGGAAACACCGATCAAGACAAAGAAATAACCAGCAAATTTCTCTGGGACAGATTGTGCTGACAAATGCACGTTTTGGTTTTGGCATTCTTGTGATTGTTGACGTGTTTCTCCCTGCTTGCTTGAGGCACGGCCTTCTTTCTTACAGGTACACTCTCCCAGCATTAGAGCTTTTAAAGTTATGGCGACACCTGACTGCATTGCAGAACATGTCTATCAAGATACAAGCAGAAAACCTTTGAGAGTGTTTATAGAGCAGATTCACAACGCCTTTTCAGACCATTCCTATGGCGTCCTGATGATTTTTGGCCAAGAGATCTTGTCATATAATTGTTGAATACCCCCTTGATGATGCTATAAGAGGTGGCCTGTCAAGAATGGATGTGATCCAGACTGTGCTTAATTTGAGCCGGTGGTTTCGGTTGCTGGGCACTGGCACTTAATGTCAACATTGGCACTTATGACACATAGTGGCGCTGTCTGTCTAATTTAGAAATGAGCATAGAAACAGTTGTTTATTAATTCAATATACATTAAAAGGGACTAATACTTAGCACCCCAGCCATTCTTAGAGTGTTGCAGGGGCGTAACACAGGCCCCCGCAGTGCGGGGGGGCCCCAAGCTGCAGGGGGCCACCTCCGCACCATACTCAGTCCTGAGAGCTCCATAGTAAATACGGAGTGGGGGCCCCTTTATGTACTTTGAAGGGGGGCACCCTAAACTTTCGTTATGCCAGTGGAGTGTTGGGCACCTGGAATAGTCTGAATTGTCACACTGGTGGGAGTGCGAAGGTTAGTAGTTGTGTTGGTACTGTCACTGACAAGCTGGCAGGGGCAATGGGTGGTGAAAGAGGCAGGGCCTTCTGACCAGGGCCCTGGCACTTATTGTTGTACAAATGATGCACTGTTGCGTCACCCAGAGCAAGCATGACCAACAGGAGAGCCCGATACAACAACGTGTTTGTTTAGAGATCAAAACACCTCCACAAAAATATCACAATCTACCAATGTTTAACAACATCAGATTAAAGCATAATATCAAAGCATAGTAGAACTGAAGTGTGACATTGTATAAAATAAAGTAGCATAGTTAAAGGAAACATGACGGCATGGAATGTCATAAATTAGCAGCACAAACAACGCATGCTTGTTCAATTAGGTCCTGAGGCGCCACTCCACAGCACACCAAAACATGAAGCAAAAAGGCACTACCCCGCATACACGTGTCCAGCAGTTTGAAAAGTGTTCCTTCCACAATTGTATCACTGCTAAAAGTTGTAATCAATAAAGGGTGTTTACGCTTTGGGCTAGGAAAATTTGGTCGACACAAATGGAACTAGAAATACGTTTTTTAAAGAATTCCCTTTTAAAACGTGTAGAGCGTGTTATCACTGCACGTTTGTCACAGAAATGATAAGCGCGCGTAGTAAAGCGCGTAGGGGGCCATGGATATGCTGAGAGGTCAGCAGGTTTGTTAAACGCCCCTTTGAAGAGCTGCATGATGTAGATCACCCCAACAACAGGTGGTCCCGGGTACCCATGACGGGCCGGTGTCCGCCGCCCTCCTTTGCAAGGTGTTTGTGGGGAGCCGCCATATTGGTTTGGAATTTGATAAGCCCACAGGGGCTCAGGAAGTTGGCGCCATTGTCTGACGCGCGAGAGCCAATGGCTCGAGAGGGCCTTATTGGCCAGTGACGGCCTCATTTGCACTTCACTCTCTCTGAATGGCACCTTTGCATGCCAGTTCGCACGGAACCCGCTCCATGTGAATGGGGGTTAATTAGTCCGTGTAACGGCCCATTGCCGGTCACTGGGGGAGCCGGGGATGGCGAAGGGAAGAGCTGACGTTTTATAGCAGCAATTACTCTTGGCGGGAGCTCGCCCACATCAATGGGGCGTTAATGCAGACCGTGCAGGGGTAAGTAATTGGAGGTTGAGCATTTCATGGGTAAAATTTACAGAACCGCTTAGAAGAATGTGAGAAGTAGTAAAGCCCCACTCAGTAGGCCACACACCGCCGCCGGTAATTACATTTGACTATTGACAATGGTTCCGGCTGCAGCCAGTTTAGGATTTCGGGGCATTTGCTGAACTGTAGTGGAGGCTTCTGTTGCGAATGCGCCGGTCAGTTGGACTGCAGTGATGTCAAACCGAGTCCCCAAATGATTCTTTCTCAAATCGATACACATAGTCCAGGGCCCAAAAGCCGATATGATGCAACAGAATCCAGTTGGAGCCCTGTGTAACTGGGCAACACTACATGCTCAGGGCCGAAACACACAAGGAAACATCTACTTTTTAAAACCAAGATCATTTGAAATGAAGAAGTACACTTAACCACCAATGACCATTTCTAAAAGACACCTCAGATTTACTCCACAGCATTTCTAAATACACCCACTAAGCTGTTGTGGTATGCGGTATCTGGTTTGTGTCTTGCATTGATCCTTACATTTCCCTGCCTTGTATTCTACCTGTCATGTATTTCTTGACTGCAATGTGAGGCGCTCTGATACCCGGGAGGTCATGCTAGCACTTTATAAAAACTCCACAAAGAAATAAATAACCCGTGCAGTCAGCGCACCACGGCCAACCTGATTCCGACCCCCGTAGCTACATCACACCCTGTTTATATGCCGTAGTCTGGTCGCAGTTTATTCATATCAAAGGTAAGTCACTGCACGCAGGTGGCATGGACTTGTCACTCATCACAGCCATGTTTAATATTCAATAATCAATTCACATTTGGTAGTCCTTGCATTTTGCAGTCCTAGCGGCAGAGACCAGACATGCGTGCCAACAATATTCAGTACTTCTGGTGTTATTTAGGTGAAGAATACACCTTAGATACCCCAAACCTTTGGACCTGCAATGGTTGCGCCTTGTAGTTATGTCATATTTTATTCTTGGTAGTGCAGCCATTATATATTCTTGCAGTGTTGCATTGATGTGTACTTGGTGTGGTTACCAGAAGTAATTCCAGCATTCACGCCTGCACGTGCCGCCATCAGTCGTCCTGGGAATATGGTAAACGTTTTGCCTTGAGCAGTGCCAGTTTAATTCCTTGGCCAGCTGCCAGCAGTAATGCATGGGAATGCTGCCAGCAGTAACACCTAGGAGAGCTACCAGCATAATCGCCTTGGAGCCCTGCCAGCTGTCGGCCTTGGAATGCTGCCAGCCTTTGTGGCTAGGAACAATGCCTGGCTGCTGCCCTGGCGCGGATCACTGTCTGCATTCATGCCTTCGAATATTACCCGCCTAGGAGCGATACCGATAGTAATGCCCAGGAGTGCTATGGGCATCAAAGCGTGCTGCCCATATTACGCCTTCAAGTGTTCTCAGCAGCCTTGCCTCAGAGCTCTGCCAGCAATCATACCTGGGAGAATTGCCAACAGTTCTCCCAGGGAGTACTGCCAGCAGTAATGGCTTGGATTGCTGTCAACGTGAAGGCCTTGAAGTGTTGCCAGCAGTAAAGCCAAGGGGCGTTGTAATTGGGGTGCGGCCAGTAGTAATGCCATTCAGTGCTGACTGAATTCATGACTCAAGTGTTACCAGAACGCATGTGCAGGGTGCTGACAGCATAAGGCTTTGGAGCACTGGGTGTCTGTGACTTGAAGGAAGAGTAATTTTGGAGAGTTTTGCCTGTCGAAATTCCTCGATTTTCTCCTAACAGTAATGCCTTGGAATGTACCATCAGTAATAACATGGAGTTCTCCCATCAGTAATTCTTGATAGCCCAGCAAGACATGACGTGCTGGAATTTTGCCAGTAGTAATGCCTTGGATTACTGCAAGCATACATGTCTGTGGGAGCCGACCGACCAGGCCAGGTTTTGGCGTGTAACAACAAAGCAACCAACAGCAGACCAAGGTCAAGCACTTAAGTTCAATTAGTTATGCAAATTTAAAGTGAGTGCAACATCTTCCAGCATCTGCTGTTGAAAGATGCTATTTAAACATGAAGATTCATAAGGAAAAAAGAGGGAAGGTGCACTCCATCAATAGTCGTAGGAAACAAACACTTGTAGTTCAGAAGTCTTTTTTTCTGTTTTCTTTTTATTTGAAGATGATTGACACTCAACTCAGAAAGCAGTGACTGTGACACTTGTCTAGATACGGATAATTCTTGGGATAATTCCCACATACTCGGGACTACCAAATAACCGAAGTGTCCTTACATTGGATGTTTTTCTTGCACCTACTAAGGTCTCGATTGCGGGTTTAGTTATATCTAAGAACCCTTTGGAATATAAAGATCTACATTATATGTCTTGAGGGGTTCTCCCCATGAATATCAGTTGAAATTATATTGCCCTGACGAAGTTCCCAAGGCACAAGGGAACGAAACGCGTTGGCTGTGTGCCGTTTTTGTATCAATCATCTTCAAATAAAAAGAAAACAGAAAAAAAGACTTCTGAACTACAAGTGTTTGTTTCCTACGACTATTGATGGAGTGCACCTTCCCTCTTTTTTCCTTATGAATCTTCAGGTTTTGGCGTGGCCTTGCAGCCTGCACCTACCGTGCACATTGGGGATAGGCTGCCTGCAAATGGTTGGCTGCCGGGCCTGGACATAGGTCAGGCCCTGCGACTAACCTCTTCTGTGCACAGCTGAAGATCATGTGTGTGTAGTGGGATTTGGTCGCTGGCAGACGACTGGGTGCAGGGGCTGACTTCCGGATTGGTCGCTTGCAGACGACTGGGTGCAGGGTCTGACTTCAGGATTGGTCGCTTGCAGACGACTGGGTGCAGGGGCTGACTTCAGGATTGGTCGCTTGCAGACGACTGGGTGCAGGGGCTGACTTCCGGATTGGTCGCTTGCAGACGACTGGGTGCAGGGGCTGACTTCAGGATTGGTCGCTTGCAGACGACTGGGTGCAGGGGCTGACTTCAGGATTGGTCGCTTGCAGACGACGGGTGCAGGGGCTGACTTCAGGATTGGTCGCTTGCAGACGACTGGGTGCAGGGGCTGACTTCAGCACAGGCCCAGAACCCAACACCTGCCGCACTGGCTAAAGGCTGTGGATGACTACCTGAAGAGGGTTGTGTTCATGGCCCTGCTTGAAGTCAGACCGGAAGACCATGCGCAGCAGTGGTTGTCCGAATGCGGAGGGTAAGCAGTAGGGATTGCCCACTGCCCGGCGACCAACCACTGCTGTGCACAGCTGAAGGACATGTTCAGTGCGGGTAGGTCTCACCGAGGGGTGGATTCATGGCCTGGTCCTGCGTGTAAACCTCACTATGCATGGCCAAAGACAGAGTGCTGGTAACTCTGGATGCCGTCATTGGTGTTCTCATAAATATCCTTTAACATGTCATGAGTTATGTCATATACATCATCTTAAGCAGTTTATTCCTCAACCTAATGATAACTCTGAACTTCTGTTGTTTTAGGTTTTGTAACAATAACAGGACTTTTTATGTTCCATGAATTTCTGCGATTTTTTTTAACCTATGTCAAGGTATTATAACTAAAGCTGGCCATGACATCACTTTGAACTTTGATTTTTTTTCGTGCAAATATATGCACATTTTATATGTCTAGAGTATATTACGCATGTATAAACTATTTGGACAAATGTATTAATTCTAACTGGTGGTAAATGTATTAATAATTCTAACTAGGGGGGCTAGTAGAATTTCCAGCCTGCATTATCTTGGTAAACTGGGACTTGGGTCTCCAGCGCTTTGTACATCGTGTTATAGACTCATCTAGAAACCCTCTCTACCCATGTTCAAAGACCTATCCACGTTCTAGTGGGCAAAAATTAAAATGTTTTAAGAAAAGTGAAATCTTACGTCCATTCTTGAATGTGATCTGACTTGTGAGATGCACTGACCTCAAGAGCTGTTTCCTGTCACTTTTCTTTTAAACTTTTGAATGTTTATCACCTGTTGTGAATCATTCGCTTCCCTTCCATGTGAAATATTATTTTTAAAGGATGATGCCAGAGTTTATTTACGTGCCGGCGCTCTCCCTTTTCTGGACATTGGGCGGGAGCAACGTGATTAAATGCGCGGAAAACGAGCTCCATCGTCAGTCAACCCGTTAGCCCGCGGCTATAAAAAGAATATATTTTGGGGAGAGAAAAAAAGCTGGCACGAGCCACACGTATCTAACATCCGTCCGGCGTTTCCTGCGCCGGCTGCCGCGTGAGTCACTGGAACTGGCCCCGCTTCCGCGTGCGCACCGGGCCCCCTCGGAGACCGAAGCCTGCCCCCTCCTGCTGCTGCAGCCTGTCCTCCGAGACCTCCAGCGTTAATGAGCCCCCGGGGGGACGCGCCCTCTTGTGCTCCCAGGGTCCTTCGGATGTTTCCCATCCTGAGATTAGCATATCCGGTGCATGGCCCGGGCAATGACAGGGGCAGACGCAGCATTGGTTATGGGACATGCAATCCATTATTTTTTGTTGTAGTTCTGCGAAACCGAAAGCTCTACTGTAGAAGGCACTGTTATTTTTCTTTTAACGTCATCATTAGCATCTTTCCTTTTTATAGAGGGGCGTGGTGTATATCTCGGAGTAATAGTGGTCTCAAGTAGGGCTGGGAATATAATTCTCACACGGACAGCTGCAAGTATATCCCGCTGTAGGCAATTTGTACCAGGGCTGTTGTAAATTTCTTTTAAATACTGCACTTGTATGTCTGGCTTTGTAATGAAGTAAACAGGACCGCACATCCCAGCATGCAATGATAAACAAGCATTTGCAATGCAATAGGTCTCGCATTTATAAGAGTTTGAGCTATAGCCATTGTAAAATTACAATGCCTTTTATTTATGTTTTGGTTTTAAAACAAATAAAAGGCATTGTCATTTTCAATGTCAGTAGCATAAACTTGCATAAAAGCAGTGTGTGGAGTGCAGCAGTGTGCGGCGTGGAGTAGTGTGCGGCGTGCAGCAGTGTGCGGCGTGCAGCAGTGTGTGGCGTGCAGCAGTGTGCAGCGTGCAGCAGTGTGTGGCGTGCAGCAGTGTTTCGTGTAGCAGTGTAAGGCATGCAGCACTGTGCGGCGTGCAGCAGTGTGCGGCGTGCAGCAGTGTGCTGCGTGCAGCAGTATCGTGCAGCATGCAGCAGCGAGTAATGCAGCAGTGTGCAGCAGTGTGTGGCGTGCAGCAGTGTTTCGTGTAGCATTGTGCGACGTGCAGCAGTGTGTGGCGTGCAGCAGCGTGTGGCGTGCAGCAGTGTGTGGCATGCAGCAGATTGTGGCATGCAGCAGTGTGTGGCGTGCAGCAGTGTGTGGCGTGCAGCAGTGTGTGGCGTGCAGCAGTGTGTGGCGTGCAGCGGCATGCAGCAATGTGTGGCATACAGCAGTGTGTAGCGTGCAGCAGTGTGTGGCGTGCAGCAGTGTGAGGTGTGCAGCAGTGTGAGGCGTGCAGCAGTGTGAGGCGTGCAGCGGCATGCAGCAGTGTGTGGCGTGCAGCAGTGTGTGGCGTGCAGCAGTGTGCGGCGTGCAGCAGTGTGAGGGGTGCAGCAGTGTGAGGCATGCAGCAGTGTGAGGCGTGCAGCAGTGTGTGGCGTGCAGCAGTGTGTGGCATGCAGCAGTGTGTGGCTTGCAGCAGTGTGAGGCGTGCAGCAGTGTTTCGTGTAGCAGTGTGAGGCGTGCAGCAGTGTGTAATGCAGCAGTGTGTAATGCAGCAGTGTGCGCAGCAGTGTGTGGCGTGCAGTAGTGTGCGTCGTGCAGCAGTGAGTGGCGTGCAGCAGTGTGTGGCGTGCAGCAGTGTGTGGCGTGGTTTGTAAACAACAAGAAAAGCGGACATCAAAGGAAGGGTGGCAGGGAACGAGCATATGGGGTGTGAGTTATAACGAAAGTTAATTGTTGTAAGAGGGGATGCAGGAAGTGAGGCCGAGCGCGCGCTGGCGAAAGCAGTCTGCTGCTTTCAAGTCCGATGCCAGCTTCGCGCTTGAATGCCTCACATGCACTGGCCATAAACCGCATTCAGTGTGCGGCGTGCAGCAGTGTGCGGCGTGCAGCAGTGTGTGGCGTGCAGCAGTGTTTCGTGTAGCAGTGTAAGGCATGCAGCAGTGTGCGGCGTGCAGCAGTGTGCTGCGTGCAGCAGTATCATGCAGCATGCAGCAGCGAGTAATGCAGCAGTGTGCAGCAGTGTGTGGCGTGCAGCAGTGTGTGCCGTGCAAACGTGTGTGGCGTGCAGCAGTGTTTAGTGTAGCATTGTGCGACGTGCAGCAGTGTGTGGCGTGCAGCAGTGTGTGGCGTGCAGCAGTGTGTGGCATGCAGCAGTGTAAGGCATGCAGCACTGTGCGGCGTGCAGCAGTGTGCGGCGTGCAGCAGTGTGCTGCGTGCAGCAGTATCGTGCAGCATGCAGCAGCGAGTAATGCAGCAGTGTGCAGCAGTGTGTGGCGTGCAAACGTGTGTGGCGTGCAGCAGTGTTTCGTGTAGCATTGTGCGACGTGCAGCAGTGTGTGGCGTGCAGCAGTGTGTGGCGTGCAGCAGTGTGTGGCATGCAGCAGTGTGCTGCGTGCAGCAGTGTGCGGCATGCAGCAGTGTGTGGCTTGCAGTGGCATGCAGCAATGTGTGGCGTGCAGCAGTGTGTGGCGTGCAGCAGTGTGCGGCGTGCAGCAGTGTGAGGCGTGCAGCAGTGTGAGGCGTGCAGCGGCATGCAGCAGTGTGTGGCGTGCAGCAGTGTGTGGAGTGCAGCAATGTGCGGCGTGCAGCAGTGTGAGGCGTGCAGCAGTGTGAGGCATGCAGCAGTGTGAGGCGTGCAGCAGTGTATGGCGTGCAGCAGTGTGGCGTGCAGCAGTGTGGCATGCAGCAGTGTGTGGCGTGCAGCAGTGTTTCGTGTAGCAGTGTGAGGCGTGCAGCAGTGTGCGGCGTGCAGCAGTGTGTAATGCAGCAGTGTGTAATGCAGCAGTGTGCGCAGCAGTGTGTGGCGTGGGGTAGTGTGCGGCGTGCAGCAGTGTGCGGCGTGCAGCAGTGTGTGGCGTGCAGCAGTGTGAGGGCGTGCAGCAGTGTGTAGCGTGGTTTGTAAACAACAAGAAAAGCGGACATCAAAGGAAGGGTGGGAGGGAACGAGCATATGGGGTGTGAGTTATAACGAAAGTTAATTGTTGTAAGAGGGGATGCAGGAAGTGAGGCCGAGCGCGCGCTGGCGAAAGCAGTCTGCTGCTTTCAAGTCCGATGCCAGCTTCGCGCTTGAATGCCTCACATGCACTGGCCATAATCCGCATTCCTAAGGTCTTGTGCCCCTTACTAAATCTCTCTGAATGCGTGAGGCGGCGCACGCGCAGGAAGTAGCTGGTGGCAAATGGAATGCGCGTGGTTGTGCGCGTAACCGCCACCTGATCCGCCTGGGAAGCCTTTGGGAGCATTTTCTGAAGCCCCTACAGAAGTCTCGCTGGGTGATCGCTTACGCGATAGCCAGGCGAGACCTAAAAACCTGGACTAGATAAGCTACTCGCTTAGACCATCTGCAACTCGAGAGCTCTGCTGCAGGGCTGCATAAGACCATACTTCAAGATCCCAGGGACAAGAACTACCCCGTGAGAAATATTTTTCAATTTTCGCACATCAAAGGAGCCTTTTTATGAAATATTTTTTTTGCTTTCAGATCATATTTAGGTGATTTTTCAAACCAAATTTTGGAAGCGAAATTGAAAAAAAAGCATATTTCGCTTTGAAGTATACCAAAAAGCCATGGACTGAATGCTTGAATTAATCTCAGCCACTGTAATTACTCAGGCGCTGCATTCTAGTCCATCATTATTTCGAAGAACATGCCACTGCAGGTTGGACCAACTCATATGCAAATCAGTCTTGACCCTGCACCAATACAGCAGTCCGGCACGAACTGTGAATTCAGGTCCTCCCTGCGAACTGAACACAAGCAACCCAAGATCAGTCTCGTCCTTGTTAGGGCTCCTAGTCAAGTATGGCTTGGCTCCAGTGGTAAAGTGTGCACGGGGGCCACATCTGGGCATACCCACCCCACTAAGGGCATCGAACTGGAGTATGCAAAAAGTAATAGATGGAATGCTTGAATTAATCTCCTCAACCACTGGTAATTACTCGGGGCTGTATGCCAGTCCATCTTTATTTTAGAGACCACGCCACCTCAGTTTGGAACCAGTCACATACAAATTAGTCTTGACCCTGCTCCATCAGGAACAGTCCACACTGAACTGCCAGGCCAGGTCCTCTCTGAACCGGAACGCCAGTAATTCCACAAGAAATGCTTGAATTTCTTTGGCCATGTCTTTTGTGATGGGGGTATGAAACCTGATCCAACAAAAGTACAAGCATTGTTTAGTGAAAATCGCCCACAAGACATTTCTATGTTACCATCCTTGCTTGGACTGACCAGTTACTGTTCGATATACATACAAGACTTTGCTACAGTCATTCACCATTACGAGAGCTAATGAAAAAGAATATATCTTTTGATTGGTCATGAGAGTGTAGAAGAGCTTCTAACACATCAAGCAAGCCATTGAGAGTGTCACTGAAATGGCCTAATTTGATTCCAAACTACATGCAAAGGTTGTAGTTCACGCTTGCCCTGTCGGGTTGGGTGCAATTTTTGCACAGCACAGTGGACAGCCAAATGCCCAGAGACATATCATGGCATACGTAAGTAAGAGCCTGTCACAACCAGAATGTGCTTACTCGCAACCTGAGAATGAAAGTTTGGCTGTGATTTGGGCTTGTAAATGCCTCCATGTTTTCTTGTACGGAAAGCCTTTCAATGTAGTGACTGATCATCAAGCACTGTCGAGTCGAGAATCTAAAGGCTTTCTAAATTACCTAAAAATAAAGAATCAAAAAAGCTCTCTTCTTTAGCCCATGGCCGATGGCCTGGCAGAAAGGTTTATGAGTACATAGGAGCAGCTCAACCTGCAAGCTGTATTAAACACTACTGATCGAGCTTACTGTATGGTCTGGTACCGCCTAAAACCCCCTCCCCCTAGTAAACCAAAGACCCTTGGGGATGGGGACCCTCCCAGCTCCCGTGGACGCTCTCCGTCCCGCTTTCTCCCAAGGCAAACAATGCAAACACCACAACTGTTTGGATTAGGGGTCGTAGTAACCCCGACCGTATTTTATTACATAAAATAATCAAAAGATTGAAATTCTTATTATTTACATTATGTACAATACGGGAGAAAGTCCAATACATTGATAGGTACAAGATGTCAATTGACTAACCTTACCCTGCTCCTAGTACATAGCCATTCCTATCATAATCTTAGCGATGAAAATAGTCTCTTTCTGCATATCCCTGTTAGAGCCTACGGCAAGGTCAATGACTGGCAGCACCAGATCCCGATCAAGCTAGGTCCCAACTCCTTACTGGAGTGACCTTGCGCAGGGGGTCCAGCTTACCGGAAGGATACCTCCCCCGGGCCCCCACTGCGCCATCAGCGTTAAACTCCATTAAGGGGTGCTGCAGTTAATGCCTCCTTGCGTCCTTGAGCGCATGCTTGTGCGGGGATTGGCCAACCATCCTACTGAAAGCGAGACTTCCCTTACCCCCCGCACCCTCCAGCCTACTGGCTGTAACTGCCCCTGGAGTTCCACGAGAGACCATCTGTCTCCTCCTCGGGCGTCCCCATTTGACAATGGTGATGCCTTCTAAGGACCTAAAACTATGTTCACCAATCATGACCTTACCGCCTGACCAAGGAAAAAATACATACAAAATATGACAAAATTAATTATCCTGAAAATGGAAACAATTTAGTTAAGAAAAAGCACACCGTTTTTAATACCAACATTACGACGAAAGCATTAATCAATTACACTCTCTTAAATTACTCTTCCTGTAAATAGAAAACATATTGATCACACAATATATCTGCCTTAGGGGATGGTGGGCGGGGTGGGGAAAAAGAATCGTTGGGGCCTCCGACTGAGGCTCTGACCCATCATGCGACCTGCAGGCTGGGGAGCGGCGAAAAAGAGATCGTCCGCTCTGCTCCGCAGCCTTCTAACTGCAGGGTCAGGCAAGCCGGTTATGACCGGCTTGGCCGACGTTGGCCGGACGCGTGAACCGGAAGCACTTGTAAGCGCTTCCAGTTCACGCATTATCAGCCAATCGCGTGTGGGGCTCAGGAGAGGTCAGGGCGCCACGTCACTCTTGTGCGCGGCGTGCCCTGCCTCCCCTGGGTGCGGGGGCTCGGCGTGACCGCCATACTGGTGGCGTGCCCGAGTCCGTGCCCACCTTGCATTTTGACCCCTCATTCAAGGACAGGGGAAAGCCATACTACTCTAATTATTGTAAGAGTCATGACAACCAAGCTGCCCCAATGGGCCAACCTCAGTTCTAAGAATGAGGAAGACATTCACACTACCGACTTTGGTTACAAATAGATGAAAATATATGCTGACCGACAACGTCATGCACAGGACATAACTTTTACAAGAGGAGATCGAGTGCTGGTTAGACAATACAGCAGCCGCAGCCGCTGTAGGTTAGAGCGGTGGGGCTGGTTGGGGGGGGATTGCGAGAGACGACCACAAGGGAAAATTAATTATTAATTCATTTTCCCTTGTGGTCGTCTCTCGAAATCCCGCCCCAGCCAGCCCCACCGCTCTTACCTGGAGCGGCCGCAGCCGCGGCTGTAATATAGAAGAAGAAAAGCTGATGCTCCACTTGAGGTTGAAACCTTCACTATCACCAATACCAAAGGACACATGGTAACTGCCCAGCGTCCTGGGAAATCCCTTACGAGAGATTCCTCTAATTTCCGACATGCTGCCCATCACTCACCAAACATCGATGTCAATGTAGGGACTGAGTCCCTACATTGATACTGACACTTCGACTGCCAGTTCCTGGTTTCCAGTGACCTGAGCACAACATGTGATTCGGGTGCCACAACGCTTAATTGAAGAATTGTAATTGCTTGTGTATCTATGTATTTATTCGTATATTTAGTGATGTATTTTTTTACTTATCTGTAAACAAAGCGGGAGATGTAGTGTCTTGTAATAAAAGAATGCTGGAACTCTTTTGGTTCCCACTATGTACCGTAGGCCAGTGGTGTAAGCATTGTCGGGATTAGTTGAAGGCAGGCTTAGCATGTTGGGTTCTGACTTACTCGCAGCTAAATAAATGAGTATAAAACTACACTCTCTGTGTGCCGTACTTATTGGCGAGTGCCTAGGCTGGCAGGACACTGCAGTTTCGACAATGTCCAGATAGGTAGATAAAATCCTAGTTTTCAGAACAATCCAGTATATATACATGACTTAAATTCCACCACATACAGAAGCCATCCGGATCATGTAAGTAGTTCATTACTGTTGTGGGAAGCACACTTGCATGATATAGATAATATATGCAGAAAGGATTAACAAGGGAATTGGATTTTCCAATTTTTTTGTTAAATGTCTAGTGGTGTGCAAAGTGCTACATATTTTTGCACTGAAGTTATACTGAGTTTCGTCTTTTTCACATTCATCCATGTAAAAGAACCAGCCAGACCCGAAATGTATGCAGAATTTTCTCTGGAAGTTCAACATTTGCAGAGTTCTTCTTTGCACAATGGTAATTAATACGACGGGAATCTAAATAGATAGAAAACAATTAATCTCTTCATAATTTGAAATTCTGTGAGCAAGGCAGTTTGCAGCATTTGCACCAGTGGTCGTTGTCACTTCATGACTTCTGTCTCTCATTCCTTAGCTGGCACCCAGCACCTCAACATGTAGGGGTTAGGGCCTGTTGTCCTCCTACTCACACGGAGGAGCCATATATTTGTGTGGGTAGTTCACAACACAAAGCATTCATACTGCTCACTTACTAAGGTCAGAGATGCCGCTTAACAAGTTTTAAAGAAGTCTTCTAATACTCGTAGCTAAGCGAGACCAGCTCTGTTTTTTGCCTACTTACATACCTTTCTGGGGAATCTGTTCTTTTTTTTGTGGTTCAATTTTTTATTGAAATTTACAAAAGAATACATATAGTATAATAACTGTTTGCATTATCATACAATAAATATATAAGAAAATTGTTATATATAAGCATATAATAAAACTTTCTGAATAATTAATCATATTATATAATTTAATAAACACATAAACAGATCCATGCAAAAACAAATATTTGACTTTATATTGAGGCCATAAAAGATGGAATTACGGGAAGGGGGGGAGGAGAGAGAAAGGGAAGGCAAAGAAGGGAACACAAAAGAAAACGATAAATGAAAATGTACACAAATATAAGACATAATGCTATATAAAGCTATATAAATATGTTCCTGAGAAAAGAAGACACTCTAGAAAATTAATAAGAATAGAGAAAAGATGAATATAAGGGATAATAATTTCACTTGATGTATAAATATATATATATTAAAAGATACAGAATTATATGTAAGTGTTCTGGTGAGTAGCTATTAAAAACAACAACAAATAGGTAGACACAATATGTATTAAGATTTATTAACCACCAATAATGAATGATGAATGAGAATGAAAAGGGATAAGAATTAAATTACTGTGTAGATGGGTCATTAATATTAGCATCGGTATTTAAAGCTAGAAAAGGTGACCATACTCGAAGAAAGAGATCAGATTGATCCTGTATGTTGTATATAATACGTTCGTAGGAAGCTGTTTGAATCATGGCCACCATCCATATTTCTTGTGATGGTGGTTGAGGTGACTTCCATTGCCGTAGTATACAAATTTTGGCTGTAGCTAAGGCTGTGTGTAAGAGTCGGGCTTGTGGTTTAGAGAGTGATTGTGATTGACGTGTATCATGCAGAAGAATGGTAGCATGCGAAAGTGGAGTTTGTAGAGGCATCGTGGAATGTAAGGTTTTACCTATATAATTCCAAAAGGGTTGGATCACTGGACATCCGCAAATGATATGAGAAATGTTACAAGACGTACTATCACATCTCCAGCAGTTTGAATGGGGAAGCAAGCCAGCTTTATGCAGTTTTGTTGGTGACCAGTGCCAATCATGTAAGATCTTGAATAAGCAAAATTTCAATCGTGCTTCACGTGCACCCTTGTTGAGATTGTTAAGAATGTCAGACCATTCATTATCAGTATAAGAGACTGACAATAAGGTTTGCCATTTAGTACGTAAAGTTTGCGATAAGGGTTGAGAAAAAAGATGCGAAGTGAGAGTTTGGTAAAAGCCAGATGTAGCTCCTTTCATCTTACCCCAAGTGTGGAGATATGTTACAATTGGTGAGTCAGGCAAGAGCCATGGTGGAGGTCCTAGACTCCGCCGTAAGGATTGTCGTAACTGGTTGTATTTTGAGACTTGTATATCAGGCAAATGGAATTCTTCCTGCAGTTGGGCAAATGATTTAATATCTCCGTTTGAAAAAAGTTGATCTAAGGTAGAAACACCTGCTGTTTCCCAAATAGGCCAAGATATTGATTGTCTATTAATACGAATTGCAGAATTATTCCATAATGGGGCTTTTCTATGAAGACGAGGATGTGAGCCCAGTAAGCGGTGTGCCCTTTGCCAAGCAGCACGCATAGCCGACAAAATAGGATTAGTGGTGGAGTCTCGGGGACGAAATTCCGAGCCGTATAAAACAGAAAGACCTGCGTTTGTTAATGAAAGGTGGCGTTCAAGATGTACCCACTGTGGTGTATCCGATGAATGTGAAAGCATATATGACATTTGAGAAAGCTGTAATGCCAAAGCATAATGCTCCACTGAGGGTAGACCTATTCCTCCATAGGAGCGATGAGCCTTTAGTTTTGAAGCTGAGACACGGGGTTTGGCAGCTGGGGAATCTGTTCTAACAGGTATTCTGTTGAATCCTTGTGAAGAGACCACTCCTCTACCCCCCCACCCCCCAACCACAACTCACCTAGAGCCCAGGGATTGTCTTCAATCAGTTCTTTATTTTTACAAACATTTTTAATTGAATTTTAGTATAACTCATGCAACCTTCATGTAACTAACTGCACATTAACAAGCAAGTATTTATCCTTACAGGTAATGTCCCCCATCAACCGAGGTTAGATGCTAAGGTCCGATGGATAATCAATCTAACATGCTATGGCCAGATGGAAAACCATTCTAGCCAAAGTGTTGTGATTCTCCTGAATAAATAGCTTTCCAGCCTCCAAAATGGAAGTCCATGTTTCTAGACCATATATCGAATTCTGCCAACACTGCCCCGCCTCGGAGCCTTATTATAATCCTACTGAACATTATCAGTGCCAAAATCAAGCATGCTTTGGAATATTTCAATGACGAGTTTTCCCCCAGATTCCTAGAAGAGAAATCTTCCCTACCCCAGGCACCATTGCTCACCCCCTCCATGGTCTCATGGACTGATGCCAGAATAGTCCAGTCTTTGGGCACTCCCATAATATATAGCACAAGGTACCCCTCAAGTTACATCCCCTCAAACCAATTTCTTTATATCTACAAATTCTGTATAGTAGACAGCGTGTATAAAAAACCTATGTAGTATCTTGTACTGCACTAGATGGAAGTTCGCCCATTTCAAAATACCTCTACGATTTATAAGTGACAACTCCCAGTCAGTATCTGCTGTCTACTCAGGTCTGCCTCCTATCTTGACTGAAGTCAATTTCAGTCCTATGGGGTACTGTTGAGTAATTTTCTGTATATCTGGGAGATAGTCTCGGGTTCATCCTTGCCGTAGTATCCTATATTCCAGAGGATTGTGATCTGGTATGTTTGTCTTTCAAAGTATCCACTGCTGGCAAATATGAAGTGCACCAAATTGTCCTTTTGTTTTAGATTATTTTTTGTCCATTGAATATTGCACTGTTGTATTCATTGGCCTATAAGATGTCCTATGTTAAGGGAGGTTTCGTGAAGTGATGCAAGTGCCCAGTCATTTACAACCAGGAGGCGCGAGGCCCAATAGTACCATGGGGTGTCTGCTAATGCCACCCTCCAGTGTAAACTCTGTTCTGTAGAGTGATCAGGACCACTCCTGGTGTCGTTTCTTCCATCAGTGCAATAGTACGATGGTGTGTCTGGCAATGCAACCCTCCATGGTACACTCTCTATTCTGTAGAGTACAATGGACTACTCGTGGTGTCCCACCTCCCTACAGGAGAGAGTGCTGACACCCATTCACAGTTTTATTCAGTCAAACAATTGAAGGGCATTACTTTGGTTCAGTGGATGTCCCTCCATTGACCTTAGGACATCCTACTAAGTAGTGCCTCAACAGTATCTCAGAAGCTTGTGAACAACAGCGGCTGTGTATCATGGTAAATAAAATTGGTGTTGAATGCACAAGTGTTGCATTTCGAGCTGGTAATTCTACAACCAGTACAGAGAGATAAATTAACCCAAGTCAAAATACTTTTTCACCCACCCAGTGGCGGCTCGAAGTGGGAGTGCTTCGGGGTTGGGTGGGGGAGGGGCAAGGTGGTAGGGGTAGGGTATAGTAAATAGCTGAACAGCTGAAGCAGCAGTATTTTACCACATTAGACAGTGGTAAATGGTTGTTTTTCATTGGAACATTAAAGCTGCACTGCTTTTGGCTAGATATGTAGCAGCATCTGTTGACATTTCTAAAGAAAAGGACACAACACAATGCAAAATAACAAGTAAACAGCACAACAAAAGAGTCAAAATGGAAACCAACAAAACTACCACAGTACAACACAACAATACAATGCAGTAATGAAGAATAAAAACTCAGCTTCACAAAAAGAACACACCTCACCATCATAACAAAATTCTTGACTTTTGTTTAACTAGAAGGTAACCAATAATGTTAACATGTTGTTGCTGATGTTGAGAATGTGCATGTGCATGCTAGACTCTAGTAACTTGTGCATGTCATTCACATATACATATGAATAGAGATATAAATATTTAAAATGATTTGAGAAGGTTAAAATTGGAAGTGCTGTTCAAAAAGAGGTTGAGGACTCCTTTTTGTAGAAAAGTAGGACCCCTATGAATTATCTGCTGGTCAGCTTCGGGACGCTTCCTATGAAGCAGCTGTTCGCACTATAAAAAAGTTAATTCATTCATAATCAACATAGTCCAATGTAAGAATACTTCCTGATCCTGTTAGTATAATGTAACACCAGTCTTAAGCGAGTTCAGGTAAAGGTTTAAGAAAATAGTTAAAAGTTTCCTTTCATAAACAACCTGACTTTTCAAAATACTGCTCTGCATTTCTAGCGTCCATCAATACAAATCCTTAGAAATCCATAAGTTTTGGCAAAGAATATCCAAGAGCCATATAGCGCGGTCCTGGCTTCAGCAAAGGAGAGGATACAGTGAACCATCAGGCTACTCAGTCCTGAATATGCAAAGGTTGGCCGCCATCTCACTCCTGAATATGCAAACGTTCATGGGCTCCTGGGAAATGTAGTTCATTATCGGCATGCTGTCGCTTGACACATTTTGAGTAGGCACCCAGCCACAGTCTAGACCGTACCAATGCCCTGCGATGGTCGCCAGCCTTTCCTTCACTGTGAGGAAGCCGGATGTGGAGTCCCCTGGCCTGCACTTTGCGTTACGAATGATCTCCAGCCCCACATACTGACGGCAACAAAACCAATATGAACAAACATATTTGCCAAATATTACCACCTCGATATATCTTCTTTCATAATCAAGTAGTAAAATATTATTTTACCAAGCACTGTCTTACTTATTACGAACGATATATAATAAAGTCAGGCAAAATATTTTGTGTCCCAGCCCTTGATGTGAATGTGAGTGGGTGGGGAATTGATGCCCTTGTGTATAAAGGAAATGGGCTGTACAACGCAGCTCAAAATTTGGAATCTGCCAAGATGAACTCTTGCTTCTGAGACTGAGAAATTACGTATCATTAAATAGGTAATAGTTACAAATGGTATTTACCGTGGCAAAAACTGGTTTGAAATCCTGCATTAAAAAATTATTATTAAGAGTAATGTTCCCAATTTTTCATTTTTTACTGTCTGACATATAAATACAGACAACACCAACTGGATTCCCTGGCTGTATTTAGCAAGATAAATGGAAAAAGCAGAACACATAGAACAATAGATGGTAACTGTGAAAACAGGGATTTTCTTTCCATCCTGGACCTTTGAGTGACAATAAATAGACAAGAGTTAAGCTTCTGTTGTGTTTGTTGTCACTAAGCGCCCTGAGGTGAAAATCTTAACACTAACCCATACAAAATTACTGTGAGCGGTATATGGCACCCCATTTAGTAGAAATATGCCAGTTCAATGTCAGTGTATAGACAACCGTGGCCTGGTTATGCCATAGGGTGGAAAACAAATTTGGCTCATCACTGTTGCGGTGTAATTGCAGTGAATACCGGCATTTTGAAAACTCTTTTCTGATAGTAATTGGGTGTGTGACCCTCATATTGCAGGTATTTTACTACGCTATGAGTAAGCCTTCAGGGTTAATGGCCATACAGATTGACAGCATGGTAAGTTTAAACAGATAGGAAACAGCCTTGATGCAGTGGGGCACTGCAGTCATCCAGTCTCTGACATTGAATCTTTAATCCTGATGAACAGCACCTCTCAGCTCTACTGAGGAAGGGATCTGCTCTGATTTTTTTTTTAATGAAATTGGGATGATACTATTGGTTTGGCAAACCTAAGGAAGTATTTTCTCTTACTAATGATCGTATGAGGTCAGAGCAGTTCCCCTTTGGGTCTGTTGATGGAAAACTTCTTCCTGAATGAGTTGGGGCCGTCACAGGAGGGCCGTTACACCACCCATCCTATTTCGGGTGGTCAGTGCAATGTTTTTTATTTCCTATATGTCACTGTCAGGAAAAACCTGTGACATAAAAAAATGACCCTCTACAGTCTGTATGAAAACACCCCAGAGTGAGCGGTCATTTGAGTTTTTTGCCTTTCGGAAACATACTCCAGCTTTGAGACTTTGGGTCTGAAAAACAAAAAATATTAAAAGTTGGGCGAATGGCAGTGAAAACCAACAGCAGCCGTCTACCAAACGTATTGGACATTGAAAGGAACTGCTGTGATTTTGGTTCCTAATGTACAGAGAGGACCAATTGGCCGGCAGTCATCTGTAAATCTGAGGGATGGTGGTCCCTCAGGATGGCTGTCAGAGATCAGCCATCAGGGAGTCAAAGGACCAGGATTCTTCCACTGGCTAGAGCTGTAAACTAAACTAAATGCCATTGTTGATGGAGGAGAGGGGCATCGTGACTCACTTGTGGCTTTTCCTCTTGCGAGTCATGAGCCGTCCATAAACTCTACCTCGGTAATAAACAGCGTATTAAACTCTGCTCATTAGCATACTTATTATATGTTTAGATATTTTACACAGTTGCCTCTGAGTAGTTATGGTTCAGCTGCACTTTCCATTGAAAAGCAATTTTCTGATCTTCCAATATCTCTGGCTCCCAACGACGGATCTGCAAAAGGTTGGGACTCGCTTAACGTCGTCAAAAACACTGAACAGATTTACACCAAACTTGGCGAGAAAGTAAAACTTTACTCAGAAAGTTTGCTTTTGTCCTTTTGGTGTACATCTATTCAGTAGTTATATAGGTATTAATGTTCAGTAAAGGTGAAGAGTGGGCTTGAAACAAGTAATACTTTTGTGTGTCTAGTCAGTAAAAAAAAAAGACTAATTTACTTATAACCTTTGAACCGTTTGACAATTATGTCTGAAGTTATGCAGGCCCTTAGTATTTTGAGATCCCTCTTGGTACTTCATGGAGATACATGAAGAGGAGGCCCAGTTACAAAGGAGGTGCAAAAGAGTGTTTATTTGCTAGTAACATTGACACTGTGTGATGAATCTGCACAAACGGGATGTTAATTATTGTGCCAATCCATCAAGTGGGGAATGAGGCAAGAGTGGGGGAGCGACACACATTTTTAATTTGCTTATGACTGTGGTGCTGTTCAATGAATCTGCATCAAATGTGGTAGGCAGGTAATACGTTCCACCCACTGCAGACATTTCAGGTTTTGTGCAGATCCACTGGGGGCGGGGACAAAGATAGAGATTGGGGTTCAAAATATTTTTGAGTTGCTAAACATTTTGCACAGTTTCATGGATCTAATTGAATTTGGGAGAGGCGTAGCATGTTTTGCACACTCTTAGGGCCAGATGTATGTAGGGAATGGTTTGCGATATCCAAATAGCGAATGTTTTCAATTTGCTATTTGGTAATCGCAAACGCTATACACCTTCTACCATTCCCAGTGTGTCGCAAATAGATTTACCTCATTAATATTCATGAGGTATTTATTTATTTATTTAATGCGATTTTTTTTATAGCATGAATATTACCCAAAGGTGTCAGCCAAAGGTGTCAGAGTGCTTTACAAAAGAACCAGCTGCGTTACATAAGGACTTTGTATTACAAGAGTTACATAAGAGATATACACAGAAACAAATTGCAAATGTACAAGTTGTAGAGTCACTCAAGGAAGAGATACAAATAGATAAACTCTAAAATCACATAGGAGTGGTAGTAAGTACAATGGTCTGCTACATATACTAGTGGTTACAGTTATATATATACAAATTGCAAATTCACTCACGATTACATTTTAACAGCGATTAGGCTTGGACAATTATATATTACATATTTACAGAGCAGGAAATTCTTGCCATAGTTCAGCCAGGTGTTCAGGTGGTGTTGGAAGGAAGGCGCTGACCAACAGTGAATATCAGTCCGAGTGTCAGTTGCAGCCGCAAGATGGAGGGTCCAGGTCATGGAGGTAAACACCTCACAACAAAATGGCGGGCAATGCAAGCAAAACCGAACCGGCAGAAAAGTCAGGGAGAGCACCGAAGGCAAAGTTACCAAAATTTGAAGGAGAAAAAGCAGGGTGTCGTCGATCCCTCGCCGGGCAAAGTAAGGGAAGAAGTCAGCGCAGGCTCGGATCCGTAAAGGAATGGCAGTTGCGGGGTCAGGAGGGCGCGACACTCGTTTTTGTTGGATCGCGCAGGTCTTGGTTTGCGACCCATTATGAATTTCAAAAATTACAGAGACGGTGGCCTGCTGGGGTCAGCAGATCACCATGTCTGTGATTGCTTTACAATAAAGCAATATATATATTTTTTTCATGCAGCAGTTTTCTTTTACTTTTTAATAGCGTGGGACCACTGCCTGTTATTAAAAAATATTTTCACAAATATTCACGATGGCGAAGGGGTCCCATAGGGTCCCCTTCCAATTTGCGAATGGGTTACCACCTCCTTGAAGTAGGGGGTAAAATGTGAATGTTTGGCAACCGCATTCCGGTCGCAAAACATTCATACATACCACTGTGTTTCAGTATTAGGTAGGGATGTCCTAAACACGCCCCTTCCTAATATAGAATTTCAAACCGAATTTGTAATTCTGTAAAAGGTTACAGAACCGCAAATCGGCCTTTGTACATTAAAATTTTTTATTTTTCGTTCGCAAACAGCCTGAATCCGTGATTTGGGCCGTTTGCAAACAAAAAAAAGCTTTGTACTTGCGGCCCCACGTATTTTCAAGATTGTGTTGATTCATCGGTGATGGCGGATTTAACGGGGCTTCTAAGAAGTGTTCCTTATCTAATTCATATAGCACCGTTTGATAAATCAGCACGAAATTCACCTGCGCCAAAGTGGGTTGTGTGCAGGTCTTTGCCAAAGGCCGTGCCCAACGTAGAATCAGTACATGGCAGATTAATACAGCACATCATAAACAAAATTCATGAAATTCACTGGAAAATCACACAGTTAAAGGTTTAATAGTGGTAAAGACGCTGCAGTTTGTGACACATAATAATTGATTTACAAAATTTTACACATACTTTGCAGATTTTATCAAATACGCGGGCTCAAATATATTCAACTAGTACTGCCAGAGAATATTGCCCTTTTCACATAATTTAAATAACCTTGCTGCATAGCGCCAATGGCTCTCACAATGAGAAAGCGCTGCAGAGTGATTTTGGACTGTCATTATGATGATGAAACCAACATTTCATAGAGGACCAAAAAATATTTCCCATATTTCACAGTTGGCTGTGTACTATAGGTGTTTATACTACTGCCTTGTGTGCGTGCAATAATAGCACACTCGCAGCTATTTTTGCCATTTTCCACGCAATTGTGGTTGCTTGCGTGTGCAATGAACAAACACCAGGTTACCTGGAAAGATATGAAATGCAGTGGTCAAAGCTAGAAACCTGTTGTCATGAATTAAATTATAGAGATGCCTGCCTGAAAAGCTGGTTTTAACATTTTTTACACCCCCAAGCAGTGTCCAACCACAGTTTATACCGAAGACATGTGTCGAGCAACATAAGAAATGTCACAGGAATTCAAGCCAAATGTATGGCAACTCTGTCGATGGCCTTTAACAAATGTCACAATTGGTACCATGAATCATTTTTGCCTCTCAGTCAGGGATTTCCTTTCCTAATGGCACTGCATGGATTGCTGAACGTTCCATTTTGGGGCCACAACCCGGACCCTAAATGTTGCTCTTGTCAAATTCCCACTTTCTCTCATCTCAGTTGCGCTTCCCAAATTCAATTAATTCTCCGCCTGTCTCTGCGCCTTATCCAATCAATACGTTTCTCCCGCCCATTGTCGTAGAGTTACATATTTGCACACTGAAAGGGTGTTGTCTGAATAGGGCGGGAAACGTCTTGACGCCTCATTATAAAATCACTGAGGAATGAACTTGACAAGGCGCGAGGAAACGACGCGGTCGAACACAATCCTCTACTGTCTCGGGCCTCCTCCTTCCTGTGCTTGCAGCATTCTCTTCGCCGCGCGGCCTCATACCGCATTTTGCATATCCAAATGCCACCTCCCTTCAGTCTCCCTCACGCCCACTGCCTGAAGATGTCATTCTTCTCGGCGCATTGACTTATCAGATATTTCCCACATTCAGCTATCTAGAGAGGCAGCGGCTCCCCAGCCATTCGGTGCCCTTTCGCCATGGAATGCCGAAAAATTATGCACACATTTTGAATTACGTTAGCTTTTTAAACTTGCATGGACCCTTTATGACAAGAATGTAACACTACGGGGACCTCGGCCTGACTTTTAGCAACTCTGGGAAATGAAAAGTCCAACTTGAGTTCCACAAGAGCAGAAGTCAGCACGTTTGTAGGACATCTGGTCATTTTTAGGCATAAATGAGTTGCCTTTCTAAACTTTAGCTTGCCCCTGAGTTTTCCACTTCCATGCATGACTAACTAGCTCATCCAGTTAAACTGTGCTGTTCATTCTGGGTTCCCTAGTACTGTTGACCCAGTTAGGAAATCAGAACTACACCAAGAAAATACCTGGACTGGACCACATGCTCATTCCTAGATCTAAGAAACTTGAGGGCGTTGTTTTGGTCCTGAATGCCCGCGCCAGCCACCGATGTTAGCTATGTTGTGCTTTGGGTTCTGCAGATATCTGCAAGCTTTGGGAGGGGATTATTGTATTGTATTGTAAAGGCATTTATATAGTGCTTACTACCCCTGACGAGGCGTCGAAGAGCTTTTTCATTGAGTAGCACACTACTCTCGAACCCATAAAGGATTAGTGGTGAATTAGTATAGTGAAATATGAAAAGACTTTGAGCGGTGTATATGTTAGTCTGTTATTTGGAATGCGAAGGACAGTGGAGGGATGGAAGAGGGAAAAGGTTTGCATTTATATAGCGCTTGCTACCCCTGATGAGGAGTTGAGGTGCCTTTAGGTGAGTAGTAGGCTACTCCGGAACCCAAACAGAATTAGTGAGGAATTAGTATAGGGAAATATGAAATTAATTTGAGTGGTGGATATGTTATTTGTATTAAAAAGGAATAGTGGAGAGATAGAAAAGAGAAGGTTCTAGAATGTTTTTTTTTTTGGGAGTCCATAGCCATAGGAGGGGGTTTGGGATGAGCAATGGGGAGGTGGAGGGGGAAGAGTCAGAGGGAATTGTTTAGAAAGGTTTGTTTGGGAGATCTGAATAGCAACTAAGGTATGAGATGATGCAACGAGGGGTAGAGGAGGGAAGGGTCTAGAACGGGTTATTTTGGGGGTCATAGTAGTGCTATGGGGTTTGGGATGAATGTGAGAGTGGAGGTAGGGCATATATTGATAGAGGTATAGGGTGAGAAATAGGGTAATACATTGGAAAGAGTAGTAGAAAGAGGTTTGAGATGAGTCACAGAGTTGAGGTAGAGGATAGATTGAGAGCAGTATAGGGTGAGGAATAGGGTAGTGTATTGGATATACTGAATTAGAAGCAAAGTAATAAATATATAGATACATAAGTACATGAAAGGTATATTTATGTATAAGGATGGTAATATACGTATATTAAAGTTGCATTTAATAAACTGTGGTTTTCAAGTGTGGTTGTACTTTAAATTAATGTATTAGTTTTTATTTTTCGTAATTTAATAGTGAAGCAATTGTAGATAAATACTTATGATAAAAGATGTACTTATTTATGAAGTCACTTATATAAATGTTAAAACATACAATAATGTAACTATAAAAGTAATATGTACATTTCTTAAGCAGAACTAATGAATATCTATATTTTTTAAAACATAATTATTATACATGTTTATACAAAGCAATAAACATATGTAAGTACATATCTCTAGTCCAAATATATGCTTATATACAGAGGGACATGCTGTATATTTATGTTTGCAAATTATGGCTATGTGGGGAAGAGCTAATTCTTGAGTAGTCGTCTGAAGGTAAGGTGGTTCGCCGTGGATCTTATGTTCAGCGGTAAAGAGTTCCATAGTTTGGCTGCTTGAACAGAACAGGATGTGCCACCCATGTTTTTTTTCTTCTATGGTGGAATTTTGAGGCAGGGTGCCACTCTAGAGCGGAGGTTCCTTTGTTGAATGTATTTTGTGATTTTATTCACTCAAATCAATTGTGGGTTCCTCAGGGAGCTAAGGGAAGCTTTAGTAGCAAAAATAACTTTTTTAAATAATTGAGTTAAAAGGTTTCATCCACTTATAATGATACTGCCAGAGAAGGAGCTTTACCTACTACCTGCAAACGTCAGCACTGCCGACCGTGGATTCTCTCATTGACACAATTACGGCCTTTACTGCACGCTCTCACTCTCGCACAGTAAGACTTCAGCAACCCCCCTTGACAAAAAAACATACTGTTATTTGTTTGTTTCAAGTTATGTTCTTTACTGGCTATCCATACATGCCTTATTGGGTTCTGTTAATTAGTAGTGTTAAAGTTTTCAATCCCTATTTTATTGTATGAGTTGATATTTCTGCATGGTGGAGTAGCACTTGTGATGGTTGTTTTCTCCTATGCTTGAGTTATGATCAGTTTTACAACTGCTCCTTCCTGGTTTAGTGATTTGTTTGTAACACTCAAGTTGCTTGCCATTGGCTTGATGGTTCTCGTCATCATCAACGCAAGTTCACAGGCCTGTTTAGTTGGTTTAGGCAGGCCCATATCTGCAACATGAAATACACTAGTGAACCTAAGGACATCATCTTGTTTTTGATTATCTTATTTCCGGTACTCACGGTTACCCTGTTTCACTCCGGATTCTTGTGTTCCCCATGCATGTTTTATGGCTAATTGGAGAAATCCTAGATTGCAAGTCTTGCTAGAGACACTTCCATAGCACTGCTCAGTAATATTTTTTGAATGTAGTTTAGTTAGGCAGAACATGGACCACCTAGATGTTGATGAAACGTCGACGTGCATGGAGATATTTTCTAAAACATGGATAATAGCTGTGGTTTTGCTGGACAGGGGCTGTTTTACTGTGTTCACTTTTTCGTGCCCTCTGCTTCAGACTGCCCACCTTTCTGCACCAGCCGAAAAGATACCAGGAGTATAATTGCAAATGGTTGGAATTCAACCTGTTTGTTGTCTCGGAGCATGTCCGTACTTTTCAGAATAGTGTGCAGTCCTCGTGGCATCCTTCTTTAACACCAGCATATATGCACTTGAAGTATGTCTAGCAAAACGCTAAACTGGCTGAATTTATGCATTTTAGCTTTGCTTTTGTTGGATGAAAATCCGCCCATTTTCATATTTGATTTGTGACTTTCCAGATACTGTCACCTCTTGTCACTGCCTGCAGAGGGTGCTCTGTGGCCGTTTTCAGTCCAAAGCAAGTTCAGGAAAGAAGCTAGGGTTTCAGCCCTCTATTAGCTCAACTCTGACTATTCTCATTGGCCTCAAAGTAGTAGGGTGTAATTCTTATTGGCCAAAAGGCATCCAATCATAATGGTTAAAACTCAGGGTGTTTCAGTCAAACTAATAGACAGTCAGGTGACCATTTATATTTGACACTGAAATTCATGATTGGACCAAGGTACAATCAGTCAGTCAGTACTCTCTATCAGGTCCATAACCAACCTGGGGCCTCCTCTAAGGACACTGCGTCAAGGGTCCTTGCCCGTAGGAAGTTTTCTTCCTTCGTGCAGACGTAGATTCCAGAAATTCTAAAAATGCATGGAGGATTAAACTTGGACTACCATCCCCGATGTGTAACTGTGCTCACGTGCAGGACAAGGGCATCTTCATATGTTTCAAAGGGTAAATCTTCCACACATGTCCTTCAGGTCCCTTCCTGTAGATCTGTAAAAAGCAGCGGCGTTAGCCGGCTCTTGTAGGTCTCACTCCTTCTGCAGCACTCACCTGGACTCACTTCCAGCTACTGCAGGACTTATTTCCAGGTCTTTTCGCCAAGTCCAGAGGTGATCACTGGTTACTGGAGAGACTTCTGGTGAGTAGTTGAGCTTTACCACCAGTGTCCTAGTTTTGGGTAGTATAACTCTGTGCACTGGATGCCAGGTTTTCGTATATGGGTCTTACCTCTCTCCGTGGAGAATAGTTGGGTAGTCAAGGTTTATATCAGATGGTGAAGTTTTGGAATTCAGATTCTGTATGGGACTAAGTAAAGTACTTATTAAAGGCCACAGTCCACTAAGAGCTGCACCGCTGAAAGAGCAGAGGTTTAGTTACAACAGCACAAAATAAAACAGTTAAAATTAAGCTAGGTACAAAAATAAAAGATACTATGTCCCCAAAAACATTTCAAGTTCTTAGGAACCCTGACACAAAGCACTAGAAGTTCTGCAAGTAGAGACTCTAGAAGATCCGCTGTTTTGCCCCCAGGTGACGTGGTGGTTGTGGAAGGATTAATGTCCCCCTGGTTACAATGTCCCCCTGGTTTTACGGTATGTCTAGGGGTTGTGTCTCAGTTTCTCCTGCGGCTCTGGAATCAATGGAACGACTTAGTGGGACTGAGCCACCGCTTCACTGATCGACCTAACATTCAATAGCCACCAACAAAAAGCAGAATGTGGGCCACCAACAAATCAAGAGGCTACAGGATGGCACTCAGGAAACTGAACAGCAACTTTAATTCTTTGAGTTTTGGTTTACGGAAACACCATGGCATCTGGCAGAGGAAGAAGTGTACATCGCTCAGTGAAATCAGCTTGGTCTACACTAAACACATGTTAATGGCCAGACACTGGTGCCGAAAATGAAGGAGGTAGAACCCCCTTTAGGTGTCGATGTTTCATAAATGGCTAGTTGTGATATGAATGGTCTAGTTTTGAAGGAAGATTTAGATCTTGAGCCATGCACCGGGCTACCAGTTTCTTACCAGCAACTTGGAAAACCAATATTTTAGGGTGACATTCCAAGAAGCATTTAAAAGTTAAAGTGAAACCTCAGCATGGGGCACTTTTACAAAAAAAAAGCATTTGTTTTTCAAGTTGACAAACAAATGCTTATTTTTGTAAAAGCAGCCCATACCGTACTTTCACCTTACTGGCGGCCGTGCCCCTTTCTATAGACAAGAGAAAACAAGAACAGGAGTAAACCCGTTATCCCAGCTGAGACCGGGTAGGTACAATAACAGAAGAACAATGACTCAACTGGAAATTCATATACAGGGAACAATCAATATAAGAATTAATCAAAAACAGAGGAAACCAGGGAGACCAAAAGAAGGAATGAAAGGTTGTTATTTGTAAAATAGAAGCACAAATTATACAATTAAATTACAGTAACCATAACAACCATATGTGCACTGAGAGTGACGTGATAAGTGAATGGCGCAGTGACATAAGTGTTTAAAGAACAACGTGGGACGGCATGTTTTTTGGCAAAGTCGAGAAATGGAAGAGCTGCCATAGGAGCCCATGTTAGTAGTGGGTTGGTTGCCAGAACAAAATGGGACACGCTATTTCAGGATGGAGGTGGCAACTGAAGGCATGGCCTTGACAGGATGCAGGGGGGGGGGGGGGGGGGGGAGTGGTGGAAGGTGATATGGATTTGCGGCCCATTCAAAGTGAACTGCGCATGGATGGCAGCCTGTAAAGAGGCGATCTTATGGCCAGCAGCTGGGATTGGACGACAAGGAGGCACAGGTTTCGTGACATAAAACAGGGGGCATATGATGGGATTAGCTGCTCTGGTCTTGTTTTTTTGTAAAGCTAGCAACCTGGGAGTGGTGCAACACGAGGATATTCAGTTAAAATGGCTAGTGTTCAGGGAGAATGGGTTGCACTTTTACCCCCTGGAAACAGAACGTATCTGGTTGATTTGAGGGGGATATTGGAGTATTGGAGGGAACAAAAGCTCTAAAAAGCATCGACGGGGGCTGGGGGGGTCCGAAAGAACACATCGGAGGAGGGTTGTTCTGGTGGCGGATGACAGAGCTCATGTTAAGGCAAGGTGAGAGAGAGCAGGGAAGGTTTATGGGATGAGAAATGGGAGAAAAAGCTGCTAAAAAGAAAGAAACTGAGACAGTTTGGGGTGGGCAGCCTTTAAAGGAAGTTGTTGAAGATTATGTTTGAGAAGTAGGGATTTATTAAGCATAATAGTATTGGGGTGTAGCATTATGGAAGATGTGGGAGGTTAGAAAGTTGGGGAGGACAATGATAGGGGTGGGGAAATAGGTTGGAATTAAAACTTTAGGGAAACTATTATATACGGTTTGGCACAATAAGTATTCCCCTTATTGTGAGGAATACTTGCTTCCTAAGAAAGCCGCTCCTACCTCAAATCGAACAAAGTGTCAGGAGTCAGGCATTTTCCAAACAGGGACTGGTCCCTCCTTTCATAATATGGCCCCTGAGAACAATACTTACAACAGAAAGGCCTAGGGCGCTAGGAGGCAACCCAGAGTCTCCGGCAGATCAGCCGGCAGCGAAGCCACTGGTGCTCAGTAACTCATCCTAAGAAGAAATTAAATTGGCTTCCTCGAAGCATCTTAAAGTGGATAAGTGGACTGTACGACTATCGACCCCCCACTATCCTCATACAAGAATATCGCAGACAAAATATCGAAAGGTATGTGCCAACAGGGAAGTGTAGGTTAAATATTCCTAGCTCCACATCTACATACCTTGAAGATGTATGTACCCCGTAGGTACTTATATGTGGATTTAGATATAAAAAGTCTAGACTGACTTACCTGTCAATAGAATTTTTTTAAATATTTTGTCCTCAATGTTCTGTCCTATCAATATTTAGGGTGCAGACCTTAACGTGTGACCTCACTGTCCCTCACAAAAATATTGCTGAGGTGTTATCAGCCCACACGTGTGTGATAGAGTAGGGTATTATGTAGTATCTGTGTGTCGTCATACGGATGTAGTAGGCCTTGCAATCACATATAGAAACAATGGGATTATTCCTCTCGAGAATGAAAAGGGATTTATGGCGCTGTTTCTGAATACAACACAGGAATGCCCAGCTCTCTTTTCAACACAAAAAAAGTTTCAGCTCAAAGTATATCCTGAAGGAAACATTACTACTTTACCTTTAATCCTCACACAGCTCCACCTAAGACATAGGAATGTCGTCTTGTAATGTTGCATGAAACCCGAATTTAGCCCTGTCTTGGAGGTTCGCAGTGACCTTTCACCTCCTCTGGTGTCTGCAGGGCGTGCCCCGCAGTGTCTTGCTATGTGCAAACACGTTCTTCGCCATATCTCGCATACACAGACTTGCAGAGGGAGATGCCACTGCTTAGGGTGAGGCCCCTCCTGTGGGATCATGAACAGCTTTTTTAGCGGCCTGAAACCTTATTTGCCGCTGCCAAGCACATTCCTGTGGGACTCTTAAAGAAAACAATGTTGATGTTTGAATTACAGAAACAACTCGTGGATGTGAGGAATCCTCTTCAAGGTCATTGTGGGATGAGATAGAGGACGTTAGGGAGGGAGGGACAGCACTAAATGGAGGTACAATTAGAAGGAGGTTGGTGAGGAAAACAAGTGAGAGGATCACACGGTGCTTCAGGGACGCCATTTTAGAACCGTTTATGTAAAGAAAAAAACGAAAAAGCATCTAAAAAATAGGAGCCAGGTTAGAGTGCATTGCGTTTCAATGATGTCTTCTAAATTTTGGAACATTCTTAGACTGGCAAATAATCGAATTTTTTTTACTTCTGAGTCTCCCAGTTAGCCCCCACTTCCACTTTCAGTGACCATAGTGGGACTCGTACAAATCCAACTAAGGGCCTGATTCCGATCTCGTCCATAAAGCCCTCCGTACGGCTCGGATCCGGAGGGCTCTCCGGACGAAACGTGCTCAGGGAGTCCGAGCGAGTAAGTACGATGCGTCTGTAAGCATACGGACTTGATTCACTCGTACTTCCATTGAACTCTGTGGGAGCCTGCATACAGATGCGTACACAGGCTCCCATAGCAAAAAAGGAGTAGGTGAGGAAAAGCGTACACCTTGTGGTGGTGACCCCATGGTGCCCGCCACACTGTGTATGCTTGGATCGAGGGACCCATGGGCACACCCCTGAGACAGATTCGGAGGGCCCCCCAAAGTATGCGTCCGACAACCGTTTCATCTCGATGAGAGCGAGTCGTAGCGACTGTCCGAATCGTGCATTGTACTAGTTTGGTCGGAATTCGGCTCCATTGCGCAGCACGATTCATATACGAACAAGTCGTACGTGCATGATTGCGTTCGGAAACAATTCGGTCGGCACGTACGCAATCTTGGCATCATACTTGGTGGTGTGGGCCTGTGTACAATTCGGTTGCAAACAAGGGTTATGAATCGGATCCGTTAAAGCCAACTCTGATTCGTAGACCTTCCGAACGACATCGGAATCGGGCCCTTCCTGTTCTGACTTCCGGCTTGATCTAGAATGTCAGTTAGTTGCATAGAGACATCTTTTTTGCTGTGGAAGACATTTACTCCAAATACTTCAGGCATGGGAGTATTTAGATTGTGTATGCACTAAAATGGGCTGCCCCTAACATGGGTTCCTACAGTTTCCTACAAAATAGTCTTGAGATGCAGCATCAGTGGGGGCATCTCATAAAAAATTACGGACTGGCCTCACACACCGCCCGGTGTCATGCTTCATCATAGGCTGCCCTCGCCCTCTAAAAACTTTGTTTGATAGAGGGCGGGCATACACCTGGAGACACTGATGCACTTCTAAAGTTAAGTGATGGCCGTGAATAGGTGAAGAGTGATCTAAAAACTATTTAATTTGTCAAAAGACAATATTTATTCAGAGGACAAATGTATGGTATTAAAATAGGTGAGCGGTGATTCAGGACCTATTCTCCCTTCACCGTGTAAAGTATGGTCAACATGTTTCTGCTTTCGTGTCCCTGAAGGGTACGTAGCATTCGTCAGGACGAAAAAAGGGGGGGGGTTCTAACTAAGGGTGCTGTCTCCTCGCATCTACTGCAAAAAGAAGATGCCTCTAGGGGACGGGGTATGTAAACTTTGCACTCCCCGCTCGGTGTAGTACCACTATTAGTGATTCTGTAGGAAACAAAAAGAGACATACAAACCAGACGTGTAAGTATATATACAAAAGGCACACTTTGTCTTCCGTGCAGCGTCATACCTATTGCTCGCGTGGTTTGGTCTTTATGAGATACGTGGCAAGTAAACGTGTCATCATACAACCAATGATAAGATACCGTTTCTTACCCTAAAATACTATCCTATTTGCTCCATGGGAGGGCGAGGGTGGAAAGGCCTACTGTGACTTTCTGTAATGGAGAAGTACAGTGCGTCAGAGCTTAATTATGTAACCACAAGTTTGTGACACACAAAGACACCACAACACATAGTGCAATTTAAAAAGGGTTAAAAACATTTTTATTAGTATGCCCAGTGTAGGCAACACTCACACATTCTTTCAGCAAAGCGTGAAACAAAGTCTCAACCTTACAACCAACTGTGGCAGTCACACTCTTACTGTCTGAATTCAGCGCTTCCAGCCGTTCAATCTACAGGCGTCCTCTAGGTCTCCCCGTCAGTAGAAAATGAAGAAAACCGGATGGTTTAAGTACTGTAGTTAAGTGGCTTAATTGGTGATTGCTATGCCCTAATTGGGAGCGCATGGCGTACATCCTGTGTACCTCTCAAGACGCGCCTGAACGCCTGGTTTAGGGCGTGACTTCATGCGTGAGCTCGCATTGGGTGAGGGAGTGGCCATTACCATATAAGCTAGTGTTTCTCGGGAGCGCATGCACTCCTGCATAAAGAGAAGTGTTCCTGATCCGCCCACGTGGAACTCTCTAATGCAGTCAGCATCCTAAATGTGTATCCTAACCCGTTTTAATGCGTTGTAGTCAATTGCTTGTTTCGCGCATGTGCGTCTATTCAATACTGGCCCGCTATGCATTTACCATAGAGCGTTCATCGCTGATAAATCCTACGGACTATGATAGTGTGTGGTGAGTTCCACATTGGCGCAGAAGCAAGGATATTAGAAGTGAACAACACTCATGTTAATCATGACTTCTAGAGGTTCATGCGTGAGGATTCACGATCCACGCATGAGTCCCGTGGGATAGGCCTATTGGCTGTATTAGTGTGTGGTAACAAATGTAACAGCTGTACCCACGCATTGGGTTTAAAAAGGGGCATGTTCTACACTGGTATTAACTGTTTTTTTATGGTGATAGCCAGGGTATGAAGGTCTCTCTTTTTATGCATGTGCCACGTTACTGGACCGTTACCATGTCCCGCGAGGGAACCCAGTTTGGTACAATGAGCCCACTCATTGCGTGCTAAGAACCTGCCTGACTAAAAGAGATCAGACAGTTCAAAGGTTAGACCGATACCTCCGGAAGCTGTTAATATCCAAATAGTGATATCTACCCAAATGGGTGTCTGGGCTTTCCATGTGGTGCCGTCTTAGATGTCGAAGTTCTAGATCCCATCCGCGATTGTTCATATATGTATGATTGAAGGATGAGTCTATACATTGGGTGAGGCACGATTACTTCACCAGCTGCAACTATGGAATTTCATCGTTGAGGCCTCTCTCCCATGTGTGTAACCTGTACACCCAGCGTTGTTCCCGGATGTGAAGTTGTCTGCTAATGTCTATTTTTCGCTTCTTCATTACCTCCAGAATGACCCACCGTAGGTCGGAATCACTATGGTTTTTCTCCGGGAAATGTTTCGTCATTTTTGTATTAGTCTTTTTACACCGGATGGTGCTGCGGTGTTCACTGATCCGTGTTTTCACCTTTCCAGTCCTCATTCCGACGTACTTCAGGTTGCAAGGACAGGTCAGTAGGGTTGTCGGTGCCTATGTCAAATTCCTTGGTGGTGGTAGTCAGGCGACAACATACACAATTGCCGCATGAGTAGTGACCCGTTGGTTTAGGTTGACTCCATAGGGTCATTTGATAGTCATTGTCATCATTGATGATCTTTGAATGTACCAAGTCATCCCTCAAGTTTCTACTCTGTTTGAATGCGAAAAGAGGGGGTTCCCACTTCCGGCTTCCGTTGTTCAAAAGTGCACATTTCTTCTTGATAATGTTCTGGATTTTGTTCGAAACAGGAGTGTACGTGGTTACACAAACCAGGCGGTCTTCCTGTTCCTTAGGTGTCGTCTCCAGGAGAACTTCCCGATTATTGTTCTATGCCCTCTTCTTTGCTCGTTTGACCATTCTTTTTGGGTAATGTCTTTCTAGGAGCTTGCTCTCTAGTTGTTCCGCCTGTGTTTGGAATGTGTCTACCTCTGAGCAATTTCTTCATTGGAATCACAAAATAGGAGTGTATGCCGTTCCTTGGTGTCAGAGTTAATGGAGTCAAGAAAGAAGAAGGATCCAACTGGTCAGACACAGTGTCTAAGGGTGGGTATCCATATGTTGGATATTAATGCCCTCACACACCCTTTCAGGTGTCATGCTTCATCATATGGGCTGCTCCTCGTCGGGCCGGCGGTGCAATGCCCTACGGGCTCCCTAAATAAGGGGCACTTTATCGGAGATCTTCTATCCAACTGCCGTATGGTGAAGTGCGGGTGTGGGGTCAAGGAAGTGTAGATGTGTAATAGTGATTTAAAATAGGATGAGGAGTACCTGCTGTGAACTGACTTTTTATTCTGGAGGTCTCCTACCCTAATTAAAAACGTGTGAGCTGGGCACTCGCCTGAGTGTAATATCTCGTATAGGAGTGTCCTAGGCTAAAAGGTCAACATGTTTCTCGCTTAGAGTAAGTATACTCGCGATTCTTCAGGACCAACAGAAAAGAAAAGGAACTATCTACAACTAAAAACTGCTAGTGAAAAAGGTGTGTAGCAAGTGTAAATATCACTTCACTAGAGTACCTGTTGTGGTCAGAGGCTACCTGTAAGGAAAAAGGGAGGTTAAAGAACTTTTTAATAATATAAAGGTGCGTACCGCATATAACAGTGGGAAACACAAACTTCAATGTGACTCCAAACTCTTATTGTACTTATTGTACTTAATGGTGGTGAACGCTACTGTGTTAGAGGACTTAAAAAAGGAAGAAGTAGATCGTGGTTCCCCACAGTGAGCTAAAGTGACTACTCGCCCCTGTGGGAAAACCATTGGATGCAGCAAAAAATCTAAAGGTTCGACTCACCCTAAACAGTAATGGTTCGAACTGCAATAGTGCTCGGTGGTTTCCGCAAGAGTCTGAGTTCCTCAAAAAGTAGGACTAAGTGATAAAAAACACAATGTGGGAAAAGAAATGGAGAGAGGACACACTGTAAATGCAAAGAGCAGAGAAAGCACCAACCAAATTGGAGTAGGCTGAGCGCAGTGTGACCGGACATGTATATAGTACTCATGTGAAAAATCAGGTTTTTGAGAGTCCTAAAACAAACTAAAACAGGAGCGCTAATAGGGCACAGCTTCTTGTAGTATATGTTGGATAGAACTCGAGACTGAAACTAAAAACAGTGGTCTGAGCTGTTAATGTAAGTGAGCACTGTATATGTGACTCACGTGGAATACCGGTAAACCCGCAAAGTGTATTCACTGGTAAGTAAGGGGTTCAAGGCTAATGAGGTGCTGGAGTGAGAGGTTTATGTATCACGTAATTTTGAGACCGCAATAAGTATAGAATTTACGGAGGGTCTAAAGGTGTAACAAAAAGCCCTAATTTCAATACATATGTGGTTGTATTATCCCATTTTCGGAATTATTTACAACACCCTCAAGCAACACACCGATATATATAACACGTGGACATGACCGTTGGTCTGTTATCGTTCACATTGGTGCCTAGGTTAAAAACCATGGTGTCGCTATTTATCCCCTAAATTTAGCAGAAGTGTCACCCGTAGGAGTAACAGAGAGTAATTTGGGACTAATGTGGCCAAGGTGCCTAGCTGATTAATAGCTCTTCAAGTGCAACGCAATAGTGCCGCACAATATCCCCCGTATATGATGGATCGAAAGGCTATGAAAGTGACATGCCGCGATTAGGAACCTGTATCAACCGGGGAAATATTAGCTAAAGTGAGAGTATTTAGTGGCGCCGTGCAAGTTAGAAAAACGTGTTTACTAACGTGGCGATTAGGGTAGCCAAAGCGTGCAAAACGCAGGCAGCTACAGTAACGGTTAACTCACATGTATAGTCCTCACGCTGCTCCTTGCGACCTACCCAAGCCACCGAGTCCGGGAGGTAATGTCATGGAAAATGACTACAGACTTAACCAAATCACTAGCCCATGTGACTATGGGAGGGTTCATCTAAGTCAGTTGAAAAAGCAAATACAACCGGCAGCCATCTTAGAGTGATGTTGATTGTAGCAACGTAAGTAGTGGAAAATAAGTATTCTCATGCGAATAGAAGGTTAAGTGTGTCTTGTATAGAGGCAAGCCACGCTAATGTGGTATGTGATAAAAGATAATGAGGAATGATGGCAAACTTGAGTATAGTTAATTTATAAGGCAGCCCTAGGATGTCATGACAGAGTATGGAGGGTTTGTTGTTTCCCTCCTTGAGAACATTAGGTGTAACTGTTTTATATATAAAGGGGTTAAGTTACTCGTGTTAGATCTTAATTGACTCCCACGGGATTTCTTCATTGAGCCCATTGGTGTCTGAGGATAAACGTTGTATCCAACGTTGTTCCTTCATAAACAGATTTTGTTTGGCTGTATGGGGGTTGGCTTCAAGAATGACCCATTTGACAGAATCGGGTGAGTGGTTCATCTCAAGGTAGTGAGCACACATTTTGGTGTTGCTCTTGTGACAGCGAAAATTGCAGCGATGTTCTGAAATTCGTACTTTTACTGGGCGTGTTGTCATCCCAACGTAGTAAAGGTCACAGGGGCATGTGAGAAGGTAGATGCAATTGGTAGTATTGCAATTGGTGTGCTTTCTCATTTCCCAGACAAAGGTTGTGTTGAGTGTTATAGTCTTGTATACTGATGTGAAGGCACAGGCACTGCATGTCCCACAAGGATAGTGTCCTTTGACCATGGGCAAGTGCCACAACGTACTCTGCGGGGCTTTTTCCCTAGGTTTGGGTCTGGTTTGTACCAGCATATCCTTGATGTTCTTGGAGCATTTGTACGCAAACTGAGGCAGTTTGAAGTTAGTGGTGCCTGTGTTAAGTATGCCCCAATGTTTTTTCAGCACCTTAATCAATTGGTTAGAAGCTGGTGTAAATGTGGTTACGCAAGTTAGCATTTCGGTCCTGTTTTTAACCTTGTGTTCCAGGAGACCCTCTCTATGGATGTTACGTGCTCTTTTTCTGGAGAGAGCAATACTCTTCTTTGGGTATTGTCTTTCTGTCAAGTTTTGTGCCAGAATGGCTGATTCACTCTTATATTCGTCCAAAGTGCTACAATTCCTCCTTACTCTCAGAAATTGTCCAAAAGGTAAGTTCTCTTTGAGAGATTTAGGATGGTGGCTAACGAAATGTAGCAGGCTGTTGCGGTTAGTGGCTTTCCTGTACATAGTGGTAGTGAATTTGCCCTGTGTAATATTGATGGTTAAGTCCAAAAAGGCTATTTTGGACGGAGATGCTGTGATGGTGAAATGGAGATAAGGATTAAGATTGTTAATCCAGCTGAAGAAATCGCCATAGCTATCGCGATCACCTATCCAAAGAATAAGGATATCGTCTATAAAGCGCTTCCATAGGCGGATGTTGTTGCGGAATGGGTTTGTGTCATGAAAAATATGTTGTTCCTCAAAGGATGCCACATAGAGGCAGGCAACACTAGGAGCAAAGGTACTTCCCATGGAAGTACCTTGTGTTTGATGGTAAAGTTGGCCTCTATACTCGAAGAAGTTTTCGGTTAGGGCTAGAGTGGTGCATTCCATAATGAAGGAAGGTGGTGTGGATGATTCCCATGTATATGTATTCAAAATTCCTTCTATAACTTCTAGAGTGGCCCTCTGAGGGATATTAGTGTAGAGGGCCTCCACATCTAGAGTAATGAGGAAAGTTATTCGATCGGTATCCTGAAGTTGGTCCAATAGCCTTAGTACATCAGTAGTGTCCTGTATGTATGAGGGTGTGAGTTTCACCAATGGTTGTAAGAAGTAATCACAAAATTGTGATAGCGGTTCAAGAACAGAGTCAATCCCGGACACTATCGGTCGTCCTGGGACCGGTGTCACCCCCTTATGGATCTTAGGAAAAATGTAAAAGTTGGATAGAAGATCTCCGATAAAGTGCCCCTTATTTAGGGAGCCCGTTGGGCATTGCACCGCCGGCCCGACGAGGAGCAGCCCATATGATGAGGCATGACACCTGAAAGGGTGTGTGAGGGCATTAATATCCAACATATGGATACCCAACCTTAGACACTGTGTCTGACCAGTTGGATCCTTCTTCTTTCTTGACTCCATTAACTCTGACACAAAGGAGCGGCATACACTCCTATTTTGTGATTCCTGTACCCGGAGCTTAGTCTATGCTGGACCTCCCACTCCCTTGTGAGTGGAAAAGGCCCCCCTGTCCCTCTCCTTTTGTAATCAATTTCTTCATACCCTGAGGAATTGCCCGACTGGAAGATTTTCACGAAGGGCCCTGGGATGGTAACTTAATAAAGGAGGAGACTATTCCTGTCTGTGGGTTTTATATGTACTTTAGTAGAAATTCCTTCTGTTGTTAGGGTAATATCCAGATATAGAAACACCGCCTGATTTTTTTCAATGGTGTGCGTGAATCTCAAGTGAGGGTCTTTACTATTGACCCACTCCACAAACTGCATGGCTTCGTCTGTTGTGCCCTTCCAGATGATCAGGACATCGTCTATATACCGCTTCCAAGTTTTCATCTGATTTGTAAATGGGTTCGCGGGATTGAAAATATAGTCCTCTTCAAATTGATGGACGTACAAGCACGCCATGCTCGGCGCGAAATTGCTGCCCATCGAAGTGCCCTACACCTGGTGGTATAGTGTGTCCTCAAACTCAAAAAAGTTCTCTGTGAGGGATAATTCTGGGTACTCTATGATGAAGTGTGTAGGTGTCATGTATGTCCAGTCTTGGTCCTGAAGAATTTGTTCGACTACCTCCAAAGTATGTCTCTAGGGGATGCTCTTGTAGAGCGTTTCGATGTCCATGGTTATGAACATATCTTCATTGATGTCGGTCTCCAGATTCCTCAGATGGCATAGTACGTCCTTGGTGTCTCTCAGATAAGACCGGGATTTTTGTACAATTGGTTTCAAGAACCAGTCGCAAAATTGAGAGAGGGGATCCAGTGCCGAGCCTATTCCTGACACTATCGGGCTGCCCGGTGGTGGCATCCTGTGTTTATGGATCTTGGGGAGGGTGTAGAACCTGGGAGTCCTTGGTTCGATGTTGATGAGAAATTCAGCCTCATGTTTGGTGATCCAATCGCAGGTCTCTGCTTAACTGATCATTCTTTTGATTTTGTTCATGATCCGAGGTGTTGGGTCTTCTAGGCATACCTCATAGCTCGTTGCGTCTGCTAGGAGGCGTAGGTACTCTTCCCTATACATGGTGTAAGCCATAAGGACTATTGCCCCTCCCTTATCTGCTGGTTTCACAACCACCTCGCAGTTGTTTTTAAGTTGTTCGAGGGCCACCCTCTCGCTTCTAGACATGTTTTGGAAACCTCTTGAGTTCTTGAAATCGATTTTTTCTACCTCATTGAGGACTGCATGTTCGAATACTAGAACATTGCAAGAAATGTTCTGGACTGGAGGGGAGAAAGTAGACTTTTTACGTAGGCCGGTGATGGTGCGGTTATTGTTCACTGCTTCTACCTCACCGAAAAAATCTCTCCGCTTAATCTTCCTAAAGAACTGGGCTAGTTCTGTATTGAGGAAGAATGTATCGTTATTTGGTGCGGAGACAAAGCCTAAGCCTTTTGCGGGGACGGTCTCTTCTTCTGTACTTAGTGTGTGGTTGCTCAGGTTCACGACGTTGGTCAGATATCACTATTTAGATATTAACAGCTTCCGGAGGTAACTTTTGAACTGTCTGATCTCTTTTAGTCAGGCAGGTTCTTAGCACGCGATGAGTGGGCTCATTGTACCAAACTGGGTTCCCTCGCGGGAAATGGTAACTGTCCAGTAACGCGGGACATGCTAAAAAAGAGAGACCCTGGCTATCACCATAAAAAAACAGTTAATACCAGAGTAGAACATTCCCCTTTTTAAAACCAATGCGTGGGTACAGCTGTTACATTTGTTATCACACACTAATACAGCCAATAGGCCTATCCCACGGGACTCATGCGTGGATCGTGAATCCTCACGCATGAACCTCTAGAAGTCATGATTAACATGAGTGTTGTTCACTTCTAATATCCTTGCTTCTGCGCCAATGTGGAACTCACCACACACTATCATAGTCCGTAGGATTTATCAGCGATGAACGCTCTATGGTAAAAGCATAGCGGGCCAGTATTGAATAGACGCACATGCACGAAACAAGCAATTGACTGCAACGCATTAAAACGAGTTAGGATCCACATTTAGGATGCTGACTGCATTAGAGAGGTTCGCGTGGGCGGATCAGGAGCACTTCTCTCTATGCAGGAGTGCATGAGCTCCCGAGAAACATTAGCTTATATGGTAATGGCCACTCCCTCACCCTATGCGAGCGCACGCACAAAGTCACGCCCTACACCAGGCGTTCAGGCGCGTCTCGAGAGGTACACAGGATGTACGCCATGCGCTCCCAATTAGGGCGTAGCAATCACCAATTAAGCCTCTTAACCACAGTACTTAAACCATCCGGTTTTCTTCATTTTCTACCGACGGGGAGACCGAGAGGACGCCTGTAGATTGAACGGCTGGAAGCACTGAATTCAGACAGTAAGAGTGTGACTGCCACAGTTGGTTGTAAGGTTGAGACTTTGTTTCACCCTTTGCTGAAAGAATGTGTGAGTGTTGCCTACACTGGGCAAACAAACAAAAATGTTTTTATCCCTTTTTAAATCGCACTATGTGTTGTGGTGTCTTTGTGTGTCACAAACTTGTGGTTACACAGTTAAGCTCTGACGCACTGTACTACTCCATTACAGAAAGTCACAGTAGGCCCTTCCACCCTCGCCCTCCCATGGATCAAATAGGATAGTATTTTAGGGTAAGAAACGGTATCTTTTCATTGGTTGTATAATGACATGTTTACTTGCCACGTGTCTCATAAAAACCAACCCACGCGCACAATAGGTATGACTCTGCACGGAAGACAATGTGTGCCTTTTGTATACATGCTTACACAACTGGTTTGTATGTCTCTTTTTGTTTCCTAAAGAATCACTAATAGTGGTACTACACCGAGCGGGGAGCGCAAAGTTTACAGCCCCCGTCCCCTAGAGGCATCTTCTTTTTGCACTAGATGCAAGGAGACAGCACACCTAGTTAGAACCCCCCCACCCCTTTCTTGGTCCTGACAAATGCTACGTACCCTTCGGGGACACAAAAGCAGAAGCATGTTGACCATACTTTACACGGGGAAGGGAGAATAGCGTCCCGAATCACCGCTCACCTATTTTAATACCATACATTTGTCCTCTGAATAAATATTGTCTTTTGACAAATGTAATGGTTTTTAGATCACTTTTCACCTATTCACGGCCATTACTTAACTTTAGAAGTGCATCCCTGTCTCCAGGTGTATGCCCGCCCTCTATCAAATGAAGTTTTTAGAGGGTGAGGACAGCCTATGATGAAGCATGACACCGGGCGGTGTGTGAGGCCAGTCCATAATTTTTTATGAGATTCCCCCACTGATGCTGCACCTCAAGACTACTTTGTAGGAAACTGTAGGAACCCATGTTAGGGGCAGCCCATTTTTGTGGATACATAGTAGAGTGGGGGCTGGCTTGCCCCTAAGCCCCGTGCCTCTAGTTCCCACCTCCAGCAAGGACTGGGGTTAGTGTGTGTGGAATATTTAGATTTTCCAAAAAGTACAATGACGTCTTAAAATGTAGATGCAAAATCTTGGAACTTATTCTCCACAAATGTTAACTGAGGTTTTAGGGAGCGATCTTAAAAAACTCAAGTATTCCCTCCTTTAGACACCAGTGAAAGAGGGGGATTAACTGGTTAGTACCTAATGTTGATTTTTTTTCTTGTAATGTGCTACCATCACCCAAGGCCTTTCGGAGAATATGAAGGAACAGAGGAAGTAACAAAGTACATCTGCATTGTGATATGTTCAGGGTTGTCACACAAGAAAGATTATGGAGAGAGCTATACAAAGTAGCATGGCCTGAGTTAGTACAAGATGAAAGATGAACCTACCCATGCCCTGCGAAAGAGAGAAGGAGAGGAGTCCCTATAGTGTATGCTTACGGATGGTAGTTGTCGATGGACTAGAGTGAGAGCGCAACAACTTATATGTGTCTGTATTCCTGTTTGTGCTGATTTATATAGAACCAGGCTTGCTGCTACTTGCCATTGACACAGCATGGTGTATTTTATGGACTGCTTATGTGACTTGTTGTTCTTTTCAAAAATAAGTAAAAACATTTATGAAAACAAAGGATGGTAGGTGTATATTTTCAGTGATTTTTAGGTCTCATCTACCAACAGCGTTTAGCTGTCTGTTGAAGATCTATTCTGGACAATACCTATATTTACAATGGCTTTAGGTTTGCTCATTGCTTAACACTGATTGGATTTCTTGTCAATCCCATTTGTACCCTTTTTAGGTCTCGCCTAGCAGCGCGCTGCAAGACTTATTGTAAGGGGGCTTCAAAAAGCTCACCACACGCTCATGCGTGTGTGGCCTATTGCTTGCAGTTACCCACACAGGCGCCATATGTTTTGAATTATCGTGCCCAAAACACAGGCGTGATAATTCAAAACATATGGCCTGGTGCTCGCTCTCACGCGCACAGGCTTGTTTTAATTAGCAGCGGGGAGCGCGCAGGCTGGCATGTGTTCTGGATCAGGTTTCAGCTTTCAGCTTTCACTTTCGAATCTTCCGTGCGCACCACTTGTTTAGTTACAGTACTCTTACTTTTATTTCCCGGTTCGAGACTTTCTGGCGTGCAAATGGCGCAGATGCACAATGTTTAACCACAAGAATGGCAAGCAGCTTGTAGCACATCACTGTAAAGGAATTGCCACCATGGAACAGTTCCCTTCTAACGGAATCGACTTCCTGCAATGCGAACTAAAGATCGCAGGGTTCACGTCCAGTGGCAAGCACCTGCTCGCATCCCCCGTGGCAAAGCTCACTATTAAACGCTCTCAGACCACCACCGTGTGTGATGTGGTTTTACATACCACTTCTTCTCTCGGTAGGACTTTCCCCCGGAGAAAAGCAGCCAACCTCTTAAGGATTCAAGTGCGGCTTCATTAGACCGCAGCGGAGTATATGGACACTCAACGTAGTGTCGCTGCACCCGCTCAGAGCAGTCCGGCTCACCTACCCGCTTCGCTGATGCAGCGGAGCGGGTAGGTGAGCCGGACTGCTCTGAGCGGGAGCAGCGACACTACGTTGAGTGTCCATTGGGAGTAGCGACACTACGTTGAGCGTCCATATACTCCGCTGCGGTCTAATGAAGCCGCACTTGAATCCTTAAGAGGTTGGCTGCTTTTCTCCAGGGGAACATCCTACCGAGAGAAGAAGTGGTATGTAGAACCACACCACACACTGTAGATAGTTTTCATTTAGTCACTAGGTCCTGAGGAATCGCCAACTGATCTATTAGAGACATTTTATAGGCGAGAAACATGTTGACCACTAAGGGGTAGAGTGTAATATTTGTCAGATTAAAACAAAATAGTCGCCCTCCTTCTTCTTTTTACTTTTTAATCAGGTTGTGACCTCTCCAGAATAAAAATAATTATAGAGGATTCCCTTACCTGTTTTAACCCACACACCACATCTACATCTTACCAGGCCCCTCACACCCACGGCACCTATACGGCAAGGAACAAAAGATCTCTGTTAAAGAGCCCCTTTATGGGTGCCCGTCGAGCATTGCAGCGCCGGCTCGACGAGGAGCAGACACATATGATGAAGCATGACACCTAGCCTGCTGGGTGTGTGAGGGTCCTAGTTCCGAAAGGAGGTATTTCCCACCTCCCCACCACTCTGAGTACTCACCAGGTGGCCAACTTGCCACTCAGGAACACCGTACCTCTATTGTCTTCTGCATAACGTTGGCCAGAAAGGTGGGTGGAGTCCGGCCTGACACGTAACATTGGGTTTTTAGAATTGTTCTCCATTTTGGTTGCACTAACCATCTGGCCAGAACAATTTCATAATCAATCTGTGGTATAATGGTCCGATAACATGTTGGTAGTGGAGGGCATTAACCATCAATCAGCTAATTGTAAAATGATACTACTCCAATGCATGAGATTGAATGTGCTGTCTAGGGCCAAACGTGTCCCAGGAGTGTTGAAACATGCTACTGATGCTCTGACTCATTTTAAGATGCAGGTGTTCAGGTCATATCACCCAGGAGCAGCGGAAAGCCCAATACCCTTTGCAGACCAGCAATGGCAACTTGGTACCCCCATCTATCAGACCTCGGGGCAGCTAGCCTGCCACCCAGGACTAGCTGAGCCTATGAGGGGCTTTAGAGCTTACTGCAATTTCCTTGGGGAAGGCTGGGAGGGGGCCTGGCATGAGACATCGCCTGTGGTATCATTCCTGAGGGCATTGAGGGATAAGGCGTTCCGTGGCATGCGCAAGGCATCACATGGCGGCGGGTTCCTTTTCCGCAAAAATGAGTGGTCACCAGGATCCCACCAGCACTTTCATAGTTCAAAGAGTGCTAAGGGGGTGGCAGCATTTGAAAGGTGCCCTGCCTGACACCAGGCACCCAATTAGCATTGAGACTTTGTCAGCGGTACTAGGGTCACTGGAAAGGGTGTGTAGATCCACTAGGGAAGTTAATCTTTTCTGGGTGGCTTTTACCCTGGCCTTCTATGGAGCTTTCTGGGTTGGGTAACCTGTGGCGCATAACAAGCAAGACTGCTACGAGGGGCTCCAAAAGTTCAAATACAGGGGGGCACGCTGTCTTTATCAGATCCCTAGATCAAAGACTGACCAAAATGGCAGGGGAGAACATGTTATATTGCAAAAAGCACAGGGAAGCTCTTGCTGTCCCGTTAGCACCCTCAAGTTATTCCAGGCTTACAGACCACGGGGCGTGGGGTGTCCACTTTTAATTCATGATGATGGGACTCCGCTTACCAAATCTCAGTTTAGCAGGATTCTGGGCTTAGCGCTCAAGGCAGCAGGTTTGGATCCATCAATATTTGGTAACCATTCTTTCATGATTGGGGCAGCCACCGAGGCCACAGCCAGAGGCCTGTCAGGCGTGCAGTAGAAAGAATTAGTCATTGGTCTTCTGATTGTTACAAGAGTTATGTGCATCTACACATGCTTTAAATGCTGCTATGTCTAATGACTGTGTTTTTTGGTCTTAGGATCTTCGCAGTTTTCATGTCCTGTGCCCGCTGTTGTGCGCCAGTCACGCGTACCTCGCCAGTCCAGGTACCCGCCTGGGGGCCAGATGCAGTGGAAGTATGGATGATTGGTCACTCGTATGTGAACAGGTTGAAGCAATTTTTTTCACAGGCAACTATGCGGACAGGGCCCGTCAAGCTTGTTTCAATGTTTCTTTGCATGGGCAAGAAGGTTTGCGCCTGGGACTGTTGAGGAGCTTGTTGGAGGTTCTGCTAGGTAAGACTCACATGCCCCCTGCAGCGGTAATTGTGCATCTGGGAGGCAAATACCTGGTGCACCTGGGTGGGAAGAGCGCTGTTGTGGCTCTGATCACCGAGATTGGATGGTTGATAAGGAGGTACCCACAGGTGTTGTTGCAATGGTCCCACATCATTCCAACAGTTACATTGGCGGGGGTGAGTCGTTCTGGGCACTGAACCACTCGGTGAAGAGAATTAATAAGCGGATTAATAAATTATTTAGATCCCCAAAACTTCAGACCATCTTGCAGGGATGCATTGGGGGGGAGAGGTTTTTTCTACAGGATGGAGTTCACCTCTCGAAATTGGGCAAACATTTTTTCCTAGAGAACTTACTAGCCTGGTTGTTAGGGGCAAGGGACAGGGCATGGCCTTAGAATTTGAGGGGGGCCAGATAGTCGGTCAACTATGCTGACCTGTGGCATGATTGGTGGGCCATTTTACAGTCCTTAGTAGGCATGACCATTGTCAATGGGGACGCCTGGGGGGGACAGTGATTTCTCATTGAATTCCAGGGGGTGTTTACAGCCGGTAGGTTGGAGGGTGCAGGGGTGGTGAAGTTTTGAATCCGGTAGGCATTTGGGCCAATTCCCGCACAGTAACAGGACAGCCTCTTGAAGATAGTATTGAGGGCGTAGGGGTTAACCGAGGGAGGTAAGTAACCTTCTGGGCCTCCTGCGCAAGGTCACTCCGGTAGCGAGGTTGGACCTACCACGTAGATGGACCAGTCATGACCTTGTCCGTAGGCTGAATTTGGGATATGCGAAAACAATAATATATATAATTTAGTTTTATGTTAGGAATGGCTATGTATTAGATTACATGTTAAGGTTAGCCATCCAAAATAATGTAAATACATTGTGGAAGAATTTGGTGTATGAATATTCTGGATTGATGGACGGGTTTTCTGCGTATTGTAAATATGAAATCTTTAATTTGTTTTTATATCTTTTAATAAAATACGGCCGGGGTTTTCCAACCCCTAACCCAAGACAACTGTGTTGATGTCCATCTATGCCTATGAGGAGAGCGAAAGTGGATGGGGTACCAATGGGGTCATAATTAGAAAGGGACATCAGAACTGGAGTGGGGACTTGGCAATACCTGGCCATATGTTAAGTCCCCCAACACAATAGAGAGGCGGGGGGTGACGGTGCATGGTTACGCTGCTGGCACCAGCCCCGACCTTTGCCCCTGTATTTGCTGAATGCAAGCATCCCCCGGAAGCACTCAAGTGCTTTAGAGGCATGGGGTGGCGGGTCCAATCTGGGTCCTTCCGGTTTCTGAAGGGCCCTGGGCTGTGGAGCGGCGAGCGGTCTTTTCCCTTGCCGCTCCACATCGCATTTCATCAGAGGCCGTCTACGCGACGAAGAGTCCCTGCTTTTTGCCCACCAACCATCCCCTGAGGCAGCAGATTAAATGTGTGCATTTCTTCTGTTTCCATTACAGGTTGTCTGAATTTTTTCAGGTTTTAATCTGTTGTCAGGTATTTTTGGTACTGTTTGCATAACAAAGAATTTTCTCTCACAGTGCGGCGTAATTGTAGTATTTTATGTGATGGTAATCTTGGTCTGTGGTAAATTTGTGACTGGTGGGGCATTTTACGGTCCTTAGTAGGCATCTCCATTGTCAATGGGTGGGGGGTGGACAGGGGTCTCTCATGGAATTCCAGGGGGCGTTAACAGCCGGTAGGCTGGAGGGTGCAGGGGTGGGGAAGTTCTGCTTCCGGTAGGCCTTTGAGCCAATCCCCGCATGGGCGCCAAGTTGGCATAACAGCACAGCCCCTTGGAGATAGTATTGGGGGCATAGAGGATGCCCAAGGGAGGTAACCTTCTGGGAAACTGGGCCTCCTGCGCAAGGTCACTCCAGTAGGAGGGGTTGGACTTAGCACGCAGTTGGACCAGTCTGACCTTGCCCGTAGGCTCTATTCGGTATACGCAGAAAACAATAATGTATATAATTTAGTTTTATGTTAGGAATGGCTATGTATTAAAAACATGTTAAGGTTAGCCATCCAAAATAATGTAAAGTGTTATTTTATTTTATTTTATTTATACATTTATAGAGCACTTGGTTACACCAACGGTGTGTCCCCGCGGTAGAGAACTCTCTGGAGGATGTGTCTGTTACAAAATGCTTTGTAGTAGAATTTTGGTGTATGCATATTCTGGATTGATGTATGGGTTTTCTGCATATCGTAAATATGAAATCTGTAATTTGTTTTGTATCTTTTATTAAAACACGGGCGGGGTTTTCGGACCCCTAACCCAAGACAACTATGCTGATGTCCATCTATGCCTCGGGGTAGAGTGGAAGGGGTTGGGGTACCCATGGGGTCATGATTGGGAAGGGATGTCAATACTAGAGAGGGGAGTCAACAATACCTGGCCATAAAACAACTCTCCATTACCTACATCACTAGAGTTCCCACAAAGTTCTTAGTCATCAGAACACCTTGTTAGCAGTCCTACATTAGTTATAGCAAATCATTGTGATTAGATAAACTGGTCTGAGCAGTCGGAACACAAGGAACACTACAACTACCAAGCTGTCATATGAAAAGCCAGTATAGATAATGGCACTGTCCATCTGACATTAAGCAAAGTTTCACACATCCTGCACCAGAACTGCTATGTTCTCTTAGGACTCAGAGCCCCCCAAATCGGACCAGGCCTCCTCTCACACCCCACAAGTCAATGACAGACACTAAGTTGGGAAGAGGGCCATGTTTATTACATAAAAACACAAACATGATATCTTAACATTCATATAATTTTTCTTTACATTTATAGCTGTACACATCTAATAAAATTGAGGAAAAACACATTCACAATTTTATGTACATAGGATAGCTAACTTCTACAATCTGACATAGTCATGCTAAAAATTATTGAAGTCATACAATCCTAATGGAGCCTCCATTCTTTAATCATCCAACAGTAATGTCCGGTCAACCTTCATCCCTAGGACAACCACACAGGTGTACTCCACCTGCATCTCTGAGGGGCGGTCCCAATGCCCCTATTCCCGGTCAGCAACCCCAAAGGCCCGCCCCCTCCAACATTAGGCTGTCTGCGGGGCTCGTCGAGTGTGGTCAGGGGCTGGAGTCTCATGCCCTACACTATCTGTGAGCCCTTGCCCCAAGCCGGTGTGAACGTTTTTCTTCGGGATTCAGATTTCTGTCTCCCCCCTCAGTGCTTCCTTGGGCAGTTAGTTGGAGGACAAGCCCCGCTGTTGTAAAAAATCTGGCCAGGGTAGCGGCCTTACATAGGCCCAGCTATCGCGACTGTGGGAGTGGAAGTGATGTGCAAACCGCATACCACCCTCCACTGTACTCTCCCACAAATCGACGGAGGCAGCCCCAGCCAAACCAGAATCAGACACACGCCCCCACCCCCTATGGCCAAAGTGTAACAGGGCGAGTCGAGAAGACCCGGCCCTAGGGGCCCATGTTCTAATGCCGCATCCTAGCACCCTTATATGCGCGGTTGATCGTTCTGTTGGTACCCAGGTCCTCAAGCATTCCATTTCTACCAGAACTGTTGCTATGAAACTGATTTTCTTTGTGCTTTTGGGGAGAGTAGTAGTGACCCACCAAGTAACCAGGGAGTGCCCATGCTCTAACCCACACCTTCTTTCCAGGGCCCTCCTCTTTCTAGGAACTTCCTCCTTCTACCAATAGGATCAAATGGTGGGAATTATTGCCTGAGTAGCAGGTCTGTGACACCATCTTTCCCATCTATCGATTGTATGCAATGAGGGACGAACATCTCAGTCTACTTCAGGTTATATAGTTTACTAAGCGTGCGAAGAGATGTGGTTTAATTTTAAATTGATAAAATCATGAGATTTGTTTCCTTGGTCTGGTTTGTGTAAGCCTTCTATCTGTAAATGGGTTTCTTAGTTTTTGTGTTTTCTGCAAAGTGCACTTCCTAACCCACCAAAATGGCAGCGCATCCCTCCAACCGAAAATCATGGTTGGTTGTGCACTTAAGCTGGGAAGCATTTCTCTGAGCTCCCGTGTTGATGAAAGTAATGCAGCGGTCACGTTGCTGGCAAGTAATGGCAGAGCAAGGTAAGTCCTGGGTAATGAACGCATTGTTTACAATGCTAAATTCCTTCTTTTCTTCATTGATAGGTGGAATTAAGAGAGTGAATTTTTCTCATTCACTCCCCACAAGATGATAGGTGGTAGGACATGTACCACAGAGATGGGGGCTCATTTGTGTGATTGGGGAACACAGGTTTTCATCAAGACGCTGTTATCTTTTGCATTACCTGTAGTGCTATGGGAGGCCAGATGACTATGGCAGCCCTAATAGAGTGTTTGTATTGCTCCTGTTGTTTATTAATGTTCTTGGGAATCATAATATATTACCGCAAGGTTCTGCGTGAACTATATTTTTCCCCACTGTGGGGCACAGAGAGCGTTCCTAGCTAGCTTTTGCATATTAGATCAGGAGACCATGCCTGTGCATCTAGGGTTGGTTGTCCAGGATGGACCCCAAAGTAAGAGTGCTTGAGGGTGGATGGGGCACTCAAGCACAACAATCCATTATTCATCTTAGTCACATAATTTTACAGGTTATGGAGGTGGGTTAGAGATATCATGTGATTAGGTTTGCTGATAATAATCTATGAGATGTGGTTCTGGACTGGAGCAATGCCAAGATCAATTTTTGTATATGTAACACGTTTCAAGCGGGGTTAAAACATTTACGTTCTTTTGTCTTGATATATTAGTATTAGAAAAGCACAAATGAAGCACATTTTCTGGTAATTTGGAAGTGTGGTGGAAACAAACATTTTGATCCGATCTAAATAAATCAGTAAACTAGGTGATGACATTTCCATACATTATTATTTGTGCAAGAAATACTTTTATCAGTAAAACTGTATATCTGTCCAAATGTAATGGTCATTTCAAATGAAGTTGTGTTTTTCTGTAATGGCAGTATGCTACCACACCATGCATACTTTTTAATCGCACTCCATTCTACATCACTGCACTCTACTCTGCACCACTCAGCGCAACTGCAAAAAGGCACCACTCCACTTGGCACCGCTCTACTCTGCATCACTGCACTCTGCGTCATTGAACTCTACTCTGAACCACTGCCCTCTACTCTGCAACCCTACACTCTACGCCAGTGCACTCGACACCACTCTACTCAAAACCAATTCACTCTACACCACTGCATTCTATGCCAATCTACTCTGCGCCACTATACTGTACTCAACAACACTTTACACCACTGCACTATATGCCACTCCACTCTACACCATTTCACTTGGCACTGCTCTCTATGCCACAATATTCTACTGTGCACCATTGTACTCTACACCACTACTCTCTACTCTAAGCCACTCTAAGCCACTGTACTATGCACTACTGCACTCTATGCGACTCTTCTATACACCACTCCATTATACGATAGTCTACTCTGTAACATTGCAATCTCTGCTACTGCACTTGGTGCCACTGCACTCTACTCTTCACCACTGCACTCCTTGCCAATGCACTCTATACCACTTTACTCAAAACCAATGCACTCTACACAACTGCACTCAACGGCAATCTTCTCTGCACCACTACACTCTACGTCACTATGCTCTACTCTGCAGCACTTTACGCCAATGCACTCTACACCATTCTACTCTACATCACTGCACTTTATGCCACTCTATTTTACACTGTGCCACTGTACTCTATGCCAGTACTCTCTACACCACCCTACTCTTTACCACTCTATGCCACTGCACTCCACGCCAATGCAGTCTATGCCATTCTACTATACACCACTGCACTCTACACCAGTCTACTCGGCAACACTGCACTCTGCCACTGCACTCTCTTTCACTGCACTCTACATCACTCTATGCCACTGCACTCTATTTTACACCACTGCACTCTTTGCCACTACACTCTGCATCACTCCACTCTACCCAACACCACTCCACTCTACTCAGCACCATTCCACTCTACGCCACTCTTCTCTGCACCACTGTATTCTATGCCACAGCACTCTACTCTATACCGCTCTACTGTACTCTACGCCCCAGTACTCTATGCCAATCCACTCTAATCTACTTTGCACCACTGCACTCTATGGCACTGCACTCTACAGCACTGTACTCTATGCAGGCGTGCAACTCCCATAGGGTTGAAAGGGCTTCAGCCCCCCCTGTCATGTGGGTCAGCCCAGGCTGAGACAGTTTCCTGGGCACACACACCGCCGCACCTGAGTGCTTCAGAGGTCTTTAGAAGCCCACTTACTAGCTAAGGAGGCATTGTTGTTTTTTCACCCCTTCTTAGAGCCCCCGCACCTCCACTCTGACTATCGCTGGAAGAATTATTACTCCCCCCGAAATTTTTAGTAGCTCCCCTCGAAATGTGTCTCTAGTTGCGCCTCTGACACTATGCCACTGCACTCTACATCACTGTACTCTACTCTGAAACAATCTACTGTACACCACTGTACTCTACTCTGAAAACAATCTACTCTACACCACTGCACTTTACTTATTCCACTTTATTCCACTCTGGGTCATTCCACTCTACACCACTGTACTCGGTACCACTCTATTCTATGCCGCTTTGCTCAAAAACTATACACTTTATGCCACTGCACACCATGCCAATCTGCTCTGCCCCACTGAACTTTACGTCAATATACTCTCCTATAAAACACTCTACTCTACGCCACTCTACTCTACACCATTGCACTCGATGTCACTTTACTCTGCACCACTCTATGCCACTGCATTCTATAATAATGTAATCTACGCCACTCCACATCACTGTACTCTCTGCTACTGTACTCCACACCACTGGAATCTACTCTGCAACACTGCACTCTTAGCCACCGAACTCTACGCCACTATACTTTGTGCCACTGCACTCTATGCCTCTACACTCTATTTTGCACCACTCAACTCTACACCACTCTACTGCACTCTATGCCACTCTAATCTAATGTGCACCACTGCACTTTATGACACTGCACTCTACGCCACTACCCTCTATGCCACTCTACTGTACTCTATGCCATTGCACTCTACCCGACTCTACTATGCACCACTGCATTCTACACCACTCCAGCCTAGGACACTCCAGTCTGCACTGCACCACTCCACTCTATGCCACTCTACTCTGCAACACTGCACTCTATGCCACAGCACTCTACGCCAATGAACTCTTCAGGACTAGCCTATGCCACTACACTCTACTCTGAAACATTCTGCTCTACACCAGTGCACTGTATGCCATTCCACTCTATGCCACTCTGTACCACTCTACTTTACTGTGCTCTATGCCACTACTCTATGCCACTACTACTCTGCTCCACTCCTTTCTACTGTGCACCATTCCACTCTATGCTACTTCACTCTACTCTGATACAATCTACTGTACGCCACTACTCTATGCCTCTGTACTCAACACTACTTTACTCAAAACCAGAGCACTCTACGCCACTATACTCTACGCCAACTACTTTGCACCACTGCACTCTACTCCACTCTGCACTACTGTACTTTGTGCCACTGCTCTCTGCATCACTCTTTTCTGCACCCCTCTGGTCTACGTTACTGCACTGTACAACACTCTAATCTGCAAGACTGCACTATCCGTCACTGAACTTAACGCCACTCTTCTTCTTCACCATTGCACTCTACGTGACTGCATCCTATGCCACTGCACGCGACACCACTCAACACCATAGCCCATGCTCTCTGCACCACTCTATTCCATTGTACTCTGCACCACTCTACTCTGTTAGTGCACTCTATGCAACTACACTCCACTCTGAATCAGACTCTACACTACTCAACTCAACTTTACGCCACTGTACTGTACTCAATACCAATGCGCTCAACACAACTTTACTCAAAAGCAATGCACTCTATGCCACTACACACTACACCAACTACTCTATGCCAACTACTCTGAACTACTGCACTCTATGCCACTTTACGGTACAGCTCTGCACTCTACCCTGCACCACTCCACTCTACCCTCACCACTCCACTCTACAACAGTGCAATCTATGCCACTCTATTCTGCGTCGCTGCACTCTATGCCAATGCACTTTACACCACTTTACTCAAAACCAATGCACTCTATGCCACTGCACTCTACGCCAATTTACTCTGCACCACTGTACTTTCTGCCACTTGACTCAAGGCCACTCTAAAACACTCTACACACAATGCACCTACACTTCACGAGAATCCACTCTATGATGCTCTATCCCATGAAACTCTACTCCACTCTATGACAATCTATGCCTCTCTACAGCACTAGTCCACTCTAAGATGCTCTAGATAACTCCCTCTTTGCCAATCAATGATACTTTTGCGGTCCCCCAGGTCCAGTGTGAGTGAGGCTTTCCTTAAGAATCATCGAGGGTCCCCATGAAATAGTCAGGTGAGAGAGGGAGGGAGGCCCGGCCTCCGCCAGTTAAAGTGTGCAACAAACTTTGTTCCTTACGGAGCACACGGTTGGGCCCCTGCCCCATCGGCCCCATAGTGCTGGATGCCCGCATATATCTAGGGATTCCTTTTAGGCCCCAGCCTAAGACCCTGGGGCCACTATTTACTTGAAGCGGAGGCTGATGGGAGCCTGACCCTTACATGGCTGCCAGTGGTGACTTTCTATCCCCAATCTCTTTCTTACTTAACCCTACCAGGAATGTGCCCGAACTCAAGATGGCGTCTGGATTTGACTTGATCCATGGTTTCTCACTCCCCCCCCATCCCCCCACACTGCGCTATTCTGACAATCTCTGAGTACACCTGATCACTATCCTAACAGCGGAGTCCGAACATTATGTCCGACGCCCGGTGGAGCTGCTCTGTTCAGCTATTGAGGAGATCGGCCTTGCCTCATCCCCTAGACCATCACCTGGCCAGCCGGACTTTGGGCACAGTTTTCTCCCCGCCTGTCTCGACCATTCCCCCCTTATCGTTTTCAGTAACTCTGCTTTTTCCTGGTCTCCTATCTATCGATCTATCTGACCGATGCCCGTCCTTCGTCTCTCCTGCCGTTATCTTCCCCCTTCTCCCTACACCCTTCCCTCTTACCCCTATCCGACCTGGATCCTGCACACCCGTCAGGACATTTACCCTGTGAACTTTCCCTCAACCGCTGAGACCTTGCTACCTGACCGTTGCCCGGTGGAGCTACCCTGATAGCTATAGGGGAGATGGGCTGTGAATTCCCCCCTCAGCCGTCACCTACCCAGCCGGACATTAGGCAGACCTTCCTTCGTCTCTCCTGCTGTTATCTCCCTCCTTCCACCTACACACTTCCCCCTTACCCCTATCCGCCCTATTTATCCTTCCTCCATACTATTTAAATGTGTTTCGTATAACCGATGTAATCCTGTAACTGTTTTTAACTGTGTAATAATGTGATTCCTAATGTAAAGCGCTCTGATACCCACAGGTCTAGCCAGCGCTTCTAGTAACTTCTAGTAACTGAGGTAACGTGTAACTGATGTAATTTTGTAATTTCTGTGGAACCTTATGTAAAGCGCTCTGATACCTCCGGGTCTAGCCAGCTCTATATAAAACTCTCAAAATAAATAAATAAATTTACTCCACTATATACTCTACACAACTCTACTCTACTACACTCTATGCTACTACTCTATGTCACTGCACTTTATAATGACTACTCCACTGTGAGAAGTTGGCCTGGCATATGCTGGTCACTAGTTATAGTGGCCACCTTGCACCAGTCCAATTCGACTCTCATGGTAGATAGGTTTAAGACAACCTTTTAAAGAAAGCTATCCTAGTGGTAGCTGTGGAGAGCAGCCTTCAGGCTAAGTGTCAGAGGAATGTAAAGCAGCTTGTTTTAACTTATAATCTCTTGAATTACCAAATGAAAAGACACCACACAGGTATATATATCAAATATATATGTATTTATTTGTAGACACACTCTACTAATCTCTTTATGAGATTAGAAGTCAGGAACACATTCAAATATCAAAGTTTCACTGTAAATTAAGCACAAATATGGCTGGGGCCCTAGGGGCGTACCAGACCATATACTAAAAAAGAGGTTTAGGAAAGTCGACTTGCAAGGGGACAAGACCTAGGGCCTGTAGAATCGTTGGGGCTTCACTAATGCAGCAGAAGCAGGTAAGTAAAAGACCCACGGGAGACGCGTGTAGTGTGAAAACACAGCCGCGGGTTCCCTATTGATTTCAATGGAGGAAGTCGCAGTTGGATTTTTAAAGTTTTAGGGAACTTCGAGGCAGTCTACAAGCAAGCCACTTACAAGGTAAGTAATTCGAGGGCCAACACATACTAGGGCACCGGAGTGCACGAGTTACCTCACCCAGGGAAGCCGGGTGCATAGGTGTCTTTTGGTGTCGGGTCGCGTCGCTGTTTTCTATGGAAGCCAAAGAAGATGGATGCCCACGGATGTCGGGTGATTTCAGGTGATCAAGGGTGTTTTGACTCTTCGCTCACGAGGTCCAGGAGAGATCGACGATGACCAGCAGCGGGATTCGGAGTGTCTCACGACGTCTGCAGCTGACTGCGGTGTCGGCAACTGGATTGGAGCCAACAAGCCTTGGCAACAGCAAGTCTCATGAAAAGTGAATAAAGTTGATGGTGCAGACCAGCAAGGTCTGAGGAACTCACCCAGTGAGGGTGAGTGAGGGCAGGCCTGGAGCAACCAGGGGAGCCCTTTGGTTTGATAAGAAAGTCTTCAGGAGACCCACAAGCCAACGGGCAAGGGATCGCGAAGACTCCTCGTGAGGAAATACTTTACAGGAGCCCGCGGTCACTCGGGACGGGGTAGGCCTCTGATTTTCGGTGCACAACCTGCTGAAGGCTTGTGCCACAAATGGTCCAAAGCACAAGATCGTAGAACGTCGTGAAGGGGTTGCACTCGACAATAGTGCACGGTACCCAGGTATTGCTGTTGCTCGTCACTCGTGGGGTCCACTCTCCTCAGCTCTGCTGGGGACTCACAATGGCCGTCGAGAAGTCAGGAAATCCACTTCCGGGGCTGCAGGGACTTCGGACTCCGGCGGGAGCGGGAAAGTTTGCGACCGTTGATTCAAGTTTTTGGTGCCTGCCAAGCAGGGGAGTCACTCCTTGACTCCAAGGGAGATTCTAGTGGAACGTCGAAGGGCCAGGATTCTTCTTGTAAAGCGTCGTCCAGTGATATCTAACTTGTAAAGGCAAGGGTTCCCTATCTTATACTAAATGCAGGGAGGGACTAGCTCTATGACCACTCCTCTGGGAGGGTCAGGGGAGTGGGTGGTTACACCCACTTCCCTTTGTCCAGTTTCGCGCTAGAGCAGGGACAGGTAGCCCCTGAACCGGTTTGAGCTGGCATATGCACAGAGGAGCCTACTGCTCCCCCAGTGCAGGACTTCAAAGCACTCTAGGAGTGCACCCGACCAGCCCCAATACACTAAATCCTGTCTGGAAGGTGGTGACACCTCCCTGTGACAGGATGCCTATTGTTGGGCCTCCTCCACTGCGAGTTTCAGTCAGCAGCAGGAGGGCAGCCCAGTGTCTGTGCTGGTGGCATCCATTTTGTGATTCCAGGGCTCTTTCAGATTTCTACCGTGTTACCACAGTAGGTACATGTCGTCCCCTTTAGAAGGGTGGGATCATACTCCCACATCATGGACTGATGTGGGGCTATGATTCCAAGTTGTTTGACACCAAACACGACATGTTTTGATGCAGTCATTCCAAAGTTAGCATTTATAATGCACTTAAGAGTATATGCTGGGCGTTGGTGTATTGTTGACTGTCATCCTCTTGCCTGACAGGATGCCGTGGTCTTTGTTAAACGGTGGACCGATGCAGGCTTCCCCCCTGCGTCACAGGATGTAGAAACTGCAATTCAAACCATGAAAGAAAACCAACCATCAGCTCATTATTTTTGACACTCCTATAGCATGTGTAGGCGCACATAGCGTTTATAACAATTCAAGGACCATCTACCAATCCTTTGCACCGGACCATCTACCAATCCTTTGCACCTCGCTCCTAGGAAATCCCCTGGCCACTGCTTCGGTGGCAGCCCCTATCCTGAAGGAGTGGGTCCCAAAACTTTCTCGGTCTAAACCGCCTTTCTGCATGGTTAGGCCCATGACCCTCTCAAACTGGAAGATAGTGAGCGGGGTCCCATCCGAGTGCACTAGTAATGGCCCCCGCGTCCCTTGGACGTTGCACCAGAAATGTCTCCAACCTTCAGCCCTACGCAGGACCACCCTTTCCCCCCTACCTTCCTGATCAGTTTTGGACCTGGGTATTGATATCAGTAAGGAGTTCCCCTGAATCTGTATGTGTGCCAACTGCAGCCCCCCCGCCAATCCTTTTTGTTTTTTGATACCAGCTCCCCTATCCTAAAAGCGCCATAGAACGCTAAACAGAAAGCCGCCTAGAACAAAAGTGCTTCCCCAGTACACACTTGGTGCATCCATCAGTGTGGCTAACGTCTGTATTCCTATGGGTCTTCTTACGTCCGGCTGCCCTCCCTGTAGGCGTTGCCACCCTCTCAAGGCTTTCCGCACTATAAAAGTGCCAGTAGGATCCCCCTTATCCCTAATTTTTTAGAAGAAGGAAATGGCTGCAATATGTTGCCTTGCTGATGCTACTGAGCACCCCTCATCTTTCATGGTTCTCAAATAGGAAACGACGGACCCAGTGTTGTGCTGTTTTTCCTCCCAACTGTCCCCCAAGAAATAGCAGTATGCCTCAAATGCTCCTTCGTATATGCCCTCCTGGTCCTGGGTGATAGGCTAGCTGCCACGAGGTCCGATAACTGGGGGCACCAAGCTGCCAAAGCTGTTCTGGGCAAGGCGTTGGGTTCTCTGCTGCCCCTGGGTGATGCGACCTGAATACCTGCATGTTAAAGCGAGAGAGCACATCAGCGGCATGGTTTAATATTCCCGGCACATGTTTGGCTCTAAACAGTAGATTCATTCTCATACACAGCAGTATTATCTCTTTTAGTAGGCGCACCATCATCTTACACTTTACATTTGATTATTGACACATTCCACAACAGCCGTGCTATCGGACCAGAATACCATAAATTGGTTCCTCAACTGTTCTGGCCAGACGGTCAATGCCACCAAGATGGGGAATAGTTCAATGTAGCTTATGTTACTTGTAAGCCCAGTGTCCACCCACCATGCTGGCCAACGCTGGGCAACCCATGCTGGACCTAAAATGGCACCAAAACCCTTGCTATCCGCAGCGTCTGTCATCAACCCTATCTCTGGGCTGGACCTGGGGGGACTGGGCCACACAACCCTACCATTGAAATCACGCAGGAATTAATGCCTTCCAGATTCGCATGCTGCCTGACCTCACTGGAGAGTCTGGTGTGATGGTGCTTCTCCCTGAGTCCCGACATAGTCTGTGCGATGGTGCGCGAGAAGGGTTGTGCCATTGGAATTCTTCTCAATGCAAAATTCAGTTACCCTATGACCTGCTGTAACTGGTGTAGTGTAACCTTCTCCTTTGTCAAGCAATGCTGCAAAGCTTCCCCAAAAGCCTTGATTTTTTTCAGGGGCAGCCGTGACACTGCCTGCACAGAGTCCAACTCTATCCCCAAGAATTCAATCTCAGTGCTTGGCCCAACCGTCTTGCCTTGTGCCAAAGGTACACCAAAATCACTCATGAGTGCACAGAACCTCTGCAATGCCCACCCGCAGTCCTGCGAGTCTGGTGCCCCCAAGAAAAGGAAGTCATCAAGGTAGTGTAATACCCACTGGTGCCCTGTCACTCGTCTGAAAACCCATTCCAAAAAGGAGCTGAATTTATCAAAATAGGCGCAAGACACCGAACATCCCATAGGCATACACTTGTCCACATAGTACTTCCCTTGAATTGGAAACCCAACAGGTGAAAATCAAGTGGGTGCACTGGAAGCAGGCAGAAAGCTGACTCAATATCTGATTTTTCCAACAATGCGCCCCGCCTCAACCCCCTAAGCATCTCAACTGCTTGATCAAAGAAAGCGTACTTGACACTGCATAGGTCATCATCAATGGCGTCGTTCAGTGACACACTGTTCTGCTTGGGTTTTCGGATCAGGTGGAACCCGCTCAACAGAGCCTTTCTAACCCAAACCAGAACGTTACCCCCTCCCTAGGGCCTTTTTACACCTAAATAACCACATATATATGTACCACCTAAGGACAGGGAATTCCTATTATATATATATATATATATCAAGACCTCACAGCCTCGCGATCTCAGACAGACCCAGAACTTCCTACCCAGACGGCAGCCACAGTCTCGCGGTCTCAGACAGACCCAGAACTTCCTACCCAGACGGCAGCCACAGTCTCGCGGTCTCAGACAGACCCAGAACTTCCTACCCAGACGGCAGTCACAGTCTCGCGATCTCAGACAGACCCAGAACTTCCTACCCAGACGGCAGCCACAGTCTCGCGGTCTCAGACAGACCCAGAACTTCCTACCCAGACGGCAGTCACAGTCTCGCGGTCTCAGACAGACCCAGAACTTCCTACCCAGACGGCAGCCACAGTCTCGCGGTCTCAGACAGACCCAGAACTTCCTACCCAGACGGCAGCCACAGTCTCGCAGTCTCAGACCTCACAGCCTCGCGGTCTCAGACAGACCCAGAACTTCCTACCCAGACGGCAGCCACAGTCTCGCGGCCTCAGACAGACCCAGAACTTCCTACCCAGACGGCAGCCTTAGCCTCGCGGTCTCGAACAGACCCAGTACTTCCTACCCAGACGGCAGCTTTAGCACGAGCTCATCCTATTATTACCGTAGTACACGACAGGGGAATCGGGGTTACTATGTATCAGATCACACAAAGACTATTAGTTGAGCACAACCTGTTCTTTAGTTCGAGGGGCTCTTTTCTCCCTCATTCAGTTACCACTTACCTGATCAGGATTAACATCTGTTCATGTCAAGTTGAATCTGACTAGAAGAATAGGCTATCCTCCTATACAAGGATACACAACACATGCTGACTCACAACAAGCTAAATACTTTATTTAATTGCTACATGCACACTCACAGAATACATCATATATACAACCTGCAAGGAAAGTAAAAGGTTAAGTTATACACTTCAATAAAAAGGGGTCGACATCACCTTAGTCGTATGTAGCCTGTGCTCAATGGTCATCTAGGTTCCCTTCTCGTCTGTGCCTCGGCTTCGCCTGGAAGTCACACCTCCGCAGTCGCGGATCTACTCCCTTCTCCCTCTCCGAGTCACTGGAACCTCTTTCTCATCGGCTACTCTCTCCTCTTAGATTCAAGTTCGTCATCTGTCTTCCCTGAAATAAGTAGTAGCTTTTCTGCTAACGGCCAGGTGCCGCCTATGGACTAGAAGCAAGTGCCAATATCTAACTCAGACTTTCACTAATATAGAGGTGCATTCTCTCATGGAAAATTCCAGCTCGAAACCTGCCGCCCACCAAATTCCTGTACCTCCCCGTGCCAAGGACACGTTCCCAGCCGGCCGGCCTGATGTAGTGTCTTCGGCAGGGGAAAAAATACACTCCTTCGATAAGGGCCGGCCTGAACCGGTTCTCTCCGAGCGAATAACACCTCATAACTAAAATATCACCCTTCACCTAGAAATGTCCCAAGCTGCCGGGGCAGAAAGAAAGATGGAGTCTCTCCTGTCTGAGGCCTACCAGGCCTGAATTCAGCACGACTCCATGAAATACCCTCACTATAGGGCAGGTTATCCTTAATACTAACAAATCTATCCCCTAGGCTATGTATGTAAGCCCTGATCTATGGGGAGGAGCACAGGATCGTGTCAAAGTGTCTAATAAATAGGCTCTATTCACTACTCTAATCCTTAGACTTGGATGGAAAGAGACTGAAGTCATATTAATCGCTCTACAACACAAGAAGGCCGGGAAAATCGAGCAGTACATTTCACCCTTGACTTCAGTCTATTATACATCCATTAAACAGAACTAACATCGGTGGAAGAATAATATGAAACAAAACTAACTGATCTATGTCTAGTACCGAGTGTACAGAATTGAAGCAGTGAAGGGATACACTGAATAAAGCAACAGATAGAAATCAAAACAGCGATAGCAATCAAAATGCCACCTAATGTGTGGCGTAACATATGCACGTCCGGTAACCAATTAAAGAGCCAGTCAAACCAGCCCTGATCAATGTGTTTTCTAACTTCATCCGTTTAGTCATGCAACTTATCTAGGTGTGCACGAATGGATTGTGTATGATCAGATAAGTTAAAACAGCAGAGGCCTTCAAAGTCCGAGCAGCCATGTCCATGTTTAAGCAAAAGATAATCAATGGCTGCTCTATTTTGCAAAATGGCCCTACGTTCACCCTGGGCGTCTAATAGCAAGTCAGACAAGACTGTAGAAGTATGATTAATAGATTTCACCATCCAGCAAGCCATTTTCCCAATAGATTTGGCATTATAAACCGCCAAAGCAGGAACACCAATAATTGAAACAGCTAGGCTAAGATATTCAGACTTGGAATATAAATGCAAAGATGAGTCACAATCCTCCTGTAACATCATAGTATCTCGAAGCACACGAGAGTTGGCATTTGGATGTGATGAGAACATTAGCAAACTCAGTCTGGTAATGGCACACGGGCCTCCGGAAATGTTTGCAGGGACATATGGCCAGGAAGTATTACCACATGAGAAAAGCCATCCGGCAGGTAGCAACATCGCACGATAGTGACTGGGAGTAACTACCAAACTATTGCAAGTCATATTGTTCTGGACTGAGACACATGTGGTCGGTGTCCTCTGAAAACACAAAGTCCGTTCGTGAGCTGTGAATGAAGTGGCGCCTCTTAACTTGAGGCGTCGGCATTCAGAAATTGCATTAGGATTACATGTAAGAAAGAAGCATGGGTCACCTCGTGTGATATTATACGTAATTATTTGGGACTGGATGGGGAGTTGCTCATTCGGCAGTTCAGTGCACAAAGGACAATATACATGGGTAGCAAAATCACCCAGGATAATATTCGGACGAGCCTTCGAAACGTTAAAGATACTAATTAAAGTCTCCAGTGAGGCGGGGACAGCAACTAGACAAGTCGCTAGAATGTCATGCACAGATCTCATCGGTGTCAAGCAGAAGTGAGGGGCATCAGTCACTCTCTTGGCCAGTAATGTCCAAAAGTTCGATGACGAATCCCACGCATTGAAGGAACGCAACACTCGGGTTCTCAGTTCATCCCGGGTTGACGGGATCCCTTCTCTCTCGCCGAACCAATCCAAAAGGAGTCCAGTTCCGACACATCCTGCAGCAACAATCCAAAGAATGATCTGAAAAAGAACCAAATACAGGCATTAATCATTCTCATAAATAACATTTATCAGCTGGGACAGCTTCCCAGCTATCTTTCCCTGGCCTCATAACCAAAATGGTATTGTCCTGACCGGTGGCAATAACCTCTGCTTGTTCAGGGGGATTCTTAGGCGATTGCACCCAAACCCTGGCCCCAGGGTTATCTGTAGAGCCAAAGCCTTTCTGGCCACGTACAGTTAGCAAAGTTGGGGCAGTGCCTTTCAATATTTCGCCACTGAAAACAGGCATAATGAGTAATTGAGCCACTCGGTCAGTGCGGTGTATCAGTAAGTCAATCTCACTGCTATTTAGCAGAAGTACCTTAATCTCTCCCTGATAGTCACTGTCGATGACACCTCCAAGTACCTGGATGCCTTTTACAGCCAGCCCCGATCTAGGGGCGATCAATCCAAAATTCCCAGGTGGTATATGAATACCAACACCAGTAGCAATGATGACCCGATTCTTACTCTCCAGAACGGTGTCATCCATGGCGTGCAAGTCTAAACCTGCCGACCCTGGGGTCGCTCTGCATGGAGTCAGAGCTCCGGGAGTAATTTCCCAATACATCACAGTTTCACTGATTACATTAGGCATAGTCTCAACATTTGGGGGAAACAAACGCATAAGTGGAGATTCAGCATTTAAAAAAGGACGATTATTCAGAATCAATAGTGCTTGTGGTAAAAAGTCTCGCCAGTTTTTATACTTGTCATCTGTTAACTTTCGTAATTGGTCCTTTAACAGGCCATTCAATCTCTCCACCAGGCCCGAGGCCTGCGGGTAGTAGGGTATATGAAATATCCATTCAATATTATTTTCCACACAGAATTCTTGTACCAATCTTCCACGAAAATGGGATGCATTATCAGATTGAATTTGGAATGGCACACCATAATACATCATAATCAATTCTAATGTTTTTATGGTATTCAATTGGGTAGCTTGCTTACATGGAAGAGCTACCAGCAAGCCACTATATGTATCGACAATTGTGCAAACATATTGACAATTCCTACTCATGGGAAGGGGTCCGATGTAATCAATCTGCCAAATTTGAGCGGGCAGTTTCCCGCGATGTAAATGGCCTCTAACAATTTGGGGTACCTTACGCTGTCTGATATGTTGACAGACGGGACAATGTAAAATAACATTTTTGATTAGATCCAGGGGAATATAAATTCCTCTATCAGCAGCCCACCTGCTAGTGGCCTTCTCTCCAAAGTGTCCTGCCTTCTGGTGTGCCCATTTCGCCAATCCCGCAATATCAGGATCTTGTCTGTCCACCACTGCCTCAGCAATTTTAGATTTTTCATCTGCAATGTTATGAAAAAATTTGTCAAGGGAGTCTATTGGGGTGTGAGCATCCACATGGAAGATTGTAACAGTACTCTGTGGGAGCATCTCCCAAATCTCTTGCCATAACTCTTTCCCCACAATTCTTTGGAATGTAACTTCCAATTATGGGAATGCCAAGTCGGCAACCAAACAGCCAGTCCATTGGCAGTTGACCAAGAATCGGTAAAAATATGACATGTACCAGGTAATTCTTGTTTCAAAACTTGGTAAACAGCGTAAAGCTCGGCAAATTGGCTACTCTTCCCTTCACCAGTTGTGCTCAACAGTTTCTGTGTGACCGGATTATAAGACACCGCCTTCCAGTGCCGTGTCGTCCCAATAAACTTCGCTGACCCATCTGTGAACCAAACATGGTTTCTGTCCTCAGCGGACAAATCATCAAAAGGTCTACCCCACTTGACAGGAGACTCCTGTTCTAAAGGTACGGAACACTCACTCTCAGTCTCAGTCGACGGTGCTTGCGCCACTTGCTCATGTAAAGACGCAACTCCTTTCGGGCCCACACGTGCCCTGTCTTGTATGTACCATTTCCATTTAATCACGCTCGCCTCTTGAGCATGCCCAATTCGATGAGTTTTCGGTGAACTCAGAACCCACTGCATAATAGGAATTTCAGGACGCAAGAATATATCATGTCCCAAAGTCAATTGCTCGGTATCCACCAAAGCCCAATAACAAGCAAGGAGCTGTTTCTCAAAGGGTGTATAACGCTCACCAGCATCAGGTAGCTTTTTGGTCCAAAAACCTAACGGTACCTTACTCCTGCCTTGTTTCTGCCACAAACTCCAATTTGCATAAGGGCCTTGCACAGATACATTCAAATCCACATCACCATCACGTACAGGCCATAGATCCATAGCATGTTGAATTGCCTCTTTCGCCAGACTAAATGCATCTTGCTGTTGCTTATCCCATTCAAATGCATTCTTTTTACGTGTAATTCGGTACAAAGGGGCCAATATTTGACTCAAATGAGGAATATGCTGGCGCCAAAAACCAAATAAGCCAATGAAGCTCTGGGCTTCCTTCCTATTCCTCGGAACCGAAAAATCAAGAATCTTCTGTTTAACTTGAGGGATCACCTCGCGGTGTCCCTCATGCCAATTAATACCTAAAAATTTTACAGCTTGGGACGGACCTTGTAATTTATCCGGATTGATCTCCCAACCTTTCTCACGCAGACACTCAATGACTCTATCTAATTGTGTCTGAACATCCTCTTGTGTTTCGCCTTGGATCAAAACATCATCAATATAATGACATATCTGAATTTTGGGATGAACTGGTACCTCAGCCAAATGTTCTGCCACCAGCCGGTGACAAATCGTAGGACTATGCACATAGCCCTGAGGAAGACTTCTAAACGTCATCTGACGCCCGTTCCACGTAAAACTGAACTGTTCCTGACACTCAGGGGCAATTGGAATAGAAAAGAAAGCATTAGCAATATCGATGGACGCATACCATGTACCTGGATGTGTTTGGATTCTTTCAATCAGGGTAATAACATCCGGTACTGCAACAGTCAAAGAGGGCGTGTGTTTGTTCAATTCTCGATAATCAACAGTCATGCGCCAAGAATTATCACTCTTACGCACCGGCCAAACAGGATTATTCCAAGCAGAAGTAACTGGAGTTATAACACCTGCATCAACCAACTCCTGAATGGTGGTACTAATCTCTTCATGACCACCCGGAATACGATACTGCTTCTGACAAACCACTTTGGTCGCCTGGGGAACTTGTATGGGGGGCATCCTTAAACGACCAACCCGTATAGGTCTGGACGAGATATAATGCGTCGTTCCAAATTGGTAACACCCATCATCAAGATGCAACTTCATTCCCTTCAAAATATCAATTCCAATTATGAATTCTAAGAGTGGCACCACTAATACAGAATATTCCTTTCTAGGGATTCTACCTATTCTCATTTCAAGCAAAGTTTGAACTGCAGGGGTTTCTTTTCCTCCTAATCCGGTAATAGTAAAAGGCTGCCCTGTAAACTTCTTTGATTTTCCATGAATAATAGTGGCCTCCGCTCCTGTATCAACTAATGCTCGGGCCCTTTGGATATTACGATGTCTCCAATAAATATCAATATCTACATAGGGTCTATTATCTCTATGAGCCCATCTGTGTACCGGAGCTTGACCTATTTCCTAGTCATTCTTACTGCATTCTGTGTACCAGGACAAATCAGGATAAAGACTCTCACGTTTCTTAGGTATCGGTACCTCCTGTTCATATCCATTCCCCGTACGGAACGGATTCAAGTCTTCAGTATTATACCGTGGGTTACGATCAACCAAGCTGTGACGATTCTCTCTCCTCCTCAACTCAGGAGATTGATCCCTATCATCTCTACGCCTGCTGTAAGCATGATCATTTCTCCCCCTTTCCTTTTCCCCCTCTCTCTCCCTGTCCCGCTCTCGACGGGGGGACAGATCACGTACAGGACGCCGATCATCACGACGATCAGAGCGCCCACGGCGATCGTCATCACCGCTACCATCAGAACAACCACGATCACACTCAGTCGTTCGAACACGCCGGGCACCCTCCTTCCGATCCAAGCCCCGTTTGCGAAACAACTCCCAAAAACGAGCAGTAGTCTCACCATCAATGTCCTCCCGACGTACACCATCAGCCAAAAGACCAGTAAAGATATCACGTCTAGTAAATTTATATTCACCAGGAGTACGAGTGTCAGACCGGGGCTGACGTTCAGGTTTAAACCACTCACCCAACTCACCGAGTTAGCGCACCGATTCCAACACCGTAGATAGCACATTACCAGTCTGGTTAATCAACAAAGTCATCATGACCTGCTTGTAGGCGACAGGAGAAGAGCGAATGATACGATTCCGCACAGAAGAAGTCAACATCCCATCAAGCAACCTGTCAGCAGTGCCCAGAAAAATAGCCGTTTTCATCACTTCCTCCTTAAGACGTTGCGCAGCATCACGCAAGGTATACCACGGCTTGTCATTGACAGGCCAGTCAGATTCAGTAGGATACTTCAAATTACAACCCTCAGTCGCCAATTGGAGCAAAGAAATTTGACCACCACCATTATAGTTACGAAAATGATCTTGCACAGTAGAATCCAAACTCAAAGAACAAAATTTCAAACAGTCGCCAGTATCCAGCATAATACCAGCAGCGCCTAGTTCATAAAGGCGCACCATCCATGTGAGCAAGGCCTCACCAGTCCGCTGCCGAAAGCGCTGCAAAATATCACTAATTTCTTGTTGAGTAAAATCTTCTAAACAGTCCAAAGAAACACCCTGCGGAGCATTAGGAGATTGCTGCAACTTCCGACGAAAAACCGGATGCGCAGAGACCACGGGACGAGCATCACAAGGAGCCCGAGCAGTACTAGTAGAGGGACAACCAGTGTAAGAAGCATCGATCCCGCCCGAAGAACGAGCGTAATCACGGGGTGCACCATCAGAGGTGCGAGAAGCAGGCTTACATTCATGACGGGAACGAGAAAACTCGTGCGTAACAGACTCCTCACCCGAGGAACAAGAGGGACTCGAGTCCCAGATATTACCATCCCATTCATCAGGATTCCAATCTAGTCCAGCTTTCGCCACGACCAGACGCACCTTACGCGTCGAAACTCGACCACGCCTGTTCTTGTACTTATAACGAGCAATCCGCACAGCCGCCCTTTCGGCAACCGTTTGGTAAGTGTCAAGTTTGTCAGAAAGCAACTTATTTTGACACCGCAGTAGAGTATTAGAATTCTGAATCTCAACAAAGTGTGCCTCCACATCCTTAAGAGAGATCTGTAATTTCAACAATCTCTCATGCAGAATCCGATACGCAGACAGAATAACCCAACCTCTGCGCCCCAAAGCGGGAACCTCCTCACCCTTCAATACAGGTGCCGTCTGCAAACAAGTAATCACGTCAGCCGGTTCCGCCGACTCCAAAGAAGAGTTCCAATTTTCACTCAGACCAGTAGAGTCAGCCCACTCACGGGCTAAGGCTCCATAAGGCGTTGAATCCCATCCGGGAATATCTTTTTTTTTTTTTTGAAACCGTTTATTGCAATTTGAAAAAATTACAGGTATGGGCCTACAACCACTCGGCCGGCCGCTAGAGTGACAAAAGCATATTGCATACATACAGTAAGAGTCTCTTGGCGGTGCAGATTAGCAAAGCAGGAGAAATCAATGTTGCAGGCCGCATAGCTCCATGCCCACAATACGGTTCCCTTTTATCAAAACAAAACAACACACAGAACCACACCCGCAAGGCAACCCGCGATCCAAAGTGACAGCACGTGCTCCATAAGTGGGGGATCCCAACCAGCAGCAGAACTCTGAAGAGGGGAATGGGAGTAGATCAGGGACTGGGGAACCGCGTGCCCACGGCTGATGGAGGGGGGCCATCTAGGGAGACGTAGCTGGCGAGGCAGCCGGTAGCAGTGGCGGCTCACAAATACCCCCGCGATAGGCGTTCCAGGGGCCCCAGATTTTCACCCACGCCCCAGGCTTACCCCTCGCCACATACACCACCTTTTCACGAAACATACACCAATCCATATGTTCTTTCCAGGCCAACACCGCCGGGGGCCTCTGGGATCCCCACAATTGAGCAATGTCACGCTTAGCTATCATGTATCCCAGAGTCACCCACCGCGTCTGCGGGACCGAATAGTCATTTGGTTCCCACACATTCAGCAAGCATCTCCTCGCTTCAGGCAACAGCGCGACACGCGTAACCACACGCAGGACCTCATGCACACCACGCCAGAATCGCTCCACCTTAGGGCACTCCCACAGTATATGCATGAAAGTTGCCAGGGCACCACAGCCACGCTTACACAATCCGTCACCAGCAAAGCCCATACGTAGAAGCCTTGGCCCCGTCCATCCGGGAATATCAACGGACAATTTAAGAGTAGATTTAGATTTCTTAGAAAACATCGCGAAAAAAGAAAGAAAAAGAAACGCAGAGCAAAGAAAGGAAGAGAGAAAGAGAGAGAGAAAAAAAAAAACTATACACGCAAATATATAAAAAAGAATGCAAAGAAAACCACGCACACACCGAAAGCAAATATAAGACAAACAAAACGCACACAGGTTTCGTAAACAGTTCGTGACGCCAAATGTTCTGCTTGGGTTTTCGGATCAGGTGGAACCCGCTCAACAGAGCCTTTCTAACCCAAACCAGAACGTTACCCCCTCCCTAGGGCCTTTTTACACCTAAATAACCACATATATATGTACCACCTAAGGACAGGGAATTCCTATTATATATATATATATATATCAAGACCTCACAGCCTCGCGATCTCAGACAGACCCAGAACTTCCTACCCAGACGGCAGCCACAGTCTCGCGGTCTCAGACAGACCCAGAACTTCCTACCCAGACGGCAGCCACAGTCTCGCGGTCTCAGACAGACCCAGAACTTCCTACCCAGACGGCAGTCACAGTCTCGCGATCTCAGACAGACCCAGAACTTCCTACCCAGACGGCAGCCACAGTCTCGCGGTCTCAGACAGACCCAGAACTTCCTACCCAGACGGCAGTCACAGTCTCGCGGTCTCAGACAGACCCAGAACTTCCTACCCAGACGGCAGCCACAGTCTCGCGGTCTCAGACAGACCCAGAACTTCCTACCCAGACGGCAGCCACAGTCTCGCAGTCTCAGACCTCACAGCCTCGCGGTCTCAGACAGACCCAGAACTTCCTACCCAGACGGCAGCCACAGTCTCGCGGCCTCAGACAGACCCAGAACTTCCTACCCAGACGGCAGCCTTAGCCTCGCGGTCTCGAACAGACCCAGTACTTCCTACCCAGACGGCAGCTTTAGCACGAGCTCATCCTATTATTACCGTAGTACACGACAGGGGAATCGGGGTTACTATGTATCAGATCACACAAAGACTATTAGTTGAGCACAACCTGTTCTTTAGTTCGAGGGGCTCTTTTCTCCCTCATTCAGTTACCACTTACCTGATCAGGATTAACATCTGTTCATGTCAAGTTGAATCTGACTAGAAGAATAGGCTATCCTCCTATACAAGGATACACAACACATGCTGACTCACAACAAGCTAAATACTTTATTTAATTGCTACATGCACACTCACAGAATACATCATATATACAACCTGCAAGGAAAGTAAAAGGTTAAGTTATACACTTCAATAAAAAGGGGTCGACATCACCTTAGTCGTATGTAGCCTGTGCTCAATGGTCATCTAGGTTCCCTTCTCGTCTGTGCCTCGGCTTCGCCTGGAAGTCACACCTCCGCAGTCGCGGATCTACTCCCTTCTCCCTCTCCGAGTCACTGGAACCTCTTTCTCATCGGCTACTCTCTCCTCTTAGATTCAAGTTCGTCATCTGTCTTCCCTGAAATAAGTAGTAGCTTTTCTGCTAACGGCCAGGTGCCGCCTATGGACTAGAAGCAAGTGCCAATATCTAACTCAGACTTTCACTAATATAGAGGTGCATTCTCTCATGGAAAATTCCAGCTCGAAACCTGCCGCCCACCAAATTCCTGTACCTCCCCGTGCCAAGGACACGTTCCCAGCCGGCCGGCCTGATGTAGTGTCTTCGGCAGGGGAAAAAATACACTCCTTCGATAAGGGCCGGCCTGAACCGGTTCTCTCCGAGCGAATAACACCTCATAACTAAAATATCACCCTTCACCTAGAAATGTCCCAAGCTGCCGGGGCAGAAAGAAAGATGGAGTCTCTCCTGTCTGAGGCCTACCAGGCCTGAATTCAGCACGACTCCATGAAATACCCTCACTATAGAGCAGGTTATCCTTAATACTAACGAATCTATCCCCTAGGCTATGTATGTAAGCCCTGATCTATGGGGAGGAGCACAGGATCGTGTCAATGTGTCTAATAAATAGGCTCTATTCACTACTCTAATCCTTAGACTTGGATGGAAAGAGACTGAAGTCATATTAATCGCTCTACAACACAAGAAGGCCGGGAAAATCGAGCAGTACACACACCTCTGGGGGCCGAGAGATTATGAATCAGTCGGAGTTCCCCTTGCTCTTTTTTGGGCACCACTCCCAATGGGGAGCAGACAAAATCGTGCATTTGGGGGGCCTCAAATTAGCCCAACCTAACTTCCTTCTCAATTTTTGCTGCTTCCACTCCTTCATTAGCCCTGACCGATAGCTGATTTTGGCAGTGCGACACCCCCACGTAACAAAGCGGGGATCCTGAAGCCGTCCCGGAAACCTTCCAACAAAATTCTAGCAGACTTGGGGCAATTGTAACTGTTCAACCATGGTATTAAAATGCTTGTTAAAATGGGAGATCTGGCCATACCAAGGGACACACTCTCAGGACACACTCTGGTCCTTTGTTTTCTTAAAACATTTGGACTCTGAATGTGAGGAATTGCCACAGAAGGAACATGCGTGTTTGAATTTACATGTGCCAGCTGCTCTGTTACACGCCCCCTTACATTTTCCCCCGCCCCCTGAGCTGCCTGGGTGGCCTGCACGAAAGGGCTGATTCTGGAAGGTGTCCTGCGACTGACCCCAGGTGGTATCCTGTCGACCCCCTCTCAAATATCTTAGGTATATGATCATGTCAATCTGATTCCAGCCCAGAGCCGGGTCAGATGCCTTAGCTCTCCTAAAATCCTTGTCCTAATCTTTCCATCCACTGCCCCCATAAGTGTCATGCGCACAAGTTATCCTATTCTGGTAACAAGCCATCTCTGAAGCAAGACCAGGGAAACGCTCACCCATTATTGACGTGAAAACCGTAAAACCTTTGATCTAATTAACCAACATCTCCTCAACCCTAAACTTCAACAACATGTTAGCCCACTCTCTTGGGTGTGTCCATTCCTTATTCTTTTTGGCTTCCTCCGTTTCTGCCTCATCCAGCAGCAGGGAAAACATATTCACATAGGAGCCTTTCCAAATCTTTTCTTTAGTCTCATGAGACACATGGCGCCCTAGTTGCTCCCTAACGGAGCGAGCTTCACCTAAACCCAAAAGTGGCAATGTTTGCGGCATACCTGTTGGAGCTGTCGCTGCTGGCTTCACTGTTCCTACATCTGCTGGCATGGTGACTGTGGATGGGACTCGGCAGCTCCCCATTGGCTCTGTATTTGCCCCGTCGTACCCACTGCTGGTACAGCTAGCCCACCTTCGGGCTTAACCCCATCTACTTGCGCCATTATCTGTCTGGCCTTTTCCAATGCATCCTCCCCACTACCCGACACCCCTGCTAAACTACTATATTGGGCTTAACTGGCGTGCTCCCGGATGGTCCCCTGGTCATGGGGACCGGCGGGGCCTGTGGGATGGCCCCAGTTGCTCCCGGCTGCCCGTCATTGGGGAGAGGGGCACACGGTGTACTTGGCTGACCCCCTGCCGGAGCTCCTGTCCCCTCGTTGCTAGGCCGATCACCCCCAACACCCGTATTAGGCTGCCCACTGTTGGCATGTGGGACCGGTACGGGCTCCACAGACCTGGGCACCACCCCCTCGGGAGCTGGCTCTGTGGCCCCCTCTGTCCCATCCCCTTCACTAGGTAGCGGTGCCCCACTTTTCCTAGGTCTAATCATTTTAGGTACTGAGGGAAAAGCTGCCTTAGGTGCTACCCCCATCCACCAGAGCCTATCCTCTGCCCCTCCAGGCCATCAACCTTCTCTTTCAAAGCAGCTAAAGTCTGTCCCATATCATCAACTTTCTTTACCATGGAGTCCACCGCCCCCATTTTACGCATCATTGTTTCTATAAAAACATCAATGCGTGAACGTTGTTCGTTCCGTTTCACCTTAGGGGCCATTTTTATATCCAGCCATAATGCATTGGACCACGATAGCACAGTAAAATAACACTGTACAAAAAAAGGGAGGGGAGTGTCCTATAAGACACTGTACCCCTGAATATAGAAACCCGTTAATTAGGGCACGAAAGTACACACCCTCAAAACACCAGTCCCACAATGATACACACTCCACAGCCCACTGCTCTCTGGTCTGGGACACTGCCCGGACCCTTACCTTTTAGATGTAGCAGTCCCCTGGCTGGCCCCAGCACCCCCGCCACCAAAGCCAAGGCCCCCAGCTAGTCTAGTGGGTCAGGTGAGTATTCTCCAACCCGCGTGGCTCCCGGCTACGATGGAAGTGCAGACCTGCCAGTACTGCCTCGAGTCCAAAAACAATTGCCTGCGTCCTCAGCTCACAAAATTCTGGAAATTGCCAAGGATCTTCTCCCTCCAGCGCTTGATGTCTGCTCCAACTTGCTCAGTGGTGGGTAGACCACAACGAGGCTCCTGCTCCTTCAGTGCGCCAACAACTTGCCCCTGCAGTGGGGAGAAAAGACAGCAAGATTGCACGGCAGCAACGAGGCTCCTGCTCCTTCAGTGCGCCAACACCTTGCCACTGCAGTGGGGAGAAAAAGACAGCAAGATTGCGCGGCAAAATGTCCTGCGCGCGTTACCCCTAAAACACTCGTAGGCAAAGAAGAAGTGGAGCACTCCACCGCGCTCTGACTGATGAGCGCTGCTCCCGTCAACCTCAAACTTTAACACGGTACCTTAAATGCACTCGCAGGTAAATAAAAAACGGATCACTCCGCCGCGTGTCAACTAATGAGCACCGCTCCCCGCCGTCATGCTAAAACTTTAGCATGTTACCTGAAAGCACTCGTGGGTAAGGAAGAAGCGGAGCACTCCGCCGTGCTCCAGCTGATGAGCGCTGCTCCCCGTCTGCCAGAAAAACCCCTTGCACGCTCTCCCCGACAATACCTGCAAAAAGCTTTGGGCTCTAAAGAAATGGCCCGGTCGCCGCGTGTATCGAAAACTCAGCTGCTCCCCCGCCGACAAGGAAAGAGTCTACGTCTGCTTCTCCTCGATGACCTGCAAGGGAGAGAAGCACAAAACAAAGAAAAAAGAATCGTTGGGGCCTCTGACTAAGGCCCTGACCCCGACACGACCTGCAGACTGGGGAGCGGCAAAAAAGAGACCGTCCACTCTGCTCCCCAGCCTTTTTAAATTGCAGGGTCAGGCAAGCCGGTTCTGACCGGCCTGCCCACAGTTGGCCGGACACGTGCTTCCGGTTCACGCCCGGACAGCCAATCGTGTGTGGGGCTCAGGGGAGGCAGGGCGCCACGTCACTTTTGTGCGCGGCGCGCCCTGCCTCCCCAGGGTGCGGGTGCCCGGCGCGACTGCCATATTGGCGGCGTGCCCGACTGGACCCGCCTTGCAACTCTAAGCCACTGCCAATGCGATCTACTGTGCGTCACCGCACTCTATGTCACTCTACTTCGAGTCGCTGCACTATATGCCAATGCACTGCTCACTATTTTACTCAAAAACAATGGACTCTACTCCAATCTACTCTGCACCACTGTACTTTATGCCACTGTGAGAAGGGGTGCTAAAAGATGGTGGTGCCCACTGTGCTCCTACGGCACTTCCATAATTCAACCCCTGGTAGTTTTATGTTTTTCTCTTACAGATCATTGCTATCAGGTGCGTCAGTTATGAAGGTTCAAATGCAACAAAGAAAACTACAAGTTCCAGCATGCACAGACTTATGCCAAGGCGCACCCAAATCGGGGATGTTGCGCTCTTGTCGGACGTACCGGTGCCAGCCCATCGTGTTTGGGGCAGCGGCGGGTGATGCAGTATTGGTCCCCAAGCCGGCGAAGACCCGGAAGTGGTTTACCATTTATTAAACAAAATCAGGCTGTCACTATCCATGAAACTTCAGGCCCAGTTTAGTTTATTATTTTTAGTGTAGTGTATTCTTTATAAAGAGCAAAAGTTCGAGTTAGGGAGGAGGTGAGACCTTGCCTGGGGCTGCTGACTCTGGGAGTGGAGAACCAAGTTCGAATCCTGGCTTGGACTCAACTACCTGTGACTCGAGGCGAATCACTAACTCTTCCCGGACCTCAACATGTGCACCTAGTCTAGATCTCTACTAAAGCGCTACAATGCCTTCGGACAAGTTGGCTCTGTCTAAAAGGGACTTTCAAGCTCAAATACGAGAAACAAAACAGTCTAAAAATAGCAATAAAAAAACAAATACAAAATACACCCATACAAATTCAGCAAATAGTCTAATACCGTGGCACCCACCAAAACAAGCCACGAAAAATCCGGGTTAGAGTCTGACCCTAAAAATACTGCAATCAGCAAATAAACAAGGCCAGAGGACATGGACACCCAGGCCAGTGTCTGCCACACAGCATCGTGCCCCGCTGGCAGAGATCGTCTGCATTAAGGGTGGGCATCAGGCTGAATGTTGAGTCCCGGTGCCCATTCAGCGTGGAGGCTGAACATCCAATAAAAAGCAGCAGATAACGAGCTTTCTTGCAGGGGCAGATGCCACAAGAACTCCTTATTTCTGGAGCTTCCTTAAACAAAATATTGAAGTCCGAGGGTTTCTTGCAGAAGATCCAATTGGGCTGCGAATGCCACAATTCAAATGTTTGTTTCCACAGACATGGCATCATCTGGCAAAACCATTCATCCCACTTCATTAGTCGACCCAGGATCAATGGGCTGAAAAGGGGAAGGGAAGGCTGCTAATTATCCCAGTCTTCTCTAGTACCTAACTTTGCATGCGTTTGGTGTCAGGCATATTGTAAATATATATGTGTGTGGGGGTGGGGGCTTCTGAAAGCATTCCAATCTTCTGTGCTGGTTTACTCTCACATAACAAACACCTACATTTAACACCTCCCCCCTGATCTGTTGTCAATTGACTGCCATGTGTGAGTCTTAATTATGCAGATCCGCACACATGCTGTTTCCACCCAGTGGGACACCAGGGGTCTGCATAAGCCACGGTCTGACACATTGCCCGCTGGTTTCAACTGGTATTTAGGGCCCCCTGTAAGGACTCCCGGTCCTGCAGTGAGGCGACTCCGCCTTCTGCACGGTGAGGCGACAAACACACCGCAACCATTTGCTGAATGATGTTAGGAATGATGCAAAGTGTTGATTGTATCAGGGATGCGAAGACATTTGTGGTCAGAAGGGACCCTTTACATATACTACACCTTCTCAGCTAGGTTTGTAATGAACAATCCCTGAAAAGGAAATCGTGTAAGATTACCAAATGACCCCATGTTAGCAAGATTGCAGTGCTGCACCCCTGGGCTTCCATTTAATAGCCCCAATGCTTTCTAGAAGTTGTAGTGCTGGTTTGTCTCAGCTGATCCAATTGAACACACCCAAAACCAATGATTTATATATTTAAAAAAAATGCCTGGGGTATTACATAGACATGGCGTCAGACTGTAACCTTAAAACATAATGCATTTCCACTGCACATATTCTAAGCTGGCCTTCTACTGTTTCACAATATCACCCTCCTTCTGTGAACAGAATAGCTGCCAAGCGTCCCTTGCCATAAGTTGACAAAATATTTGTGCTCATATTTTTAATGTCAATAAGCATTGGCAAAGCTAATAGGTCTCACTTACATGAGACTGAAAGTTAACTTTTTCTTCTGGCCGGATGGAAGAGGTCAAGCAGCAACAATGCAAGAGGGCTGTGAGAATGGGGAGCATACGAGGCAAGCACAAGGTGGGAAGGGTGCGGGAGGGACGTGACAAGCAACAACAATGCAGGATTGACAGAGCAAGCAGTAACAATGAGAGAGGGACGGGCAAGCAGCAACAACGCAGGAGGGACGAGGCAGAAAGCAACAACACAGGTGGTATCTGGGATGGATGGTGCAAGCAAGCAACAACGTAAGAGGTGGGCAAGTGGGACAAGGCAGGCAAGTAGAAACTCAGGAGAGTGGCAGGTGGGATGGGGCAAGCATCAGTGCGGACGGGGCAAGCAACAGAACGGAAGAGGGGAGATGGCTTCTAAATAGTTGCACTCTTACAGAGTGCTGCAACTAAAAGAAAAAAGTAGCTCTGAAAGTACAAGCAGGGAAGGACACCTTGCAAAGAAGCAGTACTTGGGGCATGCTTCAAGGAAGAAGTGAAGTCAGCATGAGCTAACCAAAGAGAAGCAAGGAAATGAAAATGACAATGAAGTCAATCATTATTAATCAATGGGCGGAATCTAAGCCTCTTCTAAGTAAACAAAAAGTATTGCAAGTGACAGCACATCACCTGTCTCATGTGAGACATAAAAATGACACTACAAGCCCCACACAGTATCATTTTATCAGACTGCCTGATGGTATCAGCCATTACATGGAATCGCTTGGCTGTTATGGGACAGTATCAAGGTACATCCTTTAATACCCCCCCCCCCCCCCCCTCCCCTATGCAAATATGCACTCTCCATTATTTCCATTATTTATTGAGGGCATCTTTCAATGATACACCTTTTTCACAAACATGGATATTTTAGGAGATCTGGTGGCAACCTTAAGCAAAGATATCATGTTGTCCTGTCTCCGCTGTTGCATGAAGGATTTAGAGGTTCGGATCAGATCATTTCTAGATCAGATGCACTGCGTTAATTTTAAGGGTCATTCTCCATAAGAGGGATTCATGGAGAACGGCGATAAAATAAATAAAGGAAGGAATATAGCAAAATGAAGAACGGGCCAGATAAACAAAAGCGGACTGCAGAAAGCACTACATGAGTTCACAGCCCTTTCTAATTGTACTAATTGTATATGAATATTATGTCAATATTTCCAATGTAGATGTTTTGTGTTAATTCACAAAAGCATGTAAGATTACAAAAAGTGGGTACTGCGAGAATAATACTGTACATACTCCAAAAGGCCTTTATGAAATGCCCTCAATTTGTACAAGGGAAGTAATGTTATTAAGTCCATACTAAAATAAAGCATTTGCGTGTAGCACAACAAAGAGTTTGATAACAAACCTGGACTGGTTTTTAAATTTAATCTAAAAAAACCAAGAATCATCAGCATATTAAAATCCTTCATCCGGGAACTAGTTGCCACTAAATCGTAACTTAAAAATGTCAGCCAATATCATATCAGGTAGAATTCTGGCACTTGTAGTTTCTCTTTTACAACTACAAGAATGAGATCTTAGAAATGCCAGCATGCAAAGTGCTGTTGGCTATAAAGCCAGTTTGGTTAGAGGTGCCAGGACAGGTAAGAGGCGTGGCTATGACAAAGGGCTTCTTGGCAACTTTCTGAAAAAATTGTGCATTTATGAAATGTAGTTTATGCTATTATATTATTATAAAACCAATATACTTTTTGCCCTCTCTACGTGAAGTTTTGAGCTGGAGCTAAATTGAGCTCACATAAAAAAGGGGCACATTAACTTTGCACTCTATTTCTGTTACTAACATAACTAGGAACATCACAATTAAATAACTCCTCTCTCTTACTCCTATATTTTATAGCTCCAGTGTATAAATAACAAAAATAGTGCAAAATCAGTTTGCTACATATTTAGTGGAGTGGGACAATGTATGACGAGAACTTACGTTGACTCACTTTTTTTGTTGTTGTTGAAAGTAGTCTATTGCAGCCAAGCCACATTGAAGGCTAATCTCAAAGACCGCGGTACAACAAACAAATGATGGACGGAATGCTGACAATGCAGACATTCTCCCCCAGTCAAGAGATCTGGGTTAAATCCATCGTTCTTTTGCCCACTACGCCACCCCAGTTTAGACATGGTCATATGCAAATCAGTCTTGACCCTGTTCCTCATGGGAACAGTCCAGCCCGAACTGCCAAGCCATGTCTTCCCTGGACCGGAATCAAGCATCCTAGGACCGGTTTCTGGCTATCAGCCGTCATCAGCCAGGATAGCTTGACTCCAGTGGCGTAGTGAGCACGGGTCCCACGTCTGGGAATACCCATCCCACTAAGGGCGAAAAGCGGTACAACAAACAAATGATGGACGGAATGCTGACAATGCAGACATTCTCCCCCAGTCAAGAGATCTGGGTTAAATCCATCGTTCTTTTGCCCACTACGCCACCCCAGTTTAGACATGGTCATATGCAAATCAGTCTTGACCCTGTTCCTCATGGGAACAGTCCAGCCCGAACTGCCAAGCCATGTCTTCCCTGGACCGGAATCAAGCATCCTAGGACCGGTTTCTGGCTATCAGCCGTCATCAGCCAGGATAGCTTGACTCCAGTGGCGTAGTGAGCACGGGTCCCACGTCTGGGAATACCCATCCCACTAAGGGCGAAAAGCGGTACAACAAACAAATGATGGACGGAATGCTGACAATGCAGACATTCTCCCCCAGTCAAGAGATCTGGGTTAAATCCATCGTTCTTTTGCCCACTACGCCACCCCAGTTTAGACATGGTCATATGCAAATCAGTCTTGACCCTGTTCCTCATGGGAACAGTCCAGCCCGAACTGCCAAGCCATGTCTTCCCTGGACCGGAATCAAGCATCCTAGGACCGGTTTCTGGCTATCAGCCGTCATCAGCCAGGATAGCTTGACTCCAGTGGCGTAGTGAGCACGGGTCCCACGTCTGGGAATACCCATCCCACTAAGGGCGAAAAGCGGTACAACAAACAAATGATGGACGGAATGCTGACAATGCAGACATTCTCCCCCAGTCAAGAGATCTGGGTTAAATCCATCGTTCTTTTGCCCACTACGCCACCCCAGTTTAGACATGGTCATATGCAAATCAGTCTTGACCCTGTTCCTCATGGGAACAGTCCAGCCCGAACTGCCAAGCCATGTCTTCCCTGGACCGGAATCAAGCATCCTAGGACCGGTTTCTGGCTATCAGCCGTCATCAGCCAGGATAGCTTGACTCCAGTGGCGTAGTGAGCACGGGTCCCACGTCTGGGAATACCCATCCCACTAAGGGCGAAAAGCGGTACAACAAACAAATGATGGACGGAATGCTGACAATGCAGACATTCTCCCCCAGTCAAGAGATCTGGGTTAAATCCATCGTTCTTTTGCCCACTACGCCACCCCAGTTTAGACATGGTCATATGCAAATCAGTCTTGACCCTGTTCCTCATGGGAACAGTCCAGCCCGAACTGCCAAGCCATGTCTTCCCTGGACCGGAATCAAGCATCCTAGGACCGGTTTCTGGCTATCAGCCGTCATCAGCCAGGATAGCTTGACTCCAGTGGCGTAGTGAGCACGGGTCCCACGTCTGGGAATACCCATCCCACTAAGGGCGAAAAGCGGTACAACAAACAAATGATGGACGGAATGCTGACAATGCAGACATTCTCCCCCAGTCAAGAGATCTGGGTTAAATCCATCGTTCTTTTGCCCACTACGCCACCCCAGTTTAGACATGGTCATATGCAAATCAGTCTTGACCCTGTTCCTCATGGGAACAGTCCAGCCCGAACTGCCAAGCCATGTCTTCCCTGGACCGGAATCAAGCATCCTAGGACCGGTTTCTGGCTATCAGCCGTCATCAGCCAGGATAGCTTGACTCCAGTGGCGTAGTGAGCACGGGTCCCACGTCTGGGAATACCCATCCCACTAAGGGCGAAAAGCGGTACAACAAACAAATGATGGACGGAATGCTGACAATGCAGACATTCTCCCCCAGTCAAGAGATCTGGGTTAAATCCATCGTTCTTTTGCCCACTACGCCACCCCAGTTTAGACATGGTCATATGCAAATCAGTCTTGACCCTGTTCCTCATGGGAACAGTCCAGCCCGAACTGCCAAGCCATGTCTTCCCTGGACCGGAATCAAGCATCCTAGGACCGGTTTCTGGCTATCAGCCGTCATCAGCCAGGATAGCTTGACTCCAGTGGCGTAGTGAGCACGGGTCCCACGTCTGGGAATACCCATCCCACTAAGGGCGAAAAGCGGTACAACAAACAAATGATGGACGGAATGCTGACAATGCAGACATTCTCCCCCAGTCAAGAGATCTGGGTTAAATCCATCGTTCTTTTGCCCACTACGCCACCCCAGTTTAGACATGGTCATATGCAAATCAGTCTTGACCCTGTTCCTCATGGGAACAGTCCAGCCCGAACTGCCAAGCCATGTCTTCCCTGGACCGGAATCAAGCATCCTAGGACCGGTTTCTGGCTATCAGCCGTCATCAGCCAGGATAGCTTGACTCCAGTGGCGTAGTGAGCACGGGTCCCACGTCTGGGAATACCCATCCCACTAAGGGCGAAAAGCGGTACAACAAACAAATGATGGACGGAATGCTGACAATGCAGACATTCTCCCCCAGTCAAGAGATCTGGGTTAAATCCATCGTTCTTTTGCCCACTACGCCACCCCAGTTTAGACATGGTCATATGCAAATCAGTCTTGACCCTGTTCCTCATGGGAACAGTCCAGCCCGAACTGCCAAGCCATGTCTTCCCTGGACCGGAATCAAGCATCCTAGGACCGGTTTCTGGCTATCAGCCGTCATCAGCCAGGATAGCTTGACTCCAGTGGCGTAGTGAGCACGGGTCCCACGTCTGGGAATACCCATCGCCCTAAGTGGGATGGGTATTCCCAGACATGGGACCCGTGCTCACTACGCCACTGGAGTCAAGCTATCCTGGCTGATGACGGCTGATAGCCAGAAACCGGTCCTAGGATGCTTGATTCCGGTCCAGGGAAGACATGGCTTGGCAGTTCGGGCTGGACTGTTCCCATGAGGCACAGGGTCAAGACTGATTTGCATATGGCCATGTCTAAACTGGGGTGGTGTAGTGGGCAAAAGAACGATGGATTTAACCCAGATCTCTTGACTGGGGGAGAATGTCTGCATTGTCAGCATTCCGTCCATCATTTGTTTGTTATAACGCTTTTCGCCCTAAGTGGGATGGGTATTCCCAGACGTGGGACCCGTGCTCACTACGCCACTGGAGTCAAGCTATCCTGGCTGATGACGGCTGATAGCCAGAAACCGGTCCTAGGATGCTTGATTCCGGTCCAGGGAAGACATGGCTTGGCAGTTCGGGCTGGACTGTTCCCATGAGGCACAGGGTCAAGACTGATTTGCATATGGCCATGTCTAAACTGGGGTGGTGTAGTGGGCAAAAGAACGATGGATTTAACCCAGATCTCTTGACTGGGGGAGAATGTCTGCATTGTCAGCATTCCGTCCATCATTTGTTTGTTATAACGCTTTTCGCCCTAAGTGGGATGGGTATTCCCAGACGTGGGACCCGTGCTCACTACGCCACTGGAGTCAAGCTATCCTGGCTGATGACGGCTGATAGCCAGAAACCGGTCCTAGGATGCTTGATTCCGGTCCAGGGAAGACATGGCTTGGCAGTTCGGGCTGGACTGTTCCCATGAGGCACAGGGTCAAGACTGATTTGCATATGGCCATGTCTAAACTGGGGTGGTGTAGTGGGCAAAAGAACGATGGATTTAACCCAGATCTCTTGACTGGGGGAGAATGTCTGCATTGTCAGCATTCCGTCCATCATTTGTTTGTTATAACGCTTTTCGCCCTAAGTGGGATGGGTATTCCCAGACGTGGGACCCGTGCTCACTACGCCACTGGAGTCAAGCTATCCTGGCTGATGACGGCTGATAGCCAGAAACCGGTCCTAGGATGCTTGATTCCGGTCCAGGGAAGACATGGCTTGGCAGTTCGGGCTGGACTGTTCCCATGAGGCACAAGGTCAAGACTGATTTGCATATGGCCATGTCTAAACTGGGGTGGTGTAGTGGGCAAAAGAACGATGGATTTAACCCAGATCTCTTGACTGGGGGAGAATGTCTGCATTGTCAGCATTCCGTCCATCATTTGTTTGTTATAACGCTTTTCGCCCTAAGTGGGATGGGTATTCCCAGACGTGGGACCCGTGCTCACTACGCCACTGGAGTCAAGCTATCCTGGCTGATGACGGCTGATAGCCAGAAACCGGTCCTAGGATGCTTGATTCCGGTCCAGGGAAGACATGGCTTGGCAGTTCGGGCTGGACTGTTCCCATGAGGCACAGGGTCAAGACTGATTTGCATATGGCCATGTCTAAACTGGGGTGGTGTAGTGGGCAAAAGAACGATGGATTTAACCCAGATCTCTTGACTGGGGGAGAATGTCTGCATTGTCAGCATTCCGTCCATCATTTGTTTGTTATAACGCTTTTCGCCCTAAGTGGGATGGGTATTCCCAGACGTGGGACCCGTGCTCACTACGCCACTGGAGTCAAGCTATCCTGGCTGATGACGGCTGATAGCCAGAAACCGGTCCTAGGATGCTTGATTCCGGTCCAGGGAAGACATGGCTTGGCAGTTCGGGCTGGACTGTTCCCATGAGGCACAGGGTCAAGACTGATTTGCATATGGCCATGTCTAAACTGGGGTGGTGTAGTGGGCAAAAGAACGATGGATTTAACCCAGATCTCTTGACTGGGGGAGAATGTCTGCATTGTCAGCATTCCGTCCATCATTTGTTTGTTATAACGCTTTTCGCCCTAAGTGGGATGGGTATTCCCAGACGTGGGACCCGTGCTCACTACGCCACTGGAGTCAAGCTATCCTGGCTGATGACGGCTGATAGCCAGAAACCTGTCCTAGGATGCTTGATTCCGGTCCAGGGAAGACATGGCTTGGCAGTTCGGGCTGGACTGTTCCCATGAGGCACAGGGTCAAGACTGATTTGCATATGGCCATGTCTAAACTGGGGTGGTGTAGTGGGCAAAAGAACGATGGATTTAACCCAGATCTCTTGACTGGGGGAGAATGTCTGCATTGTCAGCATTCCGTCCATCATTTGTTTGTTATAACGCTAATCTCAAAGACCAACAAAAACCAATAACCACTAAATTAGCCATTAATGTAGAGTTTCCAGAGCGGTGTGCAACTTGGCATCAAGCGCTTCGCTTAAATGCATTGTCAGGTGTAGTAAGCACTATCTGAATGCAACTACAATGCAATACAATTTAAAGTCAGAATGTTCAAAATATCACTTGCTTATTCTTGGCATTCAAGTACTTTCAGCTTTTGTTTTCCCATTATAAATGCAGAACTTTGAGTACTAGAAGCCAAATAAAAAACAAGCATCAGCAATGCCAATCATTTTCATCTTGTATATTGAAAACTTTTTTCTTAAGCTTCAGGAACACATGACACAGGCACAGTGTAGGTCCAAGCAGTGCAAGATTCACTACCACAAAGCAAGACACGTGATAACAGCAGTGCAAGTTTTTCCCACACGTTGAACTTGTTCAAAAGAGTCATACGAGTGTATGCCGCCCTGCATGCACAAAACAGGGTCAACATGTATAAGAACCGTGCAAGGTTTCTTCACATCATTGGACCATGCACAGGCAGCAGCAGTACACCATTACCTACACACAAATAATTGGTAAAGTATGTGCAGCAGCAGTGCTGTGTACGTGATAGTGCATGAGTGTGTGTTAAAGTTTGATGCCACTAGTGAAAACAGTGCTAGAGCACGCATTAAAGATGACCTTTGTGATCGGCTGAATGGTGAATTATTTCAGGCGACAGGAGACATGGAACAGGGTGGTGATGGAGAGCTGTGCCTCAGAGGAATAAATGCACTGCCATATTTATGGGGCTCAGGGTTTGAATACTGGAATACCATGGCAGGGTACTGGGATAGCGAGCAGGTGGGACACAGGCAGTAAATCAAGGGGGCAGCCACTGGGATAACATGAAAGACTCACCTAGCCTCCTGGCCTTACTGCAAGCCACATGCACGATGAACTTCTTCCAGGCAGGATCACCGGTGGTTGCTTCAGTTGTCTCTTTCTGCTGCTGTGGCAAATACCTGCAAGGGTATGGTAGGTGGGAAGGCGCAGGGTTCACAACAGGACTCCAGCAAAAAAGAGGTTAGGTGAATGAACAGAGAGCGCTTTCAGTCACACCACCACCGCAGTCCATGGTTGCGGTATCATCCAAGCACTTGTTTCCTTAGACAACCGAGGGATATGCGCGGTATAAAGTAAGGGATTTATTTTACCAATCCAGCGGCTCCAGAGGTCTAATCACTTCCTACAGGCCATTACTTTGGCCAAGCGCCACTTGCCCACTATACACCTAAGCATAAATCATAGGTACATCCAGAGATGTAATAAGTGCACAGGGCATGTTTTACCATGAACGTAGGATCATGTGAGAATGGCACTACGATGTAATAAGTGCAAATGACCACTGATATAAAAACTGAATGGAGCCCGTTAAATAACTCCATCGTACATGCAGGATATAAGCACGGATGCAAATAATGCATAGAGTGCACCAACTATAACCATAGACGTAAGTTCAGAGATCATGTCAACAACTCGTGATCCAAATACAGGCTGACTCCTAAACATCCGCAGAGGGAAGAGGCCGCTCTGGTGGAAATGTATGTCCAGAGGGTGAATACGGTAACGTGTCATTCTCTAACACTCTTTACTTACTGAGTCGGTAAATAAAGAACAGAGGACAGAATTATAGGTTAACCCCGCAGAATGACATTGTGTCCGATCCCATGTAGTTAAATGTAGCGCCTCCCTGCCGAGGTGCTGTAAAGCTGGGTGTTATCATATCTGGTCTCACAAGGAAGGACCTTCTGTTGTCTCATTATTCATTTCTTGACTTCCTTACACGTCCTTTTTGTATGTGTGCGTATATATATATATATATATATATATATATATATATATATATATATATATAGATATGGTTACTCAAAGAGAAAGGAGCGCGGCACACCTCTTGATGATTTTAAGTTGTTTATTCAGTTCGTGACAAGCTTCCCTACGCGTTTCGAACCGTAGTTCCTGATCAGGAACTACGGTTCGAAACGCGTAGGGAAGCTTGTCACGAACTGAATAAACAACTTTAAATCATCAAGAGGTGTGCTGCGCTCCTTTCTCTTTGAGTAACCAAATTTCGCAAGACCCTGTCCTGGTCTTGACGCGGGCACCAGCTGTGAGAAGTGCTCCCACTGTCACTTGGACAATTTTTGCTACAGGATATATATATATATATATATATATTCAGTGAAAAAACCATAGGTTTCACACATGTTATAGTTAGCTGGACATTTTACTCGTAAAAAACCAATGAAATTGCCCCGTTATAGTTAGTTCAGCTAACTATAACTCGCGCGCCCGCAATGCACTGCTGATGACGTCACATATTACATCACTCATGACATGGTCAGTGACATCACTCATGACATCACTGATGACATCTCAAATGACATCACTGATGACATCACTGATGACATCATCCAGTGAATGTGGGTTTTTCTGAAAATTAAATATGTTTTATATATGTATATCTCAAGGTCAATGGAAGAATAAATGGGTATATAAGTGTCTAAATGGATGATTTGTTTTTGAAAAATTGATTGTTTAACTGACTGATCAAGTGTATCATAGTGAATACATGTTTTAGTGAGTAATGTTTAAATATGTATATATCTGTATCAGTCTCTCACTTTGTGTATAAGTGGCTGCATGGGTTGGTGAGTAGATACATGGGTGTCTATATAGGTTATTAGTTGGTTTTTTGAGTATCAGTCTGAGTGTCTGCATGGTTCGGTGGGGGGTATTACGTAGTGCATAGGTGTATGAATGAGTGACTCACTGTTTGTATGTGTTGAACACAGCATGTGTGCAGGACTGTATGGGTGGATGAGTGTGTGCATGGATGTGTTATTGAGTGAATGACTGTCTCAATAGTGTCTTTATGAGTAACTACATATGTTTTAAACTAGTATATGTGACTATTGGTGTATATATGTGTGTATATGTGAGAGTGAGAGATTGAAAGAGTTCTTGTATGAATAAGTATGTGTTTCTATAAGTGATTGTTTAAAAGACTAAGTATGTGTAAGTTTCCGTAGAAGTAAGTGTGGTGGTGTGTGTATAACTGTATATGCAAGTAAATGTATGTTTGATTCTTTGTTAGCATGAGTGACTATGTGTGTGAGTAACTCTATGGATGAGTGGCATTGTGTAACAGGATGTATAGGTGTATGAGTACATATGATGAGTGAGTACATGTATGAGTGACTGAATTGGACTGTTGGTGAATGAGTGGATGTGTATGTGGATCTTAGAATTACTGAAAAGGTTGTTTTAACTGGTATTGGTATGTCCATTGTTTTGAACATTGTAGTTTCTATTTTTGAATGTGTGTGTCAAAGGTTATATTAGGGGAAGAGGAGGTCTGCCACTCTATCACAAGGATGATGTCATCAGTGATGTCATCAGTGATGTCATTTGAGATGTCATCAGTGATGTCATGAGTGATGTCACTGACCATGTCATGAGTGATGTAATATGTGACGTCATCAGCAGTGCATTGCGGGCGCGCGAGTTATAGTTAGCTGAACTAACTATAACGGGGCAATTTCATTGGTTTTTTACGAGTAAAATGTCCAGCTAACTATAACATGTGTGAAACCTATGGTTTTTTCACTGAATTTCTAAGGTTTTTTAAATGCTAATTCCTAACTATAACGTGTGTGAAACCTATGGTTTTTTCACTGAATTTCAAAGGTTTTTTAAATGCTAATTCCTAACTATAACGTGTGTGAAACCCATGGTTTTTTCAGTGAATTTGCAAGGTTTTTTAAATGCTAATTTTTTTTTTATTCTTCAATTTTTTCAAACATATTTTTTATTTAATTTTCTTACCTTTTATAAAGACTATGCTTTAATTTTTAAAATCCTTAAATATTTTTTTTTAATATATTTTTTAAAATAAACATGTAAAATTTATTTCCAGTTCTTTTTTTTTTTTTTTATTTTTTTTTGGTACGCGTACCGTAAGCTCACGGTAAGCGTACGGTTTACGCAACGTCCGTAATCTATCTACGCTGCTTGCGTATAGTTACGCACTTTGCGTAGCCGCGCGGACTGCGCGTGGGACGCGTGCGCGCTTACGCCACACGCGCACGTTACGCGGAAGTGCCGGGGAGTGACTGTTATGCGCACTTTTCCCTAAAACTGCCTTTGTGTTTTCCAACATATGCCAAAGGCAAAAATGGAACTGGTCCAATCATTTCTGTCCGCAGATTGACAAAGCAAGAAAGCACGTCAACAAATCTGTTTCTGCTTTCCTCCGTGACTATGGTATGGGTGCCATTTACCACAACAACTTGCGTTATGACATGCAAGACATTTATAGAGGAGATGGTGTGCACTTCAATGATGAAGGGAACAGAGTCTTCCTCTTGAACCTTAGACTCTGCATCGGTACTTACTTGTAGGTACCACTAAAAAAATGACTTCATAAACACAACAGCTCTTTTTAGAGCTCCCTAATTTCTGAACTCTTAAATCTGCTTTTCATTTTTTTTTTTTTTTTTTTTTTACCGTACGCTTACCGTAAGCTTACGGTACGCGTACCCCGTGATTTTTTTTAAAATCAATAAATGTTTTTTTTGTACTTTTCTGTCCTTCTTTGACCCCCTTACAAATGTTAGGGGGTCTGTTACTCTCCTCATTGCCCCCTTTCCTTGTTTTCTCTGTTTTTTTTCTGAGTGAAACACACAAAATGGCGGCCGCCGCTTCCTGGTTTCGGCCGATTCGAATGTTTACTATGATCTATGGGCCAATCAGAATCTCCTTCGCGCACGCCATGTTTCTTCCGTACGCTTACCGTAAGCTTACCGTACGCGTACCCCGTGATTTTTTTTAAAAATCAATAAATGTTTGTTTTGTACTTTACAGTCCTTCTTTGACCCCCTCACAAATGTAAGGGGGTCTGTAACTCTCCTCATTGCCCCCTTTTCTTGTTTTCACTCTTTTTTTTTCAGAGTGAAACACGGAAAATGGCGGCCGCCGCTTCCTGGTTTCTGCCGATTCGAATGTTTACTAAGATCTAAGAGCCAATCAGAATCGCGCTCGCGCACGCCACCGTACGCTTACCGTAAGCGTACGGTAAGCGTACCGTAAGCGGGCTCAGATATATATATTGATTTAAAGGCTATTTTCTCAGAATCTACTGAACAGATTTACACCAAACCTACAAAAGGCACTTCCTTGACCTAGGGACTACCTCTCTGCCAAATTTTGAGTAATTCTGTTCAGCCGTTCGGGCTGTAGCTCGTTCTAAAGGTCCTATGGAAAAATGCATGGGAAAAACGCGTTTTGGGACCCCCCTTTTATCTCAGCCCCCGCTTGACGGATCCCCCCGAGACTTTCAGGGTAGGAGCGGAGCGTAGCGCCCCACCTATTTTGAGAAATTCGCGAGGATTCGTCGACCGGCGCCAAAGTTATTCAAAATAGAATGTTGAGGTTTTCCTATGGAAACGTGGTCCTAACTATAACTACCTACTGGCGACCGCCAGTAGGTAATATATATATATATATATATATTCACTGAAAAAACCATAGGTTTCACCCACGTTATAGTTAGGAATTAGCATTTAAAAAACCTTGCAAATTCACTTAAAAAACCATAGGTTTCACACATGTTATAGTTAGCTGGACATTTCACTCGTGAAAAACCATTGAAATTCCCCCGTTATAGTTAGTGCAGGCAACTATAACTCACGCGACCGCAATCCTCTGCTGATGATGTCAGATATTACATCACTGTATTTAGACACTTATTTACCCATGTCTTCTTCCATTAATTTTTAGCTATACATATATTACAAATATTTTTTTTTCAGAAAGACACATATGTCATCAGTGATGTAATATCTGACATCATCAGCAGAGGATTGCGGACGCGTGAGTTATAGTTGCCTGCACTAACTATAACGGGGGAATTTCAATGGTTTTTCACGAGTGAAATGTCCAGCTAACTATAACATGTGTGAAACCTATGATTTTTTAAGTGAATTTGCAAGGTTTTTTAAATGCTAATTCCTAACTATAACGTGTGTGAAACCTATGGTTTTTTCAGTGAATTTGTACGGTTTTTTAAATGCTAAGTTATGTATTTATTTTTTTTAAAAGTTTTTTCACTGTGCGCGTACCGTACGCGCACGGTGTGCGTGCTGTGGGCGCTTGGTGCGCACCAAGCGCCCACGATGCGTTGTTCGTGCCGTGCGCGTACGGTGCGCGCACCCCGTGATTTTTCGCAAATTTTTTTTTTTTTTTTTTTTGTACCATTGGGTGTCCTTCAGTGACCCCCTGACAAAGGCTAGGGGGTCAGGACCCGTCCATCCTGCCCCCTTCTCACGTTTTCCCCCTTTGTTTTTCATTGCCTCAGACTGCGAGAGACAAAATGGCGGCCGACACTTCCTGATTTCGACCGATTCGAATGTTTACTGACATCTAACAAACAATCAGAATTGCGCTCGCACACGTCACCGTGCGCGTACGGTATGCTTACCGTACGCGCACGGTGCGCGCCTATAGATATATATATGCTTTTAACTGCAATTTTCTCAGGAACTAATGAACAGATTTACACCAGACCTGCAAAAGGCACATCCCTGAACTGAGGACTACCTCTCTGCCAAATTTCAAGTAATTCTGTTCAGCCGTTCGGGCTGTAGCTTGGACTAAAGGTCCTATGGAAAAATGAATGGGGAAAACGCGTTTTGGGACCCCCCCTTTTTCTCAGCCCCCACTTGACGAATCCCCCCGAGACTTTCAGGGAAGGAGCGGAGCGGAGCGCCCCACCTATTTTGCTAATTTCGCGAGGATTCGTCAATCGGCGCCAAAGTTATTCCAAATAGAATGTTGCGGATTTCCTATGGAAACATGGTCCTAACTATAACTATCTTCTGGCGACCGCCAGTAGATAATATATATACACACATATTATCTACTGGCGGTTGCCAGTACATAGTTATAGTTAGGACCGAGTTCCCATAGGAAATCGGAAAATTCTATTTTGAATAACTTTAGCGCCGGTTGACTTATCTTCGTGATATTTTCAAAACTAATGGGGCGCTCCGCTCAGCTCCTACCCTGAAAGTCTCGGGGTGATTCATGAAGCGGGGGCTGAGAAAAAAGGAGGATCCCAAAACGCGTTTTCCCCATGCATTTTCCCATAGGACCTTTAGTCGAAGGTACAGCCCGAACGGCTGAACAGAATTACTTGAAATTTGGCAAAGAGGTAGTCCTCAGGTCAGGCATGTGCCTTTTGCATATATGGTGGCAATCTGTTCAGTAGTTCCTGAGAAAATTGCAGTTAAAAGTACATAAATATCTATATGCGCGCACCAAATGTGCGCGAGCGTAATTCTGATTGGTGGTTAGATGTCAGTCAACATTCGAATCGGTCGAAATCAGGAAGTGTCGGACACCATTTTGTGTGTCGCAGTGAAAAAGAATAGTGGAGAACGTGAAAAGGGGGCAGGGTAGAGAGTTCCTGACCCCCTAGCCTTTGTCATCACTCATGACATGGTCAGTGACATCACTCATGACATCACTGATGACATCTCAAATGACATCACTGATGACATCATCCAGTGAATATGTGTCTTTCTGAAAAATAAATATTTGTTATATATGTATATCTAAAGGTTAATGGAAGAATAAATGGGTAAATAAGTGTCTAAATGGATGGGTTTTTTTGGAAAATTAATTGTATAACTGACTTATTAACAGTATCTTAGTGAATACAGTGATGTAATATGTGACGTCATCAGCAGTGGATTGCAGTCACGCGAGTTATAGTTAGCTGAACTAACTATAACGGGGGAATTTCAATGGTTTTTTACGAGTGAAATGTCCAGCTAACTATAACATGTGTGAAATGGTTTTTTCAGTGAATTTGCAAGGTTTTTTAAATGCTAATTCCTAACTATAACGTGTGTGAAACCTACGGTTTTTTAAGTGAATATATATATATACACACACACACATATATATATATATATATATATATATATATATATATATATATATATATATATTAGAGTTATGCTCCAAATGAGTAAGAAAGTGCTACCTCCAACGGAACGCCTGAACTGAACAGCCCTCCTTAGCTACATTTATATTGTAAAGTATTTGAGAACTTGTATAGCGCTTTCTACCCCTGAAGATGCTGTGAAGCACTGTATTAAGCCAGATATACAAAGGGAGTTAGGGGCATATTATCAAGCCAGGCGATACAATTATCGCCGCTTTAGCGGCAGAAAACTGCCGCTAAAACTGCGATAATGGGCTTGATAGTATGCTCTATGGAATTCCAATTGAAAAGACCATGTTAAATGTGAAGGACATCTAACATGGGCTTCAATTGGAATTCCATAGGGCATATTATCAAGCCCATTTTCGCCGCTTTAGCGGAAGTTTTCTGCCGCTAAAGCGGCGATAATTTTATCACTTGGCTTGATAATATGCCCCTAAGTTTATTATCTATACTGGAGTGCAGTAGTATTGGCCCTGAGACACTGGTGCTAAGCCACAACAGCCATTATGGGTACAGCACGGTTACCACGCTCAGCCCCAGGCCCTGAGAAAGGGCCCCACATGAATAAAAACAAGCATTGGCATAGCCAATAGGTCTCGCCTTTGGGACCTTATAAGTGTTTAGCCATGCAACAGTTGCATAACTAAATACTTATAAGGTCCCAAAAGCGAGACTTATTGGCTATGCAAAAAATTAAAGTGATCGCGATCATGAACAAACATCAAAGCGGCCGCACGGCCACGAAAGTGAAAGTAATCGCGGTAAAGCGCGGCGCGCGCGCCCGCGCACATGCACTGTAGCTCTAGGCTGGCCTGGTAGCACTTTTTGGAGCCCTCTCAATAAGTCTCGCCAGATCAGCGCATGCGCTGGGTCAGGCGAGACCTAAAAATCGGGTCTCCAAGCCTAGTGCAGGCAGGTCCACGGGTCCGGTCTTAGCCTTTCATTCTGGTACTTAAACGTTTGTTTTTTTCCGTGCGAAATTGGTGTCATGTGAATTTACTCCAGTGTCCAGTTGCTCCTGCGCAAGACTGTAACACGTAGTGCTCTTTTTATTTATATATAATCTTATAAAGAGCATCAGCCCCCCACATAGGGGTTACCGGCGCTGATCATGAGGTTAAGGTGCCATAGCCGCTGTTTAAAATACCCAGTTCTTCAGCTTTTTTCGAAATGCAATAACTGGGGTACTTTTTCTCGATTTGGCCTTCTGGCCTCAGCAGTGTTTAGTCTTCTGAAGAACATTATTTCACAGAGGATAATTGGCCTGTGAAAGAAGGCCCCTCCCCTTTTCATGCAAATCTGAATGTGTACGTCACACAGGCACTTCACACCTTGCTGCACAGCACAAAAGAAGGGGGTTCGAATGTCCAGTGCTTCAAGTGTCTCTTTCACCTCCATCCTCTGCCACACCTGGGCCTGCTGCGCGGACACATCTGCATTTCTTAAGTACACATTTATTTACCTCTAATCTCGGCCAATTGGGGCCTTGAGCAGCCGGAAAACCTAGGCAATAATGATTGCCTGGGACTTCCTGCCCCTCTTCTGCCTCGCTGCCCCCGAAAAGGCGCAGGGGGATCAGTCTGTATGAAGTCCTGGGTCAGCTGACCTCTCCAGCCTTCTAAACAAAGGCTGCTTAGCGCAGCCTAGCCCCCCACCCCCCATCCTCGCATGGAGCCTTGTAGATCTTTCATTAAAAAAGGAATTACAAAAGGGCATAGGTGAATCTCGGCCGGTGCTCCAAATGGGCAGGTAAAATACATTGGGGCAGATTTACAAGCCCCTTGCGTGACTTTTGCGCTGCAGTTGCGTCACTTTTTTGACGCAACAGTGGCGCAAACAATGCGGCCTATTTACAACATGACGCATCTAGGGAGATGCGTCACGTTGTAAAGCCCTGCATCACATTATACCTGCGTTAGGTATAGAGGGGCAGATTTATGTTAGACTTGCGCCACTTTTATGCCGCCGTTGCGTCACTTTTGTGACGCAGCGGCGGCGAAAACCCTGCGCCACGTTGCGCCCCATTTACATTGTGACGCATCTAGGAAGGTGCGTCACGTTGTAAAGCCCTGCGCCACATTAAACCTGCGTCAGGTTTAATGTATGCAGGGTGGGCGTTCCATCGGCAAAAGCCTCGGAAAAGTGACGCAGTGAAATCTACAAGATTTCACTCAGTCACTTTTCCGACGCTGCTGCGTCAAAACCTTGCGCCTGCTTGAAGCAGGCGTAAGGCATGACGCAGCATGTTAGGTATGCGCAGTCCCTAAACATTGCTGGAGTTGCGTCGTGCTTGCGACACGACTCCAACAATGCGCCGCCCTTACGCCATCAGATGCGTCACGCATCTGTTTATCCTTGCGCCACGATGCGCTGCATTATAAATGCGGCGTATCTGTGGTGGCGCAAGGGTAAACTTGCGTGACGCATCTTTCCTGGCGCATCCCTGCTGATTTGCAGGGATGCGCCAGGAAACATAAATCTGCCCCAATGTATACAGGGCGGGCGTTCCCACGCGGGAAGGCCTCGTAAAAGTGACTCAGTGAAATCTACAAGATTTCACTGCGCCACTTTTAGGACGCCACTGCGTTAAAACCTTGGGGCAGATTTATGTTCCCTGGTGCATCCCTGCAAATCAGCATGGATGCGCCAGGGAAGATGCGTCACGCAAGTTTACCCTTGCGCCACAATAGATGCGCCGCATTTACAATGCAGCGCATCGTGGCGCAAGGATAAACAGATGCGTGACGAATCTGATGGCGGAAGGGCGGCGCATTGCTGGAGTTGCGTCGCAAGCGCGACGCAGCTCCAGCAAGGCTCGGGGGTGCCCTATCGGTACAATGCTACGTCAATCCTTACGCCTGCTTCAAGCAGGCGCAGGGATTTGACGCAGCATGGTCGGAAAAGTGACTGAGTGAAATCTTGGAGATTTCACTCAGCCACTTTTCGGAGGCGTTCCTGCGCCGGAACGCCCCCCCTGTAAAGGTACGCCCACATGTGGCGCAAGCTTTACAACGTGACGCATCTCCCTAGATGCATCACGTTGTAAATCTGCCGCAGCATGGCGCTGGCTTTGCGCCGCCGAAGCTTCACAAAAGTGACGCAACGGCGGCGCAAAAGTGACGCACAGGGCTTATAAATCTGCCCCCTTATGCCTGCTAGAAGCAGTGTAGTGGAAATAGGCCTCAACACGCATTGCTGAAGTTGTATCGTGCTTGCGACACGACTCCAGCAAATGCGTGACTTTTCCGCCAACAGATGCGTCAGAATTTCTGACGCATCTGTCAATCCTTGCGCCATAGTGCGCCGTATTGTAAATACGGCGCATCTATTGTGGCACAAGGGTTTCTAAGCGTGGCGCAGGGAAAGTGACGCATCTGTACAGATGCGTCACTTTCTTGTAAATCTGCCCCCTTATCTTTACACAGCGCGTCATACCCCACCTCTGGCACTTCATTCCCTACCTCTGTCGTATATAAATCTTTTAAATCACAGGTGTTATCACATTACACTCAGATTACTGACATCCGAAAGATAGAAGGGGTATTAGCCTAGAAAGATTCGAACTTGTGCACTGCCTTTCACATGATTTAGTAGCGAGGGTTCAACTCACTGAGCTATCCTGCCTACATACAGTTTATTTGGTTTATTACTTAAAAAATTAAGATCCTTCCACATTTCATCATTAATTTCAGCCTAATAATTTCCACCAACTCCTGTTTAGCAGCACGAATGCCACTTTCTTAGGGTTTCAGTTCTACTGAATTTGTATCTGTCATCCATAGACATTTCTAGCGGTAAACGCAGAGTATATCAACAATCTGGAGTCTCTTGGACCACTTGTGAAGAGCCAACTACTAGGGCTTTCACGTCACTCTCACGTGATCTATGAAAATATTACTTTGACAATATTGGGGGTGACGGCTTTTTATCCGATGCCTGTAACCATTTTGGTGTTGGCATAGCATTACAGCAACAGGGCACGTTATAACAGGCTTTACATTTACTGACTCTGCAAACGAGTGCATCCATCGCCGTGAATCATAGTGGCGTTAGCCATGGCACACTAGTCATATTTCTAGGACGACCCCTGTCATAGGCAGTAGTCTGGGGAAGTTAATAGGTATAGAGCTGGCAGCGCGCCTGTGAACACACCACTCTCGATACACACATCTTCTCTAGCTACTATTGTGTGGTGATGACACGGAGAGTCAATTCGGTTATAACACTTTATTCATAAGACAGAGCTCACAGTAGCGTGGTCCCTCCAACGCCAGCCACAGCACCAACTGTCGCTGGTGGAACTCACGTGCACAGACGACACAGAAACAGAACTCCCGAGAAAGCTCCAAGAAGCACTGCTAAAGGCAAGTACAAACTTACAACACACTCCCTCCCTTCTACCCAAATGTCAAAGAAAACAAACAAAACAAAATGTAGAAATCAGGACTGAACAAAGTCCTCCAAATAACGAGGAGCCCTCCTGTAATAAGGAGGTCGAGAAACAACCCCATCCCCATCAGATAGAAGATCAGAGGAAAAGGAACAAGAGGCATCCCCCGAATCCCTCTCTCTTCTAATCTCAGAACCAGAACCAGAGATTTCTGCATCACTCATCAACATAAAACCAGTTAAATGAACATCAGAATTGACAGTGTCTGGTTCACGTGTGACAGGATTCATATCGGCACCTCTGCGATACAAAGCAATCTTGCGTTTGTTCCATTTTTTTACCATTGTCCAGAAGCACATAGGTGTTGAACACCTGCATGACCCTAAAGGGACCCCAGAACTTAGATAATCCTTTGCACGGTCTTCCATGCCACACTTTGACCCAATCTCCCACACGCACACCACCAAGGTTGAGTTTGTCTTTTGTTACCAGAAAGTTTTGCGGCTTGGGAGATACCAACCAAGATGGAAGAAGTTTGGTAACAGGTTTTCTACCACGCATCCTTTCAAAAGGTGTGACGCCGGTGACAGAATTCACAGCGGTGCGATGAGCCCAAACCATCTCACCAACCATCACACGCACATCCTTACCACTCTGAACGGCCATGGCTATGGTCCCTTTCACCATCCTGTTGGCACGCTCCAAAATGCCATTAGCTTTAGGATTATAGAGTGCCGTACGATGATGAACAATACCACACTTAGCCAAAAGTCTTTCATTTCATGTGAAACTAGTTGGGGACCATTATCTGTGATCAGTGTATGAGGAAGACCCTCCTCGTGGAAAATAGTTCTCAGCTGCCCAATGGTACTCTTTGGAGTTATGTCAGACATGAATTTGACAAAGAGCCACTTTGAAAAAACATCAACTAATACCAAAGCATTTCTCAAATTCTCCTCCACGCCATGCATGCGCCCAATGAAATCCAGACAAACTGAACTACAGGGAACACCAGGATCCTCAATATGACACGGAGAGACTTGGCAACCAGTCTTGAGTCTTTTCTTACTCTCTCTGCAAACGTCACACCGTGTCACCCAAGAAGTGATTTGTTCATCCATGCCAGGCCACCAGAAATCCTCACGGACCCTTTTCTTAGTTAACGTTTGACCAAGGTGGCCTTCATGTGCCAACCCTATAATCCTTGGTCTTAAACCCCCAGGAGGCACAAACTTATCATTCCTTAAGAGAACATTAGCCCCATTCATGCTCATCTCGTCCAACACCTTTACATACGGTCTCACAGAAGGTGCCAAGGTGCTCTCTCTACGTTCCCCATGAATTAACATTCTTTTGACACACTTAAGGGTATCATCCAATTCCATAAAATGACACCAATCCGCAGATGAGAACACAGAAGCAACACACTCCTCAACATCACACAGAGTGGCCACAGCACCATCCGAATCCTTGCCAACATCCGGACTGACACCACGAGATGATCTAAGAGACAAACGAGACAAGCAATCAGCTTGGGCATTCTTCCATCCAGGAATGTGAGAGACAGTGTACCGATATTCATGTAATCTAGAAGCAAGTCTGGCCAACCAAGCCGGACCTTTACCAGCACCACCCGGACTGAGTACCTTGATCAAATGTTTGTGGTCCATACGAATACTGAATTCAACACCCCACAAAAAGGTTCTGAAATGTTCTACCGACCAGGCAGCGGCCAGAGCCTCACGTTCAATCACTGAATAATTGCATTCACACTCAGACAGAGAACGTGAGGCAAAAGCCACGGTTCTTTCACCACTCACATGGACTTGGGTGAGCACCGCACCCAGTCCGCTAGCACTTGCATCCACCGTCAAAAAGGTCTTCAAAAGTGTATCAAAGGGGGCCAAGACGTTGGCATCACAAATTTCCTTTCTTATGAGATCAGACGCTCTCTGCTGGGCTTCTTTCCAAACAAACGAACACCCCTTCCGCAACAGGATCCTAAGAGCTTCAATCTTGGATGCAAATCCTCTCACAAACTTCGAATAGTACGCTATCAATCCCATAAAAGACCTCAATTGATCTTTATCAGATGGGACTGGAGCACACCTAATTGCTTCTAAGAGATCTAACTTAGGTTTGACACCTTGGCCAGATATGGTGTGTCCTAAATACTCGATTTCTCCCACTAAGAACTTGCACTTCTCCCTCCTAAGGGTAAGCCTCCCTCAACCTTCTGAGAACCTCCCTCAAAGTTGTGTTGTGTTCATCCACCGACCCACCAAAAACCAGAATATCATCCTGGAAAAACTTCACATTTTCTAAGCCCTTAAAAATGCCAGTCATGATACGCTGAATAACACTGGCTGCGGACAAAAGTCCGAAAGGTAGCATAGTAAAACGAAAAGTACCCTCCATGGTTATGAAAGCTGTTAGTTTTTCGAGTCTTCGTGAAGTTTGATCTGGTGGTAATCACTCTTCAGATCAAGTTTAGAAAAGTACTTACCACCCTTCAACAAAAGTAATAATTTGTTAATGTTGGGGAGGGGAAATGTGTCTGCAACCACGTGTTGATTCAAACTGCGAAGGTCCACACAGAACCTGAGCTTGCCATCACTCTTCTTCGTTATGACGACCGGAGATACCCACTCCGACGCCTCTACAGGTTCAATAACTCCTTCCGCAAGCATATCATTCAGCAATTTCTTGACATCATCCCTAACCACAACCGGGACCCTCCTCAACTTGTGCTTCACTGGAATAGTTCCCTCTTGCAACACTATGCTATGGGTATAACCCTTGAGCACACCCAAGTTTTTTTTTAACACATCATCAATTTCTGCAAGAATATTCTCTGTGGCAGACTCATCAGACATACACAAGACTTGACAAGGAGCATGTGGGTCAATCACAATATAAAGGTCAAATTGATGACACCAACCTAAAATAGGTCGGCCATCTTCTGCTACATAAATTTTCCCATAAACTTGTCTAGACTTGAAAACAATAGTAGCAATAAAAAAAACCTAGAACAGTTATTCTCTTCCCTTGATAACCCCTTGGATCAATGTCTTTGGAGAGAAGGGAGAACTGGGGCCACTCTTTCTCCCACATCCATTTAGGCACAATGGTTTACAAAGACCCACAGTCCACCATTAACTCCACTTCTTTGTCTAAGATCTCAAACGATGCTTTGGGGCGACTCCGTCTTTCCAGTGCTTCAGTGTCCGAAAGTACCATCAAGAGACAATCGTCATACTCTTCATCAATGCTGAAGTCCTCCATTACATTCACACTGGATTTGCTGAAGTCCTTGCACATTCAGGCATAGTGACCTTTTCGACCACATTTCCTGCAATCCTGTTTAGCAGCAAAACACAATTTAGAATCACTAGAATGGAAAGAGCTGCCGCACCTAGAACATCCTTTGGATTTTAACGGTTTGTGTGGTTTGGTGATCGATTTATTACTTGACATTTTGCTGGGTTCATCCTTCTTTCCTATGGCTGCAACGAACCCATCAGCATTTTCCACCTTGTTCACCTCTTTCATACAACAGTCAGATTCCTCCACCACTTTTGCGATTGAAATTGCATCTTTTAATGAAGGATTCTTTGCTGCCCATAAACGTTCTTGAGTCTTCTTACTAAGACAATGAACAATGAGTTGATCCCTAATTAGTTCATCTGCCATTTGACCAAACTTGCATTTTATTGATAACTCTCTAAGTACGGAAATGAAATCATCAAGGAATTCACCCTGCTTTTGAGGCCTAGTATAGAATTTGTACCGTGACATAACAATGTTTTCTTCTTTAGCAAATCTCTTCTGAAAATGCAGTTTTGCTTCCAAAAAGACATCCTCAATAGGGTTATTATCGTTTCTTAACATCTGAGGGGTGTATTTAAAAATGCGTTGGGCTTCTTTCCCTATAGTGCCCAACAACAAAGCTTTCTTCCTTTCAGGTGAAAATTCAATGCCATCCAATGCTATGATGTAGTTGTCGAAAGCATCAACCCATTCTTCCCACAGCATTGATGGCTGACCAGGCTGCGAAAGAAAAGTTGGTGGAACAACAATGGCAGACGCAGCCATAATGTGTGGTCAGAAAAAAAACAAAAAAAAATGCTAAAAATACTGTCCAATGTACTGGAATGCAACTGCTTGTAATAACGAAAGAAAATCTACTCTTTTTTTTTTTTTTTTAACAGTACACAACCTCACATTAGGCCAGCAAGGGGCGATCGACGTGAAACACACAAACAAGAGGAAAACTCTTCCTTTTTTTTTTTAAAGTCACGTTATTCCAGACCCTTATTGGAGAACAAGGCAGCAAAACAAATGGCGTGGCTTAAGGTACGTTGAACTCTCTTGTGTTCAATAACTACGCTTTTGCATGTGAACGTGAGCACACAACGCTCCCAACATTCACTAGACTATGCGTTTCAGTTCGCTAAACGAACGGTAACCATAATGTGACAGCGTGAGCTTGAATTGCTCCCAACGTCTGTCGAGAGTTACACGTTGAGCAACAGAGAAATAATGTGAGCTGTGTGCAACCTCTCACTCACGCACCTCACAAGCCTCCTCTGTCTCCTAGCGTACTGTCTTTCATGGGGCAAAATAACTCAAAATATCTTGAACTGCGTCGTGACAGCTTACGCGAGTTCAAATTCCGCCCTGGAAACGGCTCGAGGATCTTCACGACAGGGACAGTACTTAACCCCGTCTCCTCACCTCAATCTAGATATCGGGCGCGGCATCCCCTCTGCAAACCGGCTCCTCACCTCGACTCAGCTGTTTGCAGTGTCTCACCGTTACAGCTGACTTCCGTATGAAATCGACAGCCCCTCTCGATTCTTTCTGCGTTACAGCCACAGTTCAGTCATGGGACCCGCTCTGTGACTCCGTTGAAGCACCACCTGTGGCTGGCAAGCGTCGCCTAAATGTGGTGATGACACGGAGAGTCAATTCGGTAATAACATGTCTTCATTCATAAGACAGAGCTCACAGTAGCGTGGTCCCTCCAACGCCAGCCACAGCACCAACTGTCGCTGGTGGAACTCACGAGCACAGACGATACAGAAACAGAACTCCCGAGAAAGCTCCAAGAAGCACTGCTAAAGGCAAGTGCAACATTACAACATGTTGTTTGTCTACATTTATCATCATAGTTAAACAGTGACACAAAGCAGTAAGGGACAAATAGCTGATGTGTCTGGAGGAGCTCAGAAAACAGTTTCTCATAGGTTTATGCCACATTTTTTCCAGAAGTTAACAGCTGTTAAGTATCCATCCCCCGATTATGTACCCTGATTTAGTCTTGATTACATATTTGCGGGGTGGGATGTAATCATTGTTAACACTTAGGCCACAGGGCAATAATGCTTAGTTATTACATTACATCCGGCTGCTATGACAAACATTTTTCACGTTAGCAGGTCGCTAATGGTCAATGTCTAAGTATTTCTGGTAAATCAGAGCAAAATTTCGAAGGTTTCCTGCCTGTATATATAGTGTGATATGAAATACAGTGGTTCTGTCGGGTATGACCAGACAATTGCTTTGTTTTTTGTTATGAATGAATCAAAAAAAAAGGGAACCTAAGTACATTATTCAGATAGAGGAAAATTCTAAGAATAATTGCATTAACAGGACCACATAAAGCAATAACAACGTATAAATCACAATAAAATCAGATTTGCAGGGTGGTAGAACGTTCTTTTATATATAAATTGCCTCATTTATATCAACACCCATAACATTCTTTTTTTGCAAAGTATGGCTACCAAAGTTATAAAGATTAAAGTGAATTGGTGAATCGGTGACAAAGTGACAAAGGTGACACAATTAGTGTACAATATATACAAAGTGAATACAAAAGTTTTTATGTACAAAGTAAAAGTCGGCCAGTATTTGAAAGAGCACAATGACGCAGTTTCCCCGGGAATTTCCGATTCTATAGGAAAACGAGTCTTGAACTGGTCCTAGGTACTGTCGACAATTCACTTTAATCTTTATAACTTTGGTAGCCATACTTTGCAAAAAAAGAATGTTATGGGTGTTGATATAAATGAGGCAATTTATATATAAAAGAACGTTCTACCACCCTGCAAATCTGATTTTATTGTGATTTATACGTTGTTATTGCTTTATGTGGTCCTGTTAATGCAATTATTCTTAGAAATTTCTTCTATCTGAATAATGTACTTAGGTTCCCCTTTTTTTTTTTATTCATTCATAACAAAAAACAAAGCAATTGTCTGGTCATACCCGACAGAACCACTGTATTTCATATCATTTATACCCAGGTTCTGAGGGACACAGGGTCGCCCCATTGTCTATATAATATGTATATATAGTGTGGACATGTTTCCCAGAAGCACGTGCACACATTCTACATGGATTTGATACTTGAATAGTGCATGACTCCTGTAACAAATGCCACCCATATGTCTCCATGCTCTCACCTCGCATGAACTACATCTGCCACAGTTCTAAGGCCCAGTCCACAAGCAATACTTACTCTCAAAACCACACTTAGTTTTCTTGCTGTTCTGAAAAAACTTTTCTTCCACACACTTCTCGTCACTCATGCTTCTGCAGGCATCATAACCTGCATGACACAAACCCGCACAATCACTGCAATAACGAACCCTAACATCGAAGATGCAGCACCAATGAGAAAGAACCAAAACTAGCACACAGGACCCAATAGCCTAGCACTAGATTGTATGACTCATCTACAACTAAATCCTCCACACAGGCCTGCACATCTTCCACACAAATGCGTACACACACATACTCACAGATGCACTTAAAACAGACACTCCATACAACACGGCTAAGCAAACATCTCAAACATTTCACTCAGTGATCAACCTCCAAAGACATGCATTAACTCATTCTGCTGACAGCCCACAGTGCTAAAAGAACAAACCACTGGTGGGTTCTACAATACAGTAGTTATACAACATCAAATATGAGCCGCACCACATTTTACTCTGTGGACAATTAGGGCTTCAAATTCTTTTGAATTGGCAACAATACAAAATTGCAGCTGTGCACAACCAATCGGTAAGATGGGGGCAAAAATACCCTGTCACCATGAGCTCAAAGTGTTTATGTGCCTCTTTAGAGATTATAGATCGGCACAAAAAATGGGGACTAATGTACACACATTGTATTTGCAACCAATTGCGTACATTTTCAGACAGTGTTTGTGTGTTTGCATGTGCAGAAACCTTGTAGTAAGTTTGACAATGACCAAGCTGCAAGTGTTGTTGATGCCACTAAGCCTGCCTGGTTGGTGCCACACACCTCACCAACTGATGAACCCTAATGTTCACATCTGCCTTAAACTAATGAATATGGTGGTTCTTGTTGCGAATCAGTGCTTTATCGGTTTTATACAGTTTTCGGTTTATTAAAGTTGATTAAAAAGTGTGTTCTGTGATGTGTAAGTTCATCACTTGTTTTGCATTTCTCCTGTGCATTTCAGGCATCAAGCCCTTCCTTCAGGGACATAACTTGACAATTTGGCAACTTATACATATTATCTTATTTGCATACAAGGAAAATAAAAGAACAAAAACCTTCAGCTGATGTTGAGCCATTGCTAAGTAGTTTGTAAATGTTTTCCATATAAATCGAGAATGCATGTACCTGAAGGGCAGCATACAAACACCTGAATCGTGAGTGGTAAGGTCACCTCTTTCTGATGATGGAAAGGTGCAGGGATTGTCACACAGAATTACTAAACTTTGAGCCTTCGCAAAGCCAGTCAGAAGAAACTCTTATGGGTATGTACTTTCTAAGGCAAAAGGTTTGGGTGTGAAAAGTGCCCTTTCCTCAGTGTAAAAGCACTGTATTGCTTGCAGCACTTTGTGTTTAGTTGGCGTTACAGGAGACATTGAAATGCTTTGCAGCGACTACCGTGATACGTTAGAACCCAAGATTAGAGGTTAATAGCTATTCAGGAATTCTTAAGTGTTTAAACTGGAGGAGCATGTATTTCATCCTTCCTTATATGATAAATATTATTAGAAAACTTAATTGGGAATTTAAACACGATTTCACTACTTGTATTATATTGCATCGAGTCGCATTGATATAGTGCTTCATACTCCTGACAAGTGACCGAACCATTTATGGGGGATGTGTAGTGTGGTACTCAGCAGTTTGTGCTTGGTTGGAAGACTGTAGAACCGCAGTTCCAATAGGGTATTACATTTTTGTAAAAAGTGTAAAAATAAAAGTGCTATGACACAGTCAACGCTGGTCACGTCTTAGCGCTTTTTTTACAAACTTTCAACTATCCTGCACAGAAGCCACGCAGCTGCACATCGCTTAAAAAAGCATTGAAAGCCCAAATAGCAGGGCTGTTTGGCGCTGCTAGTGTTTTCTTTTTTATGTTGTACAGCTGCATGACTGCTATGCAGCATTGTTGAAAGTAAAAAAAAGTGCTTTAAAGCATCCAGCGTTGACCCGTCATAGCCCTTTTCTTTTAAGGTGAGACCTATTGGCTTTGCCAATGCTTGTTTTTGCATATATTTAGCACTGCTAACAACAGGCCTCTAATAACATTCTCGTAGTTGAGTGAAGTAACAAGCTTCCCAGTGCAGGTGGATGCATGTAAAAATAGGGGCCCTGAAGATGTTCTCGGTAGAGACATATTAGCATTAATATTGATTCAGGATCAAACTTCACTGGCTCCGGAGTCTGGATTTCAAGTCAAACTCTGCAAGCAAATAGTGCATCCCTTGGAAAGGTGTAGAACACATGCAGTTAGCGGGATACCTCCATTCTGAGGAATGCAACTGGAATGGTGACGTAATTGTGCACCTGCTGTGGTATTGCAAATAACCGAAAATAAACTATTGCACTAAATTAGAGTTCAACATAGAATGAGGGCCATAGGAGTGACAATGGTTGTACCTGTGACAAATGACAGGGATGCTGAAACCACCGTGTTTATTGCTTTTACTACTGTTAATCAGCACTCATTTGCTTCACACTACACCATTAGAATGTGCCGAGACTGGACATAGGAATTTTCAAATCTAGAAATAAATGGGCTGATGGACTGTTGCTATGGGCGGTCATTTTAGCCTCCTCCCCATTTTGAAACACATTTAGACGGAGCTTTTACTTTTTTGTGTTGTGCAAAAACGTCCCAATAATAATAAGTACTCACCTATCAGAAGGGCTATGGCAAGCACGCAGCCTGATCCCATAAGACGATTGGCTCATTCTAGACAAGACCCTCACATTCGCTTCATTTAACAAAGACCTGAGAAAAGACTCCGATTATTTCTCGTTCCCCAATTAAATTATCTTTTTAAAAAAATTATTGTTATAATTTCAGGCCCAGCTGTGTGTGCTGCCGTGACCTGCTTTGCCAGGCCTGGGTAAATCCTGGAGACACTGGACAACAATGCTTAAGACGGAAGCTTCCGGTCCTTTCCGCCTGACTCGCCCTTCACATGTCTCGCGCGGTTAACGTCGGCCGCGCCACCGCCCGCGTGGCAGGGGCCGCGCGCTGGCGCTGGCAGCCATTGTCTGCGCCTTTCCTCTCGTTAAGTCCCCTTGGCCTTCCATTGTCTTAGGCCTGCCATGTCAGGTCGGGCTCAGCGTAGGCCGCCCATCGGGGAGGAGGACCCCTTTCCCTTTCGTGCATCGCTACACAGCACAATCGCTCTATCCATCTTTTCAGTTCCCATTGTGGAGGCCCCCCCCCCACCCCCCCAGCTGAGAAAGGCCCCAGTTCACTGGGAAACCTCCTTAGTCAATGAGAACCGTGGCAATGTGTCTCCTTAGGAACTCCGTCTTAATCGAAATCTTTTTTTTTATCTAGGTTATGAAGAGGATTCTTGACATAAAAGGCCTTGGGACTACATGGGTTTGACCACACATTTCAACCCCCTCTCTGGGAAGAATGGGAAAAGCTCTCCTGAAAAATGAGTTCAGTTACAATGGGCAGACAAGAAGTGCGGCCTTGGAGACAAGGCGGAATGACCTGCTTCCGTGGAACAACAAACAGACTCGGAATGCAATATCATTTTAATGCAAAGCACATACAAGGAACACAAGAATTCGGGACTTGTTCATTAAAGGGGCTTTTGTTGAAATTTAGGAGTAAATTGAAGGAAATTTTGAAGGACAGAGGGATTGACGAGAGAAAGCCATGATGGAGTGGTACCTGAAACACATAATTTAAAAAATGAGCTAATAATCTACTTTGTTTATTGCACTGCTGCTCCCACAGTGCTTTGTAAATAAGCTGGTGTGCTATGGTACTGCTTGGAGGTCACACAGCCACAGCATACATGTAGATTCATATAGCTGTAACTGGACAAAAATAATTTGGCTTTAAATACTGTCTTGTTATTCAGAATGCCATTTATCATCACCTGGAACGATTCTGAAACAGGAGGGGCAACTGTACCCATATATTAGAAAAACTCTGTGGCTCTTCTTTAATAGATGGTTTCAGGTGATAGCCACAGATCTTGTCCTTGAGCCACGCCCAATCTACAGTTCTGACATCGCTTGTTCTTGAGCTGGACTGATCTGCATGTGCACAGATCTAGCACTGCTTGACCTTGAGCCTCGCCCAATCTGCATGCACAGATGGGCATTGCTTGCCCTTGAGCCGGACAGATCTGCATGCACAGATCTGGCTTTGCTTTCCCTTGAGCCGGGCAGATCTACATGCACAGATCTGGCATTGCTTGTCCTTGAGCCGGACAGATCTGCATGCACAGATCTGGCATTGCTTTCCCTTGAGCCGGGCAGATCTGCATGCACAGATCTGGCACTGCTTGCCCTTGAGTCGGACAAACCTGCATTCACAGATCTGGCTTCCCCTGCCATTGATCTGCACCAGAACAGCATGCACAGATCTGGCATTGCTTGCCCTTGAGCCGGACAGATCTGCATGCACAGATCTGGCATTGCTTGCCCTTGAGCCGGATGGATCTGCATTCACAGATCTGGAATTGCTTGCCCTTGAGCCGTAGTGATCTGCATGTACAGATCTGGCATTGCTTTCCCTTGAGCCAGACAGATCTGCATGCACAGATCTGGCATCACTTTCCCTTGAGCCACACAGATCTGCATGCACAGACCTGGCATTGCTTGCCCTTGAGCCGGACAGATCTGCATGCACAGATGTGGCATCACTTACCCTTGAGCCGTTCTGATCTGCATGCACAGATCTGGCATTGCTTGCCCTTGAGCCGGACAGATCTGCATACACAGATCTGGCATTGCTTGCCATTGAGCCGTAGTCATCTGCATGCACAGATCTGGCATTGCTTTCCCTTGAGCCAGACAGATCTGCATGCACAGATCTGGCATCACTTTCCCTTGAGCCAGACAGATCTGCATGCACAGATCTGGCATTGCTTGCCCTTGAGCCGGACAGATCTGCATGCACAGATCTGGCATTGCTTGCCCTTGAGCCGTAGTCATCTGCATGCACAGATCTGGCATTGCTTTCCCATGAGCCAGACAGATCTGCATGCACAGATCTGGCATCACTTTCCCTTGAGCCAGACAGATCTGCATGCACAGATCTGGCATTGCTTGCCCTTGAGCCTGACAGATCTGCCTTGCACAAATCTGGCATTACTTACCCTTGAGCCGTACTGATCTGCATGCACAGATCTGGCATTGCTTTCCCTTGAGCCGGACAGATCTGCATGCACAGATCTGGCATTGCTTGTCCGTGAGCCGGACAAACCTGCATTCACAGATCCGGTATCCCCTGCCATTTATCTGCACCAGAACAGCATGCACAGAACAGACTTGGATTTTGCTTCAGAAGGGCACTATCTGCACGTAGTGTACTTTAGTGTTTGCACAGCGCTTCATACACTTATGTGGGACAAAAAGCGCATTTTCTAACTAGTAGCTTCTAACACCATGGGGGAGTGAGTGTTTGTCAGTGTGTTGTATGTGTTAGGATCCTATGAAGGAGGAGTTTTGGTGTTGTGCGTAAGTGACCAGAAAGTAGCTCTTATCAAGGAAGTGTGAGAGATAGGCGCCCAAATTATAATTATAGTTAAGACTAAATGTGGGGAGAGGGGACGCAGCTATGTGCGTATACATCAAAAAGGTAGGGAGGTAATCAGAGAAGGCCTATTAATCCATAAGGCAGCATGCGCAAGTCAGCCATGCTGTCAAATGAGTGGAATGATGCCAAATTGGCAAAAATGAGAGTTTGTGAAATAAGTTGTAACCATGCAACGTTTTTTTGACAGGGATGCTGCATACTGCTGTACAAATACTCCTCATAAACAAGAAAAAAAGTGGAATCAAGCTCGGCACACTGCACAGAAACTGCACAAGCGATCCCTGATAGTCTTAAAGCAGGTGTTCACTCCCCAAGCCACTGCCATGCTCCCAAGGGTTCTCAAAGGTAGATGAGCACCAGAAAGACTAATTCTAGTTGGTTTAGGACTCATACACTAGGGAAACTAACACAATGCAGACACCAGGGTGACAGATGAAGCGGTTGGTAGGTTGCTGTCCTGACAGCTCTACAACGAATCAGCCCGCCTATGCTACCCTTCTGTTTTCACCCCCTCCAAGTGAGCCAAATACTTTCTCTTTCATCCCAGAGACCCTTGCTCCTTCTAGTTTTGCACAGGGAGGCACACTCCTGCCCTTCTAGTATTAGTAGGAAGTGACATTTCAGTCTACTCCATCTTTTCAAAATGGCCTCAGGTTAGCAGAGGTACAAACAGAAGTTCCATCGGTACACCGCCAGGAAGTAAGGTAGGTCTGAAATGCACTTGAAGAGGTGATCCAGGCAGGGAGCAGCAGCAAGCGGTGGGAGGTACAGCAGAGCCTGTGGAGTGGGGAGTAGTGAACCAGGGGAAGATGTGCAGCAGTGAAGGATCCTAACTGAGGAAGAAAAACAATACATATACAAGAAGAAAAGGATAGACTGGTCACCATTCAGATTCTAAAAATGGGCTTCAAGCAGTATTAGCAAAAGAGCCTATTAATCACACCTGAAGAGCAGCCGACTCACTTTTATTTCTGGGTAGATGGTACTTGATCCTGGGCTTATTGACATATATACTGATCTGGCTTTGACTGTCCTAATGCGTATCCATCAGCAGGCACAGATTTGACTATGACTGTGCTAATGCGACTCCATCAGCATGCACAGATCCGGCTTTGACTGTTTTCGAGTCATGCTGTATGCACAGAACACACTAGGATTGTCTTTGAGTTGTGCCAGAGTGCATGTGTAGATCTCTTTTGAATTTTCCTTTACGCAGATTTGAACTGCAGGCCTAAATCTAGTTTCGATTAGTCCTGAGCTAGGTCCAATCTGCGTAAACTGATTTGCCTTTGATTGTCTTTGAGTCAGGCCTAAAGTGCAGTCACAGTTCTGGCATCGATTGTCCTTGAGCCAGGTGTGATTTATTCATTTAGGTGTTCTGTAGCTAGCCTTTTGTCTCTTTCGATAACTCCCTAGTGCTTTTGATTAGATTGCACAGATCTTGGTTTGTGCCAACAGTGCACAATAGGACCCGGACCCCCTATGTTGATCACCACCCGCTACCAAGTTACCCACAAACCCTCTAATACTTTCCAAGTGTGGGTATAAAAGGCCATGTTTAATATTACATAACACTCATAAACATGACAAATTAATGATGCGTATTCATAACACATATCACATAACTTTTAAATGTAATATTGGCAATTTTAATATCAACAATCGAATCATAGTCATATAAGACCTTTTCTATTACTTGTCCCAGCACCGAGGGGCCCTCTGGTTCGACTCTCCCAGATAGAGAAACCACGCAAGGCGCGACCCACCTGCGTCCTTGAGAGGTAGGCCCTAGCCCTCTGGACCTTGTCCGCCATTACATGGGGTCCACCCCCAGGCTGCAAGGAGGCTTGAAGGGGATAATCAGGGGCTGCTACCCCCTGCCCCAATTCGTGACCTGGCGCCCTTGCCTCCCCTGCCGGTGTCCCCATTCTCCCCGCGGAGAGCTTACCGTCCATCCCCCCAGTGCTGTCCTAGGGAGTGTGTAAGGAGGACTCCCTTTAAACTTTTGGGGGCAGATTTATGTTCCCTGGCGCATCCCTGCAAATCAGCATGGATGCGCCAGGGAAGATGCGTCACGCAAGTTTGCCCTTGCGCCACCGCAGATGCGCCGTATTTACAATGCGGTGCATCGTGGTGCAAGGACAAGCAGATACGTGACGCATCTGCGGGCGTAAGGTTGGAGCAGTGCTGAAGTTGCATCGCAAGCGCGACACAACTCCAGCACTGTTCCAACCTACCCTATCCCTAACATGGTGCGTCAAGCCTTACGCCTGCTTCAAGCAGGCGCAGGGTTTTGACGCATCTGCGTTGGGAAAGTGACTCAGTGAAATCTTATAGATTTCACTGAGTCACTTTTCAGGGGCGTTCCTGCGACGGAACGCCCCCCCTGAGTAGAAACGCCCACATGAAACCTGACGCAGGTTTCATGTGGCGCAGGGCTTTACACCGTGACGCATCTCCATAGATGCGTCACGATGTAAATGGGGCGCAACATGGCGCAGGGTTTACGCCGCCGCTGTGTCACAAAAGTGACGCAATGGCGGCGTAAAAGTGGCGCAAGTCTGATATAAATCTGCCCCTTGGAGTCAATGCTCTATGTCCTCTTTACTGCCATCCCCCTCAAATTCTAAATAATGGGACGGGTGGGTGGGAGTTAGCAGTCACAGCAACGTTCCTGGGACCCGGCGCGGAAAGAAGAGGGCCATCCCAGAGATACCGAAGCCTAAATAGGCCATGGCTCCTCCCCTTCTCCGGCGCCGAGCCCCAGGGCGGAACTGCGTCATGGCTGTGCCCCGGAAGCAATTTCTCCTGGCCCTGAGGGCGTGACGGGGATCCCGGGAGCCGGGTCCTAAAGGCGCTCTTCTTTAACTCTTGCGCTTTTCTATAGGACCCAGACCCGCTATGTTGATCACCGCCCGCTCCCAAGTTACCCACAAACACTTTAATACTTTCCAAGTGTGGGTATAAAAGGCCATGTTTAATATTACATAACACTCATAAACATGACAAATTAATTATGCATATTCATAACACATATCACATACTTTTTGCCCATCTCAAATCCCTATCATAGTCCATCCATGCAGTCCCCCCGTATGTTGTATGAGCCTTCAGGATCTTGTAAGCATAACATATCAATGGGATAGCCAACTCAGGCTTTTTTTCTAATATCACTGAAGCAACAACATTAAAACCGAACTGCCAATTTGTGATAAACTCTTCTACCCTAGGTCTCCTATCTCTGAAGGATCCTTCTTTACCCTCCTTCTCTTTGGGCTCAGCTTCCCGTCTTTTTGGTCTAATTAATGAATACATATCAATAAATTCCCCCTTCCAGATCTTCTCCCTCATGTCTTGTAAAACGTGTGCCGCCAATTTACTACGTTTGGATAACACTGTATCCTGACCCCCAATTGCTGTTAACTTGCTCTCTGTAGTTTTATCAGTATTATCTACCGCCTTACCTTTTGCAGTCTCTGTTGTTGCTGCCGATTGGGTGGGGGCCGCTTGACCCACCGCTGGGGAAACCCCACTCACTGCTTTGCCCTGCGCTTTGCCTAAGATCGCCACCTGTTTATTAATTTCTTGGAGGGCAGTCTCGGCGGCCGACTGTGGTACCCATGGAGCCACTGGTGTGCTATCGGCCTTGCTTGGCGCTGCCGGGGCCGCTAACTGAGCCAGTAATGTAGCCACGGATGCCAAAATACTAGCTGTGGAATGTGTGTGCCCCCCTGGCTGTTCTGTGGGTTGGCCAGTAACCGCTACCGGCAGCGCCCCCCCCTGTTCCTTCTGGGGCACATGTATAATTACCAGTGGCTCTGTTGGCACCGCAGGGCACTCCGGACTCGGTGCCGGCGCTAAGGCTTTCAATGCACCCCTGATTTCTGCCAGTATTGTCCCCACCTCATCCCGCTCCCCATTCTTTGGACATGGTTGCACTGGTTTGAGTGGGGGTGGTGGTAGGGGAGTCTCTGGCTGGGGGGGCGGTCGCTCTGGTTCAACTGCCCCTTGTCCTTTCTTCTTATTCTTGTCCTGCCTAGTGGCCTTGAGGCTCTCCCCTTTTACTTTCCCTGTCTGTGTCCTGGGCCTCTTCTCTAATGGAGGGAAAGCTGCCCTGGGAGGAACCTTGGATCTGCGCGGGCGCTCTACCACATCCGTGTCTGGGACCGGCTCTGGGTCTTGGCCCCTGTCCGGTTCGGTGTCTCCCAGCTCATCCTCACTACTCTCGTTGTCCCCCAATTTTGCTAATACAAGCTTTAAGAGCTGTGCGAGGTCAGGGTCAACGACCCCTTTGCGCTTCTTATTGAGCTCTTTTGCCGGCATTCTCCCCCTAGATTGCTGCCCACACCCCCAGTTCCTGGTAATACCTTCTTGCTAAATGCGCGCGCTGCCCTGCGCTCACAAAACGCTTTCAGCGCGACTCAAGTGATCCTCTTTTCGCGCTCAGTCAAGCAAAGAATATCTGAACACTTTTTCCACTCGGAAAAACCAGTCCCCGCTTGTGTAGCCGTTCAAATGCGCCCTATAAAGACTTTTAATTGCCCCTCGTGCACTGGAGGGAAAAAAGAACACACGCCGATCGACCACCAAGTGAGGAGCTTAAAAACCGGGCCCGCTATGCCTGCACTCGCTACGCACTCACTATTGCCGTGCGCGGTGGTACACCCAGTGCGCCAAACTGTTCTCAAGGCGGAAAATTCAAAAATCCCTCGCTCGATTACTACAGAGGGCAAGATTTATTAATGGGTTTGCCTAGTTCGAAATTGCCACAACTCTGTTAAAAGAATGCTGTGCCTCCCCTACACCTGCCGATCCCCTCTACGTGGCAGGAGAGACGGTTTGAGTCCCCGAGCAGTTCCCCAGGCAGCCCCCGAGGGCCGACCGTGCTCCCCTAACTTAAATTCCTGGGAGAAAAATTACTCGCTCACCCCGCGGGGGCTGCCCAACAGACCCGCCCGAGCCCCGACACCTTACCTCAGTCTGCACGGGGACCAGCCTAAGTACCCAAGCACAACACTGCCCGACTATCTCCAGATGGCGACGCGATGCCCAGCGGCGAGTAATCCCGTCCTCGTTGAAACGACGCGACGCCCAGCGGCGAGTAATCCCGTCCTCGATGCAACCGTCCCTGTCGAAAATGCTACTGCTCCCCCAGAAATGGCGACGGGACGAACTGCCGAGTTAGCAGTCACAGCAACATTCCTGGGACCCGGCGCGGAAAGACCAGGGCCATCCCAGAGATACCGAAGCCTAAATAGGCCATGGCTCCTCCCCCTCTCCCGCGCCAAGCCCCAGGGCGGAACTGCGTCATGGCTATGCCCCGGAAGCAATTACACCTGGCCAGAGGGCGTGATGGGGATTCCGGGGGCCGGGTCCTAAAGGCGCGCTTCTTTAACTCTTGCGCTTTTCAACCGCATTTGGCGATCTTGATGTTCCTGACAGTTCTGTCACTTTTTCTAACAGGTCACTTATTCAAAAAGTGAATCTGGCTACAACTTATGCAGTGGTTCTTGTTTTAGACACTGACACTGACACTGCTCCCTATTTACAGTACCATCTTCTCTAACGTTGAGTGTGGCATTCCTGATTGGCTTTCCGGTTGTAGGACGAAACAACATATGCGACTACTTTGCATGCCTCATTAAAGCATTCTCAACTATGAACGTGTCTTTAATAGGCATTGCCTTAACAACAAATTTAATTGTAAAGGCATGATTGGTAAAGGCACATGAGTGGTAAAGATCTCACCCCAGTCACCCACCCTGAGCCCTAAAACCCGGCTCTGAAAACCACCATTCCCCAGCCTAAAAACAACTCAACCCCCCATCCTGAGCCCTAAAACTGTCCCCCAGCTCTAAAAACTGCCCCTTCCCCCCACCCTGAGCCCTAAAACACGGTCCCCTGCCCTGAAAACAAACCCGACCCCAGCCCCCCCACTGTGAGCTCTAAAACCCAGCACCTAGCCCTAAAAACTACCCCAAGCCTGAGCCCTAAAACCCAGCCCCCAGCACTTAAAAATAACCCAAACCCCTATTCCAAGTCCCCAAAGCTATGGCTTGGGTGGCCGGTATTAGTCATTTTAATGTATATTGAATTGATAAACAACCGTGTTTTTTAGAGATGAGCACCACAACAGTGTCACCATGTGGCAGACTGTCATAAGTCCCGGTGTGAACAATTAAGTGCTGTTGCAGAGCACGGGAAACCACCGGCTCAAATTAAGCACTGGTCGGAGGGGGCGCATGGAGCTCGGGCCCCCCACCCCTGCACCGCAAGGTCTGCGGGGGATTTTGTTACGCCATTTGTTTACACTGTCAGACATGCTTTTAAAATTGTTGCCTTTCTGGATGTGTTCATATCAAATATGTATTTATGTCTACTTTTTTAATAGGCCTGCTGTAAAAATCAATATTAGAGCATTTTACAGAAAAAAAAAAAATATGAGAACAGATGAGGGTACAAAGAATACTTTGCCTGGGAGGTTTCAGGTGAAAGGTATCTGGCTTAAGATAGAAGGATGTATTTGTAGGAATAAAGACTGTCTCTTTGCAGGTGCCTTTGTGAATTAATTACACAATTTGACCTTGATACCTAATCACCCTACGTATAGCTTGAAAAGATGGGCTTCTAGCCTAGATAGTTCCTAGCTAGATAAGGAAGGTCTGCATCCTAGCTAGATGAGCCTCTGTGAGGCAAAGAAAGAAGAACGAACGTGGGCACCAGGGCAGTCTGCCTATAAGGGCGAATTAGATATTTGAATAGGGATTCAAATGAAGTGGGCATCAAATTCAAGGAGTCACATGGTTTGTCAACTGTACTAGTTTCTGGCAGGCCACTTTGGGTCTGTCCTTTGGTGGGAAGCAAATGTTAGGTCACGTGTCAAATTTAGGTTTACAGGATATACAATCAACTTGCTCCCGTGGTGGAAAGTCCCACAACGCATACTGGACAACCAATTCATTATGGACAGTGTGCTGGAGAAATGGGCTAAATGAACCAGATACTACGGGAAAACTTTCTGTTATTTCCATTCCTTATAAGGTCGAGCCTAGGCAGCGCATGAGCATGAGCTGAGCTGTGAGGCATGCTGTAGTCGATTATAGACTTGAAGCCCCACTCACTCTGCGGCAATTTTTGTCATTGGCATGTGTCATTGTCCTTCATAAATGCTGGCCTCTGATTCGCTAATAGGCTTGTTAGTCCTTCCTTAGTACCGCCTGGTCTTCATTTTAACCTCCCATGAGAACTGGCTCTTTTACTTCTGTTGGTACACGGTATGTCTTATTTAGGTTATAAGCACTATTTTCTTTAATAAGTCTCTTCTACTGCAGGCACGACGTGCATTTTTTCACTTTCCAAGCAGCCTGGGAGAATGGAGGCCGCTTCTTTGAAATGAAATAGGTCTCGCATTTACATGAGTTTGAGTTATTGGCATTGGAAATACAATGCCTTTTTATTTCTGTGTTAATTACCAAAACAGATAAATAAAAGGCATTGTCATTTACAATGCCAATAGCTTAGACTCTCGCAAATGCGAGACCAATTGCATTGCAAATGCTTGTTGTTCCTGTAACTCACCAGCAGCAAACTGGAGACTGTGTGAGGGCTGAGATCCATTCTGTGATGGCATTGCATCTGCCATCTACCCAACAAGGAATATTCCGGCCTTTCTATTGATTTGCTCCAGCCTAAATTCAACGGCATCAAGCTTCATTGCCTACAATACCTCTCTTGTAGATGCCAGATAAAATGCTATCTATTGTTCATTAAAATGTGGCAACTGTTGTATTAAATCAAATTTGTTTAGTGAACCAACATTGTTGTAGTGCTACTAGAGCATTCTGCCAACTAAGAGTAGTATGGTCTAAATTACACTGGGAGAAACAGACAGGCAAGCTTTGATATGAGCAGAAGATCTATATTACTTCACATTGGCAATGGACAGACTCACTGCTCCAAAGAAGAACACCTCAATCATGCCATAAGCTATCTTAATTTCATTGCCTTGATGGTTCCTGCCATTCTTAATCAGCATTGTGCACCTCTATCGAAACGTATCTGGTAAGCGGAATCACCTCGCATGTTCATTTCCGCATCGCCTCAAATATCAGTAAAGCTGGAAACTCCCTTCTACTGCCTGACAGTCATTGCCTGCTCTTCATGGCATACACGTAACGCTGCATCAGTGTAATACTTCACAACATTATGCTAAGGTCATGAAGTCATCTGACACCATTTTAAAGCATTTTTTAGGAGCTGAGGGATTATAATTTTAAATCATTTACTTCCTATTGTATTAGAGGGGGATGCAATAAAACAATTAGACACTCTCTGTCAAAAAGGAATTGTTGAAGTGCTGGCTCGTCATCACTTTTTAGGAAGAGGTTAGCTTCCTCGAGAGCCTATTGAAGAATAAACACTTGCTGCTACAGGTATCTTCATGACAAAATGATTAGAGACCAACTTGATCACAAAACTTCAAACCTAAAATTACAAGGCAACGGTTGCTGATGAACTGACTTTAGACAAAGCTATACAAATTGAGAAGCGTTCTGAAACAACCTTGCAAGGGTTGGAACAGTTGGCACATGATTCTAATTTACTGGAGTGTGTGCACGTGGAAGAAAATCTGGAACACTATTAGAGTTATGGCAGTAGTATTAAGGAAAATAAGTCCTCTAAAGGGATACACCCTGTGGTGGTGGTCCACAAACCCAGTGGCAGCATAAGAGTATGTGTCAACCTGAGAGACTTGTATGACAATGTCTGAGTGGATCAGCACCTGCTGCCCAAAACATCAGAAATGCTAACTACTTTGAATAGTGTCAAAGTGTATACAAATCTTGACGTGAGTGTACCACCAGATCACCGTATGTGAAAAAATAAAGAAGCTAACATTGTTCATTACTCCTGATGGTGCATTCAGGTATTGCCACATGCAATTTGGATTGGTTTCTACTTCAGTTTTTAAGCCGGCAATGCACCAATTAATTTTTAAAAAAATCAATGTTTGTTATTTTCAGGACTATATGTTAGTACATGGTAGTTTCAATAAACAAGACAAAGTACAGTTTCAGATGTTAACCTTTATAAATAAACGTGAATTAACAATATTTAAAGATAACTGCAAAATTACTAAAGATGTAGTACATTATTTAGCAACACAAAAAGATGATGGACAAAATGCTGAACACTTAAAAAAATTCACCCCAGTCACAGATCTGGTTTAAATCCATTGTTTATTTGCTCACCATGCCATCCCAGTTTAGACCCAGTCATATGCAAACCAGTCTTGACCCTGCTCCCCATTGGAACAGTCCAGCCTGAACTGCCAGACCAGGTCTCCCTGGACCGGAAAACAAGCATCCTGGAAATGGTTTTGAGGTATTACCCTTCATCAACCAGGCTAGCTTGAATCCAGTGGCATAGCGAGCATGGGACCCAAGTCTGGGCATACCCCTCCAACTTAGGGGGACTATAGCAACACAAAAAGATGATGAACGGAATGCTGAACATTGTTAAATATTTACCCCCAGTAGATTTGTAGGCCATTGGATCACACAAGTACTTAAAAATTAGACTAAAACAGAAAATCGCTAGCAGCTATCATCGATACCCGTAGCCCTGGGAACAAACATTAGCTGAGATAATTACTGGGGCTAGTGGAGCATTATGCAAAGTATGTTCCTAAGTTCTCAGAAAACAAACTGTTTTGATGAGACAGTTTACGAAAACAAAATGTGGTGTAATAGTGGACTGATGATGTACAGCGTGAGTCTGAGAATCGAAAAAAGAAAATCGTAACTGCACCAGCTTGGGTTCCATTTAATACCACATATATCCCAACTCTAGTCGCCCATGACAGTAATGTAGGATTGGGGTCAGTTTTACTCCAATTGAGAAATGGTAAATTTGAAATGGTGCCATTTAAATGTCAGATTTTAAGAAATTCTGAGACTAATCATCCTACAAATGAAAAGGAGTTGTGAACTTGTTTTTGAAGCGTATGTTACTTCAGAACATATGTGGTGAGTCTGCCCTTCATAGTACACAGCGACCATTGACCATTAGATGATCTGTTTATAACATAAGGTTGTGCTAAAGCAACTCCAAGAATATCTTTGCTGCAATATCTACTTTTAGAGTATAACTGCAAGATGGAATATGTGCCGGGTGTGAGTAATGTTATAGCAGATTGTCTGTCACAGATGCCTGTACGCGGGGTGGAAGATGTTAAGATGTGTGAAGAGGATGATAATGATATGGAGGCTTCTGTGTCTGTAGTGAGTGATGCAACTTCCAGTGGCATTTCAAAGGAGGAGTGGCATGCTTCATTATTAGAAGATGAAGCTATCTGTCTTGTTGGGGATTATATAAAAGGTGGATGGCCTGGTAAAAAACTGTTACACAGTGAACTTTATTTACCATGGTTTGTAAGACCTTCAAATGGATCCCCCCCAAATCCAGAAAGACCATCACCAATGCACTCATTCACTGAACCACAGAAACACCCTCTACGCTGGAATCAACAAATGCCTGCTCCGCAAACTCAAGATCATCCAGAACAAGAACACTGCGGCCAAAGTTGTCCTCGGCATCCCACAACATGAACACATCACCCAAAACCTTCGAGACCTCCACTGGCTCCCCGTCGAGAAGAGAGTAACCTTCAAGCTACTCACTCAGGCCTACACAACACTCCACAATACCGGACCCCAATACCTCAATGAAAGAGTCTCCTTTCACAAACCCAAGAGAAACGTTCGCTCCCCTGACCTTGCCCTCGCCTAAACCTTGCGCATCTGCAGAGCCAGAGCGGGTGGAAGAGCCTTCTCCTACATCATTGCAAAGACCTGGAACGAGCTCCTGATCAACATCAGCCACTCCCCCACTCTGCACACCTTCAGGAAGAGCCTCAAGAACTGGCTATTAGGCTGACTTGGAGCTGCACCCCCCACCCCTCCAGCACCTTGAGACCCTTGAGGGTGAGTAGCATGTTTCACAATTCCCTGATTGATTGAGTGAGTGATTGATTGATTGATTGGCAATAAACAGAGAGTCAGGGTGGGCTTCTAGTGAGCAGGTTTGCATCAAAGCCTAGAAGGAAAAGTGAGATTTTACATTACCTGTGCATTCAATGAAATCTTAGAGAACTGTAAAATGTCCATGTGAAGGGAAGAGTGTTCTTGATTAACCTTGGAGGAAGTTACCACCTGCCATTTCTGGTCTTTTTAGATTACGAGGGGTTATGCACAACCATGCTCTAGTGCTCATTGTTCATTTCTCGCAGTTGCCTGAAGTAAATTGTCACACAAGTCAATACTTTGGAATGATTACAATTTTTTTATTATGTTTTCAGGAGAGAAGGGTTTCCTGACGTCTTGGTTATGGGTAATGGAGTGCAGTAAGTGTCACACCAAATGGAGAGATTTTGAATACATTGTGGCATTAAACGGGTGTACATCAGTTTACTTCCAGAAAATAATGGCATAATTGAAAGATGGCATCAGAACTTGAAGGAAACTTGGCAATTGCCATTGTGAAATGGATAGATTGTAAGGAGAATGTTACTAACATGGCATAGGCGTATCACATGACACCTAGTTGAAAGGGCGACAAGTCTCCTTTCAAGAGCAAGAGGCGTGGAAGAACAGACACTATACTGTTAAAGTTATTATGCATGAATGAGAAGTGCTTGAGTCATGTGGAATCTCATAGAACTCAAGTACGACTTTTGTATAGGAGTGATGGTGGAGTGATGGTGTGAGTGTAGCGGGGCAAGAAGGAGTTTAAGGGTTTATAACGATTTTCAGGATTATTGAAGGTTAAGTGAGTGGGCAGACATACTGTTAAGCTGTCCAATGGAAATTTATGGAATAAAGGTATGGTGGTAAAAGTACCGACCTTTGTTTAAGATTCAGCAGGTTTCAATTTAAATGATGTGTGGTAATGCAGACCATTTGTGGATATCAACAAGAGATGCAACAAGCGAAAGGTTAATCCTCCAATGAGCCTGAGTGATTTTGTTACGTCGCAGCCACTTTGTTTGCTCTTGGCAGTTTGGTTCCAACAATTTGTTGAAGTGAATGTGTCACAAGCATGCAATACAATAAGTAGCAACAAAGTTGTGTATTTCCACTTGTGAATAGTTTATTGCTTTAATTTTATATGCGGTTATGATATTGTCTTCATCAAAATCCCAAGTTTTTTTGTTATTATTTATGTGTATCTAGCAAGGTAGGAGGATGTGTAGTATTCTATACTATATCAGAAAGATCTGAGAATGTTATGCTAGCAGCATTCTCTTAATGTCAGCTGGTGGTGGTATGCCTTATGTTAAAGATATATGTTGTGATCTGGAATAAAATACATTACCAACCCAATCTTTGGATCTGAGATTACTTCATACTCCCATCACTCATATATTATATCATATTTACAATGTGAAGTGCTACGGAATTGTCCCTACTAATAAAACAGAAAGCTTGGACTAGCTGTATGGCTAATAGAGCCTTTATCAGTATTCACAATCCGGCTTCCAAAATGGCAACAGTCCCAATAAACTTCTTAATTTTAACTCCTAATGGACTTTGTTATTATTACTAATAACTGACCAGCCTTTGATATCTAAACAATTAATCAGCCACATCTGTTGCCTGCTTATTTATTAGCATTTGCCCCTGCAATATTGACGTAGGAATCTCAATGGCACCAAATATCGTAGACACAATATCGAAAGGTAAAGGTAGATTTAGATTTTCAATCTTTTTTTCAGTTTTATATAGTACCAAGTCGACAATGAATACCAGTTACATTACACTTAAAAAAAAAGGATTATATGGCGGTTACGTGATTTGCCCAGAAACACAGGATGTTGAGCCGACATCAAGACTCAAACCTGGTACCCCAGTTCCAGAGTCGGCAGCTCTGGCTGTTATGCCACATATCTAACTCCACATATTTGTACCTTGATAATATATATATACATATATATATATTTTTTTCAAGGTGCATAGATATGGAGCTAAGAATGGTAAATCTATTCTTCCTCTCTACACACTTATCTTTTGATACTTTGTCCTTCGTTATTGTCTCTAGACCAGTGAGATCAGGGGTTTCAGGCCTTTGTGTTCATTGATGTATCTTGGCTCAAAGTTCCTTAACCGTGCAGGGGGTGCACTTGAAGCGACTTTTAAGATATTGAAAGATGCCAAAGGCCTGATGTCACAAACAGTGGGTATCATTTCAGGAGTGCTAGAGGGGGTAATGATTTACCTTGCCACTGAGGGAGTGTATAAGGTGAATGTTGGACTGAAATTTTGAGTGACGCACCAAAGACGGCAACAGGGAATGTAATATGTGACTGGTTGTTGGTGGTCTGACTTTAACAGAGGTATGGACAAGAACAGGAATAGGATCCAGTGATTTGTGCTACTGTGTGTCATATTATGTGGTGCCCATTTTTGCCAATGTGCCTAATATAAACAGAATTGGGGGTTTACTTTGCCTAGTGTCTTTTATAGATTTCCTCGGTGGCTTGCTGCATTTTTTAAATGCCAAAAGGTTGCTTGTTTGGGGGTTCTTATAAGGAGTTGAGCACTAAGTGAGACAGTAAAAAGCAGACTTTTTAATAATGAGGGCGTAAATGAAGGGGGTGAACTCTCCTCACTGTAGAGGCACCAACATAATAATTTAAAATCTGTTGTGTGTGTAAAAAGACCACAAAACAATAAAAGGAACTAGGCAAAGGGTAGCCAGATTCCGTCTTAAAAGAGTTGTTTCCATTGGTAACTAAAGGAGTCTGAAGGAAAGAGCGTGAAGCCTTTATTTTTTATTTTATGAAATTATGATAATACTTGTTACAATCTAAGTGTATGGTTTCGATGAAGTAACCCATAAAAACATACTTTTAATGCACCGCAAATTTCTGTAAGTTAACTATTATAGGAATACATCGTCGTTGTTAGCACCCTTTTCTGAGTCTTTTTTGTTCTTTGTGGGGGAGGGGGCAGAGGGCTGTCTTAGATTGCACCTATTCTGGTTGGACCTGGTGTTGTGCTTCTTATCTCAGGGGCGTTTGTTTATTTTGGGTTGCGCTTCTCACAACACTGGTAGTGTCAGTGGACCAGGGTAGAGAAGAATTGTGGGAAGCTGGCCAGTGTCTGGGTAGCACAGTTAAGCACTTTGTCGAGTACCTTCTATGAGATGAGAAGTATGTTAAGAGAAGTGCCCAGAAATGGACTGCAACATGAGAGAAGTTACATCTGACAAGCAGGCAAATTAGGGCTTTGGAGTGTGAAGTAAGGTTTGTGTTGTAATTCGCCCAGTATCTGACCAGCCTAAGTATGTATTTTCATTCCAATACAGGTATAAAATTGGGACAATCATCAACATTTCGCATTTTTACCCTATTAAATATATATTAAATATACATTTAATGCAGTCATTAAAAGATAAAGCATATTAAAGGTTATCTCTAGTTGTCCAAACAATCCCTAAAGGTTTCTAACAGATATCAAGGCATAACTCCCATATTAAAAAAAAAAATACAAAAGATTTTATTAAAACTGGTATTAAACTACCATTTCCCGGCCCTTCCAGAAGTGAAAAACTGATACAAATGGCCTGTAATATTAATGGAGAAAGGCAACAACCTTAAGCAAGGGTGGATTATGCTGGTGATAACCAGGAGGAGGTGAGAGGTAGTGGCAGTGTAGGTAACAAACACGATTAGGTCACTTAAAAACTGAGCTCCAGGTAGCAAAGTGTGAGAGAGTTTATCAGTGGCAAAGAGATGTTGCGGGACAGTACTTAAGTACCCCAGATATAGCAAGGCACTTTATCTCTGTTTTGAATGGGCTGTGCATTGGTACTCACTGTGTCATCCCGCACTTGATGATGAGTGCAGGGTCCTCATCAAACCAATCACAGGGAATGCTGATGAAAAGATGGCGTTGGGTCATCAAGCTGGGGGGAGAGTAATCCAGAGCATGTCTAGGCTACAGATACCAAGCCCAGTTTAACCTGTGTAATATTATAGTGGTATCTCGAGTACTTCATGTGCTACCCATGTGGAAGGCGCTTCATCGCCCCACATATGTGCAGTAAGCACCCTACAAATACTGTAATGCAATATTTGCTTTTTGCTTTGAAACTGCCCACAGTTAGCTTTTAGGAGCAATATAGACCTTTACAGGAAACACCTTAAAGTACCAGATAGCGCATACTTTGCACCGAGTTGCTTTCAGGTATGTATAAGAGACCGCGATTGAGAGGCCTGAAGTTGAGGCTGAAGGCAGCGCGAGATTTTCAAAGTGTTTGTCAGTGGGTCAGAAAGATGTTCAGAATTCATGCTCATCCAATCCTTGGTCTCTCAGCAGAGCGCACAGAACAATGGCCTTGTTTACCGGTTGCAACTGTGATTCTGTGCAAATGTGTATAAAGGAGGTACACGGATGCCAAAATATTGTCAAGGTAAAAGAAAAAGAGATGCAGTGCTGTAATACGCGAGTTGGTGCATCGTGTGTTTGAAGGGTGGTGAAATGAAGTGCATGCAGGAGAGAGTGACAAGAGCTCGCTAAATAGGAAAGAAATGCAGTGCAAGATATGCAGATTGAGGAGATGTGGAGAGAAAAATACATTAGATGTCTAACAGAGAGTGAACATAACAGGAGTGGTTGAGACACCTTGAGGGCCATTAGCCCCTCCACAGGCCTCAGTAATTCAGTCTCACAATCCAGAACCTTCCCCCCAATTTTTTTTTTTAATGATTGTTATTACTCATTTATCATAAACAGCTAACATCTATTGACAAAGTCAATAGTCCTGGGTGTTTTTAGGTGGCAATTGTTGCCTTATTTTTCTGGCTGCAATAATAAAGATTACACGAACCAAAATACCATTCGGCCGGCACTCTGTTGGAATCACAGACATTCTGTTTATGTGTTTAAGCCACACCCTAAATTACATAGGCTACACCCCTCATAGACCCCCCCCCCCCCACACACACACACACTTTTTCCATCCCAATTACAGCACTGGGACAGTATGAGCCACGATTACGAGGGAGGAACTAAGGGGGTCATAGCGAGCAAAGTGCAGTTTTTTTATTTACCTATTTTCACTTTGGGGTGGAGGGAGGGAGACTTACCCAGACCTTTGGTCAAGTGATGAAGCTTTGGGAGAGCCCAGGTCACCAGGTTCGAGAGCTGGAATCATAGCCTCTAATTCACTTCCATTCCTGTCTATCATAGACAGTAATAAAATGCACATATGGAAGAGCAACATGCTGGGGTGGGGGGGCATTCAATTTCTCTGATGATGTATGCATGCAGGGACACTGTGGGTAGTCACATTCCAACATGTCACTACCAAACCAGAGAGCGTTTATTGTCTACTTAGCATGCAACCGGGCAGTGCATCCTTTTCTTTCTTATCATCTGAAACCAATGGGGCAAAACCTACATAAAAACAGCAAATGATTAATTCAGCCACAGCCGACGTGCACCCTTCCTTTTCAAACCGAAGGCAGAGTCATGTAAAGCTCTGCATTCAACCCAACATCCGAGCTGAATGAGTTAAAAAGTGAACCAAGAGAACAAAGCTTTCTCTTCAAAGACTTTCTGCAAGAAAGGAGTCAGTGCCCCCAGCCCCTCAGTTCCCTTCACCAGGGCGCACTTTGATCCATATTTAAGGCTCCATTCCAGAAGGTGGCTGTTTTTCTGCGCTTTATTCTGTTTTCCCAAACTTCTGGAGCTTTTTACCATCACCTTCCTGCTATTTTTTCTAACAATGACCCCAATTTACTACTAAAAATAAAACGGAATATGTAATTGACTTGAATTGATGACCCCTTGCCCTTTGCACATTAGAACCGTTGAATTGCCCCTGACAGGTCCCGGAGCTGACCTCTGACAGTGTCAAATGACTTGCAGAAGCAGGCTTTCCTTGCTGTTTGAAGTGTGGGTGTTCTGTTGCTGGGCAGAATGTCTGTTTGACACAATCCAGCCAACGCTGGGAGTTGTGCAGAGAGAGAAAGCCGCAGAGTTGTGCACTATGCAGACCTGTGTGTCTATCTGTAAGTCCATGGACACTAGCAGTTGTCCACAAAAAAGCCAGTGAAGTGTGCATTGCGACAATTGTTGATTGTATGCCTTTATCTTTTGTGTGTGTGTGTGTTTCTACGCGCACGCACGGATACGTGTCTGTGTGTTTTTACATATTAGTGGAAGCTCTGAAACTTGTGTTGTGCTAGCTGGCATTTCCATAATGTGTGATCTGTATTTGTGTGTATATATGTCTTTGCGCGTGCACTTGCATGCATGCTATGTGTGGTTGCATGTATTTGTTTTTACATATAATTAGTGCAAGCACTGGAAGTTATTGTATGTTACATCATGGTATGTGAGCTGTTTTCTGCAAGTGGTGTGATTGTCATTACAGAAACAGGGCTTCGGGGCATCCCTGTTGCTTGAAGTGTGTGCCTTCCTTTGCCGGACCGAATGTAAGCGGGGCTGGCCTCTCTTTGCCACAAGTCGTGGGGAATTGAAGCTAAAACTGTGAGATGCACATAAGCCATGAAGTTGGGCTCCACGCTTACTCTTCTACATTTGGGGTGTGTGTGTGTGTGTTGCTTGTGTGCACATATCTGCGCTTGCAAACATGCTCTGTTATGGTATGTTAGCTGGTTCCTATATAACCTATAGGCATCTCTTCCCATGCGAACTCACTCTATTGTTGGCCAGTGCCCCACCGACCCGTATCTTGGGCGGCCATGTTTGTTGGGTTCGAACCGACACTGTTATGGTTGTCCAAGTGTCATGGTTGTGTGTTGCCTGCCGCTTTCGTAGGTAAGGTGTAGTGTGGCTGCTGGAGAGTGAAACAGTGACTTCTGCATGGCCTTAGATGTTGTGCCGATTGTGAGTAAAGCGTAGTGTTGGTGTGTCAGAGTTGTATTGTTATGTGTTGCCCCGTTGAATGGTACCAGGTACCGCAGAGCCAGCCCAGCATGGGTGGCAGCGGTGCAGTGATTCCCACACTTGCCAGCCAATGGGCATGCACCAAGCTCCAAAGGGGTCACCGTGAGCGGATGGAAGGGCACTCACTCAGAATATTCAACACATTCCTTCCCTGGCCTGTCTGCTGAGATGGCGAAAGAGGCCAATTAGTGCCAGCTGCAGTGGTGGTCTCCTGTGACGCGGGTTCTGTCTCACTGGGGGCTTGAGGGAGATTGCCCAGGGGTTTTATGCAGCTTTGAAAACCCAAGCGACTTACTATATTTGCATCAACTTTCCTAACCTCACAAAATATAACTAAAGATAAAAAACATAAAAAAAGTCAGAGAGAATGAGCTTGAAAAGACTAAAATCCGAATTTCATTTATAATGCCTAGAAAAGTGCATCTTGGCATGGAAAAATATTTTTCAGAGCCCTTTTTGTGCTTAAGCCACAGCGAAGTATGTGCTAACAGGGTTAGATGTGCAAAACGTTGCAGGGATCACCGACACCTCCCAAATTTAAAAATAAAATGAAATGAAATGAAAATGAAACATAAAATGAGAAAAAACACTTATATAACACGATCGCTACCCTGAGGCATCCCAGTGCTGTGGACGGACGCAGACAGGACAAAGGTCTTAGCGGTTTTAGGGACAATTTGTAAAAAGTAGAGTTTTTAAAAGTTGGCGAAAGGGTAGGCGATTTGGCTCGGTCCGCATGCGTAGGGGAAGAGCATTCCAAAGCTTGGCAGAGTTACAGGAGAAAGAGCGTCCGCCGCATCTAGCTCTCTTTATCCTAGGTAGTAGGGCGCGGCAGGAGGATGCTGAGCGGAGGTGCCTGTTGGGCTGGTAGGGAGTTATCATGGACCGGCTGATTATAGGGCCCTTCTTCCAAAAAGCCTTGTGCGCAATGCACATGAATTTAAATTGGAATCTCTCCCTGACCGGTAGCCAGTGGAGGCTCCTTAGGGCAGGAGCTGCGGACTGTCGGGGGTCTGGAGGAGCGTGTGAGCTGCACAGTTTTGAATTATTTGGAGCTTGCATATGGTAGATTGTGAGGCCCCTAGATACAGGGCATTCCCATAATCCAGGCGGGAGAGGATAAAACCTTGGACCAGGATTTTTTTTGCTTGAAATAGAAGCAGGAGGAGTATTTTGTGTAACATCCTCAGCAGGCCGTAGCAGGCAGCTGAGAGTTTTGCTGCTTGGTAGTTGAAACTAAGGGAGCGGTCCAACCATATGCCAAGGCTTTTGTTCTGCTCTTTGGGGACTGGCGCGGTGCCCAGGCATTTCGGCCAGAGTTGCTCCGAGTTGAAGGAGGGGGAATTCCCTAAAAGCATAAGCTCGGTTTTCTCCCTATTAAGCGTTAGGCAAGAGAGTTCCATTCATTTGGCAACCTCTTTAAGACAGCTTCCCAGATTGCTTCGGGGTGGTTTAATGCCACCACGAGCTGAGTGTCATCAGCGTAGGTGATGATTTTTATGCCAAGCGGACGGACAATCGCTGCCAACGGGCTCATGTAAATATTGAATAGTGTGGGGCTCAGGGAGGAGCACATTACTTTCTGTCGAATTTCTTTTGCTTCAGCAATACCCGGATTGGGCCTCGTGTAAAGAAGGCGGGGTCTTTAGGGGGACACCGTGATTCCGATCATTGCATTCCTGGGACTTTTAATTACGATGCTACCACAAGTGCTGCTGTAAATGGAGAATAACACATAGAAGCAGCGCTTTCTCTTCCTCATTTAAAGGGACAGAGTGTGCACCAGCATTTTACTTGTGCTGACAGGTGTGGATTTCCAGTGCAGTGAAGCGGTTTTGACTTAATTTCTTGATACTATAATCGACTTTGGAAGTGACCTTGACATTCTCCGACTGAGGGCTGCTGGGCAACGTTTTGGGTTTGATAAAACCCAAGAGAAGACTAGTGCACGCGGTGTGATAAATACACAATTACAAGAGATAAAATAGAAAGCTGACATAATTAGTTACTTTTTTAAATTATTTTTTGTGTTAAAATGTTTACCATTGTGTGGAGGGAGTACTCGGCAACATTTCCCACCCACTTCCGGGCAGGAATTAGTCTTATTGGCATTAGAAACACGGGTGGCAATGCCAGCACCAGAAGTGACAGTCACAGCAAGAAGAGGTGGGAAGGGATACTTCAAGATGAGAATATAGTCTGTTCTGGTTTATGTACTGAATGGAGAGCAATGTATTATATCTTTGTTTAATTTTAAAAGGTGGATGAAAACAATGTATCAAATTGAATTGGCTGCCTAGAATGACCAATCAATCAGGCGTTTGTTAAGCGCGACTACTCACCCGTAAGGGTCTCAAGGCGCTGGGGGGGGGGGGGGATGGGGTTAGCAGGCTCCAGTCCATCAAGGGGAGGGTCTGTCAAAGAGCCAGGTTTTGAGGTTTCTTGCGAAGATGGGGAGCAATGTTGTCTGTCTGAGGTGGAGTGGCAGGGCATTCCAGGCTCGGGCTGCGAAGAAGGAGAAGGAGCGGCCTCCTGATCTGGTCGTTCTGGTGCAGGGGACCACAGTGTAGGAGAGCTGGGCAGATCGTAGGGTCCTCTGGGGTGTGTGGAATTTGAGTCGGCTGTTCAGGTATGCTGGTCCGGTGTCGTGGAGGGCCTTGTGAGCGTGGGTTAGCATCTTGAAGGTGACTCTAGCTTTGATGGGGAGCCAGTGGAGTGTGCGCAGGTGCTGGGAGATGTGGCAGTGTCTTGGCAGGTCAAGGACCAGTCTTGCGGCAGCGTTCTGGATGTTCTGTAGCTTGAGGGTGAGGTTTTTGTTTGTTCCGGCGTAGAGTGCATTGCCATAGTCGAGTCTGCTGGTGACCAGGGCGTGAGTGACGGTCTTTCTGTGTTCAAAGAGGATCCATTTGAAGATCTTACGTAGGAGGCGGAGGGTGTGGAAGCAGGAGAACGAGACAGAGTTGATCTAGCGGTCCATTTTGAGCTCAGAGTCCAGGATGATTCCTAGGTTGCGTCTGTAATCCGTGGGAGTGGGCGGGCTTCCAAGGGCGGGGGGCCCCCAGGTGTCGTTCCATGCGTCGGGTTTTGGGTCTATGATGAGTACTTCTGTTTTGTTGGTATTTAGTTGTAGGCAGCTGTTTTTCATCCATTTGGTGACGGCTTCCATGCCTTCTCGAAAATTGTGTCTGGCGGTATTGGGTTCGTTGGATAGGGAGAGGATGAGTAGGGTGTCGTCTGCGTATAACACAATGTTGAGTCCGTAGGTGCTGACAAAGGGGGCGAGCGGAGCCATGTAGATGTTGAAGATTGTAGGTCTGAGGGAGGACCCCGGGGGGACTCTGCAGGTGGTAGGTGTAGGGTCGGAGAGGAAAGTGGGGAGTCTGACCCGCTGGGTTCTGCCGGAGAGGAAGGAGCAGATCCAGTAGAGGGCCTTGTCTTGGATCCCTGCGTCATGGAGTCTGCATATTAGGGTGCAGTGAGAGACTGTGTCGAATGCCACTGAGAGGTCGAGGAGGATGAGGGCTTCTGTTTCTCCTTTATCCGGTAGGGTCCAGATGTCATCTGTTGCAGCGAAGAGGTCGGTTTCCGTACTGTGGTTTTTTTCTGAAGCCGGATTGGGAGGAGTCGAGGTTGTTGTGCTCTTCGATGAATGTGGGTTGGCTGTTGATTGCTTTCTCGATGACTTTCGCTGGGATCGGGAGCAGGGAGATGGATCTGTAGTTTCTGAGGTCGGTGGGGTTCGCCGAGGGTTTCTTCAGGAGGGGGTTGACCTCAGCGTGTTTCCAGTCGTCGGGGAACGTGACGGTTGCCAGGGGCGGTTGATGGTGTGGCAGAGCCAGGGTGCAATGGTGTCGGCGGCTCTGTTGAAAAAGTGATGGGGGCAGGGGTCCGTGAGGGCCCCAGAGTGGATTGACTTCATCGTCTTCAGTGTATCTTCGGTGGTGAGGGCTGTCCAGTTGTCGATCGCTTCCTTCAGGGTGTCGGGGGTGGTTGGTGAGGGTTCAGTGTGTTGGTTGTCTTCGTCGAAGTTGTCGTAGATGCTCTTGATTTTGTGGTGGAAAAAGGTGCTGAGTTTGTCGCAGAGGTCTTGTGAGGGAGGGATGTCGGTGGACTTGCTGGTGGGTTGGGCCAACTCCTTGATGATGTTGAAGAGTTCTTTGCTGTTGTGTGCGTGAGTGGAGATTCTGTCTTCAATAACTTTTTTCTTAGTTTTTCTGATGAGTTGGTGGTGGGCGTTGGTGGCGGCTCTGAAGTTATTGTAGGCTTCTGTGGATTTGGTGTTCCTCCAGGCCTTTTCGAGGCGGCGGCAAGTGCGTCTGGACTCACGAAGTACGGTGGCGTGGGTGTTGTTGTTTTTCTTGAGGGGGGCTATGGTGTTGGCGCTGTCAGAGATCCATCTGTGCAGGGTTCTGGCTGCGGTGTTGGGGTCGTCGTTTTTCCGCGATGGTTGGGATGGAGTTGCTGAGTGATTCTGGTCCAGTTTCTTCGTGGGAGCTGGTGTAGGTGTCTGTGGATGGTGGGTGTTCTGAGGGTGAAGTGGACGCATCAATGGTCAGTCCATGGGAGTTCGGTGGTTTGGCTGAAGGTGATGGAGTTACCTGTTGTGAAGAGGGGGTCGAGGGTGTGTCCTGCTGAGTGCGTGGGTTCGGTCACGATCTGGCGGAGTCCAATGTTGTGGAGGTTGTCCAGGAGGGATGTGGTGCTGGGGTCCAGTTGGTTGTCGAGGTGGAATTTGAGGTCTCCCAGTAGGGTGTAGTTGGTGGACGCGATGGCATGCAGGGAGATGATGTCCGTGATGGAGTTGGCGAAAAGTCCACGGGGTCGAAGGGGTCGGTAGATGAGGGTTCCTCGGAGGGTGGTGGTAGGGCTGGCCAGTATCTTGTAGTGAAGGTGATCCATCAGGTCTGTGGGCTTGTCATGACCCTCCTAAGAGCAATTTTCCTTTTAGGTGAAAAAGCAATCAACAGAGTTGACTTGTAATGTTCTGTATTTGTAAAGCGCAGTGTCACCCGCAAGGGCATCCTGAAGCTGAGCAGGTGTGTGTGCCGAGACCTCCCTGCGGTAGGTTGGTGAATTGAAAGCTCAGGTCCTCATCTTCTTGCATCCTGAAGCTGAGCAGGTGTGTGTGCCGAGCCCTGCCTACGGTAGGTTGGTGAATTGAAAGCTCAGGTCCTCATCTTCTTGCATCCTGAAGCCGAGCAGGTGTGTGTGCCGAGCTCTGCCTGAGGTAGGTTGGTGAATTGAAAACTCAGGTCCTCATCTTCTTGTATCCTGAATGAGCAGGTGTGTGTGCCCAGCCCTGCCTGAGGTAGGTTGGTGATTGAAAACTCAGGTCCTCTTCTTCTTGCATCCTGAAGCTGAGCAGATGTGTGTGCCCAGCCCTGCCTGAGGTAGGTTGGTGATTGAAAACTCAGGTCATCATCTTCTTGCATCCTGAACAAGCAGGTGTGTGTGCCCAGCCCTGCCTGAGGTAGGTTGGTGATTGAAAACTCAGGTCCTCATCTTCTTGCATCCTGAAGCTGAGCAGGTGTGTGTGCGGTGTGCTGGGCCCTGCCTGAGGTAGGTTGGTGATTGAAAACTCAGGTCCACATCTTCTTGCATCCTGAAGCTGAGCAGGTGTACGTGCCCAGCCCTGCCTGAGGTAGGTTGATGATTGAATACTCAGGTCCTCGTCTTCATGTATCCTGAAGCTGAGCAAGTGTGTGTGCCGAGCCCTGCCTGAGGTAGGTTGGTGATTGAAATCTCAGGTCCTCATCTTCTTGTATCCTGAAGCCGAGCAGGTGTGTGCGCCGAGCCCTGCCTGAGGTAGGTTGGTGATTGAAAACGTAGGTCCTCATCTTGTATCCTCATCTTCTTGTATCCTGAAGCTGAGCAGGTGTGTGTGTCGAGGCCTGCCTGAGGTAGGTTGGTGAATTGAAAAGTCCGGTCCTCATCTTCTTGCGGATTTCAAGAGAAGAGGCTCTGATTTGGAGTGGAAGATGTTCCAAGCTTTAGACAGCGGCGGCTCCTTCCTTAAGGCACAGGAGCATCGCCCCACTACTTTTCAGCAGTCCCAAAAAGGAAAAATAAAATGATAATAACCCACCGTTATTATTATTTTATTATTCAGTGCGACGCAGATTAGGGTGGGGCAGGCTGGGCTGTCATAGCAGGAACGGGGGAAATATGTGCCCTTAAGTACACATGACGGATTGGCCGGCCGTCTTGGGCAGGCCAAACAGTCATGCACACATAGCATGTTCTCCACCTGCCTGTATCGCACAGCCTGGGTGGAGAACAGACACATGCTCCCACTCCCTGTCTGAGCGCCATAACCAGGTCACTCAGACCAATCACCATGCTGCTGTCATGCTGGTGACAGCAGCGTCTACTACTCTTTCCAATGCACTAGCCTATTTTTCACCCTATTTCTCACCCTACACCTCTATCAATATACCCCCTACCTCCACTCTCTCATTCATCCAAAACCCCATACCACTACTTTGATCCCCAAATAGCCCTTTCTAGACTCTCCCCTACTCTCCCCCTCCTTTTAGCACCTTACTCCTTTTTTACTATACTGATCCCTCAAAACAAGCCTTTCTAAAGTCTTCCCTCTGACTCTTCCCCCACATCCCTTTTTACTCATCCCAACCCTCCAACTACTGCTATGACCTCCAAAAAAAAAAGTCTAAAGTCTTCACTCTTCTATCCCTCCACTGTCCTTTTCAATTGAAATAATAGACTAACATGTCCACTTCTCAAATGTCATATTTCATTATACTAATTCACTACTAATCCTTTATGGGTTCCGGAGTAGCGTGCTACTTTCCATAAAAGCACTTCAACACCGCATTAGTGGTAGCAAGCGCTATATGTATATGCAAACCTTTGTCCCTCTTATATCCCTCTGATACCCATTTCAAACCAAATAACAACTACATCCACCACTCAAATTACTTTCATATTTCACTATACTAATTCAACACTAATCCTTTAATGGGTTCTGGAGTAGCGTGCTACTCGCCAAACAACTAAGCGCTTCAACACCCCATCAGGTGTAACAAGTGATACACAAATGCAAACCTTTTTTTCGTCTTCTGCCCCTCTGCTACCCTTCTCAATCCAAATAACTAACTAACATCCACCACTCACACTTGGAAACACTTGGAACTGACAAAGCCTCTTGTAAGTAACGCCTCCAGCAGCCAACCAAGAACCACTACAGACGTCCAATCAAACACAGTGCAGCTCCTTGGACTGGCCTTTCCTCGCCCCATTCCCTGTCAGTCACACTGTAGTGCTTCGGTTTAGCACCTTTCCATCTTACTGTAATGTTTTGGTGTACAGTATCCTACCACTGCATTGCACAAACCATCCATCACACTGTGGTGTAGGCACTCCTCGTAATAGACATTTTTGAGTACATTTCTGATTTCAGTGAGAGAGGTTTCAGTATACAATGGAGTTGCTCTATTACGGCTCCCTACAAGCTGTCAATCAGACTTTTGTCGACTACATGCAGCACCATGTCACTCCTTCTCCGACTGTCCGTCAAACCATGGTGCACCTATCAATGGAAGAGTACATTAAGGGGGTCTGCCTCCCAAGAGATCTATCCATGTGAGCCATGGGCATCCAGCCAGCCTAGCCGTGGCGCGAGCTGTGTAAAAGACATCATGGCAGCATATATATTGCTGACATGCACGTTCTATGTAATGCATTATGCTGGCTATTGGGTAGAGGTTTGCACAGTTTAAATAACCCAAAACATCCTGAAATATTTAAGAAACTGAAGTGAACAGAAGGACTCCTGCAGTAATTCTCCTATGCCTGCTTGTGAGTTACTGCAAGATACACTGACTAGGCACAATGTCCTATATGAGACAAAGTACAATGAACACATCTGAGGCATGATGGTCGCAAATGCAGAACATGTTTTGACTAAAGTATAGGAACAGCAAAACTAGTTCATGCGAGAGAGTCTTACCCAGCGTGTGGAGGACAGTGAAGGTATTTACCTTGATTAAATGTACTGATTGGCCCTAGGAGACCCGACAGCAGCTCTGACTGAATCTGTCTAGCAAAATGTAAAATGGGGGACATTCTCCTCATGTAATGCACAGTGCAGGCTAAACACACTAGCTTGCCCCAACATCTGGACCACTGTTTTTGGTTCAACAGGAGTCAACACATCAAAATCAACCTTGTCGATCATAATACCAATTGTGGCACCCCCTAAAATTCTGCGCTTTCACATCAGCCATTCAACATCTACATGCAACGGCTAGCACAGGTCATCACACAGCATAAAGATCTATATGTGACCACTAGCTCAGGTCATCACACAGCATTAGCATCTAGATGCAACCACTAGCAACGGTCATCACACAGCACCAAGATCTATAAGTGACAGTTAGCTCAGGTCACCACACAGCATCAATAGCTACATGCAACCGCTAGCGCAGGTCATCACGCAGCACCAAGATCTATACGTGACCGCTATTTCAGGTCTTCACACAGCATCAACATCTACATGCAACCGCTAATACAGGTCATCACACAGCATCAAGATCTATACGTTCAACCGCAAGCACAGGCCATCACACAGCACCAAGATCTATATGTGACCGCTAGCTCAGGTAATCACACAGCATTGACAGTTACATGCAACCGTCAGCACAGGTCATCACACAGCACCAAGATCTATAAGTGACAGTTAGCTCAGGTCATCACACAGCATCAATAGCTACATGCAACCGCTAATACAGGTCATCACACAGCATCAAGATCTATACGTTCAACCGCAAGCACAGGCCATCACACAGCACCAAGATCTATATGTGACCGCTATTTCAGGTCTTCACACAGCATCAACATCTACATGCAACCGCTAATACAGGTCATCACACAGCATCTATACGTGCAACCGCAAGCACAGGCCATCACAGACCACCTAGATCTATACGTGGCCGCTAGATCAGGTAATCACACAGTACAACCACACAGTACAACCTATATTTGACTATTGGCTCAGATTATCACACAACACCAAAAACAGTTCGGAATTTGCAAATGATGCCTTACTGCACATTTTGCTGGGAGATATTCCGCAGCAGTATCCTAAGATTGCAAACTGTCTAAAATACATACACCAGTGGATGAAGGAGAGATGGCTGTGCCTGAGCAGCTCAAAGACTGCTTTTCATAAGCAGAACCCCTGCAGATAGCTATTTCTTTTGGCCCCAGGCTCTAATCCCCCTTTCTAGAGTAGAAAGTAAAAACAAACCTGCAGTCACTCCAATTACCAACTACCAATTTATGATGCAGAAAAGGGTTCAACTACGCCTGACAATCAACTCCAAAACTGAGCTCACCCAGTCTTTGGTTCTGCAAGGACTGGATTATTGTAATTGAAATTACACTGGTTTCCTGAAGAAAGATCTTCATAAATTATAGAGAATGCAGAACCAAGATGTCAGGTGCAACATGAGCCTACACAAATTGACTATCACCGATCTCAACAGCCTCCGTTAACTCTCCGTGGAACAAACAATCACCTCAAACTTCTAACGACTGTGAGAAGTTGGCCTGGAATATACTGTCCACTAGTTATAGTGGGCACCTTGCACCAGTCCAAATGACCCTTATTGATGATAGGTTTAAAGACAACCTTTATTGAAAGCTATCCTAGTGGTAGCTATGGAGATCAGCCTTCCGGTTAAGTCTTGAAGGAGTGTAAAGCAGCTTGGTTTACCAGATTATAACCTCCTGAATGGAGGCACACAACATATAGGCACACATAAATTCACACTATATATACAGACTAATAGATATCAATTAACACAAACCAACAGACATAAGGCACCCATTGCGATCAAAGATACTTTGAGGCACAAATGAGCACAGACAGACGTGTCAGAACATTTGAATATAAGACAACAGATATACAAACAGCAAAGCGCTCGTGTAGACAGACCAAAATATGTGAAGGAACCTATCCAAGCAGGCCGCATTACATACAGGCAACCATGAATACTGGTGAACAGCTCTACTTAACTTTAAGGAACAGGAGGGCACATGACAACGTGGATCAAGAAAGCACTGGGTGTTGTGCTCAGTAGAGCACGAAGCTAGGGTTGAGCAGTCGGGGACACAGTGCAATTGTGATCATGACAACACTGGGTGTTATTCAGCAGGGCAGCACCAGGTGATGTGCTTCATGGAAGATTTCAGTGTTGTGAATCAGGGTAGCACTGGCCAAAGCTGTGGGTACTGAATGATGTGCAGCAGGGGCACAATGTGATGTCTACCAGAGGACTTGGGTAGATGATAGCTGCCACACTGAGGAGACAGAAAGAATTCAAGTTGTACTATTTCAGGCACGGGAAGCTAATCCCCAACTCATTTTTCCCTTCCCTTTCTGGTAACTGCAGTATTTATTGATTATACCTGGGAACCCCCAACAATCACCAGAGATAAAAAAAAGCATTGGCAAATGTATGAATGAATAATGAAAAGCAACTTGTACTGCACGTTGCTGCTCCAGGGAGTATCCCGGCCCTTTGCTTAAGGTCACAGTGTAGGGTATGGTGTTCAGTCACCTATTCCTGCATGAAAAACCAGGTTTTCAAACTTTTTTTCAACACTGAGATAGCGTCCACTGCGTGTAGCTCCCAGGGAGCTTGTGCCACGCTTCTGGTCCTAGAAAGGAGAAAGAAGGTCCCCCAGCTTTAGAGCGGTGAATTTTGGGGATCCTAACTTGAAGGCCGTTAGCAGACCACAGATTTCCTGAGGGACCTAGAAGCTGAGTCTTCTTCTGAGGTACGCGTACCTGTGTGATAAAGTGCCTTGTGAACCAACACTAATGCTTTGAACATGATTCTGTTCCTTATTGGGAGCTAGTGAAGGGCGCTTAGGTGCGGAGACATAGGAGTTCTTGAAGGTAGATTCAAAAGAATGTGAACTTACGCATTCTTGGCTACCTGAAGTTTTTTTATCAGGTATTATTAACATATTAGCCCCAAAATCGTGCCAAAGAATGGAGCTTACAAAATGGCTCCATCTCACACACCTACTCATAATGAAGTGTTTTTCAAGCCTGTAACAGTTTTAGGGAGAGTGAGGCAATGGCAATCTTCATTTATTTTATGTTGATGTTCTATCAAAAGGTAGGTACCTGTCGCCAGCAAGTGCTAGTATGCGACCTTGAAGACAGATGTTCCTTCTAGAATAACTGTAGCTACTCACAAGAGGCGTTTGCTTTGATTTTATACACTCTCTGTCAGCATCATGAAGAGAAAACTGAGCCTCTTGATTTGTAATGTAAGGTTTGAATAAAAACTTTGAACTCCCTTGCATATCTAAGGTTTCTGCTTTTTCTCTAAATATTATAACATATGAATATATGACATGAAATTATTGATACTCTATAAAAAAATGTATAGTTAGTATGTGAAAATATGGAAATGAAATGGAAAACAAAATCATGTTTTGTAAAATATGAGTAAGTGATAATAAGAACACAAATAAATGTATGCTTTGAGTATGCTTAAATGTAAAAACTAGCTTTGACAAGACAATATCTCCCGCCTTGGGACCCATTTGGCTTTGCAAATACCTTAGTAAATACAGATTGAAACCTCTATAAAGTACTGCAGTGGTCTGTGTCTGTAACCAGAGAGCCTCTGAATTGAGTCTTGGTTGGTGCAGTGGAGAATAGTGACTTGTGTTTGTGTAATGCTACGAGGTCCCAGTTTGTGACAAAGCACTGTGTATATGTAAGTCATTATTTAAAACTTGCATTACACACAGTATAAGGTAGGCTGTAACAAAATGTGCAACAATGTTTAGGATAAAAAGGTGCTTCCAAAATATAGATTTTAGTAATACCCAGTTTATAGCACAATTTATTTATAACTGTCATTTTAAAGCACACACTTCACAGAATAAATGTGTTTCATCGGGAATTGTTATGTTCCATATAGGCTCAGGTAGTCACCTAACCCTTCACCTATATTCTCCCTAATATTACACTACATAATGGTTCTTAGTACTGACCTTTTACCTAGTTACGGTAAAGTCCAAAGATGACATGGGGTTTTCTCCGAAAAGCTTAAGCCTCATTCATTATGCATGAGGATTCTTGGAATTACAGAAGGGCAGGAGGCCTACCATCTCCTGCATAATAACTATATATAAGGGTCATTTCTTCCATCATCCCAGTCTGACATGACACAGCAAGGTATATCCCCAGGGGGTACCACTTTGGGTATATATACATCATATCTTGCTAAAATAGGCAGAGGAGAAAAGGACTTCCATGCCGTCACACTGACGCAAGACGCTGATGCTCCTGCACGCAGACACTCCAGCTCGCAGTAGTCTGACATCACTTGCGGGGTGTCCATCTCAAGACCAAGACAGGGTCCCACAGTTTCTCACTTTAGGTAATGGGGTTGACTTTATCCTAGAGGGATTCTTGGCTTCTACTCCTACATATATGCTATCTACACTTAGGTACATCTAGTTAGGGTCGCATCGTAGGAGTATGCACTTTACTGTCATGCATTTTATATACTTGCCTGTATTCATCGTTTTAGTACGATGGTAGAAATCTACCATCCTTTCACTCAGTTAGTGCTTATAATCAATTATATCTGTTACTGTCAAGGGGTTGTTTCAGTACACCTATTTTACAATAGAATGACGCTGGTTCAATAAATGCTTATTGAAAAACGTCCCCACCGTTTATTCTGTGTATCTCCCTGAGACGAACTGAGCACAGGTGATTAAACGAAAAGTAGTACACTGTTTCTACGATCCTGAGGGATCAGAGTTTTTAATGTTTGATAGTTGCCAAGAACTATTCTCTCCTTGGTAAGAGGAGTTTCAAGTGGTACTGTGAGCTAGATGGTATACAGGCTGGCATATTAGATAGGCGTGTCCAGAATCACTCTGACTCCAATCCTACAGTATATGTTGTCTAAACACGCAAAAACTAATATAGGTTTATAGGAACTACACAACAGAATCTTCAAGTGATTCCATCAATTAAAGCCAATACCTGTTCCCAAGCACCCTTTACATTTGAAGATTAACCAGTTGTGCACATTTTTGTTTCTTTTGGACAGCAGGCACCCTGACAAGAAGGCTTGTTTAGCTGGTTGCCCCTCTCTCGCTTTCCTCCCTCATATTTCAGCTGAAACATTTAAACTCTCGGAAATAACCATCCCGGAAAGGATGGGTTGGAAGGCACCTGCTCGTTTCTGTTTGGAATACCACATTGGCTAAGCATCAGTAACTTGGAAGCTGATGTATGGGAATGCAGAGTGTGAAAGGACCTGGTTATGTTAGGGCATATTTAGAACATCAGAACATGGATTACAGGAATGTGACAATATGGGCACCTCTACAGTATTCAGAAATACTTGCATTCTGTTGGGTGGTGAAACGCACTGACATTTTGACGCAAGTGGTGAACATGCAAGTAATTCAATGGTGCCTTCTGGTGGCACCACTGTCTGTCATTTGGGCATCTATTTCTATCAGTAACGGTTCTCATGCTAATAGACGAACGTCTGTTGCATTTTACGGCAATCCTGTATATATTGCACCTTTCTTATGTAATGAAAAAACATAAAGGTCATAAAAAAAAGACAATCCACGTGGTCTCCTCCAAACTTTGTCCATCGCTAAGGCTTCCCGGTATGACACGCATAATTTGGTCTTTTAGAACAACAGTTTCGCCTCTTTGCAGCCAATGGACTGCACCACTATTGCCAATCTTAGAGAGATCATAGGGGCACCTGGCCTCCTGGGGTCAACCTCCTCAGTAACATTAGTTTATCTCTAAATAAACAATCTTCTTGTGAAAACTCCAAAGAGCTTTCTTCTTATATTCATGTAATTAATTTAATTACTGGCAAACTTAAAAAGAAATCTGAATAATACATGTGAAGGCAAGGCAAGTGTTATATAACTTTAATATCTTTTGGCTGTAAATGCTGTAGGAATTCTCTGTAAATTACAAAAGAGGATCCAGACCTGATACCAATCACTCGGTTTCATGAACAGAGCAGGGCAGGGATGAAGAGGAGAGAAGTCAGGGCGGGAGACTCTGAATGGGAGAGAGTTTGAAGAGAGTGGAGAAAAGAGGAGGGAAGCGGGGGAGAAAAGGAAAGGGGGATGGAACAGGAGTTAAGTAAGAGAGAAAGGGCAAACAAAGTAGATAAGACTGAAAGATGGGGGCATGGAGAAGAGGGAAGGAGAGTATGTAAGAGCATATAAAGGAGTACTAAAGGAGTGTAGGAGAGTAGGATCTGCTTCTTATAGTTACCCCCACTTTTTGCTGATGTTTCACTGTTTTTTTACTTCAGTCTGGCTGGGACCCTGCTATCCAGGGCCCCAGCCTTGCTGCTTCCTCTCTTAAAATGATTGCATGTACTTTAGGTACACTCCAGATTGGATTCTGGGTTACCCTTATGAGTCCCTAGTATATGGTATGCTATGTACTCAGGGCATAGATACCCCGGAGGACTACAAGGGGGGCTGCAGCATGTATTGTGCCACCCCTGGGAAGCCATTTGAAATGACACAACAGGTCTCCTACAGCAGCCTGTGTAAGGTGGTGTATGCACCCCTTACTGAGATATAGGTTCCCTATATCTCTCCATATCACTGCACATATAAACCTATCAGTCACCCCTATGGCAGGCCTTTTCAATCCTGAAGGCAGGGTGCTGGGTTTTATGTGAGAGGGTGCCCAAGCGTGAGCAGAGCCCCTCTGCAGCCTTCGGAACCTTTATTCCAGGGTTGTTTGTGATGCAGCCAAACCATATACTCTTAAGTGCATTATAACCTCGCGGTAAATGCTAACTTTGGAATGGCTGCACGGAAACATGTTGTGTTTGGGCTCAAACACCTTGGAATCATACCTCCGCACCAGTAACTGGTGTGGGAGGTATGATTCCACCCTACTAGAGGGAGAAATATGACAGCACCGGTATACCCGGAACCAGTTTTGCAAGCCCTGGCATCACAAAATGGATGCTACCAGCTACAGACACAAGTCTGCCCTCCTGCTGCTGGACGAAACTCCGGCAGGGGAGGCCTGGAAAATAGGTTTTCTGTCACAGGGAGGTGTGACCACCTCCCAGACAGGCTTTATGGCCATATTATCAAGAACGGCACAAACATTATCGCCGCTTTAGTGGCAGGAAACTGCCTCTAAAGCGACGATAAGGGTTTTGATAATATGCCCTAGAGAATTCCAATAGAAGCCCAGGTTTGATGTCCCTGACTCCAGAACCTGGGCTACTATTGGAATTCTCTAGGGTATATTATCAAGCCCCTTATTGCCGCTTTAGCAGCAGTTTCCTGCCGCTAAAGCGGCGATAATGTTTGCGCCGTTCTTGATAATATGGCCCTTAGTGTATTGGGGCTGGGAGGGTGCACTCCAAGAGTGCTTTGAAGTCTGCACTGGGAGCACATTTGGTGTCCCTGTGCATAGTCCACCTCAAACCGGTTGCAGGGGCTACCAGCCCCTGCTCTGGCGCGAAACTGGACAAAGGATATGGATGTAGCCACCCCTCTGTCCTGACCCTCCCATAGGTGGGTCCCCAGAGTTTAAAGTAGGGACCCCTGACTACAGGACTTTAGAAGTACCTAGACAAAACTCTGCTACAGAATCCCAGAACTTCTACTATCTACACGACATTGGATGACCGAAGAATCTCCCTTGGAGTAAAGAAGTTACTCCCCTGCAAGGCAGGCACCAAAGACGCAATTGTCCGGTTTGCAACTAAGTGTCCTTAAACTTAAAAATTCCAACCGTGACTTTCCCATAGAATTATACGGGGTTCGCAGCTGTGTTCTCACACTGCACACGTCCCCCGTGGGTCCCCTGTGTCACTACCTTGGGTGGTTCCTTGAGGTCCCTGCGATTCTACGTGCTCTAGGCACTGAGTCTAGTCAAGTCATGGTTCTGATACCACTTTCTTAATATATGGTTTGTTCTCCCCCTGGGGCCCATTGTATATTGTGCTATTTACTGTCGTTTAATAACTGTATTATTGTGTGCCTTTCTCTCTAATCTCATAAAGAGGTTAGTAGAGAGTGTTTAGAAATAAATACATATATTTTATATATATACCTTGTGTGGTTCTCCTTTCATTTGGTCATTCAGGAGGTTATAATCTGGCAAACCAAGCTGCTTTACATTCCTTCGAGACTTAGCCTGAAGGCTGCTCTCCATAGCTACCACTAGGATAGCTTTCAATAAAGGTTGTCTTAAACCTAATCATCAATAAGGGTTGTTTGGACTGGTGCAAGGTGCCCACTAGAACTAGTGGACAGCATATACCAGGCCAACTTCTCACGATGGGTACTTCTACATACTCTAAAATCCATTTGTAAATAGGTCCTAAAGTGATTAATCACTCTGAAAATTCCTCCTGGGACCTTTGGCATACTGGAAACCAATGGACTAACCCACTACGTTAAGGAGAACTGAGATCACTTGCAAACATATTACTCCGCTTTTCTGCAACTTACCTTTACTCTCAATGTTTGGGTTTGGCACTAATGTGAAAATAATGCCAACCTGCTAATAAACCCAACTCCATCGCATGAAGCCCAATGTTACCTCAATAGAGCATCCGTCTTTACTACTAATGCATTCTTTTCGAAGACCATTTGAACAGTAAAGAATGCACTGGAATTCGCTTTCACTCTTTTTGCCAAACATGGCAGAATGAGTTGTGCCCCTAAACTCAAAGATGAATGACAGGGTCTTTAATTTGCTAGTCACAAATTACACATGGTGGCGTTCTTGAGGTCATGGTCAAGGCTTCTTAGAGGTATCAAACAGCTGAATTCAAAAGTTTCCAAACCAGAGCGTTGACTTGTGTTATTATATTCTATTTTTCTTCTGTCTCCAAAAATTCAGAAGAAAGCTACAGTGGTATATGTGCTTCACCACCATGCACACCACTTCCTTCACAGGAAGAGTGATCGTCAAGTGTAAATCGTGCCTCACGCTGTGTGACCAGAGAAGAGCCACAAAAAAGAAAATTAAGTGTACAAATCTGACGTGTTACGCCCTCATTACGTCTTTTCTTAGAACGTTTTTTCTCAGAAGTGCAGGCATTATAATCTAAAGTTTTTTACTATTCCAAAGTTGTCAAACTATTCAGCTCTGTAAACGAGTCAAGTTTCTCACCTTCACATAAACTCACTTCTGCATAAATTTTTTGAAAACTGTAACTTTTTCCTGCACATACTTTTGATATTTTGCACATGTGGAAGGATAGCTTCACTTCACTTCCTTCACACAAGTTTTTTTGCTTTTTTTAAAGACCCATTTACCTATACCTAATCTAAACCTTATTTATGAGACTCCTATCCATATGTCTTACTTGTGTGGGTTGTTGTGTTACACTGTGTTTTACTTGTGTGTGCAATGATGCTGAGATAAGGGACAGGATATCAAAGATTCAACTGTTAGGGGATTACGTAATTGTAGAATCGAATATGTATATATTCTGCCTTACTGTAAGTTAAAACTTACATTTTGTCATTAGAGATATTTTTAGTTGTAAATAAAGGCACTTCTGTACAGGCACTTCTATACTTCTTTGACCTTTCCATCAGTATATCACTAAAAGTGATATACTGATGGAAAGGTCAAAGACATATAGATGTTATCGCATCAGTATTTATTTCTGCATTTGAATGAGTACATATTTTCTTCATATTTCAATTTTTTCCTCTTGTCAGGGCGGTATTTCTGGTTCAGATACATCAATCCAGTCCAGTGCAGCATAGTCATGCAATAGACTGTGGATCATCTTTCGGCACTCCATGATCGATATCTCCTTCCCTATTAACAGGCGGTTTATGGAAAACAGAAGAACATGTTTACAACAGCACAGGAGCCTCCAGCAGTCCTGGAGATCACTTAGTGCTTGTGTCCCTGGTAACAGACCATACATCACAGAGTCTGTGCTTATGCATGAGGTAGTTATTCCGGCCCTAATCTCCGTGCCAAGGGCCTTCAGCAGATCCTGTGCGTACACGCACTCGCAGAACAGATGGCATGTCGCCTCATCCGCGGTGCACCCTCTCGGGCAGGACTTGTATCAGTTGAGTCCTCTTGCATGCATGAAGGCTCACACTCTAACTCGCCCTTGGATGTCCTTGTGCTGGTTGGCCAGGCGCTTGGATGCGACATTTCCCCACACGTGGTCGGCTGTGGCAGAGGGGAGGGCGCCAATCATTTTGCTGATGTCCTTTGCTCGTATCTGGCACTGGATGATCTTCAGGGTCCAAGTGACTGGGGTGGCTGCCTCCAGCCTAAATTCCTTGACGAAATTCTCCACTTCTCTGTAGAACCACGGGGTCTCCAAGTTGTACAGGACGGCGCTCACCCACTCTGCCCTTCTGAGCCGCCTCCATGTCAGCAACAGTTAGAAGCGTGCCATCAGAAAGCTGGCGTGGCTCTCATCTTCGGTCCACGGGGTGCTCCTCACGCAGGGGCACACGACGATTTCCCTCAGGATGGTGGCGATGTCTGGCACTCCCTTGCCTAGCTTGTTTTGAGTCTTGAACATCGCCTCTCTCTTCACTCTGTCCATCTTCGAGGTCCAGATGAAGTGGAAGATCATTCTTGTGATGGCCTTGGCCATGCAGGTCAGCAAAGGCCACACTTGAGTAACGTATTGTAGTACTGGCAGGGTCTTGTTCCGCAGGACCAAAGACTTCCCTTCAATCGCCAGCTTCCGGAGGCTCCAGAGTCCCAGCTTCTGCCTCGTCTTCTCCAGTCTCTCTTCCCATATCTTCTCTGCCACACCTTCTCCGCCGAACCAGACTCCAAGGATCTTCAGGAAGTACTGCTTGATGGGAAATGGCATTTTCTTCATATGGCACACCCACAGACCTTTTGAATAAACTGTCTATTTTGCTCTGGAAATAGAGAGAGATATTAGAGACAGTTGGGTATAGCTTAGTTTTAGTGGCTCTGTGATTTTGAGAGATACTTCTGGTTATACCCTTGATCACTTAGGGCACTATATATCAAACATCCACAAGGTGATGGCAGGAATGCTTGCAAAAAAATTCTAACCACTGGCAATAGCTTGGGGTGGCATAGCAACCCAATGATTTTTTGCCCAACATGCCACTTCAGTTTGGACCCAGTCATATGCAAATCAGTCTTGATCCTGCTCCAATAGGAACAGTCCATCCAAAATATTTTCAGGCGGACCTTTAACCGGAACACAAGTAACCCAATACTGGTTTCTCCCTGATTGGGGCTTTTCAGTCAGGTCTATCTTGTTAAAACTTTTGTTGGGCTTAAACCTTCCTATTTATTACATGCAAGTCGCCTCTAAGGTAGGCCCTAACAGGGTGCATTGTGTTTAAAAAGTAGTGCAAATGGATGTTAAAAATTACATTTCCTGGTAGTGAAAAGCTCCTGAAGTCATTTATCACTACTGTAAGGCCTATCCCATTGGCTAACACTGGGTTACCTTATTACATTTAATAAGTGCTAACTTTAGATTGGGAGCTGGAAGCGATATGACGTTTAGACTCAAGAGAATTGCAATTTTAAATCCCCTGTAATGGTAAAGTCAAAAAATTTTAAATCTCAATTCTGAAAAACTACTTTTGGAACGTTGGCATTGTCTTTTACTAACCATTTGTGCCTTCTGCTAGTGTCCTGGGTCAGATGGCTTTGAATGGCTCTGCTCTTGGGGTTCGTATATTCTTCCCAGCCAGTACCTTCCTGGATCTGTGGACATTTCAGAAGTAGGACTGCCCTGCCACCTGAGGACTTCCCTTCTGCTACCACAGGAATTCCATGCTGCTACCAGCAGACTGCATTGCTGTCTAAAAAAGGGAAAACTGGACCTGCTTGCCATTTATCCAGGGCTAACCTGAGTGACCTCAAGGGTCAGTTGGCTGTCCTCCTGTTTAGGATACAGGGACAGAACTAATTCCAGAGGCCTCCCTGCAACTGCCTCGTTGACCTGCTGCAACTGGATCTGCCTAAGCCCTTCTGCTGGCCTCCACCTGGTGTGAGCCCTGATCCCCAAGAGGTGACCCTCAGGCCCTGGACTCCAGGCTGGCCACAGTGTCTAATCGTCCCTGCTTGACTGTGGGTTCCACCAGTACGGAAGCAGTGCAATGCAGCTCGACGCAGGACCCCACATCCCCACAGTCCCTAGCAGCTCCTGATCGGTGGCCTCATCAGAACCCATGCAGCGTGACGCAAATCGATGCAGGATCCCTCACTTGAACTGGCGTAGCACAACTCAATGCGTCACATCAAAGAGATAAACTACAATTCTTACCAAGCCTAACCTGATACCTGTATCAGTCAGCCCGTACTTCTGACGTTGCCCTAGTCTAGCATAACCAGATTACCATGAGTAGCAATTTGTGCTTTCAGGCGCTATACCTACCAAAAACCTTGAACCCGCGCATATCCGATTCTACTGATTGTATTTTTGTCATTCTGGTATTATTTCATTTAGGTACCAGAGGGTTAACCACAAGTTACTTTAGTGACTTTTGTGGCTCACCCTGACAAGGACTTTGGGTGTTGTCTGAGTGGGTGTTCCACCCCCCTCAACCAATAACTTGATTTCTTAAAACGCTGCTTTTTCCTGTGCAATTAAGTAATCAGATTGCAACGCCCTCGCTCCCACAGCTAACCCTTTTAAGTAAAAACACTTTATAATACTCTACAATAGTCCATGTAAATCCAGAGAAGGTTTTCCAAATCACTAAATGGCTTAAGAAATAGTTTCAGAATTGCTATATGGAAGGGGCATGTTTTGGGTGTCCCTTGTAAACAGCAATTCTGATCCTGTTGTGTCAATGTTTTGCTACCATAATCCGGTAGCAAAACATTGAAAAATGATCTACTCCCAAGTGGAGCGGTAACCAATTTGCAAAAGAAAAGGGGTCCCTCATTGGAACTTTTCCCCTTTGTGAATCTTGAAAAAGGTTTCAGGGAGAATAGATAGCTGTCCACGGGACCACTGACAACTCTCAATGAAACTTTTTACAAAAAAGAAATCTTTTTTGTTTTAAATGCAGTCCTGTTTCCTTTTTTTTTTTAAAACTGACTGCATCCTTAAAAGGTATATATTTCATTATGTAAACACAATAACAGACATGGCGGCCTACTGACCCTTGCTGGCAAACATCCCTGTGATTGTGGCCAATTGCAGGCTGTCGCAAATTATGACCAGCCTAGTGAATATTAATTATGCATTTTTTTCTGTGACCCCCTGTGATTCGATATTTTGTTAACCAACACAGGCCGCTTCGCAAATTACTATTTTAAATCTCAATTCTAAAAAACAACATTTAGAAAGTTGCCATTGTCTTTTCCTTACCGTTTGTGCCTGCTGCTAGTGTCCCGGAACAGATGACTGTGAATGGCTCTGCTGTTGGGTTTGTATATTCTTCGCAGCCAGTGACCGCTTTCAGTGACATGAATCCCTAATCTCTTTAGAAGATGCAGCGCTGAGTGCAAAATGTAATTATTCGTGGAGGTCCTTGATGTACCTGTAAGCGAGGCAGATCCAGCTTGCCTGGTGTCTGGCTTCAAAACATCTTCTCTCCTCATTCCATCCTTATCACTCTTGGTGGGCTCCCCAAAAGAAGAGAAGTCTAATCAAATTGGTATATTTGATGCATAAGGCTATATATGGAAGAGCAGCAACATATCCGACCCTCAAACTTGGTCAGCGGCGGCCAGCACTGATCGGGGGTGGAGGGGTGGGGGCAGAGGGAGCGGGCCTGAGGGGGGTGGGATTGAGGGTATATAAAAAAATTAATTCAACTTAGCTGCTTGCTGCCTCCTACTTGCCGCTCCTCCTGGTCGCATCTCTCCTCCTCATGCTGGCAGGAACAGGAAGCAGCCTAGAAGCACCCAGGCTCCCCTGAGCCAATCACAATGCTGCAATGTAGCGTTGTGATTGGTCTCAGACAGGGCATCAGGGCCTGAGCATGCTCTCCACCCGGGCTGTAATGCAGCCTGGGTGGAGTAGTGGGAAAGTGCGCATGACTGTTATGGTCGGCCCAAGAGGACCGACCAAACAGTAATGTGCACTTAGTGGGGGCAAACCACTTTTCGGCTGGTCTGTCAGCCCCGCTCCACCCTGCCTCGCAAAACTGCTGTGCATGAAAAAGGAAAAAATAAAATAATAATGACCGAGTTATTATATATATATATAATAATACTTTATTCGGTATAAAGAAATACCATAAAAGTGCAGATCAAATACATCATAATATAAAAACAAAACAATCAACAGCTTAAAATGATACATGTTTGATCCTTCCGTGAGTGGAAACCCCTTATCACATGAAATTCATATTAAAGACCAATGAGAGGCTAACATCGCGGGCCACAAAAGTACATATAAAAAACATCAAAATTAAGAGAGGAAAATAATAGTTTGACAGCTTAGAATTGATACATATCTGAGTTATTATCATTTTATTTTTTCCTATACTGCTAAAAAAAACAGTGGGGCGACTTCGAAGTGCTGACTCTCTCTATCTGCAAACTCCTTTCCTTAATAAATTGATTACATGGAAACAATTTTCAAAGTTGTGTTTTGGAAAGACACTTTCAGACATCACTGAATGCTAATTAGTGAACAGCAGTAAGTATTATTGTGGGTGATCTTTTAATATTGGGGACACTATTCCAGGGCTTAAGTTTGTGAGGCCTTGCAGTTACTAAATGATGTGGCACAGGGCGCATTGGTACTGTTGGCTGCATGTCATACACCATGGGAGATAAAGATGGATGGAGGTATTGGGAGATCTTTCTCAGATAATAGTAAGGCAAGAAACAGCAGCGATCCGAGATGAGGGGAACAATCTGTCAGTACATGGACGGGGCAAATGGCAGCAGCAAAAGTCGGAAATTGATATTTGAGGATGAAGTAAAGTTAATAAGTAGGAGGAGGTCAGTGGTTCTATCAGCAGTTTAATGAAGAAGAAGGGCAGGCTAGATGTGGGGCAGACATTTATGTCAGTCATTGGGAGAGAATTCAAGAATATATTTACTGAGGGACCTGCAGGCGGGCGGTGTTATCAATAGATTGGCAAGTTTTTAGAAGAAGACTGTGGAACTTCAGGGAGGCAGGACTAAGAAGGGAACAGAAGGGATTTTTTTTAGTAGAGCTTGCCAACACCTAGAAGGGCTTTATGGCGCTATGAGAAAGGAGGTATGCACAAGAGAGACAGATATGAATTGTGGAAAGTGCACTGTGTTCATTAGATCACCGATTAGAAGTAGGCCATGCACTTTCCAAGAGAGCTCCAGGCTGCTAGGGCTAGTACTTAGAAGGTGTGTGTAGTGACTTGTCCCTGCATCCATCTCTGCCTCTGACTAGTCCATGTAGAACGTTCACATGCTGTGATGATTTGGAATGTTCCCTGACTCTCTGGAGTCAGTTAACACCTGAGGCTGAGCGGGTAGGAACCTGCTCCTGGTGGGGTCCGTAGTTTATTACTTCATACTTTGTACATCTCCTTCTTATGTACTTACCTGGAATAAATCTTACAAGCTACCACTCGGACTGATTAACTTTATTCATGAACCATCACTACAGTGTGGCTACCCAATCTCTGCTTGCGGAAATGTGGAACCTTAACAAGCCCCAGTCCACTGGAATGCTCTGAATTTGGAATATCATGCTGTGAATTCTGACAATTTTTATTTAATCAAGGGAAGAAATGTGGCATACATCTTTTACCCAGCCCTACTGACTGTCTCATGCCATACAAGTCTAAAAATATTTGGCTGAGATGATGCCTTACCCGGGAGTTGTAGTAAGATTTTATTTTCTCACGCAGATCCCGATTGTTAGCCTACCCCTAATTCACAGGGCTTCTCTTACTTTTAAAACAATTTATTTACTTTTTGAAACTAGGTGGAGTCTGGCAATCTTTTCATTTTCAAACGAACTAAAAAGGGGGCACGAAACGTCCGATTTTAACGTGAAGACACCCATGCAGTAAACTGTGCAAACTATGGGTAATGTGGTACAAGAATTTCACAAGAGGTGGTGAATCTTAAATCCATCATTTATATCAAGAGCAAGAGTTGATGCGTCACCCCAGCCATCCCACGTGTTAAGTGCTAATAAAACGGCCCATCCCCATATATAAGGATGGAAAGGAGGTTTCCGAGTTCTCTGCAGTGTCAGACGTGGACAGTGCCACAGACATACTTCGCTCGAGCAGACAGGCCTTACTTGGTAAATCCGATAATATTTATACGCTTCTTGAGCTCTTTTGTATGAATATTTCGTCTGGGTCCTATTTTTTTTCTTTTATTTCAGCTGGTTTGTAGTTGTTGTACTGTACGAGTGCCAGGTGTCTCCCGTATCTGCGGAGGGCAGTCAAGGTCTTTACCGCGCGTGACGCAGACGCCAGAAGCGGCACAAAGGCTTTTTGCAACAAAGCTATTCTGTATCCAATCCTCCCCCCTTTGCCCCCGCCCATAATATAAAAGTATCCTTCTTATGTAGGGATAAAAAATATTGTACGTGAATTCAGCCCTTGTGAATTTTTTTTGCTGTAAGCACGAGAAAGTGAGGCTTCCCACACGATCAGACGTGCGGTTACTGACGGTGCGCGCAAAGCTTATTTGCACGGCGAAATAAGTGCGGGGGTGGGGGAGGCAAAACCTTTCTGGGAAGCTCGCCTTAGATGCTGCTGAATGCCTGATTGGCCGTAGTACAGGGTGTCCTTGTCTTGATTCATCCGCGTGCCTCTGTCTTCCAGCACCCTACACTTCCTGTCTCTTGACGTCACTCCTGCAGGTACAGTTTCATCCATCCTTCCCCCCTTCGTCACTGCCTCATATGTTTTCTTTCCCCCTGTTCTTTCCTTTTTCTGCCTTACTCTCATCTGATCCAGGTCAAAGTGACAATTAAAAAAGTACTGGTACCCAACATAGAGAGCCAGTGCCAACCAATGGCACAAATGAATCCCTGGGTGCATTCGCCTGTCATCGTGGGTCACCAGTACTCTTCCACAACCCTGTGAAAGTGTCGCCCTTAATGTAACCCGTGCTTGTGGTCTCCCTTACTGTGATTCCGGCAACATTCTAGCAACCAGTGTGCGCCTGTAGGGCTATGGTCCTACTTCTGAGGTGTGGTCAGTGGTTGTAGCGGGTAGGGTGTCTGATATTTCCCCTATCGCTGTCTATTTTGCTCTCTGCTCACTTGTCTTAAGCACTGTTTTTTAAAGTCGGACCTAGAGAAAGCTTTAGATGTTTAACCCGCCTCATATAATCAGAAACTCTCAGAAATAAAAAAAATATAGACCCTCATAGAGGAACATTTGGGTCAACACTTTTTTATCCCTTGGTCTGTTCAACTGTCATACATATTTTATTTACACCCACCGCGGCATAGAGCTTGGCCATTGGATCGGCCCACGTCACCCAATGTCTTTATTCCACTGTCAGAGAAAGCATTTTGCCTGACGTCACAAAGTGTGGCATTGTCGTATAGAATGTAGAATGTTGGGGAATGGCACAGGCCAGTATTATGTTTGAATGTGGTGACAGGCAGTTTGGGGGAATACAAGCAGAGACTGGGTGAGCGCCACTCTTCACTTGGCACTTCTATAATAAATTTGCACTCTAATCATCTACTGAGGAGCTGTCTTCTTTTATTTAAAAAATGGTGACAAGCGGTAAGCAGTAAAGTGCCAATTGAAGTCTGAAGAGCTGTGTTCTATACATCCTTACTCTTACAGTGAGGCCTCTGGGATTGCTGTGCGTGGAGTCTTCTGCTTGGACCACCGCAGGACTTGTGGTGTAGGCAGTGAGGTCATCTTGCACTAGAGAACTAATGGTGCAGGTGGTGAGGTGTTGCGACCTATGCACATGTGTAGATTGGAGCCAAGAGCATGTGTGGTGTATGCTGCACATGATTTTTTACACGAGCAGCCATTCTGAATCGGGCTTACTCCGTGACATCATTACGCGATGTAGTGGCCATTTTGATTTTGCCTGCTGTTGCGGGAATTGTGCTTTGTACACTGTAAGCTTAGATTATTGGCAATTCTTTATAATTCTGAGTGGATCCGTGTTGGTCTGCTCAGCTTTAGCCTGCACACCGGAAATGGATTACATTTTTGAGCAGTTCCACTGTGAGCCGCTCACCTTAGATCTGCACACCGTTAAGCCTGCAATTAAGTGGCAATTGCTTATACTTCTGAGTCGATCTTCGGAGATCCGCTCACCTTATTCTGTGTACTGTTAATTGGGAGTTAGGCTTCCTGGTGAATACCATTTAACTCACCCTGTGGGCGAATTATAGAGTGAATTTACAGTGAATCACTTACCTTCAACTACTGTTGATTTGCATATCTTTGTGTAAATAACATAAATACAGCCAGTACTAACAGGTATCAGAAGTGCTGGTATACGTGTGCAAGTGTAGGACTGTCATTTGCGCATATTTTGCACACCTTGTTGATTTTACATTCAGCGTCCTGCTATTGTTCTGGAACATGGCTTCAGTAAATTCTCCACCATTTTTTTGGGCTGAGCCTGGGGAGCCACCGATTGAGTGGGAATGTTGGTGGACTTATTTGAGGCATGCATGGAAGTTCTTGAGGAGGAGAAATGTTCAACTGTATTTAGCCTTGTTAAAACATAGACTGGGGCGGTTGGTCTCAGAGAAATTTAAAATGTACCACCCCTTGAAAATCCAGGACATATTGATGTTTACCAAGTTTCTAGAAAATAAATACATGAAAGTTATGGAAGGAGGATAAATGTGGTGTTAGAAAGGTTCAAGTTTCATACTGGGGCTCAGCTGAATGACAAATCTATTGATCAGTTTGTAGCAGCACTTAGAGGACTAGCTCTTATGTGCAAGTTTGAAAATATGTCTTATGACCAGGTATTGAGAAACCAACTGCTAAAGAAGATGAAATCTAAAACAATACAGGAGAAGTCATGGACTTGTGGTGAAGGTAATTTGAAAACTGCTTTGGAGGCAGCCAGGAGTATTGAAGTGTCTGCGAAGTGCATCGTGGCTGTAAGGAAGGAATCCAGCATTAGTAAGGTACAATCTGTCAGTTCTATTGCGTCAGTGAAAGAAAGGAAAAAGAAAGGGAAAAAAAACAATATAAAGAGAACTGGTACAAAATTGTGTTAAAGGTGTGGGTCAAGTGAACATTTGGCTAACTCCAAAACGTATCCAGCTGTGCAAAAAAAGTATAGTTCATGTAAAATAAAATAGGTCATTTTAGCAGGGTTTACGAAGGGGTAAAGAAAAATGTAAGCTATGTATTGGAATGTGATGAAGGGGAGGTGGAAGGAAGTATACAATGTGTGGTGCTAAATGTACAGGAGGGAGGAGACATTTGTAAAGGAAGTTCTGTGAAATGACCTACGTGTAAACTAAATGTTGATGGATGTAAGATATAAAAATGTTATGGTGGACTCATGTGCTTGGTACACCATCATGAGTGAATGTATGTTTTGGCAAGATAGGGAACCGTATCCATTAGATGTGTGTGCAGGAAGTTATATAGGTCACAAAATACCTATTGTGGGATTTGTGCATGTACAAATTAAATTTAACCAGAAGAAATGTTATAAGAAATTGTTAGTTGCTGAAAAAGTGGAATTAATTTTGGGATGGCCCCACATTAATGAGCTAGGAATTTAATTAGATCTTAGTAGGAATCCACCAGTTTATGTGTTGCAAGAATTAAGGGGCATATCAGCAACACCCGGCGATAATTATCGCTCAGCGCTCTTAGCGTGAGGATAATTATCGACGGGTAACGTGGATTTTTATCGCTGAGATAGCGTGCTATTAGCAACGCTAATCTCCTCAGCGATAAAAATCCTCACGCTAACTGCCTAACGTGAGATTATCGCTGGAAACTCAGCGATAATCTCACGCAATGTGGCGTTAGCTTGCTGATAAGGACTCACACACTTATCCATGATATCCACCCTCCACAGGATATCATGGCTAAGTCAGTCCTGAAGCAGGCGTAAGGAAAGTAGCGATAACAGGGGTTATCGCTACTTTTCCTGATGCAATGATTCATAGCGTGGGGCTTGATGATAGGAGAAATGTCGCTTAGCGACATTTCTCCTGTCATGTTAGGTCAGGAACGCCCACTTTGCATCTCATTAGAGATGCAAAGCTGGGCGTTAGGGATCCCCACGCTAAAGCAAGGTTTCACGCATTAGCGTGGCCTTGCTAATTAGGCGATAAAATTATCGCCGCTTTTCGGCCGAAAACGGCCGCAAAAGTGGAGATAATTTTTATCGCCTGCTTGTAAATATGCCCCTAAGTGAGGAGGGAGTAGAATATGAAGATCTTAAGGAGAAATTCCCAGCAGTGTGTAAGGAATCCTTGGGAAAATTGAAGGGGTTTAAACACAAAATGAAACCACAAGAACATAAGTCTGGTGAGACAGAAATTGCGTACTGTACCGATGAACTATAGATCCAAACGTATGGGAATGTGGAATGACGTGTGTAAAGGACATAATTGAACCAGTAGAGAGTTCAGATTGGATTTCACCCGTAGTGCTATCACATAAGGCTAATGGAGAGTTACACTTATGCATAGACTTAAGATTTATGAATGTGGCTATCTGAGTGGATACTTTTCCATTACCTAATTTACTTACTTATCATCTGTAAGTCATGCAAATGTTTTTTCAACAATTGATTTGTCTGGTGTGTATCACCAGATTGAGCTAGAGGAGGATTTGAGGCATTTTACTGCCTTCATAACAACTGAAGGGGCTTTTCAATACATTAGAATGACTTTTGGGCTCGCTACAGCATCAGCCGTATTCCAAAGGGAAATGGCAAAATTGTTGGCTAATGTGGATGGGGCAAGAGTATTTCAAGATGACTTCCTGGTATTTGGGAAGGATAAGACTACCTATGATATCATTTTCAATCGGGTGTTATCAATTTTGAGTTACTAGTGTTTTACAGTAAAGAGTGGGAAGTGTACGTTTGGTAAAGTCCGTGTGGAGTATTTGGGCAATGAAATGTCTAAAGAGGATATTTACTCTAAAATTGGCCATGTAGAAGCAACAGTGAATGCTTCTGAGCAAACTTGCCAGGAGCACTTGATGTCCTTCTTGGGCTTTATTGAGCTCTATTCTAGGTTTATAGGAAATTACTTTATGAAAATGGAACAACTGAGGAAATTACTCATGAGGAATGCTAAATTTAACTGGGGACAGAAGCAAGCCAAATGTTTTGCAGGTATCAAGGAAGAGATTTTTCAACTCCCTGTTTGAAACCTTTTGAAATGAATGTAGACAGTATTATATCAGTGGACGCTAGTGGTTACGGTACTGGGGCAGTTTTAGCTAAAAAGAAAGAGAAGGACAAGTGGATTGTGGCATATGCTTTGCATACTTTGAACCACGGAGAAAGCAATTAGTCCATAATTGAGAAAGAATTATTAGCAGCAGTTCAGACTATACATTCGGGGACGGTAGTTTAAAATATGCACAAATCATAAACCCTTAGTGAATATACTTAGACTGGGGGATGTAAGCAATGCATCTCTCAGGTTAGCGAGGTTGGCCTCCAAGATGCAAATTTACCACTTCAAAATTGAATTTGTTCCAGGCAGGCACAATGTGATTGCGAATGGATTGTCACGACGTCCTACATGATATGAGACCACAGAAGAGGAGGGAAAGCAAGTGGAGTGCGATGTACCTTTTACATATGAGGATGTGTTGTGTGGAATGAGTGGAATTGTGGACAATGAGGAACTGTTATCAGAGGACATTTGGCAACAGAAAATGAAGAAGGATGTTGGATTACAATTGGTTACGACATATATCACTAATAAATGGCTGTATGATAAGGGGGACAATGCCACTTTTTGGAAACTTAAGGAGGAGTTGTCCTTATGCAATGACGTGGTATTGAGAGATGATAAGATTGTCCCTCTAATAGGGGTACATAAAATGTTGGTGAAAAAAAGTTATGCAGCACAACGTGGTAGGTCCAGCACGAAAAGGAAAATTGAGGAGACATTTTGGTGGCTGGTAAACGATGTAATAGGGATCATTGGGTGAGGAATTGTATATTATGTGCACAGAGGGACAAGATAAACCATGCAAAGTACCTTTGACCACTGTGGAGTTACCGGACAGACTTTGGAGGAAATTAGCTATAAATTTCATGGGACCTTTTTCCACATTACCAACCACGGAATGTTGCGCTATGGTACTGATAGATTATTTTAGCAAATGACTGGTGGTTTGGATGGTCGGGAAGGTTACTACGGATGTGGCAATAGAAGTTTTGAAGGAATTGTTTGCGAGGGAAGGTGTGCCAGAACTGTTGGTATCAGACAAAGGGGTGCAGATAATATCTGAAAAGATTAAATTGTTTTTGAAGAACCTTGGTATTAAACACTCCAGGGTGGCACTGTATCAACCCACTGCGAATGGTAAAGTTGAAAAGTTCAACAGGGTCATTAAAAAAGCAATTCAACTGGTATTAAAATCTGGGATTCCTTGGAAGAAGTCATTGCAGAGTATGCTGTTGCATATGATAACACCACATTCAGTTATTGGGAAAAAGCCTTTTGAACTTTTAAGAGGGAGGAAACCGACCACCAGTTTAGTGCTGTGGTGGTTAATGGAGAAAATCTGTAAGAAATTTGTCAATGTACGGGGCAGTGAAATGAAGGAAAGAGTGAATCAGTATCAGCTATGCACAATACCATAGTACTCATGGTGATGATCCTAAGGTAATGGTAGGCCAGTGTGTGCGTGTTAGATCTGGTATCTATTGGTGGGGTCAACTCTCACTTTGTGGCTTTTTTCCTCCTGTTTGGGCCTTGTTTTGCTGGCTTAGGACTTTGAGTACTTTGATACTGCCGTTCAGTGCCAAAGCACTGTGTCTATCATATACATAATGGCGATTGGTGTATGCGTGATTGGCTGATTTGTGTTAGCTGTGAGGCCTCTGTCCAGTGGTATGACATATACTTAGGGCATGTGACTCAAATGCTACCCTGGGGGCCTGCAGCACTGATTGTGCCACCAATGGAGGTAGCTCTTCAAACGTGCCACATGTTTGCCATGGCGGGGCCTGTGTGTGCAGGTTACTGTTACACAGCTTATCATTTAAAAGTTACTTGCCAAAGTTCTGCATGTCTCCCACTATCTGCGTACTCCCTGGGGTAAGGTGCGGTGTAGGGAAAAGGTAGGGCATGTGCATGTGTGCACTACATGCCCTAGTAGTGAATACCACTGGCTAGTGAGTTCAGTACTGTGAGGCCTGATTCTCACAATTATTAATATGAAGGATCAATAGAAATCCTATTGAGCTGTATTTCCTACGTGCTGAAGAGTAGCAGTATGGTGTTTGTATAGATGTATTAGTAATGAAAAATCCTCTTCGGTTCGACAGTGGATTTGACATTACTAATGTAGAAATGCCACTTTGGGAAAGCGGGCAATTCAATGCTTGTGCCTCTCTGTGTGCCTGTTGACCTGTCTACAGTCCAGATCTGGGTGCTGGGGGACACCTAAATCTGTGCATTCCTGATATACAGCCATAAACTAGGGGCACTCACAGGAAACTGCAGACTTCTGACTCTAAGGGGCATTCCTGGGATGGATAAGAGGGGGCGGAATTGGAACCCGCGTTCTAAGAGACAGGGTCCTGGCCCCACTAAAGACATTGATCAAGCCACCCAGTGAAGGATGGCAGACAAGACTACATTTAGAGGGGGGCTCTGCATTTTAAAGGTTGCCTTTTGAACTGATGCCATCTTCAAAGGCCATTGTGGGTATAACTGGTGAGACACTTTTGAGGTTGGAACCATACTAAACTGGTTCGATGCTGGGACATCGACAAGAGGAACCACTGGGGCTGGAGGGACTGCAACTGGATTATCTGCAGACTTGTGGTGGCCTGGAGCTTGTTGTGCTCTAGGAAGTGGACTATCAATTGGTTGATTTTGCCTGGATGTTGTTAGCCTGCAGCTAATTGCCAACGGCCATAGCCCTGATACCAAAGCACTCCAAGGGCCGGTTGGCTGGCTTCCTGTCTAAGAGATCCCAGGGACAAAAATGATCTTTCTGTTTCCATGAGACTGTAAAGACCGTGTAGGTACTGTGGTGGAAATGGGTGGAGGTTATCGTCGGTTGGGACAAGGATCGTCCTTACGTATGCGGTAATCACAATGTGCAGAGGAAAAGTTCAATATGCTCGTAAAGAACAGCAGCCCACCTGGGGTGCCGTAACGTGAGGAGTTCGAGGAGTGCTGGGGAAGTTTGCCGAGTCTGAGGAACCCGAGCTTGCAACTGGAAACCTGCGCTAGCTCACCCTTCGTAGCGTGCAGTGTCTGAGGAATGTTGGAAAACGTCTGCAGACCTGAGCTAGAAGCCTGGACTGTCTCCGACCTCCAGATCGGGAGGACAACATAGCCTGACATAGCAACCTTAGTCTGAGGTCGCTGGTTCCCTCCTCCCGGACCCACGCCACAAGGTACTCTGCTTTTGGTAACATTGTGACTAGAACCGAGGGGTCTCGTTGTGCCTTGTGTGCACCCACAGCTGGCTGCCTGGAGCAACTGTGGCTCGCACCTGGGTGGGAACATTTCTCCAAATTGGAAGCACACCAGCTTCCGGTGTCAATCTTTTGCCTATGGGGGAAAGCGATCCCGCACTCGTGAAGCTGCCGCTGGGTGCCTTGACGGCCTAATCTGGATGGACGAAACCCAAATAACTGTTTCCTTCTGCTTTTGGTGGTCTTGACAATTTAAATAAAGTGTCGTCGGCAAGTATAACGTGTATAATTTGCTGGTGTAGTTTGAGTGGCTGAGGAGCTGGGTCACAAGGCATAGTCCAAACCTGTGATTTCTTGACCATTACAACTGTATTGGGTATGGGATATTTGGTGATGTTGTAGATCATGTTAATGTGCTAGCTGGAAAGTGAACAGCCTGCATATATGTTTCTATCATTTTTAATGTGGGAGGGATTGCTTGAATCTTGAATACCTCGGGGAAAGGATACAAATGGATTTGTGTCACTTTCGAGGCTGAGGGTATAACGGGAAAAAGTGAATTCCTATAAAGGGTACATATATGTCTATGAAGGGTACATATATGTCCATGCCGTTCTGGTGCTAATGGGAATGTTTTACAATTGCATATAACTGTAAAGCATATATCCAGCATATATAATGTGTATGTCATTTTGATTTCAATATGTGGGTCTAATACAAAGACCAGTGTTTTATACTTATGTTGTGGAGTCTTTTTTGTAGTGCACTCTGTGTGTTGCGAGGGTGGTGCTGTGCCAATACTATACACTTTGACGAAAATAAGCCTGATCTATCTGTGCCAAGCTACCAAAGGGTGAGCACAGGTTATCTAACGGGAGTATCATACTCATCCTATCTAGGACGGTGGAGTCTGTCTAGCTGCGGTGCATCCCATCAACCAGAACCTGCTGGGTCTAACAGTGCGTATCAAAAAATCTAAGATTTGCTGAGAAGGGAATCCTCGTTGGTCAGAGCCATTAAATATTAGTAAAGTATTGGGGAGCGCTGTCCTGTTTGGGGATGGAAAGATATGGGGCCCCATGCATCAAACTAAAAATCGGTTGCAAACGGCCAGATTCTCAGAATCTGCCACTTTGCGACCAGTATTTTTGCATTTGGGATGCATCACTCCAAATGCAAAAATCGGAAATTGCGATTGCATTTAAAGGAATTTTCTCACCTTAGAAAGTATGATGCAAAGGCACCCACAATTCATATTACTTTATTATATCCAAATTATCAGAGGTTGTTTTCTAAACCTCATCTGCCTCCTATAAGCATGTTATAAAAGTGCTAATGAACGTTCTAGAGTGCATCATTATTGAGAAAATTCTCCTGCTCGTTTTTACCGCAACGGGCTACTGTTTTATGTTAAAGCCCCCATTAGACTACACAGTGTACTAGTGAAGTCAGTAACATGTTTGCCCTCACAACTAGTCACAAACAATTTTGAATTGGGAAAGGATGTGCCGTTACGACTGGAATTGCCTGCTTTGGCCCTGGGGCACCACGTTCGAATCTCGACATCCACACAACATCCTGTGATTCTGGGTAAATCGTTTAATGTCCTTAATGTGCATAAAATTATAAATGACCTAGTATAATGTAATTGGTGCTCATGTAAAGCGCTCCGATGGCGGACTTGGCAGTAAATATTGTGAAAATAAATAAATATTGAAAAATAAAATCAATTAAATATCGCTAAGCATCTTCTTCATCTGTGTTGAATATTTTCAACATTTTTTGTTGTGGGCCTGATGCTTTTTAAAAAATTTTTTAGAGAAAGCAATCTTCGACAAAATGTTTGCAAGAAGTTGGTTGATCTGGAGGTTTAAGATCACATTTCGAAAAGGATTCATGAATCTAAACACTCCAAAATGGTAATGATATATTCATCTGGGGATCAGTTCCACGACAGGATGGCAGTGTGTGATGGAAGCTCCCCCTTTAGAACCGCCGTACTCTAAGAATCACCAAGAGGTGGCCGCCTTGCATGCTCAATGTCTAGTAAACCGAGATGCTGCGAACAAAGTGCAACTGGCAGAGGAATAAAGCGCCAAAGTTAAATAAAGCTAAGCCCCTTAGCATAAATATAAGCCTCCATGCATGCATTTGAACTCTGCTCTACACTATGACGTAAACCGTTTTCCACAAAGTCCAATTTAAAGAAGGTAGTGAGGGAAAGGCTTTAAATCAAAGGCCCACAGTGGTTTCAGAAAGTGTTCTTAGCCACTATCAAAGTGCATTAAACATAAAACTACACTTCAAAAATGTATGGGGTATAAACCCACACAACGAATCTCTAGAATTCTTTTCATATCCAATAAAAGTGAGTTAAACATGGCAACTTTGGGCATCTTTGTCCATTTTAATGTTTTGTAAATTCGAATATGAAACAGACTGGAAATGAATGAAGAACTTAAAAAGGTTTGAGTGAGGGTCGAAGTGCACGATAGTAAAAAAAAGTATCATATGTTAGCTGAGCTTTTGATGGCAAAGTGCATTTTTTGCTTTCACTAAATTTGTAGGGGGGGGCAAAAGGTCTGTACCAGGGATCTCCAACCTTTTCTATAATAAGAGCTACTTACATTAATCAAAAATTATCTTGAGCTACTAATATTGCTATAGTGACCACATCAGACAAGATTTCAATAGTGCCCTCCCTATGCAAGATGACCAGCAGTGTTCACCTCAGTGAATGAGGCATGCTTGGCGGCCCTCATTTACAAAAATGTTTATCAATGTGGAACACCTCTACATGTGTAATACATAGCAGCCATGGTTACATTGCCCCTAGCACCACATTAATAATATTAGTAATGGGTCTTCAATTTCACATAAGCTATCATTCAAACATCAGCTTTAAATATATTTTGGAAATTAAAAAAAATTGTGTGCAAAATTCGAGTGATCAATTCTGAAAATACACACATTTTTGTCTCATATACACACTTTTACTTTTGGTATACATACCAAAGCAACCAAGAAAAGCTTCCAATTTGTAAATTGGTCTGCACCCAGGAGAGCTACTTGCTAATAAATTGGAGAGCCACCAGTAGCTCAAGAGCTACTCTTTGGAGAAGCCTTGTCAATACCAACTGGCTCATGAACACAGTAGGCTCTTAAAGTAGAATGTATGGATGGATTCTAGGCTCTAAGCAAAGGGAAGCAGGTAGACCGAAAGCCTTATATTTTGGACAGACCATTACTGTCCTACGTGGGCTCAATATGGCCCTCAAGGGAGTCATGGGTCCTCGTCAAAAAGTTAAGAAGGCATTTTGGACAAAGTCTTAGAGAAGAACATTACTATTCACAATCACATTAAAAGGGCTCAGCTATCATGCTAGGGTTTCCATCTAGGGCACCCTAGCTCATCCCCACATTTGAACCCAATACATGCAAACAAACACGCCCACTGCCTCCTGCTGTAGCAAGTCTCTCATAGTTAACAAAGAATAAAGGCAGGGCCTCTAGACTTATGCGATAGTACAGCTGCAGAGATTTCTGCAAAATTATAGATTTGCCGCATCTGCCACATAATCTGCAGATCTTAACAAAAAAAATGTAGTTTCTAGCTCAAACGGTTCAAATTGTTACTCATGATTTAGCAACACATGTTTCTGCGCGGTGGAAGGCCCTGTGGAAAGCTGGACTGGTCACCTTTCTGTTGCTATAGTACGGTGTTAAACTGGTATTAATGAGGTGTGACCAAAGCCTAGACAATGTTACCAAGTTTAAAAGTGACGAAATAATGAAGTAATACTATTGCAAAATGTGCTGCATTATGGAACAAAATTTGCCTTTCCTTGCCGCATAAGTTACTCGATCATGCCGCATAATTTGGCCCTCTCCTGTCACATAATTCTAGTGGCTCTGAATATAGGCAAACACAAGTAGTTAATGCCAGCGTTCAGATTGGCTTTGCTAATCTCTAAATTCCAGACAGGATGTTTACAAATAATATATGCATAAATTGTGCATAGAGTTGGCTCTTTGAGGTGAAGCAGTCGGAGGGACCCTCTTTTAACAATTGTTCTACTTCCAGTAATTTTCTTTGTGCAGTAAATACACCCCTCTTCCTTTTGCAGCTGCAATCTCTCAGAGGCGATTTATTTAAACGTTTCAAGGAATTTATTCACAATTCCCTGAATTTCCCATTACTGGTTCATCTGGACGGCAAACTGTGTCAACCAACCAAACAAAAAAATGAAAAGCAAAAGAGGAATACCTAATCCAGGCCTATAGCGCCTCCCTCTCCCTTGTGAAAATACTTTTAAGACTGGGGACAGGCTACACAAAGAACGACAGGACCTGGAATGTGTTCTAGGGTTGGTGTCTGACCATATAGACAGAATAATGCATTGTAGTCAGGGCACTCTTGCTGAAGCCTTTGCTTAGCCACTGCCTACTTCCTGGCCATATTGCAGCCTCTCTGATGGTCATTCCCAACAACAGGCGATGGAACATGCAGAGAGACCACTACAGCTCTTTCATATTCAGTGGATGGTGTGGCCCGCTGCTCACCACTGCAAGGGAATGAAGGCACTGACATGAAGTTCTGGCACAACCCTTGACTGTATTGATGTATGACGTGAGCTCTGGATGCAACAAAACAGATGCAGAGCACATATATTGAATGTAGATTATTTGGGGGGGACACTTGTGTGCCACTGCTCAGGACGAGAGAGTTATACGCAGCCTTTGGTGGAAGGCAGTTATTTCTACTACCCTGCAAACATCATTTATGGTTCCAGGGGGAAGCCATATGTTTCTTTCAGAGTATGTTGAGCACTGAGCCCAGCTCATGTACAACTGTATTCTGTTGTGGTCAGGAGGATGTTTCCTTTGTGGATCTTGTGCTCCAGAGCAGAAGCCTCACAGTCGAATACCATAGATGTGCACAATGGGACAAATGCGAATCAGATTTTAGGATGTCCATCTGAAACCCAGCAAATAAAACATGTTCATATGTATGGTGAATGATTCCTGCATGCCATGAACCATCTCTCAAATGAAGAGCGAGCAAATTGGCAGGAATACTAAATACTGGGAAGATCCAAGACCCATGTCCCACGAGTGGGTAATAATAGACACACACGAGGATTTCCAGTTTGCAGCACTTTTAGCGGCTAATATTTGTCCTACTCCTGCGTAGCGGCTGAAATAAATGTGCATTTATTGTGGATAATCAATGCTCTTCGATAGCACAGGTCACAGCAGCCTCATCCACCACAACCTTATGCTGCCAAAGGAGAACGTCCATTGTGAAATGATGGGTGTGAGGCATCCATGCAGTACAGTCGAGGTGCACTGGTGCTCTGTATGCAAATGATTCCCCACCATCTGGTGACAGCATGTGTTCCTTGGCCTAAAACCAAAGATGTGCCTGTGGTTATTCTTGTAGTTCTTCCGCTGTTTTCAGTACACTGGCTAGAAGTGATACTACAGGCTTCACAGTCCACACAAGCGACTCCATCACAACCATGCAGGCATGGGTGGAGCATGCTGGTGCTTTTTCACCTCACCCCCACCTCTTTCCTGAGACCTATTGTGCCCAGGAGCTCATCATGTCTTTCCCTCTCCTAACTGTGTCTTGCATGGCACCCCAATCCTGTTCTGCTTGCTGTTACCTGACCCTCATCTATCGATCACTTACCTGCCCCCCCCTAAACTCAACATGCCTTCTCTCGGTCTACTTCCCTGTCTTCTGCTTATTGTGGGTGTCCTGATTAAACCCGGGTTCTCGTGCACGCTAGAGGGTTTGCGTAGGGCTTTCTTTATGAGTGCAAGAGAGAGTACTGGAGCCCAGCTACGTATTCCGACCCCACTCCACACATGCTATCTAGAGCAACCAGGCCCACTGCTTTGGGGAGTGGAGTCTGTGCACCATCTCCTGTTATCTTCTACTCCACTCCAGTACAGTGGCAGGAAAGAAGGACCCTGCAGAGCTGGTTGTGAGTATATGCTTGTCACAGTAGGCCCACTGCTGCCTTCGTACTGTAGGACAGCGCAAGACGGAAAGTTACAAAATAGAAGTAGTTTAGGTATTACCTGCTGGATACCCTGTTTTGATACTGGCATCTGAACTCTACTACCCAGAAATTAAGTAGGGCAACAAACCTAGACGTATGCACAGAACACACGAGCATTTGGTGGTTAGGTATGAGCCCAACAATCTACTCCACCTAGCTATATGGAGGCTATGTAGCTGGTGACAGAGCTACTTCCCTTTTTAGGGTACAAAAACGTCCCAAGGAGTGATACCTACCAGCAGCATTGATCCAACATTAAGAAGCGGGAGGGCGGAGTCTGGCTGCCAACAGAGATGGATGCCTGATCCCAGAGCTCCACTGTATGGGGATGCCCTGGGAGGGTCAGCGCTGACGCCAAGCGGCCTGAGGCCACCATCCTCCCCGCAGAAGAGCCTGGACTTACGGTGTTGTCCAGGGAGAGAATCTGATACCGGATCGCGGGGAGATCCACAGAGCATCACGGCCTGCCCTGGGTAGTCTTACACAACTCGGGGGCTGGTGTTCTCTGATGGGCCGCAAGATGCAACACCGCAGACCGGCAGCATCGAGCCACCTGAACCTCTGCTAAGCCACCGCTGAGCCCCCGCAAACATAACCCCAGGACTAGGGGCTACGGTGATGACCTGCTATGTCCTGCCTGCCTCTACATATGGCCCGGGCCCTGAAGCCTCACAGCCAGGGTGAGGCTCTGAGAGTGCCAGACAGGCCCAGGAAGGCCCACCCAACTCCATTGCTAGAGGCACCTGGACAGCCGTGCGGAGCACCTCCGTTATCAGGGCAATCCTCTGCTGGATCACACCTAGACCCTGCGGCCATCCCCTGGGCGAGGCTAGAAGGCAGCCTGCTACTCCCCCTCCAAACTGGGCGGACGGCCCCTCCGGAGCAGGGGCACAAGCAGCATTTAATATTTGACTCTTAACTACTGACGCATGTTGCACGGTCTGCTCTGCGAGATGAGTGTCGTGCTCTTGTGGCCCCGAGAGCCCCGGAATAGCTGGGACCCGCACAAGACGCCGTGCCCTGCTCCCCTCCTGATTGTGCCTTCATCACGGTGAGGCCCCACGGAGCCACTGACCCTACATGACCACCATCCCCCATGAATTGGGGACTGCGGGGTGATACCACTACATTGCTGACATTTTGAACCCTCCTGAAAGGACACCACTACACTGCGGGCATGATGGACCCTCCTGGATGGAGCCAACGCCACATCCAGTCCTGTCAGGCCCGAGCGCAGTCAGTGCAATGCTTAAGTGGAATTAACTCTGGACACTGAGACCTGCAGCCCTTTCCGTCCTGCCACTGCAGGCGCTGTGGAGGGATCACACCTGGTGCGTCCAATGCAGGGTGCTGGGAGACCCCCTTCCAGTTAGCCTCTGACTGAGCCTCATGTCACCATCACACCTGCCGAATCTGATCACTTCTGTGGGGTGCCAAGGCCACACCCTCTCTCTGACACTGTGCCATCAGGGGTCCAACACGTCGGCTGGCAGCGGAATCTTCTCTGATACCTGATGCCACTGCACTGAAGCACCTGTAGTGGGGAAGCCACTGATACAAAGCTCACCAGGCGCACTCTGGTAACTCTCAACCATGGTCCCACTGTCGCGTCTATGCCCAGCTTTGGTGGTTTGGGGCCCCTTTGGACTGACTCGCCTCATGCAGTTCTCCTAGGAAGTCGTCACCAGTTCGAGCCCCTCTTCTGTCCAATAATCAGCAGTTCGACTGCCAGAGCCAGATTAGGACTGTCAGCTAATTGTCGCCCAGCACAGGAGGCTACATGGCCCGTGATGGCCTTAGGGAAACTGAAGACAACTGCTCTTCACAGAGGTGGTCTCCCAGGCTAAGTCCAGACCCTCCCCATCGAGTACCAAGGAGGCCACAATGGACCTGATCTTCAAGAAGGTGACTGCACAAGGACTTGAAGATGACCGGATCATGATCTGTGCTGAGATCTTCAGCTTCCACTACAAGGTGGAGGCTCTGGACCACCGCCTGTCCTCCCTGGAATCCAGAATTGAGCTTCTCTCAGACAGGGACCAAGAGCTCTGCTCCCTGGATGGGAAGATCATGGACCTTGTAGCCTGGAATCCCAGAGACAACGTCCACTTCTTTAGCATCCTAGAGAAGGCGGAAGGCTTAGTCGTGCCCTCCTAGGTTGCTCCCTTCCCTAGTTTTCTCACCGCCCTATTTGCCCTTGGACCTCTCAAATGCAGTGCCCCTCCAGGCTTAGACCCACTGATCACAGTTTTAGGGTGCGTTGTCCCTAGATATTCTAGGTTTTGTGTTTCCAAGTGACTAGCTCTTTTTTTATTTTCTCTCCTCCCACTCTCTCCACTACCTTCTTTCTCTTACTCCATCTCTATTCCTTGTCTCGATTGGGTTTCTAACCCACCTAGCCGGCCACTAACTCTGGCTGTTTCTTCTCCCCCCGCCCCAGAACCTGTAGGAGTCTTACCCCCACAACTCCCCTCCGTTTCCCTTTTCTTACTCCTATTGAGTCGGCCCACAGAGACTGACAGGCCGCTTCAATTCCTCCACGTTCCTCTCAGGTATTTGCTCCCCCTACTAGGGACCTACAGCTGGCGATTCCATCCAAATCTGCCTTCCACTTTCTCTCCTGGACTGTTTCCAACCGCACGCACTATGTGTAGCTCAAAAAAATACTAACAACTCAACTCCAAGCTTGTGGACATAGCCCTCCACCAGGAGACGCACCACAGGGAGGGAGAGGAGAAGCTCTGGCGGGACTGGGTGGGCAAGGAGATACAGCAACGAACAACAGATGACTCGACGGCCTCCTAAAATGCGGTGTGTCCATATTGATTCACAGGTCACTGCCTCTTAAGGTGCTCAAAACACGGGCCGGCCCTGACTATTTTTTCAAAACTGAGGTTGGGTGGTTAGGTTATATGCATCGGTTCTGTGTACGCTCCAACATGCCCGAAACATGCCTTCTTTCTACAGCGGGCAAGGATTCTGACGGAGATAAACACGGTTTGCGTACCCTGCCTCGCGGAATGATGGAAGAGTGCTGCTCGAGGGAGCAATAACTAAATAAAAGATCTTGCAGGTCATCTCGAACTTGCCCTACCACAAGGCCCCAGGAGAGGATGGCTTCCCACCAGAATTCTATAGGTGGTCCATACCTGAGGTGCTGGATCTCCTTCACGAAGCCTTTGCTGCGGCAGACCATTCGGGCTCCCTGGGACTACTTTACGACAGAGCCCTGATATCAGACTTCACCAAACCAGGGAAAGACACCCTCTTCTGCAGTAGCTCCCCATCCCATCTCCTCGCTAAACAGGGATTTTAAGATCCTGGTCAGCATCCTGGTGACCTGTCTCAAATGGATCCTCCCCTCACTTATTAACCGCACGCAGGTGGGGTTTGTCCTGGGCTGCTCGTCGTGTAACTACCTTTGGACATTGTCTCAATCATTCTGGATGGCGACGGACCTGCTGGAGGAGAACTTGGCACTGTCATTAGATGCAGAGAAGGCCTTCAACAGGATAGAATGAGACTATGTGTTCTCCGCAATGTGGAAGTTTGGCCATGGTGAGTAGTTCATTTCCAGAGTGCGCTGACGCTATGACAGTCCCTTGGTGCAGGTTAACTGAGTGGTTTCCTCTCTGACCCTTTCCCAGTCCATGAGCCAGGGATGGCCACTCTACCTCCTGCTCTTTCTCCTTGCCATGAAGTCCATAGATGTAGCCTTGCGCAAATCAGATCAGATCGTGGATATACCCACACCCGCGGGACCCTTGACATTTACCTGTACGCGGATTATATTCTGCTCAGTCTCTTGGTCCCGTCCTCCTCCATACCTACTGTACTGAGGGTCATTGACACTTTCGCAACCATATCTGGCTACAATGTCAACTGGGAGGATATCAAGTCACTCCTGCTATCGAGGGTCACTACGTGTGTGGCCATTGCTGGGTACCCATTTCAGTGGAAAACTTCCCATCTTACATACCTGGCCAGTCTCGTCAACAGGGGCCATGAGAGCAGGGTGACAGACAATTTGGACCCGCTCATTGAGCACATTGTGTGGTCGGACTCAGGCAATGAAGATAGTAACCCTCCTCCAGTTCACCTATGAGCTAGGCATGCTCCCCTTATTGATGCCTTTCTCTGCTCTCCGTTGTCTGGATAGAACCTTCAAAGATTTGATATGGGGGTCAATGAAGCCTCATCTGGCCACCAAAAAGTTATAACCCATATGTCAACAGGCGGCCTAAGCCTCCCACCCATGGAACATTATTGCATGGCCCTCCACCTAGCGCAACTTGCATACATGCACACTCGGGTCTGAGACCCCCATTATGGGTAAGATCGAGAAACAGCTATTGAATAGCCTGCCGTGACTCCATTCCCTTTATCTTCCCAACCCCTCCAGCACCGGGACACCAAATCCCATGTTGCAGCCCACAAGGTTCTCTCGATGTACAGACACCTGCATGACAAATCTCCGATTTGGAACAATCTTGCCATCTGCATCGGGGGGCATGCTCAACTGGGTTTCTGGCAACCTGCAAGGATCCACATCTTGCTGACATGCTGTCCCGAGCTTAAAATGTTTACATCGTTACAGGGCTAATTTGGTCTGCTGCTTGCACAGCAGTGGTGCTACACACAACTGTGCCATTACCTAACAAGCAAACTTGGCCCACTGCCCTTGCCCATCACCCACTCCCTGATGCTCAGGTACCTCAACACCTGGGGTTACTTCGAGGGCGTGATGTCTGGAATCTACAGCCTCCTGGTTGCCTTCTATACTCCCAAACACAAATGGCAAGCCTCAGGACAACCTAGCATACCTGTCTGCAAGTGGAGTACGAAGAAAAGGACTGGGCGGAGCTCCTGGAGAAACTGGTCCAGGAAGCCCAAATGCAGTTTAGCCTCTTTAAGATACTCCAGGGTTGGAGCTGGACAAGAGAGCAGCTCCATCCCATGGTACTGTTGCCACACTCTGCCAGCAGTGCAACAGTGGGTTCCTGTGACACAGTCCATATCCTATTAGAATTTTATGGCAAGACAGGAGGCTATCATTATCCATATTATACTTTTATTCGCCACCTCTGCAGCACTTTAAAGATCTCAGAATAGAACTAAATGTAAAACACTAGAACATAACACTCAAGTCCCATAAGATCCTGCTGACCGCCATCTTCTTCCTCTTTTGTTTGCTGCTTCTGGAGCAGATAAGTACTACGTTTTATAGTTTGTGGATTGTATATCTTTTAATAAAAAAGTTTTTATGCAGGAGATTTATTTTTTAGTGGGTCAAAAGTCCAATTTATGGACTATTATTAGTAATAGATGTGGGAGTTTGTGTAGGTATATTAAGGAATAGTATTTATTTAATCAAATTTTAGAAGACGATTCATGTTTATGAATAAGAGAAGAATTACGTTTTAAAAAATAGCTTTTTGGCAAATTTTTGACTGGTTGAGGAAAGAAGAAAAATGTTAAGTGTTTCCTACCGTTATGCGCGAGGATGCATTTCAGCGCGAGGTTGTCTTCTACGGTGGCCATTTCATGTTGAAGAATTAAAGCATATGCACATGCGTAGGAGTATTTTTTCAATGCGCAGCGTCTATTAGAAGGCGCATGCGCGTAAGGGGAGACGGAGGAAGAGGAATTGGAGCGTTTTCTAAAGCGCCTGGGGATGTTTTGACGTTTTAGTGAGTTTCGTGTGTTTAGCGTTGCTAGGCAATGCAGAACAGAGGAAAATAACGGAAGATTTGAGTTATCTTTTTTTTATGATGGAGTGTATGAATATTTAGGGGATTAGTCAAGAATAATTGTAAAAAAAAAAAAATGTCAGGAGTAGAGAGTGCAGGGGATTCAGGTAGTGTTTTGAATGTGGAAATTAGAAAGATGGTAAAAGATGCAGTCGGTGCAGATTTAGCTGGTTTGAAGAGGCCAATTTTACTTGAGGAAGACGAATATTTTTCATTGGAGGAGAATGTACATGGAAATGTAAGAGAGGTTGGTGGAAAGTGTGAAGAGAAAAGAAGGCATCTAGAAAACGGTGCAGGAGGAAATGGAGTCCAAAGCGGCTCAAATAGAAAGAAAGTTCAAAGCAACTTACATGATGGGCAGGATATCTCTGCTAATTCTAGTGATGTAGATGAATACGTATTAGATTTAGATTACAATAATGATTTAGATGATGAAAACGCGAATGATTCATCAAATAAGAGATGTGATAAAAAGGTGGTTGACCCTTTTGGGAAGAAATTATTTGACCCAAAGGGTGTGAGACATCCAAGAGGGTCTGAATGTTGGCCGATGGGCCACGTTTCAGATTACATAAAGTACTGGATTAGAAGGTCTCTCGAAAGGAGTAAAAGAAACATAATGAGGGCAGAATGCTCTCGCCCAGTGATTGGGGATAGAGACACAATAACTCCAAATTTAGACCCAGAGATAATTACTTATATGTTCAAAATGGGAAGAGACCCGAGAAAGGGTCTTGAAAAGGCATTGAAACAATGAAACAATGCGAGGATAAAGTATTGGATGTATTAGGCCCGCTCGCTAGAATGTTTGATTTGTGGAGGAAGCATTTTTAAAAGGGACGGATTTGGATATTGTTTTATTAAGAGGATGGTGCCAAAGGGCGATTTGTTTCCTCGGGAACGCGAATGCGGGTCTAATAGAGGAAAGGAAGAAAGCAGTTTTGTTTAGAATAAATCCAAAATTGGGAGATTTTGCAAAAAAAGATACTTGCGAAAATCCAAATGGTTTAATTTTTGGAGATGGAGCAGTCAAGGAATTGGGAAAGTATGTGAATACTTTCACTTCTCTGGAAAGGGTCCAGACAAATATGAGGAAGGTTTTCAGTGGAGGTGCTTCTGGAAGTTTTTATGGTAGGGCCGGAAGGAGAGGGCAACCTTTCGGCCGAACTTTTTATAGGTCCCAAATTACTCAAGGGGTTTTGGAAGAGGAATGCAAAATCAGTTCAATTTGTACCCTCAAAGAGGAAGAGGGGTTCGTTCAAGAGGAACGAGAGGAAGAGGTCAGTCCTCAGGTCAAGGAGCAGGTAAGTTGGAATACGAAGATTTATACCGGTTTTATCCAGGAAAAAGTGGGAGGAAGATTGAAAAATTATGTAGAAAAATGGAAGGAGATAACAAAAGATTTGTGGGTGTTGAAAACAGTGACAGGTTTTGTGATAGAGGTTGCAAATGTTACTTATCAAGAAAAAGAGCCAAGGGAATTGTTTTTCAACGAGAGTCAGGAAAACATTGTCTGGGAAGAAATAGAAAACATGTTGAGAAAAGGGGCAATTGTGGAAATAGGAGAGGAGAAAGTAGGTTTTGTGAGCACTTTATTTCTAGTGGAAAAGAAGGAAAAAGGATGGAGACCAGTTATCAATTTGAGGGATTTGAATTTTTACGTGGTTTACAGGCATTTAAAGATGGAAGGAATCCATCTTTTAAGGGATATTTTACAAGACATGGATTGGTTGGTGAAACTAGATCTCAAGGATGCGTATTTTACGATTCCGATGGACATAAAGAGCCAGAGGTAACTGCAATTCAGGTGGAAAGGACATATTTATCAATTTGTATGTTTACCTTTCGGTCTCTCGTCTGCACCTTGGTGTTTTACGAAGGTAATGAGCTCAGTGTTTGGTTTTTTGAGAGAAAGGGGAGTTCGATTGATTGTTTATTTGGACGATCTATTGATTATGAATCAGGATGTGACAGAATTGAAGAAACAATTGAAAATGGTGATAGATCTCTTGCAATCCCTGGGGTTCATAATAAATGTGGAAAAATCAGTGCTGGAACTGTCTCAGTCTTAAGAGTTTCTTGGTTTTGTTGTAGATACAGTGAGAGGTTTTTTGTTGTTACCAGAGAAAAAGATAAGGACAATTCACAAAGAGGTGAAGAGTTTATTGAGGAGAGATATGGTGAGTTTAAGAGAGATCGCAAGGGTCATTGGTCTTTTATCTTCATCGATTCAGGCAGTGTTTCCAGGACCTTTACATTACGGGCCCGCTCTATTCCACTCCCCTCCCTCCCCCATGTTGTCCCCATACTGTCTGATTTTATGTGCCCCCCTTCACCCCACCGTTGTTGGGCATGCATGTATTACTATTGATGGTCGTCCACCTCTTCTGTACTCATGATGGATGTACATGACATTGTCAACATTGTTACTTTTTCAAATCTTGATATCAATAAAAATAATTACAACAACAACAAAAAAGAAGCAGAGAGGAGGGTAGATTTCCAACCTGGTGGAAATGCCAACTTCCCACTCCTTGACATAAACCTACTATAGACCTACTGGAGTGCGCAACAGCTATTCCCTTCTTAGAACTGTCTAAATTACCTTGAAAGTACCAACAATGAGCCTCTGCTGTCCAAGTGCCGCTTGTCCAACAGAAGGCTGCTCCCAAGTCCCAATCACAAAACCTCTCCAGCACAAGAGCACTTAGTTGTTGCACTGCGCTGCCTCCGATGTCCCTGCAGACTACTGTGTGCCCTAAAGTGTCCAAAACCTCAGCACAGTCCCCCTGTGAGGAGTCAAAATTGTCTTTGAGCCCACAAACAGAGTGTAACTAGCCTAGGCTCTTATGAGCTGTCCACGGTGCTGAATTGCCACTGCTTAACGTTGCACTCATAATCTGACTTTGCCCTAATTTAATTTTTGTAATACAGTCTACAGCTTTATCCTGCCTACTTGGGGTTATACTGAAATAAAACTTTGAGACAGATATTTCTAGGTTTGAATTTTTATGATTTAGTTTTACCATTTATTAATTGTCTTTTACATTATGTAATTTCTCTTCAGAAAAAAAGATATCTCTCCAGACGTCATACTTTCTGACTGTTATAATAATGAAACTATAACATATTTGGGACCAACCCTCAACTCTCCTTTTAAAGAACATGGCCCAGATTCCTTGAGCTCGCTGCCATAGGCCTGTGTGTGTGCAACTTTTTAACTTGCGTTCTCTTTTCTACACACGGTATTAAGGATACTAGAGGTTAGACTTACTCTCCAGAGTAAGCAAAGAGAACAAATTAACTGAGTACAAACAATAACTTGAGTGTGTAGAGTGTGTTTTAGTCTGCTTTCTGTGGGTAAAATTGTTTTTGGCAGTGGGTTTAGCAACTCGTTTTTGGGGGGTTAAAGTGCAGGTTTTGGTAGTGGTTGAAATTATGGTTAAAGTGGGCCTTACATGCAGAGTTTAAAGAGGGCCTGGAAAGCGTCTATTGGGTCTGTCTGTTACCAGGGAGATTGTGAGCTGAAGCAGTAGCCTTTTCCCCTCCCTTCAGCACAGTTTTGGGCCAAGTGATTGGGCGTGGAAGCAGAATCACACGAGCAGGCCTTCTAACCACCTTCCACATCCCCTTAAGTATGAGGTCACATGATCTGTACACCAAGGGTTTTTAGTGGCTTCTGTGCCTTATTTCTGATTAACCCTTGGGATAGGCTTCTCACTGGTTGTAGGGCTTAATTGGGTTTGGCTATTGCTAGTCTAGGGTTGCTGGGGCTAGGGTTCTCAGCGTACTTAGGCTTGGCTACTAATTGGTTGCTAGGGATGGGGTTCTGATTGGTTGCTAGGGATAGGGTTCTTAGTGGACCTAGGGGTCGGTTGCTTATTAGTTGTTAGGGATAGTGTTCTGATTGGTGGCTGGGGTTCTTATCAGCTCTAGGATATACGGCTACTGTTCTGAATCAGTAGGGTTAGTGCTAGGTTTCCTATTGGGCCATGTTCTCTTGATCACTGGGCAATTTAACCTTTTTAAAGGCCCCTCATACACAAACATATCTCAAAATTATCATTTCTCTAAACAAGCAACCTCCCTTCTACTTCCACCAAAAAGCCAAAACTGTAATACACCCACAAACCAGCCACATCAAAATGCCCTATGCCACTCCACCTCCAACCACACTATACCACACATCCCCCTCAAAGCACTAAAGACAAGATGTACATCTGTTTTTAGAGGCTGAAAATGGGAAATCAGCCCTTTTGTGACCGCTAAAAAGGGTTGCAGCATGTACCAAACCTATTTTGCGAGTGGTAACCTGTTACTGATTTGCAAAATAGGTTTTGCAAGTCGCTATTAGGAAGGGGCGTCTCAAGGGCCCCCCTTTATAATAGCAAGTCACAGGGGGATGGAAGATTGTTTTGTGACCGCAAATACAGTCGCAAACCAATCGCATTTACCACCAATTCCAAATCGGTGGTAAGCAAGTTGCAAATAGGGAAGGACTCCTCATGGGACCCCTTCCCCTATGTGACTGGCAGTGAAAATGTTTTTAAGAGCAGGCAGTAGTCACACGAATCACTGCCTTCTCATAAAAAATTAAACTGAAATGTTTAATTTTCATTTTTGAAATGCCTCCCATTTTCCTTTAACCTAACGTTTTGCTCCTGCGGAAATGGAAAAAATCAGGAGACGAAAATGACAATAACACACTACACCACTGTAACAGAGCCTACAAAAGATCCATCAGAACCACAAAAGGACACCAATACTCCATGCCCATAACTGAAAGAGACTGCCATTCTAAACAACTTTATAAAATTCTAACAGAATTCTGCGATCCAGAGCGCCAAAACACAGAAACACCATGATCACAAGACCTCTGTGACAACATCTTCAATTAAGTTATCTAAGAAATTAAGATTCAAAATGTTCTTAAAGAGAAAGCAGGCAACAAGACATGACCAGACCACCATAGAAAGAAACAACAAAAATAGTCCATCAATGTATACTTTTAGTACCCTGTCGCAAAAAGATTTCCTCGATATTATCATTACAATTAGACCATCAGTATCACCTTCAAATCCAACGCTGCCAAAAATCATTAAACATATCCTCTGCTTGCCCTGTGTAGGGGAGGTAGCCAGATGACTACTCAACAAGTCCTTGGAACTTGGTTCATTCCAACCTCAGCTGAAACCTCCTACATTAGACAAAAAGAAAAACCTCCACCCATCCAACCCTGCAAACTACAAGCCCATCAAATATCAAATGGACCATTCTTAGTAAAATGTGTTTGGAGAACAGTGTCTTCTCAACTCTACCTTTACAGGACATTATGGCTTTATGTCAGGCCAACAGTCCAGCTCAGACCAGGCAGAGGCACAGAGTCAGTCAGCATATCCATCTGGGATGATCTAAAACTCATAGTGGACAAAAACTGAGTTTATGTCTTGTGCTTCCATGTTTATCAGCTGCATTTGATACTGTCCACCACCACATGCTACTCCAAATGATCTATGATCTGAGAATGTGAGACAATGCACTAAAATGGATTAATTTTTATCTTACAGACTGACAAAGTATAGTCTACCTACCACCTTTCACATCACCTCCACACACACAACACTGCAGGGTTCCTATCCCCCTTACCAAATCTGATTAAATCATACAACCCCATCTGTTACAGCTAAGCAGACGACACCTATTCATTTAAAAAATGGATAGCCTTGAAGACCTCTACCTCTACCGTTCAGAACTTGATGACTACCTTTGTGCCATGAACGCATGGATGCTGAATAACCATGTAAAGCTCAATAGCACTAGGACAGAGATTTTGACCTGCGAAGAACAGCAGAAGTACCAGTTTACTGCCAAACGGCCTAAGGAACTTGAAGCCCCTCCAACAACATCAAGAGAAGTTAGAAACCTAGGAGCAAACATGGATTCAGACCTATCTTTGATGTCGCCTGTTAACAACATCACAAAGAGTACATACTACACAATAAAAAACGATTTCACATCTTCCCATATCTTGCATACAACCTAAACTCCAAGCCACGCTCGCAATCTTTAAGCTTGACTATGCCAACAGCCTATACCTTAGCACATCCGCATTATGCATTGGCAAAATGAAACTCCACCAAAATGCTGCTGCAAGGCTACTTCTCCGTTGTCACCCAAGAGAATGATTGACTCCAGTCTGCAATCGCTCCACAGCTACTGACAGCTAGAACTACAGTGTTCAAGGCACTCTACATTGTCCACAGAGTCTCCCAAGGAAGAGGACCGCTACATCTACAAGTTAAATTCAAACAATACAAACCAAACAGAACACTGCACTCAAGGCTTGCTCCACTTATCATCCTACCACTAACCATAAGAAATCTGTAGGTGGCACATCTTTCTCAGTACAAGTCACCATGCTCTAGATCTCACTACTAACCAACTTTAGAAGCACCAAGGAGCATATACACTGCTGAAGACAGCACCACCCACATTCCGGACACAGAGCCCACTAAACAGTTGCACCCTCAAGTGCAATCTTCAGCTTACTAACCACAAATTGGAAAAAACACAACCAGCAATCTGCTTACGAAATGTAGGTAAGCTAAGAGGAGCGGTGGCAATATATAGTTACATACTTGCATGTATAACAGTTAATGCCCACAATAATTCTAAGATCATAATATGCAGCAGTCAGGAGTAAATTGTAACCTATACCTCTTAAATTCACATTACATATCAGCTATCAGAGTTGTCCAGCACAGCTAAGCAGATTATATCATAATAAATACCATAAAGGGACCTCAGAGCTGTTCAAAGCTACCAGCACACTGAAGACCATAAAACAGTGCATCTGTCTCTCACACTTCATCCTCCACTACACTGCTACGCGCTGTGTCCCATAACATGATAACAACAACTCGGTGATCATCACACACGACATGGAAACATTTCCCACATAGGATCAAAACAGGGACAACATCCTTCCAACCACACACCCTACACAATGTAGCGTGATACCCTTGTAGGCAAGTACTTCAGCACCCCACATAGAGGTAGTAAGTGCTATGTCAATGCTACAATGCAAAATAATAGGTGTTCCAAGGAATCTAATACACCCTTATCTAGCCACTGTATTGGAAGTACACATAAATCCATGCCACTATGGATCGCAGACAGAACTTTCTCTGGGACTTGTAGATGCTCCCTACCTCCTACTAGTATCTGCAATACTGTCAGAAAGTTTGACAGTCAGCACAGGGTGAGTAGGGCTATTGTGTGGAGTGAAGGGAGAGACAGAGAAATAGGCCAGGACACGAGAATGTTGACTATGGTAAAACATTCCAGCAAACACTCTGGCGCGATCAATGCCATGCGGATTGGACACTTAAGCATGGTGAAGGTTATGTGGATTGGACACTAAGGCACAGACCTAGTCATGTTAAACGCACACTACCGCAAGGTCAATGTCATGATGAATGGGCTCTTCTTCATAGTCAAGGTCACGTGCGTTGGATGCAACATCATAGTCATGCTAATGTATATTCGTACTGGAGCATGGTCAACGTCATGTGGATTCTCATTGCAGCATTTCCAATATTATGTGACCCGGACACTGCGGTATGCTCAATGCCACATAGACTGAATGCAGCATATGGTTTGCCCACTGGAACACAGTCAATGCCACATTGATTGGACACTGTCACAATCAATGTCATGTGGATTGGACACTGTGGAATGTACACTGTGCCCTGGATAATGTCATGTTTATGATACTGCATCTCAGTCAATATCATGTGGATTGGACACTGTGGCAGGATCAATGTTGCATGGATTGGACACTACAACATGGTCAAAGTCATGCATTTTGGATGCGACAGAAGGGTTAACATAATGTTTCCTGACACTGCAACACGGTTAAAGTCATGTAGATTGTCTCTACAACATGGCCAATATTATGTTTAGTGTTATAATCATGTCTCTTTCTCAATTACGTGAATTAATAATGCAACATGGTCAATGTCATCTGGATTGGACACAGTTCCACAGCTAATATCATGTGCATTGGACACTGCAGCATGGTCACTGTCACATGGATTGATCTCTGTGGCATGTCCAATGTCATGTGGACTGGACACTGTGACACAGTCATTATCACATGGAATGCAGCATGGGCACTGCTACGTGGATTGGACACTACAGCACACTCAATGTATATGAACACAGCAGTATTGTCAATGCCATCAAGACTTTCACCATGGCATGATCAATGTCATGGTATTTGGCACTAAGGCATTCTCAATGTCAAGTTGATTGGCAATGAGGCATGGTCGAAGTCACGTGGATTGGACACTGTAGCATGGTTCAATCAATTAATCAATCAAGTGACTTGTAAAGTGCAACTACTCACCTGTAAGGGTCTCAAAGTGCTGGTCGGGAGTTAAGGAGGGCTGCTGATTTGACAAAGGCACTCTGGTTCAGTCGAAGAGCTAGGTCTTCAGGTCCTTCCTGAATTGAGGCAGTGACTGTGATAGCCTGAGGTGAAGAGACAGGGTATTTCAGGTATTTGCTGCGAGGTAGGAGAAGGATGTTCCACTAATCGTGGTCTTGGGGATACGTGGGATGGTGGCCAAGGTAAAATGGGCAGAGCGGAAGTCTCTGGTGGGTACGTGGAATGTGAGGCAGTGGTTGCGGTACGCAGGTCCCACGTCATGTATGGCTTTGTAGGCATATGTGAGGAGCTTGAAAGTGATTCTTTTGTTGACTTGGAGCCAGTGGAGGTGTCTCAGGTGACTGGTGATGTGGCTGCGGTGGGGGATACGGAGGATGAGACTGACAGAGGCGTTCTGAATGTTCGCATATTCTTAAGGAGTTTTTGGGTGATGCAGGCGTAGAGTGCATTGTCGTAGTCGAGTTTGCTGCGGATGAGTGCGTCGGTGACCATCTTTTTGGACTCGGTGGGGATCCACTTGAAGATCTTCTGGAGCAGGTGTAGCGTGTTTAAGCAGGATGATGAAACAGCATTGATCTGGCAGTTCATGGTAAGCGAGGAGTCCAGGATGATGCCACGGTTTTGTGCGTGGTATGTGGATGTGGGGGGGGATTCAAGATTGCGGGTCACCTGGAGTCGTCCCAGGAGGAGTATGTGGAACCCAAGATGAGGAATTCTGTCTTCTCTGAGTTGAGGTTGAGGCAGCTGTCCTTCATCCAGGTAGCGACAGCCTTCATCCTGTAATAGAAGTTGTTTTTGATGACTGTGTGCTTGAAGGTGAGGGACAGGATCAACTGGGTGTCGTCGGTATAGGAGACGATGCAGAGTCCGTGTTTCCTGACGATGGCTGCGAGTGGGGTCATGTAGATGTTAAAGAGAGTGGGGCTCAGGGACGAGCCCTGAGGCACTCTGCAGCTGATCTCTGTGGGTTCAGAGTGAAATAGAGGTGGTCTGATTTTCTGTGTTCGGCCGGTGAGGAAGGGGCGGATCCATTCCAGGGCTTTGTTGCGGATGCCGGCGTTGTGGAGTCTTGTGCATAACGTAAGGTGGGATACGGTGTTGAAGCCCGCCGAGAGGTCCAGCAGGATGAGGCCTGCAGTTTCGCCTCGGTCAAGGAGGGTGCAGACGTCTTCTGTGGCGGCGAGATGGGCAGACTCAGTGCTGTGGTTGCTTCTGAAGCCGGATTGAGAGAGGTCAGGGATGTGGTTCGATTCGATAGACTGAAAGTTGGACATTAATGGCCTTCTCGTTGACCTTGGCTGGGAAGGAGAGCAGAGAGATGGGTCTGAAGTTCTTGAGGTGTGTTGGGTCAGTAGAGGGTTTCTTCAGCAGGTGGTTGATCTCTGCGTGTTTCCATTCTTTCAGGAAGGTGGCAAAGTTGAGGGAGCAGTTGATGGTGCGGCAGTGTTCAGGGGCGATGGAGGTACGGGCTCTATTGAAGATTTGGTGAGAGCAGAGGCCTGAGGGTGCTCCAGAGTGGATGATCTTCATGACCTTGAGGGTGCCATCAGCAGTGAGGGGAGTCCAAATGAGCAGGTTCTGCTGGGGTCCGGTGTCATTGGGTGGGTGGTTGCAGGTGGAGTGAGAGGGTCTTGGGTATCGAGGCTGTTGAAGCTGTCTTTGATCTCCTTAATCTCGCAGTGGAAGCAGGTGCCGAGATTGTTGCAAGGTCTTGGGAGAGAGGGATGCCTGCTGTCTCTGTACTGGTTGTGGCGAATTCTTTGACCACAGCGAAAATTTATTTGCTATAGAGGGGTGGCGTTGTTCCTTTCCTGTAGGGCCTCTTTTGTAGTTGTTTTGATGAGGTGGTGGTGTGCGGTGACAGCGGTTTTGAAGGCCGAGTGGTCTTCCCGTGTCTTGCTGCTCCTCCATCTCTTCTCAAGCCATCAATAGGTATGTCTGGACTCATAAAGGCTGGGAGAGAACCAGCTGGCTTCATTGGGGTGTCGCTTGCCTGGGGCTTTCTTGAGGGGAGCTAGTGTGTCGGCGCAGTTGGAGATCCATTGATGGAGGTTGCGTGCTGAGGTATTAGCGTCCGCAGATGTCGTTGGTGGGGTTTTGCTGAGGGCATGGTGGTGAGCTGTTCTACTGTGACCTTGTTCTAATTTCTGTCAGGGTAGCGGTGGGTGTGGTGGTGTCCAATATCATATGGACTGGGCACTCAGGCATGCTCAGTGCCAAGTAGATTGACTATATGCAGGACCGGACTGCCTACCGGGCGTTTTGGCATGCTACCGAGCTGGGGGCTGATGTCACTGCTGTGGGGGCTAATTTTGTTGATGGAGACCTGCGTGTGCTTCGAAATATACAAAGCAAAACGAATTTTGTTCAGCGCACGCAGATTCCCATCAACGAAATCAGCCCCCAGCTCGGCAGCATGCCAAAACGCCCGGTAGACAGTCCGGCCCTGACTATATGGCATGGTCACTATGGTGGATTGGTCCCAATGCAATGGTGAATGTCATGTGGATTTATTACTTCATCACATTCAGTGTCATGTAAATTGGACACTGTTGATTAATGTCACATGGACTGGAGGACACTGTGGTACAGTCAATGTCATAAGGATTGGATACTACGGCATGGTCCACATGATGTATGCGGAACCTTCAGAATCATCAGTGGGCCATGTGTTATGTTTGGATTGACAATGCGGCATGGTCAATCTTGTGGATTGGACACTGCACTGCAATATCTTTGGAATTGGCCTGTGCAGTATGATCAATGTTGAGTGGACTGGACACTGTGGCACGATCAATGGCACATGGATTGGACACTGGAGCACTTTCAAGGTCATTTGGTCTGGATGCTACAGCACGGTCAATATATTTTATATTGACACTGCAGTACGGCAAATGCCATGTGGTTTGTGGCAGTTGCATAGCGAATATCATGTGGTCTGGGTCCTCTGTCACACTTAATGTCATCAAGATTGACAATGTGGCGTGTCAGTGTCATGTAGATTGAACAGTGTTCCATAGATAATTTCACTCACTGGAGCGCAGTCAATGGCATCCATATTGACACAGTGGCAAGACCAATGTCATGTGGAGTGTCACTGCGCCAGATCAGCATCATAAGAAAGATGCAATGAGGCACAGTCCTGGCATTTAGATTGTGCTGAAAGCTAGCAGGGAGAGGGCATGCCCCCTAACAAAATGAGGCTTAGAGAAAAGAGAAAAGAGCAGAAAGGAAGACAAAGTTTCTGGAGGTGTGACCTATAAGACTGAAGTTTCTAAAGAAGGACATGAGTTGAGGGGTAGAGAAATCAAAGAGTCAGAAAAAATCATCTGAGGGAGCTAGAGGACTAGGAAGAAGAAAAACCATGAATAAAGATTCTTAAGGGGTGGGACTATAGGGAGTTCTTCATATAAGGATCAAGAGACCAGTAGATGGGGCAATTCAAAGACTACTGCCACCATATGCCACTCAGGTAACTCTTAGCCCGTGGAGCATAGAACCACAACAACGGTGGAAAGATGGTGACGGATAGGACTTACAGCTAAAACATAAGAGGGGACAAGGGAGTAAAGCAAAAAGAAGCCTGAACCAGACGCGTATTCAACAGATGTCTTGCTGTGTAGTAACCTGGCAGATTCAAAATACTGAGATGGCTTTCTGTGGATATCCCCCGCATTTCCTGTTGTTGGAGAATATTGTGCTCCATCGTTGAGTAGCCAGTCAGGAAGGGTCCATCCTCTCCCTTCAAAGCATGGATCCTAACTACTTCCTGTAAAACAGGAAGTGGTCATCTATGAGGTCTGGTGTCCCCACCCTGGAAGGCATATCACAACAATACAGCAGTGTATAAACAAATGCGCAGGATGCTGCAGAGACAGAGGAAGTTTGAAAACTGTGGGTTTTGGACAAAGCTTGAAAGTAAAAGGTCAGTCTGGACGCTAAAGAATAATACGAGAAATGGAAGAGGGGGGTGAAGGGGTACGCGAGGGCGACATGTGACTCAAATAGTTAAAACAATGACTCACACAAAGTGACACCTTCAATGCCTAACAAAAAGAAGCGAACTTTCTATACATTTTCTCCAAGAAATGGCTGATCGCATCTCCTACTGACAGCATCTGTCTTCTCTGAAGTACATGTTGTTTTCCAGTAGCCCCTACCTTCCGTGGGAGATAAAAGCCGCCACTTGCAGCACACACCTTGAAAAGCAAAACAAAAGGCCTGTCTCTGCCAGCACACGTGTGAAATCGGAAACGGAAAGTATAGTTAATGAATAGTTAGGGTTTGCGCGAGTTTAATACCTCCTGTGCGCTGAATGTTTATACATTCTTTCGCTAATTCTAAGCCAAGCTAAAACAAGGCCCTTCAAATGAGTTCTCACAGATTGACTCCAAGGCCTGGCAGGGGTGGAAGACGATACTTCCTGGTGCGCGGGCCTATCGGCTTGCAATCTTCAAACCTTCATATCAATATAGGAAGTTATCTGTTACCTGGGGCAACGCCGTGCTCGCCCGCACAATCACCCCGCTGTTCGCGGGACATTTAAGAAGCAGCCACGTAAGACTTTCCCATGAAGCTGTCAGAGGAGGCTCAGTAAACCTTTTTCTGCAGCTAAGCCTATGATCGGATGCTTGAATCATTTTCAAACCCGCTCCTTTAAAAGTATAATGAGCTGTGTGTTTGAAGTCCCTACTCCGTCTCCCTCGGCGTCGTCGGGTTTGCTTTTCACCTTGCATCTCTTCTGCGCACATCTGGAATGTGCGGCGCTCTTGTTACCGCCTGATAGAGCGCGGCGTAATGGAAAGAGCCAGGCTTAGCGGAATGCGCGGCGCTCTCGTTACCGCCTGATAGAGCGGCGGCGCAATGGAAAGAGCCAGGCTCAGCGGAATGCGCGGCGCTCTTGTTATCACCCGTAGAGAGCGGCGTTATCGAAAGAGCCAGGCTTAGCGGAAAGTGCAACGCTCTTGTCACCGCCTGTAGAGCGCAGCGTAATCGAAAGAGCCAGGCTAAGCGGAATGCGCGGCGCTCTTGTTACCGCCTGTAGAGCACGGCGTAATCGAAAGAGCCAGGCTTAGCAAAATGAGCGGCGCTCTTGTTACCGCCTGTAGAACGCGGCGTAATCGAAAGAGCCAGGCTTAGCAGAATGCGCGGCGCTCTTGTTACCGCCTGTAGAGCGTGGCGTACTCGAACGAGCCAGGCTTAGCGGATTGTGCGCAGCCCTTGTTAGTGCCTGTAGAGCGTGGCGTTATCGAAAGAGCCAGGCTTAGCGGAATGCGCGGCGCCCTTGTTACCGCCTGTAGAGCACGGCGTCATCGAAAGAGCCATGCTTAGCGGAATGCGCGGCACTCTTGTTATCGCCTGACAGGTCGCGGCGTAATCGAAAGATCCAGGCTTAAGTGCCGCTTCCGTGGTTAAAAGGCAAGTTGTGTTGTGAGTGTGGACCAACCATGAGCCATCGGAAGCTTTCCACCTCCTGTGGTTTTAGCTATGTCATTTTAAGGATTTTGGGGGACCCAGATAAGAAATATTTTAGAGTCATCTGTGCGTAAAAACTTACTTTAATGTATCCTCTAATTCAAGCCTTGCGAGGCCGAACAATCTTGAATTATACGTTAACGTTTGAAAATAGAGAAAATTAACAAAAGTAAGAGTAAACAATTATTTTCCGGGGCCCCCCTGGAAGGTGGGGGCCCTGGGCAATTGCCTATGCCAATCTCTGACCGTAAGAATCACAAGGTTGGAAATGTAGGTGCAGTTGTGGCACAAACACAAAGCGTTGGCCACACTGTAACATATCATGGCGTCCTCTGAGATCACCGCTGCCATGGCATAACAGCTCAGCAATAAGTGTGCCAGGCCAAATAAAAACCCTAGTTTTCACATCAGCAAAGTTCTTGACTACTGCCTTCTTTGGCCCCAGTGTTAATGCTGTGCGGTCCTTGCCTGTTGCTTGGGCTTGGTGGTTTCACGTTCAGTGACCAGGTTGTGGGGGCCTGGTGTAATGCCCGGTGCCCTCAACGGTAATGACATTGTAATATTTTGTATTGTAATCGGACTTGAATAAACTCAGTATTGACAAAGTCAAGAAGTGTATACTCTAAAAGGCTGAGCTATTGGGTTTGCTTGTATGGTACATGTGAGCTCAGTCAGGGCTGTACTGGCCATAGCGGGCACCGGACGTTTCCCTGGTGGGCCGAAAGGGTGGGGGATGTTCTTCGTCTGGTGGGGCGTTTTTGTTACAGGGGTTGGGTTTTACAGCAGTGCTGCAAAATCGGCCCCTTATAACAAAAGCGCAGCAGCAGTGGTCCCGCCAGCAACACCCCACTCCCCCCGACCCCCCACCACGCCGGGGCCAGTCAGACGTAATTGCCAGGGCTGGTTTGCAATCCCAGTCGGGCCCTGAGCTCAGTCACATTTAGGTGTGAGTTCTGGTTGTGGGAGGGTGTTCACAATGGGGCACGACTGGAGAGCTATGGAGCTAAGGCTGAAGACAGTGAGGATGTGTGTTCAGGTTACATGCTCATCCAATCCTCGGCCTTTCTTCGGAGAGCACCGATTGTTGATCGTGTGTGTGCCATTTGTAATAATCAATTCAAGTTATTTACTCATTAAATTCGAACTGATAACAAGCACTCATAAAGCCCACAGGTCTGGCTTGCTTTAGGCATGTTTGCTGTATGATATGTCTGGATGTAATAGCAGCAAACTCACAAAGAGGCACCAAAATACTGATCAGGCAGCATGCTGTGTAAAGCACAAGATTGTAGTTCACATGCTTCAAGCCATGACCTTAATTACTTTGATTCCTTTTGAGCCCCCCCCCCTACCAAACACACTTTGTCATCTCTCTTCAACATTGTGGTCCACAATAGGCTTGTTCCTTCCCATAGCTAAAAGCTGTCTCATAGGCGAGACCTAAAATTCTGATGTAGTAAAAACTGTTGAATTATTGGAGCTAAATTTAAAACCTGTGGAGCCGAAAGGAGGAGTGTCCGATTTGCTCTTCTGCGGCACTCACTCTGCAGTGTCTCTGGGAGGGCATGAGCACAGCTGTTGTTACTCATCCGAGGGGTGTCTCGTGCACAGCAGTGAAAGACAGTCAAGGACTTGTCATCCTCCACTGTGACACCCTAGGCCGGGATTGTAGATGCGGGGGCTTCTGGTGCCATCGCGCCCCTTTAGAAGTGCCACTGTAGTATTTGTTCCCCACATAGTTGATCCCAAAAGCTGTGAAGGTCTTTGGCTCCCTGCAGTAGCAGATCCAAATATCCTCTGCTTCTCCTGGTGTCAAGCACAAAGATAGAAAGAAAGGTGAGAGACAGTATTGGGATGAGAGGCAGAACCAGTATGGGGGAATAGGAGGGGGTACAATCACAGAGGACAGGATGGGCGATCACCCTTGACGTGTGTGTGACTACAGGGCTTGACCCCGCAGAGGATCCATGTAGTAAGAGACAACTAATCAACAAAAACTCAAATGGAGTAATACAAAAAAAACATAAGGTATGCACTATGATAATATTGCATGCCGTAGCTTACCACAATCATGATTCTGAGCCTGAGTTATGCCATACTGACCTCTAGGGCCAGCATAGCCATTATGGCTGAAACATGTCGACCTATAACAAGGATGTGAGAGATCCACCACCGCTTTTAATCCATGTCCAAGAGTACCATTATTAATACGTATACCACATTGGTGGGTAACTCATAAAACAATTTTAGTACACCTACGTTTCTCATTTGAGATAAACGTAGCCCCCCAAAAAACCCAGCTGCGCTATTATCAGGCGCAGCACACCCTTTATGCCTCGGGTGGGACCCCAATGATGAAGCTTGCCACCAACTAGGTTGGTGGGTGACGGGTCTTTTAAAAAAACTTAACGGTGTTATTTCCACACCTAGTGTGAGGGACATCGCTAAGGAACTTGGTAACGTGCTCGCTTCTCTTCGGCTGACGATATACCTTTTAGCCATCATCGAGAATGTGCAATGAAAACAATTATGCAAGTTATAGTTTCTGCACGAACACTCCTTAGTAGAGGGATTCCGTATTGACTGGAACAAGGGACTCCTGTATACCTTCCCGCAGCTGCCTCTCCTGTCCCGAACACTGAGGCAGATCAAGAACGGCTAGCCGCAAATCATCCTGGTGGTTTCGGAATGGGTCAGGATAGTGTGGTGCCAGCGGTCCTGAGCATGTGTATAAGTCCACCAATTAGGCAACCACTCTGGGAGGACATCCTGTCCCAGCAGTATTTCTTCACACATATATCCACGTTTTCCACCTTCATGCATAAATGCATAAAGACTGAGTTGGGGCAGCCAACTGCTTTCGATCAGCTGCCTGAGATGGTGGATTTTCTTCCTCACCCTCAGATGCCCTTCCATGAAATCAATATAGTCAGGGCGCTGGGACAAGCTTGTAAACTGGTGTAGTGCTTGTGATAGGCGACGCCATCAAATGACCTTTTTTTGGTTTGTCTATATCCCTGCATGGTCTCGCAGTGGGCACTGTAAAAGGTTATTTGTTGACTCTTTAGGGCCATTCTATTTACCACACCAGCCATCCTTGTTTAAATCACCTGTTGTGATGTGGTTTGTTAAAGATTTGCCACACATGTTCCTTCCCAAACTATTTGGATGCCTCAATAGGACCTTAATTTGGTCTTAACATTCGTTATGTGTACGCCTTTTGAGCCTATGTACAGCTGCTCACTGACTCTTGACACTGAGTACGGTTTTCCTCATTGCGATTATTATTAGTTCATCACATGAGTGAACTCCAGGCGCTATGAGTGCAACCGCCGACACCACGTTTTTCCCAGACAAATTGGTGCTGGGCACTCAGCAGCCTTTTTTACCAAAAGTCGTGACTCGCTTCCACGCTGGACAACCACCACCCTTTCAGCATTCTTTGTGCCCCGACCCCTAGAAACAGCAGGATAGGCTCACAGTTGGACCACAAGAGGTTTTGAGCTTCTACATAGATTATACCAAGGACCATCAAGTGGACGAGCAACTTTTTGAGTGCTTCTCTCGGGCGAAGAATGGGACGGCTGTGCCGAAAAAGACACTGATGAGGTGGATAGTCCTTTGCATTAAGATCTGTTAGTCACTGGCCAAGAAGCAGCCCCTGATGGTTTGGGACCATTTCTCCAGGACTAAAGTCCCTATTACAGCGTTGATATGGCCTTGATGTCTGCCAGGATGCGATGTGGGTGTGGGCGCATTCGTTCATGAAGCAGTACTGCATTGGACAGTCCGTCCCTTTCAATGCCTACTTATTTAAACCTACACAGTATGAAGGGGACAAAGGAGGGAGCAATAAACAAAAGATACATGGAAACATTTTGGGTCTCCTATGACAGACAGAGTAAAAGGGGTCTTGAGGTATAGCCCATTCTTCCCACACTGGTGCTGAATGCATATGCACTTTCTGCCTTGCTATATGTATAAATCACAGCAGTGCTTAGGCACACCCACTCTGCTTGCAGTCAATGTTTAGTGCAGTCATGTATGATCTTTAGCTAGTTATATGAGAGAGCTTTAAATGCATGTTTTATTATTATCTATCACAACCCCAAAACTAGGACCTTGGACCCCTATGAATTAAGTTGACCACTCCATTCTCTTGGATCTGTGTACAGCCATCAATGCTATGTAAACATGCTCATTGAAATGCTGCTCTAAAATCAATCAATAAATATAAATGAAAAATAAATATGGCCGATGAGTTAAAGGGAAAAAATGAGTGACAGAAATCAAAAGAGAAATGTTTAGGCACAGAAAGCAATTAAAGCATAGGAGCTAGACCAGAGCTGCCGTTAAAGTCACATCTACACTACGGCAACATACAGGTCAATAACTATTAGGTGAGACTTGCAGTGCATATCTGCTTGCAATGACCCTCTGCTTCTGTACTCATAACACAGGGGCGTAACACAGGCCCCCGCATCCCCCACGGTGCGGGGGGGGCAAGCTGCAGGGGGGCCCCCTTAGCACCGTACTCAGGCCAGAGCGCTCCGGATTAAATCCGGAGCGGGGCCCCTCCGTGTACATTGCGGGGGGGGGGGGCCCTTAACCCCTTGCATGCCCGCCCCTTTCCCCGCCCAGTGCCGCGCTTTGCATTAGCGGGCGGAGTTCATGACGAGCTGGACTCGTCATGGGCACAGCGCCACCGCAGCCCATGACGAGTCCAGCTCGTCATGGGCACTGAAGGGGTTAAACTTTAGTTACGCCACTGTCATAACATTTTCAAAAACATGTTCCCACGAATGGGGTGTCTTTATGTTTCTACTTTAGTGTGTTAAACTGGGCAAGATTAAAAAAATGTCAGGATACTGATCTGTTACTGGCAAGTTGAATGAAGATTAACTGTCTGAAGCTCAACTCAGACAAGACCGAGGTGGTACTCCTCAGGAAAAACTCCTCGCTATGGTCCTCGCCTGGTGGCCGTAAGAACCAGGGCCCAGCACATCTAACCAAGCTAGAAACCTAGCATCATGATCAACCGTAAAATCTTGATGTCCAGCCAGGTTAACTCCGTCGCCTCCTTCTGGTTTCACATTCTCAATTCCTCAAAGAAATCTTCAGGCCCTCCCAACACGCAAACACGCAAGCTCTAATAACCTGCAAGTAACACTGCTGCAACACACTTTACATAGGAATCTCCACTCAACTCACCTAAAGGACCCCTGTCATCCAGAAAGCAGCAGCTAGACTTACAGTAAAGGCCCCTCCCCGGCAAACGTTCTCACTCACCCCAAAAACCTCCACTGGCTCCCCACCCACAGACGCATGTTCTACAAATTACTCTTATATACATTCAAAGCCCTGCATGATCTAGTTCCTGGTTACCTCAACGGCTGCATCTGCTTTCACCACCACCCCCTGCCAGACACCTCTGCTCTGCCAACCCCAGGAGCTGGCGGTCGCACCTCTTTCCACCTGGTTTCCAAAGCTTTGAATATTCTCCCCCTCACACCAGACTCACCAGCACAGTACTAGAATTGAAGAAGAAACTAAAAACCCATGGGCCCAGGATAGGGCAGATTCCCCTCCTTCTCTCAGTACCAGAATTGTCTACTGAGTGTGATGTGTGCTCCATAAATCTACATAATATAGCATAGCACAGCACAAATAACAAAACATAACATGTTTTCTATTCACTTCTGCGATGCACCTCTTTAATGCTACCTTACGAAGCTTGACTGGCTTCTAGTACATTTCCTCTGGTGTCTGAAGTGCTTTGAAGCCATGGCACATAACACTAAACACTAGTTCATTCATCCATATATGTGCCTGCTCACAGTGCATAGGCAGCCGCCTGCACGATGTCTATGTGCCCAGTTGGTCCTGCTGGTGACTAGATCTGACAGGGGCGGCTTCTCCTCCATCCTGGGTTCTAGCCATACAGAATCATGCCACAGGCGTGCCACCCTGCTGGTCATCAATCACCCGCCTCCTCCCCAGCCTTTGCAGGTTAGTGGAGCAGCCACGCGGGCATCGCCGTGCTCTGTTGGAGCATTGACGGTGATGGCTACAAATGAAACGTGGTGATGGCGACAGGGAGGTCACACATGTCGCATGTGGTCTTTGCTCGGCACCTTCTGCCGCAGTTTCCCTGGGGCACTATCGCAGCGGGCAGCGCTGCTCGATTCACAGGTTTGTTTCTGGCTCATTGCTGCACACGGATCGCCTTCCCTTGCTTCCCCACCCACTTCCAAACACCCCCACACATTCTCCGGCCTCGCCATACTCGCCACTTTTTCTACTCCGAATGGGAGAGCAGCTGAGGTTATGGAACTGATGCGTTCCCTCGGAAAGATGCGCGGATTTGTACTCGCTGTCGGACATTGTCTAGTGGGTGTATGTTCCAAATGCAAGAGCTTCATTAAATATACATTTGAGAAACTCTACAAAGATACTTTTCTTCCAGAGACTCGTGCCCACATTAAACCGTCTCCTGCATTAAGTATGCGTCTAACTATGCAGCGTTTAAGTGGTAACTAATGCAGGAAACATCCTGTGGTTAAGACACTACTCCCTTTGGCATTTGGCAGCCATCCTTGGAACTGGATGACTAGCACCGGCAGCTCACTAGTTTGCCAAGAGAGCTGTGAAATCCAATAATGCCCATGCACTCACCATCACTGCTTCCCAAAAATGGTCTGCAATGGGAAAAATACCTATCACAGACAACCGGCAAGAGGGGTACAGAGGGCAGACTCCAGAGATTTCTCCCACCCTGCCATTAGCAATGACAGGAAGCTAGGAGCACTTTAGGGTCTGCAGAAACAACACATTAAGCACGAGTAAAAGAGTCAGGTTTGTTCAAAAATTTGGTTGAAGCTGGCAGAGGCAGCAGAATTCCCCAACTTCCACTAACTTTGCACTGGACGAAAGCTTCCCACTGGGAAAAACAAATTCTCCAAAATCATTTTCTCTCAAAAATATGTTCACAGAAACCTGTCCCGCCCCATAATTTAAATGTGTACAAGCAGACAACCATGCTAGTTTGCTGCACTCATCTGTAGCCCTGTCCGGTCTCCTAGAATGCAGACTCTGATTTTCAAAGACATGGCGGGTACCCTGCCAATATACAACCTCTTTACTGTTTCTTTAATCTGTCTTTTTACTCATATGTTTGACTTCTGTTCCGTTTGATGGCTCAGTGCACGGATGCCTCCACAGTGGGTCACAGGTTCAGGACCGCACTGGCCTATTGGGTAATCAGACAGTGCCCGGTGGGCTGGGCTGACAGGCCAGTGAGTGTGTTTAGGCTGTTTTGTGGGCCGGTATATGGTCTGTCAGTCGGTTTTTTTTTTTACTGTGTATTGTCGCCGTCCCGGATAGTAAAACAAACATTGCCTGCAGAAAGCTCAAATTTAGGCAGTCTTCTATACCTTACAAACAGGTATACAGCATGCCATTCTTAGTTCTAAGCTACCCCAATTGTCAAACATGTGCCACTTTTTTAGCTATCTGTATCTGATTCACTAATGAGGGCACTTTCATTGTGGTGCCCGCGCCGATTTTCTGTTCCTGTGGGACCCTGCACAGGTTTGAATCCTGATGGCCTAACACTAACGTTCAACCTTCCAAGGCCGATAAAATGAGTACTTATGAACATCTGTTCTACAGTGCCAAGATACCAGTGGGAGCGAATGTGCACTTTGCAAAACCGTGTTATGTTTCCATCTACCTGTCCTGTTCCCACTTGTTCTTTTTTCTGGTTACTCTTCCATTGATATACCTTACCTACTATTTCAATGAATCGATTTAGCTCGTTATTCACTGTTCTATAATCAATGCCTTTCCTTTTGGTTGGTTCTTGAGGGGGCTGGTGACTCTAAGAGCTACTGTTTTGAAAGAGGAAGCCATAAATGGCTGAAAGTGTGAGCATTTAATGCTTTCGAAGATTAAACACTTCCTTGCATACAATCAAGTAAATAGCTTTCATGACCACAGAACAGAAGTCGAAGAGGAGGAAGGGAGAGCTGGCAAGGATATTTTGCAGATATACTGATGTGGGCAGTTTGAGGGGATGCTAGGGCTTAGAAACGTGCTATAGAGCGAACAGGAGCACTGAGCTCACGCAGAGCTAGAGGCGCTTTGTGATTCTGGGTAAATCACTAAAGCTCCCAGTCCTTAAGAAAAAAACAAACAAAAACCTGACCTTAAGTTACATACTTTGGTGCTCTTGTAAAGCTACCCAATGCCTTTGAGCCAAGTTTGCAATATATAAAATCTGAGCTAAAACAAGCAATGGCAAAGCCAATAGGTCGCGCCTATGCGAGAGCTATTGAGTTTGGAAATGTATTTTAGCCATTTTTTACACCACTATGGCTGCTCAAAAAGATTGTCACATACATTTTCTCACTTTGTAGTCCGAGAAAGAAAAATAAACAACAAGCTCCCAGGAAGAGAGAGCATGACATTTGACTTCGGTTTCGAATGCACAGCAAATGAGCCAAGAACAAGATTTAAAGGCCTGGTTCCAGAAAGCAAGTTTGTGGAAGAATACAGTGAGCAAGGTTTGGGCAATGGGAGAGACAAACTAAAGCAAATAAAGCCAGTAAATAGAAAGCCAGAAAATGTGAGTAACAAACCACAAAGCCAATGGTAAACAACGTGCTGAATGCATTCCTAGGTCACCTTTCTGAATGCCCTCAAAATGTCTTTAGCAAACTACAAAGCTGCACTGTCTAGTAGGCATCGAACTAGAGAGGGGCGAACAATCCCCCATCACCTCAGGATGACACAAGGAGATCTTAGCCAGAGGCCAAGCCACCATAAGAAGGAAGGAAGCCCACGAGCTCTTTCGCTTTTTTTTCTAGATTCCGTGGTATGTATGGCCTTTCTCTTAGCGCCTTGATGCCTTCGGGTAAATGCTGCGCTATATGAATATCAAATCAAATAAAATCACAAAGGACAAGAAAGCCCACACAGAATAAAGCACCCTGATGGACTGTACATTTTAGACCACTTTGCTGCTATCTTGTCCCAGTCCAAAAGGAAAATTATTCATGTAGTCTTCACTCAGGGCAAAGTTCTCCTGGATATAAAATGCACAGTTGCTCCCCAGAAAAAAACAGTCAAGAACAACCCAGATGACTTTTCTACCACCCTATTTCCATCAACTCTCCCGTTCAGGCAATTCGTCAAAAGTTGGTTCACACATATACATTTCAGAACATGTCTAAGGAAAATCATCTCGTTTAATGGTCCACAAGCACTTGCTATGCCAATGACTCATGTGTATCCCATTTTTTTTATAGATCTATATTGGATTTTCCAAACAAATGACAACAAAAGCTAACAGTAATAGGCTCCAAAACAGTGGATATAAATGCGGCATGAACATATACATTAGAAAGTCAGAAAGTTGCTGGGACCAGGACACCACGGGATCAGCTCCAATGTCACGGAAGCAGTATGGAATAATAATTTATTTAAGCACTTTAATGATTTAGAACTAGATGTGGGAGCTCAGATAACAAGCACAACAAGTAGCAATCCTCCCTATATAACAGCTGCAGCTAATACTCAAAATAAGAAAAGTGAGGTAAAGCTTGGAAATTACTATCCGTCAGAACAGAATAAAGACCAGTTGACTAAAACAAACATATTGACATCAACGGTGGGGAATCCTGACAAAGAACTACAACTGATCAAGAAACAAATAGCTAAAGGCAGGCGAACAGGAGCACCTGGTCCCAACGGAATACCACCAATGCTATTTAAACAAGACCCCGATTTCTGGAGCAAAGTTCTGGAACCAGTGTATACTTTTGCTTTAACATCTATAAAACTACCAGACTCTTGGAGGGGATCAATTGTAAGCCCGATATATAAACAAGGAGAGCGCGATAAACCAAACAACTATCGGTTGATCGCCCTGATAGATGTAGAGGCTAAATATTACGCAGGGATCCTTTTGGAAGAATTAACAAGCTGGGCAGCAGAAAACAACATCATCCCCATAACACAGACTGGATTTCAAAAAGGCCAAGGAACGACAACGAACATCATGGCCCTGTCCATACTTATGGATGCCGCAAGAGAGAATTAATACGCATTGTATCTTTGTTTCATAGACTATGTAGCAGCATTCGATCATGTGGACCGTAATATACTCTGGAACAAACTGGCAAGATGGGGAATCCCTCCCACACTCCTGAATCAAATCAGGTACCTGTACACAGATACGTGGATCAGGATAAAACTGGGAGAAGGCTCTCGATTATCCAGAAGAATCCCAACAAATAAAGGCCTCAAGCAAGGTTGTGTCCTTTCACCAGTGCTGTTTAATCTGTTTATGGGTGATCTGCCTGAAGATTTGGACAGATGTTCATCTCATGGTCCATCGCTAGGAGGAAAAACCTTGACAAACCTGCTCTATGCCGACGATTTAGTCCTACTCAGTCGCATCCCTATTGGGCTACAACGCCTCTTGGATACAACTAATGATTTCTCAAAAAAGAACATTTTAAAAATAAATTTCTCAAAAACAAAGACCATGGCAGTTAACTACCATAAAAAGTAAACGCCAAGGTGGTACCTTGACGGGCAAAGAATACAGCAAGTAACTTCCTATAAGTATCTGGGGATCCTCCTGGACAACAACGCCTCATGCACACCACAGCTGGAGACCTTAAGGAGAAAAGGGATGACAACTTGTTTGGCACTCAAACCTCTAAAAAATCTGTTACCAGACCTCTCTCTGGAGCCCTTCCTAAAAGTATTGAGAGCTAAACTTCAACCTACAATCACATATGGGAGCGAACAAATGAGAGGAAGGGACGCCATAACATTAAACAACATAATAACAACTTCATATCGCTCAATATTCCAACTTCCTAGATATGTCTCCCCTGCCCAACTTCGACTAGAATTTGGTGTACAAAACCAAATAGTGGAGAGAATGGGAGCCTTTGTAAAAACCTGGCATAAAATCAGACTAGCGGAAAAAGGCACTTTAAATAATCTTCTATGGATAGAGATAACACGAACCGGCTCCAACTAACAAATAACTCAAAGACTCAATTGCGAAATTAGGTTTAGAGAACCTATGGGATACTTCAGCGACTCACACTGTCTTTAAAAAGCTAACAACAAAAGCGACAAAAAGTATCTCCCTCGCATTAGACAAGGAAGCACTATCAAGACAAGCGCACGGATGGACAGTTCTTAACAATTACAAAAACGGCAAACCGCAAACCTACCTAAATCTAGGAATAAAGATTCATACAAAACAAAAAATCCTGAAGTTAAGATTGGGGGTCGGACCTATAAAAGCTTTATTACCGCCATGGAAAAGAAGAGGACCAGATTACAAGTGTAGATTATGTGGTCTGGGCGAAGAGAACATTATCCACATCATCTGCATATGTGACAAACTGAAAGATATAGGGATTTCACTACTAAAGCCTTTATTTAAATAGACCGGCGTGAGGTCCTGCAGACAAGCAGTACTTCTTTGTTTCAATCCGACCGTCACTCAACTAAATTGCCGCCTTGCAAAATTCCTGAACATTACAGAGAAAAGATTAAATAACTTAGATTAATTTACTGGCAACCTGTATAAAATTTCAGACATCGAAAATAATACATAGTCCAAGAAATGAACATCAGGATTAGAGTCCCTAATGATTCAGGAAAGTAGAGTTTCTCCCTTTGACGATGGACAATCTTCTCTCGCTTGCACATTTTAAGATTTTTAACCTTTTCCTTTTTGTATTGTATACTTTTAGAACATTGTCTTTTATACTGTACATAATCTGAATCATCATGTAACTATCCTTTCTTTGTATTATCAACATATGTAATGATTTTAATTAATTGTATGCATAAAATAAACTTACTTACTTACTTACTATACATTAGAATAGGTGTTCTCAGATCACGTGTTAGGGCAATAACCCCACATCAATACATAACATCAATAATAATCCTCTCTTCAGAACACTGCTGGGTGCCATAGCCAGAAGCATAAAAGGGGTGTGGGCTACATAGTCTTCTAGGGGCCGCAGTCTCTGTTGAGGCTTGTAGCTTAAATAGAATGACAGTCTCAGCCTGCCCACACCCATCTTGGCAGAGGAAGTCATGTCACCTTTGTGATTTTACTACTTCAGTAGTAAACACCCCAGGTCATCAGGGCCAATCTGGCCAGTCTGACAATTGGGCATTTTCCCAGTGGGTTGCAGGATTGTGTGTCTGCTTTCAGCAGAGTAGGCTGTCATCACCTAACCTTTTCTCGTGGCCCAATACTAGTCGTAGCCTACTGCGGCGTAGGGCTGCTTTGAACATTTTTGCATGGGATAATTTTAGCTTCCAGTCCAACCCTACAAGGCATGGCTAGAATTTATTGTTACCGAGTGCCACCCACTATCCTCAGTGCAGTGCATTCAGGAGTGGCTCACCTCTATAGACCAGGTGCACAACCACAATTCTAGGGATCAACAATGATTTCTATTACATTGCAGTCGTTTTTTTCACAAGAAACATTTCAGGCAGTGAATCTGTCCACCTGGTGCACCCTCCTGGAGTGATTCAGAAATCTCTGTATCATGCCTGTCAACTCCCACAGCACCACCGTGTGTCACATGAAACCAGAGATCTTCACACAGTCACTCATCAAGAGCCTATACTGAACAGGAAACAAAGAGTGAACTGGAAACCCCTTCACAGAGTCGTGTCCAGCTCGTATGTGAAGGCTCAGCCCACACACGATACATTACAGATTGTGAAGCAGCCTCCCAATGGACATACAAGGCCGCATAGAAACCTTTGTTTATATTTTGGAGTATGGTTAGCAATGAAAGCTAAGAGAGAACCTGGCACATTGCCCTGCCCCTTTTTCTGACTCCACCGCACATTTCAAACTTGGGCACTGAGCTCCAGCCTCTCAGGACATGTCTTTTCTTCTCCCGATGACCAAGGAGAAGAAATTGGAGCTGTCATGGTGGTTGAATCCGCTGAACCTCCTGAAGGAGATTCTTTTGTATTCTCCAGCCGCACTAGTCATGACAAAAGATGCAAGCAAAAAGGTTTGAGCAGCTTGTACTGGTCCACTACCGGTCCAGGGTCTTTGGACGAGTGTTCATAGTGTCAGGTCGGCTAACTAGAGGGAATTTTAAGCAATCCATCTGGTTGTCCAGGCTTTTTTACACTTGATTTGGGACAAATCAGTCATACCCAGAGCAGATAATACGATGGCGAAGACATATTTAAATCACCAGGGAGGGACAAGCGCTCTGTCATTTCTGCCCAGATCTTTTCTTGGAGCTAAGTCAATCTCCTCACTCTGAGAGCGATTTATATTCAGGGATTGATGAATACCTGTGTGGACATGTTGAGCAGGGTTATTTCCTACTCCCACGACTTCTGTGTCCCTCCCCTATTGTTCAATCAGATGTGTCAGAGGTGAAGGATCTATTCACATCCTCTCACAATATTCTGCTCCAGGATGAGGGAAGCCTCAGCCTGGGGAATAGATGCTCTATCCTGTTCATGGATGGAGGGTCTTCTGTATGTGTTCCCTCCTTTCCCTTTGATACAGCATGTTTCTGGTAAGGGTGAGAAGGGAGGTTGCTCTTGATGGCTCCAGCCTGGCCTCACTCATCCTGATTTCTTCTTCTGGAAGCAGGAAGATAGACCAGGAGTGGCTACAACCAACTGTTCCCTCTGGCCTTTCCCGTAGTTCAGGAGGAATCTCTTCTATGTCTCAATTTGACTGACTCGACTCTGAGAGGGCAGGGCTGAGGTCTCTGGGGTTACACAATACAGTCTCCTCTGCCATTCAGGCCTCAGGAAGACAATCCACGAGAGCCTCTCATGCAATATATTGATCGTCTTTTAGGGGTGGTGTGTGGAAAGGCAGTTAATACCTATTCTGTCTCTCTTCCTGAAGTTTTACAATTATTTCATGATGGGTTTTATTAGGGCTTTGCCCTTCGACCCTGAAGTGGGCACCGATAAAGACCATTATGGCTCCTTTGGGGAATTTGGTGGATGCACAGAGACTGGTGCAGAGGTTATTCAAGGGGTTTTCTAATATCCGCCCTGCCTTACCATCGGTGGGATCTTCCACTGGTCTTACAGGCTATGAAGTGCCCTCTTTTGAGCCTATCTACTTGATTGTTTTTAAAACCCTGACGTTGAAAGAGTTTTTCTGACCCAATTGCTTGAGGTTGGGGAAACTGGGTGTACTATAATGTAAGGCCTCGTTCCTTAAGGGTCTTTGACGATAGGATTGTGTTAAGACCAGGCCCGGGATTTATTCCCAAGGAGAACTCTTCAATCAATCCCCAACCAAAGGTTATTTTGCCAGTACTCTGTTGAGATCCTCAGGCTCCTGACGGGGTCAGTCCTCATTCTTTGGATGTCTAAAAGGTAGTTCTGGCTTCCTTTGAGAGTGTGGAAGAATTCAGGCAGGACTCCCCTTAATTTGTTAACTTTGGACCTGTCAGGAAAGGTCTGAAACTGTCCACACAAGCACACAATACAGATTCGTTCTTTGATTTATATGATCTATAAACAGTTTAGATACAAGCAGCATGGGGTACCTTAACCTTTAGAGGTACGGGGCAGGTCAACTAGAATGTATGTCGGCTTCCCAGGCTTAGTGTCAGGGAGCTTCCTTGTCTGAGATTTGTTGGGCAGCCACAAGGGTGATCTTGTCTACCTTTAGCACTATAAGATTGTGCACTGCAAGATATTTTGGATCTAAGCTTCTATCTGCTGTGAAGAAATAGTATAACAAAGTATAGGAATAAATGAAATTTGGTTCTGCAGAACTACGCAGCTGTCCCGGCTTTCTTTTAGCTCGGGTACATCTCAACTAAGTAAGGAATCTTAATTGAGAGGGATGAGTAGGAAATGCTTAGGTTACATACCGGTAATTGCATATTCCAAGTCCATCTCCCGCTTAGATTCATTACTCCCACCCTGTGTGCCCAGACCAACTGTATGTTAATCAATCAATCAATCAGGATTTTGTAGAGCGCACTACTCACCCGTGAGGGTCTCAAGGCACTGAGGACGGGTGTGAGCAGCTCCATTGGGGTAATTCGAAGAGCCAGGTCTTGAGGTCCTTCTAGAAATGGTGCAGTGTCATGCTTCGTCAGAGATGAAGGTGAAGTTTGTTCCAGGTCTTGGCTGCGAGGTTCCTACCTCGTAGTAGGATCTTCCACCTGCTCTGGTCCTATAAAAATGTGGTACGGTGGCTAGGGAGAGGTCGGCTGAGTGGAGGTGCCAATTTGGACCGTGGAAGGAGATTCGGTTCCTAATGGGCTTGGTGACTAAACAGGAAGTGAGGGGGAGGGACTTTTATGCTTTGGAAAGAAAATCGGGAGAGGCATGGAGGCCTCTACTAAGTAATGAATCTAAGTGAGAGATGGACTCAGAGTAATGCAATTATTGGAATGTAATCAAAGCTTTACAGCCTGTGAAGCAGCCTCCCCAGTCACAACAGGCATACAAGGCTGCTTAGAACCCTTTGTTAATCTCTTGTTTCGTGGGTTGCAATGAGTGCAACACAAGCTCCTAGAAGGGCTTTAAATTCACACCCACACCTTGAGACATAAGTCACCTCCCTTTCCGTCGGCACTACCTACATTTGGAGAAGATCCACAAGTGAGCTCGATATATAGGACAAAGGCGTACCAGAATTTGATGAGGCGGTGGAGGAAGTTAAACTGTATATATTTCAACTGCATGTTGCAGGACATAGGTCTCTACCTCATTCACTCTCTATCTCAAATGCCAGTATCCTTGTCTATCTATTACTGAGGATAGATATGGTCTAGTGAGGGATATTGAATTGTCACCATCAACTGATATAAAAGTGTATTAATGTGATGATGGGAATGGTCTGGCCCAATGTACCACAACAAAATCTAGGTGGGCAATACTAGTCAAGTGCCCATTAACCAGAACACACTCAATATATGGGTACCTAACACATGAAACACTTTTGCGGGTCCACGTGGACCCGTTGATCCCCTCCAGCTCAGTAGACAGGCTGGTAGACTTCAATAGGGATTGTAGAATAGGCTGAGGCCAGCCTTGCCCATATGTATACACAGAGCCAAGGGGATAGGCTCTTAGACAAGGACTAGGCTCAGGTTTGCTGTTCCAAGGCGTTTTCTGAATGAATCTTTGAACATAACAGAAACCTGGTAAACACAGAAAACTGTCTTAGAGCCATTACACCGACTGATGAAGTCGGACATATTGGTATATGTTAAATATATTAGTGAAAACCCTAGAGTAAATATGTCACATCACACACTCCACCTGCTCAATCCCGTGAGCGGGTCCTCCCACTAAATAAATACTGAATAAGAATGAAAGAGAGATGGTATCATTTGAATGTATTTTGCTATTTATCAAGCAGAATTACCATTATGTGCATCTATTTTTAGTAGATAAGAAAACTGATAATCCATTAAGGAAAGATAATTCATTAAGAAAAATCTATGTCGCTACTCATACAGATTAAATCAGTGTAAATGCTGGATGCACCTGAAATTAAACAGCTAAGTGAAAAATTGTCCACATACTCACCTGGCTTTGCTTTTCTAATCAAGACACCTCGAACCACAACAAAAATGTCAACATTTTGCTGGCTGCAGATACAGATTAAAATACAATTTTGGACCATCTGCTGTAATTTGGAGACGCCCCTGGGAGGCTCTCAGATGCTGCTTCCTAAACATATCTTATAGAGGCATTAGCCTGGTATCTACTATCTTCTGAGCTTTTCTTCCTGGTCATACGGACCAACAAGATGAACCTTGATCACTGATATCCTTGGGTCAAATTTCATGCCTGAGCTTGTTTGCGGTTCCCCGGTGAGCCCGTCCAGTGTTCCATCCAGTGTGTATTGACATTTCTCTTCAATCTGTGTGAATATGGATATCAGAATTCAACATGGCGATCCCGGAATGACTGGTCAGCTGCCAAAGTTAGGTCTCACTCCGGCAAACCTGAGTCATCCTCTCACCTACTTCTAGTGGATTAGACCTACACTTTACCCCCTAATGTTACAACAACTGATCAACAATGTACAATTCTCTGTTCCTGCCAGTCCTGAATCAACATACAAGACTACTATAAAACCTCGAACCGAAATTGCTATCCAATCACACCACGAAAAGTGAGTTTAAAAACACAACAAAGATCAAAACAAACACACTACCTCTTTAACAATTGTGGCTCAATAAAAACTGCCATCCTCCACTGTGCTATGTTCTCCCACAATTAAATGTATGCTATACCGCAAATGTTAATTATTATGCTTTTTCTTCTAGGTTTTCCCCATTTTTAATGCACATGTTAATCATATAGTTGTAAACGCAAATGCTTGAAACAGAATGCACATTTATTTTGTGTAATTTCTTTTTGCATCATGATAATCAAGTTTGCTCAAATACATTCACAGATTTTATCTGAAGTAGACTTTTCTATTTATTCTGAAAGATTCAACACGTCTATATAATGTTAAACTAGATAGGTGTAAAAGGGGAGAGAGGAACTTTATACAAGGCAACAGCAGAATAGTAGAGGATAGTGCGCCTAGACGCCTTCGGGCAGTTGTGCGCTATATAAATGTTAAATCACATCAAATCATATGCAGAATCCCACTGCCTACTTTAACTGAAGGCTGGTGAGGAGGTATTCAGCCTTTACTGGCTGAGTCTATAGGTTTAGCTGCAAACACAAGACAAGAACAGCAGGCCGTGCTATTACATTGAACATAAAGACTTATTGGTCAAACAAGTAGGCAGGTGAGTACTAACTGAAACTAGACCTTTCCTTGTTGCTATGATTAGCTTAGTAAGTAAGGAAATAAGGGTGGGCTTGTTATAAAATATACTGCCAATCTGATAAGATATTTCTAGTTGTTCACACTTTCAGTAAACACTGCATTCACCATTCTGTTAGACTTTATTGTAGTACAATTCATATTGTGTGCACTGGGACAGGATCGTGATTTTAAAATAAATCTTTAAAATATATTTATGTTTTCATAAAGTGTTCTTGAGTGTGATCTTCGTTAATGAAAGAGCGTTTGCGGTTGGAATAACTACTCCAGTAATTTCAAATAGAATTCATTGCTATGTAAAACACATCTAACTTAAATATTGCTCAGTGGGTTGTATGCCTTAAAATTAATTCTCTGGGTGACTGGTAGCCAATGAAGGTGGGCCAGGGCCTGACGTGTCAAATTATGTCTGGGGATGTTTAAGTGTCCTTGCTGCAGGGTTCTATACCACCTGACGTTTGCCAATCATGGCTGTGGGAGTTCCTAAGTACAGGGAATTACCGTAGTCTTGGTGAGAGAGAATCAACATCTGGACAACTAGCCTCCTAGAGACCACAGGGATCAGAGGCAAGATTTTCTTCAGCAGTCTTAGAATCCTAAATCAGCTGGAGAAAGGTTTCATAGCTTGACTCGCCATGGAGAGATTATGATCAAGCCATTCCCCCAAACTTTTCACCACCACTGTAGAGACCGGGGAAAGGCCAAGCCACTGGGCATCCAAAGGACATGTGAGGATTGACATTATTCCCTAGTATCATCAGCTTGGCTGTATTACCATTGAGCTTAAGACATTAGTTGTCCATCCATCTGGCTACACTCTCCAGGCAAGACTCCAGGGAGGGGGCATAGTGTTTACCATCTGGGGTGAGGGAGAACACCAGCTGGGTGTCGTCTGTGTAGGACACCAATGAGATCCCCCAGTGCAATACAATGTCAGCCAATGGGTGCATGTAAAGGTTGAACAGCGTGGAGCTAAGAGAGGTCCCTTGTGGAAACCCACATTTCAAAGGAAAAATATCCAAGATGCAGGCTTTGACAAAGAACTGAAACGATCTGTCCCCCAAAAACAAGCTGATCCACTTAAGAGCCAGACCCACACTCCTGGCTTCTGAATCCTCTTAATAAGGGTCCTGTGGTCGACGGTGTCAAAGTCGGCACTGATGTCTAGGAAGATGATGGCTAGAGTATCTCCAGCTTCATTTCTGCCTGCTCCACGACTGCCAAAAGGGAAGTTTCAGTGCTATTCTGGGGCCGGATGCAGGATGTGTTTGGGCCCTAGGAAGTTCGAAAAGTGCATGTTAACATGTTTTTCCATAACTTTACTCAGTCCTGGAATAAGAGAGATGGACCGAGAATTCTCTGTGCAGCCAGGGTTGAGAGTAGTTTTTTTTAGTATGGCTTTCACCATAGCATGCTTCCACCCTCCGGCACAAATTCCCTTCTCAAGAGATAGATGTTGCATCCCAATGAAAACCGGAAAAAGACTATTGCCTGCTTTTGAGGGGGAGAAGGGTCAAGTGGGGAGCCTGATTTAACTTTCATGAAAAGCCTGCCAAAACACTCATAGGAGATACAAGGAAATTCTAGAAGTCTAGGTGTACAATCTTCCTCATTCTTGAAGTGACCAGGCAAGCCTTCCAAAAAATACATGCTGGTTAGCCCTATCAGAAATGTATGCATAAGACAACCTATCAGGAAATGGTTCTCTCTGTATCACATTCCCTTTTTTTTTAGCTCAAGAGAATCCCACAAAAAATTGGTCCAATATTCACTGTTCTCATCAATATAAAAGCTGAGGGTTCTCTTAGGATCAGTGAAACCACTCCTCCTCTTTGGAGGGTTATGGCAGACGGCAGAAGGATAGCAAGGCAATGGATTGCCCTATCTGGAAGAGCATGACCACCTTTGGCAAGAGAGCCACCTTTGTTCAAGTGACCAATTGGTACGGGAAAAAAGATGTGATGGCTGCTGGTCAGACAATGCCTGGAGTTCATTCACTCGCTGGACAGAGGTGATTGCAATAAGAGAAAACTGTTATATGGTTAGCAAGCACAGAGTACAGCTGTGCATTGGCTCAAAAGGAGTGGACATCAAATATGTGAGGACCAAGATAATGGTCCCTGTGCAGCATCACAAAAAGTGGAACAGGTGGATCAGAATTTTAAAAAATCGCATCACAATGGGTGATTTAAAAATGGATGGTTGATTGGGCAATCATAGAAAGACTGAACGATATCTCTTAACTGTTGCCACATCAAGGCACTGCTGGGATAGAGGGCGACAGAACAATAAAATGTCAAATAACTTTGCCGGTACAGGCTGAACATTACAGGAGATACACCAACCCAAAACTTTCTCCCAGCCTCCAGCATATATAGTTGTGGTGGGGGGACGCTTGGCTGCTAGGATGACATAGGAGGAAGATCGAAAGCCCTCGACTTTTGATGTTCAGTATCCATACATGGAGATGTAGTTTGTGCAGACTATGGTGCAAGACCAGGGTCTGCTGTTGCGAACGGAGGTCCTCCCAAAAGGGTAGCTGGATTGGAGAACATATGCTCATGGCAAGATGTGCCAGGTGCTATACTCTCCTTACCCAGTCCAGACCCACTAGGACAGTCTTTTATTATCTTTTTCAATACTCGGGCAGGAGAGGTAGCCGGGGAAAGGCATTCAGAAGTCCGAGCTTAAGTCTAGGTAGAAGGCGTCTGCGAGGGAGAACTGCCTTGGAAACTCCAATGAGTAAAAGTGAGGCCTGCATATTCTCTGTGGTGGCAAATAGATAGAGGTAGGGTTGTCCCCATTGCTGGAAGCTTCCCTGTGCCATGTACAAGTGTAACTGCTGTTTGCGATCCGCTAGAGAACATCGGCTGAGTTGGTCCACTCTAGCTTTTAAAGTTCCTGCCAGGTGCTGGGAAATCAGGGAATTGCATTGAGCAGCAATTTATAGAGACATAGAGTGCCCTGGCACAGTACCCACGATCCCAAACTGCCCTGATTGTGGCAGTACTACATGGCGGTTGTATTGTCTGTGAGCATTTGTGCATGTTACCCCTTGATGGTCGGGAGGAATGCCTTCGGGGGCATGCGAATCACCCATTAAATCCAACAAATTAATAAGGAGATGGATCTCTGCTGGAGATTAGAGTCCTCTTATCTTTACGTATCCTAGATGATTCCACTAACTCAACAACAATGCATAAATCCCAACCGTTAATTCTGGTGGGGTAGGGGGAGAGGTCTCCCACTGAATCAAACTCCTACCACTGCAGATCTTCTGAAGTTTTCTCTGACAGCTGGATGGAATTAGAAAGTTTTGCTTGGTGCTGAACCCACTGAATCCTCAGATCTCACTGGAGAGCCTGCATGTGCTATCTGGTGGGGTTTGTTAGCAACATGCAGGAGTCCAAGGGGCCTGGAAGTCTCACAGTCACTCTCACTGTGACCTAGGTCAAGAGTTGAAACATCAGAATCATAGTCTGAATGTCCTAGACTCATCGAAGGGAAGGCTTGGCAGAGCATCCTGTACAGGATGGCACCACCAAGCTTTCCGGTCACGGGTGTTGCAGTAGGACGGCTGGGTTCCCTTGGGCAGGTATGTGCTGCCTTGCAATTTGCCTATTGGGTGGTTTGCCCAGATACCCAACAGTGTATCCGTGTGGGCCTCATTAAATGGTAGTAGGGGCTCTGGGTTAGTTTGTCTATAGCACTTCCAAAGGTCTTGACATCCATGGTAGGCAAGTTCAATTACAAAATCTCAGCTTCTCTTCGTATTACCACGGAAAAGGACTCTTCAGTGGTCACATTAAGGAGTGGAAGTATAGGTCAGGGCCAGTTTTAGTTCGATGGGTGCAACTGCACCTAGAGCTGACATGGGGGTAGTGCTTTAGTGCTGTATTTAGAAATAATTTATGGATTTAAAAGCACCTACTGCAGAGTTGCTTGGGGACAATTTTCAGGCAACAATGAAAATGTCGAGATAACTGGTGATCAATTTTCCTGCTGGAGAGAGATAGTTTTGTCTAGTTGCAGTTCTGACCCATCTTAAACTAGTGCAGATGGTTAATATGCCCGCTACAAAGAGCGAGTACCATGCACATCACAGAACTGTATTTTATGCAGATAACTCTGTGGGTTACTGCTTTTGTCAGAGAGATCCTTTTGTTACTTGCACTTCATAATTTACAATCCTAATATAGCACTGTGACTTTGAACTCTCTTCAAAGAGCTGATGCAAACTGCAAGGCATAGGGTCAGAGGCCTATGTCTTTCCTCAGTTTTTCTTTCGCATAATGTTGCTAAAATGTGTTAGTTTGCGCAGAAATACATTCTTATTACTAGAGCCAACCCCAACCACTATGGCATGATATAAATGCTGAGTTTGTGCTTCTCCAGACCAAACACTCTTAAAATATACTACACACTAATATGGATGATATGTGATTCCTACACCTTGTAATTCATTGTCTTATGTACCATTTTCTGTACACTGATTTACACACGTATGACTCATAGTCGCTGTATAGTGTGTTTGTGATGTACATCGTTCTGGTAAGAGTAGCGCTATAAAACAAACGTGAGATAGAGGGGTTATGGAGAGATGAGGGACACTGTAAGAGGGGTTAGAGGGTGTTAGTGAGGTAGTATGTGAAGGAGGACACCAATGGATGTGCACCAAAAAAGATTGTTGCACTGGGTGCCACCACCACTAAAGCCAGCCATGGTGTAGGTCAGCATCAGTGAATGTTTCTAAGCCACTGGTATCTAGAAAATCCAAAAATACGTTTCCCCATCATAAATGTGGCTAGAACTATCGTCTTTGTGTAAGATTCATGTTGGCCTAGTGGGAGTGACTCAGTCTGCCAGCGGGAGCATGGGTCTGTGTGTGTATGTGTCCAGCACACAATTATAGTCCCCAATAATCGGGCTGTGTACCTCTCGGGACAGCACAGGGGCCCGGAATTACCTCAGGGGTTCAAATGGCTTACCTGGTCGAACCCATAACAGAGGCCACTTTGTGAAGGAAGAGTAACATGTGGCATGTTCCACATCTACCAGATGTATTTCCTGCAGGAAGGCCAGATCCACACCCCTGTGCTTCAAAAGCGTCAGTATCGTGTAGCACTGACTGCTAGATGCCAGCCCTCGCATGTTCCATGTGAGGAAGGTGCACCTGGTCTCCCTCATAGCTATCCCTGTTCTCTCATCATGGGGGCCCCTAAGCCGGCCACTCTTGATCAGGCCTGGGACATGCATCCTTCCTGGTGTGTGGGTCCTTAGCGTGGTTGCGCACGCCTGCATAACAAACAGAGTGGATCCAAAAAAAGGTAACAGCTTTCCACAACTCACCTACCCCAGGCCAAAGCGGCAACGTCAGTCTGTCCAGTGAACTCATACCCATATACTGACTCAAACCAGGCCCATACAATGCGTTTATGGGGCTGTTCTAGAAGATGGTGGCCGAAGTGCATTCCAGTTAGGTCTCTCCACCTGCATTTCTTCATTGCATCAGTAAGAAAGGATGCCCCAGCCCAATGACCAGGGCCCGGCTCAGTATTAAGAGCAGTGAAATGTGTCACAATGTGGCAATCCTCCTCCGTACACTGCCAGATGATACCCAAAGAAAGCTCAATATATTTTCCATCTTAGTGTATTCCCGTCTTCCCCTCACAAATCATCTGCCATCCTGGGTGTTACGGTGAGCCCTCTGAGGACAAGTTCATAGTGTGGTCAATGCAAGATGAGTACACCACGGTAGCAAATGTGTCCGCTGTTTCAAACTCTGTAGCCTGCTTGTGTTGTATCTGAGCCCTAGAGCTCAGCCTTATAGCCCTAGAGCCTTGGTGGGCTATGGACAAACAAAAAATGCCAGTTATTTTGCTGGACGGGTGTCTATCTGCAGAGTATCGCACCAGGCCAAACATTTGTCGCAATAACACGTGTACAAGGTTTTTGAAGAGGGCCGCTTCATGCCAAGAGGACATCAAGCACCTCCGGAGGAGTACAGCTGTCGCTGCTCAACCTCCATGCATTAAGATGGCGATTGCATAGTCCTGCGTGTAGAAACTTGACCTGTTGGTGCGACAGCAGCCTGATCGGAGGACATATGCTATAGCCCAGGATTTCTGGATACCACACTCTCTGTGCGAAATCCAGGGCCACTAGTATGACTTAGGCTAGGTCACTAACATGACTTAGGCCACGGTGGTCCTGATCTTCTTGAGAACATGATGCAGGACTGATATAAATGGAAAGGCATGCAAGAATCCAAAGTTTGCGACTGTTCAGGTAGGTGGGGCTCAACTGTGTAGTGTGTGTATGTGTGTATGAGGAGTTTGAATTGAGTGCATTTGTTTATTAGGAGCGTGTTTGGTTCTCTGGGGTGTGGTGTAATGTGAATTCTGTGAGGGAGATTGAGGAAAGGTCTGGCTGTCAGGTTCTGCATGGTTTGTAGTCTTGCTAGTTGCTAGGTGATCCCGGCTTAGAGGATGTTCCCATTGTCCAACTTGCTGGTGACTAGGGTGAGAGTGACAGTTATTTTCGCGCTGCTTGGGAGCCATTTGAAGATCTTCCTCAGCATCTTCCGGGCGATGAAGTAGAATGCAGTGACGGCATTGGCTTGTGTGGTTATGTACAGTTTGCTGATGATGTTTAGTCAAGGTTTCTGCCATGGGTTCTGGATGTGGGTCTGGATTCGGCCAGCTACCAGTTACTGAGGTACTTTCGCTGAAGATTACTACTTCTGTCTTGTCGGTGTTGATCTTGAGACAGTTGGCTTACATCCAGGTAGCAATTTCAGTCCTACAGCAGTGAATTTGTTTCTTTCATTGGGGGTCTTGTCCGAGAGGGAGAGTATGAGTTGCATGTCATCTGTGTATGAGGATGTTGATGAGATCACGCCAAATGCTGCAGAGAGGTGTAGGAGAATGAGGGTTGCCTTGTCACCTCTGTAAAGGATTATGGGGATGTTGTCTGTGGCAGAGATTAATGCTGTTTCTGTACAGTGATTGGGCCTGAATCTGGATTGCGTGGCGTTGATGAGTAGTTGCTGAGGGGGTCTGTGAGGCTTTGGTTGATTAGTTTCTCTAAAATCTTTTACAGGTATGTAAGGAGGGAGAAGTGTATGTAGCTAGAAAGTGAGGCTGGGGTAGCAGATGGTTTCTTGAGATGGGGCAGAAAGGTGGCATGTTTGCAAGTGTCTGGCAATGTGGCTGAGTCGATGGAGGTGTTTAGTGCTTCACAGATGATAGCAGTCCTTCCTAGACGATAGCAGTCCTTTAGTGAGGTAGTGGTGGAGGTGATTTTAAGGGTGGTGAAGGCAGGCCACGAGGTCAGGGTACATTCACTGGCCATGATGGGAAGTTGAGTTGCGACATTAATGGGGCCCAATTAAAGATCGAAGCTGCTACATGGAGCGGATTTTGTTGCAGAAGAATTCTGAGAGCTTTTTGCAAAGGTCTTGTAGAGGGGTGATGCTGCTGGAGGCATCAGGAGGTGCAGTGAAATCTTTGATGCTGGCAAAGATTTCCTTGTAGCTGTTAGTGCTGGCGTCGATAAAAAATGAAAGAGCTGTGAGCTTGGTGTTCCAAATCTGCTGGTGGTAGCATCTTACGGCTGATTTGAAGATGTCTTTATCTGCAGTGTCTTGCCTTTTTCTCCAATTTGCGCTCCAGTTGCTTGTCACAACCTAACTTCTTCTGTGTACAAGCTTGCCTGTTGTCAGATTCCTTTGATTAGGTTACGCTTGAGGGGAGTCCGGTCATGATGTAGCTTTTGATTCTTTTGATGGCTTTCAGCAAGTGCCTGTACGACAGTATAGGCTGCAAACCCTGCAAGAATCATCGAGTCCTGCCTGCCAGCAGGCGACTGTGTTCTATTAGGAGCACACTAAAGGAGTCTGGCAGGAAAGGGCAGTGGGGGGTAGGGGCAGTGGACTGAGTGACCTGTTGACTTTCACCGTAGCGGGCCCAGAGCATCGACTGCAAAACTGCTGGGCACATTGTTGAGTTTGAATGGGTTAACGGTACGAGGTGCCTCTGCCAAGGGCACAAAAGAGCGATAGGGCTGAGGTGGTTGGTGAGGTGGGACAGATAAGCCCAGGGAGCGTACCGGACCCTACTCTCCTTGAACTGCTCTAGAGTAGAATGTGACTTGTACCCAAACACGCAAGTCTCGTAAAGGGGTATGTCCATGAGGATCGACTGGACTTTGCTTGAAAAGCATGGCGCTGAATGGCTGCACCACTGCCAATTGGCCGCCTGCTGGAATCAGAGGTGTCCAAGTCACAACGAATTCTGAACTTGGCCGCGTCACAACAACCCTGTATAGCCTGGGCGACGACAGATCAGAGATCTTCGGGAACAACTATGAAGACTTGAGCAACTGAATCTCAAAGAGCATGGGAATAGCACCTCAGGTAGCCGCTGACATTCACTGATCTAAGAGCCAAGCTGGTGGACAAGAAGACTCTCTTTCCAAACGTCTCTAACTGTTTTGACTCCCTATTGGGGGAGTATTTGAAAATGTGTTGTTTGGATTTGTCCTGCTTGTAGATGGCTGCACCACTGCGCTTTCAGGAGAGGGGTGCTGACATAAATTTACTGGGTAGCTGGGTCAGGGTGATGGTGTCTGGTGGTTGCCTGAGGGGCCAAAGCAAGTTTGGCTCCACGCTTCCAGTGGGGTATTCATTCGAACCTTGTTAGAATGCAAGAGGGGCTCAGTAGATTTGTCTCAAATGGAGGACTTCTGTCAGAACACTGGTCTTGACCTCCGTGGTGGGGAACTGGAGTTCAAGGACTTCAGCTTCCCTATGCATCACCATGGCGAAAGAAGTGCTTCCCTCACTGGCAGGATCACGGGCTGAGAGGAGCCCTGACTCAGTAGAGGTATCAAGGGCAATAACTTCCGGTAGGTCATGATATCAATTGTCTTTGTGAAATTGCTTGCAAATCCCATCATCTGTACTGATAGTCATTGTTTGAATCCATGTCGAACAGTGAATGCAGGGTATGTGTTCTCCCTTGTGGAGGCAGCATATGAAGAGGATGGAGGTATGCTTCTACAGTGGCCAACTGTGGCTTTGCTAGAGATTGAAACGGCAACAGCTCGGAGGCAGAGAGAACAATAGGTACCTTGTGTTCCAGCGCCAATGGAATGGGCATTGGCATTGTAGTGCCAAGAACCGATGTGGATTGCGTAGCTGGAGTCAGAATTGGAGCTGGATGGTCTCGGAGGGTCCAACTAGTGCTAAGAGCAAACTATAGAGCGGTATTCCAGATGGAGGTCCTTTCAGCTCAGTGGTGCTCAAAAGCGCACCAGAGTTAGCCGACAAGGATCCAAAGAATTGGTGCATGGCCTTGTGGAACTCTGCAATCTGTTTACAGCCCCTGGCACAAGTTGCAGGATAGGGTCCATGGTCGATCAACTTTGGCAGTGAAATCGAAAAGTATGGTGTCGCCCCTACTCAGGAGAGTCAATCAATCAGAGGTTTATAAAGCACGCTACTCACCCGTGAGGGTCTCAAGGCATTGGGGTGGGGGAGGCAGCTCCGGATCAGTCGAAGAGCCAGGTCTTGAGTGTTGCAGGGATTCTGCTTATACACAGAACTATGCGAAGAACCCCAGGACCTCAGTGAATTGTGGTGTACCAGAAACTCACCTCAGAACCCAGAACCCAGTATCCGGCTAGCATAAGTGTCCCATTCGTTATCCGAGATTTAGCTCGGCGGTCCCAATGAAAAGACAACCCAGAACAAGCGACTCAGTGTACTCTCAGGAATGGTGGGAATCAGAAATACCTGTTCGTATCTTATTCTCACATCAGTCCACAACAAGAATCAACAGAGACACGGTGTAAATAAAAAGAGTTTATTTTTATAGACCACGTGTCCTAAGATGCAGTACTTTGGCTAATACAAGCAGACAAATGATTAAAATCAAAACCATCAGCATCGTTACAATACCATAGAATATAAAAGGGGTAATCATGTTATAATGACAGTGGATACTACCACCTTCCCTTTACTAAGAAGCTAATATTATTATTAGTCTAATAGAAGGTCTCTTAGGCTTGAATAGGGGACCCCATACCTCAAAGATCAGCTTAGTGAAATCACATCACAGGAGCATCAGGAGTCTTCTCGCAGGAAGGCTCGTCTTCAGTCTGAATATTAATTATGATGTCTGCAATATTAAAAGCACCAACTTTCAGGTATTTGCAGCTGCCCGTGTGTTATGGCTAAATAGTGGGTCGATCAACCTAGAGTGGAAAACATGCATTATGTAACAACCCAGACTGTTTGTCACATCATGTACAGACCAAGGTCGCTGCGCAGAGCTCGGGATGGTAACAACAGATTGCTCTCGTGTGAAGCAAGGCTCGAGTCAGCAGTTTGTTTAAGGAATAACATGTAAACGCAGTGTCGTGCGCAAAAGCAGCAAGATGGTTTTCTAACATCTAACGTGGTTATGCTAACTTAACAATGTATGTACGTATTAAGGGAGTCCTTACTACATGCCCCCTTGATCGAAGCACTATTCAATAGGCAAGAAAAATAAAGAACGCAGAGTTCAGTATCGACAGAGCAGAACAAGGCGTACTCAATTTAAGACTTTCAGGCTAGGGCAAAGCCGCAAAAATAAAAAAATGAAAAAGGGGAGAAAAACCCTAAAAAAAAAGCTCAAACATATACGGGGTAGAGAAAAAAATGAAAAAGAAATCCAGTGCCGGGTAGTAGTCCAGAGGCACAGGAAATGGAATAAAAACAAAGCGGACGACAGTACATTTAATCCATGAACGTGTATGCCGCATATGTGGCAACTGCTTCCAACAAGAAATCGTTTGCAGAGCCACCAAAAGTCTCAGCCATCCAATTAAGTAAAGAAAAGGAACAAACATGTTCTTCAATAAGCGGAGCCCCTAGCACAATCAGAGGGCAACCGAACTCATCCTCCAGATAGCTCATAGCTAAGAAGTCGTAAGCAGCCCTTGCGATGTCCCAATTACCCAGGATACCATGCGCCGCACCACAGGCCATAATCCGGACACCAGAACAGGCAAACTCGTGAGACACTAGGGGCCTCATCAGTCGATCGAAATCCGGCACCGGAGACACCGTGTTGGTCAAGCACAAATCCAGAGGCCATTCAAAGGGACAATCTAGGCAGTGAAAGACAGGTTGCACGCAGGTGAAGTAGGAATACCGGAAGGATAATCCATATGCCAGGCTCAAAGTCGCCAATGGCAGCGTACCATAATAGTCAAGCATCCTGTCACGAAGAAGATGCAGACGGGACAGGCTGTCGTGTGGCACAGAAAAAGCAGCCATTCCGTAGTATGAAAAGTAAAAGCAGCACACCTGCCACCAGCGCCAGAATCAGCGGAACACCTCCAAAGACGCTCGAGAAAATGGAATGAAAAAATGCCGGAATCACACCAAAAATAGTTTGGAAAGAGGTCACGAGGCCTGAGCCCACATGTTTAAAAAAATGAGCCAGGCCGGTTGTGGACGAGGCATTGAAAATTGTTTGGATCAAAGCTCCAAAATGCAGGGGGAGGTCAGTATTTAAAAGCGTCTGTACCTCAGTGCGCGTATTTGCTACGTGAAGGACAAATGTTTCACGGGAGGAAGTTAATGGCACCTCCTTTTGGGACAATAGCGCCCTCATTCTGCTCATCTTGTTGAACTCTGCTTTCAAGGTCGGAATCGAAGGCCAGATGGAAACATCCAGCCGCCCATGCGGGGGAGGAAAGAGAACATTATTGCAGCAGACAACCCTCTGCGTTACAGCTACTATATATGGGATTCCCACTAACATCCCGCAGCAAGCTTCATTATTTAAAATTAAATAACTACCGTTTGCAAGCAGCGTGAAAGAGGGCGTAATCACTGGCACTGGGACACCTTTTAGAACACAGGCCAAATTTGGGGCTTGTACATTGCAAGCACCGTGCAACTGAATGTGCCTACATACCAAGGAATGATCTGGTGTCGTGGTACATTCCTCACCCTTCAGATAAACCTCAGTATCGTCTCTAGTACATCTATACGTAAAGGGGAGGGACCAAACCTCATGTATGAAAGCGGTACCCAGCTGTTCATATCTACCCGGAGCATAATGTTTCATACAAGACGTAAACTTAAAAAGCGCAAAAGGTAAAGTGATCAACCCGTGGATTAACCACGTGGCCGAATTGAGTTCCGCCACAGAGAAAGGTAACGGCTCCAATTTTTCAATATGTAACAAGGAATATGTAGCATCCTTCATGGACATGAACCGCTGCTTCTCAGTAAGGTTAAAGGGAAGGAATAAAGATGTAGTATTCAAATAGTCCCAAGGGACCCTCCCTGCCTTTAACGTTTGCAATGTCCATGCAAACTGCATAACAGAACGCAACTGGTTTTGACCATGATACAACACAGACACATCATCATGTACAATATCAACAACTGAAGAAACAATATTATCTAACGTATAAATTCGCGAAGAGAGAGTGTTAATGCTGTTATCTATAACGGCTAATACCTTTTCCATATTTGCTTGGTCAATAGCTCTCAATCTGGAAGCCGCCTCAATTTGCGACAATTTCCATACTTCGTTGTAAATAGCATATGCCCACCTTTTGGTTCTGCCACCCACAGGACCTTTAACAAAATCATTCAAATCTATTTTGTCATGCAATTTTGATAAATGAACTTTGACAGATGCCAAGGTGGAATGTCGCAGCCAGGACTGACATAATTTCCCTACAGAGTATGTAGTTACTGTGTGTGACGACTCAAACCTAGGGTCTACGCGTTCCTGGGTATACCCTGGTTTCAGTCCTAGAAAACGACGTTGACAGGTATCAGAACTGCTTTGCCAGATTAACCATCCCTCACTACTAAATTTCGAAATATTGAAAGATGTATTTGAAACCCATGACTGCAAAGCAGGAAGGGACAGATCTGTGTGGTTATCCCAATTTGGGTAAGCGCCCAGATCCGGCATAGAAGGTGAATTTAGTTTTTTAGAAGTAGCCAATCCGAAACAGGTGGTTTGGAAGATGGTTGAATTCAAAAACAACATATGATTTGGTACGAGACAGGCACGGTGTAAAGCTTCAGTTCCCTGAACCTGCCACGGTTTGGAACCCCAAACCGACTTAAGATCAATAGTAGCCTTCCATAGATCATAACCCTTGATTGACAACTCATCCATAAAGGACTTAGAATAAAGTAATTTGGTGTGTGTCAGTCTAACCTTTGAGGCAGACTCAGGCATAACCTTAAAATAAAAGGATGCTGGGTCGGAAACACCGAAATCAGTAAAATAAGTATACTTCTCAACTAATGTAGGTGAACTGCCAATAGAGGGGGTGGGACAGTGTTCCCATTGGGTAAAATTTACAAAATTCCTAAATGTATTCGCTTTATGCAGGAAGTGATTTCCATGATGCTGAAAACAATACTGTTCCGCATAGTTAGCCGCATTCTCATATAAATCTTCAGCATCAAAAGCGGCATAATATTTCAAATCTGAAAACAGTGCTTCAATGGCGTGAACATCCCAATCATCAGAACGAATGCTCTGCTTAACCACATCACCCATAGAAACACGAAATACATTAGGTACATTAATGACCTCTGTAGGCCCATGAATTTGGAATTTAATAGCATCCCACGCGATTCCATCCAAGACGGGCCAGGCAGTAATATTCACAAAAGTCTGGTCCCTTTTCATGATGTGGGACGAGGAGTGGGGAGCCAAAGTTCCATTGATAAGTCTAATTGCAGATCTCTCTTTGAGATAGTGGCCATCCACGAGACGGAAAAACACTATCACGAATCCAATTGACATAAACAAAAAAACACTGAAAAGCAACAGCCAGATATATGTCCAAGGGGCAACCAAAAAGTGTCTTTTAAACCAACTAGCAAAAACAGCAATGTTCGAAGGGGGAGTGGCGGGCAATGAATCAGTGTCAAAGGAAAAACTGGACTGGTCAAGCGCCGTAGATTGTAAAACGGGAGAATGATCATTTGTAGGATAAGCATACTCTGTCTCGTCTGGCAGACCACCAGCCGGTGGTATTAACAGGGGATCAGTAACAGACTGCATCTCGATGGCAACATCAGACAAGGTGTTAGAAGCAGGAACCAACATTGAATCTCTTTGCATCGTCTGGCATGAAACTGCTGGAGTCAGACTAAGAAGTATCGGCCACTCGCTGAAGTTTGACATTGTCAATAGAGATGTACCTGTTTTCTTTTCGACCAGGAAGTGGAGGTAAAATGACTGTTCTTGTACCCTGCACTCCAAGCACTGGATCTGGTGCACGATAAGGGGGGCCGAACTCCTTCTTGTTCTCCACCTTCTCACGGACCAGGTCTCCAACTCGGGGCAGCCAGCCGACTACCGGAATCTGAACCTCAGCTTCAGATGAGGAGGGCAAGTGTTCCTTCGAAAGAGTGTCTCTGGCTTCTTGTAGAGTCTGCAAAACAGCACAGTGATCATCTACGTCAAAGGGTGCGGTCGACGCCGCCATGTCTAGACCATCAAGGTCTGGAACAAACATTCGATTCCGAAGAGCATCATGTATGGGGTCCGCCCACCCAGAGACCTTCTAGGGAGATTATTAAGTGCACGTTGGACGTTATACAAATGGGCCAGCCAGTTCCGGCCTGTGCCTAAAACACGTGCTGTCAATGATTGCTTTAAGTCACGGTTCATTCGCTCCACCACACTATTACCCTCAGGTCGGTAGGGGGACGAAAATTTGACTTGGACCCCCAAATTTCTCATAGCCTCCTTGTAAGCCTTAGAGGCGAACGCAGGGCCCTGATCAGAATGGAAGGTACCACACGCAAAAGTTCCCACAAAGACACGCAAATCCCTGATGACAGTCCGTGAGTCAGCACTCCTTTGTGGCCATACCCAGAGAAAACGTGTGCACGAATCCACTGCAACCAAGATATACTTGTACGCAGTATCAGAAGAAAAAGGACCGCAGTGATCTAAATAAACACAACCAAATGGTTTATTAGATATGTACAACTGTGTCTGTGGTGGGCGCGCAACAGAGGAAGGTTTAATCTGTTGGCAAATGTCACAATCAAGTACATAAGCGCGCGCTTGTTTATATAAACCAAACCACCAGTAACGTTGTTGTAACAGAGATATAGTAGCGGACACGCCGGCGTGGGCTGACGCCAACCCCTCGTGTGCTGCTAATATCAGAGCTGGTCTGCAGTCCGCGTTGGGAATAATTCTGTCACCGACGTCGTTAATCCTCACTAACGGGACGTTATCAGGACTTAAATGATAAAAATAACGAGAAGGAAAACCCTTCAGGTAATCACTTCCCTTCTCTGTAGCAGCAATAGCTGCCAAGATGTCATCATCAATCTTACTTTTGGATCTTGTAACTGCTGCCACTAAGTATGTAGCCACTGCGGTTTTTGCTGCCTCATCAGCCAAGCTGTTACCGACAGCATGGACACCAAGTCGTTGGTGACCAAGAGTGTGAATAACATTCACAAGAGGGAGACGTTCTTTAAAGTCTGCCACTCGAACCCAAAGCGTTTTATGCTTAATTGTGCTACCTTTGGTATCTCGATAATCATTTTGAGACCAGAAGTGTAAGTTGTCATTGTAGGACTGGACACAATAAAAAGAGTCACTTACTATAAGAGTCGTGACTCGGGGATCAGCAAACTCCAGTGCAAGCACCAGAGCCCGAAGCTCCGCCAATTACGCGGTACAATCACCCAATGACTGCGTATGCACTGCATCAGATTGGAATTCACCATTTACGAATGTACCTACGACAATTGCGCAAGCCGCGGAATAAGCGTGCTTTGATCCAGTCGCGGGCTGCGCCGAGCCGTCAGTGTAAATGACACAATGGTATTCTTCGAGCGGGCGCAAAGACAGAGGAGCCGGATGAATGAATTCATACTGCAAGTACTCTTGAGTCTGTAATGAGGCGTCAAAGATATAAGTGACATCTGGCGACGTCAGAGTTGTGGCCCATTGTATCCACCGTGGATGCAAAGCTTTAGAATTAGGTACACTTGCTTTAGTCACCGCCTCCAGGGCAGGATACGGTGTTACAACCAGAATCTGTTTCCCATGCGACAGTGCGCGTTCCTTAAGGATCGCCATCTGTACAGCAGTCAGGACTTTCTCGACTGTGGAAAAACGTAATTCAGCAGAGGTGTACAAGTGTGATTTATACGCAATGGGGACTGTATCGCCCTCATTAAACGTCAAATACGTGAAACCCACGGCGCCTGGTACTATTCTTATTACCAGGTTAGTGCGGTTATCACGCGTCAGCAAGTACTGTGAAGCAAGAAGATCAGCCTGTAAAGACTGTAAAATAGCAGAGTGTTCTAGCTGCCAGCTAGACTTCGAAAAAGAAGGTTGTACCAAGGCGAATAACGGCTTGATACGCTGGGCATAATCAGGAATATACGTACGTCCGAAATTCAGAAAGCCCAGCAGAGATTGTAATTTTTTCAGCGTTGTAGGAGCACGCAAGCATGCGCACTTCTCCAGAAAGTGTGGAGCAAGTCCCTTACCCTCATTGTTGAGCTCGTAGCCCAAAAACAACAGAGTATATTCCGCGATGTGTGACTTCGCAAAATTGAATTTGTAGCCATAGTCAGCAAAACTCACTATAATATTGTCGACTCGAGACAGATGTGGCATCAGCTCATCATCCGTGAGGTAGATATCGTCAACATAGGAGTATGCGTCGGGGTCTATTCTTTCTAAGAGAGAAACCACTCGAGCGGAGAAGACGCCAGGGCTATTTTTGTAGCCCATGGCTAATCTCGTAAACTGTTTTTGTTTGCCGCCCGAAGTAAACGCCGTCCACTGGCTACTCAGTGTGGACAGGTTGTGGCTAAAAAAGCCATTGGAAATGTCAAGTGTCGTTTTAAATCTTTTACGCACGAGACTGTCGACAAGAGCCCAGCTGTGTGTATTTTGTACCGCGCAGGTCCGGCAATGGGAGTTTAGGTGCCGGTAATCCCAAACTAAACGGTACGAGCCGTCAGGCTTCGTTACAGTGAATAAAGGGTTATTCATAGGGGACACACAAGTTTCAATAACACCCTGATATTCCAATTGTTCAAGGATTGCCGCGACGTGTGGCCTAGCTTCACGACGCATGGGATATTGGGGTTGAGGCTGGGACATAGACCACAATGGAATCTCATGGCAGGGGGACAACCGGTCCCATCCCACCTGAGTACGATACACCGCCGGCGCAAGCGCCAGCGCCCACTCCTCAGCGTACACTTCAGCCTGGTCCTTAGGCACTGTGTGCGCAAAGGACGGGAGGATTACTTCCTCCCCTCTAGGAGCTTCTAAAATGAAGGCTGGGGGCTAATCTGCCTCCGCTAGGAGGATATCATAGGTGGTAGTCAGATTATCCCAAAAAATCCCCTTTATTGTACGTTGTATGTCACCCTCAATTAATAAGACTATTTCATAAAGTCTGTCAGGGGGAGCCACTCTGGTGTCAGCTGTTTCAACAGTAACCATTATATCAGTTGCTGTCGCCGCCAGAAATGGACGCAGAACTTGACGGACTATGGTAATTTCCGCCGCGCTGTCCAGTAGCGTCAGCGCCCATGTCCGGTTCCGAAGCTGTGTCCGCACTATCTGAGGCATACTTCGCCGTCAGAGCAGCCACTTTCTTCTTCTGAAACGGGGGTCTTTGTCGTGCAAATTCGTCCTGCTTGCCTTTACCCTCAGTCTGTCGGGGCTGGTCACGTGTTTGTGGAGCACCCCGACCTTTGCCACCGCCTCCGCCACCGGATTGTGAAGCCGATGTTTCCTGTGAAGAACGAGGAGAACGTTGTTCAGAAACCTGAAACCTATCAGGAGACTTAATAGTAGCACGATCACGTAGATCATAAGTGCGTTCACTACTTGACTGAACGGGAGAGGCAGGCCGAGAGCCCTGTTTCTGCTGCTGCTTTCCCTGTTGTTTCGACCGCCAATTCTGTTTTTGAAAGATTGGACGGTCATCCTTACCAGAGGCTTCCGCCTTACCCAGCTGCTTAGTATCGGGAATTTTGACCACAGGCTTAACTCCTAAAGAGCTACGACCCAAATCTCTGTACGCACACGAGATTATTTTCGCAAATTCCAGCGGCTTATCCTCCTCAGCAACTTTCTTCAGTTCATTACGAACTTGGAACTGCAACGCATCACCCTTAAGGTTACCCATTATCATGGTAGCCACCAGGTCAAACTGTCCGAGGAGCCGCATTCCTAATTCTATCGCAGACTCCGCACCGTGGTTCTCTTGAACATGTTTAATAACGGAGGGCAGCATCATCATAGACGGAGTGCCAAAGCACTGCGCGTATGTCGCTGCAAAGATCTTGCCCCAGTTTACACAATCATCCACGTCGGGGACCAAGTCTTTAGGCAAACTAATGGTAAGGATCCTGTGTTTCTCCACAGGAGATGTATTCGGGTATACCGCTTCTATTTGGTCAAATTTTTCAGCAAGCCAAAAGGGGAAATCATCCCTAGTTTGGGGGCGCTTGCCCATAACAGAATTAACCATAACAGGACTAATGACCACCGCGTGGTGGTCAGTAGGTTGTCCCGCAACAGCAGGTGCCCCCGCCTGCATATTGCGCGACACGTACTGCACTAACGCCCTATATACCGTAATTAGGGCAGTGTGCAGTACACGCAACTCAGCCACCGTCACCGTGAGGTAACGGGGATGAGGCGTAAATCCGGCTAGTACCGGCCAAGTGGCCCCGGCAATTGATAAAGGGCCCATTCTCGGCGGTATAACCACATGGGGAAGGGCGCCATTAAACCAAATAAGATGCTGCCAAGCAGATATTGGTATTTCTTGTGTCCTATACGGCACATAGTTCGCTGGCACGGCAGTCGCAGTGTAAGAATGAAAGGTATTATCATCCGCACTCACCGCCGGAATCGTCACCCAAGAGTAGAACAACTCATATGGATATGCCGCATCGGCTCCCACCACAAAGATGACGTTCATGCCAGTGTCCGGCACCCCATACTGCGTCAAATGACGTTTCAGAGCTGCACGGCTATGCGCCGCAATATCTACCGCCATAAGGACAAACTACACTTAAAGTACGCAGTAGCACAAGGGTTCAAGAACCTTTTTAATGATCAAGCTTGAAGGAACCTATATCAACAGAAATAGGTAGGTTTATAATCCGTCAGACTTGTTATCCGGAAACAAGAATGAGGGTATTGTGGACTAATATAAGCACTACTTAGGCGTTTCAACTCATAGACCATACGTTAGGTGCGCCATGTTGCAGGGATTCTGCTTATACACAGAACTATGCGAAGAACCCCAGGACCTCAGTGAATTGTGGTGTACCAGAAACTCACCTCAGAACCCAGAACCCAGTATCCGGCTAGCATAAGTGTCCCATTCGTTATCCGAGATTTAGCTCGGCGGTCCCAATGAAAAGACAACCCAGAACAAGCGACTCAGTGTACTCTCAGGAATGGTGGGAATCAGAAATACCTGTTTGTATATTATTCTCACATCAGTCCACAACAAGAATCAATAGAGACACGGTGTAAATAAAAAGAGTTTATTTTTATAGACCACGTGTCCTAAGATGCAGTACTTTGGCTAATACAAGCAGACAAATGATTAAAATCAAAACCATCAGCATCGTTACAATACCATAGAATATAAAAGGGGTAATCATGTTATAATGACAGTGGATACTACCACCTTCCCTTTACTAAGAAGCTAATATTATTATTAGTCTAATAGAAGGTCTCTTAGGCTTGAATAGGGGACCCCATACCTCAAAGATCAGCTTAGTAAAATCACATCACAGGAGCATCAGGAGTCTTCTCGCAGGAAGGTTCGTCTTCAGTCTGAATATTAATTATGATGTCTGCAATATTAAAAGCACCAACTTTCAGGTATTTTCAGCTGCCCGTGTGTTATGGCTAAATAGTGGGTCGATCAACCTAGAGTGGAAAACATGCATTGTGTAACAACCCAGACTGTTTGTCACATCATGTACAGACCAAGGTCGCTGCGCAGAGCTCGGGATGGTAACAACAGATTGCTCTCGTGTGAGGCAAGGCTCGAGTCAGCAGTTTGTTTAAGGAATAACATGTAAACGCAGTGTCGTGCGCAAAAGCAGCAAGATGGTTTTCTAACATCTAACGTGGTTATGCTAACTTAACAATGTATGTACGTATTAAGGGAGTCCTTACTACATGAGGTCCTTCCTGAACGTGTGTAGGGTCGGGGAGCATCTGATGTTCACATGGAGCTGCCAGGGAGGGGCAGAGTCCTGCTTAGATATCTTGAGCTTTTTCTGAGTCTTACTTGACAACTTTGATTAAGACAAAGACTGACCTATGGTCGACTCCTATGACTTCTGGATCTGGAACAGGGCCGGAAACAAACTTTTGACTTGGACCTGTCTTGTCGAGGAGATTGCCGATGTAAAGTTTCACCTTACGGTTCCGAATGGCCATCAGATTCATTGGCATGCAATCACTACAGGCCTTAGAGACATGACTTAACCTCAGGCATCACAGACAAATCTGATGAGGATCTGTCTCAGACATTTACTTGCAACCTTTTTTACAGGGGTTAAAATCTGTTGTTTTGGGAGGTCATATTTTCCTTGTACACTGAAATTAGAAACATTGTGAAGAGGTAAGAGTTTCAAAGAGACAAGAGGTCTCTGAATCGGTGTCTGGATGCACGGAAATAAAGGAAGTGAAGTCAGCGTGTGGAAGTGCATCCTATCTAGCCTCTGCACAGCATTTCCGAAATGGAACAGCGTCACAGGAGCCACAAGTCGCCACGCAGAAGTACTTCTTATGAGTTTCTAGATCCAGCCTGATGTCTAGGGAATATTCAAAAGGTAGAGAATCTGCAGTTGAAACTCTTTATCAGAACCAAACAGCTCTAGGGCCTATAGACAGAGGTTGGCTCTTTTCACCTCCATGCAGTGCAAACAGCTAGGTTGATCAGAGGGGCCTTTGATCTGTAGTCACTATTTTACAGGTATAAAATTTGGTAGTAGCTCGGGAAGACTTTCCTCGAGCAGAAGTAGCTCTCACTACAGAAAAGGTTGGAGACTCCTGATCTAAAGGATGGCTTGCTTTTCTCCATGATTTCCAGCAGCTAAGCTATCAGGGGTAGGGGCCTGGATTGTTTCCATCCATGGGATCTTTGTGCTAGCCTATTGATGAGATGGCCTAATGCTCAGGGTGCTAACTTGATTACATCAATAAAGTCAGACCAGATAATGAAGAAGCCTGGTGGCCTACTGATAGGCGCTGGCTGGTTTCCTATCCACGCAGTCCAAGCAGAAAGTCTATTGACCAGAGGGCTGGCTTGTTTCTACCCATGAGGTCCAAGCAGCTCCCTACTAACAGGACTAACTTGATTCTCTCCATGGAGCCCAAGTTGCTCAACAACTGCTGAGGATAAGGGACCAGATAGCATTCATCCATGAGGTCCCAGCTGATAGCTAATTGTTTGCCTAAAAGCTAAGTAACTGCACAACCTATTCCGGAATTGATCCCACCTTGGTAGCCCCAGCAATAGTGATTTATTATTGAAAGTAGTCTGCTGTATTCCCTCAATTGTCTTATCACATTTGGACACGTCAACCCCGGGCAGCATATTTAAGTGTGGTTAGCATCTTGTATGTAGTGTATCGGGAATTCAGGAATACTGTCCTAAGGCGCCTCTGCGGCGACATCCATAAACACAAAATCAGAAAAGAAATCTACAAACCCTTTATTCTATTTGGTGAGTTCTGTGGTGACTGATAGGCTCTCAGCTGACGAGCATTCGTGCAACACAAGAAAAGAGAATCAAAGTCTTCAGGCAAGATAAGCAAATATAAATAGCAAAGCCGAGGAGGCCCAGAGCTAGGGTGGGAATACAGGTTCATGCCACAGGGATGTCTTATTGGAACACCCCTTACTCTTTACTTTACATATTCCAACAGACATGTTTGGTTAAAGGCGAGTAATAAAACAATAGATGTAATTCATGTGGCTACCTGTCCGCAAAATCTAACTAAGACTGCATAACAAGCAAAGATACTGTATTGAGATTTAACGCATTTCATTTGTTAGATACGTTTTTATGACTGTTCTACACGCTCTGTCCCCCATCCCTCCATAGGAACCATTAAACATTCACACAAGTAGGTCATAATTCTGGGGGGTTGTGAATGTCTAGACAGCATAGCACTATGGGCCTCAAATAGCAAGAATGCATTTGGTGAAAATGGTCACAATTTGCACACCAACCAAATGAATTGGCAATTTGTGATCCGAACTATGAACTAATAAGTCAGTTCACAAAATACCAGATCACAGGGGGTCATAATTCCACCTAACTCATGAATATTAATGTGGTAGGTTTCAAATTGCGGCCCACTATGATTAGCTGCTGTAGCCAGGATGGTGGCCTGCTTCGGTCAACAGACCACCATATCTCTGAAAGATTTAAATAAAGTAAGCTTTTAATTTTAATGCAGCCTGTTTTCCTGAAAGGATACATGATGCTTTAAAAAAAAAGTTAATAAGCATTTGCAATGCAACAGGTCTCGTACTTAAGATATTGGCATTTCATATGACAATGCCTTTTATTTATCTGCTTTGATAATTAACACATAAATAAAAAGCATTGTCATTTACAATGCCATTAGCTCAAACTCTTTTAAATGCGAGACCTAATTCATTTTTAAAAAAGTGGCCGCCATTGTCCCAGGCCGCTTGGAAAGAGAAAGCGCGCAAGGCATTCCGAACATTGCAGGGAAGCATGTCATGCCTGCAGTAGGAGAAACTCATTAAAGAAAATAGTGCTTAAAGACTAAATAAGACATTCCATGTAAAAACAGAAGTAAAAGGGCCAGTCCTCATGGGAAGTTACAAATGAAGACAAGGCAGTACTAAGGATGGTCTAAGAAGCCTATTAACGAATCAGAAGCCAGCATTTACAAAGGACAATGACACAAGCCAATGAAAAATGTTTTGTCAATATCCACAAAGTGGAAGAGGCCCCTTGGAGGACCCCTGTCAATTTGTGAATGGGTCACCATTACCATTGTGTAGTTGGTAAAATATTGTTTTCCGACCGGATTTTGGTTGCAAAACTTTGATATTTGGAAGGTGCACCCTAAATGTACAATACTAATTAGGTATTGTTTCCTAAACCAATTTAACGATTTGGAAAACCTTTAATGGGCTAAGCAGTGTTGAAAAAAGGTTCTGATTTATCAAATAAAGGGGGTTGTGAATGCTAAAACACGTTATATATGTGGGCCTGTATGCCTCCCAAGTGGACCATCCCCGGATTTTGGATAGTAGGATTCATGTACCCCAATCATCCTGTGTTATGCCTGATGTAGGATGGTGCCGGGCAAAGTGTTTCAGGTAGAGCTTTGTGCTCTATGTATTTTGAATATGTAAGTGCAGCATTACAAGAAAAAATATTGTTTCACTGGGAAATTGGATCCCAAGATAAAGTAGTGTAGAACTGACAAGCACTGTGGCTTTCACGACTTGCAAAGCCTCTCAACTACACATAACTTTGCCAGAAAAAGTTTTATTTTGCACACCCCTATTTCAGGCCGCAGGTCCCTCAGGAACCTGGATGCTTGAGATCGAAAGGGATGACTAAGAATTCAGAAATTTTAGAAGCGTTTTTAGTGTCAGTGGAATGGGTCACGGATCACCAAAGATGGCATTCCAGTTTTCAGAAACAATTATGGAACCCAAATTCTTATCTCAACCTCACAACATTATGAGAATGATGATGATTTCCTACAGCAAATCCCCCTATCGTGTACATATGCATTCCCTCTAACGCGTCTTCACATCTGGGAGTATGAGCGGCTTAAACGACCACCATGGAAGGTTGTTGGGTCAAGGGGAAACTGAAAAAATATGGTGTGGGAAAGTGAAATGTGAACTCCTTGTGCTCCCATTGATTTTTAGGAGGTGAAACTCAATTTTTAATATTGCATGTGGGTGGGACCCACATTGATCTCTACAATACATTATGGCACTGAGGTTCAGACGCTGCTGTTTCAAAGATGCTCTGTATAGACTTGTTATCTTTGATGTAAATATTTACTGTTGTAAAGTGCTCGGATTCCTTCAGGACTAGCTGCGCTAAATAAAACTCTCACATAAATAAATAAATAAATAAATAAAGCCCTCAGAACACAGGCATGTCAGAACAGCAAACAGGTCCGAGGGAAGTGTCAGGAAAGTTGTGGTTCAGGTGAAGGGAACAACCAATGAAAAAGACTAAAAGATGACACAGGGATCCAAAGGGCTGCAGTGTAGGAAGTGGGCGTAGAAGGATAACTAAATTGAGGATGGGGGCTGCTGAATGGAAAGTGATAGAGTGCAGGAGGGAGATGGGAGTGCTTTAAAAAAACAAAACGTTATTTATCATCACTGGTAGACAGTACACATAAAGAATAATACATATAATTTCATCTGCATAAGTACATTATGTTAAAAGCTTTTATCATAGATATATTTCATACCACCAAAGCTGAAAATCCCCTGTATCAAATTTCTAACTACGATCCACCCACTCGATTTCGCACCTCCACAGATCATCAGTATTATACTCTATTACCATTTCCCCAAACTAACAGTTCACCTTTTGGTTGTTCGGGCTAATTCCCATTGTGTCTTATAGTCACGGATGGTTTCAATTCTTCACCCCACATTTTGGGGAATTATTTTGCAGCCCCGACTCTAAGAAAGTACTGTTTCTATTTATGTTTAACTTGGCGCATCTTATGTTTCGAGTGGCTAAAGACTGGTGGTTCGGACAATTTCAATTTTTGTAAAATAAGCGATTTGGCCACTAGAGAAGAAATACATACTAACTGTTTTTGCCGAATTGTTAAACTGGAATTAGCAATTCCCAAAAGGACAACCAGGGGATCAGGAACTATACCACTGTACCACTGAAATATCTGGTTCCAATATCCTGTGAAGATTGGGCAAGTAAAACAAACATGAATCCAATCTTCTATCTGATAGTTGCATCTGAAACATTGTCCTGACAGCAATGGAAACATTTTTTGGAGTCGCATTGGAGTATAATATGTCTGCCACTTGCAGAATAACGCCATATGTTTGAAAGAGACCCCTCGTATGGCCTTGTATTCATTGTATGCTGTCACTGACCATGTATGACCATTCATTGTATACTTTCCACTTAGGTGCTTCGGTTCTGCATCCTATGGATAGCTGTACCTTTTGAAGGGCACTAGGAATTATCTGTTCTTAAAGTTGTCACTGAAGAAATCGGTATCAATTACCTAACCCCCCAAACTCTCCCTCACATAAAATGCTTGGCTGATTGCTTATCGAAGCACACCGTCTGGGAGTTGCAAATTCCTTGCTAGGTTTCGTAGCTGGATAAAAGAAAAAAATGGCAGTGTTGTTAAGGCATGATAACATGCACCACAGCAGGAAGGGTTAGGAATTAGGTTTAGCAAGCGGGGGTCCATGAATGCGTCCCTGGTGACCCCAAAAGTGCATCAGGCAGTCGACAGGGTGGAAGCCATCCGTCTTACTGGGAAAATCTTCCCATGCATTCAGTTGAAAATAGAAACACAGAGCCCCTTACATTGCACACTCTCCATAATTTTTCTCTCTTTTCCAAATAACATCACTGTTTCACATTTCCTGTGCCAGTTGCTCTGAGCCATGCCTGTTTAGTCAGACATGAAACAGTCAGAAAACACCCACTTGGCATCGAGAACCGAGGATATTTTCCGCAATATAACTTTGCAGAGGAAATCCAGCATTTTCACAAAGGATGCTTTCCTCCAAAGGGTGTCGAGCACGATAATGTTACTGCTCTCTGCACCCCAGGCAGAGCTGAGCCGTGGAGCCGAGTTTCTGTTGAGCTGTTGCCTCAAAATACACATGGCATCCAAAGGGAGAGGCTGAGCATCCTTTGTGTGGCGGCAGGCTCCCACGCTGCAGCCTTAAACCCTAATGGTCTGTGAAAGCTATTATGATAGGTTGCAGCGTTGGGTTTCCTCCTGACAAGCCTTTATGATGTCTATTACAGAAGAATACTGTTAGCCAACTCACAGTAATACAGAAACGGTGTAATTTAATAGCTTCAAACATTTTGTGCAAGGCACAACTTGACTTCTTAAGAGGAGTAAAGAAAGAAACCTACTGTGCTTGCGAATTCCTTCACAGTTTCCGCGCCCCGTCACTCAAAGCATTCAATGCCATTTATCTTTCTCTTTAGTGCACACCAAAGAGTTATCTTATGGTTCTGTGGAGGGCCTAACTTGAGAGATCTCTATGTCTCATATCTTGGGAGGCGAGGATGGAAAGACTGAATGAAGGTGACATTTTACACTAGATGAGAGGAAGGGCGTAATGTAAGGGTTTGAACTCTCCATGCAGTCAATTCTTGAGCCTGCCTGTAACTTAGTTTGTGAAGCCAACTTCTTTCATTAATCCACTGATTATAGCAGAGCATGCTGGGTGACCGAAATGTTCTTCAAAAACGAGCCGGGGATTTATTGGGAAATATGGAATGTTAACTAACCACCGTTCCCTACGCAAGCCTTCTCCATCGCTTGTCCAGAGAGAGGTCATTGGCAGCACTGGATCGTGCCTATATTACTTCACTGCTTCCCTGTCTTCTCTGCCACTTGTAAATCGAAAGGCCCCTCATAACTCTACTAACAGCCCAATCTTTTTGATATCTTTGTGAGTCCTTTACCTTGAGCCTGAGCTACAGCGATGTGGACGACGTCCAGATCTTCCCTGAACAGACTTGCCACCTAGAACAAAACCTCCTTGCAGTCAACAGCCGGTTTACCTGAAGCTACTTTTCAGAAAGGTAGAAATCCTGCCCTTTGCTACAGGACGTCATTCTGAACTGGTACCACTCTGGCTCATGGCACCGAGCCCATTGCCTCCATCAGAAGAATTGATAGGAAACCTTGGAATCATCCTGACTCTCAGGTGGCAATAGCACCACAGGTGAACTCGGTCTTCTATTGTCTTCAACATCCTAAAACTCATCAAATTAATATTGATTTCCAATGAAACCTTCATTGGGTTCAAGCCAAGATTGGTTTTATGCCTAAAGCGTCGCTTCCACTAACAGGCTCCACCTTCGTGGGCCCCAACACCAACAGACTTACACTACCACACTAAAACTGGTGTGATACTACTGAAACACACCCTGACCCTGAAGTATAACAGCAAACCCTTTCTATAAGACACACTCGACACATGCACCATTCCATCACTCAAGCTCGGAGTTGCAAATTGCCCAAACGAGCTGGCAGGAGTGGTAGCAGTACACTAAACAAACATCAATTTTCAAGGCATGTTTTCCTAAATCTTTGCAGAAACCCTAAACCCAAATATAAACACACACTAACAAGTCAATCGTTTAGCCATTTATAGTGTGAAAAGTTGTCACCAGTTTCCAATAATCATGGACTGGCAAAGAGACTTAGATGTTACAATTGACGATGCTATGTGGGCATACTGCTGCACAGGGATCAGACGCATCTCTCTGCATGGCAGGCATCGGCTTGTCCACTTCAAGTTCCTCAACAGGTATTACTACACGCCGGAGCGCTTACATAGATATGGGCTGCGGGAAGACCCTGTATGTGAACGGTGCAAACACCCGACGGCGGACTTCCTGCATCTAGCGTGGCAATGCCCGGGCATATACAAATACTGGGAGGCGGTATACCAACAGATAGTGGAGGTGACGGGGGTGGAGTTGGCTCCGGACCCGGCAGTGGCGTTGTTGGGGTATTCCAGGGTGGTGGCGAAGGCGGCCCGACGCCTGGTGGATATGGGGATGCTGGTTGCGAAACGACGAGTTGCAATGTGCTGGATGCGAGGTCCCTTGCCCACGGTGGAGCAGTGGAAGCGCGATGTGCTATACTGCTGCACCCAAGCGGAGAGGTTCAGTGAATTGTTGCCACCGCGTAGCCGGCCAAAAAACTTCTGGGAACTGTACGTAGACTATCTGGGCAGGCGGGAGACTGCAGCGGGGGGCCCTGATGGGGGTCCCGTCTTGGAGATGGTAGAAGAGGAAGCTCCCGGGGGAGGTGTTTGTGTGGGGGACGCAAAATGACCCAACGGCAGGCGATCAGGGAGGAGGCGATGGAATGTGCTGGGGTGCTACTCGGGCGGAAGATGAGTGGAGGCTGAGTGCGGGAAGCGAATGGGGCTGCGACTGACTTAGGACCTCAATTGTTTAGCTGGGGTGGGTGGGTAGGGGGAGTTAGGGGGAACCGTGGGAGGGGGGAGGGGGTTTGGAGTTTACGGCCACAAACACGTGACTGTGCCCTACGTTCTGAGTGAGGAACACACTAGAGCCTGGCCGCCGACAGGGGGACTGCCCCACAGACGAGCGTCGATGTGGAGGGACACTTGGTAAGCAGTGGGTATTGAACCAGTTATGCACGGCGATGCCCGACCTCCGGGATGTGGGATAGCCGATACAGTTGGCTGGATATATGAGAAAAGGTGGCGGGCCCCTGGTTGGTGACGCACGGATATGTACATTACTGTGCCTTGTTTGCAGTCAATAAATACATTTTAAAAAAAACAAAAAAGTAAGCGAAAAAAAATCATGCAAAATGGCTTGTGCAAAGTTCACCATGGGCAATACAGGTAAGAGACAGCTCACCCAAGCAATCTTCTGGTGCCCCTTTTTTCTCAATGAGGATACTAAAATTCTGTAAGATGTGCCTCCTCATGCTCCCTCATTTCAGATGACCCCATTGCAGTAGATGGGCTTTCCGTTTATTAAGGCCGAAATTCTGGAATGATTCTAGCTCGGGCTTCGTACAACCTGCACATGGTGTCACTAGGCCTAGGTGTCCTCCATCCTGAAGACCGCAAGAACAACAGATGAGGTAGGAGTAGGGCTATCTTCTTTACTTTTATTGTTGTGCTGGTACAGTGCAGGAATAGGTCCAGGAAAACTACTGGTGGCACCCGCTTTCCCTTCTCCCCTAAGCAACCACTGTCCTAGTTCCTGCCACAGCTACTTCTTGTCCCCCGTGTGACCTCTCATTGGGAGTGTGCAGTGTCCAGAGAGGCATTGGTGACCTCCTTTCCCCCAGGGTCCTAGTTCCCCCTCTACAACAGTCTTCAAAGATATGTGGTTTGCCATTCACTAGCATGCAGACGACACAGACAGGTAACTGAAAACGTATAAAAACAAACTGATGTCAGAAGTTTTTCTAATCCTTAATTTTAAAAAAATATTTCTCATCACTTCCAGGAAGAGAAATAAATTCGACCCTACACAACTGGACACAGAGGAAGGAGAAAACTTATCTTTCAAGTCTTCCTACAATAAAATCCATCAGTTTTACCCTGTACCATGCATTAACTCTTACCCCTGACATCAACTAGATGGCACAGTCTTTTAAATTACTATTCCTTCCTGCATGAAAGATCAAAGCAGCACACATCAATTTCAGGCATAATTTTGTCAATGTTGTCCTGGCCCATGTTCCATAGTCGTCTCTCAGCGTTATATTCCACAGCCAGGTACCAATACAAAAATCTGAACATATCAATGTGATGATTGGTCTTTTACATCTAGAATTCATTTGGCTATATCACCTCGCTGGTAAAGACACTCAGGGATCTTATGTAAACTACTCAGCATCTCTGTAGACTAAAAGGATCTCAAGACGAAATTCTCAGCAACTCAAGGTCCCGAGGTTCAATACCTCATTTTCGACACTCACAGGTGCAACTTAAAAGTATGTGTAATCTTTTCATATTGGTATAAGAGCAAATCCCATAATCATCTTTCAGAAAACAGCTCACACTCCACCTTTTTGGCCTGTTTTTGAACAAATGCCTCTTCTTTGCACCCCATTTCAAGTACAGATTGCTGCATTTGACTCACGTTATATTTTTCTTAACATATGAAGTTTTCCCAGAATAGGAAAATCCTGCCTGTATGGCTAGCTGCACTTTCCTCTCCTCCCAGAAGTCTGAAGTAATTGATCTGTCCTTAGCGTCCTAGCATCATAATGCCGTGGGTTGATAGCGCGCTTAAATGAATAAAGTTTCTGCATCAGTGGCACTAATGTCATCACACTGGCGTTACATTGCAATTCCGCCCATGTTTCACAATGTCTTATGGATTGCATTCACCTCCTGCAGAAGAGATGAGAGATGATCTGGGAGACTAGAACATTTTCTAGCATATGCAACAAGAATTTTCGATTCTATTAAGGACACAGAGGCGAGGATTATGCTTCTCAATCTTTACTATTCACTTTAACAGAAGCCTATCAAAAAAAGGTAAAACATTTAAACAACAAATCCCATGAGGCTTAGATCCACGCCTCAATAAACCATCAATTGGAACAGTCCAATGTCTACAAAATATCGAGACACCATCTTACTGCCTTTTTCTTTGCAATAAGTAGTCTTCTTTAGTGTTAGTCAAACAGGATACAGTTCCTGCTCTCAACGGACAGCAACTTCAAAACAGGTCCCAGAAGAGACAACTTATCCATAAGTAGCACAGAGATCGCCAACCGGCACAGAAACTCCAGATTGAAGTCTGCTTGGAATCCATTCCTGAAATCAGAAACAAGTTTTGAAAATCATAGAACCCAAGAACCTTATCATATCTAGGGAGGGAAAAACAATAATGTAAAAATATATATCATATGATATTGTGGCAGTTAAGAACTATTCTTACCTGTCCCACTGGGTGGGATAATCCTCACCTCCATGCCCTTAACATAATCTAAAATTCTTGTTGCATATGCTGGAAATTGTTCTATTCTGTGGCAGGACCGGAGGCTCAGATTATGCTGGTTCAAAGCTGACCACCACAACAGAATAAACATAAACAACCAGTTTGTAATCAAAAATGTAAAAATGTAAACATAGAGTCAGAAAACCAATCAGCTGCTTTTAGAATATCTTTTAGCCTGGGGCCCATAACAAAGGCTTTGGACCCCATCGCGCCCTAGTCCAATGAGCACCATACCCAGAAACATCTATATCAGTTTCAGCCATGACCCATCGAACCCAGTGAGCTAACGTAGCCGCTGATACCGGGCAGAAAGGTTTTTGAATTGACAAAAGCAAAGGCCCTAAGGATTCGGCTCTGTGGGACAAAGTCTAGTTCTTCATACGTTTTTAAACATTTAACCAGATGGAGTGGTGGAGGGGGGGCATGTTGGGTTGGAGGAAATGTCAATTCGATCTGATACCCTTGAACACTGTTCAGGACTCATGTATCTGATGTGATCTTTAACCAATTGTGTGTGAAATATATCAATCTGCCCCCCCCCCCCAAGGGAATCGAAGGAAGAAAAGGTTGAATTAGTACCTGAGGACTGGGAGTTGTTGTTGCGGAAGCCTCTGTTGATGCCTCTGTTGAAGCGGCCCCTGAAATTTTGTGATCTGGTGGGATAGAAACCAGCTTGGGCCGGGTCCTGCACATATCCTCTGTGTCTGGGGTGGTAGCCGCGATGAGGATCTTGCTGGTTGAAGCTCTGCCACAACTGGCCCTATCCGTGAGGGGATGGAATACTCTATTGAGAGATGACTGAGATTTGTCCAATGATGTGTAGATATTAACACATTTAGTGATGTCTTTGACGAAGCGATCTCCAAAAAGTTGACCTTCCTCCAAGGGACCAGCTTCTGCAGATGCCAGTGTGGCTAGTTGTGGGTCAATCCTTAGGAGAACAGATTTGCGCCTCTCTTCGGAGAGCACGAAATTTGCATTGCCAAGGAGGCAAATTGCTCTTTGAGTCCATTCAGCAAAGGACTTTAGGGTGGATTGCTGCACCCATCTCTTGGGCTTGAATAGCCAGTTCGAGTATTTTGGCCAGAGGGCCGGACACATCTAGAAGTTTGTCCTGGCATGCTATCAGGGATCTATTGATTCCGTTTTTTGGTTCTTTACGGAATTTCTTGAGGAAAGTTTGCATGGATCAGGAGTGAGAGCGGTTTTGTTAGGGAGATCTGACCTGAGGCGGGATCTGACCTCTTTGTCAAAACTCTTTCGCAGATTAATCTGCATATATTCCTCCACCGCCGGTGCCAAGGGCCAATCTGAAGATCTAGGGTGAACAATGCTAGCCGGGTCAAAAGTAAAAGGGAACTGAGTCATTGGAGAAGAGGGACGCTTGCGTTTCTTAGAATGCTTACAGGGTTGTGACTCCTGGGAGGAGGCGGAATCTGTATCTGTGTCCGTGGTAGGGGAAGTGCAGAGGAAAGCACAAAGGCGGCAGGGTCAACAGGTCAATGTTATAGTCATGATCCATTGCTTTTTCTGAAACTTTAGTGTAGATTTTAACATGAAGCCAAGAGTGACCAGGGGGCTCTGAGGGAGGAAGAGGGTTGGAGGATGGGGTGGAAGGAGAACGGGAGGGGTCGTTACCTACCAGTTTGTCAAGGCGTCGCGATATGGATAAGGGTGCAGAAGACAAGGCTTTGTCAAGTTTCTTGTCAAGGGTTTTATCAATCAAAGTTTCCATATTCTCATCATAATTAAAATCCTCATCGTCCTGTGGACTATAAACAGCCAGGTCTTGTTCACACACCTCATAATCAGACGTGGCGTATGGAAGAAGATTCTTCCTAGCTCAAAATCCCCAGTGGAAGACCAATTGATTAAAGCCCTTAACAGCTTAGATATAGGGCGTAGGTTAGGAGCAACAAGGAGCTGTGGCAGAGATGTCCAGGTACCCTAGACTGCTTCCTCATGACTTAAGAGGGGTGGGGCACTAGGCATCTAGGCAGCAGCTAGATGATCCATACATTATATTAGCAACTTTCTCAATTGTTAGACATGTGCAGGTGTAATGAATTACATCCGATACAGGAAATATGTAAATTTGCCCGGTACTGGCATTGCAAACTGCTGAGGAACCCTGTTCTTCGAGCCCGGGTCAGGCATTACCAGCTCAGAAAACAAAGAGACTGCTGCGTGCACTAGCACGTGCAGGCTCCCGAGGTATGCGTATGCAGTCCAATTGGGCTGCCTCCATGACCTCACTCCTGGGAGGGGCCACTCCCTGGGCGTGGAGCACAGAGTGCACCCGCCACAGTCCGGCCACTCGGACAATGGACGCGGGCAAAGAAAAGGAATTGAGAGGGTGAGGAAGGCGCAACACGCGCTGAGGCGACTGGACAGAAACGCTGCAGGGGAAAACGCGGGTTTCAGCAGCGGGATGAGCTATTCAAAAGTTCCTCATACAGACACAGTAAGCAAATCAGGCAATGTGCGAGACAAGCAGAAATCGGGAGTACAATCAGTTAAACAAAAGGCATTAAGCATCAACATTAATCCATAATCATTTCATATCATGCATATCCAATGTACACAAAATTAATGAGGCACTTATCTTGACTGCGGAGCAGCAAACAAAGAGGCAGTAAGATGGTGCCTCGATATTTTGTAGACATTGGTGGTTTATGGAGGCGTGGTTCAAAGCCTCATGAGATTTGTAGGGTTTTGGGGCCAGATGTAGGTAATCCACAAATACTGAATTCTTAATACAGAATTTTACAGATTTGGTATTAAGAAATCGGTATTTCTTATGTAGGTAATGAATCAGTAAAAAATACTGATCCCTTAATATTCCTTATTACCGAATCGGTAATACCGATTCGGTAATAAGAAATACCTACCCATTCATTCCTATGGGCTTGGAGGCCCATAGGAATGAATCTGAAACCATTCTGTATTAGCGATTCGGTATTACCGAATTGGTAATACCGGGAGGTATTTCAAGGGTGCCAGGGTGTCCAAAGGACACCCTGTTGCACCCCTGAAATGTGCCTGTGTGCACATGTGGCACACATACATGCCCTAAGGGCATGGATGTGTGCCACATGGCACTTAAAAAAACTTGAAGTTGGTGGTAATTAACGAATTCTTAAAGCACATAAGCGCTCTTGTATGTGCTTTTTACATTGCATTTACCGAATCGGTAAATACCGATTCGGTAAATACAGATTCGGTATTTACCGAATCACCACCTACATTAGGAATGGCTAAATACCGGTCGGTAACCCTGAAATTTACCGAATTTCGGGGTTACCGACCGGTATTTAGCCACCTACATCTGCCCCTAAGTGTTTTACTGTTTTTTGATTGGCTGCTGTTAAAGTGAATAGTAAAGATTGAGAAGCATAATCTGAGCCTACGGACCTGCCATAGAATTTACGGACTTCCTTCCAACTAACTAGGTATTCTACTGCTCGCCACTCCTGAATTCTAGTGATCATACAGTATGAATGCTCCATTTGTAACTTATCTTAATACTTTTCTGCCTCTACCAAGGCACGCATATCCTCTCTGCTACATCTCTTTATTTTAGCTGTTTTCTCTATAAGGGGTTGTAAGTTGAGGAGCAACCCCTTGTCTTTAACTATTAGAAAATGTATTTCTTGATTAAATTAATGACAACAGTGATAAAGGTGGTTCCTTGACTGCCTCCTTCCAAAGAAATTACACAGGGAAATGTCTAAATTGGTTTGCAATTTCCTTTTTAGGTCAAAGTTTATCAGACAGTGTAGCTGTCTGGTTGTGATAGGACTTCTTGTGGACATTCTCAAAGCTTAATTGGGAATGCATTCAACTCATTGCTTATTATTGGCTTTGTGTTATGTAACTCAAGTTTGCTGGCTTTATTTGGTTTAGGCTGTCCACCATGTCTTTGTCCCTCCCGTGGAGCATAGCCTGTATACTGTATTCTTCCACAAGTGCTCACTTTCTGTAAACAGGGCTTTACATTTTGTTCTTATCATGTTACTTTTGCTGTGCGTTCATAGACTGAAGTCAAATTTCAGGGTCTGTCTTCTGAAACAGCCTGGTATTTACTTTTCTTTCTCTGACTTCATAGTGAGAGGATTCAGGTGACAATCTTGCTAGGTACTGGGTAAGAACTGTGCAAATATGTCTGAATACATTAGAATTAAGAAAGCACAAATGAACCAATTGTTGTTGCAATTCTGAAGTGTGGTAGAAACAAATATTTTAATACAAATCAATAAACTAGGTGATGCCATCTCCACACTTTATCATTTGTGTGCTGTATAGTTTTATCAGTAAAACTGTATGTGCAAATGCATTGGTAATTGTAATTTAAAATGGGTTGTCTGTAAAGGCAGAGAGTTAACACACCATGCATACTCCACTTTAATACACTCCACTCTATGCCACTCTTCTCCATTTTATGCCACTCCACTCGTTTGGCACTCTATGCCACTCTCCTTTACAGTATTTACTTGTAGACATTCTAAACAGCAGCCATGCTGTTTTACAATATGGCTATAAGACATTAGCAAAGCCAATAGGTCTTGTATAGGTGAGATCTATTGGCTTTCTCAATACGTATTCATATTAGTTGCTTGGCCTGAACTCCTTCACCGATCCACTGCATCAGTCTGGATTTTGGGCGCTTGAGAATATCCTCTGGAATCTCATCTTTCCAGATACTAATGTGAAATGTGCACTTTGTTTTAGCCAAGCAGCAACTGGAAAGACCTGACAACGTTACTATGTTTTCCACTGTTCATGTTGAAGTTCTCAATCAATTCCTGCATCGATGAAGTGCTCATCTGGAGCAGATGATAATTGTACTCCAACACAGCTGTAGCACATGGTAAGCAGACATGTTTAGGCCCTCATTTAAAGTTTGGTTGAGTGTTCTGTCAACACGGTTGTGCAACATGGAGTCATAGCCTCTGCTGACCCAGCCAAATTTAGAAATTACCACTCATCATCAAGTTTTTTTCCACAAAAGCCAATCCCACGTCTGGTCTGCCATGCTATCTTTCTTCAGAAAAAAAACACATAATATACGTAACATGCTGGGAGTATTCTCCCAGCTGGTTGGGGACATCTGAGCCTTTTTTCTGGTATGTCCCAGACTTTGCCAAGTGTATGATTTAAAAAAAAAAAAAAAACACGATATATTTATCAAACATCTGTAATAGACATTTTGGGGCCTATTCACAAAGATGAACATAAAGATGTATATTCACTCATGTTTTTACTAATTACTACACCTATGTTTAGCTCTATCTTTTCTTGCTATTTACTATTACCGAGAGCAGATTTGAACTTTTGTGTAGACCTACATGTCTCTAATCTTTCCAGCCATAGCCTGGAACCTGCTACAAAAGGATTTACAAGCTTAATGTAACTACTAGTAACTCTGGATATCACAACTACTGTGCTGGAAATATCCATATCGAAAAGGGTAGGGAAAGTTACTAAAGTTAAAAATTCTTTAACAAATTATTCAAAATATTGTAATGTATAATATAAATTTAAATTATTTCAAGATATTTTTAACCCAGAACTAATAACATAAAAGGTCGCAGCACCTTAACTTATCAATGTATTTTAAATAAGTATTTAAATATAAATTTATATCAAAGATATAATTATATTATGACTTATTTTTAAACATAAGTAATAAGAAACCACCCTCACTAACATCTTTATTTTTTATTTAATATGTGGTATATATTGTTATAATTATGCTTAATTAATGAAAATTATTTTTAGTTTTGTAACAAAAGTGTAATTTTATACAAAGCAGATTTTATGATTAACTTTTAAAATAATAAAATAATCGTACATATTTCTTAACAGTAAAGTGTGGGCACACGTGCGCGCACTCACGCACGCACATACTCACACACACAGGTATATGAAACAAAGGTTAAAGTTATGTTATAGTAAGGTACGGTAATAAGATCTTAGCCTACATTTAATAAAAAACACAGAAATTCTTCAGTTACAGTTTTATGACCTAACTAGTCCTTGCACCTCCTTCATGCACTGCTTATGACTTCACATATTACATCTCTCATGACAAGTTAAATTACATCATTGATGACTTCACTAATGATATCTCAAATTACATTATTCTTGACACTACTAGTCGCATTACTCCATAAACCCTGACACCATTTCGAAAATGAAAGGTGTTAGTGAAGATCGTAAAGGTCACAGAATGGAGTTACTGTGAAGAAACACAGTAAAATTTGTGTGGAAGTAGCACTCAATGCTATTGTCCCGAGGTCAGAAGAAACGTGCGTGAGCCTACGTCGGGGTAAAGCGGGTTTTATTTTTAAACAGGTACGCTTTCTGCGGTCTGCCAGACTGAATTTAGAGTAAGGGGAATAACGGGTCTCCTCTCCGGTCCTCCCAGCTTCTAGCGGCGTCTTCCCTTGTCCGCCGATCGGTCTTCTTCCCTCTCTCCTCGGACTGGAGGCGTACGTGGAAGGACTCAGGAACCCCAAAGGAAAAGTTAAAGGCAGGGGTAAGTATTCTTGTGGCAAAGTGAACAATAAGGGAAAGGAGTGAGGGAGCAACCCAATCCAACCAGTGACACACGACAAACGGTGAGGAGTGAGGGTGATGGGTTGGGCTGTGTACTATGCACAAACGTCGGTAAGTGGTTGGCGTCTCTACACATCTGGCCTCTCCCGCCTCCCGACCCAGCCCGCGAACCGCTCCCGTACCTGTGTCAGCCACGCTCCTCCTGCGGTGTGGCTCGGCGGAACGCGTTCCCGGGGGCCTCCTGGCTTTCTTGTCCACTCTGGGCTTTCCTCCTCCCCTCGCAGGCTAGGCGTTCACCCCTGGCGTCTCCGTTCTCCGTCTCGATCTTGGATCCTTCTTCCTTCATTCTCTCCTCGCTCCGCCCAACCTCCGGTGATAGCGCACACCGATTTCCGGTCGTCGTCTACTCTTATTGGATCAAACGCGACAACGTCTTCACTGGGGGTGGAGTCGGAACCAGCAAGCTACAGTTAAAGGGACCACCGCCTGATTCCGTGAGGTCCGGCTGGGATGAATGGAACCACTCGTCCTGTCGGGGAGAGATAAGAGGAGAGGTAACATCACGGCCTCCCACCAGTCTCTTGTCAGTCCTCTTGCCCCGGGTATGCCCGCCTTGTGACACTCCTCCTCCCCTGGATTCTCCCGCTTGGGGAGAGGAAATACTCTCGAGATAGTCTGCACTGCCATTGTCCATTCCCCTGCGATGTTTGACAGTAAAGGAGAAGGGTTTTAGAGAGAGAAACCAACGGAGTACCCTTGGATTATGAGCACTGTTACGGCTCATCCATTGTAGGGGGGCATGGTCTGTGTACAAGATGAAATGGTGACCCTCCAGGTAGTAATGCAGCTTATCTATGGCCCATTTCACTGCCAGGCATTCACGTTCAATAGTGGGGTATTTCATTTCCCTTGGGAAGTTTTCTACTTATGAACACTATTGGGTGGTCCATACCTTCCGGGGATAACTGTGAGAGAACGGCCCCTATACCGTGGTTTGAGGCATCGGTATGTAGGAGAAACGGGCGGGAAAAATCAGGGGAGGATAGCACGGGGCTTGTGGTGATGATGCTTTTTAGTGTCTGGAATGCTGCCAACATGGGGTTTGTGGGGTGTAATAAGACCCGTGGTTTCACCTCTTTTTGTAATCTGTTCGTCAAAAGGGATGCCACCTCTGAAAACCGAGGGATAAACCACCTGTAGTAGCCAATTAGACCCAGAAATGCTCTCATGTCTCTTTGCGTGGTTGGGAAAGGGGTGTCTACGATAGCTCTTACTTTTTCAGCTTACGGGGTAATCAGTCCATGTCCCAGTACGTACCCCAGGTATTTAACTTTTTGGAAAGCAGCCCGGGACTTCTTGGCATTTATATGCAATCCTGCGGCTTGTAGAGCTTGCAGGATTGTTCGTAGGTGGTGCAAGTGCGTTTTCCAGTCTGTGCTGAAGATCACTATGTCGTCCAGGTATGCCGACGAAAAAGAGTGGTAGTTTTGTAGCACGGTGGTCATGAGCCTCTGAAAGGTTGCTGGGGCTCCATGCAACCCGAAGGGGAGCACTGTGAATTCATAGAGCCCATCCGGAGTTGAGAAGGCGGTCTTCTTCCTGTCTTCCTCCCATAAATGTACTTGCCAGTAACCTTTTGTTAGGTCTAATGTTGTAATATAGCTGGCTTCTCCTAACTTTTCAATTAACTCGTCTATTCGGGGAATAGGGTAGGCAACAAAAGACGAGATCTTGATGAGGGCCCTAAAGTCCATACAGAACCTAGTACTGCCGTCAGGTTTTGGGACCATCACAATCGGGGATGACCATTCACTTCTCAATGGTCTTATTACTCCCAGATGTAACATGTCTTGTACTTCTTTTTGAATGGCCGTTCTTCGGGCGGCGGGGATTCTGTAAGGTCGTTGTTTTATCACCTTTCTATGTGGCGTCTTGATTCTATGTTCAGCCAGAGTTGTTTTTCCAGGATTTTCAGAGAATATAGGAGCAAAGGGGCTCAGGGCTTCTTCCAATTCTTCTTTTTCTTGTTGGGTGAGGTCGTCGTTGACTACCAATTGTTTTATCGTACTGGAGCTGCTGGCCAGCGTAGGCACGGTGAGGGTGTCTGTCTTGGGTATGGGTCCCAACCATTTCTTTAACATGTTGATGTGGAAGGTCTGGCTACGGCTCTGGGTTATCTGCAGCTTATACGTTGTTCTCCCAATGGTAGAGATGACTTTATAAGGGCCTTTCCATTCTGTTTTGAATTTCTCGGTGGAAGTCGGCAGCAATACCAGTGCCCAGTCGTTTACGCTTAGGGTCTTCCACTTCTTCCCTCGGTTGTAATACTGACTCTGTTGTTCTTGTTTCTTCACGAGGTGGGAGTAGGCTAGGTCGCGTAGTTTTCCTATCTTTGTTTTTAGGTCTTGGGTATACTCTAACATCTCTCTGGTCTCTATGGCGTCTTCTTTCTCCCAGGCCTCCTTTGTCATTTCTAGGAGGCTTCGTGGTTGTCTTCCATACAGCATCTCAAAGGCTGAGCAGCCCAAGCTGCTGTGTACTTGACTTCTTATCACGTACAAGGCCAAGGGTAACAGCTGGTCCCACTCCTTGCCATTCACCTCCAGCATTTTCTTTAGCTTGGCCTTTAGCGTCCCGTTGTATCTCTCAACGAGTCCATCAGTTTGGGGGTGATATACGGATGTCTTGATGTGACGTAGGTCAAGAATCTGGCATAGTTCTTTCATGAGGAGTGACACAAAGGGAGTGCCTTGGTCCGTTAATATTTCCTTTGGGAAGCCTACTCTTGAAAACAGTTCCAGGAATCTCTCAGCTATGTTACGTGTGGTGGGGGTGCGCAGTGGTTATGCCTCGGGAAAACGGGTGGCATAATCTACTATTACCAGTGCATAGATGTTTCCCTTTTTTGTGCGAGGCAAAGATCCTATCAAATCCATCCCTACTTGCTCGAATGGGGTGCCTATAACAGCGAGGGGTTGGAGGGGAACTGCTAGTGGTCTATGGATGTTTCTTTTCTGGCAAATAACACATGACTGGCAGTGTATTTTTATATCTTTATAAACCCCCGGCCAAAAGAAATGTCTTAACACATTTTGGGTGGTTTTCTCCGCCCCCGTATGCCCCGCCGTAAGATGGGAGTGAGAGAAGAACATGATCTGGTCCCGGAAGGATACAGGTACTAACAATTGTTGGGGTTCAGTGGGGGATGCCTGACGATACAGTAGGCCTTCTTTTATAAGGAAGCGTGGGTATGTAGGGGTGTTGCTGTCCTGTGAGCTATGGGCCTGTTCCCAGGCGTTGTATAGAGTGGCATCATTGGCCTGGGCAAACTTAAAGCTGCGATCGAGGAGCCATGGTTCTGGGGTTACTAAAGCCGGTACCGTATCGTTTTTTTTGTTCGTTTCTCCCTGCAGTCTGCAACACGTGTCTGAAAAGGTTAAGGAACTCTGGGTTATCTGTCCCAATGATCAGATCCTCTGGAAGGCCGTCTAAAACACCCACCTTTATACTATTCCTTAGACCATCTGAGTGTGTGAGAGGTATTATCGCTAGGGGATAGGGTTTCACATCGCCATGCACACAACGGATGTGCACGGTTGCATGAGGCAACACCTGTTCTCGGGTAACCAACACCCCCTGTATAACAGACTGTTTACACCCTGAGTCGAGAAGACCTTTGATAACCCTACCGTTCACCTGCACACTCACATGAAACGCCGTCCCCATTTCGGCCGTATATAAAATAGACCTTGGAATATAACCCACTTCCATGGGTTCCTCCGTTGGTTTTCTCCGAGGGCACACCCGAGCTATGTGCCCCCAGTCCCCACACTCGAAACACTGGGGTCCTTTGACACTGGGTGGTTCAGGTTTCGGTTGGCGGAGTTTTATCGGTTCTGGTGGGGGTCTGGGTTTCTTATCTATCCTGAGGTTTTGGTGACGCGTTTTCTCTGAGTCCCATACCTCCACCTTCGGTTGTGCCCGTAAGTATGTGGTCGCCATTTCAATGGCTTGTTTTGCTGTCAGATGTGTGTGTTGGCGCAACCACTTCTGCGTGCTATATGGGAGCGCCTCCAAGTATTGCTCCAGGTATATTTTCTCCATTATTTCCTCTTTGGTACTGGTAACCGGGGTTAACCATTTGTCGGCTGCCGTTTTCAGTCTAAAGAACAGGGTCTTCGGGTTTTCCCCGGGAGCTCCCCTTTCCTTACGGAAGCTCACTCTGTAGGCCTCGGCATCTAGGCCGAGGTGATTTAGTATTATGGTTTTTATTCCTCCGTACGTAGTGTCCCCAGTGGCATAGGCCACTTGATAGGCCGCTTGTGCCTCACGAGTGAGTAGCGGAGCTAAAAAGAATGGCCATTTATCCACGGGCCAGCTACATGCTCTGGCTACCCTCTCGAAATTTGTCACGTAAGCGTCTGGGTCCTCTCCAGGTATGTATTTTTGCAATGAAACCCCAGAGGGGGGGGGGTTGGCTGGTGCTTCGTATCTCACGAAAAGGACTTATTGGCTGTTCGGTTACCATTTTCTGCAGACCGTCTATCTGGGCGGCGATGGTGTCCTTAAACACGTCTCGGTCGGTCTGCGCGGAGGCCATTTGCCGTTCGACAGCCCACTCTAGCTTTTCTTGGCCCTTGATCAGATGCTGGATCAGGGCATCCATCTTTGGTTCACAGATGGGCACTACTATGCCTGCATTCTCCACCAGTGTCCCAAGGTCAGAAGAAACGTGCATGAGCCTACGTCGGGGTAAAGCGGGTTTTATTTTTAAACAGGTACGCTTTCTGCGGTCTGCCAGACTGAATTTAGAGTAAGGGGAATAACGGGTCTCCTCTCCGGTCCTCCCAGCTTCTAGCGGCGTCTTCCCTTGTCCGCTGATCGGTCTTCTTCCCTCTCTTCCCAGACTGGAGGCATACATGGAAGGACTCAGGAACCCCAAAAGAAAAGTTAAAGGCAGGGATAAGTATTCTTGTGGCAAAGTGAACAATAAGGGAAAGGAGTGAGGGAGCAACCCAATCCAACCAGTGACACACGACAAATGGTGAGGAGGGAGGGTGATAGGTTGGGCTGTGTACTATGCACAAACGTCGGTAAGCGGTTGGCGTCTCTACACGTCTGGCCTCTCCCGCCTCCCGACCCAGCCCGCGAACCGCTCCCGTACCTGTGTCAGCCACGCTCCTCCTGGGGCGTGGCCCGGCGGAACGCGTTCCCGGGGACCTCCTGGCTTTCTTGTCCACTCTGGGCTTTCCTCCTCCCCTCGCAGGTTAGGCGTTCGTCCCTGGCGTCTCCGTTCTCCGTCTCGATCTTGGTTCCTTCTTCCTTCGTTCTCCCCTCGCTCCGTCCAACCTCCGGTGATAGCGCACACCGATTTCCGGTCGTCGTCTTCTCTTATTGGATCAAACGCGACGACGTCCTCACTGGGGGTGGAGTCGGCAACCAACGAGCTACAGTTAAAGGGACCACCGCGTGATTCCGTGAGGTCCGGCTGGGATGAATGGAACCACTCGTCCTGTCGGTGAGAGATAAGAGGAGAGGTAACATCACGGGCCTCCCACCAGTCTCTTGTCAGTCCTCTTGCCCCGGGTATACCCGCCTTGTGACAGCTATATAGGGTTAATGCTGAGCACACCTGGTGTGGGCTGCAAAGGCTTGTTCTGAAGTAGTGTGCGGCTTAAAGTCAGAGCCTGTTGCAAAAATTCTGGAGAAAAGTCATAGCTTCTATTGACAATAGATTATCCACTAGTGGACATCTGGGCACGTACCCATTTTATTGAATTGTAATACAGTGCTAAGAGCAAATTCTATGGACCAAGCATGTTTATAAGTCGTGGATAGTTATTTCCAGAACTTTGTTGAAGAATTTGAGACACTACAATTTGTTGAATAATGTAGATTGCAAGGGCGACCTGCAGCGAGGAGAGTAACGCACACTGGAATTGTAAGCACTGCTCATGTCAGAAAAGCGTGCAGTGTATTTTACCAAACCACGGAGGTTTTCCATAGAGCCTGGCAGAAATTATCTTATTAGTGGCAAATGCATTCGTTTTTTTGATCAAGGTCAAAAATGAGCATATGCAAAATCAACAGGAGAGCACAGGACCCACGTCTGGGCATACCCTTCCCACTCAGGGTGACAAATGCAAAAACAACAGTTGATGGACAGAATGCAGAACAATGTCATACATTCACCCCAGTACAGAGATCTGGGCCTAAATACATCGCTTTTTGCTCACCATGCCGTTCCAGTTTGAACCGAGCCATATGCAAATCAGTCTTGACCCTGTGCCTCATGGGTACAGTCCAGCCCGAACTGCCAAGTCAGGTCCTCCCTGGACTGGAAACAAGCATCCTAGGACCGGTTTCGGGGTTCCACCCCTCTTCAGCCAGGATAGCTTGATTCCCGTGGCATGGAGAGCATGGGACCCACGTCTGGGCATACCCTTCCCACTCGGGGTGACAAATGCAAAAACAACAGTTGATGGACAGAATGCAGAACAATGTCATACATTCACTCCAGTACAGAGATCTGGGCCTAAATCCATCGCTTTTTGCTCACCATGCCGTTCCAGAATGAACCCAGCCATATGCAAATCAGTCTTGACCCTGTGCCTCATGGGTACAGTTCAGCTCAAACTGCCAAGTCAAGTCCTCCCTGGACTGGAAACAAGCATCCTAGGACCGGTTTCGGGGTTCCACCTCTCTTCAGCCAGGATAGCTTGATTCCAGTGGCATGGCGAGCACGGGACCCATGTCTGGGCATACCCTTCCCACTCGGTGTGACAAATGCAAAACCAACAGTTGATGGACAGAATGCAGAACAATGTCATACATTCACACCAGTACAGAGATCTGGGCCTAAATCCATCGCTTTTTGCTCACCATGCCGTTCCAGTTTGAACCCAGCCATATGCAAATCAGTCTTGACCCTGTGCCTCATGGGTACAGTCCCGCCCGAACTGCCAAACCAGGTCCTCCCTGGACGTGGGTCCTGGGCTCACTGTGCCACTGGAATTAAGCTATCCTGGCTGAAGAGGGGTGAAACCCCCAAACCGGTCCTAGGATGCTTGTTTCCGGGCCAGGGAGGACCTGGCTTGGCAGTTCGGGCTGGACTGTTCCCATGAGGCACAGGGTCAAGAATGATTTGCATATGGCCAGGTCTAAACTGGGGTGGCATGGTGAGAAAAAGAAAGATGGATTTAACCCAGATCTCTTGACTGGGGGTGAATGTTTCGATTTGTCCGGCATTCCGTCCATCAATTGTGTGTCTTTTGCTTTCTCGCCCTAAGTGCGCCAGGTATGCCCAGACGTGGGTCCTGGGCTCACTGTGCCACTGGATTCAAGCTATCCTGGCTGAAGAGGGGTGAAACCCCGAAACCGGTCTTAGGATGCTTGTTTCCGGTCCAGGGAGAACCTGGCTTGTCAGTTCGGGCTGGACTGTTCCCATGAGGCACAGGGTCAAGACTGATTTGCATATGGCCAGGTCTAAACTGGGGTGGCATGGTGAGCAAAAGAATGATGGATTTAACCCAGATCTCTTGACTGGGGGTGAATGTTTTGATTTGTTCTGCATTCTGTCCATCAATTGTGTGTCTTTTGCTTTCTCGCTCTAAGTGCGCCGGGTATGCCCAGACGTGGGTCCTGGGCATACCACTGGAATCAAGCTATCCTGGCTGACGAGGGGTGAAACCCCGAAACCTGTCCTAGGATGATTGTTTCCGGTCCAGGGAGGACCTGGCTTGGCAGTTCGGGCTGGACTGTTACCATGAGGCACAGGTTCAAGACTGATTTGTATATGGCCAGGTCTAAACTGGAGTGGCATGGTGAGCAAAAGAATGATGGATTTAACCAAGATCTCTTGATTGGGGGTGAATGTTTTGATTTGTTCTGCATTCCGTCCATCAATTGTACGACTTTTGCTTTCTCGCCCCTAAGTGCGCCAGGTATGCCCAGACGTGGGTCCTGGGCTCACTGTGCCACTGGAATCAAACTATCCTGGCTGAAGAGGGGTGAAACCCCGAAACTGGTTCTAGGATGCTTCTTTCCGGTCCAGGGAAGACCTGGCTTGGCAGTTCGGGATGGACTGTTCCCAGGAAGCACAGGGTCAAGACTGATTTGCATCTGGCCAGGTCTAAACTGAGTTGGCATGGGGAGCAAAAGAATGATGGATTTAACCCCGATCTCTTGACTGGGGGTGAATATTTTGATTTGTTCTGCATTCCGTCCATCAATTGTGTGTCTTTTGCTTTCTCGCCCTAAGTGCGCCAGGTATGCCCAGACGTGGGGCCTGGGCTCACTGTACAACTGGAATCAAGCTATCCTGGCTGTAGAGGGGTAAAACTCTGAAACCGGTCCTAGGATGCTTGTTTCCGCTCCAGTGAGGACCTGGCTTGGCAGTTCGGGATGGACTGTTCCCATGAGGCACAGGGTCAAGACTGATTTGCATATGGCCAGGTCTAAACTGGGGTGGCATGGTGAGCACAAGAATGATGGATTTAACCCCGAAACTGGTCCTAGGATGCTTGTTTCCGGTCCAGGGAGGACCTGGCTTGGCAGTTCGGGCTGGACTGTTCCCATGAGGCACAGGGTCAAGACTGATTTGCATATGGCCAGGACTAAACTGGGGTGGCATGGTGAGCAAAAGAATGATAGATTTAACCCAGATCTCTTGACTGGGGGTGAATGGTTTGATTTGTTCTACATTCCGTTAATCAATTGTGTGTCTTTTGCTTTCTCGCAATAAGTGCGCCAGGTATGTCCAGACGTGGGTCCTGGGTTCACTGTGCCACTGGAATCAAGCTATCCTGGCTGTAGAGGGGTAAAACTCTGAAACCGGTCCTAGGATGCTTGTTTCCGCTCCAGTGAGGACCTGGCTTGGCAGTTCGGGATGGACTGTTCCCATGAGGCACAGGGTCAAGACTGATTTGCATATGGCCAGGTCTAAACTGGGGTGGCATGGTGAGCAAAAGAATGATGGATTTAACCCAGATCTCTTGACTAGGGGTGAATGTTTTGATTTGTTCTGCATTCGGTCCATCAATTGTGTGTCTTTTGCAAATATGAGCATATGCCCGACACCTGTGGACACCCAACCTAATGCTGCGCATTACTGAAGGCCGTGCACAGCACTGATTTGGCCTGGTGTCCAAGAAACTGGAGCTAGCCAACCCCACTGCTCATATCCAAAAGCCAGCAATAGCCTGGATAAGGATGGATAGGGCCAGTGCTTAATTTGAGCCGGTGTATACTGGTGCTCGGCACCAGCACTTAATTAGTTCCCGGTGCTCAGCACCGGCACTTATCTGTCATCACCACACTTATGACACTCTGTCACATGGTGGCGATACTCATCTAATTTAGAGATGAGCAGAACATTGTTTGTTTATGAACACAAAATACATTTAAAAAGATCGAATTCCAGCCTCCCCAGCAATTTCTTTAGCTCTGGGGACCAAGAATAAACTGAACTGTCGCACTTGAAGGGGAAAGAGCTGGTTAGCAGTTGTTTTGGTACAGTCATTAGCAGTGATGACAGGCAATTGGTGGTGCAAAGTGTAGTGGCCTGTTGGTTAGAGCCCCGGTACTTATTATTTTACAAATTACTCACTGGATAGGGCCTCCTCCGAGGCCATAGGCAGCACTTGCGCAACCGAGTCCCAGACTGCATGGGTTTATTGGCCCAAAAGCCATACGGTGTTCATGGACCGCAGTGACTGGCTGGCCGAATAGAACACCCTCTTCCCAAAGTCATTCAGCTACTTGGATTCCCTATCCGGTGGAGTGGTAGGAAATGCACCAGAGTTGACTTTGGAGGTGGTGAACTGGACTACCATGCTCTCCAGGGTGGAGTCCTGGGTAAGAAAAGCTGGGTCCCCAGGAGGGGGGCTATGGTAAATTGTCCTATGCACAGGATCCCTTGTGCAGGGCTTAGCCTAGGACAAAGTAGGAGTACTGTGAGGGCTTCATTCAATATGAGGAGGGGTCCAGAGGGGGCAACTCCCGGTTGAAGCACCTCTGTTAAGAAGTTTGTCTTGACTGCCACTGAGGGAAGATAAAGGACTAGGACCTCAGGCGCCCTCCACACCACCATGGTAAAGGAAGCCTCTTCCTCCATAGCCACATCAGGAGGAAGATCAAGCCAGTGTCTCGTGGGCTATCCAAACCACTGGAATCCACCAGTTCCTCATACCAGTTGTCATCTGGCTTATCAAGGGGGGGAGGGGGTTAGAGTAACCATAAGGGCCCTGAGACAACCCCTAATCATCTCCATTTCCAGGCCTGTCAAATTAAAAAGGCAGTGGCCCAACTTGGAAGGCCTGGGTCTGGTTGGTGCTAAAGTTGGCGTCGGACAACACCTATCTGACTCCGTGTCGGAATCAGGCATGACGATTGGGCTGGCACGGTTGCTGGGCATCTGCAGCACTGGGGACAACAGCACTGAAATGGACTTGGAGGGAGGTTGTGAACTTGCAGATGCAATCGCTCCGGGAACCATTACCATGACTGGTGACAAAAGCCGACCCACTAGCGGGATTCCAGTGGCAGCTTCCCAGCACCCATGGCCGAAGACTCTCCAGAGGGGTTGGACTGCCCGAATATGAGGTGCATAGCCTCATAAAATTCCTTGAACTGGTTAGGAGTCACTCCGGCAACTATGGAAGGCAAAGAGCAGACCCAGGCACATGTGAAGATGTATGGGGGGGCCTCGATTTTTGATGTTATTCCTGCGCTTCATCCGAAGACTTGGACCGGTGTGGAGTAGTCATAGAGGGCTTCGACGTCTTGGATACTTTGGGAAATGTATCCGTTGATCACTTTGAGTGCGAAGACGAATGTTAAGGTTCTCAGCGAACGGTACATGGACCTCCAACGCAACCAGGATCAGGAGTGTCGCAGAGTCGTCCGACGCCGAGCGACCAGAAGCTTCAGAGACTGCTCCCGAGGTTCATGGTGTGGCAGTCTTCACAGGTCTTGGAGTTGTGGCCCAGCTCCAAGCCCGAAAGACAAACCAGGTGACATCCCTAACACACTGGCAGACAACTTCTCAGACAAGATTTTCAAAAAACACATCGAAAAGAGTTCAGTCATAAAGTGACTGTGGGGTAGCTCTTACCGGATCTGGGCTGATAGGCGTGCAAAGAAAAGAACTGATGTGAGTGTGCTAGGGTGGAACCTATATAGTCTTGCGCATGTCACTTCTTACAGGGAAGATGTGGAGCCGACCGACGCCACTCACCGGCATGCAAGAGTACCGCTCTAAAAGATTCCAAATCCAGTATGATGCCACGGGAATATTCAGACGTAAGGAACCTGGGGCTATAAGTCCCTATCAGATAAGAAGAGATTTTATCATGGACTACAATAACAGAAACAATTCCTAGTGTATCTTCATGTCCTAAAAGTGCCTACAATCAATTTGTCTAGCATAACTGATGATGTTAATCCTTATGGTTTCCACCTGGCTAATCATATTTAGACAGATTGTGTCCTTTGTAGCAAGAAAAGCCCCACTGAAGGTGATGAAAATGGAGCTGGTGTAGGTAGCTGATTTTGGTTTGGGACTCAATCACAGATTCGCTCTTATTCCACAAACAAATGCAGAAGTGAAGGTCCCTTCCAATTCACCAAGGGGCATATTATCAAGGACGGCATTAAAATTATTGCCAGTTTAGCGGCAGAAAACTGCCGCTAAAGCGGCAATAATGGGCTTGATAATATGGCCTGGAGAATTCCAATAGAAGCCCAGGTTCACACCAGAACATGGGCTTCTATTGGAATTCTCAATGGCATATTATCAAGCCCATTATTGCCGCTTTAGCTGCAGTTTTCTGCCACTAAACCGGCGATCATTTTTAACGCCGTCCTCGATAATATGCCCTCAAATGAGCACATTATTTCCTCACTTCACGATAGAACTACAGAGCTAGGTAATGGGGGCCTGAAAACAGATTGTTTTGCTCAATTTGCAAAAGAGATGCTTGTGTCACCAGCACCACCATTTCCTGGAGTCATTTATCTACAGAACATTATGCCCCTTTATGTGCAGAACATATTTATATTATATATCATAACTTTTTCAAATTTTAAAATATATCCAGTCTTACTTGTCCACTTCAGTGCTTCAAGAAAACCAGTTAAGAGGATTACACTTTATAACGAAGTGCCATAATTAAAATGCAAACTTGTTCTCGTAGGTATTTTCCTCCCATCAGTCAATGATAACCATAGAGAGGTACTTATTCCTACTATGTGTGATCAAACCTACAAATGGCGATGGGAGGAGTGCTTGATAATAGTTAAAATCACAGACCATTGCTTTGGGTAGACTTTAAACCCATAATCTTTCAGCTAATGCGCCACTCTAGATTGAGGCCCGCATTATGCAAAGCAGCACTGACTCTGCTCTTGATGGGAGGAGTTCATTCCACCCTGCCAGGTGAGGCGCCCTCCACATTCCACATGGGAACACAATAAACCCCATATGAGTTTCGGCCTTATTGGGCCTTATCAATGAGGAATAGCTTGGATCCTACGGCAAACCGTGCAAGGGACACACCTCTTGCCATACCCTTGGTGTTATGGACTCAGTTGTGCAAGCGTGAGGAGGCCGCAGCCAATCCCTCTCTTTCCCCCGAGGGGTCAAAATACCCCCTCGAATTAGGTGAAGGATGATAATGAAGACCCTGGCTAATGGGAAAACGGGATAAGGAGGGAGGCAGGGAGAGAAAGCGAGAGAAGGAGAGATTCCTGCAAGTTGATAGTTTGAAGATCCGGACTTGATTCGTAGGCACAACGGGGCAGATTTATGATCCCTGGCGCATCCCTGCAAATCAGCACGGATGCGCCAGGGAAGATGCGTCACGCAAGTGTGCCCTTGCGCCACCGCAGATGCGCCGCATTTACAATGCGGTGCATCGTGGCGCAAGGACAAGCAGATACGTGACGCATCTGTCGGCGTAAGGTTGGCGCAGTGCTGTAGTTGCGTCGCAAGCGCGACGCAACTGCAGCACTGTTCCAACCTACCCTATCCCTAACATGGTGCGTCAAGCCTTACGCCTGCTTCAAGCAGGCGCAGGGTTTTGACGCATCAGCGTTGGGAAAGTGACTCAGTGAAATCTTATAGATTTCAGTGAGTCACTTTTCAGGGGCGTTCCTGCGACGGACGCCCCCCCTGTGTCGAAATGCCCACGTGAAACCTGACGCAGGTTTCACGTGGCGCAGGGCTTTACACCGTGATGCATCTCCATAGATGCGTCACGATGTAAATGGGGCGCAACGTGGTGCATGGTTTACGCCGCCGCTGCGTCACAAAAGTGACGCAACGGCGGCGTAAAAGGGGCGCAAGTCCCACATAAATCTGCCCCAACGTCTCGAGTCTAAACTTAGATCTCCACTTAAGTGTGAGAGAACACTAATGGAGAAGGCCTCATACTAAAGGAAGGAAGAGGTAGAAATTTGAAGATTGGGACTCACCTGTTGTAAGCAGATGCTATGCTTTAATTAGACCCAAGTATAACATAACAACAACACAGGTGCCGAAGTTGAAGACCACTGCAGCATACGGAAGGAGAAAACTGAATGGGAAAGAGAAACTAAACAAAATAATAAGAAAGCAAATAATAAGTCACAACGGGAGAGGGTAGTGAACTAAGAGGAGCCAAACACGGAAAAACAACAAAGGAGAAGAATGAGCCAAGCTGGGGGCTGACTAACGCAATAAGTGAGAAGTACTAACAATCACTGTTGCCAGTTAGGGACCTCCGTGTGAGTCAAGCCTAAATACTCTGGATGCCACTTTAGCCCTGGGAGTGTGTTGATCCTCTAGTGGTCGGGGCAGGTACTCTAACTCTGGGAAATGTAGTCTCACAAGTCAAACTGTGTAATTCCAATTGTCCTTTTCCATGTTTGCATTTGCTTGTGCCTCACCATGTCTCATGCCCTGAAAGTTTGCCACTTAAGGCGTTATATCAAACACACAGAAAATGATGGCAGGAATGCTTGGAAAGACAAAACCACTAGCAATTGCCCTGGGTAGCATTCCATCCCTTCATGTTTCACTCAATGTGCCTATAGTAGACTGAGGCCCACCTTCTGCAAATCAGTAAGAGGCTTTCGCCAGATTGGAACACAATCAACCACAGGCCGTTTCAGCCTCATGATTGAGGTATAGCTTGGTTCCTATGGCATAGTCAATCAATCAATCAATCATAGGTTTGTTAAGTGCAGCTACTCACCCGAGTGGGTGTCAAGGCGCTGTGAGCAAGGTACCCACATCTGAGCATTGCATTATAAACAAAAAAAGTGACAGGAGGATGGCTTGCAAATAGTATAGAGCACTATCAATTGCTCTGGATAGAATTCCAGTCCCATCATTTGTTTGTCTGCTGTGTCACTCTCAACCGAGGCCCGCTTCATATATATTAATACTGACTGAGGAGGCCCTAATAGACCGAAATTGGCCCTGGGTTGCTTCTGGTCCGGTTCACAGAACACAAGACTTGGCATTTCGAGCTGAAATGTTTTTTTTAAGCAGGACTAAGGCTGACTGGCATATGGCTGTGGCTAATCCGAGGTGGCTTGGTGGGCAAAAAACACAATGGACTGGGATGCCACCCACGTAATTACTAGTGGCTCAGATTAACTCAAGCATTCCATTGATCACTTTTTTGTATTCTTCGTTGTTTTTTTATATGTGAGGCAATATTTTTCATAATGATTATCCATAGGCAGCTTTGCTTTCAATGTATTGAACCTTGCACACTTATTCAGTCACACAGCATGTTGTACTCATAATCACATCTCTAATTACACCTTACATTCCAGCCCAATGCTCGTCGTGGGAGAGGATGGAGAGGGAATATACACCACGATTAGCCAAGAATGCCACAGGATACACTCCAATCTCACGTCCTATGGCCTGACACTGAAAAGTTATTTCTTTCTCAGAGACTCAGATCTCTGAGAACCAGGTTCATATTGTGTTGAATGATATAAATATATGCAACTTAAATGCCTGTGGCAATACGGTAAAGTGGTATAATGTTTCGGGATAGTCGCCACTTCTTTTCTTACAGGCGCCTTTATTGGAATGAAATATGAGAAAATCATGTCAAAATCTGCCTAAGTATAGGTCGGCAGGTGTCACAACAACGTCTACAACAGAAAGAGAACTGGGAAGAAGGAAGGACAAGTCTTTATTGTTTAGGCATGTTTCGAGCTTCCAGCACTGTACTTTTTATATAAGGGGATCACTGTTTACTGCATGATATAGCAGGAGGTGCAACAATGCCCTCCCACTAAGGAACTGATGCCAAACTACTGTAGTGGCAGGGGAAGCGGAAGTACATCATTCGACTCAGATGACATCAAAGGGGTGAAGCCTTCCCCCACTATTAAGCGGGACCTCTACAGCCTCTAATTTTCTGTTGAGGGGTAGGGCTAAGGCAAGTGCAGAGGGTAACATCAGACACCTTAACAGTGTTAGAAGGGGTTGAAAGTTGCATCCTGTATGAACATTACACATAAAAGGTAAAAAGTAGTGTTGTTATTTCTCATTAAATTCCAAAGTACCTGCATATCCGAGTATGTTTTTTGTGTTTTTATGCTGTTCTGACTCCTAACTTTACTACTACTACTAAATGCCTTTTGTGAATACAGAAAGTCATAAAGTTAGGATTTTGTCTCAGTTTAGTAGTAGTAAAGTTAGGAGTACTAACTTTACTACTACTAAATCCCTTCTGTGAATACCAAAAGTAGTAAGTTTATGAATTTATCTCAGATTAGTTCTGTGAATCGGTCCCAATGTCTTCTGGGTAATCACATCCCTCTAGTAAGTAGTTTGCCACCCTAGAAAAGCAGACAATTTTACTCCAGTCAAAGGCAGGAATGGGTGTCCAGGGTGAGAATGGGAAGGGACAAGCATATTTATTGATGAAGTCAACTTTTTATTTTCATTGGAAAATATTTTTTCTGGGGAAACAAACAATAATAATAAGAAAATCATTGGGTATATTCGCAAAGATAAATATACACAGGGTCTATTCACAAATTGCATTTGTGCCATTCTTAGTAGTACTACAAAAATTGAACTACTGCAAAATGCTATTTACACACCTATGCACAGAGGTATCTACCTCTCCTATCTTTTATGTCTGACGATTCCCACTCAAATGCGAAGATCCCCGCACATGTTTATATGAGTTTTAGTAGTAAATGTAGGACAGACAGAGGGGAGTGACTGGAAAATGATGAATATTTACTACTAAAGGGGAGGGGGTTAAGGAAAGACTAAGGAGAAGTTAAGGCAGGGCTAAGGAGGGGATGACAGAGTGAAATGCATCTACCCACAGAAGAGTAAGCTTCTTCCTATTCACATACTGCCCTTCGGTTGTACAGCCACAAAGGATCCAAAACAGTTGTTAATGTAGCCCATCTCAATACATTACTTTTTAAAATACTTAATAAAACATATTTTTACTTTAGGTGGGAATTTTTAAATAAAGTTATTTTAAATGTAATCTATCCAAAATAATTATATTTCTATTTTATAATTAAGTTGATACAGGTGTAATTTATTAATGTCACTCTACATTTAAAATTAATATAGAAAATGAATTACCATTATTATTTAACACAAACATATGTTTTACAATTTTTAACGTAATAAACATTTAAACTGCTCCCTTTTCTTTACCATAGAGATTTCTGATCTGGCGGCGTAAATCTCCGCCTGCATGTGAAAGTTCCAGGCAGTAAATTTACATTGGTAAATGAGGCTACTCCTCCTCAGTTCAGGGAGTATGGAAATGAAAGTCTACACTTTCAAGTAACTTTATACTCGTAAATGGTGAATAATCTAAAGTAGTAAAGTTACTCAAACGTGTAAGTAAAATAGTAAACGTGTAGAATTACTCATGTGTTAGTTCAACTTTTTGAATAGGCCTCTGAATGTGCAACTGTATGTTAATGCCACTTTTTAAGATATAGTTGTTACCATTATGGAGAAAATTTGTAATCATAAATGTTATGCACTACAGATAAATCTAGGACCCTGGTAGATGTATTTGAATATTCAGCTGGACCTTTATATTTGCATTAAAGTTTGCTTACAACATACAACACACTCTTTTGGAGGACATTTCTGATTTTGTAAGCAAGGTCTTTTTTAATTAGGCTAATTGTGGTTTAAGTGGGGGTTGTTGGAGGTTAATAGACTTGCCTGTTAGAGGGTCGCTAGCCTGGTACCTGATTAAGTAAATGCTGGATTTCTCAAGAGAGTGCTACAGGAGTGATTAAAGCAAGCAGAGCAAATAGATTGTCCTTTTTAGATCTCACCCAAGACAGAGAAGGCACTGTCTTTTATAAGATATATTGTTATCGTACAGTGTGCTTAGAGCCTGCCTATTGCATTACATTATTGGCTTTACTGTCACACTCGTCTGCTTGCTTTTATTCACCAGCTACGGGGGCTTTCCTTTCTCTTCCTATGTTTGTTCTGCCCCTGGATCATTTTTTGTTTGAGCACTCTCCAAAAGTGAATGGTTTTTCTGCTATCTCCCTTATGTGATTCTCTCTCTGAGCCATGCTCGGTGTTCCTCTCTCTCGCCGGTGTGTTTCTTCCCCACTACCTGTTATTGCCTGCTTGTCCTTTTACGTTCACCCAAACAGCTCTTTATTGCTCTTTGCCTCATACGATATCACACCTGTGTCCCCAAATTTGTCCCCCCCACACTCACGTTTCATCTGCCCATAGTCCAGCGTATTGATATGGCCCAACATCTGCGTCTCCGTGTTGCTTTTTCTCACTTTCATAAAAAAAAAAGTTTAGTGCATTTTTTTCTGATTTGTTTTTCCCTTTTAAGATACCAATTCAACTTGGATCAGTAACTAAGAAAGAGAAAAAGAAAACGGCTTGATTTTCTAGGCATAAGCTAGAATGCTACTCAAGCTTATAAAATTAAGCAGGCGACCGTGTCAAAAGCTTTTTTTTTTATTCTTTAGCTATTCAGTATAGCATTGGGGATTCAAACTGAATACTCATAAAAGATATACCACGAATCAATCAATCAAACAGTACTTATAAAGCGTGGCTAATCACCCCTGCGGGTATCCAGGCACTGAAGTCTTGCATGTCTTTAGTCACAGGGCCAGGTTTTGAGTCCCTCTCTGAAGTCAACAAGCGATGGTGAGGTTCTAAGGTAGAATAGGAGGTCGTTCCAATACTTGGCGGCGAGGTAGGAGAAGGAATGACCTCTGATGCGGCTTCGGCAGATGAGAGGGACTTGGACGAGGCGAGGGAGGCGGAGCGCAGTTATCTGGCGGGTTGGCAGAAAGTCAGACGATGGGCTTTTGTAGATTGTGAGGAGGAGATGCATCAGTTGTTGTTGTGCCATCTGGAGGCCAGGGCCAGAAGGTCAATGGTGGAATAACAGTGGTTGGTAGGGGGAGGAGGGTTCCTGGCGCTGGGCATGCTAGTCGCGGATGGGCATGCCTTTGGCTGCGGCCTTCATAAGTAGATCCTGGTGGAGGAAAAGGCGCTGGGCGGCAGGAGGCGGGATTGGGAAATCGGTAGCAACACGCGGCAAGGCAGGCTGGCTAAACTAAATCAAGAAGTCAAAACAAGTCCAGGCATAAAAAAGCGGGCTAATACAGAAAATAAAGGCATACAGAAAATAAAGGCTAATCCAGAAAGACCAAACAGAGGCATATACAGAGGACCAAAGTACATGAACCCGATTAGAGGTCACATCTTTCAATAATGTTAGTGAGAAAAGTGAGGCATGTGATTAGTCTACAATTTTTTAGTAGATTTGGTCTGCCCTACACAAATGTGCACTATTTTGATAATCCAAGAAAAAGCCCTGGTTTAGGAAGAAATTGATCCTCTGGAGCCAACAAGGGGAATGCTATTGGATACCTTTAGCTAGGGAAAGCATGTGTAAGCTGAGATAGATGAGTACATACCCTAGGGGCGAAAAAGTACAAATAGTGGGAGTGGGTAAATCTATGCAGTAAGTCATGGCTTTACCTTCTTATTTGAAAACACAACATGGGACACTGGGTCTAAGGGTTTTGTTTTGATGGGGTGTAGGAGTAGTGTGGTGACTTGCTGACGCTTTTGGAATTGAGAACACATTACGTGTTCTGGATTCTAACAATGACAGTTTGACCTAGGCTCGTATGAATGTGTGTAATGAATTCTTCTGGAGAATAAACTATCTAATTTATCTTACCTCTGCTGTGTCGCGACATCACTTTATTACACTGGCGACGATCGGAAAATTGAGGAAGCGAGCCTGGAGTCCAGCAATCGGCAGATCAAGATACTGTCATCCACGAATGCTTTGACTTGAATGAAACGACATCCGAAGATCACAACAAATTGCCCCTGATGTTAATGGCGTGTTCCTGAAGATCGGGTCTGTCTGGAGCATCCGGTGAGATTGTTGAAGATTTTCGCGTATTTGGGAATCGGCACTGTTTCTAATGCGCAAGCGTGACGCATCACGTCATTGTTGACTGTGTTATGCGCATGCGCATGCGTGAAGCATCACGTTGGCAGCCATACTTTGGGAAGACGTAAGAGGTGCGTTTTACATGTAACGCGACCAGTGCTGCATACGGCAGTTGGGCACATTAATCAGTTAAAACGATTGAATCGGGGGCAGAGTCAATCAAGGCGATAACCTGAACTGGATAACGCGTCGCTGGGATAATTACTCTTGTTATTTGTGCATCGCTGATGCGCACAGCATATAACAAAGTTTGCAAGTTAAAAACATATTAAATGTCATATAAAGTCAAGGCGGAAAGTTATTTATAATATCCAAGACAAATCTAATTGGGTATTTTGATAAAAGCATATGAATATAAAAATATAGTTGGTTTCATCCACATAAGAATATTAGCTGGTGTAACAAACTCAATCTCATGCAATAGAAGGTTTCAATGCTCCTGCTCCATTTTTGCCTTCTCCTGGTGAACCTGTATTAGAAGGGAAACGATGGAAAGAAGGTTTTGAAGCCTACGTTGAAGCTATTGGTGGTGAAGATTACACAGAAAAAAGAAAGCTTGCTATTTTGAAACATTGCCTTGGTGCTGAAGGAAGACATATATGAAGTCATTTACCACCCGCAGATAATGTGTCTTCGTCAGAGGAAGATATAGATAGTTTCCAAGACGCAATAAAGAATTGGACAAACGCTACATAAAAAAAGTTAATGAGGTAGAACCACGTCATAAATTTCTGAGTAGAGGTCAAATAGTAAATGAATCTATAGATACATTTGTTAATGATTTAAGAATATTAGCATCAAAATGCAATTACTCAACGTTCCAGGATCAAATGATACGAGATCAAATGGTACACAAAGCGGCAAATGTAAAACTTCAGGAAAAATTGCTTGCTGCTGAAGATTTAACTTTGGACAAAGCTCTTGACATTGCTCATTGTTTTGAAGACATGGAATTAGGATTGAAAGAACTAGCTGAGCAAAAAGCAGCAGAAGTTAACATTGTTAAAAAATCTAATTCTACTGAAACCAAGATGAATAAGACAGGACTGAATACTCAGCGTATTCAAGAAAAAAAAGAGTACATCTGTTTTAAATGTGGTATTCCTGGTCACTTAGCAAACGATAAAAAATTTCCTGCTATTAGTCAAGTGTATAGATATTGTAAAATGAAAGGTCATTATACAAGGATGTGTAGAAATAAGAACAGAAAAGGGACAAAAGTATTGAGCATAAAAGTCATACTGATGAAAATGTCAAGGAAATTCAGAATGATAACGATGAAGATGAATATCTTTTGGCAGTGTACGAAGTGAATGGTACCATGAGGGATGCTCCGTTCTGCACTATTACTATAGGAAATAAGGATGTGAGGGTCATGGCTGACTCTGGTGCCAGACACACACGTATTGGGGATGAGTGGTTAAAAGAATTTTCTGATATATGTCTATCACCTCCAGATATCAAATTAGTAGGGTATGGTAGGAAACCAATTGATGTACTAGGATTCTTTATATCTGATCTCAGTTTTAAAGGGAAAACTATTCAATCCAAAATGTATGTTGCGAAAAGAGGGCTCATGTCTTCTGGGGTGGCCACAGCAGAGGGATTTAATGATCACTTTGGATCCTAATCATCCCGAACAAGTTCTGGGGTATTCGGATTTAATTGCTCATATTGATATTGATCCTGCATCTGAATGGGAAAAAAGGTTTCCAAGTGTATTCTCATCAACAAAATTAGGTCTACTAAAAAATTTTACACACAAAATTATTCTAAAACGTGATGCTGTACCAAAGGTTCAAAAAGTAAGGAACGTACCTTTACACTTAAGAGATGCAGTTAAGAATGAACTTAAAAGATTGTGTGAGCTTGACATCATTGAAGAAATAGAATCTTCATTATGGTTAAGTCCAGTGGTTGTCGTGCACAAACCCAATGGTAAAGTCAGGTTGTGTGTTGACTTGAGGGACCTGAATAATAGTGTATGGGTTGACAGACATCCTTTACCAAATATTGGTGAGATGTTTACAAAATTAAAAGGTGCCTCGATATTTTCTACTCTCGAGTTATCCAATGCATATCACCAAATTGCTCTCCATGAGGAAAGCAAACATCTTATGTCATTTATTACGTCAGAGGGAGCCTTTAGATGCAAAAGAATGCCTTTTGGCTTAATTTCTGCATCTTCTGTATTTCAACGGTTAATGCATAAGTTATTTAAGGATATGGACAATGTAGTATATTTTCAAGATGATATTTTAATTTTTGCTTCTAACTCGAACGATCACACTGACACATTACACAAAGTATTGTGCATTCTTCAGGACAATGGTTTAACACTGACCAAAGACAAGTGCAAATTTGGTGTATCATCCATCGATTATTTAGGCCATTCAATTGATAAAAATGGTGTGTCACCTAAGAAAAATTTAATTAGAGCCATTGAGCAGGCACCTGATCCACAAAATAAAGATCAACTTAGATCTTTTTTAGGTCTTGCTGAATATTATGCAACATTTATACCATTATTTGCGGATAAAACCATACACATGAGAAATCTATTGAAAAAGAGTGTTTCATTTAATTGGGACGATAATTATGAATATGAATTTATGCAGTTAAAAAAACAAATTGCATCTGCACCAGCTTTGGCCACATGCTTATGATTCAATAATTATTTCTGATGCAAGCAATGTTGGTTTAGGTGCTGTACTGATGCAAATTCAGGATGGTCATTTGGTCACCATTGGTTTCGCGTCCAGACCTTTGAAAGGTGCAGAGTGAAAGTACTCTACATTGGAAAAAGAAACTTTGGCCTGTTGGTGGGGTATTGAATATTTTCGTAAATATGTATATGGCACAGTATTCAAAGTTAGGTCTGATCATCGGCCTTTAGTGGATCTTTTCACAACAAAAGGTTGTGGAAAAGCTACTTCAAGAATTGCTAGATGGCAATATAAGTTAAAGGATTTTCATTTTAAAATTGAATATATTCCTGGCGCAAGGAATGTACTTGCAGATTGTTTATCAAGTTTACCAGTGGAGGATGACAAGGAAGTTGAAGATGATAATGATAATTTAGAAAAGGTAATTTCTATTTGTGAAGTATCGAATGGTTGTGTTCAAGAAAAGGATTGGAAATCCGCTTGTGAGAATGATGATGTACTCAAGAGGGTAATGGAGCGCGTCAAATCGTCATGGCCTAAAAAGGTTGATGTGCCGGAGTGCATGCGTGCATTTTATCAGATTTCTCATGAATTGTCTATAAAGGATGAAATTTTAATGAGAGGTTTACAGCTGGTGGTTCCTTTTGATTTACAACAAACCATTTTTGATATGGCTCATTAAGGACATCCTGGTATGACAAGCATGAAACGCAGGATTAGAAGTGAATTTTGGTGGCCAGCTATGGACAAAGCCATAGAAAAAAAAGTTAGGGACTGTATAGAATGCTGTATTAGTGATAAATCTCAGAAAATTGTATCATATGAACATCTTCCTGTGTCTAGACCATCTGGGGTGTGGGAGTGTGTTTCTTTGGATATTGCAGGTCCCATATGTCTAGGTCAAAATCCTGTTTATGCAATCATTCTCATTGATCAGTTATCGCAATGGCCTGAAGTTAAAATTGTTCCACATATAACTTCAAGAATAGTCATTCCATTTTTAAATGAGGTTTTTGAAAGGGAAAGTTTTCCTGAATATCTCATAACTGATAATGGAGTACAGTTGATTTCTACCGAAATGAAAAGTTATCTTGATAGGCATGGTATTATCCATAAACGTTCTTCGGTCTATTATCCTCAGGGTAATGGGATGGTTGAAAGGTGGATCAAAGTTTTCAAAGAAGGTTTGCAATTAGCCATTGCCAATGGTAAGGATTGTAATCAAGCCATTAGTGAAGTTATTTGGAGTTATAGGAATACTCCTAGGAGCACTGGTGATCAATCACCTTTTGAAAAGATGAGAGGTAGGAAGGAACTGCATAGCCAATTTAAATCAAGCATGGATGAGAAAACTTCTGGTCAAAAAGAGTGACAATGCTAAATCACATGAGGGTTTGGACAAAGTTATCATTTCGCCTGTTAAAATTAATGATTGGGTTCGGGTGATGAAAGGAAGGTTTGTTAAATCTGGTGAATCTCGCTTCTCTTATCCTTTGAAAGTAATTCGAGTTGGGCGTCAAGTGGCTGAATTATCTGATGGAAATGTTTGGAGTTTTTCCAAATTAGTAAGGGTTCCTCAGTGGTTGTGGCCTGATAGGGAGGTTTCTGATAGGAATGTCTCAATTTCTAGTGGATTAACTTTACCAAAAATCTCTTATAACAGAGCTAATTGGAGGAAGTTTTTTCCGTCAAATGATGGAATTGTTGATAAATGTCATGAACAAAGGTTCCGGAAAAGTCCGGTATGGCATAAGGATTATATAGTAAAGTAATGATATTATAATGGGAGGTATTTCTCATTGTATTAATTCATTCTAGTGTTTTTGCAATTTATGTTTTTTTTCATTTTACTGATGTATAATGGTATGTACTTCTCATTGTATCAGTTCATTCCAGTGTTTTTGTAAATGTATTGTTATGTACTGATGTATGGTTTTGAGAAATATTTAAGGTGTAAGTTTATTGGTTCTTACTCAGTTTTTACTCATGTACTTATGTTATCTCATAAAAGTTTTCTTTTATATTTTTTAAAGACGGGAAATGTGTGGTGACTTGCTGACGCTTTTGGAATTGAGAACACATTACGTGTTCTGGATTCCAACAGTGACAGTTTGACCTAGGCTCGTATGAATGCGTGTAATGAATTCTTCTGGAGAATAAACTATCTAATTTATCTTACCTCTGCTGTGTGGCGACATCACTTTATTACAAGTAGCCCTTTCTTAGGATGATTCCCCTCACCCACCCTAGGGTGGCATGCTTCATCATCAGGGATCTCCTCGTACTACGAACGTAGTCGTAGTGCAGGCTATGATCCCCTCACTGAGAGGGAGGAGCTCAGGGATGTTTTATATGAAGACAATGAGGAGTACTAATCCTCTAGATGAGCTGGGTGTGGAGAAACAAGAGCGAGATGAAGGTGAAAAAGTGATTAAAACTAACTCAGTGGTATGTTAAGTAACTTTATTATGGCATCCACAGGTCAGGATTAAAACAACAGGCTAGGATAGAGAGTGATTCGATCTGTCAGAGCCATGAAATGGTCGACATGTTTCTGCCTAACACTCCCCTAGGAGATGTAGCGGCTTTTATCAGGACCAGAGTGACCAAAAAAGGGTGAAATGTCTACTAGTACTAATTTAGTAAAGTGGAGACAATGTGTGCAAAATATAAAACCAGTTATGGGAGTGCAAGGTTCACACAGCCATATGATGAACTCGTCAAAAAGACTCCCTGAAGCGTCAGGTGAGCTAACGAAAAACCTAGAACTCTGGCAATGCAAACTCAAGGCGGTATCTGGTACCTTAAATGAGGAAGCAGCTGTCCAGCTCTTACCCCAGGATGGGGCTATGTACTCACCTCAACTCACCTGTGCCATCCCTGTGTGAGCCACATGCTAGACCCGACAGTGTTAATAAGACAGGCCAGTGAGCTGCTCCCTGCATGCTACCCTTCTACGACTGGTGATTGTGTGTACCTTTTGTATCAGCACCTAATGCCCTTCTTTTGCAACAGGTGATCACAAACAATCCATGTCGCAGGGCACACTTCTGCAAGCTGGTGATTAGGTAAAGCCATTTTGTTGCCGTTCTGTATGTGCTGCCTTCTGGCACCTGTTCTCCCTTTGTTTTGAAACCTAGAGGATGGCCAGTATCATCGGGTATCCCCTGCCACTTCTCCCCTCGGCCTTGCCTGAACAAGGGGTACCATTTCTCCTCAGACCCATCTATTTAGTCCCCCAAGTGCAACCCCAACGGCCGCAGAAAGATCATTTGCTAATTAGGGGATCAGAACTGTTAATGTGATACATACTTGCGTGTGTAAGTTCAAAACATGGCGCAGATTCAGAGTACCTGGAGTTATGCAGGGAGAGATAAATTCAGTGCAATAAAAGTTGATGAAAATTAAAGTCCTATCTTTTATAAAAAGGATTAAAATGCGGGGCCAATTACGATGGAGGTCGGAAAGCCTCCAACCTTCGTTAGGAGGCTTTCCAACTCCCATCGTCGGTTTCAATTCTGACCGGCTGATTATGTATCAGCCGGTCGGAATTGAAACCATCCGGTCATTCCGGTTGGATTCCGATGGCCTCAAAGAGCCTGTTGGCCAGTCAGAACCGTCTCGTAATCTCAAAGGGCAGGCCTTGCCGCGCTTGGGATTACAATGCACGGTTTCCGGCATGGTTTCCATGACGGCCTGTTTAGGGCCCCCTTGAGTGTGCGAACTCCGGTTGGAGACCTGCTCCCTGTTGAACCCTGCGCCTCGTGGGGGGCACCTTGAGGTGGCTGCCATGGGGTGCAGGGATGAACAGCACCTCCCATTTCCCTATGGGAGCATGTATTACGGCCGGTTTATGGCCGTAATGCATGCTCCCATAGGGAAATGAAGGTATGCGACCGAACAGAGTTGGGTCGCATCCTGATTAGGCGGTAGGAACCGCCAACCCGAGGTTGGTCGGTCCCAGGACTGAGATGGTGTTGGGTGGACTTAAGTCCGCTGACATCGTAATTAGGCCCTATATATTGCAAGTGATAAACGTGAAGCCACATATATATGTTCTGCTCTACATCACCAAGAGTAAGCCTTGGCAATTAGAATTCACTACATACTAAAACTCATAGTTGAAAGCAACGGTACTCAGCATTTAAGTTTGCTCACAGTAGTAACTAGTTTCTATATTTGCATAAACAATACCAATCATGTTTCAAAAACTGAATTTGAGTCACACAGACCCAGGAGAACATGGCTGAAAATAAGTTAGTAAGTAAACATTTCCTACACACAGAGAGGTTCCCGAATCCTAAACCGTGAAATAAGAACATAGTCAATATTTTCCAGGTATATTACTACGGGTCAATCCAAATTAGCAGCTATGTGGGCAAGTAGAGGACTAAAGGCCCTGACCAAATAAATACACAAGCCAATAGAGGATGGTAATTAATTTTTATTCCACTGTCTCGGACCCAAAAGTTAATTTGAGTCAGGGCCTTTGACACTATAGATGAGATGTGAAATGTGTTGGGTCTACAAATAAATTGGGATTAATCTTGGTTTCTTTCTGGTGAGAGGACGGGTATATGGTTATTTAGCTTCCACTGAAAGAGACACCCCAGTCATTGAAATATTTAGATATACATTTATTAAGGTCTGGAAAAGACAATCTGAAGAACAGAATTAAAAATGTTTTGAAATAGATATTATAGACATATTGGCGACTCACATGCCAATGGCTGCAGAATAACCATAATAAAATGATCACTATACCAGATATTTGTGAATACATTTGATGATGTCCTTGCCACTCCCTTAGTTGAATTCTCTAAAAGAGGTACAAATTTGTGGGAATGCACATCTGGTCCAATAAAAACGCAAGCAACTGGAATCTATATTTTAAATAGATCAATTAAGAAGAGTGGATTGAATGTTCCGGATCTCGTTAGATATTTCCAAGCTTCTCAAAGCAGCATGCAGTGCAGCTGCTGGTGGAAGGAGCTGCAAACCTGCATGTGGAAAAAGAAAAGCACAAAAATGTGCCTTACGACATGACCACCCTTCTGTAATATATGGTGGAAGTATGGAGAAACATCAGTAGGCTTATAAAAGAGACTAATTACGTACTGCACACAAAGATTCATACAAAGATTCACTCTCAATGTTAAACCCTATCACCACACATTGGGCACAATGAACTAAAGAGGCTTTATTTATTTGTGAGCTGTTGTTGATAATGGCATAATGAGCTACCCTTGAAAAGATGGTGTTTCCTCGATCATAGCAGTCTGCACTCATTGGTGCTAGATAAGACTGTATGCATCACAATATTTATTAACGGAGGGATATCACACATCGATGACTGACATATACTGGTTATTGTGAGGCTGATACTTACCCCATCAAGGTGAGAGAATATAGGTGGCTGACTTGAATTCAGATATCGATGAGCAGTGGCTAAGAGCTTATGAACACGCCCCCCGAGGTATGGGACCAAATATTGTGGCTTATATATTTACAGTTTATTTTAGTGTGTCCCACATGATTATTATATAAACAGCACCTCATTTGAATCATTAACAGAAAAACTTTAAGCCAACAGAGCAATATTATTGTAAATGATATTTAGACCAAAATATGTACGTCAAACGATATTTTTTATTGACATTCTGACATATAGCCATTCCTGAATCCGAAATTCTATTCTATTACGTGCATTTGAACAGTCTCATAAAGAGTAATGTCACACCAAATATGATTCCTAAATTCACTTCACATGACTATCCAAAGTGCCTGACTACTGTTGTGCTGATGCTAACTTATGCATCTTGTCTTGACATAGTTTAGTATTCGGTTAAGGCCATGTACTTTACCATTCATGACGGAATAAGGTCGGCTACAATTGAAGATGTCTCCAGGAAACATTTGTTGGGTTTGCAAAGTGCTAAAAAGTCTTGCAATGGATGAAAGGGGACCATCTAACATAATAGGCCACACTGAGGATCTATCAGGCAACATGCAGTGTGTCATATGTAAAAAAAAAAGTATGGGAAGATAATCCATTACAGGCATCATCACATGGACCTTCTGCATTCAGAAGACGGATTAAATGTTGAGTCAGATACAACAGGAGGCGTTACCTGAAGCCATTAAATGAGGTAAGGATGGCCTCTGGGATTGTCAGAATATTTAGTTTTCCCATCTCATTGCCCAAGGGTGGGAATTAGTTTTTTTGTCCATGATCGCCCAAGAGTGTGTTTTGGGGGGTATCGGTGTATTCCCTTCTTGCCTGAGGGGGGACTATTGTTTACCTGCAGATTGCCCACAATGGATGGAATCTTTGATAACCTGCCTAGGGCAGGAGGGGAATATCTGTATGTCCAACACCCACCTTGCCAATGGGTGGTGGGAAAACTGTTAAAAAAAACATGCTGAGAAAGCAGACAGCTGACACATTGCTATGCGAGCAATTCAGCACTAAGGCAACAGTCCTAGACGTACTTCACCTTCTTTTAATTGAGGATCATTGTGGTCCAGGACAGCAAATGGCCACCTCTTGCTATTTCCGCAACTGTGTACAAAGCATCTGTCAATTGTCCCTGGCCTCTTTTGCCCTGCACTGATCACAATAGCAAAGAGGACACAAGTAAAGGTGTTTCAGCCCCTATTCATCCATAAGCAAATGAAACCAACGAGTAAAATTCTTGGCTAATACAAGCAGGACACCTGAGCAGCTGCAAGCTATTCGGAGACTCCTTGACTCTTGATAAAATGATGAAGGAGAACTAAGAAAGCAATTAGCCACCTCAGTGCACTCTTTCTATTTACTCCCTTCCAATGTTTAAGGGCGAGATAAAAAATGCTCACTTATCACCAGCCATGCCCTGCTGCCTTTCTCTTAGTTGAGGATTGGGGGTATATGTGCAATTTCCCCCAGCCTTGCTGAAGAATGTATTTGCTTACCCAGACAAATGGAGAATTGTTGTACCTTTATTCCCATTGTTCAAGGACAGTGGTGAACGTTTTAGTATTTTTCAGCCTGCCCACCTTACCCGATAATATTTATGGCTTTCTCTCTGGCGTCAGCAAGTATTAAAACCAGTTATTTGGAGTAGTTAGTGTTTCATACAGCCGTCTATGTTGCCCAAAACGAATTCACTATTGCATAAATGTATCTAATCTAATTTCTACGACCATCATGTATTTAGTAAAGGAAATATTTAAGTGCAAGTTGTTCGGATTCAAGCCCGCAGTTATTGCTGGTTAGGAAACAGTGTAAGTAAATTCTTAATGAATTGACTCCTTTCTTTCAGTAAATCCGCCTTTGGTTTATTCCAATTTTCAAACACAGATATACAATCGGACATTATAACTTGGGCTGAGGAGGCGTGCTACTTTAGTCTTTTTGGATTTTCGGAGTGGGCTTCAGCCAGCACAGAACTAGATTTTTGAGGAGAAATTATCCTACTGGAGAGTCATATTACTTGTGATAAGTGATCACTTTCTGGTCTTTGGTGGATTTCATAATCAGTGATGTACTTAAACAATGATAAACTTGCCACAGTATATTCTATAGTATTATTTGACTTTGTGGAGATATATATAATAGCTGGTAGCTGGTCTTTATGAAACCTGTCGTTAAGGTCTCTTAAACTGGCAGCGTTAATCAAGCTCTAAATCAACACTCTAAGGGGCATATCAGCAAAGGCCGGCGATAATTATCGCTAAGCGCGTTTAGCGTGAGGATAATTATTGCCGGCTATCACTGGATTTTATCGCTGAGACAGTGCGCTATCAGCGACGCTTATCTCCAAAGCGATAAAATTCCAAGCGCAAGCTGCCAAATGTGCGATTATCGCTGGAAATCCAGGGATAATCGCACAACATTTGGCGATAGCTTGATGATAGGGCAGGGCAGACTTAGCCATTATACCTACCTTCCATTGGATATAATGGCTAAGTCAGACCGAAAGCAGGTGTAAGGAAAGTAGCGATAACCGCGGTTAGCGCTACTTTTCTTATCGTCACGCAGGTTAGCTATTCCAATGATAATTGGAGATTTGTCGGTTAGCGACATTCTCCACGTTAGTTTGGCAGGGTACGCCCACTTTGCATCTCATTGGCGATGCAAAGATGGGCGTTAGGGAAACCGGCGCTGAGGCATGGAAACACACGTTAGCGTGTCCATGCTGATAGGGCGATAAAATTATTGCCGCTTTTCGTCCGAAAACGGACGCTAAAGCGGTGATAATATTATCGTGGGCCTTGATGATATGCCCCCAGGTTTTTCTCGTCACTCAGGTTTATTGGTCTCATGAGACGGGATATTGCACATTTGATTCCGTAAAGAAGTTTGCTCATCTTCATGATGGACAGAGAAAAGGTTTGAATTAAAATCTCCCGTTTATAAAATAGGAGCATTGTTATACTATTGTTTCTTGTCCACAATCGTTGACTTTAATTTGGCCACTATCCGTGCTTTAGTGTTGTAGTAATATAAACATTTAAGATGATCATGGGCCACTTTGGGCATATGACCAAACCTCTATTTTAATAGCTAGCACCCACTCCTCTCTGATATTTACTGATGTAACATTCACCTTGAGCACAGAAGCAACATTTATTGACAATCTCCCCACTTCGGCCCACCTTCTGGTCTGTATTCAGCCATGCAGTTGTTTTGGTGTGATTGGGGATGGCTATGTGCCTAGTTGTAGTCTAGGATCTGCAGTGAAAGCCTACAGCGTACAACCAAAGGTTATGCCCAGCTGGTTATGTAGATCAGGGGCCGGACAAAGGGCCTGGTGCAGATTCAGTGCACAGCTCAGTGCTTAGAGCTACAATGCCTAGAAAACCAAGCTCGCTAGCAATGGGTCTGGCAAGGGGCCTGGCAGACTGTCAGACTGTTCCTACAACCTCCACTGCGCATGTGCAAGACTATAAATAGTACATTATGTCAACGCAGAAGAGGCAATGAAAAAGTAATACAATTCACAACAAAAAACCTTTTTAAAGGTAAGGTATGGCTGTCTCTTCTCCTAGGACTAACATTTGTTTTTTTAAACAGAAATGCAATGAAAACAACAAAGATAAGTGGGTTATTTATAGTGGTTATGAAATCAATGAATATTGACATTTCTTTCACACAACATACTTTCATGAAGGAAACGTCCCCTATCGTCTATTGCCACGGCACTCAAAATTCCTCAAGGACTTTCTATAATTTTATTACAAAAAGAAGGGACAGGCAGAACTTGAGTATGCTGCGACTCATGCATGGGGATGTAGCAAGCAGTATGGCACCTACATAATGAAAGAATGGGTGCATAATGTAAGGCTATAGACCCTTACTTAGTGGGTTTGTGGAAAACTAGGAAAAAGAGCCAATATTACAGCCAACTGAAGTACTCAGATAATGGCTGAATGCTAAAAAGAATCCTCTCTAATAAAAGAACTTTGGTACCACTTGGTAATTTGTCCACCTTCTATTACTCTTCCTTCCAATGTGTTCCACCACTGTATCATTATTATATTAAGCTTTCTTGAGACATATAGGGGCAGGCGTGCTTTACTCAATTGGTGTATACATTCAACTCACTCTTTATATCAGCAATCCATGGTTCTTATTTTCAACTTTTTCGTTAAGTGTATTTTTCTGCATGAAAGTACCATAGGATGAAAAAAAAACAAGTTAAATTAATAAATTTGCTTAGCCTGTTTGATCTTAGGTAGACTTAGGAACAACCTGATACTACGTTTATAAGATTAGATATCATGCATACTTATTTTTTCCTTTACTCAACCTTTTTGAGCGAGTATCACTGTTTTGCAGTCTCACAAATGTACTTTGTGACTGTTGTAATACTATATTTTCAATCTTTTGAGGATTACCATACACAAAAGTAATTGTTAGCCAGAACTCCTCATACCCCATGTTAGTGGCAGATGCTGCTAAGCATTCAAAGGCGGCAGTGGCTATCTGAGGTATTCAAATTTAAATCCTTTACTTTCCAAATCAGCTCTTGAGGCTAAAGTTGTCAGACCACCCACACCACCAGAACAAGTGTTTTTTTTAAAAACACCTCCTTTGGCTTGTCCAACGCCATTTATTTTAAAGTGTCCAGACACCTATGCGTCTCTTACCTACTCCTTTCGTTTTGCAAAACCACTCATATAGCAATTCTCACATAAACAAATACTACCCAAAGCCAACAATGAAAAATAAACACATCATTCATCAACATTACACTGACACTCTTCTGTCCTCTTTATGAGAGCTTTCTCGGTTACTAGTTATGCTATGATTCTCGTTTTTTATGGAGAGGACATTTCTGTCGATAAGAAATATGTTCCACCATCTTACCTCAATGCAGTTATCAGCACTGAGCCCCCTTCTTCACGATGAATGTGTTTTTTTATCACCACTATCTGAGAGATTGCACAGCAATCCTCAGTAATAAATGTGTGTTTTCCAGAATAATGTAAGTACAGAAGCACGCATAGAGGAAGGAAGAGCTATAATATTTATTGAACATTAGTAGACATCCAGGTATGTTGGTCATATAGAGCCATGAAGTTGGTTAACTATACAAGCTTTATAGGCTACAATGCTCTAACAAATCTTTTACTAACGTTCAGATAAAGTTAGAAAAGAGAAATAATACAGGGTGCAAAATGCATGCAAAAAGAAGGTACTGTACCTTTTTTTTTTAAAATATGTACATATGCAAATGCCACCAGAACCCTAAGAAGGCAACAAAAGGCAACCTTGAATATTACCCAACACGTATTTTTTTTTATAACATGTTTATTTTGGGGGTAGTTAAGATTTTTTTGCCAAAAAGGGAAATGTTGAGTGATCTACTCAGTTCAGAGGATCACAAGACAAGCAGGGGCAAATGGGCCTCCCCCATGGGAGTTGCGGTCACTTTGCTCTGATGTCCCGGGTTCCGTCCGACCACTGCTCTGCAAACTGGGCCAAGTACAACCGCATCCCCGCTTGACTCTCAATGGTGGTGGTGGTGAGCGGTCACAGGCTTCTCGTAGTGATAGGGTGGCGGTGCTCAAGCTCAGACCTTAATAGCGAATGTCGAGTTCAGTGCACATCTTTTCAAGAAGGAAAGTACCTAATTACACACTAGGATGTAATATCATACACTATAGTAATGAAAAATAATTTAGTGACACTGGGAGCTATCTGGACCGGCGCTCTGCCTTCTCTGCGCCCTTGCTGCTCTCCCACCTGGTTCTGGCTGGTCCTTCTCTCTCTATGGGGAAAAGCTGTAGTTGGAGTGTGGCTATAGCTCAGGTGCAGATTAGCCACCCCAAATAATGTATGTGCAAATTCCGAGTTGAGTCTCCTACCGCTCTCAAATTATATCAGTCCTTACAGGTAGGCCATGCCTACCTCAGCCCTTAAAGCATGCCTACCACGTTTGGTGCCGTGCAAGCAGCTCTCCTTATAGAGACCACACACTGTTATACACCTGATCCAGGTATTTTGGGACTGGAGATGACAGCCCTAATGCGGTACGGTCTTGACAGGACCTACAGTAAGTGCCCCTGACTTCAAGGTGTTGACGCTGGGCACCTGCTGGGGCTGAGAGGTCCACATAGAAGATAGGAATGGGCATAGCAACACTTTGGCAGACGTACCCCACCGGCACCAGGTTACTCATGAATTTGGTTGCTTCAGTCTCGTTTAGGCCAGTTACAATTTCATCATTTGCAACCGAGCAACAGACTGATAGTTTCTTGGGTCACTGCACACATGGCACAGGTCGACCACAACTTTGGCAGTTGCATCCACATACAAACCAAGAACACTCAATCAAAGCCCCAAAAGGGCTTCTGCCATTGCAGTTCTCACCAGGAACCGGCAAAGAGTCTGAAGGCTCTCTGATGCTTCGGTCCAACAGATCACTAATGTGTCATCTCTTCTTGGTGCTACCTGAGGCATGCTGCACCTCACTCCTTCCTGGACAGTCTCTACTCCTGCAGGGTTGGCACACTCCTTCCCTTTGCTCCAGCAAGGGATCCAGACCTCAGGGGATGTCCTCTCACCTCTGGGAGACAGGCAGATACCAACCCTATAGCAGTCCTCTGCCAAGCACTCCCTTTCTTGTCTATAGAGGACTTGGAGCTGCATAACACACTGGGTAAGTGGAATCCAGCATTTTAGCATAACTGACAGACAGCACATAATACTAGAAAACCGATTTAGGGAGGGTCTCCTTTCAAGTGTTCTTTCCAGGCTGTTCTCCAGACACAGCTGTTGAGTAGAAGGATTTCTCTCACAGCAGGGTAGTCAACAACTTGGAGGACACACACCAAAGGCAAATGAGGTGAGGTTCCTGCACCTGGACTCCATCAGACCAACTGAAGAAGTAATCAGGGATAGACAAAAGGACAGTCCTCAATTAAAAGGTTTCCTGATCTTGCACAACAGAGCAACAGAGTTTGCAGTCCCATATTTTATCCCTACCATCCACCAAATGACAGTGTTCAGGAAACTAATCAGCAGCTTCTTGCTAAGAAAAAGAAAAGGCCTCACTTAATTTCTAAAGCAGCCCTGTGTCCACTCCCCTCAGTTAATGTATGGGTCTCCTACCAAAGCTTCAGGAATGTGAGCAATACATTTCCTTTGTATGGGAACACAATCCCCACCTACATCTTGTGCAAAGACAGGCCATGGATTTTCAAAATCGATCCCACTGGCCTTCATTATGCAGGTGCACTCGAGCATACCATGCAAGTACCACACGGTCTACACACATCAACAAACATAAAATAAACCTTAGAATGTTAGCTCAAACAAATGGTCAAGCACACAGAATCAGTACTTTTCACAAGTGGGTCAGTAAGTCTCTACTCCAGGAACTCGCATAAAAAGGCCTGGTCCCACTATGGATTCTCAAAATATGGTTTGGTGCTGCCACCTCTCTAAAGGATAAATCCACAACAGGGACCTTCATCCCGGTCAGTCAATGAAAGCAAGTTTGGTGTGGCCCTCCAGGCTACAGGACAAGACCAAGATCTACTCATAACATAACACGTGTATTTGTAAAGCGCACGTTCACCACTACGGGTATCTTGGCGCTGAATAACAGATGTTTATTGTTACCCAACTCAATGGTACTCATGTAAGGCACATGTCACAGTCACTCTGAAGGCGCTAAGTTAGCTTCACACGAGGGCCAAAAAATAAAAGTCAGGATACCAGATATATGCAGCCAGGCACTCAGGGCAGGGGAATATACCTATACAGCATGCAGGGGACATTTCCGTTCCAACACGGAGTTAAAATAGTAAGGGTAGTAATACAATAAGCTGTTAACTTTTTTGCAGTAATAAGAAAAAAAAAATTTAATTATGTAGTAAGAATGTAGACTTTTAGGAATAAAAGCACCCTCGGCATTGTTAAAAAACACCTTCTGTCTGTAGAAAGGAGAGATCCTTAAAGTTGATGTGAAAACCTAATCATGTATTCCCAATTGTGTTCTATTCATATATTCTTTCGTATGCATTGCAGACCAAAACAATGAAGAATTGTAAGGGTCATTTATCAAAGTATGCAATGCAAATGGAGAAATAATAGAATGAAGCACACCCTGTGAGACTTTATAATACTGCAAACAAAAGCCTTTGTTCTTTTTTCCCTTAGCCTGCATACCAGACATCAATTAATCAACCAATCAGGGGGTTTTAAGCATGCTTCTCTCCCGTGAGGGTCTCAAGGTGCTGGGAGGGTGGAAATAGCTCCGGTCATTCGAACAGCCAGTTCTTGATGGTCTTGCTGAAGATGTGCAGGGTGGGGGCGCGTCTGATGTTGATCGGGAGCTCATTCCAGGTCTTGGCCGCGACGTAGAAGGTTCCTCCACCTGTTTCTGCTCTGCGGATGCGTGGGGGTTCGGCAAGGGCGAGGTTGGCCGATAGGAGGTTCCTCTTGGGTACATGGAAGGAGATTTTCTTGTTGAGATAATGGGGTCGAGTGTTGTGGATGCATTTGTAGGCCTGGGTGAGTATTTTGAAAGTTACTTTCTTCTCAACGGGGAGCCAGTGGAGGTTCCGCAGGTGTTGGGTGATGTGTTTCTTGTCGAGGGATGCCGCGGACGAGTCTGGCTGCGGTGTTCTGTATGGTCTGGAGTTTGCAGAGCAGAGACTTGTTGATCCCGGAGTAGAAGGCGTTTCCGTAGTCCAGTCTGCTGGATAGGAGTGCGTGGGTGACGGTTTTCCTTGATTCGGGGGGGGGGGGGGGATCCTTTTGAAGGTCTTTCGGAGGATGCAGTGGGTGTTGAAGCAGCTGGGGGCGACAGCGTTGACCTGTCGGGTAATGGAGCGGGAGGAGTTGAGTACGATGCCGAAGTTTCTGGTGTGGTGCGTGGCGGTGGGAAGGCTGCCGAGGGCTTTGGGCCACCAGGTGTTGTTCCATGCAGAGGGGAAGGTACGAGGACAAGGACCTCTGTCCTATACGAATTGAGCTTCAGGCAGCTGCTACTCATCCAGGATGCAACGTCCTTTATTCCTTCCTGGATTTTAGTCTGGTGGTGATGGGGTCCTTGGTGAGGGAGAGGATGAACTGGGTGTCGTCACCGTTAGATACTATGCTGAGTCTGTACTGTCTGACGATGGCGGCGAGGGAGGCCATGTAGATGTTGCAGAGCGTGGGGGTGAGCAACGAGCCTTGTGGTACTCCTCAGTTGATTTCCGTAGGTTCGGAGAGGAATGGTGGCAGTCTGACTCTTTGGGTTCTGCCAGTGAGGAAGGAGCAGAGTAAGTCGAGGGTGGTTCCCTGTATGCCGGCGTTGTGGGGTCTGGCAGTGACTGTGCGGTGGGAGACAGTGTAGAATGCTGCAGAGAGCTCGAGAAGGATCAGGGCGGCAGTGTGTCCTTGGTCGAGGAGGGTGTGGATGTCATCTGCTGCGGCAAGTAGAGTGGTCTCGGTGCTGTGGTTGCTGTGGAATCCGGATTAAGAGGGGTCGAGGATGGAGTTTTTTTCGATGAATTTTGTTAGTTGGGCGTTGATGGTCTACTCTGTGACATTGGCCGCCAAGGGGAGGAGGGATATGGATCAGTAGTTCTTGAGGTCCGTGGGATCTGCTGAGCAGGGGTCTGATTTCTGCGCATTTCAAGTCGTCGGGAAAGATGCCGGCATGAAAGGTGACGTTGATGGTGCGGCGTAGCTCTGGAGCAATGGAGGCGGCAGCTCTGTGGAAGATGTGCGGGGGAGGGAACAGTGGGTGCTCCTGATTGGATGCCTTTCATGGTAAATATTGTGTCTTCGGTAGTGACTGGGGTCCAGGAGGAGATGGTGGGCTGGCTGGCGTTGCTGGGGTAGAAAGTGGTTTCGGAGTCAGGTGTCTGGTCATTGAAGTTCTCATAGAGGCACTTGATTTTCAGATGGAAGTAGGAGCCGAGTTTGTTGCAGAGGTCTAGGGAAGGGGTGATGTCCATGGTTTCGCAGGGGGGACTGGTGAATTCCTAGATGATGCTGAAGAGTTCCTTGGAGTTGCTGGTGTTGGTGAGGATCTTGTTCTGGATGAAGGTCCTTTTGATGGATCTGATGCGTTGGTGTTATTCCGTCATGGCGTTCTTGTAGGTGGTGCGATCATCCGATGTTTTACTGTTTTTCCAGTTTTTCTCGAGACGTCTGCAACGGCGTCTGGATTCTTGGAGGTCGGCGGGGAACAAGGTGGCCTTTCTAGGGTGCTGTCTGTTGGGGTTACGTAGGGGTGCGAGCTCATCTGCGCAGATCGAGATCCATCTGTGGAGTTCTTTGGCTGCGAGGTCGGCGTCGGTTGAGGTGGTGGAGACATCACGGTTAAGGGCAGAGTTGAGCTGCTCTTCAGTGACTTTGCTCTTGTTTCTTTGTGGAGGGCAGGGTGCAGGTTTGGGCGGCGTGGGTTTGTTGACAAGGAAGTGTACGCAGTGGTGGGCTGTCCATGGGGGTTGCGTGGTGTGGATGTTGCTCCTACCTGCGAAGATGGGGTCGAGGATGTGTCCTGCCTTGTGGGTAGGTGTGGTGATGAGCTGTTTCAGTCCGATGTTGGTGAGGTTGTCCCGGTGGGTGGTGGATTTGGGGTCGCTAGAGTGGTTGAGGCGGAAGTTCAGGTCTATGGTGAGAATGTAGTCCATGGAGACGACGGCGTGGGGTGCGATGAGGTCAGCGATGGTAGTGGCGAACGAAGCGCGTGGTCCGGGGGGTCTGTAGGCGAGAGTACAGCAAAGTGTGGTTCTAGGCCTGTTCTGGATCTAGAAGTGAAGGTGTTCGGTGGTGGAGACGGAGGGAGCTCTTGTGTGCGATGGCGAGTCCTCCTTCTGGGCGGTTGGGGTGGTCCTTCCTCTGGATCTTGTATCCGTCAGAGATGGCGGTGGCGATTTTGGGGGCGGAGGAGGCGTTGGTCCAGGTATCTGTGAAGAAGGTGACGTCTGGCGAGAGGGTGTCAAGGAGGTTCCAAATCTCCACGGGATGTCTGTGCAGGGAGCATACGTTAAGTAGGATGCATTTCACGGCTTCAGTGGTGTTGGCGGTCGACGTGGGGGCGGTGCCCGTAGGGGTGCGGAGGGTGGTGAAGGTCTGGAGGCAAGGACAGCAGGAGAACTGGCTGAGGGTGGTGTTCGGCGTGGACAGCTGGCAGTTGCTGTTCCTTCCCGGGTTGAGCGCGAGGAGGGCAGCTGAGTCGTAGTGGTGGATGGTCGGAGATCCTGGGTCTCTCACGCTGGTCACGGACGGGAGCAGATGGGCTTGCCCATCAAATAGGGGAGGAGGGAGGAAACAAGGTCGGGAGGCGGGAGTGGCAACCGGCAGGGGAGAGGAGCCGCAGGGACAGCAGCAGCGAGGAAAATGGCGTGAAGAACGGGCAGCGAAAACAGGCAGGATGTCACAAAACAAGGGCACAAGCACAAAAATAGGGAGAAGACAAGACAAGGATTTACAGGCACTTATTTAAAAAAATGGGCACAAATCGAAACAGGCAACACGGGCACAGACCCAAGACAGACAAATACCTTGGCAGGGCAGCGGCACTAACAGCCGAAGCTGCAAGGGGAGAGAGCAGGTGTCTGACCAGGAGGTCATCATGTTTATTTCGCACATACAAATTTTCAACTAAACATAAAAATATATTTTAAAAACATTACACCACTAAACACAATACAACCGATTTTGTCACAAAATTCATACTTTACTAACAGTTCGTTTTTACAATGAATAACAGACACCATCATTGAAAAACATTGTTTCAGTCACTATATACCATGAACGTGCCTCTAAACCATGACAAACATACTGTTAGCTGCCCATAGATAATCTTTATCGAAGAGCCGCCTTTAAAATGCAACAAACTAATACGTTCAATGGGTAACATTTGTAAATAGATCAGAGCCGGTCTGGCCCGAGTAAATTGCATACCTTTTAGAAGGGTCAAATAAATTTGCGACTTAAATCAGCATAGAGGTCACAGAACATCATGAAATAGAGAGTATCGTGTTCGGAAAATATATCACATCTACATCATTCAAGATCTCTCACCTGAGACCACCCTTGTGGGATGGCCAACCAATGATTTACCAGGCTAAGTCTAAATCTAGTTAAAAGAAAACAATGGTTCATATTATTTACAGAGATAGAATAAGAATCAGTGGTTAAAGCTGTTTTTATAACAGCACAAGCTCATCCTACAACATTTTGTAATAAGACTCCCCAGCAGACTTTTTCAGTGCAAGAAAATGTGTTTTTGTCCTTGTCAGATAACATTTATTTGATGGCAGAAAACAATTCTAGACATCCCAGTGCCAAACACTAGATCTGAAATGATTTAACAAGGGGTTATCAGAAGCTTCAAAAGATAAACAGACACATCATAAACTTTGTTAAGCTCAAATTCTGGGTTAGTACAGACCGAGAACCATTTCAACAACGGGTGAATGGCGAGTGTATCGATGATATAACTCTGACCTAACAATTCATGGGTGAATTGGGATGAGGTATTACAGGGAAGGGAAAGTAAATATCTTAAAAATGATTCTCAACAGTCTATATGGGCGTCGAGTCCACAACACCAGATATTGCTACTATTGCCATAGCACATTTAGAGGTATATATGGTGCAAGGAGTTTGAATGAGTGAATTATCCGATCTGGCAACAACCATCCTCTAAAAAGAGTGGTGGTTTTCTATAACAACAATGAGGACCAATAACCTTTGTAATCAAATTGAACTCCCAAGTCGGATGACATCCTTGAAATGTCACACCATTCTAGACTTCTAGACTTCGTAGTCCTTGGGCCTACAATCATATAATCATACTATGAGATTTCCCAAAGTTGGTAGTGAGATCAAGTGAGGACATAAAACTAACAAATGAGTCTAGTAAACGCTTAAGGTCCATAACTATCCTTGAAAGCAAAAATACTTGGTAAACCATGAACTATGCGTAGCAAGTGGGCCTCGAGATTATTCATATATAAAGCAAATAAGAAAGAAGCCAAGATACATCCCAGCCTTATCCCAAAGTTTATTTCAAACTCCTCTGTACAGTCACCATCCATACTGTACATTACTGAGGCAGTCACGCTCCTAAGTAAATCTGCAAGAAAATGAACTGTTTGTATCTATACCCAAGGAGATTATCATTGGCTATAACTTATTTATTTTCACACTATCAAAAGCGGAAGATTGGTAAATGAAGGCTATATGTACACTACCACTACTACCAACTATGAATTACAAGTAAACATAAATGTAGACATTGATCGTAGTGCCTCTGTCTATCCTAAAGCCAGATTGCAGATGTGAACGTATGTGATTCTGCACAATACTGTCCAAACGTCTTGCTAGAAACACCCCTTAACAATCTTGATTATTGAGTCTAACAGAGAGATCGCTCTATAACACTGTGGGTCACTCTTGTCACCCTTCTTCAAAATGGGTATTATGATAGAATTTGACAAGGATGAAGGAAACAGGCTTAAATGTAGTATTTAAAATCTGTGTAAGAAAAGGGGCCCATAAACTAGTCTCCAATTTGAATATTCATGAGTTACACCATTCAGACTTGGAACTTTATTCTTAGTAAGTCAAAAAATTGCATCTAAGACCTCCTCTAACTGCAAACAAGCAAAGGCAATAGGTCTCGCCCATGGGCAGCTTCTGGCTTTGGCATTCTGGTGGCAATAGCGAACGGCGGAGAGACAAGGGGTGAGAAGAAGCAGGGACTGGAGGTGGGGGGAGAAATAGGGATGAGAGGGCGGGTGGAACGGAAGATGAACAACCATTGCATTGAGCCTTTCAACAAAGAGCGAAAATGCCATATTACTGCCTAGTATAGGTTGGAAGGGCTGGGACAGTGTCAATATCACAGAAAGTCCTGCTTCACATGCAGGTAACTGCCACTGTCCCAGTAGACTTTTATAAAGAATGCAGAAAGCCCTTTACGAAAAGTAGAGGATACCACGTGACTACACGTGCTTAGTGAAGGTGCAAGTGTCCCTCAGTAATAAGAGAAGATGCCACATTGTTACGCCACAAAGTATGGAAGGTGTGGGACAAAGTCAGTAGCATGGAAAGTCCTGCTTGATATGCTATCAACTGCCACGAAAAACAAAAAGACAATATTCAAAATAAACAAGAGGCTTGAGCATGGGGGTGGAGTAGCGATAATATGCAGTAGTTGCAGAGAGTGACATTCATAAGAGGGATTGCACCGAGAGGTAGACTGCACATACTGTGGTAAATATTTCATTACCGGTACTATTTTTTATGCGGTAAAGTCTAGTAAGAATAACTCAGTAAATATAAGAGGCAGAATCCGTGGTATTAGAGGTTCTAAAAGGCTTTATTCCTCTACAAAGGAAATACAATTCGAATTGCAGGCTTCACACTCCATCACCATGAGGGTTCAGGAAGGAAGGCAATACGTTATTGACAAGTAATGGTATTTATACGGAAAGTCATTACATTAAGACAGATGCAAGAGGCGTAACAGCTGATAATACAGATATAATACACATACGTAATGAAAAAAGGCGTAAACATAGGTGTAACTAAATACGTCATTAAACATGATGTCACAAGTGGGTGGATCCATGAGAGAATCCTGCAATGTCAGCAGAAATACTTGGCAGAGATGCGCGCGCAGCCGCATGACGTGTGATTGACGTGCAACTAGAGGGTGAAGGGGACTTGACATTTAGCTCTACATGAGGAGACAGAAGTCTGGGGGGTCATGTCAACCTAATCCCAAATCATATCTGATATCTTATGTTTAAAGAACTGTATTATCCAAAAGGAAAAGTCTCTCGGACGGAATCTTTTCTATACTGACTGTTAGTGCGTGTACAAGCGTCTAAGTGTCTACATGAGATGCGAGGGGGCAGGAATCTTCCATGGTAACAGGGGCTATGAATTACTTGCATGAGGACAGTGAGGCCTGGCCCTTTGCACGGTAGCTGGAAGAATGTTTACCTAAACTACTAGACAGGAATGCATCGGATGAGGAGCGGAGCAGATAATCTTGAAGGTGAAATACAGTTTTTGGCAGGCAACAGGCTGGATCAGGCACCGTTAGCCGCGCAGGGAGTAGGACAAAGTTCATGGATACAGATGTAGGCTCGGACTGGAGCTTTCAGAGGCAGAAGGCAGGAAAAGGCTTGATGGCAGAATTCAGGGCCTACTCGCCTGAATCTGTGAAATGTGGAAAGTGAACCTCATAAAGTCGGTGGCCTTTCATACCTAGGAATGGAATATCTGACCCATTCATGGTGGATCTGATAGAGGACATGTTGACGGTGGACGCACATGTATTTGCGTCTTCAAAACTGGAACTGGAGGGAACATACATGTACTTATAGCATGCACATGGAGCCGTTGGGGTCTACGATAGGGGACATAACTGATCACAAAATTCATATTTCCTCATTCCCTCCTTGTCCCCTACGGACCCTCAGGAGATATCAATCTTCATCAATCCATCGATCTGTTCATATAGCATCATTTGTTCTTCTTTCTTCTTCCGGGTTTTTGAACGAAAACTTGGAGGTGGGATACACGATGTGGCACACAGGCCACAAATCGCTGGCCCACATTGTAGACATAAGCAGCAACTGAATAGTATGAGAAAGCCAATACCTAGGAAGGATAGGATCCTCCATCCCCAGGCTGACAACATGCTCCAGAACCAGCCGGACCAAGTCCAGGTGCCTGGGCTCTGGTGTATCTGGCTTATAATCTTATGAAGGCGGGTTATGGCTTTATATACTGACGGTGAATTTTCTGGTATGAAAATGCAGCAACTTGATCCGATGACTCTACAAGCTCCGCCCCTATCGGCCAGGATGACGTCAAGGACAAGACGATTTTGAAGCACAACAATCCACATAGCAGACTGCTCTTCTGTTAAATTGCCTAAGGCGGAAGTAGTCTCGTTTACTACTGCTTCAAGGGTTCTAGTTAATCTACGTATCAGCTTACTATTAGTGACTGTACCTATATAGGGAAAGAAACCTTTATTGAAATCTGTATATTGTTCCCATGCCGTTTCAGTGTAGTCGACAATCGGGAGATCTCTCTGCTGTCTATTGTGTACTAAATGGGTATTTCTGTGATAATCAGGAGGAGCTAGGAAAACAGGTGGCAGAAGGAATGCTATGTAACAGGTACCATCCCAATCTAGAGGTAGACATATATATGCGGTCTGGCCACATATGAAGTAAGAATGACGGGAAGCTCTAAATGTAGATTTGCCTTGATCACTGAATTTTATTACAGTGGTGCATTTACTATGGCCAATGTGTATGGAACCATTCTTTCTTACACATAATTCCCCTTTAACTGGGAATACTGACATAGCGGGCAAGATTGGTGTAGCTTCGGATTCGACATTCAGAATCAGGAGGTTAAGTGTAAAATTACCTAATCCATATACTTCATTTTCTAGATCAGTTCCTGTTCTTTTGGGAAGTCCCTCCTTGTTAGGGTAGCAGACTTTAAGCAAAACCAAGTTCAGGTTTCCCCATACCCAGTTGTCTTGATAAACTGCGAAATTTGAATCTAGGGAATTAATCAAACTAAACCATGCTCCACAGGAGCCATTGTGTGTGAACGGATATGGAAAGAGGGGCAAAACTCCCTTATAGTTCTGATAAGGAGGGAGTCGGCCACATATCCAACAATTTGTAGTATTGCTTGTCTGATGGGAATGATGTAACATACTAATGAATGTGTTGTTGCGCAGCGCAAATCTATAGGACAACTCATGCAGAGGTAATTCACTAAAAGAATGTTCAGCAGTAACATTATAAGCACGTTTAGAAATAGGGTAATACATACGAAGTAATATACTAGTTATAATGATCAGAAAACTTAGAAAAAACAAAATTAATAGTGTTACTGTGCAATGACTACGAAGCGATTTACAATACGCATGCTTTTTAAGCTGCATCTGTTGATTTCTTTCTCTATTCCGGTCTAGAGGATACATGTCAGAGACAAATTCAACCGATTCACCTTGGAGAGGACTTAAACAATCAAATTGTCTGACTTGCTAGACCTTAATTTCAGTTTATAAAGTTCCGTTTTCGTGGGTTCAACCAAGGGGAGCTTTGAGTCTGTCTGTGAGGAAATGCAGGGCTGAGTGTTCACACTGGACGGTAGTCCATAAAATTTCTTGATATGACTCGAGTGCAACCACCCTTTACGTCCCTCGATCTTCACGGCTGTCCTTGTTGCTAGTAGAACAAGTTTTGGCGATTTCCACCTAGGCTCCAGTTGGGTCTTCCGGTCGAAATTCCGCACTAGGACCAGATCACCTGGAACCACGTCATGGGGCTTCACCTCAGTGTTATCGGGAAAAGCTGCAGCTACCTGTGAACGACAAGATTGTAGAGCAGACATCAAGGAAGCCAGGTAATCTGTCAGCATATTACAGTCAACATCAGTGATTTTGCGAGGTATAGGCGTCCCCCACATATTTGGTGGTCTACCGAAGATCACCTCGTACGGGGATAGCCCTGTTCGAGAATGTGCTACCATTCTCATGTAAAAGAGTGCAACTGGTAAGGCTACTATCCAATCGACACCTTTTTCTCTACATATTTTGGACAATCTAATTTTCAGAGTTTGATTATGGCGTTCCACGAGACCTGCTGCCTCAGGATGTCGGACACAGTGGAATTTCCATTGGTAGCCTAACAAAAGTGAAACGTGTTTCATTAATTCGGATGAGAATGGCTGGCCGTTATCTGAGTATACAACACGTGGCAAACCATATCGTGGGAAGAATTCTCGCACTAGCTGTTTGGCAGTAGTCGGGGCAGTGTAATCTGAAACCGGGTAGGCTTCTGTCCAACGGGAAAGAGCACAGACAACTACGAGAACATATTTGAATCCTCGACATCGTTCCATCTGGATATAATCCATCTGGAGGACTTCAAAAGCATGATCGGGAGGTTGAAATCCACCCTGCTCTACGGGGATGCTTTTACCTGGATTAAACTGACAACATATCATACAGGTACGTACTTTCTGTTTGGCTGCTGCTCGCAAGTGTTTGTTGAACCAAATGTGTTGAATACTGTCTAGCATAGCTTTTTCTCCTAGGTGCGCTGGACTGTGTATTGTGTTAATGATGACTTGAACCATGGAATCGGGAAGAAACCATATAGATTTTTCCTTCGTCATCCATCCTTGATCTGTTTGGATCCCTCCTAATTCAGTCCATTTCTTTATTTCTTCTGGTGTAGCGTGTGTCTGTATGTCAATTATATCAAGGGCGGGATCCTTAACTGTCATGCAATGTGTTGGTGTCGGAACTATTGTCTTTGTCGCGTCAGTTGTATGAGTCTGGTTCTGAGCAGTCTGTTTAGCTGTTCTGTCAGCTAGGTCATTACCCTGAGAAATGATATCGGTAACTTTTGTATGAGCTTTGCATTTCATAATGGATATTGCAGTAGGTAAATGAATCGCATCTAATAGGGCTTGAATGAGGGGTCCGTGTTGGATGTGGGCACCGTGAGAAGTTAAATAACCTCTCTCTCGCCACAGCACGCCGAAGTCATGGACGACTCCGAATGCATAACGTGAATCTGTGTATATGTTGACTTTCCTATTTTTGGCTTGAATACAGGCTTGTGTCAGAGCGATGAGCTCTGCTGCTTGAGCTGACAAAATGTTAATACAATTTGTTTCAATGACTTCAGTGTCTGTTGTGACTGCGTAAGCGGCCACTAACTCTCCTGTACTTGTTCTCATACATGAACCATCTACATACAATGTCAAGTCTGGATCTAATAAAGGGATATCTGTCAAGTCTTGTCTGGGTTTTGTCGTGATAGTAATGACTTCAATACAATCATGTGCTAATGGATCTGTTCCATTTACTGGCAAAAGTGTGGCAGGATTTAACGTATTACAACGTCTGATTTCTATGTGTGGCTGAAACAATGTCAATTCGTAACCGGTGAGTCTCGCTATAGTCAAGTGTTGTGTTTGTGTGCGGTTCAAGAGAACCTCTACTGCGTGTGGTACTTGTACTGTCAATTGATGTCCTAACACTATGGCATCGCTTTGTCTGATTGCTAAAGCTGTTGCTGCCACTGATTTCAGGCACGCAGGAAGAGCCTGAGCTACTGGATCTAATGTACTAGAGAAATAAGCACATGGTTTGTGTGATCCTGCTTGTTCCTGAGTGAGTACTGACAAGGCAGTACCTTCGCGTTCTGTAACAAATAGTGTAAACAGTTTATTGTAACATGGTGTTGCTAAAACAGGTGCTTGGCATAAAGCTTTCTTTAAGTTTTCAAAAGCATGTGTATGTTCTTGAGTCCAAGGGAGGACAGTCGGTGTGGCGGCCTCCTGTGTTGTCAACTGGATGAGTGGTTTTGCTAGAAATGCATATTGAGGGATCCACTGCCTACAGTATGAAGTGAGGCCTATAAAAGCCCGCACCCCCTTTTGTGTCTTGGGTGGTGGCATGTTAGCAATTAACTGGATGCGGTCGGGTGTAAGCTGTCTTCCCTCCTTGGACAGCGAGTGCCCAAGGTAGACAACTCGCGGGACACAGAATTGCAGCTTAGAAGGGGACACCTTGTGCCCCTTGTCGGCCAGAAATTTTAAAACCGTCAGTGACGCTGCTTCACATTCAGGTTCGCTTCGGGCGGTGATCAGCAGATCATCGACATATTGAAGCAAGGCAGTGTTAACTGGCATGTGGATACTGTCAAGTTCTCGTTTTAGTGCTTGGCTATAGATGCTGGGGCTTTCTGTAAATCCTTGAGGTGCGCGTGTGAATTTAAAACTTCGTCCATTCAAACTGAATCCGAACAAATATTGACTTTCCGGATCTATTGGGACGCTAAAGAAAGCATTCTTGAGATCAATTACAGTGAAGAACGTTGCTTCTGAATCAATAGCAGTTAGTAATGAAGAGATATCTGGGACCACAGGGTATTGTGGTACAATACATTTATTTAATTCGCGCAGGTCAATAACTAATCGATATACTGGTGATGCTTTTGGATCCGTTCTTTTAAGAATCGGAATTATCGGGGAATTGCATACATTGGAGTCGGTTTCGACAACCACTCCTTGTGCAATGAGTTCGTCAATGATTTGCAGTAAGGCCGCAACAGCATCTGGTGGTAACCTATATTGTCGCATTCGTGGTAGTACTACTCCTGTTTTTAGTGTGACTCGATATGGTGTAATGTTCATGCAACCAACATCAGTGGGGCCTTGTGCCCATAAATACGTAGGTAAGCTCTGCAGCCGGTGATCCATGTCTCTGGACACGTAGTGACCTTTAAAATCACGTAAAAATAATCGTACTCCTTCCGGAGAACAACATATTATAGCTCCTAGAGCTTTCAATGTTTTTATACCTAACAAGTTTTCTGGACATGATTTAGTAAGCAATAAATCTGTAGTTCGTGTCAATGGACCAACCGTAAGTGGAAGGGGCTGTGTTACGTCATTAATTATAGGTTTTCCTGAGAATCCAAGGGAAATATTTTGTGAGCCTGAGAGGGGTGCCCCTGGAACTTCACTGCGTCGTATAGTTGTTCTGCTTGCCCCTGTATCAAGTAAGAACTTTCTGTCTTCCCCTAATAGTTCACTATGTACATAAGGTCCCTCTTGATCTACAGGAACCTCAATAAGGGGTAAGCCAACTTCCCTCTCTAGGCTATTTCATGTGTATCGCTGATAATCAGGATAATCTGCTTGTGCATACTGGTACATCTGTTGCGTTGTCGCTTGTGTGGCAGCAATAGGCTGCGCTGGTGGTGGTGCTACGGTCTGTTGTGGAGCTGCCTGTTGCGGAGCTGGTTGTTGCGGAGCTGACCTATGTTGTGCATGCTGAGGAATTTGTTGTTGATTCTGATCCTGTCTAGGTGGACGTGGTCTTTCCTGAGTTCTACCCGTGGCGATATTATGTTTCAGAACTGGACAATCGTGTATATAATGACCTTGTTGTTTACAATAGTTACATGTCCCTTTAACTGGACCTGTTGAATCACTCTTTTGGTGACCATCAGCTGGAACTGACTGAGCAACAAGCATTTTCATTTTTGTATCTTTCATACGTCTTTGTTCGTGTTCTTGTTCTTCTCTAATTCTATTGTGGTGATATTGTAACATCTGTAACATCTGTGACGGGGTGTTACCCTGCCAGGTACTCTCAAATTTCAATACTCTATTCTTAACTTGCGGTAGGGAATTTTCAACTAATTTTGTCACAAACAAATGTGGATATGACTCGCTACTTGCTTTTATGCCACTATTTATACCAAAATATTTTTCAAATCGGGAATAGAAATCACTAGTGTCTTCATCTTGCTTTTGTTTACAGGCTGAGATTGCACCCCAGTCCTCCTTTTTCGTAGTTAATAAACGTGGCAGTACCTGCACTAGTAATCCTGGTAGTGCTGTAGTCTTTTCCCCAAGCCCTGCTCCTGCAGCTCGGGCCTTTTCTTCGTTTTCTAATGCTGTCCAATCTATCTTTTGGTCTCCCACCTCCCATTCCTTTTCTTTGAGTTTCTCGTAAACACCGGCAGGCATTAACACTTTCAGCATTTTCATAATGTCGGGGTAGGTATACTCTCCCATGAGTAGCATGTCTTTTATCTCACGGTGGAAACCTGCTGGATCCTTGTCATGGCTGGGTACTACTTTCTTCATTTCTAATAATTCGATTTTAGTTATAGGCGTGTACACAAACACGCGTGTAAAGTTATTACCTTCACCTCTGATTGGGTGTACTTCGCGTAACGGATTCAGTCTATCTATGTGATACATTTTTCTTCCCATAGTGGGAACTGGAACGTGTTCTGGGCACACGAAAGTTATATACTGGTTTCGAAATTCTAGAATTTCTTTAATCAAATCAGTACCTGAACCTCTCCATTTATTCGTGAGTAATTCGGTCAATATGTCAGGTAAGGGTCCAGGATCGGAGTGTTGACTTTTATATAATATAAGGAGGTGTTGAATCATGTATATACTAGCTAAACGCTGTTCGTATGGGGTAAGGTTCAGAAACGTGTGTGCTAGTGCATCATCACTGTATTTGTCGGGACAGTCAGCCCATTGTACTGCTGACCTGGCTAATTCTTGTTCATCCATGGAATCGAGCATATGGTACCCCCTTCGGTCTCGGAGTAGTTTATCAGCAGCTTGGAATAGGTGTTCAGGGGACCTTGTATTTAACATAGGGGTTTGAAAATGTCTATTACATTCTGGACGTATCGGACATATCGGATCATTGAAGCCTCTAGTATTATTATGGGGTCTTCCTCTACCTACGTAAGCTATCGTTTCTATTTGTTCTGATTCTTGCTCCTCCTCTCCCTCTGATTCAATTCTGTCTGCTTCTCGTCTTTCTTTATGTATTCGTTCTACTTCCTTGCGGATCTTTCGGCACATAACTACTATGCATGACTGTTTATCATGTTTCTCGTCTGATATGTTCTGACCCCATTTGGCAAGTTTTTGCATGGTATCATGATCTGCCCCAGGCCTGTCTTGGTTCCTGATCACGCAGTTTATGAAAAAACGTAGTAGTTGTCTTTGTACATCCACTTTCTGGTATTCCATAGCTTCGTTAATACTGTCTGGGCCTCGCCCTGTTTGGACAAAGTGATATATATTGTCTAGGTGCTCAACCATTCCTGGTATCGTCATTAAATACAATGTAGCCCGTCTTATACGTAGTGATGATATTAGCAATCTGTCCTGTTTACCTGGCACTGGATCGTATCTACAATCCACAAGATGTTCTCTAAACATGTCGGATGTCACTAGATGGGGTGTACGTTGGAGTGCTAAATCTCTAAGGGTCTGTTTATTTCGTGGTGGTGTGGCAAACATGTCTGTCGTACCTCCTGTAGCACCGTCTGAGGTGCTAGGCGCAAAAGGATTCGTTGGACGTAAGATAGAAATTGTAGATGCGGGAAAAACAGTAGAAACGGACGGACCTGTTGGAACTAGTGCAGGAGTTTGCTGCTGCGGAGATACAGACGGATGCTCTTGGTGTTGAACACCATCGGCAAGCGGTGTGTGTGGTATGGTATTAGCATACTCGGGAGCTACGTCATCTAAATAGGAGGAAAGGAAAACGTCCTTTGCTGTTTTAGGATGTGCTTTTGTCGGGAGCAATGGAGGAGTCAAGTCTTTTGGTATTTCCGGGGTAGCCTTAGGTAATCCTTCGGCCAGAAGAGGATACATACCATTCATAAGAGTGTTTCTTTGTCTATCTACTTGTTCCGATTTAACTCGGGTACCTTCCTCTATTAATAAATTTTCTCGGGTTTTATTCGAATTCTCCCTACCTTTCTCTTCCTGCCTGAGCGCCTTTTCTGTACGTCTATATGATTCTTTACGCCATAATTCAATGGCATCTTTCTGTGACTGTCTGGCTTTCTTTTTCCATAATTCTTCTTCTACTCTCATGATGCAGTCTGCATCCCAGATCCCCGCTGCGGGCCATCTTTGACTTTCTGGTAAATCCTTGGTGTAGTCCACCCATAAATCAAGAAATAATACGGCATCTAGGCCATGCTTATGATACATAAAGTACCCTGGAGTGTCCCTAGGTGGGATGGGAACAGCTTCTTCGAGTACCCCTTTTCTAGTTTTGATCTGTCTTAATTTCGAAAAGAACGGCATTTTTAGATCTGGTTACTTAATCTTAAACAACCTTAATACAAATAAACACAATAATTGAACAGTCATTCACACCACAATGTATAGAACGTATTAAAACATTTAATATTTAACATTTAACGAATAATGATGACTAATAAGAAACTAGTTACTGACATAATACTAACACTAAATAATACTTAATTATATGCAAGACATACTAGATATACTGCTAAACAGTACAGATACACTGCTGAAACAGTGCAGACCGGATTTGTGTACCCAAACCCGTCTTGACCGGCACAGACTATGTGCACGTTTAAATGCCTCCCCGGCAATGGTACTCACCGGGTAGCTCGGAACGGAAGGCCTCGGAACTGAACTGAAACTGGACCGGACTGGACTCGACTCGACTGGACTCGGAACTTCGGAACCTGGTGGGCCTCTGTATACCTCGGATCTTGCTCTCTCAGCTAGGCTCTGGTCGGGATACTTCGCACTTCTCACCGCCTCGTCTGGGTGTTGATCGCAGCCTCAGTCACCTCTGCTTGGCCGGAGGGAGATACAGGAAATCCTGCAGGTACGCGTTTTTGTCCGTTCAGCTGTGGCAGGAGACCGGGCCTGCAACGCACCTCCGGCGCGTGAGATGAGAAAGTGTCCCTATTCGGGCGCCAATTTATGTGGTAAATATTTCATTACCGGTACTATTTTTTATGCGGTAAAGTCTAGTAAGAATAACTCAGTAAATATAAGAGGCAGAATCCGTGGTATTAGAGGTTCTAAAAGGCTTTATTCCTCTACAAAGGAAATACAATTCGAATTGCAGGCTTCACACTCCATCACCATGAGGGTTCAGGAAGGAAGGCAATACGTTATTGACAAGTAATGGTATTTATATGGAAAGTCATTACATTAAGACAGATGCAAGAGGCGTAACAGCTGATAATACAGATATAATACACATACGTAATGAAAAAAGGCGTAAACATAGGTGTAACTAAATACGTCATTAAACATGATGTCACAAGTGGGTGGATCCATGAGAGAATCCTGCAATGTCAGCCGAAATACTTGGCAGAGATGCGCGCGCAGCCGCATGACGTGTGATTGACGTGCAACTAGAGGGTGAAGGGGACTTGACATTTAGCTCTACATGTGGAGACAGAAGTCTGGGGGGTCATGTCAACCTAATCCCAAATCATATCTGATATCTTATGTTTAAAGAACTGTATTATCCAAAAGGAAAAGTCTCTCGGACGGAATCTTTTCTATACTGACTGTTAGTGCGTGTACAAGCGTCTAAGTGTCTACATGAGATGCGAGGGGGCAGGAATCTTCCATGGTAACAGGGGCTATGAATTACTTGCATGAGGACAGTGAGGCCTGGCCCTTTGCACGGTAGCTGGAAGAATGTTTACCTAAACTACTAGACAGGAATGCATCGGATGAGGAGCGGAGCAGATAATCTTGAAGGTGAAATACAGTTTTTGGCAGGCAACAGGCTGGATCAGGCACCGTTAGCCGCGCAGGGAGTAGGACAAAGTTCATGGATACAGATGTAGGCTCGGACTGGAGCTTTCAGAGGCAGAAGGCAGGAAAAGGCTTGATGGCAGAATTCAGGGCCTACTCGCCTGAATCTGTGAAATGTGGAAAGTGAACCTCATAAAGTCGGTGGCCTTTCATACCTAGGAATGGAATATCCGACCCATTCATGGTGGATCTGATAGAGGACATGTTGACGGTGGACGCACATGTATTTGCGTCTTCAAAACTGGAACTGGAGGGAACATACATGTACTTATAGCATGCACATGGAGCCGTTGGGGTCTACGATAGGGGACATAACTGATCACAAAATTCATATTTCCTCAATACCTACGAACCTGCTATAGTGATTGCAGCTAGGTTTTGACCTTGCAGAGCTATCATTTTGTTAAAGAAGTCATAAGACATTTACATTAAAAAAGGATAATATATCAAATTTGCACACCACAGAATTATAATTGCTTTGTTTTTCATGAGAAAGCATTGTTCAAACTTTCACATACAAACACATTGAAGTATCACGCCTAATCAAAATAGAAATCTAGAAATGTCACACATAAGCAATCTGAAAACTTAGTGGCTTCCTTACATTATGTTAGTAGCGGCTCGGGGAGGGAGTGCCGCGGGCGGTGGAGCAGGGTGGGGGGTAGTAAACTCCGTCTCACGGCCGACCGGAGTAATGTAAATAAATAAATAAAACGAATGTTATTGCCTACCCTCCCCTCCCCCCCCCCCCCACCCCCGCAGCACTCCCTCCACGAGCTGCTACTGCATTATGTTTGTTGCATGGTGTATTTGCTAAAGATTTTTTGGGACTAGGCTCGTTCACGGGCTCCGCTCCCAGTTAATTTGTTGGCGCACCAACCTCGAGGGGTGTGTGGTTAGGTTATGGGACAGCTTACAAAAACGTGCCACCCATTTTCAAACCCTATTAAAAAAGTTAACATTTAAAGGCTTATAGTAGTTTTAGTAATGCCACAGAACATAAAACATCGAAAAATTGTGAAAAAGGCATCAAATTAATATCGAAATCACCGAACGGACTTTAAAAAGGAACGCTGGCTGGGTTAGGGACCAATGTTCAGAGGGCCACAGATCAGGGCAGAAAAAAGCACAGTTCAAGGCCGAAAAAAAAGAGTTTCAACCAACCAACACAAAAAATACATAATGCAAACAAAAACTGAAACCATTCAAATCAAGTCACCCTTCACACACTTACAACTATCTAAAAAAACAAGAACGCCGCAAAAGTGAAAGAAAATCGGGCAGAAATTAATTAAATAAACAAGCGCGGAAAGCAGACCACGCAACAAATAATACCAGACAAGGAAGAGTGGGAGGGGGTGCAAACATGGAGCGCAGACTGCAAGTGAAAACAAGCAGTTCAAGAGGAGTGCTGGGGGCAGGCACAGGAATGCAGCTGCCACACTGCGTGCTGCTGCTCACTCCGGAGAGCAAAACGCCGTGGGAGTCAACATTACAAAAAGAGATTGGACATGCACCCGCCTTTACCCATTTGCGTGCTTTCATTCTTGAAAGACACACGCAAAAGCCAATCCTATGTGTGAGGGGAGTCAGACCCACAGAGTAGTTTAGAGTGCTTACAAGACGCTTCGCAGAGCAGCGCATGCACGCTGGCTCAGGCTCAACCTAAAAACTATTTGAATATTCCTGCACTAAAGAGGGATCTGAACCCTGTTGATCTAAATTATTTGTGCCATAGATCACTGTTATATCTTGGGTTCGTCCCCTTTAATAATTTGTGTTTGTGTTTAATTGTGGCATGCCACTTGCACAGTGAGGAGAGTTCTGTTCTAGAACTCCGGAAGAGGAGTTTATGTAGCCCAGCTTTGAGGCAGGTACTTTGCCATCTCCAATACAATTCTCCAATTTGGCTTGGTATTCTTTGGATTGTAACATTGGCAATGAGCTAGGAGAGGTACTGGCTACCATTCTTTATGGCACAGGTGCAGTACCATCTTCTTTCGGATATTTCAATCCAGCTACAGCTTCTACTACAGCTGTTTGCTTTTAACTGGGCTATAAGGTGCACTGGTGTACTCTACATCTGCTAAATCTACAAAATAACTACACATGGCTAAATAGAGGTACTTCATTTATTTTTGTGCTTACTCCTAATGCTGAGTGTTTATTTGGCATTATTTACATGTTCTGGTTACCTCGTGATGCCGTGGATCTGTGCACCAGGGAAATCATGAGAGCGAGACGCTGGTACCATCACAGCTTTGTCTCTGACTCATAGAAGTGTTTGTCCATGCGTTTCACCACTGCTTACACGCTGTGACGTGCTGCCTCAACACACTGCGTCCTAACATCATTTTGGATTGGAGCGCACAGTGTTAAAACGCTAAGGCGCATCTATAATCTTATATTTAACAAGCATTTGCAATGCAATAGGTCTCGCATTTACCTGAGTTTGAGCTATTGGCATTGTAAATGAGAAAACCTTTTATTTATGATTTGGTTTTTAAAAAATAAATAGAAAGGCATTGTTATTTTCAATGCCAATAGCTTAAACTCACGTAGAGGCGAGACATATTGCATTGCAAATGCTTGTTCAGGGAGAAGGGAGAGTAATGTCGAATTCAAAGTGTGGCTAGAAGAGATGGAGATGAGAAGAAAGTGCTATGGGCAGAATGATAGTAAGGGAGATGTAAAAATGGCATGGAAGAAGTAAAGTTGGAGACACAGGACAGGGGTGGACTGAGGGAAGGAAGGGCCAAGGAAGGGGTCTGGGAGAGGCAGAGAAGATGACGTCACACAACAGGAAGGTACCAATGGAGGTGGCGGCGGGTTGGAGAGGGCAGAGAATGAATCTAGAAAAGAATTAAAGGCAAAATTAGATGAGGCGAGGATAATTAAGAAGGAGAGACAGGTGGGCTACTAGAAGGGGGAGGGGGCGCACGAGAAGCTCAGAAGACAGATGGCCAAAAGCAAGTGCGATGGCAGTTAGAGAGAGAGAAGAGTGGGGAGGGAGGGAGTCTAAAAGCGGAGGGTAACGGAAAAGGGTAGGAACAAAACAGGGAGAAGTAGGTAGCGCAGTAGTCTGAGCAGAAAGCAGCAGTAGATGGCGAAAAGCACAAGAGTTCAGCGGGGTAAGAGGGGCGACCACAGGAAAGAGGTCCGGGAGGAGAGAGGCAAGCGTGGGAGGGAAGAAGATAAGGCTAAGAGAGTGGACGGCCTGGGCAGGAAACCGAGGGTGGGAGGAGAGGGGGGCAGAGATGGACAGTGGGGCACGGGACGTAGATAGGGTTTAATAACTTAGTAATTCATCGGAGGAAATGTATTCTTTATTCTGCAACATTGGAGCACAAGGGCTGTGGAGACGAAGATGCCAGGGTCAAACCGTGCATCTGAATGAAAAGCCGTGTCCGCGTGGGGGTGCAGGACACAGAGCGACACAATGAGAGGGTGAGGAGGTGGCACAGAGGAAGGGGGCAGAGAGAAAATGGGACGGACAGACTCTGGACGCTTAACGTCAACTGGCTGGGACTTATGATTTTTTTTAAAAAGTATTCGCAAAGCCAAATGGTTTGGTTTTAATTCACCAATGCATATAAACACAGGCAGTCATACTGCTTACGTGCATTGCATACAGAACTGATTATCACATTACTGGCTTTGTTAATGCAGTGAAAAAGAAGTAATAAAGGAGTGCTGTGGGTATCGAAAGCATGTAGTAGACAATGAGTTAAAGAGCGTGAAAATGGAGTGCAGTTTTTAGATGCAAAAGCAACCCTCATGCATCCGATGGAAGTACTTCCACAAAGGGGCACCGAAACAGCAATCAGCCAACTCCACGAGGTAAGAATTAAACTTCTCTGTAAGGAGATAACACCCACTCTGTGCACATTTTAAAGAATTGCTAGCTGTAGGTTGCTGACAACCGCGCTGTCAACCAGACTTAAAAATACAAAACACTTGCATGGAATGGTACCAGAATGCAGGAGGCGAGGCTAGTGATAGTTCAGTGCTTCTCAAGCGACCATCAGCCCCCACGGTATGGGGGGGTGCAGGGGGTTGGGTGCACTCATTACCTTAATGACACACAGTGGCGATCAGCACGTGCATATCACCAGCCGAGAGCCACCCTCCTGTTTAATTAAAGGCCGTCACAGAGGCCTGTGGGGCGCAGGAACCGCAGAACAGTCGCGTGCACATGCCCTGAATAGGCGCGTACAGGCACGGCAAAGAGGAGACGGCAATGAGCCCAGGCACGTGCACATGCCCTGTCCGGGCAGGCACGCCAAAAGAAGACGCGGCAGAAGCGCTGCTCCAGGGCATCGGCGGCTGACTTGTTGCACTGCCGGAGGACTTGGCTTCTCACGTGGGACACAGCGGTAAGTGGGCTGGGCATGCAGTGGCCGTGAGGGCGGACCGCGTTAGGAGACTGCCCGAAGGTCCTGTGTTGCGCTCATGCTGTGCGCGAGCAGCATCTCCAGGTGGGGTGGGTGGGGCCTAAAGGCGTCAGGGCAGACACAAAGCCCACTTCCGAAGAACACAGACAGAAAACCAACGACTATAGGTCTCGCCAAGCCGAGCAGCGCATGCACTGCAACGCAGGCGAGACCTAAAAATGATGCGCACAGCATCTCACTACGTCGCAGATTGGAAAACATTGAGTTTTAACGCCAATGCGCACGACTGCACGTCTATAATCTTCTAATTTGAACACCCAGACATACTCTACATTCTGTGCACATTAATAACACGCAAGGGTAACATGCCGATGTGTATCGCTACTCCCTATGGGTTTGAACTTCTGAAATTGTATTCTTGAACTAAATGTACATTGTTTTGCTCACATTCTGTGTAAATTTAGGGTACATTCTTTGGATATTTTAGACAAATAATTGCATTTCTTTGGTGTGATACTTATTGTGTGGGTGTGGTTTGCATTATTATATTGTTAGAATATAATTTGAACCATCTGCTACATTTTTACAATCAAAAGGTGTACCTCCTATTACATGAGCCAGATGGAAGGAGGAATTTTCAACATATATGAAGGATACTGATAGAATGGGAGCTGACATGAAGAAAGGCATATTGCTCCATTGTTTGGGGTCTAAGAGACAACTAATATTCAGAATTTTATACCAAATCCAGGAGGCGGGTGAACAGAATAATTTTGAGAAAACTGTGATACTCATGGAATGCAGATTTAAACCCACCACTAGTTTAGCGTTGAATAGGGTTACATTTTATACTAGGGCGCAACGTGATGCAGAATCTTCTGAGGAATTTTTAACAGCTTTGAGAGCACTTTGCATGGATTGTAATTTTGGACCCATGTGTAATTAAATTATTAGGGATCAAATTATTGTGAAAGTGAGAAGAAAAACAAGCACTGGCATAGCCTTTGGGACCTTGTAAGTATTTGGCCATGCAACACATTATCCTGGGTGCAACAACATCTACTGATACTTCATGGGCCACTGGTGAACCGCCAATCAAGCCAGGAGGGGCATCTGCCTAACTTGTCCCGCTGTGCTGTAATTTTGAACTGAACCGAGTGTATTTAACTTGAGTCTCTCACTGCTTCAGCCTCTGGCAGGGGCAAGATGTTTCAAGCGCCTCTATGGGCAAAGAGAAGATGGGATGCATCGCTGAGGGGCTGCTGCAGCTTCCATTCCTCATTAGGCAACGGCAGCACAGGGGTTTCTGGCATAAGGCGCTTTGAAATTAAATTAGATGAATTGCTTGCGGGCTGTGTTTAGCTCAAAAAGCGTGATACATACCAGGATGACTGAAAAAATATATACACACTACAAGTGTTACAAACATGCACTGCCTGAGCAGGCGGGTGCAAAGACACAAATTCCTAGTGGTGAACTGTGAGGGATAAAGTTACTTTGCAACAAAATGGTTAAAATACCTTACAAATGTGTCAAAAAACAGCCCCAAACACAAATTGATCCCTATAAAAATAAAATCACAATCCACTGAAAAACTACCATCACACGCTGGTGAGCAAAAGCTGTAAGGAAGATAATACCTGGTGGCATTAAAGTAACAGAACTCTTACCAAACACAACGTATGTCAGTAGGTAATTCAATCTGCAAAGGAGACTTTACCACATTAATCAAGCGGCATGTAAGTGTCTAATACCAAATATCTGCATATCAAAGTCTGTCAGACTTACTTTTACATCACCGTTAAACCAATTATGTCGCCCCTGTCAGAACGTACTTGCCGCAGCTGATGGAGGGCATGATAAGAGAGCACATTCCTGGTGGCCAAGCCCCTTGTCGGTCACTAAGTATAATCACAGGGCTATCTTGGAATGAATCCAATATCATAACAAACAAGTGTGAAGTGCAGAGAAATTGACGTATCGGACAGCCTCCCATTCAAAAGATCACAGCTGTGATAAGTACGTCCTCAATTTAGTTTATCATATTTTATTGAACTCAATGTTCTCCTCGTATGGAGATAAACACCAATCTGAACAAGCCTACCAATCAGCCCTGGCTCTACTCCGCCCTCTCCTCCAATGAATGCTGCAGAGACCAATGGAGGACATAAAACAATAAGGGCTCAAAAACAACTGCATGTGAAAAGTTCAAATGTGAACGCATAAGGGCGGAGTTGGCCTAAATAAAAACAAGCAATAAAGGGCACGGATGGTGAGACAGGAGGGAGAGCCTCATTGCTGGATTTGGAGAGTTGGCAGTCAGGGCAGAGAGCAGAGACCAGTGTTTTGGACGATGCCAGTCAGGACAGGAAGTGGCAGTCAGGGTAGAGAGGGGTGGGCCAAGACGTCGTATGAGAGCATTCTGCACACTTACTCTCAGAGTGCGGGCAGCGGGACCTTCAAGGGAGCTAAGAAAAAAGTTGACCGGCGGCACTCTCAGTGCGGTCTCGCATGAGGGGACGCGGTATCTCCCGTAGTGTGGTCGCAGTGGGAGGCGAGTTAAAAATAAAAGTGCCATCAGCTTAACCTCGGCTTAAGCTCGGTTGTTTTCTCCTGAGCCAATTCAAAGTAAAGAAAAATAGTCCTACGACAACAACAAATGCACACAGGACAAAGAACAGTCGTAAAAGGGGGAGTTGCCATGGGTGTGACAAACACACCAAAAGGTGGGACACATCGCCCAATTCACCACACAAAACAAACACATTTCGAAAGGCACAGGAAGGAACCAATGAAAAGCAATAGGAGTGCCTTTAGCCAAAACAGTAGATACAGCTTGTCTCACAAAGCTGCTCATGAGCGCTGCCTAGGCTCGACCGAAAAATACAGGAGCAGTTATGTGTGATGGGGGATCCTAACTTGAAAGATCCTATCACTACGGCTAAAGGGCCTTAGAGAGATCTGGAAAATAAATAAAGTCGGTACAAGATACCAATGCCAAGAATGAGAATACTGTGGATGAAATTAAATGAAATAGGGGGTTTTATAAAGCGTGTGTATGCCAAGGCGTCTTAGCGTTAAGGCTGTCATATCCTGAAATGGAGGGGTAGATTGAAAATTAGGAGTTTGGCGCCAACAACCAAGTTTTCGGCGCCTTTCTAAACAGTTGTCTCTTTGTTTGGCGTCTCAAGTTGAAAGGCAGAGTATTCCAAAGTATAGGGGCCAGGTGGAAGAAACATCTTCCACCCCACTTTACGGTCTTCACCCTGGGGATGACCAACAACGAGCCAGTCAATGATCTAAGATTGCATTCAGGAGTATGCCATCTAATTCAATTGTTGAAATACACAGGTCATATCCCCTAGAAGGTCTTGTGGACAATGCACATCGACTTAAACTGTACCCTTGCCTGGAGAGGCAGCCAGTGCAGCGCTCGGATCCCTTTGGACACCAAGCTAAATTTGGGTAGTTTAAGTAACAGTTGTGCTGCGCATTTTGAAGTGATTGAAGTTTACGTATGGTCTCTTTATTTGAACCAAAGTAAAAGGCATTACTCGATAGCACTAGGGTCACGATCACTGTTTTCCTTAGAGACATTGGAATGAACGGAAGTATTTTTCTTATAAACTTCAGGGTGTAATAACGGGAAGATGTAATAGAGTTGACCGGGTTTGACACGGATAATTGATCATCCAGAACAACGCCTAGACTCTTAACCTTCTTTACAGGGGATGGGCAGGATTCTGCCCCTTCAGGCCACCAGGCTGTATTCCAGAGGACGGTGTTTTTTCCAAAAGGTAGCACCTCGGTTTTATCGGTGTTCAATTTAACAGTTATCACGCATCCAACCTATTATATGGACCATACAGTTGTTAAATATTTTTGCCACGTCACCAGGGTTTGCTGATAAGAGACACCACTATTTGTGTGGCATCCACGTAACAAATAGTGGTGAAACCGGGGGGGTGGGGGTGGGGGGGATGGGGGCAGATAATTTTTACGAGAGGGGTCACATAGGCATTGAACAGGGGTTGGGACAGTGATGACCCCTGGGGCATTCCACATGGCAGAGCGTACAGATGTGATTATTACCCACCCATCGTGACAGTTTGTTCTCTGTTTGTTAAGAATGATTTTAATATTTTGAAGGCTGCCCCTGTGATCCCCATTTCGGCGAGGCACAGAATGAGAACTTGATGGTTTACCGTGTGAAATGCCGCTGAGCAGTCTAACAAGATAAGTATTGCCTTCCCTCATCCATCTATGCAGATCTCCTCGGTGGCTACAATGAGGGCTGACTCCGTACTGTGTAGAGGTTGAAATCAAAGTTCTTCTGGGTCCATTTTATCATAGACTCCAGGAAGCCCAGCAGATCTCCGTTAAGCGCTTTTTCCAAAATTTTGGAAGGAAACGGCAAGCAAGAAATTGGCTGATAACTTTTGGCCTTGTTGGTCTTGAGAAGGCTTTTTCAAGATGGGCCATACTAGAGATTTTTTCCAAATATTAGGGAAGCATCCAGGTTTAAGATGTTATTTAAAAGGGGTGCTAAATGGCCTGCTATGGTGCTAGGTGCTCAGTGGAAAACCTTAACCGGACAGGGGTCCAATGGAGAGCCTGATTTGGTAGACAGGATGAGTTTCTCCTCTCGCTCGGGCGTTAGGCAGCTGAAACAGCTAAGATGAGCTAGCAAAGTCACTTTCCCGTTTTCTAGACCATCTGTTGCGTCTAGGCTATCTGCAGTTTGATGGCTAGAGAATTCGTCAAAAACACGTTTTACTTTGCTGAGGAAGAGGTCAGCTAATTTATTGCAAAAATCAGCGTTGGGGATGTGCTGTTTGGTCTCGTCTAATTTAGATAGGGTCGTGACTCTCTTAAAAAGATCTCTGCCTGAATTTTTTGCTGAGTTAATTTTCTCAGTAAAAAAGCAAGACTTTGCCGCAATGACAGCGTTATTGTAATTTTCAATAGCTTTTCTATAATGATCTTTTTTCTCGAGCGAGTAATAATTCTTCCAAATGCGTTCTTCGGACCTGCACTTTACTTTTAATACCTTCAGTTCCAACGAATACCACGGTGCTGATGGTTACTTTCTATGAATACGTTTCTGTATTTTGGGAACAAGCTTGTTAACCGCTGACTCGATCCAGCTATCAAAGTTGCAAGCTGCAGAGTTCGGGTCAGTATCCAGACAGGGTGTGATTAAAGATAGGGCCTGATCCAATTCTCGAATGTTTATCTTATGCCAAGGGCAACTTGTGGTTGAGTCGTTATTATTGTGTATTTTAGAAACCTCTCCTGGAATAGTTAACTCAAAGGATACAGCATTGTGGTCAGTCCAGGCCCCAGGCGTAGCTTTACAAAAGGAGATCAATGCAAGGTTAGTGAAGACACCATCAAGAGTATGGTCACCTTTGTGTGTTAGTTCGGTAACAATTTGTTTCAAGTTAAAGCTCTTTAGACAGTTAATTATGTTGATTGTGTCTCAACATACCTTTGATTCCAAACGGAAATTAAAATCCCCCAATAGTTTGAAATTGGAGAATTCCATGCAGAATTCAAGAAAACTCTGCAAGGAAGAGACAAATCTATTCCTAGGGCCAAGTAGCCGATATATGAGAGTTTGGTTGAACTTAGTCTTATTATTAATTTTGAAGGAGAACATGATGGCTTCCGCCTCTAATTGTGGGTTGTCTGTCAAAGATGCTTTAATGTTGTTGCAGTGATCAATAACAACTCCCCCTCCCCGTTGCACCTTTCTATCTATTCTAAAAAGTTCATAACCTTTGGGTATTGCCAGCTTGAGATCTGGATCCGAAGAGCTGTTTGTCCAGGTCTCTGTTTGAAAAAGTATATCAGGATTATGCTGGTCTATAAAGTCAGCTAGCTCATACTTATGTTTGGACACAGCCCTGACATTTAGTACGATGAGGTATGTGTGGTTAATAATTCTACTTGCAGAGGTGTACAAATAGGAAGGAGGGGTGAAGATGAGAGTAGAGTGATGTAATCACCCAAATGCAATGTCCAGATTCTTGGCAGGAAATTAGAATTTATGGCAGATTCGAGGTCTTCATGGACCATAATTGCTGAAGACTATTTTCTACAGAAACATAAAGATGCTGTTGCTAAAGCTGACTTAAAAGGGTCAGATGTTGTGGCCCAAAGTTTTGATGGTTCTGTAATAGATCTGAAGGAGTACACCTGTGCTGATATACTATTTAATGGAAGGGAAACACCTATTAAACTTTATGTCACTAAGAAGGGGATCAACGTATAGGGGTAGAGAGATCAGTGATAATTGGACATTATACTTAATCCCCGTAGCAAGGAACCCGTTTTGATGACTGGTGAGTTGTATCTCAGTTACCGGATGTTTCACCAATAAATTATGCAAATTTAACAGTTATGCTCACCGTATCAAGATTAAGCAAGGGTCACATCCTGTGAGGTAAAAGTTGAGGAATGTGCCTATTAGTCTGAGCGATCAACTTAAGAGTATCTTGGATGAAATGTTGAGTAGAGAGACAATTGCAGAAGTGAAATCTTCGGAATGGGTGTTTCCCATTGTTTTGGAACGTAAGCTGGATAAAACTTTGAGGCTGTGCATTGATCTGAGAGCACTCCATGCCAACATTATTGTGGATTGTCCCTTAATATTAATGAGATTGTGAGCATGTTCTGGGGTGCCAGTGTATTTTCCACACTTGATCTTAAGTCGGTATACTACCAAATGAAACTTATTGAGGATTCTAAGAGTTTAACTGCATTTATCACCCCGCAGGATCAGTTCTGTTTAAAGGGATGCTGTTTGGCCTTGTGTCAGCAGCATCCGTATTTCAAAGAGCAAGGTTTCACATTTTTGATGGCTTGGAAGCATTTGTTTAATGTTTCCAGGACAAAATCCTCATTTTCCCCTGGAATGTGTATGAACATGCGGAGCACTTGTGGAAGGTGTGTGGAGTATTCAAGGCACATGGTCTGATCGTCAAAGGAAGCAAGTGTAAACTTTTCCAAGAAACAGTGGAGTATTTGAGGCTAATATTTGTCAAAAGAAGGACTAATATCTAAAAGATCTTTGACTGTTGCTATTATGAAGCCACCAGCGCCTGACAGTAAAATAGAGTTGCTTTCATTTTCAGTGTTAATAATACATCAAATATACCAAGGGCTTTGCCACTAAGATGTAGCCGTTAAGGGAACTAACTAGGAAGGACATGGAATTTGTTTGGACGGTGAGAAAACGGGGGGCATTTGATCAAATCAAAACAGAGATAGTGGTAGCCCCCACGTGAAAGACAGACCACAAGCCATTAGTGGGAATCTTGTCTCCTGGAGTTGGGTATAATGCTACAGCACGCATTGTATATTTGATGTTGAGGTTACAGGAGTACAAGTTTAATGTGGAGTATGTACCTATAAAGAAAAATGTCACAGCGGACTGGTTTTTCAAGCTTTGAAATGGATGAGACTGACGTGATAGTTACTATATGATGTCTGGAAAGTTTAGTGGTATTACAAAAGGAATGTGGAATTCTGCCATGGAAAGTGATCTGTTGTTGAGAAAGGTTTTGGATCATGTTAGAAAAGGATGTCCTGTGAGAAAAGAGATTTCAGATTAACTGTTCCCATACTGGAAGGTTTAGGAAGATTTCGAGGTGGAAGTAGACATTTTATTTAAAGAAGGGAAGTGTATACCTCTTGACAGTTTGAGGGATCGGATATTGTCTATGGCACATGGGGAACATTTAGGCATGTCATCCAAGAAAAGATTGGTAAGGACTGTGTTCTGGAGGCTTAGTCTTGATAGGGTGGTGGACTGAGTAGTCAAGAGTCTGTGATGTGTGTGCCAATAGTGAGAAAATGTTGAAGGTGGCTCCTGAACCTTTAGTTCCTGTTGAATGGCTGGAATTTCTGTGGTAGATGTTTGAATTTGACATCTCTGGTCCTTTCCATTTCTTATCCCAGAATTGTAAATGTGCCATGGTTTTGATTAACTACCATTCAAAATAGCCTGAAGTGAAGCTTGTACTACAAGTCACCACTGATAAAGAACTGTTTGCTAGAGATGGGTATCCAGAAGTCCTTGTCAAGGATAATGGTGTGCAGTTGAAGTCAGTTGAGATGAAATTTCTGAAGTGCTCTAATATTTGCCATGTCACACTGCTTCATTCGAGCCTTAAGGCAGAGAGTTTCAATCGTGTGTTTGCTCATTAGAAAGATCTTTGCTTCCTTCCTGAAGACTGAAGTGTCCGGGATCCTTTTAATATTTGGAGGCAGCGAATCCCCTGCCTGGGTTTTTGCGTTCCAACTAACCCACCCAACATGACTAACCAGCATGACATGCTTAAATAAAAATAAACCACCTCTGATGTGCCCACTACACTAGTGCACCACATTGTTTTTTAGCTGAGGGAAACTTTTGGAGGCTTCCTCTTTGAACGGGGGAGAATTCACCAAAACCGGGAGAAGATTTAGAACAGTATTAGGAAAACGTGGTAACTCTCTGTAGCCTATGGAGAACAAAGCTGTGGTTACAGTCATCAAGGGAAGTTTAGATTGATGTACTGGGAGAGGGTAATAAGAGCTGAGAATATAGGGTGTTCTTAGGGTGAATTATTTAAGCAGGTTGACATACACTCATGCATACTGACGGGAATCATGGAGTGAACAGATCGATGTACCTGCATCCGCTGTCTCACCTCTTCCCTAATTCTCACCCGCCTCTCTGCAACAGACACGCTAATTAGACTATTAGGAACAACTAAAGTCAGATTAAAGAAGGGGATAATTGACTGTAGTGGCAATGGTGGCAAAGTCAGTACGTTTCTGTTCAATGAAGGAGAACCTGTGAGAACAAACAAAGTCTTAACTAGTGATTCCACTCTGCTATACAATTGTATCAAAATAGAATCAAATATTGTATAATTACCAGTTACATGCGTGATTCCAACTTCACACATTTCTGTCCCCACGTGCCAGACAACCCTCCTACTAGCCTTGTAATGTAAATCTCACCAAGCTCTACACTTAACGAGACCCATTTTTTTGCTTACGAGTCGGAGGATATAGCTCTCAGTGAACCTTCGAGAAGGAACAATAGACGTCTGCTGTCACCACTGTGTTGGAGAGCTGTCCTGCGATAAAAGATCACTATCTGCTATATTCACCGGAACACAATGAGTGACATTCTCCTTGCAAGGACCCCCAGATAGGTCCCTGGGAATGCTTCTCTCAGATCAGCTCTACTTCAACTGTGAGAGTTTCATCTGTAAGCGCCCCCATTGCTATGGTCAAATATGAAATAATAGATTAATTTTGCCAGGTACCCTTTACGGGGAACGATTCAGAATTAGATGGGGTATTACGCTTACCAGTGATGGGTCAGGTTCAAAGATCAGGCGAAAGTGCGGGCCCAACCTGGTCCGGATGTGGAGGGCAAAGACGGGCCCGCTCTTGGCCCGGTTTCCGCCAGGCAAACCCCGGCCGCGTCCCACAATACGGGCTCTTTGTGGAGTTCTTGAGCACTGCTTAGCGGTCCCCCGCCCCTCCTGCCGCAGAGGATACTGGAAGTTGCAGTTCAGGGCCTCACACAAACCAAACAGGAAGAGTAGCGCATACCACGCTATGGACATCCTTGCTGTGCTCTTAAGTGCTGCTTGGGGATACTGGAAATTGCAGTCCAGGACATTGCACGACCCAAACAGGAAGAACAGTGTGTCCCGCACTGTGGGATTTTTGTGGCGATCTTAAGCGCTACTTGGCAGTCCCCCACCACTTCTACTGCAGGGTATAGTTAATATTGCTTTCCAGTGTTTCATGTGGCCCAAACAGGAAAATTAGTATGTTTCAGTCATTTAAGATTTTTTAATATTTATAACTGTTTTATATAGCAGAGGCTTAACAACATAGGGGTTTACAGAGCTGTAAAATAAACAAGATTTCATTAAAATAGATAAGCAAGATCACAATCCGGTATAAAATAAAGAATGTTTTGTGCTACAGTGTACAACAGAAAAACACAAAGTATATATAACCTTTGTAGGTCTTGGTGGACTAAAATTATATTTAGCCATTTCCAGAAACATTCTAAGGGGTGAGATATACATTACGAAAGTAGGTGACAACACACATTGAAGTCTAAATGGCAGGGCTTTACAAGTCTTGAACTACACATTGAAGTAAGTGTGCTCTATTGCAGGTTACGCTCAGACATGCAAAAAAGGGCAAGAAAATGCAGTTCAATCACTGACAAGACTGCACAACCAGGGCGCTGTTCTACAAATCAAGGAAATATAAATAGTGATAAACTACATGTGCCCTTAAAAATGCACATCAAGATTGATTTAATTTACTAAAACACAAAAATAACAACTATCTCAATGTATAATAAAACGTGTTAAATAAAAAGAAGACGGGACAGATAAAGTGTACATTTCCTGACAATAGTTTATCTCCTTAAGAGACTATACTTGTGAATACACAAGAATTGTGAAGGAAAACATATACTGCTTGTCTCAGATTTATAATTTAGATATGCCAAACACAGAACATTTAATCATTCGTCTTTTTAGTTACATGTTTAGAAAATGTTACTGTACACAAAATTCAAAAATTTGCATTAAAATAGTTTTAACATTTACAACTTTAGTAACTTCACCACCTGCATGATTAACAACAAAGGCTACGAATTTATAATAATGTTGTTATACTCTCATAGCAAGTGAGCACAGACTGCATTTTGTGAAACTGTTACTCATATGTTCTTAGTGCTGTTGCTCAGACTTGCCAACTCTTCACTTGAGCTATCCAAATATTCATGCCTCCTTTTACCAACTTTCCCAAGAATTAATGTACGGCAATTGGCTATCAGAGCCTAATAAAGTGTCACAGGTATTTGATGCAGAAATTATAATTATAATGGAATGAAACTGGCTATGTAGTGCCCAAATCATTGAACTTTTAGGAGTATGGCTGCTGGTTTCTATTCTACCTCAAAGGTGAGTGCACGGATGTTTTCAAGTATTAATATACCTTGCGCACGGGATTAGTGAACACCAGTAGAAATCTTCTCAAATGTCGGAAAGCCTGAAAACTACCAGATTTTCACTTTTGTTCTTTAGGAAAAAGTACAACATTTGGCAAAAATAAAAACAAAAAACAGGCTATAGAGGAAATTAGTTAAATGAACAGGGAATAAATAGGATAATGAACCCCAGAATTGTAACTAAAATATTTCCAAATGATTTGATGCCACCTGGTAGCAATACTTGTCTATTTTGTTTTGCTCAGTTAAATGGGGAATCTGAATTCCTAAAAGACTATTTGCAAGTGCTTAATAATCTGTTTAAAAACATCACTTGTCTGGCATCATGCTAAATGGCCATCATGTTTAGAGAGGCATTTTTTAACGACATAAAATGCAATGTACTAGTTGTAAAGATGTTTGTCTTTGCAAAACTCATAAACATGTATCAATAATGAACCATTCTTAAAAACTAAAAAACACTTTAAAATAGTTAATAACTTTTTATATTCTTTTTAGCAAATGGGGTACTCTTTAGATATTGTTATATATTCAGCAATGCATATTCCACTGGCACTTAAAATAAAAGTTTAAAAGTATAAATTAGCTCTTCAAATGATATATCCGATGGTATACATTTCACCGTGGCATGCACGCATTTTCACAAATGAGAACTCTGAGTGGTGAGGATTAGTGAGGAAAACTTATCATTGTGTGCTCCAGGAAAATTACCTAGCAAGTGTCCAAATGAATATAATGCTGCACGAAAAATGTCTAAAGTCACTCCCTTCAGCCATTCCTGCTCGCAAAAACACAGAACCAGCATCCCTTATGAATAAAAGGTGAAGTATGCGCCTTGATGTTAAAGATTTTACTCTGAACGTGTTCTTTGTTTCCTCGCTTCAAGAATGAGAAGTGTAACCAAGAAACCATTTTTTAGCTGTAAAGGAGAATTGTAATTAAACATTTAATCGGAAGCATACGTGCTCTCCCCAAAGCCGAAATGAATCTCTCACGTTTCCTCCTACCTCACACTATTAAATACAGACTACTTGTTGTGCCACAACTAGTTTTAGAAAGGGGTGAAGATAAGAAAGGTGCACGTAAAGGGAGGTTCTAATCTTCTTTGCGTGACGTAACTGAGCGTTAAATGAGTGTGGTGATATTTCTAAATGTACCAACCCAATTAAAGCAGTCCTTTATTTTTTACTTCTTTGCATTCTCATTCTTGAAGTTACTTTTACTCCCACGCGAACTACAAGTATTAAAGGCAAAGGAAAGCAACAACAGGGTTATAATGATAAATTTCACAAAAAATATGGCATCTTTAAATACAGGCACAAAAAAGAAGCATCCACTACTGCATGTATAAAAAATGAGACTAATGGTATTTAGGATTTACAAAGCAATTTAGTTATTGTTAAAATTGTAAAAGCAAAGACAAAAAAAGGAGAAAAAACGACTTCAAAATGCTCACACCCGATACGAAAAATCTTGAGCTCACTTGCATAATTAAGATAGAAATCCTAATCTTGCATTCCAAAAAGTGAAATTTTACTGGCTCTCAGATACTTAATAGAGCCATTCTATAATTCGCCTTACGCAAACGAAATTTATATAAACATGTGCGAATAAATGGCAGGCGTGCTTCATGAGGACAGAAACGGCGTATTGCCCCGGCTGGAGAATAGAGGTGTATTGGGTTGTGGGCAAAGGCGCGGCGGGGACCGTTCAACTGCACCGGAGGAAGCCGGAAGGGAGCCCGGCATAAACCCTCACAAACACAACTTGCCTGCCAACGGGTGCAACATGTCGCGCGCTCTGCTGCCACCTCGCGGCTGCGCGCGGGCGTCGCACGTAACCGGAAGTGAAGCCGCGCGAGCCGCGCGCAGGGCTAGGTAGCAGGAAGGAAGGAATCCCTGGAATGCTCCGCGCGCCTGACGCTCTCTGTCGGGGACTGAGGCGTCCGTTAAAGCGACTGCGTGGCCCCGCCACCCAGGCCCGACGCTGTCTGTTTACCAAACACAGCTGCTTGTTGTCATTTCGGATTGTGTCAGAAGGAATGGAACTCAGCTCCAGCCCTGGTTTTATCTCCTGCTCCACGGTCTGTTTTTATGGTCTTGCAGCACGGGTTTCTTTTTATTTGGAGCCAAGGTACCTGTGGAGCTCCTGTCTGGGAGATACGGGTGGGGGTAGGGGAGGTTATTCACGGCTCTGAATACCCAAACGTCAATGAAAGACTATGGGTGTGGTCTATAGTATCTCCAAACATAAGTAATTTAAGTTAAGTACTCTGAACAGGCTTGGGTACCGTACCTAATAAATATAAATCATTTCTCCATGATCAAAGGGCTGCCGTTATATTTCCCAAATATTACTATTGTTATGTTCGTATGTTTATTCCCATTATAGAATTGAAAGCCTGCTTTTGTGTTTTTGTAACTGAGAGATAGGATCTTCAACTATTTCATATAGCGCTCCGGCATTATCAATAGTATAGCAAGGGAGGCAAGTGCTCCATTGCACGCAGAGTCTTTAATTGCAATACCAGGATAATGGTATTGCAATTAAAGACAGTCTTAACTGGGGTGTAGTAGGATGTTCACACTTCTTTGACTACCACCTGCTGCAGCATTATTGGCACTATGGGTGGCCCCGCACCGTGACCTAAGTACCCGTATGCCATAGTAGAAAAACACAGAAACATATTGCCAGAAATAGCTTATTACAGAAGCAGGTGGAAAGAATGGGTTTTTATAGTTGTTGTATTATTTGCGGGGGGGGGGGGGGAGCGGCGGCCAGTGTTGTGCAGTACGCTTTTATATGTGTAAACGAGGGGCTTAGATGCATCTGGCTGTCATCGCTATACAAAATGCAAATTAAACCAAACAAGTTTTACTTCCTGAAGTAGTACTATTGTAAATTGTAAAACATACTAACTTTAAGTTGAGCCTTAGAAATATAACATAGATGTGGGTAGGAAACCCCTATAAATTAGATAATACTGATAATTACTTTTTATAGATGGTTTAACAAACGGAAAAATCGGTGCAACAATGGACACGTGTTAACTAATGTGCATATATAGCTGTTCGATTAATTCCCTCTATTATTCACTTTTTCGTAAAGTTCTTTTTTTGCAAAGGGTCACTTCAGTGTGGCAAAGCGGAAAAGCCCATATCGGACCCGCATAGCAAGAACCTCGTGTTGACAGCGCAGGTGCGATGCATTCCCGCCTGGCTGATGCTGTTATTTTAGGCACTCAGCCAGTTCATGTAACTACTAGAAACTGAAAGTGGTTCTGCCTCAAAGACCCACCCAGCTGCGGGAGAGAACACAGGAAGCCAGCAGAGGGGGCTGGGTGGGGCCGTTCCCCTGCAGCCGCAATTGAGATCCCTGGCAGGAGACTTTTGTGTGTGGTTTAAACACATCAGATGAGTCAAGCAAGTGAGATTAAAGTAGCAGCTCAGGGCAAGAAAAATGCGTGCCGGGGCCGGTGGCCAACGGACCGAGCATTGCTTTTTCCTGCAGATCACATGGTAGGGCTGCGGCTGACAGGAGCCCCGGTTTATTAGTGACTGATCTGGCAGGTGACCCGCACCCTGTCCCCAGAGCCCGGGAGAGTTAATGATTGAAAGTCTTCTGATGGAGAGATGCAATCACTCACTCCTAGCGCCTCCCCAGAGCTGGCTGCAACTGCAGCCGCACAAGGGGCTTTCCAGCTTCGGAATTCTTTCAGGAGAACATCACAGAGCTCTGGCTTTCATCTGTGCACCACTTACATACAGCCCACCACCTACAGGCCAGACGCAGCAGGCGCACCACACAAAGTGCGATGTTCCGTCCAGGGACTGGCGAAAGGAATGCGGGCAGGTCCAGCGCCGTCTGTCCTCGGGGAGGTGCTTGCTTGTTCTTCTGCTTCAAAAAACATTACAGTATTATCGCAGAGCAGATGCACATATGTGCTAAAGTGCTGTAGTAATAAAGCATTCCAGTACAGATTATAAATTCAGGTACTGTGCTCTAAAATAGTAGATGATTTGTGGACACGCGCTCCAATTAACAGGGTAGCAGAAAATTACAGGGAATGTCCAAAGAAATAACCTCTACACCCTTCTAGCAAATCGAGAGTGAGGCATTATAATGGAGGCATGCAACTCGACCGGCCCTGATAAATTTAAATAATTTTTGTATCTAGCTTCGCTCCTATCCCAGGTTCTTCACCTTCAATAGCTATCTTGTTTGTCTTGTACAAGTGGACCATGCAGGACAGGATCCAGCTTTGGACACCAGGTAAAACTTATGCCCACAGCACATGGATTGTTTAGCGCTATGTGTTCAAATTAGTCCACCCTTGCACCATTTAATGGGCATTAGCGTTCAGCTGTGCCAGCTAGTGGCCAAATAAGTGTACTGAGACCAGGTGAGAAGAGGGCATCAAGTTTCCTTTAAAAAGAAGGATGGTTCAGCACATCTTTTCCTAGCAATTGCTGGTATGGGTCATTGGCGCTAGGGAAGGACAAGCAAGCAGAGCCTGTATTGACAGGACTCTTGCAGCTCAAGCAGATATGCACCTGCAGAAGGATCTCTCCACACTGGTGGAAGAAGTGCAGAGCACACAAACTAACCTTGGTTGAAAAAGGGACACATAGACATCATCCATAGCACTAAGTGAGCTGTCCAGCTTTTCCCATCCAACTCATGGTACCGTGTGAAAGGCTTCTTGTTCCCTGTGTGAAAGTATAAGATATCACAATAGTTGTGGTGGCCACTACCATGCAGAACAAGATTACACATCCTGTTCCTCAGAAAGGGTACCAAAGCAGAGGAAGCAGCAGGGGATCCATATAAGGGATGTGAAAAGTGAGGAGAGCAGATGAAATATCAAGGTGTATGTATCCATAAGCAGGGTCACTGGAATTATGCGGCAGGTTAGAGCCAAATTATGCAGCATGGTTGAGTAAAAGGGGAGGCAAGTAAAGGCAAATCATGCAGTGTAATGCATCACATTTTTTTGATAGTATTACTTCATTATTTTGTAACTTTTACACGTTAAAATTGTTTGGGAATTGGTTTGCACCTCATTAGTACCAGTTTACCAGCAAAATATAGCAAAACCAACCAGTCAACCTTTGCTAAAGAACTTCCACTGCACGGCACCACGTGTCACTATGTCTTTAGTAACTTTTGAGCCGTTTGAGTTACAATTTATTTTTGTTAAAATCTGCAGATTATGCAGCAGATGAGGGACTATGTGGCAAATGCAGGAATTATATAACTATGCGAAAACACTGCACAATTACATAATTCCAGTGACCCTGTCCATAAGTACCTGATGGGAAGAAACACCAGTACATCAGACAAAGATCAGATGTTCCCACACTGACAATGGCAGCAACATCAAGACAATCATTCCAGAGTAAGGCAAAATCCTTAGATTGCTCTGCTGAGTTACTATGACTTGAACCATATTGTGAATGGAATAATCTTCATTTTCGAGCATACTGGCAAAACTACCCACAAGAGGGTTTTGAAACCTAATTCTCCAGTACTCTTAAGAGGGACATTATTAAATCAAACCTATGAGCGTTGTCGACAGAAGATGCTTTGCTGGACTTCCAGAGTGACAACTGTGGAACTGGTGTTGAGCAGAGCATGTATGGTAAGCAATTTCTCATTGTTCAAGCATTTTATGGACTATTGCAGCTCAGAAAAATGAAAATTGTGGATACTGACTGAAGATTATGCAGAACCACTCTAAACTGTTATTGGTTGTGGCCAATGATGGGTCAAAGGCACATTTTTTTGATATTGAAGCAACAGTGTTGGATAGGCAATATAAGAGATGACAAAAGGAAGAATTTCCTGACTTGCTATCCATTCACTAATCCTTTGATGCACAGAATGAGGCAGATGAAAGCAGATACAGGTCCCTTTTCCAAGGAAATACAAATCTTTTATCTGTACGTATACCTCCATCATTTTTAGGGGCGGTACAGCATGGTGGTTGTATCACAACTCGAAGAGAGCACTCCACCTCAGCATAAAAAGAAAATAAAGTATTATCATTCAATAACTTTTGACAGTTCCTGACCTCAACCAAGTGGAGTTTCTCAAGTTGGCTATACCTGGTTTAGAATCAATGGTTACAGGTGATGAAATAGTGGCTACACATTAGACTTCATATTGCTCTCTCCTAATTCAGGTGGCAGAGTAGAACCAACTACAGCCGAGCCAAACAAACATGAAGCTCTGGTGCAAGATGCACAGGCGGTAATGGAAAGGGGAAACCTAACTCTAGTCACAACAGGTGACGTATTACAAGGATGGCACTGAATTACATTTTATGGTGGTCAAAGTAAAAGGGAAATAAAGACTTGTTCGAAAACCAACCAATTCAACCACTGTAATTAAAGATGGAGAAGCTGCAAAAACATATTGATTAGGTCATCATGCAAATTCTGTTCTAAGGGAATCTCTGGGATATGCACCCACAACATTCCAATCTCAGATTAGTGTTTATGGGTCTCATTCCCTGATGTGAGTATTCAGTACAAATTATCCAAGAAGATGGTTTCAGCATACCTTGGAACGAGTGCGTCTCTGAAAACCACCAACACCAGCCTACATGTAGATGCAAGCCTCAAGGGTATGGTTAAGAGATTGATCAAATAACTCAAGGCCCACAGGCACAGGAGGAGCCATAGCATTACTGAAAGTAGATTAGACCTTCATTGATGTAAGTGGCTCGGAAATGGTTTGTGCTGCTTCTCAAAGAGTTGTTCAGTATGGCTCACCATAGACCCCTAAGTACTTTGGGAATAGGGTGCTTTTTGTATGATGGACTTCCCTGGTACAGGGATTTTAAGGGAGTGGCAACTTCCACTCTAATGGTCAAATTAATGCAGACCAAAGAAAAGCCTCACAGTACTTCCACGAGAAGCTCTACTCGAAAAGAATGAAAAATCTCCCTTGGAAAGGATAGTTTGTGTCTCGACATTTTGCCCGAATTCAAACTCCTTGAAGAAAGTGATCAATCAAAATTGGCACTTGATAAAAAATCTAGACCATTCCTTAAAACTGAATCCACTTTTCGCTTTCAAGAATGACCGCAGCATTGCAAACCAAGTTGTAAGAGCAGCGATGCCAGCAATTAAACAAAATACCGTACGAGACTATGTAGGTCTCCCACCAATATAGGGTCACCATAAATGTGGAACTTGCATTTGTTGCGAGTCCACCGAAGAAGGATCATTGTTTGTCCATAATTCCATCTTTTGGAAACATAAATCCTTTACCAACTGCAAAAGTAAAAATGTGATTTATGGGATTCGTTGTTCCTGTGACCAATTGTACATAGGAAAAACGAGCCAAGAAATAAGAAGAAGGATTTCACAACACAAATCGCGGATTAATAAAAATGTCCAAACTGCACCACTGGTTAATCATTGGAGAAATCACAATCATCCAATAAAAGATCTAAAGTGGACCGTAATTTCAAAAGTAGAACAGGATGTAAGAGGAGGAGATCTCGAGACCAAGCTATCAAGAAGAGAGGCTATGTTAATAGTCAAATTTAACACAGCTACCAATGGATTGAATGAGCTCTCAGAACTGTACAATCTGAGATAATTGCTGCATGACTGCAAATACTGATATCCTATGAGAATAGAACCTGTATTCGCAATTAGATTGCCACTTCCGATAGGAAAATCGGTATTGTTCACAGCCTAAATTGAACAATAAAGTTTTTTAGATCTATTCAAGAAATGCTATATGAGGTGATTGTAAACTAAACCGTTTATAATCAGACCATTCACAAGAACGAGAGAAGTCTTTTTTAGATACGAATTGGTGAAATTCCAAATTTGCAGTGTTTGTTTCATTCGTCCCTACGGCACGCAAAGAACTACAATTCCCATGAGGTCAAAGATGGGGCCAATACGTACCATTTAAAACGCACGTAATGAGACGCGCTCACCGCGGCGTCTGACACTTCCGAAAATAACATGCAATGTCGAGATTACCAAGTTACGTGGAAACCTGTATTCTAAAATATGTTGAGCTCTACTTTCGATCAGACAGCATTTGAATTAAAACGAGGCCCGTATTTATATCTTTTCAGTTGGCAACAATGTGTTGAATCAACAGATGCGAGTGTAATTACAGCCTAAAGTAAGAAGAGCGATATTACTGCGTTAAGGTACTTGTCCCTTTCAGCAGTTCCATGTAACATCGTAGAACCCAGTATAACATAGAAACGGGTCAAAACTTTTCTTTTGCATTCTTTTCCATATTTACGATACCAGTTGGAAATAAGAAAGCACTTTCCACCTCGAAAACGGATTTTCTATAGAAAACGATCAGAACAGCGATTGAAACAAATAAAAGACACGTTCTATCCCTCAGAAGACACACATAATGTAAGTAATGAAGGATGGTATTTGAGCGAATGTGAGACTATATTAGTATTTAGCATTTGATGTTGATTTTCCCTTCTTGTCTGTCTGGTTGTGTCTTTTCAGACTCAGGCAACCACTGGGTTCTAGATCGGCTGATCTATCCATCACTAGACTGAGGTAAAGAAATTCAGACCATTGGTTGTTTTTTGCAAAAAGAGAATTGAGGTATCCAGGTATACTGAAAAAGGTTTTTGTTTGTGTTTCAGTCTACAGGTCCTAATGAGAGCCCCGGTATTGGAAGGGGTTCGAAACGCGTAGACCTTGTCTTTTGGCCATAAGAATTAGAAATTGTTTTGAAAATATCATACATAGTGACGACTTTGTTTAGTATTATTCTATGGTCTTTATGAAAAAAGAACATTTTTAGAATTGTTTAAATGCAGTTTTTGATTGATGAGAGTATGTTTGTCTGAGACTGTACAGTTCGGTGTGATTAGTGAATGAGATATGAAATGAATGACAAGAATGGTTGGAGTATGGTATGAATGAGAATGTAATTTATACATGTTTGCAGTCATACATTTTTGTATATATGTTTGAAGTTTCGAAAAAAACAAAAAATCAAAAACTGTATGGTGTATATAAAAAAGAATCAAGAATTGATTGATTAAATTGACGGAAAAAGTGGTCAACAGGTTCATGTTGTTTTCATTCAATGTGCTACCTCGCAATTAGTAGCGCATAGAAAGATAAGTATCAGTATTGGCATCTTTGTTATTTTTTATCTGATTGGTGGCTTGTCCTTACTGATCTAAGCCCAAACCCAGTTTTGGTGTAGCTCACATTACTTCTGAGCATTAGAATCACTTCCCTGTGGTGCTGCCGAGGTACTGACCCATTAAAAGTACTGCTAAAGAGTAGAATTACTCACCAAAACCATTGCAATAACACAGAGAAATGTGGATACTGGCAACTTATTAAGACTGCAGTACTGAAGAATGGCAGCATTGTCGTTTGGACCTTATTGCTGACACCTGCAACAGAATATGGAAAAGGGACGTACTGTGGCAAGAAAAATAAATTAGACATGAATTTGCACCTGGATGAAGGAAAGAATATATGTGCATTACGGGAGAAAATCTCATGGGATGCTACATATTCACAGTTAATGCACCTGAAATAAAGGTATCTCCTGAGACAGTAAACAAAGAGACATTCTTTCTTTCAAAACTAGTTAAAATAAGACAGTGGTTTGCCATGTCAGAAATAGATGGCACCAGTTAAACAAGAAAACGTGCTTAATATTAGTGATCATTTGACGAGTGTGGCCCTCTATAGCGTGCTTTGGTAAGATATAATAACACACTGATTTGTGATGTGGAAAGAGACAACCCTATCCCTTGTGACACAAAAAGGCACAGACTGTGTTCCACGCCTCGAAAGGCTGCAACATCTACTGCCCCAGGCTGAGTTCTGCCTGGATACAGGAAGGTGAGTGAGTGACCTTTTGTCCATGAGCCAAGCAGTGATTGGTCCAGAATACAGGAACAGGATGTCCCTTCCCCCTTCTCCGCGCACACACGCATTTCAGAAATTCCTGCAACCTCCCTGCCTTTCATCTAAAGCCAAGACTATTATGTGCTTTGAGTTTGCCACTCCTCCGCAGACACTCGTGCATTGGTCTGTCTATCTCTACAAGTTTTCTCTATTTTTGCAAATCTTATTCGACTTCACCAAGTGCCATAGCCTTGCCATGGGGATACTGAGGGCGTATATTCGTATATGTATATTAGAAGTGGTGAACTTTAGTGGGGCATGCCCTGTGACCTCCGAGGGAGTAGTAAATGCCAGCGCGCAGCCACGGGCACATGGCTCTGCTGGCCAGCATGACCGCGGCGTCTTTGAGAATGCTTACTAGGTATGGCACGTGGCATGCCATGTAGGCACATTACAGGGACCGGCAACGACTTGGTCTGGATGTATGTATCTAATTATTGAATCCCCCACAGGGTCTAACAGGCTGTAGGGGCATGGCAAATTGTACGTAATGTTAAGCCAAACAGCACGGGGCGATTTGTGCAGGAAAGGAATAAACGCCGTGGAGAAGTGCGGGAATAATACAAACATTTGACCCCGTTTCACATCATGATGCTGGAGGCTAACATTTCATTTTGTTACAGACTTTAAAAGTTATGTTAAACAAATCAAACGTGCATTGTCCAAGAGTTCCCAATATTGACACGAATATATATATATTAATATATATCACACATATATATGTATTTACACACACAGACATGTATAGATATCGTGTCGTGTCATTATTGGAAACTCTTGGAGAATTCACATATATAATAACATTTTAACTTTTCATTCTACATGAAACTGCATAAATATAACACATGCACAATTTGCCCTGCCCTGGAATCCAGTTAGATAAGGCTGCTTTCCCGAGAAGAAAGATTATTCAATTAGAAAGTAAATGTTCAACAATGAAACATTGACGGAAAATCAAACCTTTCAAGCTAACCGACAGGGTAGCTGGCTGGAGGTGATTCACCCACACACGTGGGAACCTGCTTCATGCTTATGGCACTCAGACAAACAATGGAGGGAGGGGTGGCTGCAAGGGAGCGAGGCAAAACTCCACCGAAGCTGCAAGGCTGAGGCACGGGTGGAGGTAGGGCACAGGCAAGTACTCCAGAGACACAACTATCCTGACCGACACACATGAACAGAGAAAACTAAGACAACGGACTTACATTTTAAATCCTCCAAAATATATGTACACATGTAATCCACAATGTCAGTGCGAAAAATGTCACCTTCCGCCCGTAGATGTAACTATAGTGCAGGAGGTTCAGTGATACCGGGTTCAAAAATGAGAGGGGCCTACTACGCCACAAATTTCAATTTGGATTACCCACTCTCTGTGCTTGGGGCACATTTCCTTGCGTGTATGAGGGTTGAAAACACCATTTCTGCACTAATGTTTCCACCGACCTTTGGTCTTGCAGGGTATTGGGTGCCTTAAAAAATACATCTCAGAACTGAATTAACTGGAGCCTCAAAAGGAGCATGTTAATGACCCCATTGAAAGTAATTGTCAGCTGTGAGTTATTGTGAAAAGCATGTGTTAAAGGCAATAGGCTTTAAGGATGGACGGTTATTGCACTGTGCTGAAGACTGTAGGCATGTATTTAGTTACGTGGAATTTCAAAGATTACAATAGTAGGGCAGGGTTTTGATGTTGGTGATCCATCCGAATAAACTATGGGGATAGAAGATGCGCACTACAATAATTCTTGTTAGGTTCTTTTATGAGAGAGTAGTTTGCCTCGCCAACTGCATTTTTGTTTACATTCGAACTATTATAACTGTATACACATTGGTTGCTTTCTGGAAAGCTTATGCTCAGTACTCTAGGCCAGAGTTGATTATGCTGCCAAACCAGAGTCGATTGTGCTGCCAAACCATTGAAAGGTGATAGGTATTTAAGGGCAGATTGTTGTAACCCCGTAGCAGCCATACTAGATATTTGAAACTATGATTCCCTCTGTACAATGCCTGTGCAAGACGGACACCCACTGCTGTGTTTAGTTTTGTTATTGCAAGCATATACTCTCTATGCTCAGGTGGTAGTGTGTTTTCTTTTTTCTACTTGTATTCTTTTCATCTATCTTGCATATGTTGCTGAGCTGTGTGTGTTTTATTTAGATTTTATCAGAGAATGAGTGCAAGAATGAGTCAGAGGATGAATGAATTAATGCAAAAGTGCAAAGCTCAGAGACAGAGTGCAAGTATGATGATTTATTGCGTACGTAAACTCATCAATGACACAAAAAGGCACTTTATTTTATCATCCAGACCTATTGGCATGGTAAATGTTTGGTTACACTGTAGGTGCAACATAAAATGTAACTTATAATTGTGATACCCTACGTGTTATTTAATGTATTTGGTTCACCAAAATATTTAAATTTTTGGTTTATTGCATTTTTATTGTTTAGGAAGATTGTGACATGTATTGTCATAAATACAGCGCTAGTCACTAATCACTCTTGTGTGTTCTTTATTTTACTTTGCTGGTATGAAAACTTTCAGAATTTATAGATTTTTGTGTTCCTAAAGTAAAGATGTGTGCACACACTTTCTGAAAGGGGCAACGAGGTTCTGGCTTTTGGTTATAGTTTCAATTATGCAATATTTTTCTGTGTATACCTTTTAAATTAACAACTTAAAATGCACACGTCAGCTTCTAATTTCAATCACAACAATTTACTTTGTGGGCACAGAAAAATGCATTCTGTTCAGAACAGGGACTCTGGCCACAGCGTCTTTATTGTTGTAACCCGCTAAATTATTTTATCAAATGCTTACCGTAAATAAAAATAACAAAAATCCTTATTGGCGTATCCAGTGCCTGTTTTATGATTCGCCCCACTTTCTTATTTTCAGCAGAAAAGAAATCATCAGGAAAGGAACTTCTGTTCTAACTCGCGTAGATAGCGCACCCCTGTGGCAAGTAGAGAGATTACTTCAATATGTGTTCAATAGTTCTTTGTGCAGTATTACGGAAGTGGTGGCTACAATCTACTATATAATATTGCTCTTTATTTGACGATGCATGTAGGTAATGTAATAATAAGGTTATCAGTCAAACCTACCCAGATGTGCACTTCAGTCACAAACACAGCACCCAGCATCACTTTAATGTGATGTAATTTATGGTGACGTAATTATAACGTCACATGGCTTCGCTCTCATATTTAAATGCATAAACACGTTTATTTAACGCAAAAGACTGCTATGCTTAAATTACATTTACACTCAGCTCCTAGAGGCAATGTAGTCCACAAACAGCGCTGCTAAATCTAGAACAAACCAATTTACAGCCTCGCGCGCTCACTGTTATCCACGTATACACTCTTGATGTCACTCGCACATCGTGCTCGCTATCCCTTACTCATAATCTAAGCCACACTCTTAACCACTAACTAATTCTCACAATGACTCACATATTTGCGTACTGAATAGCACTTCCGCTGAGTTTGCTACTTACGATGTGTAGCAGACTGGGGGATGGGTTTTTGGAAGAGCGATTAATATGTGTTAAAGTTATAAACAATTTGAGTTCAGTGCAACGCAAAAACCACTATAATGCGTGAATTGATGTACATTATGGTAGTAACGAGCACTCGACAGGTCAAAGATAGCTAGGAAAAGCTGACCATGCTGCACGCGCTGGACCCTCGTGCGTTTTCTCCTTCCTGGTGAAATTTTGAGAGAGTCCCAGACTATCCCGGAGCGCTATGAATGAGTTCCAAGGCCAGTTCTGCCTTGATCCGCCTAGTAACAGGTCTGCTCCCTTATTGGCCTATGCAAATGTTTCCTCGAGTGGCCCCGCCCAGTGCTTGCCGTGGGCGACGGGGCAGGGAGAGACCTCCTTGAATAAGAGGCACATTTTCAGGGAGTGTGGGTGATCAGTGCTCGCTGCCACACACAAGCTGAGGAGACCCCGTGGCAGGCGGCAGCGCCTCTCTTTCGGACAGCAGGCGGCCCCTGAGCCACACAGGCAACTTTATGAATGGAGGCTGCGAGTTTATTGTTTCAGTCAGTCCATGCACGCGTGGCCACCTAAAGCACTGTTCAATACACTGAATGAAAGTGTGCACCCTACCTTTCCGGCAAATTACAAAGTTGCATGTAATACGGACCTCGGTCGCAATGATGAAAGATGTATATTATTTGCGAGACACGTGCATCTCATTTCATCCTGATCTTATGCACACGTGTATGTAATCTGGTGGATGTATGTCCATGCGCTACTTTACATATGAATAGGTTTAGTGTGGATATTACCCATGTACATATATAGGTATATTGCTGCAGATATGTATATATATAAATATACATGGGTCCTAAGAGTTATTTCCCAAGAGAGTTTGTACTGGTTTCAAGAGCAGACGAGAACCCGGCGATGAAATGGCACCCTCCTAGATTCTAAACCGTTCATATTTCTCCCCTGTCGACCCCCACACATAAATTCCCTCATGTTTAACTGTGCGCACGCTTAGTCATTTTTTTGACATCGCAATGGGTGTGTTTAAAGGGTGTAACAATCACCGCACGCTATATAGTGCTATCTCGCTGCCAGCAGAAGAACAGGCTAGAAAAGTTTGTGTAGGCAAGGGAGAACCCTCCCCCACTAGGAGACACCTCCGAGAAGCTGGTTGTTGAGCATGCAGGCACATGGCAGCCAACACACCAGGCGGCGGCTCGGCCGCATGTTTCGTGACACTAGTAAAACTGCAGCTAGTAAAAACTGCACACCGTTGCAGCTAACTGAGAATGTGTTGTTTGCAAAGCCCCCCCCCCCCCCTTGCAGATTACATTATGTAGTTTGTAGTTGTGGTTCATAGGGTATTTTAGATGATCTTTTCCTGTTCCCTCTGAGGGTTTAGCTCAGGAAACGGAAGTTACTGACTGTGTTGGTGGCAGCTGTGTATTAGATAGATAGACAGACGGGCAATTGCTAAAACAAGAAACAAAACTCACTCGCACCAATAGGCTGTGAAATATCACTTTAATTTCATGGTACATTGCGGGAGCTCCGTACCGAGGTTCAACTGTGCACCAAGTGTAATAATACAATGCATAAAGTTTCTTCTGGACAATGTGGGCTCGCTTCATCAAGTGCACACGAGGCACACATGGGGAATACATGTATTAGCGCATGGCTTGCATTGATATGTGGGCCTGCGCACGGGCAGGAGGAGACGAGCCTAGCTCCCTCCTTTAAGAGACATTTGCATGAGCCTCGAGCTTCTGTTGCAGTGGGAGGGCCCTGCCTGGGACGTCCCTCCGCCCCTCCACCCGGCGTCGGCTTTGATGTGAAGCACTGGAGGGCCGTGTGGGCCTGCCGCAGGAGGAGACTTGAGCTGAGAGCTGGGCAGAGCCGGAGCCTCCAGAGGGCTCCAGCAGCGGAAGCAGCAGCAAGCATTGAACGGAGCTCTCTCACCCACAGGACAGCACGGGCACCCCCAGACCCCAGGCACCCACCCCCTCTCAAGAGCAGGCAGGCACCACGCGCCGGGGGAGACATGGAACATCAGCTGCTGTGCTGCGAGGTGGAAACCATCCGAAGGGCTTACCTGGACCAGCACCTTTTGAACGACAGGGTGCTGCAGACCATGCTGAAGGCGGAGGAGAACTGTCCCCCGTCCGCCTCCTACTTTAAGTGCGTGCAGCGTGAAGTGCAGCCCTACATGCGGAAGATCGTGGCCACCTGGATGCTGGAGGTTTGTGGAGCAAGGGAGTGCACGTGCCACATGACTGCCACCCAGGTCGAATCACCCTGCCCGCTGCCCCCCACAATCCAAGAGTAACATTATAAACACACACTTATGTTAAGAGCGCCACCAAACTTTCAGACGTGTGGAGCAGACCCTTTGCACCTCTCCTTAGCCTGACCCCCTTATTAAGACCTGCTTTGGAAGCAGGGACTACACCCAATGCCCTACACAGCCTCACCCCTCAGAAACCGGGTCTGGAAATAACCATGAATTTATTTTTAATGTAATACCATGTACACGTATGCAGCGCTCCCCGTGCCAGTATTACACGCCATCTTTGATGACTTCTTCTTTCCAAGAAAAAGTTTGCTCCCAATTCTGTAAAAGTGGATAAATGTTTTTTTTGGGGGGGGGGGGCTTGTATTGGGGTGTGGGGGTCCTCCCTAAGTGGCCCTGTGTTAGAATAGCCTGTGCCCCATTTCAAGGGGACTTTCCGTTGTTGAAGGCTGCGTTCTCAGTCCTTACAAGCAGAACATGCTTGTTTGGACTAAACTTGCAAGGTCGCAAGTCCAAAGAAGTTCAAAATGAAGACCCCCTTTGAGGATCCGACTCTTGGACCCAGCTCAGTTTGAGCTCCACACTCAGGGGTACATTTTGATGGGTCGGATGTGACTGTTTCTGACTTTGAAATATTTTTTATTAATTTTTGAAACTTCGGCGAGCTCCTTCCATGCAAATGTCGCATGCTTTCGGCAGGGACCCGGGGGGCACCCGAGGGCCTTTCAGATTAGGGGGACCCCTTGCCCTGACCCCTCCTTAAACACCACGGCTCGGTAGAGCATCGCTTGTAGTACATTTTCATGTGATTTTGGGGTTCTGACGTATTTTTTTTATATTTTTAAATATTTTTTGAAAAGATGACGTTGGAAAATGTGACTTGAGAAGAGGAGGATTAGACGCCACCTTTGTATAGAGTGCAGCGCACACTGCACCCAAACTGCATTGGAAGAAATTACCTTTAATAGTTTTTTTCCCTTATTTGCTCTCTTGCATGGCGAACTATTAATTTAGCCGTAGAAAGACACCGTACAACTTTTTAGAACTTTTTTACTTCTGCTTTCCCCTGTGAAATAATGCATTTATACAATTGCCCTACCATATTTTCAACATATTCATTCTCTTTTTTTTATTTCTATACTCCTTACGTGTCAGTTTCATATGCAATGCATACATATACTCTTTTTATTTTATTTTCAGGTTTGTGAAGAGCAGAAATGCGAAGAGGAGGTGTTCCCATTAGCCATGAATTACTTGGACAGATTTTTGTCGGTGGAACCGCTGAAGAAAAACAGATTGCAGCTGCTGGGGGCTACCTGCATGTTCGTGGCCTCAAAAATGAAAGAAACCATTCCTCTAACGGCGGAAAAACTTTGCATTTATACTGATAACTCCATCGGACCCGACGAATTAGTGGTAATTCGCAGCTTGATTAACCATATACTGGAGAAATGTGTTAAAGTGTTAATATGGCTTCATGAATCGAAGTTTGATAAATAACCGTGGGAAGCACCCCTCCCAGCGCAGTGGTGGCACGTGGAGTCTTATTATATGGCCATTTAATAATAAGGAACTACGCCGAAGGCTGGGTTGTCCCGACAAGTCAAGAATGGTCCAGTGTTTCTTAAAATGGTGCCACCATGTGTCTTTGGGGTAATATTTGGTTCTGTGTCCCCCGATCCAATCGTCATTTTCTTCTAGAAATAGAACTGTGAAAGTGGAACCGCGCACGTGATGATTAACAAGCCCTTTCCCCCTTCACATCCTGCTCCCGGGTTCTTCACAAAGCATTAAGTCATACAACGAACCCCCTCCGCTGGAACAATGCACCTCGTTGACGTGAATGGCCGAGCGCTGGGCGATAAATAAGCCTCTCCTCCCCTCTAGCGGCCGAACAGGTTATTGCAGGGAGGACAACTTTTTCACACGATAAAAAAAGTTTGGCCGCGAAGGTTCTCTCCCTTCTTTGCTAAAAAGGTGTCTATATTCTTGCATGGAGCTTTTCCGTCATCTTTCACTAAATTACCTCCGTTTTCATCAGCTAATGAATGTGATACAGCGCTCTTGCGGCTTGTGTTAGAATCATGGGATTGAACTGGCTTTCATGTCTGTGGGTCTCTTGTACATATTTGACTTCACCCCTGGGTACAAGTTGCCTTTTAATCTGGTATTAATTGTTACCATCTATATTAACTAGCTTTACTCTTTCATGTGCACTCTGCTTAAACACCGTACGTTTTCTTAAAATGTAGTCAGATTTTACACATTATAGGTTAACTGTGGCAGAGGTGAATTTTGCAAATATGCTTTCTTCGTTGTCAAAGGTTTGTTTTGCTACCAATGCCTCTGTTCGTGACTAACATGCCCCCTTTTTCTTTCCCCTCACACAGCAAATGGAGCTGTTGACGCTGAACAAACTCAAGTGGGACTTGGCCTCTGTCACCCCTCACGATTTCATTGAACATTTCCTTTCCAAAATGCCCCTCGGCGAGGACACGAGGCAGATTATCCGAAAGCACGCTCAGACTTTTGTGGCACTCTGCGCGACAGGTATGGGCACGCAGCCAGGCATGGCGATGATGATGGTGATGTGTTCACTGTGGGAAATAGCGTCCCCCGTGCTCCCTCCCCAGGGCCCGCCCCCTCTTAGATCCACGTTGGTTAGTCTCAGTGCGTGCCACGAGGCCCTCGTGGCGCGCTGACCGAGCTGCCCACCGCCCTTCCTCAGATGGGACAGTCAGAGAATGTCCCTCTGTTGGTGCATGCCCGCCGGGAACACTGGGCCTGGATTCGCGGTGCCCCCTGTTTGAACTTCTCTGAGCTTGCAGCCATGGTTTGGGGACCCCGGATTTCCAGTCCAGAGGTAAGTTCGTGTAAAGAGCAGACCTGCTGTGCCTGTTGCTCACACAGGTACAAGACAATGAACTATTATTTTGTCTGGAATGCTGTGACCTCGAGAAGCTACTTTTGGAAATGAGCGTGTAAAGGCAATTTGAGCCAGAGGGACATCTTTCAGTCAAAGGGCACTTTTTGTCAAAATCCTTTTATTGCATGTTTTCCATTCATGAAGAAGGGCGACTTTTAAGGCCCGAGGTCAAGAGAATTAGGTAAAGGGTGGTTAATAATCAGAAAGGGCAATGAATGAATGCTTCGGGGAGAGAAGGGGTGTTCCAGGAGCAGTGGGGGAAGGCAGAAACGTGTACTAGAGGTGTTATCCTTTGTCACCCCGCATTCTGCCTCTAACAGTAGTTTCTTAAATTCAAAAAGACATTGGCATCTATGTGTTCCTCGAATGCATTTGGCACATGCACGGCCTGGAGAAGCATTTTCATTTCAGGCTGCTGTTTTTTTCGTGAATGGTATGTGTCTTTGTTAGCATGTTCTCTTCAGTCCTAGTGGCTTGAACACTTCAAACTGGTGTTAAGCGCTATGCATTCATGAATTGTTGTGGGACAGACTCGGCGAATATCGCGTTATTTACCTGCATTTTCGTAGTAACTGAAATGATTACAGTAGTCCTACTGCAGTAAACAGTAGTCAGCAGACATATATATGTGTCCAGGGATGTCATAATTCCAAAGTATTACACTTGCTGAACATGGGTGGTTGACTTCTCGAATTTTGAGAGAAACAGATTTTATGGATTTATGAATTTGTGTATGCTACGAATGGTTTTGTCATGAGATATCTTAATCGCCCCAGTCTGATTTTGGGGGGAGCTGGACATAGGCTAGAACCTAGGGGAGTGGGCACACACATTTCTTTTCTTTTGCCTCCGAAGTTCAGTTATACGTACGCATACTGGTGAGGATGCTGTGTATTAAGACATATTGCGTTCTCCAACGTTTTCAAATGTTGGGCCTTTGGCCTCGGGTCACTGTCTGTCTTGTAAATAGTAGAAACAGACAAAACTATGCACATAAGCTTCTGTTTTATAAACACTATCAATTTTAAGGTTTCAGTTACCAAATTGGCCGTTCTAGAGAAGAAATGATAGCCTTCCAGTCCTTTCAGCTTGAGATTCTCGTCAGTGCCATGCTTCCCGGAAATGTAGAAGTAGCCGGAAGTGCATGTCGTTCTAGGTTCCACATGGGCATTTTCTGCAAAGGTTCCTCAAGTATCACAGGCAACATGTTCTGGGTTTTTGTCTAGCTTGGAGGGAGCTGGGCACGTGCCGCTGTAACTGGAGAGAACCATTGTTGGGCATGCGCGCTACTGACCCCTGCTGGTGGCAGGAGGAACTTCTTGTTGTGTATGGCTACCGCTCTGTTTGCGCGAGACCTTCCTGCTCTTGTCGGCGGCTGGGTTTCAATGGATTGCGTGACAACATTGTAATTTTGGACACTTTTTACCTAGAGTTTTACGATTCGTTTTGGTTCGCATCTGTTGTGCCTACACTGTTTAATGGCTTTACCGTACAAGGGTGGACCTTTTAAGGCCTAGACTTGAAACATGGCGTCTATTGGACTATTTGGGCAGGAATTGCTTATTTGGTCTTTATTTAGCTTATCTGTGTAGTGATACGTTTAGGGCATGAAGACCTAGCGACTGATAAGCGATAATGCACTGTCGGCCAATGTTGTGAACCCTTTTTGGGGATTACGAAACGCCACTGTTGACACGCTTTGTTTCCTAGTAAACTTGTTGGCAGTTTCTGCTTTTCAACCTCCGAGCTCGGGTCTCCTTGTGCGTATTTACTGGTTATTTCTGCAAGCTGGCTCCCGTCACCTGCGCCGCCGCGCTGGCACCAGAGAGTTTCACAGAAGCGGTTCAAAGGTTGGGAGTCTGCTTTCAGTTCCAGCGCTTTGATCCCCCGCCATACTGGCTTGTTGCCTTTTCCCCTCTTCTACAGAATCCTACCCAAAGCTTCGGTTTAACACGGTGGGACACCTACTCCGAAGGGGAACGGGCAGGACGGACTTTACCAACCACTTTGGGCGAAGTGACTTCCTCTTCGCAAAACAGTGGGGTCATATTATCAGTTTGTGGATCACTCTCTGATTGTACCTCCCGAAAGCGACAACTAGTGAAGCGTTTGAATATGATTACATGGCTGGACATTGTAACCAACTCAGCAGAGTTCACTTGAAAGTGGCAAAACTGGCACTAGAGTCGAACTCTCTGTAAACACGAGCAGCATCTCCCTGTGGGAGAGCATTGTCCTGAGATACCTGGACACAACCTGGATGGGCACTATGTGTCCTTCCTGCCGCATGCAAGGCAGCCTGCTTTTTAGGGATGGAAACAGTGGCCACGATAGCGATTTGGAACATAGGGGCTACTGCTCCATGCTTTCGATTTGCCAGATGTCAGCAAGTCCCTCCGGGGAGTTCTTTAAACCCTTCATGATTTCACCATAAATCAACAGATGTAACCAATTCCACAACTTAGAGGGCAAGACCATGCTCTAGGTATCTGCGCCTGACCATAAGATAGAAATATTAGCATTTGTTGATGTTGATTTACTGCAAGTGTCTCGTGGCATGGGACACCCGGGAAAGATCCCTGGACATTGTTCTGTACAGCCATTATAAGGCCCAGTTCGGCTACAAAGGGTGCATGCAAATGAATGCAGTGAGGGGGGGGGGGGTGAGGAGTGCTATTTGCAACTATGTGCTGGCCCTCATACTAGTCCAACCTAGAAACATTGTACACAAGCTTGACATGGAGGTGTGTTTTTTGCTTGGCATGTGACTGGGTTAGTACCTCAAAGCAAAGGTGGTTAATTTAAGGATATGAACCTGTTTAGCCATTAAAAGTTTACTTAAACGCAGATCATCTGTCTGGCGCCACCTAGAGAAGTTTGCCCAGTTGTGGAGGCTTCATCTTCAGGAGGCATGACAGGAAATGGTTGCCAAGCTGGCCAATCAATTTACAGCAAAAATCCTCTAGAAGGTCCAAATCCTCCAATCCATAACTTCGTATGAGAGGACAATGTGTAGCTAATGTTCCAATCTGTATTGTGCAAATCACCTAATTTGCACAGTGAAAACGAACAATATAGATCTCTCTCTCTCTCTCTCTCTCTCTCTCTCTCTCTCTCTCTCTCTCTCTCTCTCTCTCTCTCTCTCTCTCTATATATATATATATATATATATATATATATATATATATATATACACACACACATAGGGCATTGTGAATCGAGAAGGGAAAACATGCACTGCTCCATTCTGTCTAGTATGAAGGAGAGAAATAAAAATTATGGAAAAACCTATTTACATTCTCACTGGGCAGCATAGATTCATTCATGGGGTGTGTGGTAAGGGGTCCGGGGCCTCAGCTCACCTGCAGTGATGGAGCTGATCTGGTGGAGTTTTACTCGCACTTGACAATGGGAATCCCTTTCCCCATTCTAGTTACAGGGCTTAGCTAATGTGTCTGAGCGAGTAAGTAAAGTCACTTTTTCTTTGGAGTCAATTCCAATTTATTTTTGTGGGGCTTCATAATATATGAAGAACAATTATAGCCAACGCGTGTTTTGCCCCCTTACATCGGCCATCCGGCCTGGAGCTTCCTCGGGGCATATAGAATAGGGCACCTGGGTAGGGGGTAAAATATGATTTTTTTCCCAAATGGCCGTGTATGTCAGATTAGAAGTACGAAAAGCAGTGCTTCAGTAATCCGGCTGTGATCTGTTGGGATGGCCGATGTAAGGGGGCGAAACACGTGTTGGCTACAATTGTTCTTCATATGTTATGAAGCACTACAAAAATAACTTGGAATTGACTCCAAAGAAAGTGACTTTACTTGCACGCTCAGACACATTAGCTCACCGTAGATTTATGGTGCAAATTCTACGTACATCCACCAACCCGTCACAGCGAGGTGGCCGAAAAGTGCAAATTCTCCAAAGTTTACGGTGCAATTTCTCGCAGTTTATACAGTCTGAATCCGAGTGTGTCGTGCAAGTTCTGTAATGTTTTCCTTTAAACGGACTGAAGGGAAAAATCCAAACATCTAATCCGGCCAGTAGCAGTATGTTAAAGGTGCGATATGTAAGAAACATGTAGTAACTTGTAAATAATAAACACAAGAGGACAGGGTAATCCAGCCATGTAGTGATGCAATAACACTTGTCATGTACTCATCTCATCTTTGGCTAGTAGTGTAACATGCCTGTCACGAGCTATAATGCAAGCAGGGGAAATTGCCCCCCCCCCCCTGTGTGAGTTACATACGATAGTCATGGTTGGGGGCTAGGGAGCAGTATGTCCTTCCTACCCCTGGGCCCGCGTGCCACTGCGCCTGGGACAATCAGAATGGCTGCGCCCCGGTGTGGACCATCTCCCCAAGTGCTCACAGCCTCTGGGGTCATATTCGGATTGTTGACTTCGATTTTGGAAAGGTCTGTACGACCGGCCTGTACCTATTTAAACTCCTCCCGAGAGGAATCAACTGCTGGAGCGCATGGAGACGTTTTGAAAGACTGGGGATGGGTCCCTGGAAGAACCAGAAGCGCCGATACCCAAAGCCATGAATACTTGGCCATCCCTTCCAGAGAACGTAATCAAGTCTGCTTTAAATGGGCAAGTCTCATTGGACAGCGCGCACCTGGCCCGCCCCAATGGAGAGTTTGCGGAAGAGCCATCAGTGGCAAGATAAATGCGCTGAGGTCATGATCGAGAGTTCGGGGCCACTATACAACATTGTGGCCCACAGAGGTGGGGGGTGCGTTTTCAGCATACTACTTTGTGCGGAGTATGCCACGCATTTCCTTTGAGGCTGCGGAAGGTGCCAGTCAAAGATGATGCAGTGTCATGGAAAGCCATTTGTGCCCTCCTTTAGATTGGATGCTTTCGGCGGCATTGTGCTGCGGTAGGTTCGGGAAAATGCACCAGTGCTGTTTGAAGTGAACACACAGTGCGTCCGTGGATGAGCCGCGCCTCCGCCAAAAATGCAAGCATAGAGAGAGTGCACAAGAGGGATGGAAGTGCGCAGGGCCTTTCTGCAAGACGGACATTCACGAGCAACAACGGCGAGGGGAAACTGGCCCTCGGCAGACAAAGGAGTCTGAAACAATATTGAAGCTTCGCCCTTGCATTATGTAGCGCTCATTATCCGAACACGTGAGCGTTGCTTCTGGGCGCACCCTTCCCCTGCCTCCCAGAAAGGCGTATACCTGCCGCGCCACGCTACCATTCCCGCATCTTGTTGCGCACCCTAAGTGCCTTGGGCCAATGCATGCCCCCAGTCCGGGCCTGTTACACCCACAGGAGTGGTTGATCCTCTCCGAGCTTTGATGTACTTCCATCTAAAGATGTTCATTCATCGGCGGTCCACTTGGATGCGCGGGCAGAGGTCTCAGCGCCTTGCTTTAGTTCGGCGCCTTGCAGCGCCTCGGACAGCCCTTTTTGTCTTCCCTTCAGGGTGGCAGGCATTCTCCTCTCTTTGCCGTGTTCCACCCCAACAATGGTCAAGTTGTTTATTCTTTTTGGATGAAGTCTTGGTGCGGCCACTGTGGATACGGGCCCCATGGGAGCCCCCCCACTCCAACCTCGGCCATTGTGGTCGTGTCAGGCTTAATTCATCTGACCCAAGAACCCTTGCGCCCGCACGCTCGGTGAGCAGCGGGGTGAGGCGATGGGGGCTGACAGCAATGCCACATTCTTCTGTTGGCGAGTGGGGGCATCCAGTTACTGGCGTCTGCCCCCTCCCCCCCCCTTATTCCCATGCGCAGATGAGAGCCCCCACTCCCCGCCGTGTTTTTCTGTGGGCTCTTCCCCATTTCCTTTCTGGGCTAGACATATCTGCTGCTGTCACGTTCTAACCGTCACCTGTTACTTAAGGCCACTAAACCCTATGGTGGCAGATTGGGATAAAGAAAACTGAAAACATCTGGAAAGAAGTCCGGCCCCTAAGCAAGAATGGGTTTCTAATTCACTAGATTTTAAAGGCACCAGGTCGCGTGACTGGCCATATTCATTAGGTGTCGTTTGTTCACCCTTGTATATGTTTGCGAGTTCATTAGTGTGTTCCTGCGTGGATTTATTCGATGCATGTTGTTACCTTATGCGAGGTACCTGTGCATACCTATGAAATACAAGTATTGAACATTGGGTTGATGTTATTCGTGGATGTGATTCCGTTTCATCTAACGAAGTGCATGAAAAGTTTTTCATTAATGTGAGAGGCGAGGCAAGCATGACCTGAGTTTAGAAATGAGACGGAGTGATTTCGAAGTTGACACCAGGAAAAGAGAGGCAACCTGGCATCCATTGCCAGTATTGTCAGAGCAATTGCTATTGGTTCCCGAACATAAACACAGGACTCGCGATACCTCCGAGCTAACGTCTCTGGGCACCTTCCTCGTGCTGTCTCGTATAAACCAATGGTGTCCCTGCACCTGAAGTTGCCGCATGGGTGATTTAGCGCTGACAACCCAGATCATTGTTTTTGTGAACATGCCTGATAAAGATACCGCACAAGACACTTTTGTTAACTACAGCGCTTGGGTCATGCGCTAGCCGCAGACCTGGATGAGGACAGGAAGGAGCGCTACATCTGAGGGCTTCCTGTTAAGTGAAATGTTGTCTTTCAAGACTGTCGTGTGATGTAACCCGCTCCATGCGTGGCTTCACGTTAGTGTTGCCAAATAGGGCACTCTCCCGGGTTCAACTTAAAAGCTCCCACGAGTTGATTCCATGGCTTCAAGGTGAATTTAGTGAGCCTGTTGCCTCTTGACCCTGTGTTGTAGCTGCTACCGGATTGGCTATCTTGAACCATATACCGCCCACATTAGAATGGCCCTCAGACTTTTTGAACCAGATAGTGACCATATTTCAAAAGACGGATTCAACATTGTACATAATCAGTACTGGTGTGAAAATGTGTTTCTTTGCTGTTGTTATTCGTCCGATTTTCTGCCTGTTTAGATTGCACTGCGGGTGGGCAAAAGAGACATTATGTGTTTTTACCATGGCCTCACAAGAACATCTTGCAAACTTGGGGTGCCTGGTCAGTAAGTGCAAATAAACTGCAGGATGAATGTGTTATAGTTACTGTTTTGTGGGTAATTTAATAAACTGATCTGGCAGTGCATTTTATGTAGCTGTACAATTCACTTGACAAATGTCATTGTGTAAAAACACACTGTTGTCCTTAACGTGCTGTGGGCACGCGTTCTGAAGATTCGCCAGGCACAATCGCCCGGGGTGTTAAAATGCGGATTATGCCCCCTTTCAAAAAAAGGAAACCGGGTTTAGAATTCGAGCTGGCCCTCTGTCGAAGTCACGCGGGAGGGTAGCTTTGGGGAGACCTACAGCAGCGTGTCCCTGGACGGGGGCCCAGCCTCTTGCCAGCATGGTGTCAGTTCAGAATGTCGCTGTCTGCCAACTCTTTGGGACCCTGCTCACTTAAATATGCCACAGTGCACCGCAGCCCTGTTGCCAAGGTTGGCAAGAGCCTCTCCCGGCGCAAGGCATTTTGGAATGGGAGCGCTCATTTGCATATGTTTTGTACCAGATGGTGGCCTGGGTTGATCACTTTCTATAACATTTTAGAGCGAGTGTTGGCAATAAATTGTTTGATCCAAGGGTTAATAACTCCAGGAATTTGATTTAAATACATACACAGCCCTGCTAAGGTTTAAGGTGTCTTGCGCTGGCTAATACCAGCAAGAATGATACATGTAGGCTGTCTAGTGAGGCGGCCATGTTGGCTCTCCTCGTGCGCGACAGTGGAATGGCGCCTCGTGCGAGGCCACACGTGTAAGTCCTCTTTCTTTTCTCCCAACAGACATCAAGTTCATTTCAAACCCTCCCTCCATGATCGCGGCAGGCAGCGTGGCAGCAGCCGTCCAAGGTCTTCACCTCGGCAACACCAACAGCTTCCTCTCCTACCAGTGCCTCACGCATTTTCTGTCCCAGGTCATCAAGTGCGACCCGGTAAGTCCTCGGGAGGGAGGGCATGTGGGGGTGGGGCATGGGGGGACGGCGCAGCCAGGGCCTGCTTTGCCCTAAGCCATCTCTTGGGGTATCACTCCGACCTGAGCCCAGGTTACTCCATGGATCACACATTTTGGTGCTCAGAATTTTTTTAGGCGAAATACTAGAAGAAAATAGTTCTGGGCGAACATTTTTAAATATTGTAACTCATTTGCAGCCGCTGTGTCTACTGTGTGTAGGTAAAGAGTCAGTGGTTGAAGGCAAGACACGTTTGCGTAAAATCGGCCTCCCCAGGGCAGGAGACTCCTGGGGGCCTCAGAGGCCGCATCTGACTGCTGCTCAAATCCCTGTTGTCCAGAGTGTTGTGAATGACCTCTCTTGAAGGGCTTATAATGATCTCATTTGGTTACTTATGTGACAGCCCCGCACAGTAGCCCTCCCTGTGGAGGTGGGCGACCATCTCTGGGCTCCCTCTTTCCCCGAGGGGCTTCAGGAGATGCGCATGGGTAGCTTGTAAGCAATAAACCTTTCATCAGTCAATGGGCCAGGAAGGCAGCCTACAAGGAAGCCACCGAGTCAATGGACCATGTCATAATAGTGTGAAGTTGGGGCACAGTTTGGCTTTGTCTGCCGAACAATGCCGCTGGGGAATAAAAACATTCTGCTATGAAGACAGGGTTAGTGTGAGGTCCCTTGGACAACTGGCTTCACTGACGGCAGGCCTGCCCTTTACAGTACCTGCACAGATTGTGCGCATTCCGGCCTTTTTGAGGTTTTGTAGTGTTGCTCACACATAGACTAGAATTTGCAGGACAATTAAGTAGATAATTGTCAAGACAAAGTGGAAAGTGAATAAACCTGGCCCGGGGACTGGGAGAGATCATAAAGAAACCTGCTATAAAAGGGGAATTGTGTGCTTCGTTTACAGCACAACAGGATCTGCTGGTGTGCCTTGATTGGTATTTGAACTGTGTATGTTGTAAACAGGGCCACTGGAATTATGCGGCAAGGTCGACTAAACTACACAGTAAGAAAATAAATTATGCCACACATTTTTTTTTTTTATAGCATTATGTGCTTATTTAGTTATTTTTAACCATGATAAAGCTGTCTGGGAAAATATTTCACCTCATTAGTACTAGTTTAACAACCAAATGCATAAATATGCAACTGAAAGATGGTTAATAACTCTTTACGAGGGGCCCTCCATTGTACGGAAACAGGTCACCACGTTTGATTATTTTGAGCTGGAAAGAAGTTATATTTGTTTAAATCTCAAATTATGCAGAAGATAATATATTATGTGGCAAATGCGGCAAATCCATAATTATGCGATAAAGCAGCGGCCACAGACTCGCAAAATTACAGTGGCCCTGGTTATAAACAAGAGGGGCTGTACTGCAACACTTGGATGCAGGCTGTCTGTGTAGTTTCTTCACTTTGTGAGGTAGCTGGTGTGACCCTATTAAAAGGCATTTGTGGGAGAAAGAAATGCGTTTGTTGGTAAATGCCTCATCAGTGACGTCCTCTTCCATCAAGAAGGGCCCACAGTCCAGGCAGGATCTTTCAATAGGATGCCAGGTTAATTCGACGAAATCAGTATTATTTTATGATGTGTCCAAGTGCCTCGTGGTCACTTTCCGAACCCCTTACAAGATAAAGACCTGCCTAAAACACGAACTGACGATTATCAATCTCATTGCAAGAGAGATGGCAGATTTACAAGCCCCTTGCGCCGCCATTGCGTCTTTTTTTGATGCAACAGCGGCGCAAACAATGCGCCCTATTTACAACGTGACGCTTCTAGGGAGATGCGTCATGTTGTAAAGCCCTGTGTCACATTATACCTGCGTCACGTATAATGTATGCAGGGGGGCGTTCCCACGCAGGAAAGCCTCGTAAAAGTGACGCAGTGAAATCTTCAAGGTTTCACTGCGTCACTTTTAGGAAGCCGCTGCATTAAAACCTTACGCCTGCTTGAAGCAGGCGTAAGGAGTGACGCAATGTAGTGGGAATAGGCCACAAAATGCATTGCTGGAGTTGCATCGTGCTTGTGACACGACTCCAGCAATGCGCGACTTTTGCCTCAACAGATGCGTCGGAATTTCTGACGCATCTGTCAATCCTTCCGCCATGGTGCGCTGTATTTTAAATACGGCGCATCCATGGTGGCGCAAGCATTTTTTAGGGCGGCGCAAGGAAAGTGATGCATCTCTATAAATGCGTCCCTTTCTTGTAAATCTGCCCACCCCCCCATGGGGCAGATTTACAAGAAAGTGACGCATCTATAGAGATGCGCCACCCTAAAAAATGCTTGCACCACCATGGATGCGCCGTATTTACAATACAATGCTGCGTGTAAATTTACCTACAATTCCCGTGACCTGAATGAAACAAGAACACTGACAACCAATTATTTCGTTGGATTTAATCCTATGAAAATTGTTTTTAGTTCACGTTCAAAAACATTTAAAACTGATACAGTACATATTCATTACACCACATATACAAAACTTAACTTGAGAATGACATTACTGAAAACATTTAGACACCACTGTGTTCATTCGCCCATAGGGCCAACATTCATACCGTTCATACTACTCATGCATCCACACTAACATATAACATACAACAGAAATCTACAATTTGATAATCTTTACACATAGGCCATCAAACCACTACTGTACATAATGATGGGGCTTAATGCTGTTTTTTTAAGATTGACCGTAGAAAAGACAAGGTCTACGCGTTTCGAATCCCTTAGTTGGCAGGGATTCTCATCAGGACCGACATAGGACTGCAAACAAAGCAGAAAAGAAAGATTTTACTAAGCTGACCCACTTTGTAAGTGCACAACCGCATGGTCAACGGGGGAGTCTTACCTTAGTCTAAGGAACGGAGAACTCAGCCACAACTCTAAAGAAAAAAGGAAGGAGAGCCAACTTGGTTACCTATTTCTGTGAAATCAACACTAGAACACCACCTGGTTAGTAATGGACACACCCATACAACATAGAGACAATACAACCACGTAGTCTAGTTGTTAATAAAGAGGCTTACGGGTGTGTGGAGTTGTGTCTGGTTAACTGAAGGTGGTTCTGTCTAAAATCAGAAGCAACTACGGGCTTTTTTTCAGGCGTTGATTGATTCAAAACGATATCTGAAAGCAAGAGCAACAAGGATTCAAGGCGCGTCCTATCGCCTACAAAGATCGGATCCGAAATATTTTGAAAAAGGTTTTAGAGCGCTTACCTCCGCGGTGGAAGACAATGGAGGAACGTGATGCTGCTCGGTCAGCTGATGTCCCGAGCTGGGGCTTGCACGGCGTGAGATTCGCCGGCCGTTTTAAGGTTCGGTAACGATCAAATTCTCTGCAAGAGAATGGGAGGCTGCATCAGGTGACTAATACCAGGAGAAAGTCCTACGGAGTTAGTACGGTCTATTTGGTGTTGTTACCTGGAGAGCCGGCGTTGTCCGTGTCTCTGTATCTCTGGGAGTAAATCACCCGTTAGGTAGCTGTACTCCTATTGGGGCATTTTTACCCATGTGCAAAAGGGCGGGATCACGAAGGCTTCTGGGAGTCGTAGTCAGACCAACGATGTTGGGAGAATCGGTAGTTAGAGATGGATTGTCAGTTTGCCGCGGCGCCAAAATTAGCGCGTGAATTTGGGGGAGAGCGTTGGTCGGACTGTGTCAAGTGCACACTGGAACGTGTGCTGACTTGTTGTCAATATGCATTCACTGCACATATGACTGGAATGTATTCTGATAGGGGCGGAAAGCGAGGTGGGAAGCGCTGGTTGGACAGAAACCTGTCAAATAGTAAATATGAAGAGTCCGCTAAGTGGAAGATCAACTACACATATGCTATTGAATGTGTCTCATCTGTGGTATAAGAACGAGATTTAGCTCAGTGGCTGACTGGATGCCACTCATAAGTTGTATATCTCGGAGAGTTCATTCAATCCGTCTACCGACGTGTTAAATTTGATAATGAGCATGGCTTCTCTCTGTAGCAGTTTGGTGTCCAAGTCTCCACCTCTCTGGTCTTGTTCAACTTTTGATATCACTGACCATTTGAAATCCATTTCTGTATGTTTTTGCGTCACCCAATGATTCACTAAGGGGGCATTCAGAACATTTTTGCGAATCCGAGACTTATGTTGCTGGATTCGGAACCTTATCTCCTGATTGGTCTTGCCAATATAAAGTTTGTTGCATGGGCAGCTGATGCCATAGACTACGAACTTGGATTTACAATTGGTGAAACTCTCATGTTTCCAATGGATTCCATTGTGGGTAAATAGATATCCTTCAATGGTTGAGTCGCAGCAAATACAGGTACCGCATCTGTGATGTCCTTTTATGGGCGGTAGGCACAACAAATTTCTTAAATCAGTGCTTTTGGTCTTAGGTAGAGCGGCTCGCACTACGTGGTTGGCTATGTTTTTATCTTTCCTGAATGCAAATAGCGGTCTCTCATTGAATGTGTTGTCCAGGTTTTTGATCAGATGCCAATTTTGATTAATAGTTTTCTTAAACCAATTAGATGTTGGATTGAATGTCGAGACGCAAACCATTCTCTCTGTTTGCGATTTTTCACGTCTTTCCAGTAATGTTTCTCTTGGTGTCCACCATGCTCTTTTGATAGCTCTTTTCAAAAGTTTTTTCGGGTAACCTCTGGCCAGAAGGTTCTCCTTGAGCTTCTCTGCATGTAAAAAATATTCGTCTTTGAATGAGCAATTCCTGCGAATGCGCAGGAATTGCCCATAGGGCAAGTTCTCTCGTAGGCTACGTGGATGGTTGCTGGAGTAATGTAGCGCTCGATTGCGGTCAGTTTCTTTCTTGTATAACGTCGTCATTAGGCATCCATTCGTAGGGTAAACCTCAACGTCCAGGAAAGGCATTTTGATTTTGGAACAGTTCATACTGAATTTTATATCCGGAGTCCTGTTGTTAAGCCAATTGACAAAGGATTGTAGCTTTTGCTCATCACCTGACCATACCATGAAAACATCGTCGATGTATCGGACCCAGTTACTGATACAATCGGCGAATGGGTTGTTGCTATGGACAAATTTGTCTTCGTATTTAGACATATAGAGGACCGCTAGCTCGGGGGCGAATGGACAGCCCATCGCCACGCCTTTGATTTGGAAATAAAAGTCCTCTCTGAAGCAAAAATAGTTGTACTTTAAAGCAAACGTGGCTAGCTCCATAATGAACTCTGTCGGGATTTTTTCAGGTTTGGGTCTGCTGTCTAGGAATGTTTTAATCACTGCTAGTCCTTCATCTTGCGGGATCTCCGTGTACAATGATGTTACATCTAATGTAACTAGAAATTGTGTATTTTTATCGAACTCCATGGTTTCCAATTTAATTAAGAAATCGGTGGTATCCTTCAGATAAGATTTTACTTCTGACATAAAAGGTTTCAGGAAAAAGTCCACGAATTTTGAAATGGGTTCTGTTAGTGACTCGCACCCGGAGACAATTGGTCTCCCAGGTGGATGGTGTTGATCTTTGTGTACTTTCGGGAGTACATAAAAGACCGGAGTGCGAGGATAGATGTTTTTTAAGTACTCAAATTCTTTTTTGCCTAAAAAGCCTTGGTCAAACCCTTGTTGTAGTATGTGAAAAAGTTTGTTCTGTAGTTCACATGTGGGATCTTTTGTTATCCTTCTGTAGCAGAGTTGGTTCGAAAGTTGTCTATTAACTTCGGTGATGTATCGTTCGGTTGCCCAAACCACGATTGATCCCCCTTTGTCAGCTTGTTTTATTATTATTGAAGGGTCAATTTTTAGGTCGAGTAATGCTTCTTTTTGAGCTTTGGTAATATTCGGTTTGACATATTTCCTTTTTTGTTTTTCAACTTCAGCTATTGCTGAAAGGATCACTTTTTCGAAAATTATGACCTCTTTGGGAACTTTTGACGCCGGCGGGCAGAACTTTGATTTCTTCTTTAATCCAGTTGTCTCAGTGCCTCCTTGTATGGGGTTTTCAAGAAAGAAGGTTTTAAGCCGAATTTTGCGGCAGAATTCAATGAACTCTGTTTTGAGTTGTACAAAATTGGTCCCTTTAGTTGGAACAAAGGATAGTCCCATTTCTAAGATGCTAAGTTCTGCATCTGTTAAGACTTTTTCTGATAGATTAAAGATTGGTGAAACAGTTAGTTTTTGTAATTCTGACGTCTTGTTGACATTTCCCATGGTTGGTTTGTGTATCTGGACCTTCCTCTTGGTTTCCTTTGGCCTCTCCCTAAAAAAGGCGGTTGTTGTTGATAGTTTTGTTGTAAATTGCCTCTTCTGTTGAAGTCTAAACGGTTATTCGAGTTATCTACGTCACTGCCACTTGATGATGATGTTGTGTCCGAAAAAGTGATAAAATTGTTTCTCGATCTACCCTGGTATTCGGGCAGGAATTTGCGTGACTCAGGTCGTGAATAAAAGTCAATCTGCAAATAAGGATAGACTTTATCCAGAGAAAAATTCCTTTTATCCTTTTCGAATTTATTGCTCTTTTGATTTACCGAATAGTCTTTAAACTCTAGAATTTCTTTATCGACTTTATCTAGAAGGGATTTGGCATCCGAAATAAGTTGATTCACTAAGGGGGCATTCAGAACATTTTTGCGAATCCGAGACTTATGTTGCTGGATTCGGAACCTTATCTCCTGATTGGTCTTGCCAATATAAAGTTTGTTGCATGGGCAGCTGATGCCATAGACTACGAACTTGGATTTACAATTGGTGAAACTCTCATGTTTCCAATGGATTCCATTGTGGGTAAATAGATATCCTTCAATGGTTGAGTCGCAGCAAATACAGGTACCGCATCTGTGATGTCCTTTTATGGGCGGTAGGCACAACAAATTTCTTAAATCAGTGCTTTTGGTCTTAGGTAGAGCGGCTCGCACTACGTGGTTGGCTATGTTTTTATCTTTCCTGAATGCAAATAGCGGTCTCTCATTGAATGTGTTGTCCAGGTTTTTGATCAGATGCCAATTTTGATTAATAGTTTTCTTAAACCAATTAGATGTTGGATTGAATGTCGAGACGCAAACCATTCTCTCTGTTTGCGATTTTTCACGTCTTTCCAGTAATGTTTCTCTTGGTGTCCACCATGCTCTTTTGATAGCTCTTTTCAAAAGTTTTTTCGGGTAACCTCTGGCCAGAAGGTTCTCCTTGAGCTTCTCTGCATGTAAAAAATATTCGTCTTTGAATGAAAAAACAAATAAGGACTGACTTACATGGCCATTTTCTAATCGAGCACTTGAGAGCTGGAACCATCCCAGGAGGGCTGCAGATTCGCAACGTCCCTGTGATTTTTACAGACGATCCGATATATAAAAAAGGATACAGTCTAATTGAAACGAAATGCAGTAGGGACCTCATGGTTCTCACAGTAGAAACGGCTCAAAGATTGTCTAAGCATCAACTAGAAGAAATCGCAACTTTGGAAAGCGAAATTAAAACAAACCAACTTATTTCGGATGCCAAATCCCTTCTAGATAAAGTCGATAAAGAAATTCTAGAGTTTAAAGACTATTCGGTAAATCAAAAGAGCAATAAATTCGAAAAGGATAAAAGGAATTTTTCTCTGGATAAAGTCTATCCTTATTTGCAGATTGACTTTTATTCACGACCTGAGTCACGCAAATTCCTGCCCGAATACCAGGGTAGATCGAGAAACAATTTTATCACTTTTTCGGACACAACATCATCATCAAGTGGCAGTGACGTAGATAACTCGAATAACCGTTTAGACTTCAACAGAAGAGGCAATTTACAACAAAACTATCAACAACAACCGCCTTTTTTAGGGAGAGGCCAAAGGAAACCAAGAGGAAGGTCCAGATACACAAACCAACCATGGGAAATGTCAACAAGACGTCAGAATTACAAAAACTAACTGTTTCACCAATCTTTAATCTATCAGAAAAAGTCTTAACAGATGCAGAACTTAGCATCTTAGAAATGGGACTATCCTTTGTTCCAACTAAAGGGACCAATTTTGTACAACTCAAAACAGAGTTCATTGAATTCTGCCGCAAAATTCGGCTTAAAACCTTCTTTCTTGAAAACCCCATACAAGGAGGCACTGAGACAACTGGATTAAAGAAGAAATCAAAGTTCTGCCCGCCGGCGTCAAAAGTTCCCAAAGAGGTCATAATTTTCGAAAAAGTGATCCTTTCAGCAATAGCTGAAGTTGAAAAACAAAAAAGGAAATATGTCAAACCGAATATTACCAAAGCTCAAAAAGAAGCATTACTCGACCTAAAAATTGACCCTTCAATAATAATAAAACAAGCTGACAAAGGGGGATCAATCGTGGTTTGGGCAACCGAACGATACATCACCGAAGTTAATAGACAACTTTCGAACCAACTCTGCTACAGAAGGATAACAAAAGATCCCACATGTGAACTACAGAACAAACTTTTTCACATACTACAACAAGGGTTTGACCAAGGCTTTTTAGGCAAAAAAGAATTTGAGTACTTAAAAAACATCTATCCTCGCACTCCGGTCTTTTATGTACTCCCGAAAGTACACAAAGATCAACACCATCCACCTGGGAGACCAATTGTCTCCGGGTGCGAGTCACTAACAGAACCCATTTCAAAATTCGTGGACTTTTTCCTGAAACCTTTTATGTCAGAAGTAAAATCTTATCTGAAGGATACCACCGATTTCTTAATTAAATTGGAAACCATGGAGTTCGATAAAAATACACAATTTCTAGTTACATTAGATGTAACATCATTGTACACGGAGATCCCGCAAGATGAAGGACTAGCAGTGATTAAAACATTCCTAGACAGCAGACCCAAACCTGAAAAAATCCCGACAGAGTTCATTATGGAGCTAGCCACGTTTGCTTTAAAGAACAACTATTTTTGCTTCAGAGAGGACTTTTATTTCCAAATCAAAGGCGTGGCGATGGGCTGTCCATTCGCCCCCGAGCTAGCGGTCCTCTATATGTCTAAATACGAAGACAAATTTGTCCATAGCAACAACCCATTCGCCGATTGTATCAGTAACTGGGTCCGATACATCGACGATGTTTTCATGGTATGGTCAGGTGATGAGCAAAAGCTACAATCCTTTGTCAATTGGCTTAACAACAGGACTCCGGATATAAAATTCAGTATGAACTGTTCCAAAATCAAAATGCCTTTCCTGGACGTTGAGGTTTACCCTACGAATGGATGCCTAATGACGACGTTATACAAGAAAGAAACTGACCGCAATCGAGCGCTACATTACTCCAGCAACCATCCACGTAGCCTACGAGAGAACTTGCCCTATGGGCAATTCCTGCGCATTCGCAGGAATTGCTCATTCAAAGACGAATATTTTTTACATGCAGAGAAGCTCAAGGAGAACCTTCTGGCCAGAGGTTACCCGAAAAAACTTTTGAAAAGAGCTATCAAAAGAGCATGGTGGACACCAAGAGAAACATTACTGGAAAGACGTGAAAAATCGCAAACAGAGAGAATGGTTTGCGTCTCGACATTCAATCCAACATCTAATTGGTTTAAGAAAACTATTAATCAAAATTGGCATCTGATCAAAAACCTGGACAACACATTCAATGAGAGACCGCTATTTGCATTCAGGAAAGATAAAAACATAGCCAACCACGTAGTGCGAGCCGCTCTACCTAAGACCAAAAGCACTGATTTAAGAAATTTGTTGTGCCTACCGCCCATAAAAGGACATCACAGATGCGGTACCTGTATTTGCTGCGACTCAACCATTGAAGGATATCTATTTACCCACAATGGAATCCATTGGAAACATGAGAGTTTCACCAATTGTAAATCCAAGTTCGTAGTCTATGGCATCAGCTGCCCATGCAACAAACTTTATATTGGCAAGACCAATCAGGAGATAAGGTTCCGAATCCAGCAACATAAGTCTCGGATTCGCAAAAATGTTCTGAATGCCCCCTTAGTGAATCATTGGGTGACGCAAAAACATACAGAAATGGATTTCAAATGGTCAGTGATATCAAAAGTTGAACAAGACCAGAGAGGTGGAGACTTGGACACCAAACTGCTACAGAGAGAAGCCATGCTCATTATCAAATTTAACACGTCGGTAGACGGATTGAATGAACTCTCCGAGATATACAACTTATGAGTGGCATCCAGTCAGCCACTGAGCTAAATCTCGTTCTTATACCACAGATGAGACACATTCAATAGCATATGTGTAGTTGATCTTCCACTTAGCGGACTCTTCATATTTACTATTTGACAGGTTTCTGTCCAACCAGCGCTTCCCACCTCGCTTTCCGCCCCTATCAGAATACATTCCAGTCATATGTGCAGTGAATGCATATTGACAACAAGTCAGCACACGTTCCAGTGTGCACTTGACACAGTCCGACCAACGCTCTCCCCCAAATTCACGCGCTAATTTTGGCGCCGCGGCAAACTGACAATCCATCTCTAACTACCGATTCTCCCAACATCGTTGGTCTGACTACGACTCCCAGAAGCCTTCGTGATCCCGCCCTTTTGCACATGGGTAAAAATGCCCCAATAGGAGTACAGCTACCTAACGGGTGATTTACTCCCAGAGATACAGAGACACGGACAACGCCGGCTCTCCAGGTAACAACACCAAATAGACCGTACTAACTCCGTAGGACTTTCTCCTGGTATTAGTCACCTGATGCAGCCTCCCATTCTCTTGCAGAGAATTTGATCGTTACCGAACCTTAAAACGGCCGGCGAATCTCACGCCGTGCAAGCCCCAGCTCGGGACATCAGCTGACCGAGCAGCATCACGTTCCTCCATTGTCTTCCACCGCGGAGGTAAGCGCTCTAAAACCTTTTTCAAAATATTTCGGATCCGATCTTTGTAGGCGATAGGACGCGCCTTGAATCCTTGTTGCTCTTGCTTTCAGATATCGTTTTGAATCAATCAACGCCTGAAAAAAAGCCCGTAGTTGCTTCTGATTTTAGACAGAACCACCTTCAGTTAACCAGACACAACTCCACACACCCGTAAGCCTCTTTATTAACAACTAGACTACGTGGTTGTATTGTCTCTATGTTGTATGGGTGTGTCCATTACTAACCAGGTGGTGTTCTAGTGTTGATTTCACAGAAATAGGTAACCAAGTTGGCTCTCCTTCCTTTTTTCTTTAGAGTTGTGGCTGAGTTCTCCGTTCCTTAGACTAAGGTAAGACTCCCCCGTTGACCATGCGGTTGTGCACTTACAAAGTGGGTCAGCTTAGTAAAATCTTTCTTTTCTGCTTTGTTTGCAGTCCTATGTCGGTCCTGATGAGAATCCCTGCCAACTAAGGGATTCGAAACGCGTAGACCTTGTCTTTTCTACGGTCAATCTTAAAAAAACAGCATTAAGCCCCATCATTATGTACAGTAGTGGTTTGATGGCCTATGTGTAAAGATTATCAAATTGTAGATTTCTGTTGTATGTTATATGTTAGTGTGGATGCATGAGTAGTATGAACGGTATGAATGTTGGCCCTATGGGCGAATGAACACAGTGGTGTCTAAATGTTTTCAGTAATGTCATTCTCAAGTTAAGTTTTGTATATGTGGTGTAATGAATATGTACTGTATCAGTTTTAAATGTTTTTGAACGTGAACTAAAAACAATTTTCATAGGATTAAATCCAACGAAATAATTGGTTGTCAGTGTTCTTGTTTCATTCAGGTCACGGGAATTGTAGGTAAATTTACACGCAGCATTGGCTTGTATTTTGTTCTTTCATTATAATTGGTTTGGCCTTGCTGCCATACGAGCCAGAACCCCCTTTTTGGTTTTCTAAGTATTTACAATACGGCGCACCATGGCGGAAGGATTGACAGATGCGTCAGTAATTCTGACGCATCTGTTGAGGCAAAAGTCCCGCATTGCTGAAGTCGTGTCACAAGCACGATGCAACTCCAGCAATGCATTTTGTGGCCTACTCCCACTACACTGCATCACGTAGGTTTTGACGTAGTGGCGTCCTAAAAGTGACGCAGTGAAAACTTGTAGGTTTCACTGTGTCACTTTTACGAGGCTTTCCTGCGTGGGAACGCCCCCCTGCATACATTATACCTGACGCAGGGCTTTACAACGTGACGCATCTCCCTAGATGCGTCACGTTGTAAATTGGGCGCATTGTTTTCGCCGCTGTTGCATCAAAAAAAGTGACGTAATGGCGGCGCAAAGAGGCGCAAGGGGCTTGTAAATCTGCCATATGAAGATTCCCTTCTCTGCAGTCATGCCTAAAGGCAGCTACCTTGAAACAGTAACAAATATTGGTTTGTGGGAGGGTCCGGAACGTATTGTACTTCCTCTACGTCACAGTGGAGGGCAGACTGTCATATTTTAAGCAAGGACTGCGCCAGAAATGGGTAACAATAATAGTTAGTTATGTCCGGATAATTTCTGAACCACACCAGCATCTGCCTTCCCCAGAGACCCTTGAACGCAAGAAAACCGTGCATGAGGCTGGATTTAGTCTCTGGCATATAGAAAACATCCTCTAAAGGTAACCACTGCCAGAAAAAGTATACCTACATTATGGCGCTAGAAACTGCCGTTGCTTTATCTGATCTTTCTCTATCATTTTTTGCCCATTTGCAGCAGTATATTTTCATGTTAATATTCCCGGTCATGAGAAAATAATTTTGTGAAATACCAATATTCAGCACGTCGGAGGCTTGTCTTCATTTCTATAAAATACTACATTTAAGAAGGGAGTGCCTGTCTGCAGACATGCCAAGGGTGCTGTGGAGATGAGGAGGTGGGCGGGGCTTCCTTTCCTCATTCCTACAAAAGGGTAGATCTAATAAAACAGTGCCATCTCCCCAGGGTTTGTGGTCTTCCTCCACTTAAACGCTGGTCGGTGGGGACGAGTGAGGCAGGCAGGGCTGCCTCCTTCAGTCCCAGTGCTGTTCTGCACACCCCCGGAGCCCCGGCCGAGTCTCGCACACTCCTGCTGAGGTGCAGCTATGTCAGCCTCTCCGTGAGGACGAGTGAGGCAGGCAGGGCTGCCTCCTTCAGTCCCAGTGCTGTTCTGCACACCCCCGGAGCCCCGGCCGAGTCTCGCACACTCCTGCTGAGGTGCAGCTATGTCAGCCTCTCCATGAGGACGAGTGAGGCAGGCAGGGCTGCCTCCTTCAGTCCCAGTGCTGTTCTGCACACCCCCAGAGCCCCCACCGAGTCTCGCACACTCCTGCTGAGGTGCAGCTATGTCAGGCAGCCTCTCCGTGAGGACGAGTGAGGCAGGCAGGGCTGCCTCCTTCAGTCCCAGTGCTGTTCTGCACACCCCCGGAGCCCCGGCCGAGTCTCGCACACTCCTGCTGAGGTGCAGCTATGTCAGCCTCTCCGTGAGGACGAGTGAGGCAGGCAGGGCTGCCTCCTTCAGTCCCAGTGCTGTTCTGCACACCCCCGGAGCCCCGGCCGAGTCTCGCACACTCCTGCTGAGGTGCAGCTATGTCAGGCAGCCTCTCCGTGAGGACGAGTGAGGCAGGCAGGGCTGCCTCCTTCAGTCCCAGTGCTGTTCTGCACACCCCCAGAGCCCCCACCGAGTCTCGCACACTCCTGCTGAGGTGCAGCTATGTCAGCCTCTCCATGAGGACGAGTGAGGCAGGCAGGGCTGCCTCCTTCAGTCCCAGTGCTGTTCTACACACCCCCAGAGCCCCCACCGAGTCTCGCACACTCCTGCTGAGGTGCAGCTATGTCAGCCTCTCCATGAGGACGAGTGAGGCAGGCAGGGCTGCCTCCTTCAGTCCCAGTGCTGTTCTGCACACCCCAGAGCCCCGGCAGAGTCTCGCACACTCCTGCTGAGGTGCAGCTATGTCAGGCAGCCTCTCCGTGAGGACGAGTGAGGCAGGCAGGGCTGCCTCCTTCAGTCCCAGTGCTGTTCTGCACACCCCCAGAGCCCCCACCGAGTCTCGCACACTCCTGCTGAGGTGCAGCTATGTCAGGCAGCCTCTCCGTGAGGACGAGTGAGGCAGGCAGGGCTGCCTCCTTCAGTCCCAGTGCTGTTCTGCACACCCCCAGAGCCCCCACCGAGTCTCGCACACTCCTGCTGAGGTGCAGCTATGTCAGGCAGCCTCTCCGTGAGGACGAGTGAGGCAGGCAGGGCTGCCTCCTTCAGTCCCAGTGCTGTTCTGCACACCCCCGGAGCCCCGGTCGAGTCTCGCACACTCCTGCTGAGGTGCAGCTATGTCAGGCAGCCTCTCCGTGAGGACGAGTGAGGCAGGCAGGGCTGCCTCCTTCAGTCCCAGTGCTGTTCTGCACACCCCCAGAGCCCCCACCGAGTCTCGCACACTCCTGCTGAGGTGCAGCTATGTCAGCCTCTCCATGAGGACGAGTGAGGCAGGCAGGGCTGCCTCCTTCAGTCCCAGTGCTGTTCTACACACCCCCAGAGCCCCCACCGAGTCTCGCACACTCCTGCTGAGGTGCAGCTATGTCAGCCTCTCCATGAGGACGAGTGAGGCAGGCAGGGCTGCCTCCTTCAGTCCCAGTGCTGTTCTGCACACCCCCAGAGCCCCCACCGAGTCTCGCACACTCCTGCTGAGGTGCAGCTATGTCAGCCTCTCCATGAGGACGAGTGAGGCAGGCAGGGCTGCCTCCTTCAGTCCCAGTGCTGTTCTACACACCCCAGAGCCCCGGCAGAGTCTCGCACACTCCTGCTGAGGTGCAGCTATGTCAGGCAGCCTCTCCGTGAGGACGAGTGAGGCAGGCAGGGCTGCCTCCTTCAGTCCCAGTGCTGTTCTGCACACCCCCAGAGCCCCCACCGAGTCTCGCACACTCCTGCTGAGGTGCAGCTATGTCAGGCAGCCTCTCCGTGAGGACGAGTGAGGCAGGCAGGGCTGCCTCCTTCAGTCCCAGTGCTGTTCTGCACACCCCAGAGCCCCGGCAGAGTCTCGCACACTCCTGCTGAGGTGCAGCTATGTCAGGACGAGTGAGGCAGGCAGGGCTGCCTCCTTCAGTCCCAGTGCTGTTCTACACACCCCCAGAGCCCCCACCGAGTCTCGCACACTCCTGCTGAGGTGCAGCTATGTCAGCCTCTCCGTGAGGACGAGTGAGGCAGGCAGGGCTGCCTCCTTCAGTCCCAGTGCTTTTATGCACACCCCAGAGCCCAGACCGAGTCTCGCACACTCCTGTTGAGGTGCAGCTGTGTCATGCAGGCTCTCCCACCCACACAAACACTCCAAGTCACTTTCACCTTCCTGACTCCGCCCCTTTACATTGTAGGCAGACCTGAATTGCAATCTTATCAGGGCTACTGTGTATACTGAGTGATGTATCTGAGCACATGACTGGGCTCCCAGGCCGGCTCTGGTGCTCGGAGGCTTAATGAAGCCAGGAAGGGCTTATGACCTCTGAACAAACTTTGGGCAGTGGAGCAGAAATGCTGGGGAAGCTATTCAAATAGCAGGAAGAATTCAATTTGCTCTCTGCCTCCGCCTCCCCATGTGCTGAGAAGCAGCAACTCTGCTAGGGCTGATGAAGGGAGTACAAGGCTCTTGGTGTCCGGTGCAGCATTTTAGCCACTCCATTCGGAACAATACACACTTTTTTTAGGAACAATTTGCCTTCCCACTGTTAGAACATTGATCCAAAAGATGGCAGAAACAAAGGAAATCTCGTTTTTTGTGTCTTGTAAGCCGGGCAGCTGAGACATGTGGAAAGCAATGAACTGAAGGATGTGGTGCGTAGTTTGCAAATTGAGATGACTTTCGCAACATCTCTTAACCTCTTCGGTGCCCGTGACGAGCTGGACTCGTTATGGGCCGCGGTGGCGCTGTGTCCATGACGAGTCCAGCTCGTCACAAACCCCGCCCGCTAATGTAACGGCCGGCACAGGGCGGGGAAAGGGGCGGGCACCGAAGGGGTTAAGCATCCATGGATGATCGACTGTTACTGATAGCTGAACGTTCTGCTCAAAAGTCTAAACCTTGAAACTTCTAGTGCTGGCGGGGAAGTAATGAGAAGGGAAGCACCTAAGTGAGGTTGAGGGGACAAACTCACCTGTCCTAAAACTTGGCAGTGCGAGGACCAATGGTAAAAATATAGGACCTGCAGAATCACCTTTGGTTCATGCTTCACAGTCATGATTTTAAGCATGCCAAGAGGCATGATGTCCTCCCCCCCCCCCTCAGACATGCCCTACTCAGCGCCTGGAATCTTTCACAGGTGGTTAGCTGCGCTCTACAAATTCACATAACATAACAAGAGTTCTTTACTTTTGTATTTCTGTGCTCTCTTTGGATAAAGCTGAGAGGACCAGCGGTCAGTGATCTCACTAATGGTCACTAGTAACGGCACGCACATGTTTACGTTTCTTCACAGACATACTGCTGGGTCACTGGCTATGTAGTCAACAGAACAGCGCGTGAGTCTTGGGAAAAGCTGCTTCCTTTTTAAGGCTTTTCTTTTCTGAGAAACTGGGTGCAATATTCTTTTGATTCTGTCTTTCAAGAAGAAAATCATTTGAGACTGCCGCAAAGACACACAGTCCAAGCTAAGAATACAGGTAGCGTGGACAACACTGCTGTCATGATGTATCCTGAACATAGCTAGTGCGACCCAGACTGCATCTTTAAAGCCTTTTCTGTAATTTTGATTAATCTCGTTTCCGTAATATGGCCGCCTTATTATGTTTGAAGTTTACATTTTTGGGGAAAAATCAGTTTGTCCAGTCAAAGGGAGTGATCACTGAATTCAGAGAGGTTTCAGTTCAAATTCTCATCTTGAAGAGATCCTCCACCCTTCGCAGGGCACGGTGAAGTGTCCTCTGGCCTGCATATCCCATCTTATTGCTGATATGCACAAATAAATAAACCTATTAGTTTCACTGACCGGTGCCCAGGGTGCCTTTTGTCTAAGATACAGCTGCCTTCAGGATGTAGTTTAATAGAAGTGGCTCCATCTTTTAAATGAGCATGTTGAATCTTTCAACTTGTATTTGTAAGGCGTACCTGTATGAGGCGGCTGCTGGCTTGTCCAAGAAAAGGAACTAACTGGGGCCTGCTCACCCTACACATAGTTGAACGAGAGGTTTCCTAAGCCCAAGGTAATGAAACCTTCCAGTTTCAAGGGTTCAAGGCTGCTTCCTCGTGGCTGTCTGGTATTCTGATGCACCATGTCTTTTCGCATTTCCTATGGCTATGGTGGGATAACTTCTTAATTTTCAAGGGCGTGCGCCCTATTGGCTCTGATAGACATACATAGGCTCTGATTCCCAAAGCCTCCGGACTCGTAGGGAGATACTGCAGTGCAGAGATCCCGCTGCGACTGCGGGGCTCTTTGTGAACCAGGCCCTTGGTCTTTTGTACAACTGTATTCAGCACTGGTTCACTCTCGGGTGGAGCACTGGATGCAGCACTGATTCACTCTCAGGGGTGGAGCACTGGATGCAGCACTGGTTCACTCTCGGGGTGGAGCACTGTATTCAGCGCTGGTTCACTCTCTGGGTGGAGCACTGGATGCAGCATGGGTGGAGCACTGGATGCAGCACTGGTTCACTCTCAGGGGTGGAGCACTGGATGCAGCACTGGTTCACTCTCAGGGGTGGAGCACTGGATGCAGCACTGGTTCACTCTCGGGGTGGAGCACTGGATGCAGCACTGGTTCACTCTCGGGGTGGAGCACTGGATGCAGCACTGGTTCACTCGGGGGTGGAGCACTGGATGCAGCACTGGTTCACTCTCGGGGGTGGAGCACTGTATTTAGTACTGGTTCACTCTCGGGGTGGAGCACTGGATGCAGCACTGGCTCCCTCTCGGGGTGGAGCACTGTATTCAGCGCTGGTTCCCTCTCGGGGGTGGAGCACTGGATGCAGTACTGGTTCACTCTCAGGGTGGAGCACTAGATACAGTACTGGTTCACTCTCGGAGTGGAGCACTGGATGCAGAGCTGGTTCACTCTCGGGGTGAAGCACTGTATTCAGCGCTGGTTCACTCTCGGGGTGGAGCACTGGATGCAGCACTATTTCACTCTCGGGGTGGAGCACTGGATGCAGCACAGGTTCACTCTCGGGATGGAGCACTGTATTCAGCGCTGGTTCACTCTCGGGGTGGAGCACTGGATGCAGCACTATTTCACTCTCGGGGTGGAGCACTGGATGCAGCACAGGTTCACTCTCGGGATGGAGCACTGTATTCAGCACTGGTTCACTTTCGGGGGTGGAGCACTGTATTCAGCACTGGTTCACTCTTGGGGTGGAGCACTGTATTCAGCGCTGGTTCACTCTCTGGGTGGAGCACTGGATGCAGCACTGGTTCACTCTCTGGGTGGAGCACTGGATGCAGAGCTGGTTCACTCTCTGGGTGGAGCACTGTATTCAGCGCTGGTTCCCTCTCCGGGTGGAGCACTGGATGCAGCACTGGTTCACTCTCGGGGTGGAGCACTGGATGCAGCACTGGTTCACTTTCGGGGGTGGAGCACTGTATTCAGCACTGGTTCACTCTTGGGGTGGAGCACTGTATTCAGCGCTGGTTCACTCTCTGGGTGGAGCACTGGATGCAGCACTGGTTCACTCTCGGGGGTGGAGCACTGGATGCAGCACTGGTTCACTCTCTGGATGGAGCACTGGATGCAGAGCTGGTTCACTTTCGGGGGTGGAGCACTGTATTCAGCACTGGTTCAGTCTTGGGGTGGAGCACTGTATTCAGCGCTGGTTCACTCTGGGTGGAGCACTGGATGCAGCACTGGTTCACTCTCGGGGGTGGAGCACTGGATGCAGCACTGGTTCTCTCTCTGGGTGGAGCACTGGTTCACTCACGGGGGTGGAGCACTGGATGCAGCACTGGTTCTCTCTCTGGGTGGAGCACTGGTTCACTCTCGGGTGTGGAGCACTGGATGCAGCACTGGTTCTCTCTCTGGGTGGAGCACTGGTTCACTCTCGGGGGTGGAGCACTGGATGCAGCACTGGTTCTCTCTCTGGGTGGAGCACTGGTTCACTCTCAAGGTGGAGCACTGGTTGCAGTACTGGTTCACTCACGTGGGTGGAACACTGGATGCAGTATTCATAGTACAGTAGAGGGCAACGAGATCTGGAGACGTGCGTGTCATTCTCATCCTACCCTTTGATCCCTGGAAGAAAAACCCAGTGTGTGTCCGATACTGAAAATGCTGCACTTGCTTTCTTAACAGTGCAGGTCATAAGGTGGGAAAGGCCATGAGCTAAGGCAACAGGGGGTCGATTCCCCTTTATAAGTCAGCTGCAACTGTTGGAAGGATGGTTGTGAAGCTAGAATCAGCTCAGACTCTGAAAGGGTGGGGTAGGCTTTGAGTTTTTGCCTCCCTCCTCATACTGCCCCCTTGTTGGGTGGCAGGGTGCAGGCCTCTTGCAGGGGCGCCCTCAGTAGAAAGTCCCGCAGGTCTCTCAGGAGGCTCCTGAATGAGGGAGTCCGATAGGGAAGAAGCAGATAATGGGAATAGCAGGCAGGTCGCCCTGGCGGGGAAGCAACATCCACTCCCAGTCATGCACAGCCCAACACTTTAGACAGCGATTTATCATGGAAGACTGCGCTCCCTGACAGGGCAGGCACGTCATAGGTTAATTCAGACAGGAGGCTGCCAGGAAGGGACTTCAAAGCCCTCATGCAAAAAGAGTTAAAAAAACTGAAAAAAGTTGTAAAGTAGTGTGCTCGCTGAATGGCAATAACATTGTTGTGCTCTCTATATAGTTTTCATATTAATAAGCGTGCCTGGGTCAGAAACGCCTCGTTTCTCTTTCATCAGCAGATACCTGTATGTACAGTTTTGCTTTGGGAATTAACTCAAGATATAAAAATATAAACAAGCAAACGTGAAACAAAAATACAAATGTTAATAATGTTAAGTCACAAGCCCCTAGTTTAAAGGCCAAGCACACATTGCACCTTCACAGAATTTTATTTTTTGTAAGCCGAGAAGTTAATTATAATGCTATTTAAATGAGTACTTCCAAAAAGAGATGAGTTGTGCAGAGTTGTGTACCAATTTAATAACTTCCGGTCTGGTGCCAGAGAATAGTCAATTGCCTTTCATCTGTTTTTTGGGAAACAAGTCGGGCTTTCCATTATGTCCCATAATGGTCCTTCTTGCTACATCAAGCTACATTTCCCATAAATGGTGGATAAATGGTGCAAATAATTTCTTTAAATCAAGTATCAGAATTTTGTAAAGATAGTTTAATATACATTGTTGTTCATGATATGTGTTCCTACACCAGTCTGGACAACCTGAGAACATGTTGAAAATGCTTGCCGCAGTAAAACGCATAGGTGAAATTTACGTCTTGGGTCTATTGTCATTGAGCTGTAGAGTATGCTCTGCTGACATTTCTGAAACATGAAATAAAGAACTAAATATTTCTGATTTTGTTTCCACGTATAATTGGAAATATATGTATTTGTAGGTAGTTGCAAAAAATATTTTAGTGACTGGGCAGAGTTCACTATGATTTTGGCGCATACAGAACCAGCATGTGGGGTCGTACTCAGAGCGGGCATGAAAACCGTTGGGTTCTAAATGGAAAATGATTTAAGATACACAGGGGGATATGTACAATGAAGTGACAGAGCGTGTTGTTAGCCTCCTGGGCTTAACGACACGCTCCGCCACTTCAAAAACGCACGGCTGAACCATATTTACAAGAAAGTGGCGCAGCCTTGCGTTTCCCCTTGCGATGGCGCTAAATTTAGCTAATTAGAGCCATCGCAGGCACCCTTGAACCAGAGTGCAAGGGTGTCTGTGTGCAGGGGAGGATTGGTTTTGTGTAGGAAGGTGTGCCTTCCTGCACATAAACAATTCTAAATTGCCATTTTGTAACTTTCATGTCTGCTGCTTCATGCAGCACATATGAAAGTAACAAAATGGCATTTTTTTAAAAGGTTTGTTTATGTGCAGGAAGGGACACCTTCCTGTACATAAACAAACCATGGCATTTTGCTTTTTCTATGTGTGCTGCACAGGGCAGCACACATGGAAAAAGCAAAAACGAGGAGAAGTAATACATTTCTACTTGTTTCGCCAACTTAAGACCAGGATTTTCCTGGTCTTAATTTATGCGCTGCCTCCTATGTACGCCACCCTTGTACATAGGGGGCAGCGTTAAATACAATGGGTGTTGCGGTGGAATGCCCACCACAACACCCATTGCACGCCCTTTTCACACTAAACCTAGCGTGGAAGGGGGCCTTATGCACAGAGCAAGCGTTAAGCCACTTTAAGTGGCTTAACGCTGCCTTGTACATAAGACAAGGCCCCTATCGCCACAGGAATGTTACAAAAAGTGACGTTCCCCTGGCGATAAGGGCTTGTACATATGCCCCACACTGTGTAGGCTCCCAAATGCTAACAGTTTACGGTGTAGCGTCTACTGTTTTTTTTTTTGTTTTTGTATACCCTATATACTATTCCTAATAGTTCCTGTACTCAACCAGATGTCACACAGTTTTTTATGTTCGCATTGTTCTTTGGTTCTTGGGCATGCAAAAGATGTTGGACTGTTTTTTTATATTCTCAGTTTTCTTTGGTTACTAGCCTTTTTAAAGATGTCTTCTGATTTGTTCTCTTTCGACAGGATTGTTTACGGGCCTGCCAAGAGCAAATCGAATCGCTGCTAGAATCCAGTCTTCGTCAGGCACAGCAACACAACGTGTCAGAGCGCAAAAATGCAGATGAAGAGGAAGGCCTGTCCTGTACTCCCACTGATGTGCGAGACGTGAACATTTGAAGGGACTTGTGGAAGTCATTGCTGGCCTACACAGTAGTGGAGCATGGGCGTTGGAGAGGCACCGACTGATGGGCCCATATGCCTCGTCGTGCTCACTAAAGAAAACCCTTTTTTCACCTGGGCAGTTGAAATTTTTTCAAATCCAGAAGGGAAATCATCACTCTGTCGTGTTTTTTTTTCTTGCTCTTTCTCCTTTACACCTTTAAAGGAAAAAAAAGTACCCCGAAAAAATATAAACTGTCTTAAAAAAAGTGAAAAAATAGTATTTGCTAGTCTCGGTTCAGGGACTTACGCTACAAAAATAGACAAGGATTGTATGAGACCTTAATCAGCTAGTTTTTTTTATATTAAAAGTGTTCATGTCTGTATGTTGTAGACATTAACACATCAAGACTGTCTCCAGGGGAGCCATTATGTTTGATTCCTTATTTGTTTGCAACCATTTTTAAAGTAGAAGAGGGTTATTTTAGATAGGCAAAACATATTCTCTTATTTTTTCTTTTAAAAAGCATAGCTTTATTGCTGTCTAGGCTTTCCTGTATCCCGCTTGCTTATGCATTTAGTCACTTTATAATTCGTCTGTAAAGTTTTATTTTGTTTCCTAGAATTTTTTAGCATCCTCTTCACGTTAGAAATGGTTAGTATTTCCACACGCTCGTGTATTCCAGCATACAGCATTAATATGTGATAATCTCTTTGTGCCTGTGGATTACCTGCGGACTGGGCTTGTCGGGGGAAGCCAGCTTAGCATTACCGAGAGGAGGCTTCAAGTAATACCCACAAGATACTCTATTGTAAGAGATTCCGACATAGTGAACATAATATATTATATTTTTGTAATCTTCATATTTTTGTAGTTGCCTGTGTATAAAGGAAGAAAAAGCTGGCTTGACCCTACAAATTCAATACCGAAACATGTCCAGGTGAAGTCCACAGTTTAGTTTTTTTATATTCTAAAACCATTCCAGTTCAAAGCACTTTCAGTCCATTAGATAGAGAAAATGCGTCCTTTTTTATTATTATTGTGGGAAATTCTATGAATCAAATGGAATGGTTTAGATATATATATAAATGCTTGTGTGCAAACAAAATTGCGAAGCACGTGCGTTTAACTATGGTGTTAGACGAAAGGTGATTTTCAGAAGGTTGCGTTCCAGCGATAAAAAGAAATTGCATTCACATATTGCCTGGGTGTATTCCTATACTTTTCTGTTGAAAGTTGGGAGTTAAGACATCATTATGTGCCACCAGATATGTGTGCAAGCAGGGCCTTAGGGTGCTTTTAAGGCTGTATCTCTAGTTGTTATTCAAGTGAAGCTTTTTTTTTAACACTAAAATATATAATTTATAGCTGAGGCTAAAATAAGAATATTTATTGAAGAGGATTTTTGCAAGGCCAGTATAATTTGTGTAAAAAAAGAAATTACAACAAAAGATGCAAAATCCCTCAATGGGGCGATTTTGTTTTTTTTCCACCTTTCTCTCCCTGATGGTGCAGTTTTAACAGGGCTTCTTGAACGATACGAGTCTGGCACTTGCCTGTTTGGCTCATATTCGAACAATTTCAAGAGGAATCAAAACTCCAAAAAAGAGAAGAAAAACACCATAGTTAAACATGTAAAATTGGTGTACTTGAAAGAAGTTCATGTTCAGCGGATTCTCCAATTTTATTTTTATTTGTGTTTCGTAATTTAGCTACAACTAGAACATTTGCACATCTTGGCTATGTACTTTTTTTTATATTGTAGAAAGTAGTCAGAAGGCAGGTGGGTTTAGCTGTTGAGAAAGATGCTCGAGGAGAATGTGATGGGGAAATTGTATGTGAGAAACTGCCGTTTAAAGGTGTTGATTGTAAAATTACAAAAAAGAGAATACGGAGTGGGTACTCCGATTTTATTGAGCTGCTATGGTTAGATTCCCAGCATGGTTTGGAAAAAAAAAATTAACAATGCTTTCCTGTATCCTTGTCATTGTGTTTGCTGCTATTTTGTGGATCAGTTTTTTGTGTTATACAATGTCATATACTGCCATGTTATAGGTTTTTAATTTTCTGTTAGAATATTATATAATTGACATCATTTTTTGTAGATTTTTTTATGTGATCAATTTTTACTTAATGTGATTACTGCTCTATTCCAAAAAAGGCTCCTGTTTCACAATACCTCATACTTCAGTTAACCGTGTTTGGACCAGGTTTTTATGTTTTACACAGTGCCTCATAGTTCTGCTGCAAACTGAAATGCAATTAGACGGAATTCTGAATGGGTCTCTATTTGCTAAGATTGTAGGTTGTATTAAAGGGAATATAAACCAGGCAGGCCACCTGCCCTCAAGTGCTGACCTTCTGTTCTCCATTACCAACCATATTTCTTTAAAAATTAGGCAGCAAAAAAACCTGTGAAATATCAGTAACTAATAATTTGGAGCCTTGATTGAACTATAGATTTCCGAGAATGCTTAGCAAGCTGTGACATAGCAGACGTCCTTTAAGATGTGAGCTCATGTTCACTGATTGGACGACCACCCCCAGTTGAAACACAAGCTCCTCCTGTGCAGGTCATCAAACACTAAAATCTGTTACGGGTGGATTCCAGCACATATCGCAGCATATCAAAATCCCTTGTTCTGGTTTGGATACATCCAAATGACAGGCATGTTACGCAGGCTGCGCCAAGCAAAAGCATTTTAAAAGGAACATTTCAGCACATAGGGCAAGTTTTACCTGGTGTGGTTTATATTCTCATTAATATTAAGTTAGAATGACTGCAGACATTTCAGAAATACTCAATCAAATGTCATTTTTCTTGTGTTCATAAAGCTGGATTTGTTTTGTCTTATCTGGGGGTTCATTAACATAGTAGTTTTGAAGTTGTTAGTCACATTGATCTATGAAAGGTGCATTCCATATGGGGCACGGTACCCTCAATTGTATACAATTAGGACCTGGCAGGTCACAAAGCAGTTCCATAGGCTATCTGCTCTTGACATATCCTGATATAATATAGAATTCAGGGTACTATATTCCCCATAATACATGGTGTTGTGTTCCCCATGATCCAGATCATACTGGGTAATGGGAATGCACCGGTGTCGCATACTACAGTAAACAGGTGTGCGTAAATAGCTTGATTTTGATTTGTAAATAGATTTGTGGCACTAATTGCTCTGGACGATGGTAAGGATCTGAACTGTATGATAATAACTTATTGCCGGACAGATGCGAAGCCATTTCCTTATTGCAGAGTAGTTATGATGTCATTTTCCTATTGCAGCACAGTTGTGATGTCATAATCTTATTACAGATCGGTTGTGACGGAACAACTAGCCTGTAACAAGGACATTATGTACAGGTTTTTATATAGTTATTGCAGTCACTCATGTATTATTGTAACTATCCTGTATGCCACATGGCCAACTATGAATTATCACATGGCATGATAGGATACATTCTGAAATTCAATATGTTGTTTGTTCTGTTTTGATACACTAGATTTTTCTGTTAACTATAGCATAATGCTTATTTAAAGGCATGTAATGAAGCCAGCTAACAGAGTTGTATGCTGAAGAATAATCTAGCTCTTTCCTGTATGCTGCTAAACCAAAACAGAATTAGAATATATGTTAAAGGTGCACGCAGTGAAGGTCCTACACAGCTAATTCATGGAAAAAAGACAAGCAAAGCCACCAGCATTCACAGGACCCAGGAGGACCGGACACTTTCTGTCCAAATTTCAGGAACACTCTTACTGCTTACCTCAAAAAACACTTCTGTTTGCGGCACCTCTGTCCCTGTGACTCCCTTTCACTGAGATTGTTGCGTATGCAGGGTCTGCACGCGTGGCGTGGCTCATATGGTGGTGGATACCCCAAGAAGCTTCTAAATAATGTATGTACTGCCAAAGGCTGATTGTGGGTTCCCGTGCCAACCGAGAGGCTTTATGTGTCTACATTATTCGCAACGTATTAACAGTCTGTCGCAAAGGAGCAATTCAGAATATGTACCTGTTTTGTATTGTCACCACTGGTCTGAAATGCACATTGTCACACGCAGACCTGTAACAGACAAGTTTCCAGAAAAACAATACAAAAAACTAAAGTCTAGAAATAAAATTTGTGAAAACCCACACACTGTATTCCGAGCTTTGAATTATTTGTTGCAACTGTAGTCTTCATTTAAATTTCAAATACACTTTTCCTTCAAAATACCAATTGATTCTTTTTTAACAAACCATGCAGGATTTCATCAGGTGGGGAAGCTTCTGTAGGGGATTATTTCATGGGAGAGAGTCACTTGCTGGACTGTAGCAATATCATTTTGGCCCCTCTTCAAGTGACATTAGCTGCACCACTATTTGCCTATTTGTTACCCAATGTTCGACTATGTAAGTGCTACACCATGCACACCATCTCACTTAGTGTATGCAGAAGCTTTATATAATGGCATACGTAGCTGCTGACTTCCTATCAGAGAGTTCACTGCTCATTCAGAATCCCTTTTAATTCCTGTCTGTCAGTAGTGCTACAAGGTATGTTATTGGCAGTCACTATAAAAGACAGTGTTCTGCATGAGAAGGGTCACTTTCAGCTACAAGAACTTATCCAACTCACACTGTCATCCGCTACATATAAACCGCTGCTTGAATGAACACACGTACTAGAACTGCACTTTATCAGTATGATAGCAAGAAATACTCATCGGTGCATTAGCAGTGTTGAGATGCCTTAGGCTGCATTTGGATGCATGGACTGTTTTAATGTTACCGGCACACTCGTTCACCGCCCCATGGTTTATCACGATTTTAAGCTTCACTGACGCTCTGGTTTTCGGGAATCTTTATATAATTTCAACTTTACTACTAGACATAAGAAGGACTGTGTTTAAGTTGACATCAGCATGTTTTGGTTACAGATCTTGTTTCCGGATTGTCCCTGATGAAGGGTCAGTGACCTGAAATGCGTTGGGCAAGATTTAGGGTTAGGCCCAACTAACTCATCAGATTGATAATCGCAGAGGGAACACTGTTCACGGACTCTGCCGGATTGGGCTTTCACTGAGGGACTGCGAGGGCCAGCAGTCTCAGCTTCCACACAGCTGCTGCCTCTTCTCCTGATCGTTTCCTGCCTGCATTTAAAAACTGCCGATGCTATTGATTACTATAATATACCCCCAACGAGAATTCAGGATTCTTGTGATACCCCTCTTGATACCCTGACTAAGCACACATCCTTTGGTTTAGGAAATCAAAATGAGAGTGGCCAAACCCTGCCTGTAGTAGTTGCTCGGGCGGCGCCCAGAATTGACCTACCACCGGAAACTAGTCCGTATTTGATGGTTTTAACTGGTATTCCAGAACAAAGTAAAACAGATCGGGAACCATATAGGTCTAGAAAGAAGGTGATTCATTGGTTAAATCTTAATAGACCATTACCCTCACAAATCACTAGTGAAATATTGATGGTTCGAAGGCTTTCATGGGTGGCCCCCACTGCTAAAACCATAGCAGGTGATTGTGTTTTGGTAAATTTTAGGGACCCTCGTACTGTTGAGTATATTTGTAATTGGAATCAAAACAGTACTTGGTCAGTCATTGGGTCTTACCCCCTGTCTTTCTTCTATCCTCCAGACAATTTGAATGAGCGGGATGGTGGGTGGACCTCAGTGCCATTTCGTCATGGGTCCAGGCTAGAGAGGGTATGCATGGCCAGCCATTTGTCCAGACTTACCCAACCCTACAGAATAGGTTCAGTACTCTGGATGCGATAGACTGACTGCACTGCAGTGAGATGAATGCAGCAACTAGAATCCACTTGGGCCACAAAACTAGCCCAGGTAGAGTGGTGGAGATGTTTATGAGCGATCCCCTAAGCCTTCAGACACATTCATAAATATCAACTGAGGGACCTATCTTGGAAACAGGTATTGAGAATTCGGATAGTTTAGTATCACCTCACGAAATGATATCTCCCCAGCTGAATTCTGTGGAGGAAGTCAATACAGGAAGCCCGCCACTCCCAAATATAAAGAAGATGACCATATTGTCCTGGAATGTGGCGGGCTTATCAAACAAGCTAAATTGCATAGAGTGGGGATCCTTAGTGGACAACAAGGCTATTTGTCTCTTTCAGGAGACTTGGGCTAGGGTGGAATATCACAGAGAGGGCTTCGCAACTATTTATGTCCCTGCTGGTGGGCTGGAAGAGGACGGCCGTCAGGCGGCCTTGAAATTTGGGTAGCCACCCACCCGGGCTGCACAGCAGAGATAATGTCTACACACTCTGCAGACCTCCAGTGTATACTTCTCAATTGGCCAAATGCTTATAAATTGGCCATTGTGAATGTGTATTCTCGCTCAGTTGGTTTGAATATAGAATCGCCCACTATAAATGAACTGTCAAATTTTATCAGCTCACTGTCTGGTAACCGTCGCCTTCTTGTGGCGGAAGACGTTAATTGCCAGTTTGAGCCGCTTTTAGGAATGAGAGAGGGTGCCCTTATGGGCGAGGATGATTACTGGGGGATTCCACCATGTCAATCGCCATGCCCAAAATCGTGGTCTCCTCTGGCGGTTCAGATTATGTCCTTTACATTAAATAATTCTCTGAGGGCCTGTAATGGGCGTACCCAGTCCGATAGCCCTTCACTGTGCACTTTTAATAGGAAGGGCCAGGAATCGCGTATAGACTACATATTAGTGGAGATGAGCATGTGGTCTAAGGTTCTTGATTTTAGAGTGACTTCAAGGGCCGATAGTGACCACAATGCTCTTTGTCTGGATATGGTGTTCCCGGGCCCCAAGACAATTCCCATTTCAGGAATAGATAATTTGGGGGAAGGGATGTTAGTACTATCTAATAACAGGCGAAGGGTAAAATGGGATAAAATAGTAGATTCAGCAGAGAAAATAGCAAAAATTTATGACTTGGTCCAATCACGATTTATAGAGGTAGATAGCCTAATCAGCCAACCCAAGTCCATAGAATTCAATGAGAAATTGGGTTCTATTCATGCAAACTTCGTTACCGGGCTAGGAGACGTCTTCAACCCCTTGGTAGCCATAAGGAAGAACAGGTCTCCTGTATCAGCTTGGTATAACTCTGCATGCAGAAAAGCCAAGACCGAGTTGATCCTTGCAGTTAAATCTGAAAATAAGAAAAATAAAATACATCTTCTCAGACGACACTATAAAGAAGTTATGGCACATGCAAAGAGAGAATGGGACTGGGATAGGTGGCATAACTTAACACGGGCTCTGGATTCAAGAGATGCACGCAGCTTTTGGTCTCTAATTAATACAGGGTCAGGGAAACCAAAGGCTGCGGTAGAATCAAACATTGATGCCTTAATTTGGGAGTCCCATTTTAAGGCTCTTTACTGCGAAGAACCCTGTGTACAAACTGCTACTGGTTCAATAGATTTAAATGTTTAATACGACCCCCTGGAGTTTACTTTGGGTGAAGTGCACAAGGCAATAGGGAGACTCACGATGGGTAAGGCTCCAGGTTTAGATAGACTTCCTGGGGACTTATTTAAGCACGAACCCGAGATTTGGGCTCCTTACCTACTGTTCTGCTCGATTTTCCCGGCCTTCTTGTGAGAAACAATGATGGAATGTGACTTCAGTCTCTTATCATTCAAGTCTAAGGGTTAGAGTAGTGAATGGAGCCTATTTACTAGGCACTTCGACATGATTCTGTGCTCTTCCCCATAGATCAGGGCTCGCACACATAGCCTAGGGGATAGATTCGTTAGTATTAGGGATAACCTGTCCTGTAGTGAGGGTATTTCATGGAGCCGTGCTGAATTCAGGCCTGGTAGGCCTCAAACGGGAGAGACTCCATCTTTCTTTCTGCTCCGGCAGCTTGGGATGCTTCTAGGTCAAACGTAATGTTTTAGTTATGAGGTGTTATTCGCTTGGAGAGAACCGGTTCAGGCCGGCCCTTATCGAAGGATTGTATTTTTCTTCATGCCGAAGACACTACATCAGGCCGGCCGGCCGGCTGGGAACGTGTCCTTGGTACGGGGAGGTACAAGAATTTGGTGGGCGGCAGGTTACAGGCCGGAATTTTCTATGAGGAAACGCACCTCTATATTAGTGACAGTCTGAGGCAGTTACATGTTCAGTCCGTAGGCGGCATCTAGCCGTTAGCAGTAAAGCTACTACTTATTCCAGGGAAGACAGACGCCATCTTGAAGGCGGAGAAGAACCGAGAGACAGATGCTCTCCTAGCAGAATAGCCAGAGAGGAGAGAGTAGCCGATAAGGAAGAGGTCCCAGTGACTCGGAGAAGGGTGATTCCAGGCGAGCCGAGGCACAGACGAGAAGGGAACCTAGATGACCACTGAGTGCAGGCTACATACTACTAAGGTGATGTCGACCCTTTCTTATTAGAGTGTACAACTTAATCTTTCACTTTTCTTTGCAGGTTATGTGTTATATTGTAATGTTATGTGATTGTGTATGTAATGAGTAATAAAGTACCCAGTTTGTAGTGAACCAACATGTGCTGCGTGTTCTTGTATGAGAGGGTAGCCTATTCTTCTAGTCAGCTGCGGCTACATGAACAGATGTTAACCCTGATCAGGTAAGTGGTAACTGAATAAGGGAAAGAGGAGCCCCTCGAACCTGAGAACAGGCTATGCTCGAACTGGCAATCCTTGTGTGATCTGATGAATGGTGAGACTGATTCCCTTTTTGTATGTTATGGTGATCATAGGATGAACTGTCGTATGAGACTGCCGTCTGGGTAGAGAGGTCTGGATCCGTATGGGATCGCGAGGCCGCCGATTGTGCTGAGACTGCCGTCTGGGTAGAGAGGTCTGGATTCGTATGGAATCGCGAGGCCGCCACTTGTGATACTGTCGTATGGGCAGAGAGGTCTGGATTCGTATGGGATCGCGAGGCCGCCGATTGTGCTGAGACTGCCGTCTGGGTAGAGAGGTCTGGATTCGTGTGGGATCGCGAGGCCGCCACTTGTGATACTGTCGTATGGGCAGAGAGGTCTGAATTCGTAGGGGATCGCGAGGCCGCCGATTGTGCTGAGACTGCCGTCTGGGTAGAGAGGTCTGGATTCGTATGGGATCGCGAGGCCGCCACTTGTGATACTGTCGTATGGGCAGAGAGGTCTGGATTCGTAGGGGAATCGCGAGGCCGCCGATTGTGCTGAAACTGCCGTCTGGGTAGAGAGGTCTGGATTCGTATGGGATCGCGAGGCCGCCACTTGTGATACTGTCGTATGGGCAGAGAGGTCTGGATCCGTATGGGATCGCGAGGCCGCCGATTATAAGAGGTCTTGGTATGTATAGTAGGAATTCCCTGTCCTTAGGTGGTAGATATATGTGGTTGCACTATTGTAAATAGGTTCTAGGGAGGGGGTAACGTTCTGGCTGGGTTAGTGAGGCTCTGATGAGCGGGTTCTATCTGATCCGAAAACCCAAGCAGAACATTTGGCGTCACGAACCGTTTACGAAACCTGTGTGCGTTGTGGTTGTATCGTGTTTGCTTTCGGCGCGTGCGTGGTTTCGTTTCTATATTATTTGTATATAATTGTGTGTAGTTTTCTTTTCTTTTTCTTCTTTTTCTCTTTTTCTTTCTTTTCCGAGATGTTTTCTAGAAAATCGAAATCTACTTTTAAGTTGCCCGTTGATATTCCCGGCTGGGATTCAACGCCTTATGAAGCCTTAGCCCGTGAGTGGGCTGATTCTACTGGTTTGAGTGAGAATTGGAATTCTTTTTTGGAGCTGGCGGAGCCGGCTAATGTGATTACTTGTTTACAGAAGGCGCCGGTATCTAAGGGTGATGAGCTTCCCGTTTTGGGGCGCAGAGGTTGGATTGTTCTGTCTGCGTACAGGATTCTGCATGAAAGGTTGTTGAAGTTACAGAACTTGCATAAGGATTTGGAAGCGAACTTTGTTGAGATTCAGAATGCTCATACTTTGTTGCGATGTCAAAATAAGTTGCTTGCTGATAAACTTGAGACGTACCAAACTATTGCCGAGAGGGCGGCTGTGCGAATTGCTCGTTATAAATACAAGAATCGGCGTGGTCGGGTTTCGACGCGAAAGGTGCGTCTGGTCGTGGCGAAAGCCGGACTGGATTGGAATCCTGATGAATGGGATGGTAATATCTGGAACTCGAGTGATTCTCCTTCCTCGGGTGAGGAGTCTGCCAAGCGCGAGTCCTCTCGCTCCGGCCGTGCTTGTAAATCTGCTTCTTGCGCCTCTGATGGTGCACCCCGTGATTGCGCTCGTCCTTCGAGCGGGGTCGATGCTTCTTACACTGATTGTTCCTCTACGTGTACTGGTCGAGCTCCTTGTGATGCTCGTCCCGCGGTCTCGGTTCATCCAGTTTTTCGGCGGAAGTTGCAGCAGGCTCCCGGTGCTCCGAATGGTATTGCTTTAGACTCTTTGGAGGATTTTACTCAACAAGAAATTAGTGATATTTTGCAGCGATTTCGGCAGCGAGCTGGTGAGACCTTACTCACATGGATGGTGCGCCTTTATGAACTGGGCGCTGCTGGCATTATGTTGGATACTGGCGATTGTTTGAAGTTTTGTTCCTTGAGTTCAGATTCTACTGTACAGGATCATTTTCGTAACTTTAATGTTGGTGGTCAAATTTCTTTGCTTCAATTGGCGACTGAGGGTTGTAATCAAAAATATCCTACTGAGTCTGACTGGCCTGTGAATGACAAACCGTGGTATACTTTGCGCGATGCTGCGCAACGTCTCAAAGAGGAGGTGATGAAAACGGCAATTTTTCTAAATACTGCTGACAGGTTACTTGATGGTTTCTTGACATCTTCTGTGCGGAATCGTATTATTCGTTCTTCCCCTGTTGCTTACAAGCAGGTCATGATGACTTTATTGATTAATCAGACTGGTAACATGTTATCTGTGGTGCTGGAATCGGTACGCCAACTCGGTGAGTTGGGTGAGTGGTTTAAACCTGAACGGCAGTCCCGGCCTGACACTCGTACTCCTGGTGACAATAAACTTACTAGACGTGATATGTTTTTTGGTCTTATGGCCGATGGTGTGCGGAAGGAGGACATTGATGGTGAGACTACTTCTCGTTTGTGGGAAATGTTTCGCAAACGTGGCTTGGATCGAAAGGAGGGTGCCTGGCGTGTTCGGACAACTGAGTGTGATCGTGGTTTTTCTGACGGTAGCGGTGATGACGACCGCCGTGGGCGCTCTGATCGTCGTGATGATCGACGTTATGTACGTGATTTGTCCCCCCGTCGTGAGAGAGACAGGGAGAGAGAGGGGGAAAGAGATGATTATATTAACAACAGACGTAGAGATGATAGGGATCAATCCCCTGAGTTGAGAAGGAGAGAGGATCGACACATATTGGCCGATCGAAACCCGCAGTACAATGCAGAGAACAGTAATCCATTTCGTAATGGAGATGGATATGAACAGGAGGTATCGATACCTGGGAAACATGAGAGTCTTTATCCTGATTTATCCTGGTACACAGAACGCAGTAAAAAGGACTAGGAAATAGGTCAAGCTCCAGTACACAGATGGGCTCACAGAGATAATAGACCCTATGTAGATATTGATATTTATTGGAGACATCGTAATATCCAAAGGGCCCGAGCATTGGTAGATACAGGAGCGGAGGCCACTCTTATTCATGGAAAATCAAAGAAGTTTAAAGGTCAGCCTTTTACAATTACCGGATTAGGTGGAAAGGAAACTCCCGCAGTTCAAACTTTACTTGAAATGAGAATAGGTAGAATTCCTAGAAAAGAATACTCTGTATTAGTGGTGCCACTCTTAGAATTCATAATTGGAATTGATATTTTGAAAGGAATGACTTTGCACTTAGATGATGGATGTTACCAATTTGGAACTAAACATTATATATCGTCCAGGCCTGTACGGGTTGGTCGTTTAAGAATGCCCCCCATAAAAGTTCCCCAGGCGACAAAAGTGGTTCGTCAGAAGCAGTATCGTATTCCAGGTGGTCATGAAGAGATTAGTACCACTATTCAGGAGTTGGTGGATGCAGGAGTTATAACCCCAGTTACTTCTGCTTGGAATAATCCTGTTTGGCCTGTACGTAAGAGTGATAATTCTTGGCGCATGACTGTTGATTATCGAGAATTGAATAGACACACACCCTCTTTGACTGTTGCAGTACCGGATGTTATTACCCTAATTGAAAGAATCCAAAAACATCCAGGTACATGGTATGCGTCCATTGATATTGCTAATGCTTTCTTTTCGATTCCGATTGCCCCTGAGTGTCAGGAACAATTCAGTTTTACGTGGAACGGGCGTCAGATGACGTTTAGAAGTCTTCCCCAGGGCTATGTGCATAGTCCTACGATATGTCACCGGCTGGTGGCAGAGCATTTGACTGAGGTACCGGTTCATCCGCAAATTCAGATATGTCACTATATTGATGATATTTTGATCCAAGGCGAAACACAAGAGGAAGTTCAGACTCAATTGGATAGAGTCATTGAGTGCTTGCGTGAGAAAGGTTGGGAAATCAACCCGGATAAATTACAAGGTCCGTCCCAGGCTGTGAAATTTTTGGGTATTAATTGGCATGAAGGGCACCGAGAAGTGATCCCTCAGGTTAAACAGAAAATTCTTGATTTTGCAGTTCCGAGAAATAGGAAAGAAGCCCAAAGCTTCATTGGTTTGTTTGGTTTTTGGCGCCAGCATATTCCTCATTTGAGTCAAATATTGGCCCCTTTGTACCAGGTCACTCGTAAAAAGAATGCATTTGAATGGGGTAAACCACAGCAAGATGCGTTTAGTCTGGCAAAAGAAGCAATTCAGCATGCTCTGGATTTATGGCCTGTATGTGATGGTGATGTGGATTTGAATGTGTCTGTACAAGGCCTTTATGCGAATTGGAGTTTGTGGCAGAAACAAGGCAAGAGTAGAGTACCGTTAGGTTTCTGGACTAAAAAGTTACCTGATGCTGGTGAGCGTTATACACCTTTTGAGAAACAGTTACTTGCATGTTATTGGGCTCTGGTGGATACCGAGCAATTGACTTTGGGACATGATATAGTTTTGCGACCTGAAATTCCTATCATGCAGTGGGTTATGAGTTCGCCGAAAACTCACCGAATTGGACACGCTCAAGAGGCGAGTGTGATTAAATGGAAATGGTATATACAAGACAGGGCACGTGTGGGACAAAAAGGAGTTGCATCTTTGCATGAGCAGGTGGCGCGGGCGCCATCGACTGAGACTGAGAGTGAATGTTCCGTACCTTTAGTACAGGAGTCTCCTGTTAAGTGGGGTAGACCTTTTGATGATTTGTCCGCAGAGGACAGAAACCATGTCTGGTTTACGGATGGTTCAGCAAGGTTCATAGGGACGAAACGGCATTGGAAGGCAGTGTCCTATAATCCGATCACACAAAAATTGCTGAGTACAACTGGTGAGGGTAAGAGCAGTCAATTTGCTGAACTCTATGCTGTTTATCAAGTTCTGAAACAAGAGTTACCTGGCACATGTCATATTTTTACCGATTCTTGGTCTACTGCCAATGGACTGGCAGTTTGGTTACCGACTTGGCATTCCCATAGTTGGAAAATCCATTCAAAAGAACTGTGGGGAAAAGAATTATGGCAGGAGATTTGGGAAATGCTCCCACAGAGTACTGTTACAATCTTCCATGTGGATGCTCATACCCCGATAGACTCTCTTGACAAATTCTTTCATAATATTGCAGATGAGAAATCTAAAATTGCTGAGGCAGTGGTGGACACGCAAGATTCTGATATTGCGGGATTGGCGAAATGGGCCCACCAGAAAGCAGGACACTTTGGAGAGAAAGCCACTAGCAGGTGGGCTGCTGATCGAGGAATTTATATTCCCCTAGATTTAATCAAAAATGTTATTCTACATTGTCCCATTTGTCAGCATATCAGGCAGCGCAAAGTGCCCCAAATTGTTAAAGGTCATTTACATCGCGGGAAATTGCCCGCTCAAATTTGGCAGATTGATTACATTGGTCCACTTCCTATGAGTAGGAATTGTCAATATGTTTGCACCATTGTTGATACATACAGTGGCCTGTTGGTGGCCCTTCCCTGTAAGCAAGCTACCCAATTGAATACTATTAAAACATTGGAATTGATTATGATGTATTATGGTGTGCCATTCCAAATTCAATCTGATAATGCATCCCATTTTCGTGGAAGATTGGTACAGGAATTCAGTGTGGAAAACAATATTGAATGGGTGTTTCATATACCATATTATCCACAGGCATCGGGTCTTGTGGAGAGGTTGAATGGCCTGCTAAAAGATCAATTGCGTAAATTAACAGATGACAAGTATAAGAATTGGCGAGACTTTTTGCCTCAAGCGCTATTGATTTTGAATAACCGTCCTTTTCTAAATGCTGAATCCCCACTTATGCGTTTGTTTCCTCCGAATGTTGATGCTAAGCCCAATGAAATCAGAGAGACCGTGATGTACTGGGAGATTACTCCCGGAGCTTTGGCTCCATGTAGAGCGACCCCAGGGTCGGCAGGTTTAGACCTGCAGGCCATGGATGACACCGTTATAAAAAGTAAGTATCGAGTCATCATTGAAACTGGTGTTGGTGTTCATATACCAACTGGAAATTTCGGATTAATCGCCCCTAGATCGGGGCTGGCTATAAAAGGCATTCAGGTGCTTGGAGGAATCATTGATAGTGATTATCAGGGAGAGATTAAGGTGCTCCTGCTGAATAGCAGTGAGGTTGACTTACTGATACATCAAACTGACTGAGTGGCTCAATTGCTAATAATGCCTGTTTTCAGTGGTGAGATCACAAAAGGCACTGCCCCAACGTTGCTAACTGTACGAGGCCAGAAAGGTTTTGGCTCCACAGATAATCCTGGGGCCAGAGTTTGGGTGCAGTCGCCTAAGAATCCCCCTGAACAAGCAGAAGTCATTGCAACCGGTCAAGACAACACCATTTTAGTTATGAGACCAGGGAAAGATAGCTGGGAAGCAGTCCCGGCTGACAAATGTTACTTACGAGAATGAATAATGCCTGTATTTGATTCTCTTTCAGATCATTCTTTGGACTGTTGCTGCAGGATGTGTCGGCGTTGGACTCCTTTTGGGCTGGTACGACGAGAGAGGAGGGATCCCATCAACCCGGGCTGAGTTGAGAACCCGAGTGTCGCGTTCCTTCGCTGCGTGGGATTCGTCGTCGAACTTTTGGATTACATTAGCTAAACAAGTGACTAAAGCCCCTCATTTCTGCTTGACACCGATGAGATCGGTGACGGACATTCTAGCGACTTGTTTAGTTGCTGTCCCTGCTTCATTGGAGACTTTGACTCATATTTTTTAATATATCAAATGCTCGCCCCAATGTTCTTCTGGGCGATTTCGCCGCCCATGAGTATTGCCCCTTGTGTACTGTACTGTCAGACCCGATACCGCCCATCCAGTCCCAAATAGTTACCTATAATATCACACAGGGTGATTTATGTTTTTTCCTTACTTGTGATCCTAGTGTGATTTCTGAATGTATGCGTTTAAGATTGAAAGGTGCCACTTCATTCACCGCTCATGAACGAACTTTGTGCCTTCAAAGGACACCGAAAACATGTACTTCTGTTCAGAATAACATGACTTGCAAGAGTATGGTAGTTACCCCCAGTCACTATCGCACGATGTTACTGCCTGCCGGATGGCTTTTCTCATGTGGTAATACTTCCTGGCCATATATTCCCGCAAATATTTCTGGAGGCCCTTGTGCCATTACTAGACTGAGCTTGTTAATGTTTTCTCCACATCCGAATGCCAACTCTCGTGTGATTCGAGATACAGTGAGGTTACAGGAGGATTGTGACTCATCTTTGCATTTATATTCCAAGTCTGAATACCTTAGCCTGGCTATTTCAATTGTTGGTGTTCCTGCTTTGGCAGTTTATAATGCCAAATCTATTGGGAAAATGGCCTGCTGGATGGTAAAATCCATCAATCATACTTCTACAGTCCTGTCTGACATGCTATTAGACGCCCAGGGTGAACGTAGGGCTATCTTGCAAAATCGAGCGGCCATTGATTATCTTTTGCTTAAACATGGACACGATTGTTCTGATTTTGAGGGTCTTTGTTGTTTTAACTTGTCGGATCATACGAAATCCATTCAAGCTCACATTGATAAACTACATGACTTAACAGAGGAAATTAGAAAACACATTGACCAGGGCTGGTTTGACTGGCTCTTTAATTGGTTACCTGATTTGCATATGTTACGTCAGATATTAGGAGGTATTCTGATTACTATCGGCATTTTGATTTCTATCTGTTGCTTTATTCAGTGTATTCCTTCACTATTTCAATTCTGCACACCTGGTACTAGACATAGATCAGTTAGTCTTGTTTCATATTATTCTTCCACAGATATTAGTTCTGTTTAATGAATGTATAATAGACTGAAGTCAAGGGTGAAATGTTCTGCTCGATTTTCCCGGCCTTCTTGTGAGAAACAATGATGGAATGTGACTTCAGTCTCTTACCATTCAAGTCTAAGGGTTAGAGTAGTGAATGGAGCCTATTTACTAGGCACTTCGACATGATTCTGTGCTCTTCCCCATAGATCAGGGCTCGCACACATAGCCTAGGGGATAGATTCGTTAGTATTAGGGATAACCTGTCCTGTAGTGAGGGTATTTCATGGAGCCGTGCTGAATTCAGGCCTGGTAGGCCTCAAACGGGAGAGACTCCATCTTTCTTTCTGCTCCGGCAGCTTGGGATGCTTCTAGGTGAAATGTAATGTTTTAGTTATGAGGTGTTATTCGCTTGGAGAGAACCGGTTCAGGCCGGCCCTTATCGAAGGATTGTATTTTTCTTCATGCCGAAGACACTACATCAGGCCGGCCGGCTGGGAACGTGTCCTTGGTACGGGGAGGTACAAGAATTTGGTGGGCGGCAGGTTACAGGCCGGAATTTTCCATGAGGAAACGCACCTCTATATTAGTGACAGTCTGAGGCAGTTACATGTTCAGTCCGTAGGCGGCATCTAGCCGTTAGCAGTAAAGCTACTACTTATTCCAGGGAAGACAGACGCCATCTTGAAGGCGGAGAAGAACCGAGAGACAGATGCTCTCCTAGCAGAATAGCCAGAGAGGAGAGAGTAGCCGATAAGGAAGAGGTCCCAGTGACTCGGAGAAGGGTGATTCCAGGCGAGCCGAGGCACAGACGAGAAGGGAACCTAGATGACCACTGAGTGCAGGCTACATACTACTAAGGTGATGTCGACCCTTTCTTATTAGAGTGTACAACTTAATCTTTCACTTTTCTTTGCAGGTTATGTGTTATATTGTAATGTTATGTGATTGCGTATGTAATGAGTAATAAAGTACCCAGTTTGTAGTGAACCAACATGTGCTGCGTGTTCTTGTATGAGAGGGTAGCCTATTCTTCTAGTCGGCTGCGGCTACATGAACAGATGTTAACCCTGATCAGGTAAGTGGTAACTGAATAAGGGAAAGAGGAGCCCCTCGAACCTGAGAACAGGCTATGCTCGAACTGGCAATCCTTGTGTGATCTGATGAATAGTGAGACTGATTCCCTTTTTGTATGTTATGGTGATCATAGGATGAACTGTCGTATGAGACTGCCGTCTGGGTAGAGAGGTCTGGATCCGTATGGGATCGCGAGGCCGCCGATTGTGCTGAAACTGCCGTCTGGGTAGAGAGGTCTGGATTCGTATGGAATCGCGAGGCCGCCACTTGTGATACTGTCGTATGGGCAGAGAGGTCTGGATTCGTATGGGATCGCGAGGCCGCCGATTGTGCTGAGACTGCCGTCTGGGTAGAGAGGTCTGGATTCGTGTGGGATCGCGAGGCCGCCACTTGTGATACTGTCGTATGGGCAGAGAGGTCTGAATTCGTAGGGGATCGCGAGGCCGCCGATTGTGCTGAGACTGCCGTCTGGGTAGAGAGGTCTGGATCCGTATGGGATCGCGAGGCCGCCACTTGTGCTGAGACTGCCGTCTGGGTAGAGAGGTCTGGATTCGTATGGGATCGCGAGGCCGCCACTTGTGATACTGTCGTATGGGCAGAGAGGTCTGGATTCGTAGGGGAATCGAGAGGCCGCCGATTGTGCTGAGACTGCCGTCTGGGTAGAGAGGTCTGGATTCGTATGGGATCGCGAGGCCGCCACTTGTGATACTGTCGTATGGGCAGAGAGGTCTGGATCCGTATGGGATCGCGAGGCCGCCGTTTATAAGAGGTCTTGGTATGTATAGTAGGAATTCCCTGTCCTTAGGTGGTAGATATATGTGGTTGCACTATTGTAAATAGGTTCTAGGGAGGGGGTAACGTTCTGGCTGGGTTAGTGAGGCTCTGATGAGCGGGTTCTATCTGATCCGAAAACCCAAGCAGAACACCTACTCATCCTTTTTGATGCAATTGTAAAGGGTATGGCGGTTCCTTGCACTTGGCTGGGGGCGGAGATAGTCCCAATTTTTAAAAAGGGTTCTCCTCTGCTCCCAGCCAACTACAGGCCAATAAGCCTGATAGATGTCCCCCAAAAACTCTTTGCACGCCTTGTATCGGATCATCTTCTGGACTGGATGGAGGAGCATAAGGTTCTAAGTCCTCTCCAAGTAGGGTTCAGGAGGAACACATCTACCATGGACCAGGTCTTTCGCCTTATTCTCCTCTATTGGAAAACGGCAAAGATCGAGGGTGGCAGGCTCTTCATGGTGTTTGTGGACCTCAGGGGTTGATTTAGTACCAAGGAGGAAATTGTGGGGGGTTCTCCAGGAGTTGGGTGTTCCACCACAAATTCTGCATATATTGATAAGGCTCCATGACAGGAATTTTGCTCAGGTCAGATGCGGAAGGAACGGGGCATTGTCATCTAGGTTCCCAGTTGGCAGGGGGGTGAGACAGGGTTGCGTCTTAGCACCAACCCTGTTCTGCCTCTATGTCAACGGTGTAATTTCGCATCTTGACAGTTTCCGGAAAAGTAAAGTGCGACAGGAGTCAATCGTTTTTGACAAATTGTTTGTTTATTCAATGGTACAGCGCAACTCCAGGCATTGCACTCTTTCACCGTGACGCACACTGAAAAATGTTGGTTTATTAAACAATTCAATTATAAACTAGAGTGCACTGCGGTAACATTGTGATTAGATAACATGAGCGCCACATTTGTGCCTGAGGGCAATTGTTTGATGCACTGCAAGACAGTGAAAACTTTAGCACAATCATCTATTGGAAAAGAGATTTAAAGGAATTGTGGTGACTGTTTTCTTTCTTTGGCTATATTACTCTTCACACCCAATTTTACATGCAGATTTTGAGCATGGGTTTGTTAAACCCAGTTTGCCTTTCTTCAAGCTACCAAAGCGATCTGGGAAATCCATATTGTTGTTTGCAGCCTTGGGTAGCTAAGGAGGACAGTTTACAAAAACTTCTCTGTTGTGTTTACGAGAACACAAAGTCATATGTGAGCTACATATGTAAGTAATCAGACCATTAGAAAATAATTCGGTATTACCTTTTGTAATTCCTATATTTTATAGTTTAATACCCTTCAGTCAAATTGATATGCAGAATGGATTATAGAAAATCAAGTCTTCAATGATGCTGAGATAAAGATATTTGAAAACAATTTCAGTAACAATGGTTTTTAATGTTACAAATGGTAACATTAAGCATAAAACACATGATTGATTAAGAATAATACCTAAGTAAATTTGTATTCATAGTTGGGATGGACAGTAAAATAGAATTTGTGAAAGAATCGACACAGCAGTGATCAGTTATTTACCTAATTTTCAGACAAAAGGGTGAACTCATTTTTAGAAGTAAGGTATCAGTGATAGGTGTCACCAGATACAAGAGGGTGCTTACTCAGCAGTAGATTAGAAGGCATCTGGCTGGTTGGGGATCACAGTCTTGTTTCTGTTAATTGTATTTATATAGCACTTACTACCCCTGGCGAGTCAAAGTTCTTTTCAGCGAGTAGCACGCTACTCCGAAACCCAAAAGGATTAGTGGTGGATTGGTAAAGGGCATATGAGTTAATTTGAGCACTGGAAATGTGAGTTTGTTAGGTGGATTGAATAAGATGATGAAGGGAGAGAAGAGGGAAGAATCTAGAAAGTGTTATTTGGGAGATCATAGTAGTAAGATATGGTTTGGGATGAGTAAAAGGAGAGATGGAGGAGGGAAGTGTCTTTAGAAAGGGATTAGGGAGGTCATAGTAGTAAAATGAGATTTGGAATGAATCAAAGGAGGCATATATGAGGGAAGAATTTATAAAGGGATGATAGGGAGATCATGTAGTAAAATTAGGTTTGTGGCGAGCCAGGAGGGCTAGAGGAGGGAAGTCTAGAAGGGGTGTTTAGGGGGACGTAGTAGAGTGAGGTTTGGGATGAGTCAGAGAGTGGAGGTTGAGGATATATTGAGAGAGGTATAGGGTGAGAGAATAGTGCACTGGAGGGGGAAAGTTTTTTTTGTCTTCTACAGCAGGAGTAAAGTAATAAATATATAGATACATGACTACGTAGAAAGTGTATACATAAAGATAATACATTGAGATTTACAGTTGGGTAAACTCAAACTTTCAAGTGTTGTACTTGCAGCTATTTTATTTGTATTTTCAATAACTTTGTTTTTTAATGTTTTTAGTTATGGTAATATTTACATATTGTGATAGATAAATTAAACGGACCCAAATAACTTGTTTAAAACTATGCACTGACCTATAAACATGTTAAGCATAGAATAATATATTTATTTAACCATACGTAATATATACATTTGTTAAGCAGACCTAACGGATAAATCTTTTAAAAACTATAGTTATACTTCTTTTTATGAAAACACACATATCTAGATACATATTATATTATAAATGTTAACATATACAGGGATATGCTGTATGTTAATTAGTGTTTGAATATATTGGTTATGTAGGAAAGAGCTAACTCTTGAGTAGTCTTCTGAAGATAAGATAGTTATAATTGGATCTTATGTTTGGGGGTAATGAATTCCATAGTTTGGCTGCTTGAACATAGAAAGATATACCGCCTATGGGCTTTTTCTTGTATGGTAGAGTTTTGAGGCGATGTGCTAATCTTGAGTGGAGATTTCTTTGTTGAATGTATATAGTGATTTTATTCCTGATAAAAGTGGTCCTGTTCCATGAATTGCTTTGTGTATGATACAAAGCAGCTTGAATGTGGATCTTCTGGCTACCTGTAACCAATGTAGGGCCATCAAGGCGACAGATGTGGGCTTGGGGCTTTACAAGAAGGAGTAGTCTGGCAGCAGAGTTCTGAATCTGTTTTATTTATTTTATAGATGATAAAGATGATCCATGGTAGAGGCCATTAGTGTCATCAAGTTTTGACAGTATAAGAGAGATAGTAACATGAACGTTGTGTGGCAATCCTAGGTGGACGACGATGCATCGCAGAGTTTTCATGGTGATGAAGCATGATCTTGCTAATTTGTCCACTTGGGCATTCATTGATAATGTGGGATTCCATGGTAATTCCAAAGTTTCTTACTTCTTTGAATACTTGGTCCCAGATCGTCAGGCCAGGCTCAGAGTGGTGATATCAGCCTGCAGCTAGAGCTGTAGACTTTAAAGCTAGGGAGTAAGGTTTGAAGTCAGGCCATAGCTCAATATCCTGTGAATCTGGGCAAATCAATCTCTCTATGTTCAAAATAAATGTGTAACATAGTCTGGTTCTCCTGTAAAGTGCTCTAATAACCTCAGGCCAAGTGAACGCTAAATAAAATTGCAAATAGAAAGTGTTTTCTGGTGATAAAAATAGATGTTGGACTCTGGAAGTGTGAGATTACAATGTCCGAATAGCGAAGTTTTATATGTAAATGTGTAAATGTATGTGTCTTGTAAAGCGCACTGCTGCCCTGAGGCGTCCTGGCGCTGTAGACCGCTGGGGAACCCGTCCTGGCTATCCCTGTGAGATGGTCCCTCCAGGGTATCTCCAAGGTGAAACCAGGCATCCCCGGCGAATGTGGGGGGCCGTTGTGGAGATGAGGCAAGCTAATGCCCAGAGTTGCCGAGTGTGTTCCTGGTTAGAGTAGGTACCGAGGCGAGAATTATCGAGTCTGTTTTGACCCTGGTCCACGACCCCGCCGCGTCGGGAATTGAACCCTGGTCCCTGGCCGATTCTCTGCTTACGGATCTGCCGCCTCTAACCAGTGAGCCACACCTCTCCAATATATTGGTTACTATGACTGCAAGTGTGAGAAAAGTAACAATTTGACTAAAGAGGTTGGAAAGAAAAGAAAACCAAAAGTGGTTGACTAAAAAGTAAAGACAATTTTTTCAGTTTCAACAACCTTGCTGTTAGTCTACCCTGGTCTAATGACATTCCAGCGCCTGCTCAAGCTACACCTAGTTCTGGTTACGTGGTCGGCACTCAAACACCTTGAGAGCGCTATATGTATGTGTCCTGGACTGAAGCTCTCGTCTTTTAAGGGCCCACTCCACTGTCCAGTTGACTGACAAGTGCCACTTTATAGACTCCCAAAACAGGAAAACCAAATATGTGCCGTTAGAAACAGGTAATGCAGAGCAAAACCTGAGGTAAATAAAACAGTTTCAGCTAACATGAAATAAACTAAAGCCATAGGTTGTCTTTAAGACGAATTCTCAACCCATGCCAGTGTTTCAGCCACTGTGCTGTTATTTCCCCTGAGCCTTCTCTAGGACAGTGGCAAAACAACTTTGCGCAAGCTCATACTACAAGTATAAGGAAATAAATGTATGCAACAAAGCAGATTGAAATTGATAGAATAATCATTTACTGTAATGCCTACCTGTAAAAACACCACAGGTCAGCTATGACCAGGGCATGCAATTTTCTGGTTTGCCAAGTTTATTAATGTAAGATATGGGAGCCTGGTAAAATAGCCACTTGCTATGGCTGTGTGGGAATAAGACGGTTTTGCTAATCTCAGGATTTTTTTAACTCTGAAGTAGTAGCCTAAGCTTGTAATTATCATACGTCTCTAATCTAAGGTCTAAGTCTGTAGGATCTTTGTAATTAGAAACAAATCTTTGCTGCCCCAGGGCTCATCCTGTAAAAATCATGGAAGATGCCAGTTTATATCACAGCTTGCTTAGTTTAGCATATAATAAGCCATTAGTGCTGCTATGGATAGTCGGAGGACAGTCATGTAACTCAGGTGGGTAAAAACCTGATAAAAACATTTCTGCACATTGGGCAATTTTTCCTAATGAGGTTTATATTCTCATCAATGACTGCAGACATTTCAGATATATGGAACTTGTATTGGGCCTCTAAAACTGGATTTGTTTTTGAGTACCTGGCTGCACAATAACAATCCTGGGAGGCTTTTTCTTTTTTCTATGTGTGCTGTAAAATACAGCACGCATATAAAAGAGAAAAAAATGAGGAGAAATAAAGTAATTTCTCCTCTTTGCACCTCCCCATGGAGGCGTAGGGTTTTGGGGTATCCCCAGATTAACATGGTCTTGAAAATCAGGAAGAGTATCAACATGAATGGGTGTTGCGTGGAAACACCCATCGCAGTTCCCTAGTGCAGGGTAAGGCAACGCAGCTATTTGCAGGGCTCAGATTTAATACGTTTTTGTGTCACGGTTGTGTCACCTTTTTGGGACACCCCTGATGCAAAATGTATTTTGGGATTTTCAAAGCCTTGCAAATCCAAGTTTGCTTGGCTTTGTGTGAAAAAAGTTAAAAACAACAACGCAGTGCCTAGCATTACCGTGCATTAGGTAAGCATTACATGGATAGTGCATGGGAAGTTTTCATACATGCATTTTTACTTTTTTTAATTTATTTACTCAAGTTTTATATAGCGCTGGCTAGACCTGTAGGTATCAGAGCGCTTTACATGAGGAAAGTTACATAGGTTACCAGTTACATCAGTTGGTTCATGTTGTGTAATGTACAAGGGTAACGGGGAGGGAGATCAAGCGGAGAGACAAAGAAAAGTCTGCCCAATGTCCAGCTGGGTAGGTGATGGCTGAGGAGGAAGTCCACAGCCCATCTCCTCAATAGCTATCAGGTGGCTCCACCGGGCATCAGCTAAATAGCGAGGTCTCCACAGAAAAACATTTAAAGATCATAGAAGACTAGATGAATGGAGCGTAGAGGGTTAGGGGGGGTAGGGTGAAGGGGAAGGAGGGAGATATGACAGAGAGACGAAGGAAAGTCTGCCCAAAGTCCGGCTGGGTAGGTGACGGCCGAGGGGGAAGTCCACAACCTATCTCCTCTTGAGCTATCAGGTAGCTCCACCGGGCATCATCCAGAAAGCAATTTGCGAGTACTTGATAGGTACTCGCAAACTGCGCATGCAATTTCAAGGGTGCCAAAAGAACACCCCTGAAATGAAATGTATCCACATGTTGCGCACACACATGCCTCAAAGGCATGTGTGTGTAACATGGGACTTTGAAAAATGCACTTTTCAAAGAAATCACAAATTACCATCAACTTTAGATTGATGGTAATTTGCGATTCCTATTTGCGAAATCGCAATTTTTTGTAGGTTAATGCAATTGCAATTTAAGAAATTGCAATTTTTGCGATTCCTTAAATTGCAATTTTTGCATTTGGGATGATGCATCCCAAATGCAAAAATACCGGTCACAAAAGGTTTTTAGGTTGATGCATGTGGCCCATAAACTTGAAATTCAGTACAGAAGGAAGAAATAGTAAAGAAAATGTGGCAGTAATGTGCTTGAAAGTGTGACTTGAACCCCAAATGAGCAAACAATAACAGAATATTATAAAGGGAGAGAAGTGGAGGGTCCAGAACAAGACCCGCAGGACATCCAAAGTAGGCAACAGAAGATATAGAACCCTTCCAGGATACTGAGAAAGAATGCCAATATAGGTTAAAATTTAGTCAGTCGAAAGCGGTTCTGAACTACCAAGTTCATAAAGAGTATTCAGAAGAGTCAGGTGGTCCCCCAGAACAGAAACCGCAATGCAATCAGAGCTAGCACTGGCAAAGCCAATAGTTGGTTTGTTTTTATTGTAGATTTATATTGCGTGTACCCAACCCAAAGGTATTGGAGCGCTTTACATGAGCACCAGTTACATTACACAAGGAAACGTTCAGTTTTGGTAGGCACGGGGAATTAAGTAATTTTCCCAGAATCACAGAACACCTACATGAATGTGTTTTACTGCAGCATATTCTTATTGGGCCATGACTCCAGTGTGAATGTCACGAAATTAGCCGACACATGCACCGTCTGACTCAGAGTGCGCTGCAAAGATTGAGTTTCAGCCCTTGGTTTCAATGATGCTGTTAATTTCATAGAGAACAACTTACATACAGGGGTCACATTCTTTACCCCTAATGAGGTGTGAGCCTTTGACAGAAGTCTGCAGTCACTGACAACATGTGAAACAACACTGAATATTAGCAATATGCATTGAAACATTTTTCATGCATGGGTTTAATTAGCAATTTAAATACCTTTGATTGACAGTTTTCTATAGCCAAGTATTAAATACAATTACAAAATACATTTATTTCCAGAAAAGACACTTGGATTTTATCTAAAAGTCCTATTCCTGTAAATGTCACCCAAATGAAAAATGTTATAGGTACCACATACAACCACCACATGGCAGAGAATATGTAATCAATAAGTGCAGCATGCCGCTGTTCAGCTGCTGGTGAAAAATATTGGGGTTATATATTTGATTCTGATTTATGTTCAATCTTCAAGTACATACTGCAGTCAAAACAGCATATTGTGTTTTTGTGCATCACAGAAATCAGCCTCTGTTTAAATATGCCATCTTGTTTCTACTGCTTCAGGCTGTATGTTAATCTAGACTTTTTATTTTTTTTAACTGATCAGTCATATTCCTAAACATTTATCAGAGATACATAAATATTCTCCAGGCAGCACAAACTAGAGCTCCTAGATTCATATTCTGTCATTGGAAAAGAGACAGCATCTCCTGTTATTGGATCCAGTTAGGTTAGCTTACAGTATTTGTGCAGATTACAGTTTGAATCAAGTGTATAGTCTGAAAAGCCATTCCTGGACTTGCTTGTTTATACCCACCAGTGGTTGATGCTCATTGGATCTAGTATTGTTTCTGGTATAAAATCAATAAATAAAAAGACAAAAGAAAATACAAATACAGACAAAATACATCACTACAAGGCAATATTTTGATATCTGTTAATACAAACAGCACCTTCACTCACTCTTTGGTAAAGCACAGTTAGCTCCTTAAGCAGGGGTCATTATCCCTAGGGGACTTGTGCTCTCGTAATGCTGTTGGCTGTAGAGCTAGGAGACCTGAGAGTTCTATTCATGGCTTCCCCCAGAGAACTTCAAAACATGCTCATGGTTAGGTGTCCCAGATCCATCTCCTATAAGTGCTCTAATATCATTTAAAATCCAGAACTAACAAGTATATGTTCAATAACTTTGATGTATATGCTTATCATTTCCAACCTATGCAACATTGTTCTGTAGCCACAGAAATGAAATGATCCATTTAAGGAGGATAAACTGAAAAAACTCTTGCATGGAAGTGTTGCATGCAAAGGAATGCCAATACTTTAGTAGCACTATAAGTAGCATTGTTATGACAAAACTCTGCCATTGGAAGATGAGAAGGCCAATCATCCTCATTTCCATTACAATAACGTCACAAGTACTGCTTGATACTTTAATTGGTTTGCCTATTGGGTTTCGGATGATAACCAGAAGTCAGAATTTATTCAATTCCTAATCCTTGCATATAGTCGTCCAGAATCTGAACAGATATAAATCCAGCATGAAATTGCATGGTAAAGGCATGCGTGGTAAAGACGAGGTTGGGGTTTGGACGGCGTGGTTAAGGCATGCGTTGGTGAAGCATGCGTTTTTCTATCTCACAACTGCTGCTGATTGGATAGGGGAATTACACAGGACACATTGCTGTGCGCTGTCTGTTTTTTTTTTACGGGGGCATTATAACCTGCATCATTCATTGTAAAGCAACGGTGTCTGAATTAGCTATGCTTCATCCTCTTCCACAGAACACTTCAGCTCTTCTGGGATAGATAATCTTCAGCAATAATTATATTTGGTTTTTTTTACTGCCTTTGACTCTGTGCTTCCTCCCGATCCTGCACAAGTGGAACCCCAACATATAGGCTCTCATTCTCAGTGCCCAGTGATCAGTGCCTGCTAACTTCAGCCGTACGGAGTAACCCTCCCTAGGGACAACACAGATTTAAAAGCGGGGCCTGAGGGTCTCTATTGAAAAAAGGAATTACTGAGGGAGCTGTGAGTTCTGGTCTAGGTTCCACTGGTCATTCCAATTTACCACCTGGGACTTCAACAAAAGATTTCAGCTGCTTTCATCAAAGTCTCAGTCAAAGTCTGATGGTGAAATACGCCAGGTCTGAAGTGTTCCTGTGGACATTGTAATTGGACATTGTAATTCTTATAGGACTTGTAACTCTTGTTAGTGGCCTAACTGGAATTAAGTAGGCCATGGTCATCTAGATAATAAGAGGGAGCAGTCCTCTCTAACCTCAAGTTAACACAAACTGTACAGGTGCCAGATTTGGTATCTAACTCAGATGGCAGTGTGGCAAGCAAAATTAGCTGTATAAGAAGAGACCTGAATACATCACTTAAGGCCGGGGTGTGTGTAGATGTCTAACAAACATGGCAAAGAGATAGTAAAGGAGATTATGGACATTTACATCTGGAAACTGCGGACAGAAATATGAACAGTTTCAAATATTGAAAAAAGGATTACAGAGAAAATTTGTGTGCACTACATCAACAGCCAGTCAAGATGGCTGGGTAGATGTGTCTCCCTGTTGCTCCCAGCATGGAGGCAATAATCCTGCAACATCCTAGGCTATGTGATCTGCTACAGACCTTGCAGCGGTGCTGTTGCTGCCCTGGAGGCAAACGCCGGCTGACAAAACTTTTTTTGCAACATGACTGGCCCTGTATCGGACGTTACAGCTGAGAGGCCCTGTGAAGGGACAAAAGAGTGATGGATCCGGGGCCCACGCGGGACACTCAACGGTAGGGTGACCAACTGGCAGGGGTGCAAATTCAGGACGGTAAGTGTAAAAATTCAGGACAAAGGGTCAAAATTCAGGACAAAAATTCAGGACAAAGGGTCAAAATTCAGGAAAAAAATTCAGGACAGGAGGTCAAAATTCAGGACAACAGGTTCTATTTTAAAGACACATCAGTGGAGGTCGCGCAATAGTATACAAGTAATCCCATCTATATCCAAACATATTTATCCATTTGCAAACCTAACCATCATGCATCCTTCCATCCATCATTTCACTCATCCATCCCTCCATCCACACTTTTACTCATTCATCCATCCATCCACCCTTTCACCCTATCCATCCGTACACTCATCCATCCACTCTTCCACCTATCCATCCACTGATCCATCCAGCCATTTACCCTTTCACCGATCCAGCCATCCTTTCACTTACTCACCTATCCACCCAGTCACTCATCCTTCCACCCATTCACCTTTTCAGTCATCCATCCATCCTCCATTATTCTTTCCATTGACAATTTCACTTAGCCATCCTTCCTTCTATCCATCCACCCATCCTTCTACTCATCCACTCATGAATCCATCCATTGACCCTATCACTCATCCATCCTTTCACTCATCCATCCACCCATTCACTTGACAATCATCCACCCTTTCACTCATCCATCCATCCATCCTTTCGCTCCTTAACAATCTATTCACCCTTTTATTCATCCATTCACCTTTTCACTAATACGTCCAGCCCTCCACCCATCCCTTCACTTACTCACTCGCCTACCTTTTCATATTAATTATGAGCTGAGCCTTTGTCTGTAGAGTTGCATACAGAAGAGGCCCATCAGGAATTTCACCCTTGCTGTAGTTCCTAAAGCAAGGGGTGGGTGGGGTAGGGTTTACTATGCCCCTGCACATAGGCAGTCTGAAAAAGTGGAAGTCATGAGTCATAGATGACACAAAGTGCCATGCCATGAGGTGACTGTGACATGGTGTTGTTTCCAGGGCTTTAATTGGGAGGAAAAAGGGGGGGTCTCTCCAAAGGGGGTGTTTGGTGTAATTAAGGCCGTTGCTTAAAACACCTAAGCTAACAATCTGTGCTTAGCATAGTGTGCCGCCAGACTGGTATTTCGACTCTTCTGTCACTGCAACCAGATATATAACACAAGTAACGTTACACCTACAACAAGCCAGAACTATTGGCTTTGTGAATGGTCGTCAGTTGCATAAAATAAAAATGCAGCAACCATGGCTTCATTGAATATAATACTGAAAATTCACTTTTCTAAAATGATGGGACTGAAAGCCCCTTCTTTGAAACTTGTTTCACCAGCTTCTTTGAATGAACTAGACTCTCACGTAGCAGCATTGGCGTATTTGCACATTTCTTCCATCGGACAGAATACGTTGCCCTAGACCGTGGCAGGAGGAGGCCACTGCATGCAGTAACACTCCAAACTGGCCCATTGTCATTCTGTATGTGGCAATCAGGCGCAGACAGAATGACAATGACGTGGCGGGGGGGGGGAGGGGGGGGGGGAGGGGGCTGCTCTTGTGCTTCCAGGACGAGTGCGAGGCGGCCCCATTAGGGTGCTGAGGCTGCATACAGGGAACAGTGCTGTTCCCTGCATTGCCCAAAATGACGGACAAAAGGCATCCGTAAAAGGGATCCTCACAGACAACGGACGTGAGGTCCAAATTACGGCCGGTCCATGAAATTTACGGATGTTTGGTCACCCTCTCAATGGGCCCAAACGGCGCTCGGTGCTAGACGGCTGGGTGCACGCATGTAGCGCAGAAGCCTGGGGGTCCTCAAAGAGGCCTGGCCTTGCTGGAATAGTAGGCTCTCCCTGGACTGCCTGCCGGTGCCGGGACCCGAGAGACAGGCAGTCTGGAGGGTCTGGCGAGTGAATGGCCTGGCGCGTAGTCCTCAACACCAATATAGCGGCCTGGGTTCGTGTTGTATGGCTCCACGAATGTGATCGGGGGATTGCAGGCGCGGCCAGCAGTAGAGTGATTGACTGCCGCAGTAACTGCAGACAGCAAGGAGCTTAGGCCGCATAGGCTGAACCAGCCGGTGAGGAGAGATTGACAGCACCTGCCAGGGCAGTGGCCTGGGCCCCATGGTGTCTACGGGGGCTGCCTGGGCTACGACAGGGAGACTAAAAGCAGCAGGCTTCCTTTTTGTGTATTGGCCCTTGCGAAGCAGAGACAGGTGCAACCACAGAAGGTCTGGAGGGAGCAGAGTGGACTGGGTCCCCCCTGCAGCTCGCTGGACATGGTGGGATGTCTGCCTGCGGCAAACTGCGCAGTGGAAGTCTGGTGAGAGACTGCACTGGGAAAGATGTTGAATGCTGCCCAACTCAAGGGGGACACACCTTGGATGAGCCTGGTAAAGGTTAGAGTTTCTGACTGTGGCCCTGGCAGCCTAGGGTGGATTCGGGTGACTATTGGTAGCCTATTGCAAATGCGGGTGGGGCTGCACGAGAGCGGCAGTAGTGCTGTGGGGGAATCTCCTGCTGTGCAGGGATCCCTGTGGGAGGCACGCGTCTCTTGCCTGAAGACTGCAGTTGCGACAGAGTCCCCTACGTGCACTCTATCGTGGACACAGGTGGCTCTCTGGTGCAGTGTGAATTGCCAGCATTGGGCTAGAGTTGTAGGCCTAAGATATCGTAGACAGGTCAGGTGGGGGCCCTACACCTGCTGGTCGCTGCCCAGGTAGAGGGTGCATAGGAACTGAACTATGACGGACTGGCTGGCGAACAGTGACAGATGCATTGCTACCACAAAGGGCAAGGAGGGAGGCACAAAGGCAGCATAATCCTACAAAATAGACCAGCACACTGTCACCCGCCCAGGGACCCCACCACATGAGCCTGAACAGGACAACCTGCCACAGCGAAAATTTTTGATGACAGTACAGGGGTCCTGGATTGTAATGGAAACTAAGATGGTGATGATGGCCATTAAAATTTATCATTCGTGCGTGGACCTACGAAAAGTTGTCGATAAATTCACAACCACAGAGGGTGGGATGAAGGTGGATGTACTGAAAAAGGAGATCAAAACCTTCAATGCTAAGGTAGCTAGTCTTAAATGTATTGCTACACATATGGAAGAACCCTTGCAGCAAGCTGAGAGTTTCTCCAGGCGGAATGCTGCACGCCTTGTGGGGTTTTCGGACCCGCCCCTCGGCAGAGATATGCATGGAAGACTGAATTGTCAACACGCTCAAGCTGGAGGGCTCTCTGAATTTTTCCTTGTTGAATGGGCATACAGGGTGCTGGCGGCAGTCCCTAGGCCTGCGGCGCAGCCTAGGGCAGTAATAGCGTGGATTTTTAATTATCACAATATAATTTTGCAGCATGCACGCATCGCCCTGCAAGACTTGAGGACAAGTGTTGGACTTGGCCCTTTTTGCAAGGTCATCCCTGAACTTTTTGCTTTCCTCCTAGCCTTTTTTAGTGTTGGTGATTTTAGGACTCTGGGCACTTTAGCACTGCTTTTCAGTGTAAGGTGCATGTGCTCTCTGTGGTAAAATATGGTAAGATTGGTCTACACCTGTTTGGCCTATTTAATTTACCTGTCAGTCTCTTGTAAAGTGGTATCTTATATACCCGGGGTTGGTAAATTAAATGCTACTGGTGGGCTTGCAGCGCTGATTGGGCCACCCACCAAAGTAGCCTTTTCAAACTTATCTCAGGCCTTTGCCATTACAGGGTCTGTGCGCGCAGTGTTCCTACCGCTGTGACGTGGCACCCAAAGTGTGTGACATGTCGGTGACCCCCCTTTTACTACATGTTAGTCACCACTAAGGTAGGCCCTAGCTAGCCGTATTGGCAGGGTGCATTGTAGGTGAAAGGTACGACATGTACCTTAAGTGTGTGACATGTCCTGGTAGTGACAAACGGACATTTTGGTTTCTCGCTGCTGTGAGACTGCCCTCCCATAGAAATGCATTGGGGATTCCCTAATAAGTGTTTCAGTTGTAATTCCTGATATGAGAGGAGCAGCGTGATCAAGTTTGGTATGTTTGGAATAGTAATAATAAATGCTACGCAAGGTGTGCGCAGATTTATTATAACTATTTTAGAAATGCCACTTTTAGAAGTGGGCATTTCTGTGTGCTATGTGTCTGCCTGCCTGATGTGAATTGCATGTCTGGCTTTGAAGTGACGGGAGCTGGTGAGGTGTGTGTGGCTCCAGGAGCGGCAGGGTGAGTTAACGCTAGGCTGAATAGGGCATCTGCAATTGGAGTAGTCGGAGGAGTAGTCCCCTGACCCTGAATAGGTCTGTGCCAGCCTATGTGAATGCTGGCTCCACCCCTGTAGTGTGTCTGATGACGAGCCTCCACCTGACAAAAGGGAAGAGGAGCCTTGTCAACAAAGTGCTACACACTCCCCAGAACCAGTTAGGACTGGTTCCCCCCAAGCCCTGTGCCAGGGTAGACAAAGAAAAATGCTGGGGCTGTGACCCCATGAATGTGGTGTTCTTTATACTTCCTTGTGCTGAGGGAACCTGCTTCTGCTGGGCTCCAGTAGGAACTGCCACAAGGGACTGCCTCCCTGCTGGAGGGCCCTGTGAGCTGGCCTGCCTAGGCTCACCCTTGTTCCCAGAGAACTTTGCTTGCTGGAGCTATGGCTCTTAGCACCTTGTGAGCGCTGAATTTATACTCCTGGAAGAGAGCTGGAGCTCCGCAGCACAGAGCTGTGACCTGTTTCGAGGGAATTCCGACGTGGGGATTGCCCTGCATTACTTGCTTTTTGTGGGAGCCCATCCCGCATTTATGCTTACTTTCGGCAGGAGCCCACCCCGCATTTGTGCTCACTAAAAAAGCGGGAGCCCACCCCACATTGGTGTGCCTTTGGCAGGAGCCTACCCCGCATTGTGGTGCTGCTGGACCGCTGCCAACGTGACCCGGAAGCCAGGCAAGCTGCCTGGTTGTGGGCAGGGCTCCTGTGAAGTGGAGAGAGCCCCACATGCTGCCTGAGTCCCTGGTGGACGGAGCAGAAATGGGACCGCATTCCCAAGAAGAATTACCCGGTGGAGTGCGGCGTAGACTTCGCTCCGTGCCTGGCCATCCCCGAGGAACCTGTGGAGAGAGCCTGGTGTGTGGCTGGAGTTGGAGGGCTCCTCCGGAGGACGCAGGGCCCTACAGGACCTCAAGAGAGGCAGATGGAGGTCTGAAGAGTGCCCCCAACCGCGGCGGCTGCACCGGAGTGCCGGTCTTGCCGAGGGAGTAGCAGTCTCCTGAGGGAGAAAAGAGCCGACGAGAGGTAGGAGTTCTCCCGGCTCCTGGGTTACAGCCACCGGCTGTGAGGAGAAGCGCTCAGCCCCCAGAGAATGGTGAGTGGAGCTGAGCTAACTTGTGGTAAGCTCCAGTCGCCTTGAGGGCGGGAACATCATTCATTCTTGAGCCAGGGCAAAGGAGGGGGAGCAAAGTATCGGCTCCCCTCGATGCCCGAGATTTCCTCGAATCTCTTTTGTGTTGTTGCACAGCTGCGCATTCCAGTAGAATCGGGGGCAATGTTGCTAAAAGAGGGCATTGCGGGGCAAGCCCAGGACAGGGCCCCAGCCTGAGAAGCACTGACTTGGGACAGTGACACTGAGAGGGAGGTGATTTGGACCTCCTACGGATTATCAGCACGCCGCCTAGAAGTGCTCCAGGACCTCGGTGGGCATGATAGTACCCTACTGTAGTGCACTGCTGATGAAGTACAGGCCTAAGATGGGCCTAATGTGATTATGTTTTGCATAATGATGTGTTTATTCTGAGTGCCACTAAGGCACACCGCTAATTTAGGATATATGCCTAGGGTGGGTTATGCCAGACCTAATGGGATGCATAATGTGTGTATGCCTAAATGTGATAATGCTGAGTTCATTATTTTACCATTAGTTACTGGTAGTGTTTTATTTTTACTATTTGTGCTTGTGATGGTTCTGGCAGTGGCCCGATTGGCTCTGTCATGTATATAATCCCCTGTGAATATTGCCTTGTGCCAGTTGGCACAGTGTATGCTGCGTGATTATATGATTCTAATGTGTTTATGATAATGCAAAGGCTATTTTTTTATGTTCCCTTGTGTGGAGTTTCTTTTGTGGTGTGCCTAGTGTGTTGCTGCTGCGTGTGGTTTGCGCAAACGCTTTACACATTGCCTCTGGGATTAGCCTGACTGCTCGTGTCAAGCTACCAAGGTGTAAGCAGGGGTTATCTTCAGCGTGCAACTCCCTTGCCCTGACTGGATTGGTGGTTTCTGCGTGGCTTAGGCGCATGCCCTAGCTAACCAGAACAAGCAAATACTATTTTTTCCAGACGACACCCGCAGGGTGCAAGATTTCAGGAAAGACGTTATGCCGGTTAAAAAGGAACTAAGGGAGAGTAATATTAACTGCAGTGTAATATTTCTGGCCAGGCATCAGAATCCAATACAATGGCCGTCTGCACTTCTATGAATCACCACAGCAAGCTGCGGATTGGCTTGACTACCTTGAGCCTGACTGATGCTTCGGATTCCCTGGTGGAGAGAGACCCAGAAAAACTCCATGCGCCACTCTAACAGGAACAGAAAAAACGCTGCGGGATCATCTCAGGTCTTGAAGGTTGCTGCAGAGGGCCGTATTCTTGTCTGCCAAAGTGGATCTTTGCGATCAGCTGCACTGGAACCCATTAAGCAGAACTCCTTTTTGATCATTCGAGTGGTCCCTGATACCCTGAGTGACAGCACGGATGCTGGTTTGGTGCTCCCAGGTCTGTCAAGCGCAGTTGGGCAGTACCATGGGGCCCAATCTGCGATGCTTATGAGGAAAGCGGTGAGGTGCTCGGAGCACAAGATTCAGAGGCTCCTTGAGTCGTATCTCTGGGTCAATTCCACCTTCTGCGGGGCAGTGGGTGATGGCTCTCATGCACCAGCTGCAGAGGGCCTGGGCACTGGGAGGACGGGTACAGATGTGCAAGCCTACCATGAATTATGTATTTCTTTTTTTATGTATAGGTGGACTATCTTCATGCAGGATTGTTATTATATTAAGTATACAAAGGTCTATTATTGTATCCAAATGTACAATGTATTCTATTCTCCACTACTAGGGGTGGCCAAGGGCCCGACTTCCTGGGATCGCTGAGTACCTGATTTGGTCTTGCGACCTACTGGGTTTAGGGTACCTTGGATTATGATTACAACTGGAAATGGGGGGTGGGGGGGGTCTTTTAAATAGTTTTTAGGTCTCGCTGAGCCCAGCGCATGCGCTGGCTCGGAGAGACATTTTGTAAGTGAGTTTTTAAAGTGCTGCTGGCTGGCCTAGCTCCTGCGTTCACGCGACCATGAACGCGCAAACCGCTAGCCTTCAGCAGCACTTTGAAAACTTGTGCGTCATCGCTATCGCGATCACTTTCACTTTCAGAGCCATCGCGATCGCGATGACGCACGCTTTCAATGCTTGCTAATGAGTACCAGCACTTCTCAGAGGCAAGCGGGTGCTATGGAGTAGTGAGTATTCACACTTTTCTATTTCCACGAAAAGCAATGCGTGGCGCGCGACGCATGTGAAGCTAATCAACATTTCTTCTAAATGGTTAATTGATTCCCTGTCATAGTAGGGCTACCAGGATAATTAAAATTTGTAAGCTCTAGCAAGCCTCCTTTCTGAGGGCTGGAAACAAGCATAACAGTTAGAAGCTCCATCATGGTGAGGATCCGATCCCAAATTCTGCTCCTCATACTTTGCCCACACGTAGCCCTTAAATTCATGCCTGTCAACTCACATGCATTGATTGTGTCACCTTCTTTTCACTCATATTCACCCGTCTGACCGATAAAAAACCCATAAACTTTAGTAGGGGTGAGCCGATTTTTCAAACTTTTATCACCTTTCAAAAATGTTAATTCTCCATTCGCCTTAGTGGGATCACCCTCTTAAAGGCTGAATTCACAGCATTTTTGATTGAAGAGTTTAACAGGCATGTAGTTTAGTTGGTAGGTGAAGACTGTTTTTGTCAGGGTGCTGTTGAGTAATTCTTTCTTTTGTCATAAGTGTGTAACCTAGAGTAAGAGGGGCTGTGTTGTTACCATGAACATTGTTACGTTTGATGATTAAAGATCGATATTTATTTAAATTCCCCCAGATGTAGGTTGAGGGTGGAGCAGGATAGTTTCCATGGGTCTGTGGAGTACATGTTGCTCTTGTTACGCCTCTCTGTGGGTGACTCTTAATTTCAACGGGATGGTATCAACACAGCAACTACACATTTACTGTTGATCGAGAGTAGCGTGGGCCAATTGGTGCTTGAAGGTGACGTGGGCAATCTCTTACAGGATGCTGTTTGTCTTCAGGTCTAGGTGCCTGCTTCCTCCTTCGGTTAAGTTTTGCAGAATGTTTGTGATGTCAGCGTTAACCACAAGCTCTTTCTGATAGGATGCCCAGGCAAATATGACGTGCAGGGACAGTTCCAGTTTTTCTCTTTCGGTCCCAATACATTTCAACAAATTCAGCACATGGGCCAGTTTCCAGAGAGGACCGACAGAATGCAGAAAGCAATTTAATTAACACAGGTGATACTATGTGGAAATATTGCATTTAATGACTTGATGCCTCATTTTCTCTGTTTTCTTTACTGAGAGTACTGATAAATAAGTATTTTGTGCCCTTAGTTCGATGCAAAATTGTAGTCCTAGTTCTTTGTTTGTGTAATGTCCAAGTTTTCTGTTTTTGAAATTTAGCCACCCTTGCTAAATTCGAAATTATGATCTGTAATACGCACGTCGTCATGCAAATCTTAATACTAAAATGAGTGTTGTCAATATTTCTATTTGGTAGGGTGCAACTTGATAAGTGTAGGCCCCGAACAGCAAAGGAATCGAGCATTATTGATTATAGCTGAAAGAGTGTAACTGGTAGTCTTGCTACCTCAGAGTATATTACCACTTCGGTTTAGCCTCTTCCGCAGGCCTGCTGCTTGTGTAACCATCGTGCGAACTCACTATTATTTTCTCATTTAGTTTGTGCTTTCTGATTGAGGGGCCAGATGTTCATGAATTTTATTTATTAGTTTGAGGCTTTGTGTAGTGCGGACTGCATCAGGTCGATGTCAGAGTGTTTTACAATGTAGAGGGACAGTGAGGAGAAGCTCTTGCTTGAATATATAACATAAAGCCATAAGCTAATCACAGTGTACGTATAGAAAGTCAGTTGAGCAGACACTATTTGTCATAGACATTGGCCCTAGAGAGCTGGTCTAAGCAGCAAAGCAGTGAAAGTTCAAAGAATACACCAGCCAATGTTCAAGGTGGATCTTAAGGTCACATATAGAGATGAAAGATGAGTAAGGCTAGAGTTACGTGGGATGTTAATAGCACTACAGTCGAGAATTCTTTTTCTCCCGAGAACACCAGATGATAGCGATGGAAAGCAGTCCAGATTCACTACTACGCCAGCAGTTATTCCTTAGCATGGATGTCCATTCACCACAATGGCAGTGGAAGCAGAAGTGAGATCACACACCCTTGGGCTGACCTCTGGTTACATTCTGGAATAACCCATTTCACTCGTAGTTACTAAAGAGCTTCCTGGTGGCTGCTGAGGGTTTAGGGGAAGGGCAAGAAGTGGAAACTAGAAACACTTTCTTAATGTAGCCCTCAGACGAGGATGTGGCAAGAGCAGTGTCAGTAGTAAAAAAAACAAATAAAGGGGGAGTAAAGGGCTAGTATGTGCTACACCTGATATCCCACATTCCTTCGCATAACTATCTGTGCCTTACCTCTTCCCCCAGCCACACATATGCCCACTAGACTCAGCCATAGCGCCCACTTTTTTCAAGCCGTTCTACTTTTTTAGGCTATCCTGGTGCCCAATCCATAATCCACCCAGACTACCATTGGAAAAGACTGATTTAACATGTCGCAATATTGACTTCATCCCCAACATCATCTTCTTTCAGAGTCAGGTTGGCTGGCTCTTGGTGGTTCCCAAATCTGGGAATGTTACTGCCAGGAGGACAGACTTTCTCCACGTGCACCACCATAATTGCGGCCCAGTCCTCAGATCCTTTTCATGAAGTGGTCGAAACCTGACTATTTTCATGGAGCTATATCTTGTAGCTGCCTTCCATTGTGAAATGCTTTCCTGGACAATAATGCAGATCTTTAGTTATAGCTAGTTGAGGGGCACCGCTTTACTGTTAGCATAGCGCCAAGAAGCCTCTAGTGCAAGGTGTTTACTTTAGAAAGGCTGAATACTAGGAGCCCAATTAAAAAAGCTATTTCCAAACGTAAGTGGATTTACGAGCGAAAATAACATCACGTATCGGTGCAAAATCCTGAAAAGGGTTGGCTTTTGCTCTAAGAAACAGTGGGGCATATTTACAAGCGGGCGATAAAAAATTATCGCCGCTTTTGCGGCAGTTTTCGGCCGAGAAGCGGCGATAATTTTATCGCCTAATTAGCAAGGCCACGCTAACGTGTGAAACCTTGCTTTAGCGTGGGGATTCCTAACGCCCGGTTTTGCATCTCGAATGAGACGCAAAGTGGACGTTCCTGACCTAACATGACAGGAGAAATGTCGCTAAGCAACATTTCTCCTATCATCAAGCCCCACGCTTGAAGCATAGCGGCAGGAAAAGTAGCGATAACCCCTGTTATCGCTACTTTCCTTACGCCTGCTTCAGGACTGACTTAGCCATGATATCCTATGGAAGGTGGATATCATGGCTAAGTTTGTGAGTCCCTATCTGCAAGCTAACGCCACATTGCGTTAGATTATCTCTGGGTTTCCAGCGATAATCTCACGTTAGGCAGTTAGTGTGAGGATTTTTATCGCTGAGGAGATAAGCGCTGCTAATAGCACGCTATCTCAGCGATAAAAATCCACATTAGCCGGCGATAATTATCTTCACGCTAAGAGCGCTGAGCGATAATTATCGCTGGTTGTTGCTGATCTGCCCCAATGTTATCAAGCACAAATTACGCACATAGAGCACCATTTTTCGGGGAGCGAATCTGCTTATCGCGGTGGATTTGTGGGTATTTGCAAGATGGGCCCAGGAGAAAAAGTGGATGAACACCAAAAACTCCCATTCATAAACCTGTTGCTTATCCTTTCCCACCAGAAAAATGAGATTTACTCCTTCCGTGGGCAAGAAGAAATCCGTTTCTGAAAAGAAAGGGAGGTAACACCACCAAAATAGAGACGGGTATGTGGGGATTGGTTTCTCCACTAAGAAAAATATGTTCACTTTTTAGCGAAAACAAACAAAGGATAGTCACGTGGTGCAAATTAACTGTAGACTCACTGTTCTATGTATGTCATTACTTTTTCAACGGCGTGCGTAAAAGGTCACACCTGTTAACTCCTGGAAATCTACGCCATGTAAAGGATCAGATACTACTAAAATTCTACGAGTTCCGTGAAAATTGTTAATGCATGCAGGCTGCTTAAATTCATGGCATAAGTATTAATAGTGCAGGCGGTGCAGTGCACCAGACCTCGATGCCGCGAGGGTCCCTAAGTATGGCTGCATTTCCTCCCAAACCTGTCCAGAGCTGGGAAGGATCATTTTCTGTGCATGTATAGTGCCTCATGCCACCCCAACAAAGCCACTGCTTAAACTTTTATTTTCAAGCGTAAAGTTTTGTGAAATGGGTGCGACATGAGAGTAAGCAGGTCTACAGGGCCTGAATCCAGTCACCCACCTCGGCTACTACCGCTTGACTTCGGTGAGGACTATCTGTGGTTAAGAAAACAGTTTTACGGTCGAGTCAGTCCTTCTCTAAATGTGCAGCCTGTGCCTGGCGGTCTCAAAGAGCCTAGAAGCGACTGAAGTAGCAGTGTTGCGCTGTATAAACCCACAAACTAGAGGACAAACTGCAGGAGGGGAGATAAGCGCAAGGAGCTGTTGTTGCCGAGTGCACTCTGCGTGACCCCGTGTTTGGGGTCATCGGAGTGCAATGGCCTGACTGCCACTTGACCTTTCATGTACCCCCCCCCCACTCTGCGCTATTCTAAGCGCAGCCCAGCTCTGTGCGCTGCGCCGCCCCTGAGAGCGCAGTGTTCTCAGCATCTGTATAGGAAGGACACGTCATAGGGGAGTTTGTGACGAAAGGGCTGGAGGCTCCAGAGTAGGATATTAGATCGGGCAGACATAAGTTCAAAAGCAAAGCGCCTTACCCATGCAAAGAAGTAACTATACTTTGGAAAGCATGTGCCTAGGCCTTGGGCATCAAACCTTGTTGCTTCTGCTTGAGTCCCTGGAGTAGCTTCACTCAAACACCACAGGGGAGGCAGAGGAGCTTAATGATCACATACCACCCCCCCCAAACAATCATGCAGTGGTGGCTGGTGACATTTGAAAGTGGTGGGCGTAAAAAAAGGGTCTAAATGTGTTTTGTGTCATAGCGAGCCTGATTGACTAAAGGGGAACTGCAGGACCCTCATGCCAAGGAAATTTTGAAGAACAAAAAAAAAAGGCCCAAAGGATGCAGGTTAAACCACATTTCAGAAAGCAAGAATATTTATAAAAGTAGGTAGGATATGTAGACTTGAAATAATTAAACACATTTAAAACTGTCCCATATCGTGCTTCATTCCTGCTTGCACCCGTGCCATCCATTTAGCCTGCCTGCATTATTTTAAAAGAATAGGGAACATTGGCGTTAGACGCCTGACCTTATTGCCAAAGAAAGATGAACTATATGTCACCTCAGGTCTCCATTAGGGCCAAAGATTGGGTGGCGAAAACAGTGACCAAGTCTCCATAACCACACTCTCTCAGATGCATTGAATTAGTTATATAGCGCCACTCATACCAGTGCAGGGTGTCTGAGCACTTTGCATCACACGCATATTACACACAGACATTCAATCATACATGTGTAAATCACTGTGTAGGAAATGTTACGTAAGCCAAAGGACTAAAAGTGTAGGAGTCACATGTCATCCATACTGGTAGGCAGCATAGTTTAAGAGTGCTTGGTGTGGAGAAGCACAAACTCAGAGTCGAAAAAGAAACAGCATGGTTGGGAGTTTTCTTTAATAATAAGAATCGATTTCTAGCCAAATTAACCCTTTTTGCAACATTGATCAATGTTCTGTACTTTGCAGAGTGTATGCAGTTCTAGGATGAAAGTTAATACCTCACTATTCTATATTAGGACTTTAAATTATACATTGCAAGTAACCTGCTGATCTGTTTACATCTGTAATCTACATAGTACACGTTCTCTGCAGCAGGCATATTAACCCTCTGCACTAAGTTTACCTAAGTCAAAACCACAACTATACAAAATGCTGATCTCTCTCTCCAGGAAGATAATTAATCACACGAGTTATCTTGACATTTATGTGAGCCCTGGTAATTGCAGGGTGAAAGAAACGCTGCAGCAGGTGCTTCAAAGGCATAATAAACTTTCAAACACGGCGCCCCCAGGATTCCAGCACACAGCCGGTGCGGTGGCACCGATCGCACCGCCCTAAAGCCGGCCCTGACTGGCATTGATACGGCACCGGAGGGTCTAAAATAGTAATGAATGTGCATAACTATTTTAGGCCTAAGGAGGGCCTAAAATAGTTTTGTACATTCATAACTTCACAGTAACGGCCGGCATGGTGGGGGTCGTCACGGGGGGTGGAGGCAGGTGGGTAAATTAAAGAATATTATAAAACTTACCATCCTCGTCCTGCAACATCTTCTGGATGCGTTTCAACTCCCGCTCCGTCCTGCAACACCGCAGCTTCTGGATGCGTCCAAACTGCCGCTCCCGCCGTCCTGAAGCTCTCGTCGTCATGTCGTCATCAATGAAAGGCAGCCTCCCTGCCTCCGCTCTGCCAATCACAACGCTGAGGCACAGTGGAGAGCGCCCCAGCCGGGACCATTTTCACTAATGTAGAGTGGGCGCCGTGGGCGGTGCTGCTCGAGGGCATGGGGGGAGTGGCTTGCCCACTGTTGTACATACGGACTGTTTGATCGGCCCCAGGGGGGACCAAACAGTCCCTATGCACAACAGTGGGCAAGCCACTCCCCCCTGCCCTCAAGCAGGACCGCCCGCCGATCAGGCACTTCTGCTTTCTCGCAGTGCGAGAAGGCAGAAACATAAATGGTAGTTATTACCATTTATGTTTCTGCCTTCTCGCACTGCGAGAAGGCAGGGGGGCGGCGCCCAAACGCCCCTATGGAGGTGCCGCCACTGATCATGTATTAATGGTAAAAGTGATCAATTCATTCGCTACTTTGTCAGTTTATTTAAAAATAATCGTCGGGAACTTAAGACGCGGCAAATATGAATAACATGATTTGTGTAAACACATTCTAGGGTGTTTTTGAGAAAGCATTTCCCCCAAAAGTCTTTGTGAGAGTCCCCCCCCCCCCCCCCCCCAACTTGTTAAAGGTGCCCAGGAGATGTGGGCGTGCGATACATTTCGTCACAGAAAAGTTGTCTCAATGATATGTGAGAGCCAAAAATCTCTCAATGCAATTCAAGATTTGTACCTGTGTTTGCATTTTTTTGAGGACTGGCACTTGTTTTTCATGGTTAAACTTTGACCCAAGGCAAAAGGGTAATGTAAAGATAGAAAAGAGAACCCTCAGGAGGAAGTAAACAATAGGAAAACAGTGGCAAGAGAAGAAAGCATGGATCAGAATGAGAAGACGAGTGGGATAAGGAGACAGGAAGTGTAGGGCGGTGGAAGTCTTCGTATCTGCCCACTCTGCCAATCAGTAGCACTGGCGGTGGGTTTAAAAACAAGCATTGGCATAGCCAATAGGTCTCGCCTTTGGTGCAACAACATCAACTGTTACATGGCTAAACACTTATAAGGCCCCAAAAGCGAGACCTATTGGCTATGCCAATGCTTGTTCTTTTTTTAAACTAGATTAGTCGTGGGGGAGGGGACAGTGAGGCAGTGATCTGTACCCTTTTGGCTGTTCGTTGTGCCAGAAGGAGTCCTGTATACTCTGCCAGTAGGTGTAAAGTTGAACGGGAAGGAAGAAGGTATGTTTTAACATGTGGTGTTCAGTTGGGGTGCTACATCTTTGTGTTGGAAATCTCATATACTAATGTGAAGGGGATGGCCTGCAGGGTGCATCCTACTACCTGAGATATATAGGTATGAGTGACGCAGTAACTAGCTACAAGTTTCTTACCTGGAACATATGAGCGTTCAAAAGGCCAGAAAAGTGCTATAGAGTGCATACGTATTTGAAATGCTATGGAGTCTCAGTCGCACTGCTGCAGGAAACACATTTACTGGGGACTGCATTGGTTGCCTGAGGAAATATACGCCACCTCCTACTTGGGAGTTGGGAATTGCATGGGAGTCCTTACAGGGGTAGCCCCTGGAGTACCATTTTGGATTGAACATGTTCAAGTAGATCCTGAGGGGAGGTATGTTATTTTGTCTCATTAATTTTTATATTTATTTTACAGAGTTTTATGTAGCGCAAACTTGACCCGAAGGTGTCGGGCATCAGAGCGCTTTACATAGCACCAGTTGCGTTACATGAGGACATTCATTTTTGTTAGGCACGGGAAGATTAAGTGATTTGCCCAGAATCACAGGATGTTCAGCGTCATTGGCGAGACTCGAACCCGGTTCCCCAGATTCGAGGTCTACTGCCCTAGCTGTTAGGCCAACTCCTCTCCTCATTAATGTATATGCTCCCAATGCAGACAGTGACTATTATTTTGGGACGGTTCTCTCAGCAGCGCCGAGTCTCATAGCAGCGGACATTATCTTAGCTGGTGATCTTAACTGTGCGGTGGAAGTTGACGTAGATAGGTCCCCTCCCATACGCTGCATTAAACCAAGCATGACGGACGTACTAAAACAGACGATGACACTTATGGGGCTGGCAGACATGGCAGATCCAACACCCACAAACATGTCTGTACTCCTGCTAAACTCCGACGGCTGGCACCTCTAGTAGACTGGATTACTTTCTAATACAGGCAGATGCTGCACAGCGACTGACTCGGCCTACAACAATCAGATCACTCGCCTCTTTTAGTAACGTACCTCCTGGCTCGACCAGTGCCTCAGGTCCCGCAATGGTAAATGACAGACTGCGGGACTGTTAGCAGAAGCCTTTAATGAATACTTCCAGACTAACTGGGGTAGTACACCGAGTAGAGCGATTGAGTGGGATGTGGTGAAAGTGGTACTGAGAGGTGAGTGTATGGCTACTTCTACAGGTATTCGTCAAACTCTGGAGAAAGAGATGACACTAAAGGAGGAGAAACTGACTGTGCTGGAGTAACCCCACCTTGAGCTATATTACTTAGCAGCCCAGTTACAACATGCCATTCATTGGTTAGACGAGACTGGAAACTGGGAGAAGACTTTACTTGCTGGTACATTTGGTGACCATAGTCTGAAGGCCCTCCAAGTGAGGGGGAAAAGAGTCCGTGAGATTTTACTACGTGTGATCCACCTGGTGTGCCGGCTCAGGGAGAGAGAAATTCAGGGAGTCATAAGGAGGGTTTCATTTGTGCCGGCTCTAGACATACAGATAGCGAGTCTCTCCGCACTGATTGCCCATAATATGGCATGTGCGGCTTATGGGTTGGGACCTGGCCAGTTTCTCCAGTAAGCTAAAATTGCTACCAGCATACAGTGCCTTTGGCCTTCATTCCCCGAGTCTATGCAAATATTAGTTTCTATACTCTCTATGATGGGGGCCGAAAACTAATTATACACTACGGGCTGTTAAGCCTGTGACATCCTTGAAAACTAAAGATGCATGGCAGCAGTTTTGTGATGGCTCGATTACCACTTGAATGGGCCAACATACATAGGGCCACATGTATCAAAATAGCTCTTTGCAATTACCAAATAGCGATTTTTACCGAATTGCTATTTGGTTATCACAAAATGCTATGTATGTAGGGAATCGCCAAAGATTTGGCGATTGGTTATTATTATCTAATCGCAAATCGGTAAATAGTGAATCGCAATGAGGTAATATTACATCATTCGTCCCTATGGACCGAAAGGCGCATTGGTGAAAATGGGTTTTGCATTAGCTAATTTGCGTTTACCAAATTGGTAATTGCAAATTAGCGAATGCAAACCAAGGGAGCACGGGGATGTAAGGCCCCCCTGTAGCACCCACAAAAAAAATAATGATCACATGTAAAGCGCACACATGCCCCAGGGGTAAGTGCCTGCTAAACGGCACTTTGAAAAATGCAGTTTTGAGCTTTTTAAAAGTTTGCACATGATTACCATCGATTTGAAGTCAATGGGAAATGCATTTTCTTAAATGCACAGTTTGCTTTTTTAAAATGCTTCATACATGTGCTTATACATTAGCAAATTGTAATTCCCTATTTTTATTCGCAATTTTAGGTAATCGCAAAAAAATGCGATCACCTAAATTTGCAAATGCCAAGCCTTTTATATATCATGAAAGGCTACTTTGCATTTGCAAATGACCACATTTTTTGATTCGCACAGTTTGCGAATGCAAAATTGTTTCATTCATGTGGTCCATAGAGCGGTAACGGAATGTCAATTATGCGTGATTTAAGATCAGACGGTATAATATTAATCACCTTACCAATCTTTCCCCTAAACTGCTAATTAAAATATACCCATAATATATACCCAGCGCGAGACCTGGGTTTTGTATGATGTAAGCATGTAATGGCTGACTTTTTTATGTGGTGTGGGGCTGCCCGATCATTGCAAAATTCTGGGAAGAGATGCTGAAACGGCTCAACAGGGCTATGGCCTGATTCATCCCACTCAAAAATTAAACAATGCCTACTGGGCCTTCTCGCTGTAAAAAAGAGAAAAAAGAAATTAAGCAGAAACTTCTTTTTTTTTTTTTAAAACACTTTTATTTGCATTTTTCATTAATTGGTACATACTATTACATATTAGCAGATATAGATACATGATGATACATTGATTAGACATGTAGCGATTGATCACATTAAAATGCGCTGGTTCGTAATCCTCCCTCACAGTCAATTTAGTGAATTTATATAGAAGTTGAGAGTGTCACAGTGTCCCCGATCTGCACAGTTAGTCTCTGATATCTGACGGTGACTCATCTGGTGACGGATCACAAATGTTACCCCTGAATGCATTCCATTTTCCCCAAACCTGCGTCCACTTCTTGGGGCACCCCCTGTGTATATATACCGTTTTCTCTGCCATCATTGCGCCAGCCATGTCACACCACCACTGACGGTAGGAGGGAAGAAGTCTGACTCCCCAATATTGAGCTATATTCCGCTTTGCTATCATAAGCAGAAAATTCTTAATGCTTGGTCTGGTCCTAGCTAAGATGTATTGCCATCAGATAGCTGAGTCCGCTGCCTCACCGGATGTCAGATTGACAGCATGATTTACTGGAATGGGCGGGAACTGAAGAGATGCATATATGAGTAAAGTGGGACGAGGTGAGAGATTGGCAGATAACCTGATTTCCTGGGGAGCCTTGATACATGCCCTGACTGACCCTCCAGATACCAGACTCCCATGAGGGGACTAGGGGAAAGTAATAGGACGCTTCTGGCCAATAAGCTGCAGTAACTTATGTGGTCTGTCAGTCTAACGCAGGATGTATTTGCGGGTTTCGGCTGCTCATATCTGCCCATGGGAGAAATAGATGACAAAGACCGTAGATAATGAGTTACTCAGACTAGATTGAACGATGGAGCACATGGTGTGGGGGGTGTTTGTTACAGTTGAAGTGACTTTTAATGTTCCACACTGTGTCTTTTGTTAAATGATTGATGTAAATGCAAATTGGCATGATGCACCAGCGTGGGTTCTTCCATAATACACCTGTACTCCCATGACTATATCTAAAATGGTAATTAAACTTGCATTCTGACTGCTATGGTAGACATAAAAAAACAAAGGAATTGGATAGGGGCATTAGAGAAAGTCACTGATTGGGCAAGAAGATTTATGACTTCGAAACCAGTTCTAAATATATTAGCCTCTCCCGGGCGGTCTAAGCGAAGTAAAGGATGGCCATCTAAAGGTCTTTGCAGAGCCACTTTACTAACAGGAACCAGATTCTTGGCTGATAGAAGATTACAGAAACCAATGAAGGAAAGGACACAGAGGACTATCACTAACTATGTCATCTCCAGGATAAAGAAACTATAGCACCTCAGTGTCGTTAATAACATCAAAGTATGGAGCCAAGTAGTCATACAGTTTAACGTACTCCATGGAGTTGTTTTGTAAATAATCCAGTTAACACTGTAACATGATGAAACACGCAGATCTGAGACCATTCTTGACTGGTCAAGAAGGGCTAAGGTTTTACTGCAGTCGAGGACTTATTTAGTGCATTTGGCCACATGACCTACTCCTAGTGGACAGGATTCTGCTAAGTGAGACAAATGGGCAGCAGAAGATAAGGATGCTGTGGTGGAGTGATGCCTGCCCTGTACTCCCCAAACACACTGGACATAGAGACATGATCTCTACAGCACAGTACCACCTAGAAATGGACCTCAGGCAGGAATTATTATGATCTTGCTTCCCATGAATTCTCTCTGGGGATTTCCATTGAAAATGCAACCATCCTAGAAGGTTTCACAGTTGAACAACATTTCAGGACCCAACTGAAAGTCATGTTTTGTTTTAGGATACTCTTTCCTGGTTTGTCGCGAGGGCTCACATTTACAAGCGATGTGATTTGTTTTTCTCGATTGGCTGTACTTAGTACTAGTCTGTACCAGTATCAATCACTACTGGGGGAAATACATGGCTTTCAACCATAGCCCACATGCATTAGTGAAGAGTTAGTGTTAGGTTCAGGGCTAGGGGTCTAGAGGAGATGTAAGTTAATGACGTCTCACTCCAAGTTTGGCAGGGAATCAAAACTGTATGTAGCCTGCCCTTGCAGCTTTCTGTATGCTCAGCTGCAGACAGGGCTCTCTGTCCAGCTGCAATACTGTGGTTAGCTTGAGCTCACTCCTTGGTGGGTATGTTGAGTCATGCAGAAAGGAACAGGAAGAAAAGGGCTTGCCGGAAAGTTTATGCAGGGCTCCCCAGTCTGATCCTAGATTTCTCTGACATGGACCAAATGAAATACCAGCAACCTGAAAGAGAAGACAATATCTGGCTTACAAAACCTGCAGGACAACACTACAGAACAGTTATAGAGGACAAAACAAATCATGAAAGCATGTACGGAAAAGCTAAACAATTTAAGACCTATGAGTAGGCTAGGGTTAATGTTATAGAGCAGTTAACTATGTGCCAACAGGGTCCCAAGTATTCCGTACCATCACCAGAAGTAGGCTCTTTCTTAATGTGCAAACATGTTTCTAATCACAGTTAAAGTCATTTTTGAAAAGCATAGTATCCCTGAGAAATTAGGTAGATCTGTGGTGGGTTGTAGAGTTTGGAGTGGGAGGGGGAGGGGGGCACTACAGTAGCTGAGTCCAAAGAAGACTGCAAGAGTTGCCTAATGTACAACAAAGAAAGTGCAGCCTGTTTGGGGCCCATCGATGTTTCAGATGGTGTAATAGGGTAGTCCCAATGAGTTCATGAGGAATGGTTGGAATTGCAGTCCTTGACTGCTGATGAGGGGCCCTGAGGTAGAAGATGGGGCTGAAGCTTCCTGCTGGAAGGATGGAAGCAGAGCAGTCTGACTTTCCCAGTTGGCGACAGCCGCAGTCTACGGCTGAGATGATGTAGGATCAGTGCGTGGCGAAGTCACACACTATGTTGAGAGAACATGGTTTTAGTAGCATTGAGTGGGTGTACAGAGAAATGTGCTGCCCAAAGAGGTACGCCCTCTTTAAGCACCATTGAAGGTCACTATCTGCTATTTACCTATCCAGAGCAAAGAGAGAGAACCTTTAGTAGTGAGGTACCTATATGCTTTCTATGCATACAGTGAACCTTCTCCATTAAACTGTGTGGATCTTTCAGGCTTCTCTGTCCTGTCTTATCTGGAGAATATTAATCCAGAGTCTGTGGTGAGGAAAGTACCCCGACCACCCCGGAATGCCAGAAAACATATATACCATGATGGGTCAGGCCTCAGAGATGCAGTATCCATAGTTAAAACTGGCCTCTATCACCCTTTAGATACCCTCATAAGTGACCTCTGCACTGGCAAAAAGCAGAGTTTGCAGATGTTTTGGTCAAAAGTAACAGTATATTGGGGGCTCAATCAGGTTTTCTTGGCTAGTTGGATTCCTAGTTCAGAAAGTTTGGTTTGTGAACTGTTTCAGGAAGCCAACTGTTGACAACTCTTTTTTTAGAAACAACTAACCAACATTAGGCAACACCAGTGGGTTGGGTTTCCTCCCTCTAAAATGTTTGAACAGAATCTTCCCAAAAGAGAAGTGACTTGTTAACACATTACATTTCTCCATATCCTCTTTCCAACTTACCCCCCTACTTCTTGCCAGTTTATGCATACTTTCAAAGATCTGTTTTATCTTTCGACTGCGCATTACATTCAGGACGATATAGCACACCCTTCTCATGCTTGATCCCGCCATTCATTAAAATACCTTCCATTGCTTTTGAAACTAATTGCTAACCACAATCTGTCAAAACATAATTGGGAAGCCCTCTCTACAAACAAATAGGCTGAGTAAATGTGTCGCTGTCCCTTTCACACACTTTCTGCAACAGCTACCTCGGTCCATTTAGAAAACCCACTAGTCAACACCCAGTCAATACTAGAAGACATACACTAGATCCATAACCAAGGATAAGTCCAACAAGGTCCAACGACATTTCTTCCCACAGCTTCCTGGGCAATTTTCTGCACACCAAGGGAGGCGTTCTGGTTTTGCATACCGTTTCGCTATTGAATCAGTACACGCATTCCCATACAATTAAGCCCAATCCTTTTCTTAATTTTACCAATGCCATGATGTCTGTCATGCCTAGGCAACCATTCTGTCTCATAAGTGTTAAGGTAGTCACCCACCCCGCACCCTTTAACAACACATCATCTTTTACATTTAACTCATCCCTGAGACTTCACTAATGTTTTTAAACCACTACTGCTTTTATTTTTGCTTGTCCACCCATTATTCACCACTTTGCACACTTCCTGTAGTACCTCATCAAATCTAAGAGGGTTTAGCCCCTTTTCCTGGGAAATCACTCCCTCTGTAAAACAGCACACCTCAATATCCCCTTCAAACACAGCATCACTCTCAAAGACTCTACCGATCCAATAGACAATCCCCTGTCCCATTGCTCACTTCAAGAATGTATTCTGTATCACAGTTGAGGGGCTGATTTAGAGTTTGGTGGGTGGCCTGCCCATCAGCCTTATTTAGAGATCACAGCCAACCCACGTGACATCTTGCATTTAGCGGAACCACCATCATGACTGTTCCTATGAAGGCTCTGCAATTTTGGTATGCGACCATCATGTTTCAGGAACACCTTTTTCCCCATCCTTCGGAACCTTCTGTAAGAGTTATCACTGTGTTTTTTTAGAGCTGATGTTTTAGTCTATTTTTAAAATACTACCATGTTTTGTATTTTTTACACCGATTTTGAGCACTGAATGGTATTGAAGAGTAGCAAAATGAGCATTGCATCCTTCTATTTTTGAATGACATTCTAGCAAGCTAGTATATAAGAAGACCGAAGGCCTACATGGGCTAGATTGGTTATGGTTTGTGGTTTTGGGGCACCGACAATACGCTTATGTTTGTTATATGCAGGAAGGAACACCTTTCTTATATTAGTATATTGGATTGGGATGGATGGTTTATATGTTCCATCTGGAGTAGCAGCTTGACTCATAATTTTCAGCCATTATTGATGATATGCAGACCCACATGGGTGATACGCAAATGCAATGTTTATGCTCTGTATAGGAGATGGCAGGTGAAATCACTAGGACAATAACAACGCTCTATGTATGTAAGAAAATATATATTACACGGCTGAATGAAATATTGGTTTATATATATTTAGAGAGAGAGAGAGGATATATATGTGTATGTGTATGTGTGTTAACAAATTATATCTAATTAATGATTATTATTTTAATATGTAACAATGAAATTAGATGAAAAAACAAATTCAACTTTACATTTTAGTAACAATAAACATAATTTAAATAAAGAAATGTACTACATATAAAATTAAATATCATAATATTTTATTATTATTTGCTTAGAGGTGTTATTTTGATTTCCTGCCTCCGTTGTTTTCTGTAGGAGTGTATTGCAGTACCTGTGGTTTTCCATGTGTAAAACTTGACTTGCCCAAGGCTGGAATGGAGTATATATGAGCCTTTTCTTAAACCTTTTGGGCTGTGGTAAATTTAGAAGTGTAGTTTGTCAATAGCAGTGGTTTTACTCTGTTGTGGGTGTGTGTTTATATTAACATGTCCTTCCTTGAACACCTCCTTAAATTTCCCTAAACCTCCCCCCATTCAGTAATAAGTATTTCACATTTTGCTGCCATTCCCCCATGTCCCTCAAACATTTACTACAAAATGTTGCCTACAAGTGTGGAGATCTGTGGTGCTCCAAAAAGATGAGTGAGGCGGCACTGGAAATGGTATTTTGTAGTATGTAAGTAGTCCTACTCCTGTAGCACCTCTTTGATGTACTACAAAGCGTAGATTGTGAACCAGACCCAGTCATGGCACCTTGGAGGAATTTCACTCCTTCTAAGTCTCCAAACAATTCGTTCATCATTCTCTGATGAGCGGCAGCTGCAGAAAGAAGTCCAGCCTCCTCAGACACAGGTAGGAGCCAACAGGTGTAATACAAGTGGTGAGATTCAAGGATTCCTCGTGCAGCTTCATCCTATGATATGCTATGGCGCGATGCAGAATTGAGAACATTCTGGCTCTCCTCAACACTATGATCAGTTCAGATATGTTGGGAAGCAGAAAACGACCCACCACCACTTTCTAGTTGGAGTTCTTAAATCAATGCACAGACGGATCCCGGCCAACTGCTTACAAGCCACAGCCACATGACCACGACCACCCACTCAGCCCATTGTATAAGTTTCAAGACACCAGTCTCACAGATTTCACTTCATTCTTAAGTGTTTCTTTGACAGCTGAAAGAATAGTCCTCACCTCAAAACCACATGTGTGGTGTGCTCCTTCAACTCAATACAGTGAACATGTCCCTGCCGTCAACGCAAAGCGTCAAAGGGAGAGCTGTGATCAGTGTGATAACCTAGAAATGGAAATGTATGTTTTTAACTGAGGCGGTGATATGCCCCTGTCATGGCCCCAAACACCGAGCGCGATGGTACCCAGGCACCAGTTACTTATGGGCCTTGGTGCCCTGGTTCTATTGGCATCCCCTTTCTTGAACATGCCCAAGACACCCACAACCTCGGACCCATAGACCCTGGATATTGTAGAGCACCAGAAGGACGCAGCACTAGCAAGAGGCTCTTGCAAGAATGAACCTGTAACCATTGTGGAAATGAGAACCTGCTATTTCGTGAAGAAATAAACTCGACAAATGCAATATTATTCTCCAGGGAACCAGTTGATAAACTTGCTAGTGAAAAATGATCCCCAGAAAAGATAATGACAATAGACACTTAGAAAAAAGTACCTACTGAAGGAGTAGCTAGGGGCACCAACCTATAAAATACTCCACCACCTGTAACTAAATAAGAAGTTTTAGCTGAAAACTCAATGACGGAGAGTAATTCATTGTTACTGGCAGTGAAATCAGAGCCTCGCAAGTCTGCCATTTTACCAAAAATAGACATGTCAGGTTCACTTGGATATACAAAGAGAATATATCTTGTTCAAAGCAGTGCAGCAAGTGCAAGACAGTACACGGGGTAGCAGAAACTCCCCCCTCTTACCGTGGAAATGTAAGATCAGGACAAAGTTACTAGATTGAAAAAGCTTATCCCATGTCACACATGATTACTGGAAAAACAGCTGTAACAACAAAGGCCAAAATATGGAAGGAAACGGTAAAGGTTGGGGAACAACTTTCCCCAATTAGAAGTAACACTAGAAAATGCCAAGTCTCTCCTAATGTTAGTCTGAGTAACAGATGTGAGCCCTTACGTGAAAAATAGAAATCTGTGAAACCAGTTTGTTTCCTGCTCAGCAGTTAGCATAAAGAAACTAACATAGAATGATTCACACCAACATCGCACAATTAACAGCCATCTTGGGAGTTGCTCTAAACTAAACAGCACCCATGAACCATGCCCATGGTTGCTTTCAGATTCCCAATGGAAGCAATTTTCTGGTTTTGCAGTCCCAGCGGTCCCACTGGCCTCGACTTGAAAGTAAGTCCCAATAATCCTGATTTGCCAGGGCCTCACCTGAAAGTCGCTCTAGTCTCGCCAGTAAAGAAAAGAAAAAAAACACGATTAACAATGAATAAAAAAGTACGGAGCTTATGCCAAGCACTAACCAAGGAACCCGACATCACCATGCACATTTTCCAGGAAGGGATGAAGGTCGTCGCTTCCTGGATGAGCAACGGCTGCCTGAAGCTCAAATCGGAGAAAACGGAAATCCTTATCCTCGGGTCCATCCCCGCGGCAAGGGACAACACCTGGTGGCCCACTGCCCACGATAACCCACCCACCCCTATGGACCATGCCCGCAACCTCGGCATCATACTCAACTCCTCACTCACCATGAACCGCCAGATCAACGCTGTGTCCTCCGCATGCTTCAACACCCTAAGCATACTCCGCAAGACCTTCAAATGGATTACCCTGACTCCAGAAAGACCGTCACCCACGCACTCATCACCAGTAGACTGGACTACAGAAACACGCTCTACACTGGAATCAACAAAACACTCCATCGCAAACTACAGACCATTCAGAACGCCGCAGCCAGACTCGTCCTCAGCATCCCACGACATGACCACATCACCTAGCACCTCTGCGACGACCACTAGCTCCCCGTCGAAAAAAGAATAACCTTAAAACTGCTCACATATGCCTAAAAGCCCTCCATAACACCGGACCCCACTACCTCAATGACAGAATCTCCTTCCATGCCCCCAGGAGAAACCTCCGCTCCGCCGACCAAGTTCTAGTCACAGTCTCCCGCATCCACAGGGCCAGGACGGGTGGCAGATCCTTCTCCTACATCACAGCCAAGTCTTAGAACAAACTTTCCCTCAGCATCAGTTGAAGCCCGACACTGCACCTATTCAGAATGGATTTCAAGACCTGGCTCTTCGGATGACAACATTGCTGCCTGCACCCCCTGCACCCCCTTGATAACTTCACGCGTGAGTAGTGCGCTCTATAAATCCCTGATTGATTGATTGATTGAAGCACTCGGATTTTATCTTTATTTGGTACCAAAGATATCTTTTACAATTGAGTAAGTGAGAGCATTTCCCTGACAACTCCTGACTTTGTGTCAAATGATCAACATCTTTGGGATAACCAGTGAAGCATTAATCACTCTCCAGATGTGATTCTTGCAAAGGTTGCACTTCCTGGCCTAGTGATTTTTCCACAAAAATTACAGTGGACACAGTACGTATTTCATAGGCAAGCCAATCACAGGTACTCAGATGCTTCACTAGTTGAGTGAGCCAGTTTATAGCAATACCACAGTCTCTGGCAGCCCAATTTTCTTAGGTCTGAAGTAACATTGATTACACTCACATAGTTCCTTCTCGTCACAGGAAACACCTGTATTCTGGTCACAGATTTACCCAACAAAGAGATGGTGGAGGGAGTAATTTCTGCTTTCAAGATGTCTCCTGATGTGGTCTCATGCGTTGGATGTAGTGCGAACACAAGGGGTCATCATTATATCACTGAAGCTGTTGAGGGAGACTTATAGAGAGTAATGAAATATTCCAACACAAAGAACATGAGGGTGTGATAACATTTTAATATTAAACAATACATACATTTCTAGAGTCCTCTTCTGTGTGACAGCTACTGGTAGGAAGGTGTAATTTTTAGGCACACCATGAAAAGATGTAAATGAGACAAGTGACTCACCAGCGTCTATAATGGAGACATGGGTGGATAGAGTGTGTTACAAGAAACACATACATACCCTCACCAATGAAGTACCACAATATAAGGTTTGGATATGGTAACATAAGGAGACAGACATATGGAACATGGGAACCAAATTGGGTTGAAGAATTATATTTTCTATACCCTGACACTTACAAAGAGAGAGGTATGGTTAGACAATGGAGCTGTTTATAGACTTGCAAGGCTCTGTCATCCGTCTGGTCTTTGCGGTCATTTGACATGCCGGAGCAGTCATTGGCCATGACATGAGATGCGGGAGAATAATCAAGGATATTCAATTACATTATAAGTATGTATTGAGTACGTTGTCTCAGCATACATACATGGTACATGAATGGCATAGGGGAAGGACGGCGGCGGTGGGGAAGTTGTGGTAGCTGCACATCTAAGCTTTGCATTTCTCTCTATTAGTTGCAGGCGCTAAAATTATGATTAATGCTCAGCATTATCTAAATAATACATTAAAAACTGATTAAGACTAATGAACTGATGTCCCAAAGAATAGCCATTTTTTACAGGAGGCAGAGTGACCACAATTATTAATATTATTAATATTATTATTATTATTATTATTATTATTATAATACATAAATTATAAAGTGCATGGCTACCTAAGAAAGGTTTCCCAGCACTAGACCCATCTACAGAATGGATTAGGACCTGCAAGTCCACTACTTAGATGAATTCTGAGATTTGGGACAGCCAAGTTTTTAAAGATTTACAAAACACAGCGAGTGATTGTCACACTCTGAAACTTGGAGGTAGATCATTTCACAGTCTCAGACCAAGGAAAAAGAAGGCAAAACATTGGCGCAATTTCCTGATTCTAAGAATTACTGCCAATCTAGAATCACTTGAACGTAATGAGCGAGTGGGGATGTATAGATACACCAATGGTCTAAGCTTTTAGGTCCTGAATTTGCAAGGCATTGCTGCATGTAGCACAGAGTCTTGAAATACACCCTGTGCTCAACGGGTAGCCGATGAAGCGTCCGAAGCAAGGTGGCTGTTGAAGTAAATATTGAAGGGCGGAGCAGAACCCATGTGTCAGCATTTTGAACAATTTGGAGTCGTTTAGGTAAAGTTTTTCCCGCCCCCCACAATTTCGTAGTCCAGTCTTGAAATCCCCAAGGCCTGGAATACGGTCCTCTGAACAGCAATAGGGAGACAGTATAGGATATTTCTAAGCCATTTTATGATGCCAAGGCAGGTAGCAGCAATCTTATTAATCTGGTGACTCAGTGAGTTTATCATCAATCACATTCCTACATTTTTAACGACCGATACAGGACTGGGAGGACTGCCCATGGTTGAAGGCAATAGCTGAGGGTATAGAGGGATTCCCTACCAACAGGACCTCGGATTTATCACCAATTAGCTTTTCCGGGAGTTGAGGCACATCTAAGCTTATACTTGACTAAGGTATGATTTGAGAGCCGGCACATTGTGGTTATGCTAAGCTGAAAGTGATACAACATTTTGTGTATAATCATCGTACGAGAAGAGTGTAAGTCTCCAGTTTTCATCAATATCTGCCAAAGGCTTAACATACAAATTAAAAAGCAAAGGACTCAGAATTAATCCCTGAGGCACACCTGAAACAAGTGGAAGTGATTTTGTTCTGTACTGGTTTGTATGTACCTGAGAAGTGCGATCTGGCAAAACAAATGCTAACCAGGCATGGGCTGTATCTTGTATTCCCCTGCCTTGGAATCTCTGCAGGAGCATACTATGATTCACTGTGTCAAGTGCTGCACAGAGATCCAAAAGAATCAGTGCAGCAGCTCCACCGTTATCCAACTGAGTTCCTAAGCAAGCCATGACACCGAGAAGAGCCAATTCAGTGCTATGACCTGCGCGGAACTCAGATTGCAAGGTATGAAGAAGACTATTACCTTCTGTAAACTCTGTAAGTTATTTATTCACATGTTTCTCTAACACCTTAAAAAAGGTGGGTAGCAAAGATATAGGCCTGTAATTGAACTAAATGAGTTGATTGAGTTCTTCCAACAATGGAGTAACATACGAACATGCGGTGCACTTAGGGTGATGGAGGTGGCCCCCTTCTGTCCACACTCTTGTCCCCAAGCGAGCGGCTCTAGGTACCGGCCCAAGAGGCCGGCTATCCCAGGCCAACGAAGGCTCCATTGCACTGCGGTATCGTTACGGTTTAGAGGGGATTCTGACTTAGAGGCGTTCAGTCATAATACCCCATGGCTCCTCAGCCAAGCACATAACCAAATGTCTGAACCTGGGGTTCCTCTCGTACTGAGCAGGATTATTATTACAACAACACATCATCAGTAGGGTAAAACTAACCTGTCTCATGATGGTCTAAACCCATCTCACATTCCCTATTAGTGGGTGAAAAATCCAACGCTTGCTGAATTCTGCTTCACAATGATAGGAAGAGCCGACATCAAAGGATCAAAAAGTGACCTCTCTAGAACGCCTGGCTGCCACAAGACAGTTATTCCAGTGGTAACTCTTCTGACACCTTTTGCTTGAAACCCAAAAAGTCAGGGGGATCGCAAGGCGCTGCTTTCACGGTCTGTATTCATACTGAAAATCGAGATCAAGCGAGTTTTTGCCCCTCTGCTCCGCAGGAGATTTCTGTCCTCCTGGAGCTCACCTTTGGACACCTGCATTATCGTTTAACAGGTGTACCGCCCCAGTCAAACTCCCCATCTGCCACTGTCTCTGAACATTAATAAAACAATATGTTTTACAATAAAGAAATATGTGTGATGCATTTAGCTTGACATTTAATTGTCCATGAAACCTTGGTACATTTGAAGTGCTCATTGTAGAAGTCAGGCAAATATTCTTCTTGAATGGGAAAGACATTTGTAAACCTAAATCAGCCAGAGTAACATTATTACACTGAAGCCAAATACCCCTACATCCTACAATAAAGTCATGAAATTTTACAGTGGAACAATTGGTGAGATCTTTGATTTAGGTGTGATAAATCCTGATAATATTTAACTTTACTCTCAAACACTAGCTCAAGGGAATTCTGTGAGTATTCTTTTTGAATTAAGACCTCAATCACTACAGCAGTATCAACTTGGGTAAATGCTACGTATGGTTTTCATAGTTCACCTTGACTGGTTTTTACATGAGGGGCCCTATATGTATTCCAACCACACCTTTTTGCTCTATCGATGAGCAGTTCCAAAAGTTTGTTATGTCTTTTGATCCTTATGTCCTTGGTTTTAAGCGTTACAACAAACAAATGATGGACGGAATGCTGACAATGCAGACATTCTCCCCCAGTCAAGAGATCTGGGTTAAATCCATCGTTCTTTTGCCCACTACGCCACCCCAGTTCAGACATGGCCATATGCAAATCAGTCTTGACCCTGTGCCTCATGGGAACAGTCCAGCCCGAACTGCCAAGCCATGTCTTCCCTGGACCAGAATCAAGCATCCTAGGACCGGTTTCTGGCTATCAGCCGTCATCAGCCAGGATAGCTTGACTCCAGTGGCGTAGTGAGCACGGGACCCACGTCTGGGCATACCCATCCCACTTAGGGCGAAAAGCGTTACAACAAACAAATGATGGACGGAATGCTGACAATGCAGACATTCTCCCCCAGTTAAGAGATCTGGGTTAAATCCATCGTTCTTTTGCCCACTACGCCACCCCAGTTCAGACATGGCCATATGCAAATCAGTCTTGACCCTGTGCCTCATGGGAACAGTCCAGCCCGAACTGCCAAGCCATGTCTTCCCTGGACCAGAATCAAGCATCCTAGGACCGGTTTCTGGCTATCAGCCGTCATCAGCCAGGATAGCTTGACTCCAGTGGCGTAGTGAGCACGGGTCCCACGTCTGGGCATACCCATCCCACTTAGGGCGAAAAGCGTTACAACAAACAAATGATGGACGGAATGCTGACAATGCATACATTTTCCCCCAGTCAAGAGATCTGGGTTAAATCCATCGTTCTTTTGCCCACTACACCACCCCAGTTTAGACATGGCCATATGCAAATCAGTCTTGACCCTGTGCCTCATGGGAACAGTCCAGCCCGAACTGCCAAGCCATGTCTTCCCTGGACCAGAATCAAGCATCCTAGGACCGGTTTCTGGCTATCAGCCGTCATCAGCCAGGATAGCTGGACTCCAGTGGCGTAGTGAGCACGGGACCCACGTCTGGGCATACCCATCCCACTTAGGGCGAAAAGCGTTACAACAAACAAATGATGGACGGAATGCTGACAATGCAGACATTCTCCCCCAGTCAAGAGATCTGGGTTAAATCCATCGTTCTTTTGCCCACTACGCCACCCCAGTTCAGACATGGCCATATGCAAATCAGTCTTGACCCTGTGCCTCATGGGAACAGTCCAGCCCGAACTGCCAAGCCATGTCTTCCCTGGACCAGAATCAAGCATCCTAGGACCGGTTTCTGGCTATCAGCCGTCATCAGCCAGGATAGCTTGACTCCAGTGGCGTAGTGAGCACGGGACCCACGTCTGGGCATACCCATCCCACTTAGGGCGAAAAGCGTTACAACAAACAAATGATGGACGGAATGCTGACAATGCAGACATTCTCCCCCAGTCAAGAGATCTGGGTTAAATCCATCGTTCTTTTGCCCACTACGCCACCCCAGTTCAGACATGGCCATATGCAAATCAGTCTTGACCCTGTGCCTCATGGGAACAGTCCAGCCCGAACTGCCAAGCCATGTCTTCCCTAGACCAGAATCAAGCATCCTAGGACCGGTTTCTGGCTTTCAGCCGTCATCAGCCAGGATAGCTTGACTCCAGTAGCGTAGTGAGCACGGGACCCACGTCTGGGCATACCCATCCCACTTAGGGCGAAAAGCGTTACAACAAACAAATGATGGACGGAATGCTGACAATGCAGACATTCTCCCCCAGTCAAGAGATCTGGGTTAAATCCATCGTTCTTTTGCCCACTACGCCACCCCAGTTCAGACATGGCCATATGCAAATCAGTCTTGACCCTGTGCCTCATGGGAACAGTCCAGCCCGAACTGCCAAGCCATGTCTTCCCTGGACCAGAATCAAGCATCCTAGGACCGGTTTCTGGCTATCAGCCGTCATCAGCCAGGATAGCTTGACTCCAGTGGCGTAGTGAGCACGGGACCCACGTCTGGGCATACCCATCCCACTTAGGGCGAAAAGCGTTACAACAAACAAATGATGGACGGAATGCTGACAATGCAGACATTCTCCCCCAGTTAAGAGATCTGGGTTAAATCCATCATTCTTTTGCCCACTACGCCACCCCAGTTCAGACATGGCCATATGCAAATCAGTCTTGACCCTGTGCCTCATGGGAACAGTCCAGCCCGAACTGCCAAGCCATGTCTTCCCTGGACCAGAATCAAGCATCCTAGGACCGGTTTCTGGCAATCAGCCGTCATCAGCCAGGATAGCTTGACTCCAGTGGCGTAGTGAGCACGGGACCCACGTCTGGGCATACCCATCCCACTTAGGGCGAAAAGCGTTACAACAAACAAATGATGGACGGAATGCTGACAATGCAGACATTCTCCCCCAGTTAAGAGATCTGGGTTAAATCCATCGTTCTTTTGCCCACTACGCCACCCCAGTTCAGACATGGCCATATGCAAATCAGTCTTGACCCTGTGCCTCATGGGAACAGTCCAGCCCGAACTGCCAAGCCATGTCTTCCCTGGACCAGAATCAAGCATCCTAGGACCGGTTTCTGGCTATCAGCCGTCATCAGCCAGGATAGCTTGACTCCAGTGGCGTAGTGAGCACGGGACCCACGTCTGGGCATACCCATCCCACTTAGGGCGAAAAGCGTTACAACAAACCAATGATGGACGGAATGCTGACAATGCAGACATTCTCCCCCAGTCAAGAGATCTGGGTTAAATCCATCGTTCTTTTGCCCACTACGCCACCCCAGTTCAGACATGGCCATATGCAAATCAGTCTTGACCCTGTGCCTCATGGGAACAGTCCAGCCCGAACTGCCAAGCCATGTCTTCCCTGGACCAGAATCAAGCATCCTAGGACCGGTTTCTGGCTATCAGCCGTCATCAGCCAGGATAGCTTGACTCCAGTGGCGTAGTGAGCACGGGACCCACGTCTGGGCATACCCATCCCACTTAGGGCGAAAAGCGTTACAACAAACAAATGATGGACGGAATGCTGACAATGCAGACATTCTCCCCTAGTCAAGAGATCTGGGTTAAATCCATCGTTCTTTTGCCCACTACGCCACCCCAGTTCAGACATGGCCATATGCAAATCAGTCTTGACCCTGTGCCTCATGGGAACAGTCCAGCCCGGACTGCCAAGCCATGTCTTCCCTGGACCAGAATCAAGCATCCTAGGACCGGTTTCTGGCTATCAGCCGTCATCAGCCAGGATAGCTTGACTCCAGTGGCGTAGTGAGCACGGGACCCACGTCTGGGCATACCCATCCCACTTAGGGTGAAAAGCGTTACAACAAACAAATGATGGACGGAATGCTGACAATGCAGACATTCTCCCCCAGTCAAGAGATCTGGGTTAAATCCATCGTTCTTTTGCCCACTACGCCGCCCCAGTTCAGACATGGCCATATGCAAATCAGTCTTGACCCTGTGCCTCATGGGAACAGTCCAGCCCGAACTGCCAAGCCATGTCTTCCCTGGACCAGAATCAAGCATCCTAGGACCGGTTTCTGGCTATCAGCCGTCATCAGCCAGGATAGCTTGACTCCAGTGGCGTAGTGAGCACGGGACCCACGTCTGGGCATACCCATCCCACTTAGGGCGAAAAGCGTTACAACAAACAAATGATGGACGGAATGCTGACAATGCAGACATTCTCCCCCAGTCAAGAGATCTGGGTTAAATCCATTGTTCTTTTGCCCACTACGCCACCTCAGTTCAGACATGGCCATATGCAAATCAGTCTTGACCCTGTGCCTCATGGGAACAGTCCAGCCCGAACTGCCAAGCCATGTCTTCCCTGGACCAGAATCAAGCATCCTAGGACCGGTTTCTGGCTATCAGCCGTCATCAGCCAGGATAGCTTGACTCCAGTGGCGTAGTGAGCACGGGACCCACGTCTGGGCATACCCATCCCACTTAGGGCGAAAAGCGTTACAACAAAGAAATGATGGACGGAATGCTGACAATGCAGACATTCTCCCCCAGTCAAGAGATCTGGGTTAAATCCATCGTTCTTTTGCCCACTACGCCACCCCAGTTCAGACATTGCCATATGCAAATCAGTCTTGACCCTGTGCCTCATGGGAACAGTCCAGCCCGAACTGCCAAGCCATGTCTTCCCTGGACCAGAATCAAGCATCCTAGGACCGGTTTCTGGCTATCAGCCGTCATCAGCCAGGATAGCTTGACTCCAGTGGCGTAGTGAGCACGGGACCCACGTCTGGGCATACCCATCCCACTTAGGGCGAAAAGCGTTACAGCAAACAAATGATGGACGGAATGCTGACAATGCAGACATTCTCCCCCAGTCAAGAGATCTGGGTTAAATCCATTGTTCTTTTGCCCACTACGCCACCCTAGTTCAGACATGGCCATATGCAAATCAGTCTTGACCCTGTGCCTCATGGGAACAGTCCAGCCCGAACTGCCAAGCCATGTCTTCCCTGGACCAGAATCAAGCATCCTAGGACCGGTTTCTGGCTATCAGCCGTCATCAGCCAGGATAGCTTGACTCCAGTGGCGTAGTGAGCACGGGACCCACGTCTGGGCATACCCATCCCACTTAGGGCGAAAAGCGTTACAACAAACAAATGATGGACGGAATGCTGACAATGCAGACATTCTCCCCCAGTCAAGAGATCTGGGTTAAATCCATCGTTCTTTTGCCCACTATGCCACCCCAGTTCAGACATGGCCATATGCAAATCAGTCTTGACCCTGTGCCTCATGGGAACAGTCCAGCCCGAACTGCCAAGCCATGTCTTCCCTGGACCAGAATCAAGCATCCTAGGACCGGTTTCTGGCTATCAGCCGTCATCAGCCAGGATAGCTTGACTCCAGTGGCGTAGTGAGCACGGGACCCACGTCTGGGCATACCCATCCCACTTAGGGCGAAAAGCGTTACAACAAACAAATGATGGACGGAATGCTGACAATGCAGACATTCTCCCCCAGTCAAGAGATCTGGGTTAAATCCATCGTTCTTTTGCCCACTACGCCACCCCAGTTCAGACATGGCCATATGCAAATCAGTCTTGACCCTGTGCCTCATGGGAACAGTCCAGCCCGAACTGCCAAGCCATGTCTTCCCTGGACCAGAATCAAGCATCCTAGGACCGGTTTCTGGCTATCAGCCGTCATCAGCCAGGATAGCTTGACTCCAGTGGCGTAGTGAGCACGGGTCCAGTAACATATTTCTTTATTTGATCCAGAGTACTTAAAGTTTTTGCTTCTGCCATTTCCAATTTAAATTATAATTTAGGGATCAAATATTGCCACAAGATTTCTTTTTTTGAGGGGGCTTAAGTGGTAAATTGTCAAGTTTTTTAGCCCAATTAGTAAAAACCTAATTTATTTTGTTGTTACTTGTATGGCCGGATGTGTAGATCAAAGTTCAATCCAAGGTGTCTCTCACGTCTCCTGGATGAATATTTTCAATATCTTCTTTTTCAAATTGCCATGGTTTGCATTTATTTACCAGGATTCTGTCTTTCTAGTGACTTATGTAAAATCCATGTGTTTTTTTCACATTTAGTTTTAAAGCTGTTGCTATAATGACTTCTTCAATGATTTTCAGATTTGTACTCATTCCTTCCCAGGTGGTGCTGAATACTACTATATCGGGTTTACTCCAGATTTCATCGTTATTTCTGGTGTAGATTCGTTAATCTTGCCCTTGAAAAACATGATTGAGTCAGTATACAAGTCTTTTATTATTTCTCTGATGTAAGAAGGAACTCTGTGCCTTTCGAGACTCCGTAGAATGTGACAATGGCTGCCAGAGTCGAAGGCTTTGGAGATGTCTATGCACCCCACTGCTAGTGAATCTTTGTTTTTTCGTGCCCTTTTTATAATATTCTGAAGAAGAGTCTGATTTTCAATACAACCTCTCACCTTCATGAGACCTTTTTGTCTCGTATTCAGATTGATGAAAGAGGTAAGTCTTTTTGTTAATATGTTCGTGAATAGCTTAACCCCTTCGCCGCGGCAGGAATTCCGCCGTGGCGCTGTGGTGGGTTTGGGGGCAGCGCGGTGGCGCTGTGCTCGTGACGGAACCGCTCCGTCACGAGCCACGGTTGAGCTGTGCTCATGACGGAGTGGTTCCGTCACGTCTCCGCCCACTGCGCTAATCGCCCGCATAGGCGGGGAATTAGCGCCGCGTGGGCGGAGCAGCGGCCAACAGCCGCAGCATGACGGAACCACTCCGTCATGAGCACAGCGCAACTGTGGCTCATGATGGAGTGGTTCCGTCATGAGCGGGGAAGGGGTTAATGAATGCTGTACCGATTGTAATTGGTCTACAATTACTGATTTTCTTTAGTATACTGATGGGTATAAGTTTTGGGATTAATATTGAACGTTTTTTCTTGATATTTTCTGGGACTCTTCTCATAGTTAACCAAGAGAATAGAATGCTGGGCAGCAGTCTTGGTTGTTTGTTGCGAACATTGTTCAGATCATTTAGGCCAATTTTGTCATGCCCCACTGCCTTATTTAAGTTTAAATGTTCAAAGGCTTTAGTTATTTCAAGCACTGTAATTTCAATACATAGGCTTTCAATATACCCTTCATGCGGTATCCTGTCAATAGGGATGAATTTGTTTTTTTTCTTATTTTCTTTTTCTATTATATCTTTATAGCATTGAAAGATATCATCGGCACTGATTTGGCACGTGGTATCTTCTGCACCATCAGTGATTATCCTAGCCATTTTCTACTTGTCTTTCTTGAACATTGCCTGGTATTCCATGTCACTGCCCTTTGTTTTAGCATATTTTTTCTTATGATTTTGATTGAGCCTTCCATTTTTCTTGTAGGTCATTGACACGTTATTTTGAACTGAGGCATTCTGGTGCTCATCTTGAGCAGTGTTCACAGGCTCATTTCTGGGTTCACTTGTTCATTCATTTTGATTGGCTGGTATAAGACTTATATCGCTGGTATTCCCTGAAATATAACTCATAATTTCCTCCATCAGGTCCATAGCAGCATCGTGATGCTTTGAATTTTTTGAGTATTTCTCAACTTCTGAAAATCTATTACTCAGATCATCAAAGTTTCTGATTTTTGGTGCACGCTTTCTGTTGATAAAGTCTTTACGCCTTTCAGGTTCATCGTTGGAGTCACTCTCAGTGTTGTTGGATGCTTGCAGTACATCCTTTTCTGTTTTTTTACTTTTATCTCTTCTATCTCTTCTTTTTTCTGCAATTAGTTTCCTGTTTTTATTATCAAAATGCGGAACCATCAGCTCATTAATATTTCTTTTGTATTTGTATACTTTCTCCAATTCGGCTAACAGCAGTAGTTCTTCTTGTGAAAATAATTTGGATGGTTTGCTGCTTGCTAGAGCTGCGAGTTTAGCATCATTTTGCGCTCTTGGATGTGCATGCCGAGCATGTTATGATACTCCAATATTTGTTCCGAATCAGAGGTCACAAAAGCTACATAGAAAGTGCAGCTCTCCTTTTTTTGTTCTTCCTTTGCATTTTGCATACTAGCAAGCAATGTTGTGGAATTCCTTATTGCATTTTTAATAATATGTTTTCAGATAGAATCCTCTATGTTTATTGAAAAAATGCTTTCTCAGCTCTTTTGAAAGTTCTCAATATGTCTTCACAAAGATCATATTTATATTTGTCACTGGGATATTTCCAGTTAGTGACCTTTTTGGTGTAAACACTTTTCTTGTTATTGAGTATATCGTTATCCTCAAACATCAGGAAGATTTTCTAGTTTTGATGCAATAGTGTCACTCTTGGCTGAAGAGGTCACAAATTCAATGGTTTTTCTGAGGCCTATGGTTGTTTCATCTTCTGTTGTTATGGAGGGTGAACAGAGTGCCATAACGTAATCTGCATAATTTTTATTAGCTGTGCTGTGGGTGCTAGATTGACAAAATCGGTAAGGAGGTTAACAATTTGTGGAAAAGACAGCACCTCCTTTCACCCATGGGGTTTTTAATTGCTAGAAACTACCCCATCTGAAATTGAGATTTTTAGCTTTACCATTTCTTACTAACACGCTCGCCACCATGATAAAACCATGTTTGGCCTATCTCTAAAGACTTCTCTATGCAGAGTATAGTGATATAGAGAAATGTACAAGTGGACCCCTAGGAGGTAAAGGCCACTATGACTGAGAAGAGGTTAATCGAGTCATAGTTACTCCTGCCATTTACCAACACTTTATGGAATTTCTACAATTTGACATTCAGAGCACTGGGCAGAAATCATATTGCGTCAACACCCACCTCGGGCCGTCGTGATGCTTTGTTTTAATTAAACACTAAGATTCCCATGGTCCGCACCAGTTCTAAGTCAGCTGCTGGCTGCTTGTCGGGTCGGGGAGGGGCACGGGGATAGGCGACCACCACAGCTGGAGCAAACCACAGAAAGGTCCCGGCTCACGTCCAGAGTCACTGCCTCTCCAGAGGGCAACACCTCGTCCAGCTGCGACACGTGCCCCGCTACACACCCCAGCCTGACCGACCCAGCCCTTAGAGCCAATCCTTATCCCGAAGTTACAGTTCTGGTTTGCGAACTTCCCTTACCAGAGGCCGTTCACCTTGGAGACCTGCTGTGGATATGGGTACGGCGCGGCATGAGATTTACACCATCTCCCCAGGATTTTCAAGGACCAGCAAGAGCTCACCAGACGCCGCTGGAACCGAGACACTTTCCAAGGCTCTGGCCTCTCTCTCGGGGTGAAGCCATTCACAAAGAAAAGGGAACTCTCCTCGGGGCTCCTGCCGTCTTCTCCGCGATTGTTTGTGTTACCGGTCTGGACGCCGTTAGGGCGCCCGTCTCTGCCACTCCGGGTTCGGGGATCTGAACCTGACTCCCTCTTAATAGGCTGAGGGCAACAGAGGCCATCGCCACTGTTCCCAATAAGGTGTGCGCACGTGTGCACCAAAGTCAGCCCGAGTGTGCAGTGTGCGGTATTTAGCACGCACATGCACAGCAAATCCCTCGAGACCATTCGCGCCGCCACTTTTAAAACGCGAGCGGTACAAAAAGCGGTCTTTTCCTGTTTGCGGGAGGAGGAAGAGACGACGACAACACTAGGGAGCATCAGGTAAGTCTCTCCCTTATGGCTCTGAGTTTAGGGAGGGCTTGTGTTCCCGAGCAAGTGGCACTTGCACTTACTCCATTCCTTTTCTTAATAGTGCGAGGCTGTGGGGCTTATTGTGGGAGTTTGAGCTAGTATTCATGTTAATTGCAGCGTACATGGGTGCTGCAATTAACGTGAATACTAGCTCAAAGGCCCACAATCAGCACTTCAGCCTTGCGCTATTAAGAAAAGGAATGCAGCAAATATAAAGCACAAGTGGGAGAGCCTGCCTGGCACCGGGTGGGGCTCCGGTAAGGGCACTGGTCAGAGCTTCAGAACCCTGCCAAGCAAGGGAAGACTGCACGGTCCCATTGGACCTATGTTCTGGGGTCTTCGCAGGGCAGCATTCTGGAGGATGGAGACCAGGGTGGGAGCCTGCTGCCAGATCCCATGCTCTCCATGCCACTAGAGTCAAGCTACGCTGGCTGATGAGGGGTGAGACCCTGAAACCAGTTCTAGGATGCTCGTTTCCAGTCCAGGTAGTACCTGGCCTAACAGTTCGGGCTGGCCTATTTCTATTGGGCGCGGGGTCCTAACTGATTTAGCATATGGCTGGGTCCAAACAGGAATGGCATGGTGAGCAAACAAACCGATAGCTTTAGGCCCAGATTTCTGTACTGGGATGAATGGATGACATTGTTCGGGCATCTGTCCATCAATTGTTATTTTTGCATAGATAGGAGTTTCTGGCCTAGCCGTGCCGGGGGGCCTCCGTGGGCCCACGGGAACCCATCCCAGGTACTTGGCCATGCAGTAGGCTTGAAGACAGAGCCCAGGACAAGGGGCCCTCACTCCGGGGCCTGTCGATGCCCACTGGGACCCCTTTTCAGACCTTCTGACCCCAGCCAAGCAGGGGAGACCTTCCCAGGCTTGATGGACCCTGCCCCGGGTCCTTGGCATTGCGGCAGGCTGGATGACAGAGCCCAGGGCAGGGGTTCTCGCTCGGGGCCCTGTAGCAGCCCTGGTGACAGATCAGAGCTCCTGGGCCAGCCCATGCCGGGGAGGCCTCCCTGGGCCCAATGGGTGCCTGTTCCAGGTTCTTGGCCATTTGGTGGGCTGGAAGATAGGTCCAAGGCACGGGGGCCTCACCTGGGGCCTCAGTCAGAGCTTCTGAGCCCAGCTAAGCAGGGGAAGGCTGCCCGGCCCCTGTCCTGGGCTCTCAGCAGTGCGACAGGGTGGTGGACAGAGCCCAGGGCAGAGGTGTCCGAGCGAGGGCTCAGCGGGGCCTCAGGGCTCGGTCAGAGATTCTGGGCCCGGCCACACTGGGGAGGCCTCCCTGGACCTACAGGAGACCATCCCAGGAGCTTGGCCGTGCGGTGGGCTGAAAGACAGAGCCCAGAATGTGGGGCTCCCACCCCTGGGCCCGCCGGGGCACTGGACTGAGCTTCTGAACCAGGCAAAGCAGGGAAAGACTCCCCTGCCCGATGGATCAAGTCCTAGGCCCTTGGCAGCGGGGCAGGCCAGAGAATGGAGGGAGAGGCTGCCCAGCACCTGGTGGGGCCCCGGTAAGAGGTCCTGAACCCCACTGCACCAGCAACTCTGCCATGCGTCAGGCCTGAGGACGGAGATCAGGATAGTGAGGCCCCTACCCAGGGCCCACCAGGGCCCCAGTCCTAGGCCATCTGGTCGCAGGCTGAGAACTGCCAGACTACAAGGGGGGCCAAAGTACCTTGTCCCTAATATTCCAGAGGAAGGCTACCCTCCTTTCTTGTGATCGGTGTGCACCGAGTGACAGAGGGGACCGAAGGCGTGAACGCACCCAGCCTTCTGGAGCCCTGGCTGGGCTTGGAGAGGCAAAAAAGGCTTCTTCATGACTTCCAAAGTGGTTCAGCCATCTGGTAGCGTCAATGGAAAGCATAGCATGCGACCAAATGGCTAAGCTCAGGATACCCTGTGGCCCGGGTGCTCGTAGCCCCAGCTGGGCCTCAGGCACGGGGTTGCAAGGAGGGCCCACAGGCACCTTATCAAGCAGATGAAGAGTTGGAGACCTAATGAACCCTGTCCCAGGTCCTTAGCGGTGCAGAATGCGGAGGATGATGCCAGGGGCTGTAGGACCCGTGCAGGGGCCTGGCGGAGCCGTTGGGCCCGGTCATACCTTCTAGACCCAGACACGCAGGTGAATATTAACTCACAAAACAATTCAAAATTGAAGAACTATACTGTTTGTCCTTTATTTGCCAGTAAGGAAAATTATGGAGTAGAATTTATTATTCTCTGTAAATAAATTACAAACACAGCCCAAACATGATAAAAATATAAACCACAAAGATAGATCCACTTTGATCCAAAATGCAAAGGCTCGGACATATGCTATAGCTAAGGTGGTGGACCTGGATTTGACAAATACAATAACATTCTCCTTGGAACCAGTTGATATTCTTGATAGTGAAAAATGATCCCCGGCGAAGACAATAACAATGTACACTAAGAAAAAAGTACTTACTGATGGAAAAGCTGTGGTCACCAAAGTAGAAAATATTCCTTTAACTGTAAGTAAGCAATAAGTTGTTGCTGAAAACTCTATGACAGAGAGTAGCAGATTGTTACTGGCAAAAAATATCAGAAAGCAGCAAGTCCGATATTTCGGCAAAAATAGACAAAGGGAAAATATTTTGTTTAAAGCAGTGCAGGAAGTGCAAGACAGTACTTGGTGTAGAAGAAGCCCCCCCCTTTTACCATCGAAATTTAAGGTCAGGACAAAGTTACTAGATTGAAACAGCTTATCCTGGGAAATACATTATTAGTGAAAAAACAGGTGTAACAACAAAGGCCAAAATATGGAAGGAAATGGTGAAGTTAAAACTTAAAAATGCAAAGTCTCTCCTAATGTTAGTCTGAGTTACAGCAATGAACCCTTTAGTGATAAAAAAGGAATCTGTGAACACAGTTTGCTGCTCAGAAGTTTGAAAAAAGAAACTAGCAGATAATAAATCACCAATATCCAAGGTCTCTGGAACATCATCTTTTCGAGATACTGAGATATTGATTGATAACGGGGATGATAGTTGATTCGACCGAACACTTAAGGCGGTAGAAGAGCTATTTAATAATAGTACTGTAAGTTCATTGAAGGCCAACAAACAAGTAAAAAAGCAGTTGTTGCAACAAAACATGTTGGGCAAGGAAGGCAAAGAGAAACTGACATGACAAAGTATTATAATAAATATTCCCCGATATGCAAGAAACTAATGAACTCAAGAGACAGGCGGGGCAAGAAATAAAATAAAATCAAGCTGAGATTAGGACACATTGCACAGAGAAATAGATTGTATGTCCCACTGTATCTCTGTGCAATGGTTGAAGATTTGGAAAATAACTGCAACTCGCAACAAGAGACAACTGAGAGCACTATGAACAAAGTTATGGGAAAACAATGAAAAGTTTGAAAATAGATATACACAATGTAATTTATACAACGTAGAAGTTGCAGAAGAAACAGAAGACAAAACTGACATGGTTTCATGATTACTATTGTAAACAATTTGATTCAGAACATAGTATTTAAATCAGACCGAGCAACCTTGTGGTGATTTCAAAATATTTAGAGTGCACCACGTGCCTTTCAATAAATCCACAACTGGTGGTCCCCACGCATGATTATGGTATATTTTCAAAATTGTAGAATTAAGGCGAGGATCTTGATAAAGGCAGGAGACCAAAATCTTTTAGCTCCCCCTAAGGGTTTCACTTATTGTATATGTTGTGATCATTCGAAACTGGACAGCCTTTTATACAAAAGCAAGCACTTTTTTCTGACTATAAGAGGAATGGGGCACAAGTACAGACTGTCTGGCATTCACACCTCAAAGTACTCTGGAAAGGACAGACAAAGATAATATAAAGTTGAGCAGGCTTCACACTTGCTATATAAAATGTTTTAGGGAAATAAAGCGATTGTGGGTGTGGAGGAAACACACTAAAAATGATGCAATGTTGAATAATACAGACAAGTAGCATTAGGCAGGTCTAAGTACATCATCTTGGCTATTCACATAGGTAACTTACACTTGTGTGACATTCATGCTTTTGAGTAACTTCACTGCTTTAGGTTTTTGCAAAAATCCACGTGTTAAGTTACTCAAAAATGTAGACCCATATGTCTCCACTCTCTAAAATAGGGGGTGGAGTCAAATTTACAAGTGTAAGTTACTACTGCCAAAAATATTACTAACAGTAGTAACACTAGAAAGTGCTGGATACCACATGGCCAGCGACTAGTACTGCAGTTCCCTCTCATGGAAAATGATGCAGGTAGGGACATAAAAGAAAACCCCATTGGAAATATTGCTAAATTGAAATAAATTATTTAAATTAAGTTAGAAATTCAAATAAAGTTGTTTATAATTATACATTTTTTTACAACTGTTTTTGAATGTATACATTAATGTAACATACATTTTTATTAAAATATAATTACATTCATTTTACATTCATTTTACTGTAATAGTAATTTTAGTGTAATTCTACACATCACTTTTAATCATTACTAATGTATAATAGAAATATTTATTTAACTTCAGGTGGGAATTTATTTAATAATTTAAGCATCGGAAAAATAAATGTAATGAAATTTAATATATTTTAATTTGTTAAAGATTTAATTCACAATTAAGATAATAGTGCTGTGGCATTTTTCATATTTAGTTCTACCTTTATAATAAATATGTAAAATTAATTTGAATCATTATCTAACAAACATATTTTAGTAATTTTTATAAAGTTTGATAAACCTTTCAACTGTTCTCTATAATTTACCATATGGAGATACCCACCACTACTGTGGATTTTCCCTATGGAAAGGTATAAGGAAAATTAGAAAAGTTTATTTAACTGAAAAAAATGATACACATATTTTATTAATTTAAACTGTAATGCTAGTCTTAAACCAGGCCTGAACTTGAGCCATTTGCTACAGCGGGCATCCTTTTTCGTCTCTAGTACCTGTAGAACTGCGGTTTGTGAATAGCAGTGGGCTTACTCTTTTGTGGGTGGGTGCATGTCCAGCTATGCCAAGAGCCACGCAGTATGCAGTAGACTAACGCATTTCAGTGTAGTGGTCCGCATCACCTCACTGAAATGCAAAGTCACTCATATCAGTGCCCTTGCTGTCAAGGAGGAACTGCCGCGCTACAAATCATGTGGCATAATAAGTACAAAACTAAAGCTAGAATTGCAGCTTGCCGTCCGCTGCGCCCAGGCTGAGGGGCTGGCTCAGATTCTGCAGCTCTAGTTGCTAGTGCTACAAATTAACAATATAATTATACTAGGATACTGCTGACCGTGCAGCCTAATGATACATCAATGATGTCTGAGGTGAGAGTAGGTGACCAATGACAGACCTAAGTTTAGGTCAAGATGAGTTTTTTGACACACAGGTGGGACTTCCTGTTGCTGCACGCAGTGGCGCTTGCCGGGTGGCTGCAGTTCATGAGCTTTTGTCAGGCTGCAGTGGAAATGTTAGCACCGCAGCGTTGTGCAGCGGTTTTATTGACACTGCCGCCCACCTTGCCACCGGCGGCTGAGTGTACCCCACGCCCTGTGCAGTCAGGCCTGTGAGCCTCGGAATTATGCAGGCCGGCAGGCTCTGCAGCACAGGGATTGGATGGGAGTTTTTCCCGGGTTTTGCTGGGACCAGAAAGAGGCCAGCAGGAGCGATGCAACGCATGGGGTGGCCGGCGGCTTCAGGTACGTTTTATAAAAAGTATTATTAACATGCCTCTCTGTGCGCTCCACCCCACACTCCTCCCATCTGCCTCACCACGCTTTGTTAGTGGCGGTCGCCACTGTTGTCTTCATTCTTAGTCTCAATCGGAGGACAGCCTGTAACTAGGATTACCAACACTGAAGCACAAGAGGCAGGTCTGCACAATCCCACTGCCAAATGGTATGGATTTCCATAGCTGGGTGTCTTGTGCTAGCTCCTAGCATTCCCCACACTGAAGCACAAGAGGCAGGTCTGCACAATCCCACTGCCAAATGGTATGGATTTCCATAGCTGGGTGTCTTGCGCTAGCTCCTAGCATTCCCCACACTGAAGCACAAGAGGCAGGTCTGCACAATCCCACTGCCAAATGGTATGGATTTCCATAGCTGGGTGTCTTGTGCTAGCTCCTAGCATTCCCCACACTGAAGCACAAGAGGCAGGTCTGCACAATCCCACTGCCAAATGGTATGGATTTCCATAGCTGGGTGTCTTGTGCTAGCTCCTAGCATTCCCCACACTGAAGCACAAGAGGCAGGTCTGCACAATCCCACTGCCAAATGGTATGGATTTCCATAGCTGGGTGTCTTGTGCTAGCTTCTGGCATTCCCCACACAGACACCCAAACCTAAAAAAAACACACAAATACAAAAAAATAGTTCCTGAGCTGGTGTTCAGAGACTTGATTTGATATGTTGCAAAGGAGCTTTATGATATTTGTACAATTCTAAGTATAGGCAGGAGTCTCATAAATGAAAGTCATTTAACAATAGTTTTTCCGCTTTGCAGCAGTTATCTTAGAGTTTCTAGTTGCTCAAATGGGTGTAAATTCTGATATTTATGATTCCCTAGTCTTCATAGCTTGATTTTCCTTGCGACAGTGTCATTCGGAGTCTTTAAAATGTCACTCATAATCACTTTGAAATTATGAAAATGTCACATAGATCAATCTGAAACCTTGGCAGCTATGCATGTCGCTCCCTAAACTCCCCCCTGCCCTCCTGAAATGCACCCTTACTCCTCCTAAAACCCCGGCATAGATAAGATGGGAGAGGTGTAGCATTATCTGGTATGTTTAGTATTAACCATACTATGAAATGCAGTTTGTCAATAGTTCCCTACGAGTTTAGAAGAGAGCTGAAAGTACTAAAAATACTAATTCTACCAGTCGGTATTTAGAGAAAGCTCTGCGTTTAGTGCTTATAGAGGGCACTCTCTGCTCAGAATTGAATGAATAAATGAAGTAGTAGGGAGAAGAGAACACATCTTTAAAGAGAGATTCTTGGCAGCGCACAAGTTGGGGCCGTAATAGGGCACTCGGGGGGATCATGGTGGGACTCGAGTATCTTACGGGGGATACAGGGGAATATGGGATAGGGCATTAGGAAAAATATTTTTAAATTGACATTATAAGTGTTTATTTGCAGATTTAAATCAGAATCTAAAAGATGAGATGTTTACGGATCCGAAATTGAAACATTAATGGAGTAAGTAGTCCCAACAAAAAAAGCATTCAGTGAGCCAGGAATCATGAAGCCCTAATTATGACATATTTGCTCTCCAAGCATCACATGTTGTTTACAAAATTCGGGGATGGCTGAGATAGTTAGGCCACAAATTGGCAGTATGTACTACTCAATCAGCAGCTTTTGAAGGAGTTTATATACTAATACGAGAGTATAATGGTGAGTTCATGGAGGATGCCCGTGGTGAGTGGCGGGCGATGGACAAATGCTCAGAATAAGATTCAAAAACAGCTATTGGTTGTCAACAACCCGAAATAGATAATAATAACGTTTATCCCTTATATTACATGCAAAAGTATTGAAACCTATGTTCAGGCTAAGGGAAGAACAAGATTTAGTCTATCCATGAGAAGAAGTCAGCTCGGATATACATTTACTTGCACCCACATAAGCAGTATTCATGTACTGATCTATTCTTAATGTCTTCTAAGATTATACTGCAATGGGAATTCTTCCTAATGTGTTATCTGGCCGTAACCCCTGATGTATAACAACCTAGAAGGTGCCCCTACTTAATCAGATATCCTGAGGCACATTTAAGAGGGAATTACTAAAGGGCCGTAATTAAGCAGGCTAAATGAGACGGCAAATAAATTAGTTGATTAAAATCAGTCCAGCTTTATTAATATAGTTTGGGATGTAATAAACACATTTTGGGGTCCTACTGATTAAATATACTACATATATGAAATAAAAAATAAATAAATAAAATAATAATAATAAACTAGAGAGGTGATAACAAGGCTTGAAATTAAGGGGGATATTCTCAAGGGCCAGATAGCAGCAGTTTTTTTATCGCCACCTAACCCTGAAAACTATCGCCATGTTAGCAGTGAATTAACAAGCCGCCGCTACATGGCGATAGTATCAGGGAATGGAGATGAAAACAGCCGCTAACATCAGTGCAATGGCGATACGGAGTCTGGCAGGTCGCATGGAGACACGTTGCTGACCTGTGTGAGAAGACAGTCTTGCAACCCTTGGAGCTGCCAATGGTAGAAGCGCTCTTGCGCACCAACGTAGTGAGGTCCGCATCGCATACTACGATCCACCACTACACCGGGATGCACGAAGGGTATTACCAATGCTGTGTGCCGTCTCCCTGCATCACAGGCCGGATGATGTTGGACTGGCCTGTCTTTCACGAAACTTGTGTGGCGTGAGCACTGCAACTTCACGCCTAAAAGGGGGCCCTGCTGCATCAACTGCATCGGGAGGACCACCAGCGGACTAGGCGGCGACTGCTGTACCCAGCCTAGTGAAATCACACCTGGCTGAGGCTCCTGCTGGCTGAGTCACAGATTTGGGGAGAGTGCAGTAGATTGCGCCACGGTGCAATGTCCAGGTAAGGAGAAGGTGGGACGTGTAGCGCAGGAGGGCCGTGGGGCGAGTTGCTCAGGCCTATCACACGTAGATGACGCGCCACCAGTGGCGGCACTTCCGCAACGGCGGAAGAGCGTTGCCCCACTGCCTCAAGCAGTGCAGAAGATAACTCAATGAATCAATAAATCAATCAGGTGAATTGTAAGCGCACTACTCACCCTTGAGGGTCTCAAGACGTAGAGGGGAGAGGTCCGCAGATCTGTTAGCCGAAGAGCCAGGTCTTGAGGGTCTTCCTGACGGTGTTCAGGGATGGGGCGCGTCTGATGTCTGCCGGTAGCTCGTTCCAGGTCTTGGTTGTAATGTTAGAGAAGGATCTTCCGCCTGCTCTGCCTCTAAGGATGCGCGGGGTTTTGCCAGTGCGAGGGTGGAAGATCGTGGGTTTCTTTTGAGTATGTGGAAGTTGATTCTGTCGTTGAGTTATTTGGGTCCGTTGTTGTGTAGGCATTTGTCGGCGTGAGTGAGGACTTAGAAGGTGACTCTTTTCTCCATGGGGAGCCAGTGGAGTCTTCGTATGTGTTGGCTGATGTGTTCGTGCCGGGGGATGTCGAGGACGAGTCTGGCGGCGGTATTCTGTAATGTCTGGAGTTTGCGGAGTAGGGACTTGTTATTGCCGGAGTAGAGTGCGTTTCCATTGTCCAGTCTGCTGGTGATGAGTGCATGGGTGACTGTCTTCCTTGACACCAGGGGGATCCATTTGAAAGGCTTGCGGAGGATGCAGAGGGTAGCTGGAGGTGAGGGTGTTGACCTGTCGGTTCATGGTGAGGGATGGCATTGAGCTTCTGGCAGCTGTTGGTCATCCAGACTGCGATGTCTTGCATATCTTTCTGGAAGTTGAGTCTGGCGGTGGTGGGGTCTTTGGTGAGGTAGAGGATGAGCTGGGTGTCATCAGCGTAGGATACGATGTCGAGGCAGTGTTGTCGGATGATGGGGGCGAGGGGGGCCATGTAGATGTTGAAGAGGGTCAGGCTCAGAGCTGATCCCTGTGGGACTCCGCAGGTGGTTTACGTAGGATTGGAGAGGAAGGGTGACAGCCTGATCCTTTGGCTTCTTCCGGTGAGGAATGATCGGATCCAGTGTAGGGCTGTCCCTTGTATCCCGGCTTCATGTAGTCTGGCAACTAGTTTGCGGTGGGAGACGGTGTCGAAGGCCGCTGAAATGTCGAGTAGGATGAGGCATGAGGAGTAGCCTTGGTCCAGGAGGGTGCCGATGTCATGTGTGGTGGCAAGTAGGGTGGTCTCAGTGCTGTGGTTGCTTTGGAATCTGGATTGTGATCAGTCGAGGATGGCGTTGTCTTCAATGAATCGTGTCAGTTTCCTGTTGACTGTTTTCTCTGCAACTGTGGCCGGGAAGGGGAGGAGCGAGATGATTAGTGCGCTCTACAAATAACTGATTGATTTATTGATTGATTGAATGACACTGAAGAGTTGCTTGGAGTTGGTGGAGTTGGCGAGGATTTTGTTGTGGATGAAGTTCCTCTTGGTGGTTCTGATTTGGTTGTGGTAGTTCGTCATGGCGTCCTTGTAGGTGGTGTAGGTTTCGGGTGTCTTGGTGTATCTCCAGTTCTTCTCCAGGAGTCTGCAGGTGCGTCCTGCTTCTAGGAGATCAGTGGTGAACCAGGCGGCTTTCCTGGGGCACTGTTTGTCAGGGTTGCGGGGCGGGGCAAGCTCGTCTGCGCAGTTGGAGATCCATATGTGGAGTTCTCTGGCTGCGACATTGGTGTCAAGTGCCCAGGTGTTGTTGTCTTGGGTGAGGGTGGAGTTGCATTGATCATCTGTAACCTTGCTCCAGTTCCTTCGTGGTGGGCATGGAGCTGGTATGGGTGCCTTGGGTATGTCGACGGCGAAGTATACGCAGTGGTGGTCGGTCCAAGGCAGTTGCGTTGTGTTGCTGAAGTGGACGCTGTTTCCTGCTGCAAAGATGGGGTCGAGGGTGTGTCCAGCTCTGTGGGTTGGTGTGGTGATGAGTTGTTTAGGTCCAATGTTGGCGAGGTTGTCATGAAGGATGTTGCAGTTGGGGTCGCTGGTGTTGTCAGGTGGAAGTTCAGGTCTCCAATGAGTATGTTGTTCTATGTGGCGATTGCTTGGGGTGCGATGAAGACGGTGATGGTGGTGGCGAAGGGTGAACGGGGGCCGGGGGGTCTGTAGACGAGGGTTTCTCGGAGTGTGGAGTTGGGGCTCGTCTGGATCCGGAAGTGCAGGTGTTTGGCGGAGGGGAAGGTTTTGCTGGAGGTGGTGAGGCGGAGGGTGCTCTTGTGGTCGATGGCGAGGCCCCCTCCCGGGTGGTTGGGGCAGTCCTGCATCTGGATCTTGTATCTGTCTGGGATGGCATTAGTCCAGGTCTCTGTTAAGAAGGCAATGTTGGGCGAGAGAGAGTCGAGTAGGTTACAGATTTCCAGGGCGTGTATGTACACCGAGCGCACATTGAGGAGGATGCATCTTAGGGTGTCGCTGGTGCTGACGTCGGCTGTGTTCGAGGCCGGCGTGGTGGTTAAGGTCTGGCGGCAGTGGAGGCAGGAGAACTGGCCATGGGTCATGTTTGGCGAGGCCTGTTGGCAGTCTCTGAGTTTTCCAGGGTTGAGTGTGTGGAGAATGGCTGTGCTGTAGCAGTGGGTGGCTAGAGATCCAGGGTTCCTTGCGCTGGTCGCGGACGGGTGCAGACGGGTTTGCCTTAGGCACGCCAGCAGCGCACCCGCTACATGCGACCAGGCAGCAGCTGCCAGTAAGTAGGGGAGGGGGCAGGAACGATCAGCTGGGAGGCTTGGAACGGGCAAGGACAGGGGGGCAGGGCCGTAAGGGCAGCAGCGGCGGGAAGCGGGAAGCTCGGGCTCAGAGAAGCCAAAAAAATATGATTCAAAAGTGAAAAACAAGGGATAACTGACTGATGTAATAATGCTATGTATCCTCAGGGGGTGGTAGGGTGGGTAGGACTGCTCCAAACACTGAGCAGGGCATGGGAGGATTGGCATGCCCACTCAAGTGCGCAATAAATGTTTGGCCGGCCCACTCAGGCCACCCAAAGCAGTCATGCGCACTTCCCTGTTTGCAATGCAGGCTCATTACAGCCTCCATGGAGAACATGCCCACCCATCCAGCCCCTGGCTGCCTGACATGTCCTGTTACCAATTACCAATCCCACCGCCACATCGCAGCGTTGTGATTGACTCAGGGGTGGAAGCCTAACTGCCTACTTCCTTTTCCTGGAAGCAGACGCAGGAGAGCAGAAGCGAAGTCATGGGATCGAGCTTCGAGGTAAGACTTCCCTCATTAAAATGTTTACAACACCTGCTCACATACACATCTACGCATCCACCCCCATCCAGTGTTCTTTCCAGCGTTTAAGACCTCACAGCTGTCCAGCACCCCTAGCACTTCTCACCAACTATAAAAAAGCAGTTCTTAATGCCAAAACTTCCTATTTCACGGAGAGAGTATCGCTCTCCGTAAATAAACCTCGTGAAATTTTTTCCTTGGTACGCAATCTTGCTACTTCTGACCGCTCCACCCCTAGCTTGGTTCCTTCCCAACCCCTCTGTCTGTCACTTAATAACTTCTTTATTGACAAGATTGCGAAAATTAAAGCTGACATTCCTACTGTGCCTCAGCCTACCCCTACCAGCCCTGTTACCCTTCCTTCTTCTTTCTTCAACACTTTTCCCCCTATCTCCCTTGATTTGTTTCACAACTACCTGTCTAAAGTTAAATCTGGCTCTCCTTTGGATGGTGTTCCTGCACGGATCCTCAAAATCCTCTTCACTAATTGTCCTGGTCCCCCCCTTTCTCTTCTTAACTCCTCACTGGTTTCCGGTGCTGTCCCCTCTTCCTTTAAATCTGCTGTTGTCCTCCCTATTCTCAAAAAACCTGGCCTAGATCCCTCCCTCCCAGCTAATTTCCGTCCCATTTCCCTTCTTCCCTTCCTGGGTAAGATCCTAGAGACCCACGTCACCTCCTGCCTCTCCTCATACATTGAGGACAATGGCCTTTTAGCCTCCCACCAGGCGGGCTTCCGCCCTGGCCACTCTACAGAGGCGGTGGTTCTAGCGGTCTTGGACGAACTTAAGGGTAAGGCAGATGTTAACCTTCCCCAAGCCTTGGTGCTTCTCGACTTGTCCGCTGCGTTTGACACGGTCGACCATTCCATTCTTCTTGGCCGAGTCTGCGCAGCGGGCATTCGGGGCGCGGCCCTCTCTTGGCTAGCATCCTTTCTTCAGGATAGGCATCAGGCTGTTCATCTCTCTGGTTTCTCTGCCCCTTCCTGTTCGGTCACCTGCGGTGTTCCTCAGGGCTCTTCTCTTTCCCCTCTCCTCTTTAACCTATATATCTGTCCCCTTGTTTCTTCTCTTCTCAAGCGGGGGGTCTCTGTATATAATTACGCTGATGACCTCCAGCTTGTCTTTGATCTGTCTTCTTCTCCTGATTCTATTCCCAAGTTCAGTTCCACCCTTATCTTTATTTCGGAATGGATGAGCGCCAACCATCTTAAGCTCAACCCCGATAAAACGGAACTTGTCCTTACGGGTGGTCCCTCTAACCCTTGGTCCCCTGCACATTGGCCCCTCTCTTTTGGCCCCCCCCCCCACGCCCTCTCCCTCTGTTCGCACCCTTGGCATCAAAGTCAGCTCTGACTTAACCATGCACTGCCAGATCAGCTCTGTGGTGTCTTCATGTTTCCTCTCCCTCCGTCTTATTCGGAAAATATCTCGCTTCTTTACCATCGACGCGATTAAATCCATAGTCTTGGCTTTAGTCATCTCACGCCTCGACTATGGCAATGGCCTGTACGTGGGCATCCCCTCCCTCGAATCCCGACGTTTACAGGCCATTCAAAACCAGGCTGCCCGTCTCATTTTTTCCCTTCCCAAATCCTCTCACATTACCCCGGTTCTGAAATCCCTTCACTGGCTCCCCATCTGCTTCAGATCCCTTTTCAAACTTGCTTGCTTTGCCTTTCGCGCCCACTCCCGCTCTGCCCCTGCCTACATCACTTCCCTCATTTCTTCCTATGTTCCCAGTCGCACTCTTCGTTCTTCCTCTCTCTCCCTTCTTCACATTCCCCGTTTTCGCAAATCCAGATCTGGGGGCACTCGTCTTTCCGTCTTGGCTCCCCAGTTCTGGAATAGTCTCCCACTTCATCTTCGCTCTATTCCTATTTTTAGCCACTTTCGTAAAGCCTTAAAAACTTTTCTTTTCTCTTTGGCCTTCCCCTCTTAGGCCCCCTGTGTTTCCCTCTGTGAGTTCTTACCCAGGTCCCCCCAGCGCCAGGAAGCCGCTTGGCAGCAGTGCGCTTTATTAAATACTGTTTTCATTCATTCATTCATTCATGGCAGCCACTCGTGTAACAAAGGCACATACGTAGCTGCGACGCATGCCATAACATTGCATTCCATTCCAATGCATACTAATACTAGGCACATTGCAGCAGTAGAGTAGGTGTTGCATAGCTGAGACATTAATATCACTATTCCCACTTCAGTGAGTGCAACCTAAAACTAACCTTTGCACCTCAAACCCAACTGTGAACCCTGGAATCCTGGAATTCCTTTTTGAACACACCCAAAAATCAAATGTGACCCAAATGCACACCCCAATTTTCATATTTTACCCCAAAACATCCCCCAATTTCCATATTTTAACCCAAAATACCCCCCCAATTTTCATATTTTACATCCGTATACCCATACCCACCCAAAATACTTTAAATTATCCCATTACTGACCTCACAATGTGTTGTAATCAAATGCGATGTAAAAGCACCTGCGTTGTCGGAGTTGTGCTGTTAACGATGTACTGCCTGCACTGTAATGGTCGTCTCCTGTGCCAAAGTCAACCCATAGGCTGCGCTGTTTGTGTCCGTCTGCCCCTGGACCGCGCTCAGCACCAAGGAGCCTTCCACTTGGACAATCGACCGCTACAAAGCCAGCACCCTCCTCGCCATCAACCCTGGACGCCACTTCGCCTGCCAGGACCACCCTCTGCTCCAGACCGGACATTGCCATCGCCATCACTGACGGCTGCAGTATCACCGGCAAGGAGCACCCTGACCATCAAGGAGGAGGCATTACCATCACCTACAGATGCACCCTCTGACTGACCACGCACACTAATGACCCAAGGGTGGCCATGGACCATCTCAACTCCCAGATCCGGACCAAGCCCAAGCACATCCTCTGCGGCACACTCATGTGCAGGCCCCCCGGGCCATGGCCCCTCATTCTCCAAATACATTGTATACCTCATTGAACCCCAGGATCTCCCATCCACTGATGACATCCTACTCGGTAAACTCAAGTTCCACCTTGACAACCCCAGGATACCACCCCCTCCTGGGGAAGGTCCACTACATCAGACGCAAGCAACACGTCACCTCAACAAGCCACATCACCTCCGCCAGCGGGAACTTCAACTACAACTAAAACACCGGACTCTCCTGGACCGACCATCATTGGTAACATCACGTCTTCACCTTGCCCACCGGACGCCACCGCCATCATCACACCCCCTCGCAGCTGGATCAAGGCCACCGTAGAATGTCTCGTCAACCCCCTCCGCACTAACACTTCACAAATGCTTCCATATGATGACACCACAGTGCGCAACCACCACGATGGATTTCCAACAGCGCTAACCTTCAGGCACCCCTCATGAACGGCACTGCGTCAGTACCTTCCGCCTGCCTGATCGCAGGCATGAGGATAACGCAGTGCCACAGGGATAGACTGGCCCCATGCATTGATGTAGTTGCATCATGATTGTGACACGACTGCAGCAATGCGTAACTTTAGCGCTGACAGATACGTCAGTATTCCTGACGTATCTGCCATTACTTGCATCATGGAGCACTGTCCAGTGAATACAGCGCCTCCATGTTGTCGCAAGAAGGGCGTAGAGAGTAGTGTTGCAACGCTGTCTTGTCGCAGCGCTGCAACACTTTTCATGACTGGGGCCCAGGAATGCACACTATCTTATTGATGGCGTGCATTCCTGCACTGTAGTTTTGTCGCAGAGCAGTGCTGCAACATTGCTTGCAGCGCTGTCCAGTACCAAAACCTGCTGAGATGAGGCCCCAGTTGTTATCCCCATTTTTAAGACCACCTTTTTTCTGGTCTTAAGTTCCAACAGCTAACGGGCCATAGCGGCTGTTTTTTTAACATATCGCCAGTCCGTGCGATCGTTGTGAATATCGCGTAGTGGGGTTAGCGTACCTTTTTGCATGGGAACGCCTACATTGCATGTCATTAGCGATAGTAAATGCTGGATGTGGCCGCTATCACCAGAAATCTGTCGCCAACGACTGTTAGCGACAGCTTGGTAATAGGGCGATAAATTATTGCCGCATCAGCGGCAGAAAAATGCCGCTAACCCGGCGATAACTCCTTGAAAATATACCTCTAAGTGTGCAACATACATTCTTCAGAAAGAAAGCACAGAGGTCAAGGTAGGTCTTCAGTTCATAATAGCCAAGGCTCATGTTATGAGACATTTTTGTGAAAAAGCAGCCACCCAATAGTCCACACGGGGACCGAAAATATATAAATACAGTAAATCTACAAGCCAGGTATTAGCCTTTGAAGAGTGAAACTGCAAATAGGATCCATGGCATTCTAGACGATCAAAAGCAAATAGTCTCAGAGCTAGTGGCGACGCTTAAACAATTTCTAATGTTTAATGAGCAAGGTCCCTGGATTTATGGGGCAGGGAGGACCACATTATTGGCTAAATTATGTGGCTAGAAAAGGCCATGGGCCTGTCTCACAGATCGCTGTCTTATTGGAACTGGAGGGGCACCCAAACACAGCCCTCATAGTGATGAAAGGCTACCACCTTCACCAGGAGTTAGCACAAGAACTGTGATGGCAGCATACTGTGTGGTGTTTGGTAGTAGGGAACAGGACCTTTTACCCTGTGTCACTGGAGTGAGGCCTACAGGCTCCCTCACCTATTTTAAAAGTTCCGCCGCTGTATGCTTAACTCATGCCTGGCATACATGAGGTTTATGTGGAAGTTTGTGCAGGATGGAAACGTGATGAGTGCATTTGTGCTCACAAGAATTACACTACACAAGGGGTGAAGTGTGGTACAGTGCATCAATGGTAAAGGTGTGTATGCTGGCAGTGTGTGTTTTTAAAATAAAACTTTCTGGACTGGTACAATACAGAAATGCTGCAGTGTTGAACAGTGTGCGCAGACTGAATGCATTTTCTTCATGTAGTTTTGCTTGTGGTGGTATAATACAGGAGTATAACGCCGCTGAGCAGTAAGTGTGCTGTAGATGTACACTGAGTGCAAGTGTGCCTGCACTGGGCCTTGGGTTCCATTTTGGGAATCCGAGGCCTGCCTGGTGGAAAACATGAGGAGTGGAGGAATCCCCCAGACAAATTTGTGAGTTGCTGCATTCCTGGGTGTTGGGAGTGTCATGCATTGGAGGATGGGAGAGCCAGACTTGCTGTGTGCATTTCAAAGGGCTCCTTGATTCAGTGATACATCAGAAGAAAGGGGCCTGGACACATCTCAGGAAAAGAGAGATGGGACTTAAAAGAGAATCATAAAGAGTAGGGCTGGGAGCCCAGGAATAACCTTTCGATGCACATCCAGGTGAGAACTCTGGTCTGTCCCATGAATCTTGTTGTGGTTTAATTAGCTTCGGAGTCCTGCCTGTTGTGGCAAATACCCTTCAGGAGAAAGACGAAAGGGGAAAGATGTCCATTTCAAAGTAGAAGAACCTCAACATTAAACTTCAAAGAACCAGACAGTAAATTACATTTTGTGTCCGGAAAAGGACTATAGGTAAGGTAGTTTGATACCTCAAACCTTTTCAGCTGCTGAGAAGCCAGAAGGGTTGTGAGAGGATGGAAGACTCTGCAAGACTTCTGCCTGTTACCAGGACTGGGGGCCAGGCCTGCTAGCCTTCCTTCTGGGTGAGGGGATATCACCCGGAAAAACAAGACCACATATCCTGGAGCCTAGAGCACCAGAACCTTCCGGTTCGCCTAGACCAGTGTGCCCCTGTGAGGAAGAGGAGAGCGCTGGAATGTGTAGGGTCCAGAGGGAGCCCTATCATGAGGACTCCCTGTACAGGGTGTGAGGAATCCACCGTTTCACAGATCGGGCCATAGCTCGTGCACTGGTTCAATTCGGTGCCCCTGTATGCCAAGATGGTCCACCATGGACAGAAACGAGGAGCGAGGTGTGTGTAGAAGGGTGCCAGGCCTGCATGACCGAGAGGAGCCCACCGTGAACATCAACAGCAGGTCATCATGACCGAACTTGTGAGTGCCGTGGTGACGACCCCTTATGCCAGGAGGGGCCACTGGAGATGCTAAGGCCAAGGGTTTGAGCTGTTACCCGGAGCTGAGACACTGCTGCTGTTACCAAGGCATGTCCAACCTGCATATTGCAAACTGCACCAAAGGAATCCTGAAGATCAAAGGACATTGCCAGAGCCCCATCGGGCTAGGAGATAAACTCGCCTCCTCTCTGAAGGAAGTGTGACTACCACATGATCGCGGGAGTGGAAAAAACCCTGAGAGGTTCCAAACTGCTGGAGCGGGAAGGCCATGAACTGGCCTTTGATTCCTTGGGGGACATGCTGCGATCTGTACTGCGACCCCATAGACTCTTGTGTCTGAAGTTACATAAGGAGTTAGAGAGGCGACCTCTTGAGTACGGGCTAATAGTTTACATTTCCTGGATGTGACCATCAGTGAATGAGTCAATAACTCATAACATTGAACCAATTGCACTAAAGTTAGTGGGACAGGGAGTGGCCTGACTACTACTAGAGCCCTGACCTCAAGTGGGATTGTGTTATTGCTTTTGAATGTCGTTTAACTTTGCAGGTGTGGAATTTGAATTAAAATACTTCTTTTTATATAAAAACAAGAATTGGACTGGAGATTGATTTATTGTTTGCACTGCTTTCACATTGAATTATGAGCCGTGTTCACTGATCTGTAACTGCGTTTCTCCAAGAAGGAGCCTCGATTGCTCGTCCAAAGCTACCTAACTGAGAGTGAGGTGCAGAAGGGCTACTTGGCTAGGATCCATAATTGGTCGAGCCCTGGGACATCGGGAGTAAAAGGCCTCAGCCACCATCGGTCGACCCAGTGACCCCTGCTTTCCCCGTAGCCCACTAAAATGGGTTCTGACAATTTTCTCTGTCCAGCTGATAGTCCCAAATTCCTTTTTTACAAAATAGTTTTATTTGAGGATATACGAAAATTAGCAGTGCAATGAAATTCCTGAAAGTACTCCTTTCTAGAGGTAGTTGGGCATTGCCAGATTATTGAATATATTATTGTGCAGCGATGGGAAAAAACGTGGCGATTCTCTGTAATGGACAATCTTGTGAGGGTGCACCATCCTTTTTCCGTGTATGTTTACGGGAGATGGTAGATAGTTGCTTTTTTAAAATCTCTGGCTCAGTTACTACAAAAGGGTTGAGTTCAAGGAAGAAAGACCAGAGTATAGATATGGAAAGCCTGGCAGAAGGGATTTAGTATGTTATAATTATCTTGATATATGCCTTTATGGGGAAAATCTTTACTTTAAGTCTTTTTCAAGATTACTACTGTCAAATAGGGTCAATTAAGGGGACTAAAACAGTTGGAGATTTCTATAATCAAGAGATTCAAAAATCTTTCAAAGAATTACACGAAGAATAGAAATTACCAAGGATGAGCCTATTTAAGTATTTACAAATATAATCGTTTTTTAAATTAAAATGGAGGCTGAAAATATATATCTGGAGGAAAATCCAGTCACGACGATTTTGGCAGGTAGATCAAAATCTGTCAATGTTAGAGTAATATATGAATCATAAAGGGCTGCTATTCAAAATGCTCCAGATGTGAGACTAAGAATGCAATGTTCTACACAAGTTTGCTAATTTCACTAATTTGGGATGTTGTAATCAGGAAATTAGGATTAATCGTGGGTTTGGAAGTAGAGTTTACCATGAGAATATCCCACGGCCGTGAAAGGGAAATGTGGAATCGCAATAGTCGTTCCATTAATATGTATTGTTAAAACATGGATGGAACAAGCTCCAACTAGGACAGTGCAATGGTGAGTTTTTTTTCTGGAAAATATATGTATTTGAAAAGAAAATTTAGAAAACTAAACTAAGAAAATGTGATCAGCTATTTAAATCCATTTGGTGTATTACACAGAGAGGGTCAGCAGTATTTAGATAAAAATAATTAGTGATTAGAGACCAGACATCTCCGCTCTGCTTCCGTCTCCCTCGCAGGCACCCCACGGATCTGCCGAGCCAAGAGCAGAGAACGCCTCTTCTTGCACCTGGCAGCCAAGGCTTGCGACAACCTCTCCCTGCACCTCAGGACTGCACCGTCACTTCAGCAATTCAGAAGAGAACTAGAGACCTGGATGTTTGAATGATCAAGCCAACATCTGCAGCACCACGAGACCCTCATGGGTGATTTGCCATGCTCTATAAGTGTTTGATTGATTGATTGAGAGATGGGAATTTATTTATTAGATTTTATTTTGGTACTTGATATAGTATGTATACAATTAATTATATTGCAAAATGTGGATGGAATGGATTAGATAACAATTAGGTCATTTTATTTTTATTATTAATTTCTTAATTAAAACATTAATGGCAGAGAGGTTAAAGCTGCTTGGGAGTGACCTGTGTGATCTGTGAGGATGGAGATTTGTGCTGTTAATGAGTGGGGAGATATGATTTAGTTGAGTCATAGCGTTATTCGGTTTGTACCTGACTTTATGTTGGAATTCTTTGCAACAGCTCATCCATAGAGCAGGTCAGGGTGCAAGGTACACAGATGCGTTCAACCCATTTCTAGGCTCCCCTTCCCAGACAAGCTGGTAGAGAAGACCATGAACACGCACTTGCCCATATTCTTTAAAAAAAAATACACAGCTTGGTTTCTGAGGTGGTCACAGCATGGAGTCTGCATTGATAGTGGCTAACAGGGCCTCTATGGATAGGAGTGGCAATGCTGCCCTTATCCAGCTCGACCTGTCTGCAGCATTTGATACAGTCACAAATGACCTCTTGATTGACCGGTTAGAGAGCCTAGGGATTGAGGGTGTAGGCCTGGTCCTTCTGCGTTCTTTTCTTACAGCTCACAATCAATCTGTTTCTTTTAAAGATTATACATCCGAGCCTGTTTTGCTACCATGTGGGGTCCCACAACGGTCCTCGCTGATCCCGACTCTGTTCAGCTTGTATGTTACAGCGTTAGTAACTCTGATCAAGCCCTTTGGTTTGGCGTTAGTTTCGTACGCTGACAACACCCAGATTGTGGTTTCGCTAACTTAAAAGGGCCCAGATATGAGCAATACCGTTCGGGCATGCATGAGCGCAGGCAGTTTATGGATGGACAAATACTGTCTAAAATTAAACTCATCTAAGACAAAAGTCATCCTATTCAGCCGTAAAATCTCTTTGTGGAGCTCTTGGTGGTCCAACACCAGCTAAGATGGTCAAAAGATTGGAATTTTGATGGATGATAGAATAATATTCAAAGAGCATGTAAACAGAGCCATTTCGGCGTTCTTTTATACCCGACTCATTATAAAGAAAATTGCTCAATGTTTGCCATCCGACCTGCTAAAGAGAGTAGTGATTGCATTGGTCTTATCTAGAGTAATGACCTTTATCAAAATCTTCTGAAAAAGTCACTGAACAAACTGCAAATTCTTTAAAACTTGGAAGTCCAGATGTTGATGAAGATCCCTAGATTCTATATGACCTCACAAGCCATTAGGAGGCTACATTGGCTCCCCGTAAGGAAGCAAATAATTTTTTGTAGGTCCTTTTCATTATTTGTTTTGCAGAGTTTTATATAGCGCAAACTTAACCCGAATCTAATCAGGTATCAAAGCGCTTTACATAGCACCAGTTGCGTTATATGAGGACACCCATTCATTTTTTTTCTTTTCTTTGTTAGGCACGGGGAGATTAAGTGATTTGCCCAGAATCACCGGATGTTTTAGCGTCGTTACCGAGACTCGAACCCTGTTCCCCAGGTCCGAGGTCGAGCGCCCTAGCCGTTAGGCCAACCCAAAGCTCTTCATAGACTGGGTTCAACATATCTGAACGAAAGGTTTAGAAGGTACCAGCCTGGCAGGACTCTTCATTCGAGCTCTGCATGAAATTTGGTAGTGCCTCCCCCCGCAGCAAGCTGTCCTCGTGGTGAGACGGAAGCCTAGTCACTTGCACTGCTCACAACTGGAACGGTCTCCCTCAGGATCTGTAAGCAGCCACCTCTCTATTAAGTTTTATTAAATCTCTAAATATTTGGCTGTTTAGTCATGATTAGTTTTATTAGGCTGTCTGGTCACTGGTAAGTGGCAAGATGCCTCCAGGCACAAATTGCACTCTATACATTTTAAAAAATCAATCAAGTCAGCGGCTTGATGGTGGCAGAGTATGTATTTTCCAGTACTAATGTACAATGGGCACACTGAATATTAACCTTACAATATCGATGGGGCACAATATTGAGGACAAAAAAATTAAATCAAATATTGACAGGTAAGTAAGCCTAGACTTTCTATATCTAAATCCATATATATGTACCTACTTTGTACATATATCTTCATGGTGCATAGATGTGAATTAGGAATAATAAATCTATAGTTCCTTATATGCACATACCTTTTGATATTTTGTACCTAGATATTAAATCCTCAATATTCTTGTACTACAATATTCTGTGGGTTGTTATTCAGTAGTAGAATAGCAATATAAAATGTTTGCTACAGGGCATGTCTCCCCCTTAGTGAAGTTCCACTTCTCTTAAGTGGGTGGGCTGCATCCTGTAGGTTCTAGCCATAGAGTGGTATCTGAAAAGTCATGTAGTCCAAGAAGAGGCGACCACAGCATAGAGTGTGAGTAGAATTTAAATGCTTGAGGGCTAAGGTTTGTCAAGTGTGTGTGTTTTAGTTCAAGCAAATCCTGTTCTCTAATCTCTACAATTTGGAATTCTTCTTTCCATTGTTGGAGATCTCCTATAGATTTACATCTGAGATTAGGTTGTTAAGTTACAAGTAGTAACTTTATTGAAGTATTTTGAGTTGTAACTTATGCGATAGAGTGGGCTCTGGAACACTTTGCCGAATCATTTGAGATTTTTCTCTCCGCTACTTTCCCTTCATAGGCAACTTAAGACCTGGATGTTCTGAACCCATCTGAGTTGGAATAATCTGGTGCTAAAATGCCGGCAACCGCATGTGGGTAGCTGTTCAGGCTTTTTAAGTATTTTAACTAACTAACTTTCACTTGTACTACTGGAAGGATATCTCCGCTAGCAAATGGTGATGACCACCCATTCAGAGATTTTTACCTAGGGGTAGATGGAAATAAACATGTGCAGATACCTTTGCACATAGATTTTCCTAAATGAATAGGATCCCTAGTGCTCACATTATGCAGGGGCAGTATGCATGGAGTGGGGAACCACATGATTTCTGCAAGAAACAAAGAAAAACCTATAACAAGTTAGTGCTCCTGGATGTGATTGTAGTAATTGCTGTGCAGAGGAAATGATCAAATGTGTGAAGCTTCCACCAGAGAATGCTTTGCAGTCACTGTAAGATTGAACAAATGCACTGGAGCACTTGGCGCATGGCTATGAAAGCTTTCAAGATGTACGGAAAGAGATGTTAAAAGTAAGGAAGAGGATGGTTAAACTAAGCTATCAATCATGAAGGCGAACACTGATTCTGTAAATGACAATAACAACTAAACAGAAATAGGCTAGGCCTTCTATGCTTCAGTACTAATAGTATTATGAAGACTCGCAATAGATGATTATCAGAAAGATGGTCCTTCTTCACCAGTGCATCTTAGGCTCTGGTGGCAAGCCAAAGACCGTGTACAAGGGGTTCTGGACGAAGAGTATGGACATTGGGCATGTCCAGGGCCTAGTGTGCTTCCCAGGACTTTTGGATATGCTGAGTAGCGGCTGGTGTGGGGGCATAGTGGCGAGGCGAGAAGTGGTGGGGGGGCAGGGAGGTGGGGAGGAAAACAGACAATACACATACAAAAAATACAAAGAACTAACCTGCCGCCCGACGCTCATTTCCGTGTCCTCACAGGCTCTGGATGCTGTCTCCCACTCCTTCCTCCCAGAGCTCTCTTCGGCTGACTCGGGCAGAAAGGGAAGACTTCCTCTCTAGGACAATGCGAAACCAGCCAATCCTGGAACGGTGATGCAACTCCAGGATTGGCTGGAGCAGGCTAACCCTGGGCTTAATTTGAGGCTGGGCGCCTGCGGCTGCAATCCCTCTGCTGTTTCTCTGCCTTCGGATTGCAGGCTCTGTAGTACGCAGGTCAGATTGGTCAGCTGTAGGCAGCTGCCCAATCTGACCTGTGCACTGGCAGGGGGCTACATTACTAGGGCAATCGCACTAATTAGCCCCTCCCTCTGCTATTATGCGGTAACAGTGCGAGCCTTGGACACATTAATAAAATGGCATTTATTACCATCTTATTAATGTGTGTGCCTGCTGCAATTGCAGCAGGCGGGGCAACGCTCCTCTGCCATAATGGAGGAGCCACCGCTGGCTATGCTGAGCACCAGATGCATCTTGTTGGTAGTCCTTGTTTTCCTCTATCAAATGCACTTGGCTTATGACCATGAACAGTAGTGCCCAAGTGTAGCCACAGCATTTCACCCAGTCCTCTTTGCCCTAAAGCCACTACTCCTCGCCCTCACCCATGCCCAACAGCTGCTGGTTGCAGGGGGTGCCATCCAGTATGTCCCGCAACCAAACCTTTCTGCTACCTCTCCAACTATATGCAGTATGAGAACTGTGTACAGAATGAAGACCTGGATATGTTTGTGTCATGAAATTAAACATATATTTTTTGGGCACAACAGAGACGCGAGCATCCTGCAACCATGCCAGTGGTTTCTCTCCTTCTCCAAATATTCCATAGCTTTCTCTGTGACATGATCAGTGACATTGGCACAGTCTACAGAGGAGAGCATCACTCAGTCACCACACACCTCCCTCTTACAAACAGAATAATAAGAAATAACAATAAGGTAAGATAAAGAAACCATTAAACATGAATGAAACAAAAACATTGAATTTTAGCAACTTAAAGGCATGCAGCCCAGAAAAAAGAGCATTGAACCTGGAACAATTTAAGAGTGCATGACCCTGATAATTAGTGGGGAAAGTGTGACACAACACAAAAAATATACACTAGTGATGCAGAGAATGTGAATGCATAAATGTAATCTCTGTACCTCATTTGAAGGGTATCAACCTGTGTTACATGTTCAAAATGCAAGCAACCCCTTCTTCCATGTTGGTTATCAAAAATGTACATACAACCCTCAAAATCATCTTGAGAGTTGAATTCACTGTTCCCCCAGCTTTTGGATTTTCTGGTCATCCTTTGGACGTTGGTCTCTTTACCACAGTACTACCACATTCCTCCTTCCATCAAAACTGCATTGCTACATACTATGTATGTTAAATCAATGAGGACATTATTCCATGTTGGCGGTGAAACAAAAATAGCGATCACCTGCTCAACAAAAAAAGAAAGGGGAGAAAGAAAGAGTGTAGAGGGGGAAGGGAGGTAGAGGGGAGGTGAAAAGAGGCAGAGAGAAATTTCCCCAGTGTCAAGGATCCAATCCCGAAGGGGAGGACTCAATGTAGCCTCTTGTTGGCCCTCACACACCCCGAAGGATGTCTTGCTTCATCATTGGGCTTGTTGTTGCTCCTCGTCGGGCCGGCGCTGCAATGCCCGACGGTCCCCAGAAGGGTCTCTTTATCGGAGGTCTTTTAAAGAGAAAAGCCGTTAGGTGAGTGCGGGTGTGTGGGCTTAAAAAATAGTGGTGGATCCAAGAGGTAGGTGATTGCGTGCGTGCAGTGTGTGTGAATAAAAATGTCTAGGGGTGTCCAAAAAGTACTATTTTAATGTTGTGGGGCCCCTGGCAAATAAAAAGACCGATAGGTCACGGGGTCACTAATAAGCGCAAGGTGCTAGTGTGACTTATAAAAAGGTCGACATGTTTCACGCCTAGTTAGCCCGGGAGGGTCAGTGGCGTTTCTTCAGGACCTAACTTAGTGGGAGGATGTGCACGGTGAAGACGGGGGTTCCAGTGGTTGGAAGGGTAACCTACGTCTATGAAAGGTAAAGAGAGGTACGGAGCTGCGGGGTACAGTGACCTATTCAGCAGATACAGAAAAAGCGTACCGAGCTAGTGTAACCTAAAAGGGGAAATAAACGGGGGATGGGGGGGAAGAGAAAAGAGGGGGAGGGGAGGGGTAACAGACACACATGGATGTTTTTAGACAGAACTGGTACAAATATAAACAACAGTTTATCGAGAGAACACAGCAAAAAAACTGTCCGTGCCATCCATGTCGTGGTTGTGCAGTCACACCAATGGTAGTATGCAAAGAAACATACACAGATGCCATGTCAGCCGTGCAACATCGGTGTCAGACACACACATCTAAACGGATGGTAAAGTAACGCCCATAGGTTGGGGGGCGGTGTTAGAGATTAAAAAGGCATGTTTAAAGTAGGTCAACATCAATGCCAAACAAAAAATGACGTTATGAGGGGGGAGTCTGTGCACCTAGAAAATAATAATATTAAAAATAATAATATTAATAATAGTAACACGGAGGTAAACCGTAGCGTATGCAGTCCACATACCAAGGATAAAGCCCCACTATGCTCGTAGGTGACCGGCAGTGATTAGACAGATAGCTCAGAACATACGTGGAGACTCTGTTCGTCTCAAAGGAGTGAGTATAATAAAGTTGGCATTCAAAAATTCATACGGGACTAACAAACACGTATACCAAGCTCCTTACCCTCGTAAGTGTAAGCGAGGGCTTCCTAGGTGTTGCCGTGGCTGCCTGCGCCCTATTTGCTAAAAAGACAAAGCATAGGTAGATTGAAAGTGGGGCCCCTAAGCAAGGGCGAGCTGTGTATTGGGATCGTGGAGCGTCTCCCATGCGGACCCTGCGTTGTTAAGTACTTACGGTTGCGTCGGGGGCCGGCTCATTCAGCACCTACCCTCTGCCAGCGGCTGCCTGTAGATAGTACGGGTTGTGTTCAGGGTTCCATTTAAAGCGGTGAAAGGAGGCGTGTACCACTTGCTGTTCAGGAGGAGCGAGCCGGGAAGCTGCGCGCGTTGGTTCTAGCGCATGCGTGGGTGAATGTGTCCCGATTGGCGCGCATGCTCAGACGGAACAACAGACGGTGTGCGCATGCTTTCTGAGTTAACCTCGGTGCCCTTCCAAGAGGTGGACTGCGCTTGTGCGACTAATGGGGCTAGTGAATCCTGGCTGAATGTGAGAAACAACTCAGGAACACCAAATATTATCGCAAATTGAACAAAGACCCAACAGATGATTTGTCTAAAAGGATCAAGATATTGGTCAATGAGGCCAGCACGGAGGGGTGGATCTCCCCCCATGAAGCGGCCTTCCTGATCAACAATGACCCCAAGACACCATACTTCTATATCCTCCCCAAAATACACAAGGGGGTAATCCCCCCTCCAGGAAGACCCATTGTCTCGGGTATCAACTCCCTCCTGGAACCACTGAGCCAATTCAGCGACTACTTCCTCCGTCCACTGGTTCAGAACACCACCGCGTATCTCAAGGACACACGAGACGTCCTCAACCTAATAGAAACCATCAACAAAGAGAATACGGAACCTATTGACCTCCGCCTGACAATGGACGTAGAAGCGTTGTATACCAACATCCCTCAAGACGCCACCATCGAGGTTGTCAACGATCTACTCCAGAGGGCAGAACCCCTAACTAACACACCAGTGGCCTTTATCATGGACCTAATCACACTAGCCCTGAAAGAAAATTTCTTTATGTACAAAACCTCCATCTTCCATCAGGTACAAGGTACCAGTATGGGCAGTACCTTCGCGCCGAGTCTGGCTGGTCTGTACATGGCTTCTTTTGAGAGCAGCCATGTCTTCTCAGACATAAACCCATACAAGGATAACATCGTTACATGGAAGCGGTACATAGATGACATCTTGGTCTTCTGGAAGGGCACTAGATCATCCTGTGAGACCTTCTTGGAATGGGCTAACGGACTGAACCCACACCTCCGATTCACAGGAACTATGAGCGAAACCTCTATCCCTTTCCTGGATCTCAAGATCATCCTAGAGGACGGCGCCCTGAGGACGACACTACACAAGAAACCCACGGACTGTAATAGCCTCCTTGATTTTAACAGCCACCATCCCAAGGCCCTTCGGGAGAATCTTCCGTACGGCCAATTCTTGCGTATACGACGCAACTGCACAACTAGTCAGGATTATGAGACCGAAGCAAACCACCTTGAAAAAAACCTCTTGGATAGACACTACCCCAAGAGGGTTGTCAGACACGCAAGAAAAAGAGCCCGTAACAACCATAGGGAGACACTATTGGAAACTAGAATCAAGGCACCCAGCGAGTCCATCACATGTGTCACCACTTTCACACCCCGGTCCAACAGGATTAAACAAATCATAAAACGGGATTGGAAGATTTTGAATACCGACACACTGGAATTGGAACAACCACGATTCGCATTCAAAAGAACCTCTAACCTACGTGACAGACTGGTCAACACGCAACCATTACAAAGCAGACCGGCTAATACCACACTGTGGAACCTACCCCCTGTGACAGACCACTACCCATGTGGGAACTGCCACGCCTGCTCTACCACAACTCACAGTAAACAACTAACCCTGGAGAACTTCATATGGGAACAACGAGGACATTCCAATTGTAACACCAAGAACTGCGTCTACCTTATCACATGCCCATGTGGTCTTAGGTATGTCGGCATGACCTCACGTCCCATCAAAATACGTATAAGCGAGCATAAGAGCACCATCCGACGGGGACGAACAGCCACCAAGCTCACCAACCATTTCCTTGAACTTGGGCATAATTGTGAACAACTGTCATGGACCATACTAGAATCCAGACCTTTCTGGAATGCCCAAGCTCTCTTACGCCAAGAACAACGCTGGGTGTTCCGTCTTCACACTGACACGAAAGGACTCAATGATGAGATACCCTGGGTGGAACTCTAATCAGCCCCTTACACATACCATCCCTCCGTTGGGCACATATCTGAACACTTGTGACTTAACGTGGGCTCTTTGGCTCTTGATTAAGGGGTATCTCCCTGGTCTGGGATCTCTGGTTCTCCTCTGATCCCCTTTGAACACAGACCATTATGTGAAGGGGAATCCAGACTATATCGAGCACTATATACTCGGACACGTTTTGTTCAGTTGGGGTGGGCACGCCACTCTGTAATTCCATGCTAGACCCGGGGCACCACCAGGATTCACTAGCCCTATTAGTCGCACAAGCGCAGTCTACCTCTTGGAAGGGCACCGAGGTTAACTCAGAACGCATGCGCACACCGTCTGTTGTTCCGTCTGAGCATGCGCGCCAATCGGGACACATTCACCCACGCATGCGCTAGAACCAACGCGCGCAGCTTCCCGGCTCGCTCCTCCTGAACAGGAAGTGGTACACGCCTCCTTTCACCGCTTTAAATGGAACCCTGAACACAACCCATACTATCTACAGGCAGCCGCTGGCAGAGGGTAGGTGCTGAATGAGCCGGCCCCCGACGCAACCGTAAGTACTTAACAACGCAGGGTCCGCATGGGAGACGCTCCACGATCCCAATACGCAGCTCGTCCTTGCTTAGGGGCCCCAGTTTCAATCTACCTATGCTTTGTCTTTTTAGCAAATAGGGCGCAGGCAGCCACGGCAACACCTAGGAAGCCCTCGCTTACACTTACGAGGGTAAGGAGCTTGGTATACGTGTTTGTTAGTCCCGTATGAAGTTTTGAATGCCAACTTTATTATACTCACTCCTTTGAGACGAACAGAGTCTCCACGTATTTTCTGAGCTATCTGTCTAATCACTGCCGGTCACCTACGAGCATAGTGGGGCTTTATCCTTGGTATGTGGACTGCATACGCTACGGTTTACCTCCGTGTTACTATTATTAATATTATTATTTTTAATATTATTATTTTATAGGTGCACAGACTGCCCCCTCAGAACGTCATTTTTTGTTTGGCATTGATGTTGACCTACTTTAAACATGCCTTTTTAATCTCTAACACCGCCCCCCAACCTATGGGCGTTACTTTACCATCCGTTTAGATGTGTGTGTCTGACACCGATGTTGCACGGCTGACATGGCATCTGTGTATGTTTCTTTGCATACTACCATTGGTGTGACTGCACAACCACGACATGGATGGCGATCAGGGGCACAGACAGTTTTTTGCTGTGTTCTCTCGATAAACTGTTGTTTATATTTGTACCATGTGTGTCTGTTACCCCTCCCCTCCCCCTCTTTTCTCTTCCCCCCTCCTCCCCCGTTTATTTCCCCTTTTAGGTTACACTAGCTCGGTACGCTTTTTCTGTATCTGCTGAATAGGTCACTGTACCCCGCAGCTCTCCTCTCTTTACCTTTCATAGACGTAGGTTACCCTTCCAACCACTGAAACCCCCGTCTTCAACGTGCACATCCTCCCACTAAGTTAGGTCCTGAAGAAACGTCACTGACCCTCCCGGGCTAACTAGGCGTGAAACATGTCGACCTTTTTATAAGTCACACTAGCACCTTGCGCTTATTAGTGACCCCGTGACCTATCGGTCTTTTTATTTGCCAGGGGCCCCACAACATTAAAATAGTACTTTTTGGACACCCCTAGGCATTTTTATTCACACACTGCACGCACGCAATCACCTACCTCTTGGATCCACCACTATTTTTTAAGCCCACACACCCGCACTCACCTAACGGCTTTTCTCTTTAAAAGACCTCCGATAAAGAGACCCTTCGGGGGACCGTCGGGCATTGCAGCGCCGGCCCGACGAGGAGCAACAACAAGCCCAATGATGAAGCAAGACATCCTTCGGGGTGTGTGAGGGCCAACAAGAGGCTACATTGAGTCCTCCCCTTCGGGATTGGATCCTTGACACTGGGGAAATTTCTCTCTGCCTCTTTTCACCTCCCCTCTACCTCCCTTCCCCCTCTACACTCTTTCTTTCTCCCCTTTCTTTTTTTGTTGAGCAGGTGATCGCAATTTTTGTTTCACCGCCAACATGGAACAATGTCCTCATTGATTTAACTGTCATTGGTGGAGCACGGACATTGGACCACAACCAGCTCCTGGTCCCCCTCTCCCCTTTTTTGATTCTCTACATACTATGTATGTCACAAACAATCAACACATGCATGGGATCACTAAACTTGGATAAACCTTGCCTTAGAAATACGGGGGGTTATCTCCTTTCTTTTATTTATATCTCCTTTCTTTTATTTATATCTCCTTTCTTTTATCTATGACATTTTTATTGACTATTTGTACGATGTACTGTTTCTTGATTGCTATTTTCAAATCAACCTTTTCTTGAAACAAAAAAAAAAAAAGAAATACGGGGGTACTTAATTCGCACCAACCAACTTAAAAAAAATAAATAAAAATCCTGTACAACTTGCGAATTCTCCCTCCAGTATGTTCATCACTTACATTCCTAGTTTCTTGCCAGTCCTTTGAAAAATGAACTTCCATGACAACATACTCATGTTGCCAATTGGGATGAAGATTTGAAGAGGCCACTCTACCACGCATCAATCCAAATGGTGATGTTCCTGTGGACCTATGAGGCGTAGTTCAATAAGCCCATATTAGTTCCAAACTGCATCCATTACATTTTTCCCTCCACACCTGAGCACACTCTGAATACATTCTACCAGGACACAGGTGAATCATTTCATAATACCGTTGCGTTGAGGTCAGAATAGTGGTGTCCTCAACTGTTTAAGCCCACACTTTTCTAGTTAATCACACCTAGCAGTTGACATGAATTGCACTCCATTATCTAAAAGGATCCATTCTGGCATCTGTTCTTTGAGAAAAGCTTTGTGTAAAAAAGTTAACAACCGTTCTGGTGGTAGCTTAATCCATGCATGTCACTTCAACCAACGTGGTAAGATGATGAATACGCCCTTCAACTCACTGTAACTGTCAAGGTACCAAATGAAACAGACCTAGAAGATGCAAACCAATTTTTTGCCATGCTGCTTTAGTTGCATGCACAGTTGATTCAGGTGGGGAAACAGTCACTAGATATTTTTCACTCCCATTACTTTGAAAATAAGCAATAATTATACGTTCAATGTCACTGTTGTCACTGTTCATCTTTAGCCACCAATATGTTTCCTTTTTCCATCTATTGGTCAGCATGGAGCCCAAATGCACAACCTGAGTTGCCATCCTAATCCTCTGGTAAAAACTTCTGGGGGAAACAATTTATCACCCCTAAATAGTATACAAACATCTTCAACCTACTTGCACATTCTCATTGCTAAGAATAGATTCTATTCTGAAGTTATTGTCAAGTAACTTGGTGGTGAGGCGTACTAACCATGCTTTTTTTTTTTATCTAGTTACCTGGCAAAATACCCGAAAGGGTCCATCCCATAGAAGATTCGTGTGAAGAATTCACTTAGCACTACATGTGGAATGTTCTGGAGTGCATAAAGGAACTCTTACAAGGTCATCATTTTAAGGAAACAGCTATGTGGTTGCGCCCATATAAAGCGGGACAGCAGTTAGGCCACAACATTCATGATGCAAGGAAAAGTACTGCTTGGAATAAGAAATGTATGTTTTGTAGAGATTTCAACAAGAGTTGGCACAGCGCTATTTTTGGAGACTCACATCTTGAACTTATAGATGTGCTTTTGACTGGTGTGCAATGTGCTTAGGTTTTTATTGCTAAAAGAGATTATTAATTTATGTTGTGTTAAAAGTAAAAAAATTGCTTTATAATTTGGTTGCAGGATATGGCTGATTCATTCGAACCATATATGTATTAATTTGAATTGCAGCGGAAGGTCATCATTTTATACATCGCTGCGTGCACCATCAACAAAAGATGGAGTCCTCGCAGGGTGTGTCCACGTCTGCTTTAAAACAATCTAACACCACCTGTAGAATTTGTTCTGAAGGAGTTTTGAGAATCTCAAGCAACATTTATTCCCTTTAGTTTGTTGCCTCTAGATGTGGCATTGACTGGCTTCCTTACAGTGCAGCCAAGCCTGTGTGCACTGAGAACTAGTGAAAATTCACTAGGTAAGTGAGTGGAGCACAAGTTCCCAAAATCAATGGTGTTCACTCCAATGAAGGTTTCTTTAAACTTCAATGTAAAATGGTTCATTTTGATTCAGTTTATCGCATTTGTAAAAGTCACTTTTTAGGCAGCAGATTTATTGCAATTGCAAAGGAAACCCAATAGGTCACATCAGCACCTCAATAAAAATATTCATTATTTACTCCTGCAGCAAATTTCTTCCACAGGGGAAGAAATTATGAGTTTGTACTTTGTACTCACTTATACCATGGGTTTTATTTAAAGCCATATAAATAGGCAACCATGAAACTGCTTATTTTTAACTACTTGAACACCAAAAAATAATCCCTTGGTTAGGTCTAATGCTTGATAGGGTCCTCGTACCAGTCTCAGTTCTTCTAATTTACCCTCTAAACAAGCCTGCTTGGACCTATTTGGGTACAGGACCAAAAAGTAATTCTTACTGCAAGCAAGAATTCAAAAAACAATTTAATTTCAATTGCTCTGACAAAGATTTAAGAGGTGGGGGGAATGAGAACCAGTTGTTAATTTAAAAATAGAAAGAGACAGTGTGGGCACGGAGACACTGGTAGGTGCTTACTGTGTAGCGTTTAAAGTCCAGTTTCGCCATCACCAAATCTCTTTCAATACGAAACTACATACATGAAGACCTTACTGCACTTGGGTGACCTAAAAGAGGGATGGACTCAAGTTGAGAAAATATGGAACAAGGCAGAGTTTTGGGCCATGCTTAAAGAAAGCAAACAATGATAGAAAGTCAGGGAAAGAGTACTCTGGCTATTTATAAAGGTAAGTTACACTTGTGAGTAATTTACATGCATAAAATGTAGTCTTACACATTTGAGTAACTCTACTACTTCTGGTGTTTCATAAAATCCGCATGTAATGTTACTCAAAGGTGTAGACTTACCCGTCTCCTGCTGATAAAAAAGAGGGTGAGCCCTAACTTAGATGTGGGTGTAGTACGTCTAGCACCACAAATTGTCAGCCCCTGACAAGTGCAACACCCTCCATAAAAAATAATAGTGGCGTGTTCTTATATGTCTACCTCATAGGAAATATTGTAAATTTAAATTAAATTAGTTTAAATAGTTAAAAATATAAAACATATAATTTACTGTGCAAAACATATATAAATATAAGACATATTTTTAATTAAATTATAAAATAGTTGAGTAACCTTTTTTAACATGTAGAAAAAGTAAGAGGAAAAAAAAGGATGATGTAGGGAAATCACACAAGAGGCAATGGAGCGATTGGAAGATAGTGCATGCTCCTTTCATAATGATGCCTTGCACCACTCCCCCCTTGTAGTAAAAGTCTTTGTCCATTGGTTAATCAAATCCCTAGCTTGAACTAAATCATTGCAAAAATAGTTCTTGGCCCTATAGCTGATTTTGAAAGATGCCGGGTCAAGTAGACACGCCATTTCCCACATCCTCTGGAGCTCAGGAATTTGTTCTTGTAAACACCTACTGCGAAACCATGGTCTCTTGGCAAAAATATAATATTACATAAAACTCCATACCATAAGCACTGAATGGAGACCCGTGGTGGGTGCCCTGATACATGAGCAGTAGCAAAATAAAATTACCTACGTAAATCAAAATGGACCAGAGGTATTGAGCTGCTCAGCCCTTGATTACGGAACGGTAATCTGTGCGAACTATAAATAGCCTGCCTATATCCCAATCATCAAACTGGTGAAAGGCTTTCTTAAACAGGTGGACATTAAAGGACCTGGCATCATCTCCTTACTTCTCCAGGATCCCTAGGACTCCTGCATTGTTCCTACAGAGACGGTTTTTCATGTCCTCCACTTTGAAAGATAAATTAACTAATTTACAACCCTGTAGTTCCATTTGAGATTAATTGCTATGGACAACCTCCGCCAGACTACTATGTCTAATTTCTATGATTCTAGTCTGTAAGATGTTCATATTTTGAGATAGGGAATACAGCAGAAATTGTGGTTTGCAGGGGACAGATTTTAATGATAGGTTATCCTTCTGATTCTCATCGCTATGGATCTGAATACGCTTGCAGAATGAGGTAATGTTGTCTTGTGCTGACCCGAGCAAGCGGGCTCATTAGGCACCTTACTGACTGTGGAGACTGGTACCATTGCACTACTGGCACAGGCTTTAGAGGGTTTGAACACTGTTTCCGGGGACTTGCGGTGGTGCTCACTAGTTCAACACAATAGTTCATCCTCACAAGACCAAATCGGGTCCGGGGTCCATCTTAAAATGCCCACCTCACTAATTATTCCACTTGTACAGTTGACAGCGAGATGGATTTGTCCTCCCATTCTCCTTTAAAGAGCCTTTTTTGGGTATAGGCAATAGTGCTACTGCCTTAAAAAGTTTGCTAGTCCTTTGTGCCTCTCATTCTCAGTTTCTTCCTCCAGTGCAGATTGGCTACCTGCCTCAGAGGGTGAAAGAAAAGCCTCTTGAACCTCCTGTGTATCATCGTTCCCCTGTAAAGACTCATGTGTCGTCCGTTTCACATTGTGGTCAGAAATTGTGCAGGCCTGAGTGGGAATATAGGGTGACTCCATCAAGGAGGACCGCCAAGGACGCCTTTTTGGTATATTGCACAAAATGTCACCCTCATTATTGACTGCCACCTGTGAATCTCCATCATTTTCCCTTATTGCCCCTGTTGCTATCTCGTGGGGTGTAACATGAGCCTCCTGACCATATACACAATAATTAGTCAGTACGAGGACAGCCAAAGGAGATGCATCTTCAGGTGTACTAGTCATAGCTCACCCAGGAGGGTTAGATAAAGCCAGTGTGTGGTTACAGTAATTGTTCATTTAGTCCTCCTCTCTCCTTAGTAAATTTCTGAGCAGGTACGGAGTTGACGGTGGTGAATGGGTGAGGCTGGCTTCTTTAAAAAAGAGTTAGCATCCATTATGTCTTTTTCCTGGTGATACTCCTTTTGACTGGCTATAGAGCGGTTTCCCCCATCCTAAGGTTTCATAAAATCATCTTCTATACTAGGAGTCTGCGAACCTCTAGATAAAGCACCCCCCTTTGCGAGAGTTAGATCCTCATGTGAGGCTTCCTGTCATCCAGCTGCTGTCTTGGGAGATTATCGTCGTGGTCCAGCATGCAGAAACTAGAACACTGACTTACCCCATCCAGCAACAATGCCTTTGAGATATCAACAGCCCGAGCTGCATTGGGAGACCAAACTGCCTGATCCCGACTTTACGGCAGTCCAGTCCCCAAACTAAATGGTGGACGCTCAACAGTCCACGACTCCTCCCCGGAAGGTAAATGGATCGGTTGTTGTCCTCATGGGCATTACAAACATACATCCGTTCAGCTATTCTCAACAAGTGGGGGATACGAGAAACGCTGTCTCATGCTTTTCTAGTGTCATGTGAATGTGTACAAAAACACTGGTCTCTGCTCCTTGTCTCTACACCAACAGCTTCGACACTCTGTCAGGTTGTATGTTTTTTAATTCTATACCTGTGGTTGCTCCATAACTACTCCATACTCCTTCCAGCCGAATTATGACGACCTACGTAAAGATCAATCTGCAACTAGCCTGTTAATGCAATCTCGGATCCCTTCAATTCTAGATCTACACATGACCAGCCTCTGGCAGTGCAACACACTCTTTGGAAAATAATAGATGTACAGGCTTACATGTAAAACCCCATAGGAAATATTGGCAATTTAAATTAAATTATTCCAAATGGTTACAAATATGACAAAATATAATTTAATGTAAAGACATGCATTAAATAGTACATATTTCCAATATAATTATAAAATATTTTAATATCTCTTTTTACACTTAGAAATTTCTATGTCTAAAACAATTATATAATTTATTTCACAGTAATTGTTTACAACAAAATATTTACATTGTTTTTCCAGTTTAATAAATGTAATTAGTTGTCGCTGTACTTTACCCTGCTTAGATCTCCAGCCTGAACTTGGAGTCTACCTGTGGTAAAGTATAGGGCACATTCATAAAAATTGGGGGAGACATTAATACAAATATTTTATGATTAATATTAATGTCCATTAGTTCTACATATTTATTATAAATATAGAAATAAATACAAAAATGCAACAGCACTACTAACTTAAATTTGGACTACTTTTGAATAAAATCTTTAATGTATATATATTAAATTAAATTAGGATACATTTTCTTAAGTTATCCTAAACAAAATTCTCAAGTAAGGTAAAAGTAAAAAAAAATGTCTTGTTCATTACTAAGTATTAAAAGTAATGTGTATAATTTATTAAAAGTAGTTTAAAGATTGATCGAATTTATTTTCACATACATTTCTTATGCAAATTAACAAAACCTCTTATAATTAAATTACAAAGATGTGCTATTTTTTTTATAAAACATGTGTTTAATTTAACAGTATTTTCTATAGGGTTTTATTTTAAGTCCCTAATTCAATTAGGTTCTATTGGAGCAGATTGCAATATCAGTGGCTAGCAATGTGTGATTCTAGACTTACTTCAGCACTGAGGTGGAGTACTTTACTACATGTTTGGGTTTCTCTTTGGCTGTAATAAATATAGAAATGCAGTTTGAGAATAGCTATAGGTCTAGTCTAAGTCCTTCCCTAAACCCCTGCTTTACCCTCTTATACCCTACATAAACGCCTCCTTATACCTTCCTAATCCCCTTTATTCATAAGTATTTTCAATATTCCAGCCACTCCCCTGTGTACCTTGCACATTTACTACTAAAACATAGTCGGTGCAAAGACATCCACACATATAGATATAGGAGAGGCAGAGGAGTAACTCCACCTAGGTTTGTGAATAGAATTTTGTTAAATGTTGGTTGTACAAAATGCAGTTTGTAAACAGGCCTCTAGATTTGGAGTTTATATAGAGTGGAAATGAAGAGAAGAATAGAAATGAATGACTCTTCAGACATCTGACCACTGTGCTTAAACGCCAATTGTACAAAAGAACACACAAAGCTCATTGACATCACACTTCCAAGCAATCAATACAACACCAAAGGCCTAAAGTAGGAGGCTTGTTGCTCTCCAACGCTAGCAAATAACCACTCTAACCAGCACGATGTATTGTGCTAAAATTCTACAACAAACCTACAGTACCATGTTTACCTGCAGTACCATGTCAGCAATCAATGAAGTACAATACAAGATATTTGTTTAAAGGATATTTTCCCAAAGGTTAAAGCTTCTCCCATTTTTTAATGTTTAAAATGCGAACCCCATCAACATAGTTTCTCTCTTTTCCTCTTTTCTACAGCCTTACTGTTAAACCAGCTGACCATCCTAACGCATGTATTACACACTTACTTTGTACTCTACCTTGTAGCACTCTTGTCATCACTCTTGGGCATATAGATGGTAACATGTTTGCTCTTCAGCTACCCAGCATACAACTAGATCAGACAAGTAATAACTGTACGTCAGGCTGGCACACACAAGGCCCAATGCTAAAGCCACCATATCCACCACTACTTGTTTTAATAATACCCAGCAGCGTCCCAGCATTGTCCTAGAAAATGTGAACACCAAATGTCATTGTGTACAATGGGCAATTAGCAAGTAAGAAGGTAAATCCAAATGCAACTGCTGTCTAGATCTTCTATTTCTATTTGGTGTACTGTCCAGGTTGGCCCCTGATACAACTATTCCAAAAGAAAGTCACAATATCCACCCCCAAATCAGACTCTGGTGGCCACGTGATCAGACATGTACCTTCCAGACAGTGCACAGCTGTATGCGATGTATGTCAATAGCCGATGTGCTCTATACAAACAACGGGTAACATAACACAAACCTGAGTGTGACACAGGGTCCAAGTACAAATTGTAGTTTGAGCTGAAAAAATACAATCTGCTTCTGGCACAAGGTGGGGGATCGCTACGCGTGATTCGGATGGATGATATATGATTCAGAGCTTTCTGTTTCAGAGCCCTGATATCACCAACAGGTGCCAGATGGACTCACCGTTACTATAGTTGTAAACACTTAACAGAGTTTGCAACTGCAAACAATGTTTGCATCTCCCGTGCCTCAATCCCATTTTTTGATCAGTAAAGCTTTATCAACTACTAAAATAAGATTACAAGTGGATACTGATTTGATATTTAGAAGCAAAATGTTTTGGTCATCCTTTCAAAATACTGAGCAACTTATTACAACTACGGTGGTCCATAGGACTACCATAGTCGTGGTGGCGGTCCGGGGACAGCCGCACTACGGGCCCACCGGCAGTATTACAACTGCGGCGGGCCCGCCGGCACCGCTGGCATTAAGGATCCTGCGGGTCTTTCCCTGCCGACCATATTTTGAGTTGCCTCACGGCCACCCTTTTCATGGCAGTGTGATCGCCATGATAAGGGTGTTGGAGAGGTAAGAAAGAGGGCCCTAAGAGGGCCCCCTGCCGCTTCAGGGCCTAGGGGTATTTATTCATTCCAGTTCCCTCATGGTGGCCGCATGATGCAGGAACTTGCAGATGGTGCTATAACTGCGGCAGCATGCATGTTAGGCTCTCCAATGAGCCTTACAGACCACCGCCGTTGCGGCACTGCCGTGCCACCGACCGCCACGGATTGCAATTATATTCCGGCAGTGCGGGGCACTGGTGTGGCAGCCCACGGGACGACACCCAAAGTCGTAATGAGGCCCTGAATCTGTACCCGATGTGTCAATGGTTTGCAACAATTTTTCTGGTCACAAACCATTGAAAAAGTTACTGCCCTGTAGCTCATTTAGAAAAGGGAAGGTATCCCTTTTGGGCCCCTTTATAAATTGTGGGAAACGTTTCATGTGGAGTAGCTGGTCCTGTAGGGGGCTACTGCACTTCCCAAAGAAACTTTTTTTTAAAAAGCTGCCCAGTTTTCTTTAAGAAAATTGGCCACTCTTAAAAAAATAAAAAATAAAAATCTTTATTTAAAGGCTGTGCTGTGGCCAATCAGACAGAGTTGTAATTTGTGTACATTCAAAATAGTTCGGATTGCAACCCACTCTGTTTCAAAATGTTATGAAGTGACCCATTATTAAACAAGTCGCTTTGCAAAATTCAATACTGGCCGCAAATTGTGACCAGCCCAATAATAGGTCTGGGCCTAAGATTTTTTCTTTCCAGAATAAAGCTTCCAAAAGGCCTTAGTAGAGAACAGCTTCTGTTTTACAGAATCTATTTATCCTGTCGGTTCCACAGAAACCATATAGACAGCCCTTTCTTCTCATTCCTACCCAGGTCACTAACTCTGCTGCAGCAATGGGGCAAGCTTGGCAAGGAGTGGAAAGTTGTTTTTCTTTCCAAGTATTTTCTCCGAATGCCCGGCTTGTGCTCTCACAGGAAAGTCCCTCTCCAGAAGCCTTCCCTGACCCTGCACAGTTTCAGCAGTGCCTGCAGCAAGCAGATAGCTGTCAAGCGTTGTTACAAAATGCTTAGAAAGGAGTCATGATAATATATGGTGTCATCTGCATAGGCCTTTTAATACCATAAATATTGTTTCCAGGGGAATGTATGTAATGCTTCTTGTTAACAGGGTTGCTTGGATAGCACCGGGCGGACGTCTAGGCGCTGCTCTTTTCACAGGGCTGCTGTGACACGCTGACCCCGCGGGGCTCGGAGGAATCTCGTGCCACCTAAGGGCGACAAGTGCCACTATCGCCAGCTCTGAGAGCCAGGCATTTATGTGGCACCCAGCCAAATATTTATCATTTTTAAAACTCCAGGCCTTCGCTAATCCTCCCAGTCAAAGCAGTCGAATCGAGAAGCACTCTTCTTAGCAGCAGCATGCAAGCAGGTTTAGTTCCTTTTGCAAAAGATTTTGAATGCAAACGTTGGGGGAAATGATTACATATTTCTTTGAATAACAGACCAAAACCCTGAATCATCCAAACAGTGAGCTACCACGAGCCACTTAAAATAAAGGGTGACACCGAGATTAGTTTCACATCATCATGAAGAACACATAAAGGCGCTGATGTACTAAACTGTTTGTAGTCACAAAGCGTGCGATTCGCAAAATCACAGGCTTTACTCTTGCAAAAACGGTGTGTTGCAATTTACTAAAGACACAATGCTGGTTGGACAGTGCTAAGTGCACTCTGGTTGTTTTATATTAAAATGGAAGGATAGATAGATGTAAATTCTTGGAAGTCTGAGCCAGTTTTGGTGCCATTCTTCATTGGTGAGAGATACTGTGTCCTACATTAGGGGCCAGATGTACGAAAGCGTGTGGTTGCCATTTCCTAATAGCAAATTATAGTGATTCGATATTAGAGCTGAGATTGAGATTGAGATTGTATTTATAGAGCGCGGCTATCACTCCGCGAGGAGTATCTTGGCGCTTACGTCATACGGTGATGAAAAGAAACAGGATGTTGACTTACTAAGAATAACTATATTAAAGCAAGACAGCAATCCTCCGGGATGCCATAAATCCAGGTTTTGAGATCTTCCCTGAATGAAAGTTCAGTGTTGCAAAGTTTGATCTGGGCTGGGAGTTTGTTCCAGGCTCTGGCACCCAAGAAAGCTAGAGTTCTTGCGCCTTTTCGTTTATATCTAAAGTTGGGAAGTTTAAGAAGATTTGCCGAGGAGGATCTGAGCAATCTGGTAGTAATGTATGGAGTGAAACGTGCCAACCGGAATTTGGGCCGACCCTCATTTTTGCCCTGAACGTAATAAGAAGAATCTTAAAAAGGATTCTTTTAGGGACCGAGAGCCAATGCAGTTTATTCAAAGCTGCGGAGGCTGAAGACTTTCTGGGGAGTTTAAGCACTAGGCGGGCTGCGGCATGTTGTACCACCTGAAGCTTCTTTAGGACTGACCTATTAACTCCAGCCAAGAGGCCATTACAATAATCAATACGAGAGAGTATCAGAGCCACAGCTACAGACTTTCTTGCAGACAAAGGAAGAAACCGAAATAATTTTTTTAGAGTTTTAATTAGACTAAAACACATCCCTGCAACCGCTTTGGTGTGGGGAAGGAAAGAGAGGGAGTTATCGAATTGGACTCCTAAATTCCTGACAACTTTCACAACCTCCGGTGGTAGGGTTGCTCCGTCAGGCCACCAATTGGACGGCTGGAAGGGGGTATCTGCCCCAATAGGGAGGATCTCTGTTTTGTCCGTATTACACTTTAAATGATTGATCGACATCCATTGAAGAACTGCAGTCAAACAAAGTTTGAAGTTCATCTCGGCCTGCGTGGAATCATTCTCCAAAGAGATAATCATTTGAGTGTCATCTGCATATGACATAACTTCAATCCCAAAAGAATTAATCAGGGTAACAAGGGGAGCCATATAGACATTAAAAAGTAATGGGCTTAGGGAAGATCCCTGAGGGACTCCTGCTGTAATGGGTCGTTCAGAAGAGAGAAAGGGGCCTAGAGTAACCGCCTGTCTCCGGAGGGTCAGGAAGGATTTAATCCACCTCAGCACCATACCAGAAATACCGCTGCATTCGAGACGCCTCAGAAGAATGTCATGAGAGATCGTATCGAATGCAGCTGATAAGTCCAAAAGAATCAAGACGGCCCTCCTGCCCCTATCTGCAATCATTTTCAAGGATTCAGAGACCTCAATAAGGGCTGACTCTGTGTAGTGTCTGGGCCGAAATCCAGCTTGACATGGATGAAGGGTATGTTGCTCTTCAAAAAATGTAGTTAACTCCTTTAAAACAAAGATTTCCGTAATTTTGCCAAAAATCGGGAGAAGTGAAATGGGGCGAAGGTTTGAGAGTACTGCCGAGGCAATATGTTTTTTTTTTTTTAAGGGTTTGACCAGTGCCAATTTCCAATCAGTTGGTACAATGCCCGTCCTGAGAGACGAGTTGACAATCTGGTTTATCATAGGATTTACTACCTTTAGTAGTTTATGTAGGACTAACGGGGCGCAGGCATCCAGTGGAGACCCTGATTTGCATTTTTCAATGGCTGTGAGAGTCATATCTAGCGAAACAGGTTCAAATATAGAGATGGAGGCAGAGCTATCCATCAGCGGGGTGTCAGAGATGGGATTGCAATCTGGAAAGTCTTTCTGAATTTTGAGGATTTTTTCCTCAAAAAACAGGGAGATCTGATCACAAAATGACTGAGAAGCTAAAAGCTCCCTTTGTTCTGCCCTAGGTTTAGTGAAAGACTTCACAATTTGGGAATCAATTTCTGATTATCTTTGGCAATATTAATTTTTTTTGTGAAAAATTCCTTTTTTGCTAATTTGACCTGAGAAAAATATGCTTTCCTGCCTTCCTTGAACATTTTTTTTGTTTCTCCATATACCCCTTTCTCCACTGTCGCTCCAGTTGCCTGCAATGCAGACGTGCTCGGGCCAATTGGGGCGTGAACCAGGGAGTGTTTAGGTTTTTTGATTTTAGCGGCTTGCTATTCATGTCCGAAGGCATGAGAGCCTTGCCGATATTGGTCAGCCAGGACTGAAACAGGCGAGAATATATCTCTGTTATACCTGTCAACGTGGGAGCAAGATCGTTAGCCACCGTCAGTATATTAGAATTTTTAGCAATCTGTGCCCATGGAGGCCCGTGCTGAGGTTTATTAAAAGATTTCACTATCTGTGTCTTCGGAGGCATGGTGATTCTAAGGGGAATGAAGGAATGATCAGACCAGATTAAGGGAAGGGGAGTATCTGCAAAGAGCCAGGGTAAGTTAGAGCAGACCCCATCTAGGGTATGTCCTGCCAGATGGGTAGGACCATTCACTATTTGTTGCAGCGAGAATAAGTCTAGGACTTGAAGAAAACTGTCCCAGGTTCAGCGTTATCCTCTAAGTGGAGGTTGAAATTACCTAAGAGGGTGAAATTAGCGTATTTAAGCGTAAGGTAGCTTAAGGAGTCACTAAGAGAGTCAATAAATTTGGTATTTTGGCCAGGGGGCCGGTAAATAAGGGCACCTGAGAAACATGAGGTGGCATTTAAAGAGAGGCAGAAGCCTAAACATTCGGCTTCTACCATCGTGTCTGGTTCAAAAAAAGTAGACAAGAGAGTCACGCAGAATAATGGCCAGCCCTCCACCCCTCCCTACCGAACGGTCCTTCCTATGTATAAGATAGCCTGGTGGGACGGAATCCGCAACATCCGGGCTACTCCAATCCTGTCTCTGTCACAAACAGAATATCCAGTTGAGAGTCCAAAATGAGGTCTCTAATGTCCTGGCTGTGTTTGCCCATGGATCGTGTGTTAATGAGACCTCCTATGAGTAGACCCCCGTTCTTGACATTGCCAGACCTGGAGTTTAATTTCTGATTAGAAACTCCAGTCGAGAGTACGAACGGAAGGTCTGACAAGCATCTACGACAAGAACCAGCTCCATAAATAAGGTCCGGAGAGAAATGTTGGCAGGGAAATTTCGAGTTTAGGCTTTTTAGGACATCAGCCTGATACGTTCTCCTAATAGGTTGGACAAAACGTCCCATCCTTGTCCCGTCCTTGGCGTGGACGGGCGCAGACGGGCGCAGACGGGCGCAGACGGGCTTGCCTTTGGCGCGCCGCCGGCGCGCCCGCTGCACGTCCGGCCCAGCGTGATTTCAAGTAGCTGGCCGGCGCGTGAATCCCCAGTCTCCGCCCTTCCTGGAGGGTCTACCAACAAAGACACTGGTTGGGTGAGGCGGGACAGGGTGTGTCCGCTTCCCTCCAATCGAACGGCAGCAAAGCCGGCGTTGGACCGGGGAAGCGGAGGCAAGAAGCCCTTGAAAGTGATCAATTACAAAGTCGCCAGAATCAACACATTCAAGACTTTAAAAAAGGTTAAAAGACATAAATTCAATTAAAATACGGGAGAAGTTCAAGGTTTGTTTTTTTTAAAAAGGAAAGTGCAAATGAGTGACCTAACGTGTGCAAAATAGCAAACAGAGTCGCTTCAAACAGTAATTCCCCCCAGATCAACAGCAAACCAGCAAATTAGGAAATTGCGTTTGACACTCTTAGCGATTCGCAGTGGGTTGCATATGGACCTGCCTCATCAAAATTCATGAGCCAGGCTGCAATTTACGACCCATTGTGAATGGCTACAATCACAGGGATGGTGGCCTTCTGGGGTCAGCAGACCATCATGTCTGTGATTACTTTCTAAATAAAGCAATTTTTTTAGTTCGAGCCTAGCTGCAGCGTGTATGCACTGTTCGCTCTACAAGACTGCTGTAGTAGAGTATGGAAGAGAAGCTGCGCCCACTCTCCTCCCATATTTTTTATTGGCTTGTGTCATTGTCTTTCGTAAATGCTGCCTTTGGATTCGTTATTAGGCTTGTTAGTCCCTCCTTAGTACGGACATGTCTTCATTTGTACCCTCCCATGGCGCCTGGCCCCTTTACTTCGTTTGTTACAAGGGACCTGTTATTTAGTCTGTAAGCACTGTTTACTTTATCGAGTTTCTCTTACTGCAGGCGGACATGCGCTGTTTCAGCTGCAACCGTTTGTGTTCTTTTAAGCAGCACGGTCGCCCCCATACAGGGGCGCCTGCTTTCAATCACTTTAACCCGGTATTATCTTGTGTTTGTTTCAACCCCTCCCCTCACCCCCCAAGTAAAATGGATTTAGAAATGATTAGCAAATTAAGTAATGTGAACTGCAGGTAGCACATAATCCTGTGATAATGGGCAGAAGCTGACAACAGTACATCTGTATTACATGTCATCTGTACTAAAGCCACCTGATAGGTTGTTTGCAAAAGTCTATATTATTACCACCACCATCAATACCACCACCACCAATACAACCACCACCATTACCACCACCAATACCACCATTGCCAATACCACCACCGCCAATACCATCACCCCCACCAATACCATCACCCCCACCAACACCACTACCACCAAGACCACCACCAACACCAACAATACCACCACCGATACCACTACCGCCACCACCACCAATACTACCACCAATAACATCAACACTAGTACCACCACCACTAATACCTCCACCACCAATCCAATACCACCACTACCAATACCAATACCACTGCCAATACCAATACCACCACCAATACCACCATCAATACCACCACCACCACTAATACAACCACCACCAATACCAATCGCAATACCACCACCACCACCAATACCACCACCACCAATACCACCATCAACACCAATACCACCAATACTACCACTACCACCACCAATACCACCATCACCAATACCACCACCACCAATACCACCACTACCACCACCACCACCACTACCACCACTGTCACTACCACCACCGCCAATACACCCACTACCATCACCACTACCACCACTAATACCACAACCAACACCAATACCACCACCACCACCAATACCAGAACCAATACCACCACCACCAATACCACCATCACCACCAATATCACCACCACCAATCCCACCACCACCACTACCACTACCACCACCAATCCCACCACCACCAATCCCAACACCACCAATACCACCACTACCACCACCAATACCACAACCACAACCAATACCAACACCACCAATACCACTAATACCACCACCACCAGTACCAATATCAATAACACCACCACCAGTACCAATACCACCACCACCACCTATACCACCACAAATTCCACCACCACCAATACCATCATATATACCACCACCAATACCACCATCTACAATGCCACCACCAATACCCTACCACCACCACCAATACCACCACCCCCAACACCACCACCACCAGTACTAGTACCAATACCAATATCACCATCAATACCAATACCACCACGAAATCAACCACCACCACCAATACCACCACCACAAACACGACCCCACCACCAATACCACCACCACCACCACCAATATCACCAATACCACCACTAATACCACCACCACCAATACCACCACCACCAATACCAATGCCACCACAAATACCAGTACCACCACCTCCAATATCAATACCACCAGCACCAATACCGCCATTACCAATACCACCACCACCAATACCAATACTGCCACCACCAATACCACCACCTCCACCAATACCACCACCAATACCACCACCACCAAACCACCAATAGCAATACCACCACCCCCAATATCACCACTACCAATACCAATACCACCACCTCAGTGACTCTGGCTCACTAGTAGTAGCAGGGGCACTGTACAAGGCTGGAGCTGCAGCTGAGACCATCCCTTCCTCCATGCCTGCCATAAAGCACAACCCGTCGTGCATCAGGAAGTGAAGCCAGGGCCCTACTACAGCTGGAGCGTTTTTTATTAGGCCAAAGATAACAATGATATTACGCAATGCCACACTGCACACTCAAATCACTGAGAGGGCAGGAAATAGCACCCCCCTCTCTTCCCCCTGAGCCTTGACAGAGTAACCACAGAGCAAAAGGAGTTGGAGCGCTTTGTTAGTGTTTATAGCTCAGATCATATGTAACTCTCGCTCGATACTTTGTGTCTGTGTAATTTACAACACTAACACATCTTCACTGCACTATTTATCACTACTTTGAAGATGTCACACCCAGTCTCTTCCTCTGATATTTACAATCTAACAAGCACTCAAGAAGGCCATTTATGCAATGCAATAGGTCTTGCATTTGCAAGAGTTTAAGCTATTAGAATTGGAAATAACAATGCCTTTTATTTATGTTTTAAAACCCAAAACATAAATAAAAGGCATTGTCATTTACAATGCCAATAGCTCAAACTCACGTGAATGCGAGACCTATTGCATTGCAAATCCTTGTTTGTAATGCAGCCTGTTTTCCTTACAGGAAAACAGTTTGCATTTCAAAAAGAAAAATGAAAAGCTACCTTTTCATTTTTTAAGAGTAGGCAGTGGTCTGTGGGACCACTGCCTGCTGGTAAAAAATGTTTGCCGCCCACATTCACGAAAGGGAAGGGGTCCCTAGCGGACCCCTTCCCATTTGTATATGGATTAACACCCACTTTAAGTTGGTGGGAACTATGAATGTTTTATGACCGCATTCCTGGTCGCAAAACAATCGTACATACCAGTGCGACTCGCTATTGGGAATGGAAACCCTTAATATATCCTTCCTAATAGCGATTCGCAAACCCTATTTTGCAAGTCGGTAATAGGTTAGAGACTCACAAAATAGGATTGGTACATGCCAAAAAGCATTTTACCGATCTCAAAGAGCCCGGTGAGCCGTTTGCGAGCTGCAAAATGCTTCGTACATCTGGCCCTAGGTGCTAACTATGTAGGAGTGAAGTTTTATGTCTAGAACTTACAGTTTCTGGTATATTCATAATAGGTACTTTGGTACTCTATAGCTCTCTAGGGCTGAGAGCTTAGGGTCCAAACAGTGCTTAATTTGTAAAATAATAGGTGCCAGGACCCTGACCAAGAGGCCACTGTAGCGTGCATCACCCTCGCCCCTGTCATCGCTGCCTGAACAACCACTGTTGTGCGACTCTTTAGATTATTCTATGTCTCCATTCCTGCATTATACGGGGAAATGCAAAAGGACAACTGCCTCATAAATATTTAAGAGGTGAGGGTTTTTGTGACTCCCTGCCATAGGACATTTTGTGTTGATATTGATTAGTACATCGGTTGCATCACAAGATGAAGGTGGGGTCGCAAACCATTCAGTGTGCAAAAACACTGACTATTTTGCGATCCCACCTTCTTATCTCTGGTCCAAGATTAGTTTGTTAATCGAGTAAAAATGATACTTGAGGTTGGTGGTTGGGTGAGGGAATTAGTGTGAACTTTTACATTACACATGGCCAATATTAGATTAGAAAATGTTGTGCTTTGTGTTGCCTCATGATTTATACATGTGATGTGGTTTGTGCAGGCATGCGGGCCTCTCTGCTCTAGTGGAAATTGCATTATACTTGTCATGTTCAAAGTAATTGTACCTTGATTGAGTTCAGCTGTGCTCTGGTGTCGTGAAATTGTGGACTTTCTGGTGAAGTTTTGCCTCCTGTGGGTGGTGAATTGTACCCAATGTGAGCGGTGGTGTTTTATAGTTATAATTGTGCCCTATGTATATGTAATTCTATCATTTGAGTGGAGGTTTGGGCTATATATCTGGTTTGTACATTGAGTGGTAGGAGTTTCACATCGTTTGCAGTGTGATATGCAAGCAATGCATCCTGTGTGGGTGAATGGTTATATGTATGCTCCACTGTGTGCAGAAGGAGGATGTCCAGTTTCAATTATTCTTCTGTGATGGATATTTTTTTCTGAATCATAGGTACTGTGCCAGTGGTTCCTTCAGGAGTTCTTGGGAAGAGTGTTCAGCTTGTGGTGCATACATTACTTGCTTGGCCATATTTACTATTTTTGCAAAGTTCTGTAGGCACAGCTTAAGTGATAATAATCTATTGATGTAGTAACAACTGAGGTGTGGGGTAAGAGGCTGCATGTCACTTCTAGTCTATGTGACCTCTGCTTTATGTGATATTACATCATGTCAGCCTTGTGCTTATGTTGTGTAGTTTGTTCTATTGATATGTTTTTTCTGCTGAGTAGAGAGGGAGGGGATTTGTGTCCTGTGTGGCATTTATGTTGTATGTTTGTGAGTGTAGTTGTACAAGCCTGTGAGTATCCCTTCTCCACCAAAACTTTGCCTACTACTGTGAAGTCGTAAATGCTTCTACAGGTAGCTAGTACTGGTCCACTAAGGGGTGGCAATCTGAACTCTGACCTCACACGATCCTTAGCATCAAAGCAAAAAATCTTGGTATAATCTTTGACATAATTTTCAAGCCTGTATAAGTAGCAAAGGTTTTAAAGGGACTTGTTTTCATGCAAGGTATTGCTTTTCCTAGTTCACGGATGGGATAAAAAACATCTCCAGATAATAATGACAGGATGGTGCGATAGCAGAATATTGATACTTGTGGATCTGGTGAGGACTGCAGGCAGGAAGTGCTTGATACGCTATTTGCATAAGAAAATACTATATATTTTTTTCATTATCCTCCATTAGTTATTAGTAAGGAAGAGGTAAGAGAATCGTTCACCGACAGTATTCGGTTAGTCTTAGGGAGATAAATACTGCTGTGGTCTGTGGTAGATGCCGCCCAGAAGTCATAGGTATATGTATCAGGAGCTGCCATTGAAAGGAAGTGGAAATGCACTTTAGATGTTGCCGGTATTGATGGCTACTGTGCGGTTGCAGACTTCGCTGGGCTGACAGTGGGTGAGGAAATGCTACGTAGTCACTGTAGGTTTAATTACATGAATCGCGCATTCTCTCTGGTGTTTGTCCTTGGGGTACTTGCTGACAGGTGCTACACCTGGGATCAGGTTTGCCTTTGACAGGTGGTATGGTTTAGTGGGGTACATAGTGTAAATTAATGTTGGAATGAGGAAACAAAAATCGGACCCTTTGTACATTTAATATTATTGTGTGTATCATGCAGAGGATGAAAAGTAGCAGGAATGGCTTTGATGCCGTTAAGGCTAGCAGGAAGAACTGTTTTGGGGTGGTCACTTGAAGAGATTGTCTAACATGTTTTAAACTACTACAGTGGCATTGGGGAGGGAAGCAGCTGAAAGGTTCTGTCTTTACTGGTAGGCAGTGGTTAGATGGGGACCGGGCATCAGTCTTCCAGTCGGTGGTGGACAGGGGAGCAGTGGGCGGCGGTCACATGTTCACAGTGACATCCGAGGGGGGGTTTCAAAGGCGGGCGGGAAACATAACTGCTGGTTTCGTAGGGGTGAGAGTAGAGTGTAATGGATGCGTTAGTAGCAGGCACGAAGGCAGTGGTCTGTGTTTGGAGGTGGTCAACTGAGCAGGCTTCTCTTGAAGGTGGATCATCAAGTAGGAGAATGTGTTTGGTGGGCTGTCTGGAGGAAGTGTTATGTAACTTTGCTGGAGGGCGCAGCAGTAGTATTTACTGATGTATGTAAATCGTCAGTTGAAAGGGTGGATGTGACCAATGGAGGGACCAGAATCCTTTTTCATGGCTGGGGTGAGCCCCTGCAGTACGTGGGGTTGCTGGTCTGAGAGCTCTTGACTAATGCAGAGAATGGGGGGCCCTCTCTATTTACCTAGAAAGGGGACCCCCTCACGTTTTGTTATGCCATTGCATAAAACTATCGTTTGATGGACAGATTATTTATACAGCCTCCTTGTGTTACTTTAGTCTGAACGTTATAAGGAAGATCCTGCCGTATACACCATTGGCTCTGCAAAAAACTGTAGCCACAGCACCTATATCCTCAAGACTGGACTATTGCAATTCACTTTTTACTAGTATCCACAACAGAGGTTTAAGAAAGCTGCAGGTTTTTCAGAATGCAGCTGCCCGTCTCCTCCTATGCATCCCAAGACACAAGTAGGCAACCCAAGCCCCAATCCACCTACATTGGTTACCAGTCAAAAAAAAACCCATCAAATTCAAAGCCCTGTGCATGGTTTTTGAGCTCAACTCTCTCAATCTTTTCTTCCCTATGTCCCATCCAAATCTCTTCACTTTACATCTAGTGGCAATGTGACTGTCCTCAAGGTCAAAACTGTCCGACGGGGCAAGAAAAGTTTCAGCACTTGCAGGTTGTGGAATCCCTTACCATCTATGTTTAAAAGCAATCGGACCCTCACTGATTTCTGAAAAAAGTTGAAAAACCTGACTGTTTAATCAGTAAATGCTATAGGGTCTCAGTGTTCTTCGTGGTCACTCTAGTAGGTATTAGCCACACTTAATAAATACTATTTTCAATTAATTTCATTGAAAAGTAAAGATCTAGCGTCTGGCTTCAGAAGTCAGCCTGCTCCTGCTGCGAAATATATATTTATGTATGTGAGAGTAGATGGATTAGAGCAAAATCTAGTGTATCTGTGCACCTCCTGTTATCAGTCGGAAGCCTATAGAGGAGTCTCCCCAAAATATTCTCCCATCACTTTCAAAAATAGCTGTTCACATAAACAGTAGGTGAGGACGTTTTCTATAAAAATGAGTGCTGGGTGGCAATCTAATTCCCACCTCTGGATCCTTACTAGTCTTGAAAACAAGGGAAGAAAGGGCTGGTTTTGCTGCATGGATGCCCTTGTATCATGCCATTTGTTCATGGATGCATAAGGATTGGGCATCGGAAAAGAACACGTTTAAATTCTAACAGAATTGAAGAATAGCAAAAACAGATCATCTTAGGGCACCAAAATGACTATTTCTGGGCCAAGGGCCTGCAGCAACAGCACCCAAGTGGGCACAGCTCTCCATTCACAAGAACCGCGGTAGAGGAGAAATGAGTGTGCTGTGCACCAAGCTATATGCAGTAAGAGAGGTTCATACAGTCATTCACATACAACCCCAGAAAAAGAGTGAAGATACCTTGCTCTGTTCAAGGGGAGGCGCAGGCACCTACTTAAGCTCCCCATTTGGAAATGCTGATATACTGATCAGTCTTCTGATCCAGGTGTTGACAAAGTGGCATCATATACTTCTTACGGGTGCTCACAGAAGATTATTGTTAAAGGCAGGAGAGTCTAAAATTGTACGACAGAAAACACTTTCTACTTTAATTCAGGAGAGTCTTCAACAGTCATTGATATAAAAGCACAAGGTACAGCAACACTAAGTATGAGTATCAGCACTTTGGTCTTGCAAACCAATAATATTTTTATTTTACATAAATTAATACATAGCACTAGGGAGTGTGCGTAGACTGGTTGTTAGGGGGAAGTTACCAAAGGAAGAAAATACATGTAATTGGTTCAGGGAGCATCGCCAATGATCACATATTTGGTCAGGAAGAGAAGAAGAGGGAAAGGTTTAGGTATTTTGAGCAGGAAGAGCAGGAAAATGGAGCTGAATCAGCAACTCAAAAGAGAGATGACAGAACATATATTTCCGGGTGTAGGCAACAGTTGACAAAAGCATAATAAAACACATTCAGTGTGCCGCACATCTGGATGTTCAACTAAAAACAGACCAGAACGGGAAAAAACAGATGAGTGAATAATTTAGAGACTTTAAAGGAAAGATCACATCTGTAAACGTAGCACTTGATAATCAGCGCCAGGATACCCTCTGTTGTGCCTTGTAAATATGTATAGCGAGACCCTTCTGGTTCCTGCTGGAGTCTGTAGAAGAATGATGTCGTTATTTAGGTGTCATTCTGTGCTTCTCTGTACCGGGTTACTCCTTCCTTTAACACTGTCCTACTGTATGTATGCTGAGTCGGTGTTATGTCGTGACGCAGTACCTCTTTTTTCAGCCTTATCCACAGGTTCCGGGCCGACTGTGACTGAACTTTCAATAGGAACTATGCCTCCTTTGAAAGCCTTGCACTGGCTGGATTAGGCTGCCTCCACGCCATTGCAAAGTCAAGGATCATTTGTAGCAACCATGCGACACAAGAAGACGAAGGTACAAGACCCGATTCATATTCTTAAAGGCACTTTGTCAAGTGCATGTTTACTGCGTTTCAGTACTTGTGCTGATATGAGTCTCATTTCCATCGACTATAATATAGCCTTATAGCCTGCCGTAGCGGGCTATACCGGCTATTAAAGGCCCGCTGCAGCGTTAAAGGCTCGAGCCGAAGGCGAAGGACTTTAACAAAAGCAGCGGGACTTTAATAGCGGTATAGCCCTGCTACGAAGGGCTATAAGGCTATTAGAACATTCTGCCACTAGAGGGCAGAATGTTCTAACAAATTAAACAAAGGCTTCTCGAAGCTCGAGGGGATTTAAATCCTCTCGAACTTCGAGAGGCTTTTGTAAAACATTGGAATGTTGCTCTGCGGGCCTTTACCGGCCCGTAGAAGCATGGAGCACTCCATTGTCTACAATGGAGTGCTCCACATTCCAATGTTCTAATATAAATCATCATTGTTTCATGGACTAGAAAAGCTTAATACCATGAAAGTGCATTTTCATATCAATGAGGACCTTCGCACGGTTTCTTAACGACATTGTCGAATTGCTTTTCATTTGCAGGAAGCTGTTGAGAAAGAACTGGAAACACTGTTAAAGCAGGATATCATTAAACGCTCTATTGGTCCCACACTATGGGTTGCACCCATAGTGGTAGAGCCCAAAAAGGACAGTGGAGGTGCTGTGCACATCCGTGTTAACATGCGCCAAGCTAACATGGCAATTGAGAGAAGACAACAACATACTGTTCTGCACATTGCAGATATGAATGCACGGCTGAATGGTGCCAAAGACTTTTCATGTCTTGATCAGAACAAAGGGCATCATCAACTCAAACTAGAGGAACACTGCAGGCACATTAGCACCTTTTCAACCCATGTTGGTTTGTTCAGATATAAAAGACTACGTTTTGGTGTGTCGTCAGTAACAGAACTTTATCAGGAAGTCGTTCGACGCGTAATACAGCCTGTCACACATGGCGCCACTTGAAAAGAACATGACAAAGTTCTTACACAAGTATGCCATTGCTGGCTAAGGCCATCTTACTTTGAATGCAGAAAAGTGTGAGTTTCACAAAACAAAACTCAAATTCTTTGGGCATATTTTCTTTGAAAAGGAAATGATATCAGATCCGGCTAAACTACAAGCCTTATCGACCATTACTCCACTGCAAGATGTGACCATGCTGCAATCCTTCATTGACATGGCCAGTTACTGTTCAGGTATATTTATGATTTTGCCACAGTCAGTGCCGCATTCAGAGACTTGACAAAAAAGAACGCTGTGTTCAAGTGGCCCATGAATGCGACCGAAGCTTTAAGACAATCAAACATGCAATTGAGAACCCTACTGAAATGTCTTATTTTGATCTAAAACTACATACTGAGATTGTAGTAGATTCCAACCCAGTGAGGTTCGTTGGGATCCTTCCCCAGTACAGTGACTACTACAATGCTCAAGGCACGTTATGGCTTATGGGATCTGGAGTCTGTCGCAGACCTAACATGCTTATTCCCAACCTGAGAAAGAAAGTCTAGCTGTGGTGTGGGTTTGCGAACACTTCCACATGCTTCTATATGGAAAAGACGTCACCCTTGTCACTGACCTCCAAGCTTAACTTACTATTTTTAGGAATCCTAAAGCCAAGATGCCTCCTGATATTAAAAGGTGGGGATTGCGATTGCAATAGTATGATTACACTATAGTGCTTAGGCCAGGGAAAGATAAAAATTCCACGGACAAATTTTCACGTGTTGTAGTACAGTGTCACAGTACAACGCCTAAAGCGGCTGAGGCCTATGTTAACTTTATAGTCACGTCAAGCATACCTGCAGAACTTTTAATGGAGCAAATTCTTGCTGCTACAAATAGAGATAAAGAGCTGTGTGTTCTCAATGACATTATTGCCCAGGAATCCTGGAAGAAGCAAGCTCAACGTGAGCTAGGAACACTCTGTCAGTCAAGAAGGCATTATATTATGAGGTTCTAGAATTGTCATTCCAGAGAGTCTGGGACAACAAGTCATTGAACTAGCTCATGAGGGTCATCACGGAATAGAGCTTTTCGAGACCGAGTGTGGTTTCCTTGCCTTGACGAAACAGTTGAAACATAATTAAAAGACTGTCATGTGTGCAACTGCTTGTCTCCCAAAACAATGCAGCATCCATAATGTATGTCTGATCTCCTACAGTAGATGTAGGAGAGGATTGCAGTTGATTTTTTAGGCCCCCTTAACAATAGACACCATCTAATGTTAGTTGTTGATCAGTACTCACGAGTTCCCCTGGTGGAAGACCTGTCATCAACCACGCATGAAAAAGTCATTGGGACATCAAATTACATCTTTGCAACATGGGGAGTCCCCCCCATTCAGAAGAGTCCGACAATGGCCCACTGTTCAACAGCTGGAAGTTTAAAGAGTTTCTCACAACATGAATATCGAACATCCAAAAAGCACCCCTCTCTAGCCACAGACCAATAGCGTTGTCGAAATCTACATGGGAAACCTAAAGAATGTAGTTTAGCTTGCTGCACTAGAAGCAAGTAATCTCAAATCGGCTCTATATTCAGCCCTTCTTGCCTACAGATCAACTCCCCATTCCACTACAGGTGAAAGCCCTGCTACCTTGATGTTTGGGAGTGCCATGTGAACCAACCTGCTTAAATAGACCACTCATAGGTCAACAGATGCGGACGAGAGCCATATGATGTAACCAGTGCACACGTCCAGAATAAAGACCTATGCTGATAAAGCCGATGTGCTGGGGACACAGTTTTGAAGGAAGGAGACCGGGTCCTGGTCAAGCAAAAACAAGAATGCAACTCTGCTGCTCCATTTGATGCTGAACCACTGAGGGTTGTGACAAGCAACAGCCATATGGTGACCGCTCAACATCCCTGAAAGTCCATCACAAGAACTTTATCACACTACAAGCCCCTTCCACGATGTTCATCAGTTCCTCCCACCTGAAAGTCTGGAGACCCCATCTCTAACGCCGACCTCTGCATCCCCAGTGTCTGAGTCAGGTCCCGCTCCTCTCTTTTATCAACCTCACAAAACTAGCTATGGAAGACTGATTCAAGCACCTCAATGACTCATTGAGGAACTATGATGCATATGTGTAATATTTTTACTTTTTATTTAACAGATGGGTAGATGTAGTGTCTTGTAAATATGTATAGCAGGACCCTTCTGGTCCCTGCTGCACTCCGTAGAAAAAGTATTCATTTGGGTGTGTCTGGGTGTGGTTAATAAATGATGCGATGTGTACAGTTAGTTAACAGTTGCACTCTGAAGAATAAAGACATGCATTATAGAGCTCTGTATATGGTGTGGTCATTTGCATGCTACCGGACTCGGGAGGACGCTACACCCTCATGGGTGATATTGGGCTTCACAAATACCTATAACGTAACATAATGTAAGGAGGCATGGTCTTAAGCAGAGAGTGAATGGAGTAGGAATCAAATTAGATCGATTAGGGAAGCATAAAAAAAATCACATACTTGGTAGAAGAGAAAAGGAGTAAATAGTTAGAGATGTAAAGGGATGGATCATGAGGGCAAGAAGGTGCATGACATCATTAAGATATGGCACGGATAGACATATTATCAATGCATGGCTTAAACCTGACAGCTGTGCTAAGATGATGTATAGAGAATCTGTTGGGGATGGGTAAATGGATTAACAGTGCGGAGCTCGAAAGGATAAAGGCAAAAATAGTTCTGAGGTCAAGTGAACAATAAGTAGAGAGTATAAACCGGTGAGAGTCAAGAAGTGAAAACTGCAAAGAAGTTAGAAAACAGAGAGTGTTCAGAAAGTGCTCGAGTTGGAGCATTATACTGTCAGGTCAAGAAGATATCTGAATCCCTGATAAGTAAGGATGCCTTTAATATGGAGAAGCTAGGCGTTCCACGTTCTGGGTCAATGCTGAGAAGAATTATGAAATGTAACTCAAAGTACATAGCACTCTACACACATAAATGCATTGCTCAGTCTATCATTCATTTCCTCACGAGATTTGTCAACTACTTTGGACTCATACGTTTAAGTTCTCAATCTAAGTCTATCACTTTTTTCATTCCGAACAACCAAATTTATAACTGAGAAATATTTTAATAGATTGCTCTGTTGCCCCAGTGTGTTTCGGGAGGGCTCTATCATCAGGGGAATGTAGTTACTAACTCGTATCAAGCATGTTTAAATATAAAGAAGAAAAAAACGAATTGACCTAAAATAACACATTTTTCAAACTTTACCAAGTTGCCTGCATACTCATGAGTTAGACTAAATGTGTAGTGAATCCCTATAGGACCCACTGTAGTTTTTCCTTATGTTAGCTCAACTACACACATAATAGGGTGCTTTTTCTTTGTTCACGTTACACAGTAACATGTTTATTTCGTGCCACTCTGTTATTTTCTAAATACGATGCACATGCTTTAATAATCTGTTCATCTGCTTGGATTCAGTCTGCACATCATGCAAGGCCAAACAACTTTGTACCCTATTTTTCTCTGTGGTCAGACACTAACACCTAGACATAATAGAGAAACCCAGCTGCTATTTTTCAAACAGAAAAAGTGTTATCATATAAGCCAAGACTTGCAGTTCTGAAAACAGAGGGAACAACCTTTACAACGCAACTTTTACAACGCACTACCATTACAACGCATTTTTTACAACGCATAATCCATTACAACGCATGACATTACAACGCATGACACTACAACGCATTTTTAAAAACTACCTTTACAACGCATTCCATTACAACGCATACTACCATTACAACGCATACCATTACAACGCATAATATTACACTATACTATCCAACACTTACCCTACTGATGCACCCCCTGGAGTTAGAATAGTAATTTTTACCCCTAAACTATCCAACACTTACCCTACTGTTGCATCCCCTGGAGTTAGAATAGTAATTTTTACCCCTACACTATCCAACACTTACCCTACTGTTGCACCCCCTGGAGTTAGAATAGTAATTTTTACCCCTACACTATCCAACACTTACCCTACTGTTGCACCCCCTGGAGTTAGAATAGTAATTTTTACCCCTACACTATCCAACACTTACCCTACTGTTGCACCCCCTGGAGTTAGAATAGTAATTTTTACCCCTATACTATCCAACACTTACCCTACTGATGCACCCCCTGGAGTTAGAATAGTAATTTTTACCCCTATACTATCCAACACTTACCCTACTGATGCACCCCCTGGAGTTAGAATAGTAATTTTTACCCCTATACTATCCAACACTTACCCTACTGATGCACCCCCTGGAGTTAGAATAGTAATTTTTACCCCTACACTATCCAACACTTACCCTACTGTTGCACCCCCTGGAGTTAGAATAGTAATTTTTACCCCTACACTATCCAACACTTACCCTACTGTTGCACCCCCTGGAGTTAGAATAGTAATTTTTACCCCTATACTATCTAATACTTACCTTAAATGTAATTTAATATTATGCGTTGTAATGGTATGCGTTGTAAAGGTAGTATGCGTTGTAATGGTAATGCGTTGTAAAGGTATTTTTTAAAAATGCGTTGTAGTGTCCTGCGTTGTAATGTCATGCGTTGTAATGGATTATGCGTTGTAAAAAATGCGTTGTAAGTGCATGCGTTGTAAAAGTGTGCGTTGTAACGTCATACATCCGGAAACGAGGCTTGCAGGGAAAAATTCCTGAGACGATCGAGCTACGCATCTGAGATGTAGACCAACCTATTATGATTCTCAGGTATAGGGTCCGGCACTAATCCCAGAGAACTTTAGAATAATACTGTATTCATATAGTAAGGGCAGGCTTAGGCTGCTTAGTCATTCACTATGACAGTGATTTTCATTATGTACAGTTTATTCATTGTGCTAATCGCATTATTGACTTGCATATATCTCCTAATTGCAGCACAGTTTTTGCATGATACAGCACGTTAGTTTCAATAAATATTGCAAGCTTTATACGTGTCTCTTTCCTTCTATTGCGGACATGTGTGAGTGAGAGAATGAAAGGTGATGACCTGTTACTGCAAATCCTGAGATGAGTTCAGAGTGTGGTGTTCTGGGGTGCTAAGCTGCCTGTCTCTCTGGAAGGGTAGAAGGGCAGGTAAAGCACTATAAGTTAGTCTGGATTTGGGCCATAAGTACTGATGTGGTAAGGTGACTGAGTCCTACATGCTAATGTCCCATGATCCCTGGCATTGTTCTGTTTCTGAGCAGAATCCGTGCAACAATCGTAAGGATTAAACATAGTATGTAAAAACATGTCTGTTAAAGTGATAAGTGATTTTACAGGATTGGCCTAAATTATATTTTGGATATTACTAAACCTATATGGCTAATATACTTACTTATAGGGATTTTCAGCCAGCACTATTCAGCATGGGATAAGAGTAGGCCCACATCAGCCATTGGCTAACTTCGATTTGAATTTCCTTTCCAGAAGGAGCATATACACCCACAAAGTAGTGCTCTCGTGTGCCAAGACATCCTATGGCAATGCGTGCTGTGAGAAAAGAAAAGGATTTTCATTTTAATCAATTGTTTTAAGATTTACACGGGCCCAGGAGCTTCTCCAAAAATAAAGTTTTGCAAAACCCATGACAAAAAAAAGACATGTATTGACAAAGCCAAAAGGCTGGCAGCCAACTCCTGACCTTTGGGTTTTGCCAATGTTTGCTTTAAAAAAACAGGTACCCGACTCTCATTTTAGCCTTCATTTTGGGCCAATGTAAAAGAATCAGAAGCACCTCTTACTTAGAAATCAGCGAATAAAAGTAGATAACCTCACATTTCGAAAACATAGTCATCATGATATCTGTTGTAAAGACGCTTTAGCAGATAAGTCTTTTACAGGCCGGGATGAGTAAGTATGATCAGCCTAACATAGAATATACTCTCCAATTGGAAACTAACAAACAAGTGATCTGCAGACAAATAGTGATGTGCGGTCCAAGACATCCTTAAATGTGATAATAATGTATTGGGCATTAAAGATATAAATATTCTCAAAAAATCATTGTGGGACCATCTAGAAAAATAGCAACAACCAATCAAATCACCAAGACCTTCTAAGGGCACAAACCAAATTCATTGAGGTGCAAATTCTCGGAATATACTTAGATAATTAACTATACATTCATACAAATATCTACCCTCTTGTATTACCACTTAAAAACGCCATGGTGCATATGTCCTCCTGTCTGATTTAGCTATCTCTTCTTCTTTTTTTTTTACTTTTCACCTATATAGACAAGAGTAGCCCCATTTAAAAAAAAGTCTCTTATGTCACCTAATTCCTTCTACAATAACTACCTTCTGCAACAGAGCATCTACCAAGAAACCATATGGAGTAATACTTTACAGCTATCATAATTGTGCCAAATCACAGTAATTCCTTTTGTTGATAGTTTGATATTACTACACTTTATATTTGTTTTTCTTTCCTTTTATTTGAAAAGCATATAACATTCAATAAAACCTCTGAACTTCATAAAAATAATCCGGAAATGTTCGATGGAATTATAACACAAGATTATAGTATCTTAATTCAGGACTATGTGTCAACCAGATCAATTCTTCAATCAGACTGGCAAGCCATATTTTTAGAAAGGAAACCGGCTGCTAAATATCAAAGGGTTTTTGGTACTGAATGATGGAATCCCCCTCCTAAAAATGTGTATGAGGTCTATTTTTCCCAGACCCTTCCCATCATGTGTGTAGCTGCTGCTGTAATCAGCCTATCCTGAGAAGACATCCATATCACATTTTTAGTACTCTACGAAATACATGCATTCTCTTTTTATTCCAGGTATATGATGTACTGCATACCATCTACTAGGATGTATGTAGGAGGTCTGGGTGGGGGACATCATCGGCTTACTCAATCAACAGAGGAAAGTTGAGGAAATGTGTTTTAAGATTGGCAATATATCACATACATCCTTGCCTGTGTAATCATGCCATTCACAATGTGGACGTGTCTTGGGGGTAGATATGTGCATGCCAGTGTAATATTGTCCTGTATGCTTTACAGAGAATTGTGCAAGTGATCTCTCGGAGGCATCTCCGATAGCCTTACTACATTGTACATATTTTAGAAGAGGGAGGTATGAAAACACATTTGAGATCTGTCTATATCACATTGTATATTACTTTTGTGGTGCTATGTTAGCAACCACATATGTAATCCTGAATGTATCAACCATTTAATAAAATATGCATGTCATTTTATGGTAGCTTGAAGCTTGATATGACATTTAATATGCTAGCAAAGTTTCACGGCTCTATCAGGCCCAGAAGCCAGAGTGCTCAGTGTTGTGCTTTGTAAATTTTCCAAATAGCTTAACACCATTTTCAAACTAGCCAAAGGAAGAAGAATTTTGGAAGAATAATGGGGCCGTTACCTGGTGCATGAACAATATTTTCTCCTCAAAGCCATTCTGAACTTCCTGTATCAGAAGATCCTGACACTTGCACATTAAATCACGTGACCATGCAGCGGTAACTTTTATTGAGAGGAAGTGTACTGGGTTGATCACATATGAATTTTAGCTCTTAGTTCCAACCAACCAATTTCTAGTGAGAACCCTGGTCAGATGAGATAACAATTGTCAGTTGTTTTTGCGTCGCTTCTTGCTATTTCCATTAATGCTTCTCAGACTTTAGTAGTTCCCAATGTGTTGTGTTTTATTTTTAAAAGTAATTTGAAGGACATGAATGTCAGTAGTCAGCTGACCCTTTGTGTCATTCACTGTGGACAGAGCCAAGAAATCAGACAAACACGTGATAAGCATCACGTACCACTTTTTCGAAGTATCTTGTGACACTGAATCTGTTTATGATGCTCTGAAATCATGCATTTAGAAACAGAAGTTTGCCAACAGCAGTAGCAGCAAGTAAGCACAATTCAAAGCATCACGCACCTAAGGGGATCCTAGATCATAAGGGTTACTTACTTACTTACTGCCCGTTATGCCAACTGGCATGCACAGCAGCAAAGAACGACCTCCACATCTGTCTGTATTGGGCAACTGTTTGTATGGTGCTCCAGCTGTTTCAGTTTCCACAGTTCACCTCCAGGTGTTCTCTGGCCTGTCTCTTCTCTATTTGCCTTCTGGGGTCCAATGGGAAGCTGTTCTTGTGATGGAGTCTTGCTCTCTTCTGATGGTCCTTCCTGTCCAGCTCTCTCTTTTTCTCATGGTGATGATGTGCATGCCCTCTTGCCTGCAGTTCCCCGGTTCATTGTAGTTCGCAGAAATAAATTGCTCAAGATTTTTCTCAGATTACTGGTGTGGAAAACTGACAGTTTGGTGATGTTGTTTTTAGTCATTAGCCAGGATTCTGATGCATACAAGAGTTTGGCCAGAACACAGCTCGGGTAAATCCCCAGCTTATTGGTGCTGTACTGCGATGACCTCCACACATTGGTCAGCATCATGAAGGAATTCCTGCCCTTATTCAGTCTGCTCTTTGTTTCACTTGCTTCCCCTCCACCATGTCTGACTGTACTCCCTAGGTAGGTGAACCCTTCAGTCATGTCTAGGTCCTCTTCATCCACCTTGATTGGTGAAGGTTTGGGATGTTGAGTGGCATGACTTCTGATTTCTTTGTGTTGATCTTCAGGCCTCTTGTGCATGGATGTTGAGATGGGACATCTTTTCCTGCCAATGCTGGTGTGTGTATGAGAACAAGGCTAGGTGATCCGCATAACCAAGGTCATCCAGTGTAGAAATTAAGGTCCATTTGATGCCTCTGCCTTGTTTTGTTGTTGTGTATCGCATCACAAAGCTGATGACTAAGTTGAAGGAAGAGCAATGCTGAAAGGATGCATCCTGGTCTCACACTGACTACAAAGCTATGCTCACTGTCTCCCACCTTGCAGGTAGAATAGTCATAGAAGTTCTTGATGAGATAAACTATCTGCTGCCGTATGCCATAAGCTCTCAATATATGACAGACGCTTTCACTGTAGATACTGTCAAAGCCTTTCTAAAAATCAATGTCGTTGATGTATAGTTGTCTCTGCCAGTACGTGCTCTGCTCGTTGATGTTGCTTACAGTAAGATAGTGAGATTATGAACACATTGGTTTTAAAATTGCTTTGAACTCACTGGCAAACAAGAGTTATACAATTTTAGCAATCATAGGTCGACATCACTTCAGTCATCAAGCATGTGGCATGGAGAATATACACACGGGTACAATATATGTTACACTATCCATAGGTCACTGTGGAATTGGATATTTGTATTTATTTTAGCGCTCTTAACTTTGAGGTGGTGACATTGTGAGTGCCTGTGTACTTGGACAGAGTTTGGTGAGTAGATTTTGGTCAGGTAGAGGATGTTGAATTATGAATGATGTCAGGACATAGACTTAGTTTTTCCTTTTATTTTGAATCAGGGGCATTAGTCAGATGGCATTAGTCCTGATAAGACCCGACAAATTATAAAAGGGTCGAAATGTCCATACCTCTCCCCATCTGTTTTATCATTGAAATGCATATAAGGAGATTGTATACAGATAGATACTTATTGCTATTGACTGGAATTACCACACAACCGGGCACATTATACAGTGTCCATGTATTTGTCTGAATATATGTTTTCACTATTGAGCACTGTGTTGATGGCACCATTATCACACTGTACATATTGTACATTGCTTCTATAAAGCATGTGGGAGATTCTAAGGAGAGAAAACTGATATGTATTTTTTGATCATCCATTGATGGATGAATTAACCAATTACGGTAAATACCTCAGAATTACAGGTATTGTGCTGGATGAGTCCCATGGGACAACTGCTGCATTATAGCATAGGAGCAGCCTGGGAGGGGCAGGAAGTGCAAGCCCAGCGTTTGAGGCTGGGAGAAAGTGAGAGATGATGGCAGGGTGCAACACGGCCCCTGGACGCTGGCCCAAAGCAGTAGGGGGGGGGCCACGGCAGCCTGTCCTCCAACAAGGAATCGCACTCTGGGGGTTCGGCAGGTACCACGTTTGTTGCAGCAGGAAGCGCCTGTCCAAAGTTTGAAAAGAGTGGAGCGAGAGGATGCTTGTAACGTGAATGAGGGTGAGGATGACCTGATCCTACATTACGGTGATGAAAGTGATGAGTGGGAGAAGGGGGAGTTACGTGGTGATAAGGACATGCCTTTGGGGAGGCCTGGGGGAACGGAGAAGGCAAAAGGCAGCGTTGGTGTTTTGCAGATGTAAAGTGTGGACAACAGGAGCGTCAAGGCAAAAGGATCTCGGAACAACAGGGGAAAACAGTTGACAAGGCAGTGGGTGGAGCTGTATCAACAGGTAAAAGCAAGTGGTGGGCAGCCTGGGACATTGAGGACTCCAAGGGTGGGGGTAAGTCTTGTGGGTCAGTGGGAGTGGGGGATAGTGTGGTAGATGATTCAAGGGCCATGCTGATGGACACAGTGGTGGCCCCTGTGGCGACAGCCTGGGCGGGCAACAGTAAACAAAGGGTATGTATAGGGGTGCAGATGGCGAGAAAAGCGACAATGGCAAAGAGGACAGCATAGATTGAGCCGAAGACGGTAAACATCAAAAAAAACTTCCCTACATGGGGCTGGTCGATGCCATTGGGGTCCCGTTTGTCAGGAAAAACTAACAATAGGATATGGAAACACGAATAAGTAGATGTTTTCAAGTTCCTTCACAGGGGAATTCAGGCGAACAAGGGTTCCAAAGAGGAGGAGTGGGAACTGACTCGGAGGCCGAGGGTTTCGATAAATATGGAAAATAGGACCTGTGCTTTTCTGATTTACGTTAGCATTTATTCCTCTTTTGAAGAACATGGGCATTATTTGCAAGGCCCAGATGCACTCTGGGGGTTATGCATGGCTGAGTTACAATGAGGAGTTTCTGGCAAGGGCCAGCTTTAACCCGGATAAGCCATGGAGAGAGGTAGATTCAGAACTATGGATGCGATGGATGTCGTCCACTCAATCCTTGGCTTTCACGCATACAGCCAGCAGACTATAAGTGACCCACTGGTCCTTTCAGCCTCGTCCGCTCCACAGGAAAAGGGTTATGTTTCAAATCAAGCAGGACCCACAACTGGGGCATACGGGAACTTCAACAAGGGATTCTCCTTGCGGCAGCCCTGCAAATTTATGCATGAATGCTCCAAGTGCGGGAACCACCATCCCATCACGCAGGGTTTTATGCTCAACACCCCTGCGGAACAGTGGAAGGCCTCTAGAGGCCGGGGCCAATCTGGACCTAAGGACCCCATCCCAATTAAGGTGGAGGCCCTGTAACCTTGGTTCTCTGTGTACTCTGACAGGGAGGCTGCTCTGCGGTTGGAAGAGGGATTTACTGAAGGTTTCCGGGTGGGGTTTCAAGGTCCCAGGGCACGCCGGTGAGCGTACAATTTGAGGTCAGCCAAAGAACTTGGTTGGTAGTTGCAAAGCTAGACAAGGAGTGAAGGCAGAGTGGCAGGACCATTTTTTGAGTGGTCAATACCGGACTTGATTGTTTCTTCACTGGGGATAGTGCCCAAAAAAGGGGTAGGGGAGCATAGGATGATTCACCATTTGTCCTGCATGGCAGTAGACTTATGGCATTTCAGTTATTGTCAGTGTTGTACAGCGCCCTGCGCTGGCTGGGTAGAGACCTGCCCACTTTTGGTATGCATTCCTTCCGGATTGGGGCAGCCACAGCGGCTGCTTGGTTGGGGTGGTCATGGGGGAGGATTCGGCAGATTGACAGGTGGAAGTCGCGATGGTGTGAGTGATATGTGCGAAGCATTTATAGATGGATTTACATAGCATGTCTACAATATAGCTAATTCTCTTAGTCTACATGCCTAAAAGTCACAATAAACCTAGACAGAGAGAAGTATATTCTCTATATAATATTGTTATACGGAATTTATATGTAAAGCAGCTGACTAGATAGCAGCTTGTAAGTCCATCTATAAATGCTTTGCATTGATGGTATTGTAACAATGTATTAGAGACAGTATTGTCCGTGAAATTGTGTGTGTTGTGTTTCTAGGTACAGAAATTGTATCTTAATTTAGCATGAATACTAAAATGTGTTTGTTTTACACACAGGATCTATTTGTGGTGCAACTATATAAGTGCAATATAAAGAGAGCTTTTATTAGTTTGTCTTGATAAAGATGGGATATAAACAGTAACACCATTGAAACGTGTCGACGCAATACTCACACAATTCGTGAAGGCCACTGGATCTGTAGATACTCTAAGAATTTTTCTTTCATCAGATTCCAGGACAAAACGTGCTCAAAACGAATGTGTATAACTTAATGACAAAATGTACTGTCTGTTTGTCTCTCTCTTTAATATTAATGTATTTGTTCTCCTTACTGTGTAAGGAGTTCTTGTGTGTATAAAGTGTTTTGGATTTTACTTTGTTGCACCAATTTTAACAATTTGTGTTTATAATTTTTTGTATTGCAATCAAAAACATTGATCCTTCTATATACGCAAATCCTCTTTTCACTAAATTTGTAATATTCTTCACTTTTATCTCCTTCTTTCGGATGTGTGGGCATCATGAAAATGTCTATCTGAGTTTCTGGTTGAATGGTGAGATGGTTGTGGTGTTTTTGCCTCTATCTTAGCAAGTAGGTACCAAGGGGAAACCCTCCTTTTTACCTGGACTGACCTAGTGCCACACAGGATTTGGAAGGGGGTGTTAAAACATGCGGCAATTGACAAGGCCTGGAGGAAACTGAACTGGGCAACAAGGGTTTTTTGTCAGGCCCTCAACATTAAGGTGATTAAGCATAGTGGGCTCAAGGAAGAAGAGCCAGGGCTTTTCAGGAATGACCGGGTGCACCTTTGGCAGCTGAGAAATGCTTACTACATGATGGAAATGCAGGATCTGGTAAGCGCACTTTGGAACAAGGCCATTTGGTGCGGCAGATCGTATTGTTGAGCGGCGAAAGGTGCACGTGTGTGTTGGGGAAGGAAACCGCCCTCAGGGGTTGTCCTGGTTGGTGCTATTTTGGAGAGTGGCGGGTCACATGAGGGCAGATCGAGTGGGGGAGAAGGGAGCAAAGGTGACAGAAGGAGGTGTGCGGGATGCGACAACCAAGGGAAGGGTCTTCAAGGGAGGATGTCTTGTAGGGCAAGTGACGGAATGACTGGGTATATGGAACGAGGTCAGTGAGCGAAAGGGGGAGGAATGAAGTAAAGGTAACGGAACGTCTGGGCAATTGAAAGCGGGCGAGTGGGAATAGTGCGGGGAGAATGTAATATTCGGGTATATGTCAAGATGCACTAAGTTGAAATATTGTTGATGTTCATAAAGTTTAATAGAATGTTAGCAACCCAGTCCTAATAAAATAGCCTTTTACGCTAATACAACCACGTGGTGTGTGGTTATTGAACGAACTGTACAAGGCACCCACCATATGGCCTCTATATGGGCTCCTTACATGAATGAGATGTATGGTTAATTTACTTATTTCTTGTTTTCTACATCTGGTCCTGCTGGAATATTCTTCTGAATTCATGTGTTGAATGGCGCTGGCCGGGCAGCGATGATTCAGGGTTTGTACATCTCACCTTTTAAATTCACCATCTCAACAGATAGAGGCATTTGTCATTTCACCCACTGAAAGTGTGGCCGCTGTCCAACATTTTGAATATCAGTTCCGCACATGTAGGTGACAAATGGTCAATTGTGTCTCCTACACCGTTCAAAATGTATAATGTATCCTCCTATAGTTCACTGATTCCTGTTGTCCTGTGCACAGAATGCCCCTGAAAATGAAATTTATTTCAATAAGTGAGGCAAAGACTCTGACATTAAATCTTGGCCATTCTTCTGTTATCAGCATGCAGAGGTTTGGAGCGATAAAATAAGCAATGACTGTATTTCATAGCTCACTGGAGTCCCCACATCGGCAGCTCATTGTCAGTCCTGGAAGCAGGGGTGTAACACAGGCCCCCGCATCGCCTGCAGTGGGGGGGGGGGGGGTGGGGGCCCAAGCTCCAGGGGCCCCCCTCAGCACTGCACTTCGGCCGCGGAGCTCCTGATAAAGTCCGGAGGGGGCCCCTCCACGTACCTTGCAGGGGGACCCCCTCAATTATCGTTACGCCACTGCCTGGAAGCAGGGTCGGCCTCCAGACAGGGCGAGTGAGGAGTGTGGCACAAAACGAAAACTGCAATAGAGGCTGCGGCATGGGAAAACGAGAGGGAAACATTCCTTTTCAGAAATTGCACACTTCTGTCTCTCTCTATGGGACCTTTTATCCACATTTCACGACCAGGAATTCGCCCCAGTTCTTCTCCCCTCAGCTCCTCTGCTAAAGAAAGTGCCAATTGTTCATTTCGCCATGGACATGTTTTCTCGTGCAAGGTGAACCAGATCCCCAAAAATTCGGTGTATCCGCACAATTATTTTGTAAAATATACCAATGGCAGAACAATGTGGGCATGTGTTTTTAAAGTTCTGTCCGTGCAGTCTGGTCGGGACCGTGTGACACAGTATACAGTGCTTTGTCATCTCAGGAATGCCTTTGATGTGGAGTTTATGCAAGAAGGGAAGAAAAAAACATTAAGCCCTAATCCGTTCCCACAGCCCACTGAACGTGGTCTGGACAAACACTGGACAATGGAGGCAAAGCTTGCTGCGGGACAATGGCAGGCCCCAAAAAAATGAAAAGGCCGGCTGCCTCCCGATGCGGGGAGATTCCTCGCGAGCTCCTGTCACTGGCGGCCGGAGCGCAGCGAGACTTAGCCCCTGGAATATTTATATGCCGTATTAAAATAGAACATCGTAAGATATTTTTACCGCAAACACAAGAGGACTGATTGATTGTCTTGGCAGGAGGTCAACATATATTTAATGCGAGAGCCCGGAGCGCTCTCCTTTTAACAGATTAATGTCAATAAACCACTGCGGCCTTCACCGCGCGCGTGCTGGCTCGGTGCAAAGTGCGAAGTCGGCGCGCGGCCTTCGCCACCCATGTTTATGATTTGCTGCAATTTTAAGTTGAGTGTACGTTGCGCTCGCTCGTGAGGAAAAGCGCTGTATCGAGGCCTTGATTATGATATTTGGCTTTTATTTATAGCATTTAGTAAATTAACATGCCCTGGAAATAGTTATTTATCGGATGTGATAAATGACTAAAACCCGCATGTCCTGATATTTTTTCCCTTTATGCTGAGTAACAGGTGTTTATTGCTACCCAACCCAATGGTGCTCATTTTATCGACCTCAGAAGGATGAATGGCTGACTGGACTCGCCAGGATTTGAACCTGTGACCACGAGGTAAAACACAGCGCCCTACAGTGGACATGAATCCACCAGACTCGGGTCAAAAAAAAACGACCCACTCATAACAGCAACATTCGTGCAAATAAGGATTTGCATGGGTTTTGCCGTTTTACGATGTGCTCGTGAGCGGGGCCGATAGGTTCTACTGAGGGGCCTCCCTGGTTTACTGACCCATCTGTAGCATCCAGCGAGCTGAAGACCCCCTCTTGAAAGCTCCTGCATGCTGACGTCTCATCACTATTTTTATTATTAGCCGGGCTAGTAAAAGTATAAAGAGCCTGGGAGGGGTCGGGAGGCACCCGGAAGGCAGATGTGGATCCTAAAGGTGAAAAATGAAAAGGTGGTGGCGGGAACTTTTGAAAACCCTAGAAGAGAACCCAGAAAGATGATCACACCTTCACGTTAAGTCTACAGTTGACAACCAACAGATAAGGAAGAGCCCAGCAAACACACAGCCCTCAGTACGCAGGTAAGCTAAGAAGGGAAAACAGCCTTTACCACGAAGCATTTTCTACGCATTACGTTAACAACGGTACACTTACCTCGTAAACGTCTTCACAACGCGTAATGCTTCAACGACCATCTTTACCACGCAAGCAACATCATCACGGAACAACGTCTTCCTAATCCGAAAAAATGCGTCAGTCCGTTTTCAGTGTTGGCGGTGACCTGCGAAAAAGGCAAAAAACAGAAGAAAGGGGGCTTGGGGGGGGTCTCCCCCCCAAAAAAGAAAAAGCGGGGTAAAGGTAAAATCGAGGTAAGGGCAAAGCGTAGAAAAAACATTCCGTTGTAACGCATGCGTGGTAAAGGCATGCGTTGCAACGGAATGCGTAGTAACGACATATATTCGCTAAGAAGGGCAGACCTATTGTAACATCATATAAGAATGGGAATCATATAAGAATGTCAATTCATATATAACACTTCCGCCCACACTAACACTAGAACCACAACACAGAGCGTCCTACAGTTAACCATACATAGCTTAATCCTCTTACACTCATATAAAACATACACGCTACATGTCTTGCCCATCACCCAATACTGAACCAGCCAACAAACTAGCCATCACCAACTGGACAGGCCTGGAATGACCGGAGAAATCTGCCGCATACTGCAGGCCAATCGGAGCACTCAAATCTAGAGCACCCCATGCAGGGCTCCATTATGCATACTATGACCACGTCTTTATATCTCACAATGACATTCGGACATGGGGTGATAGTAACAAGTCCCAGCTCTGCCGTTCTCCTCACCACTCTTCTCTCCAACCATTGCCTGCTCAGGACCAAAAACTGGTAAGAAAAATATCAGGTTGGATAATCCAGTGCCGTAACTAGTTACGCAGGCTATGATCATAAGTACCATAAAGGAACCAGTGGAGCTGGTCAAGCTATGCAGGCTATGATCATAAGTACCATAAAGGAACCAGTGGAGCTGGTCAAGCTATGCAGGCTATGATCATAAGTACCATAAATGAACCTGTGGAGCTGGTCGAGCTATGCAGGCTATGATCATAAGTACCATAAATGAACCTGTGGAGCTGGTCAAGCTATGCAGTCTATGATCATAAGTACCATAAATGAACCTGTGGAGCTGCTCAAGCTATGCAGGCTATGATCATAAGTACCATAAATGAACCTGTGGAGCTGGTCGAGCTATGCAGGCTATGATCATAAGTACCATAAACGAACCTGTGGAGCTGGTCAAGCTATGCAGGCTATGATCATAAGTACCATAAATGAACCTGTGGAGCTGCTCAAGCTATGCAGGCTATGATCATAAGTACCATAAAGGAACCAGTGGAGCTGGTCAAGCTATGCAGGCTATGATCATAAGTACCATAAAGGAACCAGTGGAGCTGGTCAAGCTATGCAGGCTATGATCATAAGTACCATAAATGAACCTGTGGAGCTGGTCAAGCTATGCAGGCTATGATCATAAGTACCATAAATGAACCTGTGGAGCTGGTCAAGCTATGCAGGCTATGATCATAAGCACCATAAAGGAACCAGTGGAGCTGGTCAAGCTATGCAGGCTATGATCATAAGTACCATAAAGGAACCAGTGGAGCTGGTCAAGCTATGCAGGCTATGATCATAAGTACCATAAAGGAACCAGTGGAGCTGGTCAAGCTATGCAGGCTATGATCATAAGTACCATAAAGGAACCAGTGGAGCTGGTCAAGCTATGCAGGCTATGATCATAAGTACCATAAATGAACCTGTGGAGCTGGTCAAGCTATGCAGGCTATGATCATAAGTACCATAAATGAACCTGTGGAGCTGGTCAAGCTATGCAGGCTATGATCATAAGTACCATAAATGAACCTGTGGAGCTGGTCAAGCTATGCAGTCTATGATCATAAGTACCATAAATGAACCTGTGGAGCTGCTCAAGCTATGCAGTCTATGATCATAAGTACCATAAATGAACCTGTGGAGCTGGTCGAGCTATGCAGGCTATGATCATAAGTACCATAAACGAACCTGTGGAGCTGGTCAAGCTATGCAGGCTATGATCATAAGTACCATAAATGAACCTGTGGAGCTGCTCAAGCTATGCAGGCTATGATCATAAGTACCATAAAGGAACCAGTGGAGCTGGTCAAGCTATGCAGGCTATGATCATAAGTACCATAAAGGAACCAGTGGAGCTGGTCAAGCTATGCAGGCTATGATCATAAGTACCATAAATGAACCTGTGGAGCTGGTCAAGCTATGCAGGCTATGATCTTAAGTACCATAAATGAACCTGTGGAGCTGGTCAAGCTATGCAGGCTATGATCATAAGCACCATAAAGGAACCAGTGGAGCTGGTCAAGCTATGCAGGCTATGATCATAAGTACCATAAAGGAACCAGTGGAGCTGGTCAAGCTATGCAGGCTATGATCATAAGTACCATAAATGAACCAGTGGAGCTGGTCAAGCTATGCAGGCTATGATCATAAGTACCATAAATGAACCAGTGGAGCTGCTCAAGCTATGCAGGCTATGATCATAAGTACCATAAATGAACCAGTGGAGCTGCTCGAGCTATGCAGGCTATGATCATAAGTACCATAAATGAACCTGTGGAGCTGGTCGAGCTATGCAGGCTATGATCATAAGTACCATAAATGAACCTGTGGAGCTGGTCAAGCTATGCAGGCTATGATCATAAGTACCATAAATGAACCTGTGGAGCTGCTCAAGCTATGCAGGCTATGATCATAAGTACCATAAATGAACCTGTGGAGCTGCTCAAGCTATGCAGGCTATGATCATAAGTACCATAAATGAACCTGTGGAGCTGGTCAAGCTATGCAGGCTATGATCATAAGTACCATAAATGAACCTGTGGAGCTGGTCAAGCTATGCAGGCTATGATCATAAGTACCATAAATGAACCTGTGGAGCTGGTCGAGCTATGCAGGCTATGATCATAAGTACCATAAATGAACCTGTGGAGCTGGTCAAGATATGCAGGCTATGATCATAAGCACCATAAAGGAACCATAGAGCTGCTCAAGCTAAGTAGACTATGATCATAAGTACCATAAAGGAACCGTGGACAGGCTCAAGCTAATGAAAACCATAAACTGCAGGTAACTCTCTCACACCTCTTTAACGACCAAACTCTAAAGCTGCGTTCCATAACACAATAACCGCTCCTCAGTGGTCATCACGCACAACATGGAAACATTTTGCACCTAGGATCAAAAAACGGAGATAACACACTTCCAACCACACACCTTACACAGTTTAGCTTGCTACCCATGTAGGCAAGCGTTTCAGTGTTCTACATAGCCCTATATAAATGCTTCTATACAATTCAATTAATCTGAACCTCTGGAAATTGCTTTTGTAGCATTCTAACCCATTAATGTTTGTCTCTCTTCCATAAAAAATATGCAAATAACCCCTGTGTTCCTAAAAGTAACTGTCCAGCTCTGAATTGAAAATCAAGCAACAGATTTGTTTCAGCCCCTTTGGCACTATAGTCAGGGCAGGTGTGTGTCCAGAAGGATTCTTTTGCCTAGATGCCACTAAATCCATGCATCACTCCTGCTCAATGGAGTCTGGGGCTTGATTCTCTGTGGCACACAAAGCTACAGGACCAAAGTCTTGGCATAGTCATTCAACGTAAGGTGTCTCACTACAAGAAACAAAACAATTGTCAATCTTGCCCACTAGCGATTACTCTGTGAAACATTCCACTCCATCATTTTATTTGTGCCATTACCAACAAGGGCCCATTATAATCCCCCTTAGCTTCTCCTGAGTAGGGATAGTTCATCCTCCTTAGGCCTCATCACTGTGGTGTGCCTTGAATCCCTATAGACCGTACATTATCACCAACTATGTTTGGCCACTTAGGAGACCCCAGACATAGCTGCAGAAGAAGCGTGGATACACTTTTCACAAAAGCACGTGACACTTAACTTTTAGGTAGATGAAATACATTTGCATCATCAATGATTCCACACAAATACACACTTTTGTCGGCTTGGTTAGTTACCAAATCAATGCTGACATTTCGTCCAAACTCCACAAAGTCAAAGGCCCTTTCATCCTTCCACGTTTGATAAACAGTCCCATTAAATAGGGTAATAGTAACATCTGTTATTTACAGTGCATTAAAATAAACAACTTGAGGTATTAAGTGATATATAAACTCATGCTACTATAACACCACCACACATGGCTCACAGTTCTCAATGGAAAGCTGGCACAGATTCTCCAGCCAGGGTATGCATTTCCTCCGCGACGGCACTCCGCAAACAGACTGCTCCATGCTCTGGCGCTGAAGGTCGGAGACTGCTATTTCCAGCTCCTTGTATCTCTTACAACACCAGAGATTAGGTATTGTGGGTGTTTTTAATAAGCCTGATAGAGACATCAAGGGGTTCTGTATCATCTCAGATAGCAAGCCTGAAGGTCGATGGTACAGCACAGAATCCCTCGATGCTGACTCACCGGGCACAATTCCACCCATATTTCATCAGTTATCACTCTTGGCCTAACAGCACTACTATTTCTGGTCACCCTCGTGCCTCAGTGTTTTCCACACTCACCTTCATGCTCTGCCAAGACTCCACAGTGCAGTCCACTAATGTTTCTGCTTCCCCAGTTCATAGCTATTCTAGTATTCTAGAAGTAGGGTTACCTGCACCTATAAATTCCTCCAATGAAGTGTGTCTCAGAACATGGTCACATGGGGCAAAGGAATCGTTGTGGGGCTCTTTGGAATGGCGCCAAAAGGTGATTTTCTATTACACTGGAGTACAAGTTTGTTTTATTGTTGGCGACAAATAGTTTGTTTGCTCGTCTGATGTATATTCGTCGAGAAGTATCATCAAAACTTTAATTTATTTATTTTTGCAATTTTATATAGCGTGGACATGGCTCGAGGGCATCAAAGCGCTTTGCTACACACAGGATACAGGGTACTGCGGTTTACAGTAATAGTAGCTAAACTAGGACATTTGCATTGGTGGATGTGTAGAGGAGCCAGACAGTTACAACATTTGGACAGAGGACATACACAGTTAAACGAAGGCGGATCAAGGCACAGTGGAGAGAGTACTTAAGTCTGGTAGAGGGTGAATTAGCCAAGATGTCTGTCAAATAGGAGGAGCTTGAGGTCCATTTTGAAAGTCGCTGGGCAGGAGGTTAGATGAGTGAGGGAGGCAGAGAGTTCCAGATTCTAGTGGCGTTACCAGAGAAGGACGGGTTCACATATCATTCTCCACTGAAAGTGGGGGGTTCCAGGAGAAGGTATTGGGCATTTCTGGAACCCCGGTTTGTTCTGGAGGTTTGTAGTTTCTCATTTAGACAGGAGGGCGAGGAGGAGTGCAACACTCAGTAGGTAATGCAAGCGATTTGTATTGGGCCAGCGCTTCAATGGGAAGCCATCGGAGGGTTAGCAGGGTAGGGGAAATGTTGTCATATTTCTTGAGACCTAAGACGAAGCGTGCTGCAGCATGTCGTGCTACTCTCAGTGGGCCTAGGTAAACTGTGGGAATACCTAAGAGAAGGGCAATGCCATAGTCTAGAGAGAACTAGAGACTGCACCACTGTTTTGCGGTCTTGTTCCAGAATTAATTGTCTGATGCCCCAAAGCTGCCTATGTTGGTGTCATGCACTTTAACAATGTTGGAAGCCATGGGTGTATAACTACTTCCTGAAAGATGTACACCTTGAACCTGCTTGCAGTCCGGCAAATACAAACACTGCAGTGGGAGATCTCTAAATGCTTGAGATTCTATCCCATGGCACCCCTTTCTTCACCACACCAGGCATGTAAAGGATTTACTGAAGTTTAGAAAATGCTTAAAATTCTCCTCGCTCCTTAATGCATTCAGCCTAAGCACATCTTGATAGACTCAGATATCATTCATGTATTATACTGTCATGCTATTTCAATACTCCTAGGTGTCTTGCTGGTTACCGTTTTACTATCTTTGGGGCATATCACCAATAGACGGCTTAGCGCTTATTTATTGCCATCTATCGCTGGAATTTAGCGCCCAGTTAACGCGTTATCAACAACGCATATCACCGAGGCGATAAAAAATCCGGCAAAAGCGGCGAAATGCAGTAATATCGCTGGAAATCCAGCGATAAAACGGCAACAATGGAGAAATCCTTGTTGATAGGGAGATGTGGACTTAGCCTTATAATCCACCTCCCATTATACAGATAGGCAAGTCTGAAATTTTGCAGACCTTAGACACCGGCGATAACCGCGCTTAGCGCGCCTTTTTAAATCGCTACGCATGTCCGGGACAGCCTTGTAAATATCGCGAAGGCCCGTTAGCGATATTTTACAATGCAGTTTTACGTGGTAAGCCTATCTTGCATCTCATTAGCGATGCAAGGCTAGGCGGAAAGAAGCCGGGCGCTAAGGCAAGGAAACACGCGCTAGCGTGTCCTTGCTAATAAAGCGATAAAATTATCGCCGCTTTTCGCCCGAAAACAGACGCTAAAGCGGCGATAATTTTATCACGGCCCCTTGATGATATGCCCCCTCATTCTTTCCTGTTGCACACCACTCCTGTCTTTAGTCAATTAGTGCCTCAATATCCTGCAAAGTGGTTGTAAGCACTCTACAAAGCCCCCAACCGCCTCTAAAAACATAATACCATATAAACTGCGACCGTTCCAGGCATACTTGATTATTCACAGTTCTGGCACTGGGTAAGATAGCCCTTTCACACTGAGGTCATTACTTAAATAGCTATTTACTGTTAAAAAGGCATTACCTAATTATCCTATAACACAGGGGTGTGCAAATTTGGTCGACTATGGTAGGACCCATTCCAGATTTTCAGGATATCCACCTAGGATATATTTACATAATTAATCCAAATGGCAAAAGTGTACCTAATGAGTGGTTATCCTGAAAACAGAGCATGGATCTGGCTTTAGTGGACCAACATTGGTCATCACTTATCTAATGGCTGTTTTGGTAACCAAGAAGCAGCTAATTTCCAGTTTCAAGAGGGCAGGTGTCAAATAATCAAGTACACAACTAAATAATCATGACACTGTATGAAACTATAGATGTAGAACTGGCTAAGAGCGAGACTAATTGATTTGCCAAAATGCAAGAAGATGTCAAGGGTCAATATTAACTGTGAGGAAAGATTGGGAGGCCACTCAAGATATTCCAGTAAATGTGGAGTACAACAGAGCGATGTATCTTTGACTCCAAGACAGGAGCTGCGGTGGCATTTTTCCTTGACGACCAATGGACTTGGGCTTCCAAACTGCTTATGGGCCCCCCTGAGGAGAGGGGGCCATCTGGAGTCCCTGGATGTGAGCCCGCTGGAGCAGGTGCTTGGTGCTTCTGCAGAAAACTGCCCGGTGCCATTAGAGAGCCTCTGGGGGCTCGTGAGTGGAGGGGCCTCCCTACACAAGTGGAAAGGATTGGTGGGTTCCAGTTGGATGCTGCCCCTGACAGGTAATACCTGTGGGCAGCAGAAGCAGGGGTGCCCAGGGATCTTGGCCCTGAGGTATAAATACTCAAGGACTGGGTGTGAAACTAGACCAGAAGGCTGAGCTGAATCCATTGACTGTGTAGTGCTGGCTGGGTGGGGTCTGCCTGGTAGAGCTGTGCGTTGAGGGCCTGGTGGTGTCGGAGGAGCTTTGGCCATGCTGCTTACCCTGTGCCCCTGGGGACCCTGGCCGTACCTTACATCACGGTGTTGAGCCCTTGCACGGACCTGGAGAGTGCTGTTGGCTTACGTGACCTTACTGAGTCTAGCCTTGAGACACTAGGTAGCCCGTTCTTCCCTGACAACAGTTAGAAGCTAGTGGGTGCTTTCTTGTGGTGGCTGGGAGCCATGCACCATGAGGAAGGATAAGACTGCTTACTCGTAATACAGCAACACTATTATGCAGGACTCCATGGGCGCATCCCTGAGAGCGGGAGAGAGACCGCATGCATGCGGTTCTGCTGGCAGCGTTTCAGGGTTCCCAGATGGCAATGGAAAATAAAATTGAGGCAGTTTCTATTGATGTCAACTTGCTTAGGGCTGATTGCAGAAGGTGGCTGACAAGGTGACTGTAGCAAATGGTAACAATGAGAGTTTGCAAGGGTATGTCTCTCTCCTTAAGCAACAAATAGCCATATTGACTACTGTTGGAACTTGAGGTGGAGGATGCAGATGGCTGCACCCGCCGTAGTAACATTCGGGTACTGGGGTTCCTGAAGCGGGTTGAGGAGGCATCTGTGGAGCTGTCTCTTGGAAAGTTGGGTGAGACAGCAGCTACCGTCAGGGGGGCTTTCGGTATCCTTTGTGGTCGAGCGGGCATACAAGGCTCTGGTGCCACCACCCCTGCCGGTGCCTCCTCTAGGGCTATAATAGGTAGAATCCTGAACTCCCGGGACAGTGATTGTATATTGCGAGCTGCCAGGGAGCCAGATGCCCCTCGGTTTGAGAACAGTAAGATTGCATTACATCTGACTACACTAGGAAGGTACAGGAGCAGTGTAAATTATTCATGGCTATAAAAACAAAAGCTGTGTGCTCTTTAATTGAAGTACATGCTGTTGTCTCCTTCCAAACTCAAAGCTATTTTGCAGGGTATAGCTCATTTTTTGAACATCTGGATGAGGTCTGGGCCTGGCTGGTACTTAGAGGCAGATCCTCCTTTGACCGGCTTGAGATCGGGTGCGGAGCCTGCCTGTGCATCTCGGGGGGCCGTGAAAGATTAATCACACGGCCTCCCACCGAGTCACGATTCAGGAGGACAGTACCATGCAGGTGTTGGAATCAATTGTCCTGCCGAAGCTTGATGGGGGGGCTGCTGTGCTTCCATTGGCTGAGCCTGTGACTGACAACCCCGATGTTGCATCAGACTTTGTGCTTGATACACTATTGATTGCAATCGAGCGGCCGTAGCCTCTTGAGTGGGTACTTGCCTCTCTTTAATGACTGGCATGTCTTTGGGATCTGGGGTGCACATATGTTGTGAGTTCTCATAGTATGCTTATTGTCTGAGGGCCCCTGGGCGCATTCCTGAGTTGCACGCTATGGCGCATTGTTGTGTGTGTTTGAGATGGGTGTGATATTGCCAGGGGGTGTCTGCAATGCAGTGGGCCTCACTAATCTTGATGGTACAGGGTGGAGCCTGTGCCCCTCAAGGGGGGATTCAGGCATTTTATTTCTCTTTTTGTACTGAATGTTTGGGTTGGGAGCCGAGTGTTTGGCACCCTGTCCCTGTTGGACAGGGCTGGAGATGCTGTGTTGCTCCTGCACATGATTTGGGTGGAGGGGGAGGGGAGGAGTTTTCTGTTGTGACTACATTGTTCTTGAGTGTGATGTTGCAGTTACGATGGGTGTCACTACATTGCAGGTCATGGGAGTATTACCTGTGTGCTCGAGGTCCACGCATGGCAGATAAGTACAGATTCTTGACACCGGATGTCCCGTGCTTGGGCTTCTGCACCAAACGGTACAGGGTGCTCTCTTTCCTGTAGCATCACAAAATCAGCATAGCTTGTCTTCAGGTGACTCACTTGGATGATTGGGAAACTGAGAAAGTGGCTAAGAAATGAAGGGGGCAGGTTGATCGCACTTAACAATCTATGTACGCTAGGAGAGTGCTGAATTGGATAGCACGGAGGATGCCAGTCTCCCTTACTGATTCAGAGGCAGACGCTGAGGATCAATACGTGCTAATTCAAGGCCAATCTCCCTTGCTTTTTTAGTGGCAGACGTTGAGGATCAATACGTGCTAATTCAAGGCTTGCTGAATGGGAAGGACATCTCCCTCCTTAACACTTATGCTCCCAAACACTGATGTCCCCGATTTTTTCTCTGGCGGCAAGATTTGATTAGCCAGGATGTGGATCTGCTGTTTCTCTGGTTGGGCGATTTCCAATTGTGTGTTGAGATGGGAGCTGGATAGGCTTCCCCCACACAAGGGCACAAAACTCTGACTGCCGGCTGCTTTAAGAGCGGAGATGCATGATTTGGGGCTGTCGAATGTTTGGAGGTATCACCCTTTGCTGGGACAGCCATGCACTCTACAAATCACCTAACATAACATAGCATAACATAACATAACAACATCCACTACGAAGGGTATACACATGCCACTCTATCATGTATAATATGTATAGTACGATGGATCAAGTTTTGATGGCTGGGATTCCTGTGGATTACTGTGTCATACCTGGATGGGTTTCTGTCTGATCATACGCCGGTCTGTTGGGAAGGGAGGTGTGGTGGAGTTGTGGCATGCAGCATGATGCGTTGATTTCAGGTGAATGGTTTGACAGATGGGGAAGGTAGGGAGGTCCTATCATGGGTGCTGAATGAATACATGGATTATAACTGAGGATCGACTTCCTGTAGGGCCACTAAATAGGAGAACATGACGGCAGTGTTGCGTTGCCAGTGTATGGGAAAGAAGTGTGGGGTGCAAAGGTGTAAGAAAGTGCCCTCTTTTTGCATGATTGCCCCCACTTTTTGCTAAACTGCTGACATACTTTGACTGAGTGTGCCCTGGGTGCCTCCCAACAGGTACCCATGACCTATGTTCATTACCGAAACTGCATTGAAAACAAAACCCAATTGACACTCTTTGGCCACAGATTAGTCCTTTGTAAATGGTACCACAGGTACCAAGGGCACTGTGGCCAGGGAAGGCCCCTAAGGGCTGCAGAACTTACTGTGCCATCCTGAGAGGCCCTGTACCTTTACACACTCACACTGCCTTTGCAGGCTGCCTGTTTTAGTGCAGAACAAAGTGAAGAGTCGACATGGCACACCTATAAGCCACTGCCCTGGCATAGATCAGCCACCCCTCTAGCTGGGTGCACGAAACCAGTGGTGAAGGTACAGGTGCATGAGCCCTGTACCTCTACAGTGTCTAAGCAAATTCTTAGACATTGTAAGTGCAGTAATACCATTAAGAGTATATGGTGCTGGGAGTTTGTTATTATGAACTCCACAGTACCATAATGGCTTTACTGACAACTGGGAAGTTTGGTATCAAACGTCTCAGCACATTAAACACACACTGATGCAAGTGTGGGATTTAATGAAAAATGCCTCCTCTTAGAGATGCCCCCAGAAAAACGACCTATCACTAGTGTCCAGGTTGAGTGGCTGGTCACCAGCTGCCACCACCAGACATGTTTCTGGACCCCTGGGTCAAGAGCCTGCTGCTCTCAGGGGTCTGAAACAATGCACATCTAGGGATGAGGTACCAAGCCTGCCTCTCCAACCGGTGGTCAGCTCCAGAAGATCTTCGTCCCCGAGCCTGCAGTCTTTGTTGTAACTAGGGAAAGAATCCCCATTGAGAACAACAGGGCATCCAATGCCATCCTGCACCCAGCTGCCCCTGCGCAGCTGCGGGAGTACTTTTGGTGCTAACTCAGATCCCCCTTTGCCCTGAGCCTAACCCTAGGGGCTTTGCTCCCACAACCTTGTCGCCTGCTCGTGAGCAGCCACCAACCAGAAGCCCCCTATCCCCCATTGGATAACAGTTGGCCTAAGCACTCTGCACCCGGCCACCCTAGTGCCCCTGAGGTTGTTTCAGGAGTGCATCCTTGACCCTGGGGAATCCTGGTTCTAACCCCAGAATACCAGCTCCCACATACTTGTACTTACCTTCAAACCGATAACTCAATTTTCTTCCATAGGATTTCATTGACTGCTTTTCTTGCAATTGCAAATGACTAAAAACTACGTACTTACTTTTTCTCTAGGAAATGTTCCAGTATGATATCTAGGCATATCACGCTGAGTAGAAAAAGTAATCCATAAAATAATCTGTAAAGTAATCAAAAGTAATCTAACAGTAATTTACACTGTATTGAAAATATTTACTAACCTGTAACAAAGACATTTTAATGCAGCTTCCTTGTATTGTACAACCTGCCTTGAAAAGTACCATTTACACTTACCTGTACCAGGCTTGCTTGGTTGTAGGAAATGACTACAACTAAATAATATTTTTAGACAAATCAAATTGGTCTGAGTTCAGTTTTTGAGTGTGTGACATCATTTGCTGATTGAGTGTGTACAATAAATGCCTAACACTACCCTCTTATAAAGCCTTAATGCTAGCCCACACTACCACAAATAGAGAGTAAGGTATTATCTACTTTTGCCTCTGCCTACCTTTGGGGTTCCACTGGACTTTGTGCACACTATACCTAATTTTGGCATAGTATATACAGAGCCAGCTTCCTACAGAAGGTAACAGCGGAGAGACATTCAAGGGAAAGAGGCTGAGCTGGCTGACTTGCAGAAGCAGGATCTATTCGACCCGGTGTTCTGGAGGGAGAAGACTGAGGCGTGCAACCTTATTGCGGACACATGGGATGCTTACACATTAAAGCAGTAAATTGTCAATGGTTGCATAGGAAGGGGATTAAGTCAAGAATGCTTTTGGCCTGGATTCTGCATTGGGAGGCAGCTGTTTCCTCTATCACGCACTTGATCACAGCAGATGGTGTACTGGCGGCCTCTAAGGCAGTGCTTGTGGCCACCTTTCAGCAACATTTAGAGACATATAATAATAAATATCACAGCAGGCCGGTTCTGTCTTTTCTTGGGTGCCTTGAGATCCCTCACTGGGTGGGGAGATGGGTACTGACTTTGACTCTGACCTCACACTTGACAAGTAGAGGAGGCACTGAGAATGCTTCCTAGGAATAAGGCTCTGGGGGGACGGATGAGCTACAGTGACATAATTTTACCAGGACTATTCAGCTGCCCTAATACAGGGGTTCCTAGATATATTTCTGGAGATGACAGAAATCAGAGTTCTGCTTCAAACCATGAGGGAAGGAGATATTTGTATGTTGCCAAAGATGGATGGGGATAGGACAGACCAAGCGGCATATCATCCACAATGATACATACAGATGTGAAGATCATATGTAAAAAGCTGGCTAACCGCCTGAGCCCTGTCATGAGAGACTTGGTGCACAAAGACCACTGCAGGTTTATCCTGGGATGAAACACAGAAATGAATTTGATGAAAGTTACGCACATCTTGCATGAAGTAAAAGGTATGGAAGAGGAAATGGCGCTGGTCTCTGTTGACATCAAAAAAGCTTTCGATTCTGTGAACAAGGCGCATCTCCTGGTGATCTTGAAAGTCATGTGATTTGGGCCATGCTTGGATCCGCTTGCTCTATACATGCCCCAGAGTCAGGGTTCGGGTGGAACACCATTGGTCGGATAGTTGGGAATTGGAGAGAGGCACTAGGCAAGGGATCCCTTTGTCGCCCCTATTGTTTGCATAGGCACTAGAGCCTAGCTCAATCTGGTTCTGCTGGGAGCTGCATGACTGGTGCATAGAACTAGGGGCAAAGCGATACCTCTTGTCGTTATACGCAAAAGAAGCTCTGTTTTATAGTCTCTTGGAGTACTACTACACTTATTGGATGAGTTTGAGGAGGTGTCCGGGCTGCGCCTGAAATGTAGGAAGTTGTTACTATTCCTGCTAGCATGATTGGTGAGGCTTCTGGAGGATAGCTTACCGGATCTAGGACTCCAGGTGTGAGCTGGATTGCTTTCGCTACCTGGGAATGATGGTTGCCTGAATTCAGATGCTGCGAGAAAGAGGGAGAAGGACCCTTTCCACTTACTAGTTTTGGTCTAGGCAATGTCAAGCAGGTCAGTTTGTCACAGGACAAAAGCAACAGCTGAAAAGTAAATGTGGACAAAGGGCTTAGCCAAGTTAACATACATTCAGAAATATCTTTAATTCCATAAAAACTATTTAAATAGGGGCATGGCCAAGCCCTACATGATGGCGGACATGTGATTCTCTCACCTTTCCCACACACTCCCATGGATTGTGAAGCATCCCCAGATTTACGAAAACTTGTAAACCTGTGGATGCGCCAAAATCTTAAACCTTCCCAGGAGAGGCATTACGAGGAGAAATATTTATATTTTACCTCGTTTCTTCCTCTTTTTATGTGTGCTGCATTCTGCAGCACTCATATAAAGAGGAATATGCCTCCCAGGATTTAATTTGTGCAGGAAAGTGGCCCTTCCTACGTCAAAACAATCCTGCATGCAACACAGGCGCCCTTCACCATGGTGCAAGGATATCTGTGCTGGTGCTAGGCTGCCAAAAGGGCACCAGCTTAAGGACAAGAATGCGCCATATTGCCTTAAATACTGTGCATTCCTGCCTTGTCCCTGTTACACAGGACAGCGCAGCAAAGTGACTTGCTACACTGCACTGCACTGCATGTCTTCCTCGTAAATGAGGCCTTGGATGTTTTTACCTGTATACACCGCTTCACGGACCAGAAACAACTATGGCGAGGGCGAGACGGGAGGGGGGGGGGGGGGTTGGAAATCTCCTTTACCAGTGCTCACCTTCTTCTCCTTCAAGAGCCTTTATGTAGGGACCCCAACACTATCTTTATACGGTCACACTTGGTAAGCAGACTTAGGTTTGTTTAATGCACACCGTACATGACATCCTCTAATGACTTATTATTCTCTACCTTGAGCGGCACAACACACTTGAGCCCGGATTGACCTCATTCTTGTAAACAAAAGACTTGAACCCTCTCTTTTAGAGGCTGACCACCTCCAATTGACTCTTTCAGGCCACAGCCCCGTAGTTGTTGCCATTCAATGGGACCGACCCCGCCCAAGCGATCTGGGACCTCCTGTGCTGAATGATTCCCTCCTCCGGAAGCCAGCAGTGTTGGCTGAGGTCCAGAAGAAATTCACAGAATTTTTAACTCTGAATGATATCAGGGGCATGTACAAATGGGTGACTTGGGATGTCATGAAGGCAGTCATCCGAGGTACCTCCATTAAAGAAGTTGCACGCCTAAAAAGCATGTGAGAACTCACTTGGACTCACCTGGCTGCAGACCTAGTGCACCTTGAATAACAGGACAAGCACATCCCTTAACATAAGATATGGCCAAAAGTCCTGCAGTCAGCGGTCATCTCAGCATCCCTGAATTAGATAAAGCCAACTATATTCTTACACAGAAATAGGGCAACAAACCAAGCACCTTGTGAGCTCATAAGGTGCTGGCTAGTCAGACCAAAAGATTCCTTGGGGATATCAGTGATAGCAATGGTCCTATGAACAGCACCATTGATGGTAAACTTCAAGCTTTCCCATATTGTTATCAATCATTGTACACAGCACAACACACTCCCCAGAACACGCCCCAGATCTCTTAACATGCCTAATTAGAGTCTAACACTCCCTCTTGACTTTCTGTCGATCCCTACTTTCTGATTGATCCTATCACCGCTCCTGAAATGCTAGAGACCATTGGCCAACTTAAACCTTCTAAGGCCCCAGGCCTAGATGAGTTTACCACATTATTCTTTAAGAGATTTGCTCTTCTATTTCTTGCCATCATAACAACCCTGTTCAATGATTTAATTTTCAACACAGAAGCAACCCATGGCATGACTGAAAGCACTATTGCATTAATCCCTACCCCGAGCAAGGACCCTTTGATTTGCCCTTATTAATGGACAATTTCTCTGCTTAATCTAGATCTCAAACACCTTGCCAAAGTATTGGTCAATAGCTTGGACAGGCTGCTTGCCAACCTGATCCAACCTTATAAAGGTGGGTTTATTCTCAACCACACCACTGGTGACAAAACCAAGCACGTTCTGCATCTTATCGCTATAGCCAGGGTAGAGCGGCGGTCCTCTTATCCAATGATGTGGAAAAAAATGTTTGATAGGGTAGATTGGGATACGTTGTTTAACGTCTTATAGAAGTTTGGCTTGGGTGCCCAATTTCATGGTTGGATATCTGTTCTTTATTCCAACCCCCCCCAAGGAAAAGATCAGGGTTAATGGCCAGATTTCAGACCCAGTCTTTTATACATAGAGGCACCCAACAGGGTTGTCCCCTGCTCCCCCTTCTTCGTTTTGACCTTTCTTGGTACCCTTCCAGTTAAACATTAGACACCATCCACAAATACATGGCATCTCATTGTGCTGTGAAACTTCTAAGGTGTCTACCTTCGAGGATGACCTTCTCCTCCCCTTACTGAACCAAGACAACTGCTTTAGGCTGAAGGCGTGGTCCTTGTCAGGGGAAACAACCTAGTAGACTCATTCAACATCATAGGAGACTACCGACTCACTTTTGGCTAAATGTGTTGCCCAGCTTGTTAGGATGGCATATGCGCTCTGAGCTTCCTTTATGGACTTTAGATCTGGCTGTTATCTCAGATACTTTGCACATTGTTCTAATTCGTCCCAAATATAATACGTTATAATATAATTTTATTTGCCAGCTTTTATTGCCAATAAATTTCAGTCAAGTGAAGCCAGATCTATTGTATTTGAAAATCTAATCCACACCAAATATGTTTTTACTTATCATGGTTCTTAGCAGGTGTTTTAAATTAATGTACTTGAGATGTATTGCCTTTGATGGTCCAATTTTACTGTTCATTTTTCCAAGTTTTAATGAATTATCTGATTTTATGTACTTTTATGATTTGCATTGATAAAATTGTGTAAGTGATTCTTGACTTGACTGACTCATTGAGCACCACTACGCCCTTCCGCTGGTCCACTTACTCAAATTGGTGTCCAGTCATTCAGCTGACACCTAAGCTTCAAACATGCGTGAGAAAAATTATTTAGACCTTTTTATGCATGAGGCCTTATGATAAAGACACAAATGGGGCATCCCAAAAAAGGATGGACAAGGGTCCCAAATCTCATTCACTACTCTCAAACATCTCAGCTGTGCCACATGACTGGATGGCTAAGGGGAGAAACAGACAAGCAGTGGTGTTATATTGATCAAAACCTGGTGATACGACCTATGGGTGAAGTGCCATGGGGTCCCAAAAGCATGAGAGGTTGATTGTTTTATGGGACACGCTTGCTGCGTCTTGCACTAAATAAAGCCATACCTCTTTTTTTCGCCCTGACTATGCCCATTGTAGACAACACAGATTTTACAACAGGCCTTTCTACATGCCACTTTTGGATCTATAGGACTGTTTTAGCCTTTGACACTTCTAAAATAGATGGTGCTCTAAAATTGTTTGAGGATATCAAACATGAATATGGGATCCCTGAATCAAAGTGCTTCCACTACTTTTAAATTAGACATTGGATCGCACAACGCAATAACGAAACTGTCAGCACTAGCACTCTAACACCTCTTTTAAAATTCCTTTAGTACCTCACATCGACTTAATACCTGGTCTTACAAGTTCATAACATCCTTAACTACCCAAAAATTACATGCAAAGCACCTTTCCAAACGCAATGGGAGAAGGACCTTTTTTATAATACTTGGTTCCAAGCAATAGCACAAGATCTTTCTTTGTACTAATAACTTTGCTGGCCCGCGCAGGCATATAGTTGGATCCATGGTGCGGATAACATCCCATACCTCAAGCTTGAGAGGTTGTTTGCTGACCCACTCCCCCTACCTGCCGTCATATTCGAACCGGCGGATCGCAGAACAGGTTTCTTGGACGTATTAAACTCGACCCGACATGCCTGGCACAGCTTACTACAACAAAAAGCAGGGGCACTGTTATATTCCCCAGACATGTTAGTAAACTGGGCGGTCTGGCTATCCCCCTGCAGGGACGGAGGGGTAATCAGAGCGCTGCAAGCGCTGGGTATTCACAAAGTGGGAGACCTGTTTGTAGAAGGGGTCGCCAAAACTTGGGACGAAATCACAAACTCTGCTGAAGCACCCATGTTACTTCAACGCTTTCAGTTTCACAGAGTGCACTGTGCGCTCCGTCAACAGCTGGCGGACGACTTAAATGAACCCCCTGAGGTGCAAGAACTATCGCACCTCATCAAAACTAAATCCCCCCGCAAGCTTGTCTCCAATATCTATAAATTGGCAATGTCCCAGAGAGCTAACCAGTTTACCAAGGCTAGACTGGCCTGGCAACGTGACTTGGAAATAGCAATTGATGATGGCATGTGGACCTACTGTTGCACTAACACGAAACGTATATCTTTGCACGGAAATCACAGACTGATACATTTTAAATATATCAACAGAGTGTACTACACACCTGAGAGATTACACAGGTATGGCCTGAGAGAGGGCGCAACCTGCGACAGATGCCTCTCCACTTCAGCGGATTTCATGCATGTAGCGTGGAGCTACCCTGGTGTATTCCGATTATGGGAAAACATATTCCGTGAGATAAGTGCTATAGCGGAGTTAGAGATCCCACCTGACCCTGCGCTGGCGCTGCTGGGCTATTCTAAAAAACTCCCAAAGTCAGCTCGTAGACTGGTGGATTTAGGCCTGCTGATGGCAAAACGCAGAGTAGCAATGTGCTGGTTAAGGGGACCCTTACCCACAGCGGTCGCACGATGTCCTTTACTGCTGCACGCAATCTGAGAGCTTTAGCGAACTGCGCCCTCCGAGGAGCAGACCGAAGAATTTCTGGGGACTATATACCACATATATGAAAGGCAAGGGAGAGGGAGCAACGGTAGTGGGAGTAGAAGTAGGACTCAATACCCCAGCTCAATAGAGGACAGGACTAGGTTTTGGACCAGGTAATCCTCACTAGCAAGGGAAAGCGATAAGTGTCGATAGAGAGACTGGGTCCGAGCTGTGGGTGGGAACTAGAGGGCAGTCATGATGGCAGAGGGAGGGACTCTGGTTGGAGGAGTGACAAGTACAGAGCTCCATCACTGGGTAGTGGCGCAACAAATAAGAGTAGTGACAGCGATTGGCTGAGCTGATACCTCCTTGTTTGGTTGTTACTTTAAATAAAAAATGGTATTATTTTTAATATATATTTCAGACGCTGAAGCACGGCGTAATCGCCTAGTATCCCATTCAGTTTTGCGACCCTTAAGAATTACGCTGCCCGGTCTCCGGGATGTGGGCAAAAGAACAGTGTGATATGCTTAATATATAAATGCCGCCGGCCCCACGGTTGTAGGCGACTGGCTGTGTATGTCAGTGACATCTCTCATAATAATAAAATAAAAAATAAAAATAAAAAACTTTGCTGGCCATGCCCAGGGCAGAGAGATCTTGTGTAAAATATTATCCCGCTGGCACCTCACTCTCACCTGACTTCATGCCATTGATCCCAACCACCCGATACCTGCAGGAGATGGTGGTGGAGAAACAGGCCCCTTTCTACATATTTTGTGGTCTTGCCTTCTCCTAGGGGACTTTTAGGACAACATTTTCCTCGCCATCTCCAAGATACAGGGTCACGATTGTGAGAAGTTGGCCTGGTATATGCAGTCCACTAATTAAAGTGGGCACCCTGTACCAGTCCAAACAACCCTTATGGCGATTAGGTCAAAGACTTTATAGAAAGCTATCCTAGTGGTAGCTGTGGAGAGCAGCCTTCAGGCTAAGTCTCGAAGGAATGTAAAGCAGCTTATTTTACCAGATCAGAACCTCTCAATGATCACATGAAAGGAGCACCACACAAGTATTATATAAAATATATGTATTTATTACTAAACACTCTCTACTAACCTCTTTATGAGATTAGAGCACAAGGCACACAATACTTAAAAAATAAAACGACAGTAAGTAGCACAATACACAGCGGGGTCCAGGGGGAGACCGAACAATATACTAAAAAAATGGTATACCAACAACGACTTCACTAGACACAGTGCCTAGAGCACGTAGAATTGCTGGGACCCCAAGGAACCACCCAAAGGAGTGACACAGGGAGCCCACGGAGGACGGGTGCAGTGTAGGCACACAGACGCGAGCTCCGTACAACTCTATGGGAAAGTCGCGGGTGGAAAATTACAGTTTAAGGACACTTCGGAGAGGACTTCAAGCAAACCCTTGGGAACATAGAAGGTTCTAAGGGCAGCACCCTTGTGAGTACTGAGGTCTCCTTTTTACCTATCCCAGATGAGCCGGGTGCATAGGGGTCAAGTGGTGTCGGAAACCCTTGTCGTTTTTAATGGCGTGATGCAAAGAGGTGCTGCTGCCGGGAAGATGAAGTGTCCGGTGAAATCCAAGCCTGGAACCGAGGTGAGAAGAACCTGAAAGCAGAGGGGACAGAGTCTGGGTCACTTCAGGGTGACCAGGGGCTCGGTAGATGAATGCCCACCGGGTGCTTCAGGTGTGAAGATAGGATGCTTGACTCAGCAGCCACGGGGACCAGGAGACGTTGACGATGACCAAAGTCCAGAGGTGAGCTGTCTCAGGCAGGATGTCGAGTGCTGAGGGGTCAGTGTCCGGATTTAACACCAACAAGCCTTGGCAAATGCAACCTACGCGGGCAGAGGGAACAAGTTACGGTGAGGACCAGCAAGGTACTGGGGACTCTCCAAGCTATGGGAAGTCAGGACACGTCTGGAGCAACCAGGGAAGCCCAAGAAAATTAAAAGTGACCCTCGCAAGGACCCCCAGGCCAACGGACCAGGGTTCACGAAGGAACCTCGAGCTGAATCACGAAGTACCAGCCGGAAATCTTCGGTGGAAATACTGCTCAGGGTCAGGACTACACGTAGCCCGATGCACAGCCTCAGGGATCACCAAAAAGCAAATGCAGCTACAAAAGTACACGGTGCCAGGGGTTCGGGTTGCACCGTCCCAAGAGGGATACTGGTCTCAGGATTGCTGAGAGAGCAGATCGACCTCAGAGACACTCAGGAACCCACCTCCTGTGTTGCAGAAATCTTCGGAGTCCTAAGGAGCTCAGGAGATGCAAACCGGTCGATGCGTTAAGGTGCCTGCTGCTGCAGGGGAGTAACTCCTTTACTCCAAGGGAGATTCTTCTGTCGTCCAGCGAAGTGTAGACCATCGAAGTACATGGTTTCTGCTTGCAGAGTTTAGTCCAGGTAAAATCTAAAGTCCTGTAGTCAGGTTTCCTACTTTATATTTTTCTATTGCCTTGACGCTAGTGTTAGCGATATTTTTCCAGGTCGCTAGCTGATCCTAATGCCATGTAGCGACGTTTTGGGAATATGTCGCAAACATTGCGTTCGGATTAGATGATCGGCAGCTGTAAAAAAAATTGCCACTAAGCATCGTTAAAACTGCTTAGCTGCAGTTCTTGTAAATATACCCCATAGTCATTTAGTGTGAATGAGAATGCTTTATTAGTGGAAAGGTTTATAATAGTTACGTTTGGTAGAATGTAGACATCTGGGGCTAGTGGCAAAAGAAATAGAAAACGAGTTAGTTCTCTTTGAAGCATAAAAAAAGTGTGAATTTGTGGCATGTAGGAAAAAATTAGCATAGTAGTAGAAGTATAAATCATGAAATATGGTCTGTGTACTGTCTTCCCAGCCCGGGTACTCGACAATAACTACGCCACATTGGGACCTTAGTGTAAAATATTTTTATTTCTGTAGGTGCAACTGCAAACTCACCCTTCTGAATTAGCGCTCAATACACTCTAACACTTACGTAACAGTTCTACGGAGTATATCAGGAGCCAAAGGGGTTCCGTCACTGTTAACTCACAAGATACTACAGTTTGTTCAAGTACAGTTTGGCAGAGTGTATGCATTATAAAACTGCTAGATGTATGTAAAATCTAATTTATAATGAAGCTTTTTGACCTTTTTGTAGCATGCTGTGGCATGGGGAGGAAGAAAATGTTTGCTGTGAGAATGACTTGTGCATTATTTTTATGACAAAAAAAGCATTGGGCCAAAATATTCTACCATCAAAGCAGATGCTACAGTGGTAGTTTTCATGGGTATTTAGTGCTTTTTGACAAGGGTTCAAACCCCACCTGGGGAAAATTCGTTTTTTATATTATTTTCCATTGTATATTTTACCCAAATGAAAGATAACCCTTTGTAAATCACGTGATGTATACACACAAGGCTATTGAAAAAAAAATTCTTTCATTTGCCAGAAGGGTGGAGAGGATTCTGGGTCAGAGTAATACCTCCCTATATAATCAATGTCACTATAAATTACTCCAACTGACCAATAACTGGTCAATATCAATACACGTTGATGGAATATTATGAAGAAGCTACTGAGGGAGAGTATTAACTTCACCAATAGGTGAGCAAGGAAGCAATTCCTTTTGGTTTAGGTACCCTCACACACCCTAGTGGTGTCATGCTTCATCATCGGGTCACCCCGACGCCTAAAAGTCGGGGTGGGCTCAACCACAATGTTGGGAGCTCTTTGAAGATATTGAAGACCAGGGGGGCTAGAAAATTAAAAAACCTCAGACAGATCCCCAGTATCCCTTTATTGACGGGTCTGTCTGGGATGCTAAAATATTTCAATTAGGGTCTTTGTAGGATAGTTATGGTCCTATGACCCTAGTGCCAACATGTTTCAGTCCGTGTGTGGCCGTAAAGGTCCAGGACTTTCTTCAGGGCAAACAGAAGGCCACCCTGGATAACAGAGGAAGGGATTCCCTAACCTGTTTATTGTAGCAAGGGCAGAGTAGCTGCTCCTTGAATGAGTGACTGATAATTAATCTGTCATGCTTTGTATTCCATCTGCAAGAAAGAACAAAGAAAACAAACAACAGACAACTTATACTTGTTTGTTTTCTTAATGATCGTTCCCATATTCGTGTTTTGGATGAATAACACCTACATGTGCCAGGTGATCATAAGGCAAGGTGGTGTACAACTATATCCAGCCATGTGCCACTCATAACTGTATCTGTACTCAATTAGTCGGCGTGCCAGATATATTGTGCGGTGGCGAATTCGCTCGCATCCTAACTGTATCTTCATGCCAGTTAGTGTTCACTATCAATATAAAACACTCTCCTATGTTCCACTCGCATTCAACACTCTCACCATATCTGTGACTCAACATGGTACTCTCTTAACCATGCGTGATTATTAATAGAACACTACGTGAAATTGCTGAGACATATTACACACATGCACTCTCTCTTACCCGATTTTCGAATGAGATCCGTTTCTCAGGGGATCGTAGGGCTTTTGGGGGTAGCTCTGTAGTCACACCCTATCGTAGGAGCCCCCGAGTATGAGAGAGAGAGGAAATATTTGGAAACAGCCGTTTAGGAATGTGGAGATACTCAGTGAATAAATTTCTCTCCCTGTGAGGATGATAATCTCTCTATCAAATATCCTTCTCTATCTCCCCACTTACTTCGTCAAGAGTCCTGCCCCGTCTGTCCACCTACTTGCTCTCGATCCCCGGCGTTTCGCGCCGTGTATCGTTCGGAAGGCAGGTTTATACTTCCGCGTTTAGTGTAAGAGGACGGGATTGGTCAGCTATGTCACGTGATATTTCACGTCAGCGTATGATCCAGTCTATGGCGGTAAAGTGATTTTAAATAAACTGTGTTACTCAATTGGCTCAATACGGACAGAGGCTTCACTTGTTCTAGTATTATCTCTTAAGTAAAAAATGCAAACCCATTCTTAGTTCCAATAGGAATAAGTATGCATATACTTTCTCAGTGATTGTCTATGTCAGACACGTGATCGGATATCTCGTCCAATCAGGCATGATGAAAATCGTAGTTCTAAAACTAATGGACGATGGGAGATGTAGTTTTATCCTATCGGGTCGTAATATTTACGAAAGCTAATTTTACTATTTCTATTCACACCATGTTCCCTGAGGTTTGTGAACGGCTCCAGAAACACAGAGGTAGTTTTTTAGGGGGCCACAGTAATGAAAACGACTTGTAGTACACGAGCATCGTCAAGTGCACCAGAAGGGTATATTTGTATTTCATGATGATGGGGTTCTAGTTGTATGGTTTGTTAGCCTATCTTGGGGGTTTAGGCTCACAATTTCATGTTCCTACATTCTGGAATTGCATTTCCCATAATATGAGGGATACCCCGGTTAATATTGTTGCGTTTGTTTTTCATCAATTAGATAGGAATTAGATCTAAGGTGTGCACCATAAATTTAGTCGTACTAGATAGTCCTTAATGAAAACACGAGATCTCTACTTATTAAGTTGATTCCAGGGTATGGAATCGTTGGGACCCGTTTCATGGGTTTTCAACCGATAAACCCATCGTTGCTCTCTTTCCAAAAGTTTTCTTTGTTGGTTGCCTGTGTTTTTAATTTTCTCAAGTACAGTCCATTTTAACTCTGTATCCTTATGATTCTTTTCGTTGTAGTGTGCTGTTTAGTGGCTGTAATCGCTCTTCGTATGGTGCTCCTATGTTCACTAATGCAGACTTTAACCTTACGACTAGTCATCCCGATATATATCATTCCGCATGGGCATTTTATCATGTAAATTACCGATTCGGAATTGCAATTGGTGTGTGACCTTTGCTCCCATGGTGATTGTAAGCCTAGGTCTAGGGTCTTAGTGTGTTCTGTGAATGGGCAGACCACACATGAACCGCAAGGGTAATGTCCCATGACAGGGGGTGTTCCCCAAAGTGTCATCTGATTTGCACTTCTAGGTGTAAAAGTGTTGGTGTGTACTAGAGCATCTTTTAAACTGCAGTTCTTTCTGAATGAAAACATGGGTTTTTCGAAAGCCAATCTGTTAGATGTTAATACGGACCATTTCTTAGAAAGTCCGGGACCTTTACGGCCACACACGGACTGAAACATGTTGGCACTAGGGTCATAGGACTATAACTATCCTACAAAGACCCTAATTGAAATATTTTAGCATCCCAGACAGACCCGTCAATAAAGGGATACTGGGGATCTGTCTGAGGTTTTTTAATTTTCTAGCCCCCCTGGTCTACAATATCTTCAAAGAGCTCCCATCATTGTGGTTGAGCCCACCCCGACTTTTAGGCGTCGGGGTGACCCGATGATGAAGCATGACACCACTAGGGTATGTGAGGGTACCTAAACCAAAAGGAATTGCTTCCTTGCTCACCTATTGGTGAAGTTAATACTCTCCCTCAGTAGCTTCTTCATAATATTCCATCAACGTGTATTGATATTGACCAGTTATTGGTCAGTTGGAGTAATTTATAGTGACATCCTTTGTAAATCACCCCTAGCAGTGTCTGGGAGATTTGTGGCCTCTTTAGTCGTAACATGCTGTGGCATGTGGAAAGGGGGCAAACTTTGCTGTAAAAAAAAATAAAAAAATACATCGCCTAATGTGTGGAATGACACTTAGAGGAATACTTTGTGGAAGAAAAAGAAATGCATGGGGCCAGTGCAAGAGTGAAAGAAAGGACAGATTATTCGTTTATAAAGGATGAAAAGTAAATTTTGATTTGTGGCATGTAAAAGCAGATCAGCATGGACATAGAAGAAGGACTTCTGTATCATGCACAGGATAATAACATGTTTAGCCATGTGATTTAATCAAGGTGCTACGTAGCATAGTGGTCACAACAACACTTTATTGCTTTCTTAAGTACTTTAAAAAGGGTCCAAGTTCCACTAACAGACTGTCCATTTTTTATTTTAAAAAATTATATTTTTCTTAATTTAACTTAGATGAAAGCCAAGTCTTTAGAATAACCCGCTGGCACTTATGGGGGGCTACTAACACAATTATGCCTGAAACAACATATCCGAAAAAACGTGACACGGTGTGACATATGTCAATGCCAGACGTGGGCTCAAACCCCTTCTCGATTGATGGGCTCTGTTCAAATGTACTTGTTCTTGAAATAAACGTACATAAAAACGGCGAAAACGAATGGAGAGCGTTTGCATATGGTAATCTAGGGCCCACAACACAAGGCGCCTTTCTCCTGCATTGCTCCAAGAGTCTGTAAAATATCACCTGTTCACTTGCATCTCGCTTTTAGTCTTCTCTTCCCCAGTTTTTAATCATCCTCGCCGATAATTCACAGTTCCTTACAGATTTTCGTGTCTAACATTACATTACCCATTTGTCGGGCTTGTAAAATAATTCTCTGCTCTTAAATCGAGGGCCAAGTCTTATACAAATTATTCGATTAAAACATATTACCTTTTTAATCTTGATAATGCATTTTTTACCCTATTTATTTACCTTTATAATCTGAAAAGACGCTGGCTAAAGATTTAAACAGCATCTATTGATTTTCCACTAGATGGCAGCAAACAGTTAATATTTTAGGAATATAAATAAACCGAGGTAAAACCTTTCAGCTCGGTTTGCTCAGCCTAGGTTGACGCTGCATAAAGAAAATAAATATACATATGATTTACATGAAAACCTATGTACGTCTTTTTCCATGTAGTGCTTGCTGATAATGCATCATCGCCCCTAATCACCCTTATACTATAAAGCTCTTTCAGCAGATGGCACCAAATAGCGAATGTTTGTTTGAGATTGAGTGAAACCGTGATCAACGATTTCAGCTCTCCAGCAGCAAGGACGTATTGTAGAGAATCGTCGAAAGAAGGGGCACAAATATATATATATATATATCTATTCACTGAAAAAACCATAGGTTTCAGGCACGTTATAGTTAGCAATTAGCATTTTAAAAACCTTAGAAATTCACTGAAAAAACCATAGGTTTCAGGGGCGTTATAGTTAGCTGGACTTTTCACTCGTACAAAACCATTGAAATTCCCCCGTTATAGTTAGTTCAGCTAACTATAACTCGCGCGCCTGCAATGCACTGCTGATGACGTCACATATTACATCACTCATGACATGGTCAGTGACATCACTGATGACATCACTGATGACATCATCCAGTGAATGTGTGTTTTTCTGAAAATTACATATGTTTTATATATGTATATCTCAAGGTCGATGGAAGAATAAATGGGTATATAAGTGTCTAAATGGATGATTTGTTTTTGAAAAATTTATTGTATAACTGACTGATTAAGTGTATCTTAGTGAATACATGGCTTAGTGAGTAACGTTTAAATATGTAAATATCTGTATCAGTCTCTCACTTTGTGTATAAGTGGCTGCATGGGTTGGTGAGTAGCTACATGAGTGTCTATATAGGTTATTAGTTGGTTTTTTGAGTATCAGTATGAGTGTCTGAGTGTCTGTATGGTTCGGTGGGGGGTATTACGTAGTGCATAGGTGCATGAATGAGTGACTCACTGTTTGTATGTGTTGAAGACAGCATGTGTGCAGGACTGTATGGGTGGATGAGTGTGTGCATGGGTGTGTTAGTGAGTGACTGTCTCAATAGTGTCTTTATCAGTAACTACATATGTTTTAAACTAGTATATGTGACTATTGGTGTATATAAGTGAGTATATGTGAGAGTGAGAGATTGAAAGAGTTCCTGTATGAATAAGTATGTGTTTCTATAAGTGATTGTTTAAAATACTAAGTATGTGTACGTTTCTGTAGAAGTAAGTGTGATGGTGTGTGTATAACTGTATATGCAAGTAAATGGATGTTTGATTCTTTATTAGCATGAGTGACTATGTGTGTGAGTAACTATGGATGAGTGGCGTTGTGTAACAGGATGTATAGGTGTATGAGTACATATGATGAGTGAGTACATGTATGAGTGACTGAATAGGACTGTTGGTGAATGAGTGGATGTGTATGTGGATCTTAGAATTACTGAAAAGGTTGTTGTAACTGGTATTGGTATGTCCATTGTTTTGAAAATTTTAGTTTCTATTTTTGAATGTGTATATCAAAGGTTATATTAGGGGGAGAGGAGGTATGCCACTCTATCACAAGGATGATGTCATCAGTGATGTCATTTGAGATGTCATCAGTGATGTCATGAGTGATGTCACTGACCATGTCATGAGTGATGTAATATGTGACGCCATCAGCAGTGCATTGCGGGCGCGCGAGTTATAGTTAGCTGAACTAACTATAACGGGGAAATTTCAATGGTTTTGTACGAGTGAAAAGTCCAGCTAACTATAACGCCCCTGAAACCTATGTTTTTTTCAGTGAATTTCTAAGGTTTTTTAAATACTAATTCCTAACTATGCCTACAGAGATAGGACATGTGAAGAAAGAAGAAAAAACGCACAGAAAGAAAAAAAAGAAATGCAGAAAGAAGCAACAGAAGTCCTCAAAGACGAAGAAAAGTGCAGGAAGAAGGATAACGTGCAGAAAGAAGAAACAGAAGAGCAGAAAGAAGCCTTGTTGCAAAATCATCCTGTACCCTCAACTTTTTCAGACGGATACTGGTGGTAACTGAGTCTGACTAACCAGTCCTAGAGCCAGTGCTATGTTAAAAGACACTCAGAATACAGTGAAAACACCTACATGCACTAGGGAACACTATGCGTTGGGGTCCCCCTGTGATTAGCATGACCTCCTCTGTAAGCCCCTAGTAGATAATAGGGCAGGGGATTAAAACTACCTCTTAAAACGCGCCACGGGGCGTGTTTGCACACGTCACCTCAGGCCCCGTCCCCTCCCTTCCCCACTGTGTAAACATGCCCTGTGGCCGTTTTAAGTTGGGAGATTAAGTCCCCTTGAATCCGGAGGGTCCCTAGGGCCCAACTAGCCCACTAGGTACCTCCAGTAAGCGCCACAGAGCTGCGTTGCAGAGAGGTGTAAAAAGTGGCACGGCCTGGACCACCTCTCTGCAACGCAGCTCAGTGGCGCTTACTGGCCCTCAGGATTGAAGGGGATTCCTCAACTTAAAACGCACCATAGGGCATGTGTGCACACGTCACCTCAGGCCCCGTCCCCTCGCTTCCCCACTGTTTAAACACGCCCTGTGGCCGTTTTTTAAGTTGGGAGATTAAGTCCCCTTGAATCCTAACGGTCCCTAGGGTCAAACTAGCCCACTAGGTACGCCCAGTAAGCACCATTGCAGAGAGGTGTAAAAAGGGGCACGGCCTGCACCACCTCTCTGCAACGCAGAGCAGTGGCGCTTACTGAAAGCACCTGGTGGGCTAGTTGGCCCCCAGGGTCCCTCAGGATTGAAAGGGAATTATTGCCCAACTTAAAACGTGCCACAGGGCGTGTTTGCACACGTCACCTCAGGTCCCGTCCCCTCCCTTCACCACTGTGTATAAGCAGCCTGTGGCCGTTCTAAGTTGAGAGATTAAGTCCCCTTGAATCCCAAGGGTCCCTAGGGTAAAGCTAGCCCACTAGGTACCTCCAGTAAGCGCCACAGAGCTACGTTGCATAGAGGTGTAAAAAGGGGCATGGCCTCAGGACACCTGTCTGCAACGCAGCTCCCTGGCGCATACTGGAGATACCTGTTTGGCTAGTTGGCCCTCAGGGACCCTCAGTATTGAAGGGGAATTAATTCCCCAACTTACAACTGGCCAGGGGGTGCGTTTGCAGAGTCCTGCAAGTAGGGGGCGTGGCCTCCGGCGCGATGCCGGTCTTTTATTTATTTTATTTTTTTAAGAAGGAGGGCTGTGTGGCCCCCCTTCTTTTTCTAATTGATTGGGCCTGGGGACCCCATCCCCCAGGGCCGGCACCCTAATTTTTTTTGTTGAAAAAAATAAATTCGGCACTCCCAAGGCCTTAACCTTGGGAGGGCCCCCAACCCCCGGGTCATGGCCTTTTTTTTTTATTCTCTAGAAGGGGGGCTGCGTTGCCTCCCTCCTCAGGCCACTTATGGCCCCGGGGACCCCATCCCCCGGGCCGGCCTTTGTTTTTTATTATTTTTTAAAAATATATATTTATAGAAACACCTAGGACATGCTGGACAAACCGTATGTACCTATCACCATGACGATTTGCGTGATATTCATTAAAAGGCGACTATGCATACAATGAATCCACGTGGAATGTATTTACACCGCTAGTGAAGCTCTGACGTGTCTGACGCCCTACCGTGCCTAATCCCAGCACCCCCGCCGGTGGGTACTCTCCAAGTAGACACCCTTGTCGTTTATTTATACAAACATGGGTAGCTATTGACGGGCACATATAATAAACACGCACACCAAGCCATTCAAAGGGGATTCGACAAAAATTCGGCCAAACTATGCAAGAAACCCCACTCACGGTTAATAAAACACACATCCACCGCCGGATGTGTAATACTTTTTATTTTACACTCTGGAAAGGAGACGAACCTCACTTGAGAGTCACAGCGTGCTCCTGGCTGAGCCCAATGCTGTGTTACACCCACCAGTGCCCGCCGAGTGCCACACACCTCTGTGTTGTATTCCACCAGCTAGTGCGTATGCTATGACACTCTCTAGCTCATGTGCACTGTAACACCACCCAGTGAATATGTCATGCCACACTTGCCTTCGCACGGGTTATAAAGCCCCATCTAACGTGCCTGCCTCGATGCCTATGTTATAACGCACAGCGATATGCCATACATCTTACAATCTGGGATCCATATCTTTGTCACAGTGCATAAGCAACGTTACACTCCCCAGCACATATTTTATATTACAACTTTAGAGACTAGTTAGGTTACACAACACTGCCCTGTGCATATTACACTCCAAGGCGCATATCGCATAGCACGCGCTAGTGCCTGTGCTATCTCGCGCTCTCCAATGAATCTGTCATTGCGCACAATGTATTGCATATTATATTTCATGCCCGGTTCATTTTATATCACACTTTTTGGTGCATAGTTTATACCATAAACTATATCTAGTTTTCATTTTCAATCGTGCTCTCAGGACTATGTTCTATATAACACTGTGTCCACCTACCCTTTTCACGGGCATTACATTTTGCGATGGGGTTGGAGGGTCAGGGGGTGCTTCTGCCAAGTGAGCCCGGAGTCACAGTCACAAACGTCCTCTTCTTCCTGAATAAAAGTGAGATGATGCTGCATACTTGTTCATATTTTAAGTAGTTTGCCCAGACACACATTTTAAAAACAATAAAGTTCCTAATACCCACCTTCTCTGAACAGTTAGCTTGCTGCCCCATCCACCTCCTCCCTATCCTCTGTTGTCTGAATCCATGGACTAGCCTCCTCCCTCCTGCCATGCATGGTCTGATGTGCTGCCACTGCCCTCCATTTAGCATGATGTACCAGTCCACTCCTCCTGCTCTCCATTGCCCAATTCTATGGCCCATCATTGACCTCCTGCTTAGCCTCTGTGCTTAGCTTGCTGCCCCTATTCTCCTTCCCCCTGCCCTCCAATGTCTTTGTGCATGCCCCTTCTCCATCCTTTTTGCCCACCATGTTCCATGGACCTGCCACTCCTATCAACTCTGAGTGTTCTGTTGAGCTACCACTCCCCTACCACCTGCCTAGCATTGTCAGATGACTGTAACCTGTCCCTGCCACCTCCACCCTGCCTGTCCACATGCCACGCCCCTATCCCCTTCCTCCTGTCCTCCATGGTCCATTTTACTGCCACACCCTTCTGCCCTCCCTGGTCTGTTGTGCTGCAACTGCTACTCCTGCCTGCCCGCCCCGCGCGGTCTGTTGTGAGGCCCCTTCCCCCTGAACTCTCGTCTGTGCCCAGGTCCTGACCCTCCCTTCTATCCTCCATGGTCCTTTGTGCATGCCCCTGCACCCTCCTCCTTGCCCATCATAGCCATTGTGCTGCCACTAAGCCTCTCGCTTGCCATGCATGGTCTTCTGTGCTGCCATGGCCCCTCCCACCTTTCCTGTGTGGTCAGCTAGCTGCCCCTGACCCACTCCCACCATGGTCTGTGTGTATGCCATCATAGTCTCATTGTTGCTCTCCATGGTGTGTTTTGTTTCTAGTGCCCATCCTGCCTGACCTCCATGGTCATCGTGCTGCTCCTGCCCTTCCCCCTTGCCCCCAGCCCTCTGTTTCCATGTGCAGACCCCTATTCCCTCCCTCCTGGCTTGTATGTTCCATTGTAATGCCCCTGATCCGTCCCTCCTGCCCTTTATGATCTGTTATGCTGCAGCTTTCTCTCCTGTCTGTCCATTATGGTCAGCTAGCTACCATTGCCTCTTTCCCCTCGGTTCTCTGTTGTCCATGTGCATGGTCCTGTCCCCTCCCTATTGCTTTCTATGGATTGTTGTGCTGCACTCCCGCCCCACATGCCCTGTGTGGTGTATTGTGCTGCTGCAAACCCTGATGCCTGCCCTGTAGGGTCAGTTTGGTGCACCTCTGCATGTCCCTCCTGTCCTCTGTTATCCGAGTCCATATCCCTACCTCAATTCCTCCTGCCAACCATGATCCAATGTACCATACTTGCGAACATGTTGAACTTGGTAAGAGGGAGATTTTGGAAAAAAAATGGGGTATTGATTTTTCCCTTTGAGTTACATTGAAAAAGAGGAGATTGTAGACAAGAGACAGATCAAATAAAGGCCATTTGAGCTTAAAAACATTGGACGTTTCCTGGCTGAAACGGGTCTGTTGGCATGTATGGTTGTACTACCACTGCTTCTTCCTTCTGCCCACAATGGTCTATTATATTGCCACAGCCTCTCTTGCCAGTCCTGTATTGTTGGTTTGTTGCCCCTGCCCCCCTTTCCACTGCCCTCCATAGTCTGTTGTGCTGCCACTGCCCTTCCTGCCTGCCCAGTGTGGTCAAATAGTTGCCTCTGCACTCTCCTACCTGCCTTCAATTTTCAGAGTCCGTGCCCCTGGCCTCTGCCTCTCAACAGTATCCTAATGAACAACTAGATTGCTGACATTCTCTATTTATTACAAAAGTGTGGAACGCCTGACGTCATCTTGATGTAATCAAAACTGTAATACCTAGAGCATTTCCTTTAGAAATTACATATATGAGAGGGTCTTATTTGGATCAAATTTATGGTTAGTGCTCTAAAAAACTAAAATGAGGACATATTTTCTGAGTTTTCAAATAGCGACAAAGAACTTTTCAATTATTTGTAATCTTTATGTTTTTTATCCAGTTGACCACTTGATTAAATGTTGCACCTAGGGGAGAGGATGTGGTGTTACTTCCAGAGCTGCAGACTTTGCAACTGGGGAACTAGGTTGGAGTTTCTGCTTCAGCTCAATATTCTGTGATTCTGGTCAAATCACTTAATCTCCCCATGTCTACAACCAAAAGGAATTTGATCTTGTGTGATGTAACCAATGCTCATGTAAAGCACTCCCTGACAAGTCTGCATTATATCAAATTGCAAATACACAAAAAATAAGTGTTTTGCACAATTCTGTCATTGGGCTACATCTGGGTGATATTTGTGCTGCATTTGGGCTCTTTTGTCTCTGGTGGCTATCTTGGGAGATTTATTTGTTATGAAGTTTCCTAATTTCCTCATTTACCTCAGTCTCCTCAGTAGGAAATGTTTTCATTTTTTTACTTTGATTCCATCAAGCAGGTATTCAGATATGTCACACATTTGCCATACATTCTGAATGTTAGTACTCTAGTTGCTCATTAGATCGCTGTAGTAAAGCTACTGCTCACCACGGAAGTCTGCTGCTGGTATTAAAAGTGCATGTTTCAGTCCACAAATCAGAATTTTTTAATGAAATAGAAGAGGATTTGAGAAGTCAAAATGTGCCCTAATTTTTCTTTCTGCAGCACTAATCATAATTTCTATGGCAAAATGAACCCCCTCATTTTGTTCCTTTGTAAATTAAATGTTTTAAGTGTTACCACTTTATTCCAATAAAGATGGCTTGAGGTGTGCCATACTTTTGTCATAAGTAAGACTGTTAGAGCTCTAGTTGTTAGTTAGAACACTCTGGGACATTCTGTCATTGGGCTATACTTGGGCTACATCTGGGTGATATTTGGGCTACATTTGGGCTCTTTTGTCTCTGGTGGCCATCTTGGGAGATTTATTTGTTATGAAGTTTCCGAATTTCCTAATTTACTGCAGTCTCCTCAGTAGGAAAAACTTTGTTTTTTACTTTGGTTCCATCAAGAAGGCATTCAGATGTGTCACACATTTGCCATAAATTCTGAATGTTAGCACTCTAGTTGCTCATTAGATCACTGTAGTAAGGCTACTGCTCACCAGGGAAGTCTGCTGCTGGTATTCAAAGTGCATGTTTCAGTCTGCATGTCAGAATTTTTTTATGAAATAGAAGAGGATTTGAGAAGTCACTCAAAATGTGCCCTAATTTTTCGTTCTGCAGCACTAATCATACTTTCTATGGCAAAATGAACCCCCTCATTTTGTTCCTTTTAAATTAAATGTTTTAACAGTTACCACTTTATTCCAATGAAGATGGCTTCAGGTGTGCAATATGTTTGTCATAAGTAGGACTGTTAGCGCTCTAGTTGTTCCTTGGAACACTCTGGGAAGCTGCAGTAGAACTCAAAGGAATCAACTGACAGTCTCTGCCCTTGTTGGATGTACATGTTTTACTGAGAATGTCAGACTTCATTCTCACATGACTGAGAAAGATAATGTGAATTTACAGAAAATATGCTCTCAGTTTAGCTTATAGATCACCTTCCAAAAATCTGTAGGAAAAGCATGAGAAAATAGTTTTCTCTCAAACATGATTCATGATATCACAGCAGAAGGCTTTTTCACATGGTAAAATCACCTTAGAACACACCACAATTCCTAAAATGAGTATGGTACCATCAACAAATGATTTATAATGTAACTAAAGTCTTAAAACCTTCTATTAACTGCAATGCTTTTTAATGAGGTGCCATCATGTTTATTGGTCCCAAGATGGCTGCCAACACTTCTTGGATGAAGTACTGACAGCCAATCAGATCTCACGATGAGATGTGTGGTTAGGCTCCGCCCAGATATATCTATCTTTTTAACTCTCATTTTCTCAGGAACTACTGAACGGATTTATACAATTTAAGCAAAAGGCACGAGTATGAACTGAGGACTTCCTCTTTGACAAATTTGGTGTAATTCCGTTCAGCAGTTCGGGCTGTAGCTGCGTCAACAGGTCCTATGGGAAAAACGCGTTTTAGGACCCCCCTTTTTTCTCGGCCCCCGCTTGACGAATCGCCGTGAAATTTTCAGGATGGGAGCGGACCGGAGCTGGCCAAAAGTATGGAAAATTTTGCGAAGATTCGTCAATCGGCGCCAACGTTATTCCAAATAGAATGTTGCGGATTTCCTATGGAAAATAGGTCCTAACTAGAACTACCTACTGGCGACTGCCAGTAGGTAATATATATATATTCATGTGATCAAGTCCCCCAGGAGGGATGAAACGCGCTGCCGTTTGTCGGTGAATAAATCAAACGGATATTGAACAAGAATCCTGTGGTCCGTGCTCTCTTTACTCGGCTCCAGTTGGGTAACATACGAAAAAGGAGAGTGCTTTCTAAGGGAAAACTAATTATTTATCAAATTTGCCCTCGTGCTCCTCTGTCGAATACCCCACCCAACCCGGCCCACCGCTCTTACCTGCACAGCGGGCCGCCCCGTGTTCTCTTTGTATGAGTGAGGGATGGAGCAACTTCGGGGATTTCAAACTTGTATCAAACTAATTATTTATACTTGGTTCTTTTTTTTTTTTTATTACCATACCTAGCTGTCAACAATATAAAATAATTTCACTATCAGCCCACATGATCTCAATATCACCACCAATTTTAATATGTGACAGTTGGCCCTGGTACAAGAATTTCACGGTTCGATTCACAAATGTTTGGGTCCATGAGCAAGTGTGACTTTGCTCCAGAAATTCATGACATCGGGCCAATGAGTAAGTCACACCTTCGCCAGCTAAAAATCGTGGTGATATGGATACACAGGGAGCAAGTTGTTTCATGTCTATGTATGAATGTAGGGATGGCGTCTACTCATTTGGGGTCAACAGAACGCTGTACAGATAGATGGGCGAGAGCCCCTGGAAAGTTAATAAGAATGGACAAAGAGACGGGGCTACTGAACAGGAGAGCAATATTCTCGGAAGAGAGATGCCTTCAGTTTCTTTCATAATTGCAGGAGGATGGGTGCAGTTCTGATGAGGTTCTAGGTGTGGGGGCTGAGTAGGCTTGCCTTCCACTAATTTTTCCCTGACATTCTTCGTTTCCAGTCTAGTGATGTCTTGGCACGATTGTGTGGCATTGCCCACCCCTGATGGGTTGTCTCAGCCAAGAATGCTGCCGTGTTTTTTTTCTTATTTTTGATGCAACTTGTCTTGAATGTGTTGTGAGGCTGGAGGGGATTGTAACGACGCTCTTTAGTGGAAGGGTGATGTGGTCACATTTCTCAGCCCTTGAGAAGGGTGTTAGTCTTAAAGATAACTTTCTGAGCTTGGGACACTTCTATCCATGAGTGAGAGGTCGAATATCGATATTATTGATCAGGAGTCTCAGAGCTATCGGCCACTTGGCCTATCTTCCGATGTGTTCCTCGTTTCACACCCCCCATGGTCAGGGCTTTAAGTAGGATGAAAAATCTAGGGGGGTCTCTTAAAGGGGCACGGCCAATGTAATTAAGGGCGTGGTTTAAAATCACGTAAACTACAATCTGTGCATAGCATAGTGTTCTGCCCGACTTGTATTTTGCTGTTTCTGTCATAGCATCCAGATTTATGATACAACAAGTAATATCATGCCTACAACAAATCAGGACTATTGGCTTTGTCAATGGTTGTGAGATACATAAGATAAATAAGCAGCAACTATGGCTTGAATATATTGAAAAAGCTTCCACTTTCAGCCCTGGTGACACCACAACAGTGTTGCTGCTCCTGAGTTTCAAAAAGAGAAGAGAAATCAGGAAAGAGCATGGCGCTCTTTAAAGGATTTCCCTTCTCCTTCAAGGCTCACCAGGTATGACGTCATGCTGTAACTTCTCCACTAGTGAGAAGTGAGCAGCGCACATCGATGTGCCTGCCGTCACTGCAGTCCGAGAAAAAACGGAACGCCTGTTTCAGGGCACAAAACAGAGCCCGAGAGAGACCCGTTTCGAGGCCCCCTTTAGAAAACTGCCGGTGCTCAGATCCGGTGAGACCCGGCCCACTTAAAGCCCAGCCCATGGTCGTCATTCAAGGGCTGGCGTGCCCCTTATTACCCCTGGCACTGCTCTTGCGACTCCATGCCTTAGATGTCGCAAAGACAGCACCAGTAACAGAGAATCTGGATTCTTTGGTAACAGAAAATACATAAAAATAAACTTGGGATCAATTAATTCTATCTTTTTCCCATAAAAAAAACAAGCAGGTGATCCGGCTGCTTTTGGCTGGGAACGGGACAGGTGAAACTTGTTACTGTTTCAACTGGTCAATTAGAAAATTGTAGCCTCGCAAAATGCCCTTCCAGTCTCTGCAGGAATGGTTGCCCTGTAGGCTAGGGATTTTGATATTTTGCTTCACTGAATTCCTGATTAGAATTAGAAGGACTTGAATCTTCAGCAGGATTTCTTGGTTTTCCAGTTGTGCTGGTCTCTATTTTTCACTGTGGGCCTGCGAGCTGAGCTGCCAAAAGTTCAAGAATGCAGCGTTTCATCAATCTGATAACTGTTCTTGCATTGAAGACATTCACAGTTAGTGCTTTCTTTCAGCGGCGACCGGCAACCTTACAATATGGTGAGACGCGATGCCCCAAACACTCTGCATATATGTTGGACTTGGTGGCTTGCTGCACTCAAGTTCTGGATGCGGTCTCCTTCGTCCTGCCGCTCTCCTCGGCACTGACTCGGGTGGAAAGGGTAGGACTTCCTCCCTTTACAAAACTAAACCTCAAAATCGCTACATGATTGGTTGGAGCAGGCTAACCTAGCGCTCATTTCGAGGCTGAGGGCCTGCGGCTGCAATCCCCCAGCTGTTCCTCAGCCCTGGGATTGCTAGCTCTGAAGTGCGCGTGTCAGATTGGCCGGCTCTAGACAGTCGGCCAATCTGACATGTACACTGGCAGGGGCTGAAGTCATAGTTCAATTGCACTATTCAGTCGCGCCTCGTGCTGTAACAGCACGAGACTGGGACACATTATAATAAAAAGGTATTCATTATTGTATGTGCCTGCTGCACTCGCAGCAGACGGGGCGACGCCCCTTCGCCATAACAGAGGAGATGCCGCTGCTTTCCTTTTACTTTTTCCATTCATACTAGTGTCAGTTTTTACACCATCCCCAGCACTGATAGGTGCCAAACATCCACTTTGCTTATTTGTCATATTTTATTATTTTACGTTTGCTCATGTATTAGATTTGAATGCCTGCCTCTCCTGTCAGACCTGTCTCTCAGATGACGGGTGTGCGTAGTTGGGTGTGTGGAGAGTAGTCTCTCCAGTGAGACCTCGGTCTTAGATGATGGCTGTGTATAGAAGGGTGTCTGGGAGGGACTGGCCTCTACTTTCACAACTCTCTCAGATGACAGGCGTGCGTAGTAGTGCACTGGGAGAGACTGCCCTCTCCTGTCAGACCTCTATCTCTCTCTCAGGTGACGGATGTGTGGGGTAGGGTGTGGAGAGAGAAATAGCCTCTTCTTTCGCACCCCTCTCTCAAATGGCAGGTGTGCGTGGTGGGGTGCATGGAGAGAGACTGCCTCTCCACTGAGACCTCTCTTTCAGATGACAGGTGTGCGTAGTAGGGTGTATGGAGAGAGACTGCCTCTCCGCTGAGACCTCTCTTTCAGATGACAGGTGTGCGTGGTGGGGTGCATGGAGAGAGACTGCCTCTCCGCTGAGACCTCTCTTTCAGATGACTGGTGTGCATAGTAGTGTGCGGGAGGAAATATCCTCTCCTTTCAGATCTCTCTCTCTCGCAGATGATGGGTGTAGATAGAAGTGTGTGGGGAGGGACTGGCCTCTCCTTTAACACTTTCCTCTCAGATAACAGTTGAGCATAGTAGGTTGTGTTGAGAGTGGCTGTACTCCCTGCTGACACCTCGCGCTGAGATAATGGGTGTGTGTATTAGTAAGTGCTAACACCCCTCTTCTGATAATAGGTGTGTATAGGATGGTGTGGGAAGAGACTGTACTCTACTCACAACTCTTACCAAGCTGACAGGAGTTATCAGTAGACTCTGATAAACACTATCTCTAGTAATACTTCTTCCTACAGTAGCAAGAGTGTATACTATGGTGTATGCAAAGATCACCTTCTTCTTTCTACTTTTCATGAGTCCGTGAGAGTCTTGCGAGATCGTAACATTCAAAAATTATAATAAATAACATTGTAATCATCTCAGTACTTATCTGCTACACACTTCTCATACAATAAGGACCGCAATATGCATTCCTACTAATGAGTGAATTAAGAACTCATTACATAGGGGGGTGTGGTTTGACGCTGAGTGAGATGGCGGCTGGCTAACGCTGCTCCGAGCGAAGATCCGAGGACTTCTTCGATAACGGGCAGTGGCAGCGCTCTGTTACTCACCACTGCTCACGGACTGTATATATGAGCAGTTCAGGATTCCTACGGTGCCCTTTTCAGCTGCAGTAAGCAGGAAACCACGCTCCATTTCGTCCAGCATGTGTGGCGCGTCTCCGTGACTGGAGTTGAAGCCTCCATTTTGCGTGACTGAGGCATTAGGCGGGCTAACAGCTCTGCTATGGCTCCTTTCTTAAAAGTCGTGTTGTCATTTTAGATCATTCCTTTCAGGGAATTACCTCTTCATTTTTACTACCAATGATCCTAAAAATGTTTTTTTCCCTTTTCTTGAAGCGGCCAAAATAATTTTTTTATCATTGATTTATGCTTCATATGCTTTGCATAAGACCTTTTCTGGAACTATTCTGCAAGTCTCACCATTAATATAACTACGTGAAACAGATATTTTTTTCTGCAACTTTAATAATATTCATCACTCTTCAATACTGTTTTAGAAGACAGCAACAATTTACTTTATTCAAATCTGCGCCTCTTATTATGACATAGTTACACACTTCGCTCTCTCTGTGGCATTATTATTGAAATTTGCCCATATTTACATCGTTTTTATTGTGACCTATATGTCTATGGGGAGAATTAAATCCGGTAGAGGCGCAACATCCACTTCTATTCCAGCTTGACGTCCTAAACCGTCTGCAATTCATACTTCAAAACCTTTTTCAGTACTTCAGGACGACATGAGGAATCAGACCAAGTCGCATCTTCCCATTACATACCTGCTACTACTACTTCACCCTCATTTGCTACTTCTCCACATTCTTCCTCACCAAATGGGAAAAATGTCCCTAAAACACCTTCATCTTCTGCTTTATCATCCACCAAGAGAATTAAAAAGGATCCTTCTTCACCATCTATATCTCCACGGCCAGTCTCCTTAGAACTGCTTCTAGATGAGATTCGATAACTTAAACCTTATATGGAGGAGACAAACATTTGTCTACAAGGCCAAGAGGATAAGGATAAGATGAATTCAATGGAACATCAGATGGAATCGTTACAGATTTCCTCTCAACAAATTCATCCCAAGAAAACTGAAATCTTACAACTGCAGAAACAAGTAGAAAACCTTGAAAACCGAAGAAGCAATAATCTACGCATTTACGGTTTGGCTGAAGGATTGGAAGGATCCGATCCCATCTCTTTTTTTCAATCCTTTTTACCTCAGATTCTCGAATTTCCAGAATATCCAACATTAAATATCCAAAGGGCACACTGTCTTGGTCGCCTCCCTCAAAATGGTTTTACCCATTGTAACCCGAGAGGTGCAATATTGTACTTTCTGAAATACACTGGTCTGTTGAAAGTTCTGCAAGCAGTCAAAACCAAACGACGCATATCATGGTAGGGTTCCCAGTTGTTCTTTTTGTAAGATTATGCGAAAGTCACCACAGCAGATAAACTGAAAAGTTTCTTAGCCATGCGTCCATCTTAACGTAATTTGAATGCCAGATTTGGTCTCCTTCATCCGTGCCTCTTCAAAGTGACTTATAAAAACAGAACAACAACGTACGAAGATCCAGCTTTGCTTCAGCACTTCCTTGATAGTTGTCGAGAAGATTCCATGGACTTTGCTGGATCATCTTATGCTTGATTATTTTTTTCTTTTTTCTCCCTTACTATTTTATAATGTTTTAAGGGTTTCATGTTATGTTTGGTATTGACTAGTTACTTACCTTTCCTTTTGTTCTCTCCCATTAGGTGCCATTCCCCTGATCTACCCATTATTGTGTAGTACGTTATTTGAATTGATACCTTCCTCGTGGTCTTTTTGGGGGTTTCGTGGCTGGTCGTCCGTCTTCCTTTTGTAGCTTCAACACCCTCCATCAATGTTTTAGTCTTTGGTATGTTTTAATGTCTTTTTTGTCTCTTCATCTTTTTCTTTTGTCCCCTCTTTTCCTCCTTTCTTTCTCCCTTTACCTCTTCTTTTTATCTTTTCTATTTTAATATTCCTCTTTTAACATTCTATTTCCTTCCTTTTGGAGAACCTGTTATTCACTTTTTCTAATGTTGCAAATTCTGTGTTTAAAATATTCTAACATTATTGTAATATTGTACAATTTTTATTTCCACAATATATAGTTGATTAATGACGTTACATGTTATTTCCTGGAATATTAAAGGTGTGGGTACGCCTATTAAAAGGCAAAGGGTCCTTTGCCATTTATCTGGTCTAAAATCAGATATTGTATTTCTGCAAGAATCCTACTTAATTGCTTCAGCAGTTCTTAACCTCAAACGACAATGGGTGGGAAATAATTTTTCTTCTCCAGGTACTAGTAAAAGAAATGGGACTGTAATTCTTTGCCATAAAATACTCAATATCACATTTCTTTCCCAGGACACAGATGATGAAGGCTGATGGTTAATTGTCCACCTTAAAGTAGATGGTATACCTATTACTTTGTTTAATGTACATGCCCCTACTAAGCTGGATAATAACTTATGGCCTCATATTTCTACCCTTCTGATGTCTATATCTACACCGTATCTTATTTTTGGTGGGGACTGTAATTTAATTATTGATCCTTATATTGATCGTACATCAAGAACTCCTTTTGTTCCCTCTTCAATTCATCAATACTTCACAAACCTTATTCCCCATAGATCCCTTGTTGATTCTTGGAGATTTTGCCATCCATAACTCCGTGAATACACCTTTTTCTCCCCCACTCATCTCTCACAATCACTTATAGATTATTTATTTGTTTCTAAAGCATTAACGGAATCTATAATACAAGCGGATATTGATTTCGGACCACGCTCATGTAATTTTAGACTTGGAACTACTCCTGATTAATACCAATAGTAGAAGATGGCTCTTTAATACTTCCTTGTTAGCAGATGAAACTTTTGTCCTTCCCTTTTGAAGACTTCATTTCGGATTTCTTCTCTCGCAATATATCTTCCGTCTCATCCTTCTCTGCTGTTTGGAATACTTTTAAAGCTTCAGCTAGGGACTTTATAATTTCTTATGTTGGCAAAAAGACACATCAAAATTCTGACGACTATCAAATTGCTAGAAGCACTTTACACTACAACTAACTCTGTATCAGACTTAAATATTCTAATTAAGGAAAAATTTAAATATAATAAGTTATCTATGGAAAATGCTTCCGCCTAGCTTCTTCGAGGCAGTGTTCGTTACTATGGTGGCCAAAATAAAGCAGGCAAACTCCTCGCTTCATTTCTTAAAATTAAAAAAAGACCACACTAATATTGAATATGTATTAAACTCCACCTCTTGCCCTGTAAAAATTTGGAAATTTGGGATGAATTCAAAAAATATTATTCCTCCCTTTATACACCTGAACACGTCCCAGATTCTATTGCCATACAAAATTATCTTGCATCAATACAAAAACAATTTCCTTCAGACATTGATTTTTCACCACTAGAACAAGACATCACTATAAAGGATATTACCCAAGCACGAAAACTTCTCTAAATCTCTACTTCCCTTTCCTCTTTCTTTATTCTCATACTTCATTTCTTCCAACGCCTCCAGTGGTACTTTTCAAGACGCTCTTATTTGCCTAATTCCTAAAGAGGGAAGAGACCCCCACTTATGTAAAAACTATAGACCAATATCACTAGTTAATTCAGATTATAAATTATTTGCCAAAATTCTTGCTCTTCGTCTTGAACCACGTCTTGAACCTCTTCTACAATCCAATATCTGTAAAGAACAATCTGGCTTTATTAAGGGTCGAAATATCTCAGAAAATACTAGGACTTTCATCAATATATTACACAAATCTAACAAATACCCTCATTCGCTTGCAGCTATTTCTCTAGATGCAGAAAAAGCCTTTGACCATGGGTTGGTCGTTTATTTTCCATACATTATCTTGGTTTGGCTTTTGACCAAAATGTATTTATTATATTTCTGTACTATATAGCTCCCCCAAGCCTCTATTTTTGCCAATGGTTCCCTTTCTAGTTCCTTCACGCTGTAGAGAAGTGTCCATCAAGGAGGTCTTCTTTCTCCACTTCGCTTTATCCTTGCGTTTGAACCCTTTCTTGCAAAAATAAAACAAAACTCCAACATATACGGCTTCCAACATGACAAACTTCATGTTAAAATGAGTGTCTATGCAGATGATATTCCGTTATATCTTTCTAAGCCAGAACAATCTATTCCAGCTTTCTCTGCAGAAGTCAATGCATTCTCTTTAATTTCTGGTTATAAATTGAATCATGATAAATGTGAGGTTCTCCCGCTTAATATTTTATGTTTTAAACAAGATGATTTTCTCTCTACTAATTTCTCATGGAATTCCCAAAAAATTAAATATCTGGGTCTTTGGTTTGCCCCTTCTATCAAGCAAACACTTTCCCTAAACATGACTTACGTTCTATCTACATTGTCTACATCTATCTCTAAATGGCATCATTTATATTTGTCATGGGGGGACAGGCTAGATACTATTAAAATGATGATTGCTCCTATCATTTTCTATATGATTTCGGCTATTCCTCTTAACTTCCCTGCATACTAAAAAAATTAAATCCATTTGAATCGGTCTTTTTATGGAATAAGAAAAATATCACATTTATCTCTAGTTATGCTTAAATGTCCTAAATCACAGGGTGGAGTTAATGTCCCTGACTTTCATCTCTACCACAAAGCTTTTCTTCTAAAAAACTTTCTAAATCCTTAAATCCTTCTACATCCAACTCCTTCCCACTATGGAAAGATCTCGAACTTTTTTTTAACCCCTTTCTCTCTCAATGAATCTCTTTCTTTCACTCATAAGACACATTTCTTATCTTCACCTATACATAACTCCATTCCTTTTTAATTTCACTCCTTTCCAGTAAAGACCAATTTCTTAATTCTTCTATTTGGCACAACCGTTTTCTTAAAATTAAAAACAAACCCATCTTTTGGAAGACATGGCGCGACAAAGGTCTACTTTGGATCTATCAGCTTTACTCTAATGATTCTTTCCTTACTTTTTCTGAAGCAGAAACACTTTATAACATACCTAAATCGTTTTCTACTAAATTTAAACTATTGATCCAAAATACATCTTCCTCTCTTTCATTGTTATCTTCTACTTCACCTTTTTTAATATTCCAATGTAATATTTTACCCATGTTGAGTGAGCAACCTAGCGCCTCTTCAATTTTACACCTCCTGAGATCAGAACTAAAACTAATACAGAACTTCAATGGGAACGTGATTTCCTCAGTTCATGGTCTACTACCCTTTGGGATAAACTATGGTTAAAACTCCGTAATACTTCAAGATCAGCCAGCACAACTCAAACACTTTTCTTTATATATAACGGACTTTTGTTCACTCCAATGTCCCTACATAAATTCAACTCTACTCTTTACTCAAATTGCTGGTCCTGTAATACTTCTCATGCTGATTTATACCACATGGTCGTTTCTTGTACTCCCACACACCAATATGTATTAAAGGTTTGGTCTCAAATTAATGCTATTTTCCAAACTCATTACCCCTTTTCCCCTAAAGAAATTTTTCTAGGCATATTATTTGATCATTGGCAATCTACTTCCTTTAACATAAGTGTTGTGGATCTATTACTCGCTATTGCCTTGCAACAAATAACAAAAAACTGCAAACAATTCTTACAGCTTTCCGTTCAGGTTTGGTGGGATAGTGTTTGCTGTAACCATCGACTTGATCGTGCATGTGTCTCTCCTACATCCTTATTACTAAAAAGAGAACACAAATGGTCTCCGGTGATTATCTTTTTGGATACATCAGCACAAAAATGTACCTATCACCCATCACTGGAAGAAGTCTCCAAACCGCCATGATTGGTTCCTATTGCTGTTACTCATTTATTTGATTATGTATTTAATTACACAACTTCCGTACTTTCTTTGTTGTGAATATTTCTTTTACAGATATTATTTCTTAAAATAATGTTATTTCTTATAGTATATATTAAGTTGTCCTGTGTTCACAATGTATATTAAATATTGTTATTATTGCATTTCCTCTTTTTCTTTTTCCCTCCTTTTTTGTAGTTATTGTAACCCATTTTTCTAAATGCAATCATTCGGATTTTTATTCGGTATCCCTTTTCTAAAATGTGAGGTTAACTTACTTATTGTTACTCCATATTTCAATATTAAATTTCAATGTTTGTACTTGGTTGCATTTCTTCCAAAATAAAATTCATTGTTTAAAACTAAAGAACTCATCACATCGGTAACATCACTGCAATATTTGCAAAGAAATTATTGATGAAAAAGCTGTGCATGACGCGGCATGAGTTATACTTTTGTAAGGGTCGATGTTACAGATTCTTGAAATAACTATAGCTGGTGAATTGTTTTTCTTTTTTTAGTTTAAAACGTTACATTGTTACTGAACATTTCACCTAATTATAAGGTGACCTTAACCTTTGCTTTTTTTCAGTGAAAGCATCTCTCTCTCGCTCTCCCTCCCTCTCCCCCTCCCCCTCCCTCCCTCCCTCCCTACATTTGGACAGAACAGAATTTCATAAAGTTGAATTCCATCATGATCAAAAACAGGATGGTGTAAGAATCAGTTGCAGAACAGCTAAAGAGCCTATAGCTCCCGTCCTAGCTGCACCGGTACTGGGTGAGATTATGGAAACCGTATATATAACAAACAAGTTATTATATAAAAAAATACATTTTATTAGTTAATTCCAAATGTACAAACCACACAGTGAGAAATATAAAAAAAAAAAACCTTAGCATAATAAAAACATACTTCAGAAACAGCTTCAATCGCATGCTATGTTTGCTGGATACCTTTCAGGAAAACATGTTGAAAGCAGGGTAAGGCACAGACTAATTCCCGATTAGTTCCATGAAGAATTCATTCCAAATATCACTTGGAAAGGATCTCTTAACGTGGTTATGGCCTCTTAGGTAATTTCCTGCTGCTTCCACATCGCTACAAGGAGTGCTGCTGGTGGTTTCTTTTAGACAGTTCATAAATACAGGGAAGCTACATCTCAAAGAAAGTCTTCCGACCTGCACGTTTCAACACCAGGTGTCTCCTACTTGCTGCTTCTTCTTGGGGTGTCCACAGTGGCTTGGATTAACGACAAAACACTGCAGCAGGCCCGCTTAAGATGAGATCGGAATGTCAAGCACCTTGTCAATGTTTCTTTCTGAGTTCATCATCCTTGTCCTTGCATCAAAACTAATTTACAGCAATTTCCCTCAAAATGAAAGTCCAGAGCCTTCCTTTGCCAGCATGATGTCCGGCTGAATATTTAGCAATGAGCACAGCTGTAAAAAGACATATAAAAAGAGGAAAGATCTGTAATTTATGAGATTTTCTTTTTTTTTAAAATTACATGCAGCTATCAGCTAGAGACACCCGACTCTGTAATCAGTTGAACATTAATTAAAACATTGGAATGTTAGGAGCTCAGTTGAAAACAATGGAGTGCTACTGGCTTCTAATGGCCGGTATGAGAAAGCAATTCCCCTTGTTTTCCAGCCATATATGTATATACCAGTGTTGGACTTGGCCCTTTGTTAGGGTCATCCCAGAACTTTTTGCCTTCCCACTGGTATTTGAGCTGACCTGGTGTTGGTGGTTTTAGGATTCGGGGCACTTTATCACTGCTGTCCATGTTAAAGTGCATGTACTCTCTATGGTAAACTTGGTAAGATTGGTCTACACCTGTTTGGCGTATTTAATTTACATATCAGTCCCTTGTAAAGTGGTATCTAATATGCCCAGGGCGAGTAAATTAAATGCTATTGGTGGGCTTGCAGCGCTGCTTGCGCCACCCAGCAAAGTAGCCTTTCAAACCTGTCTCAGGCCTCTGCCATTGCAGGGCCTGTGCGCACAGTTTTACTGCCGCTGTGAAGTGGCACATAAAGTGGTTGCCACCCCAGTAACTCCTCTTTTACTACATATCAGTCACCACTAAGTTAGGCCCTAGCTAGCCCTATGAGCAGGGTGCAGTGTAGGTAATAGGTAAGGCATGCCTTAACTGTGTGGCATGCCTTGGTAGTGACAAACAGCCTATTTGGTTTCGCACTACTGTGAGTATGTCCTCTCATAGGAATGCATTGGGGATTCCCTGGTACGTGTTTCAGTGGTAATTCCTGATAGGAGAGGGGTAGTGTGATCATGTTTGGTATGTTTGGAATAGTGGTGATAAATGCTGCATAATGGTGTTCACAAATTTATTATGACGATTTTAGAAATGCCACTTTTAGAAGTGGGTATTTCTGTGTGCTATGTGTATTTGTGCCTGCTTGTTGTGTATTGGATATCTGGCTCTGGATGACAGGGGCTGGGAAGGTGCAGTGGCTCCAGAGGGCATGGGTGAGTCAGCGCTCGGCTGAATGAGCCTGATCTGCAATTGGAGTAGTCGAAGGAGTAGCACCTGGACCTGAATAGGACTCTGCCTGCCTTCCACAATGCTGGCTCCGCCCCCTGTGGTGTGCCTGGGCCAGAGCCTACACTAACAATGGGAACTGTTGTGCACTTGATAAGTGCCCCCCTGAATTGGTTTGGACTAGGTCCAAGGCCCTGTGCAAGGGCAGAACAAAGACTTGAGACACAAATATTGGGGCTGTGACCCCATGTTTCGGGCTTACTGAACTGGTGTTTGCTGGAGGACTGCTGGGTGCCAGCAGGAACCGCCATGAAGGACTTCCCCTCTGATGGAGGGCACTGGGAGCTGGCCTGCCTGGGCCCAGCCCTTTGCCAATTTTTTGAGAGGGGTGCTGTGTGTCCCTGGTGGTGTCTCGCTGTGGGAGACACTGAGCGTGAAGAGCCTCCCCTGCTGATAAGGCAAGCGCAGGGTGAGCACTCTACTTGTCCTTGTACCTGGGACCCACAGGACGTGGTGAATCGCTCTGGACGCTGGTGGGACGCTCCACTTTTGAATATTGCTCACGGTTCTTTCCTGACTGACCGCAGCCCGGCGCTCGATTTACGGGAGACTGAAAGCCGTGCATTCTGACATCGCGTTTGACGGCCCGATAAGTAATAGGGGATTGGGACATTCCTGCCAGTGAGTAGCCAGGCAGTCATCGGTGCTGTCAGAGTTGACGTTTGCCGAGGACTCGCTGAATGGGAATGCAGGGGGAGGAGGCGCGCGGAGGGGAGGGGGCCGGAGCTCGAGCTGCACCGTCCTTTCAGCGCGAGGGGTCATGCTTGGCTAATGCGTGCAGAAACTGCTGCATACCGCGAGCATAAATCACCCGCGCGCATTTGTTCTCCAGCACGGACTCTTAGAAGCCGGCTGCATGGCTGAATCTTTTTGTTTGCGCGATGCTCTGAGTGACTGGGAAATACAGAGATACTGAAACTGTACTTTTGTGGGGGAAACTGCGAAAACTGTTGTCAAGAATTAAAGGCAGTCCTATAGTGACGGAGCTGGTCGCACGAGTCATTAAGTCAATTCTGACTCCGCACGCATTTTCCCCCTCCTGAGGCGGAAGCCGGGAGGTCTCTTGCCTTTCCTCTTTGTTTTTAACTGGTTTTAAATTTTGCATCTTGCATTTTGCACTTCGTTCCACCTGAGCTTAAAAGGTGTGATTATTGTGCTGTGACCCCCCAGCGCTTAGGAGCGCTTCAGTCCCCTTCTCACCCCCTCCCCTCTTACACCGGACCTGCTCTCGGCTGAGTGTTGACGCCGAGGGCAGGGCACCGGTTTTTGGCGGCCATCTTGGGTCGGGTTGGGCTTCCTGACGCGATTTGCAGCGTCATAAAAACGGGCAGGGATGACTCCGCGCAGCGGACGCGATCAGCGGGCGCGCCGGATCTGCGCCAGAGTCGTGCCAGAGTCGTGCCAGAGTCGTGCCCGTCCGCGACACGGCAGCGGACGGCGCGGCGGCAGGCTCTGGCCATAGGCTTACTTACTCTGCAGCGGATCTACTCTCATTTAACCTTAATACCGCTACCTGTCGGTATGTCTTTCCTGGCCGATTCAAAGGTAAATGCTGCTGTCCAGGTTGTGGATGGTATCCCAACATATACCGGGCTTCTGAGGGTTCCCGTCCACTCCCTCCTAAACAGTTTAAGTGCTTATTGCTTAACAGCCGTTCATTACATAGGCACGCTTTGGACCTCTTTGAGCTACTTACCTCTGAGAATCCACTCTGTCTCTTGCTCACAGAAACATGGCTCTGCGAGTCGTCTAATCCTGACATCGCGGCAGCCTTTCCGCCAGATTATATTGTTTACAGACAGGATAGGACAGTGGGTAAAGGTGGTGGTGTTGCACTTGCAGTTCTAAGATCTTTTGCCTGCACAATTATTCCATCTCTGCCTATTTCTGGCTGCGAATCCCTCGCCTTTTCCATTGCACTCTCCCCGCATCAATCTTTTTCTGGGCTTCTTGTCTACAGACGTCCGGGTCTGCGGGGTTCCTTCTTCGATGACCTTCAATCTGCTATCACTGCTCTTTGCTTGAAGGTGGAAAACTGCATAATGTTAGGGGACTTTAACATCCATATGGACGTTGAGTTGGACAGTGAAGCGGTCAAAATCAAGGACATCACTGTTCCTCTTGATCTAACTCCTTACATCTCAAGTGCGACTCATGATAAGGGTCACACGCTTGACCAAGTGTTCTCCACCTTTCCCCTTATTATGTCCCATCCCACCCCTGTTCTCTGGTCTGACCATTCTTTGATTAGTTTTTTAATTCAGGGCAGAAGTAAAACATCTTATATTAACTTAGACCACTTTAGGCACCCCAGAAGACCTTTGCATAAAATTACCCCTGAGAATCTTGCTCAAGCGCTTCACGAATATCCCTGTATCCTATCCGGCCATCTGGAGAGGGACCTTGAAACTTTCCAGGAATGGTTAGTTGAAAGGCTTGATGATCTTGCTCCTCTTTCTACCCCCTCTTCATCTGTCAAGCGCAGTTTGGCTCCTTGGTGCTCTAAGTCACTTGCTCTGGCACGGCGTAACTGTAAGTTAGCCGAAAGACTCTGGCGGAAGCAATATGACCAAGAAGCTAAGTCTGCCTATAAACTATCTATTAAATCTTACCACTCTGACATTCTTGAGGCCAAAAAGAACTATTTTGCAAATAGAATTGAGTCTGCGTCAAATTCCAGTAAAGAAATTTTTACCATTGTCAAAGAGTTTATCTCTCCCAAATCTAGCATAGTCCAGCATAAGTTCTCCGAATCTTGGGTAAAGGAGCTGGCCATCTTCTTTAATACGAAAATCAAATTGATTCAAGAATCTTTTCCACCAGCTGCCCCAAATGCATCATTGCATGACTCCAATCTGACGACTTTACCTCCTGATTCCTGCCCCATTCTATCGGAGTTTCCTCCTTTATTGGAATCTAATTCTCTGGATCTTTTACTCAGGATTAAATCTGGCTCTCCGCTTGACCCGTGTCCGGCGAGCTTTTTAGCCAGGACTGCCAAGATTCTGAATTCCTTAATTTCTCCTGTTTTGAACCTATCTTTGTCCTGCGGCATTGTTCCGCCAGCCTGGAAGAAGGCAATGGTCGTTCCCCTTCTAAAAAAACCAGGCCTTGACCCAGAGATACATGCTAACTATAGGCCCATTTCTCTCCTGCCCAGTTTGGCTAAGATCGTCGAGAAGCACGTCCACTCTGTGCTTTCTTCCTTCCTTGAAGACCATGGGTTACTCCACTCCACCCAATCTGGCTTCCGCTCCAATTTGAGCACTGAGACCGCTCTTTTGGAAGTTAATGAAGCCATTAAGGAAGTTCTCGACACAGGTGGAAGAGCAATGCTGGTGATGTTGGATCTGTCGGCGGCCTTCGACACCGTCCCGCATGAGGCCCTCTTGAGAAGACTTCACGAGATCGGTCTCAGAGGGACGGTGTTGAGCTGGCTGAGATCTTACCTAGCGGGTCGTCGACAAGTGGTCTGGGCACCCCCGTACTCCGCCGAGGTGCCGCCTATGGATGTCGGAGTCCCACAAGGGTTGGTGCTGAGCCCGACCCTTTTTAACATCTTCATGACTCCATTGGCGGTACTGGCGGAGTCGATGGGTGCCCAGATCGTATCATACGCTGACGACACCCAGCTCCTCTTCACCTGCAAGAAGGGCATGGAGTTCGACGGGGAGAGCATCCGTGGTTGCCTTGGGGCTGTCTTCAACTGGTTTCAGCGGAGCAGCCTCAAGTGCAACCCTGATAAATCCGAGGTGCTCTTCTTCGGCTGTCAGGCAAAACCGCCCTGGCAGGAATGGTGGCCGGTTTGCATGTCCCCCCCTTCCTCTTCCTCTTTGGTCGCTAAAAACCTTGGGGTCAAAATCGATAACACCCTGGCTTTGAAAACACAGTTCACAGGTCTCACGGGTACCCGTTTTGGTCTGCTAAAAATGATGCGTAAATTCCTTCCTTTGCTCCCTTTAGCCCACAGGAAGCTGACAGTACAAGCTCTGATTTGTTCCAGGCTTGATTATTCAAATGTCCTCTACCTGGGTTTGCCGGATTATCTCTTGCACAAACTCCAGGTTGTACATAATTCTGCGGCAAGAGCCATCTTCGGCCTACCCCGGCAAGCCAGATCATCTGAGTTGCTTTCCTCCCTTCACTGGCTTCCGATCAAGAAGCGAATCACATTCAAAGCTCTTACACTGGCCCATAAGGCACTCCATTTGGTGGGGGCCTCCTACATTCAGAAACGGCTTTCTTTCTACAAACCCACCAGATCTCTCCGGTCGGAAAGTCTTGGCCTGGCAATGGTGCCTCCCATTAGGAAAGTCAGAATAGGTGGACGTTCCATTAAATATCTCGCCCCCAAACTATGGAACTCCCTTCCTGTTGATCTCCGCCGCATTCCCAACCTGTTTGCCTTTAGAAAGGCCTTGAAAACCTGGCTTTTTAATCAGTAATTCTGTTATGTTTCTGTTGTCTTTTCTCCTTTTCTCAGTAATGGGTCAGAAAGCGCCGGGACACTCCTTGGAGTAGCCGTGCGCTATATAAGTCACCCATTAACATAACATAACATAACAGAGCATGTGGAGCTCTTTGTGGTTTTCTTTGCGCTCACAAGCACTGTGCCCTGCAAGAAGGGAAGGCAGACACAGAGGGGGAAGCCAGGCGGCTGCTGCCTGATTGTGGGCGGGGCCCCCCTGCAAGGAGGAAATCCAGCATTGCGACCTCCCTTTAGCTGAGGGGGAGGGGGCACCAAAGGATCCCAGCGGAAGTGTGATTGGCACTCTCCCCTTTGTGAGGCTTAAAGTTGTTGGCTCCATTCCACAACTTCCCGCCTCCCCCTGCCTGGAAGAAGGAGAGGCGGGCCACCCGCAGCAGAAAGTCTCTTAGGTTAGTGGTACCTGGGAGGGCCTCCTGCGAAGGTGGGGGGGGAGGGGAAGTCACCCGACGTTGGGCCCGTGTCTGCGTGTCGAGGTCCCGTTGCGGACCTGTAGGGGGCATAGTTTTTACTGCATCTGCAGCTAGGGGGCTAGTCGGAAGCCTCGGGTCTGCAGAAGGGACCAGCAGTTAGGGGAGCCCTGACTTTTGGGAAAGGGGCATTGCAGGGAATCCCAGGCCGGGACGCAGAGGATAAGGCCAGACTGCCTGATGTTCGGCCCTATGTTTTGGTTGGGCGTAAGACAAATAAGTTATGTGTGCACCTTATGCGATTACGGTGCACTAATGATGGGGTTTACGCCTAATGCTTCTTACTGGGGTGCACTGATGATTAGGATGTATGCCTAATGTGTTTATGCTAAGTGCATTATTGCCAGTAGTTAATGGTTGTCTTCACTAACTGAATTATGATGGTTATGACAGTGGCCTGATCGGCCTGTAATGTATATAATCCCTGTAAAGTCATACCAAGTGCTAGGAGGCACAGTGTATTTATGTGATCACGTTCTAATGGGTTTTATGGATAATACAAAGGCTATTTTTACATAAGCTTATGTGGAGTTTCTTTTGTGTTGTGACTAGTGTGCCGCTGCTGTGAGTGTGTTGCGCAAACGCTGTACACATTGCCTCTGGGATAAGCCTGACTGCTCGTGCCAAGCTACCAAGCGGGTGAGTAGGGATTATCTTCAACGTCTAACCCCCTTGCCATGACTAGAGAGGTGGTTTCTGCCTAGCTTAGGCACACGCCCTAGCCAACCAGAAATCCCATTTCTAACAACCAGTAATACCAGAACCGAAGGGAATGTGTTAACAGCCAGGATAAATTATCCCTGCCTGCTATGTGTGTTACCACAGGACTCTAGTAAAAAAATCCAATTTATTGACAACTCTTTCTAGAGGCTTTATCAATCCAAAATGTGCTACTGCACATCAAGTGTAGCTGAAAGCATATTGTTTAATGTTCACTGATGGTGTTGAAGATAATGTAGATATTCAAGTAAATTATTGGAGCAGTAAGTCAGACGCAAAATTAAATAAGATGTTTTTCCAACATTAGATTAATTTTGGCACCAAGCTATTACTCTCTGCTGATCTTAAAATGCAACATTATACTACGATTTACCGATTTTATTAACAGATATTCTCCCATTTCCAACAAGACATCTCCCATTTTGTACTTGGGGGTGAGAGGGGATGAGTTGTGCCCCCCTTTCACCAATCCCAATTCAAGCAGTCAGGTATCCATCAGGCTGTAATGGAAGCGCCTCCACCGCAGCTCAAATTAAAGAGGGATTTTGTTTCTTTAGTGGGAGGATGAGACACTCAGACACTGGTCACTAGCGGGGTAGCGCGGAGGAGGCTAACATCTTGTTCTCTGCACTAAACCGGTTAAATATAAATACAAATATTTACTTAAAAAAATAGCCCTGGAAAATGTTGTCTGAGGTCAGCTGCCAGGGAAAAAAACAAACGTGTGCCATTAAATTACGTTTTAAGTGTGTTAGAGGTGCAGGAAGATACTATGAAGCAGATTTTTTTTTTTATAAAACATGTAGGAAAGCCAAAAACAGCTCGAACAAATAACATAAATGCGACCTACACAATGTGAAAATATCCCTCAGTTCAAAAAAGTCTGTAATACGCATATCGTCTTTAAGAACAGTCTGACTCATATAAACAGTATTAATACATTGGTTTTCCTCCCAAGTCTCCATTATCCCTCCTCCTCGTCTTCATAGTTCCTAAGTTGGTCACACCATTCATGTGACCGTCTGTCGAGATGTTAATTTCCAAGCCACTTCAGCATGATAGAATCCAATTTCTTGATTCAATATTTTCCTCTAGAACAATGTTCGTCATACCTTCTATTTATGTAGTATGTTACGTCCTGGCTTTAACTGTTTTACAGAATTACGGGCCTAAAGCACTAAGCTGGGAGTCACTAGTCAATTGGTGTTTTTGGTACACCAACTGCTTTATGACACCCACCTTCTTTTTGTACTGTGACCAATGTTCTAATAGCAAAATACCAATTCCCAAGGGGTTGCAACAACTCCTGCCTCATTAATATATATATGAGGCAGGAGTCTCTTTGAGACTCCATCCAAATATCTGTGAATGCAGGACCAGAGGGCATGGGAAGAACAACAGACCTCAATTCCTGAAGAACAAGTTACAAACCTATGGTAACAGATTATCTGGTAGAGACTATTATCTAGACAAAATTTCCCCAGGCATCAGACTGGATCCAGAAGATATTTTGTGAGCAGTACCCCTGTACGCTCGTAAGTTGCGTAGAACGGCTCTGCATCCATTGTCAGCATCATCTGCGTCGGAAGCGATGTCACCGTACCAGTATAGGCGCCACCCAGGCACGCTGACATCAGTTCATTTCCATGACTTTCCACACCAGAAGCGTGGACCCATGAAGAACACGGACTACTGGTGTGTCAAAAATAAGGCCCTAAAATGAGTCATCCCGGTCCCTTAAAATCTGTTTGCAGAGCAGAGAGGATTGGTGGGTCGGTAAGGAATCTGCGGCTAGATATAGTCTCTAACCAGATAAGGCATCACCGAAGGTAAGTAACTAGTTTATCTGATAGAGACTTCTAGCCACAGATTCCTTACCTTTTGAATAGATACCCAAGCAATACCATCCCCGGAGGACGGTCTACAACCTAATTTCAAACAATAAATCCTGCACGAACGAACGGACAAAATGCCCAATCCCTGCGGACCTGACTGTCCACACAGTAATGTTTAGTGAACATTTTCATGGAAGCCCACTTTGCTGCCTGGCAGATATACAGGACCAGAACTCCAGGTGCTGACGCAGTGGTGGGCGCTTTAGCTCAGGTGGAATGAGCCCACAAACCTTCAGGAGGCTGCTTCTTGGCCAGTGTGGAGCAGATTTTGATGCAGAGCACAACCCATCTGGAGATGGTCCGCTTCTGCACTGTCTGACCATTTTTTGTACGAACATACCCCCGAACAGTTGTTTGTTCACCCAGAACTCATGTACGGTCAAGGTAGAACGACAACGCTCTTTTTGGGTCCACGCGGTGGAGTCACTCCTTTTCCCCAGAAGGATGTGGAGAAGCATAAAAGGTAGGCAAGGTAACAGATTGGCATACATGAAAAAGGATGACCACTTTTGGTAGAAAGGAGGCCGTTGTGCAAAGCAAATCTTTGTCAGGATAGACTGAAAGGTAAGGCGGCTCAGATGATAAGGCCTGCAGCTCACTTACGCTGCAGTCAGATGTAACTGCCACAATGAAGGCTGGTTTTAAGGTGAGAAGCCTGAGGTGACAATTGTGTAGAGGATCGAAAGAAGCACACATCAAAAAACATCAAAACCAAATTAAGGACTCACTGAGCCATAATGAATGGTAAAGAAAGAAAGAGATGAGTAAGACCCTTGAGTAACCTATGTGTAATAGGTGACTTGAACAAAGAGTTGATTAGGCAACCACAAGGAGGCAGATATGGCAGATAGATATCCCTCAATAGTGCCCAGAGCAGAGCCCCAATGGGCAAGAGAAAGAATGAAAAGCAGAACATCTGAAAGAGGGGAAGAAAGGGGATCAACTGATTTTTCTGCACACCAGGCTGCAATTTGTTTCCAACTACAGGCATACACTGTCTTTGTGGAGGGATGTCTCGCTGCTTAGATGACATTACAGACTTCAGGAGGAAGGTCAAAAGCTATCAACTGTTGCAGCTCTAACTTCACGCACGAAGTCGGAGAAGAAACAGGTTCGGGTGGAGAACCCTCTCTTGCTGCTGAGACAGAAGATCTTCCTGAAGGGGAAGCATGATTGGATGATCGATGGATATGCTCAGTAGCTCAGAATACCAGACTCTCTGTGCCCAGTCAAGAGCCACAAGGAGGATTTGAGCCATGTCATTCTTGATTTTCTTGAGAACTCTGGGTAGGAGTGGCATGGGAGGAGAGATGTACAGGAGGCCTAATCTCCACTCAAGATGAAAAGCCTCTCTGAGCAAGTGCCAGCCTGTAAACTCCGTGTTACAGCAAATAAATGATGGGCAGAATGCTGACAATGCAAACATTCTTCCCCAGTCAAAAGATCTGGGCTAAATCCATCGTTCTTTTGCCCACTACGCCACCCCAGTTTGGACCCAGCCATATGCAAATCAGTCTCGACCCTGTGCCCCATGGGAACAGTCCAGACCAAACTGCCAGGCCAGGTCCTCCCTGGACCGGAAACAAGCATCCTGGGACCGGTTTCAAGGTATGTCACCCTTCTTCAGCCAGGCTAGCTTGAAACCAGTGGCACAATAAGCAAGGGACACACCTCTGGGCATACCCATCCCACTTAGGGCAAAAGTGTTACAGCAAACAAATGATGGACGGAATGCTGACAATACAAATGTTCTCCCCCAGTCAAAAGATCTGGGTTAAATCCATCGTTCGTTTGCTCACTACGCCACCCCAGTTTGGACCCAGCCATATGCAAACGAATGATGGATTTAACCCAGATCTCTGGACTGGGAGTGAATGTTTTGATTTGTTCTGCATTCCATCCATCAATTGTGTGTCTTTAGCTTGGAAACTCCAGCGCACAAAACTGCTGACATGGAGCATTCACGGAGGAGGCGAACATATCTAACCAAGGATCACCCCACTGCTTAAAGAGACCATGCTCCACCTCTGGTTGGAGACGCCATTTGGGATCCGCTAGGCATCTACGGCGGAGTACGTCTGCTCTGGCGTTCAGAGAACCCACCAGGTGTTGAACCAGCAGGGATATGCCCTGATATTCCAGCCATGTCCAGAGACGCAGGGCCTCTTGGCAAAAGGTCCATGACCCCATCCGCCCCGTTTGTTGCAGTACCAGATGGAGGTGGTGCTGTCTCAACACCGGTAGTAGCCTTCCCCTAATGGCAGGCAGAAAGGCTTTCAATTTCAGTCGGATCCGGCGGAGCTCCTGCAGGTTGATGTGAAGTTCAGATTCCGCCAGAGACCAGAGTGCTCTGATCACTTCTCCCAGATGGATGCCCGATTCCAGGAGTGACGCATCTGTCACTACTGTGAGATCTGGTTGTGGAAGAGAGAGTGGTCTGCCTCTGACATAATAGTGGTTCGTTATCCACCACTGCAAATTGTTCGCAGTTCCCTCTGAGGTCAGGACCTAGTTGGAGAGATTCCCCTGATGCTGCGCCCACTGGAACTTCATGTCCCACTGCAGAGCCCGCATAAGCCATCTGGCATGTGCAAGATCTCTTTTCCATAACACTGTACAACGATTGGCACAAACTCGGCTCCCCCTGTAAGTCACTAGTAAGTGGTAACCCGGTACCTAGGGCATGGATACTGAAGAGCGTCATCTGGATCTGCAGCACTGGCTGTGCCCCTACAGGGCCCCCTCACCAAGGCTATGCACTCTGCCATTGCAGGATGCGTGTCTTGGTGCAGAAAAAGCCGAAGAGTAGACATGGCACACAGCCCTGTGTGCCATGCCACCCATACACTGCATGTGATATAGGTAATTCACTCCTATGGCAGGCCTTTAGCCCTAAGGCAGGGTGCACTATATCCTATGAGTGGGAATATCCGCATTAACAGTTATGCCCCTACAATGACCAGTATATTCTGTGGTGTTGCAAGTGAACAGGAAAGCCATAAAGATTACATGGGCTGGATACTTGTCAACACGTGTTTCCTAGCTCCATGATGGCTTCACTGATGTCTAAGATGTTGATGCCAGTGTTTGATTTATTAATAAATTCACACAAGATACAGATTTAGGGGGTCCCTTGAAATGTAACCAAACACTATTGGGTCTCTGGCTGTTTTTCACCAGCCTGCCACCACCAGCCCTGTTTCTATTCTCATAGGGTGAAAGCCAGCGCTCTCCGAGGATAAAAACAATACCTGCTCTGGGCGGAGTGCTTCACACCTCCTCCAGGACAGGATGGCTTTCCCAGGCATGAAGCTTCAAAGACAATGTCACCTTTGAAATCCTACCCAGGAACCCCCAGATAGTGGGGGAGGCCAAGCACCCTCTCCACTTTTGGCAGGAAAAAGGCAGGTATATTAGTTAGATGAGGAGGAGAGACCACCCTCCCCCAGCCTGCACCACCCCCTAGTGCATGGCAGGTGAGGTGAACCCCTCTCATTAAATTCCACCACCTTGACATGGTGAAAAAACCTCTAATAAGGGCTAACGTTGTGCCTCTTCACACAGGAAGAGGTCACTAAAGGGTGTAAACACACTAAAGGTTGATAGCCCATTGGCAATTACCTGCCTCTCCTTGTAATGCCCCTAAATTTAGTATTTAAGTGACTCCCCAAGACCTGAACCTAGGATGGTTCAGACGAAAGAAGAAGACCAGGACAAAGAAGACCCGCTTCACGAGAACTGAAGCCCTGCTGCAGAAGAAAAATGCTGCAAACCTTGTTAGCTGCAAGGACTAGTCAATAGCTGCTTGCTGGGTCGTTCTGAACCTGCAAGGACTCAAAGAACCCCAGAGCACCTACAACTTTTGAGACAACGATCCCGTGAAGTCCAGTTTGTTGACTTGCTACTACCTGATGACCTTGACGCAGCACTGATGCAAGAAGAGGTACAACAGCTCTGGAGGGTCGGTTCTGCCTCTCCACCAAGTTTGGAGGCACCAGGAGCAACGGCGTACCAATACCAAAGAATCGACTAACCAGCTCTGCTCCCATGGTCCCCAGGCCCTTACGACGTCCTTCCTCTAAGGAGACGTTCTGAACTTCTCCTACTGAAACTTTGGACCTGGGCTCGACATCAACCTAAGACGAGAAGGTGAACTTCGTGAAAGCATTGCCTGACTTTATTCATTTTTCCTCTTTTTCCCCACTGATTCCTATGGTGTGCAATTGAGCACAAGTGATATATTTTCTGAACTTTGAAAAATCGCAACTCTGAAAGTACTTACCTTTGAGCTGTGTTCTTGGTCTTAAATTTCTTTTATTAAAAAATTACTTTCTATTTACAAATTGATCTCGGATTTATTCTCGAGTGTGTGTCTCATTTATTGCCTCGGAGTTGAAAAAAACGCTTAGCACTACCCTCTGATAAGGTTAACTGCTCGCCCACACTACCACAAAGAGAGCATTAGAATTATTTGCTTTTACATCTGTGTGCCTTTTAGAGATACTATGGACTCTACACAGTCTACATCTTTTTAGTACACTATATAGGGTGCCAGCTTCCTACAGTGGTGAACAGACAGAACCATAAACCGCACATTGAGCCGGTGGGAGGCGGATGGGAATGTGAAAGTTAGCATCCTACAATTCCAACGCTACCATCCAGTCTCATGAATCCAGGGCAGACAAGACCCGAGCTAACGTAAGCATTTTGAATTTTTGAGGAAGAGACAGAGTTCAGAGACATAGGATAGGATAAAGGCCCTTGTCTATTTTGGCAACCAGAAAGTAGCAGGAATAACAACCACAGTTTACTTCTGGCAGAAGAACCCTCTCTAAAGGCTCTCTTGACCAAGAGAGTCGAGACCTCCTTGTGGAGAAAGGACAGATGATCCTCCGTCAGCCGGTCATGAGATGGTGACATGGCCGGAGAGGTAGGTTTGAAGGGGAGGGAGTAGCCACCTGGTACAATCTGCAAAATCCACCTGTCTGATGTTATGGACTGCCAGTAGGGCAGACGATGGGAAATGATGCCACTGATACCATGGGGATAAAGGGGCAGACTAGGAGGGTTTGGAGGCTGTTGCAGTAGAGGAAGTGGCGGACCGGTGGCCACCGGACCCACAAGGTTTGCGGGTACTGCAGCTTCGGCCACGCCGAGACTGGTGTTGTTGGGTGCCACAGTGGCTGGGTGGGAATTATCATAGCTGGGAAACTCTTCCGTAACCACAAAAGGAAAAAAAGGCAGATTGAGTTGGACGTGTGGCAGCGGAGAGGTCTAAGGACCTGGTCATTGCACAAGAATCCTTAAAGCGCTTGAGCGCCGAATCTGCCTTGTCTCCGAAGAGATGGGTGCCATCAAAGGCCCGGCGTGTCGCATAGAGGCCACGGTCATGGAAACTGTTCTACACAGTAAGTCGGTTGTGTCAAATCCGCATTGAATAGTGAACTTTGCTGCATCCCTCTCATCGGTGACAGCTTAGGAGAGTACAGCCCGGGCCACCTCCGGGACCTGTGGCAGTACTTGCAAACCGTATCCCACAAAGTGTGGTAATAACGACTCAAAAGGCATGCGGTGTTCACGAACAACAATGCCGGGCTGGGGGAAGAAAACATCTTCTCCCCAAATGAGTCCAGCCTCTTGGATCGGTAGGGAAAGTTCCTTGGGTGGTGGAGGCTTGGACCACCAAACTCTCAGGGGGAGTAAGGGTTTCGATGTGGAGACTCCCGGCGGCAGCGCCTCTGTTAAAAGATTAGTCTTGACTGCCACCTTGGGTAGCTGAAGGTCAAGAACCTCAGCAGCACCTTGCACCACCATTGCTTAAGAGGCTCCCTTATCTGTAGCCACAGTAGGGTGAGAAAGCAGACTAGACGTATCCAGGCTGCTGGCCTCACCCAAGTCCTCACACCAGTTCACACACTGTTTTTGCTCATCTGGCTGGTATTCTACAGACTCAATTGACCTCCTCCCAGTCTTCCCCAAGGCCTAGCCGATTAAAAAAAGGCCCAGGCTCCGTTCTAGGAGGCAAGGCTCCTTATAGCGTCTCAGTCGGTATCGGGCAACATTCCTCTGCATCGGGGATGGTGCTAGCGGCGGACGTCAGGACCGGTGAAGGTTGAGATGGCATCAGCGGCGTTAGTTCTGATCCAGGAATGGATCCCTGAGGCCTCACCGGGGCCGGAGCTGCCGGCGCGCAGCCAGATGGGGCCCCTTCCGACCCAGCGTGGCACGAAGACGCGCCGACTGGGTCGGGTTGCCGAAATATGAGGCCCATGGCCTAATAGAACTCTTTCAGTTGGGTGAGGCTCACTCTGACCTATGGAAATTCGGGGAGGCGCAGAGTTGGCGCAGGTCCTAGGGAACAAGGCCTAAAACGCCAAGGCATCCCTCGTCTCACCAGCTGACTGCTGTTCATTTGGGGCCTCCTACCTTTGCGTCTTGAGGACTTTGAATGGGACGAGGAGGACTTTAGACTCCGCTAACGACCCCAGGACCTTCCCCTGGACCGAAAACTCAACTATTGTGAAGTCGCATGCCAGGTCGCAAGCAGCTTACAGGGACCTCTCCCTTAAAGCCTTCGGAGCCATGGCCTGGCAATCGGAGCACGACTTGGTGTCTCGGTCGTACTCCAGACACCTAAGACAAACGAGGTACGGTGTGTCACAGACATCTGTCTAAGACGGACTCCGCAGGGCTTAAAACCTGACTTGCAGGAAGACAACTTCGACACATCAGGAGGAGAATCTCAAAAATAGTCAACAAAACATCAAAAAAAGCCTGTCAAAAAACGACAAAGAGGTAGTTATTTTCTGGATCAGCACTAGCTGGCACGAAAAGAAAAGAAACAGTGTCAGCGAGACTGTGTAGTGCCTATATAGGTACTGCGATGTCACTTCCTACGTAGACAACACCAATGATGGACGCGGAGCCGATTGATGTCAACTACTGGCGCGCAGGTACTACTGAAGGAAAATCTTCTAATGCCTGGGGAAATTCAAAAGGTAAGAAATCTGCAGCTAGAAGTCTCTATCAGATTTTACATTCACTGAATGCGAACATTAATTTTAAACAGACCCTGTTCCTTAAACCTGCTGGGGCTGATCTCAAATATAAAGGTTGCAAATCAGTAAATCACATTGGGGTGAGCATGTAGTGTAAACAGGATATGTCCAAATTATGACGTTGGTACAAGATAAATGGTTTGTGACTGAAAATGCAGTAGAAAAGTGTTGTTAAATTCCATTGCAATTTGGTAGGAGTGGAGGCTCTTTCATGCACTCTTCTCCTAGTGGATTGCAATCAGTTGCAAACAGCATTTGGTTAATCAGAAAGTGATATTAAACTAACAATGTGCCTTTGCACATTGCGACTTCCCTTTTTATAATCATAAAGCATGTGATTTTTTGAATCCCAAGCTATGTGACTGCAAAAAAGCCTTAGTTCGCCGAGCCCTAGATTAGGATATTTTCAAAAAGAAAATGTTACCTACCAGTAGACATCTGTTCTTGGCATGTAGAGCTGTAGAGTCAAATGCTGTGCATAGATTGCCATCTTGTGTTGGGTCAGGATGTTTACAGTTTGTTTTCTTTCGAAGAAGTCTTTCCAGTCATGGGACCGGTGACTCCTCCTTTCGGTGATAGGGCGCATGGGCATCGACTCCATTGTTAGATTTTTTGCCCTCATAGGGTGCGAATGGAGTTAGTAGTGTATAAAGAGATGAGCATGCGTATGTATGTAATAAGTATTGAAAACATTTTTTTTCATCTGCAACAGGTATAGGTACTCGGGGAGGCGGGTGGGCACATGTAACTCTACATGCCAAGAACAGATGTCTACTGGTAAGTAACATCTTCAGTTCAAGGAATGCGAGCTGTAGATCACATTCTGTGCGTAGACTATACAGCAGTTGCTCCCAAAACGGTGGTTAACCTGTAGCTGTTGCAGTTGTCTGAAATAATGTTTTGAGTACGGCTTGGCTTGGCTTTCATTAGCCTGTTGTCTGGCTAACACATCTATACAGTAGTGTTTAGTAAATGTGTGTAGAGTAGACCATGTTGCAGCTTTACAGATATCTGCAATGGGAATGTTGCCTAAAAAAGCCATAGTAGCCCCCTATTTGCGTGTGGAATGAGCTCTAGGGGGTGTAGGTAAAGTTCCTTTTGCTTTAGCATAACAAATTTGGATACATCCATCTTGCAATGCCAGACTTTGAAATTGCATTGCCTTTATGTGGTGGTGCAAAAGTAACAAATAGTTGCTTGGTGTTACGAAATGGTTTTGTCCTATCAATATAGTAAAGTAATGCTCTTTTAACGTCTGTGTGAAGAGCTCTTTCTGCCACTAAATCTGGAATACGGGCAATGCTACAGAATGGTTCAAATGAAAGGCAGAAACTACTTTAGATAGAAATTTTGGGTTGGCTCTAAGAACCACTTTGTCATTGTGCAAGAGAAAAAAAAAATGTTTTTATTGAAATGCCTGTAGCTCACCAGCTCTCCTCAGTGATGTAATGGCTACCAGGAAAGCAACTTTCTATGTGACAAATTGCAGTTCACATTTGTGCAAAGGTTCAAATGGTGGACCGATTAACCTGGTAAGGACAATATTTAGATTCCACGTTGGTGCTGGCGAGATACTTGGTGGAATCACTCTTTTTAGTCCTTCCATGAATGCTATAATCACGGGGACTCTGAAAGAGAAAGATGCTGTCCGTCTGCAGATATGCAGCAATAGCAGCTAGATGTAACCGTATAGATGTGTATGCTAAATTTCAGCGTTGTAAATGGAGTAACATATGATGTTTTGTACTGAAGCATCAAGTGGGTTAATGTGGTTGTTTTTGTAGTATATTACAAATCGCTTCCATTTGTCTGCATAGCAAGCCCTAGAGGTAGGTCTTCTAGCTTCTTTAATGATGTTCATACAGTCTGGTGGGAGGTTTAGATAACCAAACTTTGTTTTGAAGAGCTAGACCGCAAAATTGAGCTCCTTCGGATTTGGATGCCGTATGTCTCCATGGTACTGAATGAGGAGACTGGGCGTGAGGAGTAGCTTTTGACGTGGTACTACCGACAGTTCTAGCAGGGTTGTGAACCATGGCTGCCAAGCCCAAGTAGGAGCAAGCAGTAACAGAGTCAGGGGTGCTTGCCTGAACCTCCGAACCACTAACGAAAGGAGTGGGAGAGGCGGAAAAGCGCAAGTAAACCTCCCCGACCAGTTCATCCATAGGGCATTGCCTATGAATTGTGGATACCTGGCAGCTAAGCTTGGACATTTTGCGTTGAGGTGAGTCGCAAACATATCTATTTCCGGAAACCCCCATATTTGGAAGAACAGAAGTAGAACTTGAGGATGAAGTTCCCACTCGTGGATCTGTTGCTTTAGTCTGCTGAGCAGGTCTGCTATTTGATCGCTTTCTCCTGTTAGGTGTTCTGACATGAGATAGATCTTTTGAGGAATGGCCCACCTCCAAATAGTCTGTGCAATACGTGACAGAGAGTGTGTCCAACCCTGTTTTTGTAAATCGTACATTGCTGTCATGCTGTCTGTACGAATCAAGACAGCTTTCCTCCTGAGGTGGGTCTGAAAAGCTTTCTGTGCTAGGAAAATTGAAAGCAATTCTAGGTGATTAATATGCAGCTGCTTCTGTTAGCGACTCAACAGTCCTTGAACGGTTAGAGTCTGGAGATGTGCTCCCCAACCTGTTAGCGATGCGTCTGCTGTTAGGATCGTCTGTGGAATCAGGTCAATAAATGTCCGCCTCTTGGACAAGTTCTGTGGATTCCACCATTGCAGAGAGTGATGGGTGCGGCCAGCCACCAACACAAGATCTTTCGGTTGACTCTGTGACTGATTCCATTGACAAGCTAAACATTCTAGAAGGGGTCACATCTGGAGTCTTGCAAATGGGACTATTGTGATGGATGACGCCATAATTTCCTATCAATTGCATGAACACTCTTGCAGGAAGCGCTTGGTTGGCTTGGAATTGGGAGACTAGGTCTTGAATATTGTGTATTCTGGTCGCAGTTGGAAATGCTAGAGCTTTTTGAGCATCTACATTTGCCGCCAAGAATGACTGCGACGTGGAAGGCTGCAGATGTAATTTCGCCAGATTGACTGTGAAGCCCAGACTGTTTAACAGTTGTAGCGTAGTCTGTGTGTGCAGGAGACACCTTTGGTGGGAGTTGGCTTTGATGAGCCAGTCGTCCAGATACGGGAAGACATGCATTTTTTGTCTCCCGAGATGAGCTGCTACTACTGCCAGACATTTGGTAAAAACTCTGGGAGCAGTGGCGACTCCGAAAGGTAGCACCTTGAACTGGTAGTGATGACCTGCTACCACAAACCTCAGATATTTGCGATGACCGGGATGGATGGGGATGTGGAAGTATGCGTCCTTTAATGCCAGAGTGGACATGTTATAGCTGCGAAGTACTTGTTGGAGAGGGACCATATGGAAGTGGTCGGAATGAATATAGAGGTTTAAGTCTCCGAGGTCCAAAATAGGCCTGTGTGATCCGTCCTTCTTGGGAGTAAAGGGAATAGATGCCTGTCCCTTGATATTTTAATGGGACTGGCTCTATTCTCCATAAGAGATAGAACCTCTTGTTTTACCAGGTGAAGGTGTTCTGGATACAGTTTGTGTGCTCTTGGTGGAATGTTTGGAGGGTTGTTGGTAAGCTCCAGGCAAGAACCAGATTGGATCATTTGTAATGCACATTTGTCTTATGTGATGGTATTCCAGACTAGGAGAAATTGAGTAAGACGTCCCCCGACAGGAGTAGAATGGTCTGGGGGTAGCGCTAAAAAGTCACTGTTTGGTATTTGCGGGGGAAGTGCGTGTTGAGTTGACTCTACCTCTCCCTCTCCCTTTCCGTTGTTTCCTCTAAATCCACCTCTGAAATATGCTCTTGAGGAGGGTGATTGACTGTTGCCCTTGTAAGAAGAGGAGGGATTTCCTGTTGATATACTCTTGGAGCCTGCCCTATAATAGGAGCGACAAAAGGAGCCTCTACCTGAAGGTGATTGTAAAGCTCCCATGGACTTAGCGACCTCGGTGTCCTTTTTTAGGTCTCGCCTGAGCCTGCGCACATGTTGTGAGGGGAGTATACTGTGGTGAACAAAAGTGCGGAAGAATAGTACTATGAGAGGAAACCTGGGGAGGTGAAGTAGCCAATGCTTTGTGACCGGAAGCCACATGTTCCGCTTGAGTGTGCTATGGGACCAGTCGTAACTGTGTAAGAATGGGACATTTCAACAGATGCTTGTACTGGAGGCAGAGTCCATCCGTGTGAGGTGTTGTTTTACCTATATATACTGTGGGATAGGCCTAATGGTACAGGCGGCAGAGTACAATGATGATCGTCTTTTTGTGACTGCATATTGCGTTTGGACGGGAGGATCTGATGTGGCTTCAGTAGGAATGTAAGTGTGGGATGAGAGTTGTGTTTTGTGGGGGCTTTCTGATCCCGACTTCTTTTTGCGTGGTCTTGGTATATGGAAGTGAACTTGTATTGGGGCGGTAGAACTGGACTGTACTGGTATTTGAATGTAGTGTTGACAGACGTTTCAGTCTGCAAGGACTAGAGGATGTCATCACTGTGTGCAGGGCGCCTTCTGTCTGATGTTTGTGCAGCTTCCAGAGGTTTGGCGAGATGTTCAGATTTAGATGCTTTCCTCTGTCTGGCACTTCTTCATGTTAGCTTGGCTAGCTCATGTGACAGGTGGCTGTTGGGCATCGTGGAGTGCTGGGCTGCACTTGTGTGTGCGCAGGAGAGAGGGATTGAGTGTATTGTCCTTGTGGGCAGGTGTGTGTGAATTATGGAAGAACGGAGAAGGTGTTGAGAGAGTTTGTCCTGTAATTTTTTTTCATTGTTGCATTAGTTTGAGGATTTTCCTGTGCTTAAGCAAACAGGATGATGCAGTAACGTGGGCTTGTCTGGTCTGCCCTGTGCGTCAGGAAAGGGGACGATATAGTAACGTGATGTGTCTGTATGCATGGCCCGAGTGGGCAAGCTGCAAAAAGTGGAGTGTGGATGCTGTGAGAAAGCGCGGATGCATGGAATGTTGCTGTGTGTGTTTTAGGTAAAGGCGGGGGGAGGGGAGGAGGAAACGAATTTCAGTAGTAAACATACATTGAAGCAGTGGAAGGGTTTATGGAGTTGAGCTGAAGGGGTCTGGCATATGGTATTCTCTTCAGTAAGTGGCTACTACACATACGAAAGAGGTCACATACAAAGCACTAATGAACAGTGCACTTCCTTACCTGGAAAACTGAACCGTCCCAGAGGTCACCATAACACAAGGAACAATGAAACCAGACTAAAACGGTGCAGGTGCAAAAAATGAAGACAAAACCCCATGGAGGCAAGACTTCTTCAGCTCCGTGCCTACAGTATCAGGGCTCGAAAAATCATAAAAAATGCACTAGACCTGCAGGTCTAGTAACCTACAAAATCTCGTCGACCCAACGGAAATGCACTTTACCTCTAATCTGAAAGCTGAGCAAATGTGACAAGTTAACGAGATTTAAAAGCATTTTTATTGCTCATTTAGTTTGTGAGCAATAAAGATGCCTTTAAATCTTGCTATCTTGTCACATTTCCCCTGTTTTCAGAGGCAGAGGTCAAGTGTCAGTTTGTATTCCTACTCGCCAGTAAGGGCGAGTAGGATCTAAAAATAGCTCGTCCTGAATTAATCTGACTCGCAAATGCGAGCGGTCAAGTGAATTTTTCGAGCCCTGAGTATTCAGTTCTTTGGTTTAGTGTGTAAAATCATGATGACAAGGAAAGTTATGGCACAGAGGTCCTTCTAATACAGCCATTAGTAAAGAGGTTCACACCTCTCTATAGTGCTACTTACGTAGATTAACTAGTTCGACACCGAATATCGCCCCAGAGTTATCAACACAAGTATCCATGACTGTGCAATACAAACTACAAAGAGACATACATGTGTCAAGTAAAGAAGATTCAAACAAATAACTTGCGGGAGCTTGTATCATATTAGACACTGTGGTTCCAGAAACAGAGTTTGAAATGTACAATACACACCTGCTTAAACTTTCCTCTAACCTTCTCCAGGTTCTCCTGCAGTTTATCATTGGTGGGGTCCTCCCAAGGGCAGGCTTTAATGATTCCTTCCAACGAATCCAGAACCTTCAACTTTTTGCTATAGGAGGAAGAAAAAAGTAACTTCTACATATATGCAAAGTAAGATGGAAAGGGTAATTCGCTCCACATCTGTAGATATTCATACTTCGTGACCTGCTATTTGTGATGCGCATAATCACTAAACAGCCACAGGGGCTAAAGGGGTTGTTGGGTGCTATTATTTTGTGAGTTTCCAGGTGATGGACGTAGAGGCAGGCTACACTTGGTGCAAAAGTGCTGCCCATGCTGGTCCCGTGCTGTTGGAGGTATAACGTATCTCCAAACAGGAAGACATTCTTGGTGAGGGCCCACTTGCAGCATTCCAAGACCATATTACTGGGTGTTTGGTAGGTCCATTCTTCTTCAAACAGGACACACAATACCAGCACCCCCTTTAGGAACAATATAAAACTATGGAAAAGGTATATTGACAATGTACGAGTGGTCTGGGAGGGCGAGGAACACAAATCACAAGATTTCCTACTCTGGCTCAACACACAAGACGAGTTCCTCAAGTTCACATGCACCCTGAGTAAGAAAGAACTGGTCTTCTTGGACCTGAATATCATAGTAGATGGGCACAACACAAAAGAAAGCTACAGAGAAGAATTGCCTTTTACTCTACAACAGTTTTCACCCCTGCCATCTAAGGGAGAACCTTCCCTTTGGGCAGTTCCTAAGAGTAAGGAGGAACTGTTCAGAATTACGAGACTACAAAGAGCAGGCAGACCGCCACGCTGAAAAACTGTTCATGCGAAAATACCCTAGGAGAAGTGTCAACAGCCAATAAGAAGGCCAGGAACAATAACCGAGATCCCTCCTTGAGCCTCAAAGCAGAAAAGAGAAGGAGGAAAGGCCTATTTGTATAATAACCTACAATATAGCAGCAAATGCTGTTTCTAAGATCATTAACAAGCATTGGCGAATACTCAACAGTGGTGCTTTGACAATACCACGCCCTATGTTCTCACATAAGAGAGCCAAAAGTTTAAAAGACATTCTGGTTCACACATGTCCACAGAAACATCAAATCCCAAGAATAAACTCACAGAGGACCATGGCCCCTATAACAGGCCACTATCCCTGTGGGAACTGTAGCGTTTGCCATTTAACAGAACCTACAAAAATTATCACACTCAACGATAAGATCACATGGCAGGTTAGGAAATTCACAAATTGTAATACAGAGAGGGTTGTCTATATGATTACGTGCCCTTGTGGCCTTAAGTATATTGGGATGACCATAAGAAAGGTCAAGACCAGAATCTGTGAACATAGGAGTAATATACGTTGCGAGAGGTCAACTACTAAGATGTCCGCACATTTTTATAGAAATGAAACATACAGTCCAAGATTTCAAATGGGTTGTACTGGAATCAATGGAACATCATGATTCGGTAGAAACCAAGCTCTACGAAAAAGAACAATGTTGGGTTTTTAGATTGAGGACACATATGGAGGGTCTGAACGACAATATACCATGGAATAGCTTCATTAGATAAACACCATACCACAAAGAGTCTACCACTGGAAACACCTGACTAAGAGCATAATTTACGAGACCAGATTTTCCAATGTATGTGGTTGTGGTCTGTAAACGGCACTGCTTCACCCACAAACATTGGGTGTTTCCCACCCTATTGAAGATGAGGCCTTAAGGAGCCTCCACAAAGTTGACTGCAATATCCAGAACAGATACACGTTTTCGTACGTGACACATTACCTCAGTGATAAAGTTTTTTCTGAGGTGCTCCCCACCGCAAACAAGAAACAGACAAATCTTTTAGGTACATGACTGCCTGTAAACAACATCTCTTTTGACTCCTTGTAAATACATGACCTTCTGTAAAAAGTCATTTTTATTGGCACACCGACAAGAATACGTGTTTATAAACACACAAACAATCTTTGTAAGAGTTGAGAACCTTTTTGCTCAAAAACTAGGTTGGTAAACAACCTGCTGTTTTTTTCCTCACAAACAATGCCCCAACCCCCCTTTTTGAGGCATAATCAGCAACAAGCAACGACAATGCCGTTAACCAAAATTTGATACGTTTTTGAATGTTAACAATTTGACCATAGCCGTAACTTTTTTCACACAGCCCATGGCAGCACGTGTACACGGGTCTTTTTAATCAACTTCTGCAGCGGGACCCGAGCGGCGGCAAACCATTAGGTAATGTGGAGGAGTGCGGCTGAGACAAGGTGAGTGCTTAACAAGCCCCTAAACACAACGACTCGCTGATCTCAAGCAAGCGATCGTATTCCTTAGTAATACCAATAACTTTAAACCATTTTCCCGCCACAGTGTAAAACTAGAAGCTGAACTCCCCGCCGGTGAAACCATGAAGAGCGCCCTTCATTGACAATATGTACGTGACTTCTCTGTGTGTATGTGTGTGTTTTGGGTAATGCTAACAGATACCATTTTTCTACAGCCCTTGACTAGGGATTCACTCTATATAACGAAATAGGAGTGCAACTGACATCTCATGTGTGTTTCTTTTAAATGTAGTAACCACCTTTCCTCACAACAAGTGTCACGGGCAACCGCAAACTAGTGTGCAACAAGTCACTAAAGGATTGTTATTTCCTTTACCTAGGAGGGGCACTCATGGTTGAACGGCGGAATATTTCAGCCCTTCCTGGTATGGCAGAGCTGACATGGGAACAGATAAGAATTGTTTTTTTTTACCCTTTTTCCTTCAGAAATTAACAATGCAAAGACCAGGTTGTATGAAATAATTGTACATCTGAGCGTGCACGTGCGATTGTGGCACTTTGCTGTTTGTTTTCATTGCAAGCTGAAATTAGAAAACAACTAAAGGAGTGGAACTCGTTTTGTGAAAATTACTGTACTAAGTCCTGAAGAATAGGCGAAAGCTGTAGGCTAGAAACATGTCGACTGCAGGGGTGGGGGAATCATATCGCCCGATGCCCAAACAATGTTGTTTTTATTCGTGGGCAAGAAGATTTAATCTCAGTTTTGTCCGACGGACATGTAGACATTAAATCACGTAAAGAAAATAGGCTCTGGGCACTCTGGAGCTCACAGCCAATCATACAAGCTTGCCAAGAGCCTTTGGAGGCCTCTGATTGGCTAGCAGCCCATGACTTCACTGGGCTCTAGCCAGTGATTGGCTGGGGAGTGAATCGTCACTCAGTCTCGGCAAGCAGTCGAACTTCGGGACCGCTGAGGTCAAATTAAGCACTGCCACAGCGCCCGCTACCACTGCTAGTGTTATTTTGCCCAGCGTGCATACAAATTGCACTGAAATATTGTAATAGAACTTGTCTGCCTGATGACGGACCGTCTCTAATGCGGCGTCACTGTGGCTGCAGAAAGTGCGGGCTCTCATCGCTGCTATTGCCGACTGCGCACGTTTCTATTGGTATGCAGAGTGGATTAAAATTCCCTTTCATACCAGATGTCTGACACAGATTTGGCAATTTCTCTCACAAATGGGCGATATCTATCCCATTTGTGTGAGAAAATGCTCAATTGGCCAGTGCCTATATTTCGGGCTTAATTTAGCCCGTTGTGCGCATTTTTTTTTAAGCTGCAGCGGTGCCTCAGCGTAGTCGCTGTAGTTTATCTACATTGGCATAATAAAGTTAACTGCAGGTGTGTGCTTATTTGGTACGGAAGGGCGCTGCCTAACTAAGTGTAAGGAGCAACTGTCACAGTGAGCCACACATGGTTTTACTTTAATCTTGCAACTTCAGCCGCGCCACGTTCCAACCAGCAGAGAATGCCTAAGGCGGGTCTCAGGGAGGCACCTGATGTACCTAGAGTCTAGCAGAAACCTTGGTTTTCATTCTGAAGACTACAATGATCGCCTTAATATTGTATCGGCGTCTGCCAGAATAATATCCCCTCTGCAGGCTCTGCATAGATTCACATATCATTTGATATTTCTCGTGCAGTTGCCAATAGTGCTGCAGTGAGAGATAAATAAACGTGTCCTTGTAGTAATGTAACTGGCGCTCATCTAAAGCGCTCCAATATTTTCAGGTCGTGTGTGCGCTATTAATCTTTTATTAGAAATACGCTCTCCGTGACAGTCTCACTCTCAAGGTCATATGCAAGCGTAGTCAAGTCTTAAAATAAACTCGGGCTAGAATATTGGAAACAAGTGAAATTGGGAGGTGGTGAGGATGATATGAAAGGTACTACCATTAAAGAAGAAGAGAAAATGCTGATTTCACTTGGCAGGAGTTCAATTCTGGTGGTGTGTTCATTTGGTATATGCTAGTTTATACAAATAGATATGCAGAGTTCTGCCAATGAACACAACTAGATCACTCTTGACTGTGCTTGAGTGAAACAGGGGGGGGGGGTGGGTTCGGGCATCTATGGATAGCTGTGCAATGCACTTCAGTTTGGCTCAAATAGCTGCAAATGCACGTTCACGTTATATTATTTAATCATAGTGCAGGATTCTTTTGGTCATTGTATCTCTACAGTCTTACTTGAATCTTAGGTTTGTGATGACTGTCCGTTATTTGTGATATGTCTGCATGCTCTGGGATAGTCCAGTATTCTAGATAGGTGTGGCTGTTGGCGACAGATGTTCATTTTTAGTGATGATGATTTTTTTTTTTAAGCAGTGAGTTAAGTGAGTACTGGTTGCAATTAGTTGTGACATTGTGCAACATCCTGTTTGAGTGCTGAGTTTATTTACAGTAATTATCTGCTATTTGTGATGTTGCAGAATTCTTGACGGTCCGGAACTATTTAGATAGGCTTTGTGAAAGAGAACCTGGCTTGATAAATTAAAAAAATTGCTTCCATGCTTAAATTGTGTGATCTTAGGCAAATATTTTATTTCACCAAAACTAACATTTTCTTCATAATTAAGGCTCCCTACTTTAAGTTTTTACTGATTTTTACAGATAATAACAGACCGAAAACCGTTTATTTTCTTATCTGTATTTATTTTTAAATGTGAATAAAAACGGAAATTGGGTGCTTTTTGAGGGATTCTAAATACACTGACTTTTTCATTATTGCCAAGCCAATAACTATGTGGATTGATAGGTCAGGGGGTTAAAAGGAATTTTAGCAAAGAGGCTTAAACAGCAGTAGATATGCGCAAGGCGGATACTGAAATGTGCATATTTTCACATAAGTGCATTGATTTATCTTCTGCATGTGTTCATATCACTGAAACCTGGCAGGCATTAAAGCGTGACTGCATATTTATTGGTTTAAGAAATGCGGAAATATACCAGTTTCAGCTTTGTTTTTTTCACAAAACTCATAATAAATATGGATAAATACAGATAAAGTTGACAAAAAATAAATATGGATATATACAGACGGAAATGTCCCAAAAATAAATACCATAAAACCGGGAACCCAATTCATAAGAATGGAAGCACTATTGCATGCTGCGTATAGAATACCAGCTGATCGTAGGACACATTTGAAGTGAGCCCATGGCATATTTCAGTTATATCAGTTCCTACCTTTTTCCAACGCTGTTGTAAATTCCGTTTGAAGTAGACTACTGCTATTTCATGGCATTCCTGTGGACTCTCTTTCAACAATGGTTCTTTCTTAAACTTTGCCCAGGGGGAAAAACACATTTTATGGTGCTTAATTTGCAGCAGTTAAAAAAAAATATATATATATGGGGTGTAATTTGGTTCTTATACACTCTTCCCTTCCATTTTCTTTCTTTCCGTTTTACCTCCTTCATTTTTCCTTCTTTCTTTTCTGCATTTCCTGTTTTTCTTCCCTTTTGTCTTTCCTTTATTTTCTTTCTTAATTACATTCCTTCATTCTTTATATAAATTTTTGTTTCCTTTCTTTTTGCCCCTTATTTCCTTACTTTTACCTTTCGGTTCATTCTTTCCTTTATTATCCATAATCTTTCTTAAGCTGTCAATTACATGTTATTTCTTTTTTTGAAAATTTTATTAGGCAACTTCATTGCGTGCAATATATACAAAACAAAATTTACATATTTTTTAGAATAGAGTACAGAAAATAATAATCTGAGGCTTAGATAACTCACAAATAAATAGTACATTTCAATTAATCTGAACAATAACAGAAAAATCAGAAGAACAAAAAAACAAAAAAATCTAAACTAAAACCTGTCTTTCCAGGAGGTGATTGGCATCCAGATTTAAGCACCACGTTGTCTAGCCTTTTTGCCTTTGACTTCATAAATTGCCATTTCTTGGTTTGCTATTCCCAAAAAGCGAGTTATCCAAACTTGGAAATTAGGAGGATCTATGTCCTTCCATCTGGTAGCCAATATTATTCTATATACTGCCATGCCCAAAAACAAACATAGCTCTTCCTCCTTACTATGACTCAGAGTATTGTCATACCCTAACAAAAATAAAGTAGGAGACATTTGGACCTTGTGGCCGAAAACTTCTTCCCAAAAGTCTGATATTTTAGTTTTAAACAAAGTCAGTTTACTGCATTCAGAAAACATATGTATTAGATGTGCCGTGCCCATCCCACACCGAGGACATTTATCGTCTGTTCGTTTCCCCCATGAGAACAGTTTTGCCGGTGTGAAATATAGGTTGTATACGGTCTTATAGAATTGTGCTTTAAGAGTTGCTGTTAAAAAGATCTTGTCAGCAAGGGAGAGAATCTTATCCAAATCCACATTTGGATTATTCAATTTAGATGCCCAGCATGATTCTGTTCTTTCCATGTCATCTTGACATTGTTCCATCAACAACCGATATAATATACTTATACTAGGTTTTTTCCCTCCGCGAATAGATTCAAGAATAGAAACAGTCTTCATTGAAATTTGTGAAAACTTCGCGGAGAGAATGGAGTTTATTTGAATATATTTAAAAAGATCGGAAGTCGGGATACTAAATTTAAGCTGAAGGTTGGAGAATCTCGTACTAGGTGGAGCATCTAAGAAATCCCCCACGGATAGTAACCCAAGGGCCTCCCATCTTTTAGCAATCCATAATCTTTCTTAAGCTGTCAATTACATGTTATTTCTAATGTTTATCTTTTTTTTCTTCAATGGTAACATGGGTGGTTGGTAGATTTGAATCACCTTTATCTAAACTTGTACTTTTCCAAAGCTCAAATCCTTGTTCTTACCTTATCATTATTTAGAAATGATTAGACATTATAATCATTAAGCACTATTATGTACAAATAACGTTTTAATGAAGTTTTAAAATTAAAAATATTTATAGTGGTCTCATTTCCTCTTCTTGCAACAACGATGATGACACATGCTCGCCCTTAAATATGAGGATTTAATGAATTCTATTATAGATATTTGAGTATCATACCGATAACCCTATATCTTGAAGGTCAAAATTCAAGGTTTGTTCTTACCCTTACTCTTTTGCATGATGTTTCTCCAGTTTTCTTAATTATCACTTATGGTGTTGATTATCTGGTAGCCACTTTTTTTTTTAAGCTAGAAAAATAGGCGAATCAGGACCTCTTTAATACGGTTACAATGCAATAATGCATCTTCTCTTCGTGGACATCTAAACCCTACCAGGCTTTGACCCTCAAATATGTTTAACTAATACATGTTGCTTGGCGCCAATAGAACGTTTTTTTCAGATAACCTTCATGTTAATGTATTTGTTTGTCGGGTTTTTTATTCTTCCACACAATCCTCTTCGTTTTTTTAATGCTAATATATATACATACATACATATACACACATACATACATACTTAATATACTGGCGGTCGCCAGTAGATAGTTAGGATCTATTTTCCATAGGAAATCCGCAACATTCTATTTGGAATAACGTTGGCGCCGATTGACGAATCTTCGCAAATTTTTTAAAACTTTTGGCCAGCTCCACTCCGCTCCTACCCTGAAAGTTTTGTGGTGATTCGTCAAGCGGGGGCCGAAAAAAAAGGGAGGTCCCAAAACACGTTTTCCCCATGCAATTTCCCATAGGATCTGTTGTCGCAGTTACAGCCCGAACTGCTGAACGGAATTACACCAAATTTGGCAGAGAGGTAGTCCTCAGTTCAGACTCGTGCCTTTTGCTCAAATGGTGTAAATCCGTTCAGTAGTTCCTGAGAAAATTAGAGTTAAAAGTACATAAATATCTATGGCCGGGGAGGATCCGCGGACCCTACCCGCACCGTAAGCGCACCCTCCCCGAAACAAGCGCGCACCCTCCCGATTGCACGCTGAATGTTAATTGGCTGCCAACACTCTGAATCAGGAAGTGTTAGCAGCCACAAGAAAGCACCACAAAAAAAAGGCGCAAAATGCGAGAAGGAGGCAGGGTAGAAACACCCTGACCCCCTAGGCCTTGTTCTTACTTAGTGTAAATCTTTTCTTGGCTTCTAGGTCTAGAGTGCAGCCAGTGTAGCACCCGTCTTCAGTGTTTTCACAATGAAACAGAATCGTTACGAACCATAGTAGCAGCATAGAGGACGATTCATTGCAGCAGACAGCCTCAAACCTTGGTTCTCAAAGAGTTTGGAAAAGTGTAGGAGGAAACCATCATTCAAGATTTAGTGCAAGCTCTTATGTTGCCATAAATAGCTCAACATTTCTGGACAGTGAGCTTAAAAATGAATTCATTATAGTCTCAGACTTGATCACTTTGTCCTGTTGATAGGCAAATATGTCTTTACTCACATGCACCTAAGCAGCAGTAGGCTAGAAATTACATGCACACCCACATATTACCAATTTCTTTGGAAAAGGATCCTATAGTGCTCTCAAACCAAGGTACCCCCTCTGCTTTTAGGAGGAAAAATTGACCCGTCGAGAACACCAAAAGGTATTCAACTAAGGTCACACCATTAATCACATAACGGTTGAGGCAGACATAGGTATTCGTTAAACATGTATTCACAGAGTCAAAGTAAATATAAATTCAAAAGTCCACAAACAGATCCAAGATGTAATTCGGTTTTCATTATTTATTTTTCTTTCTTGTATTTTCCATATGATAATGTCATATGGAAAATACAAGAAAGAAAAATAAATAATGAAAACCGAATTACATCTTGGATCTGTTTGTGGACTTTTGAATTTATATTTACTTTGACTCTGTGAATACATGTTTAACGAATACCTATGTCTGCCTCAACCGTTTTGTGATTGATAGGCAAATATGTCCCAAAAAAGTCTATTCAACTTTGGATTAAAAAAAAGTAGTGATAAAGAAAACCCTGAAGAAGGAAACCAAAGCAAAACAACTGAGGTTGGGTCTTGCACCACTGAACAGAATCTTAACACAACTAAGAACAAAAAGTATGATGCTGAAAAAAGAAAACGAGTTTGTCACACTGGGTGGAATCCTGGCCATGGCTAGCCCTGAAGGAAAGTCCGGAGGGAGAAGGACCAAACATTTACTTCACTATTTGCCAAAAATATCCTACTATAGCAGTCAGCTATTCGGGTTCAGGTAGAAATGCATTCTTAAGTGGATGTGACCAGTTGTGCATTGAACCAATCAGAGCTCAGGAAACTAGTAAGGCACATATGACATGTGTTTCATGGCACCGCCAGGAAATGAAAGAAACCACCTTGCAGTCGTAGACTCCTATAGCAGGTACCTCACATTCCAGTGTCCTTACAGAGCAGCCCCTCATTATGCAAGCACTGCAAAAACTGAAGGAGACAGAAAGAAAGAAACTGACCATCTTGTTTAACAATGCTTACCGAGTTGCAAAACAAGGTAAGCCACTCTCAGACATGGACATCCTATTTAGAGCTATGAAGAAAGCAGGTATGTAAATAGGAGAAAATTATTCAAACCACAAAAAAGCCTCAGAGTTCATTAGATGTGAGGCGTATATACTTTGACAGGACATCAAATTCTCGCTTCATCTGCATTATTGCGGACGGAAGCACAGATAGTGCCATCACTGAACAGGAAACTGTGCTTGTCAGAGTAGTCAATGGGGGGAAACCCTACACTCTATTTGCAGATCTTGTTCCACTTGAACATGCACATGCTCAAGGAGTTCTGGACGGTATAGTTAAAGGAATCAAAAGGTTATCTTTGGATGTAGTAGATATGAGGTCTACAGAACATCCAGGCCCATCACTAATAGCTGTCAATTTCGATGGTGCTGCAGTTATGATGGGATCTAAGGGAGGGGTTGCAGCACTCCTAAAGAAAGACATTCCTTTTCTTCTGCCGTTCCACTGTGTAGCCCCAAGCTTCAGCTTGGAATTCTAGATGCTGTAAAATCCCATCCCTCTATTTGTCAGTTTGAGCAAACTTTGAAATGGATTTTCAAATTTTACTGGTATAGTCCTAAGAGGCGAAGAGATGCCAAAGAAATTTCAAGAATAATTGATGAAAACTTTGCACATTTCACTGATATTAAACAGGTTAGATGGGTATTCAGCAAAACCAGGGATTTGGCAGCCATGCAACAAAACCTGCAGACAGTGGTTCTACACTTGGGACAGGTTGCAGCTGGTAGTGATGATTCTGCTGCTAAGGTAAAAAAGTACCTCTCAGTTGTTACTAGTTTTACATTTATAAAAAAACCTTTACAGTCTGAGAGATGTTCTGAAGCCAGTGTCTCAGCTTTTAGAATTCTTTCAGTCTAATGAACTGCTTTTATTGCATGTTCCACCTGCTGTAGAGAGGTGTGCATTGACCCTAGTAGGCCTAAAGAGTAAGTTAGGTGACTATAGGCAGCAGTTTAGAAAACTGTACCACCCTGAGGAAAAGAAGTTTGGCACATTTCTACTGATGACTGGGAAATAAAGTTATCAGGACACTGCCCACCAGCAGTAACAATCCAAAGTGACAGTGAGCTCATTGACAGTGTGGTTAAGTACATTGATAAGAGGTTTGACATTTTTAATTGCATGCCGGTTCAAGGTTTTCAGGCATTTGATTATACACTGCAGCCAGAAAGTAGAGAGGAACTCTATACATATGGGCTCTCTGATATTGAGGTAATTGTACAACATTTTAAGGTACTTTTCACCACTGACGAGAGGTTGGCAATTGTGGAGGAGTTTTGTGGACTTAAAACACATATGAAAAGCTTTCAGACCAAAGGTATTCCTGTATTGCCTGCATATTCTACCCTGCTAGTAACAAAACCTTCCTCGTTGACTAATATATTAAAGCTTGTGGAGATGATGTTCACATTCAGTGTATCTACGGCAGAAGCTGAACGTGTGTATTCTGCTATGAATATCATTAAGAACCCACTAAAAACACGGTTAAATCAAGATGTTCTCCAAGACCTAATGCTTCTTAGGGTAGCAGGACCCAACTTGGAGGATTATGACCCTAACAGAGCTATTGATCCCTGGCTTACAACAGGAGGCACAAAGCATGTGTGCGGACATAAAAGGCCATATCAATCATAACTGTTAAAGTATTGCTAATATGAGTCTTACAGCATCCTGCCATGCAAGATAATTTATTGTTGTATTTCTATATGTTTGGATAAAAGGGATAATATTGCTTGTCATGTTTTTCTTAAGCATTATTATTGCACAGCATTTAAATGGTTTACTGATTTTAATAAAACAAAAATATATCAATGTTTCTCTGTTAGCCGGAGCCCTTATGTTTGATGTGGGACAAGTGGATTTTCCAGGATATGTAGATCTCAGTTGCATTTCGTCACTTGGACAAGTAGATTATTTGGAAAATTCCACACCCCTGCGACTGGTAGGGTGTGGGAACATCATTCCTAATGACCCTATTCATCCCTGTTTTTAACCTTACAGACTGGGGGTCGGAATAAAGCACTTTTACCCACTAGTCAGGTAATTTTAAACGCACTTGCTCTTAACTTCACTCCTTCCCCGCAGGAACATCTGCCCGTCATAGTCTGTTAATCAGTGCTCCAGTGTAATATGTTTGGTCGCGGCACGCACCATTTCGTAGCGGATAGGGAAGGACCCTATGATGAAGCATGCCACCAAGACGTAACCATGGTTGGGAAGGGTTTTACCAAAAACGTTAAGATTTTCCCAGGTGAAGGAACAAATTATTCCTCGCTTAAGTAAGGTTGGGTCCTCTATTTCTTTTGACTAATACTCCCGGAACAGCCTGACTGAGTACCCCAGACAGAGGGACTCATGTGGTAGCCTTAAGCACCCTCAGACTCCTAGACTATTGGAACTAGTCCCCCGCAAACTGCAGTTAGAACCACACTCAAGATCCGAAGAAACGCTGGCTATCGGGGCCTCTGAGGGATCACCCAATTTCAGATGGTCTAGTGCTTTGTGGAAACTGTAGTTCTGCCTTCCATGAAGTTACAGATAGCTACAGTGTTTTGTGGGACCACTAGACATTGAAGTAACTTTCTGCTTCACTTACAGCTACCAAGTCTGGCAACCAACCTCTTCACTCGACTCTGCACCTAGAGGAAACTTCATCCAACCTTCGCCCGACGCCAGCAACCACCCAGGTATTTCTTTCTCTAGTAGCATCTTGCTTTTATTTTCCAAATGAATTGACAAGCCTTATGCCGATCTACACATAACAGGTCCATTGCTGTTTTTTAATAATATCATCTTTAACAAAAATTCTACGTTTATCACTTGAATATGGCAGTACGTCTACGTATACACGAAGTCTAGCCTAACAGGAAGTGGACTCACTGAGGGAAGCCGGCTCGTGAGTTTGAAAACGGCACATATTAATGTAAGACCTTCCTGCAAGGTCTAAACTATATGCCAGCACCTTTTTACATTTAGATGCAAGGTGCTGGGTATTTATGTTCGTATACACCACATTGTCTTGCGGCCATAACTCAGATTTTGAATCGTACCCTAACTTTTTTGTAAACTTAGACGCAAGGTGCAGGGCTCTACCGTCTGGATGAATTGTAGTGTCTTATTGGCTAAATACCTAATCTTCTCACTCATAAAAGGTTCAGGTATCTTTTTGTTATTTGAAAGTTTTTAACTGAATAATAGGATAGTCTCATTGTAATATTTGGATGCTGGACATATGGCTCTACGGTTTTACATTACACTGTTCATCCCCATTTCCAGTTGAATGTTCAATTCAGTATGGTGGTAACACACATTTTTGTATTTCTGTGCACTTTGCACGATTTTATCATAAATTGTACGTACGCCTTACTTTAACCGATCTACACACATAACCGGTCTATTTCTGTTTTTAATACCATCCCTTTAAGATATTCTACATGTATCATGTGAACGCAACAGCACGTACACATATACATGCAGACTAGCTTGACAGGCAGTGTGAAAAGAGAACGTATCAAGGTAAGACCTGCCTGTACGGTCTAATTCTCATGCCAGTGCCATTTTAAATCTAGATGCAGGGATTTAATGTTTGTGTGGACCACACTGTCCTGCGGCTGTAATACAGAAGTTATTCCACCGCCTAATTCAATGGAGGTGATGTGGGCTCTGAACCATACCCCATTTTCGTAAACTTGGATGAAAGGTGCATGGCTCTATCAACCGGATAAACTGTATTGTCCTACTGGTGCAATACCGAATATTCTCACTCACGAGGGTTCACGTATCTATATGTAATATGAATGTTTCTATTTGAAAATTCTGATAGATTCACTGTAATACTTGACACATGGCCACTCGGTTTTACGTACCGCCGTTCATTCCCATTTCAAGTTATACCTTTAATTTTGTATGGTAGCAACACTTATTCTCTTGTGTTTGTGTTCTTTGCATAATTTTATCATAAATCATACGCAAGGCTTTCTTAATGGGTAAGTGTAGGGTGAAGATCAGGGTTACACTTAACAACGTCCTAGCTGATATCCCGCCACAAATCTATTGACAAATTTCATATATTTAATAGAAGCTTAGTCAGAGGTGTTATTTAGCACAGTGCTTTTATTTAAAGAGGTGTCCAAGCAAATGCTCTTTGAAATAAACCTTTCAACAAGCTCTTATTAGTGGGAACCAACCTTATTTAGAAATGATTAGATATTATAATCATTAAGCACTATTATGTACAAATGTTTTAATGAAGTTTTAAAATTAAAAATAATTATTTATAGTGGTCTCATTTACTCTTCATGCAACAACGATGATGACACATGCTCGCCCTTAAATATGAGGATTTAATGAATTCTATTATACATATTTGAATATCATACTGATAACCCTATATCTTGAAGCTCAAAATTCAAGGTATGTTCTTGCCCTTACTCTTTTGCATGATGTTTCTCCAGTTTTCTTAATTATCACTTATGGTGTTGATTATATTGTTGCCACTTTTTTTTTTAAGATGGAAAAATAGGCGAATCAGGACCTCTTTAATACGGTTACAATGCAATAATGCATCTTCTCTTCGTGGACATCTAAACCCTACCAGGCTTTGTTCCTCAAATATGTTTAACTAATACATGTTGCTTGGCGCCAATAGAAAGTCTTTTTCAGATAACCTTCATGTTAATGTATTTGTTTGTCGGGTTTTTTATTCTTTCACACAATCCTCTTCGTTTTTTTAATGCATATATATATATATATATATATATATATATATATATAATCTACTGGCGGTCGCCAGTAGATAGTTATAGTTAGGACCTATTTTCCATAGGAAATCCGCAACATTCTATTTGGAATAACGTTGGCGCCGATTGACGAATCTTCGCAAATTTTTCCAAACTTTTGCCCAGCTCTGCTCCGCTCCTACCCTGAAAGTTTTGTGGCGATTCGTCAAGCGGGGCCGAGACAAAAGGGGGGTCCCAAAACGCGTTTTCCCCATGCAATTTCCCATAGGATCTGTTGTCGCAGCTACAGCCTGAACTGCTTAACGGAATTACACCAAATTTGGCAGAGAGGTAGTCCTCAGTTCAGACCCGTGCCTTTTGCTTAAATGGTGTAAATCCGTTCAGTAGTTCCTGAGAAAATTAGAGTTAAAAGTACATAAATATCTATGGCCTGGGAGGATCCGCGGACCCTACCCGCACCGTAAGCGCACCCTCCCCGAACCAAGCGCGCACCCTCCCGATCGCGCGCTGAATGCTAATTGGCTGCCAACACTCTGAATCAGCAAGTGTTGGCAGCCATCTTGTGCCTCGGTAGAACCGAGGAACAAGAAAGCACAAAAAAAAGGTGCAAAACGCAAGAAGGAGGCAGGGTAGAAACACCCTGACCCCCTAGGCCTCCTCAGGGGGTCCCACAAGGACCAACAAAAAAAACAAACAAAAAAAACAAAAAATCCCTCCCCAAAAAATCGTGGGATGCGCATCCCGCTAATGAAAAAAACAAAAAACGAAGCGCGGACTATCACGATTCGTTTTGATTTGGCCCCCGGGGGGGGGTTAAGTCCTGGGGGCAATTTCTTTATTATAATGGGGGGCTCCGAGGGGCCCCCCCAGCCCCGGGGACCGCCACCCCCCGGGGCTTTAATTTATTGTATGCGGGGGGGGGGCTCATGGCCCCCCCGCAGCCCCAGGGACCGCAACCCCCCGGGGCTTTAATTTATTGTATGCGGGGGGGGGGGCTCGAGCCCCCCCCCCCCACACGCCCCGGGGACCACCACCTCCTCGGGGCACTAATTATGTAAAATTGGGGGTCCGTCACAGACCCCCAAGCTCCAGGGACCACCACCCTCCGGGGCTTTAAATTCAGTGGGAGGGGGGCAGCGCGGCCCCCCTCCTGGAGCCAAAGAGGGCCTTGGGGACCGCCAACCCCCAGGGCCGGCTCCTGCAGTGTCCCGGGGTGCCCACCCCCGGAACACTGCTGTTTGCTATGGCAGGGTGGGAGCCTCGCGGCTACAATCATGCCATAGCAAACTGCTTTGGTATTTGGAAGAGAGAGCAGGAAACCTGCTCTCTCTTCCAAAGACTATTGCTTCTCCACATGGGGAGCAGCATGTTAGCTGCTCCCCATGTGGAAAAGCAATGCCGGCTCCCGCGGGGAGCCGGCAGGGCCGTGGGGGATTGGGGAACCCCCCACGGCCCCCAACGGAGGCCAGGCCCCGGGGGATCGGGGCCATAGTGGCCACAGGAGGGGGGCTACGCAGCCCCCCTCCATAAAAAAAACATTTTTTTTGAAAAGGGCCATGCCCCGGGGGTGGGGTCCCCGGGGCAAATTAAGGCCTCGGGAGGGGGGCCACACGGCCCCCTTCCCGATTTTTTTTTTTTATAAATAATACAAATTGGGGGCAGGCCCTGGGGGATAGGGTCCCCAGGGCCAAAAAAAATAATAAAAAGAAATATTTTTTTTAAAACAGGATCGCGGAGGAGGCCTCGCCCACTCCTTTCATCACTCTGCAAACGCGCCCCCTGGCACGTTTGCAGAGGGGGAACGAATTCCCCTTCAATACTGGGGGCCCCTGGGGGCCAACTAGTCCACCAGGAACCTCCAGTATGTGCCAGGGGGCTGCGTTGCAGAGAGGTGTAATGAGGCCACGCCCCTTTTTACACCTCTCTGCAACGCAGCTCCCTGACGCTTACTGGAGGTACCTGGTGCGCTAGTTGGCCGCCAGGGGACCTCGGGATTCAAGGGGACTTAATCTCCCAACTTAAAACGCGCCACAAGGTGCGTTTGCACAGTGGTGAACGTAGGGGGCGGGGCCTGAGGTGAGATCTGTGCAAGCACGCCCTGTGGCGCATTTTAAGTTGGGCAATTAATTCCTCTTCAATCCTGAGGGTCCCTGGGGACCAACTAGCCCACCAGGTACCTCCACTAAGCGCCACGGAGTTGCGTTGCAGAGTGTTGTAAAAAGGGGTGTGGCCTCTGAACACCTCTCTGTAACGCAGCTCCCTGGCGCATACTGGAGGTCCCCTGGTGGGGTAGTTGGCCCCCAGGGGACCTCAGGATTGAAGAGGAATTAATTCCCCAACTTAAAACGCTCCACAGGGCGTGTTTGCACAGGTCACCTCAGGCCCTTCCCCCTTCCTTCACCATTGTACAAATATTCCTCTAAAATCAGCCGAACTACGAATTCCGATTTACTCACCTATAATCAGGAGAGAACCCAGTGCTACATCTTTTAGCCCAGCAGTGACCCTGAAAAGTAATTCTAAGCGTACTTACCAGTAACTTGTATTTCCTTCCATAGGAATCCATTGTGTGGTTTTCACCAGAAAATTTTCAAAGTGTCCATTTTTGAAACGTACAAATATTCCTCTAAAATCAGCCGAACTACGAATTCCAATTTACTCACCTGTTATCAGGAGAGAACCCAGGGCTGCATCTTTTAGCCCAGCACTGACCCTGAAAAGTAATTCTAAGCGTACTTACCAGTAACTTTCATTTCCTTCCATAGGAATCCATTGTGTGGTTTTCACCAGAAAAGTGTCTATTTTCACAAACTAAAAATATTCCTAAAAAATCGTCTGTATGACTTAATCACATTCTTTCAACTGTTTACAGGAGTTTGGCCAGTGCTGGATCCAGGATCCACCACTGAGTAAGAAAAAGTAACGATAACACTACTTTCCTGCTAAGTGAATTTTCTGCCATAGGATAACATTGGTGATTCTATGTAAAAACATTTTTAAGTGTCATCTTTTAAAATATGATAATATTCCTTAAAATTCACTACTGTAACCAAAGCACTTTTACTCAAATGTTTACAGGAGATGTCCAAGGACTGAATCTAGGATCCAGGCCTGTGGTTAGAAAAGTAATCCATGAAGTAACTGATTGCATTTAACTAGAAATTCACATTGAGCTCAATGTTGCTTTGTGTTTGAAATTGTGTTGCCCATTGCAACAACTTTATCTACTGTACTTAAAAGTCTGTTGCCTATTTGCCAAGTATTTAAACTAAAGTAATTTATTCTGAGAAAGTATATTTTGTATTGTAATGTATAATGTAATTAAAAAAAATATATCTAAAAATAGTTTAAAAAATGTAGTAAATCAGTATCAAAAAAATCAGTACAACAATTAATACATTCAAAATTGTCATTTACAAAACCTTTGAAATTCACTGAAAAAACCAAAGGTTTCAGGGGCGTTATAGTTAGGAATTGGCATTTAAAAACCTTAGAAATTCACTAAAAAAAAAAACATAGGTTTCAGGGGCGTTATAGTTAGCTGGACATTTCCCTCGTACAAAACCCTAGAAATTCCCCTGTTATAGTTAGTTCAGCTAACTATAACTCGCACCCCCCCAATGCACTGCGGAAGACGTCACATATTGCATCACTCATGACATGGTCGATGACATCATCCAGTGAATGTGTGTTTTTCTTAAAAGTTTAAATATGTTTTCTATATTTATAGTGAAAGGCCTATGGAAGAATGAGTGGGTGTATAAGTGTGTGAATGGGTGATTTTCTAGGTGCGTAACTGACTCTAAGTGAGTCATTAAATGCATCTTACTGCAGACTAGTGACTAAACTGTGTGAATGTCTTTATGTGTCTGTGTGTTGGTATATAAGTGGCTGCATGGTTTTGTGACTAGCTATATGAGTGTCTATATGGGTTATGGATTGGTTGTCCGAGTATCTGTATGGGTGCCTGAGTGTTTGTGTGGGTAGGGTGTGTGTGAGACTGTGCATAGATGTGTGAGTGGGTGATTCTATGGTGCATGGTTTTAAGAGTGCAACTGTGATGGACTGTATGGTTGGGTGAGTGTATGTATGAGTGTGTTAGTGATTGAATGTACATCTCAGTTGTACATGTGTCAGTAACTACATATGTGAAACGCAGTGTATATGTGTGTAAGAGTATATAACTATCTATATGTGAGAGTGTGTGATTGAGGGAGTGCCTGTATGGATGAGTGTGTGCTTGTATTAGTAATTGTATAAGAGTGTCAGAATTTGTTAGTATTTTTATCAGTAAGTGAACTTGAGTGTGTTTAACTCTATAGGTGAGTAAATTGGACTGTGTTTAATTATTTGCACAACTGACTAGGTGTGTCAGTACCTTCATGGATGATTGGCAGTGTGTGAGTGTCTATAGAGGTGTATAAATGCATATGATAATCTTGTACGGAGTGACTGCAAGTATGAGTGACTGTACAGGTGAGTGAGTGGAGGTGTATGTAGACCTAAGAGTCAATGAGTGGGTATGTAGTTATTGGTATTGGAGTATCTATGGTTTTCAAAATGGCCGTCTGAAATTTTGAGTCGGTGTATCAAAGGTCATATTAGGGTGTGAGAAGATGCACTAATTTATCACATGGATGACGTCATCAGTAATGTCATCAGTGATGTCATTTAAGAGGTCATCATTGATGTCATCAGTGATGTCACTGACCATGTCATGAGTGATGCAATATGTGACGTCATCAGCAGTGCATTGCGGGGGCGCGAGTTATAGTTAGCTGAACTAACTATAACAGGGGAATTTCTAGGGTTTTGTACGAAGGAAATATCCAGCCAACTATAATGCCCCTGAAACCTATGTTTTTTTTTTAGAGAATATATATATATATATATATGTATATAGATATATAGAGTATATGTTGTTTTTAATTGTCATGTGATTTCAAGTTGTATCCCTGTGGTTTTATACTATACGTATTTGTATGTTTTACAGCCCTGACGAAGTTCACATGAAGTGAACGAAATGCGCTTACTGGTCTGTTCCATTTCTAAGAAAAATAAAAATTACCTTGGATGACATAGGACGAGATTGGACTAACATTTGTGAATACTGATTGTGCGGTGCACTTTACGTATATATGTTAAACTCAGATCTGTGTCTGGGGATGAATGTTTGATTTGTTCAGCATTCCGTCCATCATCTGTTCTTTTTGTTTTGTCACCCTAGGTGGGAATGGAATGCCCAGACGTGGGTTCCGTGTTCACTGTGCTGTTGGATTCAAGCTAGCGTAGATGATGAGGGCTGATACCCAGAAACCGGTCGCAGAATGCTTGTATTCGGTCGAGGGAGGACCTGGCCTGGCAGTTTGGGCTGGACTGTTCTCATAGGGTGAAGGGTCAATCCTAATTTGTATATGGCTGGGTCCTTCCTGGTTTGGGGTGGTGAGCAAAAAAACAATAGATTAAACCCAGATCTGAGACGGGGGCTAAATGGTTGATTTGTTCAGCATTCAATCCATCATCTTTTCTTTTTACTATACATAAAATACAGGCAGGATGAATACTCATCCTGGGTAAAATACTGTATATTAAAGGAAGTGAAGAAATCTCACTTCTGCATATGAGATGAGCATGCGTTGAATTTGAATCCTTTTGGGAAAATATTTCTGATTTGGCGAAACCGATTATCTGTTCATCTATCGCCAGTTATAACAATATTCAATTAAGAATTTGATTACTTGACCCTAGACAAGAAACAATGCTGAGACCCATTAGCCTAAGTAACAGAGGAAAAAATATTCCCAAAAATCATCCGTACAGGACTACTTTAAACTGTGAATCTGATCAAGGGCGAATTCAGGTGAGGCATGTACGCAACAGACCAAATCTTCAATCACGATCACTTCAGGAGTTCTCTCTTGAGGCAGATGCTCCTCGTTGGCCCTTTTTAGGTCGAGCCTAGAACAGCGCATGCGCTGTTGCTCGACTTTTAGTAAAGGGGATCTCGAAAGTGCTACCCAGACATTTGCTGGCTGGCTACAAGCTTGAGGGCGAGGGCACGTGCGGCCATCTGCCTTTCCTTTGTTTTCCTGGGTAATTAAGCAACTCTCTCCGGGCACCCTTTCATGTCGTCGTTCGTTACCTCTTCTGCCCTCCCCCGCCCTTGGCTGAGCTTACTTCATGTAGCGCAGTCTTCGCCTATCTCTGTCTGCTCTCTCAGCCCTTACTTTCCTCCCACCGCCCGCTCAATCTCTATCTGAGACTCTGTCTGGGATATTGTTCTTGCTGGGTTTTGCCTTTAAAGAGGGATGGTATATCTTTTACATATCCCCCTTCTGATCGCTTTCTATCAAGCTCTCTTGTTTTTATCCATTTTATTTTTAACTTTCATTATTTTTCTCTTGTCCAAATGACCTAACATTTATTGATTTCCCTTTCTACAGCATCCATTATGGTTCTTTCTATATGTTTCTTTTTAATTTGCCACATTTTCTTTCTCCTTTTGCCTTGCTATGGCTCTTTAGCATTATCCGTTTTCATTCTCTTGTCTTATATGTTTACTTACTTTAATTTACTTCTTATACTCTTTCTGTATTGTATTTCTTTCTGTCCCGTTTCCAGTTTTTTATCCTCTTTTGCACTCACTACTCTAGGTAATCCCCTTGTCTTCCCCAACATACAGATAACAGCAAAGCCGGCACTTCCCTCGAACTAGCACCTGAAGTGTGTGCCGCCCTCCCCTTGCCCCGAGTGGGCATGGACCGCCTCTGCGGCCCGCTGCTGGCCTAATCCCGACACTTGTTTGTTTTAAAATGTCCGCCTCTCTGGGTGATGTTAAGAGGGGTCAGGCCGTCTCTCTTCGGCCCCTTTGGAGCCGGCACTCCCTCCCAGACTTGTTATGACATTACAGATCTTCAAACACCAAACACAAGAAAGGGAGCGCTGACCCGGCACGGGCACAGCCCCAGACCGGACGTTTATCGTGCGCAAAGATGATAAGGGCTATTATCAACAACACATTTTTTTAAGCCCCACACGCACACACGCACACACACACACACAACCACACACACACACAACCACACAGACAACCACCCACAACCAACCACAAACACAACCACAACCACACCACACACACACAACCACCCACACACCCAACCACATTCACCACAACCACACACACACAACCACACACACACACACACACACACACCCAACCACACACACACCCAACCACACACACACACACACCCAACCACACACAACCACACAACACACACACACAACCACAAACGTTTTTGGGGCTGTCAGCATAAATACGCTGTCACCAAACACGAACACCTCGGGGAAACTGTGGGAAGTCACCCCCAACTTTGAAAGCACTTGCTGATGCAGAGTGTGTGCTGTACACATGGCAATACCTTGACACAGCGGACTGCTGCAAGGAATGCTTTGAGCCTCGGAGGCTGACAGACCTCAGTCTGTGCATTAGTTCACCCCGTCTTGGCGTTGCATGAAAACAGGGTGCCCACTGTCCAGCATGAAGTGAGACATTGTGATCGGGGCTGGAGATGCTATTTAGCAATCTGCTTAGAACATTGTGTTTCATTTATGGCAATAAACATAAAGGAGCACTGTCAACTCTGATAAAATGGATTTCATTTTGAGTAGTGACTAAAACTTAAACAAAGCCTGCAGTATTGAACCAAGCATTTGCAATGCAATAGGTCTCGCATTTGCAAAAGTTTAAGCTATTGGCATTGTTCATGACAATGCCTTTTTTTATCTATTTTATAAAACAAACACATAAATAAATGCCATTATCATTTACAATGCAAATAGCTAGTGTTGCATTATTATTAGCAATACCAACTGCTCACACTTTTATAATGCGCGACCTATTGCATTGCAAATGCTTGTTTTAACTTCTCTCAGGCATTCATCCTCTTTTAAAGAGCTCTGCGACAGTCACAACTAGAAACCATGGTCATGTTCCCATCAATTTCGTGAACAGTAAAGAAAGTCTATTCTAGCTTCAGCAGACCAACTCAGAGTAGGCATTACTAGAGCTAGAAGCAAAGTGTTCATCATTAAAATAGGAGGAAAGCAAGGTGCATCTTGACCTACTGCTGTTTAATCTACAAACACATGACATGTCCAATGTAATATTAAAAGCCTCCCAAGATATAGCTAAAGTCAGCAAAACACTGATTTATTTGCTCTTCTATGCTAATGACTCAGTTCTACTGTGAAGGAAGCAAAATGCAACTGAAAGATACTTTGCTATCCACCACCTCAAGTCTATCTGGCAAAGTCAAAGGTTATGATCCGGGGACTACACGCTAAAAAGTCTCTTGGTAGACCCACGACTCCGAGGAAGCAGCCCATCTCCATATTAGACGTCTGCGAATATCTATGCGTGACCATGTGCAATTCCCTAACCTAGAAGAACGACCTCAATGATGCATTAGTGAGGACAAAATGTGCTAAAACCATTGTTCAATAAGATTTAAAAAAACATAAACCCCCAAAACAGTGGTGCAAGCAAAAGTAGGATGAATCATGTTTTTTTCCTGAATTATGGGGTTTTAACAGTGACCTCTCAGCAGCAGGCTGCCTGTAGATGCACAGGTGAAGAAATGTATGGGTCTTACCTAATCGTCAACAATTGCAACTCTAGAAGCAGAATTAGGGTACGTACCTATTGAAGACAGTAGCCAATGATCTTGCACTGCGCTTCCAAAAGAAAATTCTGCACGTCCAATCATCTTGTTGATACCCAACGCACAAAGTCCTAATACCCAAAAATCTCACCCCAAGAGCCATCTATCAAAAGCTCCTGGACTTTTTACTTTGCACATAGCTTAGCAGCAAACAACAATACAAAAGCCAAGTTGAAGCAACAATTACAAGAAAGGATTGCTCTACCAAAATCGCACCAGCAATGAATCAAATAAAATCATTCTATGGTGCAAATCTTACCATCATAGCGTCAGCCAATTATCACAAACGTTACTTTCTCAAAAACAACAATTTTTATGGCACGCAACTACATCCTTCCTATTACCGAACTCTTGGCCATAGGGTCCCCAGCGAAATCACCAGAATGTCCGAGCGGTGGTTACAGACCAAAATCTCTAACCCTCTTCTTGCTCTTTTGCCACTGGATTAAAAGAGAACAACACGGCTGATAATTAGGAGGCAGGCTGAGACAAACCAAACCATAATCGATTCTCCTCCTGGCCCAGTCACTGTAGAAACCATCACACGAATGGGTCACTTCTTGGGAGAAACCTGGAGACTCAGATGGTTATAAACTGAAAGAGGAATCATACTGCAAATTACTGACACTTGATGAATGACAAACAAGCATCTGTTCTACTCTTCAAAGAAGCGAAGGAAGCAAAACTAAAATGAATAAGGACTACTGTTGGACTTGGCCCTTCTGGCAGGTTCACCCCTGAACTTTTTTGCTTTTTATTGGTGACTTGGTGTGGTGATTTTTTGGTTTCTGCGCACTTTCCCTGTGTCCCAGGGTAAAGTGCGTGCGCGCTCTGAGTGCATGTGGTGAGATAGGCCTGCCCTCCCATAGGAATGCATGGGGAATGTATGTGTCCCTAGTAGTTCCTGATGCGTGGGGTGTGCATGCCCGAGTTTGGTATGTGCGGACTCGTTTGATTGAATGCTGCGCGGTGATGTGTGCGGCGTGCATGTAGCTAGTATGGAAGTGCCACTTCTAGAAGTGGGCACTTCGGTGTGCAGTGTAAAATGTGTGCCTTGTCGCATGATTGGCTGGTTGAGGTCATGTGAGGGGCTAGGGATTCCCCAGAGTCAGGATGAGTCACCCAGTGGTGAATGGGGAGAACAGCAGCTAGATGGGTGGGAGGAGTACACCTGGGTCCTGAATAGGGCAGGGGTTTCCCCACACAATGCTGGCTCCGCCCCCTGTGGTGCGACTGACGACCCTAGCCCTGCCAGTGAATAGAGTGAGGGGCTGAGCACATCAAGGGTGCTCCCCAACCAGCTGCGACTGGTTTTCCCCCTCACCCTGAACCCAGAACAAAGGGTTTTTACTGTATAAAAATGGGGCTGTGTCCCCACAGAAACTGTTCTCTGCCAGGATCCTACCTAAGGGGGGGCTGCTGCTGCTGCTGGACCAGAGGACCGCCACTTGGACTACTTCCCTGCCTGGAGGCCCAGTGAGCTGGCTCTGGGTCCAGCCTTGCCCCCCCGCCCCTGCCTTGCTGTGTGCAGGGGAGACTTTTTGCTGGACTTTATTATCCTTCTTAAAGCGCTGGGAGCGCTTTATTTGCAGCCCTAAGCGCCTGGGAGCGCTTTTATTTGACTGGTAGCGCTTTGTTTAGGACACCAGCATAGAGGAGCGCCTTCCTGTGTGCCTCGCTGAAGCCTCCAGTGCCTGAAAGCACTGGAATTGCCTTCGGCGCAGAGAGCGCCTGTTTCTGTGCCCGTGGCGCCAGGAGCGCTTTGTTTCTGATGGCGGGTGCCCACCCCGCTTAGTTGATTATTCCTGTGGCGGGTGCCACCCCGCTTATTTCCGTCACGTTGTACTGTAATCCGAAGGCGGGAGCCCACCCCGTGCTTCGGGAAAGCCGGTATCGAATTCACCGCCGGCAGCCCGGGAGTTCGCTGACGTCACCTCCCTGCCGCGCTGGGATTGGTCCAGCGGCAGGGAGTGTCACCCACGTGACCGGAGCCTCAACAGCGAGAGCTCCGAGCAGCGCGTCTGAAACCCATCCAGCGAAGACCCAGGCGGGAGCCTACCCCGCGCTGGGCCGGACCGGGGAGAGAAGCGTCGCCCTCCTGAGTCCCCGAGCGGGACTCCACCCTAACGCGGCCGGTGACTGAGACCGGCGCCTCCTTCCCGGTGAGTGGGGCTCTGGCCGGGAGGGCGTACAAAGCAGCCGAGGAGGTTGCTGAGCGCGGGTGCGCTCCCACGAGGCACCCAGTGTTTTTATAAGAGCCCAGGGAGGCTCTAAGCGAACAGGGGCATTTTGGTTAAAGAGCCGTGAAGGCTCCAACGAGCGGGGGCATTGTGTTTAAAGAGTCCCCCGTGTGGGACTCCAACGAAGGAGCACAGTATTATTTAGAGCCTGCGAGGCTCTAGGGGGCATTTCATTGTTTCAGAGCCCACGAGGCTCCAACGGAGGGTCGCATTATTGTTTAGAGCCTGCGAGGCTCAGGGGGCATTTCTTGTTTAGAGCCTGCGAGGCTCAGGAGGCCATAATTGTTCTAAGGGCCCAGAGGTGCCCAGGCCTCAGTCCCCACAGCTGCCCAGCACTTAGTGGGCAGCTGCCACGTTTAGGCCCCCCCCCCCCCCCCTGACATTGGTACACAGGGCGTCCTAGCCCCGACAAGGCCAGTTGGCCTAGGGACTGCCACAGATAGTGGCTAATGTGAGTTTTTGCGCCATTGTACCTTTCCTGCACCTCTGAATGTGTTTATGCGTCATGTGCTTTGCTTTACACCTCTTAATGTATTTTATGCATCCTGTGTTTATGTGCTTAGACCCCTACAGGTAGAGTGATACTTAGGTGGTTGTTTTCCTCCTAGTACAGGTGGTACTGGTGAGGTCCTGATTCCCTGCGCAGTATTTTCCTAAGGTGGTTAGGGTTGCGTAGGTGGTACTTTCTGGTTATCAGGAGTTACTGATTGTGTGTTATATATGTTATTGTGTGCTATGTTCTAAAATATTATTCCTACGTTCTAAGTGCTATTTCTACAAAGTGCTAATTCCTGACAGTGGTCCATGTGGCCCTGTCCCCTGTATATATAATACCTTGTAAATTCGGCCCGTGCCTGTTGGCACATTGTAAAGTGTGTGTTTTTATCTGATGTATTGTGTATAATACAAAGGCTATTTTTATAGAATACCTTGTGTGGAGTTTCCTTTGTGGTGGGCCTTGGGTGTTGTTGCTGGGTGCGCGTGCAAACGCTTTACACATCGCCTCAGGGATAAGCCTGTCTGCTCGTGCCAAGCTACCAAGGGGGTGAGCAGGGGTTATCTTTGGCGTGTAACTTCCTTGCCCTGACTAGAGTGGTGATTTCTGCCTGACTTTGGCGCAAGCCTTAGCCAACCAGAAATCCCATTTCTAACAACTACCTTTTGTCATGCAACCAACAAGCTGAACTCGGTCCCTCTCCTGTCTAGTTTATCTTTATTTTCCAAAATGACTCATCTCCGCTAATGAATTCCTATTTACTTCAACTTTATTTCTCTTCTGACCACCCTTGAATCACACCTTTCTTTTTCTCTTATATTGCACATAAAATGCTATATACTAATGCTTAATTTCGAATCATGAAAAGCCAGTTGCAGAAATATAAATACAAACTGAAATAATGGTCCTGCCATGTTTTAGGCATAACGAAACAGATTCTCAAACTTTGGAAACCGAGGAAGATCCCTAAATTTGAAGCTCTGCCAAGTACCGCGTATCTCGCGTTAGCCGGTAATTTCCCCACATTACCCGGTAATTTCCCCGAATTACCGTAATGCCCGAGATTGTCAGTTAAAGAGCCGTGTCCTGAAGTGCCATAGTTCCAGTTTCTCAATTTGCTGGCGCAGACGGCATAAAAGCTGAGCTCAAGTGTTGTTTTTCAAACGCCACAAGATGGCGCTAGTGCACAACGGGAGATATAGGATTCTTAAGACATTATGAGGTGGAAATATCCTGCTATCATAGTTAGTTAAATTTACAAGATTTAAAAGACCAAAACACAAAGCACACACCGCCTAATTAATGTAAGAAACTATCCCTTGCTCAAACAGATGTAGATACGATGGCTCTGAACACCGTTCAGTCTGACCACCATTGACTTCAAAGGGAGCCTGTGTTTCGACCGACTACACAGGCTCCCATTGAAGAAAGGGGTGGTTGCTGAAACACGTGCACCCAAAAGGTGCCTGCCACACTATGCATGGTTGGAAAGGGGGGACTCATGGGTACCCCCACAGGCCAGGTTCGGAGGCCCACGGGTGAAGGCGGGCCTGCTATGGGCCCCCAAAGACAGATTCCGACAGCTGACCCGTGTTGGACAACTGATTCAGAAAGGCTGTCTGAATCCGACATCCTAATCGGTCGGTCGGGAATGCGGTCCATAGACCTGCACGAGTCCGCTCCAACTGACTTGGTTACTCCGAATAATGTTCGGAAACGAGTCGGAAAGACCAAATGACTTCTGGACTTCTTAATCAGTCGTTCGCAAATGTTTCGGAGTCGATCTGAAACAAGGCTTCAGAATCGCATTCGGACTAATCGAATGCCGTTCTGAGACTTTCTGACCGACATTGTAATCGACCCCTAAGTGTGGGTGACATTATACTGTCGCGAGAAAGTGTCACTGATAGTTGTAGAATGTGACTCATATTTACACTGAAATTATGAAAATGTCACTCAAAAGCAGTCTGAAACCTTGGCAGCTATGAGGTTGGTAGGTAATTTGGCATGGATATCAAAATATAAGTGAATGTTGGGAGAGACATGAAAGAATTTAATGAAATAGGAGGGGATACGGTTGGTGTTTGAGGAGTTATAATATAAACTGATTAGATGTATGAATTCTTAGTTCCCTATTATATATATATATATATATATATATTACTCCAACGGTTTGTTTTTATGTATATTTGCTATACAGTTATATAGGTACTTGGACTGATTTGAGTAAATCTAGTATTACTAAATTCCTTACTTCTGTATAGATAGTCACTTTGCTATTCAGATTCTATGGCTGAGAGAACTTTTCACCTGCTGTGGCTTATTTACATTTATTAAAATGTCTTTAAAATGTTACCAATTTACAAGGCACACATAATGAAGACCCCGAGACTCGCATACTTTTTCTTACCTGAGCTTGTCATCTTCATTGGTTCCTGAGCGGAGAATACTCCTCCAGGTTAGGATAAAACCAAGATAAAATCCAATCTATGTGATCAAAACAAACAGAAAAGTTCATGATAACTGCAAAAGAAAGACTCCCAGAAATTAATTAGAATTCAGTTTTTTTATTCACTCGTTATAATAATAGATCAGGGAAAAAGAGACACCGAACATTCAGGAAGAGGCAAGAATGATAAAAGACTACTGTAGTAGGGGCCCATTACCTTCGTACAACAACTCAAAAAAACAGAGCAAGCACACACCTGATTTTTCAAGCACTAAACCAATTCATAAGCAAAATGACAAAATCACTGATTAGGACATCAAACAACCTCTCTCCTATGAGGATGACCTCTCAGACAATCACATTGCAGGTTATGGATCAGAGTAAATTACTGTGTGATTTCTTCCCCAGATGGTATTATGAGATGCTATGTTTCTCTTTTCACCTTTCTCACTTCAATTATCCTTCCATCTCCTCTTCTCATCCCTAGCTGCTTACTACTTTCCCTTCCTTGGTTTGTCTCCCTCTTTCCATTCCCCTCCTAGCTTTCCTCTTTTTTGTTCACGTTATCCCTTTCCATCCTGCTCTCTGGTCTCAGGGGTCTCTCATGTCACCCCTTTCTTTTTTCTTATCCCTCTCAACTCTCTCTTACCTCCTTGGTATTCTTCCTTCTTCCACTTAGTTTCTCTTTCAGTCTACCTTTATCCATTCCTATGGTTTGTCTCTGTGATGCCTATAGTGAACATGAGTATGCCTGCTCCCACTTTCTGAATGACAGGCCTTGTAGGGGCCTGTACTCCAGTTCAGTTCCTCAATGTTCCCTGCTTACATGTCCCCTAAAAAGAAGTCTGAATGCTGCTCAGCAGATCGGATTACAAAAACAAAAAACAACAAATAAGTGTGCAGTGAAGCGGGTCTCTCACCAGTTTCCTGCCCCATGTTACACAACCTCACCTCGGCAGAGGCTAGTACTTTCATTTTTTTTTTTTTTTGTGCCATCATCAATAAACACAGGGGTCAGTGCTCATTGGTCCCAGTGGTGCGACAGCGTTACATGCTGCTCTGGAGATCTGCAGGATATCGAAAGCTGCTTCACCTCATACATGTGACCCATTGGCTTCAGCGGCAGCCGGCTGGCAGCAGACTCCCAGTTCAGACTGGCTAAAGATCAAATCTGTCGCTGCCAGCTGTAGCCGAGCCCAAGGAAGGGCCAGTGTGTTACTTTACATAAGCGAGAAGAGCAGAAAGCAGTGCATGCATGCCTTGTGCACTGTTGTGATGTCACTGCATTTACATGTGTTCTATGATTAGAGTGTAATGCGGAGGGTATTCCAAGAATGTCAGTTGTGCCTGGCATCATGCTGTGAACTGACGCCAGGTTGTGTCTCCATTAAATATTCATTACTGAACATGCCTGGTTGTGTGTCGGCTTATCTTTCCATCTCAACATTTTGGCGAGGACTTGAAGTTCATGAAGGACGACGGAAAGAATTAGACACAACCTGGGTGGTTTTGTAGGTGGCCTGCAGTGATTTGGTGACCTTGTCTAAACTTGTGCTCGTTTGCTTGGTGATACTGTGGGATGATTACTTGCAGTTTACATTGGAGGAAGTTTACATCTTTGCGGCGCCCACTGGTTGAAGTTTCCGACCTGTGCCTTCTCGTACTCATCGTTGCGGCAAAAGCTGCAAGTTCTGCAGTATAAGACGTCGGCTTTCCAAAACTGTAGCACCGCAGTACCTGCTGGGAGGAGAAACACTGGAATTCTACGCGCTAGTGTCACGTTATGTGTGGTGACCATCTTGCGTTTCTTGACACAGACCATTTCGGTGATGTGGAGCAGCAGAAGCTCGATGCGGGTCCAGCGGGGCTCGAAAATTCATAAAAAATGCACTAGACCTGCAGGTCTAGTAACCTACAAAATCTCCTCGACCCAACGGAAATGCACTTGACCTCTAATCTGAAAGCTGAGTAAATGTGACAAGTTAACAAGATTTAAAAGCATTTTTATTGCTCATTTACTTTGTGAGCAATAAAGATGCCTTTAAATCTTGCTATCTTGTCACATTTCCCCTGTTTTCAGAGGCAGAGGTCAAGTGTCTGTTTGTATTCCTACTTGCCAGTAAGGGCGAGTAGGACCTAAAAATAGCTTGTCCTGCATTAATCTGACTGGCAAATGCGAGCGGTCGAGTGAATTTTTCGAGCCCTGGGTCCAGTGATTGTTTTCCAGTTTGTAATTTATGGGCTGCAAGGAGTGGATGCTCATCACTTATCCCATCACCTATCCGGTGACAGTGTTACCTTGCCAGTGACTGGCACACCATTAAGGGTTCTAGAAGGACTGCTACCATACCAGTGATTGGCACTCTGTTCCATGTGCTGACTGGAGGGTAATTTCACTAGTGCTTTCTGTGAGCTGGTCACAGTGGCTCATGAAGGATTAGGTAAGCTGGTGGTTAAGACGGCATGGTCTGTGTAGATGGTACACGGTTTCCTGCGCACGAAACAATTCTTGTGCATTGTGCAATGCAACAGTGAATGGGGTTTGCACACAGTGAGCACATTGTGTGGGTGTTTGTGTCTCTTTGGTTTTACGCTATTTTAGAGATTATGGCAGCCCTTAATATAATCACCCCATTGTCTTTCCTTTCTCAACCTGGTTCCCCAACAAGATTGTGGAAGGATTGGGTGGAGACGTTAGAGAATTACATTATAGCATTGGATGGACAAAAAGTTCCACCGGCAAGAAAAAAAGCGTTATTATAGAGTGCTTTAGGTAATGAGGGGTAAAGGGTGTTCAAATATTTGCCACCGGTGTTAGGTCGTAATGGGAAGCCTATTGCGGATGTTTACAAAGAATAAGTGACCCCGGGTATAAGTTATTTAAAGCAGGGAGATCATTAGGATGTAAAAGTTAAAATAACTGAGAAATAACCCACATGGAAGAGTGTGCCAATCACTGGTATGGTAGCAGTCCTTCTATGATCCTTAATGGTGTGCCAGTCACTGGCAAGGTAACACTGTCACCGGATAGTCGATGGGATAAGTGATGAACATCCACTCCTTGTAGCCCAAAATTACAAACTGGCCAATAGGAGAATTACGCTCCATTGGAAGGCTAAGACTCCGCCTATGGTTACCGCATGGGAAGCAGATGTCACCAGCTGGTTCCACGCAGAGGAACGGGCACTAATTTCCGAAGATAAGACCACTAGAAGGCGTAAACCATACACGGAGCCCTGGGGCGATATCGCCAGAGCGTGGGACACTCAGCATGTAGTACTGTTTCATGTTTTTTGGTATATATGTATGGTGGCACCTATTTCAAGACGAAATTGTATCAGTGTAAATGATGTAAGCAAACATGTTCTTTTCTTGACAAAATGTAATTAATACATTTTCAACATAAAAAACAGTTAGGATCTAAAATGTACACGTAGCACCAAACACTGTGGCAGAAGATTGCATGTTCATGTGGAAATTGAAATTCTAGTAGGGGAAATTACTTCAGGAAGGGTATTTATCACAAAATCCAGTTGAAAAACGGGTGCAATGCTGGATGCCTAAATCACCTGAAAATTAGCTCTTTTCTTAAATGCAGTCTGTACATCACACTTAAATAAACAGCTTCAATGAACCCAGTTGAATAACGGGTGCAATGCTGGCCTATCCCTATCAGACACATGTATGTATTTTTGTACATAGCACGTATGCACTTCTTTCACTATTGATCACTCTCACAGCCGCATCATTTGATAGGAGCACCTTATCTTTTTCAAGATATAAGTAATCCATAAAAGTCGCTAAAATTTGATGTATATATTCATGACTGAGAAGATACATTAAAATAATAGCACTAAACGCATAATTGAAAACCCTACTCTTGTTAGAGTTAATCTCCATCTCTGTTTTGACACGATTGTCGTGGAAGTCAAGGGCTACACTTCCCCCTTGGGGACCACCTTTTATATATTTATTGTTCAACCCAGGTCCCTGAGTTACTGAGTGGCCTCTTTTGTTCTAGAGATGTTTACAAAGAGGCAATCAAATGTCTTGAGAATAGGTTTCGAAGAACTTATTTTGGTCATTGCACGCAATAGGTTCTATATGCAGCCGTAGATTGAACAAGAATCTATTGATGATTTTGTAGCAAGTCTCAGGGTACTTTCTATCAAGTGTTGTTTTGATGCGATGACCAACAAACTGATTTGAGACCAACTAATTGTTCAGTGTAAGGATAAAAAAATCCAGGAGAGACTATGGGCAGCGAAACAGCCATCCCATAAAAGTGCTATAGAAATGGCTAAAGTTGTTGAAGAATCCCAAAAATGCTCCCTCTTCCAACAGGATCTGTTTATTTTTCAAATGTATAGTCCTTGGAAGATTTCAGGATCCTGATCCCCGAATGATTTGAGGATAAATTGTGAATATATACAAAAACCTTTGCCTAATTACCCTTTTTAAGAGCGCCAGACATCTATTTTATACACAAGTGTCTCAAAAACGAAGCAGGCTGCTACGTCAAGTTTCTTCCGTACCAAGTTTGGTGTAATTCCGTTCACTTGTTTTTGCTGCTTCGGAGAGCAAAGCTTTCAATGGGAGCTAAAATGGAAAACACTTTTTATGTCAAAGCGCTAACACACCATGCATATTCCGCTTCGTGCCGCTCCACAATACCCCTCTCTATCCTATTCCACTGAACACCACTCCACGACACTGTACGCCACACCTCTCCGAGACACTACACTCTACGCAATTTCACTCCATGACAGTCCTTGTGACTTTACTCCCGAATTCTACTGCAATCTATGCCACTCAACAACACCCTACTCCACTCAACCACTCTACGACACTCTATGCCACTCTATGCCACTCCATGACCCTCCATTGCACAACACGCCACTCTGCACTCATCTCCACTCTATTCCATGCCACAATACTCTACTTCATTTTACGCAATGCCTTCTATGCCACTTTACTCCACTCTATGGCACCCCCTTCTCTCTACAACAGTCTACTCCACGCCACTTAACTCTACGATACTACTCCACTACACACCACTGTATGCCACTAGACGACGCTCTACTCCACTCTATGCCACTCCACGACACACTATGCCACTTTACGCTACGCCGAAACTATGCAATTCCCTCTACATCACTCCATGGCACTTTACACCACTCTATGCCACTCCGCGACATTCTAGTCCACACCAATCTTTGCCACTTCACCCCACAACATTCTATGCTACTCTAAAACACTACTCCACTCTAGACACTTTACTCCACTGTCTGCCAAACTATGCCACGCCACTGTATAACACTCTATGCAATAACACACTATGCCACTTCACTCTGACACTTTACTCCACTCTATGCTATGCCACTTGCAACACTTAATCCTGCGCCACTCTGCTCTATGCTACTACCTCTAGCCATGCTAAACAGCAGCCACACCGGTGTACAACATTAATAAAACACACTGACAAAGCCAACAGCTCCTGCATAGGTGGGACCTTTGGTTTCCTATGGGAGCTAATATGGAAAACATATTGATCTTCCTCCACCCCACTCCTTCCTGCGCTCCATTCACTCCCTCCTCCCTGGAGGGATCAGCAAAACCCTATTTGATTGGAACCTTTGTGCAGATTCAACAAACTGTTTCAAAGTTATAAACAAACAAAAAAATCTATACTTTTCAATCGGAATTCAGTTTTACCCACAATCACTATGGACTACTCGGTCATATTTTTTGTGTAAATAAAGAATAAAATACTTTTCTTGTAGAATATACGTTGTTCATAATGAGTATAATAGTTAATGGTTTATCATAAGGCAAGAAGATTTTCTCCAATTAAAATAAATAAATCCATGATTTATATTTTACCTCAGATCCAATTTTAGCACCATTTATTGCACCATATTGATGTCCCTCAATTAAACCACCTTGTACTCCTTCAGAATAACCTTCATCATAGCCTTCACCATGGAACCTTGAAGGAAAGAGTTAAATGTATTAAACATGCAGCATGGCAGCAGAATGACAAATTACTTGTGCAATCTCTTCAAAATGGAACATTTTAAAGCAAACAACAACTGATAGCTCCTCTGAATTGCTTGCCTACCCTTGTAACGCAGAGTCTAGCTCTTCTGTTTTTTCATTTGTGTATTAATATTTTATACTTTTATCTCCTCCCACTTGAGATGGTTAAACGCATTTAAAATCCTTGTTTAAAAAGAGAACATTCTGTTGACGAGCCTCACACTTACAGTCTTATGTTATTGCAAAAATCACCGTTTTTATTTATTTTAACACATAAAAACAGATAGGAAAAAAAGGTTTTTTTTCTTCTTACTTTTAAAACCAGAAAAAAATATCCAAGTGAGAGTCCTCATTCACTGATTAAATATATTTGAAAGTCATCTAGTTTCAACATTGTTTTAATAGAAAACCGTATAAATATGGATAAATACTGCCAAGATTGCCAAAATAATACAGCAGGTAAAGCGAGCAACAATGTGTGACTCAACAAACAGTTCAGTACCTTGAGACCCTCACGGGTGAGTAGCGCGCTTTAAAAGCCCCTGGTTGATTGATTGATTGAACAATAGGGTTCTTCAAGGCAAATAGAGAATTTCTGTCTAATTGATTAGGGATGTGTGATTAATAATGCATGAGGTCTATATTGCATTTACTTTTTTATAGTATTCATAACTGGTAAGTTATCCATTACTATAATGTTAATCCATATTCATATAATTTATATTAGACTACAATAAACAATGAGGTTTGTATGAGTAAAGTATGTGGGGGTCCATGAAGTTGTTTCTTATCAATACTCTACAAGAGTAAGCTCACCTGGGTAGTCTATCAGATTCTAAATACACCTATATTCCTGTCAGTACTGTCAGAATGTGAGGGAATGGAAAATTCATTCGGACTCTAAAAAACTGACACATTTTTCTAGACCTGCAGGTCTAGTGACATGATTAACCCACTTGACCTAACTTTAATTCACTGGACCAATAATCTCTTCTCAAAATGTTTGATCCTAGGCAAATATTTATTTCACCGAGCTGCCTTTTGCTTAATTATCACATTCGAGAGCACCTTCAAAAATAGGAGTTCAGCATGACGCTGTACAAAACCTCTTAACTTTGTTTTATTAGACTAAACATTATCTCCATATATAATAAAAATCGATCCCACACATAGGGTACCCAAGAATTTAATAAATATATTACTAATGCTTAATGTGGTAGCCCACTGCCATATACAGACAGTTTGCATTGAAATGGCCACAGTTTCCCCACTCACATGCAGTTTTACCTATAAAACTATTAGTGTACAACTGCTTGGAAATCAGGTTTCAGAAAATATATATCAATTGCATAACACCAAGTAAAGTATTCTAATTTGTTTTTATCCTATTAAAATCTTGGTGTCCATCTCACTTCAGAATTACAGAAAAAGTACTTTCCCTAGTAGTGAAATATATTTTGAAATATGTGTATAGTTAACTTAGAAGCTATTTAAACGTTGGGCTGCCAACAGGATTGCCAGACAGTTCGCTTTACAAAATCCTCAAATTTTGCAGTCAGAGAAAGAAAAGTAAACTTAAGTAGTAATTTGTCACAACACATAAGCTGACATTCGACCTCTGTCTTTGAACGCAGATATTTCAAGGCCTGTAGATGTCTGATTTGATGTTCTGAATGGATGCCTTCTTTGGGGTTTAAGACAATCTATCTGTGACCTCCAAAAAAGGTGTGGGGGGGGGGTGGAAATGTCCCGACTATTTATAGGAGGATACCGGATGCCTCGCTGCACAGAAAAGATTCTTTAAGAATATACCTGCCTAATACTCTACATTAGTAGTTTCTAACATGTGGCCTACTCAGGGGATCCGCCACTCTTTAGGAAACAAAATAATATGAAAAGATTAATAAAGTATGCATACACAATAAAAAAGCAATATTTAAAATTGAAAATTTTAAAACAGGTTGAAAAGTGAAGGAATTTGAAAGATGAGGCTAAACATTTGTTACTTTTATCTTGGTTTGTGGGCGTAGCACAAATACACCAAACAGATTCTACTGTGGATGCTTGGTGGCATCAATTGAAGCACTGGCATACACAGATAGGAAAGAGCATGCATTAGGAACAAGAAAAAGACACAGTGATATACCGGAATCTTGCACATCTATTCATCTTTTCGAAATAAAACCAAACACTGAATTGATCCAACTTTTTCAATACAAATGAAAACTTCTACTTTTGTTTGTGAAATAAGCCAAACATTTAATAGTTTGTGTATTTGTTTGACATTTCACTTTTTTTTATACACTCTTTATTGGTTTTTGCAGGATGTAAATACAGTGACATTGACCGCTGGGGTCATAGTACTCACATAAACCGTAACCAGCATGTCCGATAGTAACAAAGTCCCAACTAGACCCCCTCCTCCCATTCCGCTCTTGTCTGTCAGTATTAATAATCAAGGTGTTATAGAGTCATCCTATATTGAAAGTACACAATTTGGTCCCCAGATCCATCCGCTGGACCTCTAATTGCCCCCTTCAACTTGCTTGCAGTGCACGTAGACCGTGCACCCACACCTCACATATTTCCATCCCTTCTCAAACCAATACAAGGGCACACAAATCGTCCAACAGTCCCGTCTAGCACTCATGTCCCCCACCCGCATCAGCGAATCGGCCCAGCCCACCACGCATCTCATACTTGCTATGGGGATTCTCATAAGTCAGCTAACATGGCTATACAGGCGGACAAATCATCCTCCAGTTTGGCATCTTCCCATACATGCTTCATGCACACTTCTTCAGGCACCGCCCACTCTGACATGTCCCTAAGCCAGTCTGTATATTTTTTGGGGTATCGCCCCCAGCCACTTTATAGCAATGCACTCACTTTGCCAGTAGAAGGCCTAACTTAATTATCTACTGAGGTTATTCTTGCCAGGGGTGGGAACCAGGCCAGGCAAAACAATGTGAAGTGAATGAGGGCTATAGGTCTCAGCCAGTGGCTCTATTAAGGTTACCTACTATTTCCTTTCAGAAAAGAGTCAGGGATGGGCAATGCAAGAAGACATGTAGAAAGTCTGCTGTGGGGCGCCCTTATAGAGCACATTGGCCCATTGGGTATGATAGATAGTACGCAGTGTTTTGCGTGAAAGATACATCTGGTGTGTATAATTGTTTTGGATCAATTTAAAGCGCATGTTTGAACTCATCGTCCGCACTTCTTCATGCACTTTCTCCCATTCTGGGCAGACATTTCTTCCTCCAAGGCCTACTCTCACTTTACCTGTGTGGTAGGTGTTATTATTGGTAGGTCCTCACTCAGTGCGCAGTACAGATTTGATATCAATCTACGCCCTCCTGCCAATACAAGGAGCGACATCAGTGTCTGTGAGGGCAGAGGCTTCTCGGGGAAGGAGGGCTATACCTTCAGTGCTTGACCCAGGTTATGTACAAATTTCTCCATCACGTGCCAAAGGTATTCCCAATCCACGGAGTTGAATGCTTGTTCGATATCTAAAAATGCCAGGGTGTACGCAGCCCCATTTAACTGCTGTGCGAGGTAAACATGCGACAGCCACCTTAGGTTGTACATAGTACTCATCTACGGAATAAATCCACACTTGTCAGCATGTATTAAGGCCGGGAGATGCGGTAGCAAACACACCGCTAGTACACCACTGAGGATCCACGTTCGAAAGTGAGAGCAGTCTGTAGAAAGAGGCGTCTACTGGGTTCTTGTCCAGTTACTGCACCAGCACTAAAAGGGTATCATGCATGGTGTCGGGCAATTGTCCCCTCTGGAGGGCCTCATGAGAAACCTTGAGTTGTTTTTCAACAATCGTGCCTCCCAGTGTTTTTCCAGTTCTCAGTCCTTCAATTGCAGCAAGGACCTCTTCAAGAGTAATGGGCTCATCCATGGAGGCCCGGTACTCCTCCGTCAGATGCGGGAGCTCCATTCCGGCTAGAAAGGAAGCTCCGCGATCACTTGGTTCATCCCCACGCCAGCATCTGTTTTACATAGACGGGCCTGGAATACACAATTGATGACTAGCTGTGTATTGACTAGGTGCCGCTAGTCATCTCTGAGCACCAACACAGGGGCTTGCGATTCCTGTTGTCTAACCTAGCAGGCCTGCATCTCACTTATGCTCCACTTTTTTTTTTATTGTCAAGATTGCTGAATCCGAATAACAACAGTAAATGAAACAAGTAAAAATAAGAAAACGCCCATCAGTAGCATCAGGTCTCCTCTTGTACAAGAGATTGCTTACTCTACGCCTCCCATCCTACCAGACACCCGTCCCTCTCCAAATGCACTCATGCTGTGAATGCCCTGATTTCGACTTCTCAGGACCCCTCCTGCTGGGGACAGGGTTCTAGGCGAATCCTGCGGTATGCCGCACAGCTTTCACATAGTTTTTAGTATTTCTTGGGGCAGTCCCTAGCTATATAGATAGATAGCTCTAACCCCAGGCTGCGGTCTAATACCCCTTCTAGCCCTCTAATGAGTGTAGGAAGCTGGCTCTGTATATACTACTTAAAAGTAAGGTATAGTGTGCACAGAATCCAGTGGATCCCCAGAGGCTTTACAGACGCTCAAGTAGAGAATACCAATGCTCTCTTTTGTGGTAGTGTGGATCGGTGCTCAGACTGGAACAGGGAGCCTGTGCATGTTCCTGACCAGGTTGTGTAATACAGCTTGGTAGGATCATTCAGAGTGCGAATGAACTGCGTGTTCGGCCCAAGAGGCTTGCCAAACAACTCACATTTTGGGAGTGCACACTAGTATCCCCTCCCCTGGCCCACCCCTACCCCACCACTGACTGCAAGAGAGAAAATAAAATGATAACGATATGTTATTATCATTTTATTTTCCCTTTTGAGCAGTGGGGCGACACTCCTCTGCCTTAGTGGAGGAGCCACCACTGTTGGACGTCAATATCCCTCAGTTTCTGCTTGATGCTTTGGAAGGAGAGGGGTTGTTGTTGCACTTGGAGGGTGCAGTCCGGAAAAACCGTAACTTGTGATGATCAGCAGTGCAATAAGTCTCTTGATTGGGAGGCACACAGTATAGCATTGCGGTCAGCATAGTTCAATACGTGAGCGATTATAAGCCTCGGCGGAGCACCAGGCGGGGGCCATACGTTCAAGGATCTGTGGTCTTGTTCCATTAGGAAACACAAGGAGACTTGTGTTTCCTAATGTTTAAACCAGTGAAAGCAGTCATGTTAGGATCATCCGCCCCCTCTGAAATACCCACTATGGGTATGTTGTTTCCTCTTGATCAGCCCTCCATGTGCTAGACTTTCAATACCAATAGGGTCACAGTGCATTGCAGGGTCTTCGGACTAGCAGAGCCCTCAGGAGTCTTCTGCCTCAGATATCCAGGTTTCAGTTGTCATAACTCTATCAACAGTGTTACGTAGATCCTGACGTATCAGTGACAGGTCTGTTTGAGTGCTCCTACTTTTCCCCTCGATGGAGGAGCAGAGGTCTTGGATGGCCTGCAAAATGGGAGACACTTCCGAGAGGTGAGTGTCACCCCCCAGCAAGTCCGTGGGGAGCACCGCGGAGGAGGTGGACTTCCTGAATTTATCAATCCTGCCCTATAATGAGGTGTGGGGTGCCTCATCCTACCCCATGGTTCCCAGCCTAAGAAGAGTTCTGCAGCCGCTCAGCCCCTACCAGTCCACAGACTTGTCTAGGCAGTCAGCACCCTGATATGGAAAGCCCACCAACACGGCCCGGTGCAACTGCCAACTCCTCTGGCATTAAAAGGAGGGGAGATCACGCCCTATCGCCTCTCCGCCTGGGTCTGACTGGTCAAGGGTTGCAGAGGGAACCTCAGAGGCACAGGGTCCACATCATGAAGTGACCTCCAACCCCCACAGCACCAGGACGAGGGGCTAGGTTGACGGTGCACCTCATGCCATTGGCTCAAGGAGCACGGGCCCGGGGGACGCTGGTCACTCTCAATAGAGGTCCAGGGCTAGTCAAATGGAACAATGGGGTATTACCATTGGGGCCCGAGCTGGCCACTGCTTTATTCTCTAGGGGCAGTCCGCCTCGACCCCTTCTTACCACCACAACACAATCATGCAGCCTAGTGTGCTGTGAGGGGGCTCTCTCCTTCCAGGCAGTGCGTGCTGTCAGGTGTGCTCCCTAGTCCCGGCATAATTAGCCAATGATCCCGGCTGCTTCTCTCTGTGTGTTCTGGAGCTGCAGGCTTCAGGGGGTGAGGAGAGGAAGGGTAGAAAGGGGCAGCCTGTCCACCTGCCCTATGTTTTTTTTTAGTTCGAGCCTGGGCTGCGCATGTGCTGCTCTGCGGCATGCTGTAGTGGAGTATGGAATTAAAGCTCCGCCCATATTTGTCATTGGCTTGTGTCATTGCCCTTCGTAAATACTGGCTTCTGATACGTTAATAGGCTTGTTATTCCCTCCTTAGTACCGCCTAGTATTCATTTGTAACCTCCAATGAGGACGCGCCCTTTTACTTTGATTGTTACGCGGTACATCTTTTTTTAGTCTGTAATCACTACTTTCTTTAATGAATTTCTGCTATTGCAGGCACAACATGCTTTCCTGCAACAATCAGGGCACCATGCACGCTTTAACTTTCCAAGCAGTCCGGGACAATGGCGGCTGCTTCTTTGAATAGGGCTATCATTTACAAGAGTTTGAACTATTAGCATTGTAAATGAAAATGCCTTTTATTTATGTATTAATTAGCAAAACAGATAAATAAAAGGCATTATCATTTTCAATGCCAATAGCTTAAACTCTTGCAAATGTGAGACCTATTGCATTGCAAATGCTTGTTTCTCCTATTACTAGTACAATAAACAAAATTCTGTGCACGAGAGCTGCTCATGTGCTTTCCTTTTGTGTTTTTTTTGGTGCTCAGTGAAATGATTTTATCCGAGCCGTCCCCAATTACCCGATGTGGCGCTATGGCATCATTTCTCATTGAAAAAAACATCAAATGTCGAACATTACTCAAACTATGCAAGGGTAATAGATATTTTGCCACTTTGCTTACCCCATCAAAAGATATGCAATAGAAAAAATCTCTATAAGCAATCATTACTACAATCCTACCAAATCCCAATGTAAATTGAATTATTTATGTGATATAATAAAGGTCGTGGATTTAGAACAGACCAGTGGATTAATCTCCTCTTTTTAACTTCTTTATTAAAGAGTCAGGCTGGATTGAGAAACATAATGCCATATTGACTGCATTTTCATCGCTGTTTAGTTTTATTTTGAGCATATGTGTTCACTGATAAGGTTTTTAATAACCGTCTACACACAGTGAACTGAACTGGCTATTCTTGGCCTTCAGCCGATGATTTGAGTAAATTGAGAATCTGAGACTGCAATCAGCGTACCTCTGTTCAGGTTGCATTTGTCAGTATTGAGAAAAAAGCACAAAAAAAATCAGTTTGTTGTGACAGTTGCAGATTACCAACTCATATGCCAAGAGCAGGCAGTTTACTCAAAATTGTAACTTTTATGAAAGGTGATACTAATTTTTAGATCGAAGTTTACCAGACAGCACAGCTGTCTTGTTGCGAAAAGTCTTCTTTGAAACATTCTGAAAGCTTCCCTGAGAAAGCATTCGGTTACTCACATTTGCTTATTTGCAGACTTTGTTTTAGGCTGTCCAGCATGTCTTTGCCGCTCCCGTTGAGCATAGCCGGTTTACAAACTCTCTGACTAGCTTTTTGTAATCTGCCATGAGTACTCGCTTCCTGTAAAATAGGCCTTTGAATTTTATTCTGATCTTGTCACACTTACTGTGCAAGGAGCTTGGTGTTTACTTTTCTGTCTCAGACTGGATTCTCGGGCGGGAAAGAAAAGGTATTTCCTAGCACACAACAAAATTTCAAGATCTGTAAATTAACTATGCAAATATTTCAGAAAATATGAGAATTAGGCAATCACAAATTAAGCCATTTTCTGCCATTCTGATGTGTGGTGTAAACACATTTTAATACAATCAAAGCAAATCAATAAACTAGGTGATGCAATTTCCACACATTATTGTTAGTGCGCTGTATAGTTTTATCAATAAAACTGTATGGGCAAATGTAATGGTCATTCCAATTGAAAATATATTGTCTGTTATGGCAGTGTGCTACAACACCATGGTTTCTCCGCTTTACACCACACCACACCACTCTACTACACGCTATGCTACTTCACTCTACTCCATGCTCCTTCACTCTACTCCCCTTCACAACACTCTACAATCCTCCACTCTATGCCAGTTTACTATACTCTACTCCCCTCAACACTTTATTCTACTTTACAAAACTCTACTCCACGACACTCTACAACCACTCCTCTGTACACCAAGCCACTCTACCGCACTCTATTCCACTCTGTGCCCCGCCACTCTACTCTACTACGTGCTACTTTACAACACTCTACTCTGCTCCATTCTACACCCCTACACTTCACTACATGCTACTCCATTGCACTTTAGGGCACACTACGCCACTCAACTCTATGACACTATGCCACACCACTTTATAACACTCAGCTTCCACTCTATTCCACACCACTCCACTCCACAATACTCTCCTCTATGTCACTAACTTTTAGACATGTTAATAAACAACATGGCTAAATCCCATTGGCAAGGTCAATACCTCAGCTATAGGCGAAACCTATTCGCTTTCCCAATGCTTGCTCTGCCAGGAATGAGAATGGCGAGCACGCTTCTCTACTCTGACAGTAGAAGTAGGGAAGCTGTTGCATAGAACAGCATACAGTGTATACCATACTGAAGACTGACAGCAACACAATCATGTTCTCCTGTGCATACAGCGCATCCGCCAGAGAAGCTCTCACCTCTCCTCAGCCATCACAATTGAATCGAACATGTCATCCTCCTGAGCGGCCGCCATACCACCGGCAGAAGGCTCAGACAGATGCGAGCTCTCCGGGACAGCCTCACCTACTCTGCTTGTATACACTGGGGCCTGGGCCAGCCTCCCGCCGGGGTCACTTCCGGTAATGAGGGCGGCCATGTTGGAGAGAGTCCGTGTATTTTTTACAGCCCCCTGCGCCAGAAGTACACGAGGCTAAAACCAAACCGTGATTAACGCATTTCGAAATAAATAATGGCAATTTATATGTTCAGCAGAAATATGCTTATTTCTATAAACGAATTAAAATTAAAGGGATTTCAATTTGCAATTAGTTTGGAAATCACCATCTAATTATAATTACGATATTTTCAAATGTGAAGGATTATCATTTTTTAAACCATTATCATGCTTTCACTTGCCTTTTAAGAAGAGGAACCTCGTGGTTTTGGTAGGGTCTGCATTTATGTTATAATACTATTAACAATTTACATTATGGCGCCGGCGCTTACGTGAGACGAGCAGCACATTTCCTAGCGAAAGACCTCACTGTAATGAGTTTGGAAACGTGCAGAATGATTTTTTTATAGTTCATTAAATGGACACTTGAGGGCACTATACGCATACTGAAGTGCCTCTAGTCCACTTATGTATTTAATTTTAGAAAAGCGTAACTAATTACTAGGCTTACAATTCCGAAATACATGTCAACGTCTGTTATTGTTATCATTACATTAAAGCATCTCCTGGATACATTTCGGTAGGTTTCTTGCTGATTTCTACTAGGGGAAAGTGCCCGGTAAATACCGGTAGATGGGGATTTTGGTGCAGTGAGCGCCAAACCTTACATTCTATTCCCCATTATCGATGAACAACCGTGCACCTGAATATTAAAGTAATTATGGCGCATGACAAATTCTCAGAGGAGTTGGATTTTATCATGTGTGATATGTATAGTGCAGTGAGCCACCCAGTGGCGTAGCAAGGTCAGGTGGTACTGATGGAGCGGGTAGAATAACATTTTGTGTACCCCCCCCACCCCATTTCTTCATGATTCATATTAATCTAAATAATCCATTCATTGTAATAATATTAATCTGTTTGAAGTGATATCTAATCAATCGTATTAATGAAAGAATTATACGTGGGATTTGCATTTGAATGGCTAAAATAATTTGTAAACTCATATACGTACGCATACTAATGCTAGAAAATTAGAATATTGCATGATATATGTTGCTTTTGTGACGTAATTGTAAGTCGCACCAGATGACATCTTTGGGTGAATATAAACGCTTTGAATGTTGCTATTATGCCAGATAATTACATACACATAGGGGAATTAGTGAGGTTTAAACATTTTATTAGTTATTTCCATGTTTTAATTACGTTTTGTGTTTGTTTTGCTTAAGTTGACCAACTGGGCCTACGTCAAGCTGGCCGACTTTTGACATGACGGGACTAGTCACCATTCCACGAGGTTTTGGGTGAAGTGCGCCTGCGCCACCGCGAGCAACAGTGGCCTCGTCCTGACCCCATGCAAGATGTACCCATCAAGGTCGTAATGGGAGAATTGTCAGAACTTTAAACAAAGGACTGTCTTTTAAACCGGAACCAGCAAGTGTGATGACCTAACCAAATAGACTATGTGAGAACTTCACTGAACGACCCCACACCCACCAATCAGGACTGCCTAAAACTGATTTTGTTACATTTTGACATTAATATCATTATAAAAGATGGTAGAATAGTGAGTTGACACTGAGAGACGTGCGAACTGATGGTTATTTTCCTGACGTTATGCTGACGGAGAGGACGGTGACACTGCTGGACAGCTGTTACCCTGAATCTTTGACAGACTGAATTGCTGCCGATTCTGATGAATTAAAGATTTTCACGACTTGATTGACTTAGAGGACGACTAATAGCCAGATTAGGTAAATATGATGTTCCGTGGTTTGATTAACAATTTATTAAAACTTGCAATTAATTAGATAAACAAAATTATTATTTTAATAAACAAATGTGTTGTGCTGTTCATTGATAGAGAAAAGATTGAGATTAAATTCAAGATAAGAGGATTGAGTCACCATTACCCAAAACAACTAATTTGATCTGTTGACTAAATGGAGGGAATATCTAGAAGAGCAGAGTTTAATAAAGGTATTTAATGTATGTTCTTTAGGTCAAAAAGGTATTCCTTTCATGGCAGCGTTTGGAGAACTTATCTCTCCCGTAAGTGCAGATTAGAAATGTGTAAGTGTCGGTGTTATGGGCCCCACCAATGAATGTATTGAGTGAATGTGCTAGTGCGATATTTGGTCTGTGACGAAGGGAGGATTTAAAATTCCATGCTGCATCAGTTTTTCTGGTAGCAGTATGATGGTTGTTATTGTTTTGGTTTGGTGATTACTGCTTGTAAATTGCTTATTGATTATTGGTTATTGATTGATATTGGGTTATATATTAACACTCTATGTTGAGTTGCGTCGAGTTCTATGTTGTTTGCACGACTTCTGGGATGTAGGAAGTCGGAAGTTTGTAACGGTTCCGTAGTAGGGCAGAGGTAAGCGATGCTCTCGGGAAAGACGGAATTGTTGTTTCCCTGTAAGTACACGGGGAAAACGTGCGATGATTGGAGTTGCACGACGCATTGTCTGGGTTCGGTTTGGTAGCATCGTCGTGTGTTGCCACTAGAGACATTTTTCTGTATGAGAGAAGTGTCTATGATAGCGAAGGTTACCTGTGAAATTCTGGTCTTAGGTACCAGGAGGCCAGAAGGTACTCTGATAACGCTTATCACTGGAAAGGTAGCAGGTGTTCTCTAAGCTTGTTAGAAAGACAGAGTAGAGGGAAGTGCTACTTTGTTAACGAGTGTTATAATTCTGTAGTAGGACAGACTGTTGACTGTTCTGGGAAAAAAACAGAATTCTGTGTGAATGTACTACACTTTTCCTGTGTGAAAGTGCGTGAATGAAAAAAGGCATTCCGGTTAATTGCGAAACTCTGGTCTTATTTCTCAGGAGCATCGGGTCTCCAACTAAGTGTCTTAATTCTGGAGAAACCGTTAGCTAATGCTTGTTAGAAGGGTAAGGTAGAGGGATGTGCTACTTTATCAACGGAAGTAACGATTCCGTAGTAAGCACTGCTTGAGGGAAAGACGGAATTCTTGTGAGAAAGGTCTATTGCTATTCCTTGGTTAGCGAAGCGAACAATGGTGGTGTTTTTGTGTTGTTACTAACAGATTTGTAAATTTGAAACAAAACTTACCGAGTGAATTTTGTAAAGGAGGCATAGACAGGAGCAGGAGCTTTGGCAGCGGCTGCTGACATCAGATGACCGCGCTGGGATTGACCAGTCAGTTGGAAACGTAGAACGCTCCTGATTGTTGCGTTAGTGTACGCCGCGCTAGGAGTGGAGAGTCACAGGGTGACGTAGACACTCCTGATTGGTGCGTTAGTGTGACTTGCGCTGCGATTGGTCAGAATAGCGGTACAGTTGAGAGGAGAGACTAGTGATACACGAAAAGACAGAATAGATGTATTACGATCCACCAGAAAAGGAGAAAAAGTCCTGGTTCGGGAGAATTAAGAAGTTGTTTAAAAAGGACAAACCAATTGTGACTAGGGAAGGACAATTATTTCCTCCACCGAAAACCCCCGCATCCTTTATGGTTGCGAAATATGGATATCACACCTGTATTTGGTTAGACAATTGGGTAAAGTACACTAGAGATGACGGAGTCTTGGCTTTTACAGAACATGGTTCATTTAATTTAGCAGTTCTGAGAAATTTAAGAGAGAAAATTATGAATCTAGAACCGAGACCTAGACCGACACAATTTGAAGCATTGACAGAGTGGGAAGATGAGATGCATGACCGAGAGAGACAGAGGAGTGGCGGAAGGTATAGGTACATGTATGGTAGATCATACGGACATGAGAATCATGATGATCGAATGAGAAGGTGGCGGAATGTGAGTATGACTGAGGGTTTGATTCCCGTAAGAACTGCAGAAGAAAATGGAGGAAGAAAATGCACAGTACAGAGACATAATGTGGAATCGCGAGGGTATGGAGTAAATGAATCAGAGGATGATGTTCTTGATGACATGTTTTATAAAAATCCACCTCCGTATCGGCCAGAACCAGAAATATTAACACCAAGTGCCCCAATGAAAGAAACTTTACGAATCATAAAGTCAGAACCAGGGTCCCAAGATTTAGAGAAAAATAATTCCATTAGAGAGGTAGACAGGAAGTCAGAAAGTAGAATAAATGGTGAAAATTCAGCAGAATTAGCGAAGACAACCTTAGAATTAACAGAGAAAATAAGAGAATTGACTACAAATCTGGAAGCTGTAACAGTTCCAGTGACGATAGGTCCAGTAATGCCTATTTTTGATAAACAGAAAGATAGCGAACATTGTTTAACGGTTCCTTATAAAAGCAATAAACAGGTTGAGCAGCCAAAACCGAGACAAAATGAAAATCCATGGAGACAGACAATAAGTATGATCGAACCAAATGTTTCAAATAACCCGTTTATAGGCCAGAATTTTGCAGAAAGACGTATAACAACAGTGGAGTCAATATTAGAAACACAAAAGGATTCAGAACAAGGTAATGTAGAGAAGTTAGTAGGACCATCTACAGAAGAATTAAGTGAATGGTTGAGAAGCTTGCAGAGAAAAGACAAAGAATCTCAGTCAATAGATGTGGCCAAATTACGAATGGTACTGGAAGAGTTAATAGTAGGAACTATCCCTACAGAGAAATTAGAAACTTACCAAGTTGAGGAATTATTATTTTTGTGCAAAAGTGTGACATGTAGAGCGAATAATCTACATGAACGACTAGAAGAAGTAGCAAATGAAATGGGTATAGATATTGAAAAGGTAAAGGCTTTGCAAAAACCCTATCGAATTGATTTCACTGAAAAGGATATTGAAAACTTGAACACCACAGGACGGATAAGTCAGATTAAGGAAATAATTATCTTGTTGAGAAAATGGGGAGATGTGGATAAATGGAGAAGCAGGTGGTACCGAAAACGAGATGATGCCCCAGATAAAACGTTTGTAGCATTCCCTGTAAGAGAAAAAGAAAAAGTAGTAACAGAATGCCCTATGAGAGAGATTCCAGGAGGAGGATATGTGCATGTCCCATGGACAAGACAGGATATTTTGTCCTTTACAAATGATTTCCCTCGACTACGCGAAAAGCCTGTCGAGTGGTATAGGCAGGTGGACAGATTTGTGAAGTTGTCTAAAGTATTATGGATTGACCTGAATAGCCTATTTGACATAATAGTACCAGCGGATCTATGGACAGAGTGCAAACTCATGATAAATTGGCCAACACAAGAATACCCTAGGGATCCAAAAACAGGGACTCCAGTCCCCGAGGTAATGAAGAAATATGATCAGGTTATTGCCTTTCTGAAGAATAAGGGTTCACCTAAAGATTGGGTGAAAATTGAAAGAACACATCAGGAAAGCAAAGAGTCAGTACATGCATATTATGAGAGGCTGATCTTGGCCTTTAAACAGTTTAGTGGAGATGAAAATCTGAATGAAAAGGATTTAAGTCATTTTGTGTACAGATTTGTATATGGTCTACGTCCAGAAATTAGTGAGATGATAAAACAACATACTGTAGATTGGCAAAATAAGAAAATAGACGAAGTATTGAGACATGCCAAATATTTCAGTGATGAGATTGAAGCTAAACAGCGAAAATTAAAAGAAAAGGCTATGTGGGCACAAGTGAAGGTAGCAGAGAGGGAGGAAGCTCAATTAGCGGAACAAGCGAATAATACAGGATCAAGACAAAAATTCAGTCCTGGGAAAGGGAAAGGAAATATAGAGGAAGCTAAGAAGAAATTCCCATGTCATAATTGTGGTAGAATAGGGCATTGGAAATCCGAGTGTTAATTCCCCCCAAGTATTAACAATGAAAATGCATCATTGAATCCACAGGTGCAGAATGAGGTGAGTGGTCAACCGCAGCAACAGCAGCAGGTTGTTACCCAACAGAATCAGGTGCCAAAACCGCCTTTTCCACAGAGCAAAAACTCCCAGAAGTATAGTAGCAAAACGGGATTCTACAACGAAGAACAAGTAAATAAGCTGCCACGCGCTAAAGCTGTTTCGCAGTATTGGCTACAACGCGATGAGAGTGATTCAGAAGAGGGTTATTGACGGTGCCGAAAGGAGGAAGAAGAGTGCGTACTTGGCGCAACTCTAGAAGTAGACCAGACAGGCCCATTTGTAGATGGAAAGATTAATAATGAAAGTATTACTTTCCTAGTTGATACTGGTGCTACTCGATCAACTGTCAGATCAGCTGATGTTAAGAACCTTCCTCTCTCGGATGAAATGATTCAAGTAGTTGGTGTATCCAAAAGGCAGATTAAAACTTACCTTACAGAGCCGGTGAAAGTTAGCATAGGGAAATTTTCTGAAATGCACCGCTTTGTCGTGTGCGATACCAGTCCTGTGAATTTGTTAGGTAGGGATTTGTTGTGTAAAATGAACTGCACTATATTTTGTACCCCGGATGGCATAGCATTTGAAACCCCAGATGAAGATGTGCTGTATAAAATGACAATGGCAAACAGGGAAAATGAGGTTATTGAAATCTATGCTGTATTTAATTCTGATGAATTACCTAAAGAATTAAAACAGTCTGTAAAAGCAGAAGTTTGGGATTTCACAGGAGAAGACGTCGGATTAATGAGAAATGTAGATCCAGTAAAAATAACAGTAAAAGAAGGAGTAAGCTATCCAAATGTTCCTCAATATAAATTGACACCTGAAATAATTGAAGGAGTAACTCCTGTGATTGAGAAAATGATAAGACAAGGAATTTTGAGAGAAATAATGAGTAGTCCATGTAATCCACCAATAATGGGACTGAAGAAGCCTAATTGGAAGTTCAGGATAGTACAAGATCTGAGAAAGATAAACAACATTGTTGTGTCATGCTGTCCCATTGTACCAAATCCATCTGTGATTTTATATCAGATTCCCCATGACACAGAATGGTTACAGTGATTGATCTATGCCATGCTTTCTTTTCCATCCCATTGCACCATGACAGCCAGCAAATTTTTGCGTTTCATTTCGGCGAGCGTATTTTGACTTGGTGCCGAATTCCAAAGGGGTATACAGAAAGCCCCTCAATATTTAATCAGCTATTGAAGAAGTCTTAGGAAAGTCTAGAAATGCCCGAAAATTCAGGGTTAGTTCAGTATATCGATGACCTTCTTGTGGCATCGAAAACCCGTGAAGCTTGTGAACTAGACACTATAGCCTTGCTGAATCATTTGGCAAATGTAGGACTTAAAGTGTCACCATAAAAATTACAATTTTGCAAGAAAGAAGTACAATATTTAGGACATCACATTGAAAAAGGACTGAGAAAAATAACGATAGACAAAATCAGACAAAATCAGGATCATAAAAGGAATGAGAGCACCCATGACCCAAAGAGAGGTGACAATGTTTCTGGGAATGGTTGGATATTGTCGTCAATGGATCAGCGACTTTTTGTTGATCGAAAACCTCTGGTACGACTGACGAGAAGCGATGTGAAAGATCCCATTGATTTGAACAAGGAAGAATTGGCAGAATTTAAACGATTGAGAGATGGGCTGTGTGAAGCACCTGCATTAGGTATGCCTGACTACGAGAAAGAGTTTGAGTTGTACTGCAGTGAGAGAAATGGATGTGCACTCTCTGTGCTAATACAGAAGCATTGAAAACTGAGGAGACCAATTGCATATTTTTCATCAATGTTGGACCCAGTAGCTGTAGCCCTACCTGGGTGTTTGAAAGCAGTAGCTGCTACATGCCGAAGTTTGGAACAGAGTGAGGGAATTGTGATGGGATATCCTGTGAAAGTGTTTGTACCTCATGATGTGGCAATCCTTTTAACAAGGAGTCATACTCAGTATATGACACATAGTCGGCTGACTAAGTATGAGAAAGTCATACTAGGTGCAACAAATGTAAATCTCGTGAGATGTATAAATGTGAATCCTTCAACATTACTGCTTGATGCTGAGAATATGGAAGTCAGACATGAAGCAGATCATGACTGCCTGGATGTACTTGATTTCAGTACAAAACCACGACCTGACATAAAAGATGTACCCTTACCAGAAAGTGATTTCGTCATGTTCGTAGATGGGTCTTGTTTGAGAACAGATGATGGAGTGTTAAGTGCAGCATATGCGGTATGTACGGTTGCAGCAGTAATGGAAGCATCATATCTGAAAGGAGTAAAATCGACCCAAGTAGCTGAACTTGTTGCTTTGACAAGAGCATGCAAGATTGGGAAGAGTGTGAGAGTGACTGTGATAACCGATAACCAGTATGGCTTCGGAGTCGTACAAGACTTTAGTCAGATATGGCTGCAGAGAGGATTTTTGACATCAAGTGGAACTCCCAATAAGAATGCTGAAGTGGTTGGAAAATTGCTTGAGGCGATACAGCTGCCTAGGCAATTGGCTGTTGTGAAGTGCGCTGCCCATAGTCAAAGTGGTGATTATATCGCCACTGGCAATAAATATGCAAATGACATGGCACAATACTGTGCACGAAATCAGAATTCCATTAATCGGGCTAAGGAAAGAGAGGTGATTTCTTGCTCCTTGATGTTTACTAACATTGTGGGAACATGGGAAGAAGTGAGACAATTACAGAAGAAGCAGGAGATGAGGAAATGAAGCAGTGGGTAAAAGCAAGATGTGCACCAAGAGAGAACGATCATGTGTGGGTCTATCGGGATGGAAGACCAGTTATGCCTGATAGCATGATGTCTGCCATGGCACGGATGTATCATGGTCAGGGACACATAGGGAGAGATGCCATGATCAGGTCATTTAAACAAACCTGGTGCAATGCAAAATTCAGACTTGTAGCAGAAAGTCTTTGTCAGAGATGCCTAATATGTCAGCAATACAATCCGGGAAAAAAGACAGTAGTGAGTCTAGGAACAATAGGTCGAGAAGGAGGACTTTTTACCAGAATGCAAGTGGATTTCATTGAGATGCCTCCCTGTAACAGATTGAGGTATGTTTTGGTTATGGTCAGTCTGTTTTCCATATGGGTAGAGGCATTTCCAACAAGAAGAAATGATGGGATGACAGTGGCAAAATTACTTTTGAGGGAATTTATCCCTAGATTTGGGTTCCCAGTGACAATTGAATCAGACCGAGGAGGACATTTCCATAATCAGATCATAAAACTGATTTGTGAAGCATTGAATGTACGACAAAAACTACATTGTGCCTACCAACCAGAGGCTTCTGGTGTGGTGGAACAGATGAATGGTACTATCAAAAACAGGATAGGGAAAATGTGTTTAGCCACATGTATGAAATGGCCTGATGTCTTGCCTCTGGTACTCATGACTATTAGATCAATTCCAGACAGAACTACAGGGTTAAGCCCCCATGAAATCATCATGGGACGAGCCATGCGGCACAGGTTGATACCAGTCAACAAGCTGGTGATTATAACTGACGACATGGTGTTGGAATACTGTAAAAGCCTGGCTGACGCAGTTCATTCTGTGTTTCATCAGGTTGGAGCGGATGCCACCACCCTTGAAAAGAAGCCAGCCCATGATCTGAGCCCAGGGGACTGGTGAAGATAAAAGTTCATAGAAGAAGAAACTGTTTGGTTCCAAGGTGGGGAAAACCAAGACAAGTCATCTTGACCACAACAACAGCTGTAAAGTGTGCTGGATTGAAAAACTGGATCCATGCAAGCCATACATTGAGAATTCCAAATCCAGTGGATAGCACAGAAAAAGAGTATTTTGATGAATCAGAATCCAGTACTGAGTAGGATGACGGAGAGCCAAAAACAAAAGAAAACCCTGAAAGGGGGGAAACAGAACAGTCTAACATTTGTTCCCAGAAGTATTTCCCTGAGAAGATGGTTACAGATTTCTGATACCAGTTCAGACTCAGAGACTGAACAAGGAGCGCAATGTTCTAGGGAAAAACAAGAGAAGACCAAAGAAAAAGACAGTGAAGAGACAATAAAAGAAATTCATGAAAAGGATGTGCCAGATGAAAGATTGAGAGAAATTCCACCTGAAACAACACATTTAGATGGACAGGTGCCAGGGCTGAATGGCTGTGTCATATTATCTGGAAGCGTCTGCTTAATGTCTACTTGATTATCCACCGTGGATGGTGAATGTATACTGTATGATGACACAGCTGTGGAAAATAAAGGTCTTCAAAAAAAAAAAAATAGATGGACAGGTGCCAGATACAGAGAGAGAGGCAAAGATTATTGCGGAAGACCCCCGAGGAGGTGTAGGGAACTCCAACATCCAGTTAGAAGCAGGGACAGGTAGTCAGCAGGAAGATTGCGTATCGGAGATTCGAGGAGGGACAGAAGTAGGGAAAACAAAAGAAGTGGTGGAAAAAAACTGTTGAGAGTAAAAAGCAAGTTGAAACTGAGTCAGAGGAAGGCGAAGATGAAATACCTGAAGGTAGAGTTCTAAGAAAGAGAGCTTGGAGAACTGAAAGAAAGATAAAGGAAGTAAATTGAAAAGAGCAGCAAAGGACGACGTTTGGCCGAATAAAATAAAAAAAATTAAGATATTGACTGACACGAGTAAATTCACCAAGGACTGAACAGGTGAATGAAGTGACGAGTCAGAATAAATCAAAAGACGAAGAAACCATTGTAATTAAAGAGAGCAAAAGAACAAGAAAACCTAACCAGAAGAATAAATCACCAGAATGGACGTATGTGGCCCTGCCTGAAGTAAAAGAAGAGGCGGATAGCCAAGGAAATCCAGAGGTGGTTGTACCAGAAGTGGTTGAGGAAGACGAAGAATCGGAAATCCTGAGAGTTATCTTGTACGATATTGGAGAAGAAGCGGATGTTCAGGACATTCTGTATACAGATCAAAAAGGAAAAGTGAAAGATTATGAAATGCCAAACTGAATGAGATAAGAAAACTACTGATGGAAAGACAATAAAATACGGAAAAAAAGACAAAAACTGTTAGAACAAGTAGGTGCTTAGAGCCTTGGGTTAGAAAACTAGTTGTGAAGTAGAAGAGGCTAAGTCAAAAGACACTGTCCATTTTAGCAAAAATGGCAAACACAGATAGTAGAAAAGGTAGATGTACGTTCTTGAAAAGATGGTGTAAAATGTGTTTTTGTTGTATAGGAATACTAATGGTTTTGTGGAGTGTACTTGCTCTTCTGATCTCATTTAAAGTTGCTATAGATACAATAGAGGGACATAGTGAAAACAAAACTAATATAGAAAAGATTCAAAAGGTAGTTCCGACTAGAATAGATAAAAACTATTTATATAAAGACAGGTCTATAACTGATTTTTCTAATAATGTGTTTTCAAAATTGTTAAATGAATATGTAAAGACAATAGACGTAAGGGACTGCTACGTTTGTATGCAGTTACCTGCCTCTGTATCGGAGGGAGTGACCTATCACCACCTTCCAGTAACATATGGAATAACATGTAGTGTAATAGCTAGTCGATTTTATCAAACAGGGAAATTAGAATATTATTTTTCAGATGTATATACTATATTTTCACAAGTACCGTCAATTAACAAGCTAATCAAGGTAAAACCTGCAAAGGTATTAGGTGAATTTTTCTTGGAAACTAAGGAACTAACATTAGAATATATATTTAAAAACAATTTGACATGTAGTTTAAAGAAAGAGGAAAAGAAATTTTTAGATATGGTTGAAGAAAGGAGACTGAAAATGCAAAGAAAGGCGTCTGAAGGAAAAGTGGAGAAGACAGTCTGGGATGTAGAAATGGAAAAACACTTGAAAGGGGAAACTAGTCCAACTATGGCTTTAGATTGGCCTCAGAAAGGAAAATTGTGTATTAGAAGGAATCAAACTGCATATGATAACTATTTTGTAGGCAATAGCGAGTGCCATGATACATACCGAATCATGGGTGGATGGGGATTTAAAGGTGGAAAAGATCCAGTTTTTCCTGGTTTATATTTCATTTGTGGGAACAGGGCATATTATCGTTTGCCAGACCATTGGTATGGCACATGTTGTGTAGGCCTGGTCTTTCCAAAGATTTTTCACATGGACAGAGGAGAATATGGTGTACATAATTTAGGTAGTTATTTAGCACATAGTAAGAGAGAATCTTGGTCAGAAATTGTGGGTGACTTTTTTGGAGCATTGATACCAGCAGTGGGAATATCTCAGAATGCAAACAGAATTAGAAGACTTTCAACAGTAGTGGATCGCTTGTCAACGAGCACCGCTGTAGGATTTTTATTGGTAAACACTGAAATGGTTGCCATGCGTGCCATGGTAATGCAAAATCGACTTGCCCTTGATATATTATTGGCAAAAGTGGGTGGAGTCTGTGGAATGCTGAAAGTTCAACATTGTTGTACTTACATTCCTGATGAAAGTAAAGATTTGAAAATTTATATTAAAAATATTACAGAATTGCATGACGAAATTGCACCACTGGAGGTTGAAGGTGTTTGGGAGAAGATTGGAAAGAAAATATCAGCTATTAAAGATTTCTTAGAAAATTTAGGTAGTACCTTTTTAGGTAAAATATTATTTCCATTAATATGTGTGATTTTCATAGTATTAATAATAAGATTAGGGTGTATCTGTCGTAAAAAAAAATAAAAATCAGAAAAAGTTAAAAAGAGAAAATTTAAGGAGAAAAGACAAGAACCAAAAGAGAGAATTCGAAGAGATAGAATTAGAGGAAGTTAAGGAGAGTATGTACAAATCAGCAAAAAGAGAAGAGACAGGGGAAACTGAATTATGAATAAAAGCAAGAAATCACTTTGAAATTCCGTAGAAGAGATACAAAATGTTGATGGTGTGGTGATATAATCACCAAAGGGGGGATTGATGGAGCGGGTAGAACAAAATTTTGTATACCCCCCATTTCTGCATGATTCATATTAATCTAAATAATCTATTAATTGTAATAATATTAATCTGTTTGAAATGATATCTAATCAATCGTATTAATGAAAGAATTACACGTGGGATTTGCATTTGCATGGCTAAAATAATTTGTAAACTCATATACGTACGCATACTAATGCTAGAAAATTAGAATATTGCATGATATATGTTGCTTTTGTGACGTAATTGTAAGTCGCACCAGATGACATCGTTGGGTGAATATAAACGCTTTGAATGTTGATATTATGCTAGATAATTACATACACATAGGGGAATTAGTGAGGGTTAAACATTTTATTAGTTATTTCCATGTTTTAATTACGTTTTATGTTTGTTTTGCTTAAGTTGACCAACTGGGCCTACGTCAAGCTGGCCGACTTTTGACATGACGGGACTAGGCACCATTCCACGAGGTTTCGGGTGAAGTGCGCCTGCACCACCGTGAGCAACAGTGGCCTCGTCCTGACCCCATGCAAGATGTACTCATCAAGGTCGTAATGGGAGAATTGCCAGAACTTTAAACAAAGGACTGTCTTTTAAACCGGAACCAGCAAGTGTGATGACCTAACCAAATAGACTATGTGAGAACTTCACCGAACGACCCCAAACCCACCAATCAAGACTGCCTAAAACTGATTTTATCACATTTTGACATTAAAATCATTATAAAAGATGGTAGAATAGTGAGTTGACACTGAGAGACGTGCGAACTGATGGTTATTTTCCTGACGTTATGCTGATGGAGAGGACAGTGACACTGCTGGACAGCTTTTTCCCTGAATCTTTGACAGACTAAATTGCTGCCGATTCTGAGGAATTAAAGATTTTCACGACTTGATTGACTTAGAGGACGACTAATAGCCAGATTAGGTAAATATGATGTTCCGTGGTTTGATTAACAATTTATTAAAATTTGCAATTAATTAGATAAACAAAATTATTATTTTAACAAACAAATGTGTTGGGCTGTTCATTGATAGAGAAAAGATTGAGATTAAATTCAAGATAAGAGGATTGAGTCACCATTACCCAAAACAACTAATTTGATCTGTCGACTAAATGGAGGGAATATCTAGAAGTGCGGAGTTTAATAAAGGTATTTAATGTATGGTCTTTAGGTCAAAAAGGTATTCCTTTCATGTCAGCGTTTGGAAAACTTATCTCTCCTGTAAGTGCAGATCAGAAATGTGTGAGTGTCGATGTTATGGGCCCCACCAATGAATGTATTGAGTGAATGTGCTAGTGCGATATTTGGTCTGTGACGAAGGGAGGATTTAAAATTCAACGCTGCATCAGTACCAGGTACCGAACATTTCTTGTCACCCCCTGCTTCACAAAATGGCAAACAATATGTGTTTGAAACACATATTTTTGTCATTTTGTCACCCTCCTCAGTGATGACACCTGGGGCGGCCCCCACCCACCATACCCCCCTTTCTATGCCACTGGAGCCACCCGGCCACCATACCTGACCCCTTTAAATCAGATGAATCACACCTCAACCCTAATGGCCTGGCCCGGGCAAAGGTATGAATTAAAGGGTGAAGGACCACTCAGGGTCTTTGCCTGTAGTCAGTACTTGGTGTGGCGACTAGTGTTTCCACTAACATCTGCTCCCTTATCCAGGGCACAACTTCTCATGACATTGGTGACAAGGGAGTCCCTTGCGACCGCCACCATTTCTGCCAAAACCAGAGCATTGCCAATTGCAATTGGCAGCACCTCCCTGATGCCCCGCCTGCACAGGGGCCTCAGACTGCCCACCTCTTTTGGCACTTTGCCCCTCCCATGCCTGGGCGAGCGTCAAGCCCCTGTTACAGCCCTCACAACGGCTCCCTCCTGGCACTGTAGCCCCACTGGTGGTCTCTGTTCCGGTGCCCAAGCGTGGCACTCCTGCATGGTATACGGCCTCATCACAAGATCTGCAACAGACATCTCTTGGCCCCATGACCCTGCTGGCAGCCACTTGCCCAGTGCTTGCACATGCTGCATCGGTGCTCCATTGCCTGTCACCTAGACCAGTGAAGAGGCGACCTAGCCTACTGAGTTCGCCTGCCGGGGTTGCCACCATGCCCTGCACCATAACTCCTCTCCTCAGACTTCAGTTTGCCCATGTGTGAGAAGTTGGCCTGGTATATGATGCTCACTAGTTAAAGTGATCACCTTGTACCATGCCAAGCAACCCTTATGGTGTGGTTGTAAGTCAACCTTTTCGGACTAGCTGCCCTAGTGGTAGCGTAGGCTAAGCAGTCTTTGAGGCTAAACTCGTGAAGCGTGTTAAGCCAGCTGTTTTACCAAATGCAACCCCCTTTTATACCAATGAAAGGACACCACACAGATATATATTCAAAATATATATGTATTTATTTCTCAAAGTAACCCCTAGTCTCTTTATGAGCACAGGAGCACAAATCGTCAAACAAGATTACAGTAGAATACACAGAAGTTGCACTTTATATGGATAGGCCCTGGTGGCCGCTCGAACCATATACTAAAATAGTGGTATAAGTACCACGAACAGAAAAGGGAAAAGGCCTAGGGCCTCTAGAATCACTGGGCCTACAAGGAGCTAACTTCAGTTAGTGACCAGGAGGTCCACGGGTGGCGTGTGCAGAGCAAATAGTCACACGCGTGCTCCCATAGGTTTCAATGGGTGCGTAAAAAGTACAAAGTTACTGCAAAGAGGATCTTCCGGATGGACTAGGAACTCAAGATTTGGAACACAGGCACTAGAGATATAATACTACACTTGGGCACAGGTGTGCCAGCTTTACCTCACCCACAGGAAGCGGGTGCATAGGCCTCGAAGTGTGTCGGGTTTCTTCTATCTGTTCCGTGGAGCTTGAAGACAAAGATGCTGCAGGCGGTCGGTCCGGGAGAGATGCAGTGGATCCAAGGGTGGATCGGAGATGCTGAAGACCTGTAAGCAGAGGGGACAGTGTTCACAGCCACTAGCCAGTGACCAGCGTGGCACCAGGTGGGTAACAGGCAATGTCGGGTGCAAACAGGAAGAAAGGTGTAGCTTGTCTCTGCAGCCACGTGGTCCCTGGAGGTCGACGACGTCCAGGAGTCGGTTCACAAGCTGTCCCACGCAGGCTCTCGCTGTCGGCGGTGTCGGCGACTTGATCGAAGCAAACAAGCCTTGGCAAAAGCAATTGTTGTAGGAGATGAAATAGGCTGATGGTTCTGACCAGCAAGGTCAGAGGGACTGCTCCTTTGGAGGGGAGCAAGGGCCAGTCTGGAGCAACCAGACCAGCAGTGTATTTTGTGAAGTTCGTCGCCAAGATGGCTACTAGCCAGCGGGCCAGCAACCGGTTAGGCGCGTCGAGTGGCAAAATGCAGAAGGGCCCCACGCAGATCGTGGAGATGCTGGAGGGCTCACCTTTGGTGCAGATGCTGCTCGAGGGTTGGGCTTCTCAGATCCCAAAGCACAACTTGGAGGGAGCCTCGGTTGTTGCACTTGTCAGCTTGTCGTGGTCGTTTCAAGATGGCTGGCTCCACGTGTCTCGGTGCCTCCACGGGTCTCCTCTTTTCAGGGACTGTGGATCGGGCGGTGAGAGGTCTGGAGGTCCAGGTCTTGTCAGTCTCTGGGCTCGGGCTCCGGCGGGAGGCGGCGGCAAAGCAGACGTTGATTCGCTGGAAGGTGCTTGCGTTAGCAAGGTGGTCACTCCCTGACCACAGGGGAGATTTCCTTCAGTCTTCTGTGCAGCAGAATGTCGAAGTTCCCGTCTTCTTCTTAGTTTCAAGTTGATTCCAGGATGTCTGAAGTCTTAGGACACAGCTCCTACCTTTAAGCGGATTCTAGGGGCCGGACTACCTGCTAGGTCCCTCCCTATGGGTGGGACCAGGAAGGGGGGTGGTTACACCCCCAATCCTTTGTCCAGCTCGCCCCAGGCCCGGGACTGGTGTGCCCCAGGACCGGTTTGAACTGGCATATGCACCGAGGCTCCTTGTGAGCCACAGGCATGTCTGGTTTCTTTCAAGCCCTACCTGACCAATCCACAAAATCCTGTCTGGGGTGGTGCATGCACCTCCCCTGGCAGGAAACCCTTTGTCCACACCTCCCAAGCTGGAAGGACTCCCAGCAGCAGGAGGGCAGACTTGTGTCTGTGGTGGCAGCATCCATTTTGTGGAGCTGAGGCTATGTCTGATTTTACCCGGGTTTCAGGTACTGTACATGTCGTGTCCCTCTAGAAGGGTGGAATGCTAACCCCGTCGCCAGAATTGGCGAGGGGTTAGTATTCCAATTCGTATGACACCTTACTCGACATGTTTTGATAAAGCCAAACCAAAGATAGCATTTAACCGCGAGGTTCATAATGCACTTAAGAGTATATGGTATGACGATATCTGGAAACAGTAGACGGAAGTTGTTCCGACCACTGCAGACAGGCTCAGCTCATGCCAGAGCACCATCTCACATGGAACCAAGCACTCTGCCTTCAGGATTGTTAAGGCCTGTCATAGGAGTGACTTATAGGTTACCAGGTGTCCCATTTAAGGTTAGGTATAGGTATACTACACCTAAGTAAGAGGTGATTACACCAACTTACCCCAGCTGAGTGATCAGCCAGTTGTGTCAGATTGTTAGGCCAAGCCTGGGGTGGCATAATACATGCTTCAGCCCCTGGCAGGCCTTGGGTACACCAATGCCCTGGGTACCTAGTGTACACTGGTACAGGGGCTGACAGGGTGATCCAACCAATTGGGTATATACCTAGGGTACATGGAGTCCATTTTAAAGAGAGAACAGCCAGGCTGAGATCCTGAATGGCAGGATCTCAGGCCAACTAAGTCGAAAAACCATCTAGACACTAGGCAAAAATTTGGGGGTAACCATAGTCAGATATCCACCTTTCTACACAACCCCCCCCCCCCAAACGAAGGGAGATAAGGCTGACCTTGACCAGGTAAGCCTTTATTGCCCAAGTGGCCATATAAGGAGGAACCAGCACTGGCATGGTTACCCCCTGTCTCATGGTCCACTAAGCAATCCCTCACCCTAAGGGTATCAGAGGGTCTCCACCATAGGGAATCTCTACCTTTGGTGTGTCTTGGCAAAGTAAAAGGCTGGTGTTGAGATGGAGTACTGAAGTGAGTGTCCTCAAAGTGAGGCCTCAGCTTCCTCCAATCATCCTCCACCATGGATGCCTTTCTTTCCTTAACTGAGTTGCACTGTGCTCTCAGGGTCAGCCTCTGGATACCTAAAGCTGGAGGCTGGGGCCCTCTTGTGGGCTTACTGGAGGGACAGGTCAGGCTTGGGGCCCTAAGGTCCCATGTTTGCCTGTGCCCAACAGAATCCCTCTGGGGGAGGTCCCTAACTACCTGTAAAGGAGATCCCTCAGGAATGTTTTTACCCATCACCTGACTAGGGCTACTAGCCAGGCAATCCTCATTCTTTTGATGGGGGGGTTCTTGTGGACAGGGGCCCTCTGGGGGTCCACTGGCCTCCCTGACCTCTGCAGCCCTGGGCTGACTGAGGCAGGGTAGAGAGAGGCAGGCTACCTGCACCAGACTGGGTCCCACCTTGGAAGGGGCCACTGACATCAGAGGCTCTGCCAGGCCAGGCCTGGCTACCTCTGGGGCAGTTCTTTCACAAGGGGTGAGGTCAGCTCCCTGAGGAGGCTGACTTTTTCCTAATGTCTGGGGAGAGGGAGACTTTTCTTCCTCCCCACTACTCTCTGTTTGTGTGGAGTGATCCATAGTTTCAGGCTTCACTACACCTATGTCAGTCTGAGTATAGGCTGAGACCATTACAGCCTTGCCAACCTTTTCAGGGGGGCACTCAGTTTGTGTTTGAGCTGTGACTGTCACAGCTCTGCCAGTCTCTACAGGGAAGTCTGTCTGTGCCTGGGCTGTGGCTACCACTGCCCTTCCAACCTTTCCAGAGAGGAAATCTATTTGGACAGGGGTTGTGAATGGCACAACCCCACTACCCTTTTGTGAAAGGCCTACCATTTTAGAATGGGTGTCTTGTTCAACTCCAGCCCAGGCTGAGAGTTCTAAGTCATTCCCTAGTAAGCAGTCCACAGGCAAGGTTGGGGACACTGCCACCCTTTTAGGGCCAGTGACACCTCCCCAGCTGAGACATACCTCTGCCATGGGATGACTATTCTGTTTGCCATCAATGTTAGTCACCTGGTAGGAGAAACCAGGCAAAAGCTGCTCAGAGGGAACTAGCCAATGGGCCACCATTGTGATGCTAGCCCCAGTGTCTCTGTAGGCCTCAGCTTTGGTACCATTGATGTAGGGCTCCTGTCTGTACCTACCCAAAGTGTTGGGACAGGCAGTGAAGTTGGCAAACCCCATGCCACCATCACAGACAAGAGTAGTTGCTGTAGGGGAATTGGCTAAGCCAGGGTCCCCCTGTGTTCCCCAAGTAAACCCACCCAAATTTTTGGGGGCACTCCCACCACCTGGGGGATTACTGCTGACAGTAATAGGTGGTGTGACAGGAGTAATTGGAGGAACAGTTTTGTTTGTAGCCCTTGGGCAACTGCTGTCAGTTTTCCAATGCCCAGGAGTTTTACACTCATGGCAGTAAGGCTTTTTACCTGTGGTAGAGGAGGGAGCTTGGGACCCACCACCCTGTGTGGAGTTTTGGGGCCCTGAGGAAGATTTCTCTTTTGCTTTATCCCCACCCTTCTCTTGAGGTTTGGTGATATCTTTCTTTTGGTCACCACCCTGATTCTTAGGCCTGATCCTGGTTCTGACCCATTTATCTGCCCTCTTTCCCAATTCTTGGGGAGAGGTCAAATCTGAGTCTACCAGGTGTTGATGGAGGAGCTGGTTTTGACAGTTACTTAAAATCTGTTCTCTCATCATCAAATTGTACAATCCTGTATAATCAGATACCTTACTTCCCAGCAACCAACCCTCCAAAGCCTTAGTGGCACATTCAACATATTCAGACCAGTCCTGAGTCTGTGTCTTCTGGGTGTCTCTGAACATCAACCTGTACTGTTCAGTGGTTAAGCCTAACCCATCAACTAGGACACTCTTCAGGACTCTGTAGTTTCTGACATCCTCCTCCCTAACAGTGAGGAGTCTGTCTCTGCCTCTTCCTTCAAAGGAGAGCCAGAGGATTGCTGCCCACTGGTCTTCGGGAACCTGCTGTACTTTGCAGGCTCTCTCAAGAGCAGTTATCCATTTGTGGATATCATCCTGTAACGTCCTGGCTTTCTCGGGGTTGGGACAAACAGACAACGGACCAGAGAAAGGGAGGTTAAGAAGGATTTAATAAACAGATAAACAACTACAGACAACAAAGAATACCGGTACTGGAATCACCAGTTAAAGTACGATACCCATTCACAGCTCTTCTAACCGTCCTCCGCATGCACACCGGTCCCGGTATGCTCCAACGGAGGGCACAGTGCTAAGCAGTGGCCGACAATGCCACTCGACCGCTGTGAAGGGTAGTTCCAAGGTTGTGGAATATACGGGGGGCACGTGGGAGTCACCCGGCCGGGCTCTCTACCACCTGGGAACAGCCGCTCTACCAGTTTCCCCCAGAGTACTACCACAACACAAAGACGCTGGGAACACCTCCTAGTGTGCGTCTCTTGTATCCGGGTTTAAGTGATGATACCCAAGGTGGTGCAGAGAATGGATGGGAGCAGCCGCTCTACCTATCCCAGTTCTCCTACGAGTGTCGATGGCTAAGACGCAGAAACACCTCCTGGATAGCGTCTTAGCTCTAAGCGTGTGTTCACCCAAGTAACGAGGGTTGGGAGCTTCGGCTCGCACCAACCTCGATTTCTCCAAATTGTCAGGCCGTTGGGAGCTTCGGCTCTACCAACGGTACTTGTGCCCAATGACGTTGAATACGGCTCTCAGAACGGGACAGGACACGGGCAGGAAGCACACGCCAGCACCTCTCCTCCGCTCCTTAGAATGTTCCTTCCGCCGCTCCACTCTCCAACGGGTCCGTGTACCTCAACCAGGTACTCCGGCAAAGATCAGAATATCCGACGCCGAGTCCCAGTGATCTTCTCCTTAAGTAGTACTCTCGGCGTTGTATAACATGAAAACTAGGCGTTACCCTTGGTGTTATGTAACCAGAACTCTTGAGTTGCATAACATGCAAACTAGGCGTTACCCTTGGTGTTATGCAACCAGAACTCTTGAGTTGCATAACATGAAAACTAGGCGTTACCCTTGGTGTTATGTAACCAGAACTCTTGAATTCCATGAGGCAATTGTTGCCGGAGGGCATTCTGGGAGTTGTAGTCCGCTCTCCTCCAAGCGCACCAGGTTCACGGAAGTGGCATCGTGGGAGGGAATCCATGCGCGGGAGAGGATTCCTGACAGTACATCCCCCTCCCATCAGCGCCCCCCATCAGGACCAGCACAGGAAGGATATCGACGATGGAACGACGATACCAGACAAGGAGCGTGAACCCCCGCCGCAGGTTCCCATGACTGCTCCTCGGGTCCGTACCCCTTCCATGCCACCAGATACCATAGTTTGCCCCTGCGCCACTTGGAATCCAAGATACCAGCCACCTCGTACTCCACCTCCGAATCCACAGTCACCGACACCGGCGTACGAGGCCTCACCGCGTTTGCGGGTTTCAAGAGGGAAACGTGGAACACGGGATGGATCCGCAGGGACTGGGGCAGGCACACTTTCACGTTCACCGGGCTGATGCATCGAAGGATCCTATATGGGCCCATGAAGCGGGGATGGAACACGCTACTTTTCTTGAATCTCATGTGCCGTGTAGAGACCCAGATGTAATCTCCAGGTTTGTAGACCGGTCCAGGCCTTCTCCTCCTATCAGAAAAGGCTTTATACGTGGCTTTAGCCCCCTCCAGGGCAACTCGAGAACTCATCAAGGCCTCCTTGATGCGGGCCACCCTCTTGGCTGTTGTCGGCAATCTGTCTTCCCTGACCGGGTGCCGAAACGGCAAGAACCGGGGATGATGGCCGTAGTTACTATAAAAAGGGGAGGCCTTGGTGGAACAATGTGTGGCGTTGTTGTACGCGATTTCCGCGATCCAAAGTAGGTCCACCCACTCATCCTTCCCTTGCTCTACAAAACAACGTAGATATTGTTTGAGCGACTGGTTCAGGCGCTCCGTCTGGCCGTCCGTCTGCGGGTGATAACTCGTGGACATGGCAGACTTGACGTGTAACGCCGAACACCAAGTTTTCCAGAAGTGCGACGTGAACTGAGACCCCCTGTCCGACACGATCACGTTGGGTAGGCCATGTAGTCTCACTACATTCTTCAATAACAACGACGCCAGCTCTCCTGCTGAAGGTACCTGTTTGCAAGCGAGGAAGTGCCCCATCTTCGTGAGATAGTCCACCACCACCAGTATGGCCGTCTTTCCTTGATCCTTTGGTAGCCCGACAATGAAGTCCAAGGATATGTTTTCCCAGGGTTTGGTCGGTGTAGGAAGGGGTTGGAGGAGTCCTTGCGCTCTTCTGTGGTCCAATTTCATGGATGCGCAAACGGTACATGATGAACACCAATTCCGGACGTCTGTTCTCATGGCAGGCCACCAGAACTGCCGTCCTAGGCTCGCTACTGTCTTTTTGACACCCAGATGGCCGGCACAGGGAGACACGTGGCACCAGGTGAAGGCCTGTTTTCGAAGCCTAGGCGTGGGTAACAACATACATCGTCCTTTCACCGGAATCCCGTCCTTCATCTGCCACTCCTTGTGACTGTGAAGCCACCTCCGCCACATGAAGGTATGGGTCCCCTTCTGGACCATCCTGAGGAACGTCTGTGGTTGAATCACCCCTATCACAACTCCTGGAGGGATGATGGAATGTTCGGCAACCGGCTGCGGATCCCTGGCATTCGATTGCCTCGAAAGCGCGTCCGCTTTCCTGTTCTCCGTACCGGGTCGGTATGTGATGTGGAAATTGAAACTGGAGAAAAAGATCATCCACCTCATTTGACGGGGAGATAAATGCCGCGCCGCCGTCAGAAACTGGAGGTTTCTGTGGTCCGTATACACTGTAACCACGTGTCTGGCCCCCATTAACAAATGCCTCCACTCAGCAAATGCGTCCTTTATTGCGAGTAGTTCCTTCTCTGCAATATGGTAATTGCGTTCCGCGTCGTTCAATTTACGAGACATGTACGCCACAGGATGGAGCAAACCCGACACCTCATTCCTCTGAGATAGAATGGCACCCAGCGCCACATCAGAGGCGTCCGCTTCTACCACATAGGGTAATTCCGGATTCGAGTGAGCTAGCACCGGGGCGGTGCTGAAGGCCTTCTTGAGGGCCACAAATGCTTTTTGTGCTTCCGGTCCCCACACGAACTCCTGAGACTTCCTTAGTAGTTGCGTGATCGGGGCAACCAAGCCAGAAAACCCCTCAATAAAACGCCTATAAAAGTTGGCGAAGCCTATGAAGCTCTGGACTTCCTTTACTCCTCGGGGCACCGGCCACTCCTCCACCGCTCTGATCTTGCGTTCCGCCATCTCCTGTCCGTTGGGGCTCAGCATCACCCCAAGGAATTCCACTGATGTGACGTGGAAGTCACATTTGCTGAGTTTGCAGTATAGCATGTTTTCCCTCAGTTTTTTGAGAACCGCGGATACGTGCTGTACGTGTTCTTCCTCTGAGTTGGAGTAGATGAGTATGTCGTCTATATAAACGACCACGTAGATATCCAATACCTCCCGGAACACCTCATTGAGGAAGTATTGGAAGGCGGCAGGGGCGTTGCATAGTCCGAACGGCATGACGAGGTACTCAAAGAGCCCGAACCTGGTCTTAAAGGCGGTTTTCCATTTGTCGCCGTCCCTCATGCGCACTAGATGGTATGCCCCCTTGAGATCAAGCTTTGTGTATATTTGGGCCTTTTTTACCTGTTCCAGGAGAACGCTTATGAGAGGCAAGGGGTACCGGTTTTTTATGGTTATCGCGTTCAAGGCCCTAAAGTCCACGCAGGCCCTCAATTCGCCATTTGCTTTCAGGATGAAAAAGAGAGGCGATGCGGCAGGGGATTTCGACGGCCTGATGAACCCCAGCCCCAGTAACTTATCCAAATATCCCCGTAGATGTACATTTTCGGGTTCTGTGAGCGCATACAGTCTGCCGCTTGGAACGCTAGCCCCTGGAACCAGGTCGATTTGGCAGTCGAACGGTCTATGTGGAGGGAGCACCTCCGCTTGGATTTCATCGAAGACGTCCCCGAAACTGTGATACACTCTGGGCAGCTTTACGGCCTTTTCTGCTGCCGTGGCGACCGTGTGCCCTTCGCCTACCTCACCTACGTGGGGGTCTTGCCGCATGCCGCACCATTGTTCACAAAACGGGGAAGTCATCTCAATGTGATGCGTAGGCCAATCCACCGTTGGGTTATGTTTTTGGAGCCAGGGTAGACCCAATATGACCCCGTACTGCGGGGCTCTGATTATGCTAAAATCGATACGTTCGTTATGCAGTTTTCCGAACCTCACCGGTACTTCTCCTGTGTGCTGTCCGATAGGTCCGGTCACCAGACTTCTCCCATCCACTGCATACACCTCCTCTGGTATCTGTTTGGGAAGGAGAGTGAGACCCAGTCTCCGTGCTTCATTGTAGTCCATGAACATGCCCGTGGCTCCTGAATCAACCATGGCTACCACAGGTATCCACTGGTCCTGCACTCCTACGTGTAAGGTAATAAACAAATGTCTTCGCCCTTTTTGATTCGGGCTCAACATGGAAGGGATGTGGGTGTGACTCCAAGATGCCCCTTCCCTAGACCCGGAGTCCCTCAGTTTTCCGCCGGTGCGTCCACCACTGCTGTCACCGTTTTGTTCGCTCGGTATCGTGAGGTCTTTGGCTTGGCTGGACACTCGCGTACATAGTGCCCCTTTTTTCCGCAGTAAAGGCAAAGGCCTTGCTTGCGGCGTGATTCTTTTTCAGTGGCTGTAAGGCTCGCCCTTATAGCTCCTATGTCCATGGGTTCTGTCCTGGTGGAGGAGTTGGTCTCAGGGCCACCCATCGAAACATACGATGGCAGCGCTTTCCCTTTCCTCTTGTGATCGCCCTTTCTTTCGTTCAATCTATGGTCCAGCCGTAGCACCAGGTTGATCAAGCCCTCACATGTCTTGGGTTGGGGGTCGATTTGTGCTACCACATCTTTGAGCTCTTCGCTCAAGCCCTGGTGAAACAGCGCGGTTTGTTTGGCTATGGGCCACTTAGTTTCGGCCACTAACCGTCGAAAAGCATTAAGGTACTGCACCAGATCATTGTTGCCTTGCCTCAGCTCCAACATCTCTCGATCGGCAGTATACGAGTCCGCCCTTCGATCAAACACCTTCAAGAATTCCTCGCGGAAGGCTCCCCAATCACATAGGATAGGGTCGTCCCTGCTCACCAGTGGGACTGCCCATTGCGCCGCGTTCCCAGCAAGATACGAGATCAGAAAGGCCACTCTGGCTTGGCTGGTCGGAAAGGCCTTTGGTTTGCAGCACAGATGCAGTGCTACTTGAGTGAGGAATACCTGCACTGTGTTGGGGTCTCCGCTGTACCTATCTGGTGTCGCCAAAGGAATGGCTACGGGCATCTCTACCACAACCGCAGGAGCCGTGGACGTGTGAGAGGCACCCGCCTGTAGCGGATCGTTCTGCAGAGCGTCCAGTCTAGCCTTAACGTCTGCTGTTTCCTTTCTGGAAGCGGTGAGCTCGATTTGCATCGCGGCTAAGACGGCCAACACATCCTCAATCGTGGCCATGTCGTTCGCCCAACCAGGAGATAGTTATGGAAGAGGTCGGATATTATGTAACGTCCTGGCTTTCTCGGGGTTGGGACAAACAGACAACGGACCAGAGAAAGGGAGGTTAAGAAGGATTTAATAAACAGATAAACAACTACAGACAACAAAGAATACCGGTACTGGAATCACCAGTTAAAGTACGATACCCATTCACAGCTCTTCTAACCGTTCTCCGCATGCACACCGGTCCCGGTATGCTCCAACGGAGGGCACAGTGCTAAGCAGTGGCCGACAATGCCACTCGACCGCTGTGAAGGGTAGTTCCAAGGTTGTGGAATATACGGGGGGCACGTGGGAGTCACCCGGCCGGGCTCTCTACCACCTGGGAACAGCCGCTCTACCAGTTTCCCCCAGAGTACTGCCACAACACAAAGACGCTGGGAACACCTCCTAGTGTGCGTCTCTTGTATCCGGGTTTAAGTGATGATACCCAAGGTGGTGCAGAGAATGGATGGGAGCAGCCGCTCTACCTATCCCAGTTCTCCTACGAGTGTCGATGGCTAAGACGCAGAAACACCTCCTGGATAGCGTCTTAGCTCTAAGCGTGTGTTCACCCAAGTAACGAGGGTTGGGAGTTTCGGCTCGCACCAACCTCGATTTCTCCAAATTGTCAGGCCGTTGGGAGCTTCGGCTCTACCAACGGTACTTGTGCCCAATGACGTTGAATACGGCTCTCAGAACGGGACAGGACACGGGCAGGAAGCACACGCCAGCACCTCTCCTCCGCTCCTTAGAATGTTCCTTCCGCCGCTCCACTCTCCAACGGGTCCGTGTACCTCAACCAGGTACTCCGGCAAAGATCAGAATATCCGACGCCGAGTCCCAGTGATCTTCTCCTTAAGTAGTACTCTCGGCGTTGTATAACATGAAAACTAGGCGTTACCCTTGGTGTTATGTAACCAGAACTCTTGAGTTGCATAACATGCAAACTAGGCGTTACCCTTGGTGTTATGCAACCAGAACTCTTGAGTTGCATAACATGAAAACTAGGCGTTACCCTTGGTGTTATGTAACCAGAACTCTTGAGTTCCATGAGGCAATTGTTGCCGGAGGGCATTCTGGGAGTTGCAGTCCGCTCTCCTCCAAGCGCACCAGGTTCACGGAAGTGGCATCGTGGGAGGGAATCCATGTGCGGGAGGGGATTCCTGACACATCCCCACTTTTGTAGGGGAGCACAACCTTAGACAGGTTCCTATTATCAAAGACCCTATCTTTGTCCTTAGGGACAATGCTGCCACCAGTGGGTATAGACCCACTCTCTCTAGGTTGCCTAGCCTTCCTCAGTTTTTCTTCCATCAGGGCTACTTCTAGCTCCTGCTTCCTGATCCTCAGCTGGGCTTCCTGCATTCTGGCCTCATGTTCCCTCCTCTGAGGGGTGGTCATCCTTTTCCTGGAGTGACCTTGAGAGCCTCTAGAGCCATGAGAAGCATTGGAGTCACCTGAGCGATTCCTTTGCCTCCCAAGCCCTGTGTTAAGTCCACTGGGGAGATCCAATGGGGTAAACCCACTGTCAGTCCCCAATAGCCTTAGTTTAGCTGGACCAAGTATAACACTTGGCACTGGGCTAGTTCTCCCTTCATCATCACTACTTTCTGTATCAGCACCTTTATCACTCTCATCCTCTGTGGTATTATTGCCATCTAAGGGGTGACTATTGGAACTGGGTACCTCTGTAGCATCTTCAGAAGGGGGGCCTCCTGTTCCTGTCCCTAAGGGGGCTAACTGGGAAGCTTTCTTGAGCTCTCTCTGATTTTCATAATTTTGCAAGTGTTCTCTGAGCTCAGCAGAGGTAGGGTTCTTGGGCTGTTTAAGGCCTCTAAGAGTTGCCAAATGCCTGAGCTCATTCTGATTAAGGGTAGTAAAGATGGATGGTGCCCTCTGGGGGTCACTCTCAACAGAGATGGGTACAGTGGACCCCTCTGCCCCAGCCATTGCTCTTAAGTGTGGGTGGATGTGTTGCAATCTACCTACACTTGGGTTTACCTACTAAACCTATCTAGTAGTTGTAGTCAGGGTGTGCTACTCCCTTTGCTCTACAACAACTAAGTTCAGTAGAACTTATGTATATCTAATCTTGTTTTATATGTACCTACAGGTACCTATGTGATCTTTCAATTGGTAACCAAGAGATTACAATAGTAAAACACAGCAAGCTCAAATCCAACCGCTGCTCACCAATGTGAGAAGTTGGCCTGGTATATGATGCTCACTAGTTAAAGTGATCACCTTGTACCATGCCAAGCAACCCTTATGGTGTGGTTGTAAGTCAACCTTTTCGGACTAGCTGCCCTAGTGGTAGCGTAGGCTAAGCAGTCTTTGAGGCTAAACTCGTGAAGCGTGTTAAGCCAGCTGTTTTACCAAATGCAACCCCCTTTTATACCAATGAAAGGACACCACACAGATATATATTCAAAATATATATGTATTTATTTCTCAAAGTAACCCCTAGTCTCTTTATGAGCACAGGAGCACAAATCGTCAAACAAGATTACAGTAGAATACACAGAAGTTGCACTTTATATGGATAGGCCCTGGTGGCCGCTCGAACCATATACTAAAATAGTGGTATAAGTACCACGAACAGAAAAGGGAAAAGGCCTAGGGCCTCTAGAATCGCTGGGCCTACAAGGAGCTAACTTCAGTTAGTGACCAGGAGGTCCACGGGTGGCGTGTGCAGAGCAAATAGTCACACGCGTGCTCCCATAGGTTTCAATGGGTGCGTAAAAAGTACAAAGTTACTGCAAAGAGGATCTTCCGGATGGACTAGGAACTCAAGATTTGGAACACAGGCACTAGAGATGTAATACTACACTTGGGCACAGGTGTGCCAGCTTTACCTCACCCACAGGAAGCGGGTGCATAGGCCTCGAAGTGCGTCGGGTTTCTTCTATCTGTTCCGTGGTGCTTGAAGACAAAGATGCTGCAGGCGGTCGGTCCGGGAGAGATGCAGTGGATCCAAGGGTGGATCGGAGATGCTGAAGACCTGTAAGCAGAGGGGACAGTGTTCACAGTCACTAGCCAGTGACCAGCGTGGCACCAGGTGGGTACCAGGCAATGTCGCGTGCAAACAGGAAGAAAGGTGTAGCTTGTCTCTGCAGCCACGTAGTCCCTGGAGGTTGACGACGTCCAGGAGTCGGTTCACGAGCTGTCCCACGCAGGCTCTCGCTGTCGGCGGTGTCGGCGACTTGATCGAAGCAAACAAGCCTTGGCAAAAGCAATTGTTGTAGGAGATGAAATAGGCTGATGGTTCTGACCAGCAAGGTCAGAGGGACTGCTCCTTTGGAGGGGAGCAAGGGCCAGTCTGGAGCAACCAGACCAGCAGTGTATTTCGTGAAGTTCGTCGCCAAGATGGCTACTAGCCAGCAGGCCAGCAACCGGTTAGGCGCGTCGAGTGGCAAAATGCAGAAGGGCCCCACGCAGATCGTGGAGATGCTGGAGGGCTCACCTTTGGTGCAGATACTGCTCGAGGGTTGGGCTTCTCAGATCCCAAAGCACAACTTGGAGGGAGCCTCGGTTGTTGCACTTGTCAGCTTGTCGTGGTCGTTTCAGGATGGCTGGCTCCACGTGTCTCGGTGCCTCCACGGGTCTCCTCTTTTCAGGGACTGTGGATCGGGCGGTGAGAGGTCTGGAGGTCCAGGTCTTGTCAGTCTCTGGGCTCGGGCTCCGGCGGGAGGCGGCGGCAAAGCAGACGTTGATTCGCTGGATGGTGCTTGCGTTAGCAAGGTGGTCACTCCCTGACCACAGGGGAGATTTCCTTCAGTCTTCTGTGCAGCAGAATGTCGAAGTTCCCGTCTTCTTCTTAGTTTCAAGTTGATTCCAGGATGTCTGAAGTCTTAGGACACAGCTCCTACCTTTAAGCAGATTCTAGGGGCCGGACTACCTGCTAGGTCCCTCCCTATGGGTGGGACCAGGAAAGGGGGTGGTTACACCCCCAATCCTTTGTCCAGCTCGCCCCAGGCCCGGGACTGGTGTGCCCCAGGACCGGTTTGAACTGGCATATGCACCGAGGCTCCTTGTGAGCCACAGGCATGTCTGGTTTCTTTCAAGCCCTACCTGACCAATCCACAAAATCCTGTCTGGGGTGGTGCATGCACCTCCCCTGGCAGGAAACCCTTTGTCCACACCTCCCAAGCTGGAAGGACTCCCAGCAGCAGGAGGGCAGACTTGTGTCTGTGGTGGCAGCATCCATTTTGTGGAGCTGAGGCTATGTCTGATTTTACCCGGGTTTCAGGTACTGTACATGTCGTGTCCCTCTAGAAGGGTGGAATGCTAACCCCGTCGCCAGAATTGGCGAGGGGTTAGTATTCCAATTCGTATGACACCTTACTCGACATGTTTTGATAAAGCCAAACCAAAGATAGCATTTAACCGCGAGGTTCATAATGCACTTAAGAGTATATGGTATGACGATATCTGGAAACAGTAGAAGGAAGTTGTTCCGACCACTGCAGACAGGCTCAGCTCATGCCAGAGCACCATCTCACATGGAACCAAGCACTCTGCCTTCAGGATTGTTAAGGCCTGCCATAGGAGTGACTTATAGGTTAACAGGTATCCCATTTAAGGTTAGGTATAGGTATACTACACCTAAGTAAGAGGTGATTACACCATCTTACCCCAGCTGAGTGATCAGCCAGTTGTGTCAGATTGTTAGGCCAAGCCTGGGGTGGCATAATACATGCTTCAGCCCCTGGCAGGCCTTGGGTACACCAATGCCCTGGGTACCTAGTGTACACTGGTACAGGGTCTGACAGGGTGATCCAACCAATTGGGTATGTACCTAGGGTACATGGAGTCCATTTTAAAGAGAGAACAGCCAGGCTGAGATCCTGAATGGCAGGATCTCAGGCCAACTAAGTCGAAAAACCAGCTAGACACTAGGCAAAAATTTGGGGGTAACCATAGTCAGATATCCACCTTCCTACACAATGGGAACCCCAAGTGAAGACCAACCTTACAGGGACCACACCGGCCTAATGTGTGCAGTGACAGCAAACTATAAACCATGGCAGATGATGTCAATACTGCATGTGACCTTGCCCAGTTTCAGTGCTTCAGCCCATCAGCAAGCTGGCTGATCCTGCCACCGCAGCCCCCAGATTGAAGACATGGGTATGCCAGCTGGACAATTTACTTCAATGCGGCGTGTAAAACTGACAGCACAAATCAAGCGTTCCCTCCTGCTTCATTACGCGGGTAAAGAGAGTTAAACACTGAACACCTCCCTGGCACGGGCACAGATGATGACTACAATGCCACAGTGAGGGCCTTGAACACACTCTAGGACACTTAGTTGAACGCAGACTTTGGGCGCTTCAAACTGCGCCAAGCATGCTAACTTGAATGGAAGTTGATTGACATCTTCTGTGCCCACCTCTGAGAGTTGGCTAGTACTTGCACAGCTGATTACCAGCCCAAAAAGATTCCAGCACAAAATCATTCAAGGGTGCTGTTCTAAGACCTTCCGAGGCCTGATCCTGAAACAACGCAACATCAGCTTTAACAACATCCTCATCCTGACGTGGTCCCACGACTTACCCGTAGCGTGAGCCACTGAAATAGACATGGCGCTAGCCCACGAGCACCACAGCCGCAAGGCGCTTGTCGCCAAGACAAAAGTCGTGGTCGCAGCTTTCACCATGACAATTAGCACAAATCTGAAACCCATAGCATCTTCACCCAATGCTCGGTGCAGGAACTGCCGGAGACGTGAACACCCCCTGGAGCACTGCCTGGCCCAAGGAAAATCCTGCTCCAACTATGGCTTTCTCAACCACTTTGCCAAGGTGTGACTTGGAGGCCTGAGGATCTGAGGCCCCAAAGGTAGGATGCCTGTAACGAAAGTTATCCAACAACTCTCACTGACTGACACAGGAGACCAGAGCACAACACAATGGCGAACGTAGCTGAGTACCCCTCAAGATGAGTTGCTCTTAGAAGACAATGAGTACCTCAAGAAACATAGAAGGACCCAACCCATGTGCGAAATCGGTTCAGTGTGCACGACAATCAGAGCGCTCATTGAAGCTGGTGCATCCATCAACGTAACGTGCTACCACCAATGTTGATGCCTCTGCTCATGGCCAAAACTCTCACCATCACAACCAAGATCTATACCTATGGTGGACGCAAATCCATGCCGTTGAGAGGGATAATGACCATACTGGTATGGTCCAATGCCAAGGAAACCCCGGTGTAGTTTCACATCATTAAAGGGATGGCAAAGACCCTCATCGGGTGCTATACAGCAGAAGACGTAGGACTTGTGTCCTTTGCCCGGAATGTTTACACCTTCACCTGGATGAACTCACAAACCAGTTCTCAAGCCTTTTCCAGGGGCTTGGATGCCTCCGAGACCCCGTTAAAACTACACATCAACCAAACAGTCATGCCAGGTGTCCCCATTTCAGCTGGGCAAGATTTGCCTGTGCATGGATATACACCTTCCCATCAAGGCCATTGGATGGGAGTGATACCCACATCACACCCATGATGGACAAAATCAGTGCCGACCTCAATGGGGCCCAGTGGTTTTCAACGCTCAACCTTAATGTTGGATACCATTAACCACAGCTTGATTAAATCATTAGGTATATCACCCTTCTCCACATACCTAGGCTTGTGGCGGTACAAGCGCCTAAACTTTGTGATCTCATCCGCAGCCGAGGTGTTCCAAAACACCATTCATGAGGTTCTCTCTGGCCTTCAAGGAGCAATGAACATCAGTGTTGATATTCTGGTATATTCCGCAACAGCAGAAGAACATCACCCCCGACTCAGAGCCACCCTGACACAACTGTGCGGTCAAGGCCTCACCCTCAATCGTGAAAAATGCTCCTTCCTTGAGACAAGCATCACATTCTGAGGAAGAACGGTATTCAGGTTAAACCCCAGCGGTCACAGGTAATCCAGCAGTAATGGATGTATTACACCTCAACCCTCATGTGCGGGCGTGGCTGGTGGTATCAATAAAAGGGCATAAGGCCGCTCTGGGTCTTTGCCCGTACTCAGTATTTAGTGTGGTGACTGTCTGGTGTTCCCGCTAACAACTGCTCCATTGTCCAGGGCACAGAGCTCCACAACATACAGCACCAATTAAGGCTAACTTTATAATGAGAGCTACAGTCATCCTTGGTCAGCCCTTGCTCTTGGTCTTGATTGGCTGTTTATCTACCTTATAAGATTGCTTCTTATTCAATGGCTTTGATCTCTATTCATTATTTATTTATGTATGCATTTTTCTATGGTACAAGCATTAACCAAAGATGCTAGAGTGCTGAACAGTAGACATATGTCATTACATCCAATCCAAGTGTCTGTGCTTTTCTAAACACATACAATCCACGAGACTCCAAGTGCTTGTATAATGGATTGATTGACAACAGCCAAATCCCTACGCGTTTCGGAGATCAGGAACAACCATCACTTTGATGATCATACTATCCTCTGAGTGCGGTATAAATGATCACGCTGTCCTCTGGGTGCGGTATACACGATCACGCTGGTCTCTGGGTGCGGTATACACGATCACGCTGTCCTCTGGGTGCGGTATACACGATCACGCTGGTCTCTGGGTGCGGTATACATGATGACACTGGCCTCTGGGTGCGGTAAACATGATTATGCTGACCTCTGGGTGCGGTATACATGATCACGCTGGCCTCTGGGTGCGGTATACAAGATCATGCTGGCCTCTGGGTGCAGTATACACGATCATGCTGGCCTCTGGGTGCGGTATACACGATCATGCTGTCCTCTGGGTGCGGTATACATGATCACACTGTCCTCTGGGTGCGTTATACACGATCATGCTCGCCTCTGAGTGCGGTATACACGATCACGCTGGCCTCTGGCTGCGGTATACACGATCACGCTGTCCTCTGGGTGCGGTATACATGATCATGCTGTCCTCTGGGTGCGGTATACATGATCATGCTGGCCTCTGGGTGCGGTATACATGATCATGCTGCATCTGGGTGCGGTATACATGATCACGCTGTCCTCTGGGTGTGGTATACATGATCACGCTGGCCTCCGGGCGCGGTATACATGATCACGCTGGCCTCTGGGTGCGGTATACATTATTACGCTGGCCTCTGGGTGCGGTATACATGATCACACTGGCCTGATCACGCTGGCCTTTGGGTGCGGTATACATGATCATGCTGTCCTCTGGGTGCGGTATACATGATCACGCTGGCCTCTGGGTGCGGTATACATGATCCCACTGGCCTGATCATGCTGGCCTCTGGGTGCGGTATACATGATCATGCTGTCCTCTGGGTGCGGTATACATGATCACGCTGGCCTCTGGGTGCGGTATACATGATCACGCTGGCCTCCGAGCGCGGTATACATGATCACGCTGGCCTCTGGGTGCGGTATACACGATCACGCTAGCCTCTGGGTACGGTATACATGATCACACTGGCCTGATCACGCTGGCCTTTGGGTGCGGTATACATGATCATGCTGTCCTCTGGGTGCGGTATGCATGATCACGCTGGCCTCTGGGTGCGGTATACATGATCACACTGGCCTGATCACGCTGGCCTCTGGGTGCGGTATACATGATCATGCTGTCCTCTGGGTGCGGTATACATGATCACGCTGTCCTCTGGGTGCGGTATACATGTGTCATTTTTTTGCATCTGGACTGGATCATTGGCCTCTGAAAATGATTTGCGGAGATAATCAACAGGAATGAGCTCGACCTTACATTCACGAGCCACATTGATGGGCACACCATTGAGTTTTGAGACTTACAACTAGTGGTCAACAAAAATAGAGTAGAGTCCAACTTACATCGCAACAAAATTGCTGGCAGTAGCTCACTACATGCCACCAGCAGTCATCCTCGAAATCTGATTCAGAGTATAGCCTATGGGGAATTGCAAAGAGTGAGGAGAAAGTGCAGTGCAGAAAAATAGTTCTTGAGAGAAGCAGCTAACATGACACAAAGATTTAAAGAAAGGAGCTATTCTAAACAAAGCATAGAAAAAGCCTTAGTGAAAATTAGAACCATCAAGAGAGATGAGCTCCTGGTTAGCAAACCTTGTCCCAGTCAAGAACTCCCAGTGCACGTTTTATCTCCACGCACAATAGAGCATCACAGGAGGTTAGACATATCTTTCGAAAGCACTGGCATGTACTACGGACAAAACAAAAGAGGTATTGACAAAATATCTGGATAATTGTCCTAGATTAGCATTCAGGAAGAGCAAGTCCTCAAAGGACATGTTGTGTCAAAATATCATCAGCAGAAGACCCAACCCTAGCACGATTCTGGCTTTTTGCCGGTGCACCAAATGTACGGTCTGGAAATAAGTTTTAACCAGGCAGCACCAAACATAAGGCTAAAGTCAGAGTACCAAAACATATAAGGGCCATTACAAATGTAAAAGAGCAATACCCTGTGACCAGACATTTCTCATCAGAGCATGCCAGCAATGCCCTTCTTTTGGAAATTGTACATTATTGATAGAATTCCTATCAACATTGGAGGAGGCAACAGAATTAGCAGAATATGTTGGCTGATGCACACTTGTTACACACAAATAAGCATATTATCAAGGACGGCGTTAAAATTATCGCTCGTTTAGTGGCAGAATACTGCCGCTAAAGCGGCAATAATGGGCTTGGTAATATGCCCTTGAGAATTCCAATAGAAGCCCATGTTCTGGTGTCAACATGGGCTTCTATGGGAATTCTCAAGGGCATATTATCTAGCCCATTATCGGCGCTTTAGTGGCAGTTTTCTGCCGCTAAACGAGCGATAATTTTTAACGCCTTTCTTGATAATATGCCCCATATTTTTTATATATATGTTGTAAAGTCCTTCTTTTCACCTCGTAATGTTCGAGGTGTTGCTTTAGGATTAGTGGCACTCAATACCTGATTTCAACTAATTTTCACTTTGTTCTATTTTCATAGCTAGTGCAGGACTCCTGCACAAGAATGGAGTGCAAAGGAACTAAAATATATCTTGAACACACATGTGTTTTTGAGCATTGTCAGAGGAAAGAGTGATTTTCTCATGCACTGGGCTATATGAAGGGTACCATTTTATGACTATTACTAGCACAATGAGTGATTCTGGATAGGCGGTGAGCCTGCCCTCGCAGGTATGGCTGAAAAAGTTACTGATTATTTGTTGACCCACTGGGGCAGTGCTCAAATGGGAACTAGGGGGCATATGTATCAAGCGAATTTTTAGTCGCAAACGCTGCGATTCGCAAAATACAGCGTTTGCGATTAAAAATTCGCAAAACGGGAGGTATTAGGCAAATTCCCAACGCAAATTTAAGGAATCGCTAATTTAGCGATTATTTAAGTTTGCGTAAGCATTTAAGAAATCGCAAATTGCGATTTCTTAAATGAAATGTAACACTCACCAAAGGATTGCGATTAATCCTTAAGAAATCGCAAATTACCACCAACTACTAGTTGGTGTTAATTTGCGATTTCTTTTAAAAATGCACGTTTTGTAATTTTACAAAGTGCCATGTGACGCACATACATGCCCTTAGGGCATGTATGTGCGCCATATGACCACACATGCTAATTTCAGGGGTGTATCAGGGTGTCATCTTGACACCCTTGCACCTTTGAAATTATTCTCAAATTGCGATTAGCAAATTGCGATTCGCAATTTGAGAATTACTTCCCATACATTCCTATGGGTCTCCTGGCCCATAGGAATGAATGGGCAGGTATTCCTTAATTGCGATTTCGCAATTTGCTAATCGCAATTAAGGAATTTTAAGAAATCGCAAAAAGTTTGCTATGTTTTAAATACATCCCGTTTTGCAATTCTCAAATAGCGATTCCTTAAAAATCGCTATTTGAGAATCGCAAATGGTGATGTTGATACATATGCCCCTAGGAGATGAACCTCATGGTATGGACTCTAGGTACCGTGGGGTGTCAGAGATTACACTTTGACTATTGTTCCACTTTATTTTAATTTATTTTTTTGACTACTTCTCACGTTTCCTGCGAGTCATTATGTGTGGTTGAAATGTCACCTGTCTCTTTGAAAACCAATCAGTCCCTTTTAGGCAACATCTCATAATCAAGGGGTTACTGGTTTGAAATACACATTCCAATCCAGAGGCGTAGCTAGAGCTTGTGGCGCCCGGGGCTATCCCTCAGATTGCCGCCCCTGGCATACGTAGCCCTGTGATTGTGTGAGGTTAAGTCTCGGACTCGAATTTTGAATCTCACCCTACTGTCAAATTTTGGCCATAAATGCTTCTCACATGTATCATTGGAATGCTAGTTTTACCTTGGTCTAATAACTAGTGCAAGTAAGTGTTAACTATCTGAACTTGCAGTTGTAGAGGCTGCGCACAGCACCCCGGGGCCACTCGCTTAAATATACTGGTGTGATTTTTTTAAAATACTTTCAAACATATTTATCATCCTGCCTGACTGTGACTGCTATGGGTCTCTCACAGGCTTTCCTGAGGCTTGCCCAGCAATCATGGTATCATGCACATGCTCACTGTGGTGGCCGGAGTCCGTGAGTCAGCTGACTAATGAATTTATGGTATAGGCCTGAGGCAATTGAGATTTGAGTTAGGGCCTCTCACGCCCTGATATAGTCTGGGCCCAGGTCCCATGTGGGACAGAGACAGCAGCATGGAGTTTAGTGATTCTTCTCTCCTGGTTTATTATTTGAGCTCTCTCCAAACAGCCACATGTTCACAGACAAGTACTCTCATCAGTGTGCGTTGTGACTGTCACTCGAGACAGACTACTTTTGCACTTACCTGTGTGAATCTGGATCTGAAGGTGGGGTGTTGGATTTAGGGGTCTTTCGACACCTGCTGTGCTGCAGGCTTTAAACAGCAATGCAGGGTGGACTGAATACCCAACTGAAGACCAAGCTGCTAATGAGCCATGGGAGCCAAAAACAAATTTCAATCTTTGCTTGAAGTGGCGTCTGGTGTATTTATACTTGGTGTGTAACTTGTCACTCGCTTTGCGACACTAGAAATATTTATGCCAGGACATCAAGGCAGGCTCTGGTGATGCTCATGCCACTACAACTCTGAATGCCTCATATGCACCCAGCAATACCCCTTCTACATTAGTGGGGTCCAGTAAAGATCTGTGTTCTCTACTAAACTGTTGTCTTGTATTGTCAGTGGCTCTTATTGCACAGCTTCGCTCCAGTGGTTCTACAGCCTAACCGCAGGGCCTTGCTCTTTTCGGTGTTAATTTTTAGCAAAGCCATGTGACCTGCTTTCTAGAGGTCCATAGCTGTCATTTTAATTATAGTCAGCTGCAGCAGGCATTTGCAGCAGTTTTAGATCTTCTAAGAGTTTTTCGTTGCTCAAATGGGTCAAATTTCTGATATTTATGTTTCCTCATCTTCATTGCTTGATTTTTGCTCGGAAGAAAGTGTCAAATGTCACTCATAAACACACTGAAATTATGAACATGTCACACATAGCAATCTGAAACCTTGGCAGCTAGGGATGGCACGTGTCATTATGTCATTTGCTAACTGCCTAACTTGGTTAGTCCCCCCCACTTCTTTTTATAGGACTTGTGCCCACTGCCCTGCCACTCACCAAAGATCCTTTCCTCCCCTTGTGACAAATGTTTAGCTCTTACCTTCCTCAGGCTCCAGTACGCCACAGTGGTGGCAGGGTCTCTACCGAAGGGGTTGGTTCTGCTGCAGTCTATCGCCCAGCACTGCCACTGCCCCAGACTCAACTCATAACTGCCAAGATTTCAGATTGCTATGTGTGTCATTTTCATAATTTTAGTGTAATTATGAGTGACATTTCAATGACTAAGAGTGACACTTTCTCCCGAGCAAAATCAAGCAAAGAAGACAAGGGAAACATATAAATATCAGAAATTACTCCCATTTGAGCAAAGAGAAACTCTAACAGCTGCAAAGCACCAGAAAGGAAGGGAACTTAGATGCGCCAGCAGCAGTGGAGAGAAGCAGCGCCATATCTTACGAACATGGTACTAAGGGGCAAATTTACATGCCGAAATGTGGCATTAAACAAACATTGCTAATGCCTCGCTGCGCCATTTTAAAAATGCAGGGATGCACCGTATTCACAAGAATGCGGTGCACCCCTGTGTTTCCCCTGGCGCTGGTGCTAAATCTAGCTGCCTAGCGCCAACGCAGGCAACCTTGAACCATAGTGCAAGGGTGTCTACCTTGGTGGGAATGTCTGTTTATGTGCAGGAAGGTGTCCCTTCCTGCACATAAACAAATCGTGATTTGTAACTTCATTATGCAGCACACATAGAAGTTGCAAATTGTCATTTTCTTTAAATGATTCATGGTGTTTTGCTGTTTCTATTTGTGCTGCACAATGCAGTGTGAAATGGGGTCTAATTTACTAGGTGGCTTTAAGCCAAGTTCAGTGGTTTAATGCTGCCTCGTAAATAAGACGAAGGGTTTATCGCCACCGGAATGTCAGAAAAAGTGACGTTCCTGGGCGATAAGGGCTTGTAAATATGCCCCTATGTTCCGCTCTCCCTTTGATGCAGCGTTCGATACTCCAAAAATGTGTCGTTTTTCCCCTCTGTGCATGTTTCTGTCCCGGAAAACGTTTAATCTTGCAACTGTGTACTTGCCCAGATACCTCCCTGCTGCCAAAGCCATGACTGCCTTATTGCTATGCCGTTCTCAGTGCTACATCGACTCACAGGCGCGTTCTGCACCCCCACCACCTACCACCGTCCCCTTCCGTCCCCTCAGCTTGCCTTCCCAGATCTCTCCACCAGTCGTTATTTCTCGTAGTGCACTCGGAGCGGCAGGCACTAAAATTGTTCAATGAAATCGACAATGCTAATTTAACATTCACAGCGGCACCCCAAAGTACAGCAAGCCTGCACCTCAGGGGTCCCCTTTTAAAACAAGGTGCAGGTTGAAATTCGCCTCAAATTTGTTTTTCACTAACACTGTTTATCAATGCAGCTCTGCAGTGTTGCACTGGGAGGAAAATAGACCCAGGCCTGAAAATAAAAATAAAAAGTTGCCCCAATAGTGAATCAGAAAGCTAAAAAAGTCTCATGTATGCAAATTGGGACACTTTTAAAGTTGTAAAAACACGCTGTGTGTTTTGCAAGATATAGTAGACTGCAACTATTTGTGTTTTCTGAAGACCATGTTTATGGTACTGTCAGGGAAATCAACAGTAAAAACCGACCCACAAGACAATAAAACAGGACACAAACAAAAAGCCAGCCCACACACTGACCAATCAGACCAGACCATTGGGCACTGCCAGATTGCCCTAAAGGCAGGGACACTGGAATTATGCTATTGTGCGGCCGCAGAAACTTTTCCATAATTTTAGATTTGCCATGTTTGCCACACAGTCCATCATCTTCCGCATAATCTGCAGATTTTAACAGAATCTGTTTCTTGCTTAAATGATTCAAAAGCTACTAAAAATGTTGCAGCGTAGTGAAAGGCACTTTACAAAGCAGGACTGGCCGCCTTCCTATTGCTTATTGCTATATTTCTGTACTAAACTGGTACTAATGTGATGCAGCCAATGCCTAGACAGTGTTACCAATTTAAAAAACTAATGAAGTAATACTGTTACAAAATGTGCCGCATAAAGCTTCATAATTGGTCTTGCCGCAGAATTTACTCAACCTTGCTGCATAATTCGTCCCTCTCCTGCCACACAATTTCAGTGGCCCTGCCTATAGGCCAGTCCGATCCTGCAGCTATAAAATATTGACTCAAGTTCTGCTTCGGGTAAAATTGTGTGACCACCCAGCGTACCCTTAATCAATATGCTGGTGGTAAATTACAAAACTGGAGCTGTAGCCAACTGCGCACATTATACCTGATTGAGTACACTAAACTAAAAACCAGTTGAACAGCACTTTGGCTTAATGCTTGAAACTGGAATACAGAAGAATAGGCCCTCGCGGACTCAGAGTAGCTGTATGGTACTGACTACTGAGAAGTGTCGGTAATCTCTAATTACTACTGCACCTCTGCCGAGAAGTGCAGGTACTCACTTGCTCATTTAAAGCACTGCTTGTGCAGGTACCCCGACTTTCCCCTAGTGTGGGTGTCTGCCTCGCTGACTGTCCCGCCTGTAGGCGTCTGCCCCTCACCCAGGACCGAACCATCCTAGACACCCCCCCCCCCCCCCCCCCCACACACACACACACCCCTCTCCGCCCTCTGTGCAAGTTTCCCTCTTGAGGCAGGATAATTTCCCTCCACCTTCCCAGAGCACTAATCCAGATTTTTTACCCCACTCTCAACAGGCTGGTGGCACTTACTTAGGCAGAGTCCGGAGGTCGGAGTGTGGCGGTGGCGCTCCAAGAATTGCCTCTCTCAAGGCAGTGGCTGCAGGCTTAATTAGGCCGCTGCTGTGCGCTGTCACTGTGACAATTCAGGTGCTCCAGGCTGCAAAGGTGCAAGCAAGGCTGGCTGCAGGCAGGTTCAGGCCACGAAAAACAGCGGGCCGGCAATTTGAGTTTGCCGCCCGCCTCCGGTGATAATAGTCGTGCTGAGGGCCGCGCTCACGAGAGGCGAGTGCGTGCGCGTGACGCATCACTACTGCCGTGCTGCGCTACGTTTCAGCGCGAGGGCTGGCCAACCGGGTTACGTAGGTCCTAAGTGTTCTAAGTGTGCTTGCTGTTCACACGCCTAAGTGTGCTTGCTGTTCACACGCGCGGCACTGGCTGCCCATGGCGGCGGCTTTTCTAATTTATTTGAATACACGGACACTACTGTAGTAACTGACAGTAGTGTCAGCGAGTGTCCAAATAAATTAGAAAGGCCTCCGCCATGGGCCACGAGAGCCGCACGGCCGCCGCCCCCACATAGTGCCGCCTGGGGCGGACCGCCCCCACCGCCCCCCCCTAGCTACGCCAGTGTTCCAATCATGGTGGCAGCGGGCAGGCAACCGAAAGTGCTACCCACGCATGTGACTGGTTCACTGGAACAGTTGACACACACTGGTGGGTATTCTGTCTATTTATGGTAAAGGAAAAAGATAAAGAAATAAAAGAGAAAAAGAATGCGATGGTTACTGCTGATCCTCTGTGTACAGATCCAAAAACAATTGCAGACAATATGATGATAAGATTACCAAAGTATAGTATTTGATGTACGTTGGCAGTCCATACTATGCAAATGCCATGATAATTGATTGTACACTCATATTGATAGCTATTTAGGTAAAGTAAAAAAAGTTTTAAAAAAAATATTTAAAAAAAAGAACGATAAAAAGAATGCGATGATGACCACTGATTTTCTGTGTATAGATCCAAACACAATTATAGGCAATATGATGATAATATTACTGTAATGTAATAAATGATATACGTTGACAGTCGATACTATGTAAATACTATGATAAAGGATTTAGACATGGCAATATGGCGCTGGCTTTCACTAGCACAATGATGGGTTTGCAGTTCTATGAGTCCTGTTTCAATGTCTATTCCTGTAATAAAGTGTAATGAATTAAATGTTTGAGTGTCTGCTCCCTGACCGGTTACCAAGTAGATGGCGGTCTCCGAAACGTTTAAGGCTTTGGCCTGCTGTTAATAAACCTGTTGTGCAGGCACTTGGAGGCTCGTGGACTGGTAGGGCTTGGAAAAACGCAGATGCTGGGAATGGATACATATCGGGTTCACACCCCGAACCACGGACACCGCAGGAAGGTGGCAATAGATTTGTTTGTGAGAATAGCAAGTGATATGTCGTTACATGCATAGTTCCAGGAGGCTCAAAATTACCAAATATAGGGCCTCTTACGATGCCGCCATCGGTGACTGAATCATTGCCCGCCACATTACGTTGGCGGGCAGTGTGTTGGCGGTTGGAAAGACCAACCATCGCGGTCCCAATGGTCGTAAGCATTCCGACCCCTTGGCGGACCACCCTCCATCCCTAGAATAGCTGTGGTGCCTGTCAGGCACTGCCGTGGGGATTATAATATCCCTTTCTGCCGGTAGTCCTGCAGTGGTCAACCCGCCGTGAAATGGCTGGCTGGAACAGATTTTGGGGGCCCGTAGCGGGTCTCCTTTACTCCATGGGGCTGGTACATGGGCCTGGGGGGGCACCTATGGTGCCTGCCACGTAGTGCACGGATATGTAAACACAGTGGGCCCGATTCACAGAACTAACTTAAGACAAAATCCTAAACTTACTACCATTTTGGTATTCACAGAGGACACTTACTCACTTCGGTATTCACAGAAGTTAGGAGTCCTAACTTTAGGACTCCTAAATGCCTTCTGTGAATACCGAAAGTCTTAAAATTAAGATTTTTCTCAGTTTAGCAGTCCTAAAGTTAGGACTCCTAACTTTACTACTACTAAACTGAGAAAAATCCAAATTTTAAGGCTTTCGGTATTTACAGAAAGCATTTAGGAGTCCTAAAGTTAGGAGTCCTAACTTTACTACTACTAAATTGAGAAATATCCTAATTTTAAGACTTTCGGTATTCACAGAAGGCATTTAGGAGTCCTAAAGTTAGGAGTCCTAACTATACTACTACTAAACTGAGAAAAATCCTAATTTTAAGACTTTCGGTATTCATAGAAGGCATCTAGGAGTCCTAAAGTTAGGACTCCTAACTTCTGTGAATACCGAAATGAGTAAGTGCCTTCTGTGAATACCAAAATGAGTAAGTGGCTTCTGTGAATACCAAAATGGTAGTAAGTTTAGGATTTTGTCTTAAGTTAGTTCTGTGAATCGGGCCCCCTATTATTTGTATTGCGGTGGGGGCTTTGACCGCATCCCCGCCGCAATACAAAATATATGCAATCGACCGTAGTGGTGGCGGACACATTATAATTCGGAGTGTGGGTAGGCCATCTCGTGGGCGGCTGGTCCCCATTCCAAAACAATGGTGGACAGACTTACGTCTGTCTGCCATCATAATGAGGCCCATAGTGCTATAAGGTCAAGAATTACAAAACTGTAAATCATTACAGCAAAAAACAAATTGTAATAGTAGTATATACAGCAGCGAAAAAGTTGTAAGCACCTGATGAAATGGAGGTAGTGTAGTACTGTGCCAAGAGGTGAGTGAACACATTCCCACTGGAGAGGATCAGCTGCAATGTCGTACCTAAATTATCGTAGGAGGAGGAGTACTTTCAGTTCCAGTGGTATTGCGTAGGTGTGGCGGTAGTGAGTTCCAATTTTTGGTTGCACTAACAGAGAAGGATTGTGCTAGGAGTCATTCCTTTTTAAAGATCGGAGTTCTAGCAGCAAGGCTTTAGAGTTTTGCGATGGCCTAGAACCCCCTGAAAGCTTGAGTTTGTCGGCCAGGTAATGGTGAGTCGATGTGTGTAGGGCAAGCAGTCTTGTATATAGCCCTGGCTTCAAAGGGCAACCAGTGGAGCGAGACCAGCATTGGTGTGATGTGGTCATTCCTTTTGGCCCTATAGAGAAACCCTGCTGCCAAGTGTAGAATCAATTAAGGTGGGGGTGATATGGGTTTTGGGGAGACAAGCCAAGAGAGTTTTACATTAGTGTATTTCTGGGAGCACCGGTGTAGGACCAAGATGTTACAGATCTTGCACTGGAATGAAGCAGTGGATTCCCCAGAGAAGAGGCAGTTGATAGCGTGTGTATCTGGCCATGGTGCTGATCTGAGATTATAAGTTGAGCTTCTTTTTTAGGGTGACTCCTAGGGATTTGGCACTGTCAGCGATGGTGGGTTTACTGTAGAGGATGTTGAGTAAATGCATCCAGGATTGTAGTGGAAGTGTTAATTCTGAAGTTGAGATGAGGAGGAATTTAGTTTGGAAGAGTTCTGTTTTAGAGTGATGAGAAGTGATCTAGTTTTGTACAGAATTTAGGATGATGGCGAGGTGCCTCATACTAACAATAGGGAATCCCTGCTTTCTTAAGGAGGACTCCACGCAGCACGATGTCCAGGCTGAATAGAGTCTAGACCAGAATAGACCCTCCGGGGACCCTTAGCACAACCTCTATTGGTATTGAGAGACACTCATTAATTTTTATCCTCTGCAACCTGCCCATGAGGAATTATTTGAACCATTTAGGGACCACGCCATCAATGCGCATTAATTTTTTGAGAGTGTCTAGGAGCGTTTGGTGGGTGACCGAGTCATAAGCTGATGATAGGTCGAGTAGATCCAGGAAGAGCCTGAGTCTAGGATTTAAAGTACATCATCGACCACCTGTAGTAATGCGGTTTTTGTGCTGTAACCCTGTGTGAAATCAGATTGGTATACATCTTGGAAGTTGTCTTTGATGTGTTGGATGAGTTGCTACGCTACACACCTTTCAATAATTGTGGTGAGGAAAAGCAAGTTGGAGATAGGGCGATAGTTGTTTTTTTTTTGCAGAGTTTTATATAGTGCAAACTTGACCTGAATCCAATCAAGTATCAGAGCGCTTTATATAGCACCAGTTACGTTACATGAGGACACACATTCATTTTTTGTTAGGCACGGGGAGATTAAGTGATTTGGCCAGAATCACAGGATGTTCAGGGTCATCACCGAGACTCGAACCCTGTTCCCCAGGTCCGAGGTCGAGCGCCCTAGGCGTTAGGCCAACTCCTCTCCTCTCCTCTTGTTGAGGTCATTACTATCTGCAGAAGGTTATTTGTTAAGAGGTGTGACTTGTCCAGTTTTGAGGCAGTCAGTAAATGTTCCTTGGTGGAGGGAGAGATTCACCAACTTTTTCCAGTAGGGGAGCATGTGAGTATAAAGCTCTTTGGTAATTTTACTCGGGAGTAGGTCTAAAAAGTGTTGGAGGGTTTGGTTTTCATGATAATTTTGAGTAAGTCTTCCTCTGTAATGATTTTAAATATTTGCTAAGTGTCTTTGGATTTGTGCACCAAAGAACGGGTAGGAGGAACTTCTTGATGTAGGAGCGATTTTACAGTGGAGTCGTAGAACTGTAGAGGATCTTCTGCTTTCACTTGTGGGTTGTCAAATTTGATGGATGTAAGCACGGAGGGACTGTTGGCATTTTCAACCAGATTGAAGAGCGGCTTTGGTCAGTTCTTGGTTTTCTCTGGTATGGATCTAAAGTGATTAGATTTCTTGCAAAAGATGTATTTTTTGGACATGGAACCGGTGTTTCAGAGACAATTGATGTTAGTGGTGAAGACGGATTATCTACATTTCTTCTCTAGAATTCTTAAGGCTTTACTTTTCTCATAAGAAGCCTAGCTGAACCATGGAGCTGATGGTTTAGGTCATTTGGTTTTCATTTGGACTAGAGCAGATCAGAAAGACATTTCAGACTGTGGGAGGTCAGGTAATAGATGTCTGTGATGGGGTGATTGGAGATAGAATCTTCCGAGCAGTGTTGCTAACTATACTGATGTCCATGTTCCTGGTGTCTCGAAACGAGGTAATTGCTCTTTTTGGTTGGCCCATTGACACGATATGAGAGACTTGTTAAGGGAAGAGAATAAAGAAATAATCGAACCAGCCTCCTGGTATAGGTTCATTCTATATGAACAGGTATTATTTAGAGATAATGAGGTATAGTATGAAACCTTTTGTGTGCGTTTGTTTTAGGTTGTCTTGGATCAGATTGTTGCCGAAGAGAGTGGAGGTGTAGCGGTTCATTGCAGAGTCTTCTGTGGTGCCTCTGTGAAGATAAAAGTCTCCCAAAAAAGATCGCTTTGTCGCTTTGTGTGGTTCATCATTTATGAGGTCCATGCATTCCCCAACAAAGATGGTGTTAGAGATTGAGGTTATAGGGTGTGATAGTGTATGAAATTTCTAGCTTGTGCTTCATGGCAGATCTGCAATTGTGGAGCAAGCAGTGTAAAGCTGAGGTACTTGATTTGGTGTGAGAGTTGTCAGGGATTTTGGTCATGTTATTAATAATATTCCTGTTAGACAGCATCTGCTTTAGGCAGTTCTGGTGCGTGGGATGAGTCAAGCAAATTATCTGAATTCTGTGTTGGTTGGAGTTATCTAGAGAGGTGGTGATTGTGAGAGTAGGGGAAGTAGAGGAGGCTGGGTATATCAGGATGCTGTAACGTGATAGTAGGTTGATAATGTCAAATTGAGAGAGAATGGGTGAGAATCTTTTGGTATAAGGTAGATGACTGGACCTCGGTATTGAATTCCAGGGATAGTTTGCCTTCAACTGGGCGAGGAGAGAGTCTAAGAGAGAAGGTATTCTAGAGCTTAGATCCCATATAGTGTGAATCATCTAGTTGGGAGACTTTCAAGTGGATGATATCTAGTTTGTGTTTTAGATGGTGAGTTATTGAGGGGAAGGAATGTAGGAGTGGAGATTGGAGTGTGGGGGGAAGATGTGTGGTATATAGTAATGGTTTGTGGGAGAAGATTACTTTGCTTGGGTTAGCAAAGTGAAGAGAAGTGTAAGGTGCAGTGTAAGGGAGAAAGGTAAGGTGATGGTGAAGTGTGTCCTCAATGGCGTGGCAGAAGATGGCCTTAGTGGTGGTGTTTGAATGAAGTGCAGACAGATACCAGCTGTTGTGCTTGAACGATGAGGAAAGAAGGAGTAAACTGAGCGATAGACAAGGAATTCGTTTCAGTGAATGAGGGAGATGCCTACATAGTCGGAGGGAGGTAGCTGTGAGATTTATCGTTCAGGTGTGGGTTACAGTATGGTGAGGAAGTGTATGATTGTATAGGTGGTGATTTGGTATGAGAGGAGAGTAGTAGATGGACGGTAATAAGGTGATGTGGGCACGACTCATTACATGAGTTGGTGTGTAATGTGAGTGATCAATCAGATAGATTGTAAAATATATTTAAATGTATATTTTAACAAATAATATATATATATATATATATATATATATATATATATATATATATATACCTGCACCGCAACTCTCTCGTCCTCGGAGTTGCTTTCAGAGAAGAGCGTACTCTGGAGCCAATGTTTTTTAAATGATTTAATCCTGTGTCGGACTGACAACAAACGCGTTTCGGCGTTTCTGCCTTCCTCAGTGGCAATCATTTTTTCCAAACAGTGCATTATAAATAAAGTTTCTCCTATCCGGATTCAAACTGGAAATCAGTGACATAGAAAGGTTACTAAAAAAGGTATCTGTGTTGTCGAGTCGATCATAGCAGACATTTTATATTACTGATTATGTCAACAGTGTCCATGGGAACTACGCTCTTAGTTTCCCATAAATCGAGCATTGTCATATGCAATCCTATTTACAATATATACAATAAATATATAGCAAATAGTACCATCTCATTGTTAATTTTATCGTAACACTAGTACTTTTCATCATTCCATTATATATTCAATTTCTCAATTTGTACATGTTACTGGTGCTTTACTTTTAGGCTTGGTGGGAATCCTATATGATAATTGTATTATGTTCCTTCTTGGCTACCTGCGATATGACAATATCGTAGCCCCAGTGATTGGCGGCCATTTTGTGATTGGCGAAGATACTTATTTACGGTATCCTCATGATAATACGGGTCTAGATCAATTTCCATGTGAAAATAATATTAATTACATATTCATTACATTAAAGAAAGCGTACTAGCCCTTCTGATTCCTCACTGTGTCTTAAAGGCACCAAAATAACCAAGGTATATACACTCTTTACTCTTATAGTATGCAGTCTCCTAGCTAGGTTGCAATTATTCGTTGCTGCAATTATCACCTAATTGCAGTAACGAACAATTGCAACCAAGCTAACAGGACCATTGCGAACGCCTCTAGAGGAGATTGCAGACTATTTTCACCAGAACATAACACAAAGAGTGCCTACCTGACACGTTTCAGTCTCCTGACCTTACTCATGGGTGTAGCAGGCAAATCATCTTGTCACGTGACTGCTATCCTTTATACCAACGGCACTTTTGATACCGCAGCCAATCAGACTTGCAAATGATGCATTATGCTCTAAATAGGCATTAAAAATATTCTTGTTTTAATAAACAACAATCCAACTGGAATACATCTTTAGGTATAAATGTCACAGTTCTTATAATTGCTTTCAATAACTTCACTTTGGTCATGTCCATTAAATAATCACTTTGGTTGCTGTCCTTTGTATAGCTGTGCTCCAAAGGCAAACACAGGCCCTCTACTCAGTAGAATCTGCGGCAGCACCAGTCACCTCTGATCCTCCAGGCAACCTACACAGTGCTGACATTTGCGAGGTACAATTACTTACAGAATTAACTCAATTAATTATCAATTAAATAATTCATATTAATTGCAAAGCAATTATTTACAATCAAATAACTGCTAAACACCATACACCCATAAATCTCACAACCTACTCATGAAAAAATTAACTAACAATATTAACATAATTAAAGAGTTATTAAATAATTAACCATAATTAAAAGTTAATTAACAATTAATTAAAATTAAGTTAAATTACTTCTCACCCCTACCACAATCACCCCACACCCCATATATAAAAAATAATTTACAAAACACATGATTAACAATATTAACATAATTAATTACTAATTAAATAATTAATATTAATTAACAATTAAAAAATATTAAACAACAAAATTAATTAATAATTAAAGAAATAATATTTTACACCTTAATGTATTATAATGACATTACTTCCCACCCAATACCCCTATAAACCCACAACCCGCTACTGTACAAAAAATAATATAAATTATTTAAATAAAAAGTAATAACTACTACAATTTTCACATATAAATAACATAAACAATATTTAAAAAAAAGAAACTACATCATATACATAAAAACCATATAACTAAATACATAAATAATAACAATTTATATTACTTACCTTACATTCAATATTCTTTATAGCAACATTCTTGCACACGATATTTCCATTCAAACGATATTTTTGACTCAATATTACTGTCACTCAATATTTTGAACTCAATATTCTGTCTCACCACCATGAGGAATGTTAGTTTTATAATTGAGTTTATTGTGGAAAATGTTGGTGCAGGACGTAGTGCTATGGGTGGAGAAGAAAAGTGCAGTTTTAAGCTTCCTATATTGGCCTCTAAGGTATTGGCCGATGAAAAGGGTGTCTGGAAATTCTTCCAGGATGTCATGTTTGAATCTTTCTGCTGACCTTTTGAAGAGATTCAGAGAGTACATATTCTTAAATGAGTTGACTCCTGCTTTCCCAATCTTGATACACATTGTGGGTTATTTGTGGGTGGACTGGGTGGCCCAGGAGGGAGTACCAAGGTGTGTCAAGAGAATGAAAGTTTGCATCAGTCTGGTGTTCACCTCTAGTATTTGGTAGGTGAGTCAAGTTGTAGCTTGCATCATCAGGGTGTGCGCAGTTTAATAACAATCATTACAGAAGAAAAGTAATATTGAATAACTTTAGGTGTTCAACTTTAGATTTTAGGGTGGAGTATGTGATGGGCGAGTGGAGTAGCTACCAGTGACTGTGGTGAAGGTCAATCAGTGGTTCAGACCATCAGAACAAAAGGCGCTTAGAAGAGAGTAATTTTTTAATCCTCCCAGACAAAGAATTGAGGGGCCTCTGAATGTATGAAAATGATTTCTTAAGCTCCCGAAGATTGAGTAGGTTGGTTCTAAAACAATGTACAGGAAAACCAGAATACCAGAAGTAGCTAGAGACAGTGAGGCCAATGTGAGAATGGTGTGGGGATGATGCCTGGGAGTTGGGGTCAGTAAGCTGAGCAACTCACTTCCTTCAAGTAGTCAGCTTCTTTCCTCTATAAGTCAATCAGCCAATCATCAGACTTTGAATGTATAGTGTAATTAGGGCTGACTGTCCTTTATTTATTTCTACAGTCTGCATCCATCTGCTCCAGTCCTCTCTCAGTTTCCATGTAATGGGGGTTGAAGGCAGCACTCTACCCCTTTTAGCCTCACCTCTGTCTCATCTCAACTGTGTTCTGATGGAATGACATGTGCCGTTCCACTGCTAGCATTTGGGGAGCTACTTTTTTTTTCTTCTTCTTCTTCTAGCACATACATGCCAACAGCAAACATGCCAACATTTTGAAACTACAAAGAGAGAAATAGTGAAAAAAACATCAGGAGAATTTATTTTTCCCATTGACTAACATTGACACAGGGTCAATTGTAGACAGGAAACAGGTCAAATAATTCCTTTTTTGGTTTTAAAAATCTTGATTCTCCTGCCTAAATCTGGTCTGTTGGCATGTACTGAGCATAGTACCACCTGCACCAACCTCCCTCAGCTGCTTCAGTCATAGGCTCTAGGAGATGATATCAAATGTTGTCTCCCGTCTGTGCTCAGGCCAAAAGCCTGATAGGTCTTCCTAAAAGGTCTTATTTCTTCAAAAAGAGGTGAAATCTGAATATTCATGGTCTTCTCAGAAAATCTTATCGGTAAGGGCAGTAGGTATATGGGCCGGAAATTCTATATTAACATTAGCCCTATCAGGATTCTGCAGTAGCCTTTTTAGCAGAGGTAACAGGACTGCCAATTTCCACATTTTGTTCACTATTGCAAATTCTAGTGATGTATTGCAATGCTCCAGAAGTACATGATGGATCACTCTGAGCTCTTTCCGTATAAAGAGCCTGAACCAGACATGTTCCTCAGTTTAGTGAGATTGGCCAAATTAATAGGATTAAAGACAGCCCGCTTTTGTTGGTGATGGAGCAGGTAAAACAAAATTTTGTATACATCCTCTAATTTGCATGAAATTAATTACGTAATCATTCTACATTTAACTCATACTAATTGGTTTGAAGTGAAATATTACTAAGCAACATTTACACCTTGATAAACACGAGATACACGTGGGACTAAAATGCTAATTGTATGGAAGAACAATTGATTAATTAACTATGGTACGCAAACTAACTTTAGTTTGTGGTGAAATGGAAAATTGCATGATTTATGTTGCTTTTGTGATGGTGTGTGCTTCCAGTACTACAAAATGGTGAGTATTATTGCTTTAAATGTTGCTACAAGCTAGGTAAATACTAATATACATTGGGATTAGTGTGGGTTTAAACATTAGACTCTCCATTTCTATATTTTAATTACTGTTATGTCTGTTTTTGCTTAAGTTGGCATTCGGGCCTAGGCCGCAGTACCTAAGATGGTGTCCCTACAAAACCGCCACCATGTGAGCGCGATGACTTCTGCGCAGAATCGGATGGCTCTGGAGATCTCCAAGTGACCACAGCTCTGTGACACCATGTTCCTTGTCAAGGAAATGAGCGTGATTGCCTGCCAACTGATGGACGGTGTGAACAGCAAAGGGGACAATACAGAACCTGTACTGAAATGTTTTTTTTTCCTCCAAACGTTACTTTCTAAACTTTTGCCTGGGAGCCGAATGAATAGTACAAAATTTGCGCTTTGCTATGCCCAGTCTCATGGAGAACCAGTTAACCCTGGGAATCTTTTATAAAATTACAGATGACCTCGGACTGTCCAATCAGAACATTTCTCTACCCCTAAAATGTTGCGTGTTACAATGAAGTAAGAGAGAAAAAGGATATAAAATGCTCTCATCCGCCAAAGGGGGGTGGTCATTTGACTGATCTTTCATGGTGTTGGGTCTGCATTGAGCTGATGAAGATTTCCATGGTTTGCCTTGGGTTTCTTTGATTTTCGGGAAGATTATTTTGTCTGCTGGTTTGATCTTTGCTGTGGGTCGGACTGCTTATCCCGGATATTGTACCACAGAATAAGGAATACCTCCATGTTTATTCAGAAAATCGCCGACGTTGGCTAATTGGTAACTAATCAAATGCGCTTTCTAAATTTATGCCAATTAACTAAATGTATGATTCCTCTTTGAAAATAAACTGAATTTATATTATGACCTGTAGTGCATATGCATAAATGCTAATGCAGGGAAATTTATGATTAGATAACAAAAATTGAACTAATGAGAAACGAGGTTGTGGTTCTTTAATAGGTTACCGAAAATATCAAATGTTTCCTACGCTTTAATTGTGTTTTAGCTGGTTCTAATTCACCATCAACCAGTCCAACTAATTGGTCCATCGACCAAGTGGTGGAGTGCCTTGATGTTAAGGTCAGGATTCTGTAGGTGCATGTGTATAAAATGTATATATTGTAAAGAAATTAAATCCTGATAGGTAATAAGGTACCCACATGTCCAGCGCTTTTTCTCCTATGTACGGATTAGAATGAGACGAGAGTGTGTTAGTGTTATGGGCCCCACCTATGAATGAATTTATGGATGAGTTGTTGTGATTATGTTGTGATTATGAATCTGTGACATAGAGAGAATATGTAGATTTTGCCCTTTGCGCTGCATCCTTGAGGATCCCCTGGGAAATCTGACAAAAGCAGCCTTGTCCTCCTGCAGCACCCCAGCTCAGATTAGAAGGTCCAACTGTTAAAATAACATCCTCATGACATGAAGAAAGAAGTATGTTTATGCACTTCAGAATCCTCTCCACAGCATTCTACGCTGAGCTTCACCTGAAGGTTCTATAGAATGGAGCATAACAATTGGAGGAGAAAAGATGGGGGAGGACAGGAAAACTGGTCAGGGAGGGAGAGGGAATATACCATTGTACGTAACAACACTCATAAATTGCTCTGATTTTATCCTCAAAATCGATGAGAGGTTTATCACAGAACATTTGGGATGCCTCCAAGGAAGATATCTCGCTTAAAATTCTTTCAATGATCTAAGGACTATAAACATTCCTCTGGTTGAATTGTAGGCTGTTAGAATTCTATTGGCATAACAATTAGCTTCAGCAGCCATAGCTTCCTTTTTTTATACTCTTTAACATTACCCTGCACGTGACTTCTTACGATAGCTATTTCTCCTGAGCCACAGCATTTTTTTGCGGGCCAATTGCACCCATCCTTATTTTTTCCATGTGCCAGGAGTAATCAGGCAGGGGAGAACTTAGAGAAAGAAAAAACACTTTTACATTCAGAATTTAGACAGCTGTTATACCTTCCTTCCTTCTCCTCAACAGAGTTCCTTCTCTCCCTGTTACAATACTAGTGATCCTGACCCTCCAAAACCCTTTCAACAGCTTTAAAGTCCAGCCCAGTCTAGGTGGGCTAACAAAAGTCATACCAGCAGTGAGGAATTCTCTGGGTTGGGGGATAGAAAAGTTTTGACTGGGGCTAGACAATGGGTGGTCCATTCTATGGAAGAATCACAACCATATCTGGGGATATGTTATGAGTGGAGCTAGAAATCAGTTGTGGTAAACTTAGACCAACTAATGATTCAATATGAGAAGCATTGTTCAAATTATCTGCCCAAACATTGAAGTCAAATAATAAAGAAAAAGAAGAATGGCTGACTAGTAATGGAGTCAAAAAGTCAGCAAAGAGCTGGCCAAAGTTAGAGTGAAGCCCAAGCAGACAGTAACAAAGCACTCCAGAAATGATCATATTGAAAACCCCATTAATTCTGACTGATGGAAAGGGTCCAACTCAGGTTGAGAGAGCTGGATAGATTCTCAGAAAGTAATGACAGGACCTCCTCCCCTTTGCAGGAGCCGGGATATGTGAACAATTCTATATCCAATCAGGAAAGCTAGGGTCAAATCAGGATTGGAGGTAGTCTTTGTCCAGGATTCTATTATACACAGAATCTGTAATTTGAGTCTAGGGATGGGATTGTGAACCTTGATAGCATGCTTTTGATAGGATTGTGTGTTCAGCAAGACGCAATTGAACAAGAGGCCATCATTATTGTGAGAGAATGCCCCTTATTGTGTGGTCACCCCTATTTTGGCTGAATTGTATTGCTGGTTTTTAGTCTCTGCACACTGTGGCACTGTTGTCCAGTGCCCAGTGCATGTGCTCTGACCCCTAAACCCTGTAGAAATCGTCTAATACCCGATTGGTTGATTTAACTTTTAAATAAGGCCATAGTATATGGTGCAGACATACACCCATGACATGAAAAGTTAAATGCCCCCTTTAGACCTCAGCACTGACTGTGCTACCTGCTAGTGTGACAGCGGAAAACATGGTTTCAGGCCTATCACTGTAGCCTGACTGCTGCAGTGTAAAACCTGCAGTGGGACCTGTTAAAAGAACCCTTTTTAACATGTAAAATCTCTCTTTAAAATAATAGTAAGTCAGCTCTATGTAAGGCCTGGAGCCCTAAGGGTAGGGTGCATGGTATTTAAAAGTGAAACATATAGAAAATAATGTTAACATGTATCTATAGTGACGATCACCCAAAACCTTGTTTCAGTGTAGCAGGCCTTTGTGTCCTATGTAGAAAGTCGGAATACAATACTGATACTGCATCTTGGGAAAGCTACAAGCTAGAAAAGTTATTAACTATTTTTAAAAGTTATTATAAATATTAAGGAAAAGTAAATTTGAGAGAGTTACCCTATACCTGTGTGAACTGTCAGAAGAAGGTTAATTAGCACTAACCTCTGCTAGCTCCCATCCTGTGCTTAAGCCCAGGAACAGGTGTGGAACAGGTGTGAAAGTGCCTCCCAGGAGCAAATAGTAGGCTGACTTAAATGGGCAGAGATGACTCCACAGAATATTCAGAGTATAGGCTGTGGCCATCCTGTCCCTTTCAAATGCTGCTGTCCCTGTATTTTGAGTCACATGTAACACGTGGGGTACACTTGAAAGGGAGAGAGCAGGATATAAAGACAAGAGGTCATCATTATTGCCCTGTCTGGTTGATGAAAAACTCTGCTTTTGTCCTACTAGACATCTGCCTTTGGGGTTGTTGTGGGTACAGTGCCTGCTTCAAGCTGTATTTTTGTGTTAGATGTGGGAGGGCACTGGTAATTTCCTTATGGCGCTCCCACACACCCCCCCCAGCCCTCCTAACCTAAGTTTAATGTGTCCGAAGACTTTTGCCCTGGTGCAGGAAAGTTGGTCTTATTTGCGCTAACGCAAACAAGAACTTCTGAATAATTGGGTACGTTTCCCTCTGGAAATTTTACATCATTGGTTAGGGAGTGCAGAAGGGTCATTTCCATCTACTACCTAGAGCCAGGCATAAATGTGGCACCTGAAGGCACCTCATTTGAACACTGCTAGACATGCAAAAGGATACCAGATGGCTTGTGAAAAGGACCTGAGCATCTTTCAATTGAAATCCAAGGACAGTAAATAACAAGGCTGATCCTCTGGGCGACTCTAGGAACAGAAAACATGTCTCCAGGATTGCCCTTGCTTCCTGTGTGTGCAGTTTTAAACTGCTACTTCCACCTAGTAAACTATTCCTTTTGCCATGCCTAAACCTTCCATTTTAGTATTTTTAAGTCACCTCTAAGATAGGTCTTAGATGCCCATAGGGCAGGGTGCAGTGTATTTAAAGAGTACGAAATGTATATTTAAAGTTTTACTGCCCTGTCAATGAAAAACCTACAAAGTCATTTTTCACATTGACCAGGCTGGACCTCCCATAGGAAAAATCCTGGGTTGCTTTATAACAATGTATAATGCTTAACCTCGATTTGGTAATATGTAGAAACATGATTCAACGACTCATTTTAATGGCAATTTAAAATCCAACTTAATGGTCAAGTCCGATTTTACATTACTATTTTAGGAATGAGACTTTTAGAAATATGTCATTTTCTCTCCTTTAGCCAAACCAGCCAGTCTGCAGTGTCCAATGTCACCGCACTGTTAATGGCTGTCCTGAGGTGGTATGTCTCTTGCTTAGACAGCGAACAAAAGGCTTCAGGGGCATATCAGCAACAACCGGCGATAATTATCGCTAAGCGCACTTAGCGCTAGGATAATTATCGCGGGATAGCGTGGATTTTTATCGCTGAGATAGCGTGCTATTAGCAACGCTTATCTCAAAAGCCATAAAAATCCTAGCGCTAACTGCCAAACGTGAGATTATCGCTGGAAACCCAGCGATAATCCCAGGAAGTTTGGCGATAGCTGGCTGATAGGGCCTCACATACTTAGCCATGATATCCACCTTCCATAGGATATCATGGCTAAGTCAGTTTCAAAGCAGGTGTAAGGAAAGTAGCGATAACTGAGGTTATCGCTACTTTTCTTGTCGCTATGCTGATTTGCGTGAGGCTTGATAATAGGAGAAATGTCGCTTAGCGACATTTCTCCCATTATCCTGGGGAGTAACGCCCACTTTGCATCTCATTAGAGATGAAAAGATGGGCGTTAGGAATTCAGCCGCTAAGGCAAGATTTCACGCGATAGCGTGACCTTGCTGATATAGGGATAAAATCATCGCCGCTTTTCGGACGAAAACGGCCACAAAAGCGGCAATAATTTTATATCGCCGCCTTGTAGATATGCCCCTCAGTGTTTTTCTTCCATGTGCAGGGTGCCCACCTTCTCACTGGCAGATGTAGTTCACACCTAGGTCTGCCTCCTTTTGTCTCCTTAGCTTAGATCCAAACCCAGTGGGAGGGGGAAACTGCTCCAGAACTAGTGTGGAGTGACCACAAGGAAAGATTTGCCCATTTTCATAACCTTGCCTTTGGGTGGGATCATAGAGCTCTGACAAGGGGAAGACAGGCTCTGCCATGTTAGATTTAGGTAAGGAAGGGCACTGTGAGATAGTTTACTGTAGAACATTTTTCTCATTAATTAGGGAGTGGCCAGGAGTTTCTCCCAAGCACAGTCTGGCACTGGGCATAAAAGGGGCATCCCCAGTTTCCCTCTCAGAACACTCCAAGACCTGTGAATGATCAGAAATAATTTCCTGCTGTCTGAAGAACCTGAAGGCAGGCAGCACCTTCTTACCTTGAGCGCAGGATCCCGGAAGTGACACCAAGGGTCAGTTGGCCTACCTCCTGTTTGAGTTACAGGGACACAAAAAGCTTCCAGTGGCCTTTCCTGCAACTGCCCAACAATGATTGTGATTATTGTTTGAGGTACTCACTCACATCAACTAATGCTCCAATTTCTTACACCTTACATTAAATACTGAATACTCATTGTATGATTACTTATTATTGTTATATCTGTTATATCACATGTTGGCTCAGTATATTACCCTTTACTTTCCCCACCACCTTTGCAAATGGTGTATTCTATAGTAGGCTGAGATGGAGTTTTATGATGGTTGTACCCTGCGTCATTTAATTAGTTTGGATGTGCTCTCACAGAAGTGTTCAAACAAATGGCTTTGTGCTCTAGATCTGCATCATGCTGTAATACAACCTGACTTGGTAGGAGGACGGCATACGCTCCTGCGCCCCATCTGCCCCGGCCTCCTGTGGTACTGTCAGTGGTGCTGCCATCCTTGTGAGCGCTGAGGCACACACGCTCAGTTGACGTCCGTTCTCTGCAGGCTGGCGAAGTTAGCGTTGAATCCGAGTTCCACCCACCACCAACTTAACGGTGAGCCACTTTGAGTGGTGTTCCCCGGCTGCCATCCTCTGGCAGACATCTTTCATCAAGGTGACTGGTGAGACCATTCTCTTCTCTTTGAGAGCGACTGCAGAATAAACTGCGACCATCCAGGCACGATTCATTGCCTCCTTCGACCATGTTAGTCTTGCCTGCTACTTGCATTCCCTGGACAGTGCGCACAGAGACTAAGGGGCATATTATCACTATACGGCGATAAATATCGCAAAGCGTGCTTAGCGCTTTTTTATTTATCGCCGTCTATCGCTGGAATATTTAGACCCGTTAGCGCATTATTAACAACGCGTATCACCGAGGCGATAACAATTCCAGCGATAGAGGGGATATCACCGTTTTCCATGGAACAAAGCTGGTTTTCCAGCGATGTTCCATGGAAAATGGCGATACCCTTGATGATAGGGCCTGTGGTCTTAGCCACACAATCCACCCCCCATGTAAAGTATACCTTAAATTCCAGCGTTAACGCCCAGTTAGCGCAAAAAAAATCAGCGCTAAACCGGATGGGGCTATGTTGTAAATACAGCGAAGCACTGTTACTGATATTTTAGGATGTGGTTGTGAGCGGCACGCCTACCTTGCATCTCCTTAGCGATGCGAGGTGAGGCGATAGGGAACCGGGCGTTAAGGCAAGGAAACACGCACTAGCTTGTCCTTGCTCATAGTGCGATGCCATTATCGCTGCATTTGGCCAAAAACGACCGCTAAAGCGGCTATAATTGGCTTGATAAAATGCCCCTAAATTAGTTTTGGCTTCTACTGAAGAACTTAACATTGTTCTACTAGTCACACCATTCTTTCTAATCAACCTGTGGGTCACACTTCTAAATTGAATGAGGACAACTGTTGTGACTCAGTAGGGTTTGAGTACTTACCTGCCTCAAATATTCAAACAGCATGCAGTTTGATCCACCACAGAAATTCCTACAAAATAAAGTGGACGCCAATACCTCGGAAGAGATGGGTGGAGGAGTTCCACATGTATTCAGTGGCATTTCTAGAGAGGGCCAGGCCCAGATGCTAGAATGCTAGAATGCTATCCACCGAAGTGTTTATTCTGTACAATCTACTCTGGTTTTTGATTCAATTACTGCCAACAAAAACTAAGTTCACTGCATAGCTTAAAAATCTACTTTACTAAATTAAAGAACGGAAAACTCTTGAATGTTCTGGAAGGAAGATTAATTTATTTCCATTCTTTTTAGATTTTATTCTGACGACCAGAATTATGGAATGAGTGGTATGTTCCTCTGATTCTATCAATAAAACTGTCTGAAATGTCATGCTTGACGACTACGTGTGATTATCGCTATCATTTTAGGGGATGCAACCCTTAGCACTGGGTGTGCTCTGAGCACCTATTGTCACATTACTTACTTTTGTCTTTCTTATGTTTCCTGAAGAAGTCACTAAGGGGCATATTATCAAGGGCAATATCGCTGCTTTAGAGGCACTTTTTTCCGCTATAGCGGAGATATTTGTATCGCCCTTTCAGCAAGCTGTCACTAACAGCTGTTAGCGACAGTTTACTGGCAATAGCGCCCTTTTTTTGCCTCTTTGTATGTCAGCGATATTTATCGCTAATGACATGCAAAGTAGGCATTCCTCACTACCAGTAAATGGAAACAGTCATCAAGACAAGTTCTCCCTATTATTAATGCCCGCGTTGCGATAAAAAAAGTTGCGCTAACCACGATTATCGCCGTAAGCTAAGGTCTGCAAAAATACAGACTTAGCTATACATATAATAGGAGGTGGATTCTATGACTGAATCCACATCTCCCTATCATCAAGGTTTTCCCAATCGCTGCAGGAATATCGCTGGATTTTCAGCGATATTCCTGCATTTCGCCGCTATCGCTGGATTTTTTATCACCTTGGAGATAAGCGTTGATAATAACGCGCTATCTCAGCGATGTAATCCAGCGATAGCCGTCAATAAATAATCTCGTGTTAAGCGCGCTTAGCGATAATTATCGCTGGCCATTGATAATATGCCCCTAAGACTTCAAAAAAAGCAAAAGCTAAGAATTCCAGACTTTTAGGCCATGAAGTATTTAATGTTCTCTCCCATAAAGCAGGCTTAAGCAATGAGTAGAGTGAAACATGCAGTAAAGAAACTTTTGGACAAATACGAATGCTGTACGGTTTAGTCATGTCAATTTAACACATAGAACAGTAGACAATGTGTTGTCAACTGTGGATTGTGACGAGCACATATCGGTCATAGTAGAGTATTTAACATATAGTAAAGGTGGATAAAGTTGGACAGGAGGAGCTCTTGGAAATAAAGGACACTCTTAATTAACTCTGAAGTGGTTCAATCCAGCATGCGTGAATTTCCATTGATGGTTCTGTGGTGCATCATGATAAAATAGATGCGATCCGTGAACATCCCAGATGTTTGTTTTTATATTTTAAATGCGCCTTGAATATTCTCCTGTCAGGCACTACCATAAACTTGTGACACCATTTTTTTTAAATGTAGAATTTGAAGAATTTGAAGAATTCCTAAGGTATCAATGGAATAGTAGCCCCCTGTGATTTAAAATGGGACTTGAACTGTATAGGCTCAAGGCCTCTTTAAGAAATGTTGTGAACCATTTAATAAAACGAATGGGTTTAATCCTGCCAATGCTTATTTAAAGCACTATTAGGCGCCTGTGCTGTCTTGAACTTTGGCATTCGAGAGATTAGGAGGAGCCGGGCAGGGGCTCTTCTGTCGAACGGGCACCAGGGGATTCCTGAAATGTGTTTATGACATTTTGTTATGATTATGCTGGCACCTACCTCTCAAGGCTTTGGGGAGGCGGGGAAGGCAGGAAAGTGGCACGGAACTGCAATCTGAAAGTGCTAAAGTCCTGGCTGCTTTCTAATCAATTTCAGATTATTAAAGGCCCAGCCAAATACCCTACAAAGAGACGGATTATCTCCCTGGTCTCTGCCCAGTACCACCTCGTGAAAGTTACGAGCCACGTCTACTTTGATGTAAACAGCCTGCCGAGTAATTCAGGTGGCTGTTTCCAGAAGGACAACGTCTCAGATAAAGGGAGCAGGGCCATCTCTTGTTTCAGCAGGAGCGATAAGCGCTGTGTCTGAAAGTGAATAATTTCCTCCAGGTAATGAATGACCTGTGCACCAGGTATGAGCAGTGAGACTGGAATTAAGTGGCATGGGAGGATTTAATCATGTGGCATGAAAAGGTAAATTATGCGGCACATTTGGTAGCTGTATTACCTAATTATTTTTTCATATATATATATATATATATATATATATATATATATATGTATATATATATATATATATATATATATATATATATATATATATATATATTCACTGAAAAAACCATAGGTTTCACACATGCTATAGTTAGCTGGACATTTTACTCATAAAAAACCAATGAAATTCCCCCGTTATAGTTAGTGCAGGCAACTATAACTCACGCGACCGCAATCCTCTGCTGATGCTAATACTGTATTTAGACACTTATTTGCCCATGTCTTCTTCCATTAAATTTTAGCTATACATATATTACAAATATTTTTTTTTCATAAAGGCACATATGTCATCAGCAGAGGATTGCGGTCGCGTGAGTTATAGTTGCCTGCACTAACTATAACGGGGGAATTTCATTGGTTTTTTATGAGTAAAATGTCCAGCTAACTATAACATGTGTGAAACCTATGGTTTTTTCAGTGAATTTGCAAGGTTTTTTAAATGCTAATTCCTAACTATAACGTGTGTGAAACCTATGGTTTTTTCAGTGAATTTGTAAGTTTTTTTAAATGCTAAGTTACTTTACGCCGTTCGTGGCGTGCGCGCCCACTTAACGCAGTTCGTTCCGTGCGCGCACGGTGCGCTTCGCGCACCGCGCGCCCACTTTACGCAGTTAGTGCCGTGCACGCACGGTGGGCATGCAGTGCGCTACGCGCCGCGTGCCCACGTTACGCTGGATGTGCCATGTACGCACGATGCGCTTCGCGCACCGTCCGCTCACGGAGGACATATTAAGCGCTTCGTTGTGAAAGGTAATCGAATAAATGTTCTATGTTAGCTAAGCACCTATTGCACACGGGGGTGGGATAGTGTGGATATTTTTTTTTTTATAATTATTTTTTACCGTACGCGTACGGTAAGCGTAATCGGCGTTTTTTCGAAAAAAAATAAAATTGAATTTTTGGCCTTGGGGGTACTTTTGGGACACCATGAACAAGGCTAGGTGGTTGGGAGCTGTCTAACCTGCCCCTTTACATGTTTTCACCCTTTGTTTTTCCTCCCCCCTCAGAGTGCGAGAGAGAAAATGGCGGCCGCCGCTTCCTGGTTTCGAACGATTCGAATGTTTACTAAGATCGAACAGCTAATCAGAATCGCACTCGCGCACGGCACCGTACGCGTACAGTAAGCTTACCATAAGCGCTCGGTAAGCGCACCGTAAGCTGACACAGATATATATATTGATTTAAATGCTATTTTCTCAGGAACTACTGAACAGATTTACACCAGACCTACAAAAGGCACTTCCTTGAACTGTAGACTACCTCTCTGCCAAATTTCAAGTAACTCTGTTCAGCCGTTCGGGCTGTAGCTGTGTCTAAAGGTCCTATGGAAAAATGCATGGGAAAAACGCGTTTTGGGACCCCCTTTTTTCTCAGCCCCCGCTTGACGAATCCCCCCGAGACTTTCAGGGTAGGAGCGGAGCGTAGCGCCCCATTAGTTTTGAAAATTTCGCGAGGATTCGTCGACCGGCGCCAAAGTTATTCCAAATAGAATGTTGCGGTTTTCCTATGGAAACAGGGTCCTAACTATAACTACCTAGTGGCGACCGCCAGTAGGTAATATATATGTATGTATGTATATATATATATATATATATATATATATATATAAATATATATTAACACTTTCAGGGCAAAGGCTTTGCCAATCTTTGCACGAGGGTCTGCCACTGCGTAGCAACGTGCTTGGTCGCTTTTTTTGGAAATTTTGATCTGTTTGAGATAGACACATTTTTTGTTAAAATCTGAAAATAGTGCAAAATATGAGGCATTATGTGGCAAGCACAGCAAATTCATAATTATGTCGAAAATGCAGCAGCTGTGGTGTTACATATTTCCAGTGGCTCTAAGTATAAGATTCGTACAGTGGAGAACGTAAGGAAATTCGTAAAGACTTAGGGGCATATTATCAAGCACGGTGTGGGCTTGATAATATGCCGTAGAGAATTCCCATAGAAGCCCATGTTGACACCAGAACAAGGGCTTCTATGGGAATTCTCAAGGGCATATTATCAAGCCCATCACCACCGCTTTAACGATAATATGCCCCTTGAATGTAATGGATCCCAACTATTGTTCAGGTAGATTGTAAATTTCATTTCATCATTGAAAATTGAGGGCCATATTCACAAGGAGCTATCACCGAATTAACTGCACTTTATCGCAGCCAACGTCATGATAAAGTCATGTGCGATTTGCATTTGCCCATTCACAAGCTGGTGCTAACAGCCCACAACACCAGTTTACCCGCGATAGCAGCCGCAAAAAACATCTCCACAGAGGATCCCCGCAACTATTGCTAATGAGATGCAGAGTGGGCGTTCCCATTCCAAAAGCTGCGACAACATCACACCTCAACATTCTCAAAGACCAGCCAGATCTGCGATACAAACAAAAAAACGGCGATAAGGCGCGTTAGCACCAGGAAATCTACACCTGCTATGACCTGGTGTTAAGTCGAACGGCAGCCTGCACCACAAAAGGGAGCACAGCCCAGGGCCACATCGGAAAGGCAACAGATGCCATGGAGACACCCATTATGCGGCCCGGACACCCAAGAGGGCCACAACACCCACCAACACCACCCCCCGGACCACTTCTCCCTGGCACCCCCCCAACAAAGACATGCCACATCAGCTACAAAAAAACATGTACAAAATATTCTGCATGATGTCGCACAATCACAACAGTTGAAATGCATGTGTCGTCACAGAAATGAGCATCACACATTCACTTTCGAAGCAACAAAGAAAACGTTGTTAAAATGAACACCAAAGAAAATGAAGACACATGGCGGCTTCCCGCTCGACAGTCCGAAGGTCACAGCCTGTAAGAGAAAAAACATGATGAGAAGGTGTCTCCTGCGCACATCAAAGGACAGAGAGAGAGCAAAGGAGAGAGAGAGAGAAGAAGAGAGGGAGAGAGAGAGAGAGAGACAGAGAGAAGAGGAGAGGGAGAGAGAGAGAGAGAGAGGGAGAGAGAGAGAGAGAAGACGAGAGGGCAAGAGAGAGAGAGAGAGAGAGAAGAGAGGGAGAGAGAGAGAGAGAGATGAGTGGAAGAGAGAGAGAGAGAAGAAGAGAGGGAGAGAGAGAGAGCAAGAGCCGCCCCTGCGCACCCAGGCCACACTGCTCACCTGCTGCCACCGGTGTGTCTCCAACCACATGCCGGTATGTATAGCAGTACACCAAGACACACATCTGAGTCAGAGCCGTCATCTGAAACAGAGTCCAGATACATGAGTGGCACAGTACACACACTTGCACAAGATAACATCGCCTACCCGCCCATGCACACCCAGGCAGAGGCATCACAAAGGTACCCACCGCCCACGGAGCATGCCTGCCCATGCACACCCAGGCCTCACTGCTCACCTTCCGCCACCGGCGTTTAGACAGGATGTCCCACCACGTGCCGCTTCAAGCCACAAGCCCAGGGCCCGCGGACATGGCACCCTCCACACCATGCAGCCATGCTCCGCAGGCCACCAAATCTCACGTTTGTTGCCGGGTCTTGAATACCCTATGGCAGAGGACATAACAGTGCACCCGGCAACATCGCAGGCTGCACACCAGCTCAGTTTTGATTTGTTCATCATTACGTACATCAATTGTGTGTCTTTTGCATACCCGATCAGCCAAATGGATGCCACTAAGTCTGTGACCCGGAAGCGAGGCCACGTGGCGGTAGGCCCGCGCTGCCCGCTGGCTCTGGCCTACACTGCGGTCCATCAGGGCACACGATATCTGAGTTGCCCGGACCGCCAGGATGGGGCATCATCGCAGGGTGCCCACCCACTCAGCAGCGTAAGGTGCCAATGACTCAGTGCACTCAAAGTCACCGTTCCATGGCTGGGTACCTGTACCTGCCGCAGTGCGCCTGGTGTGACTAACCCTGGGTGATCACGCCACATATAATAATGTAGGATCAAGCATAGATCTATTTCTACTGGCACTATTAGAAGTTTAGGTGATCCTTTCTTCCAATATTCCTCATTCACTTAATTAATTGTCACCCTATCATGCACCTCTGCATTACTTTGAATTTTTCAGGAGCTGTGATTGAATCAGGGGACTGTGAGCTTAATCATAGTGCTAGAATGATCCACACACTAACCATCACTATGCTGCTTTCAGGAAGACAGATATATCATGACTCATCAAGTCATGTGGGATTTGCATTCTTTTAACCAGGAAAAAATCTAAATTAATTTGGAGTACCAAAGTAATCATATTAGAGCTCATCTGACCAACAGGATAAAGTCCAGCATTTATTACCATAATATTTCCAGTATTATCCTTATCAGATTGATAGCAAACAAGTTCTTCAAAGGAAAGAGCCTGCAAACTGAAGCACAACATTTTGATGAATTTTGATTTTGCCATGTGAATTAAGTTATATCATTTGTGAAGAATAAAAAGATGATTTTCTTTTATATTTGTGAGATAAAGAATTTTGTTAGTGTGAATAAATAACTTAAGTAGTATCTAAAAAAGTTTGTCTACCAGTCCACATATGTTACTAGCTATTTGTAAAACGTTTTTGTCAGTTATCCACTGAACCCATTTCAGGAGTTTGGTAGTACCATTTGCAAAAATGGGGTAGAGTGAAGATTTATAAGATACCCATTCCCAGAAGGGATGAATCGCAGGACATCGCAAGCAGACGTGCACAGAATCCCCCATGGCATCATATCCACTTACAACATCTTTGGTTTACATGAAGGAACATCCAGTGATGCCGGGGGAGTGGGACAGGAGGTTGGTAGTGGAGTAGTTTAGGGAAAAGCGTCTCATAAGTCATCCTTTCCCTAGTGGCTGACTGCCGGCTGTGTGGGACCAATGCTAAGAGGGTTTACTGCTCCTTATAACATGATGAAATTGGTATAGCCCTAAATTGTATATTTTACTTACATTTAAGTTCCCAGTATATGCTACAGACTGTACCCAGGGCCTGTAAGTAAAATGTCACTAGTGGACTGAGCACCCATTGTGTCACGCACTACAATAACAGTGCTTACATGTCTGCCGGACTGTCACTTGTAGCCTTAAAACTGGTAATTTGACCAGTCAAAATATCCCAATTGACAGACCTAGAACCTTCCTTTAAATATTATTAAGTAATACGGTCTGGCCCAGCAAGAACCAGGGGACTCACCACAGCAAGGGGGGTCAGGGCAGGTCTGGATTAATCAGGGGAGCCCAAGAAAAGTAGTGTTGTCCCACAAGTGGACCCACGGGCCAAAGGCACCGGAGTCGCAAGTGGATCTCTAGTATTTTCGCAAAGTCACAGTTTGCAGGGCACAGATTGTGAGAAGGCCAATGGTCTTTGTACAAAATATGCACAGAGGTTGGGGCTATCGATAGCCCAATGCACTTAGTTGGGGAACGCCAACAAGCATATGCACTTGCAAATGAACAGGGTGCACAGGGGTTTGGGTTATGCGGTCCCCATGAGGGATACTGAACTCAAACTTGGTGAGATGTCAGCTCAACCTCAAGGAACATAGGAACTCACAGCCAGTGTTGCTTGAGCTATTGGAGCCTGCAGGAGCTCAGGATCAGCAGACAGGTCAGTTGCATTACGGTGCCTACAAAATGCAGGGGAGTGACTCCTTCACCTCAAGGGAGATATTTCAGTTGTCCTTGATGCTCCACAGGTCCTGCACAGAGCCTGTATGGTGCACGGGCACAGATGATACTTTGAACAGAGACCTTACTTCCCATACGATAGGGAGCATGGTATTTAAAAGTAGGAAATGCAAAAGTTTAATGTTACACATTTCCTTGTAGTGAAAAAGCCTTAAATGCTATATTCACTGTAGCAAGTCTGGCTGTTCCATGAAAAAACACAGGGTTATATTACTACTATTAATAATGTTAATTTTGGTTAGGAAAGAGATTGAAATCTGATTCTAAGACTCTTTAATAGTTGTTCAAAATTCAATTTAATGGTACAATCAAATTTTTAACAATAATTAAGGGTAAGCTACCATTGGTCTGGCAAACCGTCTGAAGGCCCTTTTCCGTAACCTCCAATAAATCAATCAGTCAATCATTTGTATAGCGCACTAATCACCCGTGAGGGTCTCAAGGCGCTGGGGGGAGGGGGGTGTATCTACTGCTCGAACAGCCAGGTCTTGAGACGTCTCCTGAAGGTCAGCAGCTACTGGGTCTGTCGCAGATGGGTGGGGAGGGCGTTCCATGACTTGGCGGCAAGGTAGGAAAAGGATCTGCCGCTGGTAGTGGTTCTGTGTATGAGTGGGACGGTGGCAAGGGCAAGGTCGGCGGAGCGAAGCTGGCGATTTGGGGTGTAGAAGGTGAGACGTATTTTGAGGTATGCTGGTCTGGCGTTGTGGAGTGATTTGTGAGCATGGGTGAGGAGCTTGAAGGTGATCCTCTTGTTGACTGGGAGCCAGTGCAGGTCTTTCAGGTGGGCAGTGATGTGGGTATGGCGGGGGATGTTGAGGATGAGGCGTGCAGAGGCGTTCTGTATGCGTTGAAGTATTTTCTGGAGTTTGGTCGTGGTTCCTGCGTATAGGGCATTGACGTAGTCCAGTCTGCTAATGACGAGGGCTTGGGTGACCGTCCTTCTGGTTCCGGTGGGGATCCATCTGTAGATCTTGCGAAGCATGATGAGGGTGTTGAAGCAGAAGGAGGAGATGGCGTTGACTTGCTGGGTCATTGAGAGTGATGAGTCAAGAATGAACCCCAGGTTGCGTGCGTGGTCGGTGGGTGTCGGTGCGACTCCCAGAGCGGCTGGCCACCAAGAGTTGCCCCAGGCGGAGGGGATGGAGCCGAGGATGAGGACCTCTATCTTGTCTAAGTTAAGTTTCAGGCGACTGTTAATCCAGTCGGCGACGGCCTTCAATCCTTCGTGGACGTTGGTTTTGGCGGTGGCAGGCTCCTTGGTGAGTGAGAGGATCAGCTGAGTGTCGTCGGCGTAGAAGACGATGTTGAGGTTTTGCGAGCGGACGATGTTGGCGAGCGGAGCCATGTAGACGTTGAAAAGCGTAGGGCTGAGGGATGATCCTTGGGGCACGCCGCATATGATCTTGGTGGCTTCAGAACAGAATGGGGGAGGCGGAGCCTCTGGGTTCTGTCGGTGAGGTAGGAGGTGATCCAGTCCAGGGCTTTGTCGCTGATTCCTGCGTCGTAGAGGCGTGTGCGTAGGGTGTGGTGGCAGACAGTGTCGAAGGCAGTCGAGAGGTCCAGGAGGATGAGGGCCACGGTCTCACCGTTGTCCAGCATGGTCCTGATGTCATCGGTGGCTGCGATGAGGGCGGTTTCTGTGCTATGATTGCTGCGGAATACTGATTGGGACGGGTCCAGGATGTTGTTCTCCTCGAGGAAGTGGGTCAGTTGCCTGTTGACGATCTTTTCAATGACTTTCGCCGGGAGCAGGGAGATGGGCTGAAAGTTCTTGAGGTCCTTTGGGTCCGCTGTGGGTTTCTTGAGTAGAGCGTTGCGTGCTTCCAGCTTTCCGGGAAGGTGCGATGATGCACTTTGCTTTGTTAAAGATGTGGTGAGGGCAGGGGTCGGATGGTGAGCCAGAGTGGATGGTGTTCATGGTTTTGATGGTGTCCTCGTCGTTGACGTGAGTCCAGGAGACCAGGAGGTTGGTGAGGCTGGGGGTTGGTGAGTCTGCGGTGTTGGCAGCTGTCAGAAGGGTCTGGGTGTTGAAGCTGTCGTGGATGTCCGTGATCTTGTGGTGAAAGAAGGTGGCTAGGGAGTCGCAAAGGTCTTGCGACGGCGGGATGTCATTGGAGCTGGAGCTGGGGTTGGAGAGTTCCTTCACGATGGTGAAGAGCTCTTTGCTGTTGTGTGCGTTGTTGTCGATGTGTTCCTTAAAGGAGGTGCTTTTGGTGGCTTAAATGAGTTGGTGGTGCTTGCGGCTGGTGTTCTTGAGGGCTGGTGGTGTAACCGCCATACTCATAATCAGCTCTTTGGTTATCTTCAAACAGGCCGGCTGTGAGAAGTTGGACTGGTATATGATGTCCATTACTTAAAGTGGGCACCTTGCACCAGTCCAAACAACCCTCATGGTGATTTAAGAGGTCAAAGTTAACCGTAGAAAGCTATCGAAGTGATAGCCGTGAAGAGCAGCCGTCAGGCTTAGTCTTGAAGGAATGTTAAGCAGCTTGTTTTACCAGAATGCAATCTTATTGTACTGGTTAAATGAAAGGAGAACCGCACAATAGTTATAAAAATATGTATTTATTGTTATAATATACCTTAAACACCTAACAGTATCTGCTACATGCAGATAAACACAAAGCACACAATACTGTAGCACAGAAATAATCGTAAGTAGCACTAATACACAGTGGGCTCCCAGGGGGACCAATCCATATACTAAAATAGTGGTGTAAGAACCATGACTCGAGTTAAGACATGGTATAGAGGATGTAGAATCACTGGGACCCCAAGGTGAGTAAGTAGGACCCATAGGAGGACGGGTGCAGTGTGAGAACACGACCGCATGCTACGTACAATTCAATGGGAGAGTTGCGGTTGAAGTTTTACAGTTTAAGGACCCTTCCCAGTGGATTACCAGGAAACCCTATGGAACATAGAAGGTTGAAGAGCCACTCCACCTGTGGATACCGAAGTACCAGAGTTACCAATCCCACGGAATCCAGGTGCATAGGGCTGAATTAGCATCGGAAACCGCTGTCGTTCTCAATGGGAGTCTCCAAAGAAATACAACTGCTGGAAAGAAGAAAAGTGTCCGGTGACACCCGCAGGTGGATTCTTGATGGAAGGAACCTGAAAGCAGAGGGGACAGAGTCTGGGTCACTCAGGAGTGACCAGGGGTTTGGTAGACGAATGCCCACCGATGTTGGGTGCTTCAGGTGCGAAGAAGGAGACCGTGACTCTACAGCTGCAGGGACCAGGAGATGTCGAAGACAACCAGGAGCCGGATATGGGCTGTCCCACAACGGATGTCCAGTGCTGTGGAGTCAGTGTCTGGCGGGAGCATCAACAAGCCTTGGCAGCGGCAACCCACCAAGAAGGTCAAGGAAGGTTACGGTCTGGCCCAGCAAGAACTAGGGGACTCACCACAGCAAGGGAGGTCAGGGCAGGTCTGGAGTAATCAGGGGAGCCCAAGAAAAGTAGTGTTGTCCCACAAGTGAACCCACGGGCCAAAGGCACCGGAGTCGCAAGTGGATCTCTAGTATTTTCGCAAAGTCACAGTTTGCAGGGCACAGATTGTGAGAAGGCCAATGGTCTTTGTACAAAATATGCACAGAGGTTGGGGCTATCGATAGCACAATGCACTTAGTTGGGGAACGCCAACAAGCATATGCACTTGCAAATGAACAGGGTGCACAGGGGTTTGGGTTATGCGGTCCCCAAGAGGGATACTGAACTCAAACTTGGTGAGATGTCAGCTCAACCTCAAGGAACATAGGAACTCACCTCCAGTGTTGCTTGAGCCATTGGAGCCTGCAGGAGCTCAGGATAAGCAGACAGGTCAGTTGCATTACGGTGCCTAGAAAATGCAGGGGAGTGACTCCTTCACCCCAAGGGAGATATTTCAGTTGTCCTTGATGCTCCACAGGTCCTGCACAGAGCCTGTATGGTGCACGGGCACAGATGATACTTTGAACAGAGACGGAGACGAAGTCGGGCCCAGTCGTAGTCCAGCGAAGTCCAGAGTGTCCAGACTGTCCAAGGTCATTGTTTCTTGATCAGAATCTTGCCCACGTCAAATCTAGGGTCCTACAGTCAGGTAAGCCCTTTTATACCCAAAGGAGAGGATTGGACAGATTCATGGGACCCTCCCAGAGGAGGGTCAGGACAGTGGCGAGGTTATTCCCATGTCCTTTGTCCAGTTTCACGCCAGAGCAGAAGCCAACGGCTCCCAGGACTGGTTTAAACTGGACTATGCACAGGGACAACAAATGTGTCCCTCATGCAGACTTTCAGGCACTTTGGAAGTGCACCCACCCAGTTCCAATACACTAAGGGCCAGATGTAGGTAGAAGCACTTCTGCAAGTCCTTAATAGCGAATTATAGAGAATCGCAATTAAGGACTCGCAAAATGCCATGTAGGTAGGAATCGCAATATTTTTTGCGATTCTTTAATATTCCTTAATTGCGAATTGCGAATTGCGAATTGCGATTCGCAATCAAGGAATACCTTCCCATTCATTCCTATTGGCCAAGAGGCCCATTGGAATGAATGGGAATTGCGCTCACAATTTGCGAGTACCCAATAGGTACTCGCAAATTGCGGGTGCAATTTTAAGGGTGCAAGGGTTCCAGAGGGACACCCTGTTGCACCCCTGAAATGTGCATGTGTGCCACATGGCACTTTTAAAAAAACAAAAAAGTGCTTTTTTAAAGGAAATCGCAAATTACCATCAACTTGAAGTTGGTGGTAATTTCTGATTACTTAAGGCCAAATCGCACTTTCCTTTGTTCTTCTTTCATTGCATTTAAGGAATCGCAATTGCGATCCCTTAAATGCAATCGCAAAATAGGGAATCTCAAATTTTGAGATTCCTTATTTTGCGAGGGGTTTTGTGTGCTACATTTCACACTGCTAATTTGCGATCGCAAACGCTGAAATTCTACGAATCTTAGCTTTTGCGATCGCAAATTGGCTTCCAAAGTCTGGCCCTAAATCCTGTCTCGGAGGTGGTCACACTTCCCTGTGACAGGATGCCTATTGTACTGCCTTCCTCTGCTCGAGCCTGGCTCAGCAGCTGAAAGGCAGAAATGTGTCTCTGACGGGCAGCAACCAGTTTGTGCTGCCCGGGTCAAGAAGACTAGACCCGGGAAGACCAGGGACCCCACGAAGCTTGCATCTGAAGGGTGAAATCAACCAGTGTAGAGGTATGATTCCAAGGTGTTTCTTTTTTTTTTTTTTTAAACAAATTTTATTGCGTCAAGCAACAAAGATCTTGCAGTGCTCTGTAACCCAGAGACGTACTGCTACATATTTAACATAATCAATATGCTGACATTTATACAGTGTATTACATGAATAATCTTGAAAAAGAAATAAAAGCAAGAACCATTAAATTTACAACTAACCCCCCTCCCCACCCCTCTGTGCACTGTCGATACACCACTTCCCATCGATAATTGCAGTTAACCCTGTGGTGGGAACAGGCAGGTCCGCACAAATAAAGCCTGTATTGTATGGGATCATCCTAGCTGCCATAGATCTTAGTCGCAGCCACATCAGGCTCTAAGGAGAGACCCTTATACTCCGCCCATCGCTTCCAGATCTTTGCATGCTTTTGAGGGCATACTTGGGCTTGAAACACAGGGAGTTCCAACCCCATATTAAAATCTAACCCATTCTTCCAGGCCGTTATTGGTGGTGAAGTGGTGGCCTTCCAGCTGGGCGCTATGTCTCTTTTAGCCAAGGTGAGACCCAGGAGCAATACATGTTGTTGGTATATGTTGCACCCTATGCCCTCCAAGATATGCAATAGTACTAATTTAGGTGAGAAAGGGAGATCCCATCCCAAGACTTCAGCTAAGCAGGCCAACACACTCCTCCAGAATCGTACAATCACATCGCACTACCATACCGTGTGGAACAGGGTACCGTCCTCCCGAGAGTAGCAGAGTCAGAGTGGGGAGGCTATTAGTCCAGTCCTCCATAGTCGCACCCGAGTGTAATATATTCGATGCAAGTAGTTTAACTGGATCAGGCGGAGGCGAATAGCTATTGCCGCCTCTCTAGAGGAATAAAGTGCTTCTGTCCAATCCTCACTCTCCAGAGGTCTGAGGTCCCCCGAAGTTTATCTAATGTGGAGGGGCTATTTGTCACCAAAGATTGATAGATTTTGGAAATTTTATGATCATGCAGGTCTCCCATGAAGAGTTTAGATTTGATGGGGCTAAATTCAGGGATGGATTCTAGGCTAGCGATGTTTGGAAGAAGGGCGTGTCGAAACTGTAGGACCGGCCACTCACAAGCCACAGCGAGGCAATCACCACCGCCCTTCACCCCTCAGCATCAGTGAGACTGCACTGGGGCCCCTGTGTGTCCGCAATTCGCGGGGCCACAGGAAGGAGGGCGTTGGGCCAAGCAAGTGGACCTGTAGGCCAGAGCCCCCGGCAGCCAGGGCGTCTATCCCCATTCGCAGCTGCAGCTCCACTAGTAGATAGACAGCACACGGCAGCCTCCGCAGTAGCTCCCGCACAGCACCACTGCGGTCCGACACGACCGCCGATAGATGCAGAGGCAGAAGCGGGGCTGAGTCAGCAGGATGTAGGGTCCCCACTGCGCCATCCACGTGGCCGTCCATCCACACGGCACCAGTGCGTGACCCCGAGTATCCCAAGCGCGTCCCCCCGTCCAGTAGATGATGACAGAGTCCGTGCTCGGGGGTCCATCCACCGCCCCACACCAATGACAATGCGGCCGCTGCAGGACAGGGCAGTGTAGCAAGGAGGAGAACGGGGGTGGCGATCCAGAGGCAGGCCTCCGCCCGGCGTCCCAAGGAATCGGCACAATGCTCGCCACCAGTGAGGTGGCAACACTCCAATGGAACCAGCTAGCCGGGGGAAGGGGGCCGGTATATAACCCCCGATCGCACCACCCACTGTCCCGCTGCAGCCAAGTCTCCCGCCGACGGCCTGTATGCTTCAGTGGATCCGGGGACTCGAGTAGACTCCGGCCGAGCTCTGAGCAGAATGACGTCACCAGGAGCCCTCCTCCAGCCCTGCCGCTGGAACCGTCAGCGTAGCGCCTGGACGATCTTCACCCCGGAGCGGAGTTGTCGTCGCAAGATCAGCTAGAAGTTCGGGAATGCTGCTGACACCGTGGCAATACGTTATCTCTGAGGGAGCAGGATAAATTAAGGATTATGCAAACGGGCTCAGCGGAGCTCGCCTACTCTGCGACCGCTTTGATGGCTCGCTAGGCCACGCCCCCAATAATTCCAAGGTGTTTGATACCAAACATGACATGGTTTGTTGCAGCCATTTTCGAGATAGCCTTTTACACGATGATATAATGCACCTCTACCTATATGTCTGGCTGCGTCACCACCAACCCGGGAGAATGGTCTCCGAAGGCTGCAGGGGTGCTCTGCTCATGCAGGGGCACCCTCTCACGTAAAACCCAGCACCCTGTCTTCAGGATAGTCAAGGCCTGCTTTAGGGGTGACTTATAGGTTTTAAGTATAGTGACCTAGAGATATAGTAAACCTATATCTAAAGTAAGTGGTGCATGCACCATCTTTCACAGGCTGTAATGGCAGGCCTATAGTTCCATTTTGCATGGCCTCTAATGGGTGGCATAATACATGCTTCAGCCCATGGGAGGCCTCTGGGTACCTATGCCCTGGGTACATGTGTACCATATATCAGGGGCTGACAAGTGTACCCCAGTATCCAATCTGGAGTGTACCTAGGTACAAGACATAACATTTTAAGAGAAAGCAGATAGACTGGGGTCCTGATTAGCAGGATCCCAGTCAGACTAGTCAAAAACAGTGTAACCTCAAGGAAAAAGTGGGAGTAACCATAAGAAGCAGCTTTTACTTTCCTACACCAGCACTGTCACAAGCAAATATTAGCTGACACCTGGACAATCCCTTCCTTTGTTCACCTGGCCAGAAAACACCAATCCTAGTAGGATAGAAGCTGCTGCCAGAGCTGGTTTAGAGTTACCTCAGAGATTAAGGGTTGTTCATTTCCCAGTCCACCTCTGTTGTGGGCACACAGGCTCTGCACAGCGGAAGAAAGCTTTTCCTTTTTGTATTTACACAGAGAGGGAGTCTTGACCAGGATGAACCTGGTTGGCCTATCGACTCATCCTTTTCAGCGTCGAATTGCACCGAGGGCTCGGTCTACTGAGACTATTGATTATGATTGGAACGCTGTGCTTCTTGACCATATTCTTACTTAAAATTTTACAATTTCATGTTTCCAATTTCTCTTATTGGATTTTTGTCATTTTGAGTATTCATTTTGTTTTTTAAATTAAACTTTATTTTTTTTAATTCAGTTTGGGATTTTTATTGTTTTGTATTTCAACTTTATTACTGATTTGGTGCTATCAAATCACAAATCAGTTTACACATTGCTCTAAGGTTAGCATATCTGCTCTGTGCGACAGCTATCAGGGGTTGAGTTCAAGTTGATTTGGTGGCTTTAAGGGTTCACCCTGAAAAGGATTGTGATTATGCTTGTAGATGGATAGTGAGGCGCTCAAATTATTAATCCAATTGCCTACCATCCTATATCCCACACTCCTCCAATGCTAAAACCACTGACCCATTAGAGAGGGGGAGAATTGTCAATTAAAATAAATAGGAGTATAGGGGGAGGGGTGTGTTATAATATCATTGGCTTCCACAAATTAGTCCCAGGCCCAGAGAGTGGTACTAACTGGTGTACCCAAGTACGTGTTAGGTGATCTGTACTTCTTTCAAATCAAAATCAAGTCCTCGTTGGATGTATGTACTATTGCATGGTCCATGCGAATCCAATTCATCGCGGATTGCGCCTTAGACCACTTTATTGCTAGTCTCAATTGGGCAACTGCATAGTAATGGAAGATACTGGCCATGCCTCACCCGCCTTTGTCTTGCATTTGAACGAGGAGGGATCCCGTCCTAGCCACACACCTCAATAGAACGCGTTGAATTTGCTTCAAGAAGAGTCTATGAACTCAAACTGGAAGGGCCTGGAACAGACATAAAAGCATTGGGATGACATTTAATTTAACAGTGTTCATCCTCCCTAACCAGGAAGCCAACAGTTCCCTTCAGGTCTCATTTGATGGCTGCTATTAAAGTGGTTAATTACCTTCAGAGACAGCTTAAGAAAACTGAGTAAGCTTTATCCCTAAATATTTTATATATTTTTTGGCCCATCAAAATTGGAACAAGAGTTTCAAATATGTAGCCTTGAATTCCAAGGGGTCAGGTTGAGTGCCTCTGACTTCTCATAAATAATGTTGTAGCTTAGACCAATTTAAAAGATTTAAGCTGGTCAGTTACTGATGGGAGGGTGGGGACCCCATGTAAGGAGTACATCATTCGTGTATAGGGTGATTTTGAAACAATTGACATTTTTCTCTTGAAAGTTACATGCAGTGGGACCAATTAAATGTCAGATATGCAAAACAGTTTTGTAGCATGCAGAACAGTGGATTATTTTGTGAGGAGTGTTTGACATGCACAATCCGTGACATTTATTACACTTATAGTTACGAGTTCTTTCAAAGATGCTGAGGTTCCCCACTGGCAATGGAGTAAATTAGCGATGGGCACGGGCGCTGGAAGTAGGGAAACAAGAGTGCCGCAACTCCCCCAAAATAAACAGTGCTGGAGTTCTGTAGCTAAAGGAGCCATAGAGATGCCTTAACATGTTGTTTGCTTTTATTTTGTCACAGAGGTCAGATGTGAGGCGATGTCTTCTAACAAATTGCTGCTTCATCTTTTAACATAGACATTAGTGTTTACTTTTCTTTCTCTGACTGCAGAGTGAGAGGAGTTTGGAAAGTGAACTATGTGACATTCTTACTATGGTACATGAAGTGTGAAAGGAAAGGTTGTAAGAAGTAATTTGCTTCTAACACACAGCAAAACTTAATGATACATAAATGTACTGTACAGATGTTTCTAAATGTACTATACAGATGTTTCTAAATATCAGCAGTTAAGAAAGTATAACTGAAACACTTCCTTTTGCTGTTCCCAAGCTATCCTGTTTTAGGTTCAAATCTGTAATTACTGATAAAACAGCACTGAAAGGAAAGCAGCCCTCCTCAGTGTAAACATATATACACAGATAACCAACTGCACGATCACCAACTAAAATGCCAATTAAACAAGCATTAGCATAGCCAATAGGTCTCGCCTTTGGGACCTTATAAGTGTTTAGCCATGCAACAGTTGCATAACTAAATACTTATAAGGTCCCAAAAGCGAGACCTATTGGCTATGCAAAGCGGCCGTGCGGCTGCTAAAGTGAAAGTAATCGCGGTAAAGCGCGGCGCGCGCGCCCACGCACATGCACTGTAGCTCCAGGCTGGCCTGGTAGCACTTTTTGGAGCCCTCTCAATAAGTCTCGCCAGACCAGCGCATGCACTGGGTCAGGCGAGACCTCAAAAAGGAACGTGGGAGAGAATGAGTTGTTTTTAGGTCGCAGCCTACCACACAGCACAGCTGTCTAATTTGTTAAAGACATCTTGGGGACATTCATAAAGTTGACCTAGGTCTGTATTCTGCTTGTTGTTTGCCGTTGGCTTTGTGGTCTGTGTTGTAATCTGTGCATCTTATCCCTGGACTGGGATGCTGTCTCCTAGCAACTCACGCTTCCACTTCCAGAATCCAGTTTGTGGATTCCTGTGAAGCTAGAGCTGTGGCATTTGCTGGGAAGGCAGACAGGTCAGGGGTGTCGTTAGTCTCTGTCTTAATAAATCTTTCTACTACAATCTCACCATTTCATGTGATATCCAAGAGTGATGAGATTCTAGTGATGATGGTGGTGACAGAAGGACTCTTTGGTGGAGTTGAGACCCCTGAACCGTGGCTGAAGGTGCGATCCTGGGTGACTGGCAGTAACGGGAGCGTTGCAGTAGCAGCACAGGATTCTTTTCACCTTTAAAAAAACAGAAATACATCGCCCTATGCGCATCGGTCATTGGGTGCGAGTACACTCCACTGCATATACTGCTCGCGCTGTGCATAGAGTGTGCATCACTGTAACTGTGATCGCTGACGGTGACCCACGTACTTTTTGACTGTGAATGAGCTCGGGCGCAAATCGAGCCTTGGTGGCTTTCGCATAAGGAGGATAATTTGTCTGGGCTTTTGTTGTTGTCCGTGGAAAACCTTGACGCTAACGAGCTTTGTGTTGATGTAAATGTAAGAAGCCCTCGAGACAGTGTCGGATTGGTAACGTGGGCACTCGGCAAAGCCTGAGGGGCCGGTGTCCAGTCCAAGCTGTGGGCTGCTTTTTTTTAGCAGCCCGGGGGCCGATTTGGACGGGTTCTGCGTTGCTCGATGCCGGCAGCGGCCCAGTGGGTGCCTGAGTGGCCTTTCTGGAGGCAGATGGGCGTCCATTACCTCCTTTAATCAACGGCAGAGGTGTGTCACTGCCTTTCTCTCCTGCGCTGGACCATGAATATATGCTATTGAGCGGGGGTGGGGGTGGGGGGCAGGGTGCTTGAGCAAAAGTGTCTCGTTTGTTTTCAGTGTTTCAACAGTGTAAACTAATCCGTACATTTTTTTTAGCCCCCTCCCCCTTTTTTTATAAAAATTCGCAGAAGCAGGGTTTTGCGTACAGGCAATATGCAAATGTGGGCCACTTTTCTTTAGCGTGCCTGGGCCGATTTTTTATCCCAATCCAACCCTGCCTCGAGACTAAAGACCGGCATTGTGAGGAATGTTGTGGGTGTCGAATTCCAAATAAGGAAGGAGCTAGCGTCAAGAATCTATGCCAAACGTCACGGTGTGTGCATTGCTGTGACATGTGCTCGTTACTACGGAGTGCGCTAGGAAGCAAAGTATACGAGTGGCTGTTTTGGTCGGCCCTGGGACCGACCAAACAGCCAGCGCCCATAACATTGGGCTAGCTACTCCTCCGCGACCCGTCCAAACCACCTGCCCCCAACCAAACCCTTCTTCTGCTTTCTCGCAGTGCGAGAAGCAGAAACATATTATGGTATTTATATGTGTGGTGAAGCTCCTCCTCCCAAGTGGAGGAGCCGTTCCTGACGAGGGGGCGGCATTGTGAGGAAGATATTCTAGCAACCGCTGTGAAGTCTACAGCCTACAGCAGAGGTCTTCAAACTTTTTGTTGCCGGGACCCCCCTGTCAACATTTTGAGGCGTAAGGACTCCCTCCTGACAAACATTTCTAAACCTGTTGACTAAATTGTGTGGGATGAAAATGTAAATGAGGTTATGTGATGCCGCATATTTTGGGATAGCATTGCTTCATTATTTTGACATTTTTTACACACAGTAACACTGTGGAAAGATTTCACCCAATCAGTACCCATTTATAACCAAAATACAGCAATTATCATCAGAAAGATTTCAAGTCAACCTTTGTGAAGGGCCTTCCACTCTGCAGCAATACGTGCTGCCACATTAGAAGCTCACCTGGCCCTGACCGGGAGAAGCAGGGGTCCCTGAAAACCCTGCCGGTTTTGTGCAGAGTTAAGCAGTTTACCCATGCAGCTTTCCTTTCACCCCCTCCCTTCCATCCCTCTCCCCACTCCTAACCCCGGATCCCTCTCTCACTTTGCAGGCCATTTTCTTTCACCCCTTTTTACAACTTCTGAACTCTCCCCATTCAACCTCTCACTTCACCTTTAACCACCTCTTGCCATTCTTTCTTTTCACTGCCCTCATCCCTAATAGTCTCCCACATTTATCTCATGGCCTCTCTGGCCCCGTCACCTCCCGTGCCCCTGAGCACTTCTCATTCGCCCCGTCTCTCCATTCAAATGTTTGTCTATTTGTATCTTACACCTCTCCAGTCCCCCCCATTCCTCTTTCACATCTCCCCTTTGTTCTAACAGAATCCCTCACCTTTGGATCACACTCACTTCAATTCACATCTCTCCTCATCCCTGACCTCTTCAATCGAATTCTCTCCCTCCCTTGCTGTCCTCTCACATCTCTCCTCACCAAGCATACGGGTCAGACCCGTATGCTCCTCTTGGCATGTGCTACTCTGCTTATTATTCCCTAATTCAAGAAGGCATGAGTTGTCTGTCGCACTGTTTTGGTGCAGGCCGCGCAGTTATGGAACGTGCACCCACCTTTGCTTCGCTCCACCAAGAATCTATTATCCTTTGGGAAGATATAAAAACCTTTCTCTATGCTCTGTAGGTTACCGCTTTTGGCTGGTTCTCCTTCTGTGTGTTTCTCATTTGCCTTCAGGCAGTCAAAGGTTATTAGCCCCAGGACATCTTTTGGTAACAGTAGCGTACTACAAATGTAAATAATAATAGACAGAAGCAGGGGAGCCATTAGACCAGAACTTCAGGGGCGGAGGGCTAACACTCCCAGTCACGGCCGGTCCTAACACTGGTCGCACCCGGTGCAACAGTCTTTTTTGATGCCCCACCTCAGTTTCCTCCTTCTCCATGAATTCCTTCACTGCCACTCACCAACAATGCACCGCATCTCTCTATAGCACCTTTCTGACAAACATTTCATTTTTTATAGCACTACTCATAGTTTACTCACACTCATTTCTGTGATCTGCATGGTACATATTCTTTGTAGCAGGCACATTAACCCTCTGCACTGTGTGGGTGAAAAGAGTGCCCATGTGAGTGCATGGTGAGCGATGCAACAGTGTGAGAGTAGGGCAAGAGGATGGACTGCAGGGTGAGTGAGGTGGCGTATGAATTTGGGTGCGGATGCAAGTTCAGAATGGAATGAATGAATGTATGATTACTGATGGGCTTGTTTGAGTGAGTTGCATATTGAGTAGTGAGGGGGACAGGAGTGCAGGATGAGTAGTGTGCTCGTGTGACTGCAGAGTGAGGTACAGGGTGAGCAGCACAAGTGCATTGTGAGTGCAGAGTGATCACTGTGAGTGCAAGGAGAGCGGGTGAATGGTGAGAGTGCATGGTGATCAGTGTGAGTGCATTGTGATCGCTGTGCGTGTAGGGTGAGCGTGAAAGTGAAGGGCGAGAATGAGGAATGAGTTGTCTGAATGCAGGGTGCATTCCCAGACCCATGAAGAAATTTAGCATGTTCTTGACGGTGGCGTAGAGTTTAAGATCTAAGTTAAACTATTGCGGCATTAATCGAGGGTGAAGGAAATAAATAATGTGCTGATCCTGAAACAAACTTCCAGTCCTATGATTAGGGTTGCCAGCAGATTATTTTGATGGCCCAGTCGGTGCAAAAAAAGCAGTCACCTAAAGCTGTATTTTCAGCACTTATCTGTGCATACTTCGAACAGCAAATATAAATAGAAAGCACTTTTAATTGTGTTCTAGGGCTGCCTCAATGATCCATGACTGATAATTAAAGAGAACAAAGGCAGAAAAGTCATATAACGAATGCAAACATACTTTTTTATTTCTAAGTCTATTTAGTGCCAAGAGGAGATCTTTGCAGGCTCTTTAAACAAAACACGGCAGGCATTTTTCTTTTGGCAAGCCTACTTTATATTCCTTTCCATTAAATGCATTCTCACACTACAGCAGTAAATGTAAAATACAAATGTAAGGAATAGGCTGAGTGGGGACCCAGGGGGTACTGGAACCAGGGAAAAAACCTAAGCCTCTGTAACCAGTTTGCAAAGGTATGTAAATATGCAAATGGTCTTTAAAGACCTGTGAAAAACAAGGGAGTGCTGGAGATAAGACTCCAGACACTGCCCAGCTGAGCCCCCAGCAGCTCGAGTTTCACTGCAGCAGCCCGGACTGAGACACAGGACAGGGGAAGACGGAGGGGGGGGGGGGGTGGCTGAAGCCCTTGGGCCTGGGCAGAAGTGTGACTGGGAAGGCGCGACCCCCTTTGCATCACTCCACGGCCCCCCTGGGGGTCGCGCCCCTCAGTTTGAAGACCCCTGGTCTACAGTCATCTGCGGCAAGGAGCGTTAGGAAACATGTGCTCGTTCAAAATAGTGTTGGTGTAGTGTGCTGATACACACAGCTTCTGCAAGAGTTTGCTGAGACACTGTGCAACGCATGTAACTACAAGAGTTGGTGACGTGCACAATTTGAAAGTGGGTGAACCGTCGTCTTCATTGCAACATTCTACAATATGGACTCATGCAGTTTGCGTTTTAAATGTTTAGTATGGTACTGCTGATACACACAGCCTCAAAGTAATCGACTGATCGAATGTGGAAGAAAATGTCTTATTGATACTCACAACTGGGGATATTTATTATTCAAAAGCACAAACAATGTAAGCACACCGCATACAGTGAAGAATTTGTAAAAGGCAAGGTAACTTCAGTCTATGTGTCATCTAGCAGGAGTTGAGAGTGTGCCAGAATATTTGTGTGCATTAGGTTTTCAGTGCTTACGTATCTCGAGAGGGATAGATCATATACTTGTGCAAATCGTAATACTACACACATGTCCTACTGGTGCAGCGTGTGAAGAATCAGGCATGGTGTTGCAATTCATACCACCTCCTCCATCATTTTTGCGAGATCCTGTTGAACCATGCATGGCCCGGGAAGTCTGGAGAGAAGTGTTTGAGACTTATTTGGAAGCCATTGGAGGGGATGAATATGTGGCAATGAGGAAATTGGTGACTCTCAAACATAATTTGGGGATTGAGGATAGGATAGGATTATATTTATAAAGCGCACTTATACCCTAGGGTGTCAAGGCGCTGACCGGACGAGGCAGGAGGGAGACGTGCCAACAACCAGCTAAGAAGCCAATAGCTAAGTTTTCAAATGTTTTCTGAAGACCGGAAGAGAGTCCACCTTGGAGATGGGAGGGGGCAAGGAGTTTCAAAGTTTGGTAGCTGCCACAGAGAAGGAGCGACTGCCCCAACTGGACCAGTGAAATCTAGTAGGGAGGGAAGGTTTCAAAACATCTGCCTATGCCAGTAAGAGGTGACAGTGGTGGTGATGCAGGGTCTGACACTGATGATGATGATATATATCATACTGTTGTCAAAGCCTTAGAGGAGAATCTTCGGAAGATTAGTATAGTTATCGAGACTCATACATTTTTCCCTGTATGCAGAAACAAAGTGAAACTATTGACCAGCATGTTTAAGTGTTGAGGCATCTTTCAGTTTTATGTAATTTTAGAGATCCATGGGGCGAGATTATCAGAGTTCAATTAATCAATAAATTGCATAAATTGAAAATTTAAGAAAGATTATTAGATTAAAAAACTCCCACATTAGACAAAACGATTGAAGTTGGCAAGCATATGGAAGACACCTCTCATTATGTTAAGGAGTTGGGGGGTGCCGGGCCCAAGGAGAAAGAGTTGGAAGTAGTAAATAAGATAAATGCAGCAAAGAAGATTTGGAAAAAAGTTGAAGATGGGGATAAGGAGGAACTGTTATATTCCATAGAGGAACTCCAATATAGGCCAGGGTAACATCCCAACCTTTCACCTAATCAATCAATCAATCAATCATAGCATTTGTAAAGCGCACTACTTGCCCATGAGGGTCTCAGGGCGCTGGGGGGGGGGGGAATGCTGCTACTGCTCAAAAAGCCAGGTCTTGAGGAGTCTTCTGAAGGTCAGCAGGCCTTGCGTCTGCCGTAGGTGGATGGGGAGGGTGTTTCAGGTCGTGGAGGTGAGATGGGAGAACGATCTTCTCCCGGAGGTCGCTCTTCAGATGCGAGGGACTGTGGCGAGGGCAAGGTCGGTGGAGCGAAGCTGGCGGATGGGGGTGTAGAATCTGTGTCGTCTGTTGAGGTATGCTGGTCCGGTGTTGTGGAGTGCCTTGTGTGCGTGGGTGAGGAGCTTGAAGGTTTTCTTCTTGTTGATGGGGAGTCAGTGCAGGTCTCTCAGGTGGGGTGTGATGTGGCTGCGGCGAGGGATGTCGAGGATCAGGCGTGCAGAGGCGTTCTGAATGCGTTGGAGCCGTTTCAGGAGTTTGGCCGAGGCCCCAGCGTAGAGGGCGTTTCTGTAGTCCAACCTGCTGCTGATGAGGGCCTGGGTGACCGTTCTTCTCGTTTCGGTGGTGATCCACTTGTGGATCTTGCGGAGCATGCGGAGGGTGTTAAAACAGGAGGAAGAGACGGCGTCGACCTGCTTTGTCATGGAGCGGGTGGAGTCGAGGATGACCCCGAGGTTGCGTGAGTGGTCGGTGGTTGTTGGAGCTGTTCCCACTGCGGTCGGCCACCCACCCGAGGGGGTGGATCCGAGGAAGAGGACCTCCGTCTTGTCCAAGTTCAACTTCAGTCGGCTGTTATTCATCCACTCGGCGACGGCTTTCATTCCTTCTTGGATGTTGGTTTTGGCGGTGTGGGGGGTCCTTGGTGAGGAGTGGATCAGCTGGGTGTCATCAGCATAAGAGATGATATTGAGGTCATGCAGTCGGGCGACATGGGCGAGCGGTGCCATGTAGATGTTAAACAGCGTTGGGCTGAGGGATGAGCCCTGGGGTACGCCGCAGATGATCTTGGTGGCTTCGGAGCGGAAGGGGGGGAGGCGGATGCTCTGTGTTCTGCCAGAGAGGAAGGAGGTGGTTCAGTCCAGGGCCTTCTCTTCCTATATTCGTCCCTACGCTACATACATAACATGCTGCTAGGACTGACCCTTCATCTAGTTTACGGTACTGCTTACAGAAAGTGGAATTTTCCCTGAACAATAGTCTCATTTATTATGCATGAGGATCCTTGGATTCTTGGATACTCAGCAGGACTACCATCTCCTGCATAATAACTATGTACAAGGTTCATTCCCGACATAATCCTAAGTCCGACAGTGGCACAGCAAGGTAGAACCCCTGGGGATATATAAACATCACATCTTGAAGAGATAGTTAGAGGAGATCAGGATTTCACAGCCGACACACACTGACATGAGACGCTGAGGTTCCTGCATGCAGATACTCCAGCTTGCAGTGGTCTAACATCTCTTGCGGGGTGTCCAGCTCGAGACCAAGATGGGGTCCCACAGTCTCTCACTTCAGGTAATGGGATTGACTTTATCCTAGAGGCTTTCTTGGCTTAACACCTACATACATGCTAGGTACACTTAGGTACATCTAGTTAGGGTAGCATCGTAGGAGTACGCATTTTATTGTCATGTATATACTTGTCTGTATTTATGATTATAGCAAGATGGTAGAAATCTACCATCCTTTTACTTTCCTAGTGCATCTAATCTTCTATATCTGTTACTGTCTAATGATTTTTTCAAGCAGACCTATTTTACACTAGAATAACAACTGTTCAATAAATACTTATTGAAAAACATCCATAACGTTTATTCTGTGTATCTCCCTGAGTGACTGAGCGAAAAGTCGTACACTGTTTCCACTGTCCTGAGGGATCAGGGTTGTCACGTTCAATAGTTGCCAAGAACTATTCTCTCCTTGGTAAGAGGAGTTTCTAGTGGCACTATGAGCTAGCTGGTATACAGGCCAACACATCCGGTGGGGGTGTCTGGAACCAGTCTGGATACCAAGCCCGTAGTGTAAGTAGTCCAAACGCGCAGATCCGCCAACATTGGTTGGGTACTTATTTAACAGTAAAATCTGAGTATTTCAGTCATGCTATTCTTAGAGACCCCTAATCATATTTCCCCAGAGGCGTCTGGTGTGGGAGGGCACAAAATACGCAGCAGCTGAGTAGGGAAAATCCTATGTATTGGCTGTTGGTTTAATTAAGCTTGAAGGACACATTGTTCATATTGTGCATAACACCTTATCTGAGTTCCCTTAAAAAACTCTTCTAACATAACAATGACTGAGCAGGGAGACACTGTATGTGAACTACATATAACAAAGGAAGTAGAAGATGCAGATACAATACATCTTTCAGAAAATGTTAGAAATGCCATCACCCTCAACTAGCTTCATATGGTTTAACAGCTAGGGGTGGGTCAGTAACATTCGTGATTGAGACACACAAATCATTTAGAACAGAGGTATTCTATTCATGGGTTACATTCCCACAGGCAAATGCACTAGCAAAGATATTTTATTACTCCACAGAGGATGAAATACCGGACAAATATTTTGCATATGAGGACATTGAAGTTCCGCTCACTGACCAGGAGCATTTATACTGGTTTAAAGGCGCCCTACCCTATACAAGAAATAAAGTAAGACTCGGTCCGCTCAGAAGAGACGGAGGAACTAGGCCAGTATTCGCAGCATACGCACAACGTCCTGACATTGAAACAATGCCAGCAAGAAACTTACTTACACAGCATAAAGAACTAATAAAACTTTACAGAAACATGACACAGTTCGTGATGCGGACACTCACAGTTCAGCCAGCAATGGCTACACCAACAGGTACGATTCAAACAACAACAACTAAAATGACACCACAAACATTACGCGCAGTGATGGGTAAAATGCCCACTTAACGTGGCTGACAAAATAACACAGCTAGAGGCGGTATTTCCAAACACCAACCCACATGAAAAACACAGAATGTTAACAATTTTTCTTGCCCATGGGGATAACGCCCCAGATAGAAGATTGTACCTCTCGGAGTACAGTTTTCGCTACCATATATACCAGAGCTCATGGTATCCCGTCATTAGAAGTAATACCAGATGTATTAATACAAATACAGAATGAGTATGGAGCAAAACCTGCTCTGAACTTAGGGATGAAATTACTAGGTAATTTTGCTCAGGTATCAGCGATTATATTAGCGAATATTAAAGGGGAGGCAGCATCAGTGGCAATCCGCCAATGCCTAAAGGAGTTTACTCCTCTACAGCTAATATTTGAAACTGCTTATGCAGAATTAGGCAGAGACAGTTTGAGGAGTAGAGCAATAAAACCTCAACTTATGGGTAGTCCCGAAAAGGATATCTTTAAGCAGGGCTTTAAGTGGGATGAAAAAACTGGGGCACCTCTCAAAGGAGCGTGGCAAATGTAATTAAGGGCATGGCTTAAAAACAAGTAAGCTGAAAATCTGTGTTTAGCATAGTGTGCCGTCCAACTTGTATTATGCTGTTTCTGTCATTGCATCTAGATCAGGGGTCTCCAACCAGTCGATCGCGAGCTACTGGTAGGTCGCTGTCACCCTGTCAGTAGCTCGCGACCTAACTTTCAATTTAGTCTCCTATCGTTGTTGTTATGTTTATATTTTAGGCTTTTTCAGCCCTCTTAATTGTGTCCGTCATACAAACCTGCTGCTCCTGCTGGCTAATGGAGCCTATCTGGGGCAGGGTTAAGTGGCTGACGCAGGCCCAGCATGAGCAGTGTCAGCCTGCCCACGAGAACCACGAGGCCTGCCTTATGCTGCCTGCATCGTGCTTTGTCCCTGCCGGACTTGGAGGTGGGAACGTGAGCCTTGCAGGCACAATTTTCTCTGCATACAGGAGCGCAGGAGCTGCAGCACTTCCCACATTAGGAACAAGTGGACCTGCATCAGGTTTGTGGACAAGATAACTTTTTTAATTCAAATGCGTGTGCAATGCTTTGTTTGTATTTTGGGCTTTTTCAGCCCTCTTAATTATGTCCGCCGTCATAGAAACCTGCTGCTCCTGCTGGTTAATGGAGCCTATCTGGGGGAGGGTGAAGTGGCTGACGTACGCCCAGCATGAGCATTGTCAGCCTGCCCACGAGAACCACGATGCCTGCCTTATGCTGCCTCCGTTGTGCTTTGACCCTGCCTGACTTGAAGGTAGGAACAGGAGCCTTGCAGGCTCAATTGTCTCTGCATACAGCAGCGCAGGAGCTGCATCACTTCCCACATTAGAAACAGCCAGACCTACATCAGGTTTGTGGTCAAGAGAAACTTATTTTTCCAAATGCGTGTGTGCATTGCTTTTTTCTGGCATCTGAAACACGAGCCGTTTCCAATGCTCAGGAATGTTGTATGCCTAAAAAAACGCTTGAGGTGGGATTATATGATACAATTTTTCTGGGTAGAATAGATGCGCATTGAATTTAATTAATAACAACTTTAGTTTCAAATCACTAAATATCGTTTGTCAACTTCTAAATGTGTTTGGAGAGAAATCTTTCAATACGTGCAATTGCATTTGCTACTACAATCTGTCATAGATGGAGCAGTCTGTGCTCGACATCCTTCCAAACGTGGCGATGACTAAGATTACATCATTATGTCGAGTAATTGAGAAGTTTCTCTTTTGATAGCCATGACTTCTCATGTTTGGAGTAGTTCTTGGATAATGGCTATGCTTTGTCTGGTTTAAAAATGCAATTTGTTTTGTAATGCAGTTGTGGGTGTATAATGCAATGGCAAGCTTACAATTGATATAGCATTATTTTTTTTAAATCCATTTGAAACACTATTTTGATTTCATCATTACAATTAAGCACCATTTCACAGGCATCTTTTATTTTTAAAGAATTACCTTGAAGATTATTACTGGTCACAAACCGGAACCAGGACCATAATTTTATGTGTCTATTCACTAAATTTTAATGAAATTATGGGAGAAATGTAAAATTAGGTTCCTGACTGCAGTTTGTGCTCATGAAGAACTTCCAAGTCCAAGAGATACTTTATTTAAGAATAAAAAAAATCCATGTAAAATGGTGCCTTAAGTTAATGACATAAAGGGAAAAAAATGAAGTGTTAATTATATGACACAATGAATATAAAAGGCTTGACTCTTCGCTTTAAATTGATCCCATTTAAAAAAGTAGCTCACCCCTGCAGAGGCCATATTTTTCTGTTGTAAATGGGGCCAATAAATAACATGGAGAGCTGAGCATGGACAAGTGAAGGATCAGCGGCCCATACCTTCAATGAGCAAAGACTTACAAATAATGCAAATAGTGACACAAAAGTCATACAAAAATATGATGGAGTCTATTTAAAAATCACTGCGTTTATTTCTCCTACATGCAGGAGCATTTCACGTGAACATCAGAGCATATCACTACATTGAGAGGCATTATTTGAAGTAATAGCTTTTGAACATGAAATGATGGACTCCCACCGGCTATGATGATAATGCTATATTAATAATAATAACTAAGTGGCAATTCATGTGCACCATACATGTGGCATAAGTTATTATTACATGGAGCAAATGCATAGTCTGGCAGGGGGCATTTTTGTACAGCGCACATGATGAACTCAGGCATTTCAAGGTACCGGCATGTGAGAATTTAGAAAATGGAGGCATTATGTAATAAAATAATTGTATTGCAGCATTTATCGTCATGTGCTTACTACCCTTATGTAGGACACTGAAGCACTTACCTAAATAATCCAAGTAGGTAGGTAGGCTGCGTAGGTAGAAATGTGTTATTTTTATTTTGTGATTCTACGTGGTAAGTGTTTCCATGTTGTGCTTGATGACCACTGAGGCACAGTTTCAGAGTTATGGAACATAGTAGTTTGATGGATGAGGAGGTGTGAGAGGCAGATTTGAAGTTTATGGTTTTTAGTACACTGACAGCTGTGAACAGCACTTCAGGTCTGTATGGTTTCTTATGATTGTAGTCTTCTTCGCTTGTTACTGCAGAGGTCAGGCGCACACAATGTGTTGGAGAGGAAAGCCGGAACTAATATAAGCTCTCTGGTTTCATATTGTGCATTGCAGGCACTAAATGAGTATCTCTTTATCCCTAGTTAGTGAAGCTGGGTGTGTGGGGGACTTTGGAAATAATCTGCACATTACTCGGCCTTTAGAAGCTAACAATGATTTTCATGGATTAGAAGTAGCTCTCGCTATAGAAAAGGTTGGAGACCCCTGATCTAGATATATGATACAACTAGTAACATCATACCTACAACAAGTCAGGACTATTGGCTTTGTCAATGGTTGTTAATTGTTTAAAGCTGAACGGGGAGAAAACAGAAGTCCTGCTGTTGGGCTCCAACCCATTAATCTGGTCGCCGAAATGGTGGCCGGCTAACCTGAGAGACTGCCCAACACCGGTCTGCAAGGCCAGAAATCTAGGTGTGATCTTTCATAATAAACTGACCTTTGACAGCCATATTAAAATGATCAGGAAGATTCGCTCCTTTATTCCCGCCAATGCTCTAAAAACTCTAGTAACTACCTTAGCGCTGTCAGGTTGGATTATTGCAACGCGCTTTATGTGAGGATCCAGGCCCAATATCTAAAAAAATTGCAGCGCCTACAGAACGCTGCAGCCAGACTGATTTTGGACATTCCGAAATATGAATCTGTGTCGACTAGGAGTCCAAAGTTAGGAGTCCTAACTTTACTACTCCTAAACTGAGAAAAATCCTAACTTTAAGACTTTTGGTATTCACAGAAGGCATTTAGGAGTCCTAAAGTTAGGACTCCTAACTTCTGTGAATACCAAAATGAGTAAGTGCCTTCTGTGAATACCAAAATGAGTAAGTGCCTTCTGTGAATACCAAAATGGTAGTAAGTTTAGGAATTTTATCTTAAGTTAGTTCTGTGAATCGGGCCCAAAAACATTTGCAGTACAAAATGCACATAGTGCCGCATTAATGTGAAGGATAGAGAAAAAAAAATTTCCACAAGCCTAGGTCGCGTCTGGATGACGCCACATTTAGATACTGTCACGATCTGCAGAACTCCTCAGGATCCGAGTGATGATATAGAGGTCCACCTCCCGATCTCCCCGGACTCCAACCAAAAGGTTACGGAGCCCAGAAGTGATCAGGCGAGGGAAAGGAAAGGGGTGGGTGTCAGCAGGGATTGGGTTCTGAAACGAGAAAACAAGTACAAGCAAATTATAACAACAGTCTACTCTCTGTCGGTCTCGCTACATGAAAACGGAAGCTATCCAAATACAAACACATCATATCATAACAACAGTCTACTCTCTGTCGGTCTCGCTACATGAAAACGGAAGCTATCCAAATACAAACACATCATATCATAACCACAGTCTACTCTCTGTCGGTCTCGCTAATTGCCCTCGGGAGTTCTCAGATAAACAGGTAGGCTCTATTTCTCCATAGTAAGCAACCTAGAACACCTTCAGTCTTTTTCAACTTAACACAGTCACGGATACAGTCAACCTCTGATGAGCGGCTTCCACTGTGACTACACCGCCGCCGTAATTTCCTACGTTGAAGCGCTCCTTCCCACAGGGGAGATCAACACACTTTGACCTATACCCGGCGTTTTCCGATAGTTGGGACTCCCCAACCTAACCCGTCTCAGTAGCCTGTTGATTGGCGCGCTCCTTGCGCTGCCATGTACTAACAGTCGGATAACGTTACTCCACGCTTATGCGCCTACCTTCGCATTTTACCTAAATCGATTACCGCTCCAAGGAGCATTACCTCACAATAACAAAGTTAACTGCTCTTGGTTGGAGCCTCTTCTCGCCAATGCTCCCTCCGGAACTTTTCGAAATCAGGGAAGGAGGGTCTTGAGGTTCGCCAGGACAAAAACATCCCCCGGGTAGCTCAGCCGAGCTACAACACTCTCACCTGCTTCCTTCTACGGAAAAAGCCTCCGAAGCCTGCAATGCCTCTCCCCGCCTGGTCGCCAAGCTCCGAGGGACGGGGAAGAGTAAGTCCTATTTTCTGGTCCTCTTTCCTGTTTCGCCGGGACGCCTAGCTCCGAGCGGCGAACAGGGTGTTCTCCATAGATTCAAAATAACGCTCGTCGGGAGGCGTGCGTGACGGACTTAAGTAGCCGCCCACTTCCTGTTTCTGGGTTTGCTGGGACATGTAGTACGGAGACGCTCGGTAGGCGCCTTGGATCCTGAACCCTCACAGTAGGTCCCCTCCCCAAGCGCCTCCTAGAGCCCGGTTTCTCCGGATGCCGGTCGTAAAATCTTCTCACTGCAGCAGGGGCATGCACCGCGTCCGAAGGTTCCCAGGAATCCTCCTCCATAGAGTACCCCTTCCAGGAAACCAGGAACCATAACCGGCCCTTCCGTAGTCTGGCGTCTCATATGCTTCTCACCACATACTCCAAGCTCCCATCCACCCATACCGGCGGGGGAGGCCTCCTGGCTGCTGACAACGCCGGTTTCAACAAACTGCAATGGAAGACGGGGTAAATGCGCATGGATCTCGGCAAATCGAGCTTGTATGCCACAGGGTTGATTCTCCGCAGCACTTGGTAAGGTCCTATGTATTTCGGGTGGAACACACTACGTAGCTTAAAACGAATATATCTCGTGGAGAGCCACACACGATCGCCCACTCCATACACCGGACTATCGCTCCTCCTCTTGTCCTCCCATTTTTTGTACTTCAATTTGGCTTCCCTCAATGCCCCTTGTGTTTGCTTGTGAAGCCTGTGTAAAGCTTGTAGTCTGGAGTGGACCGCCGGCTGATCCCCTACGGTCTCGGGTAAGGTCACTGGTAGGGTTTTCGCCTCATACCCAAAGTTGGCCTTAAAAGGGGACATTTTGATAGAGCTATGCCACGCCCCGTTATATGCCAGTTCGGCCATCCATAGCATCGACACCCATGACTGCTGCGAATGCGACACGTAACACCGCAGGTATTGTTTTAAAGTTTGATTCAGGCGTTCGGTTTGTCCGTCAGATTGAGGGTGGAAACTGGTGGACGTAGCAGATTCGATCATCAGCGCCTTGCACCACGTCTTCCAAAAACTGGCCACAAATTGGGGGCCTCTATCTGACACGAACACTCCGGGCAATCCATGTAAACGTACCACGTGGTTCAACAATAGTTGTGCCGTTTGTCCTGCCGTTGGCAGTGTGTGGCAAGGGATGAAATGACCCATTTTGGTCAGGCTGTCCACTACAACCAAGATAGCTGTATGTCCACTGTCTCTTGGAAGTCCCGTAATGAAATCGACGCTGATATTCCTCCAGGGTTGTTGAGGTGTGGGTAACGGGAGCAGTCGTCCTTTTTTCTTCCCTCTTTCGGTCTTGTTCCTTGCACACACCTCACAAGCCGCCACCCACCTTCGGACGTCTTTCCCCATGGTTTTCCACCAAAAGTGTCGGTAGACGGCCACCCATGTCTTGTGTATCCCGGGATGCCCGGCTAGAGGGGAGTTATGACACCATTGAAAGGCTTTGAGTCTTAGCACCTTCGTCGGGAGAAACAGCTGTTGTCCGTGGAAAGGAAGGCCGCCCTTGATGTGGCGTTTAGGATCCCTTTGGCTCCACTCATTCCACCTTTCAGCTGATCGACTGGCTTTAATGTCACCCAAGAATTCTTCTGCTCTCACCACACAGAGGACCTTGGCCGGGCTGATGAGAGAGAGAGGTGCTGGGGTTACTACGCATCCTTCCGTGAGAGCCTGTCTGGACAATGCGTCTGCCTTCCTATTTTCTGAACCCGGACGGTAGGTTATAATGAAATCGAACTCAGCAAAAAAAAGGGTCCATCTCATCTGTCTTGGGGTTAGGTGTCGCGCTGTCTTCAAGTATAACAAATTCCGATGATCTGAAAAAACCATTACTTGATGTTGCGCCCCCCACAGGTAGTGGCGCCATTCTTGAAACGCCTTCTTGATTGCCAAGAGTTATTTTTCGGCAATCGTGTAGTTGCGTTCCGCGTTATCCAATTTCTTTGACAGATAAGCTACTGGGTGTAGTCTACCTGTGACTTTATCTCGTTGGGACAAAACAGCTCCTATGGCTTCTTCTGACGCATCTGCCTCCACTATGAATTGCGCATCTGCTTGTGGGTGTCGAAGAATCGGGGCCGTCGTAAAGCTGGTTTTTAGTGCCTCCATCGCTTCTGTTGCTTCAGTCGTCCATTGAAAGGGTACAACTTTTCGTAGCAGTCTTGTTATGGGTACGGCTGTGAGTGAAAAATCCTGGATAAACCTGCGGTAATAGTTCGCAAAACCAAGGAAACACTGTACCTCTCGCACTGAACTCGGAGTAGGCCATTCACGAATAGCCTGTACTTTCCTCTCCGACATGCTCAGCCCCTCTGGTTTTAGGATGACTCCCAGAAATTCCACCGTTGTGACCCCAAACTCGCACTTGCTGAGTTTGCAGTATAATCGGTTCTCTCTTAATTTCTCTAAAACCATTGTAACATGCTTGATGTGGTCTCTATCGGCATTAGAGTAAATTAAAATGTCGTCTATGTAGACCACTACAAAGATGTCCATATATTCTCTTAGTACTTCGTTTAAGATGTACTGAAACGCCGCCGGGGCATTACAAAGCCCGAACGGCATTACCAAGTATTCATATAAACCAAACCTGGTTTTAAACGTGGTTTTCCACTCATCCCCCTGTCTTACTCTTACCAAATGGTAAGCACCCCTTAAATCTAAACGGGTGTAAACCACTGCTTCTCGTACTTGGTCCAACAGGACACTGATCAGGGGCAACGGGTATCGGTTTCTTACGGTGTTTTTGTTTAAGTTCCTATAATCATAACAGGCTCTCAATTCCCCATTGGCCTTGGCTATGAAATAAGCGGAGAAGCCGCCGGAGAACGAGATGGCCTAATGAAACCCAGTTCCAGATATTTATCAAGATACTCTCGCAAATGGCGTGTTTCCGGGTCGGCTAAAGCATATACCCTACAAGATGGAACGACCGCCACGTCTACCAAATCTATACGGCAGTCAAAAGGCCTATGTGGAGGCAACTGTTCCGCCTGTGTCTTATTGAACACCTCAGCATAATCTTCATACTCCTCAGGCAACTCCACTTCCTTTTCTGCTGCCGTAGCCACGCGGAAAGGACCTGCGATTGCCAAGGCCTGAGAGTGATGACCAAGACTGCATCTTTCTGCACACACCTGTGACAAAAAGCGGACTGTTCTGTCCTGCCAATTCACCGTAGGATTGTGACTGACAAACCAGGGCATTCCCAGTATTACTTCATATTGTGGAGCGGCTATGATATTAAATTCGATTATTTCCTGATGTTGTTGTTCTCCTTCTTGTAGGGTCATTTTTAGTTTCCCTGTGTGCAGTGTATTTTGACCTGATTTAAGAGGTTCGCCATCCACTGCCAGTACCTCCTCCGGGGATTCCCTAGGTACTGCTTTCATTGATAGCAGACCAACCAGTCCGCTATCGATGAAGTTCCCGGTGGCTCCCGAGTCCAACATGACTAATACCTGATGCTCCTGTTCCCCCACTTCTAACCCCGCTGTTAATACTATGTGTGCTTCCGTGGCGGTGGATTTAGTATTGGCTAGTGACGGGATCCTCCATACGGTGGTTTCCTGGGGTAACGGAGAGGCCCTCTCGGGAGGGTTTGCTTCTGTACCCAGTGAGGACACTGCAGCTTTCTTTCCTCTATAAGGCATGGAGGGATTTTTGGGTTTAGAAGGGCATTCCCTTACATAATGCCCCCTTTTTCCACAATACATGCATAACCCTAAGGCTCTCCTACTTTCCCTTTCCACCTTGGTTAAAGACGGTCTCAAGGCCCCTACCTCCATAGGTTCGTTAGTTGCGGAAATCGGGGTTGTTTCTTTCCTTGTGTATTTAGTCGTTCCCCCACTCCCTTTATACCTGTCTCCCCCTCGTTCTGCCAAGCGGCCGTCTAATCTCATCACCAGATTCATCAGCGCCGCACATGTTGTGGGTTGGGGGTCTATCTGTGCGACTACATCTTTTAGCTCTTCGCAGAGCCCCTGATAAAACAAAGACATGCATTTCTCCTCCGGCCAAGCGGATTCCGCCACTAACCTATTAAACGCCGTGAGGTAGGTCACTAAATCGGTCTTCCCTTGTTGTAACGCCAGCAACTCCTTGTCTGCACTAAAGGTGGTTGTGCGTCGATCGAACACCCCCTCGAACGCTGTTCGAAACGCTTCCCAGTCTGAAAGTACAGCGTCATTATTCCGAACCAAGGGGACTGCCCAGGAAGCCGCATCACCCACCAAGTACGAGATTGTGAAAGCTACTCTCGAATGATTAGTGGGGAATGACGACGGTTTGCAGGAAAAATGTAACAATACTTGCGTGAGGAAAATTTGCACCTTTTGCGGATCTCCCGCATACCTTTCCGGGCTGGCCAAAGGAATGGGTGGGGGTACCGTCACATGTATCTGTTGCCCTACTGGTGAGGCTACATCAAATGGATTACGCGCCATCCTATCCACCCTATCGCGTAAAGAGGCCGCCTCTACCCTAGAAGCCACCAGTTCTTGCTGAACCAATGCCAACGCCTGTACTACATCCTCTAAGGTGGCCATACTCTATACCACCCACCCGGACCGGGAGGAGCACCAAACGTGGGTGCGTTAGTCTGTCACGGTCTGCAGAACTCCTCAGGATCCGAGTGATGATATAGAGGTCCACCTCCCGATCTCCCCGGACTCCAACCAAAAGGTTACGGAGCCCAGAAGTGATCAGGCGAGGGAAAGGAAAGGGGTGGGGGTCAGCAGGGATTGGGTTCTGAAACGAGAAAACAAGTACAAGCAAATTATAACAACAGTCTACTCTCTGTCGGTCTCGCTACATGAAAACGGAAGCTATCCAAATACAAACACATCATATCATAACAACAGTCTACTCTCTGTCGGTCTCGCTACATGAAAACGGAAGCTATCCAAATACAAACACATCATATCATAACCACAGTCTACTCTCTGTCGGTCTCACTAATTGCCCTCGGGAGTTCTCAGATAAACAGGTAGGCTCTATTTCTCCATAGTAAGCAACCCAGAACACCTTCAGTCTTTTTCAACTTAACACAGTCACGGATACAGTCAACCTCTGATGAGCGGCTTCCACGGTGACTACACCGCCGCCGTAATTTCCTACGTTGAAGCGCTCCTTCCCACAGGGGAGATCAACACACTTTGACCTATACCCGGCGTTTTCCGATAGTTGGGACTCCCCAAGCTAACCCGTCTCAGTAGCCTGTTGATTGGCGCGCTCCTTGCGCTGCCATGTACTAACGGTCGGATAACGTTACTCCACGCTTATCCGCCTACCTTCTCATTTTACCGAAATCGATTACCGCTCCAAGGAGCATTACCTCACAATAACAAAGTTAACTGCTCTTGGTTGGAGCCTCTTCTCGCCAATGCTCCCTCCGGAACTTTTCGAAATCAGGGAAGGAGGGTCTTGAGGTTTGCCAGGACAACAACATCCCCCGGGTAGCTCAGCCGAGCTACAACACTCTCACCTGCTTCCTTCTACGGAAAAAGCCTCCGAAGCCTGCAATGCCTCTCCCCGCCTGGTCGCCAAGCTCCGAGGGACGGGGAAGAGTAAGTCTTATTTTCTGGTCCTCTTTCCTGTTTCGCCGGGACGCCTAGCTCCGAGCGGCGAACAGGGTGTTCTCCATAGATTCAAAATAACGCACGTCGGGAGGCGTGCGTGATGGACTTAAGTAGCCGCCCACTTCCTGTTTCTGGGTTTGCTGGGACATGTAGTCCGGAGATGCTCGGTAGGCGCCTTGGATCCTGAACCCTCACAGATACACTATAAAAATCTCGTCCTAAGAGAATAGTCCTTTGTTGATTTTGCCCGCGATTGTACAGAGGCGGAAGTAGCAGTCCGGGGACGCCAGCCGGAGGACTAATTTAGGTAGGTTAAACAATACTGGGAGCCAATATGCATTGCCCGTGTGACAATGTGTAGTTTAGTATATAGAATAACTCAGGGGTCTGTTCCTTTCTGTACCCGATTGTCTCTCTATAAGCAGAGGGTCGTCCAAACAGGCTTCACTTGTAGTGCGCGTAAAACAGCGCCCCGACAGCAACAAACGAGTGTCGATATATTTTAGGAGCCCAGTGTAAGTTCAGGATGTAGCGCGTTAACCATAACTCCAATAAAGATAGCGCCGACAGTAACTAAATAGGTTTAATTGGTAGTGCGCGAAATAAGAAATAAAATTTAAAACTAAAATAACTCCACTAGTACTGAATGAGTGGGGGAGTAGAAATGAAGGTATAACGGGAAGGATGAGACATAAAACAGTGAAAGCATTGATACGACATAATAATGACAGGAAACATATATCTTTTCTTGTCTACATGCTGAAAACAGCCACGAGCACCACTTACCAGGAGCTGTATAAGAATCTCTTAAAGCCACCAACCGTCCAATAAGAAGGTGAGCATTGTGTTTAAAAAGTTTATAGTTTTGCATAAACACACACTCTTTGAGAACTCACTCTGATAAGAGTAACTCTACTATTAATTTAAAGGGGTGGCAGTCTTGGTTGCTGAACGAATCCTGAACCTTAAGAAAGCTCAAGAATCGCTGTAAGTTAACAGACTTTAGATTCGAAGGTAAAGAAAAGATATAACCTATTGATAGCCTTGAGTAAAATGAATCCTACGAACCTTTAAAGTCATCAGGGGTGAAGTTAAGTGAACTTCTCTCTCAACAGGAATTAATTTAACGTAACAGAAAATCATCATTTGAGTCCACGACAAATAAACCAAGTAAGGAAGAATTCCAGTTTGTCTATACCGATGCGTGACTTTACAGTTGGGTAAAGCATGAAATATTGAAACAATCAAATTCAAGATTTTAATCAAATTTACAAGTCACTCTAGTGCGATTGCACAGGTGAGTTATTCAATAACCATCAATGATTGTGTGAATGGAGTATAAATGTTTTATGATAGGGGATGAGATATGAGAGTGATGAAAATATGTTGAATGTATGATTGATATGTAAACACTTACAACAAAAAAACGTTTTCTTAAAATAATTTTTAAAGAGATTATAAAAAAAAGACCTGACTGTTCGATATACAAACTGCTTTTGTGTCTCTCAAAAATTGTGTCTCTCAAAAATGGTCTTGTAGTTACACATGCATGTCACAAGTATACGGACTGTTTTCCTATAACTATTGACACCCAAAGTATGGTTTCATAATATGTCATAGGAACTACAGCATTGTTGTAGATAAAAAATGTTCTTACATTAAAAGTAAAAAAATGTTTTATTTTCACATTAGGTTAAAAAATGTCTTGGAGAACTATATACACACTGTCCTGAAGAAGGAGGCTACTAACAGCTAAAGCCTCCGAAACGTGTCGACGCATTAAGTTTGTGTTAAATTCGGAAGGGGCAAACAAACTATTCGAAATTGGGAAGTAAATCCCGAGTCGATGTTGCCTATATGTGTCTGAATTAACCATCACATGACATATTGTATTGTCTTTTTCTTTTTTCTCCTGCATGAATATATGCAAAAAACATTTTTAATTGTGTTTGATATTAAGTAAAATGAATTTTATGGAGTATATTGTCACGAAAATGTTTTATGAGGCTAATAAATAGCTTGTTTTGATATATTTTGTTTTTTTTGTGTAAGTGTTACATTGGTTTGAGTGAGTAGTTCAGATCCCTCTCTGGGATTTCTTGATTGAATTGAATAAGCGAGTCTTTTTGAACAGTGTCCTTTCCAAAAAGAAAAAAATCTTTTTACTTAACCGCATTAATGAATAACATTGTGCAGAACAAATACAAAACAACACTAGATATCTCAAATGGATTTTTCTGTGAAAATATAGCACCTGAGAGCAGATACTTGACAGCATTCTCAGCGCTGGGCTCCCAGAAGCAATTTTGGTGACTCCCCCAGGGGTATAAGAACAGCCTGGGGTGGTTTTCCGCCAGAGTAACTGAGTTACTTCAAAATCTGGATGAGGATGCATTCTCCTATGTAGATGACATTTATCTGATGGATGATGACCTGGAGGAACAATTGACCAGGGTGAGCGCCATAATCTTGGGATTTACTTCTGAAGGCTACAAATGTAACTTTAAAAATTCAAAAATAGCCCACCTCAAAGTCCTATTTTTCAGATATGAACTTTCAAGTGAAGGAGAAAGTCTAGCAACTAACTTTTTAGAAAAGTGTGCGCTGCTCCATCCTCCAAAATCATTGAAAGATTTACAATCTACATTGGGATTCCTAAACTTTGGCAGACCATACATTTTGGATTACGCAGAAAGGGTTAAACCTTTCTACGACCTCATAAGACCTTAATTTTCAGTTAGGCAATGGACACAGGAATACAAAAACACCCTTTGTTCCTTACAAGCTGACATGATAGCTTCAAAACAATTACAGACACGTGTAAATGTTCGCTATCTAGTGATCCATATAGTTGCGGGTCAATCTGGGTACAGCTACTTAACATACAATGAAGGTGAAACTGTCCCAATGGCATACAAATCACATTTGTACACAAATTCTGAGAAGCTCTTTGCATCTACAGAAAAAATTCTGACAGCGGTACAGACTGCTGTAGTGAGGTAAAGAGCACTGGGTCAGGCGAAACTCATTATTTTAGTGACTCCAGTACCAGCCTTAGAGGCTGCGACAAAGGCAAGCATTCCGAATGCTAAAGCCTTACATCCGAAATGGATACAATGGACTAATTCTATCACTGCATCAGATGTAGAATACAGGTATGACCCAAGTCTAAAAACAAAAACACAAGCATTGCTGCAATATGAACAAGAACATCCTCTACTGTATGAAATTATGCCTCTAGATTAGTATGAATACATGATTTACACTGATGGATCTGCACAACCGGTCATAGGAAGTAAACAACAATACAGCACTTCGTGTGTGATTGTTAAAGGTCGGATGAAGGATGGAAAGTTCCATCCAAGCTGTACAAAGACTCAGTCTCAAGGAGACTGCACGGCTCAGTTAGCACAACTAAAAGCTCTTTTACTAGAAGTGATTAATATGGATCGAGAACTCCCCACACTTATTGTGTGCGATTCCTTTTACTGTTTCCAGTTATACAATGAATAATATCTTTACTATTGGGGACAAAATGGGTTCAAACACTCAAAAGGTGGCACAATTAAGCATAAAATGCTATGGGAACAGGCAGCTGAGTCGAAAAACGAACTACTAAGAGCTCACGTGATACACACGCTGAGTCATCACTATGATGGGGTTCATGTTGAAGGGAATTTATTGGCTGATGAAGCCGCGAAGGGGGCAGTATGAACTGTGTCCGTAGAGTAGAAGGACAGATTATGGTAGCTGTCATTGCTTCACGCAAAGACAACAAAGCACTGCCGAAAGGTTTTCCACACAAGTACTCCTACACGTTCGATGCAAACAATGTTCCATTTTCTCATATTCCAGGAGTGGGGCAGGGAGTAATACCAAACATGGATCACAGATTAGGCTTAATTTTAGCTGCACACAAGGGTCTTGGTTCTGCACTTGGAGGAGTTACGGCGACGGATTCTCTACTGAAACAACGATATTGGTGGCCAGGTTTAACAAAGCACACCAAAGACTATGTCTTAAAGTGCGACATCTGTCAACAAATGAAGGGCTTAACCATAACACGTCCAGCGCAGATACAATTATTGATATCAGACAGGCCACTCTCGTGTGTCTCTTTGGACCACTGCGGCCCCTTCCAATCTGATGGGGCTTACAAGTACATAATGTTTGCAGTGGATTCCTGCTCAAGATTCCTATGAGTATGGCCTCAGCGCTCAGCTGACTCAAAAACTGTTATCAAAGATTTGCGAGTCTTTATAGGGACATACACAGTTGGCACATTACATTCTGACTGTGGCCTCACGTTTAGCTCTAGGGCTTACAAGGAGGCCATGTGAGATTTGGATGTAGCATTGCGGTTCTCCTCTCCATACCATCCCGAGGGAAATTCGGTCGTGGAGAGGAAAAACTGGGACTTAAAGCAATCATTTACAGCTAGAGTGTTAGGCGCGGGTGGTAGTTGGGTCAATCACTTATATGGGGTTTAGAGGGCCTTAAACCTACATGCCAAGAAGCTCTCGGGCGGTCACTGCTTATGAGGTCCTATTTGGGATGAGAATGTGGGTATATGATCTAGATTGTGAAGACACAGTGGCGGATGAAAAACCCTTTGACATCAATAAATGTTTGGCTGTTTTACAGGAACTGAATGAATCAAGGGCACTACATGTCCAAGTGAAAAGGTCCGCCACTGGAGAAGTCAAGCCCATCACTGCAAGACCCGTTTGGATTCCAAAAGTCGGGGGATCTTGTCAAGGAAAGATAACGGACAAAAAAGAATTTGGGCCAGCCTACAAAAAGCCTGTACCTGTCCTAGCAGTTGAAGGAACAAGAACTGTACTTCTGCCACCTCTTGCGGGAAAAAAAGGAGAAAAGATTTGTCGCCATTGATCTGATAAAACTACACTATGTGTCCTATACTGATTAGTAAGCCTCATTGGCTCCTGGGTTGCCGACGCCCTCCTCTAGCTACCATACAGGAAGTTCAGACAGAAATGCTCATCATGTTTGAAGAGTCTCCCATTCGGAATTATGGACTATGCAACAATGCCATGTAACTAGTTCCTCTTGATACCGAAATTCAAAATCAAAATGAAAAACAAATTTCAATTTGACTTAACACTGATTTCTACATAAACATGCCTCAACAAGAGCCATCTACAAGTTCAACAAAACCTGCTGATCTACCAAAAATAGATCGAACTGCATCTGGCTATTTCATCGACTTTGATACTTTTTCGTTGGATCTAAGTGAACCTGAAAGAATGCCAATCCCAATATCTCGTAAACAACAAATCAAAGACTTCTTCACCTGGTGTCATCTTGGATAGAACTTTGGAAAAGCACCGGGATACTTTTCTTTCTTTTCTGGATAGGCTTAGTAATTGTGTTTTGCTAGCTAATAAATGGAACTTACCTTCGCCAAAGCTCTGCAGCATCAAGAGGGAACTTAATCCTAAAACCTCACGTTTCATCACATCGTGAGCAGATAGACTTATCATCAGTGAACATTACAGCATTTCCTATACCTGATGGTATAGTATGGGACAAGGTTGATGACATATTTGGTCCGACCGAAATGTTAAAAAAAAACCACATTTGTTTAAAATGTTCTTAAATTATATCATTACCTCCAGAACATTTTCCGATGATTGGGATGTTGAAACTGTAAGTACCATGTCGTCTGATTTAGAACAGTCCGCTGCATTTTCTAGCAATTAAATGTTGGAAGACTCATCAGACTTTAACACAATGTATTGTTATCAACATTATGGTCATCATTTTCTACACAAATCCAGTAGCCCTAGGTATGTTTTCACATATCACCAATGGGAACATTGCCCTATACCACCGAAAAGTAGTTCGAAAACATTTGCACCAAAATTTTTGTATTTTTCAGGGTTTAACATTTCAGAACCGACCTCATATTACTATAAGGTTGCACCAACATCCGCACAGAAAAAAATGCTGACCAACACCAAACAGATTTACTCTGCTTCCTTTATTATCCAACTGTCTGACCAGGGTTTCGTCTTATGGAAAGACACTGTAGACATAAAATCAGTCTGGGGTTCTAGAGACTGGCAAGTCCAGGGAACAGAAGTGCTATTTAGAGCATACCTCATTCCTCAGCAGATGGTATTTCTAAATGAAACTGTGCAATAGACTTCCTGTCTTAGGATAGCCAAGAACAAGGATTTGAATGCATCTCGGATTCCTACACCATCACAGGGCGAGAGTAATATGACATCACTAAAAGGGGCAACAATAGACGACATTTTACAATACAATAGATCAGACCACAATTGGAAGGGATGGTTAGTTTGGCCCACAGACACAAATCGATGTCAGGAGAGATTCAGGGATACCACAGAAGGGTTCAGTGTCCATAGGCCAGACCCACACTATGTACAAAGAGAACATCCGGGGGTGGTGACATCGTAAAGTGTTGGGAAGTTATGGCTCGATTGGCTAAAGACCTTAACACTACCACAGGTGTAACAACACTTATCCTTGCTGACAAAGGATGTGGACCTTCAGGATTTTTTTACAAGGTCCCAGAAAGCCAAGTCAAAACGTTTTTGTTATGCTGTCTATAATGAAATTTAGAAAATCTCCCAACAAGAAGTAGCGGGGAGATTACGAGACATAGATAGGATTAACCTAGATAAGGTGTTATCCGTAGTTGACAATGGTATGACTACGTTAACTTCCAGGATTTCTACACTGGGCAACATTATATCTTCTGCTATTGATGTACTAGAACAGGATTTGTCCATACTGCAGCACGGACAATTACGTTCTGTTATGTTACTGAGCTGGACGCTGCAATCATTGTGTGCAGGTTATGTGCCTTGGCGTTTTATCAATAGTACGTCATTGTTTTCTGCATGCAATCTAAAGGAAAAACAGATGAAAATGGAGCAAAATATACAATGCTGTGTATTGAAAAACTGGACAGATTACCTTTTACTGTGGCAGAATCACCATCCACAGAATAGTTAATCCATGGCCATATAACATTACCGATCACAACTTTCCAGTTTCAGTATTACCAAGAACAACAACAGGCAGGCAAATATAAAGAAATGGGTAGGGAATTCATCAAGGAATCTTGGGAATTACTGTACAGATTTTGATGCAGGAGTGGGGATCTTGAAGTGCTTCTAAGCGGTACAAACTGTAAGAAAGCTTTAAGTGGATCTCTCATATGCCAGGATATTCTGCTACACGGGGCCTGCAACGGTTCAGTTGCAAACCTATCCTGTCATTTCACGGCAGCCGCGATTACCCCCGGTACTCAAGCTACTTTCAAATAGGAGTTACTTGATGCTGAGCGATCAAGGTTGTTGTGGGATGCTTCCGGGCATTGCATATCTAGTCACCGTTAGCTCCAGGGTTACTTGCTGTATGCAATTATTGTTTCCACCGACACACACAGTCAGGGAGGTGCCGCCTTGGCCTTCGTTGAATGTTTCCTTTATACGATTTGATACTCTGAGCGGAATTAAAGCCATGCTTTTACAGAAAACCGTGCCCTTAAAGCTCCGCCCGGGAGACTTTTGTTCTTCAAGTAGCAAGGTCCTCAGCAGAGATACAGGCACTCATAAGTATGAACAGCCCCTTCCATTTCGCAGAAATGGTAAATCATATCTTTAACATGTCTGATACGACGGGTATAGTACACCTACTTAAGACCATAGGTTCAGGACTGTTAGGCACCTTTCAGATGGTGCTCAGAGTTATGCCAAACTTTATACACTCCGTATTCTGAAGCATTATTGGAGGAATTCCGCTGAGCCTGTTTCTAATAGTAGGTATCCTGATTGTAATTTTTCTGCTAGGTAATGGGCGTCCCAGTCACCCAGGAGATGGAAACTGTCCTCCTGCAGCATAAATGCCGTGATCGCATGGTACAACATCTGGGCACACCTTGCCTACTTGAACTAAGCGCCTCTTGGTTTCTGTCATTCAGGCCAGTCTGGATGGACTGCATTTTACCTGTTTTCCGATGCCTGTTCTGCGGAGAAGGATGCATGTTGGATCTCTGTGTGACACTTCCATCAGTTGCCGAACCGGACGTTGATGCATTGCTGGTCCCTATAACGGCCCATGTTCTGCAGTGTCCCCAACGTATTCCTATGTTGATGGCGGCAGTCTTAGAGCCTCCAAAGGAACTCTCTGCTCCTGTTGGAATGGATACCGGCTCCTTCACTGACACCCAGGCCTTGGAGGGTGCACAGGCTGCCCCAGCATCGGCTGCAGGCAGTACGGAAGATCATTTATGCTCGGTTGACGTAATCTGCGTGGTGTTACAGGGATCGTCATCTGTGAAGGCATGCAACAGCAATGTTGCATCTACCGCCCAGGACACATAAATATTTGGCACATCGTGTGCTGGGAAAAATTCAGCTTTTTATTAAAACAATCTCCTAATTGGAACTCCAAAACAAACTGACACTTTTTATGACCTGCATGGCTTTCCGATGCTTGTAGCTATTTTGAACTATATATACGGACACAGTAGAGCTATTGCTTGAGTGAAAATTCTTCTGTTATTAGCACTCTTTTGAGTTTTTTTTTTCTTTTTAGTAGAACTATGGTTTATATTGCATATGTTTGCGTACCAGTACCTAGACAGGTAGTATGTTAGAATTAGATTATGTCGTCCAGTAGGATGAGGAGCGGGTGTTATATTCCATATAGGTACCCCAATATAGGCCAGGGTAACATCCCAACCTTTCACCTGTATTCGTCCTTACACTACATATATAACGGGTTGCTAGGACTGTCCCTTTACCTAGTTACAGTACTGCTTACAGAACGTGGGGTTTTCCCTGAACAATAGCCTTATACATTATACATGAGGATCCTTGGATTCTTGGAAACGCAGCAGGACTACCATCTCCTGCATAATAACTATGTATAAGGTTCATTCCCGACGTCATCCTAAGTACGACAGTGGCACAGCAAGGTAGAACCCCTGGGGATACCTTTGTGTATATAAACATCACATCTTGCTGAGATAGTTAGAGAAGATCAGCATTTCCCTGACGACACACACTGACTCGAGACGCTGAGGTTCCTGCATGCAGATACTCCAGCTTGCAGTGGTCTAACATCCCTTGCGGGGTGTCCAGCTCGAGACCAAGATGGGGTCCCACAGTCTCTCACTTCAGGTAATGGGATTGACTTTAGCCTAGAGGGATTCTTGGCTTAACACCTATATACTTGCTAGGTACACTTAGGTACATCTAGTTAGGGTAGCATTGTAGGAGTACGCATTTTATTGTCATGTATTTTATATATTTGCCTGTATTTATGATTATAGCAAGATGGTAGAAATCTACCATCCTTTTACTTCCCTAGTGCTTCTAATCATCTATAGCTAGGCTGTGGGGTTTTAGGTTTAAACGTATAATAACTGAGAAAACCCCACTGAAAGAGAAATAGCCCTCACCAGTGAAAACATATAAACACTGAAAAAACACCTGCACAACCCCAAACTAAATGCCATTCAAAGAAAGGAAAAGGGGAGTGAAAGAGTCATTTTTTTATTGTTCTTCTAGAAGGGGCCAATGCAATGTAACTTTGTTATACAAGCTAGCAGTAAATAAGACTGGGCTAAAATTATTCTGCTTGAGTTTTGTTGTTTAGGGATGCCACTAAAATATTGTTTCTTCTTCCTTTTGCTTTTTTCAGTTTTGTGGTCTTTGTTCTAAAGATGCAGGGTTTAGAAGCATGTTTAGGTCTTGTTTAATTATTTTATAAACTTTGAGAATTAAGAAATATCAAAATCATATTTGATATTTTGGCTGTTTGATTCTTTCACTGATAAAATGGCTGGTTTCATAAGAATCTTTCCTAATATTTGTCATCACATTTACCCACAGAGAATGGGTAAAAATCCTTAATACATCAACCCACAGTTTCTAGTGGGTCAGTATTGATAGTAGGTGAATGGCCAACACTTCAGGCTGTAAACATTCACTGCAAGGTACAGTGACAAGTATATGTATAAAGAGCGCTATCACCAAGCATCTGGGATAGTGGTGAAAACATGACAACAGACTTTTGGAAAACATGGAAAGCAGTGTCACTTGGAATGCTCTGCAAAAAAGGTTCTTTCCGAGTTCAACAATGATTCGAGTGATATTGTTTGTATTTGCAGTGATTCAGCTACGTATACGAAAAAGTTGGCGATGGCCTGTCAAAATTGATACCCGAGCTGAAGTGATTCCCAGTAGGAGATCCTTGCCACTTGTTAGATGGTATGCTGAAAGCATCTTTACAATCTTCAGAGTTAATGAGGGATGCTATTGACTTTTTAATCTATTCTGGTGCACTGTTTTCTTATGCGCAGGAACAAAAATGCAACTATTGATCATTTTGTGCTTTGCTTGACATCAAAGAAAGAGTCATCTCAGAAAGTGTCCTTTAGCTGATGGTTCTCAGTCCAAGGGGTTAGGAATGCTATAATATCTATGTGGTAACCATTTGCAGAATTTTTGGTGAGTGATGATGTCAAAGGCTAGAAATGTGAGGATCTTTGGTGGCATATTGATAGTGATGTGAAAAATGTACACTCTATTGCATTATTAGATTTTTACAGGAAAACATAACTGCTGTAGTGGACATAATAAAAAGTGTTCAGCATGATTGGTGTAGATGTGAAACATCTCCTTGAGAGTAGAAGGGGTGACACCTTTAGTGACTTTGGCACTGCAACATGTTCCATGTTAGAGTGCTTGCCACGCGGTAAGCAAAGCAATGGTGAAGAGCAATTCAGGAACTTTTATTTTACAATGTATGAGAAATGGCTTGCAATGATGCATAGAAATGTCCCTTCACCACCAATGGCATTTATACTCAATGAAATCTCACTATGGTACTATGTACAAGTTCTAGATCCCTTCAGTAAAGGGGAATTTCCTCTGTAGTTTCAAAAGGGCTGCTTCATTTTTGACTGCTTCAATAACTCTGAGTGCATAAGCGCCCAGCTCAATGCAAATGTTGCAGAACCTGCCCTGAGAATCAAAGTCTTCAAGTTCACCAGTATTGGCATGGAAAACTACGTCAGTCGCCAGAGTTAACAAATTGTGTGCTGGCTGTTTTGGCATTGCCCTTCTCAAGTGCCAATGTTGAGAGGGCCTTTTCACAGAAGTTCACATAGGAAGGAAAGAGCGAGCACACATGACCAAAGACTCACTGAAGAAGTATTGTATGGTGTACTACAATAAGTTTAATTTGCAAAAATCTATTTGGACCTCATATACACTATACGTACACTGTCTATACACCATGTTCTATCAGTGCAGAAAGCAAGCAATATTAAAAGCAAAACGTTCCATAAACACCGGAAAAACACCTTTTCTGTTGTTTTTAGTGGTGCGAAAATGTGTAACCACTGATAACGACTGTTTTTTTAAGGTATTGAAATCACTTGAAAACACTGAAAAAACCCCACCAGAATTTACCAAGAATAGAAACTGAAAACAGGAAAGCCTATCTATATCTGTTTCTGTCTAATAATTTTTTCAGCACACCTATTTTACACTAGAATAACGACTCTTCAATAAATACTTATTGAAAAACGTCCATACCGTTATTTTGTGTATCTCCCTGAGACCAAGTGAGCACGAGTGACTGAGCGAAAAGTAGTACACTGTTTCCACGGTCTTGAGGGATCAGAGTTGTCATGTTCGATAGTTGACAAGAACTATTCACTCCTTGGTAAGAGGAATTTCTAGTGGCACTGTGAGCTAGCTGGTATACAGGCCAACATATCCGGTGGGGGTGTCTGGAATCAGTCTGGACAGCAAGCCCACAGTGTATGTTGTCCAAACGCACAGATCCTGTATAGGTTTTATAGGAACTACCCGACAAAGAAATTGGGAAAAATCGTTAGAAAGAAAACATGTTTTCGGTGTGGAAGTACAAGACATACTGCAGAGGCAAGGAATTATCCGGCTTCGAAGAGCATGTGCTTCAAGTGCAAAAAAGGGACCATTTCTCCACAGTGTGTAAGATGTCCAATGTGGGAAAGGTCAAGGGATCGGTGAATTGGGTAAACTGACATGAGACGGAGGATGTAAATGGAGAGTTGATTGAAAACAGTGATGACAAGGTTGAAGTCTTGGTGGTGTTGATGAAGGAATCACAAGTGGATGCACAAGTGTGTGCTCAGTCTGAGGAGAAGGAGGGTGTTTATTGCCCACCTAAGTGTATGGTTGAGTTGAATGGGAAGAATGTGCATGTGTTGGTAGATTCACGTTCACCGTTCACTTTGATAGACAGAGAGGTCTGGGAGAATTTGAACTTGGGAGTGTAAAGACCTACTGATGTGGAGCCTGAAAGATATTGTGGGAGAAAACTGCTTGTCCTGGGATACTTTGAGGCAGAGCTAGAATTTTAAGGCAGGAAGACTTGTTGGAAAATGTATGTAGTGAAAAAAAGGAGATCTTTACTCGGATGGAATGAAAAACGAGTACTGGGAACTGTGTTGAACCCAAACCATCCTGAACAAGTTTTGTAAACAGGATCTCAAGAGGTGAATGAATGAGCAACCAAATGTCATGACCTGTTCAAAGAATAATTGGGGTTTCTTGAGAAGTTTGAGCACTGCATAGTGCTCAAGGAGAGTATGGCCCCAAGACTGCACACGGTGCAGGATGTACTCCTTGCAGTAAGGGGGTTGCTGAAAGAAGAATTGCAAAGCTTGTGCATGGAAGGGTGATTGAGCCAATTGAGGCTTCTAAATGGTTAAGTTCAATTGTTTTTGCAAGAAAACCCAATGGGAAGATCCACATGTGTGTGGACTTAAGGAATTTGAATAAAGGTACATGGGTTGACTGTCATCCCTACTCTGGATAAATGAGATGTTGGTGGGAGTGAAGGGTGGAAGATATTTTACCAACTTAGATTTATCCAGTGCATATCATCAGGTGCATTTACACCAATGATCTCACCATTTCAGATCATTCAACAGACCTGAGGTAGCATTCCTGGTCATTAGCATGCCTTTTGGTTTGGCCTCTGTATCTGCAGTGTTCCAGTGAGTCATGCAGTGACGTATCCAACACTCTGGTGTTTCAAGATGATGTGTTAATATGGGTTCAGTGACTAAATATCGAGGGACAAAATATAGACTATACAAAAAATCGACACTAAAATATCGAGGGACAGAATATCGACTCCCTATCTACAAACAGGTAAGTACTAAAATATCGATTCCAAAATATAGACTGTCAAAATATAGTTAGCCAAAATATCGAATTTTTTAAATGTATTAAAAATAATATAAAATTAATTAAATATTAAAAACAATTAAATAAAACATATATAATATAATCTAAAATAGCTTAAAATGTAAACATAATATAAGTAATTTTAAAAAAGTCGAGATTTTGTTAGATACTGAGAGCGTAAAAATTACTATTCCCACTCCAGTGAGTGCAACAGTAGGGAAAGCGTTGGATAGCGTAGGGGTAAAAATTACTATTCCCACTCCAGTGAGTGCAACAGTAGGGAAAACGTTGGATAGCGTAGGGGTAAAAATTACTATTCCCACTCCAAAGAGTGCAACAGTAGGGAAAGCGTTGGATAGCGTAGAGGTAAAAATTACTATTCCCACTCCAGTGAGTGCAACAGTAGGGAAAACGTTGGATAGCGTAGGGGTAAAAATTACTATTCCCACTCCAGAGAGTGCAACAGTAGGGAAAGCGTTGGATAGCGTAGGGGTAAAAATTACTATTCCCACTCAAGTGAGTGCAACAGTAGGGAAAACGTTGGATAGCGTAGGGGTAAAAATTACTATTCCCACTCCAGAGAGTACAACAGTAGGGAAAGCGTTGGATAGCGTAGAGGTAAAAATTACTATTCCCACTCCAGTGAGTGCAACAGTAGGGAAAACGTTGGATAGCGTAGGGGTAAAAATTACTATTCCAACTCAAAACGGTGCAACAGTAGGGAAAGCGTTGGATAGCGTAGAGGTAAAAATTACTATTCCCACTCCAGAGAGTGCAAAAGTAGGGAAAGTAATGATTTAAATTAAATATAAAATGACATTAATTATCAATACTGATAAAAAGTTAATTAAAAATAATTACCAATTAATAACAATTAATTACCATTTAAAAATATTAATTATCAATTGATAAAAATGTAATACCAATTAATAATAATTAATTACCAATTACAAATTAATAATCAATTATCAATACACATAAATAAATAATTAATTATTTACTTTATTACAATTAATTTACTTCCCACCCAATTCCCCTACAAACCCACAACCCGCTCCTATTAATAACAAATACAATTAACATAATTATCAATTAATCAATTAATATAAATTAATTACCAATTAATAAAAATAAATTACCAATTAATAATTAATTATCAATTAATTAATTATCAAAACATATAAATATAATTAACATTTAATTAACCATAATTAAATTACTTCCCACCCTATTCCCCTATAAACCCACAACCCGCTACGGAATTAAATTACGCAATAATTAAATTACATAACATTCATTTGTTTAAATAAATTAAACATACATTACAACAATAATACATCATTTTAACACATATACTACCATACATAACACACAAAAAAATTCAATATTATGGTAATCTATATTTTAAAATTCGATATTATGGTATTAGATATTTTTAAGGTCTATATTTTGGTAATCTATATTTTTAAGGTCTATATTTTGGTAATCGATATTTTGTACCCCAATTTCGATATTCTGACCTATCTATATTTTGTAGAGTCCACTCTATATTTTAACTTCGATATTCTGGGCAGTAGATATTTTGGAATCGATATTTTGGGTGTTTACCGTTAATATGGGGAGAGAATAAACAAAAGCATGGTCCGGTTTTGCATCCCACTATTGGGGTGAGCAAATGCAATATTTGTGCGAAAGAAGTGGAATACTTAAGGCATACTTTAAATCATGAAGGAATTAGACCCAAGCTCTTTCTGGTAGAGGCAATAGAGATTCCCCCCGTCTGTTAGACAAAGATCAGCTGAGGCCATTCTTGTGACTCACGGAGTACTATGCAAAGATTGTCTATCAATTTGCAGGTAAAGTTCATGCATTGCGGGTCTTAATGGCGAAAGCAGTAAAATTCCAGTGGTCGGATGAGTGTCAAAAAGTTTGAAGAGGGGAAAAAAGTCTATTGCAGAGGCTGTGGCTCTTAAGCCCTTTGATCTTGAGGACAAGACTATGATTGTGACTGATGCTAGCAGCTATGGTCTTAGGGCAACATTGCTGCAGTAACCACAAACCATTGTTGGAACTATTCCTTGTGGCGGGGGCTGATAAACCCTGTATAGCAAAATGGTTGTATCGTATGCAAGAGTATCAATTTATAGTGAAATATGTGCCAGGGTTCAAGAACATTAATGCAGACTGTATGTCCAGATTTGTTTGTTGTAACGCTTTTCGCCCTAAGTGGGATGGGTATTCCCAGACGTGGGACCCGTGCTCACTACGCCACTGGAGTCAAGCTATCCTGGCTGATGACGGCTGATAGCCAGAAACCGGTCCTAGGATGCTTGATTCCGGTCCAGGGAAGACATGGCTTGGCAGTTCGGGCTGGACTGTTCCCATGAGGCACAGGGTCAAGACTGATTTGCATATGGCCATGTCTAAACTGGGGTGGTGTAGTGGGCAAAAGAACGATGGATTTAACCCAGATCTCTTGACTGGGGGAGAATGTATGCATTGTCAGCATTCCGTCCATCATTTGTTTGTTGTAACGCTTTTCGCCCTAAGTGGGATGGGTATTCCCAGACGTGGGACCCGTGCTCACTACGCCACTGGAGTCAAGCTATCCTGGCTGATGACGGCTGATAGCCAGAAACCGGTCCTAGGATGCTTGATTCCGGTCCAGGGAAGACATGGCTTGGCAGTTCGGGCTGGACTGTTCCCATGAGGCACAGGGTCAAGACTGATTTGCATATGGCCATGTCTAAACTGGGGTGGTGTAGTGGGCAAAAGAACGATGGATTTAACCCAGATCTCTTGACTGGGGGAGAATGTATGCATTGTCAGCATTCCGTCCATCATTTGTTTGTTGTAACGCTTTTCACCCTAAGTGGGATGGGTATTCCCAGGCGTGGGACCCGTGCTCACTACGCCACTGGAGTCAAGCTATCCTGGCTGATGACGGCTGATAGCCAGAAACCGGTCCTAGGATGCTTGATTCCGGTCCAGGGAAGACATGGCTTGGCAGTTCGGGCTGGACTGTTCCCATGAGGCACAGGGTCAAGACTGATTTGCATATGGCCATGTCTAAACTGGGGTGGTGTAGTGGGCAAAAGAACGATGGATTTAACCCAGATCTCTTGACTGGGGGAGAATGTCTGCATTGTCAGCATTCCGTCCATCATTTGTTTGTTGTAACGCTTTTCGCCCTAAGTGGGATGGGTATTCCCAGGCGTGGGACCCGTGCTCACTACGCCACTGGAGTCAAGCTATCCTGGCTGATGACGGCTGATAGCCAGAAACCGGTCCTAGGATGCTTGATTCCGGTCCAGGGAAGACATGGCTTGGCAGTTCGGGCTGGACTGTTCCCATGAGGCACAGGGTCAAGACTGATTTGCATATGGCCATGTCTAAACTGGGGTGGTGTAGTGGGCAAAAGAACGATGGATTTAACCCAGATCTCTTGACTGGGGGAGAATGTATGCATTGTCAGCATTCCGTCCATCATTTGTTTGTTGTAACAGATTGCCCCTGGATACACATGTGGAGAGTAAGGAAGATGAATGGATGATAGCCAAGGTCTCAGAAGTCTGTGAAGCTATCAAGAAGGATTAGTGGAAGGAGGCTGTACTGTTGGATCCATTGTTAGTGAAGTTAATGGAGGTATTGCTGCAGGTAAGAAAAGGAAAGATGGTTGGAGAGTTGCACCTGTTTAAAAATGTGTGGAAGGAAATATCAGTTGTTGATGGTGTGGTTAGAAGATGTGAAAGACTAGTGGTTCCAAGGTGTTTAAGAGAGAAATTGCTGATGTTGTTGTCTGAAGGAAATGGAGGGATGTAGGCCTTAAAAAGGAAGGCACATGTGGACTTTTGATGGCCAGGGAAGGACAGACATATTGAGAGGTTTGAGGAGTGTATTCTCTGCATGTGTAGTGACAAGTCACATCAGTTGCAAGAGTCATCTATTCGTCTGGTTGCCTTACCTAAACATGCCTGGGAAAAAGTGGCTATAGATATTTGTGGTCCATTCGAATGTTTGAGAAAGAGTGATAGGTTTGGTGTCGTCATGATGGATTATTTTTCAAAATGGGCAAAGGTGGTGTTTATGAGAGAGATCAGGACTAGTAATGTGATTGCTTTTTGTGAGCAAATGGTGAGTGATAATGTATCCTAACTTGTGTCCGATGAATTTGGAATGTTCTTGAATGAATGGGGAATAAAACACTACATGACTCCGGTGTATCATCCCCAGAGAAACGGTCTAGTTGAGCATTGAGCTAGGTATAACCAGTGATATGGGTTGGAGGAATCAAGTGCGGGACATGTTATGGAATTACAGAACTACTCCACACTCAGTGACAGATGACCACGATTTTGTCTGCTGAAGGGTGGGTTCCGTGTCAGCATGGACGGCAAGGTCAGGTCACTGAACGGTTGATTGTGCTGAAAGAGAGAGTTGAAAGTATCAAACATTGTATGAGAAAAGGCACAATGACAGAGTTAAGGTGAATTGGATGAGGTTTGCTGAAGGAATGTTGATGGGTGTTTGCTTAGGAAACATGATGAAGAAGGCAAACTCCAAATGGTCCAAACCGAGGAAGGTAGAGGAGGTGATAGGAACAGTTTTGAAGTTAATAGATGGCAAATGGTGGAATATAAGGAAAGTTTATGTGTGTAGTGCTGTGGAGCGACGGAAATGGTTAAAGACTAGAGATTAAAGGAGTGGGGCGGCTCCAGTGCGAAGGGTGCTACAGGTTCAAAAGATTTGAGTGAAGTGGCTTTGGGTGTTGGAGGTGGTGTGAGGGAACCAAGCACCCATGTGAAGTCCAAACCTCAGTGTTTAGATAATAATATTTATTCTTTAATTCTACATTTTTTAATCTGTGTAATCAACATCTAAGGAATGTTTAGGTTGCACAGTAGAGTGTATTTTATCTAGTACATGTTGCACTAACTTTGCATGGTCGAATTTGGTATAAAATATTCTATTCTGCAAGGAAAGGGATTGTGTTGTAAACTGTGCATTCCCTCCCTGGACTGGAATGCTGTCTCCTAGCAACTCAGGCTTCCTTTCTCCCAGATTCTGGCTTCTGGATTCGTGTGAAGCTAGAGCTGTGGCAGTTTCAGGGAAGGCAGATGGATCAGGGGTCATTGTATTTGTCTTAATAAATCTTTCTAATACAATCTCACCATGTTGTGTGATCTCCAAACGTTTGTGACTCACGTTTTCTTGCTTTCCATTTGCTGTTTTTATTTGTTTTAGGTTTTCCAGCTTGAGTTCGTTTCATCTCTTGCCCAAACCTTATTTGCAGTATACTTCAGAGTGCGCCCTTTCTGTAAACAGACCCTCGTCTCATTCAGACCTGGTCCCTTCCATAGGGGCTGACAGGCCATTCCCCCTCACCTTTGCCCCTCAAGAAGAGTGTCTGTCAGGCTGAGCAAAAGTCATCCTGACAGACCTATTCATTTTCAGGTCAGGTAGCCAGGAGCTAGACATGTGCTAAATATGAATGCACCTGGCTGCCTGAGCTGAACTTTGCTGGGCTGAGGATGTCACAGCTCCTGTGGGTGTGACCTCCTCAGCTCAGCAAAGGTCCTCAAGGCCCTCCCCTTGTGATGATGGGTAGCGTCTCTGATTACCTCAGACCTGGGTGCTTTTATTTTACCCCTGAAGTGGCCAGGACCAAGTGTCAATCAGTGACACCTCATCGTAGAGTGGGGTGGGATCAGCAGTCTCACTGACCCCATCCCACTCTGTGACAATGTTGGGACTGCTGCCTTTCATCATTGGCTGATCTAATGTGGCCAATGACTGAAGACAGCTGTCCCTACCTTCCTGGGACCTCCGAGGCTTGGGACTGCAGCCTTACTTCATTGGCTGACCTAGGGTCAACAAATGACGGAATGCAGCAGACCCAACCCTCCTGGGACCTCTGAGGGAGAGCTGCAGGTAAGTCTGAATTTTTTTTAATTGACGTTTGGTGCATGCATGTATGTTTGAATAGTAATGAGTGTTGTGAATGGATGTGTGTGTGTAAATGCATGGGTCTGAATGAGTGTGTATGTTTGCATGTGTGTATCGCCTGCCCACCTCCCTCCTAAATTTACTGGCTGCCACTGGTCTCATTTGCTGTGCATTCAAAGACCGAGGTCAAATGTCAGGCACTGTCTTTCAAGGGCACTGGTTTACTTTTCTTTCTCTAACTTTAAAGTGAGAGGATTTATGTGACAATCTTGCTGGATACTGGGGGAGGAAAGAGTTTTTTATTACAGAATATACCAGAATTAGGAACACAAATAAAACACATTTTTTGTTATTTCTGAAGTGTGTTGGAAACAAATACTTTAGTATGATCAAAACAATTCATAACACTATGAAATTTCCACACATTTTTGTCTTTGCACTACACAGGTTAATAAAACTGTATGTCGGTACAAATGTAATGGTCAATTCATTAGAAAATATGTTGTCTGTAATTGCAGTGTCCTACCACACCATGCAAACTGCACTCCTCGCCACACCACTCCACTCTACTCTGCAACACTCCACACCACTGCCCACTACTATGCACCACTCCACTTTACCTCACTCCACTGAACTCTGCACCACTCCACTCTACGCCACTCTACTTTACCCTGTACACCTCTACTCTATTCCAATGCACTCTTTGCCACTCTACACCACTAAACTATTTGCAACTGTACTCTACACCACTTCAGTCTAGGCCACACCAATCTACTCTGCACAACTTCACTCTACACCACTGTACTCTACGTCACTCTGCAACACTGCACTCTATGACACTGAACTCTATGCCAATACACTCTATGCCAATGCACTTTACTTTGTAACACTCAACTCTGTATCCCTGCTCATTACACCAATACACTGCATGCCACTATAATCTACTCTCCACCGCTGCACTCTATGCCACTGCACTCTACGCCACTTTACTCTATGTCATTACACTCTATGCCACTCTACCCAAATGCCCTCTACAGTGTAACACTCCACTCTTCTCAACTTCACTCTACTCTGAAACAGTCTACTCTACACCACTGCACTCTATGCCACTCTCCTCCACTCTGTGCCATTTCACTCTATGCCACTGCACTTGATGTCAATGCACTCTACACCACTGCACTCTACTCTGCATCACTCTACTCTACGCCACTTCTCTCTACGCCACTCTTCTCCATTTTACACCACTGCACTCTGACACTTTACTCTGCAACACTGTACTCTCTGCTACTGAACTATACGCCACTCCACTCTGCACTACTCCACTCTATGCTACTCTACTCTGCACCACTGTATGCCACTGCAGTCTATGCCACACTACTCTGCACTCAATGCCACTGCACTGTAAGCCACTCATCTCTACTCTGTGCCACTACCTCCTGCATCACTCAACTCTACACAACTCCACTCTGCACCACTCTACAACACTCTACTATATGTCAATGTACTCTACACCAATCTGCGCCTCTCCACTCTGCGCCATTTTACTCGACTATTCACCACTCTAAACTATGCCACTGAAATTGTATGCAGCTGAATTCAATACCACTGCACTCTTTGTCACGATACTCTGCAACACTCTACGCCAAATCACTATACACTAGTCAACTCTACTTAATGCCACTCCAGTGCATGCCACTCTACTCGTGTAAGGATGTCACTAAAATATTGTTTCTTCTTCCTTTTATTTCTTCAAGTTTTGTGTGCTTTGATAAAAGTGCAAGGTTTCGAGGTATGTTTTAGGTCTGATCTAATCATTTTATGCACATGGAAAATCTGAAAATATTAGATCATATTTAATCTTTCGGCAGTATTTAATTATTTTACTGATTGGTGAAATGGCTTGTTCATAAGAATCTTGGCTAATATGTACTATCACATTTGCCACAGACCCAGAATGGGTAAAACCTTTAATGCATTAACCCCTATTCTAACAGGTCAGTGCTGATAGCAAGTGAACTGCCAAACACCCCAGGCATTAAACAATACAATGTGATGTCTGTCAAAAAGTTCAGCCCTGACTTAATGTGAGACACTTGCTATGGGTTCAATTGTCTGCTATGAATATCCAGCAGCACCACCTATCACAGTCAGGCAAAGAGTGCAGAAAAGCAAAGGAGAGCATGCTTAAAACATAATGTTACAAGGGCCTTAGAATGCAGAGCTATAAATTAATATGATGTTATTCAACATTTTAAAGGTTTCACAGGGTACTATGCTGTTGGTAGGGTTGACAACTCATACAGTGTCAGAATACTCAGTACGTAGTAGGTGTATGTCCCCCAACTGTGTCCAGGAATTGATTTATTAAAACATCTGACAATTGCACTCATATTTTAAATTCATCATTGGTCCTTTAAACCAGACAGATTCCTGACAGAATTAGTGTTATAGGTAATGAGATGTGAGAGAGGATAATGAGATGTGAGTGTGAGTGAGAGTGCAATACACAGATTTTCATAATTATACAGTCCAACATAATTCCTTGGGCACACTGCCAGTGGGGAGACACAAAGTAGCCTGCAATATTTGACCATAAACTGAAATAAGTGCTTTATAACTGCATACATTGTAAACATTGGAAAACACAGTTTTGGATTAATTTGGGGGCAAGGCAGCTCAATGAACATTGGTAAACACTGGTAAGCACTGGCATCCACAAAATATAAATACTGAAAAAAGGACAGTCTAGGAATTATAAAGTGTGTTGGAAGCAAAGATTTTAATAGGATCAACATAAAACAAAATATTTGGTGATGCGCAAATGATACATATTCACTAAAACCTGATTTCCACACATTATTCTTTGTGCACTGTATAGTTTTATCAGTAAAACCACATGTACATGCAAATTTAATGTTCATTTCAATTGGAAATATGCTTGCTGTAAATGATGGTTAGAGATTTATTCCCGACACTATGCTTTAAAATACACAACCTGTCACTCTCATGCTGAATGGATGTGGCTTATTTACTACACTTGTTTTTTGTGTATGGCTTGGATTTTCACAATCCCTATGACTTCAGTGATGTGACATTAGTGACAGCACCCGAACCATGAAAATTGTTTAAGCATCACTGGGCTCTGGGTGTCGCTGCTCCCTATGGGGTGTTTTGTGGTGGTCACAAGTATCCCATTGTCAAGGTTGACTACTATTGGTAGTGGCCCACAGTGAAATTTGTCAATCGGGTAACAACTACAGGACTACTAGAATTTATGAAAAATGTTTTTAGTCAAGAAGCAATCCTGGAAAGCATACTTTAGTGTCTGAAGAGAGGGAAGATATATTGATTAAAACCTTTTTATAACAGGCCAGAAGTAACAGGTTGGTGAAATGGTTCAGCAACGTGATCAAACACCATTTGCTGGTAGCTTTTGTGGATGGTTAATATTTGAATGAAATGGTGAGAGAGTAGTTGCGAGCTATGATCATCATTCACCATGTAAGCACTGGTATGGCACCGTATGGACTTTTGATGGGTAGATAGCAGGTATGGTGCTGTACAAGGAATGGATGGACTACAAGCAGGTGGAATGAATAGATGGATGGAGTAAGTGTTGTGAGAAGTATATTGGAAGGGAAAGGTGGAAGATTGCTAGTAGAATAGTTAAGCTGAAGGAGAGTGACATTGAAGGGTGAAAACCCCAGGGATGGTCCTTAAAACAGAGAGTAGATTTTTTGTCTAGAAGAGTCTTATAAGTGAAATATAATGTTGTTGTGTTATGCCCTCCTGTCCACCTCTGATACTTGGCAATATTGACTGTCCTTTCCATTCCTTGCCTCAGGGCATTGCTACTTCCACATTGTGTGACATGAGACATGCTACCCAGGATGATGGCTACCATGTGTGTGCTTCCCAGTTGTTATCAGTACAGTTGATTCTTGCCCCATGCTGGTACCCCAAAAGCTGGGACTATATGCCCCACCTGAGTAGCAGGCTCCAGCAAAATTTGAGGAACTACGCAGGGTTTGAGGATTCTGAGATTCAAGTATCTATTGCAGGACTCAAGGTTCCCACGGTCTATACATACCAAAGTTAGTATGTGGTCAGGCACTTGGCGTTCCGCCTTGTTGATGAGAGGAAGCCCTGCTTTGACTTTGCTCTTCACCTGTGTTCCTTTGCTTGGCCTAAGGTCTTGAGATGTGTTCTTCTGATCTGAGCTCTCCAGTTGAGAGTATCTTCAAGTCAGACTTTGAAAATAATCTTGCCATGTATTTTCTGTTTGGAACTCTTCCTGAAATGCCTTCTGCAAATTCTCCTTAATGACTTTCCTAGCATCCTTGGAAGTATTTGCCCAGGGACCTCAGGGTCGTTATAGCAAGGGAGAGTCAGATCTTTTAGTCTGAGGGACTCCGGTTGGGTCCCTGTAGTGTCCTCTGCACCTATATACTGGGATTCAGTCTTGCCTTCAAAGTTGGGCTCTTACAACTTTATCTTAGGTATCTGCTGTGTTAAATACTGATCCCGTGTGAACCGTTGTTTCTGGTTGGTGTCTTAGGTTGTAAAGCATTAACAATGGTTATCAAAAGATTGGCACTAGACCAGTCTCATGATGATTCTTCTCGCACCGTCAAGATAAAGGTACTGTGCCACTGATGTGTTGAATGGAAACCATAATGCATCAGTTATTAAAGTCAATCTTGTCTCCTTTCCTGTAGAACTTTACCATTCTTGTAAAATATATGTAAATAAAAAGAAAATTAGGTGCCGATTCGGATCCTGGAGAAACCGGGTACGAACGTCGGTCGGAGCGTTTTCTCCGTCCGACTCGTACCCGGGAAATAAACATTACAAACATGCAAGTACGATTCCCACGGAAACACCATTTCAGTACGAATCGTAAAAAACACCGACCGACGAAAAAATACATACCAATGTGATCCGAGACAGCGCCGACGTGACGTCGGGACGCATTCAGGCTGCGGTTCACGAACCAGGAAGTACGATCCGCACCGACGTCACCCCGCACGGATAAAATTCTCCGCCTGCCAAAAACTGCCGGGAAATCAGGACGACGCGCACAAGGAGCACCTGTACGCGACGGACAGCCATGGACCCGAACCTACGTGTCATCCCAGCCCTCATAGCAGTCCACCTGCTCTACAGTCACCGACGCAGACGCCGCAGAAGGTCAGAACAATACCCAGGGGCAAAGAGGGGGGCAGGGGCAGGACACATAACCCCCACCCAAGTCACAAATTACACATGCCCTGGACATACCTGACCTGCAGGACCTGGTCACCTCGAGGGGGTGGGGGCGTGTCCAGCAATGCAAGCGTCCGCCACAACGGAATTGGATGTTGACGCGAACTGGCAACACAACAATACCGGTACGTACCGTACCCAGGCCTTAAGAGCGTGGGTACGGGTCGTACCACGCCCACCACTACGTCACCCCAACACTGGCGGTACAGCCCGTACCCACGTTCTAAAGGCCTGGGTACGGGCCGTACCAGCATTGTTGGGGTGATGTAGGGGTATGCGTGGTACGACCCGTACCCACGCTCTGGATGGCTGGGTACGGTGCGTACCCCTACGGCACCCCATTGGGGGTCTGCACCGTACCCAGGCCTTCAGAGCGTTGGTACGGGCCGTACCGCCATTGTTGGGGTGGGCGTGGTACGACCCGTACCAACGCTCTGAAGGCCTGGGTACGGTGCAGACGCCCAATGGGGTGCCATAGGGGTACGCACCGTACCCAGCACTTCAGAGCGTGGGTACGGGTCGTACCACGCGTACCCCTACATCACCCCAACAATGCTGATACGGCCCGTACCCAGGCCTTTAGAACGTGGGTACGGGCCGTACCGCCATTGTTGGGGTGACGTAGTGGTGGGCGTGGTACCACCCGTACCCATGCTCTTAAGGCCTGGGTACGGTACGTACCCAAGCCTGCAAATCGTGGGTACGGGAATGTACGGAGCGTACCCCCACCCGTGTATGAATGGAGCGTACTCCCACCCGTGTATGAATGTAGCGAACCCACACCCCACCAGTGTATGTACGGAGCATACCCACACCCGTGTATGAATGGAGCGCACCCACACCGTGTATGAATGGAGCGTACCCACACCCCACCAGTGTATGTACGGAGTGTATCCCCACCCGTGTATGAATGGAGCGTACCCACACCCGTGTATGTCCCGACCGTACGTGGCCAGACATAGGAGGGGTGGGTGCAGAGTCCTCCCAGCAGTGCCCAGACATAGGAGGGGTGTGTGCAGAGTCCTCCCAGCAGTGCCCAGACATAGGAGGGGTGTGTGCCTATCACTCCCAGCAGTGCCCAGACACAGGAGGGGTGTGTGCCTATCACTCCCAGCAGTGCCCAGACACAGGAGGGGTGTGTGCAGAGTCCTCCCAGCAGTGCCCAGACATAGGAGGGGTGTGTGCAGAGTCCTCCCAGCAGTGCCCAGACACAGGAGGGGTGTGTGCAGAGTCCTCCCAGCAGTGCCCAGACATAGGAGGGGTGTGTGCCTATCACTCCCAGCAGTGCCCAGACACAGGAGGGGTGTGTGCAGAGTCCTCCCAGCAGTGCCCAGACACAGGAGGGGTGTGTGCCTATCACTCCCAGCAGTGCCCAGACATAGGAGGGGTGTGTGCCTATCACTCCCAGCAGTGCCCAGACACAGGAGGGGTGTGTGCAGAGTCCTCCCAGCAGTGCCCAGACATAGGAGGGGTGTGTGCAGAGTCCTCCCAGCAGTGCCCAGACACAGGAGGGGTGTGTGCCTATCACTCCCAGCAGTGCCCAGACATAGGAGGGGTGTGTGCCTATCACTCCCAGCAGTGCCCAGACACAGGAGGGGTGTGTGCAGAGTCCTCCCAGCAGTGCCCAGACATAGGAGGGGTGTGTGCAGAGTCCTCCCAGCAGTGCCCAGACACAGGAGGGGTGTGTGCCTATCACTCCCAGCAGTGCCCAGACACAGGAGGGGTGTGTGCAGAGTCCTCCCAGCAGTGCCCAGACACAGGAGGGGTGTGTGCCTATCACTCCCAGCAGTGCCCAGACATAGGAGGGGTGTGTGCCTATCACTCCCAGCAGTGCCCAGACACAGGAGGGGTGTGTGCAGAGTCCTCCCAGCAGTGCCCAGACATAGGAGGGGTGTGTGCAGAGTCCTCCCAGCAGTGCCCAGACACAGGAGGGGTGTGTGCAGAGTCCTCCCAGCAGTGCCCAGACATAGGAGGGATGTGTGCAGAGTCCTCCCAGCAGTGCCCAGACATAGGAGGGGTGGGTGCCTATCACTCCCAGCAGTGCCTAGACACAGGAGGGGTGTGTGCAGAGTCTTCCCAGCAGTGCCCAGACACAGGAGGGGTGTGTGCCTATCACTCCCAGCAGTGCCCAGACACAGGAGGGGTGTGTGCAGAGTCCTCCCAGCAGTGCCCAGACATAGGAGGGGTGTGTGCAGAGTCCTCCCAGCGGTGCCCAGACACAGGAGGGGTGTGTGCAGAGTCCTCCCAGCAGTGCCCAGACATAGGAGGGATGTGTGCAGAGTCCTCCCAGCAGTGCCCAGACACAGGAGGGGTGTGTGCAGAGTCCTCCCAGCAGTGCCCAGACATAGGAGGGGTGGGTGCCTATCACTCCCAGCAGTGCCCAGACACAGGAGGGGTGTGTGCAGAGTCCTCCCAGCAGTGCCCAGACATAGGAGGGGTGGGTGCCTATCACTCCCAGCAGTGCCCAGACACAGGAGGGGTGTGTGCAGAGTCCTCCCAGCAGTGCCCATGGAAAAAAAGGGTGCAGTACACACAGATACAATGCCCACAATAGTCAGTCAGGTGCTCAAAGACCCTGCAGAACACGTAACATGTGTGCGATGCTGGGAGTACACAAATGCATAGTGTGTAAAAGGGAACATGTCCACATGAAGTAACTTCAATATACTCCACACACATGTACAGTGACCACCAAGGAGGCCACAAATGATGCAGGTGGAGACATTGCCCAGCATGCATGGCCAAAGTAGAACGGATCCGTCATACACCAAGGATATGTAGACACAGCTCATCACAACATGACGCGCAACCAGAGGACCAGAGAACCATACTTAAAATCTTTGCCACCTTTTGCCATCTTGCCAACGCTACCGCCGTGAGGGGAACGGCTACTGTGGGGGTGCAAACGAGCTTGCCAGTAGTTCCGAAAACGCCGTGAGGGAAACGGCCAAAAACTACCTCACCCAGAAGCCCCGGTGCTGGGCGCTCGGCTGTGATGTCATCAGCCTGCGCCCAGACCATTTAAAAATCACGCAGGCACAACGCGGCGCGGGACGCGCAACCAGAGGACCAGAGAACCATACTTAAAATCTTTGCCACCTTTTGCCATCTTGCCAACGCTACCGCCGTGAGGGGAACGGCTACTGTGGGGGTGCACACGAGCTTGCCAGTAGTTCCGAAAACGCCGTGAGGGAAACGGCCAAAAACTACCTCACCCAGAAGCCCCGGTGCTGGGCGCTCGGCTGTGATGTCATCAGCCTGCGCCCAGACCATTTAAAAATCACGCAGGCACAACGCGGCGCGGGACGCGCGCGGGCAGCGCCCGGGCGAAGCCCGGGCCAAGGGCGGGCCCGTCCTTGCCCGTCTGTGCCCGTATGAGACCGGACCGGGCCTGCCATCGTGGCCCCACCTTACATCTTGCCTACTTTGATCGCAGTGAACGGACTAGAGCATCCCCGCAGGTATCATCTATCTTTTATTAGATAACACTGGACTCGGTGTATACTGTTTGACTCTCATTCAATTTATGTGACAGATCTCAAACGACGTAGTTACCGTATTGTCTGCCGATAGTAAAGCTTTAATAAGGTACTTTTGAGTATGGGCAAAAGGAAAGCACCGAGCTGTGAACCATCGGAGGGTATGGATATTAAGAAACCCAAGAAACAATCACTCCTAACATATTTGACTGGGGCCATGGGGGCAATAGAAAAACAAATTACCACAGTAGAACAAACGCTAGCAGCAGGCTCATTGACAATTAGAGAAGAAAGAGAGGAGGGTGGTCTATCTACTCTCATTCAAACCACCATCCCTGCTGTGAGGGCTGAGTCCGGAACAGCAAATAATGGTTGTGTACAACATAATATTAGTGACACTATAGTACACAACCATAGCGATATAATCATTTCACAACCAGATAAGGGGACAAAGGGGCCAAAAAAGGCTGAGAAACAGCCGGGGAAGTCCGGAAGGGGCACAAGGGAGTTAGGTAAATCAAGGACATATAAAGGAAAGGAGTCTACTACAAAGAAAAAACATCAAGACCCAGTTACCAGTTCTTTACAAACTCCTTCTACACCTCTAACAGTAGTAAACACTACTAAAGAACATATTAAGGGGCATGATCTGGTCAGCATCCTCTCATCTCTAAATAGTTTAGATTCTTTTGTGAGAGGAGCTGTTGAGGCAATCGGATCCAGATTAGATAGGATCGAAACACATGTGGCAAAACTTCTTTCCTGTAACGAAGACAAGAGTATTACATCCTCTAGCCCCAAGCCTAGTAGAGACGGCCTGACTAAAAACAGGAAGCTAGGCCAATCCCAACTCCATACTGATCTCACAGGCGAAACCTCTACTACTGTAATGAGCAACCAGATTAGGACTAAAGAGATCCAACAAAACCCAGCCCCTGAGCCCCATTCCGCCACTGACAAACATACCAGACCTGTCATCAACTCAATACCCTTAAAGGCACCATCCTCTATACATCTTGACCTTTCTCCAGCCTGTACTCCTTACACAGTGATCCTGGGCGATGTCCCTCATTTACGATATAGTGACCAGGAGACCTGTGAATCATTAAGGAACAAAGCACTATACTGGCTGGGGGAAAGAATGGGCGATACTCGCATATTATTTGAAGAATTCAAGATGATACATAGAATAGGATGGATGGGAAGATCCAGGAAAGCATTTACTGGCGACTGTTTGGTATTGACCTTTCGCTCTCCCTGGCTAGTCAAAATAATTTTGGGGTTAGCGGCCAAAAACACCCTTGAACCAGGAATCAAGATACTTCCCTTGGGCTTCTTTTATCGCCCTTCTCCCGAATTGATGAAATCAGCCCACCATCAGCTCACGCCAAACCAAATTTTTAACATCCCCACACATAATCGTTTCAGTGCACTTACCTCGTTAGAGGACCCAGATTGACTACCCCCAATAAAAATAATAAGAACAGGGATTCAGGCTGGGAATTCCGACACCAGCTTGTCCATTTCTCCTCATAGGGGCTCATCCGGGTCTGAGATCGAACCAGCAGTTAGAGTTAACTGTGCCCAGGGCCAAACACAGAATGGAGTAACGCAGTCGATTATTCCTGCTTCTCTCTATACCAGGGAGGATAACATGAATTCCATTATATCCAATTCTGATGTACCAGGGTTAGCCTCCCAGCCATATATAATATCCCGAGAAGGGGAAGGAGACATAAATATTACATATTGGAATATATGGGGCCTACATTCCAAAATGCATAATGATTTGTTTCTCGAATTTGTCCAGAATACGGATATACTTTGTCTCCAGGAGACTTGGTCGCAAAAAGTCATTAATATTAACGGCTTCAAACATTTCATACACCAGCCTCTCCTTCTATCCATGGAAGATCTAAGGGAGGCTTAAGTACTTATGTCTCCAATTTGATAACAGTGAAAAAATTCACATTTGAGACACCAAACCCTTACTATCAAATCCTCACCCTTACAATGGATAGGAACGACACCCTAACACTCGTGAATTTTTATAATAATATCCCTAAAGAGAATGAATTTGAAGTCATCAATCAACTTAGACAAGTGGTATATAAAATCCAGTTGGCTAACCCAGGAAATAATCAAATCATCTGGGGAGGGGACTTTAACGTTAATTTGTGCCCCAACAATAATAATTATACATGCGGTTTGAACGATGAGGAAAATCGTAACCTAACTCACTTTCCTCACAATATCCTTGGGAGTGCCCTGAACGAGACCATATTTATGCTGAACCTGAGCTTCGCAAACGAACTAGTATCTCCCCAAATTGCTTTTTCACCGACTTATATTGGGAAAGGGACAGGTTCAGTGATAGACTATATTCTGGTATCAAATACCCTTGGGAACAGGGTAAAGCATTTCATTACTCATAAGATTGCTATCAGCGATCATTTCCCACAAACTCTAATAATCACGAAGAATAATTCCATCTCCCTTAAAAAGTGTAAAAAGAATAAATCACACCACACCTATCCAAATCTTACTATGGATAGGATGAATGGCTACTCTTTGAAATGGGAATTAGTCGATCCAGACACCGTCACATATTCTGTAGTGGCTAATGCCCTACCGCATATCCTGTCTTCTCTGAATGAGACTTCATCGCCCTCGCTCATTCTTGAAAGTTTTAACCAAATCACTGCAACAATAAAAAGTTTCCTGTCCGCTGAGAGAAAAAAGGGTGTCCCTCAAAAACCAAGATGGTTTGATACTAATTGCACGAACGCTTACCGTACATTAAAAAAAGCGATACATAATAGGGATAGAGATGGTTTAGCAGTGCAACAGGCAAGGAAATTATATAACCAAGCTCTTGTGACCAGGAAAAAGTCAATGAAAATTTCCTTGTGGGAAGATCTACACAGGGCTAGCAACCAGAATGATAGTAAGGCATTCTGGAGAGTAATTAGGTCTCCATTCCTTCTCGCCGATAACTCTCCCTCTATAGAGATTGCGATAGATGAGGCACAATGGGTGAGCCATTATAGAAAACTTTTCGGCCTTCAAGAGTCGACAGACATTACAGCCTCGTTACCACCATCTGCATACGTACATAATATCTCTTTCCCTATAGAGATATCCTTCTCACTTGATGAAGTTCTGAATGCATTAAAAGAAAGCAAAGGTTCCAAGGCCCCAGGTCCTGACGGGGTCCCTGTAGATATATATAAACATAAAACAGATCTCTGGGCCCCAATTTTGACTCGCGTCCTTAACGCAACCTCTTCACAGGGCCTTATTAATAGTTGGTCAGAATCCATTATGGTCCCTATTTTTAAAAAGGGCAACAGACAGGATCCTTCCTGCTACAGACCAATTTCACTCCTAGATTCACTAGGCAAAGTAGCAGGAAGGATTCTCCTCACAAGGTTACAAACTTGGGCTACAGAAAAGAACGTACTGTCCGATTTACAGTTCGGCTTTAGGGAAGGACTGGGGACAATAGACCAGGGGCTTAACCTGGCTATTTTGCTGGATAAATACACGAGGGCGAAAAGAGGGAAAGTTTATTTAGCGTTTGTCGATCTCTCTTCGGCCTTCGATTGCGTTTCTCATGGGAAACTATGGCACACCTTAAAAGAAATGCAAGTAGAAGATTCACTAATAGACTTCTTGAAGGCTCTATATAGTAATGCGACAGCCCGAGTCCGATTTGGTAGAGCTGGTGAATGCACCTCTTCATTTAAAGTTCTTAGAGGGGTAAGACAGGGCTGCGTCTTGGCTCCATTCCTTTTTACACTATACACTAACGGCCTTGAGAAGGCCCTATTGAAAGGAAGCCAGGACGTTCCTCAGGTCCAACAAGATCAGGCCCCTAGACGCATACCAGCACTGCTATACGCGGACGACGCTGTTATTTTAGCCAGGACCCCCCTAGCCCTACAGCAGGCATTGGATTTGTACAACAAATATATGCAAGATATTGACCTAAATATCAATGCCTCAAAAACCTTCGTGATGAAATGTGGGAAAGGTAGCAAAAGGAGCAAAGATATCTATTTAAATGGGAGCAAATTGGCTACCACATCCACTTACTCATATCTGGGAATCCTCATTAATGACAAGGGCCTATGGGGCCAAGCAATCACATCAAGAAAACTTCTTTTTGTTAGAGCTACAACTGCCCTTGTTAATTTTGCCCAAAAACTAGGAAGAAGACCGCCCCTGGAATTGATAAAAATATATAAGGCAAAATGTATGAGTGTAGCAACATATGGGGCAGGGATATGGGGCCATCGGAATGTCTATGAACTGCAAAAAGTGGAAAACGCTTTCCTTAGATACCTATTGGCGGTTCCGGCTTCCACGTCCACCTACGTCTGCCATGCTGAGCTTGGAGTTTCTTACTTCACGGATATTATAAAAATCCAACCCCCAATTCTCTGGCATCGTATTTGGAAGTCAGAGTCAAACTGCCTCAACCAGGCAGTTCTTCAGGATGCTCTCAAATTGGATCATTGCCTCGACATAAAATGGATCAAATACGTGAAGGATTTTATGATAGAAATTGGCAATCCTGAATATTTTAATAATCCTCCTTCCATGTTAGCTATCGCAAGGAAAGATTTTAAGAAACGCTGCATGAATCACATGGAGAGCCTGAGATTTGCGAGTGAAGCCACAAAACTGTCCGTCTGCCACAATCTCATGATATCAACTTCATTTGGCATGCAATCGTACTTACAAAAATCCGATAAAAGTTACGATCGATTTGTTCTCACTCGCTTTCGATTGAACATTTTTCATAGGCTAGTGACATTTCCAACTGTTAATAATTGGACAAATGAATTACCACATTGCCCATGTGATTCTGTTTCTGTGCAATCAACTATCCATGCCATTTTATTTTGTAAATTTTATGAAGAATTGAGAAGGAAATGGATAAAACCAATACTCAAAATATGGGGTATTCGCCAATGTCGCCCAGCATTTTTGGCCCTTCAATGTCTTGATAATTATTGCGTAAATTACAATATTATCGCCTTTTTAAAAAGTTTGATTAAATGCAGAAATAATATTGATTTAGGTTCATCGTGATTAGAAAAAATCGTAGAACGCCATACAAACGACACCAAACGCTGTTTTGGATTTATCCCCCAAAGCATCATAATAATGCAGTAGGGGGCGTCTGTTTCTTCTTTTTTTGTCCAAAAGCCGCAACCTAATTTCACTGCTCCAGTAAAATGAATGCTAAATATGGGACTAATGTTTCATATTTTTATTACTGTTATCACCCACCCATCATTTTAATTGCCTATTTTTTAAAATGTAATGTTGTCCTTCCACGTCTGTTTGCTGTTATATTTTGCACTAATACTAATTAGAGCCATGTAAATGAGCTTTTGCTGGTATATGTTCTGTAAATATATTTTTATAAATTGTCTGTTTTTAAATGTTTAAAATGATTTGTTAAATTGTATATGCTTTTATGGATAGAAATTAACTTTCCGAATAAAGCTTATTCTGATCTGATCTGATCATCACAACATTTAGGAAACACCCTGCAGGGAAGATGTCAGGGTCCACAGAGGAAGGGACACACCTTGGGACAATGTCACCATGCAGTAAGAGCATACATGAACAAAGTTATTTGGCAAATACCTTGTGATGGCACACAGATACCAGGGTCCATCCCATGAGCAGCACACCACTACATTTGCCAGGCACCTAACACATTATCCCCACCCCAAACATGGAGCAGCACCACCAACAGCAATACCAGAAAAGCAGTAGTGTGCAAAGGGAAAAAACATAGCTTTATTCAGCATAAAAAAACGAGTTGTAATTAAAAGTAGAATATGTACAAGGCCCATAGGGCAGTCCATAGTCCAATTCCTGGTGGGGGACACATAGGGACGCGTGTCCCCTAGCTTGCCTGCACAGTTCATACCTCCTTTGCTTCCACGGGGGGGAGGCATCATGTGGGGGGGAAGGACCAGGCACCGCAGGGACAGGAGGGGCAAGGGTAGGTGTTGTGGGTGCAGGGACGGAGGACTCTACCACAGGGGGTGGGGCAGCACCAAAGGTGGAGGTCAGAATGGCGCTGCACACAGTTGCAAGGTCCCCCAGCGTCTCCCCTGCACCTGAAGGAACCACAGGCCCCAAGGAGGGGGGGGGGTCGGAGGGATGGGTCGCAGCGCTACTGGGGGAGGGTGTGGACAGGGGGGGGCACTCAACCACCCTGACCGGGGACTCCTTTGACCGCTTGCGGGGTGGTGTCACTTTGGGGCTCAGGGACAGAGCGGCCATGAAGGAGTCTTTGGTGGAATCCTGGCCAGGAGAGCTGAGGGGAGTGGATTTGGAGGTAGTGGGTTGTGATGAATGTGGACTCCCACTGTGGCTGCGTGTCTTCCGTTTGCCCCCCGGCCCAGTGGGTGTACCTACTTCACCCTGTGTGTGCATGTGCGCTTGGCCTTCCCTGGTGGTGTGGTGCCTGTGTCTGGTGGGGTGCGTGCATGGCTACGTCTGGGTGTGCTTTGGACAGGCATGGGAGTGGGAAGTGTGGATGGTGCAGGGGTAGGGGGGGGACGTAGCGCTGCAGGAGACCCACTGCTGCAGTCAGTGTCGAGTCAATGGACCTCAGCAACTGGCGTTGGTCAGACTGCGCAGCTGAGATGCCCTCCATGTATGCCTCCATCTGGGTGAGCACTCGTGTGTGGCCATGGAGGACATTGAGCATCGCAGTCTGACCAACCTGCAACTGGCGCAGGATGTCCACAGACTCGGCATTGGCGGCAGCAGTGGAGACAGGGGCAGGGGGTGCGGTGCCTGGCAAGAAGGAGACACGTGGTGACCTAGCACGGCGGGAAGGGACCAGAGCAAGTAGGAGGCCGGTGATGGGAATCGAGGGGGCGGGTAGAGATCGAGTGCTGCTGTCAGCCTCCGCCCCCTCTGGGAGATCAGCCTCGGACCCGTCAGCGTCATAGTCGGTGGTGTTACTGGACAGGTCCTCCGCCTCACTCCCCTCGGCCTCCGTGCCACTCGATGCGCCAGACAAGACAGCACTGCTGCCACTGGTGCCTGCTCCCTCCTCACGGTCCGTGCCAGTGTCTCCCTCGGAGTCCCCCGACGATGCTGTGGGCAAGGTGAAGAGACAGGAAATGATCAGACACCTGCATACATATGTCACATGAGTCAAATCGACATAGGTCACAGTGCATAGCCTGAAAAGCAACATGAGTAACATCTACAACACAAGGTACATCTGTAGGCCCTGCAACACCCAGCTGGTTGACCCACCATGCCACAGAGAAACAATGGAGAGCATGACCCAACAGCAAATTACTTGTTATCAAATAGGACAGAGGAGCCAGGCTCTGGGGACAATTGTGCACAGCATCTGTACCACACAGCGTTGACAAAAAAGGGATGAACAGGAACCATGGCTATTAACTTTTTGCACATGCTGCAAAGCCAATACATTAAAACATGCACAACATGACTGGGTCACTGTACCTTGAGTGTATGTCCAGACAAACATCACACACAGGCCAGACCTAGCAGGGAGACTTCAGATTTGGACATGTAGGCCTTGCCCGCACAAAGCACCCCCTACCTGAGACAATGTGATTGTGACAGAGGAAGTACTTACACCTCTTACTCTGGGATAAAAACACATGGCCTGCACTAAATCCTGATTGTACACAAACTACCCCTGGTGCGCCTGTCCACATATATCATTGACAATCAACCATCATCAGATTGTTGTTCCAAGACACACAGGCACTGCCCACTGTGAGTATGCACAAGCAAAATTGGGTCACACTGTACAGTGGACACATGTAGCACAGTTTACGTCAATACAGATGAGGCCAGGGTACAATGCCACAGAGCCCAACCTATGCCCAAGACACAGAAAATGTCCACATAGTTGGATGACACACATGATACCTAGGAAAAGGTGTCCCAGGGCACGGTAGTGGCCACACACCTCCATGGTCCTGGATGGATATGACTGCAACTGAAGCAACCGTCCCTGCACTATGCATGAATCCCACTCATGGACATCATGTCAGAGGGCACAACATTGGACATGCATGCTGGAAGGCAGTACACTTTAAAGACACACTCCTATGTTGGGACTCAGCATCAGTGCCAACTGACATGGACCCCACAATGACTGAACTGGCCAGGGCACAGCCAAGGTCCCAAAACCTGTTACACTCCACCCCCACACATGATGCTGCAAGCATTGGGCACTTGGATTGACTGCCAGCCTAGATTACCTTGTGCAAGAGTGACTACACACAGACCAGGGAACACATGGCAAGGAGGGGAAGGGAGGAAGAACAGCACCGGTTTACTTTGGGGAACTGGTTATGCACTGCACATGTAAACCCTGGCAGTGTATCCATGCAACTGCGCACTTCCAAAAGCTGGTGACACACAACAAACACACATGTACCTACCCCCTTCCTGCTGCTGCTTCTCCTGTAAGCGCCTTTCCAAGTCGGGGAAGACCACCACCAGCACACGCTTCTGGATGTGGGTCAGACGCCGGCGCCCACGGTTCTTCCGGCTCTCAGGTGAGTCCCCCAGCAGGACCCGTGCAATCCTCCTCGTCCAGCACCGGATATCTTGCCAGCGTTTCCTCACCTGGGCTAGGCGCCGCTTCCGACCCTCCGTATTCCTCACAGCACTGACGGCTTGCTTCCATATCTCCCCCTTGGTATGGACGCCTACCTGTGAGGATGCAAAAGTGAGAATACTTTAATTCACCTGAGCAATGACACAGAGACACACATATTAACAAATTGTCTTCTTTGAACAGGCCATGGTATGCAGGCAACTCATTGCACATTTGTCATAGGGACATAATCCACTGTGGAAGGCAAAATGCACTACGTGGCATTGAAGGTACACAGGTGGCATGAGGGGTGCCACACAATCAATGATCCTGGATCACACTGTGCATCACAAGCTACACAAGGATTATGTCCAACACCTCAAAGCAGTCACATGTCCCAGCCCACTGACGCTACCTCAGCAGAGTACACAGACACACACAGGCACAGGACAATCACCTGCCATTGCCAACTGCGGGTACAAACCTCACTCTGCCCATGTGCCACTAGACTGGGGGGTGTCACAGGTGTGGGGCTGGCTCAGCACGGCAGTCACACAGCACTGCTCCCTGCTCACATCACATGGGCAGGGTATATCCATCCCTCATGCAGCTGGTGTGCAACATTCCCCATATGCACTCACCCACATGACACGGGACTTACACACACACCAATGTCCAGGGGACGAACACATCATTTGGACACTCACAGCACAAGTACACTAAACAAACACACATCTATGGGTACTGTCACCTGTCACACTGGGGGGACCACAGAATCACATCAGGACTGTAGCAACAACATTCCCAGGAGGAGTAGTCAGGCAGAATGTGGCATGCACCATGCATTGATTGTCACAGTAAGCACAATGCAAGTGAGGAGTGCACACTGGAACCACAGCATGCTCTGCATGGGAGACATGAGGCCTTCTTCACCCTGTGACCCACTCCAAACAACATTGCATGTCTGTCACACAGGGACACAATGCCAGAAGTCACAGTCACAAAAAAGGGGCACAGTCTAAGCTAGTGGAGTCTGCACTCACCTGCTCCCCTGGTCGACCATACAGCATGGTGTACTGTGGGAGGATCACATCCACCAACGCCATATTCTCCTCCATGGTGAATGGCTGGGCAATCTCCACAGACCTGGACATGGTGCCAGAGGAATCACGAGCAGCAGCAGTGTTGTGGAATGAAAGGATGTGCAGGCAAGTGCTCTCTCATGGGACCTGGCTGCCTTATATCTGCCTTGCTGGCCTGTTTCATTCACAGGAGTACAGAGTGATTGGTCAGTCACATTAGCATCCTACGTTTCCTCCAATCCCTGTAAACCTACCCCAGTGAGTGGCTTTGCATGGTTTAAAAATTGAGCATGATGTCAAGTCAACAACCACTTTGCAACAAAGTATATTGTTTCCAACCGACTTTTGCTGGCCACCTGATGCAATAATTCAAACTTTAAACTGGGTCTCCATGACAACCAGCATGCATTTAGGCCCTAGGGCACCCCAAATGCAGTGATACGGACCGTACACGCTTGTGTAGGGTCCCTATCACTATGGGAGTGCTGGCGTATGCGTACGCCACTGTGATACGGACCGTACACGCGTGTGTAGGGTCCCTATCACTATGGGAGTGCTGGCGTATGCGTACGCCACAGTGATATGGACCGTACACGCGTGTGTAGGGTCCCTATCAGTATGGGAGTGCTAACGTATGCGTACGCCACTGTGATACGGACCGTACACGCGTGTGTAGGGTCCCTATCACTATGGGAGTGCTGGCGTATGCGTACGCCACAGTGATACGGACCGCACACGCGTGTGTAGGGTCGGTCCGTATCACTATGGCGTACGCATACTCCAGCACTCCCATAGTGATAGGGACCCTACACACGCGTGTACGGTCCGTATCACCATGGCATACGCATACGCCAGCACTCCCATACTGATACAGACCCTACACATGCATGTACGGTCCGTATCACCGTGGCGTACGCATACGCCAGCACTCCCATACTGATACAGACCCTACACACACGTGTACGGTCCGTATCACTGTGGCGTACGCATACGCCAGCACTCCCATAGTGATAGGGACCCTACACTCGCGTGTACGGTCCGTATCACTGTGGCGTACGCATTCGCCAGCACTCCCATAGTGATAGGGACCCTACACACGCGTGTACGGTCCGTATCACAATGCCGTACGCATACGCCAGCACTCCCATAGTGATAGGGACCCTACACACGCGTGTATGGTCCGTATCACTGTGGCGTACACATACGCCAGCACTCCCATACTGATAGGGACCCTACACACGCCCTCAGAGCGTATGTACGGTGCGTTTCACACCTGACAGTGGTGACTGGCGGCACACAGAAAGGAATTGAGCTGTCATACTTGGCCAAGGCTGGACATCAAGGCATTGTCTGTGCAGTACTGCATGTGTCGGGCACAGGTGGGTCAGGCTGTGATGTGGCACTATACTCCTGAGGTGTGAAGCTAATTAAAGTATGATGAGCTGTGTACACATGTCATGTGTGATGGTGCCCTATGTGACACACATCCCCTTCACTCCTTTGACATGTGTGCATGTAGTACAGACTTGGTGAGCCATGCATCACTGGCATGGCACAGTCACCGACACCCGCAAATGTCCCCTGATGCCAGGTACATGGAATATTACCCCTGACAAGTGAATGCCCGCGTTGCACGCTGTAACTATGTCATGTGTGTGTCATGTGTTCCCATAGGTTTGCTTAAGGTGTTTGGTCAAATGCATCTGCAGTTGCTGCAACCAACATGTGTCTGTGTGTAGATGGGCATGGCACACTGTTACGCACACCAGCACACATGTGTCATCCGACGTAAGGTGTGTATGTATGCATCGACACGGAGTTTCAAAACAAGGACATATCTGCATACTCTCAATGTATGTGTGATCAGTCTTGACATGTAATCCTTCATGGCAAGGTGTGTGGTCTGTCCTTTTTCTATGACATGTGACCTGTGCCTCTAGTGTTCCGCAACCTCTCTGTACAATAAACATCCTTCTTCTGCACATATTTGGATGTCTGTAACTCCTGTAATGCGTCTGCCTGCTCACTTACACTGGCCCACAGCTAGTTTCATGGCATGGCATATTGAGGTTGAGAATCAACGTTTGTAGCTGGCTCTTGGTAGGAGTGTCACCTGCCTGGCATACGTGTCCAGGGCATATTGCACAGACCTGACTCTGTATGTAGCATATGTGTATTGCCTGTTGAGCATATGCTCAGTACATTGACATTGGTGGTGTACTGTACTCACTCTTCGTTGTCCCTTCTAATTCACTGCAGGGCTCCGCCTCTCCCTCGACCAATTCCGGACTTGGCTGACCTGAGGGAACATGACTGTATACGCCGCTACCGCTTCCCCCAACGTTTGATTGAGGACTTGACAACACGGCTGGCACCACACCTCCAACCGCTACACAGGTATCCAACTGCACTGACACCCAAGATGACGGTGATGGCAGCCCTACATTTCTTTGCCACGGGTACCTTTCAACATACCATTGCCCATGTCGGTGGCATGTCCCAAACCATGTTCAGCATGATTTTTTAGAGGCCATGTTGGATCACCTGGATGAGTTCATAAAATTCCCAACTCCTGAGCAGTTGACAGGTATCAAGCGTGAGTTCTATGCCCTGGGAGGGATGCCCCATGTCATTGGGTCCATAGATGGAACACATGTGGCTTTGGTACCACCACAGGCACAGGAGGTAGCGTATAGGAACAGCAAGCATTACCACTCCATTAATGCCCTTGTGGTGTGTCTTGCCAACATGGTGATTTCACATGTCTGTGCTCGTTTTCCAGGATGAGCACACGATGCCTACATCATGAGGGGTAGCAGGGTGCCTGAAATGATGCTGCAGCTGCGCAATGAACGAGTATGTATTGTTGGTGGGTATACTCTGGCAGTCCTGTATTTAACGTCATCTTCCTGTCTTACTGCTTCTCCTGACCCACTGTTGTCCATGATGTTTCCATGTAGGGCACGCTGGCTATCCCAACATGCCATGGCTGATCACGCCTCTCCGCAACCCCAGCACGGCTGCCGAACACCGCTACAACAACGCCCATGGGCGGACCAGGCGAGTGATAGAGAGGACGTCTGGCCTCCTGAAGAGCCGATTCCGTTGCTTCCACAAGACCGGTGGCGCACTCCCATATGCACCGGTAAAGGTCTGCAAGATCTTCCTCGTGTGCTGCATGCTGCACAACATGGCAGTGGAGAAAGCTGTGCCACTCATCCTGGATCCAGATGAGCAGGACCATCCACCCGTGGAGGATGAAGGGCTTGGTCACGAGGCAAGTGATGTGGAGGAGGAAGAGGCGGTAGAGGACATCCGGAGTCGGCTCATACGCAACTTCTTTGCTTAGTGGTGAGTTCCAGTGTCTGAGTGTGCACGCATTGGGCCGTGTGTGGCATTGTGTTGCAATGTGTGTGTTTATCTGCATGTCTGCCAAGTGAGTCAGAGGTGTGTTTGGATGTGTCACTCGAGTGATGGTGCAATAGAAGAATGTTTTTCCAGAGTCATCATTGTCACCTAGCATGTTGACAACCTTATACGTGTCGAGTACATGCACATGCATGCGGATGTGCTTCTTTTGGCTGACTTCTGGTGTGTCTCTCATCCACAGGTACGTGCGCATGCTGTCTGCTGGTGGCATTGTTGTGCTCCTGCTATTCCTCATGAACACAGCAACATGTGCTGAATCAGCGTTACATGCACGGACAAGTTTGAAAATCTCCTTCGGGTAAGGGATGCAGCACGGCTTTTTGGGAGTGGTATTTGTTTTGAATGTGTGTGCACTGCTCCTGTTCATGTTTGGATACTTTACATACATGTAGAATCACCATGGGGCACATGACATGGAGATAAATTCACCTGAATTGATGGTCAGACTTGGTGACAGTCATCTGTAATGGGATTGTGGATTGTGATGAAGCCATCAATGTGTGTAACACTGCCCTCGGAAACATACGGGTTGCACCGGGTTGACATGGTGTGTGAATTCCCCATTAGGGGCTCAATGGTGTATAGCAGCCTCTCCTTGAGCAGCAGGGGGTGTTTAGCTGTAACCCGTCACTTGTGTGCCAGTGCTATGGATTTCCAGCATCTGTGGTGCAAAGGGGGGTGCCAGTGTTGGTCCCACGTGTTCATCCACATGACCTGTGTATGTGTTGACAGAGTTGCATTAGCATTCTGACACACATGACTAATAAAGGTGTCCCTCTGCCTCCAAGGTGCCTCATCTCTGTCAATGGTGGTCTGTTGCCACTGTGCATGCGGCATGTCTGGCATTGTTCTCAGAGATGTTGCATATGAGTCTATGTGTAGAGTAGCAAGATGCAAGCTGTTTGTCAGAGATGAGATTCTGTATTGTGCATGATGTCCATGGCTGTGTAGGTATTGTGGCATGTCAGTCTCCACGACGGCCACTGTGCTGCATGTGAATCCATTGTGTGTGTGTGTGCCATGTTGAACCAGACATTCCTTCCTTGACATACACCTTTTGCATAGTTCCTTCCTGAGATCCTTGTCTTTGTGTGCTACTTGTGGCATTGTTTTCTTGACATGGCGCATGCTGCTGCAGGCCCGCCAGCAAGGGCACCCAGTGTCCACGCAAATGAGCTGATGTTCATCATGGATTGCTTGCTGACATGTGCTATGCTGATCAGCAGCATCTGTGCCTCATGCGGAAGCACACTCTGCATTATGCACAAGATCCCCAGTTCCATCAACCTCAAGACAAGAGGGAGACAATCCCCCAGGTCAACTACGACATCCGTGTCTAATCCTACCCTGCACTCTACGGACATGTGCATTAGAAATCCCATGATACTTGTCCACATCCAGGGTGCATCTGCACAGCTCTGGTACTACATCCGGCGACCAGGCCACATCAACGTCCAACAGAGATGGGGGGAGTGGATCACTGCCAGCTGCAGGATGACCTTCTCAATCCATGCACACACTCAGGATGCAGCCCACAACCACAACACAACCTTGTGGCACTGTGATCCAACACCCAATTGTGCCATCTCCATGCATCCAACCTTGGCCGGCCCACCATTCTCCACATCCACCTGACTCAAGCATGCAGGACATTATTCTGCCACGTTTCTACACATACCTGGGACTCCCACCCCAGGACACTCCACATGATCCCTGACCTCTGCGCATGACTGTTGCTCTTCTAAATAGGTCTGTAGGCACAGTTGTGCGGGCACCCCCTCAGCTGGTTGGGCACATCACGGGTGAGTATGGTGCTCCATGTCTGTCTTGGATGATACATTGTGACCCATGTGTGTCCTGTGCCAGACTCAGACCCCAGGGTATGGATGGTTGGAGTTACTACTGAAATCAGGCATGGTTTGACTTTACAACACACACATGTAGTGGAATAATGCTAAATGACGGCATCATCTGGTGATTGTGAAGATTTTTGTTTGTGGTGGGGCACGTGTTTGGGGGATGACAAGAGGTGCTTGGCGGGAGTGTAGAATCCAAAGTTCACAGGGGGAGTTGGTATCCTTGCCATTGAAAGTCATCAGAGTCTATGCCACAGTCTTTCTCTACATTGGTCAGACAGTGACCAGCAAGGCCATGTGGAAGAGAATGTCATTTGCTGATGTGCTGCTGTTGGGCCAGAGGGCCAGGTGCCAGGCCAGGTGACCTGGGAGATGTTGATGTTCCGCTGACTCTCACAGTCTTTTGCGTGGACGACCCACCCTCCTGCAGGGACCCTCAGAAGCAGGACGTGACGATGCTTGTGATACTCCATCGGATGAATCCTCCTCCTCCTGATCCCTCCCTGTGGGTGGTAATGTTCTTCACCTGGTGGCACAGGGAGGGTTGCCCATGTTTTCGGCAATCCGACGGAGTACACGGGTCATTTCCGTTTGCACCGCCACGAGCTCAGCCTGTCTTGCCTCCATTCGTCCTTGGTGTCGCTGTTGACAGGCATGTTGCTCGGCCTGCAGGGTCTTCATCTCCTCGAGGGTCCCCTTGATGTCTGTGAGGGTGGGCGCAATCTGGACCATGCCCCTGGCGTCACGCCGGTATGAGTCGAGGATGTTGCTGATGTGTGACATTACCGGTTCCTGAGCCAACTGGTCAGGTTCGCGCCTCCGCCGTCCTCCACTCCCACCACCCCTGCCCACTTGTGCCTGGCCTGCCGTTGTGGGCACATCGGGTCTCCGGGACCCCTGAGGGATGGCATTTGCGGTGTCGCCTGCCTCCTCCTGGGTGCCCGGAGAACCTTGTCCCTCTTGGACAGACTGGCTGTGTTGTTGTGTGCGGGCAGAGCTCCTGGGTGTCTCCTGGGATGTGGCAGGAATGGGGGTGGTGGTTGGCACAGTTGTACCTGACGCAGGTGCTGCAGGTGGTTGGACACCAGAGCGGCTAGGTTGGTCTGGGTCATCCACGGAGTGGTGAGAGTCATCGCTGCCGGTGGGGTCCTCTTCACGCAGAGCCTGGTCCTGTGAGTCTTCCCCCCCAGTGTTGGGGGGAGATCGACGACGTTGACCTGTGTGTGAGAGAGACAGTGTTAATTGTGTTACATGCGACATCCATGTTTCATTCATTTTTTAGTTGGCACAGTTCCTCTGGGTGGTTTGATTTGGCTAGCATTCCTCTCACAGTGCACTTGTGCATGGGTATGTCCCTTGGCCACAGCTTTCGACACTTTTCCTATGTGTGACACAATCTTAGTTGATGCATCTTTGGGGAACGCAGTCAGCAGTGTAGTGAGCGGGCGTAGCAAGCCATGCAGAGCCGCCTTACGTGTTGCACTGTACATGGCCAAATGGTGTTTTTTCCATGCTATTTGAGAATGCAGGTAGGTAAATTAACCATTTGTGACAGGGTTCTGACAAACACAGTGGGTGGGTATACTGGGTGTAAGGCTATGTTTGTGCCTGCAGCACGGATGTACTCGTGCACAGATTGACACATGGCCCAGTGTTTATCAAAGGTTGAAGGGGGGGTTCACGCACTGCCAAACCTTGTCTACATGCACACAGTCTACCTGCTGACGAGCGGACATGGCCACACCACCCAAGGGTTATTTGCTCACCCTCTGTCTCCCTTTCTCCCTCCCTCTGTCAGCTTCCTCCCACTGTCCCTCTCCCTCTGTCTCCCTTTCTCACTCCCTCTGTCAGCCTCCTCCCTCTGTCCGTCTCCCTTTCTCCCTCCCTCTGTCAGCCTCCTCCCACTGTCCGTCTCCCTCTGTCTCCCTTTCTCCCTCCCTCTGTCAGCCTCCTCCCACTGTCCATCTCCCTCTGTCTCCCTTTCTCCCTCCCTCTGTCAGTCTCCTCCCTCTGTCCGTCTCCCTTTCTCCCTCCCTCTGTCAGCCTCCTCCCTCTGTCCGTCTCCCTTTCTCCCTCCCCCTGTCAGCCTCCTCCCACTGTCCCTCTCCCTCTGTCTCCCTTTCTCACTCCCTCTGTCAGCCTCCTCCCTCTGTCCGTCTCCCTTTCTCCCTCCCTCTGTCAGCCTCATCCCTCTGTCCGTCTCCCTTTCTCCCTCCCTCTGTCAGCCTCCTCCCACTGTCCATCTCCCTCTGTCTCCCTTTCTCCCTCCCTCTGTCAGCCTCCTCCCTCCCTCTGTCTGTCTCCCTGTGTCCACCTCTGTCTCTGTCCCTCTCTCTGCCCCTCTCCCTCCCTCTGTGTGTCACCCTCTGTCACCTCAACCCAGCTTCCTGGGCACACACAGTTTGCAGGTCTTTCAAAGGCCATTGGGTTGTTCATGTGGGTTTGTTTCTTCTCTGCGGGCACCCATTGGGCGGAGTGTCTGAGTCTGCGCTGCTGCTGTGGCGGTGTGTGCTGACACTCTTTCAGAGTGATGCGTCTTCATTAGCTGCTGTTATATGCAAATTGTGCCTTCATACCCATGTCGTCTTGCAACACGGCCACCATTAGCAGGCAAAACAGTACTGTGTGGGGACACGCTGTTTGTATGGCTGTGCCCTAAGCCATATGGGCTGAGGACATTGTTGTGTGCTTCAGAGTTGCTCTATGTTAGTTTTGAGGCCCACCCTCCTGGCATCGGGGACATCCTGTCTTGTGTTGGTGTTTTGTGTGGCCTGTGACTTGGCATGGCCTTGCTTGGGGCATGGGGCATGGATGCGCTAGTGGCATGTGTGTGTTTTTGGAGTGTGGTTTTGCACGGTGCAGGCTTTGGGGGGGTTGCGTGCATGATTGGTATTTTGGTTGTGTATGGCGTTCCCCCCCATGTGAGGTGAGTTGTTTGTGTACTCACCAGGCTCTTGGACTCCTTCTACTCCGTGTACTCCCACCGGCAGCAGCGTGGCCATCATCTTCTCCTCCCAGGGATGGTAGTGTACCGGTCTGCGGGGCGGCCCTCCTCCAGTGATGTTGGCCTGGTTGTGCTCATCCGTCATTTTGCGGCGGACCGTCCTCCGCAGATCGTACCACCTGGCTTGGCACTCATGCCTGGTCCTTCTGGTGGACCCAACAGCATTCACAGAATTGACTATCCTCTCCCACATGGCAGATTTTTCGGATATGCTGGTCCGTCTGACCAATGTTCCAAAGAGCTGTGGCTCGACTCTGACGATTTCGTCGACAAGGACCTCCAGCTCCTCCTCTGTGAACTTTGGATTCTTGTTAGTGGGCATGGTGTGGGGTGTGGGTGTGGATGGTTGTGGGGGTGTGGGTGTGGATGGTTGTGGGTGTGTGAGTGTGGTTGTGATGAGGGGGTGTTTGTGATGGTGGTTGTGTGAAGGAGTGCAAGTGTAAGGTGTATTGATGTATGTAGTATGGTGCAGTGCGTTGTCTCTGTGGTCTGGCAGTAGGGGATCTGTTGCAAAGGATCATGGTTTGTGTGTGCTGGGCCTTTGTATTGGTCCATTTGTGGGTGTGGCTGTGTTTGAACTTTGGGTGGGTGTGTTATAAGGAGTGGTAGTGGTTTGGGCCTCTGTTTAGCTGTTTGTCAGTTGCAGGTCAGTGTATAGGATGTATTTGGGCTTGTTGGATATGTTTTGTGGTGTTGTGTGCTTTGAATTGACTCTCCTTGTGTTTTTTTGGTTTGTCCTGGTTCAGTACGAGTGTTTTTTGCGTCTGTACGGTGCGTACATGGGCCATGTTGTTGTACAGTGCTGTCCTTTGCTATGGCTTAGTACGACTCGTACATGCGCGATGTTGGGTGAGGGTGCTGGTGTGTGGGCCTGGGGTAGGGTGCGTACACACACGGGCAGGGTGTTGGTCCGCACCGTACATCGGTGGTGGTGTTTCGCACCATACATACAGGGGGGGCTGGGTGTAGGGTCTGTACATACACTGGTGGGGTGTGGATACGGTCCGTACATACACGGGTGGGGGTACGCTCCATACATACACGGGTGGGGAGTTGGTACGCTCCATGCATACACGGGTGGGGGTACGGTCCGTACATACACGGGTGGGGGTATGGTCCGTACATCCACGGGTGGGGGTATGGTCCGTACATACACTGGTGGGGTGTGGGTACGGTCCGTACATACACGGGTAGGGGTACGGTCCGTACATACACGGGTGGGGGTACGGTCCGTACATACACTGGTGGGGTGTGGGTACGGTCCGTACATACACGGGTGGGGAGTTGGTACGCTCCATGCATACACGGGTGGGGGTACGGTCCGTACATACACGGGTGGGGTTACGGTCCGTAGATACACAGGTGGGGTTTCGGTCCGTACATACACTGATGGGGTGTGGGTACGGTCCATACATACACGGGTGGGGGTACGGTCCGTACATACACGGGTGGGGAGTTGGTACGCTCCATGCATACACGGCTGGGGGTAAGCTCCATACATACACTGGTGGGGGTTCGGCGCGTACATCCGCGGCCGAGGGGTGTTTTGCGCGTACATGCGGGGGATGGGGGGGTTTGGCGCGTACATACGAGGGCTGAGGGGGAGTTCTGCGCATACATACGGGGTCTGGGGTGGGGTGTTCGGCGCGTATGCGGGCACATGTCTCCATGGTTGCTATAGGAGTTCGGTCCGTACGGTGTTTTCTCCATCCAGTTGTAAAATCGAAAGGACGGGAGTGATCGTACTTGCGCGGTCGGACTTCATTTTTCTGATTCGTACGGTAAATCGTCTGGGGATGTGTCGGACATATTTTCCGACCCGAGGACGTGTGGGGAAATTTTCCCAATGCGATTCGTATGGACTTTTTCCCATGCGAATCGTACTTAGCAGTTTGTACGCTACTTGTACGATTTGTACGGTAAAAAATCCGGATACGATTCGTACGGGGAAAATTTTTCCAGGATCGGAATCGGCCCCTTAGTGTGTATTTTCAGTTGTAAAAGCAGAGAGTAACAGTAGCCTTATGTTCTTTTTAGTATAAAAATCCGTCACTCATGAGATACTGCAAATACTCAAAGAAACGAGAGGTCCCTCTGATGAGACAAGCTGTGCGACTACAAACCAACAATATCTCCTGTGTGCCTTGTGTCAAAGCCTTATCCTTCTCCTCCTCTCTTCGCAGTCATGAGTGCAGTCATGGATATGTTTGTCGCTGTTAACTGGGAAGGAGAATTGTGAATTCCGCATTGTTCCTTCAGACAACATTTGGATCTAATAGTTAGTGGTGACTTCAGTGGCGTCACTAGGGTTGGTGTCACCCGGTGCGGGTAACTCATGGTGTCACCGGCTCACGACTTACCGCATGGACCTCTTCCGCTCCGAGTCCGCCAGTGGACACAGTTGGCAAATAACAGGACCATACAGAATCCTTAGTAACGTCTGTATGTGTAGGTCCTATATTTACAAAATGTGCCTGTTAACAACAGTGTGATAATGACTCATTAATCAGGTTGTACAGTGGGCTACCTGCTAGTCAACAGTTTATTGGAATTTATAATATCATAGGTAGGGTACTTTGTACTGGTGTGGTGTTCCCACTATCCAGCAACACGATATATCAGTGGTTGAAGTGGGGAAAAAAAGTAGGGGAACTGTGGGCGGAGAATCAGACGGCGGGAATAACCCAAAGATTGGATCAGTGGACGGAGCCAGAGGTGTGGCCAGAATGCGCAAACATCCCAATTTTTTGTTTTTGTTTGGTTTCACTGCCCAGTTTTATCAACCAATGGATACACATGATTATTTAAGGTTACAATGAGTTATTGACAGTAAAATGAATTCACAAAGTGAGATATGCTTCTAATCACAGAATGTCCCCAAATACGATAAAATGTGGAAGCACAAGCCATTTGTCTCCGAGCCATGGAGTTTCTGTCATCTGCACTTCTCCCTTTTCCAAAACAGCAGTTCAAACATGAATGGCTAAAAATCCTAGTTTGCAAATGTTTTCTAAATAATAATGGCTCTGCCATATTTGCCTTATAATGCAAGATCTGCAGCATGATCTGACCATTTAAACTAATAAATTGTTTGTAGCTCAAACGTATCAAAAGTTAATAAAAAATGTGATGTGTTGCTGCGGAGTAGATGACAGTTAATAGCTCACTGATCTATGTTAGGATTTTAACTTATAAACTGCAAGTAACAAAAGGATCTCTCTGACAAGAGCAGTAGCCCACTGGCCTATTTACATTATGTGCACTTTGTGATCTGCATGGTACATGTTCTTTGCAGCAGGTACATTAACCCTCTAAGCTACCTTTCTATGAGTCAAACCTTCCATTAGACAAAATTCCAATCTCTCTCTAGAAAGAACATTAATCATCAGAGTCATCATGACATTTTTATTGTTACCGAAAATTGCTGGAGGCCAGGAAGGAGGCAGCAAGCGCTTTTAAAACCATAATATACTTGCAAAAATGATGCCTCCACCTAAAGTCAGCACCTGGTGCGGTCACACCGGTTGCACCGCCCTAGAGCTGGCCCTTCTCAAAGGTCCTGTGATCTCAGTGACAGGGTCACTGTTATTCTAGGGTGTGCTGCTTCATAGGCCTGCCCGCAAGACTGGAGGTGAACTTCAGTATGAATAGTGGTGGACAAGCCTTGAAGGTTAACCTACACTTGTCATGCTAGGGTCCACCTGCTGGTGCTACGACACCGGGGCTTCTAATGTCTTGCAAAGCCTTCTAAGGTCTAGCATAAGATAGTGCTCTCATAGGAGAGTGGTTTGGCGGACTGGTTATTAAGGCTGAACCTGGTTCCCCAGTTCCAAATTCAGCAGCTCTGGCCATAGTGCCACATCCTCTCCCCCACTGAACACCATACTGCCCCACTGAGAAAAACTCAGACTGCCTTCAACTACAACCCAATTGTTGCCAGCTATAAACACCTGGATGCGCCTCAATTTAAATTACACACTGGGCAAGAGCATATGCGGCCTACAAAAAAAAAGTGACAGCATCCTGGAAAAAGCAAACAATCATAGGGAATGCAAAATTATGCAAACCAGGTGAAATGTAAGCAGGAACAGCATGGTTACCTTAACGCTTTTACACTCACTGTTCAGAAATCATTGAGTGCTTTTGCCTGAAAAGTTAAGGACATGACAACAGGGCCCTGAATGGACCCATTTCAATGTCCATTGCTTATATCCTTACAAAACGTAAGTAGTATGGTAAAAAAAAGACAACATCCTTAGATGCAGAGCAGCAGTACAAATTTTGTTTTGCAATCCTCACATTGCAATACCTCCAGGATTGGTGCACTAGTTCCAAGCCCAGGGAAAACAAAGACAACAAAAATAGCGCTTCACTGGCAAACTCTGTAAAAGTGGCGCTAATGTGTTTGGGTGTGAATAAAATCAATCTGGCCAGTTTACTACCACTATGTCTTACTTTATTTAGTTATTTTCACATTTTTAAACTTTTATTCCCGATGCTGCACTTTGGAATTAAATGTCAGAAAAATACGACATTAATTTCCAGCAAAAGTGATTTTCTTTTTTGGATCCATTTCACAGGGGAGCAAATAAAAGAAAGAAGATGAAAGAGAGTGAGAACCCCGTCTTGCAGTCACTGTTTTCAGTAAGAGAAGAACTGCTGCGCTAGCAGGCGAGAGGCCTCAGCATGTACACAGAGCTGCTGTGCCTGAAAGTCGTCTTCACATGCCTCCCGACAGCTCAAAAGATGGACCCACAACTCGTAGAAGACGAAATCAGTGATCAGAGGCAGGCAACCTCGCTCCGCACTGCCTCCGCCCTCCGCCCTGCTCCAGAAGTCACAAAAGTCACTCACTCACAACAACACACAGTACAGGCAGCACAACCGCTTGACCACCACCCATGATCATTAATCAATTGGTGCCGGAGAAACTCATCTGCTGTGTTGGTGGCAGACAGGGGGGGCTACGTCGGCGGCTAACCTAGGAATAAAATAAAATTATGGCGGCCCAGAAACCGGTGGTCAGGACAGTGCCTCTGCTCCTCGTCACTTGTGTTGCTGCTGCAGGCCAGTCACGCGCACTTTTAGGGCCCAATGCGCATGCGGGAATTACATCAGCCGCCTGCACCCGGGCCTAGAGAGGCGTGCAGACGTGGCGGAGGAGGAGACAGTGGGCACTGCGCACAAGCACCTCCTCCTCCTGAAAGGTTAGGTTGCTCTGCACACACCGGCCCTGTTGGTGTCACCCCATGTGAAGGTGTCACCCGGTGAGGTCCACACCCCCGCACGCCCATAGTGACGCCGCTGGGTGACTATGATCTGACAATGAATTATTGTGGATCATAGATTAATGTATTTGGTGCTAAGTGAAATGCTCGAAAATGTGTGTGAAATGTTGGAGTTGGAGAGGATGACAGACAGAAAGTAAACGAATCCTGTATCTAGTATGACTTTTCTCCAAAACTTAATAACCTAGGGCATGTCTGACTATTAAATATGTAACTGTATAAATGTAATTATTATTTATTCCGTATACTTTACCATAGGGAGCCCTCCAACCCCACTCTGGAGTCTCCCTAAAAAATAAAAAAGTTATTTAACTAAAATAAAATAGTAGAAATGTTTCTATGTTACATTTTCATGCAAATCAAATTAATATATTTATTTTAAATGTAGAACAAAATAATAATAATGCTGTATCACTAAGCTTACAGTACTTTATAAATTCAAAAATGCTTGTTAAAATATTTTATAATTAAAAAAATAAATGTGTTATTTTTAATTCGTTTATTTATAGTTTTAACCTCTTCAAATAAGTTAATTTAATGTAAAAAAATTTCGTATACGGTTTTTATTTTACATCCCGATCTCCGTTATCTTCTATGGGAGTATGCTGCAGTACCAGTCATTTGCTATGTGTGGTAACTTACCACTGTTTTGGGCCCATTTTTGGCTGTGGTAACTTTAAAAGTGAAATCATTTGTTATTTATTTTTTAAATTTCATACATTTTTCTTACTTTTCCCTGTCCTTTATCAAAGGGAGACCCCACAGTTGTAAAGTGTATGGAAACTGTAAAAACAAATGTAATTAAAAAATAAATTTTATAAGTATTTGTATGTTAAATATTATTGTAAATTTACTTTATATGTAAACAAAATAGAAAATAGGATGGAGCACTATTAAATTAATTTTGAATTCAAACTGTAATTAATGGAATTATATTAATATAAATAAAAAATATTTTTGAGAGTTTAAATTAGAAAATAATTTCCCACCTGAACAAAATAAATATGTTTTTATTGTGCATTAGTAATTATTAAAAGTGATTATAGTATTAATTAAAATTAATCTAATTATTTTTAATAAATGTAATGTAACATTATGTTTACACTAAGAATAAGTTATTAAATATTGCAAAACAAAATAATATATATGCACTGTTTTTATACATATTTGGTAATGTTAGTTTATGTTTATTTACATTTTCAACTACTTGAAATGCTCTAATTTAATGTAACATTATTTCCTTTGGGGTTTTAAATTCTTACCTCCATTATTTCCAATGGAAGGGTGTTGCAGAACCACTGATTGGTCAAGTGTAGGGCTGGACTTAATGCAAAAGTGTAAGGTACAAAGGGGGAACGTTTCTACAAAAGTGAAGTTTTATAAAAACACATTTCAAAAATATATTTTTAATTTGTAAAAAAAACCATGAAATTATATTAAAAATAAAGAAATTGGTTTTACTCCTTTCTGTGCATTACTTCCAATAATTAAGAATGCACATTAACTATTATTTTTTGACTTTAGGTGAGAATGTATTTTTTATATTTAAACTTCAGAAAAATAAATTGAATTAAAGGTAATATATTTCCATTATTTTAACATTTTAGTTCAAAATTTGCCTAATAGTCCTACAGCATTTTTATTATTTTGTTCAACATTTAGAGTAAATATTTTAAATGATTTAACATCAATATTTAATATAAAAATAGCTTTACTATTTATTTTCAAGATTTTTAAAATTTTCCTTATACTTTGCCAGAAGGAGACTCCGCATTAGGGTGGAGATCTCTACATGGTAAAGTAAAGCTGCCAGCAAAGATCACAGAGTTCTAACTATAGAGTTCAGATACCTTGCAGTATGTGCCTGCACTGGGAAACATGCTGCTCGAGAAGCTATTTTTCAATCGTTCGCTTTTTGTGCCAAAGGCAGTATATACAGTTATAGAATCAAATACCAGGCGATGGAGGTGGGGGGCTTGATGAGGAGGAATTTTCACTGGAAGTCTATTGCCTGAGGACTCCACAGGACTCTATATCAACTATCTGGTGCTTGTGAGCCAATCTGGATTCTGCAGCAACCACAGAACCAAGACCACCATCCTAGCCTCCACGGACAACATCCGCACACTCTCCTTGACCAAGGCCACACGGCTGCCCTCATCCTACTAGACCTCTCTGCAGCCTTCAACACCATCTCCCATTGCACACTAACCGGTAGACTCCACGACGCTGGCAGACAGGGAACCGCCCTAGACTGGATCCGTTTCTTCCACACCGGCTGAACTCAAAGAATCAGACTCCCGCTCTTCCTCTCCGATCCCACAGAGATCAGCTGCGGAGTACCCCAAGGATCCTCACTCAGCCCCACTCTCTTCAACATCTACATGGCCCACCTCACCTCCATCGTCAGAAAAGACTGAGCATAGTATCCCATGCCGATGATTCCCAGCTCATCCTCTCCCTTACCAAGGAACCCGACATCACTAGACACTGTTTCCAGGAAGGAATGAAAGACGTCGCATCCGGGCAGTTCTTGTCCTCGGTTACACCCCCTCTACATGGGACAACACCTGGTGGCCCACAACCTTTAGCAACCCTGCCACGGACCACGCTCGCAACCTCTGCATCATACTTGACTCCTCCCTCACCATGAACTGACAGGCCAACACCATATCTTCCAGGTGCTTCAATACCCTCTGCATTCTACGCAAGATTTTCAAATGGATCCCCTCCCAAATCCAGAAAGACAGTCACCCATGCACTTATAACCAGCAGACTAGACTACGGGAATGCCCTCCACGCTGGAATCAACAAATCTCTACACCCCAAGCTCCAGACTATCCAGAACAGCGCAGCCAGACTCGTCCTCGGAATCCCACAACAAGACCACATCACCCAAAACCTATGAGATGTGCACTGGCTCCCTGTCAAAAAGAGAGTGACCTTCAAGCTGCTCACTCACGCCTACAAATCCTTCCACAACACTGGACCACAATACCTCAACGAAAGACTCTCCTTCTACACACCGAAGAGAAACCTCCACTCCGCCAACCTGAAACTGGCTGAAATCCCACGCATCCACAGAGCCAAAACAAGAGGAAGAGCCTTCTCCTACATCGCGGCCAAGACTTGGAACAAACTCCCCCTCAGCATCAGACAAACATCCCACACTGCAAGCATTTAGGAAAGGCTTCAGGACCAGGCTCTTCGTATAAGACAGAGCTGCTCAAACCCCTCCCCCCCCAGCTCCTTGAGACTCAACTGGTGAGTAGTGCACTTCACAAATCCGTGATTGATTGATTGATTGCTCCACGCATGTTAAGCTCACTTGTCACTAAGTAATGAAAACAGCGTTGGAAAGTAAATCAGAAAAAAATGATTTTGTACCGATTTACATCACAACACGGCGTAAAATCTTTATAAAACTCCACCTCTGTCTATCATGAAGTGGCGAATCTCAAGGACAGATTTACCTTCCTGGGAAATGCACAAAGGACTGCTTTTTTAAATCAATATGCCTCCCACGTTTGGTGTGTTTGGTTTTTGAAGAGACCTTGTTTCCATGTGGGACAACATAGTTCCATCCTGAGCTTCCTTTCAGAATTAGCTGGAGTGGGGAAAGCTGTTTGAACAGTAAATACTTCAACATCTGCTATTTCAGCAGGCCCTGTGGTTATGGTGGACAAAGCAGTCATATAAGACCTTTAGTATGTTAACTGGTGAAAGGAATTAAACCTTATAATATGCTGAGACTCCAGTACTTGAAGCTCTGGGATGTCAACTGAGTTTGACATCTTTTCTCCAACTGGCTGGCCAATGATGATCTGTAAAGAAAACTATTGTTTGCAAAGCTCACCAAGGTACTGCACTAGATTTTATGCAAGAGAGTGGCATATTTACAAGCCCTTAAAGTGGCTTAACACTGCCTTGTAAATAAGGCCCCCTTTGACACTATGCTTAGCGTGAAAGGGGAGGGAAATGGGTGTTGCTGTGGGCGTTCCACCGCAACACCCATTGATTCTGATGCTGCCCCCCTATTTACAAGGGAGGCGTAAATAGGAGGCAGTGCCAGAATTAAGACCAGGGAAAACCTGGTCTTACCCTAGTGCAACAAAGAGACATTTTTCATTTCTCCTAGTTTTTGCTGTTTTCAAGTGTGCTGCGTTGTGCAGCACACATGAAAACAGCAAAAGGCTGTTTATGTACAGGAAGGTCCCCCTTAAGCAGAACACATAGAAGTTACAAAACAGCATTTAAAGATTTTTTATGTGCAGCCCCCCACCCTGAGCCCTAAAATGGTCCCCAGCCCAAAAAGCGAACCCAGCCCCATGCACTGAGCCATAAAACGATCCAGAGCCCAAAAAATTACCCCACCCTGGCCCATCACTGAGCCCTAAACGCCCCCATCCCAAAAAATGACCCCGAGCCCAGCCCCCCACCCTGAACCCTAAAATGGCACCCAGCACTGAAAACTGCCCCTTCCCCCGCCCAGAGCCCTGAAATTACCCCCGAGCCCTACTTACCAAGCTGTGTCCCGGTTCTTCCTCTCCCATTCCTTTATGTTCCTCTCTCCACCCATCCGGTCTTTGCAACTAGACTGCTGACTGCCTTAACCACGCATATGTGTGGCTATGGCATATGTTTGGTTAAGGCTAGGGGTGTTCCACTTGCATGAAAATGGCATGCATGGCTTGGACCGCGTGGTTAATGCTGTTTTCCCTTAATAACGCCAACAGTTTCTCAATTGAATTAAACCTGCCCATGACTACATTTTTTGGGGCAAAAGTAACGTGATTATAACGAAAGCAGGGACATATTTACAAGCCCCCATCGCCATAGGAAAGTCACTTTTAGTGACGTTCCTGGGGCGATATGTTCTTTGGCTTTTTTACAAGGCAGCGTTAAGCCACTTAAGGTGGCTTAACGCTGCCTTGTAAATAAGACACCCTTTCACGCTACACTTAGTGTGAAAGGGGTGGGCAATGGGTGTTGTGGTCCACCGCAACACCTATTGATTTTGGAGGGAAGAGGTGTGGCGCCGAGGCCAGGGCGACTGAAGCTGGAACTCTGGGGCACACGGTTGGAACCCCGGCACCGGCGGCAGGTCAGAGCAGCACCTTGTGACTCTTGGCAATAGCTCGCTTAATCTTCTTGATGGCCCCCAGCGCCGGGATGCTTTCGGGTAGCTGTTCACGCTTTATAAATACTGGATTTACATTTTGAAGCTGCCCCTATTTACAAGGAGGCAGCCCCAAATTTATGACCAGGGTAAATCTGGTCTTAAACAGGTGAAACGAGGAGAAATGCTTTATTTTGCATGGTCTTGCCCTTTCCGTGTGTGCTGCATTGTGCAGCACACATAGAAACAGAAAAAGTCCTTTGATTGTTTATGTGCAGTAAGGTGACCCTTCCTGCATATAAACAATCTTTTTAAAAAAAAGACATTTTGTACCTTCTATGTGTGCTACATGTAGCAGCACACATAGAAGTAACAATACGCCATTTAAAGATTGTTGATGTGCAGGAAGGGAGACCTTCCTGCACATAAACAATCGTCCCCTCAACGCAGACACCCTTGCACTATGGTGCAAGGGTGCCCGCGTTGGCTCTAGGCTTGGCGCCAATGCAGGGGTAAAAGCAGGGCTTCACCATATTGTTGTAAATATGGTGCATCCCTGCATTTCAGGAGTGGTGGGGCGTGGCGTTTAGCCTTGGAGGTTAACACCACTCTCCGCCACTTCTCTAGTAAATATGCCCCAAAATTCCCTCCTTTGCTATTCCTCAACTCTCTTTTAATTTTCCCATATCTGTGTTTCCCTACTGTCTCTTTTCACTATCTCCTGCCAGTGATCCACCATTGTTTCACTTTATTCTTTCAATTCAATTTTAATTTTTCAATATACATGACCGGGTGATCACGAGCGGGTGAATATAACGCATTCGCATCCAGTGATTGAGATTCGCACCCAATGAGTGAGACTTTGATTCCTCGTGTAACGAGTAACATTTTACTCCAAGAAGAGACATCTAAACTCAGTGAGTAAGACTGTGCTCCTGGGCATGAGATGCAAACCAAATTTTAAAAACACTTTGCCCAAAAATGTGATATCCACATCAAATGAGGAAGGCGATTTAATCCAAGTAAGTGAGTGGTGGTCTAAGAATTTAACCTAATTATTTTGCTTCTGAAAATCTGCTCCAGGGGCAAACAGGCACATGCATCATCATAGGGTTTTGCGATTCCTTAATAGCGATTATTAAGGAATCGCAATTAAGGAATAGCAAAACCCCATGCATGTAGGAATCGCTAAAGAAATAGCGATTCCCACAAATTCCTTAATTGCGACTAGCAAATTGCGAGTCGCAATTAAGGAATGTCTTCCCATTCATTCCTATGGGCCTCCAGGCCCATAGGAATGAATTAGAGATTGCGGGAGCAATTTGCGAGTACCAGTAGGTACTCGCAAATTGCTCCCGCAATTTCGATGGTGCAAGGGTGTCAAAATGACACCCTATTGCACCCATGTATGTTCACTCTGCACAAATGTTGCATACACACATGCTCTAAGGGCATGTGTGTGGGCAACATGAAACTTATTAAAATGCAAATAAGTGCATTTTTCTAAGTTTTCGCAAATTACCATGAGGTCCAGCCTCATGGTAATTTGCTCACGCTAATAGCGAAATCACTATTTTGGAAACTGTAATGCATTGCATTTAAGGAATCTCAATTAGGGATTCCTTAAATGCAATTGCTATTTAAGAAATCACAATAATTTGCGATTTCTTAAATTGCGAGTGGCAAATTGTTTCATGCATCGCAAAAGCTATTTTTGCGATCGCAAACGGCCGATTTTTGCGATTCGCGCCGTTTGCGATCGCAAATTGCTTTGATGCATGTGCCTGATAGATTCACACACAAGTGAGACTCGTGTGCAGTTTTTAGAGACTGTGCCTGAAGGAGTGGGACTTGCACCAAACCAGTCAGAAGGTACACCAAGAAGTGACAATTACAATAAGACATTGCGAAAAGACACGATATTCACCTTCAATGAGTGAGAATGTGTTTCAAGGGGTAAGACTCACACTTGTCTCTTTCTGGTATGGGTTTGTTCCTTGTTTCATAGGGAACTGATACATTAACACCAAGAGCTTAATGAAAGAGAATATTTATTGGACTACTTTATGTCACAATGAATGCAGCCCTGTGCCATTCTAACTACCCTGCAGGAAATACAACATCCTGTTACCTTATCTATCTGTAATGCATGGAAATGCAAGGGATCAGCCAGACATCAGCCATTATAATCCTCTTTACAAGTTGTGGGACAATCGCGATAGAAGGGAGTTTGCGGCCAAATCAGGATTGAGCGATTAGTGGGAAACATGTTGCATGCTCCTACCACACATCTGCACACATTGGCGAAGTGTGAATGGGGAAAGTGTCCAGAATGACCGAAAAACGGTGTTAAAGGCGCTCAGACACAGACTTGTGAGGCTGTCGCTCATTCAGAGGACTGAACTCTTGATCAGTGGAGTGGCCACTGCACTCCACAGTATCAGTCATTTACGACAGGATGAATGCCCACAGGGTGACGTGGAAACAGATTTCAGGACCAGGCAAAAAGATTACTCTGGACTTTTGGTTTTGTAGTTTTTATTTGCAAAGTTGTGTACAAAAACGCTTATATCAAAATACAGCACACACAATATTACAACTGACACATTGTCTTACAGCCATACATTGTCTTTGATGCCAAAGTAGAATCCAGAGAAGCCTCGTTCAACATCACCTACTTATTTGCTCCAGAAAGAGCAAATAAACATAAGTGTTAAGATACTACTGCTGTTTTAAATCAGATATTTTCCATATAACCTCTAGAAGGGTATATTTGGTAAAATGCTAAACTAAGTAAATATGAAGTAAAATTGTATTCGTTTGTTCTCTACAAGATGAGGATTGCACGGTCATCTCAATTTAACAGAATCTTTTACAAATACAAATTCAATGAAGTCCTTCTACTTTGCAAAGAATTAAATTTACTCCACTTTTACACAGTAAAACCTTTGACCAAAGAGACCGTCTTCTTCCATGAGAGTGTTTGATCTAATGCCGGTGCCTGGTTAATATTTGCTGGCCGGAGGTTTGTGGAAGCAGAGCTGAACCATAAATCCTTCCAACAAATATTCCTACAAGTACATATAAATATAAATGTAGATATAAATACAATATCAAAATAAAATTCACCTTCAATAATTTAAATATAAATATAATGCATTTACAAGCAAGTGCTAGAACTAGAAAAAGTTCCTTAACTCTTTAGAAAGTACTCTGGACCTGATTCATTTTGGGTATTGTGATTGTATTGCAGATGGTGGGTAGGCGTGCTGACAAGTAGCGTGATGCAGATTGCGTACGGTAGCGCCTGCTATGACGCCCTGATGTGTTTTACTTACTTTCCTTCTCTGTGTGCTCAGTGTCTCTCCCTTGGGTTTTCTAAGCCACCAGGGTAGAGAGGAGGTTGTTGACTACTGTGGGCCTGTTGAGCTCAGCAGCAGGATTTGTAGGTGAAAGGTCACTCTCTTCAGGTGAACTCCCTGTGTTCCATGTCAGCGATCACTCAGTTCAGAACAGTATTGATCCTCTTGGTCAAAGTCTGCGCAGGTGACGTGGCAATGTCAATTTCAGGGTTAGACATAACTAAATGATGAACAACAGATTGTTTACGTGAGAATAGTCCAATCTGTGTGGGGTGGAAGACTTTTTATGCAAGGCGGTGTAAGAGGGAAAAAGAAGTCATGGGATTGCTGGTCATTGTTTGATTCCCAGAAGAACGCATTCACAGCAAATGTTGTGTTTGCAGCCCACATGCACTATGCGTGTCTCTTGATTGCCAGCCTCATTAGGTTAATGCAGTGGCTGGTGTGGGTCATGGCAGAGTTGTGCCGCCATACCTTTGGCTAAGTTGAGGATTATTGTTCTCATTTCTTTTAAGTCTTGTCGAGGGTCATGCTCAATTTTCTTGCATAAGTGAGCAGGTTTCCTCAAGATGCTTGTCCATATGTAGGCTGCCAGTTCGATAGGCGTCATTTTCAGAGGCCCATAAAACACATCCAGTGGCGAATAAATATTCTCATAGATGGGCACCTCACTGATGAACCTTGGGTTATTTTAGATCAAGGTTTTCCAAAAATTGTAACCAAGTCAGTGAGAAGGGCCACATGGGATTGAGGTGAGATTTACCTAACAGAGCAAAGTGTTAGCATCACTGAACTCTATTAAATAGGGCAACAGTAGCACCTTTTAATTACAGTGCTTAAATGCAGCGAAAAGGATAGAAGCGCTATAGAAGAGACAAGTTAGTATTAGTGCCAGCTCACCTTGAGCATGGCCACATCGCCGGAAGGATGCAGATAGATGAGAAACACTTGAAAGGAGGCATGGAATACCTGAAGGTGCACAGTTTGTATAAAATAATCTATGGAAAGAAGGTGCAAGTACTTCAGAATACCTCAGGGGAATCAATGCAACACATCAGATGAGCCCATCCGACAAGTAGTGAGCACTATCCAAGCAAAGATGCAGGTAGGGCCTGAGACAGCACTCCAGAGTAAGGGACAAAGCATATGTGTTTGTCAGGGGCCAATGCCTACTTCAAATATACAGATACAAAGATAAAAGGAAACCTTGGGATACTTTGAGAATGGTGGCCCTTGTATTCCATACAAACCTGTCTAGAGAATAAGCAAACCAGTAAGAGGACTGTGTGATTAACACTTCTGTATGGATCAATTAGAATGACCCTACGAGGCAGCAAAAATGAGCCTTAACGAAGATGCAGTGAGATACCGTTCTTCCCGGAGTGCCGGTGAATCTATACAGCGCCTTTGTCACTAACCCTCTATACTCGATCAGGTGACATCATAAAAGAATGAAATCTGCACCATTTCTGGTGACCTCATTAAGTTGTGTGTTATACAAACACAAGTGGACTGAATTCTCTGAGCAAAAATATGAACTGTCTCGCTCTAAGAAAGACATTATTAGAAAGCATAAATATCTAAATTAAGAAAATGTAGAAATTTTAAGCATTCGCTTTTTTGGTATCATGGCGGGAAGATGATATTGTTCTCCATAACACATATTTTTATAGCAATATTACACGCTGCACCGTGTTTGTTCTCTGCTGTAGTCACAAATATGGACTATCAATCCATTTTTTTCTTTTTTTGATAAAAATATATATAAACAGCACTGTGTTCAGTAGAACTGAACTTAAATCCATTGTCGTTCAATGTGGAGACTGAACCGTGAAAAATGAGAATTTGTATTTCCTTTAGGAACTGGGATAATCAGATCCAAATGCGATGTCCATACTCTGGAGTTCTTTCAGAGGGTTTTCTTCTAGAAAAATGTGAGAATCGTATTTTTCATCCACAGAGTCTACTATTTCCAGGGGCTCGTTGTTCCGTAGAAGTAGGAAGTGCGACAGAGGGAGAAAGCACTTTCCTACGCAGAGCCACCTCTCTCTGTCCTTGGCCAGCGAGACGGCTATGCCATGCTTCTTGGAGGTGTAGACGTTGTATCCATCAGGCTGTATCTTCTCTTCGAACGAGCAGTCATCTGCTGAGTAGCCGTCCTACAAGGAAAGAAGACAATGTTACTGTAGATGCCACCTACCAAACACTCTGGCTGATACCTAAACACTCACTTCTACGTTTCAGGACTGTTCTTGTGTCTCTCAGGTTTATCCCTAAGATACTTGGTGAAAACAAGGCATTATGTCATAATGTGGCTACAATGTTACTACTTTGGTTCACATTGAAAGGATTTAACAATGCCAAACTTGAGATCTGAGGTGTAACTATTTGGGCAGGTTCTGTTGATGTTTGCCTGGCTAAAGTCAAAAGGCTTCTTTCTTTGGTATTATTTCGAGTTTTGAGCTCTTGAGTGCAGCATTACCCAGGGATATTCCACATTTAGCCCCCTCTTTAATGGCCCCGGACGACCGCGCATGCTCATTTGCGTGAAGAAGTTACCGTCCAGCAAGAAGAGGGAGCCCCGGGACGCCGCACTGAAGGTAAGGTGGTTTATTTACCTTTAACCTTCTTCAAATTATTTTAAAATGAGGGCGGGCGGGAGGCGGGTGGCGGGCAGCTCTGCTTCGCTGCGGCGTGTGCGTAGCGCTGCCTGCTACGCCTACTTCGTAAACGGCGAAGCAGGCAGCGCTACGTGCACTCCATAGGCGAAGCGGAGCACGAAGCCCAGGGTTAATCAAGACTAGAAAACTTCGGTATAAGACAACCCCGACATTCACAGTGGTGTTGATGGGCTCCTGAGAAATACTGTGGGCCCTGGCACTGGTTGTTGATGCAAAAAGGGTCTTTGAAGTGCCTTTCTAAAACACTTAGGCCCAGGTTTACTAACACTTTATGCTCAGTTTTCAACACAAAAGGAGAAGTATTGTATTAGGATTTACTTTCCTAAAACTCGAAAGTAGCCCTAAAGTAATGAAAAGTACTTTGCTCGACTTTGCTTCTTGGGGGGGATATCAAGAGCGGTTCATGGACGATCCCATGCAGCCACGCATGGATTTTGATGTAAAGTCCTACCTACTAACATTAGTAGACAAGGATTTGCATTAAAAAAAAGATACCTCCTTGAGTCAGGCGTAACATCGGAGAAAAGATTTATTTTCTTCAGTCTTTCCACATTTGCATGTGGGCTGTACCCCAAAGCACTCATACTAACTTAGAGAAGCATTAAATCATGTCTAGGAATAGCATTCTGTACTGAAAGGGTACCCTCCTGGTACAAAACATATGTTAGACATCACACACATACCCCCATTGCACTTGAATCAAGCGTGGGTGCTGGCAGAAGGCAGCCAAAGCTGCCCCAGGGCAGGGGGGAAGAGAAACAGCGCTCCATGGAGCATATTAACAAGCCAGGCGAAAACTGCCGCTAAAACGGCGATAATGGGCTTGATAATATGCTCTATGGAATTCCAATTGAAGCCCATGTTAGACGTCCTTCACATCTAACATGGGCTTCAATTGGAATTCCACGGAGCATATTATCAAGCCCATTATCGCCGTTTTTGCGGCAGTTTTGTGCCGCTAAAGCGGCGATAATTTTATCGCCTGGCTTGTTAATATGCCCGCATGTTGGCGGATATGACGCTGTTCTGCTCTGTGACAGCGCAGAGCAGGGCAGCAACTTTGGGTTCTGCGTTGCGTCCCTTTCGTGTACATTTGGCCTTTAGAACTGATCGTCAGCACCTGAACTGAATACCTTTAAAAACATCTAGCTCCCTGTGTCCTGGTTCCAGTTATGAGCGCCTTGAAGCACTCGGGTCAGTGGAATGCGCTACACTGCAGTACAGGTTATGGTTACTTTACGGCTTCCTTGAGTGCGATCGAAGCAGGTGCCCAGGATCGCACGCGCACTGTGTGGCAGAGCAAGGATTTGACCGAGAATGAGTGCCTGTCCTGCTATTCACCCCAGCACTGCTATCACGAGACTGTCATTGAAAAGCCAAAGCAATAACCACACACCGCTTGTACAAGGCGGTGAGCGGTGGCGGCCACACGGTAATGGCTTTATGGCCCCCGTGCCTGCTGTTGAATCCCCTTCCAGCTGCAGTGTTATTTTTGGCTCAGCCAGGGCAGGTGAATGAACTTCAGGTTAGTGCAGGCGAAATGCTGATTATGTCTAGCGAGGGCCTTTGATGATAAAAGAAAAACCTGCTCAGGAAACCCCGCCCCTGGATGACAACAGGTCCAACTCGCCGTGGCTTTTTAAAGTGCCCGTGTCACACGCCATGAGCGAGTTAAAAGGATCTCCCCCACTTCAGGGGCACCCTCAAGCTCCCGCTTTAAAGTAAAACAGGGGCAGGGGCTTGGAATATGCCCCTCTCTGGTTTCTTTTATGAAAGGTTTAGTCGGTGAAAAGAACCCCCAACAACCAGTGCTCTGACACAGGTGTTTACCTGTCAGAAGCAGGGTTTGGTGTTTGTGTGCAGAGTTTCCACACACAAATAACCCCACCACTCAACAGGCCTCACTCCTTGACCCTTTTCAGAAGAAAAGGATAACTACATTCCAGAAGACAGCTTGGCCGTAGCAGGATAGCAGGGGCCTCTGACGTCCCTAGTGCAGCAGGTGCAGTGGCACCGTAGGCCGGAGGTGTGAGGTGTCCACTGCTCCTATTATGGCTATCAAGTACTACCCATGCTGGGGGCAGGAACGGCCATTTTCCTAGCTCACATTAAGGCCCGTGGCACCTTTGCTATTCCACTTAGTATGGCTAAGACCTGCCCCTGCATCCACCATAATATAGCCGTTCATTCATTTTGCTACATACAATTGGGCATTTATGGCGCCAAGGAGCCGAGGGGAAAACCTAATTTTGATTTTAAATGTGATGTTTTTTCAGAACATAATATAAAATTTGCCAGAGTTAAACTCAAATTCAGAAATTGTAATAATACAATGATTTGCTATTTTGGGCCATATGTATGAAGCCAATTTGCGATCGCCAAAGCTGAAATTCGCAGAATTTCAGCATTCGCGATCGCAAATTAGCAGTGTGCAATGTAGCACACAAATCCCCCTTGCAAAATAAGCAATCGCAAACTTTGCGATTCCCTATTTTGCATTTGAATTTAAGGAATATCAAATTGCGATTCCTTAAATGCAATGTAAAAAGCACAAAAGACAGTGCGATTTGGCCTTAAGGAATCGCAATTTACCACCAACTTCAAGTTGGTGGTAAATTGCGATTACACTTAAAAATGCGCTTTTTTGCATTTTTTAAAGTGCCATGTGGCGCACATACATGTCCTTAGGGCATGTATGTGTGCCACATGTGCACACATGCACATTTCAGAGGTGCAATAAGGTGTCCTTTTGGCACCCTTACAACCTTGAAATTGCATTCCCAATTTGCGATTCTCTAATTGGTAATCGCAAATTGAGAATGTTTTCTCATGCATTCCTATGAGCCTCCTAGCCCATAGGGATGAATGGGAAGGTATCCCTTATTTGCGAATCTCAACTTGCGATTGGTAAATAAGGAATATGTGGGATTCGCAAAATTATTTGCAAATCCCACATACATTGCATTTTGTGAGTCTCAAATTGCGATTTGCAGAAAATCACAATTTGAAATTCGCAAAACTGTATTTTGTTACATATGGCCCCTTATCTTTATTTTTATGTCCTGAAGGGACGTTAACTGATAAATTGGTAACTATTAGAAATGTATTTGGTTTCCAACTATTCACTCATAGCAAATGCACTCCAATTGTCTTTGCCTCTTCCACTGAATATGTCTTAGAGTTTCCTAATCCTAGCGATTGTAGTTACTATGGTTTGAGGTAGAAACTAACCATAGATATTCGGTCACGGTTGCCCTTTTTCCCTATTAAAATTCCTCCTCCGTCCCATTAATGGTAAGTAGCCCCACTCAACAATGCCACCCCCCTCTATGGGCAGTTTGACATCTCCTGTGGTAATCCACCGGAATACCAGGGAAAAAATATTGTGGGGCCATAATATCGAAGCAGGCAAACCGAAAACAAAAATATTGTTACGTTAAGTGTATGGAGGTCAGTATAGGTTTACTATACTTCACATATATGTCCCCTTACAATATATATATCATAAGTGTACATAGATGTGGAGTTAACAACAGGAAATCTATCATCATCTAAATGCACGTACCGTCACAATATTTTGGTTTCTGATAATTAGGTCTGGATATTTTGGTCCCAAACAATCTTTTTTCCTTTGAAATCATTTGCTTCATACCTTAGCGAAACATATCTTATTCTTTCCTATGCAGTCTTAAACCCAATGGACACAGCGATGCATTGACGTCTTGGAAATGCAACTCACCTGCCCCCGAAGCTTCCCGTCGCTATCCATGCAGAGGTATCGGGAGTTCTGGTAACTCTTCAGGACAACAGAGTTTGCGGCCACTGCTCTGATTTCTAGCAAAGCTGCAAAAAACACAGGGGTATAGCTTAGCACAAATCAGCTTTATGAAGCATACTGCAAAAATAAACTCATGATCTATTCAACCAAAGATAAAATAATCCCCCAAAAAAGAAAATGAAAAGCACTTCCCCCTATAGCCCCCCAGCTCCCCAATTGGTGTCTCCAGGCGGGTAAGTCTTACATTTTTTTAAATGGTTGAGGCATAACAATGCCTATTGCATGTGTGATAGTTCAGCTGGAGGTAGGTGTAAAACTTTAAGAATTCTCAGAATTCATTAGCAAAGTACACCAAGAAGGCCCCCAAAATATGCTGCACTTTCTTTCTCCAGCTTCTGCGGTGAGGGTTCTTTTTCCTATAGGTCACAGTTCCCATATTTTGTGAATACGATCAAGCCAGGTTGGGAATCTTTTTGTCCCCCGGCTGCCAGTGACTGAATCATCAATGATTCCGCTCCCAGGGACCTTGCTGCTTGTTTACCCCTCAACATGTTGAGAGAGCTCCCTCCAGAGTATGGTGCGCCCAGTAGTATCACTCCTGGATCCCTGGGTATTTTAACTCAAAGCATTGACCTTGATTCCCCCAGAAGTCGAATGATCGCTGCATCCTGCACTCAGGGCCCTCCTCTAGCAGGGCTCTTTCCTACCCTTTTACTATTCGTGGAGTTCAGTCTGAGTTAGGTACCTGAGATCTTACACAGGGCTCCCTATGGATTTATGCATTCCTAGGAATTCATATCTTTCATCACGGTTCCATTACAGTGTATGCTACAAATGGGGACATCATTTCCCGCATTAAAAAATATATACATTTAAAGCAAGAGTCAAATAAACAAAGGAAAAGAGAAAGGGATTCTTTTGACCTTGCACATCTAATATTCCTTAAGTCTGTTAGTACTTTAGGTTTTGTTGTAGTTTATTACACAATATTTACGGTTTGATATATTAAAATTGGTCAGCATTTAACATCACAATATAACTACCGTCTGTTAAATGAGCAATGAGTTATCCTTTCGTGTAAAAAAAATGTGTTAGATTCTTTATGATTAATTTATTTTTTTACCTTTGGTTCTTTTTCCTTTTTTTCTCTTTTCCTTTTCTTGTTTGACTCTTGCCATAACGTTATGGTTTTTGAACGTGAGTTTAGTAACTCTCAATTGTAGCGCCCTGTTACAATTATTCTAGCCCCGAAAAAGCAACATTATATATTTAATTTTCGAAAAACACCTGTGGTTATGCGGTTTCTCCTTGCGTTTACTAAATATCAATACGTTTTTTTTAAATGTTCCCTCTGCCGCAAAGCAACTTCTTCAAATGGATCAGTAATGTCTCTAAGTTAAAATTATCAGCAATATCTTGGGGACCTGGCACCACATTATTAGAGATCCAGTATATTGATGCCCATCTTACCCTTTTCCCCTTTTTTGACTGTAATACATATAATCATCTCAGTTCATTGCCCATTCATTCCCTTTACAAGGGTGACCTGGCTCGTGATAGGTGGCAAACCATTGTTAATTTGTATCAAACTTGGTAACATCAATAGCCCAACATTTTAAAGCAGGTTGGCTATCTATGCATATTTACTGCCCACCACTTGGCCTAAATCAGCTAAGCTTTTTATAAAAAACACAAATATTGCCTACTCAAACTGTTGATCAAGTGGCCCTATTCCCCCACATTATTCTTGGCCCCGCCCACTTACTGTGGGAGCTGCGGCTCCTGGCCCTCTCCACTTCCCCTTCGTCACTGATGCGCAGGAAGTAGCTGCTCTGGCCGTGCCTCCTGGACGTGAGCAGGTGGCGCACGCGGATGGTCTCGTCCCACTCGTAGCTAACGTGCGGCCCGGCGTCGAAGAGAGGCCGGGCCTGGAGCAGGAGGGCCAGGCAGAGCTGTGCCAGGGCCAGGTGTGAGCTGCGCTCGAGCAGGCGCCTCCAGCACATCTTCCCAGAGGTTGGAAATAGTCGGACTGATGCCTCGCTGCCAGGCGCGCGCACAGGCTCTCCAAAGCTGCTGTGGAAGGCGAGGATGAGCCGTCAGAGCGCGAGGACTGTAGTAAATAGAAGCAGCTCCCATGCGGGCTTTTATAGGTCTCTTATCAGCAGCATTGATAAGGCTGATTCCGGCTGCTCTGCACACCTCTTACCTCAGCACCAACCAACCCAGTGGGATAGTAGTCACCATTACATCACCGAAGGAGGCATCGCACCCATGCAGCATTTCTCAACTCAATCACAGGAGGTGGGCACGTGTTTGTTCTTCTCACGAGTCCCGACTAGTTTTTCTTCTTCAAATAGTCAATAGATTGGTCAGAGGCCACAGTTCAACTGTATGAAGTGGAAAAGGCCCATCATTTTCTGTTTTTTTGGTGTAAATTTGGAAAAGCACATTTTAAGGAGTTGAAAGCATTAGCAATCTCCTCTCCCCTGCAGCACAATCAGTGTGAACTTTACTGGTGTGCATTGAAGAAGTTCAAAGCACTAGGAATCGCCTCTCCTCTGCCGCAGAATCAGTGTGAAATGTACAGGTGTGCATTGAAGAAGTTCAAAAACAAACATAGTGGCCAAGTAGGCTTGTTACTGTTTAGTTAAATCGACCTTTAGACACCCAATTCTAAAGTATGTGTGATTTATTTCACTTAAATTTGTAACTTTTTAAGCGCAAGGATAATAGCATTCATTTCATGTCATCAGCAGAACGACACTACCTTAGGATAAGCCGCGTGAAAAACATTTACATAAATGATACACAAAAACACATAAAATAACACAAAAGTGATAAGACCTACTGTGAAATGTTCAAAACATAAATGCACATACATGAACACCAATTCATGATACAAAATAGCCAGTCCTTATTTACAAGATAGCTCAAGGCGGACGCTGTTTTCAACCATAATACGGCATGCGCCTACTGTCCTGCCTGTATCAAGAGTAACAGGCATCCACAATTACCATAGGTGTGGGCTATAAAGGAGGGAGCGACGATTCAAGCTGAATCCCTCAAGGCACACCCTATGACACTTGACCCATACTTGAAAGCCAACGCGTTTCGAACCCCAAGTTGTTGGGGAGGTTTTCCTCAGGACTAGGACTGGATCTCTGAAACAACATAAATGAACACAAAAGTGGTGTAAGTGCAACTGTACCACCCTCTCCCTGGGTTGAACTAATCAAAGGAAACCTAATGTCTCAATGAGTACCTTGCGGTTGGTGTTGCCTCAATCGGAAGGTTATAGCTACCATGGGGTGGTAGTGCCACTGTTCAAACGTTGCGGCTATTAGAATTCAAAATGATTTAGTCAGTGGACCTAATCTAGAACATATCATAGTATCAGAACTGCAGAGAAAAAGGGGGTATTACCTTTAGAGCGCTTGCAGGCAGTCTCAATGAACTGTAAACGTGCACACACAATTTCTATATTTTTTTTGTGTATGCAGGCCTGCAAAAAACACAGATGACCTATATATTAGCCCTTCGGACTGATTCCCAACTTGTAAAATGTAACACGCCACAACCGCGTGGGGAATAAGAATCCCCCAGCGGGACACGCGCAAGTATTCGTATAAGTGAACAAAACTTGTCTGTTGGTGGCCAGTTGCTTTTAAAGTACGAAAAAGGAGAACCATGTCGTCACTTTCCTTACGTTCCCAGCAGGTATCTGAAATTAAATGAATAGCGTGTCCAGTCACAACACTGTTGATGTCTTACTTTGCTGATAAAGAAGCGCCCAGACCTCGCGATGGCTGGCGGCATAGGACTCGAAAAAATGCTTGTGTCTTGACTGAATTCCAGAGAGAATCAGATCTCTTCATTCTTACTTCCGCGCTCGGCCAAGCAGAGTAAACAACAAGGAGAACTAGATTGTGGACCCTAGTGTATTGTGGTCCACATAGTGTTCCAGGCGGCATGATGAAACTGGTGCTTTGAAAATGATTTGTTTGTCTACAGTTTTGCAATTTCAGAGAGCTCATTCAGCCCTCCTAGGGCTGTATCAAATTTCATAATCAGGAACGCCTCTTACTGGGCTAAACACGCTTCCGGGTCTCCACCCCTGGACAATGATTTTATGGCTGATAACACGGTCCACTTTAAGTCATTATACGTGTGTTCCATGGAGGTGAAATGATCAACTAAAGGTGCTGAAAGTATTTTATTCTTAAGCCTTGAGCGATGTTGGACAATCCGATGGCGAACTTCTTGACTGGTTTTGCCAATGTACTTTTTTTGCAGGGACAGATGATAGCATAGACTATGTTCTTACATTTACAGTTTGTAAAATCATTATGGCGCCAGTGTCTTTGCCCATCCGTAAATAGCGTCCCTTCTAATGTAGAGTCACACACTGAACAGGTGCCACACTTGTGGTGACCTTTTATAGGTTGGAGGTTGAGCATAGTGCGCAAGGTGCCTGATCTTTTGAGAGGCATTGCAGAACTAAATATCTGTTGTCCAATGTTCCAATTCTTTTTTAGGGCAAACAGTGGTGACCCAACATTTGGGATGGCACCCTCAACTAAGTGCCAGTTACTGCAGATGATCTTCTTCATGGGCTCAGTGTGAGGTCCAAAAGTAGATACACACACAATGCGATCGTGGGAGGTTTTTGCTTTTTTGTGAGTAGGTGCTCCCTGGTTGTATACCAGCCCCTTTTCAAATATTGTTTCAAAAGTTTGTGGGGATACCCCCTGTCTCTGAGTTTTCTGACCGGAGACTCTGCATGAAGCTCAAAGTCTTCACGTCTGGAGCAGTTGCGCCTTATGCGCAAAAATTGACCATAAGGCAGGTTGTTTTTGAGATTTCGAGGGTGGTAACTTTGGAAATGCAAGGCATTGTTTTTATCTGTGGGTTTTGTGTGAAGTGTAGTGATTAAACCATCAGTTGATACTTTAACCACAACGTCCAGAAGAGCTAGATTCTCCTTACTGTGTGCCAGACTGAATTTAATATCAGGGCTACGGTTGTTTAGCCACTCATGGAACTCCTTTAATGTTGACTGAGAACCCTCCCAGAGGCACCACACGTCGTCAATGTATCTATACCACTGTTTAATATGAGCACTATATGGGTTGTTCTGGTGCACAAATTGTTGCTCATATTGGGCCATGTATAGTACCGCCATTTCGGGCGCGAAGGGACAGCCCATGGCTGTTCCTTTGGTTTGTAGAAAGTATTCGTCCTCAAATTTGAAAAAATTACGTTGTAGTGAGATGGATGCTAGTTTTAGAATGATTTCCGTCGGGACCCGATGGAGTCTGGCCCTTGACTCCAAGTAGACTTCCATCGCATCCAGCCCGTCTTGCTGAGGAATCTGTGTGTATAACAATGACACATCCATGGATACCAATACGTGTATGTCAGGGTCAAAGGGAAAGCCTTCGATTTTATTGATAAAATCCATAGTGTCCCGTAGATATGAGGGGACGTCCAACAGAAATGGTTTTAGGAACACGTCCACATATTTGGACTGTGGTTCCAAGAGGGAGTCACACCCGGAAACGATGGGACGGCCGGGTGGTTTTGATATATCTTTGTGAACCTTTGTCAGGAAGTAGAGCAGAGGAGTCCGGGGATATTTTTTAATGAAGTACTCTGAATCCTTAGGTCTCAAGATGCCCTGCTCGGTTGCTTCTGTCACTATCCTCAGAGTTTCTTCAGCAATCTCTTTTGAAGGGTCTTGTGGGATCCGCCGGTACCAATGCTGATTGTATACATGGCTTCTACCTTCCGCTTGATATGCCTCCTTGGACTAAAGCACTTCCGCCACACCTTTATCCGTGGCCTGATTATAGCTGCTTGCTGGTTCTTCAATGCCTTTAGGGCTTTGTTGTGGTCCTGTGAGATGTTCTGTTTGATGTATACTCGCTTCTTCTCCAAGACATTGAGAGACGACAAAACAGTGTGCTCAAATGAAACGATGTCTCTAGGGATACTGTGTGGTGGAGGTCTAAACCTGGATTTATTGCGTAATCCAGAAGCCTCTGGTTGCATAGTGTCTTCTTTGTCCATGAAGAAGGCTTTTAGGCGTATCTTGCGGAACAGTTTCATGACTTCCATTTTCACTTTCATGAGTGAGTCCTGGCCAGGTAGTGGGGGACCCAAGCCTTTCTTGTTTGTACAGTTGGAGAAGTTCAAAGCACCAGGAATCTCCTCTCCTCTGCATCACATTCTGTATGAACTTTATAAGCGTGGCTTGGAGAAGTTCAAAGCACTAAGAATCTCCTCTCCTCTTCTCTGAAGCACAATCAGTGACTCGCATGGATAGAAGGAGTTCAAAGCATTTGCAAACTACTCTCCTCTGCTGCAAAATCAGTGTGAACTTTACAGGTGCGCATTGGAGGAGTTTAAAGCTCTAGGGGGCTTATTTATGAAGCCCTGTGACCCATTTATGCTGCTGTTGCGTGACTTTTTGTAACGCTGCTGCAGCGCAATAATGCGCCATGTTGTGCCATATTTATGAAGTGACGCATCTAGGCACATGCATCACTTCGTAAACCTATGCGCCAACTTATATCTGCACCAGGCATAATGTATACAGGGTGGGTGTTCCCCTCCATCAAAGCCTCGTTGGAGTAGCACATTGAAATCTTTATGATTTCAGTATGCCACTTCTAGGACGCCATTGCGTCAAAACCTTCATGGCAGGTATAGGAGTGACACTGGCCCTTTCAAATGGGTCTTGTCCCATGTGAAATGACACATTTCTGGAGTCGCATCTGTTTTTAGACTAACCCCAGCAATGCACCACTTTTGTACATACAGATACATCAGTAATACTGATGTATCTGATGCGCCTTACTGTACATACGGCACATCGTTGGTGTCGCAAAGAGTCCGCACTGAGAAGTGTTGCATTGTTGCTTTGTCGCAGCGATGCAACACTTTTCATAAATTAGGCCCTAGGAATCTCCTCTCCTCTGCAGCACAATCAGTGTGAACTTTACAGCCTTAGATTGGAAGTGTTCAAAGCACTAGGAATCTCATCTGCAGCAAAATCAGTGTGAACAATCTTAGGGGCATATTTACAATCCCTCAGCGCCACCGGAGCATCACTTTGTGACGCTTCAGTGGTGCAGCGCCATTTTCCATATTTACAAGGTGGCGCTAAGCCACTTTGTATGCCTTAATGCCACCATGCGAGTATGCTCCTTTTTACCGCAATCCTCGGTGGCAAAGGGGCGTGAAATGGGTGTTGCTGTGGGCATTCCACCACAACACCCATAAATTTTTTATGCTGCCCCAGATTAACAAGGTAGAGGTGGCACCAAAAACTAATGCCATGGAATATCAAATTATCAATTTCTCCTCATTTTTGTTCTTCTGATGTGTGCTGCATTAAGGTGAAAATCACCATTATTGATTGTTTATGTGCAGGAAGGCGTCTCTTGCACATAAATAATCGTCCCTTGCAACATGGCGACAGGATACCTGCACTGGCACTAGGCAGCATTTTTTGCACCAGCACTATGGGAAACAGAGGGGCACAGGGTATTCTTGTGAATACGATGCATCTCTGTATTTTGAAAATGTCCGAGCATGAAGCTGACAAATTTGGCTTGCGCTCCGACATTTTCTTCTGAATATGCCCCCCACTTGTTTTGGAGCCAGGTCACAAAAGCACGCAATATTGAGTAAAGAGTAGTTCTTTACATACTCCAAAATACCTTGGAAAATGGGCCCCATAATTTATCTTAAAACTTCAGAAAGACGACTTTCTAGATGTGAGGTTTATAAACTGCTTGTAAAATCTCAAAATACCTTTACCAACAGGTTCAGTTCAAAGATTCGAGAATATGAAAAAAAGGGGATTGCTGTTTATGAAAGAAGTTGACCTTTCATCTACTTAACTGGTGAACACTGGGTCCTGTTTAAGCCATTAGCTGCTTCCGTTACGAATGCAGCCGCCATGATAAGTGAAAAAGATGCAATAAATACCCGGATTGCGGCATAGTCACACCGTATGCTCGAGGTAACCTCACAATGAGCGCATGACCATTACAGGCCAACGACCCAGCGGATAATACCCAACCTCCAGGTCACCCGTGGGTTTGTAAACAGACAGGCCCCTAAAATCAATACTCATTCAACCCGGCAAATTCAGAGCCGCCGGCAGTGACCCGCGCCCTGCAGAAAAAATACACTTGAAGGCGCGTCGGAGTGCGGCTTATGCCACCTCGCTAACGAGAGATGTCAAAACACTGCTGATAGAGTTATGTTAAGGTATATAGACGTAAAATGATACAGGCAGGTGCACTATTTCCCTATTTTCCAGTCATACTATCAGCCACCTCCTTCATTATCTCTTTTAGGAATACTGTATAAACGGAAGTCCCGAGTTTGGCCAGTAAGTGGCGCCAAAAGACTGCCATACAATCACTCTACTGACAATTTGTTTAATTCTGACGTTTTCCTTCTGGCACTCGATTCTATTTGAGAGACATTCAGACCCAGATTTACTAAGGTTTTGGGACAAGGTTGTGACACGTTTATGGCCCAACCCGATGCAAAATCCTTTTTGGCATTGACGAACCCATGCAAAGCCACTTTGTGGTTTGGTAAATATAAAGTAATGCAACATGTGCAGCCTTTCATCACTTTGGACTGGGTTTTAAGTGAAGTGGGAGGAAAAAAACTGGGGGGGGGGGCATGGATCTCAAAGTGGCGTGGCCAATGTAATCAAGGGCGTGACTTAAACATGTAAGCTAAAAATCTGTGCTTAGCTCAGTGTGCCGCCCGACTTGTATTTTGCTGTTTCTGTCATTGCATCCAGATATATGGTACAACAAGTAACGTCATACCTACAACAAGACAGGTCTACTGGCTTTGCCAATGGTTGTTAGTTGCATAAGATAAATAAATAGTAACTATAGCTTGTATATAATATTGGAAAAGCTTCCACTTAATGCCCTGGAGACACCACGACAATGTTGCCGCTCCTGAGTTTCAAAATGAGTAGGGAAATCCAGAGAAAAATGACTCTCTTTATAGGATTTCCCTTCCCCTACAGCACTCACCTGGCATAACATCATGCTGTAACGTCTCCACTAGTGAGAAGTGAGCAGTGTGAGCACGCGCACATGATGTGTCTGCTGTCACCACAAATCACAAAAAACACAGATCGCCTGTGCCAGGGAACAAAACAGAGCCCAAAAGAGACCCGTTTCGAGACCCCCTTTATAAAACTGCTGGTGCTCAGCACCAGTGAGACCCAGCCTACATAAAGCCCTGACTTTCAACTGGGGAGAGGCTCCATGGATGTTTCTATGAATCCACCCATGGATATTGATGCGATCTCTGATTTACTAAGGTGGGTAAACCTGGGATTGTGCCAAAATACTAAGCGTCCCTGAAGCCGGCACCTCATTGATTCCTCTTACTACACTTGCTGCATTCTGCAGCACACATAGTAAGAGGAAATTGCTTCTGAGGATAGTTTTTGTGCAGGAAGGTACCCTTCATTGTGCAATTCCTCACATATGTGCTTTGCCTACCGTCCACAGTGTCCCGCATAACATTACGCAGCCCTCGTTCACGGCAAAGGAGTTGTCCAGCAAATCTGGGATGGCATTATTTGGCTGGTGCCATGCATTAAGATGCCAAATAGTTGTTTGGAAGGCAGGTTCTCCCTAATCTGAATTATCACGAAGAAGTGGTCTAATATCCCACTAGAAAGCATACATGATTCGGTGGTGTGTAGCAAATTGCATGTGTGCAGCTGATGTGTGGGTATATGCTAGTGTGTCGGGATTCCAAACCTGCCAGACTTCACACAGCCCGATGCTGGACGCTCATTCCACTAGCCACTGAGAAGGGGAGAGGCTGTTTCCAGGCCTTTTTGAACGATCTCTGTGCACTGACATCACCATGTTGAAGTAACACACCACCACTGTTATACCCCTAGGAAATCCCGGTAACGTGACTTTTACTGCGGAAATTGTAGGTCCTCGCATCTTGGGAGGAATGCACACACAGACCAGGTTATACGCATGTCCTGCTATCTCACTCTCGACCACTCCATTATGACATAGCTACCATGTGGGTCAGAGATGCTGCGAGAGACCACTATAGGCACACGTTTGTGGATTAGGATTGAACACTCCCGAGAGCCCCTAGAGAATCCAGCATGGTATACCTTCTCATAACCTTATCAGGCCAGGAAGATGCATGGAGTACACAGGAGTTGTGTATCCTGGATATCTGACAACTGGAGTCTCGCAATGCCCAATACTGCGCTGCTCTGAATGCGGTTATTAAGGTCAATGACTTTCTGTGTCATAATTGTAAGTACCACCATAGCATGAAGCACTTGGGGAGTTGAGTATGGCTCCCACTTGCCGGCATCTACCCGGGTACCTACTGTGGAAAATCGTCTGAGAATCAACCCACTCCATCTTTATATTAGGAAAGATTAAAAATTGTTGGAACTAAAGTCTGCACTATTGTTTAAATTGCGGCCAACTGTGCCAAAATAATCCCAAAAATAATCCTCCTGCCTACTCCCTCCCCACACTTGCCAACCAAGAAGCATCTGTCGCCCCAACATTTGGAAAAAACACAATGAGGCAACACCACTATGCTGAACTGTTTGCACCCATGGCTGAGGAGGCAGAGGAAGCATCAGTTTGGACTCTCCTCTAATGAGACTCTCTCCTTTTGCTGTGGCCTCGGGGATGGGTCCCGATTATCCCTTGACCGTTCTGCATTGGTTGACCCCAGGGAAGGGGGGAGTTTCCATACAGGGGTCGCTGCTCCATCACCCAGGCTGCCTCTGGAGTATCAAGAAGAGGGATTTAGATGCCCCTGAGGCGGGCCGGAAATAGGAGCATATATTTGATATTCAGTGACCTCAAATGATTCATCCTGCCTGTAGGAAGGTAGGATCCTTCTGCATGGTTACCCCAACATTTTGCCTGGTGCTAAGCTGTTTTTGGACTAGTCAGATTGGGATGCTGCTAATCAGGACCCAAGTCTATCTGCTTTCTCCCTAAATAGTTATGTTCAGTACTTAGGTACATCCTAGATTGGATACTGGGGTACCCTTACCAGCCCCTAGTATATGGTACTAAGGTACCCAGGGCATAGGTATCCCAGAGGTCTCCCATGGACTAAAGCATGTATTATGTCACCCATGAGAGGCCATTCAACGTGGAACTACAGGCCTGCCATTGCAGCCTGTGTAAGTTGGTGCTAGCACCACTTACTAAAGATATAGGTTTCCTATATCTTGGGTCACTGCACTTAAAACCTCACCCCTACAGGAGGCATTTGTAACCCTGAAGGCAGGGTGCTTGGTTCTAAGTGAGAGGATGCCCCTGTATGAGCAGGACACCCCTGCAGCCTACGGAGTCCATTCTCCCGGGATGTCAGTGAACTAGCCATAAACTATATAGAGGGGCACCTTGTAATTACATAATGACAATCTCAAAAACAGCTGCAACAAACCCTATCATGTTTGGTATCAAACATGTTGGAATTACACCCCATACCGTACACGGTATGGAAGGTATGATTCCAAGTACTGGAAGAGCCCTCTGTAAGGCTCTCAGTGTTCCCAGTGCCAGCCTTCTAGACCCGGACAGCATAAAAGGGTTGCTGCCGACCAGAGACACATTTCTGCCCTCATGTTGCTGAACCAAGCTCAAGCAGGAGAAGGCACAACAATAGGTATCCTGTCACAGGGATGAGTGACCACCTCCCAGATAGTATTTGATGTATTGGGACCGGGTGGGTGTGGTTGCCAGCGCCACTAAGTCTGCATGAGCGGCACATTTGGTGTCCCTATGCATAGTCCAGTTCAAAACAGTTCTGGGAGCCATTGGCTCCCGCTCTGGCATGAAACTGAGCAAAGCACATGACAGTAACCTTCCCCCTGTCCAGACTCTTCCCCTGGGAGGGTCCCCTGAATCTTTACAACCCCTTCCCTAGGGTACTTAAGGGCTTACCTGGGTGTAGGTCCCTAGATTCAGCTTGGGATAGGATTCAGATCAGACACCACTTCTTCTTCTACTGTCTGGGCACTCTGGACTTCGCTGGACTTCGTTTGGGCACGACTTCATCTCCCTTCCAGTCTGCTGCATCGTCTGTGCATCATACAGGAACCTTCCAAGTCCTGTGAAACACCAAAGACGCTTGAAGGAATCTCCCTTGGAGTGAAGGAGTAACTCCCCTGCATTCGCAGGCACCGCAACTAAGTCAACCTGGTCTGCTGATCCTGAGCGCCTCCTGACTCCGTAAGGTTCTGCAACACAGGTGGTGGTTTTCCACAGCTCCCGAGGCCTGCACTGCCCTCTCACAAAGTGTGTTGCCGGTAGTCCTTGTGGGTGTTGTAATAACCAAACCCCTGTGCACCGCGTCCAGCTAGCAGTTGCAAAGGTTTTTTGGCTTCCTTCCAAGAAGATATTCAGGCTACAATTAGCACCAATTTCGAGCACCTTCAGTGACCAGAATCTTCAGCCACACCGCGTGCAGCGTGGCCTGCATCTTTTGGTGAGCTGCTTGAGGTCCTCTCGCGACTCCAGTGCCTCCGGCCTGTGTGTCCATTTGAGGGTCACCCTTATTTCTATTGGGCTCCCCTGATTGCTTGTGGCCTGCCCTGACTCCCCTGCTTATGGTGAGTCCCGTGGACCTTGCTGGTCCCGTCGTTGCTCCTTCTTCACTTTCTGCAGTGGTTGCATTTGCCAAGGCTTGTTGGTGCTCCCGCCGGACACCGACCCCCTCAGCACTCGACATTCTTCATGGGACAGCTCGTGCATGGTTCCTGGTACTCCTCAGTGTCACCTGGTCTTCACAGCTGCAGAGTCAACGTCATCATCACCCATCCTGCAACACCCGACATCGGAGGGCATTCGTTTCCCAAGCCTCCTGGTCACTCCTGAGTGACATAGACTCTGTCCCTTCTGCTTACAGGTACCTCTCATCTAGAATCCACTTTCCGATTCCACCAGACACTTTCTCCTTCATCAGCAGCGACACTTTCCTGAAGTCCTCAATTGGGTTTGACAGCGGTTTCCGACACCACTTCACACGTATGCACCTGGCTTCCCTAGTATTAGGTAACATTGGTAAAAGGGTATCCACCGGTGGGGTGGCTCTTGAATCTTCTGTCTTCCATGGGGTTTCTTCAGGGTGCAGTGGGAAGGGTCCTTAATCTTTAAAAATCCAACCGTGACTTACACGTACACAGAGCATGCGGTTCTGTTCCCACACTGCACACGCTCTCCGTGGGGTCCCTATCTCCTCACCTTGGGTGGTTACATGGGTCCCCAGCACTTCTACATCCTCTCGACCAAGTCTTGACCTGAGTGGTTGTTCTTATACTACTTTATTAGTATATGGTTTGCCCCCCCCCGGGGTCCACTGTATATTCTGTGCTATTTACTGTGTTTCTTGCTAAAGTATTGTGTGTATTGTGTTTATCTCCGTGTAGGAGATATTTGAACGTACTAGATAGTATTATAGATTAGATACATATTTTTATAAATACTTGGTGTGGTTCTTTTTTACTTAATCTATACTATAAGATTGCATTCTGGTAAAACAAGCTGCATTACACTCCTCCTGGACTAAGCCTGACGGCTGCTCTCCACAGATACCACGTACAGAGCTTTCTAAGGTTGTCTAAGACCTCTTAAATCACCATATGGGTTGTCTGGAATGGTGCAAGGTGTCCACTTACATAAGTGTACATCATATACCAGGTCAGCTTCTGACACTGCCATTGAACTAGCCTACTGTATTCTGCGAAGATAAGGATTTTGGAGGATTGGAATTATGCAATATCTTTCTCACTGGGGATGTTGTCTCTGTAATTTAGATTTCTAACGATCATGGGATGAGGGGGGAGCACCTAGGGTGGTTTCACCACCAGTGACCCGTGAGCCTTCTCAACGATAAAGCAGGATGATAGTTTCCCTTTAGGGATTTATGATGAGATCCATGAATTTCTCCAAAAATGTCTCCTTAACACCCTCCGGAAAGCCTATGAATTGCAAGTTGTTCCGCCTGGCCTGATTTTTGGCATCTTCTCCATGGTCCTCCAGAGTGTGGGCTACCATTGCCAGGCAGTCCAGGTCAGAGATGCACCCCTCTGCACCTGTCACTTGATTAACAACATTGCATATGTCTTGCCACAGAAGGGCAAAATCCACCCTGAGTTCGCCAATCTTGGTTTCGAGTGCCACCCGGCAGGCCTGTATGGAGTGTAGGATCTCTAAGTAATCAGGAGGGCAAGATCTTGATGTGGAAGCCCTTCGCCACCAACAAATTTCATGGTGGTGGGGCTGTAAATGTATCTATTTTTGCTTGAGTGGGGAAGGCCTCTCTGTGCCCCATGGTGCTTCCTTGGACCCTACAGTGTGTGGTAGTGGAGTGTCCAACAGGGGCGATGCGCTCCTGCATCGGGCAGTGTACCGGTACGCCAACAGGAAATCTTGCGTTGTTGGGGCTAGTGACTCTCTTGCACAGTCCATGGTCCAGGCAGTACAAGCAGTCATGGTCAGCCCTCCAGTCACTACGCAGCTGCCATAATTAAGGTGCCCACAATATGGCACTGCACTAACTTCTTGGGAGGCAGGTGACCTGATGTGTTAGTAGCACAGGGTACAAGCCCCTAGGAGGCACAGAGGTCCAGTCATCCACAGCGGCCAAGACAGGCACAGGGGTCGGCCCCCAGTAACAGCGGACCGGCCTCTCTGCCCCATAGGGCCATCCTGTGTCATTCACCCCCGCAGGGCTGGAGGGGGCTCCAGGAGTCCAGACAATAAACCAAACCTCAATCCGCAGGGTTGGTCAGATGCATTCCAGCTAGGATAGGGGCCTTCGACCTGCTTGTACCGGTACCTGTCTGTTGTCCTGGCAGCATGTGCAGTCGGGCCCTCTATATGATCTCCTAAGGAGTGCCATGGTGCAGGAGTACTTCTCCCCCGGTCCGGCCCCCACCCTTGCTCAAGGGTAGTGAGGCAGCATTAGATAGTGGTAGGCATTTGGGGTGTGGCTCAAGAGTGCATTGGGGCCCTCAGCACTAACCAGGTATAGAATGAGCCCCCAGCCACGTTAGGTCAAGCCCCTATTGCCTCCCAGGACGCCCAGTGTTGCATGCTCACTTCAGGGCCTGCAGAGTTCCCAGTGAAAAGGCAGAGCTCCGCCGCAGAAGATTGCTCCCCAGGTGCAGACACCAGACCAGGTTCTCTGGTGTGGCTGCTCCATGAACAGCTCTACAACATATACTTGTTTCTATATTAGCGAACTAGAACAACCCTCATTACTTATCCCTAAAGGTTGTCAGCTTATGTAGTGGTCAACGCTCGGCCAAGCAGACATCCAGAGTTTGTTTTAGTGGAAGTGTAGTTTGAAATGTGGCTCTCAACATGGACTATGGCTCTTTGTTGGGCTGCTCACCATCAGCACACCTTCATAAACGCCAAGGTCAGCATCACCTTAGGAACATGATTGAAGGTCCGGGGCCCTATCAGCTCTGCACTGGGCATGTGATGCCAGATCTGTCAGATCAGGGTAATGTAATCAGGTATTAGCACAGTGGGGTAAAAAGTTTAATTGTGAAAGATGGATGAGTTTTTCAAAACAGCCAGGGCAGGTGTGTCCAACAGGAGAATAGAAGTTGTGTGTCTGGATGTGTAAGTGTGTATGCATGTGCCTGCATGTGGAAGTATTGGCACGTTCCCTGTTAATGGAAAATGTTGGCACATTAGGACAGCCATAGTGTGATGGCGCCTAACTTTAACAAAATTCTGGCCTTAACATATTCGTGGAAATTCTACCAATAAATGGGGCATCTAGAAAAAAAATATCAAGTTGTAAATATTGTGAGACACAAGTATAAAAATACCAATATCATTTTGCAAAAATATAGTTGTCAAGAAAATAGTTTTTTCACATTCATAATATCGTTGTTAAGAATATTGTTGTAGTAAATATCGTTTTCAATAATATAGTTATAAATAACATAGTGCCTCAACATCCAGGTTATTGGTCTGACTGCCGCATTTTGATGCATATGGTCGGGCATCAGAGGTCGGGAGAAAGACCGCCACCTCCAAGGTTGTCAGAATCCTATCCCTACAACGAAGGCATGACTGTACAGCAGGGGTCTTCAAACTGTGGGGCGCGACCCCCAGGGGGGCCGTGGAGTGATGCAAAGGGGGTCGCGCCTTCCCAGTCACACTTCTGCCCAGGCCCAAGGGCTTCAGCCCCCCCCCCCCCCTTCCCCCGTCCTGTGTCTCAGCCCGGGCTGCTGCAGTGAAACTTGAGCTGCTGGGGGCTCAGCTGGGCAGTGTCTGGATTCCTATCTCCCGTGTTTTTTCACAGGTCTTTAAAGACCATTTAACATGCCTTTGTAAACTGCTTACAGAGGCTTAGGTTTTTTTGCTGGTTCCAGTACCCCCTGGGTCCCCACTGTGCCTATTCCTTACATTTGGATTTTACATTCACTGCCGTAGTGTGAGAATGCATTTCATGGAAAGGAATACAAAGTTGGCTTCCTGGGGGCGCCGTGAGTGAAAGTTTATTGTGCTTTTGAAGCACCTGCTGCAGCGTTTCTTTCCTGGCAAATACCAGGCCTCACATAAATGTCAAGATAACTTGTGTGATTAATTATCTTCCTGGAGAGAGATCAGAATGTTGTATAGTTGAGGTTTTGACTTGGGTGATGTTAGTGCAGAGGGTTAATATGCCTGCTGCAAAGAACGTGTACCAAGTAGATTACAGAGTGCGTATGATGTGAAGAGATCAGCAGGTTACTGCTTTCAAAAGAGACATCCTTTTGTTACTTGCAATTTATAACTTAAAGTCCTAATAGAGAATAGTGAGATATTAACTTTCATCCTAGAACAGCATGCACACTACAAATAATACATTATTAGACCATTGATTAATGTTGCAAAAAGGGTTAATTTGGCTAGAAATCAATTCTTATTATTAAAGGAAACTCCCAACTATGCTGTTTCTTTTTCGACTCTGAGTTTGTGCTTCTCCACACCAAGCACTCTTGAACTATACTGCCTACCAGTATGGATGACATGTGACTCCTATACTTTTAGTCCTTTGGCTTATGTAACATTTCCTATACACTGATTTACACACTTATGATTGATTGTCTCTGTGTAATGTGTGTGTGATGCAAAGTGCTCGGACACCCTACACTGGTATGAGTGGCACTATATAACTAATTCAATGCATCTGAGAGTGTGGGGTTATGGAGACTTGGTCACTGTTAAAGGGTGCTAGTGAGAGAATCCGTGGTTGGGGTGGTCATTGTGGGGGGCACCAACAAACATGGTCGCACAGGGCACCACCAGCACTAAAGCCGGCCCTGGAAAGTATGCACAGATAAGCGCTGAAAATACCGCTTTAGGTGACTGTTTTTTTTTGTACCGACTGGGCCACCAAAATAATCTGCTGGCAACCCTAACCACAGGACTGGAAGTTTGTTGCAGGATCAGCACATTATTTATTTCCTTCACCCTCGATCCCCGATTAATGCTGCAATAGTTTAACTTAGATCTTAAAGTCTACGCCCCGTCAATAACATGCTGAGTTACTTCATGGGTCTGGGAATGCACCCTGCATTCAGACAACTCATTCCTCATTCTCGCCCTTCATTGTCACGCTCACGCTGCACTCACAGTGATCACAATGCACTCACACTGATCACCATGCACTTGCACCATTCACCCGCTCACCCTGCACTCACAGTGATCACAATGCACTCACACTGATCACCATGCACTCACACTGATCACCATGCACTTGCACCATTCACCCGCTCACCTTGCACTCACAGCGATCACAATGCACTCACACTGATCACCATGCACTTGCACCATTCACCCGCTCACCCTGCACTCACAGTGATCACTCTGCTCTCAAAATGCACATGTCCTGCTCACACTATACCTCAACCTGCAGTCATACGAGTACACTACTCATCCTGCACTCATGTGACACTTCACTCACCTGTCCCCCTCACTACTCAATATGCAACTCACTCAAACAAGCCCATCAGTAATCATACATTCATTCATCCCATTCTGAACTTGCATCCGCACCCAAAATGAGAGAGGACAGCAAGGGAGTGAGAGAATTTGATTGAAGAGGTCAGGGATGAGGAGAAATGTGAATTGCCGAAGAGAAGTGTGGACACGCAAGAAGTGAGTGTGATCCAAAGGTGAGGGCTTCTGTTAGAACAAAGGGGAGATGTGAAAGAGGAATGGGGGGACTGGAGAGGTGTAAGATACAAATAGACAAAAATTTGAATGAAGAGACGAGGTGAATGAGAAGTGCTGAGGGGCACGGGAGGTGACAGGGCCAGAGAGGCCATGAGATAAATGTGAGAGACTGTTAGAGATGAGGGCAGTGAAAGGACAGAATGGCAAGAGGTGATTAAAGGTGAAGTGAGAGGTTGAATGGGGAGAGTTCAGAAGTTGTAAAAAGGGGTGAAAGAAAATGACCTGCAAAGTGAGAGAGGGATCCGGGGTTAGGAGAGGAGAGAGGGATGGAAGGGAGGGGGTGAGAGGAAAGCTGCATGGGTAAACGGCTTAACTCTACACAAAACCACCAGGGTTTTAAGGGACCCCCTGCTTCTTCCGGTCAGGGCCAGGTGAGCTTCTAATGTGGCAGCACGTATTGCTGCAGAGTGGAAGGCCCTTCACAAAGGTTGACTTGAAATCTTTCTGATGATATATTTTGGTTATAAATGGGTACTGATTGGGTGAAATCTTTCCTCAGCGTTACTGTGTGTAACAAATATCAAAATAATGAAGCAATGCTATCCCAAAATACGCGGCATCACATAACCTTATTTACATTTTCATCCCACGCAATTTAGTCAACAGGTTTAGACATTTTTGTCAAGAGGGGGTCCTTACGCCTTAAAATGTTGACAGGGGGGTCTCGGCATCCAAAAGTTTGAAGACCTCTGCTGTACAGGCACTGCTGTAGGGATTAGGATGTACCTTTCCAACTGCCTTTTCATGGCGGTCACACAGCCATGAAAAGGCAACCGGAAACAGACTTTGAGAGCCCCAAGAAGGGCCCCCGTGTGCCACTACTAAGTGGCCCTTCGGGTACATGTAGTGCCCCCATACACACCCATGCACCATATGCCGGGCACCACTTGCAAGGATGTGCACAAGGTGCTTTTTTTCTATGGCAGCCTGTGCTGTGGCCCTTTTCCTGGGTCGCAGGACATGCCACAGTAGAAAAAGCCGTTGTTATCAATTCTGTAAATATATAGTTTGTGATTATAACAGATTTAGAATTTTTTAATTTAATTGTTAATAGTAATTTATAGTGTCGTGGTGAGGTTTTGGGTGTGTAAGGGGATAGTGTAGGAAGTTAAGTAAGTTATAATTAATTATTAATTAATAAATAATTTGTATATAAGTATGCAATTGATATTGATCATGAGCATGAACTAATATTTATTTATTATACTTATATTTTAGCTGTGGGTTGTTAGTGGTATAGGGTGGGTAGTTAATTAGGTAATAATTAATTAACAATTAATTTAGCTGTTATTTAAATTATTTAAATTATCATTAAGTATGTAATTTGTGTAATAATCATACATTATAGTTATATTTTATGTGTGAGGTTGCTGAGTTTGAAGGGGCATAGGGTGGGAAGTTAATTGAGTAATCATTAATTAACAATTAATTAGTTATTTATTATTAATTATCTAATTGATTTTAAATTATGTAAATTGTGCATAGATATATATATTTTTTATATTTTAGGTGTGGGCTGCTAGGTTTTTAGCTGTATATGGTGGGAAGTTAATTAAGTAACAAATCATGAACAATTAATTAATTGTGCATTATTAATTATTGAATTGATGATTAATTATGTAGTTTATGTAATATTGGTTTATTTTAGTTATATTTTAGTTGCAGGTTGCTAGGTTTGTAGGAGTATACAGTGGGAAGTTAATTAAATAATAATTAAACATAATTATTAGTAATGTATAATAACTAAATATTTCATAATCATGTAAATTGTGTAATATTATACATTTTATTATATTTTAGGTGTGGACTGCTGGGTTTGTAGTGCTGTAGGGAGGGACGTTAAGTAATAATTAATTACAAATTGCTATTAATTGTTAATTAATTATGTGATTGTTTATAAAATATGTATATTGTGTAATATAGGTTAGAAATTTAATAGCACAGACTGGAGTGGGAATAGTAAATTTAACCCCTCTGAAGTCCAATGTTTTTCCGATTGGTGCGTTGTTTGGAGTGTCAATAATCTATTTAACCCCTCAAAGTTCTACAATTTCTCTACTGTTGCATAAACTAGACTGGGAATAGTATATGTATTATTCCCAGACTCTTATACATTTCCTAAAATTGATTATTAAAAAAAAATGAGGTTATAATTTACATTTAATAATAGTTCATATATTTATTTGTTTTAAAATGTTTATCATATTTTTTGTAAATGTATTTTTCATTTTTTATTTTATTTGGTATTTTTTTTAAAATGTTTTTGAATTGAATTGTTAATATTTTTTCTATTTTGTGTAAAATATCTATCTATCTATCTATCTATCTATCTATCTATCTATCTAATGTGCTTTTTATAGTAGTTAATTTAAAGAAATAAAATAAATGTAATTAAAAACATATATCTTTAATAAGTGTGTTACATTATATATATATTTTCGTATGTGAATATATATATATATAAATATTGGATTTATATATATATTTATATATATATATATATATCTATAGATATCGAGAATACTCCTACGCCCGCAGCTTGGAAAGCGCCTGTAAGTCCACAAAAAGGAGCACGGACCACTGTTCGATGCTTGTGATAGTTGTTTATTTCACCCGAGGTAAGCCAGCCATGACGCGTTTCGACTCCGTGGAGCCTTGATATCTATATATATATATATATATATATATATATATATCTTGCAACATTGTAGCCCAAAGGTTGACGTCGGTGCTCGATTTTAAGATGGTGCGTTTCTCTCCAGCAGGGCCACGCCGGTTTGTATTGATAATTTGAAGCAAATCTGCTGCCACACGACAGGTCGAATTAGTTTGAAGAGAAAACACTCACTCGTATTTCCAGGAATTTTAAGGCGGCTTTATTTTGTAATCATTGATCAAGTCTTGAGAACAAGGCGAAACGCGTTGGGTATGGCAATGATTACAAAATAAAGCCGCCTTAAAATTCCTGGAAATACAAGTTAGTGCGTTTTCTCTTCAAACTAAATCGACCTGTCGTGTGGCAGCAGATTTGCTTCGAATTATATATATATATATATATATATATATTACCTACTGGCAGTCGCCAGTAGGTAGTTATAGTTAGGACCCCTTTTCCATAGGAAATCCGCAACATTCTATTTTGAATAACTTTGGCGCCGGTCGATGAATCCTCGCGAATTTCTCAAAATAGGTGGGACGCTACGCTCTGCTCCTACCCTGAAAGTCTCGGGGGGATTCGTCAAGCGGGGGCTGAGATAAAAGAGGGGTCCCAAAACGCGTTTTTCCCATGCATTTTTCCATAGGACCTTTAGACAGAGCTACAGCCCGAACGGCTGAACAGAATTACTAGAAATTTGGCAGAGAGGTAGTCCCTATGTCAAGGAAGTGCCTTTTGTAGGTTTGGTGTAAATCTGTTCAGTAGATTCTGAGAAAATAGCCTTTAAATCAATATATATATCTGAGCCCGCTTACGGTACGCTTACCGTACGCTTACCGTACGCGTACGGTGGCGTGCGCGATTCTGATTGGCTCTTAGATCTTAGTAAACATTCGAATCGGCCGAAACCAGGAAGCGGCGTCCGCCATTTTGTCTCTCGCACTGAGTGTTATTTATCAAACATGATGCCCGAAAACATGTTACGGGGCTGTTTTGACAACTCCCTCCCACATAGTCATGTTGAGAGAGTCCCCAAACATCCCCCAAGAGCAAAAACGGTTTTATTTTTTTTTCGGCAATTTTGCCGAGTACGCTTACCGTACGCTTACCGTAAGCGTACGGTAAAAAATAGAAATAAAAAAAACACTATCCACACTTACCCCACCCCCTGTGCTTTTGGTGGCCGTAGGCCACCAAATGTACAGGGCTTATTACATCAGTAAAAAAACTATATTTTGGCAACATGAAATTATAAAATCGAAATAAAAAAAACACTATCCACATTGACCCCACCCCCTGTGCTTTTGGTGGCCGAAGGCCACCAAATGTACAGGGCTTATTAAAGTTGATAAAAACCGTGCACGGAACGCACTGTGTTAAGTGGGCGCGCACGCCTCGAATGGCGTAAAGTAACTTAGCATTTAAAAAACCGTACAAATTCACTGAAAAAACCATAGGTTTCACACACGTTATAGTTAGGAATTAGCATTTAAAAAACCTTGCAAATTCACTGAAAAAACCATAGGTTTCACACATGTTATAGTTAGCGGAAATTTTACTGATAAAAAACCAATGAAATTGCCCCGTTATAGTTAGTGCTGGCAACTATAACTCACGCGACCGCAATCTTCTGCTGATGACATATGTGTCTTTATAAAAAAAAATATTTGTAATATATGTATAGCTAAAAATGTATGGAAGAAGACATGGGCAAATAAGTGTCTAAATACAGTATTAGCATCAGCAGAGGATTGCGGTCGCGTGAGTTATAGTTGCCAGCACTAACTATAACGGGGCAATTTCATTGGTTTTTTATCAGTAAAATTTCCGCTAACTATAACATGTGTGAAACCTATGGTTTTTTCAGTGAATTTGCAAGGTTTTTTAAATACTAATTCCTAACTATAACGTGTGTGAAACCTATGGTTTTTTCAGTGAATATATATATATATATATATATATATATATATATATATATATATATATATATATATATATATATATATATATATATATTCAGTCGCTTCACAAGAGGATTCGTTTCCGGGATCCATATCCCATTGTCAGGTGGCGTGTTGTACTCGGCCAATCCCACCGCCGAGATAAGAGTCAATAAAGTTTTCTGCTACGATAAGCAAAACACGCTCTCAGAAAGGTACAGCTAGTGGGAGTTTATTCACAAGGTAACGCTACGCGTTTCAGCACAAAAGTGCCTTGATCACACGTTAACCACAAACCAATCAGGAACATCTTATGTACAAACACCAATAATCGTCAAATTTAATCAACATAGTGGAAGGACACTGACATTAACAACAATGCGTCGGCCATTTTTGACTAGTTCCTTTGCATTAAATCTCTATTGCATCATAGGGATTTGAAAATTAAGACAGTGAGTCCACTTAATACAAATGAGAAACCTGAACTCCATCTCATATAAAGTATATGAGAATAACGTATTATATGCGCCTAGGTAGTAGCATCACATATACACAAAAGAAACAAATTGCACTAGGTCTAGTGCCCGAAGGAAGTCAATTTAAGATTAGATGAGTGATCAGGCTAAATCTCATAGTAACTAGAGTGTCCATCCTCCAGTGAGGTGATCCAATTAGGTTCTACTAGGGATGTTCCAACAAGGTAAATAGAGTGCATCTAGATCCAAGGATCAAGAAAAAATCATCAAAAAGGGGGGGGTTTTAAAATAACAAAAGTGAAAGTGTGTATCTTAGCTTATCGTGGTGAGGTGACAATCTTCTATTCAGTTCAGACATATGAAGATCAGTGCAGTGCTCAGGTTTTTCTAAGGAGTGACGTGCCCCGGCTGACTCCTAGAAAGAGGTGACAAGAACAATGATTAAAATTGATTAAAAACATTATCATCAATCAGTATTGCAAGAACAATCAGATTACATATCAAACATCAGGACACAATGGAAATATAATGGACCAATTTGGGAGGCAACTAAGTATAGTTACTCCGTGTGCAGATGGGTTGCAAGTTCCTCGTCCAAATTATGTCCCCCAGGAAATTTGTTCTCCAATTCTAATATCCATTTGGATTCTCTAGTTCTGAGGGCAAGTTCACGATTACCACCCCGCTTACCAACATTGACCTGTTCAATCGCATAGTATCTCAAAAGATCATTGTTTGATTGGTGTGCGGTTTGGAAGTGTCTTGCAATGGGATATTTGGGATCTTTGTTGTTAATAGCCCTCAAATGTTCCTGGACTCTTTTCTTAGCCATGCACGACGTGCTGCCCACATATTTTTTGTGACATGGACATTCCAAAATATAGATCACATAGGTGGAACTGCAAGTCAAAAATTGTTTGATTTGTTTTTTCGTATTGGTCCCTGGTATTGCAAACTCTTTAACCATCACACTAGACCGGCAGGCCCTGCAATGCCCACAAGGATAGAATCCACTAAGTCCTTGGATATGTTGGCCCCTTTTATCAGAGATGTCACTTTTCACCAACATATCCCTTAGGTTACGACCTCTTCTGTATGTTATGAGTGGTCTGTTGGTCAGTTTAGGGCCTATGATGGAATCAGATTTTAGAATTTTCCAATTGTCAGCCACTATTTTTTGTACTTGTTTGGACTTTTGGTTGTAGGTAGTTATTATTCTGGGAAGTTGTGAGGAGACAATGAGTTTGGGCGTAGGGTTCAGGGTCTCTGATCTTTGGATAGTCGAGGCTTTGGAAAGGGCTTTAGTCAGTACCCACTCAGGATATCCCCTGTCACGGAACCGTTGGAGTATGTTGCTACTCTCGAGTATGAAATCCGCTTCTTGAGTGCAATTTCTTTTAGCTCTCAAGAGCTCCCCATAAGGGATGCTCCATTTGAGCGATTCCGGATGGGAGCTCAGGGCATGTAGAAGGCTGTTGCCTGCGGTGTCCTTTCTGTGGAGTTTGGAAATGAGTTTACCCTCTTGAATCGGGATACTGGTGTCTAGGAAATCCACCTGATGTCTGCTAATGTTGTATGTCAGATGTATATTGTAGCTGTTTTGATTTAGCTTTGCAATGAAGGTAACAGCCTCTTCCTTTGTGCCCCGCCAGATGACGAAAAGGTCGTCAATGTATCTGGACCAAAAATGTACTTTAGTGAAGTACTCCTTGAGATCTACGTTGGTCCTAATTTCTTCTTCCCACTTCCCCAGAAATAAATTGGCGAAGTTGGGAGAAAAAGCAGAACCCATGGCAGCGCCGCGGATTTGCTTGAAAAAGGTACCATCAAACATAAATATGTTATTGCGCAGACAGAGTTTCATCATCTCTATTAGCATGACAGTGTGGTTTCTGAATCCTATTTCACGGTTTTTTAAGAAATAGTAACAAGCCTCCATACCCTGAGTGTGGTCAATGACAGTATAAAGGGCACTGACATCCATAGTAATAAGTATGGAGCCTTCTGTCAATGTGATGGTATCTATTTTTTTGAGAAAGTCAGTAGTGTCCTTAATGAAGGAAGGGAGTTGGATGACATATTCTTTCAGGAAGTGATCTACGTAAACTGACAGATTTTCGTTAACACTTCCTATGGAGGATATGATGGGTCTGCCTGGGGGTTCTAAGAGATTTTTGTGAACTTTAGGCAGCAAATAGAAAATTGGCAGTTTAGGATAGTCACGTTTGAGGAAGCAAAATTCGTGCCAAGAGAGGAGCCCTTCAATTTGCCAATCGTGAAGTCTATTCCATGTTTCCTCTATACTATTGTTGTATTCATTGGAGTTGGATTTGGTATAGAAGATATCACCTTCAAGTTGTCTGAGGGCTTCTTTAATATAAAGATCCCTGCCCCACAGAACAATATTTCCTCCCTTATCGGAGGGTCTTAGTATAACAGAGTTGTCATCAGCCAAAGACAGGATGAAGTCACGTTCATGTTTGGACAAATTTCTATTCCTGTTATCTCTGTTGTGCTGTTTATGTTTGAGCTTGGCAAGTTCTTTGCTGACTACTTCTTGAAATGTATCTATAGGGTCGTGTGGCATGATGGGGTAGAAAACAGATTTGGGTCTAAAACTGGTACATGCAGCCCTATTCATATTGGTTTCCCTCACACCTACAATAGAATCATCAGGTTGGCTATCTGATGATGTACCACCCAATACATACATGTCTAGAAGAAGATCTTGATCATAGATATTGAGTTCAGGTATATCTGCTACTACAATGGATTGAGGAGTGTCTTTTATAGGTCTTAGTGAATGCCATTTCTGAAGTTTTAGTTTCCTGCCGAATTTATACATATCTATTCGGGTATCAGAGTAACTGTAAAGTTCACTGGGGCAAAAAGTCAATCCCAAGCAGAGAGTACGTTTTTCTTTTAGAGTCAATGTTCTAGACGACAAGTTTATAATTGTTTTATTTACCATGTCATCATCCATGGTTAACGTCTTCGTCTGTAGCCGCCTCTTTTGGATCCCACCGGCTTTGTACTCTTTGCGTTTTCTCTGCTGGAACTTGAGTCTTCTCTTCTGTGATCTGCTCTTCCTCTTGCTTGTCCTCTTGGTCTCCCACGAGTTGGTGTTTTCTGGAAGGACTGTTGCTGCTGTTGTGATTCCGCTTCTTTTTTCCGTCTGGTCCTTAGAACCCTGAACTCTTCTAAAAAAGTCGCCGGTTTCTTAGCAACTATTTCAGTCTCAGAGGCAGTGCTGATGGAATGTCTCGATACATCTGAATCTGGCTCACTGACCATGGCATTTGAAGAGCATGCTTCCTCGGTTTCTTGTAAATCAGGTGTCTCAATTGGGAGATTTTCTTGTTTATACAAGTAATCATATTTTGGACTGTAGGTAAGTATCCGTCCGCTGTCGTAGTCCCCACAATCTCTATGTAGCTTGCGCTGTTTGCGATATTTAATGTCCTCTTCATTCTTTTCGATATAATCAATAAATTTAAGGATGAGCTCAAAGGGCGCTTGAAAAAGAATGAAGAGGACACAATGGAAATATAATGGACCAATTTGGGAGGCAACTAAGTATAGTGAAGAGAAGACTCAAGTTCCAGCAGAGAAAACGCAAAGAGTACAAAGCCGGTGGGATCCAAAAGAGGCGGCTACAGACGAAGACGTTAACCATGGATGATGACATGGTAAATAAAACAATTATAAACTTGTCGTCTAGAACATTGACTCTAAAAGAAAAACGTACTCTCTGCTTGGGATTGACTTTTTGCCCCAGGGAACTTTACAGTTACTCTGATACCCGAATAGATATGTATAAATTTGGCAGGAAACTAAAACTTCAGAAATGGCATTCACTAAGACCTATAAAAGACACTCCTCAATCCATTGTAGTAGCAGATATACCTGAACTCAATATCTATGATCAAGATCTTCTTCTAGACATGTATGTATTGGGTGGTACATCATCAGATAGCCAACCTGATGATTCTATTGTAGGTGTGAGGGAAACCAATATGAATAGGGCTGCATGTACCAGTTTTAGACCCAAATCTGTTTTCTACCCCATCATGCCACACGACCCTATAGATACATTTCAAGAAGTAGTCAGCAAAGAACTTGCCAAGCTCAAACATAAACAGCACAACAGAGATAACAGGAATAGAAATTTGTCCAAACATGAACGTGACTTCATCCTGTCTTTGGCTGATGACAACTCGGTTATACTAAGACCCTCCGATAAGGGAGGAAATATTGTTCTGTGGGGCAGGGATCTTTATGTTAAAGAAGCCCTCAGACAACTTGAAGGTGATATCTTCTATACCAAATCCAACTCCAATGAATACAACAATAGTATAGAGGAAACATGGAATAGACTTCACGATTGGCAAATTGAAGGGCTCCTCTCTTGGCACGAATTTTGCTTCCTCAAACGTGACTATCCTAAACTGCCAATTTTCTATTTGCTGCCTAAAGTTCACAAAAATCTCTTAGAACCCCCAGGCAGACCCATCATATCCTCCATAGGAAGTGTTAACGAAAATCTGTCAGTTTACGTAGATCACTTCCTGAAAGAATATGTCATCCAACTCCCTTCCTTCATTAAGGACACTACTGACTTTCTCAAAAAAATAGATACCATCACATTGACAGAAGGCTCCATACTTATTACTATGGATGTCAGTGCCCTTTATACTGTCATTGACCACACTCAGGGTATGGAGGCTTGTTACTATTTCTTAAAAAACCGTGAAATAGGATTCAGAAACCACACTGTCATGCTAATAGAGATGATGAAACTCTGTCTGCGCAATAACATATTTATGTTTGATGGTACCTTTTTCAAGCAAATCCGCGGCGCTGCCATGGGTTCTGCTTTTTCTCCCAACTTCGCCAATTTATTTCTGGGGAAGTGGGAAGAAGAAATTAGGACCAACGTAGATCTCAAGGAGTACTTCACTAAAGTACATTTTTGGTCCAGATACATTGACGACCTTTTCGTCATCTGGCGGGGCACAAAGGAAGAGGCTGTTACCTTCATTGCAAAGCTAAATCAAAACAGCTACAATATACATCTGACATACAACATTAGCAGACATCAGGTGGATTTCCTAGACACCAGTATCCCGATTCAAGAGGGTAAACTCATTTCCAAACTCCACAGAAAGGACACCGCAGGCAACAGCCTTTTACATGCCCTGAGCTCCCATCCGGAATCGCTCAAATGGAGCATCCCTTATGGGGAGCTCTTGAGAGCTAAAAGAAATTGCACTCAAGAAGCGGATTTCATACTCGAGAGTAGCAACATACTCCAACGGTTCCGTGACAGGGGATATCCTGAGTGGGTACTGACTAAAGCCCTTTCCAAAGCCTCGACTATCCAAAGATCAGAGACCCTGAACCCTACGCCCAAACTCATTGTCTCCTCACAACTTCCCAGAATAATAACTACCTACAACCAAAAGTCCAAACAAGTACAAAAAATAGTGGCTGACAATTGGAAAATTCTAAAATCTGATTCCATCATAGGCCCTAAACTGACCAACAGACCACTCATAACATACAGAAGAGGTCGTAACCTAAGAGATATGTTGGTGAAAAGTGACATCTCTGATAAAAGGGGCCAACATATCCAAGGACTTAGTGGATTCTATCCTTGTGGGCATTGCAGGGCCTGCCGGTCTAGTGTGATGGTTAAAGAGTTTGCAATACCAGGGACCAATACGAAAAAACAAATCAAACAATTTTTGACTTGCAGTTCCACCTATGTGATCTATATTTTGGAATGTCCATGTCACAAAAAATATGTGGGCAGCACGTCGTGCATGGCTAAGAAAAGAGTCCAGGAACATTTGAGGGCTATTAACAACAAAGATCCCAAATATCCCATTGCAAGACACTTCCAAACCGCACACCAATCAAACAATGATCTTTTGAGATACTATGCGATTGAACAGGTCAATGTTGGTAAGCGGGGTGGTAATCGTGAACTTGCCCTCAGAACTAGAGAATCCAAATGGATATTAGAATTGGAGAACAAATTTCCTGGGGGACATAATTTGGACGAGGAACTTGCAACCCATCTGCACACGGAGTAACTATACTTAGTTGCCTCCCAAATTGGTCCATTATATTTCCATTGTGTCCTGATGTTTGATATGTAATCTGATTGTTCTTGCAATACTGATTGATGATAATGTTTTTAATCAATTTTAATCATTGTTCTTGTCACCTCTTTCTAGGAGTCAGCCGGGGCACGTCACTCCTTAGAAAAACCTGAGCACTGCACTGATCTTCACATGTCTGAACTGAATAGAAGATTGTCACCCCACCACGATAAGCTAAGATACACACTTTCACTTTTGTTATTTTAAACCCCCCCCCTTTTTGATGATTTTTTCTTGATCCTTGGATCTAGATGCACTCTATTTACCTTGTTGGAACATCCCTAGTAGAACCTAATTGGATCACCTCACTGGAGGATGGACACTCTAGTTACTATGAGATTTAGCCTGATCACTCATCTAATCTTAAATTGACTTCCTTCGGGCACTAGACCGAGTGCAATTTGTTTCTTTTGTATATATGTGATGCTACTACCTAGGCGCATATAATACGTTATTCTCATATACTTTATATGAGATGGAGTTCAGGTTTCTCATTTGTATTAAGTGGACTCACTGTCTTAATTTTCAAATCCCTATGATGCAATAGAGATTTAATGCAAAGGAACTAGTCAAAAATGGCCGACGCATTGTCGTTAATGTCAGTGTCCTTCCACTATGTTGATTAAATTTGACAATTATTGGTGTTTGTACATAAGATGTTCCTGATTGGTTTGTGGTTAACGTGTGATCAAGGCACTTTTGTGCTGAAACGCGTAGCGTTACCTTGTGAATAAACTCCCACTAGCTGTACCTTTCTGAGAGCGTGTTTTGCTTATCGTAGCAGAAAACTTTATTGATAGATATATATATATATATATATATATCTATCAATAAATTATCTACTGGCGGTCGCCAGTAGATAGTTATAGTTAGGACCGTGTTTCCATAGGAAATCCGCAACATTCTATTTTGAATAACTTTGGCGCCGATTGACGAATCCTCATGAAATTTTTAAAATAGGTGGGGCGCTCCGCTCAGCTCCTACCCTGAAAGTCTCGGGGGGATTCGTCAAGCGGGGGCGGAGAAAAAGGGGGGGTCCCAAAACACGTTTTCCCCATGCATTTTTCCATAGGACCTTTAGTCCAAGCTACAGCCTGAACGGCTGAACAGAATTACTTGAAATTTGGCAGAGAGGTAGTCCTCAGGTCAGGGATGTGCCTTTTGCAGGTCTGGTGTAAATCTGGTCAGTATTTCCTGAGAAAATAGCATTTAAATCAATATATATATCTATAAGCGCGCTCCGAGCGCGTACGGTAAGCTTACCGTACGCGCACGCTACCGTGCGCGAGCTTAATTCTGATTGGTGGTTACATGACTGTAAACATTCGAATCGGTCGAAATCAGGAAGTGTCGGCCGCCATTTTGTGTGTCTCACACTGATAAACAAAGGTGGAGAACGTCAAAAGGGGGCAACGAAGAGAGGTCCCAAAAGTATGAAAAATACATTTTAAATTTTTTGTAAAAAATCGCGGGGTGCGCGTACGGTAAGCTTACCGTACGCATACGGCAGAAAAAAAACAATATAAAAAATAGAAGTAAAAATCAAATTTAAGTGTTTAGATATTAGGGGGCTCTAAAAAGAGCCGTTGTGTTTATGAAGTTTTTTTTTGTGGTACCTACAAGTAAGTACCGATGCAGAGTCTAAAGTTCAAGAGGAAGACTCTGTTGCCTTCATCAGTGAAATGTACACCGTCTCCTCTATAAATGCCTTGCATGTTGTAACGCAAGTTGTTGTGGTATATAGAACCCATACCATAGTCTCTGAGGAAAGCAGAAATAGATTTGTTGACGTGCTTTCTTGCTTTGTCAATCTGTGGACAAAATTGGTTGGACCAGTTCCACTTTTGCCTTTGGCATATATTAGAATAAACAAAGGCAGATTGAGGAAAAAGCGACATTAATTGCACAAAGGTGTCCTTAACAAGCATTTCCAGACCTACCCCAGTTAAAGTGCCTAGGTCATTTCCACCACAGTGCACAATAATAAGGTTAGGCTGTGGGAGATGTAGAAAGGTTTTCACCAAAGGCATTAATTGGTGCCACTTTAACCCTCTCTGACCAATCCATTTAATGTCTACATTTGGCAAAGCAAGGTCCCTCACCATACCTCTTTTTTCTGCATACTTTTCACTCCAGAAGACATAGCTGTGACCTACAAACCACACATCTTTCAAGGAGATCTGGATGCACTCAGGAGGTGTCTTTCTGTAGAATGGCATTATGAAATGAAAGACAGTTGTAAAATGGAGGCATACATATATTTTTTTAATTGGCTGATTCAAACCATTTTACAGTTAAAACTAGGTTGTATGTGTACATTTTTAGAAGCATGTTTTGTATTGGTTCAGAAAATTGTGTTCCCACAGAAGATTAATTTGGATTTGCAGTTAGGTTTGACAGGTGAAGCACTCTTGCTCTTTGGAATAGAAACATTGTGTGCTGAACTTCTGACCTCTCTGCTCACACCAGTGTTCCATGAGCTGTTGCTATGGTAGCAGGCAGAAGTCAAATTGGGGGAAGGGTTCATTTGGAAAAGGGTTGAAGTTTTCAACCAATAGAAATGTGTGATTTCATTTGAAAAAATGTGGGAAGCACTGAGATTTGTAATTAACATGTATATGTGTGACAAAAGAGAGGGAAACATTGCCATTTACTGGTTCTGGTGAGAGGAGAGAGGTGTAGAGCTCTGAGATTCTGACTCTGATAATCTGCTGTTTGAGTGCCACATTTCTTTCTCAACTAACTAATTTTAAAGGTGAGATATGAGTTTGAGAGGGGATGTATGTGGTGATTTTTGATATAAATATTAGAATTGTGATTCTTCTTTAAAAGTTATCTTTACATTTTGTGGTTTGGGAGATATTTAACTGTCTTGAACTTGTAAAATATTATGGAGTATGTTTTCACCATAAGTTAAGGTGTACTGGTATCACTGGGGGATACTGTTTTGTGCCTAGAATCAAACCATGAGTCTGTGTGCACACAGGAATTGTTGTCAGAGATTTTAATAGTGTTTGGCCGGTTCTGTAAGAATGGCATTTGTAGGAAAGGGTCAGCTTTTTTTTGTAAATATGATGGTTTCCATTCAGCATAAATCAGTAACACACAAATGGGAGGCAAATGCTAACACATTTGAAATTGATATAGTAGATAGAAATGTAGATTAGAAATCATGCAATTGCTGAGCTTGGTCCTACATATACAAAACTCCAATTAACCCTTGCCACACATGTACTTTTACATACATTACTACAATGTTTATGCTGTTATGGATGCATGCATGCATAACTGAACATACACAGTCTGCAGAAGCAGACTCTTAGCATACACCCAGCTGTTTATCCTGTAGAATCAAGCTTAGTATTCACAAGTGAGTGGTGTTTCAGGTATCAGTGAGCAACCCTAATACATTCAACATCACTAAGGCTGATTTCCTTTGCTGGAGTGTAGTCAGTCACCAAGGTTACACATGTTCATGGTCTCAAAAAGCTGTTTGCACATGTGCTGTTTTCTGTTTCTGAAAACTGTAATGAAAATGTGACAGACTGTTAGAGTACTTCTCACTTGCAAAAAAAACAGTAGTAAATGTGCTTTCAAATTGGCAATAAAATTTCGTTTTCTGCCTAGAATCACACCATGAGTCTGCGTGCACACAGGAATTGTCGTCAGAGATGTATTTCGTGTTACTCTGTTTCTTTTAGAATTGCATTGGTAGGAAAGGGGATGTTTTGAATGTTGTCAGAGATTTCATTTCTGTTGGCCTGGTTCTGTAAGAATTGCATTTATAGGAAAGGGTCAGCTTTTTTTTTGTAAATATGATGGTTTCCATTCAGCATAAATCAGTAACACACAAATGGGAGGCAAATGCTAATTTCTGTATTTATCACACATTTAGTTTCATGCTCCCTTTTTTTCACTTCTCCTCTCTCTGCTTTTCTCATTTCCCTTTTACTCCCTCAAGGACCTTGTAGGGTGAAAACATTTTTTTGTTGTTTAAAAAAAAAAAAAAAAAAAAAAAAGCACGTACAGTATTAAAAAAATTAATTAAAAAAATTTTAAAAAAGTTGTGAGGTAAGGTTGGCTCTTAAAAGAGCCGATGTGTTAATACAGGGACAGAGGAAAGAAAGAATGGGAATATTAACAAGGACCACAGATGTGCTGGTCTATCTTATTGTTTATTAGGGAAATACTGATCTCCTCATGAACAATTAGACCATAACATCTGGAGCACCTCATTTGTACCCTCTGAAATCGAGGGTTCGTTTCCAGAGGAGCAGAAGAGGGTGATGCTCCCACCGCAGAGGAAGTGCTCGGCTGAGCTGCCGAAGATGTACTCGGCTGAGCTTCTGCGGGTGTGCTCGGGTGACTTACTGAAGGGTTTGCTTCAGTATGTCGAGCAAAAGTCCTGGGATGTACATCCCTAATGTGTCTCACCATAGTGTGATTACCAAAGGAATACTTCTTCCTTGGATTACCTCTAGATAAGACACGCTCACAAAGTGAGCAGGTGACTAATGGAGCATTTACCTTTTTCTGTCCCTCTGGAAAAGTGAAATACTCCCAAACAAAAGAATTATTTTGTTTCCTCCTTCTCTGTCTGATGATGCTGCTGCCCTGCTCACTCTCAGAAGAGGACTGCTGCTCTGCCATTGTATCCCAAAGACAATTCAGCTCCTTCTCCTAGGGAATCACAAGCAGTAATGAGGGGAATGGGTGTGGTGTAGGGTGATTCTAGAACTGAAAGTAGTTTAAACCAATCAAAAGTGTTGTTTCTTGATCACATGACCAACCGTACGCGCACGTTAAGCTTACCGAGCACGTATGGTAAAAGTACGCATGTGCGTACGAAAGACACGCGCACGCGCGCATGCGCATTACAGGCACGCTCGTACACTTCCGCGTAACGTGCGCGCGCGCGCGTGCGCGTATAAATCATGCGCTTACGCGTCGCGTATGAAGTACGGACGCGTCTGCAAATTGCGTAAGCATGCGCACACGGGGTATAAATATTACGTACGCTCACCGTACATAAAGCGAAGCGTGCGCTTACGGTAAGCTTACCGTACGCGCACGGTAAAAAATTTTTTCAAAAAAAGGTTTGTTCAAGATATTAACTATGTTATACAACTATATCTAACCATTTATTTAAAAAAGGTGAATCTTTCTATTTTGAAGAATGCATTAAAACCATGAATATATACATAGGTAGCATAGTGTTTAAAGGAAAAAAGAAAAAGAAAAAAATGATGTAAAAAACCAAGCAAATTCAATGAAAAAACCATAGGTTTCACACACATTATAGTTAGGAATTAGAATTCAAAAAACCATGCAAAGACACAGAAAAAACCATAGGTTTCACACACGTTATATTTAGGAATTAGCTTTTAAAAAACCTTGCAAATTCACTGAAAAAACCATAGGTTTCACACACGTTATAGTTAGGAATTAGCATTTACAAAACCTTGCAAATTCACTGAAAAAACCATAGGTTTCACACACGTTATAGTTAGCTGGACATTTCTCTCATAAAAAACCATTGAAATTCCCCCGTTATAGTTAGTTCAGCTAACTATAACTCACGCACCCGCAATCCACTGCTGATGACGTCACATATTACATCACTCACGACATGGTCAGTGACATCACTCATGACATCACTGATGACATCTCAAATGACATCACTGATGATGTCATCAATGTGATAAATTACCACATCTTCTCACACCCTTATAAAACCTTTGATATAGCAACTCAAAATTACAGAGTTCCATTCTCATATCTATAAAAAATGCAATACCAATAACTGCATACCCACATATTAACTTTTAGGTCTTCATACACCTCCACACACTCACCTGTAAAGTCACTCATAGTTACAGTCACTCCATAAAAAAGTATCATATGAATTTATACACACACCTATATAGACACTCACACACTACCAATCATCCATAGAGGTACTCTCACACCTAGTCATTCATACAAATAATCACACTGCCATTTACTCACCTCTGCAGTTATACACACTCAAGTTCACTTGTTCACAAAAATAGTATCACATTTTTATGCTCTATTAGAATCATTGACAAAAGCACACACTCATCCATACAGTCACTGTCACAATCACACATTCTCATATCTAGCCAGTTATATACTCTTACACACATATATACTGCCTTTCACATATGTAGTTAGTCACAAATGTACCACTGAGATATACATTCAATTCCTAACACACCCATACATACACTCGCTCATCCATACAGTCCATCACAGATGCACTCTTAAAACCATGCACCCATAGAATCACCCACTCACACATCTATGCACAGAGTTACACACACCCTACCCACACTAACACTCAGGCACCCATACAGATCCTCAGACAACCAATCAATAACCCATATAGACACTCATAGCTATTCACAAAACCATGCAGCCACTTATACACCAACACACAGACACATACAGACATTCACACAGTTTAGTCACTAGTCTGCAGTAAGATACATTTAATGACTCACTTATAGAATCAGTTACGCACCAAAGAAAAACATACATTTACACACTTGTACACCCACTCATTCTTCAACAGGCCTTTCCCTATATATATTAAACATATTAAAATGGTTCAGAAACACATACTCAATGGATGATGACATCAGTGATGTCATTTGAGATGTCATCAGTGATGTCATGAGTGATGTCACTGACCATGTCATGAGTGATGTAATATATGACGTCATCAGCAGTGGATTGCGGGTGTGCGAGTTATAGTTCGCTGAACTAACTATAACGGGGGAATTTCAATGGTTTTTTACGAGAGAAATGTCCAGCTAACTATAACGTGTGTGAAACCTATGGTGTTTTCAGTGAATATATATATAAATATATCTAAATATTGGATTTTTTATGCCAAAACAGGCGTCAAACATTATGTCCCAGGACTCAAAATTACAGACAGAATAAAACAAAGGAGAAACACAAGGCGGCGAGAAAGATGGCAGCAACGTCGCAAACAGAAACATGAGACCAAACAAAAAAATGGCCAGCAACAATTGGAAGCGCAAGTAAACCCACATCCTATGAATACCAATACCATAATCAACCTATCTCAGATTACTCTAAATAAAGCAGAAACACAGCTACTCTCTTTGGGGCTGTCATTCTGCCTGGACAGTAATTTCAAATATTCTCAAATAGAATAGATATTTACAAGTTTATTTGTAAACTGACACTGCAAAAATATCATCTTATACGTAAAAAAAAGTGCCAATGAATGATGCCAAATAGAGGAAATTCCATCAGTTAGTCCCAACATTATGACAGCATCAGATGTGAGAGTCTTATGTGATCTGCAAGAGCTACAAAATGAACACACAACACCAGATTCAGTAAGATCCACCCAAAAAGAAATGGAGCAACAACAAGTAAATATCTTTGGCACTATCAATACAGGCTTTAAACCGAAATCGACATTTCAGCCTATCATGCCATGTGACGGGATCGATATTTTTAATGAACAAGTAACAGCCCAAATAAAAAAACTGAATGATCAAATACAAAGAGCGCAAAAAGTACAGAGTCCACGTAATTACAAATATCGCCAACTGACGAAAAAACTACAAGAGAATGATCAAATTGTGATAAGAAATTCTGACAAAGGCGGCAACATTGTAATATGGCTTAAGGCGCTGTATATGGCAGAGGCCACAAAGCAACTAAATGATCGTGATTGCTATAAAAGAAGTGATAGCCAGATCATCAATGTCACCAGAAATACATTTTATTCAAGATTACTCGCCTGGAAAAAAAGCAGGACTTCTAAGTCAAAATGAATATAAGTTAAAAAAAAAATGATCATTCATCAATGCCTGTAATCTATTTCATCCCGAAAATACATAAAGATCCTGCCAAGTCACCAGGGAGACCGATTATCTCAGCACAAAAGGGCCTTTTGGAAAACACCTTGCGCTATATTGATTTCTTTTTGCAGGAACATGTGCGATCCTTACCATCTTATATACAAGACACCGGCGGTTTCCTAAGACGCATCTATAAATGCAAATGGGAAGAGGATTACCTACTAATGACTCTAGATGTGACTGCACTGTATACTAGTATACACATAAGGATGACATTAGAGCCGTGGAATATTTTCTAGGCTCCAGAGCAATTTGTCTATACCAACATAACAAAATGTTAATCAACATGACTACATTTTGCCTCGAAATCAATTTCTTCATGTTTCAGCAACAAATATTCCAACAGATCAGAGGTGTCACTATGGGGGCTTGTTTTTCTCCAAGTTGTGCGTGTCTCCATATGGGGTGGTGGGAGGAGATGATCCTCAACGACGTTTAAAGAAATATTTGACAACATGTGGTTGAATGGAAAAGATATATTGATGATTTATTTATAATCTGGCACAGCAGTAAGGAAAGAGCAACGAATTTTATCGTACAGATTAATGTCAACAACATCAATCTACATTTCACAGCAAACCTTAGTGATACATCCGTGTGCTTCCTAGATGGAGAGGTATTTATCGCTAATAAGAAAATAGAAACAAAACTACAGCCGGAAATACCATCTTGCATGCCACAAGCTTCCACCCTAAACATACTATACATAGCATTCCATTTGGTAAAATGCTCAGGATGAGAAAATTATGCAGCAGAGATAGTGACTTAAAGACAGCACAAATGGAATGCAAAGAAAGATTCCTGGCTAGGGGCTACGCAGAAATACAGCCATTATGAAAATGCAAGCCCTATGTAGAGCACATTTATTGTTCAAAACACCTGGCAGCAAATCCGGGCCAATGAGAACAGATCAAGCAATACAAGATAATGAGGGCACAAGCCTGATCCTAACATTCAACAAACAAATGAGTAGATTATGTAAAATAATCAAGAAAAACTGGCCCATCGTCCTAAGTGATCCTGTTATAGGAGAGAAGCTACCTAAAATACCAACTATAACATTCAGGAAGGTGATCTCCATGACTGACACCTTAGTTAGTAGTAGCCCTAAAATTATAACAAAAACCGATTGGCTGATGCAGAGAAAGGGATTCGTGAGATATACCGCATGCCGTGCTTGTAGGTTTGGCATAAATAAAATATACGTAATACCCTTTAAGGAACAGCCGATTAAGATAAAAAAAATTCTAACATGCAAAACCGAATATGTGTTGGAATGCTCTTGTGAACCACGATATGTAGGGAGTACACAGCTACAAAGCTGACCCTCGGTCTGAGGCCTACTCTCTGCCCAGCAGCTCTGCTCTGTTCTGCTCCACCGCAGAACCTCTCTTCCCCCTCAAGCAGGGTTTGAATCCGCTCAGCGCTGTGCCTCGTGCCCAGCCTGTTGGTAATTTTTTCCTCATTTCTGCTATTCGTTTGTTTTCCTTGTGCTTGCCCCCACTTGTTGTCAGCTGTTTTCTGCATTGTGCCTCGTGCCCAGCCTAATTGGATTTTTCATTATCCCCATTCTGCTATTCGTTTTTTTCCTCCTTTTGCAGTGCCCCCACTTGTTTTCATCCGTTTTCTGCATTTGCCCATTTACCTATTGGTGTCACTTTTAATTCTTTACAGTGTATCCTTCCCCTACTGTTTTATTTCTTTTTTCTCTATCTGGTTGCTGTTCCTGCCGCTGCTTCTGCCCCATGACCCCTCCCCCTGACTGTCCTTGCTCCCGCCTCCAAGCTGCATGTCCCTCCCCCCTCCCCTACTTAATGGCGGCTGTGTGCAGCGGGCATGCCGCTGCCGCACCAGCAAGCCCATCTGCGCCCGTCCGTGACCCAACCGCAGCCAGCGCCAGGAACCTTGGATCAGCAAGCCCCCACCGCTACAACTCCGCTGTGCTCCACGCACTCAACCCCGGAAGAAATAATGACTGCCAAAGATCTACACCATACACCACCCATGGCCAGTTCCCCTGCCGACACTGCCGACAATCCTTCACCATCGACAGCGCCCCCATGACCGCCGAAGCCCTGTCGGATGCCCGCACTCCTGAAGCACTGACATGCATTTTCTCAACGTGCCGTCCGTACACATACACGCCGTAGAGATCTTGGACCTGCTCTACAGACTCTCACCCGACGTAACTTTCTTCACAGAAACCTGGACCAACAACACCTCTGCCCCCGACATTGCCACCGCCATCCCAGACGGATACAAGATCCAGAGGAAGGACCGCCCCCACCGTCCAGGAGGAGGACTCGCCATCGCACACAAGAGCTCCCTCCAACTCTCCACCTCCAGTACGAATAACCCCCTCTCCAACACAGAACATCTCCACTTCCAGATCCAGTTCAATCAATCAATCAATCAATCAGTCATTTGTAGAGTGCACTACATACCCGCGAGGGTCTCAAGGCGCTGGGAGGGGGGGGGGGCGCTACTGATCGAATAGCCAAGTCTTGAGTAGCCTCCTGAAGGTCAGCAGGTCTTGGGTCTGTCATAGGCTCAGTGGGAGGGTGTTCCAGGTCTTGGCGGTGAGGTGGGAGAAGGATCTCCCGCCGGTGGTTGTTCTTTGGATGCGCAGGACGGCGGCGAGTTCGAGGTCAGCAGAGCGGAGCTGGCGGTTTGGGATGTAAAAGGAGAGTAGTCTGTTGAGGTAGGCTGGGCCGGTCTTGTGGAGTGCCTTGTGTGCATGGATGAGAAGTTTGAAGGATATCCTCTTGTTGACAGGGAGCCAGTGCAGGTTTCTCAGGTGTGGGGTGATGTGCCTGTGGCGTGGTACGCCGAGGATCGGTCGTGCCGAGGCGTTTTGGATGCGTTACAGTCGTTTGATGAGCTTGGTCGGGGCTCCCTCATATAGGGCGTTTCCGTAGTCGAGTCTGCTGCTGACGTGGGCCTGGGTGACTGTTCTTCTTGTATCTGTTGGGATCCACCTGTAGATCTTGCAGAGTATGCGGCGAGTGTTGAAGCAAGAGGAGGAGACGGCGTTGACTTTCTTGGTCAAGAAGAGCATTGAGCCGAGGATAATTCCCAGGTTGCGTGCGTGGTCGGTGGGTGTCGGGGCTGCCCCCAGTTCCGTCGGCCACCAGGAGTCATCCCAGGCTGAAGGGTTGGAGCCGAGGATGAGGATCTCTGTTTTGTCTGTGTTCAGCTTCAGTCGGCTGATCTTCATCCAGTCAGCGACGGCCTTCATTCCTTCGTGGAGGTTGGCTTTGGCGGTGATGGGGTCCTTGGTGAGGGAGAGGATCAGTTGAGTGTCGTCGGCATAGGAGATTATGTTGAGGTCGTGCTGACAGGCGACGTGTGTGAGCGGGGCCATGTAAATGTTGAACAGTGTTGGGCTGAGGGAAGATCCCTGGAGTACGCTGTAGATGATCTCGAAGGCTTCGGATCGGAATGGGGGAGGTGGATGCTCTGGGTTCTGCCGGAGAGGAAGGAGGTGGTCCATTCCAGAGCCTTGTCTCTGATCTTTATGGCGTGGAGGCATGCGCGTAGTGTGTGGTGGCAGACGGTGTCGAAGGCGGCGGAGAGGTCCAGGAGGATGAGGGCTGCGGTCTCACTGTTGTCCAGCAGGGTCCTGATGTCGTCGTGGCGGTGATGAGGGCGGTCTCGGTGCTGTGGTTGCTGCAGAACCCTGACTGGGAAGGGCCCAGGATTCTGTTTTCTTCGAGGTATCAGATTAGCTGCCTGTTTACGATCTTCTCGATGACCTTGGCCGGGAACGTTCAGTCCCAGGACCACACTGCACTGCACCCTCGCCGACGCACCTCACACCCTTTCCGCAACCACCATCACTGACCTCGTCACACCCCACGCCATCAATAGACTACATCCTCCTCAGAGACCTGAACTTCCACCTCAACTACTACAGTGACCCCGACTCCACCGCCCTCCTCGACAACCTCGGACTGAAGCAGCTGGTCACCGCCCCCACACACAGAGCCAGACACACTCTTGACCACATCTTTGCAGAAGGGACTAACACCCACTTCAGCCACACCACGCAGATCCTCTGGACAGACCACCACTGCGTTCACTTTACTTTCAACACCACCACCGCACCCAAACCCGCCCCACGCCCACCATGAAGGAACTGGAGCAAGATCACAGCGAAATACCTCAATACCACCCTCCACCACAACCCCCCCTCTGCCACGACCAATGCCAACTCCGCAGCAATAGAACTTCACCGCTGGATCTCCAGCTGCGCACACAATCTCGCACCCCTCTGCCACCCCAGCAAGCAACGCCCCCTGAAGGCCGCCTGGTTCACCACCAACCTCCAAGAAGCCAGGCGCTCCTGCAGGCGCACTTAGAAAATCTGGAGGAACAGGAAAACCACGGACGACCAAATCAAATACAGGAACACCCTGAAAGAATACCACTAGCACATAAGAGCCACCAAGTGAACCTTCGTCAAGAACAAAATCTACACCAATGGAACTAATGCTAAAGAACTCTTCATGTCATACAGCAGCTCACCAAACCCTCCAGCAAAGCCACATACATCACAGTTTCCCAGGACCTCTGCAACAAGCTCAGCTCCTACTCCCACCTGAAAATCAAGGCCCTCTATGACAACTTCAACAAACAGACTCCGGACACCACCCCCCTCCCTACCATTGACAACCACCCAACCATCCACACCTGGTGGTGGTATAGGTGGAGGTGATATTGGAGGTGATGGTGGTATTGGTGGTGGTGGTATTATAGTGGTATTGGTGGTGATGGTGGTGGTATTGGTGGTGGTCGTAATACCACCACCAGTACCACCACCACTACTAATACCACCATCACCAATACCACCACCACCAATACCACCACCAACCCCATCAACACCAACACCACCAATACCACCACCTATGCCGCCACCAATACCACCACCACCAATACCACCACTACCACTAATACCACATCCACTAATAATATCACTGCCACCTATACCACCACCAATACCACCACCACCACCAATATCACCACCACCACCAATACTACCACCACCACCAATATCACAACCACCAATACCACCACCACCAATACCAATACCACCAATTGGTGGTGATGGTGGTATTGGTGGTGATGGTAGTGGTGGCATTGGTGGTGGTGGTATTGGTGGTGGTATTGGTGGTGGTGGTATTGGTGGTGGTGGTATTGGTGGTGGTGGTACTTGTACTGGTATTGGTGGTGGTGGTATTAGTGGTGGTACTGGTGGTCTTAGTGGTGTTTGTGTTGGTGGTGGTTTTGGTGGTGGTATTGGTAGTGGTGGTGGTATTGGTGGTGGTTGTATTGGTGGCGGTATTGGTGGTGGTATTGGTGATGGTGGTATTGGTGATGGTGGTGATGGTGGTGATATTGGTGGTGGTTTTGGTATTGGTGGTGGCATTGGTGGTATTGAGGATTGTGGTGTTGGTGGTGGTATTGGCAGTGGTGGTGATATTGGCGGTGGTGGTTATATTGGTAGTAGTATTGGTAGTGGTGGTATTGGTGTTATTGGTGGTGGTGGTCTTGATGGTGGTATTGGTGGTGGTGGTGGTATTGGTGGTGGTGGTGGTGGTATTGGTGGTGGTATAAGTGGTGTTGGTGGTGGTGGAGGTAGTTGTATTGCTGTTGGTGGTTGTGGTGGTATTGATGGGGTGGTGTTATTGATGGTGGGGGTTTTGGTGGTGGTGGTACTGGTGGTGGTGGTATTGGTGGTGGTGGTATTAGTGGTGGTGGTGGTACTGGTGGTATTAGTTGTGTTTGTTTTGGGTGGGGGTATTGGTGGTGGTATTGGTAGTGGTGGTGGTGTTATTGGTGGTGGTTGTATTGGTGGCGGTATTGGTGGTGGTATTGGTGATGGTGGTATTGGTGATGGTGGTGATGGTGGTGATATTGGTGGTGGTTTTGGTATTGGTGGTGGCATTGGTGGTATTGATGATGGTGGTGTTGGTGGTGGTATTGGCAGTGGTGGTGATATTGGCGGTGGTGGTTATATTGGTAGTAGTATTGGTATTGGTGTTATTGGTGGTGGTGGTCTTGATGGTGGTGGTGGTATTGGTGGTGGTGGTGGTGGTATTGGTGGTGGTATAGGTGGTGTTGGTGGTGGTATTGGTGGTGGTGGAGGTGGTTGTATTGCTGTTGGTGGTTGTGGTGGTATTGATGGGGTGGTGTTATTGATGGTGGGGGTTTTGGTGGTGGTGGTACTGGTGGTGGTGGTATTGGTGGTGGTGGTATTAGTGGTGGTGGTGGTACTGGTGGTATTAGTTGTGTTTGTTTTGGGTGGGGGTATTGGTGGTGGTATTGGTAGTAGTGGTGGTGGTGTTATTGGTGGTGGTTGTATTGGTGGTGGTATTGGTGATGGTGGTATTGGTGATGGTGGTGATAGTGGTGATATTGGTGGTGGTACTGGTAGTGGTGGTATTGGTGTTATTGGTGGTGGTGGTCTTGATGGTGGTATTGGTGGTGGTGGTGGTATTGGTGGTGATATAGGTGGTGTTGGTGGTGGTATTGGTGGTGGTGGAGGTGGCTGTATTGATGTTGGTGGTTGTGGTGGTATTGATGGGGTGGTGGTATTGATGGTGGGGGGTTTGGTGGTGGTGGTACTGGTGGTGGTGATACTGATATTGGTGGTGGTGGTACTGGTGGTATTAGTTGTGTTTGTGTTGGTGGTGGTATTGGTGGTGGTATTGGTAGTGGTGTTATTGGTGGTGGTTGTATTGCTGGCGGTATTGGTGGTGGTATTGGTGATGGTGGTATTGGTGTTGGTGGTGGTATTGGTGGTGGTTTTGGTATTGGTGGTGGCATTGGTGGTATTGATGATGGTGGTGTTGGTGGTGGTATTTGCAGTGGTGGTGGTATTGGTGGTGGTAGCATTGGTGGTGGTGGTATTGGTGGTGGTGGTATTGGTGGTGGTGGTATTGTTTGTGGTGGTACTGGTATTGGTGGTGGTGGTATTAGTGGTGGTGGTGGCGGCACTGGTGGTATTAGTGGTGTTTGTGTTGGTGGTGGTATTGGTAGTGCTGGTGGTTTTGGTGGTGGTTGTTTTGGTGGTGGTATTGGTGGTTGTATTGGTGATGGTGGTATTGGTGATGGTGGTGATGGTATTGGTGGTGGTTTTGGTATTGGTGGTGGCATTGGTGGTATTGATGATGGTGGTGTTGGTGGTGGTATTGGCGGTGGTGGTGATATTGGCGGTGGTGGTGATATTGGTAGTGGTACTGGTAGTGGTGGTATTGGTGTTATTGGTGGTGGTGGTGGTCTTGATGGTGGTATAGGTGGTGGTGGTGGAGGTGGTTGTATTGATGTTGGTGGTTGTGGTGGTATTGATGGGGTGGTGGTATTGATGGTGGGGGTTTTGGTGGTTGTGGTACTGGTGGTGGTGGTATTGGTGGTGGTGTTGTTGTTGTTAATAAAACAGGCTTTTAAAAACAACCCTTCAGGTGGCTTTTGTACAGATGACGTGTAAAGCAGATGTGCTGTTGTCAGCTTCAGCCCATTAGCATACGATTATGTACTACCTAGAATTCACATGACTTAATTCGCTAATCATTTCTAACTCCATTTTACTTAGAGGGGGTTCAAACAGACAAGAGATAATGCCGGGTTAAAGTGATTGTAAGCAGGTGCCCGTGTTACGTGGCAGCTGTGCTGCTTAAAAAAACACAAGCATGTCAAGCCTGCATTAAGGGAAACCCAATAAAGTAAATAGTGCTCACAGACTAAATAATAGGCCCCATGTAACAACTGAAGTAAAAGGGCGAGTCGTCTTGGGAGGGTACAAATAAAGACAAGGCCGTACTAATGAGGAACTAACAAGCGTATTAACGAATTGGAAGGTAGCATTTCCGAAAGACAATGACACAAGCGAATAAAAAGTATGGGACGAGAGTGGGAGTGGCTTCTCTCCCATACTCTTACTACAGCAGTCTCGCAGAGCGAGCAGCGCATGCATGCTGCCACTAGGTTTGACCTAAAAAACTACTTTTTTTTTGTATTGGGTAGTACCTATGTTGCATGGGCTTAATTTCAAATTCTTCGCAGAAAAAACATTTGAAGGGTAGGACACCAAAAAGAGGGCCCGACTAAGACTAAACCTCAGTAAAAGAAATCTATGATAAGGTAAATACATCACCACCCTTTCATCTGTGCTCCACCCTTTGCTCCATTAGTTAATTTTTAACCAAAAGCGTAGTATGGCCATCAATAGGAATTGGATTAGTGAACAGCTCTGTCCTACCAAAGTTGGCTTTTGACATAGGTCAACCACCTAATCTTATGGACCTGAGTGAGTTGTAAACAGTCATTTATTATAGACTACCTTAATACCGTCTCAGGTCTTGACCTGAATTAGAGCCAAAGTAAAACAGAGGCAAGTTTAATGGAATCTCCAATGTATTATAAAGCTAATTCCATGTGTGCAATTGAAGTAGGGATGCTACCAGGAAGTGATAATAGTCTGTGTAAACATCTGTTTTCACTGTTTTGTAAAGCTGCGTGATCAGATTGACCCCATACACCAGCACCATAGGTAGCTGTGGAAATAGATCTCGCTTTGTAAATAGTAAGAGCAACTCAACTCATTAAAACACCCATTAAGAAAAATAGCAAACAATATCCTGCTTCTGCCTCAAAGCTAAAACAAAACTCAAATAAATGTATGCACCACCTCACTAATGCTCCTAATACCAACAAGAATATTTACATTGGTATTGCATCTTTCACTTTAAGATGAATTTGCACACAATGACCATTTCAAATAGTTGTGCCGCATGCTGATCACAGTATTTTATATATCATCAAAAACATGTGAGTCCATCCGGCATTGACATTTATTATCTGCTATCTCAACTTATACCTAGAGTTCCACTTTCAGCATGTTCAATAAGAACATTAATGTCTCAAAGGCGACACAGCAATTATGAATTGATCGGTTGAGAGAAGCCTTCCCATAAAAGCAATTTGGACCTACAGCCCTCACCGGAGCAATGATTTGCTCTGTGCCCAGTACCAGATCTCCATTTTGTCATCATGAGTGTGGCCTAGGGCTTAACGCGGCGAAAAAGTCCCCTTGCTGAAACCCACGGTGCGCGCACGGTGAAAAACCTGAAAAAAAATAATAAATACATAACTTAGCATTTAAAAAACCGTACAAATTCACTTAAAAACCATAGGTTTCACACATGTTATAGTTAGGAATTAGCATTTAAAAAACCTTGCAAATTCACTTAAAAAACCATAGGTTTCACACATGATATAGTTAGCTGGACATTTCCCTCGTAAAAAAACAATGAAATTCCCCCGTTATAGTTAGTGCAGGCAACTATAACTTACGCGACCGCAATCCTCTGCTGATGACATCAGATATTACATCACTGATTACATATCGGGATATAGCATGATGGGGCTTTTGCTTGGCAATGCTGACACTGATATAATGATGATATTGCTTGGTTTACAGCATTAGCAGCCGGTAATCTTGGTAGGAAGTGGGGCAAGCAAGCTCCAGATGCACACATGTACACTCACTTACTCACACCCATGCATTCACAAACGTGCACACACAATTTTGCTGCTGGATCCCAATTTCAATTAGGGGATGGGAGTAGAGAGCCTCAATCCCTTGGATTTTGTTGCAACACACTTTAAAGCTACTTATGTGTTATCGCCAATACCATGCCTGTTCCCATTCTTTGTCTAGAATCTCATTGCAATTTGCGGGGCTGTATTTGGAGTTTACAAAGTCATCCTTAAGATCTTTCTAGATGGACTTCGAGATCATCTTCCAACTTCCATTCCCAAGCCATGCACTTGTTTTTCTCCTTTTAGGGTGTCTTACAGTGTAAGCCCAGACCCAGACTAAACCTTTTACTCCATTTAGATATTCTTGAATTGATGACCCCGTCTCTCATAATGGTGGTATCATTAGAGCAGCCGGCGGACTGAATATAAAACATCTCTGCATCTGTAAATGTTTTCAGTTATCCTTGTGATACAGTCACTTTCACACAATTCCTCGCTTATTAGGGCATATGATGGCACTACTCTTACTTCATCCTCATACTTTATATAATTAGGTGAAGCAGCACTTCTCTAGAAGAATGCACCATCAAAACCATTAATAATGTCAAAGGTTCATAGAAGATTGTTTTACTGCTCCTTCAATGAATGCTGCTCTGGATGGTGAGACCAGTTCTATGGATGACAGTGCTAAAAGCGACATCCGTGGAATTAGCTGCAAGTGCGTCATACTTTTTTAAATATTTGATAGATCCTTTTTGGAGTTAGATGACAAGAGAGTTTATGATCTTTGGCAGGCATGAAAGCATTGATATGAAGGTTGAAAAAGATGGATATAAAACATCTAACAGGACATTCATTTGTAATTAGGCTTCCCAAACCTATTATAAAGACATTTTATGTGCAAGCTTGCTGCCATACAGCTTACTGGATAGATGTCATAAACTTAAATAAAGATGTTTAGTCTCTGGTACCACTTTGTTTGTTCCTCTCTTGTACTTGGGGATTTTTAGAAAGATAATTTGTTCCTCTGTCCAAAAGCAATTGAGTAATTTTATTGGGAATTCTATCTGCTGAGTGAAAACCTTGGTCCTAACTCTATTCTCCGATGAACATTGTCAACTGTAGAAATTACTAACCAGAACTACTAAACCAAAAACAATGACCATCTTTCATGTGACTCATAGACATTCCTGAAAAGTTCTCCTCAAATTTTATATAGAGTAGAAGCTTTCAGGCAAATTTTGGGGCATATCATCAAGGCAGCGACAAACAATTATCACCGCTTTTGCGGCCGTTATTGGCCGAAAAGCGGCGATAATTTTATCGCCTAATCAGCAAGGTCACGCTATCGCGTGAATCCTTGCATTATCGCCCTTTCCCCCAATGCCCATCTTTGCATCTCTAATGAGATGCAAAGTGGGCGTTCCTGCCCTGACATAACTGGAGAAATGTCGCTAAGCGACATTTCTCCAATTATCAATGGCCACGCTAACCTGCAGAGCGACAAGTAAAGTAGCGATAACCTCTGTTATCGCTACTTTCCTTACGCCTGCTTCACGGCTGACTTAGCCATGATATCCTATGTAAGGTGGATATCATGGCTAAGTATGCCTTGCCCTATCAGCAAGCTATCGCCAAACTTTGTGAGATTATTGCTGGATTTCCAGCGATAATCTCACATTTGGCAGTTAGTGCTTGGAATTCTATCGCTTTTGAGATAAGCGTTGCTAATAGCACGCTATGTCAGCGATAAAATTCCACGTTACCCGGCAATAATTATCCTAGCGCTAAGTGCGCTTAGCGATAATTATCGCCGGCCCTTGATGATGTACCCCTTTGTTTTAGCTAGTGTGGATCTTCAGGAGAAGAGGTCTTATTGGCCCTTATTTTCGGGAAGCACATTTTTTCATCTATCAGCCCTTCTGTTTTTTGTCCCTTGTGAAAAACTAAGAAAACTTCAGAGTTTATTTCTTTACATCTTGCGGGCATATTCTCAAGGAGCTATCACCGAGTTATCGGCACTTAATCGCAGCCAAAGTCGCGATAAATTTACCGCCCCATTCACAAGCTGGTGCAAACAACTGATATCACCAGTTTTAAGGCGACAGCATCCTCAAAAAACATCGCCAGAGATGACCCCGACAACTATCGCTAATGAGATGCAGAGTAGGCGTACCCGAGGAAAAATCAGCGACAACACCACACCTCAACATTCTCAACGACCATCCTGATCTACGATAAGACCACAAAACAGGCGATACGGCTCATTAGCAGCAGGTAACTAACACCTGCTCTGACCTGGTGCATAGTCGGACTACAACCAGAACCAGAAAAGGGAGCCCAGACCACAGCCACACCTGAAGAACAACAGATGCCATGGAGTCACTGATCATGCAGCTCGGAGCTCCAACAGGGTCAAAACACCATCCGCCAACACCCCCAGGACTCCCCCGGATCCACCCCGGCCCCCTACTGGACCAACACTGAGGCAGCGCAGACAAAGACAGCTACCGCCTGAAAAGGCACCAACCTCACAGACCCAACACCAGGGAATGTCATTGCCCCCCACAGGCTCAAAAGGACAACCATCCTACGCATCCTGACCACCATTGCCCACAGGCTGACGGTACCAACACAGCGGACAACCACCATCCCTCCGCAGACAAAACTGCTGGCCGTGCTGCACATGTTGACCTCTGGGACCTTCCAACCAACAAATGCCAGAGTCGGAAGAGTGTCACAGCCAGTACAATCCAAGTTCATGAAAACTGTCTCGGATGCCATCAAAAGCTTGGTACACCAGTACCCATACTACCCCACACTGCGCATGAACAGCTGGAGACCAAGCAAGGCGTCTACGCCAAAGCTGCCTTCCTGCACGTGTCAGGAGCCAATTGACTGCATACATGTCCTACTCATGCCCCCTGGTGACACTGCACACAATTACCTCAACAGAAAGCACACGCATTCCATCAATGTGCAGGCAACAGTGGACCACCTGGGAATCGCCACCAATGTCGTCGCCAACTACCCAGGCAGTGTGCATGATTCCGACCCCTACCCATAGTCCATCATCAATCAGCGCTAACAGGATGGCACCCATAGAAATTCATTGCTAGTTGGCAAGTACCAAATAAACACACCACACCCCCCAACTCCACAATCCTGCAAATCACAACTCTGGGAATGCACACGTCACAGACTCACATCCAACATGCCAAACAACATGCCCACCACCAGACCCAACAGCATAACTTACTGTGGAAACCTGGGCTAGCCATGTACATGAGCCATCAACTGCATCACACCTCAGCCACACAATAGCGGAATGTGGGGAGAGGTGGGAACCAGGCGTGTGGGACGGAGGCAAGTGACCCATGAATGAGAAGGTACACAATGCCAAGTGTGGCGGAAATGTGCTGGACAGACTTCAGTATGCAGACCACAGACATATCCATGTCTACATGCACTGCTGGTGTATGGAGTGTAGTGGACAGCGGACACAACCATGTCCCCGCTGGCAGCAGGTGAGACGTTGGACATGTAGCTTTGTCGTCAGCCACTCAATGCTTAAGGGGAGTGGCCTGGGCCGTCGTACGGAGGTCCGGTGTGGGGGTGTGGATGATGATTCCGTGGCTCTGGCCGTGGTTTATTGCAGGTAATGTGCACATGCATGTGTATCTGATGTGGTGTTGGTCTCCTTTGTGGGGTGTAGGTGGTCCCTGATGGGACTTGAACACCTACGTATGTGATCTAGTTCGGCTTCCATGAGCTCTGATCCCACCTGCGCCTGTTAGGCCAGCTCCTGGCATTCTGACACCTGGCATTGGGATGCAATGTGTGCCTAGGTGAAATGTTGGGAGTCGGCCGTGGTGGCAGGTGCTTCCTGCTGTGTGGTCTGTGCAGAGGCTGGGGTCTCCTCTGTGTGGCTTGGCTGCCCCGCTCCTGGGGGTGGATTGCCTAAGATGTCCATGGGCTGTTGTAGGGCATCGGTGTTGGTGGTGTGGTGGTCTCCTCCAGCATCACTGATGAGTGATGCTCTGTAGGAGCTGTTGTTTGTCCATCTACAATGTGAATGGGAGATGCATGTTGACATTGTGTTGAAATGTATGTTGGCACTGTTCTAGTTTACATGATAACTGTATGACTGTGTACATTGTGACTGTTTTGGAGGTGCTGGATATTTTATGCGGGACAGTGGACATTTGGACTACATGACGGATGTGTGGTTGTACACGTGCATTTCTGTCTCACAGTTTGCTGCTATGTAAGATATGATTGGCCTGTTTCCGCGTATGAGCGGGCCCGGTTGTGTCCTCTGTTCTTCAGTGTCGGTGTTGCACTTTGTGCCACATTGTCATTGGATGTGCTGTTATTGCTATGTGTGTGTGCTGCAGTGTGCCACGGGGTTCAGGTACATGATCCAGGGTCATTGTGGGTGTGCAGTGTGCTACACATCATTGTGCATATGTGCCATTGTGCCCATCTCCCCCCGTCCCCCCAGCCCCTGGTCGTTACTCACCCTGTTGATGTTGTGTCAGGTCCTCTTGAGCTGTGTCCTGACTCCCACCTCCATGCAGCATCTCCACAGTGATGACTGTGGCCCTCGTTTCCTCCTGCTCCTCCTTTGGTGCAGGACTCCCACCTCCTTTCGCCATTGCTGCCTTCCTGTTGGTAGCAGGATTGTGCTTGATTTGACTTTTCACATCATTCCAGCGCCTCGTGGCCTCCTCCATTGCCCTCCTCGGCACTCTGACTGCATTCACGTTGGTCTAATGGTGTGTCAGTTGATGGTGGTGTTCTGTCATCTCCTTGACGCTGGTCTGCTTTTCCTGCGAACTGCACCCCATCTTCCTCTCACTTTTCTCCTTGGCCTTCCCTGACCCCGTTGTTCCTTGCTGGTGGTCTGTGGGGCTTGTGGGGTTTGCGTTGTCCTCTGAACTCAGTCCGGTTGCATCCATGGTGCTACGCAGTTACTTTTTTTCACCCTTTGTTTTCCGTTGCTTTTATAGTGCATTTTCCCGCATGATGCATGGGATTTGGAGGCCTGTGGCTGGTTTTCGCTGGTTTTTGTATCACGATTGGCCTCATTGCAACTTTGTTTACGTTCGTGTTTCGCTTTTTTGTGGCGTCACGTTGACTTTTGAGCGGACATTTGACGTGTTATCGTGGGCATATCGCATGGTACCGCCGGCTTGGGAAAACCACGTTATCACGGTGTTATTTTCCCGCGATAGACTGCGATGTGAAGAGTTGTGTTAAGCTACTTTTGCGTTAGTTATCACTCGTTCTTGAAAATATCCCCCTTGGTTGTTTGCTGTAACCAGTTTTGGCTTGAATTTACTGTTGAAGTTTATAGCCTAAACATTTTGTCAATAAGCTGAAAGGAACAGTGTATGCCTCAAAATACATAGACATTTTTGCAAAATATTAGAAGTATTTCAACTGAAGGGCCACCTTCCGGCACATAAACAATTTTCCGCTAACGAAGGCAGCCTTGCACCATGGTGCAAGGGTGTCTGCATTGGCGCTAGTCAGCTGAACTCAGTGTTAGCCCTAGGGGAAACGCAGGGGTGCACCGCATGTGAATACAGCAAATCTCTGCATTCTAAGAATGGAGAAACATGGCGTTAGCGATGTTTGCTTAACGCCACGCTTATCCATTTTGCTGCGAATATGTCCGTCCGTCTTACATTATGGATGTATGTGCTGCAATCTGTTGTGCAGAAAATGAATTTGCCCATTTATTTTACATTATCTCATCAGCAATTCTAGAGTTATATCAACACCTTCTTCTTGTTGTGACTTTTCCCTAGTGAATAGTGACTAACCTTATCCCTTACCAATAATATTTTCTTTGTTTTTAGTATAAATGTATTAATTATATTACATTCAATTATTTAAAATAAATAAAGGATATATTCCTTCCTAAACCCTCTTCTAATCATACCTCTAACCCTACTCTGCGTTAAGTATTTAGTTATGACAATAATAATTACTAATCACTTTACAATAATTAATTTCAAATCAATGTAACTGTCCCTTAGCCTAGCACTATTGCTTAGTATTAAGTGTATTTAAGTTATTATGTATTAATTACATTTATTTTTATTAAATGTCATTTAAATATTTAAGCACTGCTTACCATCCCCCTAATGATTACCATAAGTTCCTCATGGGTGAGTAGTCATGCTATATAAGAACCTGATTGATTGATTGTTATATGACCCAATCAACAGAAAATATTCTCTTAATGTAATGTATTATTTTAATTTAATGGATGGTATTATTTTTGTCTTGTACCTTTACCCATCCCTAAATCCCATAATCTGAAATATTCTTATTATATCAGTAACAGCAGAAAGAAGTAACAGAGCTGTAAAGGTAATGGCGTTGAGGTAAAGATCAGAATAGGTAATGGTAATAGTGTAATGGTCAGAACAGTTAGGGGCATATTATCAAGGACAGCGTTAAAAATTATCGCCGGTTTAGCGGCAGAAAACTGTAGCTAAAGCGGCGATAATGGGCTTGATAATATGCCCTGGAGAATTCCCATAGAAGCTCCTGTTGACACCAGAACATGGGCTTCAATTGGAATTCTCTGCGGCATATTATCAAGCCCATTATCGCCGCTTTAGCGGCAGTTTTCTGCCGCTAAACCGGCGATAATTTTAACGCCGTCCTTGATAATATGCCCCGTGGTGTTAGAGACGTAGTGGTATCTTGAGGATTTGATTGTTACACCAACGCCTGTTATGATTCTGTGGCTGGACTGGTTTGTGTGGTGAAGGAGAAGGAAGGAGGTGTGCAGGAAGGAGAGACATGATAAATGTCACATTTTAAAGTGGAAATGGATGGATGCCATGTGGATGAGATGAGTGAGTTAGGTATTACATTTATATGGGACATGATATACATAGGGGATTTAAATATAGGGGCCGATTGATTCTGGAAACCCTTACACCTTATAGAAGAACCTGAGTCACTGCTGTTACATTTCACTATTCCTGATCTCCTAACCATCCCACCTCTCAATTGCATCTCTCACTTAAGGGCAATCATTGTGCTTGCTGCACCAAAATAGGGGGCATATCAACAAGGGCTTTATCTCTGCTTTTTTGGCTTTTAAAGCCAAAAAAGCTGAGATAAAACTAGCACCCTATCAACAACAGGGTGCTAACACGCAAATTTGCATGTTAGCACCCTTTTACTCTACGCTTCCCCTTGCATCTCTAATGAGATGCAAAGGGGGCGTTCCAGACTAAAATAATAGGAGAAATGTCGCTAAGCGACATTTCTCCTATTATCAAGAATGTCGCTAACCCTGTTAGAGACAAAAAAAGCAGCGCTAACCGCGGTTAACGCTGCTTTTTTACGTCTGCTAATTTTCAGACTTAGCCATGATATCCTATGGAAGGAGGATATCATGGCTAAGTTTGCCTGTCCCTATCAACAAGGTAACGTGTGATTATCGCTGGGTTTCCAGCGATAATCTCACGTTAGCCTGTTAGCGTGTAGATTTTTATCGCTATTGAGATAAGCGTTGCTAATAGCACGCTATCTCAGCAATAAAAATTCACGCTAGCCGGCGATAATTATCCTCACGCTAAGAGCGCTGAGCGATAATTATCGCCGGTTGTTGTTGATATGCCCCTATATTCTTGAATATGTGGCGTTGTCAGTGCTTGTGCCCTCCGATTCATCATTTACGTAAATCCGTCTGCTACACTCCATGAGTCGTTTTAACACACCTTAGCAAGATTTAGCAAACATACCTTTTCCAGCCCTAGTAAAAGAAGGGTGCACTTAGAGCAGAAGGAAATAAAAGTGCAGCACCATCCCCCTGCTAGCTAATGCCCACTATCTGACACTTTCACAGTAGTTGGTAATATAATGGTTATCTTGCTGTCATAAATGTTGGCACGTATTTGAAATAAAAGATGTGGCGTAGAAGGATGATGAGCAATCAGGAAAAGAAGTAACCTCAGAGTGACACATAATGTACTCATGAGGGAATGTAAGTTTTATTTTACAACAAGAAGAGATAGTGAAGTAAAAGGAACTACTAGCAGCTGTTAGAGTGTAGTGCTTACTTAATGCTCCACTAGGTGAAAATAATTTATGTCATCAGGAACCTGTTCACGTTGCACACGTTGCACCTTTTGAGCATCAACTACGTGACAGGTTACTTTCAAGCAGAACTGGGGCAGTATCACATAAGGTGAGAACCAGGAGTGTTTAGAATAAACTAGTTGTTATTACATAAAGTGAACAGCGGCAGTGCTGTGTTAAGACACAGGAGTCCTATCACATAAAGTGCGCAATGGGAGCACTAAGTTAAGACTCTGTGGACCCTATCACCAAAAGTGAGCACTGGGAGCACTAACTTTAGACTCAGAGGACCTTATCACCAAAAGTGAGCACAGGGAGCACTGAGTAAAGACTCAGAGGACCCTATCACCAAAAGCGAGCACTGGGAGCATTAACTGAATATTCAGAGGACCCTATCACCAAAGGTGAGCACTGGGAGAACTAAGTGAAGACTCAGAGGACCCTATCACTAAAAGTGAGAAATGGGAGCACTAAGTTAGGACTTAGAGGACTCTATCACCAAAAGTGAGCACTGGGAGCACTGAGTGAAGACTCAGAGGACCCTATCACCAAAAGCGAGCACTGGGATCACTAACTGAATACTCAGAAGACCCTATCACTAAAAGTGAGCTCTGGGAGCACTAAGTGAAGACTCAGGCCTATCACCAAAGGTGAGCACTGGGAGCACTAAGTGAAGACTCAGAGGACCCTATCACTAAAAGTGAGAAATGGGAGCACTAAGTTAGGACTTAGAGGACTATCACCAAAAGTGAGCACTGGGAGCACTAAGTGAAGACTCAGAGGGCCCTATCACTAAAAGTGAGCACTGGGAGCACTAAGTGAAGACTCAGAGGACCCTATCACTAAAAGTGAGCACTGGGAGCACTAAATTAAGACTCAAAGACCCTATCACTAAAAGCGAGCACTGGGAGCACTAAGTGAAGACTCAGAGGGCCCTATCACTAAAAGTGAGCACTGGGAGCACTAAGTGAAGACTCAGAAGACCCTATCACTAAAAGTGAGCACTGGTAGCACTAAGTTAAAACTCAGAAGACCCTATCACCAAAAGTGAGCACTGGGAGCACTAAGTGAAGACTCAGAGGACCCTAACCCTTAAAGTGAGAACTGGGAGCACTAAGTTAGGACTCAGAGGACCCTATCACTAACAGGGAGCACTGGGAGCACTTAGTTAAGACTCAGAGGACCCTATCATCAAATGTGAGCACTGGGAGCACTAAGTTAAGACTCAGATGGCCGTATCACATAAAGTGAGCCCTGGGAGCACTGAGTTAAGACTCAGAGGGCCATATCACATAAAGTGGGCACTGGGAGTGAGAAGTTCAGACCCAGATGGCCTTATCACATGAAGTGAGTACTGAGAGCGCTAAGTTAAGATACAGAGAGCCCTATCATTAAAAGTGAGCACTGGAAGCATTAAGTTAAGATTCAGAGGGCCCTATCACCAAAAGTGAGCACTGGGAGGACTAAGTTCGGACTCACAGGACCCTAACACCAAAAGTGAGCACTGGGAGTTCTAATTTAAGACACAGTCTCGGCCACAGAGTTTAGTTGACTAACTGGTGTTTTAAGTTGTTGAATAGCTGGAGCAGCGCTATTTTTCCAGCTTCTACAATTGAAAAGGCTGCTTGTCACAAGAACTTTAAAGGCATGTGCTGCTTTCTGCAAATGCAGCTGTATTTGTCAACACAGCTAGAGTTAATAATATAGGATAACACAATAACATACACAATGTAACAATGCAACGTATTAAAAACATAAGAGGGTACATCATAACAAAACAGTCAAATAAGAACACAGCAGAACAAAAGCAGTAGTTAATAAAAAGCAATCACATTGCAGTAATGCACCACAAAAACACTGTAGCACACAAAACAACAAGACATATCACCACCACAAGATCCGCCCCTAAACTCCAACAAATAGTAAACAAACAAGCTGCTTAGCATGCATACTACACACCAATTCACCACAGCAGTGAATACCTTCTGCGTGAGTTAAATTTAATGTACCGATATGAGGAAAAAGAAAAAGATATTTATGAACAATTATTCAAATAGTACTCAAAGAAGAAAAATGCAGTGAAGGAGATATTCTATTGACAGAAACCTAGTGTGCCATGCCACCACAGCTGTTCATTCAAAATATCAGCTCTTTCAACCTAGAAGAACGAACCTGCATGCATGACTTAAGATTATAGGTCTCAAATGTTCTGTGACTTATGTTAGCTAGCCAGTATTGCTTAAAAAACCATCTCTGAACCCTACAAGCCCAATAAGCTTTAGACCGATATCTCTTTTACCCTATCCGGTAAAAATCCTGGAGAGGGCAGTCAATAAATCCCTGTCCTTATATCTAGAAGAAAACCGTCTGCTAGATAAGGATCAATTTGGGTTCCGACCAGGGCACGGAACCAAACCAGCCCTGGTGGCTATACTGGACAACCTGAGAATGCGTGCCGACAATGGTAATCCATCTGTACTAGTACTACCAGACATTTCGGCCGCATTCGACACAGTGAATCATAAGATACTGCTTGAGAGACTAGAGAATATAGGAGTGAGAGGGTGTAACTGAAGTGGCTGAAATCGTATTTGACGGGCAGACAATAGGTAGTGACCATTCCATCGTTCACATCCCCTAAGACCCCTGTGTATCACGGGGTGCCACAGGGCTCAGCAATAAGCCCCATTCTATTCAACATATACCTCTGCCCTCTGATTCCTATCTTTAAATCCTTTGGAATAGACCTAGTCAATTACGCGGGCGACACACAATAGGTGTTCCATGGAAGGAAATCAAGCAGTGTCCATAGAGACATTTCAGGAGTGCATGCACCAGACCTCCAACTGGCTCAGGACAGATTCCCTACAATTTAATGGTGGAAAAATGGAGGTTGTATAATGCTCCACGGCCAAAGTGATGCGGCCTCTGCCGTCTGAGCTCAGATTCACCCCTACGGATGAAACACTGGTTCCAGTCAGAACGGAACGCAATTTGGGGTTTTTAATAGATGACAATCTTCAAATGGAGTCACAAGCCAATAAAACAGTTAGCACCTGCTTTTCATTGTTAAGAGCACTATGCCAGATTCTCCCACTACTGCCGAGTGCTACCAGACCCTTAGTAGTGAGGAGTATAATCTTAAGCAGACTGGACTACTGCGACTCTCTATATTTGGGAGCACCACAATCAGTGCTATTGAAGCTGCAGAGGATTCAGTCCATAGCAGCTAAACGGGCGTTAAATAGGCAGCGCAGGTCCTCTACGACAGCAGTATTATAGGACCTCCATTGGCTATCCATCAAGGAGAGAATTAAATTCAAATCACTCTTCATTGTGTTCAAAGCAGTGCATGGTCTGGGTCCAATGTCCATGCAGGAGAAACTCACCTGGTACAACCCTGGCAGAAATCTTCGTTCTTCCAGTTCAAGTCTGGTAACTACTGCCAGATTTAAGAAGACCAGGTTGGGCGGCAGAGCATTTGGGATAGCAGCCTCACGAATCTGGAACACTCTCCCCCTGCACATCAGACAGACTAAATTACTGCTCCCTTTCAGAAAGAACTTAAAGACTTGGCTCTTCCCTAGGGATGAGTAATATGAGCTCCCTAAATCAGCGTATAGGACATCCGTTCTGGCTAGTGACAACTTGGCAAGTCGCAGCACCAGGATACCCGCAGGGTGATAGTTTTGCGCTATACAAATCTACAATACAATACAATGCAAGTATTTGGTAGATACCATTAAGATTATGATTATTATTATAATTATTATTATTAAGCTTTACATATTGTTGCCCTCCGCTCCTTTTGGTAGGCCCTAATTATAGATGGTGTTCCTTCTCAACATATTTTTCAAGTCTTCATCTTTCAGCGCCTGCTCTTCATTCTGTGCCTGAAGTATTTGAATGTTCCACATCTGATGCTGGCCTTCTGATCTCTCATCTACTGTGCATTTAGGATCATCTACTATGACCCACAAAGAGGCTAGGTCTTCTTAAATTCCTTTACGTTACTTGTAGAAGCTCTTGAAGTCAGATTTTGCAGTGCTCACGTATGCCTTGATCTCTTACGGGCTTCACAGACATGCACATTCACTGCTGATTCTATCTGTAGACTAAGAGATCAATGTAGGCTTCTGTGAATATTAGGGCCAAAAGTATCAAAAAAAAGTTTGCCTTTGAAAACGGGCCGATTAAGGAAGCAAAATATGCTTTTTACATGTAACAAACTGTATTTTATGATTTTGTAACATGATACCGAATCGCAGAATGGGTTTGTGATTCGGTATTTGTAAGGAGCGTGTTTAAGACGTTCCTTCCAAATACCAAATCGTAACGGTATGTATGAATGTTTAGTTTAATATTTAAAAATACCATCTGTAAACTTACACTATGAATTGACCACAGGTAGCCACTGACTGTGTGTACTCAGAAATATTATCACTTCAAAGTTAGAATTAACTAAATTAGACGGTTGATATATTTGTCCTATACAATTAGTGTCCATGTTGCAGTCTCTGTATGCTATTTAAATACAAGCATTCCTGGGGATTAGAGGCTTTTGGAATTTATGACCAGGAAGCAACCCTCCAACCCACAGGGAAAGCATCATAAAGTAATCACAACAGGCTGTGTGGTTTGCTCCTTGGTATTTCAAGTTTGTCACTGGCTGTAGGCAGCAGTCTCTGTCTTTGCAGGAGGCCCTTGGAGAAGGCCAGTAGTTAGACTGAAAGTGTGGCAACCTACTCTAATTTATCTTTCTTTTTGCAGAGTCATGGTGTAGCCTACATCGACTGTCCTCTTTTGCCTTAGGTAACTACGTAACGGATACAATAGGACATTGAACCATTTTATTTTCAATTCCTGCCTTTTGAACTTGGCACAAAGTTAGTAAGTGCTTGCAGACTTAGGTGTACCACTAAGGAGGACCAGGAAGAACCTTCTCAGACCATCAGGTGACTTTCATCTGGGCACGATTCCATTCTAGTGGGGCTGCCTCTCCTGATTATTTCAGATTGATGGCTGCACCCAAGTCTGAAGTTGAACTACCCTTGCAATCCATATTCTAAAGGAGTAATATGAGCTTCAACACTCCTCCGAACCCACCGCCAACCTTACACCAACGAAATGCAGGTTAGAAGGAGGCCTGGCAAATGGGATAATAGAAAGAAACATAGACATAGATTCTCATCACAGTGCCTGGTTGCACGGCTGGCCTTGATCTGCCCTGCAGGTGTTTTGATATCTAAAAACAAGAGAATACTTTTAGTATTGACCTTGGCATCTAACATCTTATTATATATGGGATATACTTGCATTTAAGTAGATTGATTTCCAACTGGATCCTATATGTATGCCTCTAACGTTAGAGGCAAAAACACTGATCTATATATCAGTAATGACTAAAAAACTCCATTGTAATTCATTTCAGTAAGTCCCTATTTACATTTCACATGTTTTATTTCATCACACATTTCTTACGAGTATTTGCTTTTTACTGATGATGTGTTTCTGTGACTGTTGTTTGTTACATACTTTGAACCGGGCCACATCTAGGTATCTCTAGGTGAATTTAGTTTATGGGTTCAAGATGAAGCTTTATTGAGAACTCTGCAACAGAGGCTGAAGGCAGAGCTGGTTTCTTACATTGCCTGGCTTTGGGTCATAAAGGTTTTCAGGCTATATGATCATCCAATTTCTGGTCTCTTTGAAGAGCACACAGACCGATGTTTTCATATCTACCAATTATAATTACTATTTTATGTGGAAGTGTGTGAATGAGGTACACTACTGTTGAAATGTTTACACCATTAAAGGAAAAGAAAATGTTGCTTTTGGAAGTGAGGAGACAGAGGGAGAGTGTGCATGACAGAAAGGGGGCATGATGATGGTGGGGTGATACAAGGAATAGCATGCAAATGGACACAGTTAAAAGATAGGAAAAGAACTGAGATGATTGCGAGATATGCATGTGAGAAGCTGACTTTGTATATGATGTCCACTTATGTAAGTGGGCACCTTGCACCAGTCCAGACGACCCTTATGGTGATTTAAGAGGTCTTAGACAACCTTAGAAAGCTCTCTTAAGTGGTAGCTGTGGAGAGCAGCCTTCGGGCTTAGTCCAGAAGGAGTGTAAAGCAGCTTGTTTTACCAGAATGCAATCTTATTGTATAGATTAAATGAAAAAGAATCATACAAGGTATTCATAAAAATATGTATTTATTATATAATTCTCTCTTACATGTTTAGATACTTCCTAGCTGGAGATAAACACAATGCACACAATACTAGGCAAATAAATACAGTAAATAGCATAGAATACACAGTGGGCCCCAGGGGGAGACCAAACCAGATACTTAGAAAGTGGTATAAGAACCACGACTCAGGTGAAAACAATGTCGAGAGGACGTAGAAGTGCTGGGCGCCCAAGGAACCACTTAAGGTGAGTGACCAGGAACCCCACGTAGAACGTGTGCAGTGTGGAAGCACGACCTTGTACTCCGCACACTGAGTGGCACTGTCAAGCACACCCACCCCTTCCCAATACACTAAATCCTATCTGGGAGGTGGTCACACCTCCCTGTGACAGGATGCCTATTGTTCTGCCTTCCCCTGCTCGAGCTTGGCTCAGCAGCAGGAGTGCAGAATCGGGTCTTTGATTGGCAGCAACCATTTTGTGCTGTCCGGGTCTAGAAGGTTGGCACTGGGAACAGTGAAAGCCTAACGGAATGCTCTTTCAGTGTTTGGAATCGTTTACGGTGTGGGGGTATGATTCCAACATGTTTGATACCAAACATGATAGGATTCATTGCAGCTAGTTTCGAGATGTTTATCGCGTACTTATGGCTGCTTCACTAACAGCCGGGAGAATGGACTTCGTAGGCTGTAGGGGTGCCTTGCTCATGCAGGGGCACCCTCTCACTTAGAACCAAGCCCCCTGCCTTAAGGATTGCAACAGCCTGCTATAGGGCTGATTTATAGATTTTAATTGCAGTGATCGTAGATATAGAAAACCTATATTTTTAGTAAGTGGTGCTAGCACCAGCGTACACAGCCTGCAATGGCAGGCCTGTAGTTCCATTTTGAATGGTTTCCCATGGGTGGCATAATGCATACTTCTTCGCATGGGGGACCTCTGGGGTACCTATGCCCTGGGTACTTTAGTACCATATACTAGGGACTTATAAGGATACCCCAGTATCCAATCTGGGATGTACCTGAGTACTAAACGTAACAATTTGGAGAGAAAGCAGATAGACTGGGGTCCTGATTAGCATCCCTTCTATTCCCATTTCTTTGGCAAGACTCCCCTTTTAAGAAGGGGGAGTCTCTCAGGTGATGTGTTTAAAGGTAGGTTATTTAGCTACCAGCAACGACCCCTGACAAGCAGTCACATCAGCAACCAGCTGTCAGCTCCTCTTCTACAAGGAATTCTCTACATTCCACATTCTAGGCAGGAGAAAGGAATGACATAAGAACATAATACATGTTCCCAAAAGATGCTAATGAAATGTAATAAAGATATAACACCCCAACGCCCTTTTCATCCTATTAGAAAAGCTATTTACAACTATCTATTCTGGAATTAAACTCATTATGTATGTGTGAAAAATATATAGGAAACTTTCTATTTGGTAGGCTAATTAGTAAAAATACATGTTACAGTCAAAAGACAAAAAACACCTTAAGAGTGCAGTAGTGATTTTTTCATTTATTGTATAAATCTACAAAATCGTGCATATATTTATAATGCATCTATTTTACTTTTTTCTACATATAGAAATACATATCCTATCGGTTTTGCGCATATTCCAATGTGCATACATTCATACATTTGTAGTTCATTACATATGATGTATAAATGTGCTCAAATTGATGACCGACATAAAGGAAAACAAAAGGAAAGGTTAATCAGCAGTTACTTAATCTAATTGTATGACATGGCTAGACATAGTCTACGCGCGTTTCGGCGTTCTGCCTTCATCAGGTAGCCATGTTTTCACAATTCCTAGAAAATAATAAGAAACAAACAACAAATGACCTACAATATCCATAAACACTCAAACGGTCAACTGACTACATGTCATGTATATGTACCTACTCTATATACAATATTTACAAATGTACAAATATACATGTTTCATCTCTATATGAGTTATGATGTCACAGTAAGCTATGGAGAGATAATTCCCAAACGTTTCACCCAGATAAAAATAATAATAACCAGTATTTTGGGGAAAGATGGAAAATAGTTTTCAGTGATAGACCCAAATGAGCAACACAGATAGCTACCTGTATCGATTGTATATAGAAAGAACAAACAATACTGCTTATGATGGGAATCATTTTAGAGTACGGAGAGCCATTTACCTTGTCATTGACAAACACACATCTGGCTGTAATACAGAATTAAAATTTCAGTGTCGCTCGGCAAGCCAGGGCGATGCAGAGTCAATATAATCTACATGTGAAGCAAGACCCAAAACAGATCTGATTTAGAGAGGGTGGTCTGCTACATGATCTTACAAGTGTTATATGAAATATGCGTTAAATACAGGCATGGGGATAGAGATATGTGGGTACTTACCCTATGTTGACGACAGAATATCAGAAAGTGCGTGTTTACCAGGCGTGGTAGAAATTTCTGAAAAGATATAATATATATATCTATGTGTTACAATTGGTGGCATCCTGATGTAGCTTATCTATCTGTTGGCTATTTACGGAACTCATACTACAAAATTTTCAATGTAATGCCCACAATTAAAAGATTGATTGTGATAAGAGACCTGCTAAAGCCCCAATTAGAGTTATAAACATTAATAACGTGGCCAGAATATGAGTCAAGCCTCCAAATCTATGAATAAATTCATTCTCAACCGTAAATCATGGTGTAAGGTACATATTATATCCATTTTCTATGTCTCTCAAGTTTATATAATGTTATATGTATAACGAATCAGTAATCGACTAAGCATGATTAGGCAAGGCGAATATAAACAGACCTGATGTACGACGATTTGTAATGTTTCTCGGGATTCTCAGGTTTATCGCATACGGCTCGCTAATGCGGGAAGGAGATTATTCCGATGCGTATCTTCCTAAAGCGAGCTCCGCACTGATGGTATCAGGATTAATCGTTGTGGATCAAGCGCTTCAAAATAATTTGGCGCCAATATTCAGAGAAACCAGCAAGATGTAACTGATTGGTTGTATATAAATATACGTATCCAATCGACTGGCGCGACGTCTCATGACGTAAAATGGGTCGGTATGTAACGTATTTGACGTATTGTGAAATAACGCGAACATGAGCGCCATCTTGTCTTAGTTATGTTCTTCATATTAAATAGCCGAATAACATGAATTTATACAGTATACTGATCTATGTGGTTGCCAAATTTACAAATATTATAGGTGAGGTTGTTAATGAAAGCACTATTTATGTAAATATATTTGTAGATATCCATGATCTCAATAGAATGCATGGACCATAAGTGGTGAATTTACAAATATGAGTATCTCCCGTTTAGTACCTGACCTCTGTAGTGTTGATAAAAGCTATGGTAATTAACTGATATGGTAATTACCTGAAAGATATCAGCCACAGCAAAAACAAGCATGTCGTCATGCCCTTAATTAATGCTACATATCATTGATCCTAGTTTAATATAATATAACTACTCAGTACATGTGTCACTTCTATAGGAAGTGACCTGCAGCGGGTAACACTTACTGCAGTAGATAGTATATTGCGTCTGCATGTCTGCAAGAGATACTGCAATTTGCCATTACTTAGCTATAATATGGTGCAATGCCGTATTTCCAAATATTTCAGGGCACCACTTCCTTTAATGTGGAATTGTTAATGAAATCAGATCGTGTGGGGAAAGAAGAGGAAGAGGAAACTCATTAAGGTGTGTGGCTGTTTACCAAATAGATAATATTACATGGCCAACTATCAAGTTGTTGGACAGACAAGATGTCCATGGCCGGGTATCAGGTAGTGAATGATTGTCCTTCTATTTGTGGCACAAGAGTATATTAATCGTATCAGTCAATAAGATCCAAGATATAGACCATGATAGAGTATGTAAGCAGAGAAGTATATAGCTGATAGATATTGCAATAGGTACTGCTAATTGTTATTGTGTCGTATTGCTTGAGCCCAAGGGATTTCGTTATTGAGACCTCTTTTATAGGTGTCTAAAGAAAATATCCAAAATACTTCCCTGCGTTTGCGAATCTCTGTGCCTATGGGACCATTAGTGTGGATCTTTTCCAGAATTAACCATCCTATGTCGTTAGAGGTGTGATTCATATCAACATAATGTTGCGCCAAAGGAGCTTGTAGTTTTTTGGTTCTAATGGCAGACCTGTGCTCAGTGAGACGGGTTACCATTGAACGTGAAGTCTCTCCTATATATGTCTTGTTGCATGGGCATGTAATGGCATAAACTATGTTGGTAGTTTTGCAATTGGTGAAGCTTTGTAAATCTCCACATATGCCATTCACAGAATACCGTTTAGTTTCTTTGGCAAATTGGCAGGCTACACATGACATACATTTGTAATTGCCTTTCAGCGTGGATGATCCACTCAGAGTTGTTTGAACCATTTGTATCGGATTTTTTGTCATACGAGACCGTGTGATGAGGTCTTTTAGATTCTTATTTTTACGATATGCAAACATAGGTTTAGCTATGTGCTCCGATCTATCTCTTGTGGCATTCAAAATATGCCAGTTGGAATTGACAATCTGACGTATGGTGTCATTCATGGTAGAGTGACGGGTAATGAATACTAGACGATTATGCTGTCTAGGATTTTTAGGTGCAAGTAAGTGTTGTCGGTCATAATATCGTGCTCTTTTGTACGAGTCACGTATCAATCTTCTCAGGTACCCCCTAGTGATGAATTTGGCTTTCATAATGATGGCCTGTTTATCATAGTCACTCAAATTGGTACAGTTCCTACGTAACCGTAGGAACTGCCCAAATGTGATGGTGGTTTTTTGTGCCTTATTATGTTTTATGAGCTGAAATATAATTAAAGTGGATATAATAACTGTGTACAATACTCAGATTATTATAAGCTTTTTGCTAAAGACAGCTACCATGTATATTCTGTGATAATATTCCATGGCTCGTGTTACATTCAATTTGACTTGTTGATAATGTAATTTGCTAATTATTCATTAACCCCTTCGCCGCGGCACAAATTCCTCCGCGGCGCTGAGGGGGTTTGGGGTCAGCGCGGCGCCACCATGCTCATGACGGAACCACTCCGTCATGAGTCACGGGCGAGCTGTGCTCATGACGGAGTGGTTCCGTCACGACTCCGCCCACTTGCATTGTTCGCCCGCACAGGCGGGGAATCAGTGCCACGTGGGCGGAGCGGCCGCCAACGGCCGCAGCATGATGGAACCACTCCGTCATGAGCACACGGCGCCCGCGGCTCATGACGGAGTGGTTCCGTCATGAGCAGGGAAGGGGTTAATATCATACAGTTCACCTGCATAATAAGCAATCATATAGTCATTAGTAATAGTACCTTAATATCATACTTGTTCTAACAAGAATAAAAAACGTCCATTCAAGACAAGATTCTACTGACTCTTAGAAATAAATAATGAAAAGTGAATATTGAGGATTTAATCCTAAGAGATGACTCCTTGTGGAAAAATCTTCAAAATAAGATGTATTAATCCTATTGGATGACTTGCCTAATAACATGTTAAATAAGTCTTTGTACACCTTATGGACCACTCATTCTGAGTTCAAGTCTAGAACCATATAGGAGTGCTGCACTAGAATGCTCCTCTGACTGCAGAAATGTCTAGTGTTGATTTTCCAGAATAATAGGTTGTGAGGTTTCCAAACTTCAAACCAGCATGTCCTGATCTGGTTCTGGTTGCGGCAACTATGATTCATGATTGCATAACAAAGACTCTATGCACCGCGAATAACTTATACTCTAAGCAGTCAAGATGGCCACCATTTGCAACTCTTGCTAGAGTCCTGTAGCTTCTTAGGAAATATTGGGGAATATTTACAAGCAGGCGATAAAAAATTATCGCTGCTTTTGCGGCTGTTTTCGGCCGAAAAGCGGCGATAATTTTATCGCCTAGTTGGCAAGGCCAGGCTAACGCGTGAATCCTTGCTTTAGCGTTGGGATTCTTTACGCCCAGCTTTGCATCTCTAATGAGATGCAAAGTGGGCGTTCCTGACCTAACATGACAGGAGAAATGTCGCTAAGCGACATTTCTCCTATCATCAAGCCCCACGCTATGAAGCATAGCGTCAGGAAAAGTAGCGATAACCCCTGTTATCGCTACTTTCCTTAAGCCTGCTTCAGGACTGACTTAGCCATGATGTCCTATGGAAGGTGGATATCATGGCTAAGTTTGTGAGTCCATATCAGCAAGCTAACGCCACATTGCGTGAGATTATTGCTGCGATAATCTCACGTTAGGCAGTTAGCATGAGGATTTTTATCGCTGAGGAGATAAGCGTTGCTAATAGCACGCTATCTCAGCGATAAAAATCCTCGTTACCAGGCGAAAATTATCCTCACGCTAAGAGCGCTGAGCGATAATTATCGCCGGGTGTTGCTGATATGCCCCATGGTGCTTCTTGCCTTCATTCAGGTGTTTAGCACAATGAATCCCTCTGAGATGTGAGATCTGCAACCTGCCTCCATTCTGCTGCTGAAGACGCGCATGTGCAGCAGATCTGTAGTGGCCAGAGGCAGTTCTGTTCTGCGCTACACCCTGACACCCAGTTCATCACAGTCTTGCTGGTCGTTGCATGTTTGGGCCTTTCTCTAATAGTCCAGAAGAGATGCTTTGCTTTCAGGTCTTCTCTTTGTAGAGAGTCCCAGATGCCGCTAAAATGTAGCTGGACAGAGCGCTCTTTAATTTGCTAAAGGGTTGAATTCCCCTGCGAAGGTGTGTGCCGTCCCTCTCTGCTCACGTCCCACAACGCACCCCAGTGTGGCTCCTGGATCTGAGTGACAAGGGCTGGTTCTGGAAAATGCTCATATCGTGGAAGAAGCGGAGAGCAGGCCTGAAACAACATTGCCTCGTGCATCGTGAAACCCCTGATAATCTCACCAAACCTTGGCAAAGTGTGTGTAACAGTTTAAAAACCCCACGGATTTCACCTAAAGTCACAGCAACTAAATTCATGCAAAGTAGCATGACCTGGCTTCAGAAGAAATCCTCGCGCCAAATGAAAAGAGGAGAAAACAACAGAAAAACTGTGAATTGACTTTCATTATTATTCGTGATACTTGTATTTTTCGCAGACATTACACATAAAGTAGTCTACTAATGGGCAGTTGTCTGCACATAAAAGTTTGTGCTGTAGGGTGTACCTTGACTACAACACTCAGGCATGACACTGTACTTTGCACTGTAATGCAACGCTAAATCATATGAGATGTGCACGAACAAGGCATTCAAGGGTGTGCATGGCCAATGATATCAGAAGTCGATATGTAGTAAATAATGCACAGCACCATTTTTTGCTTTTTGCAGCACCCAGTGCTGTAGATTTCCGCTTACAGTTGTATTGCACAGATGTTGTGAAAACTGAACCTGGTTTGCAAAAGAGGATGCTGTTGAGCACAAGATACAATAAAAAGAACCTATCTCTGTTTTTGCAATATATAGTCACATCCATGATCCTGTGTCAACATATTTCATCCGTGGCCTTCTGTTCCCATGTGTTTTGTGGTTGCACACGTAGGCACTGGTCAGTTTGGAGTTTTGCCTTTGTTTGGAAGTGATTTTAGTGAAACGCTTTGGGCTACATTCCATCATTTATCCGAACTAGAGACCAATGACCCTAATCTCTGTTTGCATTCTGTCTTTTTGCCATAAACAAAAAAAATACTTGCACTTCCCGTGATCACACCAGGTTGTTTGTGGGTAAATCATTACTTGAGGCAGGGTCTTCAGGTAGAATTGATGATAGAGAAGGAAACTTCTCAGAAAAAAGAAGTATAGATATTGTCATATGTTGCACTATCACCTGCACTAAACTGCACCTTTGCTCCTCTAATGGAATTAGATATAAAATAAAAGACAACAATGAAAAACATTTGCGACCCAAATGTCTTCAAAGAGAATTATTGACTTCAAGTCGGACTACCCTTGACATGCGTATAATGATAGGACAAACCTCATTTCTCAATAGTCACATTGCATTGTACTGTATTCAGTTGCATAGTAATGTATTATATTCAGGTCCACTGGAATTATGTCCATAATCAAAGAAGAGTGAGCCCTGTGGATTCCATGGGGTTTGTATTTATTCAGAATTGGCTCGAAACCCTCAACCAATCTTATCCACTGGTTGGGTAAAGTTATCACCACTACGGTGTGTCGTTGGGTGGCGTCATCTTTGGGTTTAGCACCTGGGTACTCGCTTCCCTAGGTGAGTACCATTCTCACCCGAGGGAAAGTACTGGTGCGATCCATGTGGTGTTATATTTAAATTTACCTCCTGTATCTTAGAACAAATATTTAATGAACCTGAAGTATACAGGAGTAAGATTAACAGGTGAAGCGGTGATGTTCAAAGGACGTGTAAATTGCCCTTCACATCACAAATTGGCGGTCACCGTGCGGGGTCAATTCTGAATAAATCCGGACTACATGGAAGCCACAGGGCTGACTCTCCTTTGATTCTGGATGTCTATAAAGTGTGTTTGCTAGAGTAAAACTGAAAGTGAAACAGATTAATTCCCAATACTCACGTGTGACTATTGGAAAAGTTATGACCCACTTGCTGCATGGCCTGACTATCTGGAAACACCGCCCAAAGTATCCAAGGAAGTAAAAAACCTCAGAATTACCATGGACTCCAAGCTGTCAATGAACGCCCAAGCGGGCAAACTAGCTAGATCATGCTTCGTTACTATAAAAATCTCGAATGCATCTCCCCCACCTGGGATTTCCACACATGGACCAGGCTACTATTTCTCTTGTTCTGTCTAAACTTGATTACGCCAATAGCCTCTACCATAGATCACCTTTAACAACTATGAAAATAATATAATGGATTTAGAACTCGGCTGCCAGATAACTCTTACATATAAAGCTACAAGCCCACATCTCCCCTGCCTTGAAGGCCCTACATTGGTTACAGGTAGCCAGAATATCCACATTCAAGCTGTTATGTATCACCCACAAAGCGATACATAGAACAAGACCACTCTCCATCAGGAATAAAATCACCAAACACATCCAACAAAGGAATCTCCACTTTAGATTGGCAACTCACCTCAAAATCCGACCATACAAGAAAAAAACGATAGGTGGCACATCCTTCTCTGTTCAAGCAGCCAAACTAAGGGACTCTTTATGCCACACATAAGATCAACGGATAACTATCTTATCTTCAGTAGACTACTCAAGAGTTGGCTATTCCGCACATAACTACCATACTCAAACAAATATACACAGCATATCCCTCTGTATATAACCATTTATTTAGACCATAGATGTATACCTACAAATGTGTATGTGTATTGTATGTTGCATAAACAAGTATAATAATTATGTTTATAAATATATAGATATTCATTAGTCTGTTTAACAATTATGCATAGTACTTATGGTTATATTATTCTATCTTTTTTTTTTGTTTAACTTTATTTATTGATCACTTTTTGCACACAAGAAATGTAATCATAGATGTACATTGCATTCCTTAGTGAAATATCAAACTCGATCATGGTGCGTAACATTTCCTATCAAAGCTTCGACTGATAGCACTTGAAAATTAAAGTCCGGTATGTATACAGGTGTATTAGAATATTATACCAGCGGATCCCTGTGTGGTGTCAACATGACCGGTCTGCGGATTATAGCCGGGAAGCTCGTGCCCATCTAGATATTATTCTATCTTTAACATGTATATAGGTGACTGGATAAATAAGCAAATCTTTTATCATAACTGTTTATCCACAACTTCTTTACTACTGAATTACAAAAAATATATATAACAACAAATAAATTAACTTGAAGTACAGCAACACTTGAATATCTGAGGTCATTAAATACAACTTAAATCTACATATATTACCTACTTTATACATATATACCTTCTATGTACTTATGTATTGTTATTTTTATATTTATTACTTTATTTCTAATTCAGCATCTCCAATGCACCACCCGATATCTCACCCTGTACCTCTCTCAATATATCCTATACCTCCACTCTCTTACTCATCCCAAACCACATTCTACTACTCTTGCCAATGCACTACATAATTTTTCACCCTATACCTCTCTCACTAAATCTCTTACTTCCACTCTGACTCATCCCAAACCCAATTCTACTACTACGATCCACAAAAAACCCTTCCTAGACTCTTCCCTCCTCTACCCTTTCTTGCATAATCTCATACCTCTTTTACTATTCAGATCTCCCAAACAAGCCTTTCTAAACCTTTCACTATGACTCTTCCCCCTCCACCTCCCCTTTTACTGATCCCAAACCTCCTCCTGCTATTAGCTAAAAAAATCACTTTCTAGGCCCTTCCCTCTTCTATCCTTCCACTATCCTTTTCAATCCATCTAACAGACTAAGATGTCCATGACTCAAATTAAATACATTTAATATTTCCCTATACTAATTACCCCTTAAACCTGTTTAGGTTTCGGAGGAGCGTGCTACCTGCCAAAAAGCACTTCTACACCTCATCAGGGATCGCCAGTGCTATATAAATGCAAACTCTTCACTCTTCTACCCCTCCACTATCCTTTTTCAATCCAAATAACAAACTCACATGCCCACCGCTGAAATAAATTTAATAACCCCCAATGCTAATTCACCATGAATCCATTTTGGGTTCCGGAGTAGCGTGCTACTCACCGAAAAAGCGCTTTGACACCGCATCAGGTGTAATAAGCGCTATATAAATGCAATTACATTTTAAGGCAACTTAGCCATCTCTCCCACATGGACACAATATTTCTTTTTTTGTTCACTGACCTCTAAATGCTGGCAAAATCTTTGCTGATACTTTCCCAGCCTGTGTCTCATTGTTGTCTTCCACCTGACAGATGGATATCTACTTTTGCCAAGTAATGCATAGACAAAGCCACGTTCCCAGCCACACTCTTTAGCTAGTTTTTACCACCAAGCAAAAAGGTTGCCCGTCTCCTCTTCATGTCCTGTGGGATGGCCAGGTTGTTTTTGTGTCTGATTTACCTCTGTACACTCTGGGCCATTTTGCGTCATGGTTGCACCACTTTTGTGGTACATCCATGATGCAAAATGCTAGTAAATAATTGCAAAATCACACAAGGGGCGATTTGCCCCGCCTTGCTTGGCAATGTAAAAAAAAAATGTATGCAATACAACAGCTTCCACTGCATTGCGCTTCATTTCATAATGGGATGCACTCCATGGGTGGAACATGAGCGTTCCTATACATCCACCTATGATCTTCATTCAATCCCAGATTTTTAAAGGTTTGTAAACCTGGGATTGTGTGAAATTGCTGCGCCCCCCAGAGAGTGGTGTGACAAGGTCAGCAGCAGACTCGAGTACGGCAACCCACTCTGTGCTGACACCACCCAGAAACTCAACAAAAAAAATTGCAGACCGTCCAGAATGTTTCCACAAGACTCATCGTGAGCATCACATGCTACAGCTAAATCCCCAGCCACCTGAAAGACCTTTACTACCTGTCAACAAAAAAGTCACCTTCAAGCTTCTCACCCATGCCTACAAAGTCCTCCACAATACCGGACCTGCATACCTCAACCACTGCCTCTCCTTCTGCACTCCCCCAGACATCTCTGTTCCGCCCAACTGGTCCTGGCCATCTTCCCACGGATCCCCAAAACTACGGCTAGAGAAAGATCCTCCCCCTACCTCGCTGAGAATACCTGGAACTACCTGCCTCTGCGCCTCAGGCAATCACCATCGCTGCCGCAATTCAGGAAATGCCTCAAAATATGGCTCTTTGACTGAACCGCAGACCTACCCCTCCACCCCCACTCAGCACCATGATACCCTCATGGGTGAGTAGTCACACTTTATAAGATTACTGATTGATACTGGTTGAAGGAGAAAAACTCTTTTTTCTCCTCGCTATTTTCTCTTTCTGTGGTGTGGCACTTTCATGGTTTAACAAAAGTAGGTGAAAAGCTCAAAATCAGGAGCTCGAGGAGGGTGCTTTTAAGCCATCTATACCTGATAGCACAAATGGGAAATAACAGAGTTCCAAGATTGTATTACGCGTATACTTGAGCATTAATTCTCCAAACCTAAAAAGGGAAGTAAGCAAAAAACATATAGAAGGTATGGTTTTAAAAAAATGGTTGACTCAGATCAGCTTAGAATAAAAAAAAATGGTGTCACAAATAAGAACCTGACAAGAATATCTTATTCCTGAGGCACTGTTGCAATCACAAACATCTACTGTTTAAGAAAGACAGTGCTCTTTGACAGCTGGTTGGCCCACTCACAATGCCCAGAGAAAGCATTGAAAATCAATATTGAACTCTGCAGCTCTGAGTCTGAAACACCCACTATACACAGAACCACTGAAATTATGTGGCAGGAGAGCACCAAATTATGCTGCAAGGTGGACTAAATTATATTACATTTTTTGATAGTACAACTTCATTATTTTGTGGTTTTTACACATGGTGATACTGTCTGGTCAAAGATTTCATATCATTAGTGCCTGGTTAAAAATCAAATACAAAGATAAGCAACTGAAAGATGACCAGTTAAATTTTGCGAAGGGTCTTCCACTACACGCAAATGCATGTCGCCATGCTTTTAGTAACTTTTGATCCTTTTGACATAGAAACAATTTTTTTTTTGTTAAAGCTCCCAGATTATGCCGCAGATTATGGATTATGTGGCGAATGCAGCAAATCTATAAATATGCAAAAACATCTGCAGAATCGCATAATTCCAGTAGCCCTGACTATACCTATATCAGAGACTCACTGCAAGAAATTAACAAACGCTATTTTTCTGTAAGGGAATACAATTCAACACTCTTTTATTTGAAGTTTGTGGGGATGAGCCTGTTTGATTTTAGGAGCTACATTGACTGGTCACATTTTCTCTGTTTCAGTTCACTCCAACAGCTATTTCGGACGTGGAAAAAGCTCATTAGAAGGTGTAATATGTCTGGATTCTATTTACACTGCTCTCCTGTAAAGGTGTATAAAGTAATTTTACCTTCTGGCTTGTTACTGTTATATTGTGCAATTACACACTCTATCTGCATCAGAACAATTTCTTCTTACCTGCACCGCCCTGTAAATTTGCCCTTCATAAAGATAGGAGGGGCCATCCACATGATATACCATCTACGCAGATTTCTAGTTTGCAGTGTCTCTCATAGCTCCTTGATCATGTCGTGATAGCATAGGTCCATTTCTATTTCTAGTCTAGCAATATTCTTGTAGATTATCAAGCAGTTTTGAGTCATCACACAACAATTCATCAGTGCGTATGGAATAATAGATGGCCTCCGTCTGATAGCAGATATTGTCAGGTATATCAGAAGCAATCAACACAATCAACCAAAAAATCCTACAACGTAGACTGCTTGACTGTAAGGTGAAGGATGCTGTGTTGGTGTGGGCATGGTTTGCGCAATTCTTGTTTGAGAGGGCATAAGCAGTAAGACATGCCTCTGTCACTTTGAAATGGAGCTTGCTTCAGTTTGGGGGAGTTGAGGAGTTGCCATAACAAATCTTGCTCAACAAGTTGGATTTTTTTCAATCTTGTATAACATATACCTTATGCCACTGATGCCATCATCCATTTCCCAAAATATCACCTTCTGTAAGATGATGACTGATGACACAGAACTATTTTGAAGATAATGCTGTCAACTTTTGAAGGAAATATGAATTTTGGGACCTAGCTTCAGGGGATGGACAGACGGATGGCGCTCATCACCTAAATTCAACCCCAGCAAATCAACACTATGCTGCTGGGCGCTTTTGCTCCATCTTGGCCAAAGGGCACCTGGCCAACTCAGCTGTGCTAACATCTGGTCCCTGTCCTCCAAAGTAAAAAATCTTGGCATATTGATGGACCATAATCTATGTATGAAGGACCACGTTTCTTCAGCAGTAAATACTGTTTTTGTCCATCTTTGTTTCCTAAAGAAATTGTTTTATGTACTTAAGTTATCCTCAGAATTTCTAGACAATTTTTGCAATTATGATCTCTCACAATGATGTGTTTTATGGATTCTCCAGAATGTAGCCCTGGAGAAGTCTTTCTACATCCCCGGCACTAAGGACTTTGTCAATGTGCCAATGCAAGACCAAAAACAGTTGAATTGCAACTGCCCCCACACCTCATTGAGCAGTACCTGTGTGAGATGTGTTACAGCTAACAATCACTTATTTCAATTATTGCAGGGATAATTAGTGGAATTCAAACCCGTTTTAATATTAGAAAGTCACACTCAAGAACACAAGGAAACAACAGATATATTTAATTTAATTATTTTAAAATCCTTTCCTAGTGCCCAAAATATATCCAGTAACTATGATAAAGAGAAACAGGATAGTAGCTGCAACATTTACTAATAATGTGAACAGTAGAACATACTGCAACATATTGGCTGGTTAACTTTATATCAACCCCCACCCTCATATCTCCAGTTTACTAGGTTAAACTCAGAACCAAAAGAAAAGCCTAATTGAAGTGTCAAAGATGGTTCACACTCACATACATGAAGGTACTGTTCAGTATAATAGCATTGTCTGCTATTCTTGTCTGCACTGTAAGGCAGGCTGATAAGCCCAACAAGAGAAAGATAAATGCATCTCCCTTTAGGCTTCAGCAGAAGTAGGGAAAGTGGTTCTGTATGGCCTGTCTGGTCTCTGTCTCTTGTTCTGAAACAAAGTTCATCTCTGTCTCTTCACAGCTGCTCCGCACTTGTATAATATTAACAGGTCAATGTTCCATCTTTCAGAATAAGCAGATAGCAGAAAGACGGCCTGATGCTCTTTTACTTATTTTCATTCTGTGAAACTAGGCCCTTTGCATATTAATAATAATAAGCAAAATGGAGTGATCAGTTTCCATGAAGTTGTGTGCACAACGCATAACTATTATTTTAGAATAGAGAATTTAGTTCAGATTAAATACTGTGAATATATGTGTACAGACTGAATTATCACGTTGCAAAGAATAATGACATTAAATTAGTAAGCGTGCATTTTATAGTTGTCACTTGTATCTAAGTAATTGACATGTGTAGCATAAAAAGGGGATACCTAGTAGGGAAAGAACATAATAATGATAACAACCTGGAGTTTGTCAATATTGCATTTTTAAGAAGATGCAATTACATCAGGGCCAAGATTACAAACCAGGGGCACCGACATGTGTCAGCGTGACCATTATTAAACCTTCACATGGAAGATAACACTATTTGTACCTGGACAACATGTGACTGGTCACAAGCTAAAGTACAAATGGGATTTAAATATCTCTGCTTGTTTCACAACACTTTTCAATTTAAGCGCCCAAACTTTAATCACTGGTGCTTTAAGAAACTTCAACCTTCCAAGCATCTGTGTATGGAAAACCAAGCTCTCTTTTGGCCTCATAAATACGAGCGTGCCCCTTGGTATGCTTTATGTTGTCTGTCTGTGCTGCTGGTAAACTGCACAAGTGCGACATGAAAGCAATAGACACATTTTTACATTTCAAGTGCAAGCTTAAAATTCAAATATTTCTGCGAACATATTCTTGTCTTTGTTGGGAGCTCTGATTTAGAAAGTACACTTTCTTTCTGAGAGAGCTCCATTAGTCTTTTCCCCAACTCCCACTGTCTTGTGGCTGTTCTATGCGAGATGTCGGACCTGATGGAAAAAGAGAAGGGGGGTCGATCTGAAAAAGAGGAAGAGATGACCCCTTCCTTTAGGGCAGCTGTCAAAATAAGCTCCTTTACAGAATATGAGAGGAAATTTACCAGTATTTTACGGGGTTTCTGCCTTCCCAAATTTCTTTTAAAGGGGTCCCTGTGGACTCTTTCAATTTCAAAGTTAAGATCGATGTTTGAATGGCTCTTAAGGACTGTGCCCTTCAATAAAGTGATCAGGAACCCCCTTATGTCCTCCCTCTCCACAGCTTCCGGGACATTCAGAAACTTCAGGTTATTTTTCCTTGAATGATTCTCTAATCGTTCAAGGTCATCCCTCAGTTCTTTTTTCTGGGAGGAAAGTTTCTCCAAATGGGAAGTGGTAGTCTCTATCGATTCTTTCAATTTCAGAATTTCTTCTTCAATTATCTCAGTACTTGCCGTGACTTCCTCTAGTTTTTCAGCAAGGACCTCACAGGATCCATTAGCTCTGTTTTAATAGTCAAATGGTGCAGATAAGATAAGTAAAAAACATAAAACATTTATAGCAGGTGACTACTAGATTCAAATCTGTTGACTGAAGTTCCTTGCAACATTCCAGTTTATATTTTACTGCCACTTGCGAGTGATAATCAAACAAGGATATCCTCAAATGTAATCACAGTTTTTCCCCAAATAGTTGATCACCCTGAGATCTTAAGGCGGACTGGCCGTAGTGGGCACCGGGCAATTTTCCGGTGGACCAGAAGGGAGGGGGACGGTTTTTGACCCGTGGGGGCCGGTTTGTAGCAGTGCATTATCAGCCCCCTGTAACAAAAGCGGCAGGGGTGCTTGATATCCATAATAGAAATAATCAATGAAGCAGGCAATCTGATCAGCTCCTTCATAATTTAGCCCAGAGCATAGTTTAAAGAACTGCAAGATTAAGCCCTGTTGTGACGGTTTTCACCCCAAGTTTCACATGCAGCAACAAAATGCACACTTTCAACAGTCTAATTTCTCATCTGATAATTCTATGCAAGTGGAGAATCCCTATATGTTACTTCATATAAGGGGCCCAGTGCTTGACTTCTCCCCATAATATTTCTAGCTACACCAAGTATCCTAGAATACTGGACCTTAGGCTACTACACTGTTAGCCAACTGACCATCCCAAGATGCCTTTTCAAATAATCAAATGCCTAAGAAATAAAATGTCTTCATGTGGGCCAACCAGTCCTTTACTAGCAAAATAGTGCATGGCCTGCATGCCCTTGATTTACCTGCATACACTTTAATTTTCTTATGTAAACAGCTAATCTGTCTAGTATTCCTGAAATGAATATGGAGCAGCTAAGGGCTTCTAGATGGTCTCAATGATAATGACGTTTCATAATCAAAAAGCGACATTTATGTAGAGTCTCCCTTCATGGCTATCATATTTTTTATTATGCAGAATTCCGATCACAGTGTTAATGCTCTGGTTTTATGCGACATATCAGTGGCATTGGACACTGTTGATCATATCCTAACAAAGCTGGAACAGTATCAAGTTGGAATTGGGGAGAAGGGCGCAAGGTGGACAGGGGTTAACCAAATAGTTAATCACCTTTCTCTCTGACAAAGCAAAAACGTCTGTTTCTGTCACTTTCCAAACCACCATATGGCAGTGACCCAAAGGGCTCTGCTCTTGCACCATACCTCTTTAGCAGATCTCCTGACTCTATTACTGTCACACACACACGAACTATACACTTATACCGATGACACTCAAATATGCATCAGGATAAGTGGTCATCGCGATAAGTAAGAAACATTTCTCTCTTTTCTCTTGTCTCTTTCTCTTTCCGTGAGTAGTTGCGAGTGATAAGATGTCACAGAAAGTGCTGGGATGCCTTCGAGTAGCCATGCGCTAAATAAGTCTGTATTCATTCATTCATTCATTCATTCATTCATTCATTAACTTCAGTATTGTCTGCGAGATATTTGGGAATGGATGGGCCATCATTGTCTAATGTTAAACACTGATTAAGCAGGGCTTTTCATTAAAAAAAAAAATATATATATTATTATTGTTTTTCGAAACAAGCAAGAAAAGGGGTTGTGGTTACATGCCCCTGACAGGCAGCAAAATCACAGTGCAAATCAGGGTAAGCAGGGCATCTCTGAATATATAGGTCAACTAGCAAGGCACTGCACGCTGTTACTACGTTAGTTAGTTACAACCAGTAACAGATCCCAACTCTAACTAACCCCTCACCCGTCCCTCAGGGGTGTGCTATTTAATTGCAGGGTGCAACAAGCCATGGAATCTTGTGTCTATGTGTTGCGAGGAAATTGTGTGAGGGGCTACTGTCACCAGATGCCCCCTGGCATGCTTGGTGTGTTTCCCTGTTAAGCGCGAGGCCTCAGGTCAACGGGATCTTGGCGCTGGTTACATGTTAGAGCACAGCTTTCCCAGGGTCCTCTACTAACGCGTCACCCTCTTCTTCATCTGGAGAGTTAAGCGCGACTACGAGCGCTTCCCATGCCCTCGGTCAGTCCAGTGCCTTTTCACTCTCAGTTCTCCTCGCTATCTGCAACCAAACCAGTCCCTCACAATCCGCCCACTTTAGGAATTCTGCTTTCCACTTTGCCACACTTGGGTCCTGCCTTGCCTTCTAATGAGTGGTGATGTTTCTTTTCACCAGGAGCAGACCCAGATCAATACATTTACTAGTAATTTTGTTTTTGGACGTGTGGAAAAACCAGTGCAAGATGCAATTAGCCATGGTTGGGTCGAGGTCCCTGTCCGTAAGGTTTGCTAGTACTGATGTTATCTCCTCCCAGTAACTGTCTAAGGACGGGCAATGCCACATCATATGCTTAAAATCCGCGCTGTCTGCGCTACATCTCGGGCAGGCCAGCGAGTGGTCCGGGAAGTGCGCATGTCATTTTGCTGGAGTGAGGTATGCTCTATGTAAGATATGGAACTGTACCAATGGAAACCTCGCTTTTCACGTGCTCTTCCAGGCTCTCTCGACTATTGCCTCCCATGCCTTATCTGGGGATGTCCTTCCCTATATCCATCTCCCATTTGTGTTTCAGGTCAATTAGGGGGAGCAAGGATTCCAGCGTCATGCGCCAATAAAGACATGTTACAGCTTTCAAAGTGCCTGCCGCTAGCACTACGTATTGGCAGCCCATGGAAGTTGGGGGTTCCAAAAGCCCTTTACCCCAGTGTTTCCTGATAGCCGCAGTGAGGGTCGTGTACAGCAGGAAATCACCCCCAGGTAGATCAAAGCGAGTTTTCAGGTCATTAACTGGGACCCTTCCTCAAACAGGTCTCCTATAGTAGACAGCCACCACTCCTCCCAGGCTTCCAACCTCTGCCAAGTTCCTCCATGGGGAAGGGTGCGACACATTGTCAACGGTATTTCCGGTGCATAAGGGCATGTAATGGAAGCTCTATGCAAATATCTGTGCCAGCATTCTCGCACCGTGGCGCACTCCAGGGTGAGGGCCGCAGTGTTAACCGGGAGTCTCAGTATGATGCGGGAGAGCTCCATCAGGGCTACAAAATCTCCTCCACGCCCATCGTCACCCCTGGTCCCCTTCGCAACCCACTGTGTAAGCCATTGGAATTGCACTGCCAGATAGTAGGTTTCGTAGCCCGGGATCGCTGAGCCGCCCTCTGCCCTTGAGTGTGCTAAGTGCAACCCTACGTCTGCCCTTGCCCCAGAGAAAGGCCGTGACCATGGACCGAAGCTGCTTGAAGTACGCCGCCGGAATTTAGACTGGCAGGGTCCCAAAGTAATACAAGAGCCGCGGGAGGGCTATCATTTTAAGAAGGGCCACTCGGCCAGTGACTGATAACGGCAGAGAACCCCAAAATTCGATGTTGGCTTTTGCCCCTCTGATGGCCTTCCCGATATTGCCCTCAAGGATATCCTCCTGCTTGTGGTAAATATGGGTGCCCAGGTAGGGGAGACATCTGTCTTCCCAGGCGACTCCTGCCGTTTTTTGTGGGCTCACCCTATCCCCGCGCGCCGAGAACAGGCAGGATTATGACCAGTTCACTTTCAGACCTGCCACTCTGCAAAGATCTTGGAGTAAGCTCTTCGCCCCCAAGAGTTCTGCTCCCGAGTCCGCTAGGAACAGTAAAAGGTCATCTGCATATAACGCAATATGATGAATCTGGCCATTTATATCAAGCCCCCGGTATGCCCGCCCCATTTTGGCATGCGCTGCTAAGGGCTCCATCGCCATGCAAACAGTAATGGGGAGAGGGGACAACCCTGGTGCGTGCCCCGTCCCACCTTGCAAGCGTCAGAGACCAGCCTCCCTGTTCTAATTCGGCCAGAGAAATCAGCATAGAGGAGAGCCGTCCAGCCCACAAATCCAGCCCCCAGTCCCATTTTCCACATCACCTGAAAAAGGAAAGCCCATTCAAGACTGTCAAAGGCTTCTTCTATGTTCACTGAAAGTGTTGTGGTAGTATCTGCACAGTAAGGGGCCGATTCCGATCCGAGTCGGAAGGGCACCGAACGCGATCCGGCCGGGAAAACTACGAGCCTTACGCGTGTTTTCCGCTCGACTCGTACAGCTGTACGAGCGAGCAAGTACGATGCGAGCTACATGAAATTCACCGAACAAGTCGTTTCCAGGTCCGAACCACTCCGTACATCTCGTTCGTAAGCTAACCGTGGCGTGCAATGGATGCCAATCACGACGAGCCAGTACGATGCACACGTCGGACAGCCTGTGCGAGCTGGAGCGTCTGGCTCACAAATCGTCTGGGTGGTTGCCTTTGGGGGTCCGCGTCAGACCCCTGTCACCTGCAGCCCTACGACTCGGACACAGGGGGAGACCCAAGGGTCCCCCCAACACAGGCATGTATGGTGTGGATGGCACCGATGCGTACCCACTGTAGGGGGCGCCCTTGCGCGAGACGTACCCATTCAGTCAATGGGAGCCCATGTACGCGTCGTATGATTGGCTCCCATTGACTTCTATGGGAGTCCGACCGGCAGCATACGGCCACATCGTACTCGCTCGGTCGGACTGCAGGACTCTGGTCTGGCTCGGTCGGAAAACACTCCCGATCCGGCTCGGTCAGAGTGCTTTCCGACCTGGATCGGAATCGGCACCTAAGTGTCCGCATCCAGTACGCGCATGAGCCTTCGGATATTAACCGCTGTGTTTCTAGTGGGGATGAACCCATATGATCGCTTCTCTGGTGGAGGCCGGGAGTTTGCCAAGCCTCTTGGCATCATTATACAATTGCACAAGCTTGGAAGCTAAGAAGTCAATGTATGCTCTTAAAAATTCCATTAGTAGGCCATCGGGACCTGGCGTTTTATTACAGGCCAGGCTCTTGATGGCTCCCGCACTTCTCTGATTTCGATCTCGAGACCTAATAAGGTTGCTCTTTCCTCGTCTAGTTTTGGTCGCTCAATCTCTTGCGTCAACCCCTGTAACTCCTCCTCCGTTGACAGTTGACTGCGATAGAGCTCATTATAGTAGTCTAAGAATAGCTCGTAGATCCCTTGCTGGTCGTACTGGGCCAACCCATTTTGGTCTCTGAGCTCCAGTATGACTGACCCTTGCCGAGCCGGGTTGGCCAACCAGACCAGAAGGGCCCCCAATTTATCTCTCTCCAAGTGGGCTCGAGTCATGTATTGTTTGTAATCAAAACAGCGCAGCCGTTCTACCTGCGCAGCAACCGCTTCCCCAGCCTCCATCAGTTCCTGTTGTTTAGCCGTGTTTTCGGGTCTGTCTTTTTCTAAAGCGCGCAAGCGCTCATCATCCCTTTTAATGTTTTGGAGGAGAACTTTCCCTACCCCAACCACCTCAGAGATGCACCGCCCCCTAAGGACCGTTTTCAAGGCGTCCCATTCCACAAGGGAGGATGTGGCTGTACGTCATTATCCTGGAAATGGTTGGTGATAGCTGTGCCGATTGTGACTCGAAAAGCCTGATCATCCAGGGTCACCGGGCGCAGGCGCCATGTGGGAATTTTAGGCCTCGCTCGTGACCATTGTAAGTGCATCAGGACAGGGTTGTGGTCTGACAATGTCCTAGTAAGGTATTCGCTGCAACTAACCCCCTCATGGACATCAGGTGAATAGCATCTAGCCTGACATGCAGTTAATGGAGGGCTGAGAAGAAGGAGTAATCACAGGTCAATGGATGTTGCGCCCTCCATGTGTCAATTAAGCCCCATTTCTGTTGCCTGTGACGCCAATTTGTATGCAGGTGCCTTAGGGAGGGGGGGTGGGATCGGTCAAGGGCATCAGAGGCACAATTAGAGTTGCCCCCTAACAGCATCGGCACTGTGAGGACGGTCGCCAGTTTCCCTGACAGAAGAGAGAAGAAGGCCAGCTGGTCTGAGTTGGGTGCATAGATACTTCCAAGTATAAGGTCCCATCGATATAACCTCCCTGACACTACCACATATCTGCCTTCCGGGTCTATTAGTTGTGTTGTTCACTGGAATGGAACTCCCGCCCTAATCCATATCAACGCCCTCCTCGCATATGCGGAGTATGAGGTGTAATAAGCCTAGTCCCTCCATCGGCGTTGCAACGCCTTTCCCTCTTGTGCTAACATGTGGATTTTCTGGGGGAATGCCATCTGAATGTCTCTTCGGATCAAGTAGGAATGGATTTTATGACGCCGGACCATAGATTGCGTGTCCCTCACATTCCATGAAAGACAAGTCAAGCCTAATGGAGATCCCATTGGTGTGGCCTATGGGTGCAACCTTTAAAAAACTTCATCCCCATGACACGGCTGGGCCCCCTTAAAAAAAAAACAACTACAGAAACAGCCCCAACTCTCCCTCCCTAGGGCAGGCATCCAACAAAGAGTCTCCGTCCAAACCATAGTAAAGCAAACCATGGTTCAAAAGTAGCTATGGGGGTGGTCACTCGACAAGTGCCGCGATAAGTACCCCATGTCGCCGCCTCCCCATATTTGTGTCAGCTCACAAATCCCCATCGTTAGCTGAAAGTTCCTCAGAATGCACTGCAGGGAAAGCAGAAGTCCCCCAACTTGGAGTCAGTAGCACATGATGGTGCATCCCACAAAGCCTCAATATTGATTGCCATTCCAATAGCATCAGATGAGATCATCAGCTGTTTGAGGTGTAATCTTCGGCATAGCCGCTCCGAGGCTGTCATTGTAGTTGGGGTCGGCGAGGACTCCGACCTACTAGTGTGGCGACCACTTCCACTTAGAGGAGAACCAGGGCTTTTTTGACTGCGTGACGTTACCACCTGAAGTGCCTTGCGACATTCCAGGCTGAGCTTTCGAGGCGAAGGAGTCTTGGTCTTAGCCCCCAGGGCACGAGGGCTATGCTGCGGGGATCCAAATACTGGATTATGACGACCCCCTGAGCTCCGGGCGTCGATCCAGTCCCAAACATCTTGTGACGAGTACCTGTCGGATCCGCTACTCAGAGCCGGGTGGGAAATAGCATGGCATAGGGCAAATTCAAGCTGCGTAATTTGGCTTTGACAGCAGCAAAGGAGGCTCTATTGCGCTGCACTTCCCTCGTGAAGTCCGGGAAAACCATGATGGTTCTATTATCAATACGCAGGTCCTTCTTTTGGCGGGCACTCTGCAAAATGTGATCCCTATCTCGGAAGTTAAGGAGTCTGGCCACAACAGGACGGGGAGGGGCCCCTGGCTTCAGCGGCTTAGCTGGAACTCTGTGCGCCCATTCCAGGTCGTAATAGGGCGATAGACCCGTTGGAGCCACTTCAGCCCTGAGCCATTCTTCTAAGTATCGGACCATGTTTGTTCCTTCTGATTTTTCAGGTATTCCGACGACACGGATGTTAATAAGTTGCAACCTCCCTTCGCTGTCCTCCGCCCTCATTTCCAGAGTTTTCACCCTAGATTCCAGGACAGAGAGGGAGCAGCGCATTTTCTGAACAGTGTCTTGAAGGCCATTCAACTCTTTTTCATTACTGGACACTCTGTCCTTGAGTTTACGATGTTCATCTTTGATCAGGTTGAGGTCTGTCCCGATAGCATCAATTTTGCCCTCCAACGCCTCTCTGGAGGCTGTTATGGCCTGCATGATATCAGCCAGGGTGGGCCTGCAAGAGGATGGGGTTCCCGCTGTTGCAAGCAAATCATCTTCCTCCTCAAAGTGAGTTCATGGTGCATCGATACTGAGAACAGCAAACTCCTGCTTCCTCTGTGTTCTCCCCATTTCTCAGTCGTGATGTAACAATGTGTTGCCGACTTGAGTATTGTGCTCCCTACGGTCAGCTCAGTGGGATTCCACCAGTTCCTCCATGTCACCTCAGCCACCACTTGTGCCCCCGCTCCGCAATCAAGATACCGCCACTGTCCCGGCTGGTACGCCCACTGCAGGAGTCGTGGGACAAGCAGTCCCACCAATATAGGAATCTCCTTCTTAGAGGCCGGGGTCTTGGAAGCAGTACTCCCAGCAGCCGCCTTCTAATGGCTTATGGTAAGGATAGGCCACTCACTGGGTTGGGGGCAGCCGGTGGCCAGATGCACTCACCTCGCCGAAGGTGATATCACGGTGCTCTGATACTGGATGTACATGGTTTTTGGTTGCCCCTGTGTTTTTGGTGGTCAGTGTGTCTGACTGCAGTCTCCCACCACAGTGCAGCAGCGGCATCCACGTAAACGTGGGCCCAGTGTGCCAAAAGCTCCACAACTCCCAGGCCGAGGGCAGGTGAGGGCCCCTAGGCCCAAATGACCTCCGTGGTCCCCCACCGCAAGCCCAATATCACCATCATAGCCCGGATACTCTCCTCCAGAGCGGATCCACCAGCCTCCACATCACACCAAGGTGAGGGCCCTAGGCCTGGTCGACCCCCGTGGCCCCACCTCAAGGTAATCACCTCAGCCACTTCTGGGAGTTGGGCAGACTGTTCTCCTACAGTGCAGGCCGCCTGGGAGCCTTTCCTTGCGCCGGAAGGCAGACAGGGCGCAGTTCGCACCTCACTTTTACGCTCACCAGCCCCAGGACTCCCGCTCACCTATCAGCTCCGTCAGGCAAATGCAGAGTGCCACCGTCTCCCAGTTTGTTAGGCGCTGCTGCGGGGAGGTCTCTGTCAGCTGCCACAGGCCTCCATTTTCCCCCTGCCACAATCAGTGCACAGGCAACACACTGTTGCCTCTCCCGCTAGTTCAGTCTTTGCTATACGTAAGACCTCAGCTGCCGCTCCGCACTGCAAGTCCCGGTAGGCGTACTCACAGTTCTGGACTCAATGTGGCTGTTAGGGGCGCCCCGCTGTCAGCAGCCAGCGATGTATAGTAGCAGCCACCTAGGGACTCCCACAGTCTCTGTGCCCTCTGTGGGCGAGCCCACCGGGGTCCAGCCAGGGAGCTGCAGCAGCCAAATCACCATCCATTTCCGCCGGCGTCTCCTCCGGAGGGGCCCAGTCGGGTCTCCCCCTGCTTGGAGCAAGTTCGCTGATGGTCACCACTCGTCTCTAAGGTAGGCACCAAGGGGAGTCGCGGCAGCACTTAGCAGGTGGACGCCAACTTGCAGACGGCCTCGCGGACCTCGTGCCCTCTGAGTGTAGATTTCCCAAAGTCGCCTCAGCACATTTCCGCACTACACTGGTACTCACAGGGGTCCAGGTTCATTCAGGAGGACAGCTGGGATCCGCCGCAGTCAGCCTCCGGACTTCTGCGGTAGGCATCTTAGGGCGCTCACTTCATGGGTGCCATTTTGCTGTTGTCCCCGTAGGTGCAATCACGGGTCTTCATAGAAGGGCTGGCCTCAAGACGCAGCGTGATCTCTGTTCCCTTCATCTCCACCATGTTCCGCAGGGCTCCTCCGATCAGCGCGGGCACCCCCGCCGGGTCGAGTGTATGTGCTAACTCCACAGCGTAGGAGCGTCCACGGCGATCACAGCCCAGCCGCAATTTTGCTCACGGGCCCGCCAGATCAGTCGATCACCAAGTTGCTCCTAAACGCCGCTACCATGGGGCTTCAGAGCTCTGCCTCAGGTGCAGGAACAGTCTGGTGTTCAGCAATGTGAGTTTTGGCTCCCCCCGCTGAGTCTGGGGGTCAGGATGATTGCTCACGGCGAGCTGAGCTCCCTAGCTCGCGTCCGTTCCCATCGAATGCAGGGCACGCCCCCAAGCAGGGCTCTTCATCAATGGCAAATATTCCTCGCTTTGGAATTCCTTTCTCTGACATTTTGACTTCAGTCCATGTTTCATGTCATTAAGCTAAGCAAAACGCTACTACCTTACAGATGAACACCCACGTTTCTACAATGGTCTCCAGCTGCACTTTCATGATAAAAACAAAATTTCGGGGAACAACCTTTACAACGCAACTTTTACAACGCACTACCATTACAACGCATTTTTTACAACGCATAATCCATTACAACGCATGACATTACAACGCATGACACTACAACGCATTTTTAAAAACTACCTTTACAACGCATTCCATTACAACGCATACTACCATTACAACGCATACCATTACCACGCATAATATTACACTATACTATCCAACACTTACCCTACTGATGCACCCCCTGGAGTTAGAATAGTAATTTTTACCCCTACACTATCCAACACTTATCCTACTGTTGCACCCCCTGGAGTTAGAATAGTAATTTTTACCCCTACACTATCCAACACTTACCCTACTGTTGCACCCCCTGGAGTTAGAAGAGTAATTTTTACCCCTACACTATCCAACACTTACCCTACTGATGCACCCCCTGGAGTTAGAATAGTAATTTTTACCCCTACACTATCCAACACTTATCCTACTGTTGCACCCCCTGGAGTTAGAATAGTAATTTTTACCCCTATATTATCCAACACTTACCCTACTGATGCACCCCCTGGAGTTAGAATAGTAATTTTTACCCCTATACTATCCAACACTTAGCCTACTGATGCACCCCCTGGAGTTAGAATAGTAATTTTTACACCTACACTATCCAACACTTACCCTACTGTTGCACCCCCTGGAGTTAGAATAGTAATTTTTACCCCTACACTATCCAACACTTACCCTACTGTTGCACCCCCTGGAGTTAGAATAGTAATTTTTACCCCTACACTATCCAACACTTACCCTACTGTTGCACCCCCTGGAGTTAGAATAGTAATTTTTACCCCTATACTATCTAATACTTACCTTAAATGTAATTTAATATTATGCGTTGTAATGGTATGCGTTGTAAAGGTAGTATGCGTTGTAATGGTAATGCGTTGTAAAGGTATTTTTTAAAAATGCGTTGTTGTGTCCTGCGTTGTAATGTCATGCGTTGTAATGGATTATGTGTTGTAAAAAATGCGTTGTAAGTGCATGCGTTGTAAAAGTGTGTGTTGTAACGTCATACATCCCAAAATTTCCTATTTTATTTACCATTTTCTGACCTAGAACTGTCCCCACCCAGTAATAGCTGTGCTGTATTGCTTGAATCTAGACTGGGTTAATGCTGCATACCTGGGCATTACAACTATACTTCTTCAAAGAGTTCAAACAATAAAAGCCTTTCAGCCTCTCTGGCTTCTTATCATTGCCTTTGAGATGTCTTCACTTGCTTAGTCAATACCACATATATGTTGCTGCTTGAAGTTTTCTTCATCATCGTTTGAGATCTTGGATTGCTTGGTTAGAATATCACTTGCAGCCAAAAAGGCATCTGATTCTGTCAACTAGACGTACTTAGTACAGACCCTGAGGGCGTTTGGATTTGGCCCAAATGACTGCAGATCGGTGACACTATTTTAAGCAGAGGCTACAGTGGGGGGGAGGTGAACAGTGTACTCTCAGACATGTTTACATTGAAGTGAGGCGCTAGACAGGGGTGCCCACTGAAACCCCAGCTCTGCGCATTTAGCATAGAGCGCCTAATAAGGTGGGTCAGACTTACAGCAGATGTAATGGGATCGTTGTTGGGAAACCAGAAAAATCTCACTCTATGTGGACCACATCTTGCTCTACTTTCCAAACTCTATGATTTTGGCTCCCCTGCCCTCCTTTCGGGCTTTGGACAGATACTCAGGATATAGAATTAACGTGAATAAATGGGCACTGTACACACTAGGTAACTAGGAGTGGATAGGTGATACAGTCCACAATATCCAACTGTCAAGAGACTGTTTTAGGTGTCTGGGAAAAGGTTTTATATTGAACAAAGCCAATTTCCTTTAAGTGGTTCTACGTCAAATCTAATTCCATGTAGAGAGATGGAAATCAATTCTCCTTCCACTTTCCTTTTAAACTGATCTACAACCTGAGACTATTATATGTTCTACAGAACACACCATTCAGCATCCTAGATTCATACTTTTATAGGATAAATAAAGCAGTGCTCACCCTTCAGTGAGGTGGAGGCCCTGCAGAGAACAGTATTGCTAGAACTGTCAGCCTTAGGGTAGTCTTCTCCCAAAATTTTGCCTTTTTCCCTCTTATTTTTCTTAATTTTGTTTTGTTAACCTTAAGACTTTGTACACTTTACCACTGCTTACCAGTGCTAAAGTACTTGTTCTCATTCCCTAAATTATGGTAAAATTGACTTACACCTGACTGGCATATTTAATTTACTTATAAGTCCCTAGTAAATTGGTGTCCCTTATATACAGGACCTGGCTTGGCAGTTCGGGCTGGACTGTTCCTATGAGGCAAAGGGTCAAAACTGATTTGCATATGGCCAGGTCTAAACTGGGGTGGCATGGTGAGCAAAAGAATGATGGATTTAAACGAGATCTCTTGACTGGGGGTGAATGTTTTGATTTGTTCTGCATTCCGTCCATCAATTGTGTGTCTTTTGCTTTCTCGCCTTAAGTGCGCCGGGCATGCCCAGACGTGGGTCCCGGGCTCACTGTGCCACTGGAATCAAGCTATCCTCGCTGAAGAGGGGTGAAACCACGAAACCAGTCCTAGGATACTTGTTTCCGGTCCAGGGAGGACCTGGCTTGGCAGTTTGGGCTAGACTGTCCTTTTGAGGCACAGGGTCAAGACTGATTTGCATATGGCCAGGTCTAAACTGGGGTGGCATAGTGAGCAAAAGAATGATGGATTTAACCCAGATCTCTTGACAGGGGGTGAATGTTTTGATTTGTTCTGCATTCCGTCCATCAATTGTGTGTCTTTTACTAGTGGGCCTGCAGCACTTATTATGCTACTTAAGTAGTCCTTCAAAACATGTCTTAGGCCTGCCACAGGCGCCACTAAGGTAGGCCCTGTACAGTCCATAGGGCAGTGTGAATTGTGATTAAAATGTTGGACATGCACTTTTAAGTTTATCATGTCTTAGTAGCGAAAAACAGCCAATTTTGTAAGGCCTACCTCTTCCATAGGATAACATTGGGTTACCTTATTATATTTAATAAGTGTTAACTTTTGATTGGGAGCAGGTAGGAAAGTCAGGTTTGGAGTCAGAGGCATTTTTATTTAAAATCCTGTTTAATGATAAAGTCAGATTTTAAGTCACAATTCTAAAAAAAGTTGTTTGCTCCCTAACCATTTGGTGCCTCCCGCTTGTTCCTGAATCACATGATTAGCTGTCAGTGGCGTTTGTATATTCCTTCCAGACAGCCACACAATAGAGTGACTAGCTGTGCCTGAACGGGCCATCAGTGTCAGGATAGGGAGGGACAACTGGGAACAGACCCACTTACACATCAATAGACTGAGCCATACTCTCATACAAGGAAATGCCGACTTGGCTTTTTGTGCCAGTAGTCAGACTGGAGCCAGAGCAGGGAGGCAAAAAATATCACACCCTTCAGTAGGAAAAAGCCTACAGAAGTTTCTCTCACTTCAAAGAATGCACCAGGAATAAAAGAAGGACCCTTAGATATACTCTTCAGTTCAGTTTCTGGACCTGTGGATAGACTCTCAGAAGACTGCCTGCTCCTGCGACCTGCTGTGCACTTCAGAGGACTGATTTGCTACACCAAGGACTGCACCCCTACCCAAAGCCTGCTATGAACCCCAGAGGTATGTCCTGATGATTGAGCACTGCATTTTATCATGATCCCAGTACTTCTAGAGTTACTCCAAAGATTAGTTAGCAGCCCTTCTGATCAGAGACTCAGGGACAGAAAAGGTACCAATCATCTTGAACCAGCACATGGACCCAGCCTGAGTGAGACCTGACCCTCCAAATGGCTACTAGAGAACACTAGGAAAACCGTCACACAGGCTTACCAAACAACTCCTGAACAGGCAACAAACTAATCAAAAATACTACAGCAAGACACATCCTCAACTTACCCCACTTTATGCATATCACTCCACGACAACAAGGAACTTCACTGGCTCCTGATATGTTGGTTCAAATCCCTCACAAATACATACAAAGCACTACCTAGCAAAACCTTCCACTAACTTGCAAGGCACCTCTGCTCAGCCGTACTCTTGTGTATCTTGTGTATCTCGCATACAAAAACAAAGAGCAGGAGCTAGTACCGTCTCATACATCTCCCCAGCACATGAGAGCCTCCGCATTGATTCTTGAGTTCTGCAAGATGCTAAAAACATGGCTTTTCTAATAAATTCTCCTTGGAGACCGTCTGGATATCCCCAGGGGTGATGGCATGCTATACATATTTTCATAGCAGACTGAGACTGAATATGTTGGACAGATGTTCTGCAGAAATGTGGCTATCAAATTGTTATCAATTTAAGTTTGCAAAAATGAATAAATAACGTTCTAAAAAAAGTTCTTGCGTGGTGAGTTTCCGGAATGTGAAGTGGATGCAGTGATGGTCGGTCCATTGGAGTTCAGTGGTGTGGCTGAAGGAGACGTGGGGGCTTGCGGAGAAGGTGGGGTCAAGCGTATGGCCGGCAGAGTGGGTGGGTGTTGTGATGAGCTGCCTAAGTCCGAGGTTGGCAGGGTTGTCAATCAGGGTGGTGGAGTTGGTGTCGTTGTTGTTCTCGAGGTGGAAGTTCAGGTCCCCGAGGAGGATGTAGTCTGTGGAGGCAAGCGCGTGCGTACTGATGAGGTCGGCGATGGAGTCTCTGAACTGTGACCATGGTCCGGGGGGTCTGTAGACGAGAGTTCCTCTGAGGGTGGTGTTGGGATCGGTGTGGATCTGGAAGTGCAGGTGTTCGGCGGTGCTGAAGGTGTCATCGGTGCTGGTCGAGACCCTGAAGGTGTTCCTGTGGTGATGGCGATTCCTCCTCCTGTTCTGTTGGTGTGGTCCCTGCGGATGATCTTGTAGCCGTCAGGGATGGCTATGGCGATGTCGGGTGCTGAGGAGGAGTTCATCCAGGTCTCTGTCAGGAAGGCGACGTCTGGGGAGGTGGAGTCGAGTAGGTCCCAGAGTTCGATGGCGTATTTGCGGGCGGAGCGGGTATTGAGTAAAATGCATCTGAGGTGGTTGTGATCTTTCACGGTGGGTGGATTGGCGGATCAGATGCTGGTGAAGCTGCAGTTCCGGCAGGAGAAGTGTCCTTGGGTGTGCTTCGGGGTGGCCAGGAAGCTGGTGTGAGATCGTCCGGTGTTGAGTGTGAGGAGGGTGCTGGTATCGTAGCGGTGAAGGGCGTCGTGGCGTTCGCGGGGACCAGGGGGTCTGGCGCTGGGTGCTGTCCAGGCGCGGACGGGCAAAGACGGGCTTGCCTTAGGCACGCCAGCGGCACAGCCGAGCAGCGGCTGCCATATAAGGGGAGGTGTGAGGGAGGAGCAGCTGGGAGGTGGGAGCGGGGCGGGGAAGGGGTGAGCAGGGGGTCGGGGCCGCAGGGGACGCAGCGGCGGGAGAAAACGAGCGGAATACAGAAGAAAGGGGGACAAAACGGTGCAGATAACAGAAATTAGGTAACAACCACTAAAACATAATAATGGCAAAGGCACAAATTACAAAAATACAATGAGGCACAACGCGCAAGAATTACAAAAGGGCAAACGCAGTATGAGAATAGGGGAGGCAAACTTACAGCAGCGGCAGCAGTGGGCTGGAGGGCACGGACACACAGGTGGTGCTATGCGGCGTGGGGAGTGGCCTAACCTGTAAACAGGGTCAAGGGTCGCCAGCCTTGATCCGAGTTCAAATGTCGGCAATCAGACTGTAACAGAGATGGCCCTTCCCACCTTCCCAGCTGAGGCACAGCAGGGAAGGTGGGTAAGGGTGGTGGATGGTAGTGGAGACATCTCAGAAAAAGAACCTGCAACTGCTGAGGGAACATGGCAGCTGTGGTATGCAGGATAGCTTATGCATGCTGTTGAGTTGAAGAGATAGATTGGGTAAGCCGGGAAAATTCCATGCAGAAATACCTGCAATTGCGATCACAACATGGCAGTCCTTGTGTGCAGGAGAAGGCATGGACAATCTATTCTGAGGGTGCAGTGTGTGGAGGTAAAGATGAGATGATAAAGAAGATGGTGGACAGCAAAAAAACAAAAAAAAATAGTGGCAACAGTGTGCTTGACACGGATGGGGCATGCTCTGCAGTGGCTTTAAATCTGTAAGCGGGCATATGAGAGGTAACGGAATGTACGCACAGAAACAAAAATGTGTACACTGACAAAACAAGGTATCCAAAGGAATATCCAGTGGGTTTCGTTCCTTCTCGATGGCTGTGTTCGGTAGACGTATGTTGACACAGATGCACATTTTCTGCGTGTTTTTATTTGGCATAGCCACAATGGAGGACATCCATGAGTTGGTCCTTCAGCGGCCTCAATTATGTCTTGTGCTAGTAGGCTCTTTAGCTCTTCTTCTACCTGCGATTGGAGGTGCACGGAATCCTATGGTGATTCTAAGCCACTAGTATCTGAAGGATGACATATATGTTCTCCAGCTTTCCAAGGCCTTTGAAGAGTGCCAGGTATGCTCTTAAGATGCTGTGATGTTCGGGCATGTGAAATGTCATAGATAGGAGGGACATGACTTGAGCCATGAGGTTACTGAGCAGGCACGGTGTTGGGATGTCTCCCCTTAAAATGTGCACCTCTTCATGCACAGACGTTTATTTGAATGTTAGTGTCTCCACAATTTTCCCTATGTTAATCACAGGTTTTTTTCCCACCACATGTGAAGACGTCGACAGTGGAGGGCGTCAATGGAGGCTTGTGCTTCCTTTTTTCCTACTCCGACGCGCACATGAAGCGGCACGTGGCTCCGCTGTCAAGTACAAATCATGTTGTGTGATCGCTGACGAGGAAATCCACTGTGCCCCTGTTCTAAATTTGCCTTTCATTTCTACCTGCATATGATTGGAGGGTTGCTCTGGTACACGGAAATCAGTCATGAGGTATAAGCATTCGGTGGATGGGCTGAGGTTGTATTCTTCCATGTGGGGTGCCTGTTGACTTGAGGTCGTCCGTGGCCTGGCAGTTTGCCCTCTCTGCGGCCTTTTTTGTCCCCTGTTGCAGACGCTCGCGAAGTGATTGCCTCTGTTGCACTCTGGTGTCTCTGTCCCGTAGCTGGGCAGGCACCAACGTGCGGATACTCTAGTCCGCAGTGATAGCATGCTCTCTCAGGCTTGTTTAGAGGCAGCGTGGGCTTGTCATGCCTGACTGTTAAATGTGTATTGTTCGAAGGTGGCAATCCGATGGGGGTCAAAACTGTCAGACATTTTATTAGATGTTTTTTAGATGTAATTGATTCAGACGAGACAGTTATGAGCAGATCTTCTACATCAGCCCCCACCAGGTTTAAGAACTGGTCTATAGCCTGTACGTCTATGTGATGTTTGCAGGTGGCATGCAGATAGTGCTTGAAACGCCTCATGCGTTTTTCCCACCAAGCGCCGTTAGTTGGAGAGTCCAAAAAGTCAAAGGGCAGAAGGCGTTGGTAAATTGAACTCAAATTGTGCTGTTTCCACTCTCATTTCACTGGTCAATCACGTCCGTATTAAGTTAGTTGCAAGGCCTTGAGGCGGTGTATGGGGCATCTCAATGGTACAAAGTACATGTGCAGTCTTAGTAAAGACCAGAACTAGTAATTTACAAGCAGTGAGCAGCTGTATTACAGTTTTAAACCATGCTAGGAGCAGATGCTGTATTATTTCAAAAAGGAGTGCCTGACTTTAAAATATTCTCCGGACTCCCTCAAGGCTCATAGGCTTGTATCCCTGACTACAAAATGGCCACCTAGGTCTCCCAGGATCTCGTTATCAGCAGAGAGATCAGCGCGGGAGACCTGAACAGGGCGCTTACCGCATAGTGGCAATGTTCAGTCTCTTTGTTCCCGCGCAGTCAGGGTGGGTTCCTGAGACAACGAGTAATGCTGTCCATAGCACAGCAATCAGAGTGGGACCCCGAAACTGTGTAGTGGCTGTCTGTGGCACGTGACTGGGGTGGGCTCCCGATGTCACTATAAGCTCCGGATAGTGGAGTCCTTAATATTCAGGGTGGGCTCACGATGTTGCATTGGTATCGTCGTGGGCCGCTGCGTGACCAGGGTAGGCTCTGGGCACCAAGCTGCCGGCAAACATGTCACAAAGGATGTAGATGTGTTGTGTCTGGATCCTGCCCACCACCTTTGTTGCCAGATCTCGTGTTCCCATCCCCAGGCTCCATTAGGATGACACGAGTAGGCCGGTAAGTAGTTGCACAAACTTTTTTTTCATGAGCAGTACACAGCTTGGGCAGGCACGTCTTCCCCGCCTTGTATCCCCATATTAAGTGGAGTGACCAGTACCTACCCACTCTCTTGACCAAAAGTGGTGTCCAGTGTCCCGTCCCTAGCTGTCCAGTGGGTGTAGGGTCCTATTGTCCATCTGCATCCCATCATTGCGAAACCGGTGTGGAGAAAACAAAGCAAGTGGGTGGTTGGGGGAGCTAACATCATCCAGCACTATGAAAATGAAGTGTCGCTGGAATTCTACTCGTCATATCCCTCTTTTCTGCTCCATAATTTTTCCAGCTTCTATAAGTTACTTTACTACTTTCATGTTTTCAGCTCCTACAAGTTATTCTAATTTTGCATTGTTCTCTCCAAGTCATTAGTATGTAACCCATTTAGACTCCTCAACTATTTTGCTTCTTTTATTTGTTTTATTAGTAGTTCCTTGTCTTTAGCTTTCTGATGCTGTTTGCCATGGTGTAGGGGGCAATGTAAGGCTTCTAAGAAACGATGTGTCAATGGGGCGCGGACTGGGAAAGGGGAATTGTACTTGGTTTCAAAAGGTTATCAGGTGTAGAATAGTTCTCAAAATCAATTTACTGCTATTCAATTTTGTTAGTAAAAACAGAGTTACTTCAAATACAATTTTATTATGGCTGCAGAGTAAAGAGCTCCTTCATTAGGCTTAGGAGATCTAATAAGATTGTCAGTCCCTGCTTCATGCCCCATTACCTGACTGCAGCCAGCTTGCTATAATTGGATGCTGATGCTCGTGGGTGCATCTCACCATGCTTGGTGAATCACTGGGTGTCCTTAGTGTTACCATTGAGTCCCCTGACCGGTTCTGACATGGCAGATGTGGCATGCTATGGGCTGATGAGATCCTGCTTCCTGCCAGTACATGAAGAGGAGCACCACAGATTCCTCTACTTCCTTCTCTGATGCTCCCTGGAAGTTTGGATGTGACTGGCGGGAGAACGTGGGCCAGAGAGGATTCTTGATGTATCAGTCTGAAATGCAGTGTGATACCGGAGTGTGATACTGCATCGTTCCCAGTGGTTTACCAAAAGAAAATTATTGATTTTGAATTGTGGTTCAATGGTTGTGAATGCCAATATCTTGTATTGCACTGCTAACTCCATCAGGAGTCACATAGAGGTCATATTGAGATGCTCTGCTATCCATGACAGCTGCTGGACTGCTAATACCATGCAAGCCCAGCTTAATCTTTTCATGATATTGGTGGCCATGATGGAATTAAGAATGGCTGGCCACACTATCTTTTCCTTTTAATTTTTGTTCTTTTGGTTTTAGATAGACTATAGCATTCAGTAGGATTGTTGTACATGTTTGTAAAGTTTGTTTGTGAATTAATATTGTTTTTTACTTTTAACAAAGTGAATCAATCAATCCATCTGGATTTATACAGTGCGGCTAATCCCCGAATAGGGTTTCCAGGAGCTTGCAGGCCCTCTAGGCTTATTTGAACAGCCAGATCTTGAGAGTCATTCAGATTTCTAGAAGTGAGGTGATGGTCCAGAGGTATGTGGGGAGGCTGTTCCATGTCTTTGCTGTGATGTGGGAGAAGGAGCTTCCTCCACTTCTGCTGCGGTAGATGCAGGGAGTGTGGGCAAGTGAAAGGGAGGCGGAGCGTAGTCTTTGTCCAAGTCCCGAGAAACCAGATGTCCCCACTTGGTGTTTTGAGCTTTTCGGCGCTATTTTCCCTAAATACTAAAACTAAAACTTTAAAATTCAAAATCTCCAGTTCTACAAAATAGATTTTTGTCGTTTTGGTCTTGATTTATTTATTAAAAATTACTCTATTGTCTTACATCTTTTGTGGGCTCCTTTTATGGTGTGTTTTCACAGTTTGAAGTGTTGCACAAATACTTTACACATCACTTCTAAGTTCAGCCTGGCTGCTCTGTGCCGAGCTGTTAAGAGGATGAGTACAGGTTAATTTGTGGTTTGCTTGTTCCTTACATGAACAAGGATTGTGGTTGCTGCATGACCAGCCAACCACCAAAAAACTTTCTTACAGTAGAGGTCTCCTCATACCTGACTCCAACAGCAACAGTCACACTTACAATCCTGCATACCTAGTCGACATAGAACTCTCTTACCTCACAATAAGCAATGAGAGCAATGAGAGTTCTACTCCCCTGCTGCATGTAATCAAGAATACCACACATCCCACTGCTGTCCGTAATCAAGAATACCACACATCCCACTGCTGTCCGTTATCAAGAATACCACACACTCCACTGCTGTGGGTAATCAAGAATACCACACACCCAACTGCACACCCCACTGCTGCATGTAATCAACAATACCACCCACCCCACAGCTGCAGGTAATCAACAATACCACACACACCACTGCTACATGTAAACAATGATACTGCACACCCCGCTGCTTCATGTAATTAGTAATACCACACACCCCACTACTGCATGTCATCAACAATAACACATTTCAGTTTGTTAACTCCAAATGGGAAAACACAAACATTCTTGTTCAAGTACATACAATTTAACTTATAACTTCTATCAAACCCTTGTAGTTCCTTCCCTTAGGTGTGGACATAAAACTATAACTCACAGTGGTGATGCTGCTGGTATTAATGAGTTTAATAAGTGCAGGTGTTAATGATGAAACCATTCATTTCTATTTCATAAGACTGTTATAATGGATTTGAGTCCTGATGCTTGGGTTAATAGTTAATCAGCACCATGCGCTGAACTCTGATATTTCTACATCACATGCTTGAAAATAACATTGTAATTAAAAATTACTTTTACAAATTAATTTCCAAATGCATACAGGTATGCGTGGCATAAGGGGGTCAGGTTTTGAATTAGCTTCAGTATCATAGTACTTGTGCTATATGTATTTCACCCATCGAAAAACAAGAGAGGCATCCTCAGTAATTACAAGAGGTATCTATCACTGGGGCAGATTTATGTTTCCTGGCGCATCACTGCAAATCAGCAGGGATGCGTCAGGAAAGATGCGTCACACAAGTTTACCCTTGCGCCACCACAGATGCGCCGCATTTACAATGCAGCGCATCGTGGCGCAAGGATAAACAGATGCGTGACACATCTGATGGCGTAAGGGCGGCGCATTGCTGGAGTCGTGTCGCAAGCATGATGCAACTCCAGCAATGTTTAGGGGCTGCCCATACCTAACATGCTGCGTCATGCCTTACGCCTGCTTCAAGCAGGCGCAAGGTTTTGACGCAGCAGCGTCGGAAAAGTGACTTTTCCGAGGCTTTTTCAGATGGAACGTCCACCCTGCATACATTAAACCTGACGCAGGTTTAATGTAGCGCAGCGCTTTACAACGTGACGTATCTCCCTAGATGCGTCACGTTGTGAATAAGGCGCAACGTGGTGCATGGTTTACGCCGCCGCTGCTTCACAAAAGTGACGCAACGGCGGCGTAAAAGTGGCGCAAGTCTAACATAAATCTATCTATCTATCTATCTATCTATCTATCTATCTATCTATCTATCTATCTATCTATCTATCTATTTGTCCATCTATCTTTCTATCCTTTTACACAAAACGTGATGGTCTGAAAAACAAAAACGCATAATGGTATCTATTTCACTGTTCCATGCGAAATTCAGGTTTTATCATCATACTGACGTTTTTCAAATCACTCTGCAGACATTTTCCATTGGCAGGGCCACGAGGATAATGCAAGAATGTTATCTAAATTATGCGGAAATATTATCAAACATATGTAGCAAAAAGCATGTATGCGACACATTCCCTGCCAGTATTCTATTCATCCATTTGGGCTAGGATCAACATTTTATGTGAAATCTGTAGGTTATGAGGCAAATTCTATAAATCTGTAATCGTGATAAACACAGAATTGCATAAATCTACTGTCCCTGACAATTCTCAATTGATTTATCAACATTTTTTTCAAGAAAGGTAGACTTAAACCTCTTAATTCCATTAGTGCCAATCTTCGCTGCACTTTGAAGAAAACAGCTTTTTAAAAAGTGAAATCTCCAAAATAAACACATAACATAAAATAAAATAAAATATTTAACGTGTAACAGGTAATATGGTCCTATATTGCTTGCCTGGGGTTCTGGTGACATTTACAAACCAATCTGCCTTCAGCCTAATGCTTTATTATGCCACTAATACCCCTTGATGACAATAGTGGGTTTCGGGCAATTTACAGGGTTACCCAGAATATATCTTATATATACTATACTCAGTCAGAGGTTTTTCTATCATACCCAATTTTGGTAAATTACAATTTGATTGCAACTACTTCTTCATTTAATGTTTTTAATAGGCAGCTATATCAAGTACTATACAGTGTATGTTGTATATTATGGTTGGAAACTGTCTAACAAATTTTCATCCTATGTTTGTATGGGACAATATATGACTGTCGCTTAATAAGCACTGATACTTATGGCAGCCGACTGTTGTGGATTTAACTGCAACCATGCTAATATGTGACAATCGGATTTTGGAATCTTTTTCCTGGATACTAAGAAATAGAGATATAGGACACAAAGTAGAGGCATGTCCTTCAATATCACTTAACTTTTTTGCATTTTTAACATAGACACACAATCACGTTTGGAGGGATTAGATGTCGCCCAATCCCAAATCTCCTATACAGCGTTTTGCGAACAAACGTTACGCATATTTAATCAGTCCTAAATTGTGACTAAACAGCGTTCAGTGTTGTCCATAATTATGCATTTATGTACTGCAACAATGTACTGTGTATGCAAAAGTGAATTACTTTAAGATGTTTTATTCTATTTGTCAACACTCTTTTGCGCATGTTGTCTTCCAAGAGTATTTACTATACATGTTAAGTGATACCTCTGTATAGGTTACGCGCAATGTGGACATTGTAAGATGGCCGCCCTCATCACCGTATTGTTGCAGTGTTGTGTAGTCCTACATTACTGTTTGGACTTTGTATTTATGCACGTTGGGTTTATGGCTCCTTAATTGTCAGCAAGGCTGTTTCTCAGCTGAACTGTGTAGCGAAGAAGCATAGTAAAATCCTGATCCTTCAACCTCTGATTGATGTGTCCTGAGAGTATGTGATTTTGTTCTTCAGAGAATTCGTGTTTAACAGATGTGTGTTTTTTCTTTTTTCTTTTTTCTAGACATATAAAGCACTGGTGAAGCCATATTTCAGAACGAATGTGCATTGTGAACTTGTAATTGGCCGTTCTTCACCCATGAACTTTAATACACACGGACATTATGCCCACTTGGGCAATATCCTAAGCATTTAATGTGGTAATATTACGGCAGTAATTTACTTAACTTGTATAATTTGTGTTCTGCTACCAGCCTTGACAAACTTAGTGTCATGATAATTATGTTTGAAGTGTAAAGTTGTATTGAAAAAAACACAGCGGTATCGTGAAGTAACGCTAACCGTGAAGTATGTTTTCACTATTTACCTTTTCTGTGATCACATGATCAGTTAAAAAACACTTTCTGGTTGATCAGCGCTATACTCGCAAGCAAGGGTTTTCCCGAAACGCGTTGAGTTGGTCGTTGGTATACTGCTCCAATAAAGATTGTTTTGAAGCTTAATGTTGTCCGTAGCTGCTGTTGGTTCAAGGAAGAGGAGAAAATCACAGCGTTGTTGCCATAAATAGAGGATTGCCACCTCGCTGCGGACCACCATCACAAGTGAGTGAGGGGAAGGCTCAATACAGCGTTTACGCTGTTCTTGCGGTTGTGTATATATATATATATATATATATATATATATATATATATATATATATATATATATATATATATATATATATATATTCACAGAAAAAACTACAGGTTTCAGGGGTGTTATAGTTAGCTGGACATTTCACTCGTACAAAACCATAGAAATTCCTGTTATAGTTAGTTCTGCTAACTATAACTGACGCACCCGCAATGCACTGCTGATGATGTCACATATTACATAATTCATGACATGGTCAGTGACATCACTGATGACATCACTGATGACATCTCAAATGACATCACTGATGACATCACTGATGATGTCATCCAGTGAATGTGGTTTAGTTTGAAATTTAAATATGTATTATATATATACCAATCTGTATTGAAGATTGAGTGGATATATAACTGTCTGGATGGAGGATTTAGTAGCTGTCTGACTGTCTGTTTAAGTGAGTAATTAAAAGTGTCTCACTTAATACATGGATTAGTAACTAAACTATGTGAATGTGTGCATCACTGTCTCTGTTGTTGTATAACATGCTGCATCAGTTGGTCACTAACTACATGAGTGTGTATATTAGTTATTGATTAGTTGGGTGAGTATTTGTATGGGACACTGAGTTTGTGTGTGGTTGGATGGGGTGTGTGTAACTCTATGCATAGATTTGTGAAAGGTTGATTGACTGGGTGTATAGGTTTAAGAGTGCATGTGGAAACAGTTGTTTCAGTGACTTAGTGTATTTATTTGTGTGTTAGTGAGCGAATAAATGTTTTAGTTGTACATCTTCAACAGAGTAAAAAAATAAAAGGCATTGTATGTGAGAGTTGGTGTATATAAATAAGTATATACAAGAGTCAGTGATTGTGAGAGTAACTATATAAATGAGTGTATAATTGTAATGGTGATTATTTTAAATATCAACTATGTCTTACTATGTGTTTGAATAAATGACGTGTTGTGTGTATAATTGTGTAAGTGAGTAAATGTAAGTGTGATTCATTTTTTTCATGAGTGAGAAGGATGACTGCATAACGGACTAAGATTACTGCTGATGTGTCAATGTCTATATCGCGTATAAGGGCATTTGATAGTGTTCTATTAATTAGTGACTGCATGTATAAGTCATTCTGTTGATGAATGGGTAGTTGTATGTATAGACTTAGGAATCAGTGAGTGGGTACGTAGTAACTGGTATTGGTGTGTCAATGGTTTCAAATATGGTCCTCTGTATTTTACAGTGAGTGATGAAAGGTTTTACTAGTGTATGATGAGGTGTATCAGATTGTCACATGGATGATGTCATCAGTGATGTCATCAGTGATGTCATTTGAGATGTCTTTTGATATGTCATCAGTGATGTTATCAGTGATGTCACTGACATCACTGAATGATGTAATATGTGACATCATCAGCAGTGCATTGCGGGCGCGCGAGTTATAGGTAGCAGAACTAACTATAACGGAGGAATTTCTATGGTTTTGTACACCCCTGAAACCTATGGTTTTTTTCTGGGAATTGCTAAGGTTTTTTAAATGCTAATTTCTAACTATAACGTCTCTGAAACCTATGGTTTTTTCAGTGAATTTCAAAGCTTTTTTAAATGCTAATTTCTAACTATAACGTCTCTGAAACCTATGGTTTTCTCAGTGAATTTCAAAGGTTTTTTAAATGCTAATTTTTATGTGTAACAGTAGTTATACCTATTTTTTGTACTGATTTTCTACAGTTTTTTAACTGTTTATTTATAAATATTTTATTCATTAAATAACATTATATATTTTTCTGAAAATTGCAAAAAAAACAGTTTTAAAAAAATTAAAACTGAAATATTGTTTAATTGTGTTGTTTATTTTTTATTTTAATATATTTATATTATTTTCTTTTTTTTTAAATGTTTCAACATTTTTTTCGGAGTTGCGCACCCAAAGCGTACACATCATGGTGGGTGCGCGGATTCTAGCTGCCATTTTAGAAACGTCGTTGAGGATCTGCGTACTGTGTGCGACAGCTGCATGTTTTTCAGTTACATCATATACATTTAATATTACGTGATATGCGCGATTGGTATGGGACCAGTCCGCGACTCCTGCTCCCGCACATTCGTGACAAATGCGCATTACGGTATGCGACGCTTGCGCGGTGGCGGGTCCCGCGTGACGTCATATAAGTGCTGGGCGCGCTGGGTGCGCGACTGCCACAAAAAAAAATTATGTTCTAAAATTATATGTATGTGTGTTTAATATACATATTAGGGCTAGAGACTATCTAAGATAGTCATAAAAATAATATATTTGTACTTATAATAAACTTAGATTATTTTTAAATATATTTTCGCGAAGTCGCGTCGGGTGCGTACTTCGTGAGCGCAGAGTGCACGGATCCCATGTGACCTCAATAAAAAAGATTTCATTGGTTCATAACATTTCCCACTGTAACTATTGAAGGACCCCATCCATTTTAATCATTCTTGTTGGAGCATCTTTAGAGAGACATCTTTTTTCCTAAAAGAACCCTTTTTGCTTATTTTTTTGGTGTTTTTCAAAAAATATCAAACAAAATAGCATCTGGACAGCAGCAGCAGCAGGAGGAAGTATCTCCTGAAGAAGAATTCTTGCAGGAGGCACCACGTCCACAGAGGCCGGAATCTGTTGTGTGGAAATTCTTCACTTTTCCACCTGGAGAGAAGAAAGTAAATGCTAGAAAGCTGACGTGCAAATTTTGTGACCGAGTCCTGTCAAGAAGCAGTAAAAAAAAAATACTCTTGTGGCACTGCTTCTATGTACAAGCATCTCCGGACCACACATCCTCTCAATCTTGCTCGGGAGGAAATGAGGCGAGCTGCTTTGAACCCCTCACCTGCTGTGGCAAGTACATCTGGAGCGTCCTCAGGAACACCTGCAATGGACATTAGGCCAGAATTCGCCTTTCTTGAGCAACACTGCGTGAAGTGTAAGAAACGTATATGCTTCGGTGATGAGTTGGTGGATGCAGTTTGTGCTGCGCAACACAACCATTGTTGTTAATTTTTTTGTTTTTTTGTTTTTGGAATGATAAGTAATTCCGAATGTTTCCTGTTTTATTCGTTCTTTTTTTGTTCACTTTTTGAAAAAAACAAAAAAAATACATTTTCCCCCAAAAAAACACAAAAGAATAAAGAAGAAACAAAAGTTCTTATCAGAACTACCTTATCTGGTTAAAGAAAGAACTATAATTGCAAGGTAATGTGTGAAAGTTTGGTTGAATATATGTATACAGCATGATTGAATAAAAGAATGCATTAGTAGCGTATGGTGAATTTATAGGTGAAGATTTATGAGGACGTACTGCAGCGTGACACTGCAAGCTCTTTAGCTGCACTGCACTATGGCACTTCCGAAGCACAGGGATGTGACATATGTACATGAATATGTTGCAACTCTGTGCTTCCCTCTGCACTGCTGCACAAACTGCAGCCATGCGGTGACACAGGCACCCTTGCACCATGGTGCAAGGATGTCTGTGTCATGTGGAGATTGTTTTTGTGCAGGAAGGGACACCTTCCTGCCCAGAACCATCAGTAAAGGCATTTTCCTCTTTCAATGTATGCTGTGGAATGCAGCATGCATTGAAAGAGGAAAAAATGAGAAGAAATGAAAACAAGTCTCCTCGTTGCACCTTGCTACACCAACTCTAGGATGGTGCAGCATTCACATACATTTCCAGATTTACGATTTCTCATAATTCTGGAGATGTGTCTTGTTCTATGGGTGTTGTGTGAGAACACCCACAGCGACACCTATGGGATGCCCCTTCAGCGCAAAGTTCTGTGTATGAAGGGGTCGTATTTACAAGGAGAGGAAAAACCACGCAGGGTGGCTTTTCCTCTCCTTGTAAATATGAAGGAGTGCCTGGCGCCATCACTATGTTACAAAAAGTGACGTACTGGTGTTGCAGGGTGCTTGTAAATCTGCCCCATAAGTGCTTAGGTATTGGCAGACTGATACAATAAGAACATAGTGCTGGATGGGTGATTGAAGAATTGCATGAGACTGACAGGAGGTATCCTACGCTGCATGGGTACTACTTCAGTATTTAATGGATTGGATCAATAGTATGAATCATCTTAGAGATTTGTAGGGATTATGCACAGAATAGTTTATGTCTACTTGTGTTGGTGCCTAGGTCATTTTATAAGAATACCACTAGTAACTGGAATGATGACAGTGCTGCAAACAGAGTGAACACTTAATTTATAAGTGCTTACGTATTGGTGGAGTGATAGGATAAGTAGATAGTGGTAGATTAAAGAAGTGCATGGGACAGACTGGACGATTCCTACACTGCATGAGTACTAACTGGGTATTTAGAAGAGCGTATCAATAGTATGTAGCTGGTTAGAGGTCTGCATGCATAGTGTACAAAATATTGTACCTGCACTTGTGTTAGTGGCTAGGCCATTCCGTAAGTATATGACTAAAAACTGGAGTAATTTCATTGCTGCAAAGAGAGTGAATGCTAAATTTATTAGTGCTTAGGTATTGGCAGAGTGATAGGATACGTAGATAGTGCTGGATGGTTGAATGGAGAAGTGCATGGGACAGACAGAAGGATTCCTAGACTGCACAGGTACTAACTGAGTATTTAAAACACTGTATCAAAGCTATGTAGCTGATTAGAGGTCTGCATGCATAGTGCACAGAATATTGTAGCTGTACTAGAATTGGTATGTCTATGGTTTCGAGAATGGTAGTCTGTATTTTAGGGTGTGAGGAGGTGCATCAGATGATCACATAGATGATGTCATCAGTGATGGCATTTGAGTTGTCATCAGTGATGTAATCCGTGATGTCACTGACTATGTCATGAGTGATGTAATATGTGACGTCATCAGCAGTGCATTACTGTAATCCAAAAAGCTGGCGGCAATATTGGCCTGGTCACGATGTGAAAATTCAAGAATTGATACAATAAAGAAAACAAAACAGGTGTTATTATGCACACAATGTCATTTCAGCATATCTTGCCCCGTGACCGCCATACCTGTATGTTCGTCAACGTGACTTATTCATAATAAACATACTTAGAATTACAAACATCAACATAAACAATGGACTACACATTACTTTAAAGTGAAAGGCTATCGGCCATATTAATCTGGGCACGTTGCGTATTATAATAGTTCTCACACGAAAGAAAAGGAAAAAAAGGGGTGTTAATATACACACACTATCCCTAAATAAAGTTCTAGCGATTATAGTTCCATTCCATTCACAGCTCATTAGTGATGTCATGAGTGAAGTCACGAGTGATGTAACTGACCATGTCATGAATGATGTAATGTCTGAAGTCATTAGCAGTACATTGCGGGGGCGTAAGTTATAGTTAGCTCAGGTAACTATAACTGCTGAATTTCAGCAAATTTCTATTTTTTTTAACGTTAAGTAAGATGCATATCATAATGGATGGTGGGGGGTTGGAAGCAGGGCCTGGCATTGTGTTGGTCCCACCCGAGCTTGCTGCTCCTGCCTTCCCTCCTCCTAGCCATCCATTGCCCAAGTCCATGTCCCTGCTCCCTTATTACAGCCCTGTGTGGCCGTTGTTCTGCCACTGGCCTTCCCGCCTTCTCTGAACAGTTAGCTTGCTGCCCCATCCACCTACTCCCTATCCTCTGTTGTCTGTATCCATGGACTAGCCTCCTCCCTCCTGCCATGCAAGGTCTGATGTGCTGCCACTGCCCTCCATTTAGCATGATGTACCAGTCCACTCCTCCTGCCCTCCATTTCCCAATTCTATGCCCCATCATTGACCTCCTGCTTAGCCTCTGTGCTTAGCTTGCTGTCCCTATTCTCCTTCCCCCTGCCCTCCGATGTCTTTGTGCATGTCCCTGCTCCATCCTTTTTTCCCACCATGTTCCATGGACCTGCCACTCCTATCTACTCTGAGTGTTATGTTGAGCTGCCACACCCCTCCCACCTGCCTAGCATTGTCAGATGACTGTAACCTGTACCTGCCACCTCCACCCTGCTTGTCCACATTCCATGCCCCAACCCCTTCCTCCTGTCCTCCATGGTCCATTTTACTGCCACACCCTTCTGCCCTCTCTGGTCTGTTGTGCTGCAACTGCTCCTCCAGCCTGCGCTGCGTGGTCTGTTGTGAGGCCCCTTCCCCTGAACTCTCTTGTCTGTGCCCAGGTCCTGACCCTCCCTTCTATCCTCCATGGTCCTTTCTGCATGCCCCTGCACCCTCCTTCTTGCCCATCATAGCCTTTGTGCTGCCACTAACCCTCCCGCTTGCCATGCATGGTCTTCTGTGCTGCCACGGCCCCTCCCACCTTCCCTGTGTGGTCAGCTAGCTGCCCCTGAGCCCCTCCCACCTTCCCTCCATGGTCTGTGTGTATGCCATTATAGTCTCAATGTTGATCTCCATGGTGTGTCTTGCTTCTAGTGCCCATCCTGCCTGACCTCTATGGTCACCTTGCTGCATCTGCCATGCCCCCTTGCCCCCAGCCCTCTGTTTCCATGTGCAGACCCCTATTCCCTCCCTCCTGGCTTGTCTGTTCCATTGTAATGCCCCTAATCCGTCCCTCCTGCCCTTTATGGTCTGTTATGCTGCAGCTTTCTCTCCTGTCTGTCCATTATGGCCAGCTAGCTACCATTGCTTCTTTCCCCTCTGTTCTCTGTTGTGCATGTGCATGGTCCTGTCCCCACCCTATTGCTTTCTATGGATTGTTGTGCTGCACTCCCGTCCCGCATGCCCTGTGTGGTGTATTGTGCTGCTGCAAACCCTGATGCCCGCCCTGTAGGGTCAGTTTGGTGCACCTCTCCATGTCCCTCCTATCCTCTGTTATCCGAGTCCATTTCCCTACCCCAATTCCTCCTGCCTTCCATGATCCAATGTACCATACTTGCTAACATTTTGAACTTGGTAAGAGGGAGATTTTGAAAAGAAACTGAGGTATTGATTTTCCCCTTGGAGTTACATTGAAAAAGAGGAGATTGTAGACAGGAGACAGATCAAATAAAGCCCATTTGAGCTTAAAAACATTGGACCTTTCCTGGCTGAATCGGGTCTGTTGGCATGTATGGTTGTACTACCACTGCCTCTTCCGTCTGCCCACAATGGTCTATTATATTGCCACAGCCTCTCTTGCCAGTCCTGTATTGTTGGTTTGTTGCCCCTGCCCCCCTTTCCACTGCCCTCCATTGTCTGTTGTGCTGCCACTGCCCTTCCTGCCTGCCCAGTGTGGTCAAATTGTTGCCTCTGCACCCTCCTACCTGCCTTTAATCTACAGAGTCCGTGCCCCTGGCCTCTGCCTCTCAACAGTATCCTAATGAACAACTAGATTGTTAACATTCTATATTTATTACAAAAGTGTGGAATGCCTGACGTCATCTTGATGTAATCAAAACTGTAATACCTAGAGTATTTCCTTTAGAAATTACATATATGAGAGGGTCTTATTTGCATCAAAATTATGGTTAGTGCTCTAAAAAACTAAAATAAGGACATATTTTCTGAGTTTTCAAATAGCGACAAAGCACTTTTAAATTATTTGTTATCTTTATGTTTTAGTGTCCAGTTGACCACTTGATTAAAATGTTGCACTTAGGGGAGAGGATGTGGTGTTACTTCCAGAGCTGCAGGCTTTGCAACTGGGGAACCAGGTTGGAGTTTCTGCTTCAGCTCGACATTCTGTGATTCTGGTCAAATCACTTAATCTCCCCATGTCTACAACCAAAATGAATTTGTTCTTGTGTGATGTAACCAATGCTCATGTAAAGCACTCCAGTACCTGACAAGTCTGCACTATATAAAACTGCAAAAACACAAAAAATAAAACGTGTTTTGCAGACTTCTGTCATTAGGCTATACTTGGGCTGCATCTGGGTGATATTTGTGCTACATTTGGGCTCTTTTGTCTCTGGTGGCCATCTTAGGAGACTTATTTGTTATGAAGTTTCCTAATTTCCTCATTTACTGCAGTCTCCTCAGTAGGAAATACTTTCAGTTTTTTACTTTAGTTCCATCAAGAAGGCATTCAGATGTGTTACACATTTGCCATAAATTCTGAATGTTAGCACTCTAGTTGCTCATTAGATCACTGTAGTAAAGCTACTGCTCACCAGAGAAGTCTGCTGCTGGCATTGAAAGTGCATGTTTCAGTCTGCATGTCAGAATTTTTTAATGAAATAGAAGATGATTTGAGAAGTCACTCAAAATGTGCCCTAATTTTTCTTTCTGCAGCACTAATCATACTTTCTATGGCAAAATGAACCCCCTCATTTTGTTCCTGTTTAAATTAAATGTTTTAAGAGTTACCACTTTATTCCAATCAAGATGGCTTCAGGTTTGCAATACGTTTGTCAGAAGTAGGACTGTTAGCGCTCTAGTTGTTCTTTAGGACACTCTGGGAACCTGCAGTAGAACACAAAGGAATCAACTGACAGTCTCTGCCCTTCTTGGATGTACATGTTTTACTGAGAATGCCAGACTTCATTCTCACATGACTGAGAAAGATAATGTGAATTTACAGAAAATATGCTCTCAGGTTAGGTTATAGATCACCTTCCAAAACTCTGTGGGAAAAGCATGAGAAAATAGTTTTCTCTCAAACATGATTCATGATATCCCAGCAGAAGGCTTTTTCACATGGTAAAATCACCTTAGAACACACCACAATTCCTAAAATGAGTATGGTACCATCAAGAAATGATTTATAATGTAACTAAAGTCTTAAACCTTCTATAAACTGCAATGCTTTTTAATGAGGTGCTATCATGTATATTGGTCCCAAGATGGCTGCCAACACTTCTTGGATGAAGTGCTGACAGACAATCAGATTTCACGATGAGATGTGTGGTTAGGCTCTGCCCAGATATATCTATGATTTTACTTTTGATTTTCTCAGCAACTACTGAACGAATTTGCACCATTTAACAAAAAGACACGAGTGTGAACCAAGGGCTACCTCTTTGCCACATTTCGTGAAATCCCGTTCAGCAGTTCGGGCTGCAGCTGTGATTAACGGTTCCTATGGAAAATTGCATGGGGAAAACACATTTTGGGACCCCCTTTTTTCTCGTCCCCCGCTCGACGAATCACCCCGAGACTTTCAGGATAGGAGCGGACCGGAGCGCCCCACCAGTTTTGAAAATTTCACGAAGATTCGTCAACCGACGCCAAAGTTATTCCAAATAGAATGATCCAGATTTCCTATGGATAATAGGTCTTAACTATAACTACCTACTGGCGACCGCCAGTAGGTCATATATATATATATAATTATTATTAAACTAGCATACACTTAGTAATAAATACCAGTTGTAAGTCATGTCATGAAACAGAAAAAATAATTAATATTAATTTTTTTTTTATTTGACACTATCTTAATTCGGTCTGAATTCGGGATTTTTATGTTCTCGCTCTAAAAGGTTTGATTAGGAGCAGGGCCGGCTATAGGGCAGTGCGATCGGTGCCACCACACCGGGTAGTGACTTCTAAGGGATGCTGTGTTGCTAAATATATAGTGGATTTAATGCACCTGCTGCCGTGTTCCTTGCCTCCAGCAATTTACAAATAACAATAGAAATACCAAGATAACTCTGGTGTTTAATGGACATGGTAGGTAGCGATGGAGTTTTGTCTAGTGAAAGTTTCGACTCATCATAAAGTAACCCAGAGGGGCAGTGTGCCTACTGCAAAATACGTGTACCATGCAGATCACTGAAGAGCATATAATGTAAATAGTTTAGTGGGTTACTGCTATTGTCAGAGAGATCCTTTTGTCACGTGCACTAAAATCCTAATATAAAACAACTGTCATCAAAGCTCTGCCTGGTAACTGCAAGGAATGGGTTAGAGCGTTATGATTTTTCCCAGTGTTTCAGCATCCTGTTACAAAAAGGATTCATTTCGGTAGAAATCAATTATTAGTAAAGATACTCCCAACATTGGAGTTATGCTTTAAATTCAGAGTTTGTGCTTCTCCAGATCATGCACTCTTAAACTATACTGCCTCCCAGTATGAATGACATCTGACTACTAAACATTGTAGCCCTCTTTCTTAGGTAACAATTCCTATACACTGATTTACATACGTCTGACGTGTGTGTGATGTAAAGTGCTCCGATGCCCTACACTAGTAGGAGTAGCACTATAAAACAAAAGAAAAGCATGTGAGAGAGTGCTTATGGGGGCTTGAAGTTCACTGATAACAGGTGGGAGTGAGGGAATTCTTGGCGAAGGAGGTCATTGGTGGGAGTCAACAGGCATTGTCGCACTGGGCGCCACCAGCGCTAAATCCCGCCCTGATTATGATTGTCCCTAAGCAAACAAATGTTTGTGTAAAGGCTGCAATTACAAATGGGTTACTTTCCACAGGTATATATCTATTTATTTATACGTTTTTTATAGCGCTAGCTAGACCCGGGGGTATCGGAGCGCTTTACAGAACCAGGAGCCAGGCAATAATCCAGTCACTCAGTAAATGACGCGCAACAATCTTAGGCTCATGTACAAACAACGATAAATACACAATGAAATATTAGCCAATGCGAGTGGAATACCATATGTACACAGACAGCAGGTTAAATGCCCTCGTTTAACCCCGAAAGATATTTCACTTGTGCCTGGAAACCTTGGCCTCTGCAGCTGTCAAGGATTGCTTCCCTTTTTTGCTCGGGGTGTATGAGAAGAGTTCTGTCCGTGGGGGATACACGTTTCCATGTGGAGGAAATGAAATGAATTCTACTCTCTGGCCCTTTACACGTTCAGAGCTAGACGGTGCAAACAAGAGTTTGCCCAGGAATCAGAATTTCGAAGTCTATGATGATTATCACACAGAGATGCTTCCCTTGATAGATTCGGCAGGTGAAGGACTGCAAGATTTTCAGGGACAAACATGAAAATGAAAACATGGACAGATGGTACTTAATACACGTGATGGTAACACTGTTCTGCCCAACTTGTAAGTGGGGCCTATGACGAATTTCTCAAAGTAGGAAAGCCATATGACGTTTCCAGGAGTACTCCTGGAAATCTGCCCCTGGTGTAGTACTGAGGTTTGTCAATAGAATAAAAGACACAAGCTTCTCCACGGATGAGTGAATCTGTGCTTGCATTTTTTGTTTTTTCCTGAATCTGTTTTCTCTAAAACAGGTGCACAGTACAACCCAATTTCACTAAAAACACACTTTCTGTGAATTATACGTTTGGCTGTTCCATAACATAGAAGGCAGACACGTCCGGTATGTCCCTCTCGCCTCCGAGCTCACACAGTCCCGTTTTCCTTTCACATTGTCAGCTGGCTCCAGAGAGGGTTTTAATTGGCGAGTAATTGCAGGTTCTAGTAGCCAACCAGAAACGGAGATGTTTCGATCAGGGATGCGCAGAGCACTCGAGCTAGGCGGGCTGCCCTTTAGCGTGTGTCATGTTCAGGAACATTTGGGGTCAGCGGGGTCAGGGCAGGGGTCAGAGAACACAGCGAGCTACTGTCGGCCAGGGCTGACCTTTAGCTGACCAAGTGGAAGTGGGCGGGGCTCTGGCAGACTGGCATTCATGTCTCAAGTCAATGCGAACATGCGTTCGGAGTGATCAAGATTGGAGACGATTTCTTAACCCAAGGGAACAATTAGGCTGTTATTTCAACGCAAGAAGCTGATACCAATCAGAGATAGTCATTTTAAGGACTGGCCATCTCATAAAATCACACCGGCTCAAATTATTATTAACTATCTACAGGGGGCTAATGTTTCTTTTAAATCATTATCGTCTAATTGTGGGACGAACTGTAGGAATATCCTTCAAAGTGTCCTACTATTTCCCACATACACATAATGCATTTTTTTTCTGTTGAAGGTATTTGTGAACAGACGTCCCTCTGCTGCTGAGTGACTACTGTGGCCTCTGAGAGGATTGTTGAAGTTTAACTCAGCTTTCCGTGTTCTTTCGTTCAATGCTTTTCAGTATAACTACGGCTGATTTATATTTTGGAAGGAAATTAAACTTTCCTTTGGGGGTGGGCAAAGGTTCATACATTGCCCTCGAAGTTGGGCAAAGCTGCTTCGCTTGCCACACTCCGTGTAGTTTGCAGGCTGCTGAGGCGCACAGTCTGCTTAATAAGATACCTTTCGGTAAAGAAAATTCTTTCTGCATAGGAATGCTCTTACAAAACATTTTTCGGAGGAATTTTCCCTTTAAACGTGTTGGTACGCAGACATTTTTCTCCTGCATAGCTACATATATTGCACAATTTCTGCTGCTATTTCTTTCTTAAAATTATACAAAGTTGGTGACACTGATGAAGATTGCAAACTTGAAATAAATACTTTGCCATGTTGCTGGAAAAACGTTGCACACTCCCAGTTTTGCTGTAAACAATACTCCACTTATTAGCAAAAGCTTTAATTGCGCAAAATACAATTACAATGTTTTGCAATTTTAATGTAGCACATGGTTGTCCAAACTGTTTTATCTCAGTGTAACTTTTTTCGTGTTTATATCATGCTTATAGGTCATAATCAGGGTTCGCTGCTATTGGTCCATTTGCTGCTCTGTTAGTTAACTAGGGCTGTACTTTAGAGATTTGATACATGATCTGCTTCCGAATTTGAATTTATAGACTCTACTAACCGTCTGAAATATTTCGGAAGTTGTGGACTCTGAGAAAGTAATTCATCTTTGAACATCAGTGTTCTGAAACAGAGGTTGTCTGAAATGGTCTTGACCCATTTAAGATTAAGTAACGTTTAGAATGTCATGGTCTATTACAGCTCAGCAATGCTAAAAACAAATGTTGTGCCAGTCTGTCAAGCGAGCTTAGCGTTAACGAGCGGCCTTCCACTCAGAAGAGTTGGTTGACTAGTTCTGAATTACCCAGTGTATGATCTCATTATTGTTCAAAACAAATTAGATGGAAGCCAAAACAAATTACTTTTCAGATCCATGCTCCTGTGATAGGATCATTGAAGACTCCTGCGATGATGCCAACTGACGATCGCATCATGTGGTTAGTAGACATTTGTGTTTTCGTGGAGTCTAGCTTATCGAAAGACAAAAGACTAGCAGCGCTGCAAAGAAACTGATTGTGCTCGGCTTTGAACCCTTCATGCCACTGCAACCAGGACCTTCTCATAAAGTAGCAGTAATATTTTTAAGTTTTTACATTGTTAGCGACTTCAGGACAATACACCTTGGAGTCCATGCTACACTCAGAGTTTGATAGGCTACACTTCTGCATCATTCTACCATTTTCCCTGTGCACTTCCGGGCGGTTTCATAATGTGTACCAGCCTACATATCCCCTGCGCGATACGTATATTTGATAGATAGGAAACCCGCCTAAAGAGTGTGAAATATATGGTTGCATGTGAATGATTCCTGTAAAACCCCCTAACATCATTGCTGCTGTTAAAGCTGATACAGTAGTATCCCATCACTATGTGTGGTCCCAACTCACAAACATTTCTGTTGCATTGTGATGGCTGCCATCTCTGCCACAGCCCAATCTTTAACCCCTTGAGTGCCCATGACGAGATGGTCTCGTCATGGGCCGCGGTTGCGCTGTGCCCATGACGAGACTATCTCGTCATGAGCCCCGCCCGCTAATGAAACGCCCGGCACAGGGCGTGGAAAGGGCAGGGCACTCAAGGGGTTAAGTCTAACAACCATGTTTTACCATTGGGTGCCTCCCTCACCTTCGATTTCATGACTAGTCTAAGTTTAGAAAGCACTAGAGCCAGATCAACAAACGTGCAAACCTAGGTGGTTCTCCGTGTGCTCACCAGCATTACTTCATGTATCATGCTGCTGACAATTGCAGCTCTCACTTTCCCCCCCCTCTGGGTCTACATTATTGCTCAACCATCTCATTGGCCACTGTGTTTGGGCTGCAAGATAGTAGTAATTAAGATTGGGAGCCCCAATTCTCCTGTCATCTAGAGGTGGACTTTACTTATGGTGATAGTTACCCATCCAAAACCTCATTTTAGGTTGAACAGAAGTGTGTTTAGTTCCTTGAAGAATCTGTAAGGATCAGCAAACACATAGAAGGCAGGTTATAATCCAAAAATGTATTTTATGATCAAGATATATTACCCCATCAACTTGAATCCTCTCTGCACCATCCGCCGGCTCTTTGAATCCCAACATTCTCAGATCCTAGACATTCAGGATATTAAATTCTACATTCAATTAAGGAATACCACACACCTTCTTCTTCACAGAACAAACATATTTACAACTAACTTTTATCATTGCAAAGACATTACTTAAGAACAAACCCAGGCTAAATTGCCACTTTAACCATACTCTTTCAAATGAAGAGGTTCTTTTTACAAACATGTTGACCCTTCTGGTTAGCTTGTATATTATCTGAAACACACAATTCCTCAAGTAATTTTACATTGGCCTTTCTCCTCTTTCTTTCATCCGATATTGTTACAGGCTCCACTGGATTATATTTTGCAACTCTGCCAAGATTCCAAATTCTATGAACATGCATTTTAACAGCATTCTTGAACAACTTTATCACTTTCATAGGCCGACAAAATTTAGAAACGGTTGCCATTTTCAAGGATTCTTGATCTCTACCCAGTCACCTACTTTTACATCAGCAACCATGGCAGCTTTACATTTATCAACATGACTTTTCCTTTTTAACACCGTCTCCATTTCCGTTCCTTTCCAAATTTCATCACAGAACTCCCCTTCCACCTTACACGACTGTTTTTCATTCACCCACTTAGCAATACATGATACAGTTTGCTATCCTCTTCTGAAACAACATGAAAGGTGTTGCACCAGAGTTGAATGCGGGGTCAACCTATACAACGTCATTTTTCTCATTAATTCATCCTTCCAGTTCAAACCACATGCTATGGAATATTGTATTGACTCTTTCACCACTTAAATGAGGTGTTCTATCATACCATTGGATTCAGGATGGTACAACACTGGGCTATTATGTTTTTTTCCCCTTTCATTCAAAAACTCTTCCATTACTTTAAATGTTAACTGTACCCCCTTATCAGTGAATAAGGTGGAAGGAAAATCCTCCCTACCAAATAGATCTTCAATCAAATTCACAAAAACCCTAGTTCCTATTGAATTCACAACCTTCACTACTGGCCAATGGGAGTACATATCCATGCAAGTTATGATGTGCTTGTCCACTGGAAAAATCCTAATTGGACCAACTATATCTAACCAGCCGCGGCCCGTGCAGGTAAGAGCAGTGGGGCGGTAGGGATGGGTGGGGGGATTTCAGTGAACGATGACCAGGGGAAATTAAATAAATAAATAATTTGCCCCTGTTATCGTCTGTCAAAATCCCTCCTCACCTGGCCCCACCGCCCCACTGCTCTTACCTGTATGGGCCGCGGTTGTATCTAACGCACTATCAACCCATTGTCCCGAAACAAGCACACATACCACCATGGGTTGAGGCCTACATTTTAACACCTTATCACTGTTGACACACTTATAACATTCCCTTACTGCTGCCTCAACATTCTTGTCCATTCCAGGCCACCAATACCCTTCTATGATATTTTCCTTATCTTTAGAAATGCCCAAATGACTCTCATGGGCATCACCCATTAACCTTTCCCTTAACTTGCACAGAGGAACAAGCATACTGCCATCTTCATCTTTTACATTACAATAACACTCGACCTCTTCATACATTTATCCTTTTTCTTCCAACCCTCACTTCATAACTTTATACCTGTCTGCAGCATAATGAAAGGAGTCAGGTCTTGGAAGTGGGGATGAAACTTCACCTCGTGGTATGCAGATGTAAGATCTAAAGAAGAAAAGTGTTTGACACCATCTGAGGAACAAAATATCTCTGTGATGTTAGGTAAGGGATCGTGATCTATAACTACACATCTATTTAGTTCTCGAAGGTAGATACATAATCATACTTCCCCACTGGCCTTGCTTGCCATAACTACTGGAGCAAACCACTCAGTGACCTCCACTTCCTGAATTATCCCATTCTCTTTCAAATTTTCTAACACCTGTTTCACGGCCTCTTTCATCATAATGGGAACATTACTTACCTTCCCCACTTTGGGTCAAGAGTCAGTTTATATCTTGTTGATATGAAGAAAATTCTTCAAACATCATAGTCCCTTTTTAAAAACCTCTAGAATACTTCTTCATATCCTACAGTTTTAACCTGGCAACATGTTTAACTTTGGAAACCAATGCACTGCTTCTTTCCTTCAATCTGACTTAGGGTGTCTCATTGGTATCAGGATAAACTGATAGATCCTTTTGGTGAAACCATCTTATTAAGGTATTCCCTTTAATGGATGCATACATTTACCCAGGGATTATCCTCCCTACAAATGTTATTGTACACCAAAAGTTTCCCAAGAGCTTAAAAGGTTCACCTCCATAACCTTGTGGTTTTATGTCGGATTTAAATTGTTTTAAATTATCTTTAGGTGTTTTATCAAATTAACTCTGGGGATCAATGTTGTTTTTGTCACGAGTCAAATCACATTTCCTCAGGTACCCAGTTGATACGAACAATCTCCTACAGTCGCTCTTTTCTGTTCTCTTTCACTTGCAAAATAACCTTTTCATTTTCATCCTCTTCAGGGGTATAATTCCCCTTATTGCAGGGATTCTCCCCAAAAACAGAACTATGCGCAGGATTATATGACCTTGATGTATAGGGACTAAGTCACCCTACCACCTCAGTACCCATGAGCCCAGGACCAACTAGCTACAGTGTCTAACTTGCACTCCTACTCACTCACAGAGAAACACATGATTAGACACCGGAGAACACAACACTCCCAGATATCTCAGGAATCGCGGTAACAAGACACATCCTTTCGCTCACACTTTTGTACTTGTCCACAATAAGATCTGACAGAGACTCAAAACTGTTTAAAATATATTTATTTTAACTAACATGCCATAACATGCGGTATAGGTGCCACAACAAGCAGGAAAATGCATAGTACAAATATAGTCAGCATAGCAGTTAGTCCATAAACCATAAAGGGAGATGTCATCACTGAAAGACAATAGAGCCTATCTTCCCTCCCCTTGCTAAAAAGCAGTATTATTGTAAATTAGTAGATTTCTGGGCTTTGTCAGCAGACCCCATACCTTAGCCTATAGATGGTAGATCTACATCATAGGTTCTGTCTTGCTCTTCACCCTGGAAAGGTCCCTCTCCAAGTGTGTGCTACCTATTTGTGTATCCCAATAAGACCAAAGTTTGTTATCCCAAGCAAGAGCTGCATCGGTATGTTTTGTCTATATACTAAGGCCTAGCCAGAATAAAATAACAAGGGTTGTTGTTGTTCGGCCTTGCTCACAATGTTCAGTCAAAATCCTAGGAATATGCAGAGAGTGAACACAGCGATGAGTTCTCGTATGAAAACAGCCATTCAAATTATTGCAAAATAAAGTCGTGTAGTAACATGTGCAAAGCAGCAGGCAAGCTGCAGCATGTTCATGCAAACTTAGAGAAAACGTTAATGTCACCATGGGCCATGTAACAATCTCTCTTACTTTTTTTCACATCAGCTTTACAACAACCTGCAAAGTGACCTTTCTTTCGATAAACTTTATAAGATGGTTTTCTTCGTGGTTAGTAATTAAAATTTGCCATGTGTCAGAGTTGCCACAGCTAAAACATTTACCTTGACATTTTTTTACATATTTAGAATCTTGTCTCAAAGTTGTTTTACTTTGTAAAACATGCGCTCTCTTATTATTACTTTTCTCATACTTGACCTTGTCTTTTCATATAACATCTACACAAGCTTTAAAATGTTCAAACATTTTAGCCATTGTAATATATTCCTGCAACAGAGGATTATCCGTTTGCTACATGGTTTGTCAAGCTTTTTCTAAAATACACCCCAGCGTGAATTGGTCATGTAAACGGTGTGCTAGTGAATCTCTAAAATTAGATGTGTAAGCTAACTTTCAAAATTACGTAATATAATGTTCAACAGACTCTTCTGTACCTTGCATTCTCTTAACAAAGTGATACCTTTCAAGTACTGTGCTTACTTTGGGAAGATAATACAAATCTGATTTTTAGCAAATCTTATACTCTTTGAGACTGGCCACATCATCCGGAGAAAGATCAGTGAGATACTCAAATACATCTTGATCTTCTGGACCAAAAAAATGCATTAATAAAGACGTTATGCATTTAGCATTCAATGAAGTGCCGCAAACTCTTACATGGTGATTAAACATTTTTTTTCACTCATGCCATTGTATTGGAGGATCTCGAGGATAGAAAAAAAAGCTGTCTCTATTACATTTTCTCATCCTAACTAAATATGTAGATAGAGAAACTTGACTAAAGGCATCTAAATAGACTCATAGATAACACAAAACAAAAGTCCACAATGCTGGTAACCGATATGCTATCCGAAGTGAGTCCACAGACCTCGGTCCTTGGAGCTCACTCTCCCCAGCAGCTCTGCTTTGCTCTGCGTCACCTCCGAAGCCTGACAGCCTGACACCCCGCTGGAGGGTTCGAGTACACCCTGACTCCGGTTCTCGCTCTGTGCGCTTCGTGCCTATTTTGTGTGCTTAATTTTCTTTTACTGTGCCTGCCCTAACTGTGTGCTTATTTACTTATTGTGCCTGCCGCTGTGTGGGTGTTCTCGTTAGTTTCCTTTCTGTTTTACCCGCCGCCGCTGACCCGTGACTCCTCCTACACCGCCCCGCTCCCACCTCCCAGCGGCTTGGCCCTCCCCCTCCCCCCACCCCTTTAACTTGGAGGCCACTGTGGGGGAGCGTGCGTGAGTCCACAGACCTTGATCCTTGGAGCTCTTTCTCCCCGGCAGCTCCGCTTTGCGGTGCTTCGCCTCCGAAGTCTGACAGCCTGACACCCCGCTGCAGGGTTTGAGTACACCCTGACTCAGGTACTCGCTCTGTGCGCTTCATGCCTAGTTTGTGTGCTTAATTTTCTTTTACTGTGCCTGCCAAAACTGTGTGCTTATTTACTTATTGTGCCTGCCGCAGTGTGGGTGTTCTCGTTAGTTTCCTTTCCGTTTTCCCCACCGCCGCTGACCCATGACTCCTCCCCCACCACCCCGCTCCCGCCTCCCAGCTGCTTTGCCCTCCCCTTTATAATGGCGGCCACTCCGGAGGAGCGTGCGTGAGTCCACAGACCTCGGTCCTTGGAGCTCACTCTCCCCAGCAGCTCCGCTTTGCCCTGCGTCACCTCCGAAGCATGATAGCCTGACACCCCACTGCAGGGTTCGAGTACACCCTGACTCAGGTTCTCACTGTGTGCGCTTTGTGCCTATTTTGTGTGCTTAATTTTCTTTTACTGTGCCTGCCCTAACTGTGTGCTTATTTACTTATTGTGCCTGTCGATGTATGAGTGTTCTCGTTAGTTTCCTTTCTGTTTTCCCCACCACCATTAACCCGGGACTCCTCCCCACCGCCCCGCTCCCGCCTCCCAGCTGCTCGGCCCTCCCCCTCCCCTTTATAATGGCAGCCGCTGCGGGGTAGCGCGTGTGAGTCCACAGACCTTGGTCCTTGGAGCTCACTCTCCCCGGCAGCTCTGCTTTGCCCTGCGTCGCCTCCGAAGCCTGACAGCCTGACACCCCACTGCAGGGTTCGAGTACACCCTGACTCAGGTTCTCGCTCTGTGAGCTTCGTGCCTATTATGTGTGCTTAATTTTTTTTTTACTGCGCCTGCCCTAACTGTGTGCTTATTTACTTATTGTGCCTGCCGCTGTGTGGGTGTTCTCGTTAGTTTCCTTTCTGTTTTCCCCTCCACCGCTGACCCGTGACTCCTCCCTCACCACCCCGCTCCCGCCTCCCAGCTGCTCGGCCCTCCCCCCACCCCTTTATAATGGTGGACCGTGCCCAGCGCCAGACCCCCTGGCCCCTGCGAGAGCCACAACACCCGACGCCGCTACGACGCCAACTTCCTCCACGATGTCAACACCGGCCGTTCATCCAACTGTTCCCAGGCCTCCCCGAAGCTCACCCACGGTCACTTCTCCTGCCGAAGCCGCAGCTTCACCAGCACGCACTGCCCCACCCACCAGAGCAGGACGCAACCATCTCAGATGCATACTACTCAACACCCGCTCCGTCCACAAGCACGCCATCGAACTCTGGGACCTACTCGACTCATCCTCCCCGGACGTCGCCTTCCTGACGCAGACCTGGATGAACCCCGCCTCAGTGCCTGACATTGCCATAGCCATCCTGGATGGCTACAAGATCACCCGATGGGACCGCACCAACAGACCAGGAGGAGGAATCGCCATCGTCCACAGGAATACCCTCAGAATCTCGACCAGCACCGAAGACACCTCCAGCGCAGCACAACACCTGCACTTCCAGATCCACACCAACCCCAAAACCGACCCCAACACCACCCTCAGAGGAACCCTAGTTTACAGTCCCCCTGGACCCCGACCACAGTTCTGTGACTCCATCTCCGACATCGTCAACACGCACGCCCTTGCATCCACAGACTACATCCTCCTCGGAGACCTGAACTTCCACCTCGAGAACACCAACGACAGCAACTCCATCACCCTGCTTGAAAACCTTGCCAACCTCAGACTCAAACAACTCGTCACGTCCCCCACCCACTCCACCGGACATACGCTCGACCCCATTTTCTCCGCCAGCAACCATGTCACCTTTAGCCAAACCACCAGAATCCACTGGACCGACCACCGTTGCATCCACTTCACCTTCAAGAAAACCACCTCGCACCACCACCCGCAACGGATCCCTTACTGCAACTGGAACAAGGTCACTGACGACTAGCTGATCACCACCCTCGTCCGAGACCCACCAACCGACACCACCGACACTGACTCAGCCGCCTGCAACCTCAGGCAATGGATTGAGGACTGTGCCAACACTCTCGCCCCTATCAAGAAAACTCCAAACAGACGCACTGACAGAAAGGCCAACTGGTTCACGACGACCTCCAGGAATCCAAGCGGACAGTCCCACGCATCTACAGGATGACCACCGGTGGCTGATATTTCTCCTACCTCGCCGCCAAGTCATGGAACACCCTCCCCACCCACCTGCAACAGACTCAGGACCTGCTGACCTTCAGTAGACATCTCAAGACCTGGCTGTTCGAGCAGTAGCTGCACCCCCCTCTCCTCAGCACCTTGAGACCCTTACGGGTGGTTAATGTGCTTTACAAATGCTTGATTGATTGATTGATTGATTGATTGATTGAAGTCCTCTGCAACGTGCTTCCAGTGGGTTGATTGTTCTCTGCTCGTTGCCAGTATAAAGACAAGCAAACACATAGAAGGCAAGTTATGATCCAATAATTTATTTTGCGATCTAGATATCCTCCGCATCCTCCGCAAGACCTTCAAGTGGATCCCCCCCGAGACAAGGAAGACAGTCACGCTTGCACTCATCAACAGCAGACTGGACTATGGAAACCCACTCATCAAGTCCCTATCAGCAAACTCCAAATAATACAGAACACTGCAGCCAGATCTCGTCCTTGGCCTCCCACGGCATGAACACATCACCCAGCACCTATAAAAACTCCACTGGCTCCCCGTCACCTTCAAAATCCTCACCTACTCCTACAACTGCCTACGTAACAACAAATACCTCAACGACAAAATCAACTTCCACGTACCCAAGAGAAACCTGCGATCCTCGAACCTCGCACTAGCCAAAACCCCATGCATCCACAGAACCTGAGCAGGCGGAAGATCCTTCTCCCACATTGCAGCCAAGACCTGGAACGAGCATCCGGCAGGCATCAGACGAGCCCCCTCCCTGAACTCCTTCAAGAAAACCCTCAATACCTGGCTCTTCAGCAAGACTGATCTATGCACGCCCCCCCAGCACATTGAGACCCTCACGGGTGAGAAGCGCGCTTACAATTCCCTGATTGATTGATTGATTGATTGATTGATAACCCCTTCCACTTGGATCCTCTCTGCTCTAACCTCCAACTTTTGAATCCCGACATTCTCAGACCGTTGGAATGTCAGGACACTGACGTTCTACATTCTATTAAGGAATATCGCAAAATCCCTTCAGAATTATTGTGGGCAGTGCCACAAATTAATTGAGGAGTCTGGCAAGAATAATAATTTTGACAATAGCAACTGCCAACAGGCACAAGAAGCAATCTGCACCACAACATGATCACCTGCCTGATCACTGCTATTGCTTTACCTAGGTTGCCACTGATCATTTTGCCATTACCATGAAATATCTGCATCCCCATGTATTTAAATGCCCCTTCCTTCCATACAAGTGGAGTCCCAGTCCACTGAAGCCACTCAGTTTCTTTCAGCTGTGCTAGGGAAAAATACATGATTTCTTCCAGTTAACCCTAAATCTTCATGTATCCTAATTTAGTGAGTATGTTCATTGCATCAAGTAAACTGTGACGGGTCTCATAGGCAAAGGAGAGCATCATATACATATAGGAATATAATATGCTTCTCTGTGGGAATAAATACCCTATTTCTTTCCCCTATTCATTAGTATACATGTCAGTGGGTCTGTGGTCGGAGTGAACAAGAGTGGCGACGTGTGCCTCTGCCAATAGTCCACAGGGTGAGTATGAACTCTGGCTAGTGGTTGGTCGTGTAGGAGTTTTAGCCATGCTAATAAGCCATCTCTCATTCCCAATACTGGGGCCTTCAAAGTGGTAGTGCCAGAGTAGCATATTAAATACATTCTCGATATCCAGGCAGGCTGCTGTTGGAATTGGTCTTTTAATTGGGGCCTCATGCAGCCATCTCAGGTTGATATGCACATTTCGTCTGGGTGTGAAACCTCTCTGCTCATGGTGCACTATTTTGTGTATCTTCTGCGGCAGCATGTTCACTATTATTTTCTCCAGTACATAATTAATAATATCCATACTTGGTAGCAACAGTTGTTGATATGACTTCACACCTGGGGGTCTCCGAGCTGCTTCGGCAATACCATGGTCATTGCCTCTCTAGTTGTCTAAGGTAAGCCACTGTTATCGTGAGCCTCCATACATATTGTTAGTAGCTGTCTGTTTAGTATCTGGTGTAGAATTCTGGTGGTAACCCATGGGACTTATACAACAAAGATATCCAGGGGTCTAAAACTAGCAGTTTGACCACTAAGAAATCTAGAACAAAAAATATGTATGCGCCAACCTCCTTAACTAAGGCCGCTAAAAAGAAGAAGAAGAGTCCTATTTAAGAGGACGGATTACCATCACTCACCAATGGTGACATGCTTCATCATCTGGGTCTCCTCTTGGTGTCACACTAGTGGCACTAAGGGCTACAACCCTTTCAGAGGGAAAGGGGAGCCCGATGATGTTTTCTTAAGAATTATCAGTGATAAACTAAACTCCTAACTGAACTACCAGATGTGAGTGATTGAATTGTGTGGGAAAAAAATGCAGTGCACTATGATATGGTGATAAGTGAGTTAAAATTGACCTATGAGAGAACCAACCTTTATTAATATCTCTCACAGCCCAAACTAAAAACAGTGCAAACGACAGTCTATAACAAATAACTGTCTGTTGTTTGAAAAAAGGTCAACATGTTTCAGCATATAAGGAAATCTTTTCTTCCAATGCCTTCTTCAGGACCACTATTATGTTGCTACTGCAAATGTGACACAAATAATAATATCAATCAATCAATCAAAGTAGCTTTATTCCGATATCCAATATCTTAAATGCATTTCCATGATTACATCCGTCAATTTTTATAGACCATAAAAAAAAATTAAAACATCAGTTTAAAAATATAAAATACAATCAGACATTAAACACATCAAATTCTAATTGCCCACAATATTAAGTAATATAATTATTGCAAAGATAATCTAGTCTTAGATCAATATTTACAAAATTCAATTGTGGCCCTTCTAGTCATGAAGGCCTTTTTCCCCTTTAAGTTTTTCTTGGTTTATTTCTCGAGAGTAAAGTGGCAGTGCAATATATCATAGGTAAATCATAACACTAAAAATATGAGCGTAGTTCATTGCAAGAATTTAAACCTTACAATCCAAGCACAGTCAAGCTATTTGGCTACACCACAAGCAAAGAGGGTCCGCGGGTCAGCCTTTAAAATGCCTAGAGCAGTACAGTGTTCACGCGTGCTCAACTCTCTGCAGATAGGTTTAAGCCATTTCTTCCTTGCACTTTTATAAGTGGGGCAGGCAAAGATAAGATGGGCTATGCTCTCTGTCGGTGCTTTGCAACAGGGGCACCCTAAGGGCATCTGATGTGGGGTGCTCCATTTCGCTGTTAGCTCTCTGACCGGCAGTGAACCTACCCTGAACTGAATATAGAGCGCTCCATCGCGTGGTGTTTTTATAAAATCTAGATATGGTTCTAAAAGTGTGCGTTGCTTGTGAAGATAAAACTCTTCCGTCAGCCTTCCTACTCTTGGGTTGTTATGTTCTTGAGCGTCAACCCAGGCCCAATAACGTCTTTTAAGATCAGCCTTACTAGGGGCGGTTTGCGTGTCCCATTCCTCCTTGAAGCCTAAAGCAGCTAGGGATTTTTTAAGATTAACTAGCCAGCTGATTCTTTTATTTACATCTAGGGCCATAATTTCTATCAATGCGGCTGTGTAGTTGGCTAGTTCGGGGGTCCGACATAGGCGGGCCCAAAATAACAGGGGTCGTAATCTCGCTAAGGGCCTCATGTAGGTAAATAAATTTTACCGGTTCTTAAATACCGAGCCGTACCGAATCGGTAAATTAGAATCGGTAAGTTATATGTAGGTAAAAATTCGGTAACAGTTACCGATTCGGTAACATTCGGTAAATACGAATCGGAATTCACCGATTCGGTAAATACCGAGGTGATAATTACCGAATCGGAAAATACCGAGGTGGTATCTACCGATTCGGAAAATACCGAGGTGGTATCTACCGAATCGGAAAATACCGAATCGGTATGTACGGATTCGGTAAATAACATCACATGACTTGACGAAACAGCTAATCCTGTGCAACGACAGCCCACCCAACCAGGAACTGCCCACACCCAGGCAGGTGTACACAATTAGCCGACGTGGCCACACCCAGGCAGGTGTACATAATTAGCCGACCCTGGAGAGGCTTGGAGTGCAGAGGAGAGGCAGGGAGCAGTTGCATGTGCGAGCGGGAAACGAACAGCATGTCCAGCCAGAGAACACAGAAAGACGGAGGGGAAAGGAGGAGGAAGCTCAAATTCAGCCCCAAGGAACTCCAGGTGCTGGTGGAGGAGGTGGTGAAGCAGCACCAGAAGCTGTTTGGGAGGCAATCCCTGCAAGTGCCTGAGGCCGAAAAGCGCAACATATGGCTGGCCATCCAGGTGCAGGTCAATGCTGTGGGAGTGACCCACAGGGACATTGAGGTCCTCAAAAAGCGCTGGTATGACCTGAGGATTGTGACCAAGAGGAAGATGGGCGACATCCAGAAGGAGGCCAGCCAGACCGGAGGTGGAACCAACAGGGCACCTGCCCTCACCGAACTGGAGGAGCTGGTGGCGGCCACAATCGAGCAAGAGAGCGTCGTGGGTCTTGGGGACGCCGACAGCTCTGCCAGAGCCGCAACACACCAAGGTAAGACGAAAGCACAGCAATGTAGCCTCCCCTACCCCTATCCCACATCCCCCATTGTGAAACGAGAATCACACTGCAGTCCACACGTGTCAGTGCAGACAGGCAATGCATTCCGGGAGATGTAGTCAGGGCAACACTAACCATGACGTAAATGTCACAGGGCAACAAGGCATGTCACGCACTCGAGGCACAAGGAGACAGAGGACAGATTGGAATGTGAAATGATTTATTGTGACGCTTGCAATGCAGCCCTTCGGGGACACTGAGCCAATGTTGTTTTTCTGTCCACAGATGTGACATCATGCAGTACAGGGCATGCTGCAGGGGAGACGGCACACCGGCCACAAAAATCACCTCTAGCCAGCACGAGTTCAGACCAGGGAGCAGGCCCACTGGCAGCCGAACCACCAACACAGCCAGCCTCGCCGCACACAGAGCCAGCATCACCTCACCGAGAGCCAGCATCACCACAACCACAGCCAGCATCGCCACTCATGTTCGAATCACCGGCCACATCTCCGCTTGCAGGTGTGAGAATGAGGAGGCGTCCAGCAGCCAGGCTACGAGCCTTCGACACCTCGTCAGACGACAGCATGGGCCCAGAAGACCGCACCGGGCCCCAGGAAGGGAGCCATCCCACTGTGCCCCACACCTCACAGGCAGCACAGACGGGAGCAAGAGGGCGCCGCAGGTCGCGTGTCCAGAGTCCACCAGCACCCACTGACGGCCATGGTGTCTTCTTGGGGCTCGAGGGCCAAATGTTGAAGCAACAGCGCCTGCAATCAAAGGCAGTTATGTCAGTCCAGAGGCACATGCGGGTGATGAAGACAAGCTTAGTCAACATGGACACAAACATTGGCGGCATGGCTGCGGGCATTTGGGACATGTCCCAGTCAATCCAGCAGTTGTGCAGCAAATTAGATGCTGACATCGAAGCACGGCGCCGGGAACGCCAGAGAAGGGACACTACCAGCAGGGCACTCAACCGTCTGGCAACTGCGACTTCCCTACTTTGCCGGCGCTCTGTGACGATGCAGGAGGGCCTAACACAGTGCTGCAGCGACCTGTCTCGGGGGATGGTGCAGGTGACAAGTGCACTAGGGGTGCTATTGACTAGTCAGGCGTCGACAACTGCTGCAGGGGATGCTGCGGAGAGCATCGACACCAGCAGCAGCATCACACCCCCCGTCCCCGAAGCACGCAGGAGCAGCAGGCGGCTTGGGGTTGGCTCTAGTGAGGATGCACAGGCCGTGCAATCCACCACTGCAGCGCGTATGCGCAAACATTGATGTGGCCCTGCTTAGCCACTTCCCATTGGGTGACGTAACCCTGGACATACTCCTTGTATAGATGGTATATTGCCAGATTGGCCTGTTCATGTGTTCATGGCGTGGTGCCACATTAAACTACGTCATGACTTCTCACAACTCGCTGTGTCCCCTCACTTACTCAGAAATAGTTGCATGTGATCTCTGCCCGTCTCTCTCTCCCATCGATTGCAGTTGGCACTCTAGCTGCGCTGCCCTCTGGCTGGCCTGACTCATCCTCGTTGTCCTCAAAATATGTTAGTTCCACATCTGTACCTTTTTTCGTGGCAAGGTTGTGCAGCATTGCACAAGTGGCAATAATCTTGCAGCAGGTGATGGGTTTGTACTGGCGTGCGCCTCCGCTCTTGTGGAGGCAGCGGAACCTGCTCTTCAGTAGTCCAAACGTGCGCTCCACCACATTGCGTGTTGTTTTGTGGGCCACGTTGTATCGTCTCTCACTCTGGGTTGCTGGGTGTAGGTAGGGAGTGAGGATGAATGAACGGCATGCATATGCACTGTCGCCTGGATGAGTAAAAGGGAACCATCAGTTACATGCCTCTATACACTCTGATTTGCAGGTTTCAAGGGGCGTCACTGTTACTTACCCAGCAGGTATCCCTCTCCGAATTCGCCGGCACTCAGTCGTGTGTAGATCCCACTATTCTGGAAGATGTAAGAGTCGTGGGTGCTCCCAGGAAACTTTGCAACAATATCTGTGATGATGTTCCCTGCATCACAGATCACCTGCACATTGATGGAGTGGGTGGACTTCCTGTTCCTGTAGATGTGCTCTGTATCAGCTGGTGGACAGATTGGGATGTGTGTACCATCAATACAGCCGATGACATGGGGGAACTGTGCCATGTGATAAAAGTCTGTTTTTGTTTTCTGCAGTGCAGCCTGTGTGTTTGGGAAGCTTATGTAGTGGTGCATTCTCTGCATCATGGCATCCAGGAACTTCCTGAAGAAACGGGACAGGCAACTCTGGGATACACCACCCACCGCAGCTATCACCACCTGATAACTGCCGGATGCCAGTAGATGTAGGCTGCAGAGCACCTGCACATGTGGTGGTATGGCGTGCGCCCTTCTTGTTGGCTGGTCCAGGAGTGGGTGCAGGTCCCTTATCAGGTCCATGATGGTTTCGGGGTGTAGCCTGTACCTCTCATGTATCTCTGCATCAGTCAGCTGTAATAGTGTGATGCGCTGTCTGTAGATTTGTTCCTCCCGTCGCCACACCCTCAGTCCTGCTGCCTGTAGACGTAGGCGCCTTGCAATGACGTACATGGCGGCCATGTTGTCCACGCTGTTGCATTTTGGGATTGCTTATGTGCATTGTTGATGGTTACCACCTGCTTTCAATCCGTGTTAATTACCGACTCTTATTTACCGATATTCCTGGATTTCTTAATTACCGACTGCTCCTACATGTCATTTTAAATTTTTACCACTTCATATTTACCACTTCATATTTACCGATTCGTTAATTATGTATTCGGTAAATATGAATCGGTATTTTAGAATTCGGTAACTATGAATCGGTATTTACCGCCTCATATTTACCGAAAAGTGGTTTTTGGACTCCTACATCTCACTTGTCTGAATACCGGTCGGTAACGGCATATTTACCGAAAATCGGCCGTTACCGACCGGTATTTCGCTACCTACATGAGGCCCTAAATGTTTAAAAGAGTGCCTACCCGTATCTTTTAACAGCGGTTCCAATGGCATGCTTCTGGGTAACATCACTAAATCTCTTAAAAACTTGTGTTCAGACCTGCAAATGCTTTCAGTATTCTCAAAACTCCACAATTCGGCTCCATGAAGGGCTGAGCTGACCGCTTTAGCTGCATAGATTGTAAGGGCAGGAGCCACAGGTCTGCTCAACGATAGACGATGACACGCTTATGATTTAGGAGCATCTTGCCAATGTGATGCCTCCATCGCATTTTGTCATCTAGTCTTATTCCCAAGTAGTCGAACATTGGGACTTTATCCAAGCGTGTTCCATCTAAGCTAAAGTTGTCTCTGTAAGGCTTATAAGGGTTGAGCGCCATGAGCTTAGTCTTAGAGGTGTTCACAATCAAGCCCCTAGATTCGCAAAAAGTATAAAATCTATCTAGGAGCTTTTGAAGACCTGCTGGCGTTTTAGAGATAAGCAGTGTGTCATCTGCAAAAAGTGGGAACCCTATCTCCTGCCAGGGCTGGTGCATCAGATGGAAACTCCTGCAAATAGCCCACCACTCCGTTCATATAAAGAGAGAACAAGGTGGGTGCCAGAACACAGCCCTGGCGGACTCCTCTATTTACTGGGATCCTATTTGTTTTTTGTCCCTGGGACCCTCACCTCACTTGATTGATTGAAGTCCTCTGCAACGTGCTTCCAGTGGGTTGATTGTTCTCTGCTCGTTGCCAGTATAAAGACAAGCAAACACATAGAAGGCAAGTTATGATCCAATAATTTATTTTGCGATCTAGATATCCGCCGCATCCTCCGCAAGACGTTCAAGTGGATCCCCCCCGAGACAAGGAAGACAGTCACGCTTGCACTCATCAACAGCAGACTGGACTATGGAAACCCACTCATCAAGTCCCTATCAGCAAACTCCAAATAATACAGAACACTGCAGCCAGATCTCGTCCTTGGCCTCCCACGGCATGAACACATCACCCAGCACCTATAAAAACTCCACTGGCTCCCCGTCACCTTCAAAATCCTCACCTACGCCTACAACTGCCTACGTAACAACAAATGCCTCAACGACAAAATCAACTTCCACGTACCCAAGAGAAACCTGCGATCCTCGAACCTCGCACTAGCCAAAACCCCATGCATCCACAGAACCTGAGCAGGCGGAAGATCCTTCTCCCACATTGCAGCCAAGACCTGGAACGAGCTTCCGGCAGGCATCAGACGAGCCCCCTCCCTGAACTCCTTCAAGAAAACCCTCAATACCTGGCTCTTCAGCAAGACTGATCTATGCACCCCCCCCCCCCCAGCACATTGAGACCCTCACGGGTGAAAAGCGTGCTTACAATTCCCTGATTGATTGATTGATTGATTGATTGATAACCCCTTCCACTTGGATCCTCTCTGCTCCAACCTCCAACTTTTGAATCCCGACATTCTCAGACCGTTGGAATGTCAGGACACTGACGTTCTACATTCTATTAAGGAATATCGCAAAATCCCTTCAGAATTATTGTGGGCAGTGCCACAAATTAATTGAGGAGTCTGGCAAGAATAATAATTTTGACAATAGCAACTGCCAACAGGCACAAGAAGCAATCTGCACCACAACATGATCACCTGCCTGATCACTGCTATTGCTTTACCTAGGTTGCCACTGATCATTTTGCCATTACCATGAAATATCTGCATCCCCATGTATTTAAATGCCCCTTCCTTCCATACAAGTGGAGTCCCAGTCCACTGAAGCCGCTCAGTTTCTTTCAGCTGTGCTAGGGAAAAATACATGATTTCTTCCAGTTAACCCTAAATCTTCATGTATCCTAATTTAGTGAGTATGTTCATTGCATCAAGTAAACTGTGACGGGTCTCATAGGCAAAGGAGAGCATCATATACATGTAGGAATATAATATGCTTCTCTGTGGGAATAAATACCCTATTTCTTTCCCCTATTCATTAGTATACATGTCAGTGGGTCTGTGGTCGGAGTGAACAAGAGTGGCGACGTGTGCCTCTGCCAATAGTCCACAGGGTGAGTATGAACTCTGGCTAGTGGTTGGTCGTGTAGGAGTTTTAGCCATGCTAATAAGCCATCTCTCATTCCCAATACTGGGGCCTTCAAAGTGGTAGTGCCAGAGTAGCATATTAAATACATTCTCGATATCCAGGCAGGCTGCTGTTGGAATTGGTCTTTTAATTGAGGCCTCATGCAGCCATCTCAGGTTGATATGCACATTTCGTCTGGGTGTGAAACCTCTCTGCTCATGGTGCACTATTTTGTGTATCTTCTGCGGCAGCATGTTCACTATTATTTTCTCCAGTACATAATTAATAATATCCATACTTGGTAGCAACAGTTGTTGATATGACTTCACACCTGGGGGTCTCCGAGCTGCTTCGGCAATACCATGGTCATTGCCTCTCTAGTTGTCTAAGGTAAGCCACTGTTATCGTGAGCCTCCATACATATTGTTAGTAGCTGTCTGTTTAGTATCTGGTGTAGAATTCTGGTGGTAACCCATGGGACTTATACAACAAAGATATCCAGGGGTCTAAAACTAGCAGTTTGACCACTAAGAAATCTAGAACAAAAAATATGTATGCGCCAACCTCCTTAACTAAGGCCGCTAAAAAGAAGAAGAAGAGTCCTATTTAAGAGGACGGATTACCATCACTCACCAATGGTGACATGCTTCATCATCTGGGTCTCCTCTTGGTGTCACACTAGTGGCACTAAGGGCTACAACCCTTTCAGAGGGAAAGGGGAGCCCGATGATGTTTTCTTAAGAATTATCAGTGAAAAACTAAACTCCTAACTGAACTACCAGATGTGAGCGATTGAATTGTGTTGGTAAAAAATGCAGTGCATTATGATATGGTGATAAGTGAGTTAAAATTGACCTATGAGAGAACCAACCTTTATTAATATCTCTCACAGCCCAAACTAAAAACAGTGCAAACGACAGTTTATAACAAATAACTGTCTGTTGTTTGAAAAAAGGTCAACATGTTTCAGCATATAAGGAAATCTTTTCTTCCAATGCCTTCTTCAGGACCACTATTATGTTGCTACTGCAAATGTGACACAAATAATAATATCAATCAATCAATCAAAGTAGCTCTATTCCGATATCCAATATCTTAAATGCATTTCCATGATTACATCCGTCAATTTTTATAGACCATAAAAAAAAAATTAAAACATCAGTTTTAAAATATAAAATACAATCAGACATTAAACACATCAAATTCTAATTGCCCACAATATTAAGTAATATAATTATTGCAAAGATAATCTAGTCTTAGATCAATATTTACAAAATTCAATTGTGGCCCTTCTAGTCATGAAGGCCTTTTTCCCCTTTAAGTTTTTCTTGGTTTATTTCTCGAGAGTAAAGTGGCAGTGCAATATATCATAGGTAAATCATAACACTAAAAATATGAGCGTAGTTCCTTGCAAGAATTTAAACCTTACAATCCAAGCACAGTCAAGGTATTTGGCTACACCACAAGCAAAGAGGGTCCGCGGGTCAGCCTTTAAAATGCCTAGAGCAGTACAGTGTTCACGCGTGCTCAACTCTCTGCAGATAGGTTTAAGCCATTTCTTCCTTGCACTTTTATAAGCGGGGCAGGCAAACATAAGATGGGCTATGCTCTCTGTCGGTGCTTTGCAACAGGGGCACCCTAAGGGAATCTGATGTGGGGTGCTCCATTTCGCTGTTAGCTCTCTGACCGGCAGTGAACCTACCCTGAACTGAATATAGAGCGCTCCATCGCGTGGTGTTTTTATAAAATCTAGATATGGTTCTAAAAGTGTGCGTTGCTTGTGAAGATAAAACTCTTCCGTCAGCCTTCCTACTCTTGGGTTGTTATGTTCTTGAGCGTCAACCCAGGCCCAATAACGTCTTTTAAGATCAGCCTTACTAGGGGCGGTTTGCGTGTCCCATTCCTCCTTGAAGCCTAAAGCAGCTAGGGATTTTTTAAGATTAACTAGCCAGCGGATTCTTTTATTTACATCTAGGGCCATAATTTCTATCAATGCGGCTGTGTAGTTGGCTAGTTCGGGGGTCCGACATAGGCGGGCCCAAAATAACAGGGGTCGTAATCTCGCTAAATGTTTAAAAGAGTGCCTACCCGTATCTTTTAACAGCGGTTTCAATGGCATGCTTCTGGGTAACATCACTAAATCTCTTAAAAACTTGTGTTCAGACCTGAAAATGCTTTCAGTATTCTCAAAACTCCACAATTCGGCTCCATGAAGGGCTGAGCTGACCGCTTTAGCTGCATAGATTGTAAGGGCAGGAGCCACAGGTCTGCTCAACGATAGACGATGACACGCTTATGATTTAGGAGCATCTTGCCAATGTGATGCCTCCATCGCATTTTGTCATCTAGTCTTATTCCCAAGTAGTCGAACATTGGGACTTTATCCAAGCGTGTTCCATCTAAGCTAAAGTTGTCTCTGTAAGGCTTATAAGGGTTGAGCGCCATGAGCTTAGTCTTAGAGGTGTTCACAATCAAGCCCCTAGATTCGCAAAAAGTATAAAATCTATCTAGGAGCTTTTGAAGACCTGCTGGCGTTTTAGAGATAAGCAGTGTGTCATCTGCAAAAAGTGGGAACCCTATCTCCTGCCAGGGCTGGTGCATCAGATGGAAACTCCTGCAAATAGCCCACCACTCCGTTCATATAAAGAGAGAACAAGGTGGGTGCCAGAACACAGCCCTGGCGGACTCCTCTATTTACTGGGATCTATTTGTTTTTTGTCCCTGGGACCCCCACCTCACTTGATTGATTGAAGTCCTCTGCAACGTGCTTCCAGTGGGTTGATTGTTCTCTGCTCGTTGCCAGTATAAAGACAAGAAAACACATAGAAGGCAAGTTATGATCCAATAATTTATTTTGCGATCTAGATATCCGCCGCATCCTCCGCAAGACCTTCAAGTGGATCCCCCCCGAGACAAGGAAGACAGTCACGCTTGCACTCATCAACAGCAGACTGGACTATGGAAACCCACTCATCAAGTCCCTATCAGCAAACTCCAAATAATACAGAACACTGCAGCCAGATCTCGTCCTTGGCCTCCCACGGCATGAATACATCACCCAGCACCTATAAAAACTCCACTGGCTCCCCGTCACCTTCAAAATCCTCACCTATGCCTACAACTGCCTACGTAACAACAAATGCCTCAACGACAAAATCAACTTCCACGTACCCAAGAGAAACCTGCGATCCTCGAACCTCGCACTAGCCAAAACCCCATGCATCCACAGAACCTGAGCAGGCGGAAGATCCTTCTCCCACATTGCAGCCAAGACCTGGAACGAGCTTCCGGCAGGCATCAGACGAGCCCCCTCCCTGAACTCCTTCAAGAAAACCCTCAATACCTGGCTCTTCAGCAAGACTGATCTATGCACCCCCCCCCCTCCCCCCCAGCACATTGAGACCCTCACGGGTGAGAAGCGTGCTTACAATTCCCTGATTGATTGATTGATTGATTGATTGAAAACCCCTTCCACTTGGATCCTCTCTGCTCCAACCTCCAACTTTTGAATCCCGACATTCTCAGACCCTGTGTAATGTCACGACACTGACGTTCTACATTCTATTAAGGAATATCGCAAAATCCCTTCAGAATTATTGTGGGCAGTGCCACAAATTAATTGAGGAGTCTGGCAAGAATAATAATTTTGACAATAGCAACTGCCAACAGGCACAAGAAGCAATCTGCACCACAACATGATCACCTGCCTGATCACTGCTATTGCTTTACCTAGGTTGCCACTGATCATTTTGCCATTACCATGAAATATCTGCATCCCCATGTATTTAAATGCCCCTTCCTTCCATACAAGTGGAGTCCCAGTCCACTGAAGCCGCTCAGTTTCTTTCAGCTGTGCTAGGGAAAAATACATGATTTCTTCCAGTTAACCCTAAATCTTCATGTATCCTAATTTAGTGAGTATGTTCATTGCATCAAGTAAACTGTGACGGGTCTCATAGGCAAAGGAGAGCATCATATACATGTAGGAATATAATATGCTTCTCTGTGGGAATAAATACCCTATTTCTTTCCCCTATTTATTAGTATACATGTCAGTGGGTCTGTGGTCGGAGTGAACAAGAGTGGCGACGTGTGCCTCTGCCAATAGTCCACAGGGTGAGTATGAACTCTGGCTAGTGGTTGGTCGTGTAGGAGTTTTAGCCATGCTAATAAGCCATCTCTCATTCCCAATACTGGGGCCTTCAAAGTGGTAGTGCCAGAGTAGCATATTAAATACATTCTCGATATCCAGGCAGGCTGCTGTTGGAATTGGTCTTTTAATTGGGGCCTCATGCAGCCATCTCAGGTTGATATGCACATTTCGTCTGGGTGTGAAACCTCTCTGCTCATGGTGCACTATTTTGTGTATCTTCTACGGCAGCATGTTCACTATTATTTTCTCCAGTACATAATTAATAATATCCATACTTGGTAGCAACAGTTGTTGATATGACTTCACACCTGGGGGTCTCCGAGCTGCTTCGGCAATACCATGGTCATTGCCTCTCTAGTTGTCTAAGGTAAGCCACTGTTATCGTGAGCCTCCATACATATTGTTAGTAGCTGTCTGTTTAGTATCTGGTGTAGAATTCTGGTGGTAACCCATGGGACTTATACAACAAAGATATCCAGGGGTCTAAAACTAGCAGTTTGACCACTAAGAAATCTAGAACAAAAAATATGTATGCGCCAACCTCCTTAACTAAGGCCGCTAAAAAGAAGAAGAAGAGTCCTATTTAAGAGGACGGATTACCATCACTCACCAATGGTGACATGCTTCATCATCTGGGTCTCCTCTTGGTGTCACACTAGTGGCACTAAGGGCTACAACCCTTTCAGAGGGAAAGGGGAGCCCGATGATGTTTTCTTAAGAATTATCAGTGATAAACTAAACTCCTAACTGAACTACCAGATGTGAGCGATTGAATTGTGTTGGTAAAAAATGCAGTGCATTATGATATGGTGATAAGTGAGTTAAAATTGACCTATGAGAGAACCAACCTTTATTAATATCTCTCACAGCCCAAACTAAAAACAGTGCAAATGACAGTTTATAACAAATAACTGTCTGTTATTTGAAAAAAGGTCAACATGTTTCAGGATATAAGGAAATCTTTTCTTCCAATGCCTTCTTCAGGATGACTATTATGTTGCTACTGCAAATGTGACACAAATAATAATATCAATCAATCAATCAAAGTAGCTTTATTCCGATATCCAATATCTTAAATGCATTTCCATGATTACATCCGTCAATTTTTATAGACCATAAAAAAAAAATTAAAACATCAGTTTAAAAATATAAAATACAATCAGACATTAAACACATCAAATTCTAATTGCCCACAATATTAAGTAATATAATTATTGCAAAGATAATCTAGTCTTAGATCAATATTTACAAAATTCAATTGTGGCCCTTCTAGTCATGAAGGCCTTTTTCCCCTTTAAGTTTTTCTTGGTTTATTTCTCGAGAGTAAAGTGGCAGTGCAATATATCATAGGTAAATCATAACACTAAAAATATGAGCGTAGTTCATTGCAAGAATTTAAACCTTACAATCCAAGCACAGTCAAGGTATTTGGCTACACCACAAGCAAAGAGGGTCCGCGGGTCAGCCTTTAAAATGCCTAGAGCAGTACAGTGTTCACGCGTGCTCAGCTCTCTGCAGATAGGTTTAAGCCATTTCTTCCTTGCACTTTTATAAGCGGGGCAGGCAAACATAAGATGGGCAATGCTCTCTGTCGGTGCTTTGCAACAGGGGCACCCTAAGGGCATCTGATGTGGGGTGCTCCATTTCGCTGTTAGCTCTCTGACCGGCAGTGAACCTACCCTGAACTGAATATAGAGCGCTCCATCGCGTGGTGTTTTTATAAAATATAGATATGGTTCTAAAAGTGTGCGTTGCTTGTGAAGATAAAACTCTTCCGTCAGCCTTCCTACTCTTGGGTTGTTATGTTCTTGAGCGTCAACCCAGGCCCAATAACGTCTTTTAAGATCAGCCTTACTAGGGGCGGTTTGCGTGTCCCATTCCTCCTTGAAGCCTAAAGCAGCTAGGGATTTTTTAAGATTAACTAGCCAGCTGATTCTTTTATTTACATCTAGGGTCATAATTTCTATAAATGCGGCTGTGTAGTTGGCTAGTTCGGGGGTCCGACATAGGCGGGCCCAAAATAACAGGGGTCGTAATCTCGCTAAATGTTTAAAAGAGTGCCTACCCGTATCTTTTAACAGCGGTTTCAATAGCATGCTTCTGGGTAACATCACTAAATCTCTTAAAAACTTGTGTTCAGACCTGCAAATGCTTTCAGTATTCTCAAAACTCCACAATTCGGCTCCATAAAGGGCTGAGCTGACCGCTTTAGCTGCATAGATTGTAAGGGCAGGAGCCACAGGTCTGCTCAACGATAGACGATGACACGCTTATGATTTAGGAGCATCTTGCCAATGTGATGCCTCCATCGCATTTTGTCATCTAGTCTTATTCCCAAGTAGTCGAACATTGGGACTTTATCCAAGCGTGTTCCATCTAAGCTAAAGTTGTCTCTGTAAGGCTTATAAGGGTTGAGCGCCATGAGCTTAGTCTTAGAGGTGTTCACAATCAAGCCCCTAGATTCGCAAAAAGTATAAAATCTATCTAGGAGCTTTTGAAGACCTGCTGGCGTTTTAGAGATAAGCAGTGTGTCATCTGCAAAAAGTGGGAACCCTATCTCCTGCCAGGGCTGGTGCATCAGATGGAAACTCCTGCAAATAGCCCACCACTCCGTTCATATATAGAGAGAATAAGGTGGGTGCCAGAACACAGCCCTGGCGGAGTCCTCTATTTACTGGGATCCTATTTGTTTTTTGTCCCTGGGACCCCCACCTCACTTGGGCATAATTGCCTTCGTGTAGGCGAATCAAGATGTTCAGTAGTAGCGAAGGCATCCCCATTTCTTCCAGTAGATGCCAAAGCCGGTCACGGGGAACTAGGTCAAAGGCAGTCTTTAAATCGATAAATGCCAGATAAAGGCTGCCCTTGCCAATCAAAACTACCTTCTAATATAATAAAAACAATCTGAAAGCTTGGTCCACCGTCCCTGTACATGCCCTAAATGCAGCTTGGTATTGGGAGAGTATGTTTTCTTCCTCCACCCATTGGTGGATTCGCTGTAATAGCACCCTACCAACTAATTTCTGCATGGCATTTATCAAGCTATTTGGGCGGTAATTGGCGGGATCATCCCTTGCTCCTTTTTTAAAAATTGGTACCACCTCTGCCCCTTTCCATGATTCTGGTACTGGACTCCCTCTTACAATTGAATTAATTAAAAGCATGATATAGTTTGCCCAGTTACGAGAGTCGGCAAGAAAAAGGTCTCCTGGAAGACCATCGGATCCTGGAGCTTTTGCTGGGACTATTTTCTTTATGGGCTTCATGGGCTTCTCGACTTCTTCTGGTGTAAAAAGGTCAGTGGAGTTTGAGATAGAATAGAGATTTGTTTGTTTGTATATCCCTCCGCTGTCAGTAGAATCTAATTCAGAATAAGGGCTCTCAAAATGATTGAACCAATCCTCGCCTGTGATATGATTAGGAATCGCATCAAGGTCTTCGTTACCAACCCGTCTGGCCTTATTCCAGAAAAGCTTTGGGTCTCTGGCTTGCGTCTTTTAGATCTTGCCAGTATGACTCGTCCCAGTCTAATTTCGCTTGGTAAATTGCAATTTTATAGGCCTTTCTGTCTTCTCTAATTAAAAGACAGTTTTTACTTTTTATTACCAAGATCAAGTCCTTTTTTTTGTCTGTAGTCCCCATTAAACCAAGTATGGCGCTTTTTAGCTCTTCTAGTTGCCTTACCTGGATTACCTGCTATAAAGTATGCTCCTATCTGAATTGTCATACCGTCGTACAGATCTGGTATTTTCATTAGTCCCCCTGGTTCCTCAATGGCCTCTAGTAGTAAACGGGTGTTTTCGCTCAAGGCTTGGCTTATGCCAGCTATCAACGATTCTTGGGCAAGAACTTTGGGCCATTTGAGGGTCCTTCTAGAGTTAGAAGGCACTAGATCTTTTGTAATCATAAGGGGATCTAGGGGCTGGTTACTGGAAGAGAGGGAGACCCAAGGATTGGCTATAATCATACTTAGTGTGTTATGGTCACTGTCAGTGGAGGGGAGCACTTCCATATCCAGTATCTTTTTCCATAACCTCACATCTACTAATATATAGTTGATTCATGAGGGGCAATTAATTCTATTAAATGTATTTGCTCCTGTAACATCAGAGGGGGTTCTTCCATTCACAGCCCTTAAACCAAATTCCAGTGTTAGCGCATTAATCTGGATTGAAATTTGGGACCATTTTTTAATGGGGGGTAGATTTAACCTTGGGACACCCCACTTGGTATCCACTTCATCTGACCCCGTCAAATCCTCTGAGTCTAATGGCTCAAAAGTGCAATTAAAATCGCCTGCAATCATAATACATGAATTTGGTGCACAATTGGCTAACTCCTGTTCTAATGACAGTACAATATTTGACGATTTTCCCCCCGGTGTACCTATTATATATACATTGAACAGCTCCATGGTTTTACCACATCTATGACCCTTGATCATGAGCCGCATGATATCTAAGTTATCACAATGATGTTCAGTAATTTGGCAGCCCATATCAATCTTAATCCAAACAATAAGGCCTCCAGAAGGCCTTCCCCTTCCCTTGGAAACAGCAGGTTTAAAGAAACAAACGTATCCAGATTTATACAATGGGACTAAACTCCATGTTTCTTGGAACATGCAAATATGGTGTTCCTCGATCAAATCATTCCAATCAGGTAGGGACATTTTCCTATGAAGGCCTGCAATATTCCATGAGAGAATCTTAAACTGCGAAAGTGAGGTTTTATTACAGATAAAATTTTGACATTTCAATTGGGGTTGGGCCGGTGACTGGGCAAGAATATTAGTAGATGTTACCACCCCCTGGACTCTTGAGCCATTGGTCAAATTATTAATATTGCTACTAAATTTTTGAGAAGTTTGGAGGCCATCAGAGGTGGCATTCATTCCGAGATTGCCAAGGACATTTAAAGTGTTAGGAGATGGAGTATGTTGTGACTCCTGTCTAAACTGAACGGGCTGCCCTAGTCAGTCCACGGCCTCAAGCAGGGACCTACTAGGGATAGATGATAACTGCACAATATCATTGGCCCTGGCCGTGGCAGTTGTGGGAAAACGCTTGACCTAGATAGATGAAAAATCGGGAGAGCAGGTTCTATACTCTAGTGCCAGGAGATTTTTCGCTAGGTCAGAGTTAATCAGGGTAAGCTCGATACAATCCGATAGTTGGCTAATGGACGTACGTCTTATGCTCTAGCTATGTCTTCCCTGATCAATGAGCTGCAACCCCTAACGTGTCGCAGCCAGTGGATGGACTTGTTTATCAGGGATTCAGTGTTCTCATTTTTTGTGCCTATTTTGGGCACATTGACCATGTAAACTGTCTGGGCCTGATTAGTAAAACAAGGTGATTCTGCGTTTTTTCGAAGAGATGTGTAACCGCCTAAAGAAGGAATAAATGGGGCGTTGGTTGATCTTCTACAGTTTGCTACTACTTGTGAGTAGGATTGTTTTTGTGAAGTGTTAGGGGGAGGGAGTCCAAGAGAACCTAATGGCGGGATAGATTAGGTCTTATTAAGACACTGTGGAAGGGCGACGGAAGCTGGTGGCACTACACTATCGAAATGGTTTTCTAGCGATGACATGCGATTTATGCAAGTTATATGAAGCACAGGTGGTTGGTGTATGCAATGCACTGTTAGAAACTAGGAGTTTGACAGTAGCCACCAACTCCTCAATTGTTGCTTTCAGAGACCCAACCTCCTCCCTAAGTAACTTGACCATGTGGAAGAGGGACTGTGGGGATAGAGAGCCTATATTATTTTACTCATTTTGGCTCTTCTTCGGAGTTACAGTAGGCTATGTGAATTGCACTTCCTCATGGGGATCAAACTCCCCGGCTTAGACTGCAAAGCAATTTGTACAGGTGATTGGGGGGACTGTGTGGCACACTGTATCCTGAGCAGGAATGACAGGCAGTTGGAATGGAGAACCGGGCGTTTGGGAGACTGGCTCTGGTTGTGTTATCATTCCACGAACAACTGTTTCCTTACGTTGTAGTTTCTGGAACATTGATGGAACAACGGTAGGACGTGGAGGCGAGGGGTCTTTTGGGGATGTCATGTTGACGGAATCGGTATTAACCGGAAGATCAACTCCCAATACCCCCTCACATTCTGTAATAAGATTGTCGATTCTATCCATAACACAATTATTGTTCATGGCTACTTTCTTGGCTAGTTTCCTAGCCTTTTTCTCTTTTCCTGTCCCACCAATGGGACCGCTTGCCCCCCCGCATCCTCCATGGTCTTTCTTTTGCCCATTAATGGGCCAAGGTGACTTGATTCTCTATTTATGTAGTACAGAGAAAGTTAAAACAAATCTAACAAAGCAATGATCATAAGGCCTAATTCGCGAAACCAGATGCCTTAGACGAAGTTTGAGTATATTACTCTATCCTTAATAAGTATAGTACAGTACAGTACCTTGAGTGTCTTAGCATAGGGGTCCTATGCGACCTAATGGTCGGTTGGCCAGATGACAGGGGGCAAGCCCTGCCCTGCCTCTTCCTGTCGATGACGGACAAATTTATATACCTTATCACGTGCCCGTGTAAGTTGAATTATATAGGGATGACCACACGGAAGGTGAAATTGAGGATTATGAAACACAGAAGCACAGTGAGGTGCAAAAAACAGGCAACAAGACTGACAAGCCATTTTCTAGAAGTCAATCATTGACCAGAAGACTTCAGATGGACGGTTTTAGAACAGCCTCACATTCCGAAACATGTTACAGACATGGGTTTTTTAACTACATAGTGACAAATTGGGTTTGAACGATGCCATACCTTGGGTTCTGTTACAATAAGTGCGAAAAAAAAGTGATTCAAAATGTATGGCTCTTTTATATATAAAATTTGGTTGACAGCATTGGAGAAGCATTAAATGAATAATTACTGGTTTCTCCGATTTAATAATTTATGAACACAATGGGCTGATAACCTTATTTTGATATTAATAGAAGAGCATCTACACTGTGTAAATGGCTTGTAGCAATGAGTATTCTATTGCGTTATATCTGGTTGTTACAGCCCATTGAGCATGGAAAATAATTGAGGAAACGCTGTCATATATTCATAGGTCAGCGTTTGCACATGGGTTGTCAGAATATGATCAATGACTAAATAGTAGAAAATGTGCGGCCAATTTTTGAAATAGAACTAATGCGCATCAGGTCTCTGACTAAGGGTCACTAGCGATTTTTTTTATCTAGATACGTGGGGGATGCGGTCTAGAAACTACTATTCCTATGATACCTATGACGCTACCATTACACGTCATAGGCGAAAAGCAGGCGGTGCACATGCGTCAAGCGATGCGTTTGTTGTAGTCTCCGGTTTAAATACATGGCGGCTTCCAGCGGTCGGTACCTCCCCAGACGGCTTAGTTGACCGCCAGAGGTACCGACGGAGAGGTAAGCGCGATAGCCCCTTGATTTGTTTGAGTGGCGTGAGTCATTGAAGATCATTGGGCTCGAGTGAAAAAACGGTTATGCCTATATTAGAAGGCGTGTCTTTTTGGTCCACCATGATTTTAACAATAACTTCCAGGTGGATCCCTCGTTATGAGTAAAAGGTGAATAGGAACACCGTGTAGCTTCTCAGACATTGGAGTGAGGCGAGCTAGTTATCAGCGATAATTTAGACTGCATATTGACGGCATAAGTACAACGATGGGGCTATGGCGCAGAGGTGCAGGGGGTTGTTTTGTTTAGTTGCAGGCTACAGCACTTGCACATTTGACCTATGCCCCACTACTACTTTGTAGATGTGAAGGACAACTCTGTTATTTTGAAACTTTAAGAAAATAGAAGAATAACATGCAGAGACAAATAGTAGTCATAATTTATCTCAGACTGTTAATTGAGAAGAAGATGCTATTAGCTTTAAATACTTGTATATCACACTATCTGAGTATCAACACCTGTGATAAGACATCAGTGACACATGATCTATTTGGATTGTATAGTCCTTTTTGTGTGATATAACAACAGTAATTATACTGTTCTTAGTCTTGTGTCGTGTCGTGTGTGTGTATGCATGTTACTCCCGCTATATTTAGATACACTATAGGATGTTGAGATCAGTAGGGAACCATAATAAGTGTGGCATTTTCCCACCAGAAGGTATTCTCTTCATGCATTTCAGGTAAGAACAAATGGCATGAACTCACAATCGAGTTAATGTAGATGACAATGAGAATGTCACTGCAACAAATTTTGTTTGGTCTTGAACATGAGAACTCTGTGAATTTTAAAATGGTTGCGTCCTTTCTCTTCACTCTGTTACAGATGACGTTGACATTACGGGACTTGCAGAGGAAGGGTTGTACATTCCTGATTACATGTGATTCAGTTGTATCTGTTCCAACCGTTTCGTGTGTACTTGTATTTATCACAATTTATTATATTATTATTTGTGTCACATTTGCAGTAGCAACATAATAGTGGTCCTGAAGAAGGCATTTTAAGAAAAGTTTTCCTTATATGCTGAAACATGTTGACCTTTTTTCAAACAACAGACAGTTATTTGTTATAAACTGTCGTTTGCACTGTTTTTAGTTTGGGCTGTGAGAGATATTAATAAAGGTTGGTTCTCTCATAGGTCAATTTTAACTCACTTATCACCATATCATAATGCACTGCATTTTTTTCCCACACAATTCAATCGCTCACATCTGGTAGTTCAGTTAGGAGTTTAGTTTATCACTGATAATTCTTAAGAAAACATCATCGGGCTCCCCTTTCCCTCTGAAAGGGTTGTAGCCCTTAGTGCCACTAGTGTGACACCAAGAGGAGACCCAGATGATGAAGCATGTCACCATTGGTGAGTGATGGGAATTCGTCCTCTTAAATGGGACTCTTCTTCTTCTTTTTAGCGGCCTTAGTTAAGGAAGTTGGCGCATACCTATTTTTTGTTCTAGATTTCTTAGTGTTCAAACTGCTAGTTTCAGACCCTTGCATATCTTTGTTGTATACGTGTCATGTATTGGGGTAACTTATCCATGTCAGGTCTTTAAAAATTGCCTCCAACCCTATCTAAATTTAAGTGTTTTCCTTTTCCGGTAACCCATGGGAGCCAGATGTTTCCCCACAACCAACTGAACTTTTGCTATCCTTATTTCCGCTACTGCTGCAGGCTATTTCCTTCTGCTCAGGAGTCAGTTGTGGTGTGGGGTCAGTGATGGTGTTGGGTATGACGGCGATGTACCCCGATGCATACAATCCCCATTCATGAGTTATAGTTATATACAAGGAGTCTACATGCAGTGTAGATATGGTATGGAGGATGCAGCCAATTCTTGTTTATCGAATCATTTTTAACTACTGATTGACTTGTCGACTTAGTAAGTAACAATTTTTGGATGGTGACACTTCATTTTTACACTATTAATGTGATTTGTATGTTTTTAGACTCAAATATGATTGCATCCAGATATGTGCTCACCCCAGATTTGAAGTAACAATTACCATAAAATTGCATTGACTATCTTGATGAGTTAACTCTTGTAAATAATATATTGGCTCACAATGGACTTTCTAGGGATATGTGAATCCTGGAGTGTGATGATCAAGGAGGCACTTAACCTGTCTGTGATGACATTTTATTTCATTTGCTTTTCACACTTTATTTGCAGTTTATTTGAGGTTGTACTGGAGTATTGTGATTTTCGATTAATTGCTATGGAGACAGTTGAGTGTTTTGGTTGCCGGCATCTGATGATATACATATGCATGGTTACTTGGTACTGTTTGCCACACTGGACATGGTGTGCAATGATTAGCCCTTTCTGGGAAAAGAACTTGTTAGCTATGCCACATCATGTCCTTGGTGTAACTCAATTTGTAGCATGGTTCAGTTCATTAAGACTGATTATGTGAGTGCTTCACAGAAATGTGTATTCTTTACATGTAATACTATTTCCTGAACGTTTTGGAGATGGTACATGTAAATTGTAATCTATGTTATAATGTAATATAATATATGGTCATCTAGTTCTGATATAGTTGTAATTGCCAAACAAATGTTGGCTAGAATGGAGAAAAAAAAGATGACTTTTTAAATATCAATTGAGACTGGCACTCTGCAAATTAGATGACTGAAGAAGAAGTGTGTTCGAGGGAGTATCACAGAACTGTTTTGGACCCCTTTTTCTCATTGTGGAGTACTCGGCGGCCAATCCTCCCCTCTGGCAGGACAAGGGGCCAGATGTACGAACATTCACTTTTGTGAGTCGCAAATTGCAGCGAATTGCGACTCGCAATTAGCTACTTGCAAAAGTGAATGTACAACAGTGTCTGAGACACTGTTTGCGATTCCCAATGGGGTCGCAAATTGCATGCCTCATTAATATTCATGAGGCAGTCGCAATTTGCGACCCTATTGGGAATTGCTAGCACTCACAGGGATCACTGGGGTCAGCAGACCACTAGGCCTGGGCTAAAATTTTGTTCCGTTCGCGGAAATTGCGATAATTTGACATTTTCGCGTTCTTCGGAAAGCAGGAAAATGTAAAAATTTCTGCATTCCGCAGCTTGGCGATAATTTGTTTCTTGCTCGCGCTGTAAAAAAATACATTTTCTCACGCGCGCGATCGCCTTACCTGTATCCCTGCTTTCGCCGACAAGTTTTCTTGATCCGGTCGCGTTCTCCATGAGATGTTGTATTGTTTTTAGCCATTTGCGCTGTCTCACGACGTCTTTCTTCTCGCGATCATGCACCGCGAGACAACTGAAAACAAGATGGCCGCGCCCGCGAGCAAGCACATGGGTAAGTTGGCGAGCCGCAACCATGCAGAAAATCTCGCGAACATGCGGGAAAAAAACTTCTGCATCTTCGCGATATTTCCGAGTGTTTGCGATAATTTTTAACATTTTCGCGATAATTTGCGAAAGTGGATTTTGCAAATTCCGCCCACCCCTACAGACCACAATGTCTGTGACTGCTTTTTTAATAAGGCAGTTTTTCATAAAAATTTCGCCTGTTTTCCATATAGGAAAACGGGATGCATTTAAAAAAGAATAATGAAACTTTTCAGGTTATTTTTAAGGGCAGGCAGTGGTCCCTGGGACCACTGCCTGCTCTTGAAAAATATTTTTGCTCCCATTCACAAAGAGCGAGTGTTTTGCGACCGCAAATGCGGTTGCAAAACTATCGTACATTGCAGTCAGACTCTGACATTGCAGTCAGGGCCGAATTCCCTTTTGCGACTGCAAACAATTGTCGTACATCTGCCCCTAAGACTGTATGATCATAATATTTATGTGATTACTGGGGTAATGTGTACTTGCATACTCCTTACTATCACCCTCATTATTAACTGCCTCCCTCCCCCCTGCTGACAGGGCTCCTGCATCTACTCCTCTCTTCAGCCCTTACTGCCTCCCCTGTCACCCCACACAACGGCACTCCGTCACTGCCATCTAAGATAGTGTGCAGTGTCTCAGATGCATTTGGGTTTGTCCAGTTACACTTCCTGCATAACACATGTGGAAACGCCTTGAATAGTACATTATTCAAAACTAATTTAACACTCTTGGAAGCTAAGAGTAACACTAGCTTCGGACAACATTTTACATTTATAGGTAGGGGAGCAAAAATTACCATAGATCATGTAATATTGTCAACAAACAGTATTTCTAATTTGGCTAATCTCGTGATTGAATCTAACTCCGTCAGTGACCATAATCCGTTGGTTCACAAGTAATATTGGAGTAAAAGATCATATGGTCCATGCATTAAATTGACTGATATTGAAACTAGTAAGTTTATTAAAAGACTAATCAATGAATCTGTATTTTTAGTGTGCAACTGTTCACCTGTGGGGGTATCCAGGTGCTGAGATCTCCCTGGACTCAGTTGAAAAACCAAGTCTTGAGTCTCTTCCTAAATTCCATGAGAGATGGTGATGCTCGAAGGTGAAGGGGAAGGTAATTCCAGGCTTTGGTGGCAAGGTAGGAGAAGGAACAGCCACCACTGTGGTGTTCGGTGGATGCTGGGAGTGTGTGCAAGGGTGAAGGAGAAGGAGCTCAGGTGTCTTGAATGTTGGTAGAAGTTCAGGCGGTGGCTCATGTATGCTGGTCCTTGTTCATGGAGGGCTGTGTAGGTGTGTGTCCGTACCTTGAATTGACATCTTTTCTGGACAGTGAGCCAGTGGAGGTTCCTGAGGTGGGGGTGATGTGAGTCCACTTGGGGAGGTTGAGGATGAGTTTGGTGCTGATTTCTGAATCATTTGGAATCTCTTCAGGAGTGGTGATTCCAGCATAGAGCGCGTTTCCGTGGTAAAGCCGGCTGGTGACAAGGACTTGAGTGACGGTACTTCTGGTGCTGACGGGGATCCATCTGAAGATCTTTCGAAGCAAGCGGAGGGTGTGGTAGTAGGTGGATGTGAGCATTGATCTGGCGTTTCATGGTGAGTTTGATGTCCTGGCTGATGCTGAGGTTGCAGACATGGTCTGTCGATGAGGGTGTAGGTCCGAGATCGGCAGGCCACTAGGTATCCAGGTATCGTCTTATGGGTAAATGTTTTTCCCAAAGATCAGCACTTCTGTTTTATCCATTTGAGCTTTAGGCAATTGGTCTTCGACAAGTCAGTGACATTCGTCATGGTGTTGCGGAATTTGCTTCTAGTGATGGAGGTGTCTTCCATGAGTGAGAGGGTGAGCTGGGAGTCATCTGCATAGGTTATGATGTTAATACCATGAGTTCTGGCCAGGGGTGTCATGTAGGTGTTAAACAGTGTCGGGCTGAGGAATGAATGTTGAGGGACGCCGCAGATGATGCTCATGGGCGCCAAGATAAAGGGTGGTAGCTGGATTTTCTGGGTGTGTCTGGTGAGGAAGGATGTGATCTATTATGTATGTATGTATGTATGGAGATTTCTAGAGCGCATGGCTGCCCTTGAGCGTCCCAGCGCTAGTAAATGCACCAGAGAGTTCAACCGATTGCGGAGCAGATGATTATGGGAACAGCCATGTCTTTAGTGAATTTCGAAAAGGAAGCAGATTATGTTGGGCCCGGAGGTCAAGCGGAAGGGTATTCCACAGTCTAGACGCATGAAAGGCAAAGCGCCGGCCTCCTGAACGAGCTTTCCTTATCCTGGGAATTTGAACCAGATGGGCGTGCGAGGATCGAAGAGTTCTGGTGGTGGAGTACGGAACCACAAGGTCCTTTAGGATAGACGGAGCCTTTCCCTGGAGGATTTTTGTGGCGTAGGCACAAGGCCTTAAAGTGTACCCTTTGCTCTACGGGCAGCCAATGCAGAGCTCTGATCGCTGGTTTGGCAGAGCAGCGGATCTTAGTATTAGTAAGAATCCGAGCAGCAGCGTTTTGCACTACCTGTAGTCTGGCAATCACTTTTTTTGGTGCCGCGAGGTACAGAGCATTACCATAATCCAATCTGGATAGGCTAAGACCCTGTAAGAGGAGTTTCCTTGACTGGAAAGGGAGCAAGGGGAGGATCTTGCGGGTGGTGCGTAGGAGACCAAGGCATACTCCAGCCGTTTTTCTTGCTTGGGTGCTTAAGGTGAGATTTTGATCAAGCCAGATCCCCAAACTTTTGATTTCAGCTTTGGGGGTTGGAGGCGCGCCCATGCATGGAGGCCACAAGGACTCCGGCCGGAAATAGGATTGGTCGCCTAGCACCATAATCTCCGTTTTGTCACCATTGAGTTTTAGATGTGATGAGTTCATCCAGCTTACTATGTCCCTCAGGCAGGAGTGCAGATCTATATCGGGGTTATCCTGCCGACTGAGGGAGACAACCAGCTGGGTGTCATCCGCGTAGGTCAGAAGTTTAATACCATACAGGATGACAATACCTTCTAATGGCGACATATACACGTTGAAGAGCGTAGGGCTTAAAGATGAGCCCTGAGGTACTCCGCAGCGTATAGGAGTCTCCCTGGAGATGAAGTCACCCTCTGCCACCTGGAAAGATCGGTTGTAGAGAAAGGATTTTAGCCACAACAGGGCCGTGCCCGAGATACCAAGGTCACGGAGTCTCTGGACCAGGATACTGTGGTTGACGGTGTCGAAGGCCGCGCTGAGGTCCAGAAGGATCACTGCCACTGATCCTCCTGCATCAATAATTTTTATAGCCTCTTCGACAACCGCCACCATCGCTATTTCCGTACCCTGGCCCGGGCGGAATCCTGTCTGTGAAGATTTTAGCAATTTGTTAGTTTCCAGGTGATTAGAAAGCTGGCTGTTAATGAACTTTTCAGCTATCTTACTCACGCATGGGAGCAAGGAAATAGGCCTGAAGTTGGCAAAGTTGTTAGGGTCGAGATTGGGCTTTTTGAGTAAGGCCTTGACTATCGCTTTCTTCCAGCTTGGCGGGACCAGACCGCGTTCTATAGATGAGTTTATCAAATTCACCATGGGTGTCAGAATGGTGGGAGCAACTTGTTTAAGGTGTCTGACTGGTGCTGGATCAAGCGGGGACCCGCTTTTGAGGGATTGGAAGATGGGCCGTAGGGTTTCTTCACAAATAGGGAGGAACATATCAAGTTCTATGTTCAAATTCTGAGTCGGCTCTGAATAGGTGGATGAGGGATCATTGGGAGAAAGGGGGGAAGATGTAAGAGGATATTTTGAATTTTTTGGTCAAAAAACGTAGCTAGCTCATTACAGTGGTTATCTGGGAAATTAAATGTAAGAGGTGGCTCTGGAGTTTTTAAAAGTTTTTTCATGATTTGAAACGTTTCTCTAGACGAGCAGGATGCCTTGCTAATTTTATCATTGAAAAAGACTGTTTGCGCCTTTTTGAGGGCTTTTTTGTAGGTAAGAATAGCTCCTTTATATTCCCTTTTGCTGTTGAGATCGAAGTCTTTCCTCCATATTCTTTCTGCTCTCTTGCAGGTTTTTTTAGGAGGCGGATCTTATTAGAAAACCACGGGGAGGTGGGTTTTTTCCTAGGTTTTAGATACGGTTTTTGTGGCAAAACAGTGTCAAGGGAATTTTCAATCCATGACATAAACTGTACGTCCGCAGAATGAGGGTTACTATCAGGCCGTGGCCTGGTGTGTTCTAGTACACGCATCCATTTATCCCGGTCAAGTTTCGGCCAGGGGCGAGAGAGTCTGCCCAGTGTTTGGTTGGGGGAGAGTAGATCTTAATCTGCAGGCTGAAGGGAATAAGTTGGTGATCAGTCCAGGGCACTGGTATAGGTATTCCCACCCTAAGATCAGGGAAATTGCAGAAAATAGGATCAAGCAGGTGTCCCAGATTATGCGTGGGAAGATTATTTAATAGGTGAAATTGATGGGCTGCAAGATCTAAGATCAAGTCGGATGCAGTAGCATCGTTGGTGTTATCAAACTGGACATTGAAGTCCCCTAAAATTAGGAAATTGGGCCGCGTGCTGGCCAGGGCCAAGGAACATTCCAAAAGTGAGTTATGGAACTGACCCATGGCTCCTGGTGGGCGGTAAATAAGAACTCCTGAAAGGGAGTTACAAAGGGAGATTTGAATAGTGAAATGAATGTTTTCACAGTCCATCATTGGGCTCTCGAGAAATCTGCACGAGAAGGAGTCTTTATAGATGACGGCTATTCCCCCTCCCCTGCCCTTCGGACGGTTCAGATGTTGTATGAAAAAACCTTGGGGAAGTGCCTGCACGATATAAGCATCTGAATCGGTGACGATCTCTAGATGATGTTCTTCAATGAATAGATGTATTTCGTGGGCATGTTTGGGGAGTGATCTGCAATTAAGCAGAGCCATATTTATAGTCGTCTGAGGGTGATGCTCGTTTATCGCGGAGGTAAATTTAAATGGACAGTGGGAACAATTAATGCAGTGAAAATCTGGTCCCAGTAAATGAGAACCAGGGTGTATGAGAGGCTGATTAAGATGGTATAGGAATTCTCTGGAGTATGTAAGCCTCGGATTCTCGCCAGTGCCTTGCTCCTGGCTCGGTCTGGCGTGGACGGGCGCAGACGGGCTTACCTCTAGCGCACCTCCGGTGCGCCACCGACGCGCCCGCTGCGCTCGTCCGCTGCGCTGCCGGAAGAGGCACATGATTTATAGTTGCGGATGTAGGAGAAAGAAGGGGCGTGGCCTCAATGCACGCCGAAATGGCGGCAGCGCTCGACTCCTCTGCACAGCCTGACCAGGTGAGCCTAGTGCCCCGGATCACAGTGCCAGGAGGGGAGGGATTGTGAGGGTAAAAACACAGAAAAATACGTGACTCTCAAATTTTGTTAAAAAGGTTTCACAACACACACTCTCCCGGCTTTCCACCTCAGGAGAACTCGCAAGCATCAATCAGCTCTTGTGGTCGGCACCTTAAGTATGTTCGGTAGTGGGCGTGGCCTAAACAGGGGCGTCGCCTCCGAAAAAGGGGCGTGGCCTCAATGCACGCCGAAATGGCGGCAGCGCTCGACTCCTCTGCACAGCCTGACCAGGTGAGCCTAGTGCCCCGGATCACAGTGCCAGGAGGGGAGGGATTGTGAGGGTAAAAGCACAGAAAAATACATGACTCTCAAATTTTGTTAAAAAGGCTTCACAACACACACTCTCCCGGCTTTCCGCCTCAGGAGAACTCGCAAGCAGAGGGCAACTCCCTGGATCCCGATGTTGTGGAGCCTTTTGATGAGGTTGTGGTGGGATAGGGTATCCAACTCAGTAGAGAGTAGAGGATGATCAGGGCCACTTTTTCACCCCTGTCGAGAAGGTCTTGGTGCTGTGTTTAATGTGGAAGCTGGACTGGGAGGCGTGGATTTGGTTGTTTCTTTCCAAGTCTTCTGTGAACTGATAGTTGATCGCCTTCTTGTGGACTTTCGTGGCGATAGAAAGCAGTGAGATTGGGCGGAGCTTATGAGAAGTGGAAGAGTAGAGGACTAGATAAATGATAGGAAAAATGAGCGGGGGAGGGAAATGGCGGATACAGAGCCAAACAAGTGCAGGCTAAGTGGTATGATAGTTTATTGCAACCAGCAGTACAATTACAGTGTTACTAAATTACCCAAAGGAGTCCAAACAATGTTACAAAGTTACCCAAGGGTACCCAAATAAATAATACAATGTTACAGCAGGCAGACAGCAGTGGCTAAGCAAGCTGTGTGAGTACGATGTAACTGACAAGGGTGGAAAGGAACAAGGGTGGGAGAGGGGGAGCTGTCAGCAGCAAGGGGTAGCTGGAATAAGGACCGAGGACTAATAGATAGTAACAAATAGGACTTTGAGTCTTGTTTATCTAAGACTGCGAGTCCCCAGGATTTTCAAATAGCTTTTCGGAACATCACAAACTCTATTAACACCCTACTTTCACTGAGACCTAGGCTTAGCAAGTCGAGCCAGATGGTCTGGTTTACCCAGCCCTGCTCATTAGTATCAGAAAAGCTATGGTTAAATGCATCCCCTAGAGACTGAACTCTGGGCACAATTCTCAGAAAACAGTAAAAGGAGGCATTGTCTGCCAGTAAAAAGGTGTTATAGGAGAAGGCTTGGTCCAAGCTAGAAGATGCTGCTGCAGTGAACAGCTAATTTTATTCTGGCAGACAACCAATTGCCCTTTTCTGAAAGAAAACCCAGTTCCTGATATAGACTTGCATGTACCTATGCAAGTGTGGGTTGACACTTTCTCTAGCATTTTTAGCGTATTGCCTAAATTAGACCATTCAGATAAGGATCCAACTCAAATGTGTCCAATTTATAGCAGAGTCAGCAGAGGACGATGACTCTAGAAAAAGTTATAAGGGCCTTTGAGTAAAGTGTAAGTGGGAAAGCAGCAGGATCAGATGTATTCCCGGTTGATATGTATAAACATCTGCCAGACATATGGGCTCCTATCTTGACTTAAGTTTTGAATGAAGTTGTAAATGTATATATTCCAACAACTTGGGTAGAGTCACTGGTAATTCTGATCTTTAAAAGTGACCCCAAATGTTATTCCCCCATTTCCCTCCTGGACTCCTCCACCAGGTTCCAGGGCAGAATGATCTTGGAAAGATTCAAGCACTGAGTTAAGGCCAATAGAGTGCTCACAGAGTCACAATATGAGTACAGGAGGCTACAGATGAAATGTACCTGTGAGGGCATCTGTAGGTCTATCACTTAACTGGGTTGTAAACCAGTTCTGGAGATGACCTCAATTTACAGAGCCAAATGCGTATCTACAGCCTGTTATGGTAGTGGGTTAAGGGGTCATTCAAAATCTACTACTTTACAAAGACAAGAAAACATCTTCCTTCGATGTTTACTTGCCACAATCTACATCAGCTTATGTAGTACATAGGGAACTAGGAATGCATAATTTGGAAGACCTATTAGCGATGAAACCCGTCCAGCTGTGGTGCTCTATATAGAGTAAAGAGGAGACCAAGGTTACAAAATCAATTATAGTAGACTGGTTAAGAATAGATAATGCGTTGAGAATCCTGTGACTCTTGTACATTTCTAGAGAGATAGCCCAGTTGAATGATCCTTCATCATTAGACAAAACATATAGTAAACATTCTTTTAGGACTTCAGTTGCGAGATACCTTTCTGTGGAACAAAGTGAGGGTTTACATAGGTATCTTTTAACTACATCTTACAGCAAACATGGCAGAAAAATGTCCATGTGATGGACGATTGATTCAAGGCACAATGTACTTTATTTTATTCTTCAGATTAAGAAACTTTGATTTAAGCTAAAAACATTAACAACTACAATGAAGCTTACTTGTATTTATGCCCCTTGGATCACACAAGCACGAGTTTTAGACTAGAGTTGCTAATTTTATATGAAAAGCCATTCCTAGTAGGAAAGTTTTAAATTAAATGTATCAAATGTTTCCTGGGCATCATATGTGATTCCTCGATGGCCCAAATATATCTTTATTGATACCTTGGAATTAGTGCCATTTTACAGGGCAGTGGCCAGGTAGTTCAGCTATATTGTTCCAATTGCATAAAGGTATTAGAAGGATGAAGATGGACTCTGGGATTTTTAAGGCTAGTAGTGATTATTTCTGAAAGTTGTGCGATAGTAGGTCTATACCTTTATTTTTTGTTAACATAGCGGACCCTGGCTAGAGGTTTTTGTTATAAAGAATTTAGGGGCATATTACCAAGGGCCAGTGATAAATATCGCAAAGCGCGCTTGCATATTTATCGCCGGCTATCTCTGGAATATATCGCCCGGTTAGCACATTATCAACAAAGCGCATCGCCGAGGCGATAAAATTCCAGAGATAGCGTGGATATCGCAGTTTTCCATGGTGGAAAACGGCGATATCCTAGATGATAGGGCCTGTGGTCTTAGCCACAGAATCCACCCCCATGTTAAGTAGGCCTTAGTCAGGAATTTAACAGACATTAAATTCCTGCGTTAAGGCATACTTAACGCGATTTAAATAATCGCTACCCTTCCTAGTTAATATCACGAAGCTGCCTTCGCGATATTTTCCCTGGTTGGTTTCACAGCCACGCCTACTTTGCATCTCATTAGCAATGCAAAGTTAGGCGTGCTAGAAACGGGCGCTAAATCAGCAAAACACGCGATAGCATGTCTTTGCTGATTAGGCTATATATTTATCGCCGCTTTTCGACTGAAAACAGCCACAAAAGCGGCGATAATTTTTCCCCGCCGCCTTTTTAATATGCCACTTAGTGATTAACTTCTTTGTTTTCTATTCCCATATCTTGGTGAAATGTATATATTTATTTTCCATTCTCTACCTTTCTAATGGCCTTGGCCATTCCAGTATGACCATTGCGTATTGGAGTCTTATCTTGCAGCCTCCCTCGGCAGCAATTACCTCTAGCCTCAAATCTCTAATCTTGAGGAATTGATGTAATTTAAAACATAAAGGGCATATTTATGAGAGCCTTGCGTCACTTTTGAACTATGTAAAGTGGGACATGTGTTACGCAGGGCACAGAATCAGATTTATGTAGCCACGCAAAGCCATCCGGCATGGCTTTGAGTGGCCTCATAAATCTTGGGTAAGGCGACTGACTTACTCTGCGCTCGGGAGGTATTCCATTCGCGTTGAGGGGGGTGTTTCCACACAACACCCATGGATTTTGACTCTACCCAAGATTGACCAAATCATGTAAACCTGGGGACGTGCCAAATCCTTATGCCTCCCAAGGTGAGTTGTGACTGGGGGAAATATCTTTATTTCTCATTATTTTTTCTTCTTTTATATGCAGCACATATATAAAGAGGAAAAAACTTCTTAGAATTGTTTCAGTGCAGGAAGGTGCTCCTTCCTTGTGAGAGGCTGGCCTGGTATATGATGTCCACTAATGTAAGTGGGCACCCTGCACCAGTCCAGACAACCTTTATGGTGATTTATGAGGTCTTAGACAACCTTAGAAAGCTCTCTAAGTGGTAGCTGTGGAGAGCAGCCTTAAGACTTAGTCAAGAAGGAGTGTAGAGCATTTTGTTTTAGCAGAGTGCAATCTTATAGGTATAGATTAATCGAAAAAGAACCACAAAAGGTATTTATAAAAATATGTATCTATTATATAACACTCCCTAACACATACAAATATCTCCTACCCGGAATACACAGTAGACCCCAGGGGGGACCAAACCATATACTAAGAAAGTGGTATAAGAACCATCACTCGTGTCAAAACAATGTCCAGAGAACGTAGAAGTGATGGGGACCCAAGAACTACCAAAGGTGAGTGACCAGGCACCCCACTTAGAGCGTGTGCAGTGTCGGAACACGACTGCGTTCTCCGTACAAATCAACATGTAAGTTGCGGTTGCAATTTTTAAGAAAAAGGACCCTTCCCAGTGGACCTTGATGAAACTGCATAGCAGACAGAAGGTTGGAGAGCCACCCCACCTGTGGATACCCTAGTACCCACGTTACCTACAACAGGGGAGCCGGGCGCATAGGTGTTAAGATATGTCGGAAACCACTGTCGTACCCAATGGAGGACTTCAGGAAAAAGTGCCGCTGCTGGAGGAGGAGAAAGTGTCCAGTGGAATCCAAAGGTGGACTCTAGTTGAGCGGTACCTGCAAGCAGAGGGGACAGAGTCTTTGTCACACAGGAGTGACCCGGAGACCTGGAAGATGAATGCCCACCAATGTTGGTTGTTGCAGGGGAGTTGACAGTGACCTTGACTCTGCAGCTGTGAGGACCAGGCAATGCGCAGTGCATGAGCTGTCCCATGTCGGATGTCAAATGCTGATCGGTCGTTGTCCGTCGGAAGCACCAACAAGCCTTGGCAACTGCAAACAAAGTGGATGTTGAAGAAGGTGCAATGTCGGGACCAGCAATATCCATGGGACTCACCACAAGCAGGTGAGTCAGGGCAGGCCCTGAGCAATCAGGGGAGCCCAAAATAAACAAAGATGACCCTCAATAGGACCCACAGGCCAGAGGCGCTGGAGTCGCAAGATTAACTCGAGCAGCTCACCAAAAGATGCAAGACCACGGTGTAAGCAATGGGGTGTGGATGAAAATTCTGGTCACTGGAGATGCTCGAGGTTGGGGCTACTTGGAGCCCAAAGATATTGGTGGAAGGAAGCCAACAAGCCTTTTCAACAGCAAGTTGACGCGGTGCACAGGGGTTTGGTTCCTGTGGCTCCCACGAAGGATACTGGTGAGAGTGCAGGCCTCAAAAACTGTGGAGAGCCACCACCTGTGTTGTTGAACCTTTCAGAGTCCGTAGGAGCTCAGGATCAGCAGACTGGTCAGCTTAGTTGCGGTGCCTGCAGATGCAGGGAAGTGACTCCTTCACTTCAATGGAGATTCCTTCAAGTGTCGTGGATGCCCACAGGCCTTGGAAGGTTCCTGTATGGTGCACAGGCACAGACGATGCAGCAGACTGAAAGGGGAACGAAGACCAGCCCAAACGAAGTCCAGCGAAGTCTAGAGTGCCCGGATGGTAGAAGATGAAGTGGTGTCTGGATTGAATTGTGTCCCACGACGAATCTAGGGACCCACCCTCAGGTAAGCCCTTAAGTACCCCAAGGAAAGGGTTGGGGCAATTTAGGGGACACTCCCGAAGGAGGATCTGGACAGTGGGGAGGTTACAACAGCTCCCAGAGCTGGTTTGAACTGGACTATGCAAGGAGGCACCAACCTGGCTCCAAATCACTAAATCCTGTCTGGGAGGTGGTCACACCTCCCTGTGACAGGATACCTATTGTTCTGCATTCTCCCGCTCGAGCTTTGCTCAGTAGCAGGACGGAAGAATCATATCTCTGGTCGGCAGCAGCCATGTTGAGCTCTCCGGGTCGAGAAGACTGTTACCGGGTGCATGGAGAGCTTAACGGAGGGCTCTTCCAGTGCTTGGAATCATACTTCCCACCCCGTTTATGGTGTGGGTTTATGATTCCAACATGCTTGATGCCAAACATAATGTGATTCGTTGCAGCCCATTTCGAGATGGTTAGTGTATAATTACACAGTGCCCCTCTCTATGGTATATGGCTGCTTCACTTACAACCCGGGGAAATAGACTCCGTAGGCTGTAGGGGTGTCCTGCTCTTTCAGGGGCACCCTCACACTTAGAACCGAGCACTCTACCTTCAGGATTGCAAAGGACTGCTATGGGGTGACTTATAGGTTTTAAGTGCAGTGACCATAGATATTGGAAACCTATAACTTTCGTAAGTGGTGCTAGCACCAACTTACACAGGCTGCAATGGCAGGCCTGTAGTTACAGTTTGAATGGTCTCCCATGGGTGGCATAATACATGCTTAAGCCCATGGCGGACCTCTAGGGTACCTATGCCCTGGGTACCTTAGTACCATATACTAGGGACATATAAAGGTACCCCAGTATCCAATCTAGGATGTACCTAAGAACTCAACATAACAATTTAAGGCAGAAGGAAGAGAGACTTGGGTCCTTATTAGCAGGATCCTAGTCAGACTAGTCAAAAACAGCTTAGCACCAGGAAAACAAGTGGGGGTAACCATAAAAGCAGATCTTACTTTCCTACATTTGTGCACAAAAATAGTCCTGCATGCAATGTGGGGCACCCTTGCACCAGGGTGCAAGGGAGCCTGCATTGGTGCTAGGCTGCCAAAATGGTACTAGCTCAGGAAGAAAAGACAGGAATGCACTGTATTGCTTAAATACAGTGCCTTTCTGCCCTTTCAATTTGGCATAGGGCAGCGCAGCAAGCTGGCTTTGTGGGCAGTCCTTCGTCAAAATCCCGTAAATGAAGGCCAGAGTTACGTTTTCATATTTCATAACAGTGTCATCAATCCTTCTAATAAAAGACTCATTTGTTCATGTGAAAAGGCTGTGCAAAATACTAATATATAACTCAGTGTCCATGGACCAATTTTGCTAAATGTGCATATTTATGACTTTTTTAATGGGTTAATTGTTCCCATCTTCCAGGCATCTTCCAGTCTCTAAATTGTGGAACTTGTCCTAATCTTAGCTTCAGCATTCAACATCTAATAACATTGCCTTTATATTTTTTAAATATGGCTACATTTTTCCTGTCACAACAGTTTCCTGCATGTGAGCAAGATGGGAATGAAGACCACAATCCTCTGAATCATATCAATTGGCACATTCCCAGACCTGAAGTTTAAAAATGTTCTTCTTACCTGACATTTGACACATACCTTGTTTTAAAAATACCAATAGGGTCCATAGAACTTTAAATTATGATTAGATTAGCCATCCAATGCAAGGAGGGCATCAACTTAATGTAGGGTTTAGGTATATGCCTAACCATGCCCTTTACTGCTTGCACAAGTCTCTCCAAATAGTTATTACTTCCAAATGTTCTTTTCAATTATTTCTAAACATTGAATGTCTTTCTCCCCAAAAAGTTTTGGTGCCATATTACAGTAGATTTGCGACTTTCAAGTTGTATGTTTCTCTCAACATCTCCCCGGAGGTATGGACAATTCCATATCTAGTCTGGTCAACACACCAGCCACTGCTTTGATGTTGCTGTAATATGAGGTGGCCTTTATAAGTAAGGTTCTGAATAAATATCATATCCGATTACTTATATTTCATTACAATCTCAACCTGCTGTCCATTTCAATCAATCAATCACATAATTTGTAAAGCGCACTACATACCCGGTAGGGTTTCAAGGCGCTGGGGGGGCGGGGGGGGGGGTGCTGTCACTGGTCGAAGAGCCAGGTCTTGAGTTGTCTCCTGAACGTCAGCAGGTCTTCGGTTTGTCGCAGGTCGAGGGGGAGGGTGTTCCAGGTCTTGGTGGCGCGATGGGAGAAGGACCTGCCTCCGGAAGTGGTTCTCTGGATGCGTGGGACCGTGGCCAGGGCGTGGTCAGCGGAGCGGAGATTCCTGTTGGGTACGTAGAAGGAGAGTCGACTGTTGAGATAGGCTGGGCCGGTTTTGTGGAGTGCTTTGTGTGCGTGGATCAGGAGCTTGAAGGAGATTCTTTTGTCGACGGGGAGCCAGTTTAGGTTCCTCAGGTGGGGGGTGATGTGGTCACGGCGCGGGACGTTGAGGATCAGGCGTGCAGAGGCATTCTGGATTCTCTGTAGTCTGCTGATGAGCTTGGACGGGGCTCCGGCGTAGAGGGCGTTTCCGTAGTCGAGTCTGCTGCTCACTAGGGCCTGGGTGACTGTTTTCCTCGTGTTGGTCGGAATCTATCTGTAGATCTTGTGGAGCATGCGGAGGGTGTTGAAACAGGTGGAGGAGACTGCGTTGACTTGTTTGGTCATGGAGAGTTTTGAGTCGAGGATGATTCCCAGGTTGTGTGCGTGGTCGGTGGGGCCGGGGGGGACCCCTGTGACGTGGGCCACCAGGAGTCGTCTCATGCGGAGGGGTTGGAACCGAGGGTGAGGATTTCCGTCTTGTCTGTGTTCAGTTTGAGGTGGCTGTCCTCCATCCAGTCGGTGACGGCCTTCATTCCCTGGTGGAGGTTGGATTTGGCGGTGAGGGGGTCCTTTGTGAGGGAGAGGATCAGCTGAGTGTCGTCGGCATAGGAGATTATGTTGAGGTCATACTGTCGGGCGATGCATGCTAGTGGTGCCATGTAGACGTTGAACAGTGTCGGGCTGAGGGAGGATCCTTGAGAGATGCCACAGATGACCTAGGAGGCCTCGGATCGAAACGGGGGGAGGCGGACTCTCTGCATTCTGCTGGAGAGGAAGGAGGTGGTCCAATCCAGGGCCTTGTTGCGAATCCCTGCATCGTGGAGGCGTGTGCGTAGTGTGTGGTGGCAGACGGTCTTGAAGGCAGCGAAGAGGTCCAGGAGGATGAGGGCCACCGTCTCGCCGTTGTCCAGCAGGATCCTGGTGTCATCTGTGGCGGCGATGAGGGCAGTCTCGGTGCTGTGGTTGCTGCGGAATCCTGATTGGGACGGGTCTAGGATGTTGTTGTCTTCGAGGTGCCGGGTGAGCTGGGTGTTTACTATCTTCTCGATGACCTTAGCTGGGAATGGAAGCAAGGAGATGGGCCGGAAGTTCTTGAGGTCGCTCGGGTCCGCCTTGGGTTTCTTCAGTAGGGCGTTGATCTCTGCGTGCTTCCAGACCTCAGGGAAGGTGGCGGTCTCGAAGGAGAGGTTGATGATTTTGTGCAGGTGGGGAGCGATGGACTTGCTGGCTTTATTGAAGATGTGCTGCGGGAGAGGGTCCGATGGGGATCCGGAGTGGACTGTTCCCATGGTCTTGATTGTGTCCTCGATGCTCACGTTGGCCCAGGTTGTCAGGGTGTCGTGGGTGGTGGGGTGCAGTGGGTTCGGTGCGGTGTGGTCAGTAGGGGTCGTCCGGGGTCTGAAGCTGTCATGGATGTCGGTGATTTTCCAGTGAAAGAAGGTGGCGAGGGAGTCGCACAGGGCGTGCGATAGTGGGATGTCGTTGGCGTTGGAGCTTGGGGTGGAGAGTTCCTTCACGATGGTGAAGAGCTCCTTGCTGTTGTGTGCGTTGTTGTCAAGCCGGTCCGTGAAGAGGTTCTTTTGGCGGTCCTGATGAGGTGGTGGTGGTTGCGGATGGTGTCTTTGTGGGCAGTGCGGCTGTCTGGCGTCTTTTCATTGTGCCATATGTTTTCCAGTTTTCGGCAGGTGCGTTTGGAGTTGAGGAGTTCCGGGGTGAACCAGCTGACTCTACTGCTGGTTTCTGTGTTGGTGGGGTTTTTCAGTAGAGCGACGGTGTTGGTGCAGTCTTTCATCCAGCGTTCGAGGGTGAGTGCCCCTTCATCTGGGTTGGTTGGGGTCGTCGGGGGATTGAGTGCGAGGTTTGTCTGTAGTTGTTCTTCAGTGATTTTGCCCCAGCGGCGGCTGGGGGTCTGTAGGGTGCGGTGGTGTGTGGGTGGTTTTCGGAAGGAGAAGTGGATACAGTGGTGGTCTGTCCAGGTGAGTTCGGAGGCGTGGCTGAAGGTGACATGGGGGCTTGAGGAGAAGATGAAATCTAGCGTGTGGGCGGCGTTGTGGGTCGGCGTCGTGACGAGCTGTTTCAGTCCAAGGTTGGCGAGATTTCGATCAGGGTGGAGGAGTTGTTGTCGTTGTTGTTCTCCAGGTGAAAGTCAGGTCTCCGAGGAGGATGTAGTCGGTGGAGGTTAGTGCATGTGTGCTGATGAGGTCGGCGATGGAGTCGCAGAATTGAGGCCGGGGTCCTGGAGGTCTGTAGACGAGGGTGCCTCTTAAGGTGGTCGTAGGGTTCGTGTGGATCTGGAAGTGCATGTGTTCGGCGGTGCTGAGGGTGTCGTTGGTGTTTGTTGAGATCTTGATGGTGTTTTTGTGGACGATGGCGATTCCTCCTCCGGCCTTGTTGGTGTGGTCTCTGCGGGTGATCTTGTACCCATCTGGGATGGCTATGGCAATGTTAGGCGAGGAGGCTTCGTTCATCCATCCATTTTTATTATCATCTATCCATTTAACTACAGTTCTTACTTGTGTATTTTTGGGAAGTAGGGGGGTCCTATATAAAGTCATAGCTTTGGTTTTAGACACATTGATTATCCTCAGCACATTAGTTTGCAAAAGCGTCCAGCGATCCCTGCTTACCTGCTAGTGTGAAGTACATGATGATCGTTCACTGCATAGAATAAGAACAATATTTCTGCCTGCCCCAGCTTTGGTGGAAAAGACCTGAACCTCATCAGGGTGTCTAGTGTGCCTGCAATAAATATAGAGTACAGACCCCCTTTATGTTCCAAGAGACACTGGAGACTGTCCCATATGGGGTATGAGACTGTTTGATATTGGCAATTGTGGTTGGGCTGTGGGATGGAGCACCTTCCTCTTTTCCCCACATTTAGATGCTTAGTTTTTTGGGTTGGGCGTCAGGTACTCTGCAAGTTACTTTCATGGGTAGTTTTAGGCCCAGTGTGCAGGGGAGCAGAGAGGAGGATAGTTAGAGTTGGGAGTGGGTGGGGGATTCGTTTGATCTAGTTCATTTGGCAGCACTAAATATGATGGCCTTCAAAGGCAAACCTACACCTGACACCACCTATGGATACACAGTGGGATAGAAGTCTCACCTTGATGAGTTGGAACGTCAATGGGCTTGGTGATAGGGTAAAGCGCACCTTAGTCCTCCAATATCTTAAACACCACTCCCGGATGTGTTTTTTCTACAGGAAACGCACCTCATGGGTAACTCCTGCAGGGCGCTAAACAGAGGCTGAAAATTCATTCTGGTTTCAGCTCTGGATCCAGGGGGGTGGGAATCATGAGCAAAAACGCTTTTCCTTTTTATGTACAAACACCACGCACTGATGAGTGGGGCAGGTACGCCGCAGTGAAGGGGCAGTGAGAGGGCACCACCCTCACCTTGATGATGGTATATGTACCACCTGGCCTGCAGACGCAAACCTTTGCTGACCTAGGAACCCAGTTGCTTTCCCTTCCAGAAGGTCTCCTACTGGTGGGAGGTGACTTCAACGCTGTTGTCTCTCGTTCCCTTGACCGTCAGCCCCCTCCCGACGTTGGCCCCTCGTATCGTTGGCTCTCAGATTTTTTGGAGTCCTTTCGCCTATCCGATGCTTGACAGACACTCCATCCTAGCGACATCCAGTACACATTCTTCTTAGGAGCACATCGAAGCTTCTCTCGCATTGACTATCTCATAACTCCTGCGACCCAAGCCACACACATTCGTGAGATCCGACGCCTAGCTCGGGGAATCTCTGATCACTCCCCAATATGGACTCGACTGGTACTGGGAGACACGCGGATGGGTGTGATTGCGCCCATAAATCCCTGGTTTCTCCGTAACCCCTTGGTCTGCAAGGGTCTTTTGCTCGCAATCGAACACTACTTTCAGGAGTACCGTGGCTCGGTCGACTCCCCCCTTACTTCGTAGGCGGCGTTTAAGTCTGTGATAAGGGGACAAGCTCTCTCACTAATTGCTGGAGTTAAAAAAGAAAAACAAAAAGACCTCAAAGCCATAGAGAAAGATATGCTCTCTCTTGAGGATAAACCTGCCGGGTAACTAGACGCAGAAACAATCCACCTTCTACAGCTCAAGAGGGATGAATATAAAAGTCTTGCTCCTGACAGGGCTAAGAGTTGGGGCAGTAAGAGAGATGGGAGGGTATATGAGTGGGGTGATAAGGCTGGGAAGCTCCTGGCCTGGTTGGACAGGAAGGAACAGGCTTACAGGATGGTTCCGGAGCTGTCCGATGAGGAGGGTGGAGTTTACACCGATCCCATTGACATAGTCCACGAATTTACTGCACACTATGACAAAATGTACCAATCTAGTTCGCTCTTCCTTGAAGAGGATTCTATGGGCCTCCTTCGTGATATCTGTTTGCCCACTCTGCTTGTTGTCCGGTTTCTTTTGTCCATTATAGCGCCGGGACGCCCCTTTGCTGGGGCAGCTGTGCGCTCTACAAATCCGGATAACATAACATAACTCTCACTGAGGAAGACACTAAATTCCTTGTTAGCGACATAACCAACGATGAAATAGCCGAGGCAATTAGGAGCTTACGTCCGGGGAAGGCGCTTGGGCCAAATGGCCTGCCCATTGAGCTTTACAAGCTGCCTCCCGAGGGCCTTACCCCGTTTCTCCGATCCATGTTTAAGGAAAGTAGACGTGTGGGTGTCCTTCCTCCGGATCATCCCTTGTCATCATTCCCAAGGAGGGGAAACCCAGAAACAAATGCACCTCCTACAGGCCGATATCCCTCTTGAATGCGGAGCCCAAGATTCTTGCCAAACTCCTGGCCACACGGCTGTCTCGGGTGATAAAACCATTGGATCACCCAGGTCATTCGGGCTTTTTGCCCCACCGTAACACGGCCCTTAGCTTGCGCAGGGTCCAAGGAGTGTTGGGAAGGGCGGCTACTATCAACAAGCCTGCGGTGATATTGTCACTGGACGCCTCCATGGCCTTTGATACCATAGAGTGGCCATACCTGCTAGCTGTCCTTGCCAAACTGGGGTTTGGGCCGCTCTTTATAACATGGATTAGACTTCTCTACTCGAAACCTATGGCTCAGGTGATAGTTAACAATAAGCGATCAGACCCTTTCTGGCTGCATCGTGGGACCAGACAGGGGTGCCTGCTGTCCCCTCTGCTGTTTGGCATCGCCCTAGAGCCACTAGCGGCCTGGATCCGTGCAGACCTGATGATTCGTGGATTGCGGTGGTCAAAAGACTGGGAGGACCGAATCTCACTCTAAGCGGATGATATTCTCCTCTATCTATCCTCCCCCAAAAAATCTTTAATTTGTGTGCTGGATATTTTCACAACATTTGGCAAATATTCGGGCTATTCGATCAATTGGAGCAAGTCGCTTATATATGGACTGGCAGGCGCAGCTCCCTCATTGCCTAGAATTTGCTCGATGCAGACAGTGAAGGATGGTTTCCGCTACCTTGGGATCTTTATCATCCCTGACCCTAAACTCAGATATGAACTGAACCTGGTTCCGCCCCTGCAGTGTCTTAGGAGGGATGTGACCTGTTGGAAGACTTTGCTGCTCTCGCAGTTGGGTAGAGCAGCACTATTTAAAATGATGTTGTTGCCCCGGCTGCTATATGCCTTGCAAAATTATCCAGATCCAGTCCCAGCACGGTATTTCAGAGAAATCGTGGGGCTGCGAAGAGAGCTGCTGTGGGAGGGGAGGCCCAGAATAGCTCTTAACAAATTGGTCCTGAACTGGTATGACGGAGGTATCATCCTCCCTGACATTCGGAAATATTATTGGGCTTCCCCACTCATATAGTTGGACTAACAGAGCCAGTAGGCCTCCTGGAATAGTACAGCTTTCCAAATTTTCCAAAGTGTAGATCGGTTGATAGTGTCAAAGGCGGATGTCAGGTCAATATAAGTCACATATAGCGCTTGTTGCTTCTGCAAAGTATTTTTCTCTGCAAGCAGCTTTAATTTGAAACCCATTCCTGATGCCAAGCTGCATCATAGGTAGTATGATTTCCTTCTCGAATCACTCTGCCAAGTGCTATCGTTCTGTAGTTCTTTGGAACGTTTCTTGGGCCCTTCTAATGTAACGGAATCCTGGTGTTACCAGAACAGGACTCTCTGATTTTTTTATTTTCACTATTGCCTCGTATAGATGAGTCCGAACTTGGGCCCACAATGTAGGGTTTGTCTGTAATACCTCTGTTGACCAGTTATCATGGTCTTAAGCTATCGGATTATTTAGTTTCTTAATCAGTACTTTAACTACTTTAGAGGATGGAATTAGATCCTCTTGAGAGATAAAACCTTTGTCTTTGTCTGCATCACACAGACTCAGAGCCCCCCCAAACCCCACACCACCCCCCGTCCCAGGGTTCATTCCTCTTACACAATGCAGATATATATTCAACCCATATTTCTACCTCAGTGGAGCAAGTGATGATCTTTTTAGTAGCTTATAGGGTTTTTCCTATCAGGTTCCAAAAGATTTAAATATTTTTTTCCTTAGGGCTACAATAACTGATGTCCATCTCTTTCCCCTTTTGTACCACCTTATTTGCTCAGTTCTTTCTAGTATGTCTTTCTTCCTAGCTTTTTGGTATGCGTGGTTGACTCACTTTATCTTACACTTTTTTGGTCCTGAAGAAAGCCACCGCACCTCTACGGAGGGCACAGTGGCTAAAACATGTTGACCAGTTAGAGTCTATGACAGGTTGAATTCTCCTGTCATAGACCACACATTCTTAATCCTGAACCCTGAATGTCCTATTAAAGCTTGACCTGACATACCAGGTAGTGAATTTTAGCATCACTTTCGCCTTCTTCTTGTACTCCCTCCACGCCCGGCTCATCTGAAGGTTTTAGAATACCTCTTGACCACATCATAAGACATCCCTGAGCTCCTCCCTCTCAGTGAGGGGGTTGTAGCCCCCACTGCGACTAGGTTCTCAGTGCGAGGAGGTTACCCGATGATGAGCACGCCACCTAAGGGTGGGTGTGGGAAACCATCCTTTAAAAAGGATCACCCCGCACTCCTTTTTCACTCTTGACGCAGTGATTTTATTTTGTATTGCCATGGGGGTTTTAATGCCAAGTCAACATGGCAATTTAAAATGGCATTCCAGCTGCAATGGCAGACGTGGGACATGTTTTAAGTTTCTACTTAAGTAGTTGTCATTATTTACTTCATAATATATACAAATGTATATTAAATAATTAGTGGATTTTATTTACTTTATATTACATGAATCTATGTATATTAATATTTAACATTTACAGCATTAAATTGTATATATATCTTACAAAAACTGTATTTTATAGATGTTTTTGAAAGATATTAGTTTCCATGATACATTTTATACAATAGTCTTGTAATTTCCATTATAAGTATAAGAACTCGATATTGTGGTAAACCACATTTTTGACACAGTATTTTCATCAACTCTATTGTTCACCACAATATTGTGTCATTAAACCCAATAAAAATGAGAGTACGGTGGAGACCGGGACAATATCTCATTTCTGTAATGCAGCCCTAGTTGAATTTGGTATCAAATAAATAAACTTAAACAGTCACTGTACGCTTTGTAAGATAGCAACTATCTACATCTATCAAGGAAGGACTGATGTGAGTGGAGGAATTTATTGATTGGGCATACAAGTGGGTGAGAGCGTGATGACTCTGGTCAAGAAACTTGTAGGAACTATGTCATCGCAAATATAATTGTAAAATAATGTGAGTGTGTTGGTGGTACCAGGAACCTCCATTTCATTGGTAAAGTGATAGCATAAAAAGTCATTCATGAGTAATTGTAAACCTCAGAACTGCCAGTCATTCCCACTGCACTTTGTGCCAGTAGATAAGGAGTTGGATCATAAAGTATTTTTGTATGGTGCTATTTCAAGCCCTTGGTGGTAAGTTAAGGCAGTGCTTGATCCAAACACCTTTTAGAGCTGCATTATGAAAACACGTTTCTGGAGATGTAACTGCGTGACAAGAATGTTTATTCACATTTGTTGTGTAAGGCTGCATTATGGAAAGGTGGCACTGTTCCTCTCTGCACTGCGGCGCACTTTTAAATTGGTGTTGCTTTGTGCTGCTCTGTTTTTTAGCTGTATTACAGCAATGCTATTCTGTTGTGTTATACTGTGGTTGTTGTGCAACATTCTGTTTTAATTATTTTGTTGTGATGTGCTATTTTATGTTTCTTTTGTGTATGTTTTTGTGTTATGTTCAGTTGTTTACTCTAGATAAGTCAACAAACGCTGCTATATTTTGTTCAAAGGCAGCCTGTGGCAACAACCTTTTACCACTGATTAAGGTGGTAAAATAGGGCTGTTCCAGTTCTTCAAGTACTTAAGACACCAGTCATCCCAAAACCGTTGAAGAGTATTATCTTAGAACTCTTAGTGCTCCCTTCATGTGACATGCCTCATAGTGCTCATTTTATGTGATAAGCTCAGGAATCGATAAAAGGAAGAAACTGTATCTTGGGAAAGATACAGTAGACGGTGTGGAATTTAGGATGGGAAAAGGAGATTCAAGAACTACTTATCAGTAGCAAGCACTAGATTTACTTTCCTTATGATATAACAAAGATCAATCCATGTTCCCTTGCGCACCATGTGTCATCACAGAGCTGTGGGCCCGATTCACAATAAAGGTTTACGCGTGGTGCAGAAATTTACACTTCCACTTGAACATCATTTTACACTGTATTATAATGAAATTCATAGACATTCACAACATTACTAATAAATCTGCACCAAGTTCAGGTTTATAACCTAATTACTGGCAATTCCATATGGCAAATTTCCATTTCCCCAATGCATAATTGTATACAATGTAGAGTTAGGCTCAGTTGAACGTCAGCCCGATGTGCAAATAAAAATCTTTCCTTTTTACTCAAAGGGAAAAAAAATTCTCTTTGGAGAAGCATTTGCCCACACCAGTTTGGGCTGTGATCTATTCTCCTTGCCATTCTGGTTGATGAGTTAATTCAGCCCTTTTCTTGAGTAAATCTCTGACAATTTCCACGGTGGGAAGCTGTCAACAAGGAATGGTCAGAAGCTCACAAGTATGTGTGCATTTACAAACCATACAGACAAACCACATACTGTCCCACCCTTTCCCACCCTTTGTGCGGGGTTTACCACTTCATTACTCTACACCCTTGGCTAGCGGCCAGGGCCTGCGCCCAACTCCACATGGGCACGCACAGTTGACTATGTCATGTAGCAATATAAACTGTGTCATTTTTAGTAAGGCTGACCTACTAGCTTCGTCAAAGGCTCAAAATAACAAACTATAAAGTGGCAAAGCATATTGGCTCTATCAAGGGATAAGCACACCAACATATATAAAGCAGACCTATTGGCTTTCTCAAATAGTCACCAATATTTTTTTTACAGGGGTCCCAGTCATGCAATCCACAACATGGCATCTTTTGGGGGCCGCTGGAAGAGCCTCTGCACATCAAAATCTATAATCCTGGCAAATTTTGTGAAAATCTAGCTGGGTGTTTGGCTGCTATGCATGTGTACATTGTCTATGGGAAATTCATTGCAGGGAACAATGTGTTTTTTGCGTGCACCACATCTTCAACCTCAGAAACCAGAGTATCGGCCAGGAACTCACCACCCTACTCAATACCTCTATCACCACTGCACCAGTTCCTGACGCCTGGAGACATGCTGAAGTGAGACCACTACTGAAAAAAACCTCTACCGACCCCAGCAAACAGAAAAACTACTGCCCAATCTCCATGCTCCCATTCCCAGCGAAGGTACTGGAAAAGATCATCAACAATCAACTCATGACACACCTGGAGCATAAACACCTGCTTGACACCGCCCAATCCGGCATCCACAGCAATCACAGCAACAAAGCCGCCCTGATCACAGCCATTGATGACATCTGAACCCTCCTCGACTGAAAAAGAACAGCAGCTTTGATCCTCCAAGATCTCTCGGCAGCCTTCGACACTGTTTCCCACCACCGCTGATCGAAACACTCCACCGCATCGACATCCAAGGGGACACGCTCAGATGGATCACCTCCTTCCTCTCCTGAAGAACCCATGGGATCCACCTCCTACCTTTCACCTCTTTACCCAATGAGATCTTTTGGGGCTCATCCCTCATCCCCACACTCTTCAAAGCATATATGATCCCACAGGCCAACATAGTCAGATTCCGTGGTCTCAACATAATTTCCTACTCAGACGACACCCAATGCATCCTCTAACTTACTGACTACCCGACCACCACCAGAAGCAACTTCCAAAGAGATGTGTGACAGATGTCACCGACTGGATGAAGAACAACTGCCTGCAGCTGAAAATAGGCAAGATGGAAGTCCTGATCTTTAGCAACAGCAGCAACACATGAAATGATCCCTGGTTGCCATCCAGGACCTGCACCCACTCCCTCCAACCACACCAGAATCCTCAGAACCATCATTGACAACAAGATCACTATGAAATAACAGATCCACACCGTCTCCTCTACCTGCTTCCTCACTCTGCTCATACTACTTAAGATCTTCAAGTGGCTACCCCTACACACGATACACATCATGACATAAGCCTTCATCACCAGCCGGCTGGACGATGGCAATGCCCTCTACATAGGAATCTCTGCACACCTCCTACAGAGACAACAGAACATACAGATTGTCGCAGCCAGGCTCATCCTCAGCATTTCCCAGCCTTCCCCGAACAACCCACATCACACCCCACCTCAGGAAACTCCACTGGCTCCCCGTATAGAAGAGATGCCAATTCAAGCTGCTGACCCACACATACAAGGCTCTACACAACAAAGGACCCACCTACATTAACCACCCCCTAAACTTCCATCAACAATCGAGAAGACTACGCTCTGCCTCCCTTTCACTTGCCCATACTCCCCACACCTACTGAAGCTGAAGTGGCGGGTGCTCCTTCTCCCACATCGCAGCAAAGACCTGGAACAACATCCTGATGCACCTCAGGATTGTCACTTAACTTAGGTAACTCTGAATGGCCCTCAAGACCTGGATGTTCAAATAAGCCTCCGGGCCTGAATGTGCCTCAATACACTAGCAGGTGATTAGCTGTGCTTTATAAATCCTGATTGATTGATTGATGAGTGGCTGTATGGGTGAGTGAGTGAGTGGGTTTTTTACTAGCTGTGTGGGTGTGTGAGTAGTTGTATGGGTGTGTGAGGGGGTGTCTGAGTGGTTGTATGGGTACATGAGTGGATGTATGATTGGGATGTGAGTGGGTGTGTGAGCTGCAGTATGGGTGTGAGTGGCTGCATGTGTTTATACGTGGGTGTGTGAATATCTCTGTGGGTGAGTGTCGGTGTGAGTAGCTGTATGGGTGTGTTATTGAGTGCATGAGTGATTTTGTGGGTGTGTGAGTGGGTGTGTGAGTAGCTGCATGGGTGCAGGTGGCTATATGGGTATATAAGTGGGTGTGTGAGTATCTGTGTGGGTGAGTGAGTGGCTGTGTGAGTTGCTGTATGGGTGTGTGAATGAGTGTGTAAGTGGCTGTATTGGTGAGTGAGTGGCTGTGTGCATGGGTGTATGAGTGACTGGGTAAGTGATTGGCTGTTTGAGTGGGTGTTTGGCTAAGTGAGTTGGTGTGGGAGTGTTCATATGTAATGGGCTGTGTGGGTGTGTGAGTGCGTGTGTAAATGGTTGTATGGGTGAATGAGTGTCTCTGTTTTGAAGTTATATGAGCGAGTAAGTGGGTGTGTGAGTGGCTGTATTGGTGAATAACTGGGTGTGTCAGTAGCTGTATAGGCGAGTGTGTGTAGCTGTGTGAGTATCTGTATGGATGAGTGGCTGGTTGTATGATCAGTCTCTAAGAGTGAGTGAGTGGATGGGTGAGCGACTATGGATAAATGAGTGGGTATATAAGTACTTGTATGGGTCTGTGAGTGGTTGTGTCAGTGTGTGAGTGGGTGTTTTTTGAGAGGTGGTATGGGGGAGCAAGTGGGTGTATGAGTGGTTCTGTGAATGATGTCATCAGTGATGTCATTTGAGATGTCACTGACCATGTCATGAGTGATGTAATATGTGAGGTCATAAGCAGTGCATTGCTGGGGAATAAATTATAATTAGCTCAGGTAACTATAATTGCTCAATGTCACTGGTTTTGTATGAGTGAAATCTGAGCCAAACTATTACGTCCCTGTAACCTTTGTTTTTTTCAGTGAATTTCCAAGGGTTTTTAATTATATTTCCTAACTAGAACATCCCTGTAACCTTTGGCTTTTTTCAGTGAATTTCTATGGTTTTTAAAATCTATTTCCTAACTATACCGTCCTTGTCATCTTTTTTTTTAGCGAAATTGTAAAGTTTTTAAATTTTATTTCCTAACTGTAACCACTAACCTTTGACACTGAGGGCCCTATTGCGATGTTGAGAAGATCGCCACTGACAGACCGTTGGTGGTAGTCCGTCCGACATCTGATGCTGCGGTCCCACAGCCACATAATGATGTGGTGGTCGGAGTGCTACGAGCGGAGGAAATGACCTATGTCTCCGACAAGCTCAAGGAGCCTGTCAAGCGTCGGTCGGAGCGTAAACCCTAAAAAGGGGGCAATCACTACAATGGGGGCGATGTCCGTTTTACCTATGTCTTTACATGGCGGTCCAAACGCCATATTAAGGCAGAAGGAATGGGACTTTGGGGCTCCTAGCACGGCCCTATCCCACGTGGACCTCTGCTATAGGGCCAGGGGGGCACATTTGGTACTCCCTCAAACATCCATGTACCGTGTTTCAGGCACTGCATGGTGCCTGCCACATGGTGCATGGATGTTTAAAAACATGCCTATTTTATTTGTGGGTTGTGATGGGGCACTTTTCCAGACCACAGTGCTAGCCACAATTGAAAAAGGATGTTATAAGGAGGGTGGAGACGCTGACTACATGTCGAGCGGTCTCAACTCCGATACTATGGCGACCGACATCGTATTGAGGGCCTGAGTGTGTGAGTGAGTGCATGAGCTTCTCAGTGGGTGTATGAGTGTTTGAGTAGACTTATAGGTAGGTGTGAGAGAGTATTAGTGGGGCTGTAAGTGGCTATATGAATGTCTGGGTGGGACTGTAAGTGGATGTTATTCAACCTGAGCTTTGGTCGCGGTCTGAGACTCCCCCATATTATCGGAGAACAGTTCTGGGACGTTAGGGAATGTAGCACAGCAGATTGTCAGGAATTAAGAGAGTCCTCTGAAAAAAAAACTCAAAGAATTTCCAGGTACTGGAACAACCCTTGCTCCATGATCTCTGAAGTATCTGAATAGCCAGCAGCTGGCTTTGTAATCTAATGCATTCTAAAGGTATTCAAGATGGTGGCAAGATTTGTGTGCCTCTCTTGAGATCTCACTTCAATGTCTTCCCCAAAGATCTTACTGCTGACCAGGTTGCAGAAGAGCCAAAGGTGGTAGTGTGTGTACTAGAAGAAGAATGGAGTGGTGACCAAAAAACAGGGCAATTAAGGATATATCTGGTTGTGTTATTGTTCACTAATGCACTGAAGTGCAAAGCACAGCAAAAGTCCCAGTGAAATGGGCTTTTACCCATTGACGTGTGTCATACTAAGTACACAGCAGGAACAATTAGCAAATTAACTCTGCATCAGCTTTCAACAGTGCAAACAGTAAAATGAAAACAATGCAAAAATGCCACCATTATACAAGCAGTAAAAAGAAAACATTGCAACAAGGGAAGAGTCCCATTACTGGCAGTTGTCAGCTGGCATGACATCCTTAACCATTAAATGCAACTGTCCAATCTGAACAACCTTCGTTTACCCAGCTTCCCCAGAGTCAATATTCTGCCTTCTAGGACAGCCCGAGAGGTGCTCGCTACTCCGTAGATACCTTCATCAGTAGTAAAAAACTTACTGTGTGTAAAATATGTGATTATTGGAAAACCCACCTCTGGCTGTGTTGTTACAATTACTAGCCAATTTGCTTTGAAATCTACAGAATTTCATTCATTACCTCTCTCATGCTTGTCCTTGATGCACTGTGCATTTCAAATACCAGTATCCCCCACCTTATTACTGATCATGTCTCTATAAACCTGTGTCCCCTCACAGACAAATATGCCTTTTTTGTTGAGTCCTAACCCTCCTGCAAACCAATTGGTGAGCAACCTTTTGTACAAGTTGAACTGTACTGTTTATAGCACCAGTGATGTGATAGCAAGAGATGATGAAGCTGGGTTTAATCCAATTTATTTAGTAATGAGAAGCGGCCCCTGGAAGCTCCCTGAGTTCATCTGCAACCGATGCCTGAATGCCAGTCTAGATCTTCCAGGCATCGCGTTTCCTCATCACCTGGTAACAGTTTCCAGGGACACACATGATGATTACTTACCAGGATACAACCTGATCATTACAATGTAAAATATAGCACATCACCCTTTTTATAATAAGGAAAACATAACTTACACGAACAAATAATTTCTAACTCTAAAAAATATGTATATATGCGCCTATATGACAAATAACGGTATGTACTGAAACATTAGACATAATCTTTATGCCACACAGGTTTTCATCTTAACCTCTCACTCACTCTACTGTTACCTTCACCATGGTCCTCATTATTGTGGTTCACCCTCCTTCTCAGCCATTTGCATTCCTCCATCTTGGAACACTTCACTGCTCTCATGGCATTCCACCATTTACCATCTGACAACAATAAGGAATTACCCTTTGCTTCCATTACTCTCGTGGTTTCAGAGTATTTGGAAAACCCTTTCTTAACCGTCTTGCCTGCTGTCATGTTTACCAACATACCTTCAGAAAATTTCTTGTCCATCCTTTGTTTGTACTGTGACTGATAATATCCCACTTTTCCATGGAAAACATTCTTTTTTAATTGCTTCCTCACATTTCTTCCCATCCGTGCAGGAACGGTTACAGTACAAGGCACTCTTCCCTTCAACAAGCAGAGAGGCATCCCACACGTCACAGTATGAGGAGTTGTCCTATAGTTCCACAACATTTCCTTTATCTGCTTTCTCCAACAAATGTTACTAGAAATGGCTAATTGTACACTTTCTCCCAACACTTACTAAAGCTCTCAATAAAACTATTACCCCTAGGGTGCTAAACAGGAGTTCTGGTTTGTTTGATTCCATGTTTCTTGAAAAAGCATTAAATTCTTCAGATACAAAGTGTGGACCATTAACGGTCAATATCTCTGCTAGACAACCTTCCCTGCAAAAAATATCCTCACAAAATGCAATAACATTCGAGGTTTTCACCTCATGCATGAAAGCTACTGCCGGCAATTTTGAGTAATAGTCCATCAACACAACGGCAAATTTCTCATTCGATCCCAAACACTCAAAGGGACCATAAATATCCATGGTAAGCTTTTCCCAAGCTCTCTTATGCCATTCTACAGGAGAAATTGTAGTCTCTTGTAAGAGATGTGATGTGTCACTGCATATGCATTCAACGCAATCTGTCACATATCTCTCTATCAGCCTGTCCATTCCTGGCCACCAGAAATCCATCCTTATCTTTCTCTTCATCGCTGACATTCCCCCATGCCCTTCGTTCATCATCACAATCAATCTACTACGTAGGGCCACCGGTACTACTAACTTGTCACACCTTCTCACTATGCCATTCATTACTAATAACTCTTCCCACACATGTTTGTAAGGAGCTAAATCTTCATTATGCTTCCCTCCACCAACTTTGCTTACCTTTTCCATCACCTTAACTAACACTGGAGCAGCTATAACTGCCTCTTTCCATTCCCTTTCCTCTAAAGGGTGACACACATCTGACACCTAAGCAACCATCCACTCATCATCCTTCTCATATGGTCCATCTTCAAGAGGTAGCCTAGACATGCAATCTGCCTTTATGTTTCTAATTCCCGGAACATACTCTACAGAAAATTTGTATTCTTGTTAGGAGTGTAAGGACCTTGCAATACGTGGCCTGACCCTTCCTGAACCGGTTGCTGAAAATAAATCCACCAAAGTTTTGTGATCAAACTATGGTTTGGAATTCAAACTGAGTGCCCCATACAAAAATTCAGAAATGTTGTACACCCCCCCACCATTACGCCAGAGCTTCTTTTTCTATGACAGAGTAAGATTTCTCTGCTCCTTTTAAAGCCCTAAATCGAATGTCACTACTCTTTCCCTAAGGTGATCCCTTTCAATCAATCAATCAATCAATCAATCAATCATTCCAATTGTAGAGCGCACTACTCACCCGTGAGGGTCTCAAGGTGCTAGTGGGTGGGTGCTGCTACTGCTCGTACAGTCAGGTCTTGAGAAGTCTCCTGAAGGTCAGCAGGTCCTGGGTCTGTCGCAGGCAGATGGGGAAGGTGTTCCATGTCTTGGCGGCGAGATAGGAGAATTATCTGCCGCCGCCGGTCGCTTGTCGGGTGCAGGGGATGGTCGCGAGGGTGAGGTCAGCGGAGCGAAGCTGACGGTTCGGGGTGTAGAAGGTGAGTTTTTCGCTGAGGTACGCTGGTCCGGTGTTGTGGAGTGCTTTGTGAGCGTGGGTGAGGAGCATGAAGGTGATGCTCTTGTTGACGGGGAGCCAGTGCAGGTCTCTCAGGCGGGATGTGATGTGGCTGTGGCGGAGGATGTTGAGGATGAAGCGTGTAGCAGCGTTCTGTATGCGTTGTAGTTATTTCTGGAGTTTGGCCGAGGTTCCTGCGTAGAGGGCGTTGCCGTAGTCCAGTCTGCTGCTGACGAGGGCCTGGGTGAACTTTGCATTAATACAGCACCTAAGCCTTATCCGCTAGCATCAGCAACAACAATAGTTTTGTGATCTGGGTCAAATGGCTATCTCTTTCTTTATAGCGTCAAAAGCATTTTGTCATTCTTCTGTCCAAACATATGTAGCACCCTTGTTCATTATGTTCACAATACGTGTACCTTTTCTGCAAGATGATGTACGAATTTTGCGTAATATTCTGCCAGCCCAAGCAATGACATAAGTTGGTCCTTATCATGAGGAGTAGGAGCCATCTCAATTGCTTCCACCAAATTATTTTTCCGCTTAACCCCACTAAATGTTAAAGTATGTCCCAAGTATTCAACCTCCTTTTGACAAAATTGACATTTCTCTAATCCAATTGTAACACCCGCATTCTCCAATTTTGTCAAAACTTATCTTAGCACTATGTTATGTTGAGACCTATCTTTGGCCCACACTAAGACATTGTCTTGGAATACTAAGACATTCTTCATGCCCCACAGTATGGTTCGTATCACTCTTTGGAACACAGAGTGATACTGATGCCAAACCAAATGACATACGCTTGAATTAAAATGCCCCCTCGGGTGTGATAAATGAGTTTAAGTGCTTTGATTTTACATGCAATTTCACCTGATGGTAAACATTAGACAAATCTAATGTAGTAAAATACCTACCACCAGACACTCCTACCAACATTTCATTTATGTGAGGCAGGGGTTGGCATCTACCCATATGCACTTATTTAGGTCTCTCATGTCCACACACATGCGGATATTACCGTTATGTTTAATGGCAATCACAATGGAACTAAGCTATTCAGAAACCTCAATCAGATAAATTACATCACTGTCATATGATCTTTTTAAGTGACTCTTGAGTGCATCTCTCATAGTCAAAGGAACATTCCGTACCTTGTGCACTATAGGTTTATCATCGTGCTTGAGAATAATTTTGTGTTCGAATTTTTCAGTTGACCCAAATCACCTTTAAATAATTTAGGAAATTGGCCAACCCACTCGCAATCATGCTGTGATAATAACACTTGTTGAGGGTGATTTGGATCTAAAATCATACCCAAAGCATGTTGCTCTTTCCAACCTAAAAGTGACTTTCCTTTCTGGACAACAGATATCTTAGCCATAGCATGTCTGTCTTGGAATATCAAATCAGCGCTGACATAACCCATTATGGATAATTTGCCCATGTTAAAGCCCCTGATTCAACGTCAGCCTTTCCTGTGTGTATTTGTCAATGATAGTGAAAGGTGAACAAGAATCCTCCCAAAACTGTACCTTCTCACCATTTAGCATAACGTCACATTTCGTTAGAGAGTAATTTCCCTCTGTCACTTCAGAAATCATACATGGTTGATTTGGACATTCAGCGATCATCAACACTTCAATTTCGTCTTCATCTGTGGAGTCAGGTTCCCTAAAACTAGAACTCATACTCTTATTTCCCACTACATTTATGAAATTTCTCCCTTTTTTTATACTCATTCATTTAGCATACTCTTGTAAAATGGCCTGATTTGTTGCATTTAAAACATTTACTCTTCCAGGCATTACATCAGTTACATCATCACCTGGTAACAGTTTCCAGGAACACATGCTGATTACTTACTAGGATATAACCTGGTCATTACAATGTAAAATAGAACAGTGTCTATGTGAAAATGACAACAAACAAAGACAAGGATGTTCTGGCTGTCTCATGTGAAACCACTGATTGGACTGATAACGTTGAATCTAGTAATAATGTGTTAAAATCTATTTTTGGTGTACCTGACCAAGGACCAGATGTACGAACATTTTTGCATGTGCAAACGGGTTTGCGAACCTGTTTGCGCATGCAAAAATTGCATGGGGTATGTACAAACCCTATTTTGCGACTCGCAAAATAGGGTTTTGTAACTCGCTATTAGGAAGGAGCGTTCCCTTCCTAATAGCGAGCGCAACACTATGTACAAATGTTTTGCGACTGCAATTGTGGTCGCAAAACTCTCCCACATTACCACCCTCCGCAAAAGGGTGGTAATGGGGTCGCAAAAGGGAAGGAGTCCCCATGCACCCCTTCCCTTTTGCAAACGCAGGGGAAAATATTTTTTAAGGGCTGGCCGTGGTCCCAGGGACCACTGCCTGCCCTTAAAAAATGAAACAAAAACGTTTCATTTTTTGTTTTTTTAAATGCAACCCATTTTCCTTTAAAGATAACGGTCTGCATTTTAAAAAAAACTGCTGCATTTAAAAGCAGTCCCAGACATGGTGGTCTGCTGAGCCCAGCAGGCCACCATACCTGGGAGGGCCTGCCATTCCCATCGGGGTGGCAAATTGCGAGAGGCTCATTAATATTCATGAGCCTCTCTATTTGCGACCCCAGTGGGAATCGCTAACAGTGAGAAAAACACTGATGTACATAGTAAATTGGGCCTCGCAAATTGCGACTCGCTAAAGAGACACAATTTGCGTGGCGCAATTTAGTTGGTAGTACATTTGGCCCCAAATGCCTTCCACTTTATTGTATGACCATGCAAAAAGTGCTGTATATGTAGTCAGCGACACCAGTGAAAGTGAAGGTAAATACAATGAAGAGAGTGCTTGTATTTTTCAATACCTGTTATGCCCCAAAGCAGAATTGGGAATCAGCTCGTGTGAGAAGTTGGCCTGGTATATGATGCTCACTAGTTAAAGTGATCACCCTGTACCATGCCAAGCAACCCTTATGGTGTGGTTGTAAGTCAACCTTTTCGGACTAGCTGCCCTAGTGGTAGCGTAGGCTAAGCAGTCTTTGAGGCTAAACTCGTGAAGCGTGTTAAGCCAGCTGTTTTACCAAATGCAACCCCCTTTTATACCAATGAAAGGACACCACACAGATATATATTCAAAATATATATGTATTTATTTCTCAAAGTAACCCCTAGTCTCTTTATGAGCACAGGAGCACAAATCGTCAAACAAGATTACAGTAGAATACACAGAAGTTGCACTTTATATGGATAGGCCCTGGTGGCCGCTCAAACCATATACTAAAATAGTGGTATAAGTACCACGAACAGAAAAGGGAAAAGGCCTAGGGCCTCTAGAATCGCTGGGCCTACAAGGAGCTAACGTCAGTTAGTGACCAGGAGGTCCACGGGTGGCGTGTGCAGAGCAAATAGTCACACGCGTGCTCCCATAGGTTTCAATGGGTGCGTAAAAAGTACAAAGTTACTGCAAAGAGGATCTTCCGGATGGACTAGGAACTCAAGATTTGGAACACAGGCACTAGAGATGTAATACTACACTTGGGCACAGGTGTGCCAGCTTTACCTCACCCACAGGAAGCGGGTGCATAGGCCTCGAAGTGCGTCGGGTTTCTTCTATCTGTTCCGTGGAGCCTGAAGACAAAGATGCTGCAGGCGGTCGGTCCGGGAGAGATGCAGTGGATCCAAGAGTGGATCGGAGATGTTGAAGACCTGTAAGCAGAGGGGACAGTGTTCACAGTCACTAGCCAGTGACCGGCGTGGCACCAGGTGGGTACCAGGCAATGTCGGGTGCAAACAGGAAGAAAGGTGTAGCTTGTCTCTGCAGCCACGTGGTCCCTGGAGGTCGACGACGTCCAGGAGTCGGTTCACGAGCTGTCCCACGCAGGCTCTCGCTGTCGGCGGTGTCGGCGACTTGATCGAAGCAAACAAGCCTTGGCAAAAGCAATTGTTGTAGGAGATGAAATAAGCTGATGGTTCTGACCAGCAAGGTCAGAAGGACTGCTCCTTTGGAGGGGAGCAAGGGCCAGTCTGGAGCAACCAGACCAGCGGTGTATTTTGTAGAGTTCGTCGCCAAGATGGCTACTAGCCAGCGGGCCAGCAACCGGTTAGGCGCGTCAAGTGGCAAAATGCAGAAGGGCCCCACGCAGATCGTGGAGATGCTGGAGGGCTCACCTTTGGTGCAGATGCTGCTCGGGTGTTGGGCTTCTCAGATCCCAAAGCACAACTTGGAGGGAGCCTCGGTTGTTGCACTTGTCAGCTTGTCGTAGTCGTTCCAAGATGGCTGGCTCCACGTGTCTCGGTGCCTCCATGGGTCTCTTCTTTTCAGGGACTGTGGATCGGGCGGTGAGAGGTCTGGAGGTCCAGGTCTTGTAAGTCTCTGGGCTCGGGCTCCGGCGGGAGGCGGCGGCAAAGCAGACGTTGATTCGCTGGATGGTGCTTGCGTTAGCAAGGTGGTCACTCCCTGACCACAGGGGAGATTTGCTTCAGTCCTCTGTGCAGCAGAGCGTCGAAGTTCCCGTCTTCTTCTTAGTGTTAAGTTGATTCCAGGATGTCTGAAGTCTTAGGACACAGCTCCTACCTTTAAGCGGATTCTAGGGGCCGGACTACCTGCTAGGTCCCTCCCTATGGGTGGGACCAGGAAGGGGGGTGGTTACACCCCCAATCCTTTGTCCAGCTCGCCCCAGGCCCGGGACTGGTGTGCCCCAGGACCGGTTTGAACTGGCATATGCACCGAGGCTCCTTGTGAGCCACAGGCATGTCTGGTTTCTTTCAAGCCCTACCTGACCAATACACAAAATCCTGTCTGGGGTGGTGCACGCACCTCCCCTGGCAGGAAACCCTTTGTCCACACCTCCCAAGCTGGAAGGACTCCCAGCAGCAGGAGGGCAGACTTGTGTCTGTGGTGGCAGCATCCATTTTGTGGAGCTGAGGCTATGTCTGATTTTACCCGGGTTTCAGGTACTGTACATGTCGTGTCCCTCTAGAAGGGTGGAATGCTAACCCCGTCGCCAGAATTGGCGAGGGGTTAGTATTCCAATTCGTATGACACCTTACTCGACATGTTTTGATAAAGCCAAACCAAAGATAGCATTTAACCGCGAGGTTCATAATGCACTTAAGAGTATATGGTATGACAATATCTGGAAACAGTAGAAGGAAGTTGTTCCGGCCACTGCAGACAGGCTCAGCTCATGCCAGAGCACCATCTCACATGGAACCAAGCACTCTGCCTTCAGGATTGTTAAGGCCTGCCATAGGAGTGACTTATAGGTTACCAGGTGTCCCATTTAAGGTTAGGTATAGGTATACTACACCTAAGTAAGAGGTGATTACACCAACTTACCCCAGCTGAGTGATCAGCCAGTTGTGTCAGATTGTTAGGCCAAGCCTGAGGTAGCATAATACATGCTTCAGCCCCTGGCAGGCCTTGGGTACACCAATGCCCTGGGTACCTAGTGTACACTGGTACAGGGGCTGACAGGGTGATCCACTTCCAATTGGTTATGCACCTAGGGTGCATAGTTTTAATTTAGTAGAGAGAACAGCAGGCTGGGGGTCTGATTGGCAGGCCCACAGCCTCAATATGTCAAAAAACCAGTGAAGCAAAAAGCAAAAATTTGGGGTGACCATAGGATAGCAGACCCTACTCTCCTACACAACCCCCCCCCAAACGCTGGGACATTAAACTAGCCTTGACCAGTCTCGTCTTCATGTCCTAAGTGGAAGTACCTGGAGAGACCATCTGCATTACCATGGTCAGTACCTGGCCGGTGCTCCACTGTAAAGTCCATCCCCTGTAGGGAAATGGACCACCTAAGCAGTTTGGGGTTTTCACCCTTCATCTGATTTAGCCACAAGAGGGGCTTATGGTCGGTCTGAATCTTGAAGTGAGTGCCAAACAAGTATGGCCTCAGCTTCTTCAGGGCCCACACCACAGCAAAGGCCTCCCTCTCAATAGCTGACCAATTCTTCTCTCTGGGGGTCAACCTTCTGCTAATAAAAGCAATGGGTTGGTCTTGACCATCTACATTAAGTTGTGACAGCACAGCTCCCACACCCAACTCAGAAGCATCTGTTTGGACAATAAACTCTTTGGAGTAGTCAGGACTTTTCAGGATAGGTGCAGAGCACATGGCCTCCTTCAGGTCATCAAATGCCTTTTGACAGCTTACTGTCCACTGAACCTTTTTGGGCATCTTCTTGGATGTCAGATCATTAAGAGGAGTCACAATGGACCCATAGTTCTTAACAAACTTCCTGTAGTACCCAGTCAAGCCCAAGAAAGCTCGAACTTGAGTCTGGGTGGTTGGAGGGGACCAGTCCTTGATGGATTGTATCTTACTCTCCAGTGGTTGAACTTGGCCTCCACCTACAAGGTGGCCCAAATATACAACCTTACTCTGCCCTATCTGGCACTTAGTAGCCTTGATAGTGAGGCCTGCCCTTTGCAGAGCCTCAAGAGCCTTCTTCAGGTGGATCAGGTGATCCTCCCAGGTGGAGCTAAAGACAGCAATGTCATCAAGATATGCTGCGCAAAAGTCATCCAACCCAGTAAGGACTTGGTTCACCAGCCTTTGGAAGGTGGCAGGTGCATTCTTCAGACCAAAGGGCATCACCACAAACTGGTAGTGCCCACCTGGGGTTGAGAATGCTGTTTTGGCCTTAGACTCCTCAGCTAATCTGATTTGCCAATAGCCAGCTGTTAAGTCAAATGTGCTCAAAAACTTTGCAGAAGCTAGTTTGTCTATGAGCTCATCTGCCCTTGGAATAGGGTGTGCATCTGTCCTGGTGACAGCATTGAGACCCCTGTAGTCCACACAGAACCTCATCTCTCTCTTGCCATCTTTGGTGTGAGGTTTGGGGACCAGAACCACTGGGCTAGCCCAGGGGCTCTCTGAGGGTTCAATGACACCTAATTCCAGCATTTTATGTACCTCAGCCTTTATACAGTCCCTGACGTGGTCAGGTTGTCTGTAAAGCTTGTTCTTTACAGGCAGACTGTCACCAGTGTCCACCACATGGGTACACCAGTCAGTTTGACTAGGTATCAAGGAAAACATATGTGAAAATGATTGTAGAACCTGTCTACATTCAGTCTGCTGATGGGCAGTGAGGTTGCCTCCAAGGGTCACTCCATCAACTGAGCCATCTTCAGGGTTCTGAGACAACAGGTCTGGGAGAGGGTCACTCTCTTCCTCCTGTCCCTCATCTGTAGCCATGAGCAAGCCCATGTCTGCCCTGTCAACATATGCTTTAAGCCTGTTAACATGGAGTACCCTGTGGGGACTCCTGGGAGTTCCTAGGTCGACCAAGTAGGTGACCTCTCCCTTCTTTTCCAGGATTGTATGGGGTCCAGACCATTTGTCTTGGAGTGCTGCTGGGGCCACTGGCTCCAACACCCATACCTTCTGTCCTGGCTGAAACTCAACCAAGACAGCCTTTTGGTCATGCCAAGCTTTCTGTAAGGCCTGGCTTGCCTCAAGGTTTTTGGATGCCTTCTCCATATACTCAGCCATCCTGGAGCGGAGACCAAGTATATAGTCCACTATGTCTAGCTTAGGCTTTTTGAGAGGTAACTCCCATCCTTCCTTCACCAAACACAGTGGGCCTCTCACAGGGTGCCCAAACAACAATTCAAAGGGGCTGTAGCCAACTCCTTTTTGTGGGACCTCTCTGTAAGCAAACAGAAGGCAGGGTAGAAGGATGTCCCATCTTCGCCTGAGCTTTTCAGGTAATCCTTTGATCATACCCTTTAGGGTCTTGTTGAATCTCTCAACAAGCCCATTGCATTGTGGGTGATAAGGGGTGGTGAACTTGTAGTTGACACCACATTCCTTCCATATAGCTGTCAAGTATCCTGACATAAAGTTGGTTCCTCTGTCAGATACTACCTCCTTAGGAAACCCCACTCTGGAGAATACTCCCAGCAGGGCCCTGGCCACAACAGGAGCTGTAGTGGTCCTAAGGGGAATTGCCTCTGGATACCTGGTGGCATGATCCACTACCACCAGTATAAATCTGTGCCCAGATGCAGTGGGAGGATCCATGGGACCCACTATGTCTATTCCCACTCTTTCAAAGGGGACCCCCACCACAGGTAGTGGTATTAGGGGGGCCTTTGTTGTGCCACCTGATTTGCCACTGGCTTGGCAGGTAACACAGGAGCGACAAAACTCCTTTGTATCTTCATTCATATGAGGCCAGTGAAAGTGAGGGACAAGCCTGTCCCAAGTCTTATTCTGGCCTAAGTGTCCTGCTAAAGGAATATCATGGGCCAAGGTAAGAAGGAAGCCCCTAAATTGCAGAGGTATAACCAACCTCCTGGTAGCACCAGGCTTGGGGTCTCTAGCCTCTGAATAAAGGAGCCCTTCATCCCAAAACACTTTATGGGTACCTTGAGCATTCCCAGCAGCCTCAGCAGCAGCCAGCTGTCTGAGGGGTTCAAGAGAGGGACAGGATAACTGAGCCTGCCTCAAGTCAGCCCTTGAAGGTCCCCCTGTCCCCAGAAACTCAACCTGATCAGGTTCAAGCTCTTCAGGGACAGTTCCTTCAGGGTCCTCTAGATCAGCTTCCTGGGAAGGCTGATCATCACTCTGAGGCAGGGGGGAAGGCACAGCCTTGACCCTCCTGTTCTTCTTCTTGGTAGGTGCTTGGTCCATTGTTCCAGGATCCAAGACCTGAGGTTCAGTGAGGCACTTTTTGGCCTGTGACCTGGTCACAGCAAGGACATGTGATGATATACCTAACATCTCTGCATGAGTCCTGTACTCCACTTCTGACCATAGAGAACTCTCTAGGTCATTGCCCAACAAACATTCTACTGGGAGGTCTGCACTAACCACAACCCTTTTGAGGCCAGTTACCCCTCCCCATGAGAAGTTAACAACTGCCACACTATGTGAAGTAGTGGCATTGCTGGCATTGGTCACCAGGTAGTTCTCACCTGGTATGTACTGTCCAGGGTCCACAAAGCCTGGTGTCACCATAGTGACACTGGCACATGTGTCCCTGTAGGCTTGAGCCACTTTGTCATTAATTAAAGGAGTCTGTCTGTACTTGCCCAGGTTACTGGGGCTCACAGTCAGGGACAAGTCAATGTCCCCATCGCAGATCAAGACTGCCTGTGTCAGGGTTCTGTCTAAGTCAGAATCTCCTTCAGTTCCCATAGTGATTCCCACTACACCCTTTGTCTGGGGACCAACACTGCTAACAGTAGTACTGGGAGCAGGTGCCTTAGGGGCAACAGTGTTGGGGGCTCCACCCTTTTTGCAATCACTAGTCCAGTGAGTTGTATTTTTGCAATGATTGCACCAGGGTTTCTTTTGACCTTCTTTCTTCTTTTTGGACTGTTGTTGGGACCCACCCTCCTTAGCAGTAGTTTGGGGCCCTGTTGAAGACTTCTGGTCTTTAGGTTTCTGATCTCCACCCTTTTGGTCTGTTTTCTTCTGATCACCCCCTTGGCCCTGGTTCTGGTTCTTTTGCTTAACCCTGGTTCTGACCCATTTGTCTGCCTTCTTTCCCAATTCTTGGGGAGAGGTCAGATCAGAGTCAACCAAGTGTTGATGCAGTTGCTGGTTTTGACAGTTATTTAAAATCTGTTCTCTCATCATCAAATTATACAATCCTGTAAAATCAGATACCTTACTTCCCAGCAACCAACCCTCCAAAGCCTTAGTGGCACATTCAACATATTCAGACCAGTCCTGAGTCTGTGTCTTTTGGGTGTCTCTGAACATTAACCTGTACTGTTCAGTGGTTAAGCCTAACCCATCTACCAGAACACTCTTCAGGACTCTGTAATTTCTGACATCCTCTTCTCTAACAGTGAGGAGTCTGTCTCTGCCTCTTCCTTCAAAGGAGAGCCAGAGGATTGCTGCCCACTGGTCTTCAGGAAACTGCTGTACTTTGCAGGCTCTCTCAAGAGCAGTTATCCATTTGTGGATGTCATCCCCACTTTTGTAGGGGGGCACAACCTTAGACAGGTTCCTATTATCAAAGACCCTATCTTTGTCCTTAGGGACAATGCTGCCACCAGTGGGTATAGACCCACTCTCTCTAGGTTGCCTAGCCTTGTTCAGTTTTTCTTCCATCAGGGCTACTTCTAGCTCCTGCTTCCTGATCCTCAGCTGGGCTTCCTGCATTCTGGCCTCATGTTCCCTCCTCTGAGGGGTGGTCATCCTTTTCCTGGAGTGACCTTGAGAGCCTCTAGAGCCATGGGAAGCATTGGAGTCACCTGAGCGATTCCTTTGCCTCCCAAGCCCTGGGTTAAGTCCACTGGGGAGATCCAATGGGGTAAACCCACTGTCAATCCCCAATAGCCTTAGTTTAGCTGGGCCAAGTATAACACTTGGCACTGGGCTAGTTCTCCCTTCATCATCACTACTTTCTGTATCCTCACCACTTTCCTCCCCTGTAGTATGATTCTCATCTAAGGGATGGCTATTGGAACTGGGTACCTCTGTAGCATCTTCAGAAGGGGGGCCTCCTGTTCCTGACCCTAAGGGGGCTAACTGGGAAGCTTTCTTGAGTTCTCTCTGATTCTCATCATTTTGCAAGAGTTCTCTGAGCTCAGCAGAGGTAGGGTTCTTGGGCTGTTTAAGGCCTCTAAGAGTTGCCAAATGCCTGAGCTCATTCTGATTAAGGGTAGCAAAGCTGGATGGTGCCCTCTGGGGGTCACTCTCAACAGAGATGGGTACAGTGGACCCCTCTGCCCCGGCCATTGCTCTTAAGTGTGGGTGGATGTGTTGCAATCTACCTACACTTGTGTTTACCTACTAAACCTATCTAGTAGTTGTAGTCAGGGTGTGCTACTCCCTTTGCTCTACAACAACTAAGTTCAGTAGAACTTATGTATATCTAATCTTGTTTTATATGTACCTACAGGTACCTATGTGATCTTTCAATTGGTAACCAAGAGATTACAATGGTAAAACACAGCAAGCTCAAATCCAACCGCTGCTCACCAATGTGAGAAGTTGGCCTGGTATATGATGCTCACTAGTTAAAGTGATCACCCTGTACCATGCCAAGCAACCCTTATGGTGTGGTTGTAAGTCAACCTTTTCGGACTAGCTGCCCTAGTGGTAGCGTAGGCTAAGCAGTCTTTGAGGCTAAACTCGTGAAGCGTGTTAAGCCAGCTGTTTTACCAAATGCAACCCCCTTTTATACCAATGAAAGGACACCACACAGATATATATTCAAAATATATATGTATTTATTTCTCAAAGTAACCCCTAGTCTCTTTATGAGCACAGGAGCACAAATCGTCAAACAAGATTACAGTAGAATACACAGAAGTTGCACTTTATATGGATAGGCCCTGGTGGCCGCTCAAACCATATACTAAAATAGTGGTATAAGTACCACGAACAGAAAAGGGAAAATGCTTAGGGCCTCTAGAATCGCTGGGCCTACAAGGAGCTAACGTCAGTTAGTGACCAGGAGGTCCACGGGTGGCGTGTGCAGAGCAAATAGTCACACGCGTGCTCCCATAGGTTTCAATGGGTGCGTAAAAAGTACAAAGTTACTGCAAAGAGGATCTTCCGGATGGACTAGGAACTCAAGATTTGGAACACAGGCACTAGAGATGTAATACTACACTTGGGCACAGGTGTGCCAGCTTTACCTCACCCACAGGAAGCGGGTGCATAGGCCTCGAAGTGCGTCGGGTTTCTTCTATCTGTTCCGTGGAGCCTGAAGACAAAGATGCTGCAGGCGGTCGGTCCGGGAGAGATGCAGTGGATCCTAGAGTGGATCGGAGATGTTGAAGACCTGTAAGCAGAGGGGACAGTGTTCACAGTCACTAGCCAGTGACCGGCGTGGCACCAGGTGGGTACCAGGCAATGTCGGGTGCAAACAGGAAGAAAGGTGTAGCTTGTCTCTGCAGCCACGTGGTCCCTGGAGGTCGACGATGTCCAGGAGTCGGTTCACGAGCTGTCCCACTCAGGCTCTCGCTGTCGGCGGTGTCGGCGACTTGATCGAAGCAAACAAGCCTTGGCAAAAGCAATTGTTGTAGGAGATGAAATAAGCTGATGGTTCTGACCAGCAAGGTCAGAAGGACTGCTCCTTTGGAGGGGAGCAAGGGCCAGTCGGGAGCAACCAGACCAGTGGTGTATTTCGTAGAGTTCGTCGCCAAGATGGCTACTAGCCAGCGGGCCAGCAACCGGTTAGGCGCGTCGAGTGGCAAAATGCAGAAGGGCCCCACGCAGATCGTGGAGATGCTGGAGGGCTCACCTTTGGTGCAGATGCTGCTCGGGTGTTGGGCTTCTCAGATCCCAAAGCACAACTTGGAGGGAGCCTCGGTTGTTGCACTTGTCAGCTTGTCGTAGTCGTTCCAAGATGGCTGGCTCCATCGGTGCCTCCACGGGTCTCCTCTTTTCAGGGACTGTGGATCGGGCGGTGAGAGGTCTGGAGGTCCAGGTCTTGTCAGTCTCTGGGCTCGGGCTCCGGCGGGAGGCGGTGGCAAAGCAGACGTTGATTCGCTGGATGGTGCTTGCGTTAGCAAGGTGGTCACTCCCTGACCACAGGGGAGATTTGCTTCAGTCCTCTGTGCAGCAGAGCGTCGAAGTTCCCGTCTTCTTCTTAGTGTTAAGTTGATTCCAGGATGTCTGAAGTCTTAGGACACAGCTCCTACCTTTAAGCGGATTCTAGGGGCCGGACTACCTGCTAGGTCCCTCCCTATGGGTGGGACCAGGAAGGGGGGTGGTTACACCCCCAATCCTTTGTCCAGCTCGCCCCAGGCCCGGGACTGGTGTGCCCCAGGACCGGTTTGAACTGGCATATGCACTGAGGCTCCTTGTGAGCCACAGGCATGTCTGGTTTCTTTCAAGCCCTACCTGACCAATACACAAAATCCTGTCTGGGGTGGTGCACGCACCTCCCCTGGCAGGAAACCCTTTGTCCACACCTCCCAAGCTGGAAGGACTCCCAGCAGCAGGAGGGCAGACTTGTGTCTGTGGTGGCAGCATCCATTTTGTGGAGCTGAGGCTATGTCTGATTTTACCCGGGTTTCAGGTACTGTACATGTCGTGTCCCTCTAGAAGGGTGGAATGCTAACCCCGTCGCCAGAATTGGTGAGGGGTTAGTATTCCAATCCGTATGACACCTTACTCGACATGTTTTGATAAAGCCAAACCAAAGATAGCATTTAACCGCGAGGTTCATAATGCACTTAAGAGTATATGGTATGACGATATCTGGAAACAGTAGAAGGAAGTTGTTCCGGCCACTGCAGACAGGCTCAGCTCATGCCAGAGCACCATCTCACATGGAACCAAGCACTCTGCCTTCAGGATTGTTAAGGCCTGCCATAGGAGTGACTTATAGGTTACCAGGTGTCCCATTTAAGGTTAGGTATAGGTATACTACACCTAAGTAAGAGGTGATTACACCAACTTACCCCAGCTGAGTGATCAGCCAGTTGTGTCAGATTGTTAGGCCAAGCCTGAGGTGGCATAATACATGCTTCAGCCCCTGGCAGGCCTTGGGTACACCAATGCCCTGGGTACCTAGTGTACACTGGTACAGGGGCTGACAGGGTGATCCACTTCCAATTGGTTATGCACCTAGGGTGCATAGTTTTAATTTAGTAGAGAGAACAGCAGGCTGGGGGTCTGATTGGCAGGCCCACAGCCTCAATATGTCAAAAAACCAGTGAAGCAAAAAGCAAAAATTTGGGGTGACCATAGGATAGCAGACCCTACTCTCCTACAGCTCGGTTATTAATACTTTTCTCCAGGACATGGTCCTAGTGGCTACTGTAAGTGTGTGTCATACCTCTAGTCTGCTGATAAGAAACTCTGGTAAAGACACATACAGTTTTGTACTAGACCTGTAATTCGTTTATGCATTTGTGATACCTAGTTTCCATGTTGTTCATAATACCACATCATATTGTTTTGCATTATAGACACTGTCAAATAGTTTGCAGATTAGAGTTCAGTCATTTGTTATATCTCCATGCTTCTAGATGTTTAGTTCTTGTTTGTATTTTCAATCTTTGGGGCCAATTAAAGTGGTGTTGACTGAGTCACCATCAATCGTCTTTCAAGCTCTCAAGAAAGATCTGAACATACTAACCTTTCTTGGACGATTTTCTTTAGTTTCATATGTGAATGATTTATTGGTCGCATCTGACTCCTTGGACCAATGGAAGACTGGCGTCCTGCACTTCCTTACTCAACTAGCTAAGTAAGCCACAAAGCTTTTAGAGAGCAGTTACAAATGTGTCTTCTCCGTGTTTACTATCTAGGTCATGACATCACTGGGGGGAGAGGTATCTGTCTATTGACTGAACTGTAGCCATCCGTAAATTACCCACACCAGTCACTGTCTCTACGGCGCACACTAGTTGGGAATGGTGGGCAACTGCAAACTGTGGATACTTGGAAAAGCAACTATTGTTAAATAGCTCCAAGGCTATGTAAAGAAAAATACCCGAGAGCATTTGCATTGGAAGAAGGAGGCAGAACAAGCCTTTGAGCAGAGCCACTGGAATTTTACGGCAGTGGAGGACCACGTTATGTGGCACGTTGGCTAAATTATGTGGCAAGAAATGCCAAATTATGGGGCATAATGCAGCACATTTTATGATAGTATTATTTTCAGGTCTCGCCTGATCCAGCGCATGCGCTGGTCTGGCGAGACTTTTTGTGAGGGCTCAAAAAAATGCTACCATGGCCAGCCTAGAGCTACAGTGCCTGTGCGCGGGCGTGCACTTAGGAGCAGAGGGTGGCATACCTCGTCATGCTCATTGAGCGCCCGCGATCACTTTCACTTAAGCCGGCGATCACTTTTGCGGCTCCCCTTTGATGTTCTCATTCAAAGAACATCAAACATCAAAGAACATGTTGTGTTAATGCTTTGCTGCGCCCGTTTGACTTACAATGTGCTTTCTCTTTCCATAAACTCGATGTTTGTGTTCCTTTATTTTGAGATGCTTTTAGTATTATTCTATTGTGACATAAAGAACATTAAGGAAATGTTACTGTGAAACTGGACAACGTTCACAGTGTTTATTTCTGATCGCAGCTGCTGCATCATGTCCGTTGCACCATTCCGGGAGTCCTTTCGTTGGCGCTTTCATGAGGACATGATGAGGAAGCTGGAAACTTTTGGCTCATTCTCTTTAAAAGCACAGCATGATGGCGACTGGTTAATCGATTAGACCTATGTAGCGCTTTAGATCTCAAAGCGTTATGGTGGGTGCAGCAGTTACAGCTCATGAAATATAGGGTGCAAGGAGGGGGCAGGTTTGAATGCAAGTTGGCTGCAATTGAACTCTTAAGATGATGTGCTGTGTGTATCCATTATCAGCACTCAGTCTTCACTAAGTGATCTTGTTTGTTTTGTTGTTGTGTTAATGCTTTGCTGCGCCCGTTTGACTTACAACGTGCTTTCTCTTTCCACAAACTCGATGTTTGTGTTCCTTTATTTTAAGATGTTTTTAGTATTACTGTCACGCACACAACCACACACATAACCACAACCACACACACAACCACACACACAACCACAACCACACGCACAACCACACAACCACACACACACACACAACCACAACAACACACACACAACCACAACCACACACACAACCACACACACATATACACACAAACACACACACACACAACCACACCCATACACACACACCACACCCACAACAACCACACAACCACACACATAACCACACACACACAACCACACACACACATACAACCACACAACCACACCCACAACCACACCCACAACTACACAACCACACACACAACCACACACAACCACACACACAACCACACACACAACCACACACAACACACACAAACACACACAAACACACAACCACACACACACAACCACACACAACCACAACCACACACACACAACCACACACACACAACCACACCCACAACTACACACACACAACCACACCCACAACCACACCCACACAACCACACACACACACAACCCCAACCACACACACAACCACACACACAACCACAACCACACACACAACCACACACGCAACCACACACACACAACCAAACACACAACCACAACCACACATACAACCACACATACAACCACACACACACACACAAAACCACACACACACACAACCACACACACACAACCACAACCACACACAACCACACACACAACCACACACACACAACCACACACACAACCACACACACACAACCACACACACAACCACACACACAGCCACCCCCACAACCACACCCACAACCACACCCACAACCACACCCACACACACAACCATACACACACAACCACACACACACAACCACACACACACACAACCACAAAACCACACACACAACCGCACACACACAACCACACACACACAACCACACACACGACCACACCAAGCATTGGCATAGCCAATAGGTCTCGCCTTTGGGACCTTATAAGTGTTTAGCCAGGCAACAGTTGATGTGGTTGCACCAAGGATATTGTGCTGCATAACTAAATATTTAGAAGGTCCCAAAAGCGAGACCTATTGGCTATCCCAATGCTTGTTTAATTTGTTAGTCATGCTAACCCTGCAACGGCCAAAGTTTCACCTCAAATGTGTTGACTTTGGAGGGATTCAATTGACTATTTTCAGGGAGAAGAAAGCCCAGTAGATACCATAAATTGTAAATTGTATAAAAAAAGGAATGGGGACAGATGCCAGTTTCACAGACATGGGCCCAGTAGTCTTTTGTTGCCCTCAATCATCCCTCCCAGGGTGGCACAGTAGAGTGCAGGATTTTCTTTTTTTCAAAAATAAGTTGGGGTAAGCCCGTCCTGGCATCTGGCCTCACCGCTTCCTGTAAAGTCAGCCACAATCTTTCTGTCTCCTGGAGCTATCTTGACAACCTGTCCTAAATCTGCCCTTCCAGGGTTGAGGGGGCAGGAGCTCATTAGATAACAGGAATGTTCTTTTATTAAAAAAAATAGGGTGGACAGGTTCAACCTGGCATGACGCTATAGCCCTACCGCTAATAGTGTACAAAGTCTCTTGAACCTCCCAGATAAAAATTCTGGGGTTTACCTTCAATCTGTTCTCTCTCGAGGATAAGATAGCCTATTAAATACCAGGCACTGTCCAATTTAAAAAGAAGAATAGGGTGGAGTGGCTCACCCAGGCACTGGGCAGTAACTTCACTCATAGAGGCCCTAACAGTTTTTTTGCCTACCCCAGGAACAGATTGGAGATTTATCCAGAGTAAAAATCCCACCACACATTTCAATAAGAAGAAAACAAAATTAAGTGGATGCCGACCTGTCCTGGCATTAGGCTGAACCTCCCACACATAAAGCAAACTTTGCACCCTTCCCTTCCCCCGGAGCATACTAGAGGATCTAACACCAATCTGCCCCCGAACAGAGGCAGAAAGCCCATTGGATAGAGGGATAATGGCTAACTCATACTCGCATTTGGCCGTACCCCTAAAGCCAGCAAGCGTTCGTCCCCCCCACCTGATGTGAGGGTGGAGGAGTTAGTCCTAATTTCATCCCCAAGGGGTGGGGGGGACAGAGAGCCTGCTGGATGCCAGGGACATTTTGAGAAGAATAATGTGGTACGGGCAGGCCTGTCCTGGTATCTGGCCACATCTTATCTCTCAAGCCTCAAGTCTTCCTGCTCCCTGGGCCTAAAAGTAGGACATTTGGTTTATTTGTGCGTAGTTTTGAAATAATGGGCTGACAAAAAGAGGGTTAACCCCTCCATTCTGCCTCTCTGTGGCGGCAGAAACACTGCCTGCTCCCAAGGGCAGGGGTGCAATGCAGTATAAGGAAAGACAAACCACACTTTTTTCCATTATCGTCTGGTGGGACCAGATAGGTGATAAACACACCAATATGCCAACCCAGGGGTCCCCACTGCAGCTCCAGACAGTATTTCTTCCCCTAGGGAGAGGCAGAATGGGGAGTTTAACCCTGCTCTGCAAGGCCGCATGTCACAAATACAGCAAAATACATTTTGATTTACTCTCACTTGCATTGTGAATGGCTGTACTTTTCAAGTTCTTGGTCAGCTGGCAATCAGAGAACTCCAACAACCCTGGCCACATGAATGTCATGGGTTGCCAAATGCTACATTTCTTATATTTATGAGACAGAAATCTTGGGAACGTCCAGCCAATGGCCAAAGTCTTACCACCCCCTATTTCCACAATTATACCAATTGAAACATTGCCTCCCATGTGTGGGTGAACGTAATGCATGTCATTTTAACCGGGTGCAGACCTCATTCACACCACCTTTAAATGGTCCAGGTTTTGACCACACCTGTTGTGGGCAAAAGGCACTGCCACACAAGTGAGTACACTTTTCATCTGGAGATGTTTGGAAATACTGGGTGGTAGCAATTTTGAGGATCCGTACAGATTCTGGCACTGTTCCTTACAGGAATGTGAGAAAAATCCATAATTATTAAGGCAACATCTTGATATTTCCTTGTTGCATTTATAGGCCTTGTTGCAGGTGATAGGCCCAGCCACACCATTATGGTACCAATTGTATCAAGAGAACTGTGCAAATGCTGTGTGGTATGAATTTGAAGATCCCTTGACAAAATTTCACTCAGAATTGTGAGGAAAATCAGTGATTTTAACAAATGTTTGACATTTGTAGGGTATTTTGGATAATAAAACGTATATGGATTCCATTTATCTTGAGTTTTATATAGCGCTGGCTAGACCCGTAGGTATCAGAGCGCTTTACATAAGGAACAGGGAGTTCCAAGCTACACATTTTACATAGGTTACACAATGAGGATAACAACAGCGGTACAATAAATTACACAAAAATTACACATTAAAAACAGTGGATAGGGAAATGAGAATACACGAGGATGGCAAAACGAAGACGCTGGGTGAGGCAACAAAAAGCAGTGGGATAGCAGTAAAAGTGGCAGATAGTAGGAGACAAGAACAATCTAAGGGGCAGGGGAAGGACGGGGGGTATAGAGAAAAAAAAAGGGAAAGGAAGGCAGATAAAGACAAGAAAGTGACAGTGTGACAAAACGAGAGAGGGAGAGGAAGGCATATAAGGACAGGAAAGTGAGAGTGTAATGAAGCGAGAGAGCGAAACAGAGATAGTAATGAGTTTGACAGCGAGGAGTAGGTCAGAGGCACAGGGGTGACCATAAAAAGGTAGCCCGGCTGGGACAGAGGAAGAGCTCAGAGATCGCTAAGATGGCGGTTCAGGAAAAAGGGAGTAAACGAAGCAAGTCATAAAATGGCGGGGAGCACAAGGGTCCAAGTCCGAAAGCCAAAGGGAGAAATAAAATTTCCCAAAACAACAGGAGCAAATCCATCAGAGGGCTACCAGAGGGGGAAACGAGCCAGCGAGTCAGGAGGGAGGAAGGCAGTCGGCACCAAAGTCACAGCCACATCATCCATGAGCAAAGGCTCGGGGCAGCGGGGGCAGCGGTGTCCAATTCGGAGACCAGGGGTGCCAAGGAAGCTGTCCGCAGAACGGGAGGCAGCCAAGTCTAGAAACAAAGTCCAAGGAAGCAGGAGTGGGTGTCTCTCCAGCACGGTGGTAGAAAGAAGGACTCAAGAATAGCCACGGAGAGCGGTGTAGACTTCAAAACCACCGCTATGACTCAATTCGGCCCCAAAGTCTAGCGAGGAGGTGAAGCAGCAACGAAGCCAGAAGAATCGGAGGGGGCGCTTCTCCGATACGGTTCAGTAACGAAGGGCTCAGAGCAGCTATGGAGAGAGGAGCCTGCACACTCTCACCTCCGCCATGTCCCCAAATCGGTCCAGATGTCCTGCGAAGGAGCAAAGCAAGTGGGCTGGCTATAGGGAAGGGCAGCAGCAATCGGACCCAAAGACAGGATGGGGAGTCTCCGCCCGGCTCTTCGGCAGCCCTCCGGGGAGACCAGTGAGGCATCGGCTACGAAGCGAAGGGGTCTGTCCAGCGCTGCAAACCAGGAAATGAAGAGGAAAAGGTGGGGGAAGACAAAGACGAGCAGCGGAGTTAGGAGGGGAGCAATGGCCGATGCCCGGCTGGGTAGGTGTCGGCCGTGGCGAGATACCTGGGCCAGACTCCCCTATAGCTGAACAGCGCAGCTCCACCAGACATTGGCCATGCTGGCTCTGGAACTCCACGGTAGAAAGCCTCAGGCGCCAACTCCGATGAGTATCTCGGGCTCACAAGCGCTGGAATGGAGCATTGAGGAACATCAAGGACCAAGGATTGAGGACGGAAACCCAGGTGAGTGGGTTCATCCCCGGGGGAGGTGGGAATCCGGGGATTTTAGCCAAAAAGGGCTGTGTCTGTCCGGTAGCCCCCGGCTGGAGATCCTCACCGAGCGGCCATCTTGGAATCCATACAAGTAAAACCACTCTAGGCTCCCCTGGTTATCTATGTTTCAGAAATGGCTGGATTCGGTAGGTTTCACTGAGTTATTGGCTGAACCAAAATGACACAGCTATCCCCAGTGCCAGAATTGGCAAATTTGCAAGACAAAATCTAGATGTTCTATTTTGGGGTATTTGCTGTTGCAGTTGTACTGTGATTATCAGCAGAGTTATGGGATCACAGATTAGTAGTACATGTTATTATCAAGTAAATTTCTCTCCATTTTTGGAGACCAAATGTAAGCTAGTGTGCAAGAACAAACCCATTTTACAAAATGCCCACTGAAGCACAATAACAGACCCCAAGGTCAGAGTTGTACAGATAGCCACCATTTGTAAATACATTTTCCTTGGCTCATAGGCTTACACGAGAAGGCAAAGTGGCGCTTAATATCTGGTTCCCTATATTGGATTTTTGTCATTTTGGTGTCATTTTAATCATAAAAATATTTCAATAAATTGGTGTTGGATTTATATTGTGTGTTGTATTTTCTGATGATCTGGTGATACTGTTGCAAACTCCATAAGGGTTTCAATAGTCATCAAATCCATTAAATGATTTCAACTGGGAGAAGGGATTATTCGCCCATTTGTCAAAAACCAAAATCATGATATTTGGAAAGAAAACCAAGACTGTAAGGTGGACCTTATTAGATGCCTCCGAAACAGTTAACCGATACAAGTGTCTCAAAGTTAGAACTGCCAATGAGCTATTGTGGAACAACCACCTATCAACAAGAAAGCTTTAATCAACCATGATCACTAAATCTATAATAAGATATGCCAACCTGTTTGGAGGCAGAGCAATTAAATCCTCACGAAAAGTGTTAAATATGAAATGTATTCCTTTTTTCCTCTATATATCGCCTGCGCTAAATAGCACGGTCATAGCCAATCTCAATAAAACGTATATGCAAAGTGTACGAAATCTTCTGCATCTTCAAACAGCCACTCCTCACTGCAGCTGGATCTAAAAACCTTAATGCCACTCCATTAGAGAACGGACTTGAATTATTCGTATGATTCTTTAAGTGTCGACCCCACAACTTTAAAATCCCTAATTTACCTGGGACTTAAGAAAACATCATACAAGGACATGGAACTGAACGTAGTTTCATCAAAAAAGGATCTAGAAATGCTTAGTCCACCTGACTTGGAGAAGCTAACTAAGCTAAATCAAGTGACTTGAAAATGTTTTCTGCAAAGGATTCTACTCTGCAAACAGAGATAAAATGACTTGTCCATGCTATAGCAATATAAACACATGAACTTAGTTTCTGAAACCCTTGCTTCCTCGGACCGAGAATATCTCAGGTCAAATTTGCCTGTTGTTCACATCAAATTGAAATACTTCAGATTCAGACTTTTCTTTATTCCCATTTCTGAATTTGATGGGAATTGGAATCCTGATGCTATTACAAGACTAAAAAACATGTTAGTCGTTGCTTATAAAGTGTTAGCCTCCTGTGTTTAGTAATCTTTAACTACTACTTTTTCTTTTTAATGTACACATTTCGAGTGCTTTTTAATCATTACTTTCTATTTTTATATTTGTGGAAGTTGTTATTATAAACTGTGGATTAAAACAATACACTTGAATATTACTATTATTAATTTAAGTGGCATTTAAACAAAATAATTTAAATGATGATATATTTAAATTAATTCAATATTTAACTCAAATTAGGTCTATAGTGCAATAGCATGTCTATTTGTTCAACATTTTAAAATACATATATACATTTATTTACATTAATATTTAACATAAAAAATGTTTGCACAGTTTTCCCAATTTACTCAACTTTTTTACTTTTCATTATATATTGCCAAAGGGAGATCTCCACACTGAATGCTACTCTCCTTACTCCCCTTTTGTCAGTGGCTGCAGTTTTCATAACCAAGCCATCATGCCCCCTGCTGTTCAGCTAGCTGACTCTGCTTGTAGAACAGTTTGCAGAACTTGAAACAGCAGCTTCTGTGGGCCACAGAGACTGTGATGTGTTTCTTGAGGTCAGGTCTGATTTTGAGCTTGATCCTGCTTTTACACTGCCTCTTTTTAAAGCTACTTTGTAATTAATTTCTCTGTGGTAGCTGAGTCTATACGTGGCTACCCGAGGATTGGCCCAGAGCCTACTTACATTATCTCAGCCATATGGCATACTGCTCCAGAGTACCACACTAGAACAGTGGGACGGGTATGCCCAGATGTGGGTCCTCTGCTCTCTTTGCCACTGGAGTCAAGCTAGCCTGGCTGATGAGGGGTGATACCTTGAAACCGGTCCCAGGATCCTTGTTTCTGGTTCAGGGAAGACCTGGCCTGGCAATTCAAGCTGGACTGTTGCCATGGAGAGAAGGGTCAAGACTGATTTGCATCTGGATGGGTTTAAACTGGACAGGCATAGGGGGCAAAAAACAATGGATTTAGGCCGAGATCGCTGTACTGGGGTGAATGTTTAACATTGTCCAGCATTTTGTCCATCAATTATTCTTTAGCATGGATATAGCTGAAACTGCACATTTCTTTGCCATTTGTTTCTCTATGTAAGGGATACAACTTACTATGCATGAGTGTTTAACTCTAGCCAAAATTCTGGACAGTGTTACAACTACCACAGCTGTTGCGTTGGGGTTATCCTCCAACCAGTTAGAAGCCCAAAGGACTGCCCTTTTACAAAAACAGAATGGCTCTTGATTTTATCCTGGCTGCCAATGGTGGAATTTGTTTTCTTGTAGGTTCATGCTAAATGATAGTTTTAGCATGCTTCATTTTACTCATCTTACCGTATATTTTCATCAGAATTTCCATATGTTCCATCAACCGTTCGACTGGAAATAAAGAGTCTTTACCTTATTTATCACTCACTTTACCTGACCTGAAATTGCCTGTGGGTCATTTAAATATCCTAATGATGATGAAGTTTCTCATGAAGTGAACACAAATATGCTAATCAAAGTGATTGATTTGCTCTGAGGAATCCACTAGAATAGTGCAAAAGGGAGGGACTGTAGGATGTAGAGATAGTGCCTTGGTGTAAAGGTAGTAGAAGCAACTATTTTATTGCTCAGAACTAAACTAATGCCACCATGTTATGCCCACTCTTACCTGCAGATACTCACTCTCAAGTCTGGAATTGGCAGTGAAAATTCTTGAATAGTTTGCTCAGGTATGAAAGTTAGCATTTTTGCACTTATTTGAAGGTCATGTGATTCTGCACCTGCATTGACTTCTGCTTCAAATCATCACATGATCTCCATAGGAGCCCTGTTTATGACAAAACATATAAATGTGTGTTTCACACTTTTGGGCACTTGAGTTTTAAGGCTCACAGGATCCATGGGGATTCGCTGGCCACCCCAATCTGTCAGTGACAGATATTATTTTTTCTTTGTTGATAAACATTTTGACTTTTAATCGACATAAGGACAGATTGTTTTCACAGAACAAAGGAAGAAAAGAGCAGAGAAGAAAAAGTTAGTTAGAGGTCGGACAAGTGATACATTTAACAGGGAGAGTGGAAAACAAATAAGCGCATATTTACAATGCCCCTGCTGCACTTTTACACAGCCAGAGCATCCCTTTTGTAATGCTCCTGAGGTGCAGTGTGCTGGCCCACATTTACAAGGCCACACACAGCCACCCTGCATGGCTTTTCATGGCCTGGTAAATGTGGAGTAAGTCAATGCCTTACTCTGCATGGAAGGGGCGTTCCATGAGTGTTGGTGGGCGTACACCATCGCGTAAATGTGGGGCAGCACCAAAAATAACGCCATCCCAAAGCAGGCATAACAAGGAGAAATATTTACATGTATCCTTTTTCCCTCTTTCCTCGTGTGCTGCAGAATGCAGCACACGTAAGGCCTTATTTACAAATAATTAATGCAGCGCGGTGCTGAATAAGCCATTTGGCTGGGCCTCGCTGAGTTAATTCCAAAGCACAGGGATGCGTTATATCGATAACAATATAATGGATCCCTTTGCTCTCCCTTGCGCTGCCGCACAATTAGCTGTCATTTGCCACTGTAGGCACTCTTGCAAGGATGCCTGCGTCACAGGTATAATTGTTTATGTGCAGGAAGGTTTCCCTTCGTGCACATAAATAATCTGAAATGACGTTTTTAATCTTTGATGTGTGCTGCTTAATGCAGTACACAGAAGTTTAAAAACTGTGGGGCAGATTTACAAGCCCCTTGCGCTGCCAGTACGTCACTTTTTGTGACGCACTGACAGCGCATTTCTCTGCGCCATATTTACAAGGACAGGAAAAGCTACCCTGTGTGGCTTTTCCTGTCCTTGTAAATATGGCCCCTTTACACACAGCACTTTGCGTGAAAGGGGTGTTCCATGGGTGTTGCTGTGGGTGTTCCCACCCAACACCCATGGAACCAGACACATTTCCAGATTTACGAGAAATCGTAAATCTGGTAATGCAGCAGCAACGAGGAGAAGTGTTTTCATTTCTCTTTGTTTTTTCCCCTTTCAATGCGTGCTGCATTCTATAGCATGCATTGATAGAGGAAAATGCCTTTAGTGATTGTTTTTGTGCAGAAAGGTACCCATTCCTGCACAAAAACAATCTTCCCATGGCGCAGGCATCCTTGCACCATGGTGCAAGGGTGCCTGTGCCGGCGCATGGCAGCTGTTTGTGTGCCAGGGCATGGGGGAGAGCACAGAAATGTAACATATCATTGTAAATATGTCACATTCCTGAGCTCTGAAAGTGCCGCAGCGTGGCGCAGCCAAAGGGCTTTTGGTGCTGCGCTGCGGCACTTTCTTGTAGATCTGCCCCAGCATTTTCTTAATGATTGTTTATGTGTAGTAAGGGACACCTTCCTGCACATAAACAAGCCCAAGAGGGGATTTCCTCGTTCTATGCGTGCTGCAGAATGCAGCCTGCATATAAAGAGGAAACAAGCGAGGAGAAATGAATACATTTCTCCTTTTTGCACCTCCCTATGCCTCCCCTGGAGAGGCGTAGCAAGGTGGAACTGAGAGTTTAAAAACCCAGAATGCTGGGCGCTGAGGAAATAAATGGAGGTCAGTAATGTTGAGGTGAATATCAAACCTAAAGCAACTGATTGTGTGAATAGAGTGTATATTTATTTATTGGCAGTATATATGGATCATCCTCTCCAAAAAGATGCTTGTGGAAAAACGACAAGAAGGAAAGCTGGATCTGAGTCATATTTATCCATGGTCGGAGAGGGGGGGAAATGACTTGAGACGTATTATGTGACATTGTTGTGTTGGCATTAACGGATAGTGGAATTAAAGGCAGGAGAAAGGAGGGGCATGTCTATAAATCAGAGGGAAAGGAATGACAAGTCTATATATCCAAGGATAGCCTATCACTCATAAAAGAGGGCCAGCAGCATGATTTGTATATCACCTTGGATTTTATGACCAGTAATTACTCTGTGGACTGATTCTTCCCTACTGACCATCACTGGTGTTTTTACAACTGGAGGTAGCATCCTTTGCATCTGAGAAGTTATCCAGACTTGATGCTTCCCTGCACAAATTCAACTATAATGTGAAATATAAGAATACGATGACTGATTGCCTGTCAAAGATACCAATGAGGTGGGGAGATATAAGGGAAAGGGTTGATGAATGGAGGGTGGGTGTGTTTGAAATGCCTAGTGTGAGTTGTTCTGTAGTGTGTGGGAGGATTTGTAAAAAAATCAGAGTGAGGAGAACAGTTTTTCAATATGGGATTTTAGGTCAGATGAGCTCTGTGAAAGGAGGTTTAGGTGGGAGAAGGGTGTCTGGATGTCAGGATACAATCTTTAAAAAATATTGCAGGGGAGATTTGGCAATGGGTTTAAAGTTATGCCCACAGGAAGGAGTGCAGTAAAAGTTGATTCAATTGGCTCATGATAAACCCTTAGGCCAAATACTTACCCTGCATTACGTGAAACATTTTGTTTGGTTTTCCTGGTGGTGATGGTGTGAGTGGGTGCAGTAATGTGTTTAATGTGGGCAGAGTGAGAAATGGCTGATGGTGGGTCCTGGGGAGGGGGGAGGGAGTGAATACAGAAACAGCCAAAGGCTTGGGAAGAAAGTAAAGCAAACTTTGGGGCATATCAACAAGGGCTTTATCTCTGCTTTTTTGGCTTTAAAAGCCAAAAAAGGAGAGATAAAACTAGCACCCTATCAACAACAGGGTGCTAACATGCAAATTTGCATGTTAGCACCCTTTTACTCTACGCTTCCCCTTGCATCTCTAATGAGATGCAAAGGGGGCGTTCCAGAGTAAAATAATAGGAGAAATGTCGCTAAGCGACATTTCTCCTATTATCAAGAATGTCGCTAACCCTGTTAGAGACAAAAAAAGCAGCGCTAACCACGGTTGGTTAACGCTGCTTTTTTACGTCTGGTATTTTTCAGACTTAGACATGATATCCTATGGAAGGAGGATATCATGGCTAAGTTTGCCTGTCCCTATCAACAAGCTAACGTGAGATTATCGCTGGGTTTCCAGCGATAATCTCACGTTAGCCTGTTAGCGTGAGGATTTTTATCGCTATTGAGATAAGCGTTGCTAATAGCACGCTATCTCAGCGATAAAAATTCACGCTAGCCGGCGATAATTATCCTAGCGCTAAGTGCGCTTAGAGATAATTATCGCCGGTTGTTGTTGATATGCCCCCTAGAATTCAATGGTTTTATAAACTATCTGGACTAGAATTCAATTCCCAGTTGTTATGCGAGACTCCTGTTTGGGGTTTGAAGATTCTTTTGTGTGAAAGTTGCGACCACAGTTATAGCTGTAAAGTGTGGCAGGTTATAGTTACTAAAGAGAGTTATTCTACTGTCCAATGGACAGATATTCCATTCCATTCGATAACTTTATTTCGGTCTCTAGGATCATAAAGGTACATTTCATAGCGACATAAAAGACAATATACACAATTAAGTCATGGATAATACACAACCATACAGTTACTTCATGTGCTGATATAAAAAGCTGTACTTTTAAAAGCATATTAACCATACTAAAGCGCATTTTAGGTTCTTCGACGACCTAGTCCTGGTCCAGTATAAAGTGCAGTGCAAGCGTCTGTTAAAAAGGCAAGTTCAGAGGTCAGTTACCAGTAAAACAGTTAGAATTTAGACAATTAGACCAGATTAAAACAAATAAAAATAAGTGCAAAATGGTGTAGCCATAATTGCTAATTTAAGAAGGTCCCCGTGCATGCCACATAATAGACAGATATGAGTGTGGTATTTCTCCAGCAGGGAAGGACATTGGTGAATCGTGCGCCAGAGTTCTTCACGCCAAATTGCCTGTTCCCACGGAAGTTACTTTGATGGAGAAGCCTGTATTATCCATCATTCCCTTCGCACATTCATAAATAGAATTTCTACCAGTCAAAAACGAAACTAACCTGGAAGTCTCACATTACTTATTACTCAATCTCGTTCAATTGGTTAATAGTAACACGTTCTAAATATGCTGCTAGAAACGATAGATGTGCGAAACGAAGCACTACATAAAACGTTAATATAACAGTCCCTATATGTAGGGGAAAGGGTAAAATGCACTATGAAACAACAAGGCTTTCAGTTTTAAGACACCTGGGGAAGCTGGATCAATGTACTGATAGAAATAAAGTCACAAACTCAAGTGAAAATTATAAACTGAACCATAAAAACAAAGATTATTTCACCGGACCCTCAGATATGCTCTCGCGTATTGTAGCATTAAAGCTGAATGGGCGATAATGACTCGGGGGAAAGTCGCTCCTGTGCCCTCTTTGAAATACATGAAGGCGCGATTCAGGTGGCGGTTTGGTATTTCAGCGCCTTTGAAGTCAGAGAGGGCGCAGGTAAACATCTGGAAAGGTGTGCGCGTCTCTGTAAACAGGCAGGACCTGCCCCGCTCACAGCTGGCTTTACAAAGGAGCAGCGAGGCATCACGCTTGTAAAACCTCCGATTTTAACTTTGTGGTTTCAAATTCCACATCGCGCACGACACCCTGGTGGTCACTGCTCAGACCCTATCTCTTCACACTATGCACGAGAAGTTAGTGGTAAAGGGTTCTGCGAGCTGACGTCAGACTCGAAGTTCATCAGGACGTCACACCCCATATTTGTTTTCTGGAGTTATACCCTTTCATAGTGCTAGTTTCCTGTTTTATGTTCACTTTTACCTTCGCAAATAGTTCGCAGAGGCGGCCACTGCAAGTGCAGCGTATCCGACCCAGGAAAACTCTTTCCGGCTATGTGACGGATTCTGATGTTTGTTTCTGGGAGTCCCAGAGTCTCCCCCTAACAACGCTCTCTTCAGCCATCGACTCCGCAGATTAGTGAACCGGCATTAAAGAGAGGGAGAGAGAGAGGGAGGAGGTAAGTAGAGAGAGACAGAAAAAGCGAGAGAGAAGGAAAGAGAGAGGGGGAAATAGACAGAAACAGAGAGAGAGACAAAGAGGCATTGAAAGGAGGAAAAGAGGGAATTCTGTTAGCATCTCAGCATAGCTCACCCTAACCCCCTCTGCTCTCCATTGCTTCTGAATCCAGTAAACCCTTTCTGACGTGGGACTCCTTAAAAAGCTACCACAATGAGCCTTCTAAATTCATAGCTACTGTGCTTAAACTGAATTTTTATGTGAGCAAAGGTACCCCCTGAAAGATACTTCCAAAGTCAGGGAGCTGGGGGTAAAACACAAGGAATACTAGTTAAAGCTCCCTCATGAACTGTCCTACTTCCTGGCAGGTTGGCTAGAGCTCCAAGGGCTGTCCACCATGAAATTTATCCAATCATAAAGTGGATGGTAATTGTCGTTCCCACTGAAAGGTGTGTTGACCTGGTAGTTGTGAACCCCCAACCGACATCATCATGGCGGATATTGTCTGAAGTTCTCTCCGCCATTCTCAGAGGCGCATGCTCACCTGAGTGGGTGTCTAAGTGTGAGAAGCGAGTGTGTGAATGTGTTGCTGTGTATGAGGTTAGGATGGTTTGTGTGTGGTTGAATGTATAGGGGGTATATGACATGTCATTATCACTATTGTTCTATTGCTGCTTGTAATAGCTTTAAACAGACCTTGGTATGAGAAGTAAGTCCACCTGATGTAGTGCTATGTAAAGTAATATCACATTTGCAATTATGAAAAACCTGTGGGTTCATAACATTTTTTTAAACTATGTATTACTAGACTATTTCTTCTTTTTGTACTAATGCGAAATCGCAATTCAAAATCTTTACGATAAAAAGTGTAATAAAAAAATATATAAACGATTCTGTTAATATGTATGATTTAATTCGTTTCATGATGGACAGCCCTTAGAGCTCTAGCCAGCCTACCAGGAAGCTATACAGGTTATGAGGCAGCATTATCTAGTATTTTAACAGAACTGTGCCTAATGAACATCAATAATAAAATTAAACCAGTGCAAAATTTAAGAAGCATGGAATATGCCGAAAGACCTCTCCTTAAAGCGGCAATGTAATGTGTGGAGGATGGCCGACTTCATTTAAATGCGCAAGGGAGTTTGTACTGCATTCACCTCGCTCAAGCACGAGGGGTTTGTTCTGCAAAAGGAAACAACCAAGATTACCTGTGGAGACTTACAACGAAAGCAACAAATGAGAGCGGAATCAGGGCTGCTTAAGATAAATAACAGAGACAGTGTAGTCAACTATGGGTTTCTGCTCTCTTCCCCTTTACTTGGGTTGTATCAGGAGTTAATGTTGCCTAATTCGGTGCCAGTGAATGTATGGCCCACTATAGGATGACTGTGTTCAGCCTGCATGGATGCTCACCTATAGATCACAGTGGATCTGAGCAAAAATGCTTGATCGAGTAAACCATCGGATTGGGCGAACATAGAAGCACTGAACACCAAGAAGGTGTTTTGGGCGAACATAGAAACACCGTACACCAAGAAGGTGTTTTGGGCGAACATAGAAACACTGAACACCAAGAAGGTGTTTTGGGCGAACATAGAAACACTGAACACCAAGAAGGTGTTTTGGGCGAACATAGAAACACTGAACACCAAGAAGGTGTTTTGGGCGAACATAGAAACACTGAACACCAAGAAGGTGTTTTGGGCGAACATAGAAACACTGAACACCAAGAAGGTGTTTTAATGAGTGATATCTGGGCCTCTTAAGGCATCACCTACAAAAGCAGAGAGAAAACACCAATGGGCATATTTACAATAGAAATGACAAAGCGTGGCATTAGCAAGAATTTACAAGAATACGGTGCAGCCCTGCATTTCCCCCTGCGCTGGCAATAAATTTAGCTGCCTAGCACCAAAGCAGGCACCCTTGTACCATAGTGCAAGGGTGTCTGCTATGATGGTGAAGGTACTTTAGGTGCAGGAAGGTGTCCCTTCCTGCACTTAAACAATCTTTAAATGGCATTTTTGTAACTTCTATGTGTGCTGCTCAATGCAACACACATATAAGTTGCAAAACGCCATTTTTTTAATGAATGATTGTTTATGTGCAGGAAGGGACACCTTCCTGCACATAAACCACCAATGGTGTTTTTCTGTTTCCATGTGTGCTGCACAATGCAGCACAGATTGAAACAGCAAAAACAAGGAATTTTTTTTAAACATTTTGTGCTTGTTTCACCATGTTAAGACCATGGAATGCTCACCGCAACACCCATTGCCCTCCCCTTTCACGCTACGTATCGTGTGAAAGGGTGCCTTATTTACATGCAGCATTAAGCCACATTAAGTGGCTTAACGCTGCCTTGTAAATAACGCGAAGCCCCTATCACCACCACAACGGCGTGAAAAGTGACATTGTGGTGGTGATAAGGCCTTGTAAATTTGCCCCCAAGTCCTCCCCTAAAGTGACTGAAGTATGTGTGAATTAGCACTAGAAGCAGGGGCTGTAGGAAGATAGGGAGCAGTGAAACTCGATACTAGGGGGCTCGTTATAAGTCTGGCAGTCTATGGACCTCCAGACTCATGGGGCCGCCGCTGTGGCAGTCTTCCGACCACTGTATCAGGACAAGGACAGTCAAGCCACCTTGGGACCACCGCAACCACCACAGAGATCCCTGGTGGTGGCACGGCAGTCTTGAGGCCGCAAAATGCTTTGCAGTGCAGCTGCAGCCCTGCTAAGCAAATTATGAGTTTCCTCACTGCCACACTTTCATGGCAGTGTGACTACCATGAAAAGTGAAAAGTGTGGTGGTAAGGAAACAAAGGGGGCTCTACAGGGCCCCCTGATGCCTCACGCCAAGTGGATGCACCCAGGGGTGCACAACATGTGCCCCCTGTGTGCATGCACAACAGTACCTGCACGACATGGACTACAGCAGTCCATGCCGTGCAGGTACTGCCTTTGACGTTCCCATTGTTGTGCCTATTTAATTGGCACCACCGTGGGAATGCCAAAGAACAGCCCTGATTTGGCAGGTAGATCCTACCCAGGTTTGGCGGTGCAGGAGTGGGGCAGTCACCCTCCCACACGCCAAACTCAAGATAAGGTCCTTAGCCTCTAGGGGCCGGATTATGGCCCCACTAAAGATTAAGGGCCTCATTTGTGACAACTGTTGCATCGGTGCATGAAAACAGCGATGCACCAGATTTCGCTATGCCCTCCTTGCGACACGATGGATGCGCCATATTTAATGTACGGTGTTCCATGTCGTAAGGAGTTACAGTTACTACAGTATTTCTCACATACCTATATGCGCAGTAATGACACATTGCTGAAGTGTGTTGCAAAAGTGACGCAACTCCAGCCGTGTGCCATTACACATGGACAAGTGCTGTGAGGCAGACATAAGATTTTTATGCAGTTGCATCCTAGCAGTGGTGCAGTAAAATCTGATAGATTTAATTGCGCCACTTCTATAAGGCTTTTTACGAGGGAACGCCCACCCTGACATTATACCTGATGCAGGTATAATGTAGCTCAGGGCTCTAAAAAGTGATGCATCTGCTTAGATGCGTCACTTTGTAAATAGGGTGCATACACATGTTTTCATACACATTGTGATGAACTTTTTATATACATTGAGATGAACTTTTATGACATTTTTTGCTAATGTCGAATAAAGTACTACAACAACAAATAGGGTGCAACATGGTGCAATTTTTACGCAGCCGGTGCGTCACATGCAGTGACGAAATGGCGGCACAACAGTGTAGCAAGGCCTCATAAAAAAGGCCCTAAGATCTGCATTCAATGGCCCCATGGCAGACATGGCTACAATTTAGGGGACACATCTGCGGTTCCAAGGGAAGCACCTTGAACCTTACCTAACTTCAAAGACACACGACAGTATAACTATGAGTGCCATGCTTCAGCAAGGGGTGAGATATACTTGCTGGGAGCTGGGACTGGAGAACCCGGACTGCGTGGTGCACATTGCCAGAGGACTCCATTGTGCACATGGAGGATAACTTCCCATGAAGGGAATTGTGTGACCTTTCTGAATGGTGGCTGGCCTGGGCCGAAGACCTTACTAAGTGTTGTGCTCTGAAGTGTGCTCTCCAAGGATCTGTCTGTGGGCCTCCTGTCTTCCCGGAGGTCTCAGGGACATCAATAGTCTCTTGTGAGGGACCTACACCATCTACCTGTGACATCTGGAGAGCCATGTACTCTCAAGTGCTCACATTGGCTACAGAACCCCAGATGGTAGCACACTGTGGAACTAAGACTTATGTCTAGAGATCGGATTGTCTAGTGCGGAGCTCCAGATATCTTTCCAGCATCTATGGCATGTGCTTCCTGTACTGTAGGGATCCTGACACTCATAAGTGTTGGTGAGCTGATTCACTGGTTGCGGGAACCCACGTGGCCTGTTTTGTCGATAAATGCTGCATCTCTCTCATGCGACACTCTGACTGCATGCTCCTTGCATGCGGAGTTTGATTCACAGTCTGTAACCGTCAGAGGTGGGGGTGTACCCGTAGTAGTACCTCATGCCACTCTGCTGAACTTGTCTTTAAATGGCATTTTTGTAACTTTTATGTGTGCTGCTCAATGCAACACACATAGAAGTTGCAAAATGCCATTTTTTTAATGAATGATCGAGTGTGTGTGACCAAACTGGCCTGGTGCAACCTGCATCATCATGCACCGAGTGTTGCGCCTCATTTCTAGGTAGGTATGGAATTTGCAACTCTTCATTGTGTGTGACCATAATTGACTGGTGCAGACCATCTCAAAATGTACTTGTCATTGTGCTTCATTTCCAGGGAGGTACGGAATTTGCAACTCTTCATCTTGGAGATCTTAAGTTTCTGGTGCGGCTCATACCAACGTGCACCAGACGCTGTGACCGGATTGCCTGGGCACGACTCTCATCATTGTGTAAAGCTTGGGGTGCCTCCTCCCATCGAAAGGGTCCCCTGTGTTTCCCCCCATTCATTGGTTGCTCCCTTTAGACCCTCATCGCAGAGGACCAACTGCCCTCTCTACACCCGGCCCCTCCGAAAGACAACTTGGCGCCAGGTAGTAGGCAGAGAGATTGAGTGGGCTGCAGGAATGTTTCAGAGACAGTTCGGAAGTGGGTCAATAGACTGTGTAACTTCAGCGTGTTTTGAGACCTGTCGGTGAACCTCCCCAGTGTTATGTGTTCTGTTATGTTACAGTATTTATAAAGTGCTGGCTTACTCCAAGACGGAGTGTCCCCGCGCTAGGAACTGCCAGTACTACACAGGAAGCTTTAATCAGCCAGATCAAAAGCCGCCTGATGTTCCACCAACCAGCCAGGGAGCTCCGCTCCTCCACCCTTGCCCAGGCCCACACATCCCGCATCCGTAGATGCCGCTAAAGAGGTCGCTCCTATTCCTACCTCTCCGCCTAGTACTGGAAAGACCCTTTCACCTTCACACCTCCCCATCACTAGGCAACTTCAGGAAAAAGCTGAAGACTTGGCTCTGCGACCATCATGGCCATCCGACAAGGCTCGCAGAACCCCAGTGCCTGGAGACCCACCCGGGGTGACAAGTCGCACTTTACAAGACCCTCTGATTGAACGTAGCAATTACTTAGTCTCAATCTAATTCATCAGCTGCTGGTTGACATGTTTTACCGCCACCTTTGAAAAAAAAAGGAGCAGAGAGATAGGCCTAAAATGTTCTGGTTTGTCTGCATCCTGATTGGGCTTTTTCAGCTGGTGTATCACTGTTGCATGTTTCCATTTCCGAGTTGACCTATATTAAATGACTGGTTAAGTATGTCGCATAAACTAGGTAAAATGGCCTCCAGTCCTTGCTCCAGCATCGCTGGATCAGGTGGGAAGCCGATTTTACTTTGAAGGCCAGCACTCACGGTTCTGTTGTGGTCAGGGTGTTATTCCTTCGCAGGCTACTAGAGGGACTAAGTAGATCTGGCCAGATAGATAGATGAGTTAGAGATCCAACTGACTTCAGAAATCTTAGAAATTTTGTTGGAGAAAAAGTGAGCGATTTCATTACATTTCTCCACCGAAGGCACTGTTGCAGGGGAGACACATTCCAAGGAAGACAGAGATTTCACTATCTGAAACAGTTCGCTGTATAAATTTTGTGCTTTCTCAATAGCATGATAGTAAAATTGACGGCGTACTAGCCTGACCTGCTCGTAGTAGGACTTCTGTGCTTTATCGTAGTTGGACTTTGCTGGGACAATGTATGCTTTACCCCGGTAGCGCCTTAGGCGCGTGTAGTTTTTTTTAAACAGGTAGAGCTCATCATTAGACCACTTTGCAGATGGTTGGGTTCAAGTAGTTTTGCAGGTGAGTAGCGGGGCCATACAGTCTAATGCACTGCTAATCCACTTCTCTACTTGCCTGTTTGCCTTGTATCTAGGTTGTTACGAAGGGTCAGAGTTGCTGTAAAGGACACTGGGGAAATGCTAGACCACTTCCTCCTTTGCTGACTATCTACTGGCATTGGGGTCAGGAAAGTGATATGATCTGGAAAGGAAGCAGAAAATGGTCTGACCAAGTGACGGGCATCAGCGGGCCGCACTCACCTGTGGGAATTCGAAAATAAAGAGTCCAAAGTGTGACCCGGCTTATGAGTGGGAGCGTGGACCAGGTGTTTGGATTGAGAGGCTTTAAGAGTCTCCCTATGGGAGATTAACGAGGGGCATGTGATGGCCTCAAAATGTAAAAGGAGGTCAACCAAAATTAAAAAGTTGAAATAATGAAGAGCATAGGTGGGCATGACATAAGTCAGGGCAGTTAAAAATTGTGAGGCAGAGCCAGGTAGGCAGAGCCCTGCTAGCAAGCAGTTGCCGGACAATGTCACAGCAAAAGCTGCCACTTCACAGTCTGCAATTGTAACTTCAGAGAAGAAACAGGGAAGAGTGCGTTCAAAAATTAGTGCTATCCTGCCACTCCTTTACGACTGTCTATCGAGCCTCAGGAGCCCTATATTCTTGTGGGATTGAGTCAAGGATGTCAGGAGCTGAGTGTGTGGCCAGCCATAGGATGCATTTAAGTTTCAGACAGAAAGAGTTGCTCAGGCAGAAGGTCAGTCAATGTTATAAATCTTAGTCTTGTGCTTTGGTAGTGACCGGTAATTAATAAAATAGCAACGTACTATACTTGGGTTAGTACCGTCGCTCTTTCTCCTGAGAGACTCTGGAATGCGTGTGTTTAGTTAGAACCTGCATTCCCCGCAACTTACCATACTCTTGGAAACATCTATTAAATGCAATCATGCCTCCGAAGTACTTAGGATGCGTTGCAGGATCTCCTTGGCTGTATAAATCTTGGTCTATGATTTTACAGAAGCAGGGGCCATGGTCCCTGGTGCCGCGAGACAAAGACGGGCTTGCCTTAGGAATGCCTTTGACGCGCCAGCGACACGCTGTTGCGTGTGTTCTCTGCACGTCTCTTCAGCTGCCATGTTTAAATAGCCTGCCTAGAAGAGGCGTGGCTAGAGTGATCAGGCACAAAAAAAGCGGGGGCCAAATTAACCCAAAAGGAGCACAGCAGCTTCACTCCTACCTGGCAGGCTCCCATCCCAGGTTGAGTTACTGCAATTGAATGCCACAATTTAAAATAAAAACAGAAAATAAACGTGGGAGTAAAACACATATACACAATTTAAAGATGGCAGGGCTTGACCATAAAATGACCGACAAACCAGGACAGGAGCCAGGTATTTCCTCACGCCTAGACCACTACAAGGAAATTAAAGTAGTGGAGAGTTAGTTTTGTCAATAGGCTTAGAAGCAAGACAACCGATGCGTCTGCGCAGCTGCCATGTTTAAATAGCTGGCATAGAAGGGGCATGGCTAGAGCGATTGTATCGGTGCGAAAAAAGCAGAGGGACAAATTAACCCATATCGAGTCCAGCAGCTTTACTCCTATCTGGCAGGTTCCCTTTCCAGGCGGAGTTACTGGAAATGAATGGCAAAAATAAAAACAGAAACCATACATGAGAGTAAAACACATAAATACAATTTAAAAACAGGCAGGGCCTGACCTCAAAATGGCCGCCAACCGGGACAGGAACCAGGCAACTCCTTGTGCCTACAGCGCTACAAGGAAATTAAAGTAGTGCAGAGTTAGGCGTGTCAATAGCCTTAAAAGCAAGATTGGCTGCTAAACTCTCCTTGTTTACTTCTACCTCCTAATTAAACTTGCTACATATCCCCACCTGCTCCCTGAGGACCCAGACTAAGTGTGACTTTGGCCGTTTGTGGCCTAGTATCCATGAATGGGACTGAATATCTTCCTTTGTGGGATTTAGGACAATCGTGTAAAACCAGAGGTTGGAGGAAGGCTGGGGCGAAGGATTGACATGCTGGGTACCTCTAGCACCTCATAAAGGAACTGAGTGCGTATGTGTGCAAAAGTGCTCCATATAGACTTGGCTGGTACCTGTTGCACCGTGAAGTGGTGTGGAGTGAGTGGGAGTGATAGTCCGCAGACAGTCTGCGATTCACGACACTGGTCTGTGGTGCCACTTTATACATTAATTTCATGCCAAGAGCACACTACATTTGACATTGGGTTTACCCACATGGCTCTGGACTATAGTGCTGCAAAAAAGTGTTCTCATTTCATGTATGTACATATCCTTGAGACCCATAGAGCACCACCTAACTGTGCGAGACTGTATTAAGATTGCCAGGGGGGCCTTCAGTGGACAGCATAAGGTGCTCTGTCTCTCTATGGGCGGGTTAGATTAGGAATTGTCTGCAGTGTGCATACTATTGATATCATAACAATGCCTAGTATTGCTAGTAATATTTCCACATGTTTTAGGCCCAAAAGTATATGATGGTCATATTATAATAATTGAATATGTGTGTTGAATATAAACGTTACTTAAATGCATCCTATGTGAAGTTATTTTTGTGACACTCAGTGTAATTATCGCGAGTGACTGATGTGCCTTTGATGAAACCACACTAGTGTTTGCATCTGCAAACTCCCCCCTTAGTTCAGACTCACGATTCTCAAACATTGGAAAGTGATTCAAATGGATAAAATATATGAAAAAACAACATTTAACGACAAATGTTCATCAACACCCAGAAGTAGGCATGTACGTCTCTATTGCAACACTAAAATATAAGACTATACCGCTGATGAACCCATACGCATCTGGGTTACAAAGATTCCCATACGTAATGGAGAATTTGTAGTTTATCTGTAGTTAAATACTCATGTCCATTTCATAAAGTCGATCAAAATAGTCTTAGAGCAAAAAAAAAGCTGCAAGTGAGCAAAAATGCTATGCTTGTTAAATCACTCCTATGAACACGGCAATGCCTCACACTTGATGTAATTAATACATCTTGTATGTAATCACTCTGGTCAAGGCAGGTGTGAGCAAAATAGATTACTGCATCATAAAGTGTGGTAGGTTGAACATACATTTTTGTAGCTTAGCCTTTTTTTAGGTCGAGGCCTACCAGACATGATAGATGAATAGCTGTAGAAACATATTGGGGCATGCTGGAAGCTGACGTAGAAATGCATTCTACTCACTGCTTACCATTGGCTTTGCCTTTTGTCACTCACATTTTCCTGGTTTCTTTTTGCTGGCTTTATTTGTTTTAGGCTGTCCAGCTTGAATTCGTCCCTCCCAAAGAGCATAGCCTTTTTACTACATCTGTAGTTGATTTGTTTTAAGCTCATCACGAAAATGCGTGTTTTAAAACTATTGCTTTTTGCATTCTTCCCTCCTCCACCACCACTTTTCCTTTGGCTTCTGTAAGGTGGTTTGGTGATTCTACAGTCACTTTTACCAGAAGCAATTTTGGTTTTTGTCTTGTTTTTTTAGGTATATTTTTATGCATAAAAGTGTATGTTTTGTTTAGAGGTTGCTATTCACAGGACGTGATTCACTAGCCACCAGCTGCCATTTTGTTTTTTAGAACTGCTAAGATTTGTCGGCCAATTCGCCTGTGAAGAGAGCATGGTGTTATCTTTATAGCATGGCAAGAAACATCCCTGGCCCATTAGATGCTTGACAAGGGGCCTGAACGGACAGTAGAATATATACATTGTAAAAATGTTTGCTGGTAATTAAATTTGTTCCTCTAACACAAAAGAGAGCACCTGAGCAAACGTTTTTATTTCTTTGGGAAATCTACCAATACTTTGCAGTGATGAACAGTTAGATTTGGTTTGGTTCTCTATTGTGAAGCCTTTCTGATGGATGCTTGTGTACTGTGGGCAAGCATTCCTCTGATCTCTTGGAATTAGCTTTCTATTATGTACAACACGTTAGCAGCATTTGAATAACTCCGTTTCATTCATTTATTGTTTGGCTTTAGAAAATGCTGAGTGTTGCCCTTTCTTCATGTAATACAATAATTGTATAAATGCATATTGTGATTGTGCTATCCTCAAATCTCAAAATCCAGTCCAGGTCTTGTGAGACCTAAAGAGAGCGCGGGAGCGTGGGAAGCAGCAACAGCGGCAGCGGGGCAGCGCGGAGCCGTGGGGAAACCAGGAACCGCGGACCGCGAATTGAGAACCGCGAGCCGCCCCAGGAACCGCGAACCGCCGCAGGGAGCCGCGTGGAGCCCCGGGGAACTGCCGGGAGCCGCGAGGATCCAGGGGGAGACGCGTGGAGCCGAGTGGTGCTGAAGGAGAATTGAGTGGCACCAGTTCCAGTTCCTGGAGAATACTTTTACTTGCCCCCATCTTCTCTGGACACATCCATCAAGTCGCTGGTGCCAAGTAGAGAGACGAGCGGGCATTAGGGCTGGAAAATACAGAGAACTGTAAGAGACAGGGAACTGGAACCTGACCTGAAACTCGAAATTGGTCAGAGTAACACCTAGCCCAGCCCAGCCCAGCGGCACAGCACAGTGGTACAGTGGTACAGCAGCGCAGCAACCGGCGAGCGGTGAGGGGGCTACTGCATAAGCACCGAGTGAGTGAGAAGAAGCCTGAAAAAGCCTGCACGCTCATCATCACCCCCACCCTCATATCCCTCACATCCCCCTCATATCCTTCACGCAGCCCGGACCCAGCTATTTTTCCCAGCTCAGCCCCACCAAGTATCGCTGGGGAAAAGAAAAAAGGGGAAGAGACTATCACCAGGAGCACAGGATACCTGGCTGGTGGCTAGTGGTGGTGGCAATCGGCTGGGAGCTTGGAGTGAGCAGCGTGGCAAGAGAGCAAGAAAACTAGTGTGAGTGTCCGTAAGTGCAAAAGGACAAAGGGACAAAGGTGCACAGGCAGCGTAACACCGGATAAGGCTGCAGGAGTCAAGGCTTACCTCTTTTGGTTTAGCCCAACTATGTGGCGAGGAGTGAGGCCCAGGCAGCGCAAGTAGAAGAGTGGAAGAAGCAGAAGAGTGCCCCCAGGAAACAGTGCTCACAGGAAACAAAAAACTAAGGGAGTGACTAAGGGAGTGACTTTTACGAATATTAAAACACAGTCAAACTTCTTTCCTGGTGTTTGGAGAATAATGCTCAAGGGAAAACTGCTCAAACCAAAGAGGAGCGACGTGGACGCTGACTCTGATAAAAAAGCCCTCAAGGGCCAAACAACTAGGGTCACAAGGAATCAGAACGTTAGACAAGAGTAGCACACCGTGAGCCCCCCTTCACAAACCTTTCAACAAGGGCTCATCACTCATTATTTTCAGACACCGGGCAGCTCGTCACCCATGGGAATGCCTGCCGGGGGGACTGAAGAGCTGGAAGAGGTCACTGCGAGTAACCCCCAAGCACCTCAATCTGGTCAGGCACTCATCAAGCAGCTCGATATTAAAAAAAAACAATCTGGGGAAGGAAGCAACCTACTGCCCAATAAAGAGGACCACCAGGACCAGGACCAGGCCCAGGAACAGGATACATGGGCACAGGGAGATCAAAACTCGCCCCCTTCTAGCGGTTGTAAAATATTAAGCGCTGATGAAAATAGCATAATATATAGAGAAAGGATTGGCGACTCTGACCACAGGAGGCTCACAACAGTCGCTCGGATCGGAATGAAGCCCATTGACCTGATACACAGCCTTTCACCAATTAAAGCCTTGATCTATCGGCCCCAGGAGGAAGAAACGTCGAAAGTTATCAAGGGCAAAGATCCAACGCACACTAGTCTGCGCGACAGCTCACGACTTAGTTCAAAGGTTTCATCTACTGAAAGACGACACCTTGACTAACCAGAGATAGGAGATTTCACCGACTCCTTTTTACAAAAATTAGAGCAGACAATTGAAAGAACTTTGGACCTAAACCCCATCCGTATCGAGAGATGGGACGGGGCAGTAAATCAGGGCAAAGAACGAGCAGGGAAGTCCCCATCGAAAGGCCAGAAGGATCGAGACGAGCAAGACAAGGAAGAAGACACCTCCCTTCTGACAACCATCAGAGAAGCTCAGAAGTCAATAGCCAATGCCCTAATATAGCAAGCAACTAAAATGGAGGTCCAAGTTGACCTTCTACAATTAATAGCCCAGTGCCTAGAGAAGCAGGGCCGCAAACTGGATGAATTGGAGGTAACACTCAAATATAATCAGACAATGATAGCTCGGACGAGCTCAATCGCCAACATAATAGATAAGTGGGCCGAATTGCCAGAAATTCTGGGGGATATAGTGACACTAACCAAAAGGAGGGGCGAATCGTCAAAAACACCAGGAACAATTGAACCGCTGGAAAAGGGCAATCTTAAAGTGGCACTCAAGGGCGAATACAGCCGAGCGAGGGAAATGGAAAGAAAAGTCCTAGAGAGCAAGAAGAATAACCAAGAGACTGACAAAGAGTGATATAGAGGAAGCTCTGGCAAGATCTGATACAAAGGAAGCCGAAGAACAGAAAACAAACATGGAGGGGAAACCTGAAGTTAGAACAGAAGGACCCCTAACAAGGAGAGCAAAGAAAAAGCTGAAGAAACAGCTGAAGAGATCAAAATTGAAAAGAATATCCACCCTACCGGCCATGTTGAATAGCCATAGACCTGAGGGGAAAAGCAACTTGTTACAATTAAATGAAATATATGTAGTCCAGAGATGTATATTAGGATCACAGCTTTATTCTTCAGATAGGATCCAAGTTATGTCTAATGATATGCTTCATACAATGCCCCACCAGGAGCAGCCTCCTTGTCGCTCAGCCGTTCCACACCAACTGATTCCTTCTTCCACTCAAACACTCTCAGCATTCTGATGACATCACATAGACTGAGCAGCAAGGCAAAGGGCAGGAACAGAGAGGATGCATTAATCACTTACTAGATTATAACACAACTCACTACCACTCTACCCGATTTTTAATCCCAAACAGAAGATAAAGAGCCAGAGCCTACCAGGAAACAAAGAAAAGGCCGTAGAAAGAGAAAGGGACGGTGCAATTCAACAAGGCAGGGTTCAAGAAAACCAAGCGGACCAGGCTGACCTACCACACCCAGCAGTGTCATCATCAACGGAAGCCCTGGCAACAACAAACAAGGTCAGCATGGGCAAGGAGGAAACAGCCACACAAATAAGGCTCTATGATCTATTGGAACTGGAGGGTCACAAAGGCCCTATGGAGCACACTACATCACCACCGATGGACCAAAAGCATATAGCCAGAACGCTTGGTAATAATAACCGGGCGGAAGATGAACAACATTGGCGAACCCTGATCAAACCCTCCCACAGTTTGAAATCAAGCAGTAGTGCAACGGGGGGGGGGGTTACACAAACAAGAAATCTTGCGGACCCATCCACATTCTACGAGGTGGAGCTCACCCCCAGGTACCACATGAAAGGGCCTTATGACATCTTAAACAGAACTAATATCCTCTGACTCTTTGACCATGTTAAACCACTGTCTCAGATCACTTCGGAAAATATAGTTTGGGTGACGTTCAAAAAGGTCTCAAGGAGACAGCCATGGCGATTGAACTCTTCTGGGCTTTTGCGAGCAATCCCTCCAACAGACAGTCCTTGGGGAAGCCCAACAATTCTCAAGTTGGGGCATAGAAGTAACAGAACCCACTCAATCTAATTACCCCTTCGTCCTCATACCTCAAACAGAGGGGCTGGGGCCTATATCAATCCTGAAAGGCACCAGCCACAACAGGAAACGAGGAGAATACATTAATGAATGCCATAAAACATCAATACATGTCTCTATCTTTCAAAGAGACAACCTGCGAAGAGTGCTAATGGGTCAAACTAAACAGGCTACAAGATGCGACAGCTGGCAACAGCACCTCTAGCAAAAACCAAGTCCTCCAGAGAGAAGGAAGGGCAACGCTGGTGGGGGAAGATCAATACCAATGCCAAAACTCAGATTTCCCCCAGATTTAACCCTTATATCATGGAACATCGCAGGGTTAAACACAAAAGCAGGGACCAATAAAGTACAGGACTATTTTGCAAAATGGGATATTATTTGCTGTCAAGAAACATGGCCAATGACATCAACACCCTTAGTGGGCTTTCATGAACATCGGATTAATGCAACAAAAAAAAGATCTTCGGACGTCCATCGGGGGTCTTTCTATCTTCATAAGCCAAGCGAGAAAACTCAAGCCCACAGAAATAAGAGTAAACTCCCCTGATCTGCAAGCAATGACAATCGCTGCGTTAAGGGAGTGCAACCTGCCATTTAATCTGCTGCTCATAAACTGCTACATCAACCCGGCACTGACCACTGCCAGTATGACATCTCTTACCAACACGCTGGAAGATATATTAATAAAATATGAGCACTACAATGTAATCATCGCAGGAGATGTTAACTTTTTTTTTTAATTCTTTTTATTTGCATTTTCAACAACAAAACAAACGTAATTCACTGCAGGGTGCATAGGATATAGTACCGACGAGACAGTTCCCCGCACACACAATGTTATCCAGAGGACCGACAAGTGTCCACACATTAGTGCTTGAGCAAAAATCAAAAGCATAGTCCACCTCCATCTCAGCCCCCCGTACACCCCCAATACCCCCCACATTTCCAGAGCCAATCGCAGGAACACAGTTTCCACTCCGACATCCGCCTCCTCCCAGCCATCCGCCGTCAAAATCAGTGTGCTACAGTGTATGAAGCGGTGTGTGAGTCAACCAATGTGAAAAAGGTTCCCATATATCCCTCGGGCGTGTGCGCGGTGGCAGGAGGTCCCAGAATAGGGTGAGCTGCGTCTGGCAGTATACCACACTCTTAAGCCACTCCCTAATGTTGGGTGACGTGGTAGCCCCCCAATGTATCGCCACCTGGCGCTTGGCAAGCAAAATGAGCATGGCCGGCAGCCGGCGATGTTTAGGCTGAATCATATGCAAGATCCCCAGAAGCGCAGCCAGCGGAGTGCATGGGATCTGCAGCCCCGTGATGATTCACACCAGCCGCATTACCTCGGCCCAAAAGGAGGCCAGCATGGGACATTCCCACGCCATATGCAAGAAATCAGCGCCGCGCGCATTGCACTTCCAACAATTGTCCGTGTCTCTTAAGCCAATACGATGAAGTCTGCTTGGGGTGCGATATATCATGTGTATGTATTTGAAATGGATCAGCCGGAGTCTGTAGTTAGGGAATAGTGTCTCAAGCATTTTACAGCATAGGTCCCAGTGAGCGTCAGTGATGTCAACCCCCAAAGCAGTACTCCACAAATCGCGCGCCGCCGTGGTCACTATTGGATGGTCACTTTGCATGCGTCCATATAGGCGGGAAATTAGTTTGCGCCCCGATTCCATCTTTAGGACATTCTCCAAAGCCATCAGACTCGGCGGCGGTTCCGGGAATGTAGGAAGCAGTGCCTGACATGTATGTCGAAGCTGATAATGGAGCAGGGTGTCAAGCATCGTCGGGGTCTCCGCAGCGCACATCCGCTCCAGCGTGATGAAAACACCATCAGGGAAGATGTCCCCCGCCGTATGAAGACCACGCGACGTTGCGCGTTCTCCCGTTTTCATGCGCTGCAGCGGGGGCCACATAGGGTTCCCGCGCAGAGGGATCGATGAAGTGTAAAGGAAGTCCAGCTTAGCTCGGCGGCGTAACCCGTCCCAGGCCCACTGAAGCGCACGCACCGTGTCAATTTCATTCCGCCTCCTCTTGTGTGGCGTGTATAGGGCAGTGCTGAGTGGTAACGGGGCAACCATATCCGCCTCTATCGCCACATGCGGCTGAAACGGCGTGGGGTGCACCCAAGAGTGCAGGAATTGCGCCTGCGCACAGTACGCATATAGCGTAAAGTCTGGTGCCGCCATACCTCCCTGTCGCTGTGGGAGAGTAAGGGTCTCCCAGGCTACCCTCGGCTGTTTACCCCCCCACGCCAGTTCGATCATGAGCGAGCGTATCTTATTCAAGAAATGCTTAGTCAAGGGGAGTGGGACATTGACAAATAAGTATAGCAGCTTGGGCAGTATGACCATTTTGGCCACGGCTATCCTACCCGCCAGCGACAGGGGCAAGTGCTTCCACCGGCCGACCCTTTCCTCTATCCACCGCATCGCCCGCCCATAATTCTCCTTCCACAATGCTTGCATGTCTGTGCTAACCCATACCCCCAGGTAGCGTACCGGACCGGTTGCCCATTCCAGTGGGCAATCCGGCGTGAAGCGGGGTGTCGCATCCGTCAAAGGCAGGATGACCGATTTCTCCCAATTAATAGTCACTCCCGATAGCAGGCCATACCGTATCAATTCACTCGTCATGGGGGAGAGATTATCTTGTGGGTCGGTTACATAAAGGGTAATATCATCTGCGTACATTGAAATGGTCAACGCCCGGGATGAAAAACCAATGCCCCTGTCCGCCTGGTGTTGCCTGATGCGGGCCGCCAGTGGCTCGGTGGCAATCGCGAATAGTAGGGGTGACAGGGGGCAGCCCTGTCTCGTGCCCCTACCGATAGCAAAGGGTTCGGATACAAGCCCATTCACCCTCACACGGGCAGTGATGGTAGTATAGAGCAGTCGAATATAGCGGATAAACGTTTCACTCACCCCCATTCGCTGCAGCAATGGAAATAGGAATCCCCATTCCAGGGAATCGAACGCTTTCGTGGCGTCCAACAGCACCACCGCGGCCTTGACGTGAGGGGCTAAATAGTGCAGTACCCCAAACAGGGTCCGTAAGTCATGGGCCGTGGAACGGCCCGGCACGAACCCTGATTGATCTGGGCGGATCATGAGTGGCAACACCGGCTGTAGCCGCAAAGCGAGCATTTTAGCAAATATTTTCGCATCTGTGTTTATTAGGGACAGTAGCAGATACGAGTCACACCTCTGGGCTTTCTTATCGGGTTTTAAGAGGGCAATAATGACGGCCTCTCTCGTCATAGGGAGTACACCAGATTCAACTGCCTCAGCGTATACAGTCAGCAGCCGGGGGGCTAGGAGGTCAGCGAATTCCTTGTAAAACTGCGCTGGTAGGCCATCCGGCCCCGGCGCCTTGCCGGGCGCCAAGGACCCCAATACCTCCTTGACATCTTCAAGTGTGAAGGGGCGATCGAAGTACCCTTTTTGGTGCACATTAAACCATATTAGCTGAACCGTGTCTAGGTAATCGGAGAAGTCTTCCTACGCGGGCTCACCCCGGGAGCGGTATAGGTCTTTATAAAAGGACCGAAATGTATCTAGTATCACCGGAGGGGAGCACACGGTGTCGCCCCGCGACGTTTCGATGGAGGGAATGTATGAGGAGCCCTTCTGCGAGCGCAACAACTGGGCAAGTGTTCTGCCCGGGCGATCCCCCTCACCATACCGGCGCGCCGTCGCGTGTTTATGTAAAAATTTTAGCTCCCTATCTGCCTCAGTTTGGTATTCCGTTAGTGTGGTGCGTGTTTCCGCTAGCGTGGTCGCTGAGGGGTCAGAGCTGTATTGTACTTCTAGAGTATGTAAGCGGTCCTCTAGTCTCTGGAGTGTATTTCTAATGTCCTTCAGCACTCTAGCCTGTCCCGCAATGCAGTGGCCCCGGATGACCACCTTGAATGCATCCCATAGGGTGCCCACAGATGCCACCGAGTTTGTGTTTAGTTCAAAATAGTCGAGTATATGTTGGTGCACTTCCTCGCGAAAAACCGGATCCAGCAGGGCCTGCGCCGGCAACTGCCACGTGAATGGGGTGATGTATGGTTTGGGGACCCGTAGCACCAGTTCAACCGGAGAGTGGTCCGAAAGGGTGCGTGCTCTATGATGAACTTCAGATGTCCAGGCATGGACATGTGGGGTTAGGAGCCAAAAATCCAATCTAGACCATGCCTTCCTGTGTGGGGTGAAGCATGTGCCCTCTCGCCCACCAGGGTGTAGGATCCTCCACGAGTCCAGCAGGTTGTATTCCTCCATTAGACCTCGAAGAAGGTCCGCTGTGTGTGGGTGATGTGTGCGCGCTGCCCCCTCCCTGTCGTGTTCCGGCGAGAGCACCGCATTGAAATCTCCTCCCCATATGTACTCCCCCGTGCCAAGGGACTGCGCCTTCAGCCAGACGGTCCTGAAGAAACCCGGGTCATCTGTGTTGGGACCATAAGTGTTAATTAAGATTATCTGCTTATGGAACAGTTTCCCCAGTATTATTAAATACCTGCCCTCCGAATCAGCATTCACTTTAAATGTTTGCCAGGGCAGGCCTCTACGTATTAATATGGCCACCCCCTGGGAATAGTTGGAGCATCCGGACGTGTGCACCTCACCCCACCTGACATTTTGCAATCGGTCTCCCGCTTTCTGCAGCAGGTGGGTCTCCTGTAAAAGACAGATGTCGATGTGGTGTCTGGCTAGGTGCGCATGAGTCAACCTAATCTTGCGGTGGTCGTTGAGACCTCGTATATTCCACGTCAGACAGCGCAGCGCAGTCAGTGAAGTAATGGGTAATGTGCCCTACGTGGCAGTGTGTCTATCTGCGGGGTTAGGGGCAGGGCAGACGGCCAAATAGCCAGCGTATCATATCTCGCACTTATCAGGAAAGTGTGTGCGTACAGGGATAATACCGTGTCATCCTTCAATAGTACATTACATTGCTGCAGTTCAATAACATCAAACAATACAAACCCCCCCTCCCCTCCGCCCACTCCAACCCCCCAATTAGGTTGAGATGCTGTACCCCTCCCAATCTAACCCAAAAACAGAGCGGCTGCACGGGAATCATCCCTTCAAGGGCGTGGGTTTACCGGCACACTCCCCCATCTGCAATCGATAGGGTGGCCGAACATTCTGCCGTCCAAAGCCCCAGCAGACCATACACAACAGGCAACGACTTTTGAATCGCCCAAAACAGTAGCGGTGTCACCCGTAGAGTCCATAAGCATCAGTAGTCTGTGTGGCGTCAGCCTCAGCGACCTCTTTCCGCATCCCCCACCCACCGCAGGTATCAAGGCACGGCCAGTAAACAAAGTAATGGGTACTTATCAGCCGAGTGTCAGGACGCCATTCAGCACAACAGAAGTTCAGGGTTCACAGAAACGTCCGTCGGTTCATTCCACATCACTCAGCCTGTCCACCGGGGATGCCACATGGCTTGCGCGCTGCTCCCCATTTGCTCGTTCTGCTTTCCTAGCAAATTTCAGCGCCTCCTTCGCCTCCGTGAAGATCAGCGGCTTCCCTTTGTGATGAATTTTTAACTTGGCGGGGTACAACATGGCGTATCTGGCCCCACTTTTTGGAAGATCTTTTTGGCAGGTATGAATTCGCGCCGCGACGCCTGCACAGCCTGCGTGAAGTCACGATACAGGGAAATGGCCATGTTCTGAAAAGTGAGCTCACCTTTTTCCCGGGATAACCGCAGTATGGTGTCCCGGTCACGGTAGTTGGGAACGCCAGCCAGGATCGGTCTCGGCGGCGCCCCCGGCACCGGGCGCGATCCCAGCGTTCGATGTGCACGCTCGACCAGGAACATTGCCGACAGCTCTGCCCCAAATAAATCGCGGAACATGCCCTCCACAAATTGCTCCATGTTGCCAATGTTTGTGGACTCCGCAATACCAATAATGCGCACGTTGTTTCTGCGGGAGCGGGCTTCCAAATCCTCATTGCGCCCACGTATTACCTCCAAGACTTTGTCCATGCGGAGCAGTTGTTCCCGGGTGTCCCCTTGGCCCTCCTCACAGTCCGCAATCCGCGCCTCCGCCGCCGCAAGCCTTTCCCCATGTTGATCGACTGTGCGCGACTGTGCGCGACAGGCCCTCCATGCGCTGTGCCATTGAGTCAAGCTTAGAGTCAATCTCCCTCAGGCAGCCCTTTAGATCACGAAACATACTTTTTATGTCGTCATCTTGTGGGGGTTCCAGCTGCGTCTCAGGGACCACCGTCTGCGAGGCCGGCTCCACTTCCACATTCCGGGTGGATTTTCTTTCGAACTGCAGCCGCGGCTGTTTGTTATCTGGTTTTCCCATGATCAGGCAGGGGAGACCTCTCAGTGGGATATCCGGGGGGGGGGGGGATATCCCAGCCAGCCACTCCAGGTAGTGATGCACTGCCACCCCGGTAGGCCTCACGGGCGTCCGAGGCACGTCCCCACTAGTCGCTCCCCGCGGTCCCCAGCACAGCTGCAGCGCCAACTGGCCCCCAACGCTCGCAGCAAACCGCTGTATCAGCTTCTCTGCTCAGAGCATACGGCCTTTGGCCGCTATGGGGATATTCAAATGTTGTGACCCAGAGACGTAAGATGGAGGAGGGGGTCGATCACTGTTTGCATAGTTTTCTGGCATCAGTTTCCAAGACAATACCTCATTTAATTCGTTGCTTCTCCTACCGCCAAACCCAGCAAAACAGTGCTTCCATCAAGGTGCAGAAACAACTTGGGCATTGAGGCAGGAGTTTCAGGGTAGTGTCGTTTGTGGTGATGAACTACTTTCTGACTGCGACACCCCAGGCACGGCCCGTCATCCCCTCCGGACAGCAGCAGCCGGCAGCACACTCCCTCGCAGGGCCGGCAAAGCAAGAGGCAGGCAACGACCCTCAGCAGCCAGGCAAACGCCATCCTCGCAGGCCCCCTCGGCCGCCGTCCGCGCTTTGGCAGCAGCACTAGCCGCGGCAGCTCCCTCAGGCGTCTCCGCAGTGCCCAGGCCTCACCAGGTTTCTCCGTTGTGTCCCCGTGTAGCGACACCTTCCGGGGGTAGCCAGCACGCCTTTGCCGCAGGTCCACTGAGCGACGATCTGGCCTCACGGGCCACGGCAACAGCAGCGCCGCAGGCCCCCTCCGCTGGGCCGCCCCACGCGTCAGATCGAAGGCCCCGGCCGGGGACTCGCGTAGCGGCGACGGCCGACGAGCGCCGCGTGGGTGTCTCGGCAGTACGGCGCAGGGCCCGTTCGCCGGTAATACGCCGCCGATTTCAGCCGCAAAAGCAGCCACCAGGTCTCCGGGTCTCCGACACCTCTCTTCTCAACTTTGTCTGCCCGGACAAGGAGGCATATTCGGATGGGCCGTCGCATAGTGCGTTCGGCCGGCAGAGCCCCGTCATACGGCGGCCATCTTGCGGCTCGGCTCGGCCACGCCCCCCACCGGGGATGTTAACTTGAGAAGCTTGGAAAGTGCCCCTTGAAAACAAAACAAACAGCAAAAGGGCAGGCCGATTGCTTTGTCTTCTTGAAAATGTTAAACTCCACTCAACCCACTTCCTGATGAAATTGCGATCACCCTTGTGGTGCTCCAAACCATTGTTCCGGAACATATCTACCATAGACTATATCCTAATCAACGAGAAAACGGCCGATAGGTTGGAGGAATTCCAGGTTGATGATAGAGGGGAAAGTGATCACAGGCCTCTAAGCGCAAGATTCAACTTAGGTATGGAAGAAGCAGATCTCCAGAAAATTATGCGAGAAACCACAGGAGACGAACGCTTCAGAGACATTAAAAGAATAAAATGGACAACCTCTCTTGAAGGGGAAATGCAGGAGTGGGTATTAACATGGCAGGCTCGAGGACTATGGTAGACCGACTCAGAGGTGATTGGTCACTGGGAAGAACTGATAGAAGACCTGTGGTAGAAGCTGGGCAAAAATCACTGTAAAAAAACTCTCTGTCATGAGGCCCACTCTTTAAAGAACCCACAGACATCGAAGAGCCTGAGACAAAGTAAAGGAGCGTTAATGAAGGCACTTAGAAGAAGGAAGAAAAGAGGAACATCGGCAGAGGGGGCCTCCATAGTTGCACTAAGAGCCGCCTTCAGGAAAAAAGTAGGCGAGCACAAGAGGAAAGAGATGGAACAAAAATGGCTCACGGTATTTGCCCTGCTAAAGGAAAAGAACAATGCTAAATTATGGAGGTACATCAACCGCCTGAGCTCTCAACCAAGGAGCAAGGAGAACAACATTGCAAGCAATGAGTGGGAAGAGTACGCAAGGGGATTATATACCAGAGGTACACCAGCTACTGAGCAAGTCCCTTTGAAGAACATCCGGGAAACAGGCTCCTACATAGACATTCTCCCCAAGCACACAGAAGACGCAGGACAAATGATGCTTGAGGGCGATGGATTTACGGAAGTTGAAATAATGAGGGAGATCAGGAAAATGAGGAATGACGGCTTTTAAAACAGTTCAAACATTCCTTTTCACAGTCCTCACCCCAGTATACAACTTTTCATATGCAACAGCAATAATTCCACACTCATGGAAAGGATCTATCCTCTTCCCTATTCATAAGAAAGGCGACCCCTCCAACCCTTCAAACTACATGCTATTGGCCCTGCAGGATGTAGAAGCCAAAACTTTTGCCAAACTACTATTGAGAGATCTAGAGGACTGGGCTAATAACAACGAAATATTACCATTCTATCAGACAGGTGCAACAACAGACAACATCATGGCCCTGGCCTACCTCTCAAAACGTGCTGTGAAAGTCAGGCACCTGCCGTGCTGTTTTATTGATTACAGCATGGCTTTTGATAAAGTCGATAGGGGCAAACTCTGGGGAAAACTGTTATCCTGGGGGGTACCGTCTAAGCTACTGAAAATTATAATATCCCTTCATGAGGGGACCTGGGCACAAGTCAAATTAAGACCCACAGCTCTATCAGCAAAAGTCGAAACCAACAACAGACTGAAGCAGGGCTGCGTCCTGGCCCCTATATTATTTAATCTTTACACAGCAGACATGGGGGGAGTCCTGAAAGAGGCAAGTCTAGTTCCACCGAGACTGGGCACAGCAAGAATGGCTATTCTACAATACGCAGATGATACCGTAGTGATGGACCACAAAAGAGTGGGCCTCCAAAGAGCACTTAAAGAGCTGGGGAAGTTTTAAATAATCTAACGGTCAACAATACGTCAATCAATCAATAATATTGTTTTGTTTTTATAATGCTAGCTTCTTTCCCAATGCACACAATGTTGTATGTGTGCTCTTTGTAAGACAAACATAATAAAATGTATCATATTTGGCTTTGGACCTCTCATTTTTAAAACTATTTTACTCCTAACCTTCCTTTACCGCTATCTACCCCTTTACAACAAGCAGAATCACATGAGTTAATCAAGGAAAAACAAAGATAATGATATTTGGTAGATACCCGCATAAAAAATAAGCAGTCTGTAAGTTGGGAGATCACCAAATTGGGACCACCGCAGCCTATAACTATCTTGGTGTTTGGTTAAACAAGAGGGCAACATCAGCAGCTCATATAAAACATCTAACTGCTAAAATCAACAGGGTAATTTTTCCAATGAGACGCCTAAGTCAACGCTTGACTAGCCTCACAGCAGACCCCATTCTGAATGTCCTTAGGGCAAAATTAATACCGGCTATTAACTACGGTTACTTGGCATTTCCAGGAACCTTGGACAAACTAATAGCAGCAGCGCAGGCCAAAGCCCACAAGATCGTGCTGCAATCACCCAGGAATATAAGGAACACAAGATCATGGCTGGAATTAGGACTCGGCAGACCCGAACTGGCCCTCCAGGGAGATCTAATAAAGTATTATATTAGAGTCCTCAAAGCACCGCACAACTCTCTCAAACATCATCTTGTAACTATTTTCAGAGAATAGGAGTCCCCCTGGTACACTAAGCTGGGAAAAGCAATAGAGAACCTAAACATAGATTCCAACAGTCTGTCCCTAACAGATATCCCGCTTTAGGCTTGGTCAGACATCATGAGACGGCAGGTCTGCTTCCTTTCGTATGAAAAGGATCTAACCGCACTCCGACACAACACCAACACGAAGGCATTGGACGAATCTTACACCTTGGGGAAAGCCCAGCCATACCTAAGGGAAGCACTAGGGGCCCAGGCTTTTTATGAGGCTAACGGCGCTCAGAATTGGGGACTTAAATCCAGAATGGGCACGAGAAGACAGAGCCTTTTCATGCCGCCTAGGCAATTACCAACAGGAATCTTGACTTCATTTACTATGCTGTTGCCCCAAACTCACTAGCGAACGACAGAGGCTGCTTTGCCCCATTTTCAGAGCCCTTGGCATTAGAACTTGCAAGGAGGCATCAGATTGGTGTTTTTCAGAAATAAAAACACACCACCTGGCAAGAGTGGCAAAATTTACTTACCAGATTGGTCAAGCTTTAGACGCTAGAGTATAATCGATTTTCTTCAAGCCCTCGAAATTCAGAGTCAGACTAATGCGCCTACAAGGTGTTACTGTAACATCCAAGGGCAAAGAAGACCTTGCCCGCCACTTCAAGTACTTTGACTGGAACATTGCCACATTCCCCAAGCGCCTTGAGACCCTTACGGGTGAGTAGTGCGCGATATAAGTTCCATGATTGATTGATTGATTGATTGAAAATTAAGTTCCTGGAATGAACACAGAAAGTTCCCTGTAACACAAGTTTGACTGTTGGAAATGGGGCTTTTAAATCTCACAGGAGGCCCGGGGGGGGGGGGGGAGGGGGAGAAGGAATGGGTGGGTGGGCAAGGGGGGTTGGGTTCTAATTTTAGCTTTTCACTGTAATGGTTTTAAATAATCGAACGGTCAACAATAAGTGAATCAATCAATCATATTGTTTTGTTTTTACAATGCTAGCTTCTTTCCCAATGCACACAATGTTGTATGTGTGCTCTTTGTAAGAAAAACATAATAAAATGTATCATATTTGGCTTTGGACCTCCCTTTTTTAAAACTATTTTATACCCAACCTTTCTTTACCGCTATCCACTCCTAAACTCTAAAATTACCCTTAACACCCTTTATCACTACCCACCCCAAACTCTAAATACCATACATTTAGCCCTACCTATAATTGATTCTCCATAGGGCAGGCTCCTACTATGTCCCGAGGTGGGCATGGAACCTGTGTTTGCTCTTGCTTGGCGGGAGAAATTTCAAGGCTCCCCCCAAGCAAGAGTAAACACACAGTCCACTTCCCAGCTGGCATGAGCTTTCAAAATGCTCCCCCCAGCTGGAAGCTGACTTGAGATCTGTTTCCCGAAACAGAGCTGAATATTGCTCCCGCTCACAGGGAGCAGCATTTTTAGCTGCAACCTGCAGGCGAGAGCTATGCCGGCTCCCGCTGGATGTGGGTAGCAGGCTAGAGCCATTGGTGCCATAGAGATTCCCCCTCGAGCCCCCAACTAGGATATGGTGGGTGCATTGGGTGTTGTCGCCAGGGCTGAAATTGACTCGGGGGTCCGTAGCACCCTCCCTCTTTAGTAATTAGCCAGGCCCCGAGGGATGAGGTTGTGTGCCACCTTCCCATTTAAAAAGGTGGAGGGCCTTTGGGGATGGGATCCCCATGGCCAAATGCATCCAGGGAGGGATTGGCTGCATGCAGGGGCTTGGCTGCAGGGCCTGGCTGCAGAGCAATCCCCTGCCTCACACGGCCAAAGGCTGTCCACTGCATTGGGTTGGCTGCAAGCGCGGGGTTGGTATGTGTGCTGTGGAGCTTGGATTAACGTATGATAATTAAATATTACTTTACGATAAAAAGCCCTAGAAATTCACCGAAAAAAACAAAGGTTACTGTGAAGTTATAGTTAGGTTCAGATTTTACATGTACAAAACCATAGAAATTCAGCAGTTATAGTTAGAGTTATCTCAAGTAACTATAACTCGTTTCCGATGGAGCAAGGACTCGTATAACAGAGACTTGCTCGGCAGCAATACTCTCAAATAACTCGTAACACTGTATTAATCATGTCTGTAAAGACTAATATGCATCACATTTCATATAATTAGCTTGGAGGAAGTTGGCATATGTGTCTTACTAACAAGTAACCCGAGAGAAACTTAAAATGGCTGCTAACGTGGGAATTTGCACTGCGCATGCGTCAAATGCATCTACGCAGGATGACGGACTAAAGCTCTGAGGGAATTTTCAGCTTCTGCGCACTTGCTTCTAATATGGCCACTTGAAGGCTCACATGCTAAGCATCTGCCTCGCTGAAACTAAAACATGCTATTTACTAAATGCTAATGCAGGGAGACTTATTATAAGTAAATGGGATTAGAGTAGAGATAGGTGGTGTACAGTGAAACCATTTTATTTTGTTTCTTTTTGACCTCTCTATTAGTTCGTATTTGGGCCTCTGAGCGATGCTAAAGTCTATACTTCACGTGACTCCTCACGCAGGCCCAGTCACAACCAGACAGAAGCCATGAGGGTGTGCTTGGATCCAGTCCAAGGCCGCGTTCGCAACATGTCCTGGGAAAGTGATGGACATCCTGCAGGATGAACAAGACAACTGTTAAATGTATTCTTTTTATTGATAAAGATGTGAAATGCGGGTGGGAAATAAAGCTTGGGAAAATAAATTAAGGGGTGGGACCGCTGAATAACGAACTAGAAAATTGTTAAAACCTAGCATGGTGTGATGATCATTCCCCCTTTCCCGCCCAATCAGAATTAGGAGTTTCATAAATTTGAAACATTTAGGGGTGGTACATGCCATTAGAAAAGTATAATTGAGGTAGTTTAGTTAGTTAGTTAGCAAGATGCTGATGTGGATGCAGATGCTGCTGCTCGTGTTGCTGAGATGCTGAGAGACCGGGATGCTGTCCGAATGCTGATCAAATACTGAAGAAGAATCGAATTGCAGAACTTAGAGACAAAATCTAATATATTAGAAGAAGATCGCAGAAGAATCGAGGAGGGAAATAAGGCAAATAATTAGAAGAAGATCGCTGAAGAATAGAGGAGGAAGATAGTGTCAGTGAGGGGTGCGACGCAGGCGTCGGATCTAGAAGAGGTCATCTATCCTGTCCCTGAAACCTGTCCTGAAACCTTTGTCACCTGAGCTGTCCCAGGGGACCCTTCCAGCCCCTTGGCCAAGGGGTTGGTTTCCACACCATCCTAGGTAATTATAATTCTGTGTAGTATGTCATTGTACTGCTCTCTCTATTTTTTCCTCTCCTGGTACTGTCATCGTAATAATATTGTTTAGATGATCTTACTAACATATTTGATAGATTGATTTTCCTTCCTTGGAGAAAACGGTGTACGAATTGTATTTTGCTTTGGCTCACATGAATTTAACTAAATAAACATTTAAACTCTTCCGAGTCTGTGGTTATTTAAAATATTTAATTTACGTCATTTCACCATATACTAGCTTAACTAAACGGTCCATTGACCAGAGTAAAGTACCTTTGATTCAGAAAGATATTATTATAAAATGTTAAGGTAAATTAAACTTTAAAAGCATATCACACAAATTGACCCCAGCGGCACTTTACCAGCCTACGTGATTGTGTGTTTATGGGCCCAATGAGTATGTGGCTTGTGAATATCTCTAGCTGGTAACCCGCTGGATCAGTTTTTCTGGTAGCAGAGCTATAGTTTTTTATTAACTAGTTAGGTGCTATAGATTGACATTTGAGTTATTTATTATGTAATAACAAACCCGTTTGTATTTTGTTTTATGTTGTCTTGAAATTCCCGGGAATATTGAATAGCGGGTGGTGAATGGAAGCCACACTTCAGTGAGGTTACTCATCTGTTCGAATAGCACTGAAAAGCTATGCAGGGCTGGCAGTGCTGATTTAGGGATAATTTTTCATATAAAAGTGAGAGTGATTGATTGCAAAATAGTTAACTGGTGAAAACGGTGGCCTTATATCACCTAGAAAGGGTAATACCGAAGGAGTAGCAGGTAAGTCGGAGCTTGAGTGAAGAGTAAACAGAAGAGTTTTACTCGTAGAGTGTGAAGAGTAAGCAGAAAGGTTTACTCGCAGTAAAAGAAAGTATAAAAATTGTAAGAAAATAAGTTTTCGTGTTACCTTGTTAAGGAGGGGTCAGTTGCTGGAGTTGCACTGACGTCACAGAGGGCCGCGCTGGGATTGGTTTAAGCAGCGGGCGTGTGACTGACGTGAAATTGTAAAGGAGGGGTCAATAGTAAGGAGTAATACTGACGACACAGAAAGGCCGCAATAGTATTGGCTAAACGAACAGCGTGAGTCAGAATTTGATTGGTTGAAAGAATAAAAGCTGCGCTGATATTGGTCAAGACATTAGAGTAAAAGCTAAAATCTAATTGGTTATCACAATAGAAGCTATACTAGTATTTGAAAGTGAGATTTGTATGTGGAAATACGATCCAACATTTATTGGCGAATCGCCCAGATAGAAGGTACCTGGGATTTGCCCATGAACAATATTTATATAGATCATCACCCAAAATGTACGAAGAAGAAAGAAAGATGTCATTTATGCAGAAAATTAAAAAATATTTTAAGAAGGATAAAACCATTAAGACTAGAGAGGGAATTCTTATCCTTACCCCGAAAAGGCCCGCATCAGTCATCTTGATGGAAAGAGGTTATCATACCTGTGTATGGTTGGAAAACTGGATAGAATATACTAAAAGTGATGGAGTGTTAGCTTTCCCAGTGAATGGCCCATTCAATGGGAGGATACTACATAATTTAAGAATGCGAATGAATGAATTAGAGCCCAGACCTAGATTAACACAGTATGAGGCTTTAGAAGAATGGGAAACTGAGGCATTTGAGCATGACAGACCTCGAAGTAGTAGAAGTTACAGAGGATTTTTCCCTAGACAGATGAGCGAATCACGAGATAGCCAGATGAAACAATGGAGACAAGCAATGATTACAGAAGGACTGGATCCTGTACTAATGGCTGAAGAACAGTCAGGAGGCAAGTGTACAGAGAAATCCAGACATTTGACAATGACAGATTGTGGGAAATCAGAAGATGAGTTCATGGAGGACATTTTAACGAAAAACCCTCCACCATACCAGGAACGACCCAGTAGAACCACTCCTAGTGCCCCTGTTTTAGGAATACCTTTGGTTCTGCAAATCATACATGAGCAAATGAATGGAAGGGTACATCAGGAGGAGAAAAGAGAAGTAATAAATAAAAATAGAGAAGAACTAATAAAGAAAATAACCCAGTTGAATACACACCCTGAAGCACTGACTATACCAGTGACCATAGATACGGTTGTTCCATTGTATGGCTATAAAACGTTCTGTCCCAAACCACCAGTCTTGACCACACCTATAATTGAGTTTAGAAAAGAAAATATAATAATTGATGATCAAGGCTGTGAGTGCGATTCGGTAATATCATTGATGGATTTACCAATAGGAGGACAAGAAATTGAAACCCCGAAAAGGATTACACCTAGTTGTTTAAAAGAAATACGACTAGAAACTTCAACAGGAGTTAGGAATGCCACAATAGTATCTCCAGAAGAATTAGAAAGATGGGCGCAGGGAATAGATATGCCAAAACAGCCGCTAAAGATTCTAGATATTTACAAATTAAGAGTGGAATTGGAAGAGATGATAACTGGTAATGTAGGACTGGATCGATTGAATGCCTACAGCGAAGAAGAATTGCTGTTTATTTGCAGAAGTAGTACTAGAAACACAAAGATATTACATGAGAAACTGACAGATCTAGCCTCCGAAATGGGGATTGAGATAGGGAAATCAAAGGTATTGCAGAAACCATATGTAGCAGAATTTAGTGATAAGGATTTGGAAAACATGAATGTGTCAGGGAGAAAATTACAGATTAAGGAATTAATGAACATTTTGCAAAAATGGGGAGATTTAGACAAATAGAAAGCCTGATGGATGAGGAAAAAGACGGAAGCACAGACAAATCGAACAACTTCAGAATTTTTCTTGAAAGAAACAGGAAAGGTAGAAAGGTTGTGCCCAATGAGAGAAGTCCCTGGAGGAGGATATGTACATGTTCCATGGACTAGACAAGATATTTTGTCATTTACTAATGATTTCCAGAGGTTAAGAGAAAAACCAGTTGAATGGTACCGGCAAGTTGAAAGGTTTGTGAAGGTTTACAAGGTTTTGTTGAAGGATTTGGATGGTCTGTTTGATATAGTGGTACATGCAAAATTACAGTTGATTGGCCTAGTGATGAGTACCCGAGAGACGAGAAAACGATGAGCCCCTTCAGAGGAGGTAATGAAGAAATATCACCAGGTGATTGCTTTTTTGAAAGGGAATAACCCTCCAAAGGAAACAGATTGGGTAAAGATAGATAGGACCACACAATACATAAATGAGACTGTACATGCCTATTATGAGCGTCTACTGCAAGTGTTGAATCAATTTAGCAGATTTGAGAATATCAGAGACAAGGGCATGGGTCATTTTGTATATTGTTTTGTGTCAGGTTTAAGGCCAGAAATCTCTCAAATGCTTTAGCAGCACATGTTGTGCTGGCAGGCAAAGCCGATCGATGAGATTCTCAAGTACTGCGGAGATGACTTTGATAATAGACGTAAAAAGTTAGAAGAAAAGTTAATGTGGGTCCAAATGAAATTAGCAGAACACCATGAACTTAAATTAAACAGTCAGACAGGGGATCAAGGGAAAGGACAAGGGCAGAATGAAAATAATGGGGGAAAACAAAGAGGACGAATTAGTAGAGAGGAGGCGGTAAATTGGGGCATTGGAAAAACAAGTGTAAATATTCAGAATAATAATGGCCCAAATCAAAATTTAAATCCGCTAACGCAGAATGAGGTAATAATGAGTCAACCGCAGCAGGTTGTAAATCAGAAGAGTCAGTTGCCACCTGCCCCTATGCCAAATTTTGTGAACAGAGCCAAGTACAGTGCGGACACCGGATTTCAAGGAAGAAGTGGTAAGAAAAGTTCTGTAACTTCACAATTTCTTTTGCAGAATAGTTATCTTGATGACAATGACCAATGACGGTGCCTGAGGGGGGAGGAAAAGGAGTGCGTACTTGGCGCATCCTTACCGGTAGATTAGTCAGGTCCATATATTGATGGTAAAGTAGAAGGAAAAGATATTACCTTTTTGCTGGACACTGGTGCTACCTGTTCTACTGTGAGAACAGCAGACATTCCAAACCTACCCCTCTCGGGAGAAGCGCTCCAAGTAGTAGGCATTTTAAAAAACAGATTAGAAGACCTGTTACAGAACCAATGGTGGTGCATATTGGCAATTTTAGGGAAATGCATAAGTTTGTGGTATGTGACTCTAGTCCAGTAAACGTACTAGGAAGAGACCTATTGTTCAAAATGAATTGCACCATATTCTGGACGGTGTTGCAATTCAGATCCCAGATGAAGACGGAGTCTACAAAATCATGTTAGCTAAACAAGGCACAGAGGTAGACAAGATGTATTCCTTAATGACAAAAGATGATTTACCAGATGAATTAAAAGCAACCGTAAATCGTGATGTGTGGGATTTTACAGGAAAGGAAGTAGGGTTAATGGCAAATGTAGACCCAGTGAAGGTGTCTGTGAAGGAAGGTGCAGTTTATCCAAACACTCAACAGTACAAAATGAGTCCTGAAGTCAAAGCTGGTGTTGCAGCAGAAATTGATCGAATGATTAAACAAGGCTTTCTGAAAGAAATAATGAGCAGTCCCTGTAATTCACCTGTAATTGGCATTAAGAAACCCAATGGGAAATACAGGATAGTTCATGATCTAAGAAAGATTAATAAGATTGTCGTGCCTTGTTGCCCTGTAGTGCCCAATCCAGCAGTAATTCTGTATCAGATAACATGCAAGGCAGGATGGTTTACTGTAACTGATCTATGCCAAGCCTTTTTCTCCATTCCATTACACCCAGACAGCCAGTATTTCTTTTCATTTAAGTTTGAGGACCGTATTTTAATATGGAATCTAGTTCCTCAAGGGTATACATAAAGTCCTTCAATCTTCAATCAGACTTTGAAAAAGTGTCTAGAAACCCTAGTACTGCCCAGGAAGTCAGTTCTAGTCCAATACATTGATGACTTGTTAGTCGCATCAAAAACAAGAGATGACTGTGTTACTGATTCGATTGCTTTGTTAAATCATTTGGCTGATGGTGGACATAAAGTGTCCCCAGAGAAATTGCAATTTTTCAGGACAGGAGTCAGATATCTAGGATATCAAATAGAACGAAGAGTGAGGAAAGTGACCCCAGAAAGAATAAAAATAATGAAACAAATGCAGTTACCACAAACCCAGAGAGAGGTTAGAATGTTCCTTGGAGTGGTAGGATACTGTAAACAGTGGATTGTAGGATTTTCTCTACTAGCCAAACCCTTAATACAAATGACAAAGAAACGAGCAAAAGATCCAATAGAATGGGATGATGAAAGCATGGAAACCTTTGTGAGGTTACAAAATTGTTTGTGTGAAGCCCCTGCCTTAGGTATGCCAGATTGCACAAAATAAATTGCACTATTCTGTTGTGAGAGAGAAAGCTGTGCATTCCCAAATTTAACACAAAGACATGGTTTGATGAGACGCCCAGTAGCATACTTCTCTGCCACTTTGGATCCTGTAGCATCAGCGTTACCTGGTTGCTTGAAGCAGTAGCTGCAACTTGTATGAGTCTGGAACAAAGTGAATCAATTGTGATGGGACATCCTGTAAAAGTGTATGTCCCACATTCAGTCGTGATTCTTTTAACAAGAACTCGAACACAGTACCTTACTCCCAGTCGGATGACTAAGTGTGAAAGAATCATAGTGGAAGCTGAAAATGTGTCAATAGTCAGGTGTACTGTATTAAATCCTGCTACCTTATTGTCAGATGTACAAGGAGAGGAGGTGAAAGATGAAGTTGAGGATGACTGTTTGGATGTGACAGAACTGTGTACTAAACCCCGCCCAGACATTCAGGAAGAGCCTCTGAAAAATGCTAAACATGAGCTATTTGTAGATGGCTCGTGTTTAACACATGAGGAGGGAGGGTTAAGTGCTGCTTATGCAGTGTGCACATTGGCTGGAGTAGTTGAAGCATCCTATTTACCCGGAGTCAAATCTGCACAAGTAGCCGAATTGATAGCTTTGATTAAAGACTTCAAAATTGGGAAAAATTGGAAAGTAACCATTTTTACTGATAACCAATATGTTACGGGGCTGTGCATGATTTTGGCCAGCTTTGGATACAGAGGGATTTCATGACTTCATCAGGATCCCCAATTAAAAATGGAACATTTGTGAAAGAACTGCTTGAAGCAATACAATTGCCAAAAGTAGTGGCAGTGGTCAAATGTGCTGCATATCAGTCAGGAGATGACTACATGAAAGTTGGTAATAAGTATGCTGACCAGGTTGCCCAGTATTGTGCCAAAAATAAATTGGCGGTGAACAAGAAAATTGAAACAAGTGAAATTAGCTGCCAACTTATGTTACTCTCAGGAATAGAAACATGGGAAGAAGTAAGACAACTACAGGATGAGATGGAAGTGAGTGAAAGAGAAGAATGGATAAAGATAGGATGCCAGAGAAGGACAGAAGATGATGTGTGGATTTATCTGGATGGCAGGCCAGTAATGCCAGACTGTCTGCTTTCACAGATGGCCATAATGTATCATGGAGACACACACATAGGCAGAGACACCATGATCAGACTCTTTAGACAGGATTGGTTTAATCCAAGGTTCAGGAATGTCACAGAGAGTCTATGCCAGAGGTGTCTAACCTGTCAACAAATGAATCCAGGCAGGAAAACAGTGGTCAGTTGGGGAAGAATCGGATAGTCAGAAGGACTATTTGAGAGGTTGCAGGTAGACTTCATACAATTACCACCATTCAGGGGATTGAAGTACGTCCTTGTAATAGATTGCTTATTCTCACAGTGGGTGGAGGCATACCCTGCTAGAAGAAATGACAGCATAACAGTCACCAAACTACTGTTGAGGGAATTGATTCCAATATTTGGTTTTCCAGTAACTTTGAAATCAGATAGAGGGTCTCATTTTAATAATGAAATAATTTGATTAATCTGTGAAGCGTTTAAAATTGAACAAAAACTGCACTGTGCATATCACCCAGAGGCTTCTGGAGTGGTTGAACAAATGAATGGCACAATAAAGGCAAGATTTGCAAAGGTGTGTGCATCCACACCGCTGGAGTGGCCTGATGCTTTACCTCTTGTTCTGATGGGACTCAGAAGTATTCCTGACAGAAATACAGGATTGAGTGCCCATGAAATTCTCATGGGAAGAGCAATGAGACAAGCATGTATACCAGGACACAAACTGTTGACTATATCTGATGATCTGGTATTAGACTATTGCAAAGGATTGGCTGACCTAGTGCGTTCTGTCTCTCACCAGGTTGGAGAGGACGCAGTTGCCAGACAGCTGATACAAGCACATGATCTGAACCCCGGTGAATGGGTGGTGGTGAAGAATCACACTTGAGAGACGTGCCTAGCACCCAGGTGGGAAAAGCACATCAGGTTATATTCATAACAACAGAAGTAAAATGTGCAGGTTTGCCTAACTGCATTCACGCAAGCCATACTAAAAGATTACCAGCGCCTGATGAAGAAGGACCACAACTGACTCATGCAGTTGAGGCCACTGAAGGTTGTGCAGCTGAAGGATCTAGGATACAGATCCTGAAGTAGCTGACCAAGAACAACCGAGCACAAGTCAGGACGACTGTATACCAGTGGTTGACATTCCTGAAGTGATTGTAAAAACAAGAAGCCGAAATAGGTTAGAGAGACAGGAAAATAGAGAGGACCAGATAGGTGTAGAAGAACAAGCTGAGGGAAGGGAAAATCAAACTGTTGGAGATCTTGAACAGGATCAGACAAGGAAAGAACAATATACTCAGACAGAGGTGAACGAAAACATTTATGGATTTGAGGAGGGACAGATAGGTCTAGAAGAACACGTTCAGGCTGCAGAAAACCCAATTGCAGTAAAACCTGAGCAGGACCAGTTAGGAGAAGAAGAACAAGTTCAGGTGGAAGAAAAGGAACAAATAGAAATAAAACCTGAACAGGGTCAGAAAAGGGAAGAAGAACATGTCCAGGCAGATAAGGCCACAGTTATAAGCCCTGGTCAAGGACAGACAGAGAGGGATTCTGAAAACGAAGATAATCAAATTGTGCCACAACTTAACGAAAATAAAAGAACACACGAAGAAAGTGACAGTGCAGTGCAAGCAAAATGGGTCAGAAGAGGTGACAACTGGCCAAGTGGTGTGAAAAGGTGAAAATATAACTTCAGAACAATAAGTGAAGAACCTGAACAAGTAAAAGAAGTCAATAGCCAGTCTGGGCAATCAACTAGTAGGCCTAAACGGAGAAGTCAAAGACTAAGGATATTAAATAATAAGTTCAAAGGTCCTGAATGGACTTACGTGATTCTTGAAGAATTCGAGAATTTCGATCTAAATGAATAAAGTGATGAAGAAATAATTGCAGAACAGATTGACGAAGAAGAATTGAGACCCACCTGAAAAATCCCAAAATTAAAAATCCCATAGGCAAATTAGAAGAAAAGAAGAGAAATCTTCTTAGTCCAAAATGGCTGATGATAGGGTTGTTGAAAGACCAAAACGAAATTGTATAAAGAAATGTTGTAGAATATGTATATGTAGTATATTCTTAGTACTCATAATTTGGTTAATATTAACAGTAGCCATCCCTTATTTGATGGTGACAGAAAAGAAAAATAACACAAACACTAATGAAAAAGTAGCTAACATTAAATGAGATAGAGTAGCATTAGAAGCATCAGATGAGTCAAATATTAAAGGAGATAGAGTAGCATTGGGAGCACCAGATGAATTAGAATTACACCACACTGTGACAAACAATGACACTGCTTTAAATGTATTTACAAAATTATTAGTGCAATATGTAGACACTATGGAAGTTAGTGATTGTTATGTATGCATGAAAAAAACAGCATCAGTAGCAGAAGGTGTCAAATATCACCATTTACCATTAACATATGGTATTTCATGTAGTGTTTTGTCAAGTTTCTTTTATCGAACAGGAAAATTACAGTATTATTATTCTAACGTAGATATGATTTTTTCAGAGGTTCCTATTCGAAAGAGTATGTACCCAGTTCTTAGTACTGAGGATGCACAGTTTATGGGTGAATATTTCTTAACAATGAAAACAATAGATATAGCTGAAGCGCACAAGCACAACTTAACATGTACATTACACGAAGAAGAAAATATATTTTTGAATTTAGTGGAGCAAAGGAGACAGGATTTCCAAAGAAAGGCTTCTGAAAGAAAACCTCAGATTCCTCAATGGGCTGAGAAAGAGGAGATTTATACAGCTTGCAAGACTCATGCTGCAATGTCCCTGGATTTTGAAAAGCAAGGATAGATCTGCCTCTATAGGTTAAAGACTGACTATAACAATGCATTTATTGGTTCCAGTGAATGTGAACATAATTTCTTAGTTATTGGGGATGGGGACTAAAAGGTGGGACAGACCCAGTATTTCCTGGAGTTTATTACGTGTGTAGGAATAAAGCCTATTTTAAGATGTTTGCACACTGGCCCGGGAGTTGCTATTTTGGAATAGTATTCCCAAAAGTATACCAAGTGAAAAGAATCACTGGAAGCAATGAAGACACAAATGAACTAACACGTACCAAGAAAGCTATTTTTTCAGAAATTGTAGGTGATATATTTAGTGCATTGATACCTTCAGTTGGAGTAATTCTGAATTCACTGAAAATGTATTGGTTATCTACAGTAGTTGATCGTCTATCGACTGATACTGCTGGGGGTTTCTTGATGATCAATACAGAAATGGTTGCAATTAGGTCAATGGTTTTACAAAATCGACTTGCTCTTGATATATTATTTGCAATAGAGGGTGGAGTCTGTAAAATGCTGAAAGCACGAACAATGTGGCACTTATATTCCGGATAAAAGTGTTTAAATTAGAGGATACATTAGAATATTAACAAATTTGGAGGAAGATTTCAAACCACTGGAAGTTGACAGTGTATGGAAGAAATTAACAAATAGTATTACTACCATGGGGATATTACTAATATAGATAAGAGTATTATAGGTCAAATAATACTACCGATACTTGGAATAACAATATTAGTTTTAGCAATAATGATATGGCGCAAATACTGTAAGAAAAGAAAGAGCTATGAAGTGAACGAAAGGGGAAAGAAAAGGAAGTATGATGAAATTCAGTTGGAAGAAATAAAGGGAGATTTATACAAGAAGATGAAGAATTTACAATACAATAATGAAGAAAAAGATGAAAAGACAGAAAAGGCAGTTGAGATGTGCTAAAAGTTGGCATCTGATTTGGTGATAGGTAAATTGATGATGGCACAAATGCCATCAGAGAGTAGATTGATGGAGCAAGGACTCTTATAAAAGAGACTGGCTCTGAAGCAATGCTCTCAAATAACCCATAACACTGTATTAATCATGTCTGTAAAGACAAATATGCACCACATTCCATATAATTAGCTTAGAGGAAGCTTGCATATGTGTCTTACTAACAAGTAACCCGAGAGAAACTTAAAATGGCTGCTAATGCGGGAATTTACACTGCGCATGCGTCAACTGCATCTATGCAGGATGACGGACTAAAGCTTGGAGGGAATTTTCTGCTTCTGCGCACTTGCTTCTAATATGGCCGCTTGAAGGTTCACATGCTAAGCATCTGCCTCGCTGAAACTAAAACATGCTATTTACTAAATGCTAATGCAGGTAGACTTATTATAGGTAAATGGTATTAGAGTAGAGATGGATGGTATACAGTGAAATTATTTTATTTTGATTTTAACATGTTTCTTTTTGACCTCTCTATTAGTTCGTATTTGGGCCTCTGAGCGATGCTAAAGTCTATACAGCACATGACTCTTCACTCAGGTGCAGTAACAACCAGCCACAAGCCATGAGGGTGTGCTTGGATCCAGTCCAAGGCCGCGTACGCAACATTTCCTGGGAAAGTGATGGACATCCAGCAGGATGAACAAGACAACTGTTAAATGTATTCTTTTTATTGATAAAGATGTGAAATGCGGGTGGAAAATAAAGCTTGGGAAAATAAATTAAGGGGCAGGACCATCGAATAACAAACTAGAAAATTGTTAAAACTTAGCATGGTGTGATGATCATTCCCCCTTTCCTGCCCAATCATATGTAGGAGTTTCATAAATTTGAAACCTTTAGGGGTGGTACATGCCATTGAAAAGTATAATTGAGGTAGTTTAGTTAGTTAGTTAGCAAGATGCTGATGCTGGTGCAGATGCTGCTGCTTGTGTTGCTGAGATGCTAAGAGACCGGGATGCTGTCCGAGAGCTGATCAAATACTGAAGAAAAAATGAATTGCAGAACTTAGAGCCAATATCTAATAAATTAGAAGAAGATCGCGGAAGAATCGAGGAGGGAAATAAGGCAAATAATTAGAAGAAGATCGCAGAAGAATCGAAGAGGAAGATAGTGTCAGGAGAGGTGCGACGCAGGTGTCGGATCTAGAAGAGGTCATCTATCCTGTCCCTGAAACCTGTCCTGAAACCTTTGTCACCTGAGCTGTCCCAGGGGACCCTTCCAGCCCCTTGGCCAAGGGGTTGGTTTCCACACCATTCTAGGTAATTAAAATTCTGTGTAGTATGTCATTGTACTGCTCTCTCTATTTATTCCTCTCCAGGTACTGTCATTGTAATAATATTGTTTAGATGATTTTACTGACATATTTGATAGATTGATTTTCCTTCACTGCAACATTTGCTGTAAAATTATTGATGAGAAAACTGTGCATGGTAAGAGCGTGAGTTATAGTTACCTTATAACACGAGTAATAGTTACTTGAGATAACTCTAACTCTAACTTCTTAATTTCTAAGATGTTGTGTGTGTAAAATCTGAATCTAACTTTAACACCCCTGTAACCTTTGTTTTTTAGTATATATATAAAAAAGGTACTTACCTGAGGCGTTCGCAGCCACGAACAAAGAGTGCAGGGATCGGGGTTTCTGCCACATCCACCTTTGGGTCTTCGCCAATCGTAGCGAAGATAGCGCCTTTCAAAAATTGGACAATGGTGACACTGGTTGTTTATTAAGCATCTGAAAAAATCACTATGACGAAATGCGTCATGCTTGTCTGAATAAATCGGCCAGTCTTTTCACGCCTGTGTGTGCTCAGATCCTTTCTACGAGGGAGGTCTTTGGTTTTGGTATTTCGGTGCTTGGCCACACAGCACCTTGAGCATCCATCCTATAAGTAGTGCGGCAGGCAGAGGGGCATTTTGGTGTTCCTTCAACGTTTTGAAGATACTGCAGCACCGCCGCAGCCCGTGAATGAGCATTGGGACAGCACTTGTTGGGACTGATTCCAGTCCAGGATTTCCACGAGGTTGAAAAGGAGCAGGATGTTGGGTGTCAAAGACTGGCAGTAGGGTGCTTGGGCCAACGGTGCATGCAAGGAGAAGAGGAGCGCCACCCACATGGGATAAAAGGTACTTACCTGAGGTGCTCGCACCCATGTACCCAGAGTGCAGGGATCGGGGAGTCTGCCAAACCCACCTTTGGGTCTCCGCTAATCGTAGCGAAGCTAGCGCCTTTAAAAAACTTGGACAATGGCGACACTGGTTTTTCATTAAGCATCTGAAGAAGTCACTTATGACGAAACGCGTCATGCTTGTCTGAATAAAGTTACCAGTATTTTCTTGCCTGTGTTTGCTTGGATCCTTTCCACGAGGGCGGTCTTTGATTTTGAGATATATATATATATATATATATATATATATATATATATATATATATATATATATATATATTTTATGGGGGTCACGGACTTGAATTCACTATAGTCTGAGGTGAAGCAGTATCAAGGGATTAATGGACACGCAGTATTCTGGGGCCCATTCAGGGCTTTTCATATTTCAGCTGTGGCGCTCCCATTCAGGGAATTAACACTTACTATGTATCCCACAATGCAGCGTTTCAAACTCATTTGAGTTTTATTTGAATAAATAGTGGGAGTGTTAAGCGCCAAGGACAGTCGAGCCTCTGATGACGAGCGAACGGCTCAGAAACGCGTCAGGCGAAGAGCGACTGACAAGCTGACACCGGTATGCTGATGTGTCTTCTACCCGCTGGATTGCGGTGCTGCTCATGTGCTGCCTTGCCTGAGGGCATTGTGTTATATATATATATATATATATATATATATATATATATATATATATATATATATATATGTTACGCGTTTCGACAAATTAATGTCTTGTTCACACGATGAGTTTGACGAAAATGCGTGCATAAATAAACAATAGACATTGATGTAGGACTCCAAATACATGTCATTCACAGAGGTAGGTAAAAGCAGCGGCCATCTTGCAGTGTACATATGAGTGAATACAGTACCCAGAGGAACAGATATGCATTGTAGTAAAAGCAACTGATTTTTTGATTAAATATGCATGGGAAGATAGGGAGAGAATTATCAAAGAAATTGTTGTAATTGAAAACGAACTCAAGAAAAGCAATGAACAAGATAACATCACTAAATTCAAGGATGAGTTGAAAGGAAGACTCATGAAAGATGGGGAGGATATTAATCTATGCAAGCAACGGAAGCTACACAGAGACTGTATTGATTATGAAAATGGTCGTATTTTAACATACAGCCACAAATACAATCATTTATACAAACAACGCAAGATGAACAACTAGTTGCAACTGCCGCAAAAGAAGATCTACTGCGTACTGTGGTAAATAATTTAATTACCCGGACTTAATTTGATGCGGAAAATCTATAATAATAGCTCAGTAAAATAAGAGGCAGAATCCGTGGTATTAGAGGTTCGGAACGGGCTTTATTCCAAAATCGATTCGAATCGATGGTCTCCATATTCCATCACCACGAAGGTTCAGGAAGTGAAGAACCAACTTTATTGACAAGTAATCATTTTTATACAATAGGCATTACAGTGAAACAGATGCAGGAGGCGTAACAGTTGATAATAAAGATAAGAACATACATGCGTAACTAAAATAGGTGTAACTGGGCGTAACTTAAAGAACGTCATTGGATATGATGTCAGAAATGGGTGGTTCCACGGAAGAATTTCGCAATGTCAGCAGAAATACTTGGCAGAGATGCGCGCGCAGCAGCATGACGTGTGATTGACGTGCAACTAGGGGGTGAAAGGGACTTGACATTTAGCTCTACATGTGGAGACAGAAGTCTGGGGTTATGTCAACCTAATCCCAAATCATATCTAACATCCTATGTTTAAAGAACTGTGTTATCCAAAAAGAAAGGTCTCTTAGGATAGAATCTTATTCTATACTGACTATACTGACTGTTAGTGCGTGTACAAGCGTCTAAGTGTCTACACTAGATGCGAGGACAGAAATCTTCCATAGTAACAGGGCTATGAATTACTTGCATAAAGACAGAGAAGCCGGGCCCTTTGCTCGGTAGCTGAAAGAATGTTTACTTAAACTACTAGACAGGAATGCATTGGGTAGAGAGCGGAGCAGAGCAGATAATCTTGAAGGTGAAATACAGTTTTTGGCAAGCAACAGGCTGGAGTCAGGCACCGTTAGCCGCGCAGGGAGTAGGACAAAGTTCATGGATACAGATGCGAGCTCAGACTGGAGCTTTCAGAGGCAGAAGGCAGAAAAGACTTGATGGCAGAATCAGGGCCTACTCGTCTGAACTGTAAAATGGGATAAGTGAACCATATAAAGCCGGTGGCCTTTCATACTTAGGAATGGAATATCCGGCCCATTCATGGCGGATCTGAAAGAGGACATGTTGACGGTGGACACACATGTGTTTGCGTCTTCATAACTGGAACTGGAGGAAACATACATGTACTTATGGTTTATACATGAAACCGTTGGGGTCCAAGATAGGGGACATAACTGACCATAAAAATCCATATTTCCACATTCCCTCCTTGTCCCCTACTTGCCCTTAAGAGATATCAATCTTCATCAATCCGTTGATCTGTTCATATAGCATCATTTGTTCTTCTTTCTTCTTCCGGAGTCTTGAATGAAAACTTGGATGTGGGATACACGAGGTGGCACACAGACCACAAATCGCTGGTCCACATTGTAGGCATAAACAGCAACTGAATAGTATGAGAAAGCCAATACCTAGGAAGGATAGGACCCTCCATCCAAAGGTAGATAATACACTCCAAAACCAACTGGACCAAGTCCAGGTGCCTGGATTCTGGTGTATCTGGCTTACAATCTTATGAAGGCGTGTTATGGCTTTATATACAGATGGCGAATTTTCTGGTATGAAAATGCAACAATTTGATCCGATGACCCTACAAGCTCCGCCCCTATCGGCCAGAATGACGTCAAGGACAAGACGATTTTGAAGCACAACAATCCGCATAGCAGATTGTTCTTCTGTTAAATTGCCTAAGGCGGAAATAGTTTCGTTTACTACTGCTTCAAGGGTTCTGGTTAATCTACGTATCAGCTTACTATTAGTGACTGTACCTATATAAGGAAAGAAACCTTTATTAAAATCTGTGTATTTCTCCCATGCTGTTTCAGTATAATCGACTATTGGGAGATCTCTCTGTTCTCTATTGTGTACTAAATGAGTATTTCTATGATAATCAGGAGGAGCTAGGAAAACAGGTGGCAAAAGAAATCCGATGTAACAGGTACCATCCCAATCTAGAGGCAGACGTATATATGCAGTCTGACCACATACAAAGTAGGAATGGCGAGAAGCTCTAAATGTAGACTTGCCTTGATCACTGAATTCTATTACAGTGATGCATTTACTATGGCCCATGTGTATGGAGCCATTCTTTCTTATACACAGTTCACCTTTAACTGGAAATACTGACATAGCGGGCAAAATTGGTGCAGCTTCGGATTCGACATTCAGGATCATGAGATTAAGCGTGAAATTACCTAATCCATATACTTCATTTTCTAGATCAGTTCCTGTTCTTTTGGGAAGTCCCTCCTTGTTAGGGTAACAGGCTTTAAGCAAGACTAAGTTCAGGTTTCCCTAAACCCAGTTGTCTTGATAAACTGCGGAATTCGAATCTAGGGAATTAATTAAACTAAACCATGCTCCACAGGAGCCATTGTGTGTGAACGGATATGGAAAGAGAGGCAAAATTCCATTATAGTTCTGATAGGGAGGGAGTCGGCCACATATCCAACAATTTGTAGCATTGCTAGCCTGATGGGAATGATGTAACATACTAATAAAAGTGTTATTGCGCAGCGCAAATCTATATGACAACTCATGCGGGGGAAATTCACTAAAAGAATGTTCAGCAGTAACATTATAAACATGTTTAGAAATAGGATAATATATGTGCAACAATATACTTGCAGCTATTATTAAAAGACATAAGAAAAACAAAATTAATAACGTCACTGTACAATGACTACGCAGTGATTTACAGTACGCATGTTTTTTCAACTGGGTTTGATTATCTCCTTCTCTATTCCGGTCCAGAGGATACATGTCAGAGACAAATTCAACCGATTCACCTTGGAGAGGACTTAAACAATCAAATTGTCTGACTTACTGGACCGTAGTTTTAGTCTATATTGTTCTGAGTTTGTTGGTTCAACCAAAGGAAGCTTTGAGTCTGTCTTTGAGGAAATACAGGGTTTAGTCTCTATATCGGATGGTAGTCCATGAAATTTCTTGATATGACTTGAATGTATCCAGCCTTTTCGACCTTCGATCTTCACGGCTGTCCTCGTGGTTAGCAGTACGAGTTGAGGCGGTTTCCACCTAGGATCCAGCTGAGACTTCCGATCAAAATTCCGCACTAACACCAGGTCACCAGGAACCACGTCATGGGGTTTCACCTCGGTGTTGTCGGGAAAGGCTGCAGCTACCTGTGAACGACAAGATTGTAGTGCAGACATCAAGGAAGCCAGGTAATCTGTCAGCATATTACAGTCAACGTCAGTTATTCTACGAGGTATAGGCGTCCCCCACATATTTGGTGGTCTACCGAAGATCACCTCATAAGGGGATAGCCCTGTTCGAGAGTGCGCTACCATTCTCATGTAAAAGAGTGCAACTGGTAGGGCTACTACCCAGTCGACACCTTTCTCTCTACATATTTTGGACAATCTAATTTTCAGAGTTTGATTATGTCGTTCCACGAGACCTGCTGCCTCGGGGTGTCGGACACAGTGAAATCTCCATTGATAACCTAACAAAAGTGAAACGTATTTCATTAGTTCGGATGAGAACGGCTGGCCGTTATCTGAGTAGACAGCACGTGGTAAACCGTACCGTGGGAAGAATTCTCGAACCAACTGTTTGGCAGTAGTCGGGGCAGTGTAATCTGAAACCGGGTATGCCTCTGTCCAACGGGAAAGAGCACAAACAACTACAAGAACGTATTTGAATCCTCGACATCGTTCCATCTGGATATAATCCATCTGGAGGACTTCAAAAGGGTAATCAGGAGGCTGAAATCCACCCTGTTCTACGGGAATGCTTTTACCTGGGTTAAACTGACAACAGATCATACAGGTACGGACTTTTTGTTTAGCTGCTGCTCGTAAATGTTTGTTGAACCAAATGTGTTGAATGCTGTCTAGCATAGCTTTTTCTCCTAAGTGGGCAGGACTATGTATTGTATTTATGATAACTTGGACCATTGAGTCGGGAAGAAACCATATAGATTTTTTTTTCGTCATCCATCCCTGATCAGTTTGGATCCCTCCTAATTCAGTCCATTTCTTTATTTCTTCTGGTGTAGCATGTGTCTGTATGTCAATTACGTCAAGAGCGGGATCCTTAACCATCATGCAATGTGTTGGTGTCGGAACTATTGTCTTTGTCATGTCAGATGTGTGAGTTTGAGCAGTCTGTTTAGCTGTTTTGTCAGCTAGATCATTGCCTTGGGAAATGATATCAGTAACTTTCGTATGAGCTTTACATTTCATAATTGATATTGCAGCGGGTAGATGTATTGCATCTAATAGAGCATGAATGAGGGGTCCGTGCTGAATGTGGGCACCGTGAGAAGTTAAATAACCTCTCTCTCGCCACAGCACGCCGAAGTCATGGACGACTCCGAATGCATAACGTGAATCTGTGTATATGTTGACTTTCTTATTTGTGGCTTGAATACAGGCTTGTGTCAGAGCGATGAGCTCTGCTGCTTGAGCGGACAAGGTATTTATGCGATTTGTTTCAATGACTTCAGTATCTGTTGTGACTGCATACGCGGCCACTAACTCTCCTGTACTTGTTCTCATACATGACCCATCTACATACAACGTCAGGTCTGGATCTGACAATGGGACGTCTGTCAAGTCTTGTCTAGGTTTCGTCGTGATAGTGATAACTTCAATACAATCATGTGCAAGTGGGTCTGTTCCGTTTACTGGTAACAGTGTGGCAGGATTCAATGTACTACAACGTCTGATCTCTATATGTGGCTGAAACAATGTTAATTCGTAACCAGTGAGTCGTGCTATAGTCAAGTGTTGTGTTTGTGTGCGGTTCAAGAGAACCTCTACTGCATGTGGTACTTGTACTGTCAATTGGTGTCCTAACACTATGGCATCGCTTTGTCTGATTGCTAAAGCTGTTGCTGCCACTGATTTCAGGCACGCAGGCAGAGCCTGAGCTACTGGATCTAATGTACTAGAAAAATAAGCACACGGTTTGTGTGATCCTGCTTGTTCCTGAGTGCGTACTGACAAAGCAGTACCTTCGCGTTCTGTAACAAAGAGTGTAAAATGTTTATAGTAACATGGTGTTGCTAAAACGGGTGCTTGACATAAAGCTTTCTTTAGGCTTTCAAAAGCTTGTGTATGTTCCTGTGTCCAAGGGAGGACAGTCGATGTGGCTGCCTCCTGTGTTGTCAACTGAATGAGTGGTTTTGCTAGAAATGCATACTGAGGGATCCACTGCCTACAGTATGAAGTGAGGCCTATAAAAGCCCGCACCTCCTTTTGTGTCTTGGGTATTGGCATGTTAGCAATTAACTGGATGCGATCTGGTGTAAGCTGCCTTCCCTCCTTGGACAGCGAGTGACCAAGGTAAACAACTCGCTGGACACAGAATTGCAGCTTAGAAGGGGACACCTTGTGCCCCTTTTTGGCCAAAAAATGTAAAACCGTCAGTGAGGCTTTTTCACATTCAGGTTCGCTTCTAGCGGTGATCAGCAGATCATCGACATATTGAAGCAGGGCAGTGTTGACTGGCATGTGTATACTGTCAAGTTCTCGTTTCAGTGCTTGGCTATAGATGCTGGGGCTTTCTGTGAATCCTTGGGGTGCGCGTGTGAATTTAAAGCTTCGTCCATTTAAACTAAATCCGAACAAGTATTGGCTTTCCGGATCTATTGGGACGCTGAAAAAGGCATTCTTGAGATCAATTACAGTAAAGAATGTTGCTTCGGAATCAATAGCTGTCAGTAATGAAGAAATGTCTGGAACTACGGGGTATTGTGGTACAATACATTTATTTAATTCGCGCAGATCAATAACCAATCGGTATACTGGCGGGGCTTTTGGATCAGTTCGTTTAAGAATCGGGATTATCGGGGAATTACATACATTGGAGTCGGTTTCCACAACCACTCCTTGGCCAATAAGCTCGTCAATGATTTGCAGTAAAGCCACTACAGCATCTGGGGGTAACTTGTATTGTCGCATTCGTGGTAGTACCACTCCTGCCTTTAGTGTGACTCGATATGGTGTAATGTTCATGCAACCAACATCTGTAGGGCCTTGTGCCCATAAATGTGTGGGTAAAGTCTGCAGTCGGGGATCCATGTCTCGGGACACATAGTGCCCTTTGAAATCACGTAAAAACAATCTTACTCCTTCCGGAGAACAACATATTATAGCTCCTAGAGCTTTCAATGTTTTGATACCTAACAGGTTTTCTGGACATGATTTACTAAGCAATAAATCTGTAGTTCGTGTCAAAGGACCAATCGTAAGGGGAAGAGGCTGTGATACTTCGTTAATGATAGGTTTTCCCGAAAACCCAAGGGAAATATTCTGTGAGCCTGAGAGGGGTGCCCCTGGAACTTCACTACGTTTTATTGTTGTTTGGCTTGCCCCTGTATCAAGTAAAAATTTTCTATCTTGGCCTAATAGTTCACTGTGTACATAAGGTCCTTCTTGATCTACAGGGACCTCGATAAGGGGTAAGCCAACTTCCCTCTCTAGGCTGTTTCATGAATATCGTTGATAATCAGGATAATCATACTGTGCAGTCTGGTACATCTGTCGTGTCGTTGTTGGTGTAGCAGCAATAGGCTGCGGTGGTGGAGCTGGCATAGACTGTTGCGGAGCTGGCATGGCCTGTGCATGCTGCGGAGCTCCTTGTTGGTTCTGATCCTGTCTAAGTGGCCGTGGTCTTTCTTTAGTATTACCTATGGCGATATTATGTTTTAAAACTGGACAATCGTGTACATAATGGCCTGGCTGTTTACAATAGTTGCATGTCCCTTTTACAGGACCTGTTGAAACACTGGACTGTGTCATACCCTTTTTATGACCGTCAGCTGGAACTGTCTGGGAAACTAGCATTTTCATTTTCGTGTCTTTCATGCGTCTTTGTTCATGTTCTTGTTCCTCTCTAATTCTATTGTGATGGTACTGTAGCATTTGTAACATTTGTGACGGAGAGTTACCTTGCCAGGTACTCTCGAATTTCAATACTCTATTCTTAACTTGGGGCAGGGCATTTTCAACTAATTTTGTCACAAACAGATGTGGATAAGATTCGCTACTTGCTTTTATTCCACTATTTATACCAAAACATTTTTCGAATCGGGCATAGAAATCACTAGTGTCTTCATCTTGCTTTTGTTTACAGGCTGAAATTGCACCCCAGTCTTCCTTTTTCGTAGTTAATAAACGTGGCAATACCTGTACTAGTAAACCTGGTAGTATTTTGGTCTTTTCCCCAAGCCCTGAACCTGGACCTCGAGCTTTTTCTTCGTTTTCTAATGCTGTCCAATCTATCTTCTGGTCTCCCACCTCCCAGTCCTTTTCCTTGAGTTTTTCGTAAATGCCCGCAGGCATTAATACCTTCAATATTGTCATAATGTCGGGGTAGGTATACTCTCCCATGAGCAACATGTCTTTAATTTCTCGGTGGAAACCCGCTGGGTCTTTGTCATGACTGGGTACCACCTTCTTCATTTCCAATAGTTCTATTTTAGATATGGGTGTGTATACAAACACACGTTTAAACTGATTGTCCTCACCTTTTATCGGGTGCACTTCGCGTAAGGGATTCTGTCTATCCATATAGTACGTCGTTCTTTCCTTGATGGGCAGTGAAACATGTTCGGGACATACAAAAAGAATGTACTGCTTTCTGGATTCTAGTATTTCTCTAATTAGCTCAGTACCTGAACCTCTCCATTTATTCGTGAGTAATTTAGTCAATATATCAGGTAAGGGACCAGGATCGGAGTGTTGGCTTTTATATAATATAAGGAGTTGTTGAACCATATAGATACCAGCTAAACGCTGTTCATCTGGGGCGAGGTTCAAAAACGTGTGTGCTAATGTATCATCACTATATTTTCCGGGACTATCAACCCAATGAACGGCTGACCTGGCTAATTCTTGTTCGTCCATAGAATCGAGTATATGATAACCCCTTCGTTCTCGGAGTAGGTTGTCAGCGGCTTGGAACGAATGTTCGGGGGACCTTATATTTATTATAGGAGTTTGGAAATTTCTGCTATTATCTGGACGTACCGGACGTATCGGATCAGTGAAGCATCTAGTATTATTGCAAGATCTTCCTCTACCTACATAGGCCATGGTTTCTAACTGTCCTGTGGGCAGTTCTAATTCTTCCTCGTCTTCGGTTCGTTCAGGTTCGTCTACTGCTAATCTTTCTTCGTGTATTCATTCTATTTCTTTGCGGATCTTTCGGCACATAGCTACTATACATGATCGTTTATCATGTCTCCCCTCTGATATATTCTGACTCCATGTGGTAAGAATTTGCATTTCTTTCGGATTTACCCCTGGTTGGTCTTGATTTCTGATCACACAATTTATGAGGAAACGTAACAGTTCCCCCTGTATTTCCACTTTTTGGTACTCCATGGCTCTGTTAATACTCTCAGAATCTCGCCCTGACTGGACAAAGTGATATATATTTTCTAAGTGTGTAGTCATTCCTGGTAGCTTCCCTAAATATATAGCAGCTCGTCGGATACGTAATGATGCTAGCATCATTTCGTCCCCTTTTCCGGGCACAGGGTCATATCTACAATCTATTAGAAGTTCCTTGAGCGTGTTGGGAGTTATTAGTTTGGGCGTACGTTGGTGGGCTAATTCTTGAAAGGAAAGTTTATTTACTCTGGGTGGCGTGGAAAAATTGTTTGTTGTACCTCCTGTAGCACCACCTGGGGTGCTGGATGTGAAAGGATTCGTTGAACGTGATATGGCAACCATAGATGTGGGTACAGCTGGAGAAACAGATGTGCTTGCCTGAACTTGTGTCGGAGTTTGCTGTTGCGGAGGTACAGACGGAAGAGGGTCTTGGCGTTGAACCCCCTCTGCAGGCGGTCTATGTGGCGCAGCATTAGCATACTCGGGAGCTGCGTCGTCTAAATAAGAGGAAAGAAAAACATCTTCTGCGGTTCTGGGATGCCCTTTGGGATGTACTTTTATCGGAAACAATGGGGGTGGCAAGTCTTTTGGTATCTCCGGAGTAGCCTTAGGTAATCCTTCGGCCAGGAGAGGATACATACCATTCATAAGGGTATTTCGTTGTCTGTCTACTTGTTCTGATTTTACTCGAGTACCTTCTTCCATTAATATATTTTCTCGAACTTTATTTGAATTCTCCTTACTCTTCTCTTCCTGTCTACGTGCTTTTTCTGTACGTCTATACGATTCTTTACGCCATAATTCAATGGCATCTTTCTGTGATTGTCTAGCTTTCTTTTTCCATAATTCTTCCTCTACTTTCACGATGCAATCTGCATCCCAGGTCCCAGCTGCGGGCCATCTCTGACTTTCTGGTAATTCCTTGGTGTAGTCTACCCATAAATCAAGAAATAATATGGCGTCTAGGCCATGTTTATGATACATAAAATACCCTGGAGTGTCCCTAGGAGGAATGAGAACAGCTTCTTCGAGTACCCCTTTTCTAGTCTTGATCTGTCTTAATTTCGAAAAGAGCGGCATTTTGAGAACTGATCTGATCTGATACCTAAATTTTGAACACGTTTAATACAACGAAACACAATAATGAACAGTCATTCACACCACAATATGCAGAACGTATTTAAAAACATTTTAACATTTAACATTTAATGAACAGCAATGATGGTCATTTGAGGAACTAGTCACTAAACATGATACTCGGCACTAACTAGGTAATTCTGGATTATATACTAGACATACTTGATATACTGCTAAACAGTACAGATACACTGCTGAAACAGTGCAGACCGGATTTGTGTACCCAAACCCGTCTTGACCGGCACAACCTATGTGCACGTCAGAACGCCTCCCCGACAATGGTACTCACCGGGTAGCTCGGAACGGAAGGCCTCGGAACTGAACTGAACTGGACTCGGACCGGACTGGACTCGACTCGGAACTTCGGGACTTCGGAACTTCGGAACCTGGTGGGCCTCTGTATACCTCGGATCTTGCTCTCTCAGCTAGGCTCTGGTCGGGATACTTCGCACTTCTCACCGCCTCGTCTGGGTGTTGATCGCAGCCTCAGTTACCCCCGCTCGGCAGGAGGGAGATACAGGAAATCCTGTGGGTACGCGTTGTTGTCCGTCCAGCTGTGACAGGAGACCGGGCCTGCAACGCACCTCCGGCGCGTGAGATGAGAAAGTGTCCCTGTTCGGGCGCCATTTATGTGGTAAATAATTTAATTACCGGGACTTAATTTGATGCGGAAAATCTATAATAATAGCTCAGTAAAATAAGAGGCAGAATCCGTGGTATTAGAGGTTCGGAACGGGCTTTATTCCAAAATCGATTCGAATCGATGGTCTCCATATTCCATCACCACGAAGGTTCAGGAAGTGAAGAACCAACTTTATTGACAAGTAATCATTTTTATACAATAGGCATTACAGTGAAACAGATGCAGGAGGCGTAACAGTTGATAATAAAGATAAGAACATACATGCGTAACTAAAATAGGTGTAACTGGGCGTAACTTAAAGAACGTCATTGGATATGATGTCAGAAATGGGTGGTTCCACGGAAGAATTTCGCAATGTCAGCAGAAATACTTGGCAGAGATGCGCGCGCAGCAGCATGACGTGTGATTGACGTGCAACTAGGGGGTGAAAGGGACTTGACATTTAGCTCTACATGTGGAGACAGAAGTCTGGGGTTATGTCAACCTAATCCCAAATCATATCTAACATCCTATGTTTAAAGAACTGTGTTATCCAAAAAGAAAGGTCTCTTAGGATAGAATCTTATTCTATACTGACTATACTGACTGTTAGTGCGTGTACAAGCGTCTAAGTGTCTACACTAGATGCGAGGACAGAAATCTTCCATAGTAACAGGGCTATGAATTACTTGCATAAAGACAGAGAAGCCGGGCCCTTTGCTCGGTAGCTGAAAGAATGTTTACTTAAACTACTAGACAGGAATGCATTGGGTAGAGAGCGGAGCAGAGCAGATAATCTTGAAGGTGAAATACAGTTTTTGGCAAGCAACAGGCTGGAGTCAGGCACCGTTAGCCGCGCAGGGAGTAGGACAAAGTTCATGGATACAGATGCGAGGTCAGACTGGAGCTTTCAGAGGCAGAAGGCAGAAAAGACTTGATGGCAGAATCAGGGCCTACTCGTCTGAACTGTAAAATGGGATAAGTGAACCATATAAAGCCGGTGGCCTTTCATACTTAGGAATGGAATATCCGGCCCATTCATGGCGGATCTGAAAGAGGACATGTTGACGGTGGACACACATGTGTTTGCGTCTTCATAACTGGAACTGGAGGAAACATACATGTACTTATGGTTTATACATGAAACCGTTGGGGTCCAAGATAGGGGACATAACTGACCATAAAAATCCATATTTCCACATTGGATAAAAGGTACTTACCTGAGGTGCTCGCACCCATGTACCCAGAGTGCAGGGATCGGGGAGTCTGCCAAACCCACCTTTGGGTCTCCGCTAATCGTAGCGAAGCTAGCGCCTTTAAAAAACTTGGACAATGGTGACACTGGTTTTTCATTAAGCATCTGAAGAAGTCACTTATGACGAAACGCGTCATGCTTGTCTGAATAAAGTTACCAGTATTTTCATGCCTGTGTTTGCTTGGATCCTTTCCACGAGGGCGGTCTTTGATTTTGAGATATATATATATATATATATATATATATATATATATATATATATATATATATATATATATTTTATGGGGGTCACGGACTTGAATTCACTATAGTCTGAGGTGAAGCAGTATCAAGGGATTAATGGACACGCAGTATTCTGGGGCCCATTCAGGGCTTTTCATATTTCAGCTGTGGCGCTCCCATTCAGGGAATTAACACTTACTATGTATCCCACAATGCAGCGTTTCAAACTCATTTGAGTTTTATTTGAATAAATAGTGGGAGTGTTAAGCGCCAAGGACAGTCGAGCCTCTGATGACGAGCGAACGGCTCAGAAACGCGTCAGGCGAAGAGCGACTGACAAGCTGACACCGGTATGCTGATGTGTCTTCTACCCGCTGGATTGCGGTGCTGCTCATGTGCTGCCTTGCCTGAGGGCATTGTGTTATATATATATATATATATATATATATATATATATATATATATATATATATATATATATATATATATGTTACACGTTTCGACAAATTAATGTCTTGTTCACACGATGAGTTTGACGAAAATGCGTGCATAAATAAACAATAGACATTGATGTAGGACTCCAAATACATGTCATTCACAGAGGTAGGTAAAAGCAGCGGCCATCTTGCAGTGTACATATGAGTGAATACAGTACCCAGAGGAACAGATATGCATTGTAGTACAAGCAACTGATTTTTTGATTAAATATGCATGGGAAGATAGGGAGAGAATTATCAAAGAAATTGTTGTAATTGAAAACGAACTCAAGAAAAGCAATGAACAAGATAACATCACTAAATTCAAGGATGAGTTGAAAGGAAGACTCATGAAAGATGGGGAGGATATTAATCTATGCAAGCAACGGAAGCTACACAGAGACTGTATTGATTATGAAAATGGTCGTATTTTAACATACAGCCACAAATACAATCATTTATACAAACAACGCAAGATGAACAACTAGTTGCAACTGCCGCAAAAGAAGATCTACTGCGTACTACCAACGCCAGTGATTCTGATACCGATATTTCAGTCCACACAGCCAGCACCTCCTCCGAAATTGAGATGATAACTAAACCGGCTACTTTTTTAGACGAGTTCCGGGTGATAAGGAAAGGTCGACAAGCAAGCAACACAAACCCCACATCAACACCAACACCCAGGTGACGAGGAAGAGGTCGGGGATGAGGAAGAGGCAGGGGCGCAGCAAACAAAGGCGACTCAAACAAAAACAAAGGTGTAAAAAATACAGAGCCAATGGGAACCAGAAGAGGTGGCTCCAGGAAAACACAACAATGATGGATAGTGCAACGGTAAACAAAAGTATTGTAAATCTCACATCACGTTCACTCTCTCAACTTAAGAAAACAACACTTTGTTTAGGACTAATCTTTTATCCAACAGAATTTTTTAATTATGTCAATACCCGTGTTGACATTTTTTCAATTCAGAAGAAAGCTTAAGCTTAAAAAATGGCATACTCTGAAAAGTAGTAGGCCCCCAGATATCAATATGTCAACTTCTGATACCACAGCTCAATCTATCATTACAGTTGGTGATGCTAATATGTTACAGATCATGCATGATCTTGAACAACCATCAATTGAAAATAGCAAAGAAGTACCTTTCTGTGGTTTGAACAATTTGGTTACCGACAAAGCAGCATGCACTACCTTCAAACCTAAATCTGTATTTTACCCAAATTTTCCGCATCACTCTATTGATACGTTTCATGAAGTGGTTATGAAAGAACTTGCCAAACAGAAACATAGCAATACCATTTAATAATATACATTGCAAGATGGCCGCTGCCTTTACCTACCTCTGTGAATGACATGTATTTGGAGTCCGACATCAATGTCTATTGTTTATTTATGCACGCATTTTCGTCAAACTCATCGTGTGAACAAGACATTAATATGTCAAAACGTATAACGTTTGAGAAATAAAGAGCTATTTGCCTAAAGCACTTGGACTTTTGAGAGTGCGCTTTATATCATACTACTTGGATTGTCTATGTCCGGTTTGGGTTTAACGGCACCGTGCACTACCTGACCACGGGCTAGATCCCAGAAGGACCCACTCTTTGGCTTGAATATATAAACAAATAAATAAATAAATGAATATATATATATTTTTTTTTTTTCTCAGCCCCCGCTTGACGATCCCCCCGAGACTTTCAGGGTAGGAGCGGAGCGAAGCGCCCCACCTATTTTGAAAATTTCGCGAGGATTCGTCAACCGGCGCCAAAGTTATTCCAAATAGAATGTTGCGGATTTCCTATGGAAACACGGTCCTAACTATAACTATCTACTGGCGACCGCCAGTAGATAATATATATATATATATATATATATATATATATATATATATATATATATATATATATATATATATATATATTACCTATTGGCGGTCGCCAGTAGGTAGTTATAGTTAGGACCTATTTTCCATAGGAAATCTGCAACATTCTATTCCCAATAACTTTGGCGCCGATTGATGAATCTTCGCGAAATCTTCAAAACTTTTGGCCACCTCTGGTCCGATCCTAACCTGAAAGTCTCGGGATGATTCGTGTAGCGGGGGCCGAGAAAAAAGGGGGGTCCCAAAACGTGTTTTCCCCATGCAATTTCCCATAGGACCTTTAGCCGCAGCTACAGCCCGAACTGCTGAACAGAATGACACCAAATTTGGTAAAGAGGTAGTCCTCAGTTAAGACTCGTGCCCTTTGCTTAAATGGTGTCAATCTGTTCAGTATTTCCTGAGAAAATCAAAATCAAATTCACATATATATCTGGGCGGAGCCTAACGACACATCTCATCATGAGATCTGATCGTCTGTCAGCACTTCATCCAAAAAGTGTTGGCAGCCATCTTGGGACCAATATACATGATAGCACTTCATTAAAAAGCATTGCAGTTAATAGAAGGTTTAAAGACTTTAGTTACATTATAAATCATTTGTTGATGGTATCATACTCATTTTAGGAATTCTGGTGTGTTCTAAGGTGATTTTACCATGTGAAATGTGCTGGGATATCATGAATCATGTTTGAGAGTAAAATATTTTCACATGCTTTTCCTACAGAGGTTTGGAAGGTGATCTATAAGCTAACCTGAGAGCATATTTTCTGTAAATTCACATTATCTTCCTCAGTCATGTGAGAATGAAGTCTGACATTCTCAGTAAAACATGTACATCCAACAAGGGCAGAGACTGTCAGTTGATTACTTTGTGTTCTACTGCAGCTTCCCAGAGTGTTCTAAAGAACAACTAGACCGCTAACGGTCCTACTTATGACAAACGTATGGCACACCTGAAGCCATCTTGATTGGAATAAAGTGGTAACTCTTAAATCATTTAATTTAAAAAGGAACAAAATGAGGTGGTTCATTTTGCCATAGAAAGTATGATTAGTGCTGTAGAAAGAAAAATTAGGGCATATTTTGAGTGACTTCTCAAATCCTCTTCTATTTCATTAAAAATTCTGACATGCAGACTGAAACATGCACTTTGAATACCAGCAGCAGACTTCCCTGGTGAGCAGTAGCTTTACTACAATTATCTAATGAGCAACAAGTGTGCTAACATTCAGAATTGTTGGCAAATGTGTGACACATCTGAATGCCTTCTTGATGAAATCAAAGTAAAAAACTGAAAATATTCCTACTGAGGAGAGTGTAGTAAATGAGGAAATAAGGAAACTTCATAACAATTAAGTCTCCCAAGATGGCCACCAGAGACAAAAGAGCCCAAATGTAGCACAAATATCACCCAGATGTAGCCCAAGTATAGCCCAATGACATAAATTATGATTAGTGCTGCAAAAAAGAAAAATTAGGACACATATTGACTTCTCAAATCCTCTTCTCTTTCATTAAAAAAATCTGACATGGAGACTGAAACATGCACTTTGAATACCAGCAGCAGACTTCCCTGGTGAGCAGTAGCTTTACTACAGTGATCTAATGAGCAACTAGAGTGCTACCATTCAGAATTTATGGCAAATGTGTGACACATCTGAATGCCTTCTTGATGGAACCAAAGTAAACAAGCGTTGAAAATGCAATAGGTCTCGCCCTCGGTTAAGTTAAAGCAATTCCGTTTGTAATTAGGTGGCTTTTTAGCTTTGCTTGTATTAGTGTTTTTCAAACTTTCATGTACATAACATGCGTATGTATGCATATATGTATATGTATATGTATATGTATGCATGCATTTATATTTGTATTGATATAGATATGCAGATTATATATATGTTTTTATATGTATGTATATATATATATTCACAGAAAAAAACATAGGTTTCAGGGGTGTTATAGTTAGCTGCCATTTCACTCGTACAAAACCATAGAAATTCCTCCGTTATATTTAGTTCTGCTAACTATAACTCACGCGCCCGCAGTGCACTGCTGATGATGTCCCATATTGCATCATTCATGACATGGTCAGTGACATCACTGATGACATCTCAAATGACATCACTGATGACATCATCCAGTGAATGTGGTTTAGTTTGAAATTTAAATATGTATTATCTATATACCAATATGTATTGAAGATTGAGTGGATATATAACTGTCTGGATGGAGGATTTAGTAGCTGTCTGACTGTTTAAGTGAGTAATTAAAAGTGTCTCTCTTAATACATGGATTAGTAACTAAACTATGTGAATGTGTGCATCACTGTCTCTGTTGTTGTATAACATGCTGCATCAGTTGGTCACTAACTACATGAGTGTGCATATTAGTTATTGATTAGTTGGGTGAGTATTTGTATGGGACACTGAGTTTGTATGTGGTTGGATGGGGTGTGTGTAACTCTGCATAGATGTGTGAATGGTTGATTGACTAGGTGTATAGGTTTAAGAGTGCATGTGGAAACAGTTGTTTGGGTGACTGAGTGTATTTATTTTTGTGTTGGTGAGCGAATATATGTTTTAGTTGTACATCTTCAACAAATGCTAATTTCTAACTATAACGTCTCTGAAACCTATGGTTTTGTCAGTGAATTTCAAAGCTTTTTTAAATGCTAATTTCTAACTTTAACGTTTCTGAAACCTGTTTTTTTTCAGTGAATATATATATATATATATATATCTTCAAAAACTCTCCAAATGTGCAATCGCGCAGAAAGACAGGAACGGACAACTTGAATTGCCGGTGCTCGAAATTAGAATTTATTAAATCAAGATAAGTACACAGCTCATGATGCGTTTCGGGCCACTCAGCCCTTGCTCACATATATATATGTGTGTTTGTGTTTTAAGAAAACAATAAAACCAGGATGAACTGAGGTTTTCAGTCTGTCTCCAGAGAGATGTGAAACCCAAATAGTTGATTTAGGCTGTGGTTTTCAATATGCATGGGTGGAGAATTACTGTATCCAATGAAAAGTTGAGGTTTGTATGTATTCCTGGAATGGCAACGGATTCGCGGTGTCAGTGTGGCAGATCAATAGATCCACAAAGTGAATAGATAAAGAGAAAAACTTGGGGCCTCATTTATGAAAAGTGTTGCATCACTTTGATAAACCAGCGATGCAACACTTTGCACTGAGCCCTTGTTGCGACACCATGGATGCGCTGTATGTACTGTACGGCGATCCATGTTGCAAGGATTGACAGATGTGTGAGGAATCCTGACATATCTGTCGGACCAAAACTCATGCATTGTTGGAGTTGTGTCGTAAGCATGATGTAACTCCAGCAATGCATGGCGGAGGTCTATACCTATTGCACTGCATCATCTTTAGGCCCGCTGTGAGGCAGGCATAAGGTTTTGAAACAGTGGTGTCCTAGAAGTGGCAGAGTAAAATTTGATAGATTTCACTGTGCCATTTCTATGAGGCTTTCTTGCTGGGGAACGCCCACCCTGCATACATTATACCTGATACAGGTATAATGTGGTGCAGAGTTTTACAGAGTGACGCATCTGCCTAGATGCGTCACTTTGTAAAGATGGCGCAATGTGGCGCATTGTTTAGGCTGCCGCTTCATCCCAAAAAGTTGCGCATACCTTTATTTGTTAATTTTCACTTCGGAAATGTATAATAATAATAAATGTAATATCAAAATGTATTTATAAACTTGTAAAAATTATATATTACTAAATTGAACTTATAGGTGAAATTGTAGTACAACCTTATATAATTTTTTAACTGTAAAATTCAATGAAAAAATCGAAGGTTACAGGGATATTATAGTTCCATTTCTATGAGGCTTTCTTGCTGGGGAACGCCCACCCTGCATACATTATACCTGATACAGGTATAATGTGGTGCAGAGTTTTACAGAGTGACGCATCTGCCTAGATGCGTCACTTTGTAAAGATGGCGCAATGTGGCGCATTGTTTAGGCTGCCGCTTCATCCCAAAAAGTTGCGCATACCTTTATTTGTTAATTTTCACTTCGGAAATGTATAATAATAATAAATGTAATATTAAAATGTATTTATAAACTTGTAAAAATTATATATTACTAAATTGAACTTATAGGTGAAATTGTAGTACAACCTTATATAATTTTTTAACTGTAAAATTCAATGAAAAAATCGAAGGTTACAGGGATATTATAGTTAGGAAATAGAATAATAAAAGCTGAGAAATTCACTGGGAAAACCAAAGGTTATAGGGACGTTATAGTGAGGCTCAGATTTTACACACACAAAACCATAGAAATTCAGCAGTTATAGTTACCTGACTAACTATAACTTATGTCCCTGCATTTGTGGAGAGTAGGTGGCCTAACGGCTAGGGCGGTCAGCCTCAATGCTGAAAAACCAGGGTCGCGTCTTGGCAGGGACGCTCTATCTCCTGTGATTCTTGGGCAAATCACCTAATCTCCCGTACCTAACAGAAAAATCAAAATGAATGTGTCTGTCTGTAACACAACTGGTGCTCGTGTAAAGCGCTCTGATACCTTTGGATCTAGTTCACGCTATATAAAACTCCCCCCAAAAATAAAATGCACTGCTTAGTTATGACATCACATACTACATCATTTATGACATGATCAGTGACATCACTGATGACATCTGAAATGACATCACTGATGACATCACCCAGTGAGTGTGTTTTGTAAACGTTTTAGAGACTTAAAGATATATACTGAGCTACTGCATAAAATAAATTACTATTCTTTCTGTACTACTGAGTGATATGATTTCTAACATGTGTCATCTGATCTATAATCCTCATTTTAAAGCAGGCGTACTATTTATCAGTGAACTAGCCTCTACACTGACACATGTCCCCTGCTGATGTATGTGTATGGTAGTGCTTTGCGAAAGTGTAAGCTATTTATTGGGACTTCACTCTATAGTGATGGCTGAGTATAATTCTGTTTCATGACATACTGACTAGTTTTATCAGACCTCTCTCCTTGGGAAGAATGACTGTAGCAGTAGATTGCAATAGGTTAATCTGTACACTAAGACCTTTCTCTAGGGCAGAGGTCTTCAAACGTTTGGATGCCGAGACCCCCCTTGTCAACATTTTGAGGCGTAAGGACCCCCTCCTGATAAAAATGTCTAAACCTGTAGGCAGGGCTACTGGAATTATGAGGCAGGTGAGGACCAGATTACGCAACAGGCTTGACTAAATTGTGTGGGAAGAAATGTAAATGAGGTTATGTGATGCCGCGTATTTTGGGATAGCATTGCTTAATTATTTAGACATTTTGTACACACAGTAACACTGAGGAAAGATTTCACCCAATCAGTATCCGTTTATAACCAAAATACATAAATTATCATCAAAAAGATTTATAGTCAATCTTTGTGAAGGGCCTTCCACTCCGCAGTAATACGTGCTGCCACATTAGCAGCTCACCTGGCCCTGACCGGGAGAAGCAGGGGTCCCTTAAAACCCTGGCGGTTTGTGCAGAGTTAAGCAGTTTACCCATGCAGCTTTCCTCTCACCCTCTTCCTTCCATCCCTCTCTCCTCTCCTAACTCCGGATCCCTCTCTCACTTTAAAGGCCATTTTCTTTCACTCCTCTTTAGAACTACTGAACTCTCCGCATTCAACCTCTCACTTCACCTTTAATCACCTCTTGCCATTCTGTCTTTTCACTGCTCTCATCTTTAACAGTCTCTCGCATTTATCTCATGGCCTCTCTGGACCTGTCACCTGCCGTGCCCCTCAGCACTTCTCATTCACTTCATCTCTCCATTCAAATTTTTGTCTATTTGTATCTTAAACCTCTCCAGTCCCCCATTCATCTTTCACATCTCCCCTTTGTTCTAAAAGAAGCCCTCACCTTTGACTCACACTCACTTCTTGCATGTCCACACTTCTCGTCGGCAATTCACATTTCTCCTCATCCCTGACCTCTTCAATCAAATTCTCTCACTCCCTTGCTGTCCTCTCTCATCCTCTCATCTCTCCTCACCAAGCATACGGGCCGGACCCGTATGCTCCTCTCGGCATGTGCCACTCTGCTTATTGTTCCCTAATTCAAGAAGGCATGAGTTGTCTGTCTCGCTGTTTTGATGCAGGCCGCGCAGTTATGGAACGTGCACCCTCCTTTGCTTTGCTCCACCAATAATCTATTATCCTTTAGGAAGATATAAAAACCTTTCTCTATGCTCTGTAGGTTACCCCATTTGGCTGGTTCTCCTTCTGTGTGTTTCTCATTTACCTTCAGGCAGCAGATGGTTATTAGCCCCAGTGCATCTTTTGGTAACAGTAGCGCACTACAAATGTAAATAATAATAAAAGTCAGAAGCAGGGGAGTCACTAGACCAGAGCTTCGGAGGGGAGGCTAACACTCCCAGCCAGGGCTGGTCCTAACACTGGTCACACCTGGTGCAACAGTCTTTTTTGATGTCCCACCCCCGTTTCCTCCTCCGCCATGAATTCCTTCACTGCCACTCACCAACAGTGCACCTCATCTCTCTATAGCACCTTTCTGACGAACATTTCATTTTCTTATAGCGCAACTCATAGTTTACTCACACTCATTTCCGTGATCTGCATGGTGCATATTCTTTGTAGCAGGCACATTAACCCTCTGTACTGTGTGGGTGACAAGAGTGCCCATGTGAGTGCACAGTGAGCAATGCAACAGTGCGAGAGTAGGGCAAGAGGAGCGACTGCAGGGTGAGTGAGGTGGCGTATGAATTTACGTGCGGATGCAAGTTCAGAATAGGATGAATGAATGTATGATTACTGATGGGCTTGTCTGAGTGAGTTGCATATTGAGCAGTGAGGGGGACAGGTGAGTGCAGTGTCACATGAGTGCAGGATGAGGAGTGTACTCATCCTGTGTGACTGCAGGGTGAGGTATAGGGTGAACAGCGCAAGTGCATTTTGAGTGCAGAGTGATCATTGTGAGTGCAGGGTGAGTGGGTGAATGGTGTGAGTGCATGGTGATCAGTGTGAGTGCATTGTGATCGCTGTGAGTGCAGGGTGAGTGTGAAAGTGAAGGGCGACAATGAGGAATGAGTTGTCTGAATGCAGGGTACATTCCCAAACCCATGAAGTAACTCAGCATGTTATTGACGGCGGCGTAGAGTTTAAGATCTAAGTTAAACTATTGCGGCATAAATCAGGGATTAAGGGTGAAGGAAATAAATAATGTGCTGATCCTGCAACAAACTTACAGTCCTATGATTAGGGTTGCCAGCAGATTATTTTGATGGCCCTGTCGGTACAAAAATAAGCAGTCACCTAAAGCTGTATTTTCAGCACTTATCTGTGTATAACTTACGCCCGCGCAAGGCACTGCTTATGATCCCACATATTCCATCACTTATGAAATGATCAGTGACATCATTGATGACATTTGAAATTGTGCGGACACCCCACTAATGACACTTAAAGACACGGGGAGGTGGCGGCCTCTGGGGTTGCAGAGGATCCATGCCCCTCCTGCATTATTTTGATTGAAAAGCCCCGGGGTGGTAGCGGTCCCTGGAGCTTGGAGGAGTCCTAGAGCCCCCCCAGTTATTTAAGAAATAATCCCCAGGGAGTTGGCGGTCCCCAGGGTTTGGGGGCCATGCAACCCCTTCACTTATGGCAATTAAAGCCCCGGGGATATGGTGGGCCCTGGGACTTCGGTAGGGTCCGCACGGCCCCCCTCCATTTTTTTCATTGAAAATCCTGGGGGGAGGTGGTGGTCCCCAGGTGCTGGGAAGGGGAGCAAGAGGCCCCCCATTAAATAAAGAAATCCACCTTGGAGAGATGGTGGTCTACGAGGCGCAGGGGTGCCGTGTGGGCACCCCATAATACAATTGTAAAATCCCTGGGAGGTGGTGGAATCTGGGTTTAATTAAAGCCTAGAAGAGCTGACCCCATGCATCCCTCTCCTATATTTTTAGCATGCCCTCGGGAAATATTCTACCAGGGGCTTTTTTTAAAAGATGCGTGGGAGCCTATGTGTAATTTAAAACAGACAGAAATCCACCCGCAATCGGGGCAAAATTTTGAGAGGAAAAATGCTTTTATCTCCTGTAGGGTAGCTGTGGGACCCCCCCACCATATCTGGGGGGTCAGGGTATTCCTACCTTGCCTTTTTTCTTTTTACTTTTCTGGGGGATTTGGCTTCAAGTCCCAAGATGGCTGCCAACACTTCCTGGTTGAAGTATTGGCAGCCAACCAAATTTCAGTAGGGTCTCAGTAGGTTGTTGGGCTCCCAGTTATCTTTATTTTTTTAAACTTATATATCTTTTAGACATTACATCAAGAAAAACGCATTTTGGGGCCCCCTTTTGTCTCAGCTCTGCTAAACGGATCACCATGAAACATTCAACACGGCAGCTGAACCAAAAAGGGGACGTTTTTGAAAATGTTGTCAAGATTCGTCAACCGGCGCCAAAGTTATTAGCAAAACAAAAAAGGCTTCTCCTATGGGATCTTTGGTCCTAACTAGAAATACCTACTGGCAACCACCAGTAGGATATGTATATATGTGTGTATATATATATATATATGTATATATATATATATATATATGTATATATATGTATATATAAATATATATACACATATATATATTCACTTTGGCGCCGGTTGACGAATCTTCGCAAAATTTTCAAAACTCGTGGCCCACTGCGGTCCGCTCCTATCCTGAAAGTCTCGGGGTGATTCGTCAAGTGTGTCCGAGAAAAAAGGTAGGTCCCAAGACGTGTTTTCCCCATGCAATTTTCCATTGGAACCTCTAATCGCAGATACAGCCCGAACTGCTGAATGGAATTACACCAAATTTGGCAAAAAGATAGCCCTTGGTTCAGAGCCGTGTCTTGTGGTTAAATGGTGTAAATCTGTTCAGTAGTTCCTGAGAGAATCAAAAGTAAAAACACATAAATATCTGGGCAGAGCCTAACCACACATCTCCTCGTGAGATCTGATTGGCTGTCAGCACTTCATCCAAGAAGTGTTGGCAGACATCTTGGGACCAATTTACATGATAGCACCTCATGAAAAAGCATTGCAGTTAATAGAAGGTTTTAAGACTTTAGTTACATTATAAATCATTTGTTGATGGTACTATACTCATTTTAGGAATTGTGGTGTGTTCTAAGGTGATTTTACCATGTGAAAAAGCCTTCTGCTGGGATATCCTGAATCATGTTTGAGAGAAAACAATTTTCTCATGCTTTTCCCACAGAGGTTTGGAAGGTGATCTATAAGCTAAACTGAGAGCATATTTTCTGTAAATTCACATTATCTTTCTCAGTCATGTGAGAATGAAGTCTGACATTCTCAGTAAAACATGCACATCCAACAAGGGCAGAGACTGTCAGTTGATACCTTTGTGTTCTACTGCAGCTTCCCAGAGTGTTCTAACAACTAGAGAGCTAACAGTCCTACTTATGACAAACGTATGGCACACCTGAAGCCATCTTGATTGGAATAAAGTGGTAACTCTTAAAACATTTAATTTAAAAAGGAACAAAATGAGGGGTTCATTTTGTCATAGAAAGTATGATTAGTGCTGCAGAAAGAAAAATTAGGGCACATTTCGAGTGACTTCTCAAATCCTCTTCTATTTCATTAAAAAAAGTTATGACATGCAGACTGAAACATGCACTTTCAATACCAGCAGCAAACTTCTCTGGTGAGCAGTAGATTTACTACAGTGATCTAATGAGCAACAAGAGAGTGCTAACATTCTGAATTTATGGCAAATGTGTGACACATGAATGCCTTCTTGATAGAATCAAATCAAAAAACTGAAAGTATTTCCTACTGAGGAGACTGTAGTAAATGAGGAAATTAGGAAACTTCATAACAAATAAGTCTCCCAAGATGGCCACCAGAGACAAAAGAGCCCAAATGTAGCACAAATATCACCCAGAGGTAGCCCAAGTATAGCCCAATGACAGAATGACCCAGAGTGTTCTAAAGAACAACTAGAGCGCTAACAGTCTTACCTATGACAAAAGTATGGCACACCTGAAGCCATCTTGATTGGAATAAAGTGGTAACACTTAAAACATTTAATTTGCAAAGTAACAAAATGAGGGGGTTCATTTTGCCATAGAAATTATGATTAGTAATGCAGAAAGAAAAATTAGGGTACATTTTGACTTCTCACATCCTCTTCTATTTCATCAAACAATTCTGACATGCAGACTGAAACATACACTTGGAATACCAGCACCAGACTTTCCTGGTGAGCAGTAGCTTTACTACAGTGATCTAATGAGCAACTAGAGTGCTAACATTCAGCATTTATGGCAAATGTGTGACACATCTGAATGCCTTCTTGATAGAACCAAGACACAAGCATTGAAAATGCAATCGGTCTCGCCCTTGTTTAAGTTAAAGCAATTCTGTTTGTAATTAGGTGGCTTTTTAGCTTTGCTTTTATTAGTGTTTTTCAAACTTTCATGTACATAACATGCATATGTATGCATATATGTATATGTATATGTATGCATGCATTTATATTTGTATTTATATGAATATGCAGATTATATATGTGTTTATATATGTATGTATATATATATATACACATACATATATATAAATGCATATGCATATATATATGTGCATATGTGTGCGTGTAGAGAGAGGTAGAGAGAGGTAGAGAGGTAGAGGTGTAGAGGTAGAGTTGTAGAGGTAGAGAGGTAGAGGTAGAGAGGTAGAGGTAGAGCGGTAGAGAGGTAGAGAGTAGTAGAGAGAGAGGTAGAGAATGGTAGAGAGGTAGAGAGTATAGGATGAGTAACAGAGAGTAGAGAGTGAGTAGTAGAGAGTAGTAGACAGAGTAGCAGAGAGTGAGTAGTAGAGAGTGAGTAGTAGAGGGTAGTAGAGAGTGAGTAGTAGAGAGTAGTAGAGAGTGAGTAGTAGAGCGTAGTAGAGAGTGAGTAGTAGAGTGAGTAGTAGAGAGTAGTAGAGAGTAAGTAGTAGAGAGTGAGTAGCAGAGAGGAGTAGTAGAGAGTAGTAGAGAGTGAGTAGTAGAGAGTGAGTAGTAGAGAGTGAGTAGTAGAGAGTAGTAGAGTGAGTAGTAGAGAGTGAGCAGTAGAGAGAGAGTAGTAGAGAGTGAGTAGTAGAGAGTGAGTGGTAGAGAGAAGTAGAGAGTAGTAGAGTGAGTAGTAGATAGTAGTAGAGAGTGAGTAGTAGAGAGTGTAGTAGTAGAGAGTAGTAGAGAGTAGTAGAGAGCAGTAGAGTAGTCGAGAGTGAGTAGTAGAGAGTGAGTAATAGAGAGAGTAGTAGAGGGTAGTAGAGTAGTAGAGAGTGAGTAGTAGAAAGTGAGTAGTAGAGAATGAGAAGTGGAGAGTGAGTAGTAGAGAGTAGTAGAGAGCGAGTAGTAGAGAGTGAGTAGTAGAGAGTGAATAGTAGAGAGTAGTAGAGAGTGAGTAGTAGAGAGTGTAGTAGTAGAGAGTAGTAGAGAGTAGTAGAGATAGAGTAGTAGAGAGTGAGTAGTAGAGAGTAGTAGAATGAGTAGTAGAGAGTGAGTAGTAGAGAGTGAGTAGTAGACAGTAGTAGTGAGTAGTAGAGAGTGACTAGTAGAGAGTGAGTAGTAGAGAGTGAATATTAGAGAGTAGTACAGAGTGAGTAGTAGAGAGTGAGTAGTAGAGAGTAGTAGAGAGTGAGTAGTAGAGAGTGAGTAGGAGAGAGTAGTAGAGTAGTAGAGAGTGAGTAGTAGAAAGTGAGTAGTAGAGAGTGAGAAGTGGAGAGTGAGTAGTAGAGAGTAGTAGAGAGCGAGTAGTAGAGAGTGAGTAGTAGAGAGTGAGTAGTAGAGAGTGAATAGTAGAGAGTGAGTAGTAGAGAGAGAGTAGTAGAGAGTGAGTAGTAGAGAGTAGTAGAATGAGTAGTAGAGAGTGAGTAGTAGAGAGTGAGTAGTAGAGAGTAGTATTAGAGAGTAGTAGAGAGTGAGTAGTAGAGAGTAGTAGCGAGTGAGTAGTAGAGAGTGACTAGTAGAGAGTAGTAGAGAGTGAGTAGTAGAGAGTGAATATTAGAGAGTAGTAGAGAGTGAGTAGTAGAGAGTAGTAGAGAGTGAGTAGTAGAGAGTGAGTAGGAGAGAGTAGTAGAGTAGTAGAGAGTGAGTAGTAGAGAGTGAGTAGTAGAGAGTGAGTAGTAGAGAGTGAGTAGTAGTGAGAGAGTAGTAGAGAGTAGTAGAGAGTGAGTAGTAGAGTAGTAGAGAGTAGTCAGTCAGTGTCAGTCACTATCAGTCAGTCAATGTCAGTCAGTGTCAGTCAGTCAGTGTCAGTGTCAGTCAGTCAGTGTCAGTCAATCAGTGTCAGTCAGTGTCAGTCAATCAGTGCAAGTCAGTGTCAGTCAGTCAGTGTCAGTCAGTCAGTGTCAGTCAAACAGTGTCAGTCAGTGTCAGTCAGTCAGTGTCAGTCAATCAGTGTCAGTCAGTGTCAGCGTCAGTCAGTGTCAGTCAATCAGTGTCAGTCAGTGTCAATCAGTCAGTGTCAGTCAGTCAGTGTCAGCCAGTCAGTATCAGCTAGAGCAGCTCTGCTGACCTGGTTCTCTGGCTCTAAAGCAGCTCTGCTGAACTGGTTCTCTCCCTGTAAAGCAGCTTTGCTGACCTGGTTTCTCTGGCTCTACAGCAGGTCTGCTGACCTGGTTCTCTGGCTCGAGAGCAGCTCTGCTGACCTAGTTCTTAGGCTACAGAGCAGCTCTGCTGATCTGGTTGTTTGACTCTACAACAGCTTTGCTGACCTGGTTCTCTGGCTCTAAAGCAGCTCTGCTGACCCGGTTCTATGGCTCTTAAGCAGTTCTGCTGACATGGTTCTCTGGCTCTAGAGCAGCTCTGCTGACCTGGTTCTCTCCCTCTAGAGCAGCTCTGCTGACCTGGTTCTCTCCCTCTAAAGCAGCTCTACTGACCTGGTTTCTCTGGCTCTACAGCTGCTCTGCTGACCTGGTTCTCATGCTCTAGAGCAGCTCTGCTAACCTGGTTCTTAGGCTCTAGAGCAGCTCTGCTGACCTGGTTCTCTGGCTCTAAAGCAGCTCTGCTCTGCTAAAATGCAGACTTAGCTATACTTACCATTGGGGGTGGATTATGCTGATATGCTCACAGGGTTGTATCAGCAAGGTTATCGCCGTTTTCCATGGAACATCGCTGGAAAACCAATGATGTTCCATGGAAAACATCGCTATCGCTGGGAAATTATCGCCATTGAGCTATGCGTTGTTAATACAATGCATGGCGATAATTTCCTGAGATAGCAAGCGATAACATTTTTCTCGCTAAGAGCGGCCAGCGATAATTATCGCTGCCGCTTGTTAATATGCCCCCTAGTTCTTAGGCTCTTGAGCAGCTCTGCTGACCTGGTTCTCTGGCTCTACAACAGCTTTGCTGACCTGGTTCTCTGGCTCTAAAGCAACTCTGCTGACCCGGTTCTATGGCTCTAAAGCAGTTCTGCTGACCTGGTTCTCTGGCTCTAGAGCAGCTCTGCTGACCTGGTCCCTTGGCTCTAAAGCAGCTCTGCTGACCTGGTTCTCTCCCTCTAAAGCAGCTCTGCTGACCTGGTTCTCTGGTTCTAAAGCAGCTCTACTGACCTGGTTTCTCTGGCTCTACAGCAGCTCTGCTGACCTTGTTCTCTGGCACTAGAGCAGCTCTGCTGACCCGGTTCTCAGGCTCTAGAGCAGCTCTGCTGACCTGGTTCTCTGGCTCTAAAGCAGCTTTGCTGACCTGGTTCTCTGGCTCTAAAGCAGCTCTGCTGACCTGGTTCTCTCCCTCTAAAGCAGCTCTGCTGACCTGGTTCTCTGCCTCTAGAGCAGCTCGGCTGACCTTTTTCTATGGCTCTAAAGAGCTCTGCTGACCTGGTTCTCTGGCTCTAAAGCAGTTCTGCTGACCTGGTTTACTGCCTCTAAAGCAGCTCTGCTGATCTGGTTTCTCTGGCTCTACAGCAGCTCTGCTGACCTGGTTCTCGGCCTCTAGAGCAGCTCTGCTGATCTGGGTCTCTGGTTCTAGAGCAGCTCTGCTGACTTGCTTCTTAGGCTCTAGAGCAGCTCTGCTGACCTGATTCTCTGGCTCTACAACGGCTCTGCTGACCTCGTTTCTACAGTAGCTCTGCCAACCTGGTTCTCTGCACTCATGATGCACGCACCCGACTTTGCGACAATATATTTTAAAATAATATAAGTTTATTATAAGTACAAATATATTATTGTTATGAATATCTTAGATCATTTATTGCCCTAATTTGTATATTAAAGACACATACATATCATTTTGGAACATACATTTTTTTTGCGGGAGTCCCTCACCCAGCGCGCCCCAGCATGTATATGATGTCACGCGGGACCAGCAACCGCGCAAGCATCTCGTACCGTAATGCGCATGTGTCGCGAATGCACGGTAGCAGGAGTCGCGGAGTGGTCGCATACCAATCGCGCACATCACGTAATATTAAATGTATATGATGTAACTGAAAAACACGCAGCCGTCGCACACCGTATACAGATCCTTCACGACTTTTCTAAAAGGGCGGCTAGAATGCGCGCACCCACCGTGATGTGTGCGCGACTCCGAAAAAAGTTTGATTTAAAAAAAAAATTATAATATAAATATATTAAAATAAAAAATGAAAAAAAGAAAATTAATCAATATTTCAGATGGAATTTTTTTTAACATTTTGTTTGCAATTTTCAGAAAAATATATAATGTTATTTAATGAATACAATATTTATAAATAAATAGTTAAAAAACTGTAGAAAATCAGTACAAAAAAAGGTATAACTACTATCACACTTAAAAATTTGCATTTAAAAAACCTTTGAAATTCACTAGGAAAAAACATAGGTTTCAGAGACGTTACAGTTAGAAATTAGCATTTTATGATGTCATCAGTGATGTCACTGACCATGTCATGAATGATGCAATATTTGACATCATCAGCAGTGCATTGCGGGCGCGCGAGCTATAGTTAGCAGAACTAACTATAATGGAGGAATTTCTATGGTTTTGTACGAGTGAAATGGCCAGCTAACCATAACACCCCTGAAACCTATATATATATATATATATATATTTATATATATATATATATATATATATTTTCACTGAAAAAACCATTGGTTTCAGGGGTGTTATAGTTAGCTGGACTTTTCACTTGTACAAAACCATTGAAATTCCCCCGTTATAGTTAGTTCAGCTAACTATAACTCGCGCGCCCGCAATGCACTGCTGATGACGTCACATATTACATCACTCATGACATGGTCAGTGACATCACTCATGACATCACTGATGACATCTCAAATGACATCACTGATGACATCACTGATGACATCATCCAGTGAATGTGTGTTTTTCTGAAAATTAAATATGTTTTATATATGTATATCTCAAGGTCGATGGAAGAATAAATGGGTATATAAGTGTCTAAATGGATGATTTGTTTTTGAAAAATTGATTGTGTAACTGACTGATTAAGTGTATCATAGTGAATACATGGCTTAGTGAGTAATGTTTAAATATGTAAATATCTGTATCAGTCTCTCACTTTGTGTATAAGTTGCTGCATGGGTTGGTGAGTAGCTACATGGGTGTCTATATAGGTTATTAGTTGTTTTTTTGAGTATCAGTCTGAGTGTGTGCATGGTTCGGTGGGGGGTATTACGTAGTGCATAGGTGCATGAATGAGTGACTCACTGTTTGTATGTGTTGAAGACAGCATGTGTGCAGGACTGTATGGGTGGATGAGTGTGTGTATGGGTGTGTTAGTGAGTGAATGACTCTCTCAATAGTGTCTTTATGAGTAACTACATATGTTTTAAACTAGTATATGTGACTATTGGTGTATATAAGTGAGTATATGTGAGAGTGAGAGATTGAAAGAGTTCCTGTATGAATAAGTATGTGTTTCTATAAGTGATTGTTTAAAAGACTAAGTATGTGTAAGTTTCCGTAGAAGTAAGTGTGGTGGTGTGTGTATAACTGTATATGCAAGTAAATGTATGTTTGATTCTTTATTAGCATGAGTGACTATGTGTGTGAGTAATTCTATGGATGAGTGGCATTGTGTAACAGGATGTATAGGTGTATGAGTACATATGATGAGTGAGTACATGTATGAGTGACTGTATAGGACTGTTGGTGAATGAGTGGATGTGTATGTGGATCTTAGAATTACTGAAGAGGTTGTTGTAACTGGTATTGTTATGTCCATTGTTTTGAAAATGTTAGTCTCTATTTTTGAATGTGTGTATCAAAGGTTATATTAGGGTGAGAGGAGGTCTGCCACTCTATCACAAGGATGATGTCATCAGTGATGTCATCAGTGATGTCATTTGAGATGTCATCAGTGATGTCATGAGTGATGTCACTGACCATGTCATGAGTGATGTAATATGTGACATCATCAGCAGTACATTGCGGGCGCGCGAGTTATAGTTAGCTGAACTAACTATAACGGGGGAATTTCAATGGTTTTGTACAAGTGAAAAGTCCAGCTAACTATAACACCCCTGAAACCTATGGTTTTTTCAGTGAATTTCTGAGGTTTTTTAAATGCTAATTCCTAACTATAACGTGCCTGACACCTATGGTTTTTTCTGTGAATTTCAAAGGTTTTTTAAATGCTAATTTCTAACTATGCCTACAGAGATAGGACATGTGAAGAAAGAAGTAAAAATGCACAGAAAGAAAAAAAAGAAGTGCGGAAAGAAGCAACAGAAGTCCTCAAAGACGAAGAAAAGTGCAGGAAGAAGGATAACGTGCAGAAAGAACAAAAAGAAGAGCAGAAAGAAACCTTGTTGCAAAATCATCCTGTACCCTCAACTTTTTCAGACGGATACTGGTGGTAACTGAGTCTGACTAACCAGTCCTAGAGCCAGTGCTATGTTAAAAGACACTTAGAATACAGTGAAAACACCTACATACACTAGGGAACATTATGCGTTGGGGTCCCCCTGTGATTAGCATGACCTCCTCTGTAAGCCCCTAGTATATAATAGGGCAGGGGGATTAAAACTACCTCTTAAAACAGGCCAAAGGGCGTTTTTGCACACGTTAACTCAGGCCCCGCCCCTCCCTTCACCACTGTGTAAACACGCCATGTGTCCGTTTTTAGTTGGGAGATTAAGTTCATTTGAATCCTGAGGGTCCCTAGGGTCCAACTAGCCCACTAGGTACCTCCAGTAAGTGTCACAGAGCTGCTTTGCAGAGAGGTGTAAAAAGTGGCACAGCCTGGACCACCTCTCTGCAATGCAGCTCAGTGGCGCTTACTGGAAGCACTTGGTGGGCTGGTTAGCCCCCAGGGGCCCTCAGTATTGAAGGGAAATGATATCCCCAATTTAAAACGTGCCATAGTGCGTGTTTGCACACGTCACCTCAGGCCCCGTCCCCTCCCTTCACCACTGTGTAAACGCGCCTTGTGGCTGTTCTAAGTTGAGAGATTAAGTCCCCTTGAATCCTAAGGGTCCCTAGGGTCAAACTAGACCACTAGGTACCTCCAGTAAGCGCCACAGAGCTGCGTTGCAGAGAGGTGTAAAAAGGGGCTTGGCCTCAGAACACCTGTCTGCAGCGCAGCTCCCTGGCGCATACTGGAGATGCCTGTTGGGCTAGTTGGCCCTCAGGGACCCTCAGTATTGAAGAGGAATTAATTCCCCAACTTACAATTCGCCAGGGGGCGTGTTTGCAGAGTGCTGCAAGGAGGGGACGTGGCCTCCAGGACGATGCCAGTCTTTTATTTATTTTAATTTTTTAAGAAGGGGGGCTGTGTGGTTCCCCTTCTTATTCTAATTTATTGGCCCTGATGACCCCATCCCCCAGGGCCTGTCTCCTAATTATATTTTTTTGACCCCAATCCCCAGGGCCAGCCACTGTTTTTTACTATTTTTAAAAAATATATATTTATAGACACACCTAGGACATGCTGGACAAACCGTACGTACCTATCACCATGACGATTTGCGTGATATTCATTAAAAGGCGACTATGCATACAATGAATCCACGTGGAATGTATTTACACCGCTAGTGAAGCTCTGACATGTCTGATGCCCTACCGTGCCTAATCCCGGTAGACACCCTTGTCGTTTATTTATACAAACATGGGTAGCTATTGACGGGCACATTTAATACACATGCACACCAAGCCATTCAAAGGGGATTCGACAAAAATTCGACCAAAACTATGCAAGAAACCCCCCTCACGGTTAATAAAACACACATCCACTGCCGGATGTGTAATACTTTTTATTTTACTCTCTGGAAAGGGGACGAACATCACTTGAGAGTCACAGCGCGCTCCTGGCAGAGCCCAATGCTGTGTTACACCCACCATTGCCTGCTGAGTGCCACGCACCTCTGTGTTGTATTCCACTAGCTAGTGCATATGCTATGACACTCTCTAGCCCATGTGCACTGTAACACCAACCCGTGAATATGTCATGCCACACTTGTCTTCGCACGGGTTATATTGCCCCATCTAACGTGCCTTCCTCGATGCCTATGTTATAACGCACAGTGCTATGCCATACATATTACAATCTGGGATCCATATCTTTGTCACAGTGCATATGCAACGTTACACTCCCCAGCACATATTTTATATTACAGCTTTAGAGACTAGTTAGGTTACACAACACTGCCCTGTGCATATTACACTCCAAGGCGCATATCGCATAGCACGCGCTAGTGCCTGTGCTATCTCGCGCTCTCCAATGAATCTGTAATTGCGCACAATGTATTGCATATTATATTTCACGCCCGGTTCATCTTATATCACACTTTTTGGTGCATAGTTTATACCATACACTATATCTAGTTTTCATTTTCAATCGTGCTCTCAGGACTATGTTCTACATAACACTGTGTTCACCTCCCCTTTTCACGGGCATTACATTTTGCGATAGGGGGTGGAGGGTCAGGGGGTGTTTCTGCCAAGTGAGCCCGGAGTCACAGTCACAAACGTCCTCTTCTTCCTGAATAAAAGTGAGATTATGCTGCATACTTGTTCATATTTTAAGTAGTTCGCACAGACACACGTTTTAAAACAATAAAGTTCCTAATACCCGCCTTCTCTGAACAGTTAGCTTGCTGCCCCATCCCCCTCCTCCCTATCCTCTGTTGTGTGAATCCATGGACTAGCCTCCTCCCTCCTGCCATGCATGGTCTGATGTGCTGCCACTGCCCTCAATTTAGTATGATGTACCAGTCCACTCCTCCTGCCCTCCATTGCCCAATTCTATGCCCCATCATTGACCCCCTGCTTAAACTCTGTGCTTAGCTTGCTGCCCCTATTCTCCTTCCCCCTGCCCTCCGATGTCTTTGTGCATGCCCCTGCTCCATCCTTTTTGCCCACCATGTTCCATGGACCTGCCACTCCTATCTACTCTGAGTGTTCTGTTGAGCTGCCACTCCCCTCCCACCTGCCTAGCATTGTCAGATGACTGTAACCTGTCCCTGCCACCTCCACCCTGCCTGTCCACATGCCATGCCCCTATCCTCTTCCTCCTGTCCTACATGGTCCATTGTACTGCCACACCCTTCTGCCCTCCCTGGTCTGTTGTGCTGCAACTGCTCCTTCTGACTGCCCCGTGCGGTCTGTTGTGAGGCCCCTTCTCCTGAACTTTCTTGTCTGTGCACAGGTCCTGACCCTCCCTGCTATCCTCCATCGTCCTTTGTGCATGCCCCTGCACCCTCCTTCTTGCCCATCATAGCCATTGTGCTGCCACTAACCCTCCCACTTGCCATCCATGGTCTTCTGTGCTGCCATGGCCCCCCCCACCTTCCCTGTGTGGTCAGTTAGCTGCCCCTGACCCCCTCCCACCTTCCCTCCATGGTCTGTGTGTATGCCATCACAGTCTCAGTGTTGCTCTTCATGGTGTTTCTTGCTTCTAGTGCCCATCCTGCCTGACCTCCATGGCTATCTTGCTGCTCCTGCCCTGCCCCCTTGCCCCCAGCCCTCTGTTTACATGTGCAGACCCCTACTCCCTCCCTCCAGGCTTGTCTGTTCCATTGTAATGCCCCTGATCCGTCCCTCCTGCCCTTTATGGTCTGTTATGCTGCAGCTTTCTCTCCTGTCTGTCCATTATGGTCAGCTAGCTACCATTGCCTCTTGCCCCTCTGTTCTCTGTTGTCCATGTGCATGGTCCTGTCCCCTCCCTCTTGCTTTCTATGGATTGTTGTGCTGCACTCCCGTCCCGCATGCCCTGTGTGGTGTATTGTGCTGCTGCAAACCCTGATGCCTGCCCTGCAGGGTCAGTTTGGTGCACCTCTCCATGTCCCTCCTGTCCTCTGTTATCCAAGTCCATGTCCCTACCCCACTTCCTTCCATGATCCAATATACCATACTTGCGAACATTTTGAACTTGGTAAGACGGAGATTTTGAAAAAAAACTGGGGTATTGATATTCCCCTTTGAGTTACATTGAAAAAGAGGAGATTGTAGACAGGAGACAGATCAAATAAAGCCCATTTGAGCTTAAAAACATTGAAAGTTTCCTGGCTGAATCGGGTCTGTTGGCATGTATGGTTGTACTACCATTGCCTCTTCCTTCTGCCCACAATGGTCTATTACATTGCCACAGCCTCTCTTGCAAGTCCTGTATTGTTGGTTTGTTGCCCCTGCCCCCCTTTCCACTGCCCTCCATAGTCTGTTCTGCTGCCACGGCCCTTCCTGCCTGCTCAGTGTGGTTAAATTGTTGCCTTTGCACCCTCCTACCTGCCTTCAATTTTCAGAGTCCGTGCCCCTGGCCTCTGCCTCTCAACAGTATCCTAATAAACAACTAGATTGCTAACATTCTATATTTATTACAAAAGTGTGGAACGCCTGACGTCATCTTGATGTAATCAAAACTGTAATACCTAGAGCATTTCCTTTAGGAATTACATATATGAGAGGGTCTTATTTTCATCAAAATTATGGTTAGTGCTCTAAAAGACTAAAATAATGACATATTTTCTGAGTTTTCAAATAGCGACAAAGCACTTTTAAATTACTTGTTATCTTTATGTTTTTTTATCCAGTTGACCACTTGAATAAATGTTGCACTTAGGGGAGAGGATGTGGTTTTAATTCCAGAACTGCAGACTTTGCAACTGGGGAACCAGGTTGGAGTTTCTGCTTCAGCTCGACATTCTGTGATTCTGGTCAAATCACTTAGTCTCCCCATGTCTACAACCAAAATGAATTTGTTCTTGTGTGATGTAACCAATGCTCATGTAAAGCACTCCAATACCTGACAAGTCTGCACTATATAACACTGCAAAAACACAAAATAATAAGTGTTTTGCACACTTCTGTCATTGGGCTATATTTGGGCTACATCTGGGTGATTTTGGGCTACATTTGGGCTCTTTTGTCTCCGGTGGCCATCTTGGGAGATTTATTTGTTATGAAGTTTCCTAATTTCCTCATGTACTGCAGTCTCCTCAGTAGGAAATGCTTTCAGTTTTTTACTTTGATTCCATCATGAAGGTATTCAGATATGTCACACATTTGCCATAAATTCTGAAAGTTAGCACTCTAGTTGCTCATTAGATCACTGTAGTAAAACTACTGTTCACCATGGAAGTCTGCTCCTGGTATTAAAAGTGCATGTTTCAGTCTGCATGTCAGAATTTTTTAATGAAATAGAAGAGGATTTGAGAAGTCACTCAAAATGTGCCCTAATTTTTCTTTCTGCATCACTAATCATACTTTTTATGGAAAAATGAACCCCCTCATTTTATTCCTTTTTAAATTAAAGGTTTTAAGAGTTACCACTTTAATCCAAGCAAGATGGCTTCAGGTGTGCCATATGTTTATCATAAGTAGGACTGTTAGCGCTCTAGTTGTTCTTTGGAACACTCTGGGAAGCTGCAGTAGAACACAAAGGAATCAACTGACAGTCTCTGCCCTTGTTGGATGTACATGTTTTACTGAGAATGTCAGACTTCATTCACACATGACTGAGAAAGATAATGTGAATTTACAGAAAATAAGCTCTCAGTTTAGCTTATAGATCACCTTCCAAACCTCTGTGGGAAAAGCATGAGAAAATATTTTTCTCTCAATCATGATATCCCAGCAGAAGGCTTTTTCACATGGTGAAATCACCTTAGAACATACTACAATTCCTAAAATGAGTATGGTACCATCAACAAATGATTTATAATGTAACTAAAGTCTTAAAACCTTCTATTAACTGCAATGCTTTTTAATGAGGTGCTATCATGTATATTGGTCCCAAGATGGCTGCCAACACTTCTTGGATGAAGTGCTGACAGCCAATCAGATCTCAGGATGAGATGAGTGGTTAGGCTACGCCCACATATATATATGATTTTACTTTTGATTTTCTCAGGAACTACTGAAAAGATTGACACCAGACCTGCAAAAGGCACTTCCCTGACCTGAGGACTACCTCTCTGCCAAATTTCAAGTAATTCTGTTCAGCCGTTCGGGCTGTACCTTGGACTAAAGGTCCCTATGGAAAATTGCATGGGGAAAACGCGTTTTGGGACCCCCCTTTTTTCTCAGCCTCCGCTTGACGAATCCCCCCGAGACTTTCAGGGTAGGAGCGGAGCGGAGCTCCCCACCTATTTCGAAAATTTTGCGAGGATTCGTTAACCGGCGCCAAAGTTATTCCAAATAGAATGTTACGGATTTCCTATGGAAACACGGTCCTAACTATAACTATCTACTGGCGACCGCCAGTAGATAATATAAATATATATACATATATATATATATTCACAGTCCTGTCCCTCCTTCTACACTGAGGGGGGTTTTCAGCACAGGTATGGACCACTTAAATCTTCATAGAATCCTAAACATAATATGTATATGTGACATCATCAGCAGTGGATTGCGGGCACGTGAGATGTAGTTAGTAAAACTAACTATATCAGAGGAATTTCAATGGTTTTGCACGAGTGAAATGTCCAGCTAACTATAACACCCCTAAAACCTATGATTGTTTCAGTGAATTTCTAAGGTTTTTTAAATGCTAATTCCTAACTATATAAGGCCTGAAACCTATGTTTTTTCAGTGAATTTCAAAGGTTTTTAAATGCTAATTCCTTACTATACCAAGCCTGAAACCTATGGTTTTTTCAGTCAATTTCAAATGCTAATTCCTAACTATATCAGGCCTGAAACCTATGTTTTTTTTCAGTGAATTTCAAAGGTTTTGTTAAATGACAATTTTTAATGTATTAATTGTTATACTGATTTTTTTATACTGATTTACGACATTTAAACTATTTATTTTTATATATTTAAATTTTTTAATTACATTATAATTACATTATACATTACAATACAAAATATACTTTCTCAGAATGAATTACTTTATTTTAAATACTTTGCAAATAGGCAATAGAATTTTAAGTACAGTAGTTACAGTTGTTGCAATGGGCAACACTATTTCAAACACAATGCAACATTGAGCTCAATGTGAATTTCTAGTCAAATGCAATTAGTTACTTTATGGATTACTTTTCTAACCACTGGACAGGATCCTAGATTCAGTCCTTGGACATCTCCTGTAAACAGTTGAGTAAAAGCGTTTTGGTTACAGTAGTGATTTTTAAGGAATATTATCGTATTTTAAAAGTTGACACTTAGAAATGTTTTCACATAGAATCACCAATGTTATCCTAAGGCAGAAAATACACTTAGCAGGTGAGTAGTGTTATCGTTAGTTTTTCTCACTCAGTGGTGGATCCTGGATCCAGCACTGGTGCATCTCCTGTAAACAGTTGAAAGAATGTGTTTAAGTCATACAGATGATTTTTTAGGAATATTTTTAGTTTGTGAAAATAGACACTTTGAAACTTTTCTGCTGAAAACCACACAATGGATTCCTATTGAAGGAAATACAAGTTACTGGTAAGTACGCTTAGAATTACTTTTCAGGGTCAGTGCTGGGCTAAAAGATGCAGCACTGGGTTCTCTCTTGATAACAGTTGAGTAAATCGGAATTTGTAGTTCGGCTGATTTTAGAGGAATATTTATACAATGGTGAAGGAAGGGGGCGGGGCCTGAGGTAACGTGTGCAAACACGCCCTGTGGCATGTTTTAAGTTGGAGAGGTGTTCAGAGGCCACGCCCCTTTTTACAACACTCTGCAACGCAGCTCCGTGGCGCTTACTGGAGGTACCTGGTGGGCTAGTTGGTCCCTAGGGTACCTCTGGATAGAAGAGGAATAAATTCCCCATCTTAAAACACACCACAGGCCGTGTATGCACACATATCACCTCAGGCCCCGCCCCCTACCTTCACCACTGTGCAAACGCACCTCGTGGCGTGTTTTAAATTGGGGGATTAAGTCCCCTTGAATCCTGAGGTCCCGTGGCGGCCAACTAGCCCACCAGGTACCTCCAGTATGCGCCAGGGAGCTGCGTTGCAGAGAGGTGTTCAGAGGCCACGCCCCTTTTTACAACACTCTGCAACGCAGCTCCGTGGCGCTTAGTGGAGGTAGCTGGTGAGCTAGTTGGCCCCTAGGGGACCTCTGGATTGAAGAGGAATGAATTCACCAATTTCAAACGCGCCACAGGGCATGTTTGCACATACATCACCTCAGGCCCACCCCATACCTTCACCACTGTGCAAACGCACCCCATGGCTCGTTTTAAGTTGGGGGATTAAGTCCCCTTGAATCCTGAGGTCCCCTGGCGGCCTACTAGCCCACCAGTTACCTCCAGTAAGCGCCACGGAGCTGTGTTGCAGAGAGGTGTAAAAAGGGGCATGGCCTCATTACACCTCTCTGCAATGCAGCCCCCTGGTGCATACTGATGGCTCCTCCTGGTGGGCTAGTTGGCCCCGAGGGACCCCCAGTATTCAAGGGGAATTAGTTCCCCCTCTGCAGACGCACCAGGGGGCGTGTTTGCAGAGTGGTGCATGGAGGGGGCGTGGCCTCCGGCCCGATCCTGTTTTTTTTTAAGATGGGGGGCTGTGTAGCCCCCCTTCTTTTTCTAATTTATTGGCCCTTGGCACTCCATCCCCGAGGGCCTGCCCCCAATTTTTTTTTTTTAATCTAAAAATCGGGAAGGGGGCCGTGTGGCCCCCCCTCCCCAGGCCATAATTTGCCCCGGGGACCCCATCCCCCGGGGCAAACCCCTTTTTTTTGTATTTTTTTTTTTGGGTGCTGCCTTGCCCCCCTCCTGTGGCCACTTATGGCCCCGGGACCCCATTCCCCAGGACAGTTTCTTTTTTTTTTTTTGAGGAGGGGGGCCATGTGGCCCCCCTCCCGGGCCACTGATAGCCCCGGGGACCCCATCCCCCGGTGCTGGCCCTCTTCGTTGGGGGCCGTGGTGGGGTCCCCAATCCCCCCATGGTCCCAGCTGGCTCCCCACGTACTGCGGGAGCCAGCATTGCTTCTCCACATGGGGAGCAGCTAACATGCTGCTCACCCTGTGGAAAAGCAATCTACTTTCCTATTTGGAAGAGAGAGCAGGTTTCCTGCTCTCTCTTCCAAATAGGAAACCAGTTTGCAATGACAGGGTGGGAGCCACGAGGCTCCCACCCTGTCATTGCAAACTACAGTGTCCAGGGGGTGGGCACACCGGGACACTGCAGGAGCCGGCCCTGGGGGGTGGCGGCCCCCAGGGCCTAGACAAAGCTCCAGGAGGGGTGCCGCGCGGCCCCCTCCCACATTTTGAAGAAGCCCCGGGGGTGGCGGTCCCCGGGGCTGGGGGGGCCTGAGAGCCCCCCACCCAATTTTAATAAGCCCCAGGGGGTGGTGATCCCCGGGGCTGGGGGGCCTGAGAGCCCCCCAACCAATATTAATAAGCCCCGGGGGTGGCGGTCCCTGGGGCAGTGTGGGGGGATTCGGACTTCCCACACTATTTTTTGAAAATGCCCCTGGGATTTGGCCCCCCAGGGGCCAATTACCAAAGAAGCGCGTGAGCCCGCGCTTCATTTTTTAAAAAAATTTCAGCCGAAATTCGCACAGGGTGCGTGAATCTCGCCGATTTTGTTTTTAAAAAAATGCTTATTTTGGCCCTGGGGGTCCTTGTGGGACCCCCTGAGCAGGCCTAGGGGGTCGGGGTGTTTCTACCCAGCCCCCTTTTTGCATTTTTGCTGATTTCTTGTGCCTTGGTTCTACTGAGGCACAAGATGGCTGCCAACACTTCCTGATTTGGAGTGTTGACAGCCAATTAGAATACAGCTCGTGCACGGCAGGGTGCGCTTAGGCTGCGCTTAGGGTACGCGGATCCTCCGAGGCTATAGATATATATGAACTTTTAAATGTCATTTTCTCAGGAACTACTGAACGGATTTACACCATTTAAGCAAAAGGCACGAGTCTGAACTAAGGACTACCTCTTTGACAAATTTGGTGTAATTCCGTTCAGCAGTTCAGGCTGTAGCTGCGGCTAAAGGTCCTATGGAAAAATGCATGTGGAAAATGCCTTTTTTCTCGGCCCCGAATCACCGTGAAACTTTCTGGATAGGAGCGGACCAGAGCTGGCCAAAAGTTTAGAAAAGTTTGCGAAGCTTCGTCAAACGGCGCTAATGTAATTCCAAATAGAATGTTGCGGATTTCCTATGGAAAATAGGTCCTAACTATATCTACCTATCTACCTACTGGCGACCATGTCATGAGTGATGTAATATGTGACGTCATCACCAGTGCATTGCGGGGGCGCGAGTTATAGTTAGCTGAACTAACTATAACAGGGGAATTTCTAGGGTTTTGTACGAGGGAAACATCCAGCTAACTATAACGCCCCTGAAACCTATGGTTTTTTCAGTGAATTTCTAAGGTTTTTTAAATGCCAATTCCTAACTATAACGCCCATGAAACCTTTGGTTTTTTCAGTGAATTTCAAAGGTTTTTTAAATGCCAATTCCTAACTATAACGTGCATGAAACCTATGGTTTTTTCAGTGAATTTCAAAGGTTTTTAAAATGCTAATTCCTATCTATAACTTATCTCTAAAGATATCATGTTTAATGATTTTCATTGGATTTCTATATTTTTCAAATTCAGTGTGTCAATTTCATTAATTATGTTTTTTTGAAATTCTTTTTTATCACCATTTTTTAAACTTATTTTTTCACATAATTCTTTTAAAAATTAAAAAATATTATTTGTTTTTATTGGGTTTTTCAAACATATTTTTTTATATTTTTAAAAATATGTTTTAACTATATGTTCAAAACGTTATTTTCTATTTTTTTTCTCCATGTTATTTGGATCCACGCACCCTATGCGCACCGTTCTCGATCCCTACGCGATAGCATCCGCGCATGGTATGCGTTGGGTACGTGTTTAGTGCACGATCGCATTGCGACCGGTACGCGACTCCCAGCCTATACGCAACAAGTCCGATGTACGTAACGTGACGTTTACGTGCTTCCGCGATGCGTCATCTGCGTCTATGACACGGTAGGTGCGCGGATCCCGTGAAATATTTAACATTTAAAAAAACATATATATGTATTTCATGTGAATATTAATTGAAGACAAACCCTAAACTAGTCTTAAAAGTAATATATTTTTACATCTAATCCTATATTGTTTTTTTTATTCAATTTCGCGGATGCGCGCTGGGTGCGTGATGCGTAAGCGCAGGGTGCGCGGATCCCATGTCACCTGCAAAAAAGGAGATTTGATTGGTTCATTACACTTCCTGTTCTAACTAATGAAAGACCCCACCCAATTCAATCATTCTTCTTTCACCTTCTTTGGAGGAGCATCTCTTTGCAGAGAAGAAGGTTTTTGGGACTAAGATTTCACTTAGCTCTAACTTTTTTCAACGAAAAATGGCTTCAGGGCAGCAGGCATCACCTGCATCTCCTCATACATCTGAGGATGAATTTTTGGAGGAGACACCACGCACACCACGTTTTTCATCTGTGGTGTGTACATTTTTTACTTTTCCCGAGGGGCAAACGAAGACCAATGCCACCTTGGTCACGTGCAAGATTTGCAAAAGAGTGCTGTCTCGAGGGGATCCTAACAAGAAATACTCTTGCGGGACGGCTAGTATGATGAAGCACCTGAGGACCCTTCATCCTAACAATCTTGCACGAGAAGAATGTCGACGGATGAGAGACACTCCTGCTCCTGCACCTTCCACCTCATCGCAGCCGAGCACTTCAAGAGTGCATCCATCAACCCAAAATTTGGACATCCGTCCTCAATTTCAATTTTTAAAAGTGCTCTGCACTAAGTGCAATGCAACTTTGTGTTACAGTGAGCAGTCGATCGATCTGATCTGCCGCCGGCACGAAAGTCACAATTGCTATCTTTTTTTGTTTGTTTTTTTGTTCCCTGAAGTTCATTGTTTGGTTCCTCCTGTTTTGTTTTTTGGTTGGTTTTTTTGCAGAAAAACCCCAAAAATCACAAAATTGTTCAGATAACCCAAAAAAAATAATAAAAGAAGAAGAAACAAAAAAGTTCTTCTAAGAACTAAGGGGCATATCAACAACAACCGGCGATAATTATCGCTAAGCGCACTTAGCGCTAGGATAATTATCGCCGGCTAGCATTGATTTTTATCGCTGAGATAGCGTGCTATTAGCAACGCTTATCTCAATAGCGATAAAAATCCTCATGCTAAGTGGCTAAAGTGAGATTATCGCTGGAAACCCAGCGATAATCTCACGTTAGCTTGTTGATAGGGACAGACAAACTTAGCCATGATATCCTCCTTCCATAGGATATCATGACTAAGTCAGAAAAATACCAGACGTAAAAAAGCAGCGTTAACCGCGGTTAGCGCTGCTTTTTTTGTCTCTAACAGGGTTAGCGATATTCTTGATAATAGGAGAAATGTCGCTTAGCGACATTTCTCCTATTATTTTACTCTGGAACACCCCCTTTGCATCTCATTAGAGATGCAAGGGGAAGCGTAGAGTAAAAGGGTGCTAACATGCAAATTTGCATGTTAGCACCCTGTTGTTGATAGGGTGCTAGTTTTATCTCTGCTTTTTTGGCTTTTAAAGCCAAAAAAGCAGAGATAAAGCCCTTGTTGATATGCCCCCAACTTTCCTGGTTTAAAGAAAGAGCTAAATGTCTTTGTTAGTGTGTGAAAGTTTAGATGAATGTATGTGTAGTACGTAATTGACTGAATGAATGCATTAGTAGCGTATGGTGAATGTATAAGTGCAGAACTATGAGGAAGTGCTGCAGCATCACACAGAAACCTCTTTAACTGCAGTGTGCTGTAGTACTTCCAAAGCACAAGGATGCAACATATGTACATAAATATGTGGCAAATCTATGCTTCTCTCTGCACGGCTGCTTAAACTGCTGCCATGTGGTGACACAGGCACCCTTGCACCATAGTGCAAGGATATCTGTGTCATGTGCTGTTTTTTTCTGTAGGAAGACACACCTTCCTGCACAAAAACAATAAGAAAATGCATTTTTCTCCTTCAATGTATGCTGAACATTTTAGCATGCATTGAAGATATAAAAATGTGGAGAAATGAAAACAATTCTCCTTGTTGTGCTTTCCTACACCAATTTTTGAATGGTGCAGTATTTACACACATATCGAGATTTATGATTTCTTATAAATCTAGAAGTGTGTCTTGTTCTATGAGTATTCAGTGCAATCATGCACAACAACACTTATAGAACACCCTTTCAACGCAAAGTGGTGTGCATAATGAGGTTGTATTTACATGGAGTATAAAAAGTGCACAGAGTGCCTTTTCTTCTCTTTGTAGATATGAAAGAGTGTCTTGCGCAATAACTATGTTACAAAAAGTGACATATTTCCAGTTTTAAAATTCCTTGCGAATGATAGAAGGTAAGCACAGAGTTTTGTCTGCAAAGATGTTCAAAGAAGAATGATTGAAATGATTGCGGTCCTTCAATAGGTACATTGGGAAATATTATTAACCCCTCAAATCTCTTTTTTTGCAGGTCACATGATATCTGATTATGGTCAGATTTCAAAACTACATAGGTACAAACAGAGTGTTTTTAGAAACGTGTTTCAACTTTGTAGCTTCTTGCAGACCTCCTCCTTCTGCATATTGAGACTTAGTTAAACTTACCTTCACAGTAATAGGAATAAAAAATGGTATACATTTTTTTCAGATTTTCATTGCAATCTAAATTCATATAAAATGCTTATTTTAAAATTTGGATCTGTGAAAGAAAAGAAAAAACAAATTATAACATGTAATAATACATTTTTTACAACACAGCATAATTTCCACAAAGTAATTTGTTTGCCTTTTGTGCTGTTCTCGGAATATATTGAATTTCACTAGAAATAGTGATTTCAATCGTACTCTTCACTTAACAGCGGGCAAAAAAAAAACAATCAGAAAGATTGTTAAAAAAAAAACAACATGCTATTCTCAGTAAAATACCACAAGATACAAATCACACATATATAAAATGCTTATGGCTAACAAAATGTTATAAGTTTAACTTACAAAAACTGTAAATGTTATCGCTTTAAAATATTTACCGAATCTAAGGATGAATTTTTGGAGGAGGCACCACGCCCACAACGTTTTTCTTCAGTGGTGTGGAAATGTTTTACTTTTCCCGAGTGGCAAACAAAGACCAATGCCACCTTGGTTACGTGCAAGATTTGCAAAAGAGTGCTGTCGCGAGGGGATCCTAACAAGATATACTCGTGCGGCACGGCACGTATGATGAAGCACCTAAGGACCCTTCATCCGAACAATCTTGCACGAGAAGAGTGCAAACGGATGAGAAACACTCCTGCCCTGCGCCTTTCTGAGTTTCTTTTCTTTTTCTTTTCTTTTCTGGCATGATTTCTCTATTTTAACGTTGAAAAACAGTATCTGTAAAAAAGAATCACAAATAAATGTATATTAATAACTTTCAAATTTATACTATTCCATTACTGTACAAACACATTTTTATATAAAAACTGACTAAGAAACTATAACCCTGAACCACAAGTGTGACGATGGTTAAAACACTATATTCATAGTGCATACTACTTTGAAGCAGTTCCTGCCCTAAAGCCTACCTCACTAAAAGACTACATGCTAACTGACTGAATGATTACAGTGCTATAAGGAGACACACTGGGTGAGTACCAGGGTGTTTGCTAGAAGTGTATGAATACTGACTGGGGAATTGAAGGTGTGAAAGACAACTGTGTAGGTGGTTAAGAGGACTGCATACATAGTGGATAGGCGTTTGAAGCAGTCCATGTGCTAAGGCCTGGCTCACTGCATGAGTACTTGGGTACTGACTGAATGATTAGAGTACAGCAAGGAGAGTGCCTGGGTGAATTTATAAGTAAGGGTGGGCGTAGTGGGCGTAGTGGGGCTACGTGAAGCAGCACGTAGTGTGCCCAAATCTACGCACACTACGCGCTTCGCGTAGCTCCACTACGTGCCACCCACCTCCCGCCCGCCCTTCTTTTAAATAATATCAGCAATATAAAATAAATTAAAGTAAAGCGACTTACCGTAAGCGCGGCGTCTCCGGGGCTCCCTCTTCTTCGTTTCTAATTTCTTCTGACAAATGCGCATGCGCGGACGCCCGCGCATGCGCATTTCTCGCGAGAAATGCACATGCGCGGGTGTCCGCGCATGCGCATTTGCCAGAAGAAATTAGAAACAGAAAGAGGGAGCCCCGGAGACGCCGCGCTTACGGTAAGTCGACTTACTTTAATTTATTTTTCATTGCTTATATTATTAAAAGGAGGGCAGGCGGGAGGTGGGTGGCGGGTGGCAAGCAGCTACGCTTCGCCCTCGGCGTGTGCGTAGCGCTGCCCTGCTTCGCCTACTTCGGAAAGTGCGAAGCAGGCAGCGCTACGTACACTACGTGGGCGAAGCGTAGTGCTACGCCCGGGGTTATTTATAAGTGGTTGGCTTTTAGCACAGTGAATGGATTAGTACTTGGTATTGAATGGGTCACTAGAGGAGTGCAAAGGGAGTGACAGGATGTTTGCTGGACTGTATGGATACTGACTAGGGAATTGAAGGTGTGAAAGACAGGTGTATAGTATGTTAGAAGACGGCATGCATACTGCATAGACATTTGAAGCAGTCTATGTGGTAATGTATGGTTCATAACATGAGTACTTGGAAACTGCCTAAATCATCAGACTACTGCTAGGACAGTGCCTGGGTAAAACTTTTAAATTGTCATTTCTGGCGCAGTGAAGAGAATAGTACATGGTACTGCAGTTTAGTGTCAAACCCTGACTCATTTTATCAATGCATAAGCAAAGACTAGCTTCTAATGCTACTAAAACTTGACAACATGACCGGTTTTAAAATAGTTATCTGTCAGCAAATACACGATGTTACCAAATGCTTCTCTCACAATCCTTACCCAAATGCACACAGACTCACAGTGTGATTTTAGACAAGCAACACTATCCTAGGAGTTTACCAAAACTCATTCACTAGTCTAGAAGACGTAAGGGTACTGCACACAATCTACATATTTAAGTACTGCACTTTAGTGTCAAAGCCTGACTCATTTTATCAATGCATAAGCAAAGACTTGCTTCTAATGCTACTAAAACTTGACAACATGACAGGTTTTAAAACAGTTATCTGTCAGTAAATACAGGATGTTACCAAATGCTTCTCTCACAGTGGTTCCCAAATGCACACAGACTCACAGTGTGATTCTAGAAAACAACCACTATCCCTAGGAGTTTACCAAAACTCATTCACTACTGTGGAAGTGGTAAGGGAACTGCACACAATCTACATATTTCAGGACTGCACTTGTGTGTCAAAGCCTAACTCATTTAATCAACGCATAAGCAAAGACTGGCTTCTAATGCTACTAAAACTTGACAACATGACAGGTTTAAAAAGAGTTATCTGTCAGAAAATAAACGATATTACCAAATGCTTCTCTCACAGTGGTTCCCAAATGCACACAGACTCACAGTGTGATTCTAGACAAGCACCGCTATCCCTAGGAGTTTACCAAAACTCATTCACTACTGTGGAAGTGGTAAGGGAACTGCACACAATCTACATATTTCAGGACTACACTTTTGTGTCAAAGCCTGACTCATTTAATCAAAGCATAAGCAACATCTGCCTTCTAATGCTATTAAAACTTGACCACAAGACAGGTTTTAAAACAGTTATGTCAGCAAATACACGATGTTACCAAATGCTTCTCTCACAGTGGTTCCCAAATGCACACAGACTCACAGTGTGATTCTAGACAAGCAACACTTTCCCTAGCAGCTTACCAAAACTCATTCACTACTGTGCAAGGGGTAAGGAGACTACACACAATCTACATATTAAAGTACAGCACATTAGTGTCAAAGCATGACTCATTTTATCAATGCATAAGGAAAGACTGACTTCTAATGCTACTAAAACCTGACAACATGACAGGTTTTAAAATAGTTATCTGTCAGCAAATACACGATGTTACCAAATGCTTCTCTCACAGTGGTTCCCAAATGCACACAGACTCACTGTGTGATTCTAGACAAAAACACTATCCCTTGCACTATACCAAAACACATTTCTTCATCTAGAAGGTGTACTACATTTTAGTGTAGAAACATAACTCATTTCACAAATTCATAAACAATGACTGGTTTCTAATTCTAAAAAAAATATAAAAACAGCACAGTTATCTGTCTGCAAACACATGAAAAACACAAATGCTTATCACAGAATGGTTTCTACATGCACACACACTGTCAACAAGATTGTAGAGAAAAAAGTACTCCCTACACTTTAGCAGGAGAAATACATTAGTCTGATTAAAATCAAAATAGACCACATACATCCCCTCACAATTAAATAACTCACCTTTCAAGTTGTTTTGTAGATTAAGAAGTATATCAGTCACACACCAGATATCAGTCACACACCAGATTTTCTTATACAGAATCTCTGCACTGTGCACCTCTCAGCAAAACCAAAAAATGGCAACGTTTCCCTCTCATTTCCCACACATATACATGTAAACATCAAATCACATTCCTTCCCACATAAATTCAAAAGCAAACACACATTTCTATTGGTTAAACATTTCAACCCTTTCCAAATGACATAATTTGAACCCTTCCCCCAATCTGCCTTCTGCCCGTTACCATAGAAACAGGTCATGGAACACTGTACTGAGCACACAGGTTACAAGTTCAGCACACAATGTTGCTAATCAAAACAGCAAGTGTGCTTGACTTTTCAACATATCAGCTTATCATATATAATGTTCCTTTCAATCACTTTTTGTTAACACAACGGCTCTTTTTATAGCCACTCAAGAACAAAACACTTAAGCTAGATCTTTATCTCCCAAAAAATTAAAAAAAAAATTCCTTGGTTCCGCGCACCCAACGCGAGAGAATCTGTGCACCCAAAGCGTTAGGATGTGCGAACCCTGCGCACATTTTGCCATTTTTTTTTTAAAAGGGGGCCCAAGGGGGTCCTTCTGGGACCCCCTAAGCACCTCTAGAGGGTCAGAGTATTTCCACTCTGCCCCCTTTATATCTTTTACACACTTATTCCCCTTGCTTCTTCAGCCTCGCTTCTACCGAGGCAGTAAATGGCCGCCAACAGTTCCTGGTTTGAATGTAGACAGACACTCGACAGCCAATTAACATTCAGCGCGCGATCGGGAGGGTGCGCGCTCGGTTCGGGGAGGGTGCGCTTACGGTGCGGGTAGGGTGCGCGGATCCTCCCCGGCCATAGATATCACTGACTTTTTTACCCTAAATTTTTCAGGAACTACTGAACAGATTCACACCATTTATGCAAAAGGCACGAGTCTGAACTGAGGACTACCTCTTTGCCAAATTTGGTGTCATTCCGTTCAGCAGTTCAGGCTGTAGCTGCGACAACAGATCCTATGGACCGCCAGTAGATAATATATTCACTGAAAAAAACATAGGTTTCAGGGGCGTTATAGTTAGCTGGACTTTTCACTTGTAAAAAACCATTGAAAATCCCCCCATTGTAGTTAGTTCAGCTAACTATAACTCGCGTGCCCGCAATGCACTGCTGATTACGTCACATATTACATCACTCATGACATGGTCAGTGACATCACTCATGACATCACTGCTGACATCTAAACTAACTATAACGGGGGAATTTCAATGGTTTTGTACAAGTGAAAAGTTCAGTTAACTATAACGCCCCTGAAACCTATGGTTTTTTCAGTGAATTTCTAAGGTTTTTTAAACACTAATTCCTAACTATAATGTGCCTGAAACCTATGGTTTTTTCAGTGAATTTCAAAGGGTTTTTTAAATGCTAATTTCTAACTATGCCTACAGAGATAGGACATGTGAAGAAAGAAGAAAAAACACACAGAAAGAAAAAAAAGAAATGCAGAGAGAAGCAACAGAAGTCCTCAAAGACGAAGAAAAGTGCATGGAGAAGGATACCGTGCAGAAAGAACAAACAGAAGAGCAGAAAGAATCCTTGTTGCAAAATCATCCTGTACCCTCAACTTTTTCAGACGGACACTGGTGGTAACTGAGTCTGATTAACTAGTCGTAGAGCCAGTGCTATGTTAAAAGACACTCAGAATACAGTGAAAACACCTACATACACTAGGGAACATTATGCGTTGGGGTCCCTCTGTGATTAGCATGACCTCCTCTGTAAGCTCCTAGTATATAATAGGGCAGGGGGATTAAAACTACCTCTTAAAACGCGCCACAGGGCGTGTTTGCACACGTTAACTCAGGCCCTGTCCCCTCCCTTCACCACTGTGTAAACACACCCTGTGGCTGTTTTTAGTTGGGAGATTAAGTTCATTTGAATCCTGAGGGTCCCTAGGGTCTAACTTGCCCACTTGGTGCCTCCAGTAAGCGCCACAGAGCTGTGTTGCAGAGAAGTGTAAAAAGTGGCACAGCCTGGACCACCTCTCTGCAACGCAGCTCAGTGGCGCTTACTGGAAGCACCTGGTGGGCTAGTTAGCCCCCAGGGGCGCTCTGGATTGAAGAGGAATTATTTCCCCAACTTAAAACGCGCCATGGGGCGTGTTTGCACACGTCACCTCAGGCCCCGTCCCCTCCCTTCCCCACTGTGTAAACACGCCCTGTGGCCGTTTTAAGTTGGGAGATTAAGTCCCCTTGAATCCTGAGGGTCCTTAGGGGCAAAATAGTCCACTAGGTACGTCCAGTAAGCGCCATTGCAGAGAGGTGTAAAAAGGGGCACGCCTGCACCACCTTTCTGCAACGCAGCGCAGTGGCGCTTACTGGAAGCACCTGGTGGTCTAGTTGAGCCCTAGGGTCCCTCAGCATTGAAAGGGAATTATTTCCCCAACTTAAAACGCACCACAGGGCGTGTTTGCACACGTCACCTCAGGCTCTGTCCCCTCCCTTCACCAATGTGTAAACGCCCCCTCTGGCCGTTCTAAGTTGAGAGATTAAGTCCCCTTGAATCCTAAGGGTCCCTAGGGTCAAATTAGCCCACTAGGTACCTCCAGTAAGCGCCACAGAGCTGCGTTGCAGAGAGGTGTAAAAAGGGACATGGCCTCAGAACACCTTTCTTCAACGCACTTCCCTGGCGCATACTGGAGATACCTGTTGGGCTAGTTGGCCCTCAGGGACCCTCAGTATTGAAGGGGAATTAATTCCCCAACTTACAACTCGCCAGGGGGTGCGTTTGCAGAGTGCTGCAAGGAGGGGGCGTGGCCTCCGGCGCAATGCCGGTTTTTTATTTATTTAATTTTTTTAAGAAGGGGGGCTGTGGGACTCCCCTTCTTTTTCTAATTTATTGGCCCTGGGGACCACATCCCCCAGGGCCTGCCCCCTAACTTTTTTTTTGTTGAAAAAAAAGAAATTGGAAGGGGGCCGCATGGCCCCCCTCCCAAGGCTTTAATCGGCCCCGGGGACCTCAACCCCAGGGGCATTGTCTTTTTAAAAAAAATAATCTTTAGGAGGGGGGCTGCGTTGCCCCCCTCCTCAGGCCACTTATGTGGTCCCCGGGGCCGGCCTTTGTTTTTTATTATTTCATTTTTTTAATATATTTATTGAAACACCTAGGACATGCTGGACAAACCGTATATACCTATCACGATGACGATTTGCGTGGTATTCATTAAAAGGCGACTATGCATACAATGAATCCACGCGGAATGTATTTTCACCGCTAGTGAAGCTCTGACGTGTCTGACGCCCTACCGGGCCTAATCCCGGCGCCCCCGCTGGTGGGTACTCTCCAAATAGACACCCTTGTCGTTTATTTATACAAACATGGGTAGCTATTGACGGGCACATTTTATACACATGCAACCCAAGCCATTCAAAGGGGATTCAACAAAAATTAGACCAAAACTATGCAAGAAACCCCGCTCACGGTTAATAAAACACACATCCACCGCCGGATGTGTAATACTTTTTATTTTACTCTCTGGAAAGGAGACGAACCTCACTTGAGAGTCACAGCATGCTCCTGGCTGAGCCCAATGCTGTGTTACACCCACCAGTGCCCTCCGAGTGCCACACACCTCTGTATTGTATTCCACCAGCATGTGCGTATGCTATGACACTCTCTAGCCCATGTGCACTGTAACTCCACCCCGTGAATATGTGATGCCACACTTGCCTTCGCACGGGTAATATTGCCCATCTAATATGCCTCCCTCGATGCCTATGTTATAACGCACAGCGCTATGCCATACATATTACAATCTGGGATTCATATCTTTGTCACAGTCTATATGCAACGTTACACTCCCTAGCACATATTTTATATTACAACTTTAGAGACTAGTTAGGTTACACAACACTGCCCTGTGCATATTACACTCCAAGGCGCATATCGCATAGCACGCGCTAGTGCCTGTGCTATCTCGCCCTCTCCAATGAATCTGTCATTGCGCACAATGTATTGCATATTATATTTCACGCCCCGGTTCATCTTATATCACACTTTTTGGTGCATAGTTTATACCATACACTATATCTAGTTTTCATTTTCAATCGTGCTCTCAGGACTATGTTCTATATAACACTGCATTCACCTACCATTTTCACGGGCATTACATTTTGCGATGGGGGGTGGAGGGTCAGGGGGTGTTTCTGCCAAGTGAGCCCGGAATCACAGTCACAAATGTCCTCTTCTTCCTGAATAATAGTGAGATTATGCTGCATACTTGTTCATATTTTAAGTAGTTTGCACAGCCATACATTTTAAAAACAATAAAGTTCCTAATATCCATCTTCTCTGAACAGTTAGCTTGCTGCCCCAACCACCTCCTCCCTATCCTCTGTTGTCTGAATCCATGGACTAGCCTCCTCCCTCCTGCCATGCATGGTCTGATGTGCTGCCACTGCCCTCCATTTAGCATGATGTACCAGTCCACTCCTCCTGCCCTCCATTGCTCAATTCTATGCCCCATCATTGACCTCCTGCTTAGCCTCTGTGCTTAGCTTGCTGCCCCTATTCTCCTTACCCCTGCCCTCCGATGTCTTTGTGCATGCCCCTGCTCCATCCTTTTTTCCCACCATGTTCCATGGACCTGCCACTCCTATCTACTCTGAGTGTTCTGTTGAGCTGCCACTCCCCTCCCACCTGCCTAGCATTGTCAGATGACTGTAACCTGTCCCTGCCACCTCCACCCTGCCTGTCCACATGCCATGCCCCTATCCTCTTCCTCCTGTCCTACATGGTCCATTGTACTGCCACACCCTTCTGCCCTCCCTGGTCTGTTGTGCTGCAACTGCTCCTCCTGACTGCCCCGTGCGGTCTGTTGTGAGGCCCCTTCCCCTGAACTTTCTTGTCTGTGCACAGGTCCTGACCCTCCCTTCTATCCTTCATCGTCCTTTGTGCATGCCCCTGCACCCTCCTTCTTGCCCATCATAGCCATTGTGCTGCCACTAACCCTCCCACTTGCCATGCATGGTCTTCTGTGCTGCCATGGCCCCTCCTACCTTCCCTGTGTGGTCAGTTAGCTGCCCCTGACCCCCTCCCACCTTCCCTCCATGGTCTGTCTGTATGCCATCATAGTCTCACTGTTGCTCTCCATGGTGTGTCTTGTTTCTAGTGCCCATCCTGCCTGACCTCCATGGTCATCTTGCTGCTCGTGCCCTGCCCACCTGCTCCCAGCCCTCTGTTTCCATGTGCAGACCCCTATTCCCTCCCTACTGGCTTGTCTGTTCCATTGTAATGCCCCTGATCCGTCCTTCCTGCCCTCTATGGTCTATTATGCTGCAGCTTTCTCTCCTGTCTGTCCATTATGGTCAGCTAGCTACCATTGCCTCTTCCCCCACTGTTCTCTGTTCTCTGTTGTCCATGTGCATGGTCCTGTCCCCTCCCTATTGCTTTCTATGGATTGTTGTGCTGCACTCCCGTCCCGCATACCCAGGGGCACGGACTCTAAAAATTGAAGACAGGTAGGAGGATGCAGAGGCAACAATTTGACCACACTGGGCAGGCAGGAAGGGCAGTGGCAGCACAACAGACTATGGAGGGCAGTGGAAAGGGGGGCAGGGGCAACAAACCAACAATACAGGACTGGCAAGAGAGGCTGTGGCAATATAATATACCATTGTGGGCAGAAGGAAGAGGCAGTGGTAGTACAACCATACATGCCAACAGACCCGATTCAGCCAGGAATCGTCCAATGTTTTTAAGCTCAAATGTGCTTTATTTGATCTGTCTTCTGTCTACAATCTCCTCTTTTTCAATGTAACTCAAAGGGGAAAATTTATACCCTTCTTACCAAGTTCAAAATGTTCACAAGTATGGTACATTGGATCATGGAAGGCAGGAGGAATTGGGGTAGGGACAAGGACTCGGATAACAGAGGACAGGAGGGACATCGAGAGGTACACCAAACTGACCCTACAGGGCAGGCATCAGGGTTTGCAGCAGCACAATACACCTATTGTGCTGCTGCAAACCCTGATGCCTGCCCTGTAGGGTCAGTTTGGTGTACCTCTCGATGTCCCTCCTGTCCTCTGTTATCCGAGTCCTTGTCCCTACCCCAATTCCTCCTGCCTTCCATGATCCAATGTACCATACTTGTGAACATTTTGAACTTGGTAAGAAGGGTATAAATTTTCCCCTTTGAGTTACATTGAAAAAGAGGAGATTGTAGACAGAAGACAGATCAAATAAAGCACATTTGAGCTTAAAAACATTGGACGATTCCTGGCTGAATCGGGTCTGTTGGCATGTATGGTTGTACTACCACTGCCTCTTCCTTCTGCCCACAATGGTATATTATATTGCCACAGCCTCTCTTGCCAGTCCTGTATTGTTGGTTTGTTGCCCCTGCCCCCCTTTCCACTGCCCTCCATAGTCTGTTGTGCTGCCACTGCCCTTCCTGCCTGCCCAGTGTGGTCAAATTGTTGCCTCTGCATCCTCCTACCTGTCTTCAATTTTTAGAGTCCGTGCCCCTGGCCTCTGCCTCTCAACAGTATCCTAATGAACAACTAGATTACTAACATTCTATATTTATTACAAAAGTGTGGAACACCTCACATCATCTTGATGTAATCAAAACTGTAATACCTAGAGCATTTCCTTTAGAAATTACATATATGAGAGGGTATTATTTGCATCAAAATTATGGTTAGTGCTCTAAAAAACTAAAAGGAGGACATATTTTCTGAGTTTTCAAATAGCGACAAAGCACTTTTAAATTATTTGTTATCTTTATGTTTTTTTATCCACTTGACCACTTGATTAAATGTTGCACTTAGGGGAGAGGATGTGGTGTTATTTGCAGAGCTGCAGACTTTGCAACTGGGGAACCAGGTTGGAGTTTCTACTTCAGCTCAACATTCTGTGATTCTGGTCAAATTACTTAATCTCCCCATGTCTACAACCAAAATGAATTTGATCTTGTGTGATGTAACCAATGCTCATGTAAAGCATTCCAATACCTGACAAGTCTGCACTATATAAAACTGCAAAAATACAAACAATAAGTGTTTTGCACACTTCTTTCATTGGGCGACATGTGGGCAACATCTGGGTGATATTTGTGCTGCATTTGGGCTCTTTTGTCTCTGGTGGCCATCTTGGGAGATTTATTTGTCATGAAGTTTCCTAATTTCCTCATTTACTGCAGTCTCCTCAGTAGGAAATGCTTTCAGTTTTTTCCTTTGATTCCATCAAGAAGGTATTCAGATATGTCACATATTTGCCATAAATTCTGAATGTTAGCACTCTAGTTGCTCATTAGATGATTGTCATAATGCTACCTCTCACCACGGAAGTCTACTGCTGGTATTGAAAGTGCATGCTTCAATCTGCATGTCAGAATTTTTTAATGAAATAGAAGAGGATTTGAGAAGTCACTCAAAATGTGCCCTAATTTTTCTTTCTTCAGCACTAATCATAATTTCTATGGCAAAATGAACCCCCTCATTGTGTTCCTATTTAAATTAAATGTTTTAAGTGTTACCAGTTTATTCCAATCAAGTTGGCTTCAGGTTTGTCATACTTTTGTCATAAATGTCAAGTCAAGTCAAGTCATAGAATTTGTATAGCGCACTACGTACCCAGAGGGTTTCAAGGCGCTTAGGAAGGGGAGGAGGGTTATTTGTCAAATATCCACGTTTTAAGCTGCTTTCTGAACGCTAGGTGGTTCTGGGTGAGGCGAAGGTAGGCGGGGAGTGAGTTCCATGTTTTAGCAGCCAGGTATGCAAAGGATCTGCCTCCCATGGTGGTCTTGTTGATGCGAGGTATAGTGGCGAGGGCTTGGCTGGAAGATCGTAGTTGGCGGGAGGGGGTGTAGAAGGACAGTCGAGAGTTGAGGCAATCTGGTCCGATGTCGTAGAGTGATTTGTGTGCGTGGGTAAGCAGTCGGAAGGTGATCCTCTTATTGACGGGTAGCCAGTGGAGGTCTTTAAGGTGATCAGAGATGTGTTCGTTGCGAGGGATGTCTAATATGAGCCTGGCTGATGCGTTTTGGATTCGTTGGAGTTTCTTCTGGAGCTTTGCGGTAGTACCCGCGTAGAGGGTGTTTCCGTAGTCCAGTCGGCTCGTGACAAGAGCGTGGGTAACTGTTTTCCTTGTTTCGAGGGGGATCCAGCGAAATGTTTTTCTGAGCATGCGAAGAATGTTGAAGCAGGAAGAGGATACGGCGCTGACTTGTCTGTTCATTGAGAGTGAAGAATCCAGGATGACGCCTAGGTTCCGTGCGTGGTCTGTCGGGATGGGTGCTTTTCCGAGGGCTTCAGGCCACCAGGAATCGTCCCATGCAGAGGGGGATGTACCTAGGATGAGGACTTCAGTTTTGTCTGAGTTCAGTTTCAGACGGCTTTGTTTCATCCATTCGGCAACTTCTTTCATTCCTTCGTGTAGGTTAGTTTTGGCGGTGCTAGGGTCATTGGTGAGAGAAAGGATTAGTTGAGTGTCGTCCGCGTAGGAGATGATGTTGAGGTTGTGTCGGCGTGCGATGGCCGCGAGGGGGCTCATGTATACATTGAAGAGGGTGGGACTGAGTGAGGATCCTTGAGGGACGCCGCAGATGACTTCAGAGGCCTCGGACTTGAATGGAGGAAGGCGGACTCTCTGGGTTCTTCCGGTGAGGAACGAGGTGATCCATTCAAGTGCTTTTCCTTGGATTCCGATGTTATTGAGGCGTTGTAGAAGGGTGCTGTGGCAGACTGTATCGAATGCTGCAGAGAGGTCGAGGAGGATGAGGGCGACTGTGTCTCCGTTGTCCAGTAGAGTTCGAATGTCGTCTGTTGCTGCGATGAGGGCGGTCTCAGTGCTGTGTTTGGCTCGGAAGCCGGACTGTGAGGAGTCGAGGGATTTGTTGGCTTCGAGGAAAGCGGCGAGCTGGTTGTTGACGGCTTTCTCGATGACTTTGGCCGGGAATGGAAGAAGCAAGATGGGGCGGTAATTTTTGAGTTCGGTGGGGTCCGCTGTTGGTTTTTTCAGAAGGGCAGTGAGTTCGGCGTGTTTCCAGTCTTCTGGGAAGGTAGCGGAGTTGAAGGAGCAGTTGATGACGTCTCGGAGGTGCGGTGCTATGACGGAGTCTGCTTTGTTGAAGAAGTGGTGAGGGCATGGGTCTGTGGGGGATCCTGAGTGGATGGAATTCATCAGGCGGATGGTGTCCTCAGTGGAGATTGGGTTCCAGGCGTTAAGGGTGTTCACGGGGGGAAGGTGGTCAGCAGATGGTAGGGTGGGTTGGTTTCCGGGTTGGTTGTCAAAGCTGTTGTGGATGTCTGCAATCTTGTTGTGGAAAAAAGAGGCTAGGGAGTCGCAGAGGGTTTGAGAGGGGGTGATGTCGTTGGAGTTGGCCGAGGGATTGGAAAATTCCTTGACGATGTTGAAAAGTTCCTTGCTGTTGTGGGCGTTGTTGTCAAGTCGATCCTTGAAAGCTGTTTTCTTGGCTTTTCGGATCAGTTGGTGGTGGGTGCGGGTGGCGCTTTTGAAGGCGTCCTTGGTGCTGGTGGTTGGGTCTTTTTTCCAGGCCTTTTCAAGGGAGCGGCAGAGTTTCTTGGACTTCTTGAGATCATCGTTGAACCATGAGGCTTTCTTGCTGCCAGGTTTGCTTTGACGTTTTTTCAGTGGAGCTAAGGTGTCGGCGGTGTTGGATAACCATAGGGTGAGGTCGGCGGCGGCTTCGTTGGCGTTAGAAGAGAGGGCTGGGGAGTTTCGAAGGAGCGATGCGGAGATTTGGTCCGTGGTGATTTTGTTCCAGTTTCTTTGCAGGGTAGGTTGGGAGTGGATGATGGGTTTCGGCTTGTTGTAGATGAAGTGAACGCAGCTGTGGTCGGTCCAGAGGAGATCCGTAGTGTGGCAGAAGGAGATATGATTGCTGGATGTGAAGATGGGGTCGAGTGTGTGACCTGCGATGTGGGTGGGGGAAGTGACTAGTTGTTTAAGTCCGAGGTTGGCGAGGTTGTCCACGAGGGTGGAGGTGTTGTGGTCGTTGGTCTTTTCAAGGTGAAAGTTGAGGTCTCCCAGAAGGATGTAATCTTTGGAGGGGAGCGCGTGTGGGGTGATGAAGTCCGTGATGTCTTCACTGAATTTTGCGCGGGGTCCTGGTGGTCTGTAGAGGAGAGTGCCTCTGAGTGTTGTTTTGGGGTCGATGTGGATCTGGAAGTGAAGATGTTCGGAGTTGGCGAGATTGACGTCAGAGCTGGTTGAGATGCGGATAGATTTCTTGTGGACGATGGCGATTCCTCCTCCTGTGTGGCTGGTACGGTCTTTGCGGGTGATCTTATAGTCTTCAGGGATGGCAATGGTGATGTCTGGTGCGGAGGAAGCATTCATCCATGTTTCCGTAAGGAAGGCGATGTCCGGGGAAATGGTGTCTAGTAGATTCCATAGGTCAATGGCATGCCTATGGACCGATCGGGTGTTGAGAAGGATGCATTGTAGGTGGTTGGGGTCGGGAATCTGTGGTGTGGACGTAGCAGAGATGTTGTCGGTGCCGCTGAATTTGCAGGAGTAGCAGGAGAAAGGGCCATGGGTGTGTCCAGGAGCGGCAAGGACGCAGTTGGGGGCGCGACCGGGGTCGAGGGCTAGGAGGGAGGCGGCATCGTAGGTAATGCGGGAGGGCTGGGCAGCTCGAGGGGCAGGGGGTCTGGCGCTGGGCGCGGTCCAGGCGCGGACGGGCGTAGACGGGCTTACCTTTGGCGCACCTTCGGCGCGGGTTGGGCGCGGACGCTGCGCGTGGACGCTGCGCGCGGGAACTACTGTCATATATGGATAGCGGAGGGGGAGGGGCGGGGGCGGCTCAGCTGGGAGGCGTGGCGGGCTCAGGGGAACACAACAACAGCAGGATCAAAATGGAGGGGAGGTCAGAGCAGGGCGCCGGGGGAAATCACACACAACAATGCAATCAAAGGAATGTAAGCGCTGTGGGATAATAGCGCTATGAAATTACGAAGCTTACTAAAAATGGAGCTATGCAGATATCACAACTTGGTTACAATGCAGCAATACGATACCACGCTGTGAGGAGCAGCGAGGGGAGCGATCACTCAAGGCGGAAGCAGCGAGTGAATCACAGCGCTGCGAGGTTTGGGGAATGCTTTTGGGTGCTTGTGGGAGGGCGGCTCAGCTGGGAGGCGTGGCGGGCTCAGGGGAACACAACAACAGCAGGATCAAAATGGAGGGGAGGTCAGAGCAGGGCGCCGGGGGAAATCACACACAACAATGCAATCAAAGCAATGTAAGCGCTGTGGGATAATAGCGCTATGAAATTACGAAGCTTACTAAAAATGGAGCTATGCAGATATCACAACTTGGTTACAATGCAGCAATACGATACCACGCTGTGAGGAGCAGCGAGGGGAGCGATCACTCAAGGCGGAAGCAGCGATAATAAGACAGTAAGCGCTCTAGTTGTTCTTTAGAACACTCTGGGACATTATGTCATTGGGCTATACTTGGGCTACATCTCGGTGATATTTGTGTTACATTTGGGTTCTTTTGTCTCTGGTGGTAATCTTGGGAGACTTATTTGTTATGAAGTTTCCTAATTTCCTCACTTACTGCAGTCTACTCAGTAGGAAATACTTCCAGTTTTTTACTTTGGTTCCATTAAGAAGGCATTCAGATGTGTCACACATTTGCCATAAATTCTGAATGTTAGCACTGTAGTTGCTCATTAGATCACTGTAGTAAAGCTACTGCTCACCAGGGAAGTCTGCTGCTAGTATTCATAGTGCATGTTTCAGTTTGCATGTCAGAATTTTTTGTGAAATAGAAGAGGATTTGAGAAGTCAAAATGTGCCCTAAATTTACTTTCTGCAGCACTAATCATAATTTCTATGGCAAAATGAACCCCCTCATTTTGTTTTTTTGCAAACTAAATGTTTTAAGTGTTACCACTTTATTCCAATCAAGTTGGCTTCAGGTGTGCCATACTTTTGTCATAAGTAAGACTGTTAGCGCTCTTGTTGTTCTTTAGAACACTCTGGGGCATTCTGTCATTGGGCTATAATTGGTCTACATCTGGGAGATATTTGGGCTACATTTGGGCTCTTTTGTCTCTGGTGGCCATCTTGGGAGACTTATTTGTCATGATATTTCCTAATTTCCTAAATTTACTACAGTCTCCTCAGTAGGAAATACTTTCAGTTTTTTACTTTGATTCCATCAAGAAGGCATTCAGATATGTCACACATTTGCCATAAATTCAGGATGTTAGCACTCTGCTCATTAGATCACTGTAGTACACTACTGTTCACCAGGGAAGTCTGCTGCTGGTATTGAAAGTGCATGTTTCAGTCTGCATGTCAGAATTTTTTAATGAAACAGAAGAGGATTTGAGAAGGCACTCAAAATGTGCCCTAATTTTTCTTTCTGCAGCACTAATCATACTTTCTATGACAAAATGAACCCCCTCATTTTGTTCCTTTTGAAATTAAATGTTTTAAGAGTTACCACTTTATTCCAATGAAGATGGCTTCAGGTGTGCAATAAGTTTGTCATAAGTAGGACTGTTAGCGCTCTAGTTGTTCTTTAGAACACTCTGGGAAGCTGCAGTAGAACACAAAGGAATCAACTGACAGTCTCTGCCCTTGTTGGATGTACATGTTTTACTGAGAATGTCAGACTTCATTCTCACATGACTGAGAAAGATAATGTGAATTTACAGAAAATATGCTCTCAGTTTAGCTTATAGATCACCTTCCAAACCTCTGTGGGAAATCATGAGAAAATACTTTTCTCTCAAACATGATTCATGATATCCCAGCAGAAGGCTTTTTCACATGGTAAAATCACCTTAGAATACACCACAATTCCTAAAATGGGTATGGCACCATCAACAAATGATTTATATTGTAACTAAGGTCTTAAAACAATCTATTAACTGCAATGCTTTTTAATGAGGTGCTATCATGTATATTGGTCCCAAGATGGCTGCCAACACTTCTTGGATGAAGTGCTGAGAACCAATCAGATCTCACGATGAGATGTGTGGTTAGGCTCCGCCCAGATATATCTATCTTTTTAACTCTAATTTTCTCAGGAACTACTGAATGGATTTACACCATTTAAGGAAAAGGCACAAGTCTGAACTGAGGACTACCTCTTTGCCAAATTTGGTGTAATTCCGTTCAGCAGTTCGGGCTGTAGCTGCGTCAACAGGTCCTATGGAAAAATGCATGGGGAAACCGCGTTTTGGGACCCCCCCATTTTTTCTCGGCCCCCGCTTAACAAATCACCGTGAAATTTTCAGGATAGGAGCGGACCGGAGCTGGCCAAAAGTTTGGAAAATTTTGCGAAGATTCGTCAATCGGCGCCAACGTTATTCCAAATAGAATGTTGCAGATTTCCTATGGAAAATAGGTCCTAACTATAACTACCTACTGGCGACTGCCAGTAGGTAATATATCTATATATATATAGATATATGCATATATATATATTTTTTTTACCACCAGTGCCACTTTTCGAGCACCGAACACTTTTCACTGCAGGTTCCTCCTCACGTGCAAGTGGCTGTAAGGTTTTCTCTCACAAAGAAACCACGGCACTCCAAAACTGAGTGCAAATCCAATAGACTTGTATTTTCTCGGATGCAAAAGAGACATCAATGCGTGTCGGTGTCTGAACACCTTGGTCACATAAACTTACCCTATTATACTTAATTTGCATGGTAAAGGATGCGTGGTAAAGGCTGTTTCCAATTATTATTGCTTTAGGATGTAAATGTTCTGCACAGAATTACAGGACTTGACAACATTAAATAGTCTGAGTCACTATACTACAAGTTCAAAATAATGGTGTTTTGGGATTTATTGGTCTAATAAATACTAACACTGTGAATAGCCCTCGTTTTTTCTTTTTAATTTGAATATAGAGCTTTATTTAATAATTGTATTATTGGGTATGGCAGTGCTGTAGCAAGTGCTTTGTCAGTGGATATGTATTTCTTTTTGTTAATAAAATTATATCTATATATCTATAAATATATATTGTATAATGTGATATGTAAAGTATAATGTACAAGTGTATGCCCACACACACACACACACACACACACGCACAATGTGTTTAATTGAGTCCGTTTGTACACTGGCATATGAAGACAAAATTGAAAAACGTTGGGAAATGTATCAATGATAATCTGACACATAAAAAAATAAACTGAACCCATGATGTGAGTTTGACCAGAAGGGCTTCGATAGATTTATCCAGGAATAAATTAAGATAGTACACTTAAAATCTGCAAGAACCTCTAATGGGACACCAACATCTCATGCAAAGCTGTATGTCTTATTAAAACAGAGAGTGGCTGTTTTATGCTGGTCATCATAAATGCTAACTTGGCCTGTAGAGTTTTTTAGTTTCTACTTCTAGCTAACCATTGCTTCTTAACTTTTGTACTTCTTGAACAAAAATGTGGCTGTATCTGCTCTATCTGTGTCTTTTGCGACCCACCTAAAAAGGTAATTTTTAGTTTGTGCCTTCCAGACAGCATATTATCTGGTTGCAAAAGACATATTGTGGTTTTACCAAGAACATATAGAGGTCTGGCCATTTTCTTACCATTAGTTTTTTTTCCTGTCACTATCGTTTGCCTGCTTCCTATTCGATTTTTTTGTCATTCTTGCTTTTATCCCTGCCATGAAGCACGGCCTCTATAGTCATGTTTTCTACAGTTTTACTTTTCTTTAAGCACTCCATGAGAGTGCATGTGATTGCCTGCTGTTTTCCTAATGTGCTTTAATCCTCCCTTGCGCTCTCTATTTATGAGCTTCTCACACCCACACTTTTGTCGCTCTCTCACTCTTGTGCTCTGCCAAAGGAATCCACATTGCTCTCTTTCACCACTATTAATATAAAAAATTAACATATAAATTTAATCAATTAAAAACAATCAAAGAATTAATAATCAGTTTAACATTTAAAATGTTGAAATTATTTGATCATTAAATTAAAATTCCACATTACACTCCCAGAAACATACCAACACACAATTAAAATAGAATTAAAATAGAAAAATAACATAATTAAAATATTAAGCAATAGATAAAATAATTATTAAGAAATGATTAAATATGTGTTAATTATTTATAATTAAATGACATCCCACCCTATCCCCCACTGCCCATAGCAACAAAAATATAATTAATAAACTATTTACACAATTATTAGTTAGTTAAATATTTAATTAAAATGATTAGTTAATTGATATTTAATTATTCCTAATTAACTTCCCACTCTGTATCCCTACAAACACAACATGCACCTAAACTATCACTTAATAAAATGTACACAATTTACATTTAAAAAATCAATTAACTAATTAATAATTTAAAATATTTATTAATTAATTAATTATTACTTAACTTCCCACCCTACACCCCTGCAAAAAAAAACATCCCACACCAAAAATCACTTAAACATATAATAATTATACAATTTACATAAAAAAATATATTTACGCCAACGATATTTCTGCATTATGATTAGGGCTCCCGGTTATATGGTATTTATTTTTTTGCCATTTCCGTCTGTATTTATCCATATTTATTTTTCGGGCATTTTTTCTGTATTTATCCACATTTATTTTTGCCACAAGCAAAAGACGACGCTACAGCTAGTATTTTTCCACATTTATTTAAATTGACAATGCACACATGCGCTCAGTTGTTGTTGGTCAACACTATACATTCACCTGAAAACTTTGCCATTTGCAAAATGTCCCAAATATGCTTAAAAGTGCTATCACAAGCCATTTGTCTCAGAGCCTTGCAGTTCCTGTCATCGGCAGAGTGACACATCCTTTCCCCCACTGAACATCATACTGCCCCACAGAGAGAAACTCACACTGACTTCAACTGCAACCCAAATTGTGCCCCACTAGCGCTAAAAGCTGTCCCTGGCCATCACTATGAGGATTGATGTTTTGTGTGTGCAGAAGAGAACAAGCATTTGCAATGCAATAGGTCTCGCAATTACGCTAGTTTAAGTTATTGGCATTGTAAATGACAATGCCTTTTATTTATCTGTTTTAAAAACCAAAACATAAATAAAAGCATTGTCATTTACAATGCCAGTAGCTCAAACTCAAGTAAATGCGAGACCTATTGCATTGCAAATGCTTGTTTTTTGGACCTGCGAGCTAAAAATGAGTTGAACTTTCATGTGGCATCTGCCACTCACGCTGTAAAGTCACCCACAAAAAGCAAAGCCGGAAGCTTTGATGTAATAAAGGGCAAGAAATAACCATCTAGTGAGTGAATTGCACAATGTGAGACCAGAAAACCTGAGCTCAATCCCGGCATCCCCAACTGAACAAACTGTGTAAACCTTGTCAAATATTTTATTTCAGCAAGCCTCCTTTTTTATACATTATCACACATGAGAACATCTGCAAATACATCAGCATCAGTTAAGCCACACACTGTACAAACACCTCTTGTGTTTGATTTAATAGACTATAATTTTGTTTCATGCATAATAAAATTCCATGCCACATATAGGATACACATGATAACTGACTTGCCTCTAACTACACTAGTGGCACTGTCGACATGGAGAAGCATTAATCCTTCCAAGTTTATGTATTAAAAACTACCGCTTTTAAAAATTCTTCTCTATGCAGTGATATAATCTGATGTGCTAAAATGAGACGCGTGTACCCTTCTTTTTCATTTTGGAAAGGAGTTACCATACATTGTATATGATACCTGTGACTTGATTTGTCTGCCGAATATTTTCAAGGTTTGGCTCGTGCACAGGCTCTTGAAGCCAATCCAGACCCTGGGCTTGGCTCGGCTCCCTTGCTAATTTGTGGGTTTACACACCTCTAAGCTCCACCTATGATAACTCAAAAATACAAAAGAAATTTGATGAGACCTAATGAAACAGAAACACGCCATCATTGTGCATATTGTCTCATGAAAGAGGGTGATATGGCCTAGCAGTTCAGGCTTGTGTGGGGCCAGGCTTATTTGCATACCTTTCTTACAATGATGCAGACCAAAACATAATGCAGCCCCAATATGTTTCCAGTGCTTTAGAAGTATGCCCCAAGCTTCGAAATCAAATATTTGACAAGCAGTCAATGACAGGCCAGGAGCACACCTGATGCCTTCTATGTCACTCATTATCAAACCTAGAATCTGAATACAGCTGAAATGTAAAAAAAACAAATTCAATCCTAGTGAGAGGTGAAGGTCCATATGCAGTCATTAGGAGCCACTGAAACAGCTTACACACAGCCGCCCCCGAGCACTTCACAGGTCTTTAAAAGACCATTCGCTTGTTAATGGGGCTTTGTTCAATGTTCACCCCTTCTAGAGCCCCTGCATCGCCACTCCGACTATTGCTGGAAGAATTAGCACGTTACACAATATCAAGCCCTGTCAGCTGATATTTGTGTTTCTCAAAAAGTGTTCCTGGTTTAAGCCTTCACTGGCCGCCCTCTGCCGCACACTGTGCTCCTCGGCAGCAGTGGGCGCACTACGAAAGCACGAGAGGCCTGCTCAGTGAGTAGTTTGAAGGTTATCAACGGGGGCGGGAGGTGGCCTTTCAGATTGCATTGCAAATGTACTCAAGGCGCTGGTAAAGTGCAAACATGAACGCTCCCCCGAAACAAAGTCAGGCGATGAAGACACCCCGAGGCACAGAACAAAGATGTGGCACCCTGGGACAGAGCAGCGGCAGCAGACACCGCCCACCCACGGTGTGAGGAGACTGCAGTGAACACAGCAGGCTCTCGAGATGCGCTGCCCTGTCTGCTGAAACCCAGAGGCATCGGGTTTTTGCTTGCAGGAATCGGGAGGCGGGAGACTAGCGCTGCAACATTTACTCGTATTTTACCGTTTATAAATATAAATACAGACAAAGGAAATATCGATTTCCGTCTGTATTTATATGTATAAATCCGTAAATACGGAAAACCGGGAGCCCTAATTATGATTTTAAAACTCGATAATTCTGTGGATCGATATTGATAATCCAATAGTATGTATAAATACCAATACAGCATTTCTCACTTCCTGTTTTAATACAGGTCTCATTTCTCAACAGCATATCAGCTCCACCCTCACTCTCAACCGCAATGCCCCTCCACCTCAACCGAAGTCAACTCCGCAGCCAAAGAACTTCACAGATGGATCACCAACTCTGAAGACCAGCTCGTCCCCCTCCGCAACCCCGACAGACAGCATCCCAGGAAGGCCAACTGGTACACCGCCGACTTCCAAGAATCCAGACACACCTGCAAATGTCTGGAAGATCTGGAGAAACAGCATACTTTGGAGGACCGCACCAGCTACAAGAACGTCATGACAGAATACCACCAACTTATCAGATCCACCAAAAAGGACCTTCATCCGAAACAAAATCCATGCCAACACCAGCAACTCCAAAGAACTCTTCAGCATCATTCAGGCACTCACCAAGCTCCCCAGCGAAGCCACAGACATCACATCCCAGGACCTCTGCAACATACTCGGCTCCTACCTTCACCTGAAAATAAGATCCCTCTACTACAACTTCAACTAACGGACTATGGACACCAAACCCACTACTCCCCAAGCAACGACAGCCAGCCTGCCATCTCCTCCTGGACCCCAGTCACCACCGAAGACACTGCATCGACCATGAAAGGCATTCACTAAGGATCCCCCACGGACCCCTGCTTCCGCACATCTTTCACAGAGCCGCCGCCCCCATTGCACCTGAGCTACGATGCACCATCAATGCAACCATTGACGCCGGCACATTCCCCGATGACTGGAAACGTGCAGAAATCAAACCCCTCCTCAAGAAGCCCTCAGCAGACCTGACGGTGCTCAAGAACTACTGACACATCTCTCTCCTCCCCTTCACGGCCAAAGTTACCGAGAAGATCATCAACGCTCAACTAACGAAATCCAGCAAAGAGAGCTTCATCCTCAACCCCTCCCAATCCGGATTCAACAGCAGCCACAGGACCGAGACTGCCCTACTCGCCCCTACAGACGACATCCGTACCCTCTTTGACCAAGGCCACCCCGGGGCCCTGATCCTACTTGACCTATCTGCAGCCTTCGACTCTGTCTCCCACGGCACTCTCACTGCCAGAGTCCAAGACGTCGGTATTCAGGGAACTGCCCTTGACTGGATCCGCTCCTTCCTCTCCAAACCCACAGAGATTAACTGCGAAGTACCCCAAGGATCGTCTCTCAGCTCCATGCTCTTCAACATCTACATGGCCCCATTTGCCGTCATCGTCTGACAGCATGGACACAGCATAGTATCCTATGCCAACGATACCCGGATCATCCTCGTACTCACTAAGGACTCCCTCACCACCAGACTCAGCTTCCAGGAAGGAATGAATGACGGTACTTCTTTGATGAGCAGCAGCTGCCTGAAGCTTAACTTGGGGGAAGACAGAAGTCCTCGTCCTCGGACCCTCCCCCTCTGCATGGAACAACACCTGGTGGTACACTGCCCTCGCAGCCCCCAAACCCCATGGACCACGCCCGGAACCTTGGCTTCATTTTCAACTCGACCCTCACCATGACCCGACAGATCAATGCTATCACCTCTACATGCATCAACACCCTCTGCATACTTCGCAAGACCTTCAAATGGATCCCCAACCAAACAAGAAAGACCGTCACCTATGCACTCATAACCAGCAGACTGGACTACGGAATCGCCCTCTATGCCGGGATCAACAAATCCCTGCTCTGCAAGCTCCAGACTAGACTCCTCCTCGGCATCCCTCTACACAAACACATCACCCAGCACCTACGAGACCTCCACTGACTCCCATTGAGAAGAAGTCCGAAAAACCTAAAGAAACTTTCTTACCACAATGCCACAACCAGAGCTCTTCTCTCAGTGTCCTCATTGGCTCAGTCAAAGATCATTTAAGAATATGAGTGTTAGACTTGTCATCCTTAGGGTGGTCAATCCCCACAATTTATGTCTGCTTACCTCCTCTTTTTGCTGTATTCTTTTGTTGGCCTTAGGACTCTGAGTACTTTTCCACTGCTGACCAGTGCTAAAGTGCATATGCTTCTCCCCTAAACATGGTATCATTGGTGTATACACAATTAACATATTTAGTTTACTCGTAGGTTCCTTGTAAAAAGTGGTATACCATATATCCAGGGAGTGTAACCTAAATGTTACTAGTGGGATTGCAGCACTGATTGTGCTACCCACACAAGTAGCCTTTCAAACCAGTCTCTGGCTTGCTATTGCGGGGCCTGTATGTGCAGTTTACTGCAACTTCTACTTGGCATTTAAAACAACTTGCCAATTACTGCAAACTTCCCTTTTATTACATATATGTCACCCCTAAGGTATAGCCTAAGTAGCCCTAAGGGCAGGGCGCTGTGTAAGTAAAAGGTAGGACATGTACTTTCAAGTTTCACATGTCCTGGTAGTGAAAAACACCCAAAATAATTTTTCATGACTGTAATGCCTACTTCTCTCAATGACTAACATTGGCAATTCCTTAATCCACCTGTTAGGCTGTAAATCTTCATTAGAAAGGGGTAGCTGCATCATGTTTCATATCTTTGAAATGGTAATGATAAATCATCTTTACTGGTAAAGTAGGAAATAATATTACTATTTTAGAAATGCCACTTTTAGAAAGTGGACATTTCTCTGCTCTAACAGCTCTTGTCTCCAATACATGTCTGGGGTGGGCGACAGATGCACTTTGTGCATTCCCTCTCGACTACACAAACACAGAGAGGGTAGGTATGACTGAGAACTCAGCTGCATTCATCTACATTGTGTGATAACTCTTCCTGGCCATAAAGAGAGAGAGATAGATGACACATCTTAATAGGCAGTGTCCTGCTTCCCACACAAAAGTATGATTACTCCCTACTGATAGTCTGGAGCCAATGCTGGGAAGAAAGCGAGATGTGCACATCAAAGGCCTGCTTTGAAGTCAATCCCTCTCAAATGCACAACTGGGTATAAGTATTGGGGTTCTGACCCTACCAAGACAGTACACTACTGTACCTGTGAAGAACTCTGCCAGGAGTAAAGACTGATATGCTCCAAATATTGCCACTGCTTGACTGCTGCTCGAAAAGAACCGCTTTTCTGCTTTGCTGTGCTGCCCTGCTGCCTGCTGATCTCTGCCCTGCTGAGAACAAGAACTGGACCCACCTCACTTGGACCCAGAGTTAATCAAAGGGCTTGCTGGCTTGCCCCCTGTTCTGAAGTCTCAGAACCAGCAAGGACTTCCTTTCACACTGCAAAGGCACATGAACTCTGCCATCTGTCAGTCCTGCCCTGACAAGTGGTGCCAATCCAGTCCTGGGGCCTTGAAAGCTGACTTCTGCTGTCTGTAGCCATCAAAATTGACGCACTGAAGACTATGCGCTGATCTGAAACAACATTGCCCTTCAACGTGGACGCAGGAGCTGATCAACAAAATCGCCTCGAAAAAATGCACATCTTAATGATGACAGACAGTGCGGCTCGACTATGACGCGACGCCTGCATCATAAGGGGGTTCGTCGATGAAGCCTTCATCACCTGCATGAGCTGGAGCTGATGCAGCTAGTCTCAGACGACGACGCTTGCTCCATCCAAGGTACTTTTTCAGCGGGACCTGTGTGAACCTGTGCCGGCCTATCCCTCATGGTGGTCAGCCTGAACTTTGGATTTACCCCGGTCCAGTGCAACCTCAAGTAACCCCTAAGCGATATTTGCTTCTGAGCACTCCTTTTCGATTTATTCTTTAAAAATTCATAACTCTGGTTCTACTTATTGGATTTTTGTCGTTTTGGTCTTGCATAACTCATAAAAATATTATTTATTTTGCTAATCCTGTGTGGAGTATTTTTGTGGTGTTTTCATTGTGTTACTGTCTATCTGTGTTGCACAAATATAATACACATTGGGGCATAATCTCAAGGAGCTATCGCCGAGTTATCGGCACTTAATCGCAGCCAAAGTTGCTATAGATTTATTGCCCTATTCACAAGCTGGTGGTAACAGCCCACATCACCAGTTTACCCGCGATAGCAGCCGCAAAAAACATCGCCACAGAAGAGCCCCGCAACTATTGCTAATGAGATGCAGAGTAGGCGTTCTGATGCCAAAAGCCGCAACAACACCACTGCACAACATTCACAACGACCAGCCAGAACTGCGATAAGAACACAAAATAGGCGATAAGGCGCGTTAGCAACAGGAAAATAACACCTGCTCTGACCTGGTGCAAAGTTGGATCACAGCCTGCACCACAAAAGGGAGCACAGCCCACAGCCGCATTGGAAGGGCAACAGATGCCATAGAGCTACTGGTCATGTGGCCCGGACACCCAAGATGGCCACACCATCCACCGCCACCACCCCAACCCTCACCCGGAACACCTCCCCGGACCACCACAGAGGAAGCGCAGACAAAGACAGCGGACCACCAGGAATTGCTTAAGCCACACAGACCCAACACCTGACAATGTCATTGCCCACTACAGGCTCAAAAGGACAACCATCGTAACCATCCTGACCAACATCGCCCAACAGGCTGACGGCACCAACACAGCCGACAACCAACATCCCACCCCAAACAAAGCTGCTGGCTGTGCTGCACCCCAACCAACACCCGTCAGAGTCGGAGGAGTCACACAGCCAGCCACATCCAAGTCTCTCACACCTGTCCTGGACTTCACCATCAGCCTGGTACCCCAGTCCCTATACGTCCAACCCAATGCGCAGGATCTGCTGGACACCAAGCAAGGACCATACGCCATAGCTGGATGCACGCACGTGTTGGGGGCAATCCACAGCACACATGTCATACCTGTGCCCCCTGCTGAGACAGCACACAATACCCGCAACACATCTCACATCAATGTGCAGGCAACAGCCGAACACCATGGAACCTCCACCAATCTTGCTTCCAAATACCCAGCCAGTGTGCATGATTCCTCCATCCTCAGACAGTCCATCAGCAACCAGCATTCCCAGGATGGCACAAAGGGAAATGTGCAGCCCCTTGGCAAGTTCCAAATGAACACCCCACTCACCTTAACTCCACAACCATGCAACTCACAACTCTGGCAATGCACACATCACAAAATCAAAACCAACATGCAAAACAACATGCCCACCCACCAGACACAACAGAACAACTCATAATGGTAACCTGGGCAAGCCGTGAACATGAGCCATCAACGGCATGGCACCTCAGCCACACACTAGCCGAATGTGGGGAGAGGTGGCAACCAAGCATGTGTGAAGGAGGCAGGAGAACCATCATTGGAAAAGTATACAATGCCAAGAGTGACGGAGATGTGCTGGACAGACCGCAGTATGCCGAACACACCCACATCTATGGCGACATACACCTCTGGTGTATGGAGTGTAGTGGACAGTGGACGCAACCATGTCTCCCCAGCCAGTGGGGGAGTTTGTGGAAATGTTGCCTGTTACATCCCCCCCGTAAGCGTGAACGGAGTGGGATGGCCCGGTGTATGCCAGGCAAGCGTAGGGGTGTGAATAAAAGGCACGTGGCCCTGGGCGTGGTCCTCTTCTGGAAAGCCCAACGTCTCTGCCAGGGTGGCGCCTCTCACCACGACATGAGGCCAACGCCGTTCTCGTGAGCGAAGTTGCCTGCGATCCTGTGTGCCTGCCGTACCCCAGCCCGCTGGACCCCAAATCCGTCAGGCCCGTTCCTGCGCAGCCAGGCCGCACTGATCACCTGCTGACACCGGCGTGTGTCAAGGAGGGCCCACCACATGCCGGTGCAAGCTACAAACACCAGTTCTGTGACCTCTGCAGCCTCAGCAGACCATCGCTGGCCCTCTGACTCTGGCCCACATTACTCCTGCCTCATTCACATACTACACCGATGTCCTCTTCGGTCCAGTAGGTCCTATATGTGAAACTGTGTCCTGAGTCCTGAATGGCAGTGACCCCAAAGGGGCAGTGGCCACAGCACCAGACCCCCCGATCAGTGAGGCATAATTCCATATGGGCATCTTGCTACACTTGGTGCCACTAACCCTGTTCAATGCCAGCCGGCGACACGTGGTGCCACTAACCCTGCTCAACGCCTGACGGTGACACGTGGTGCCACTAACCCTGTTCAACACCATCCGGCGACACATGGATGAGGGACCATGACTACCCTGCGGACCAGTAGGTCCCACATCCAGCACCTATTCGTGAATCACGAATGGCAGAGTCTACACCAGTGGTCGCACGGAGAGGAGTAAGAGGAAGATGCGGCTCAGTCCAGACGAAAGCTGGGTCACAGTCACTGAGGTGACCGAACACTATCAACAAGTGACCTGGTGCCATCAACCCTGTTCATCGCAAGTCTGCGTCTCGTGGTGCCACTGAACCTGAACTACGCCGGCCGGTGGGGCCATTCAACCTATGCCGGCGACACTCGGTGAATAGCCTGTGCTGACCGCAGCCTCAGGCCTACACTGCGGTCCAGTAGGTCACACATGTGGAACTGTGCCTTGGGAAAGATGTGGAGGAATCCACACCATTGGACACGCCTCATCGCAGGCGGCATCCCCTAACACCACTGGTGGAACTACCTCCGTGTGCAATGAGTAATGGGCACCATCTGGTTGGACCTTGGTGGCGTCAGAGCCCATGGCCTGGTGGTTTTCTACATCTTCTTCTGGCTGCACCGTACTTGGTGTCTCACATGTGTCTGTTCCATTCATCTCCACCATAGTGACTGTATCAGTGTGGTCCTGCCCTCTGCATCCTGCCCTGGGGCTACACCTTCCGCTGTCCATCGTGACACTCCGCGACAAAGCCCATTGTCATCCCATGAACCTGCTCTGCACCCGTGACCCTGTTCCAGTGCACCGCAAGTCAGCGGGCCAAGCCGGCAGGCCCGTGCAGGATGCTGTGCACGGGGCTACTAACTGTGCAGCACAAATCATGGGGCCTCTACGGTTGAATGGTTGTGTCCTTTACGATGTACATTGTTGTTGATTTCTGACTGCACCAGGCAGCCCTTACCGGCTGGTGTGCACACACCCCACACACATCCAACACAGGTGTCACTCGGTAAGTGTGCCTGATAATAAATGTGGCTGTGCGCACATGCCCGGAGCCATTCACACCATCTGAGCTAGTGTGTCCGTGTGTTCATTGTGTCCGCATGATGGGTACGGGCCCTGCAACATCACAGTGTGCTGTTTTCTGCGGATGTTGCCATGTCACCTCAGCATTGGCAGTGACCCTGGACATGTAGCCCAGCACCTATCCCCCTGCATGCACAGGCTGCATGTGCTGGTTTGGCAGAGAGGGGAGGGCGTGGACCGGACCTGGCCCGGTGCAGGAAGTGTGGTAAGTGTGTCTCTGTTTTGGGGTGTTGTCGCCACCAGGGCCACAGTACACGATGTTGCAATGTGGCATGTACCAGGAGGGAGGGCCCGCAGGTACAGGGACATGTAGGTGCGCAAGAACGCTTGGGGTCTTGGCACATGCATGCCAGGTGTTATGTGCATCAGTCTTGTGGCTGCATCAGTCTGTTGCCTGGCCTCATTTGCAGCGTGATCCCAGCCAGCCATGGGCAGAACAACTGTTTCCGCCCTTTCTGGACCATTGGCCTACACCCAAGTGGGCGCACACCTTCATAAGCCAGTGTCGCGGTGCTGTTGGCATGGCGCTGGACATGCATGGACAGGCATTAGAATGGTGTCCCGTAGGAGTGCATGTGATGCAACCGTGCAGCGCACACAAGTGTGGCTGCCCATCGCAGGGAGGAGCAGCTGTGTGGAAGCGTGACACACAGTGAGTCCGCTCATGTGCATCGTGCTGGGTATATCATCCATGATTCCCTGGGTCGCAGACGTCCCACCACACCCACGACCGGCCTCTGTACTTCTCCTGTATGCATGCAGCTGGTGAAGTTACTGTAGGAATGAAAGGTCCTTTGTCTGTACTATCAGGCGGTAGCACATCTGCAGCTCCGAGCAGGAACTTGCATGTGCCCAGCACCCCCTGACAGATACAATAGCATTTGCTTGCGACTCCCACACTACGCACTGCCCGACGTGAGACCAATGTGTACACATCCCACATGCAGTAGTCCTTGGTCGTAGTTCACAGGTACTCCCCCGCCACCTAAGGCCTGCACCCGTTGCACACAGACACTGCTCATTGCACCGAGCTGTGCCATTTCATCCACAGGACTGTCTCAGGGCAAGCCAGTGCCGCTTCAAGCAGAGCCACTGGCGTAATGGCAGACCATCCCGGACACATGCTTGACTCCAGTCACGTGGAGCTGTACCGTGCATGTCTGCTACATGTACTGGGGGCACTGCCGTTGGCAGTGGTTTGGATCAGTTACCGGCTGGGCTTCCGCTTTGCGCATGTCACCTGCATGCAGCCTGTGTTGCATTGTCTCTTGTGCATATTCAAATGGTCCATGGATGTCTGCCTCTCCAACGTAATGGTAGCTGACCTGGATTACGACATGTGTGTGCGCCCCGTGTTAGTCCACGACCAGGAGTGTCACCAGGATGACCGCTTATGGCATGCATGGATGTTTGGCATGCAGGCTGGAAACTGGACCTGGGAGATTGCACGAGCCGTCGTGTGCAGTGAGCACATTGAGTCACAACCCGATTGGGCTTTGGTGCACATTGGGTCCAGTGGTTGGAGTCAGCACATCTGTCAGGATCAGCTGATGGATTACATTGATGACTTGTCAGATGTGGTGGATGACGATTGCTCATTGGAGATGTTGGCCTCCGCAGCGTTCATGGACGAGTGACAAGGTACCTGCAGCCACAACTGGATGTGAGCCATTGCACATGTCCCGACACATGGTTGCATGTTGTGGATATGGTCACATGTGGACATGGCTGCATTGGCCAGGACTCATGTTCCAGGCGCGGGCAACCAACGTGGGTTGGCACTGACTTGTGTTGGTGAGGGACTCCCCCGAGGTGGACATGGGCGCTTTCCTACGTTCCTCATTCAGACATGCTGCTGCATTTGTCTGCATATCGTGGCACGTCTTGGCCGTACTGACTCACACTTGTTGATAAAGTGTCCGCACTTTCACTTGTATCCAACTGTGGTGTGTCCTGATTTGTATGCCAATGTGTGTGTCATGGACTCTCTGGCTCCCTGCCATATGTGCATTGCTACCCCATCAGAATAGCAATGTGCATTATCATGTCCCTGTTTTGTGTTTTGCCAGATGCGTATGTCCGTTTACCAGCCACAGGCGGGTGCCCTTGTGTCCTGTGTTTGGTTGTTCACAAGTTGGTGTTTCTACCACATTGTGTTCGATGTTGGGGTGTTCTGCTTCCTATGTGTGTGTTCTGCATTGTGTGTGAGATGTCCCTTCAGCTCTGATTTGGCTCACCCTTCTCCCTTTCGGGCGGTGTGGTCTTCACTTCTGTGCTTGTTCAGTGGTGTGACATTGCCGGGTTGTGTGACTTGGGCTCCTGGTTGGTGTTGTTACTCTTGGGCATGGTTTGTCTGCAGTTGTGCTGTGCTTAGTTGTGCATGTGTGCCATTGTGCCTATCTTCCCCCCGTCCCCCAGTCCCTGCTGGTTCCTCTCCCTGCCTGCTGCTGTTGCGTCTGTTGTTTGGTGCAGTTTCCGGTCCCCGAGTCCTGCTACTATCTCCAGACTGATGTGGTAAACACTATTTCCTCCATGTCATCCAGCTCCTGGTGTGGCGCTGGACTCCCACTTCCGGTGCGAATTGCTGCCTTCTGGTTGTTGGCATGTTTCTGCTTGTTTGTGCCTTTCGCATCATTGCTAGAGTTCTGGTTTTCTGCCATTGTCCTCCTACGCTCTCAGGCTTTATTCAGCTTGTCCAAGATGGCCTGCCATGTACAATATTTTGTGGCCAATGGGTTTGGTGGGGTTGTCTGCTGGCTCGGGGTGCCTCCATTGTGGTTGGCTGTTATTTTCTGTTTCGTCTGTCTTACTTTTTCAGGCTTTTGTTGTGCTTATTCCCACCCATGCCGTGTGTTTCGCGGTCCTGGTGGTGCTTATCCCTGCTTTCCTCATCGCGAATGGGCTCATCGCACGATTTCTGGTGTTGTGGTTTGTGTTTTTATCTCCGTCGGGGCAGTTGTATCGCGGACATTGGCCGCGTTTTCGGCAGACTATCGCATGCTACCGCCATGTTGTGAATTCCACGTTAACACGGGTTTATTTTCCCACGATGAGCTGCGATGTGTGAAGTTGCATTAGCATTTTTGTTGATGTTTAGCATACGTTCTTGTGAATATACCCCATTGTCTCTTTAGCTAAGCCTGACTGCTCTGTGCCAAGCTACCAGATGGTTAGCACAGGTTATATTTTAGTGTGTATCTAGCTTCCCCTGACTAGGGTGGTTGTTCCTGCTTGGACAGGGTGCAAACCTCTGACAACCAGAATCCTTATTTCTTACAAGGAGCCAGGGGGTAGATCACTGGGTGCAGAAAGTCTAGGCTTTGAAATATCTTCAGTCAGAATTGGAGCACAGAAACCAACTAAATGTGATTTAAAAAACATTAGAAAAACAAACTTTTCAGACTTCCTTTCAACTGAACTCAACACAGAACACAGGTCATGATTGAAGAATTTCGCACACGGTTAATTACCCATTTGTCTTGATTCTAACTACTTGTCATCTTGTGCTATCATATACTATATTGAACTATGTCATACTCTGCCCATCTATTCTACTTTGGGTCACTCCCTGTGGAAAAACTAGACAGCGTTATCTAAATAACCATATCTTCCTGTTCCAGTCACCTACTATGTGGAATTTAAGTATGTCCTCTAATTCCACCAATCTGCTCTATGGAATTATAGTATATCTTCTTGTTCTACACCTCTACTCTGTGGAACTATGGTATGTTCTCTTGTTCCATCCATCTAACCGATGGAGTTATGTCATGTCCTCCTGTTCGATTAATGTAGTCTATGGAATTACGGTATGTCCTACTACTTTTTGGAATTATGGTATATACTCCTGTAGTAGTAATCTAGTCTATGGAATTACAGTGCGCATTTTGTTCTACCCTATGGAATTACAGTGGGTCCCCTTGTTCTGCTCATCTAGTCTATGGAATAACCGTATGTCCCCTTGTTCTACTCTTTTCAATGAAAACACCTCTTCTTGTTTTCATCACAACTTCTGTGGGCATCTGTACAATGCTCCTGTGCCCACCACATGTAGTACAGGTTTTAGTTTTAATTTCCACCCTACAAAAGCCCTGCATCGTCGGGGAGAGGTGGCCCACCTGCATCCACACGGGGGTCTCAGTGGGACTCTTGTGGTGAACAAATCACTTACACTAACAAGCTTAACAGCCTGGTGCAAGGGATTTGGGAATCCAGGGGGATGGCGAATTTCCCAATGCCGATGAGTCACCAGTGTTCACTGCTGAGCCCCCTGCCGTGCCCCTAATGGGGCACTGTGAAAATGACCCCATGAATATTCACCACTTTAGCAGCAGTACTAGATTATACACGCCAGCACGTTTCAGCGCATTCCAGACCTCTAACCCAGGATCGGGCCCTTGGGAAAACACTTTTATAATCAGGAAAGGCACAATGGTGAGAGACTGACTCTCGAATGAAACACGGGCTGGAGCTTTTATCCATCAGCCTTAAATAGTTCGTAAATGAAGCTTGTTTTCATGCACCCAGGATGTAATGCACTTTTTTTACATTTCAAGCGCGCCTATGGTCAGCGGAGGGACTAAGGGGTCATTTTGCGATCTGGTTCATGAACACACCGTGAGGTGCTACACTGCAGCTCTGACGGACCCAGCTTTCGAAACCAGGCAAGTTTAATTCTATAACTGTATGCAAAACTCGTCGCCTTTTTCGATGTATAAGTATCACAATCATGCACGTATATTTTTATAATTGTGAATTTATGTGGGTAACTTTTCATTTTTATTTTACATACCACTGGCATGTCTTCATACAGAGAGTTCAGAAGGATTTTGGACTAGGACAAGAACAGTGGAACCGAGACACGGGCATGGGACAGACCCAGAAAAGATACAGACCATGTGGAGCAGACACTGACCTGGACGTTCACTAGGACACTGGCAGTGAAACACAAGCACTAGGACAGGGGAACTGGGTAAGAGACGCAGAGACTGACTAGGGCACTGTGACCCCGCCTCTGGGGCTGGCCAACCATTCATGCGCACTTAGCATGTTCTCCACCCAGGCTGCATTACAGCCTTGGCAGAGAACATGGCCGGGCTCCCGGTTCCCATCTGAGTGCTGTGATTTGGCGCTCAGACCAATCACAATGCTGCAATGCAGCGTTGTGTTTGCCTCAGGGGAACCTGAGCCTGGGTGCTTCCTGTGCCTTGTTCCGGCCAGAGAAGAGACAGGACAAGAAGGACGCGGTGAGGAAGAATGATGAATTTTATTTTTATTTACTCCTCGATTATGTGCAAACCATTTTGGTAGAAGTCTGATCTGAAACCTAAAACCACCTGTTTACAGCCTGTAGGAGAAGACAGCGAGAAGCAGTGATTTCAAGCACCTCAAACGTCCGTGTGGTCTGGGGGCAGAGGAGGAGAAACAGTGCCACCGTGGTAGGTGAGCCAGCAGGCTCTCAAAATGTAAAGTGAGTGGCCGAGGGAGAACAAGCATTGGCAAATCCAATAAGTCTTGCCCTTGGTCCCACTGTCTTTGCCAATGTTGCTTGACTTTGCTGAGCAGCATTGACCATAATAGAAAACAAAATGGTGCGAGGATGTGGCAGCTGCATTGGCCATGTAATTTCATAGGCGTGCTCATGCTTGATGGTGTATGTACATGACTGCGTTATCAGGCAAGTATGTGTATCAGTCACCACACATGCACGCTGTCATGAAATTATCCAGACAACATTTTGTTTTTCATTTACAATTGCAAATTAATCAGGAAATTTAAAAAAATGAAATTTCACTAGCAGAGGAGCATTTTTTTTTTAGTCAGAGGGTCCGGCAGCAATTTACAGCCTGGCCTTCAAAAAACACACAAGCACAAAATAAAAATGAATATATTTAAAATTTCATTCCTGTAGAGTGTCGGAATCTGTTCAGTGGAAGGTGGGACAGACAAGCGCTGGATATATATAGATCGATCAGTTCCTTTATTGAGCCAGACAAACATCAATGAATCCTTAGTAGATGCTACTTGCAGCACTAAAAACCAGCTCATGGAAATGCGTTTCAGCTCTGTTAGCCTTTCCCAATCCAATTAGCAGCCATTTTCGTTTACTCCACTTATATACGATTGTGTTGAATATAGAAGTAATACTTTCCACAATGTTCTTATTGCAACCTGGGTCAAGCCTGTCATTGGTAATTATGCAAATTGTTTTTGTATGTGTATGTCACACACTGCTTATAAGTGAAATTAAAATAGTACATGTGACTAGTTTAACATTCATGAGGAGAAACAAAAAGCACAGACTCAATACAAAGCAGCACATTTAAAATTCATTTGTATGCGTTTAGGGGTAGCTGTATGGCTGCATATGTGTGTATTTGAGTGGGTCTGTGGGTGGGTGTGTGAGAGTCTGAGTGGGTCTGCGAGTGGATGTGTGAATGCATGAGTGGGTCAGTGAGTGGGTGTGTGAGTCTGTGAGTGGGTCTGTGAGAGGGTGTGTGAGTGTCTGAGTGTGTGTGTAAGTGGGTGTGTGAGTGTCTGTGTGGGTCTGTAACTGGGTGTGTGAGTGTGTAAATGGGTCTGTGACTGTGTGTATGGGTGTCTGTGTGGGTCTGTAACTGGGTGTATGAGTGTCTGTGTGGGTCTGTAACTGGATGTCCGAGTGGGTCTGTGAGTGGGTTTGTTAGTGTCTGAGTGGATCTGTAAGTGGGTTTGTGAATGGGTCTGTGAGTGGTTGTGCAAGTGGGTGGGTGTGTGAGTGTATGTGTGGATCTGTCAGTGGCTGTGTGAGTGTCCGAGTGGGTCAGTGAGTGGGTGTTTGTCTGTGTGGGTCTGCAAGTGGGTGTGTGAGTGTGTAAATGGGTCTATGAGTGGGTGTGTGAGTGTATGCGTGGTTGTGTGAGTGTCTGTGTGGTAAGATAACAAAATAAAAAAGATGAGAAAAGAAAGGTCTAGAACATAAGGATTGAATAGATTCAAGAAGGATCAAAAGGTAGGCCCCAGCACCATAAACAGAGTGAGAAACATGATGGCCGCACCCATGCGTGACCGCGTGGCGCAGTTCTAGCGATATTTTTGCCCACAAATGCAATTTGTGTTGCCGTACGGCAGACACGTCACACGAACGGGCAGGACAAGGAGCACCCCCAGCTCGCTGGACTCAGCGGTGCGTGGCAGAGTTTTTATGCGACTTTCCAGAGTTTCACGTATTGCTGCTATGCGAACTCCGCCCACCCTTAGTTTCAATAACACATCTATCAGTATCTGAAAGGTCGCCTTACCTAGTTTTTCTAGCAGTTTATCCACCTGAGGCATGGGATAACTATTGAAGCGAAACATAGCATTCAATTGTCTAAAGTCAATGCAAAAGCATGGAATGCCATCCCCTTTTGGAACTAACACCATGGGAAAGCACCACTCATTCTGTGAAGGTTCAATGATATCCACTTGCAACATGTCCTCTACCTCTTGTTCTATTGCCTGCCTGCTGGATTCTGAAATTCGCTTTGGAAGTAATTTGATGGGCCAGTGCCCATCAGTCTAGATGTTATGGTATGCTAAAGTTGTGGGGGATAGTTGGCCCGGGAATTGGTTTAGCAAGGCCTCTAGTTATCTTTCTATTCTAGTCTTAAGTTGGGTCCTGTGCTTATTACAGGCTCCTGCATCTGTGTCGGGGAGGAAACGGACTGTACATGTAATGCTTGGATACTAGTTTCACTCTTGGTCGGAAGAATTTGTGATTTATTCCAGACCTTAAGAAGGTTTACATGGTAGATTTGTCCCCTCTTTCCCTTATGGGGTACGGAGACTCTATAAGCCACCTGTGTCACCTTATCCAATATTGTATAGGGGCCTTGCCAAGTGGCAAGCAGTTTTTTCTCAGAGGTGGGCAGCATAATTAAGACGTTGTCCTCCATTTGAAATTCCCTCAGCTCGGTTCCCCAGTTGTAGGCTCCTTTTCGTCTTCTTTGGGCCTGTTCTAAGTGTTTGTGTACTTTTTCCCACAATGTTGTTAGTGTTTCTTTTAAGGCTACACTGTATGCCAATGGGGGTTTCCCTTCATCCTCCTCTTCAGTCTATTGTTCGAGAGCAATATCTTATAAGGTACAGGGCTTCCTACAGAACAAGAGTTCGAAGGGAGGGAATCCTGTTCACTTCTGCTCATGTGTGCATACTGTAAATAATAGTAAGGGAAGCTGTCAGGCCCAATCTCTAACAGCATCGTCAACCATCTTTTTTTTTTAGCATAGTCTAGTCATAGTAAGTGGGTGTGTGAGTGCCTGTGTGGGTCTGTAAGTGGGTGTGTGAGTGTGTAAACGGGTCAGTGACTGAGTGTATGAGTGTCTGGTGCGCTTACATCGTTGCACCGATGGTAAACATAGGTACGGATCTGTCGAATGGCCAATAGGTTACAAATCTGAGCCATTAGGCACGACATGAAAGGAGTCTCCTGATCAGTTAATAGCTCCAGTAAAAATCCAACTTAAGAAAAAAACGAGATAATGGCCTGGGCGACTGCAGTCATGGTCCTGCTGGTCAGGGTTATGGCCTCTGGATACTGGGTGGCATAATCTACTAACACCAATATGTATTGGTGACCTCGGGTCCAGGGTTTAGAGGCTCCACGAGATCCATTCTCACACTCTGGAAAGGAACCTCTGTAATGGGAAGGGGGCATATGGGGTGCTCTCTGTATTCCTGGGGGATTAACCAGTTTACCAGGGGCATATATATATATGGGGACAGGTGACACTGAGGTGAGCTACTTCTTTATACACACCTGGCCATAAATATTGCTCTCGTATATATTTTACAGTGTGTTCTTGACCACAATGCCCACCCTCTACCTGACTATGTGCTAAATGGAGTAACTGTTCATGAAAAGCTTGTGGCCCTAACATGTTCTATGGTTTTGTTATCACCATGCATCATCCAGTACAAAAGACCTCGTTTAATACAGAAGAAAGCAGTGCTTAATTTGAGCCGGTGCTTTCCGGTGCTCAGCACGGGCACTTAGTTGGTTTCCGGTGCTCGGCACCGGCACCTAATTGTCAACACCTTATTTAGAACAGTCTATCACAAGGTTGCGCTGCTCATCTAATTTAGAGATGAGGAGAACAATGGTTGTTTAGGAATACAATATACAATAAAATTGCTCACACCTGCCTCCCCAGCCATTCCATTAGCTTTCGGGACCTGGAATAGTCTGAACTGTCACATTCACATGCCGAAGAGATGGTTACTAGTTGTTTTGGCAGCAATGACAAGGGCGATGGGTGGTGCAAGCGGCAGTGGCCGCCTAGTCAGAGCCCTGCCACTTATTAGGCACTGGAAGAAAGGGCCTACCTTCTCTGGTGCGTCATCAAGCACCTGTTCCCATGCATGGACCAAGAAGCTGTCATCCTTCTGAGCAGTTCGGTAACCCAGGACAGGTACCTGGGACTGTTCTGAGGACTTCCTGCACCGATCCCACACCACACTACTCCTCAGAGAGCTCCAGCAGCTCCCCATCCAAAAGCGCTGCCAGTTCAAACTTGACACACATGCATTCAAGTCACCAAACAACACGGAATACGCATACCTCAATCGCTGGCTTCCCTACTACCAACTCACCAGACAACTTCAATCAGCATCACTCTCAATTGCACACACACCCCTCATCCACAGAAGCATAGGACTCGTACCCCCCAGGATGGCTCCCGGCCCTGCCCCCAACCAAACCCACAAAGCAATGCTTGACGACCAGAGCTGTGGGTTAAAAAGGCCATGTTTATTACAAATCATCACACAAACATGACAATATATAATTCATACAATTTAATACGATATGGATTTATCAAATTCAATCGTTAATTAATACTTATATTTAAGTTGCCCCTATCTTCATGCTCCATCCGCAAGTCGGGCAGAACTCAATTTATTTACACTAAGAACGTTGTCTATTGCTCCAGCACTAAGGGGCCTTCTGGCTCGCGTCTCCCAACCAACTGAGAACCACGCAAGGCGCAACCCACCTGCGTCCTTGAGGGGTGAGCCCCTGCCATCTGGTCCTTGTCCGCCACCTGAGGGGCCCACCCCTCCACCACCAGGCTGCCCATCGGGGCTCGTAGGGAATAACCAGGGGCGGAAGCCCCATGCCCTATTTTAAACTGGCGCCCTTGCCCCCAGCCGGTGTCCTGTTCTCTCTGGGGTGAGCTTACCGTCTCTCCACCTCAGTGCTGGCCTAAGGAGTATGCAGGAGGACTCCCCTTAACAATGTAAAGGCAATTTATGTGGCCTCTTTACCGCCGCTTAGAATATTCCACATGCAACACCTCCCCAAGCTCTAACTTTAGGGACGGGTGGGTGGGAGATTACAGGAGACCCCTGCATACCGGGGCCGGCGCAGTCAGAAAGAGGGCGAGGACAAGGGCAAGTTGCCCTAAATAGGCCCACGCCCTCTCACCCCTCGAGGCGCCGGCTCCGGACGGAAGTGACGTCACGTCGCTGCTGACCCGGAAGTACTTCTTGCTGCAATCCCGCTTTCTCCAAGGACGAGAACCACCAAAGGGGAGGGGCGCAACCGGGTGCCCGGGGGGCCGAGTCCTAAGTGCGCGCTTCATTATATTTCGCGCTTGGCATAGGACTCGTACCCCCCAGGATGGCTCCCGGCCCTGCCCCCAACCAAACCCACAAAGCAATGCTTGACGACCAGAGCTGTGGGTTAAAAAGGCCATGTTTATTACAAATCATCACACAAACATGACAATATATAATTCATACAATTTAATACGATATGGATTTATCAAATTCAATCGTTAATTAATACTTATATTTAAGTTGCCCCTATCTTCATGCTCCATCCGCAAGTCGGGCAGAACTCAATTTATTTACACTAAGAATGTTGTCTATTGCTCCAGCACTAAGGGGCCTTCTGGCTCGCGTCCCCCAACCAACTGAGAACCACGCAAGGCGCAACCCACCTGCGTCCTTGAGGGGTGAGCCCCTGCCATCTGGTCCTTGTCCGCCACCTGAGGGGCCCACCCCTCCACCACCAGGCTGCCCATCGGGGCTCGTAGGGAATAACCAGGGGCGGAAGCCCCATGCCCTATTTTAAACTGGCGCCCTTGCCCCCAGCCGGTGTCCTGTTCTCTCTGGGGTGAGCTTACCGTCTCTCCACCTCAGTGCTGGCCTAAGGAGTATGCAGGAGGACTCCCCTTAACAATGTAAAGACAATTTATGTGGCCTCTTTACCGCCACAAGGGGGACCAGGGCAGACCGCCCTTCGCCCTCCCCACCACGAGGCAACCCCTGGATCCTTCATTTCCTACCAATCCTCCGGCTCGGAGCCATGTCGGATTCAAATGCCTGGATTCCTTCTCCTGGATCCCAGGTATACCTGTGCCCACCTTTGCAGTGAACCCCACGATCCCCAATTTTCGGCTGCATCAACAAGCAGGCCCCCTACCCAGGGCAACGCTAGGCCATACCAGCCTTCCCAGCACTTGGCCGAAATTTAACAGGGCATCTAACCATAATTGTGGCTCTTAATTTCTCCCTGGCGTCATGAAACCACGCTATCTTGGCAAAAGACCTACCTAAGTATGGGCAAAATCAGGCCGATCTCCCTCGAGGCCCATTGGCCTAAGTAACGCAAGATAAACCAACTCAGGGGACAGTAGTCCCACACGGCGTCATTTGCTAGCTGCCAATGTGTGGGTTCGGAGTCACCCCCCGACTGCAACTCGCGCAGCTGCTTGCAAAAGAGACATGCTGCCCCAATGCGTGGGCAAGTGGCCCCATATCTACCTTGCTTTTGGCAAACATACCCACTCCCTCTTGTCTGGTGTACTATCTGGCTTGTTGCGCATAACGTGGCACCACTCCTGATTAGAATGACCAACTACCCTGATCGCCCAGCTGCAGGAAATAATCCAGCACGCCATATGCACTCGCTAAGCACAAGTCCGCAACTGTTAAACGAGGGTCTGCGCGCCCCCCTGGGCATCCACCAGCCACTACAGTTCCGTACCTAGTAAGCTCAGGTCATAACCTCCCCCAGGGAGTAAGCTTGTACCTCACAAACCCAGTGAGCAGGAACTGCAGACCCCCCCATTGACAAGTTTTGGTACTGCTGATTTGAAATAGAACTGGAGGGTGAAACTAATAATGCCGATTTACATTGGCCCAGCCCTATCTTTCTAAACAGCCTTAGTCATCCTCCCAGATGTGTCACCCAGCAAGTACCTGAGTGAAACCGAAAATAGTGATGCCTTATAAAGGAAGGTGTGCTGAAAAGCCCCCTTTTCCCCAACGTCTTTTGTCTGAGTTTTATATAGCGCGAAGACCCGAAGGTATACGCGCGCTGCGCGTGGGCCCCAATCGCAATATAGACAGACACAATAAATTTGCTATGCATGGTCACATGGACACTGTGCCGTTTTTTTTTTTTTTTTTGGCGTCATTTGTCCAAGGGCAATCAATCTCATATGACGAATGGGTCACCTGCGGGTCCTCCCAGTGCAACGCTACCTAAAGGGAAGATTCCCAGCCCTTAAGTCAAGCCATCAATCCAGTCAAGACTGAGCCTGACGAAGCTGAGTAAAGTGCAAAAAATTACCAGACCCAGAGGAGGTGTGGCTACTTACAAAAGGGGGGGGTTACAAGATGCCTACAAGGGTGGTGTTGAAAGGACGCTTTAACCCCCGACCCCAAGTATCCTAAGGAAGGTACGCGGCCTACTGGACTTACTAAGGTGAACTCAGATGAATCCTGTTACCCGAACAAGCTATCCATAAGCACTAGTTTTGCAAGCATGTTACCTGGCCGTACACAGCAGACAATGGGACACATGCTAGACCCCGTGAAACAGGCAACTGACTTATGACGGAAAAAAGGAGAGATTCCTCCAGTCTTGCGAACATACCTGTGTAAGGTATACAGCCCCACCCCTACCCCATGTACGCTCTCCCCTGGAGGGAGCAATGCAGCAGAGGGAGGGTGGGGGGGGCAAGGGACCCAGAGATGGAAAAAAGGTGGCAGAGCGCCTTAAGGCAGAAGCTACCCCTGCTACCCTAGTCTGCCCGGTCTGTGTTCTAGTACACCCCCCTAATCCTACCTGTCTTCTAACTTTCCCCACGCAAAGTTCATGAAGCACCTCCACTTCCGCACACGCAAGCCCCTAGTGCCCTTTTCCCCTACTCGTGTGATAGATGCCCCCATGCTGCTGGCGACGCCCCCTCTCTGAGGTCTAAGGACACAGGATGCAACCCAATCTCTTGATTAATCATGTGAGCCTCAGCGCACTACACCAGAGCTCTAATTGCGTTACCGGAGAACTCACGCCATGCTGTCATTAAGCGAGTCCGGCAGTAACCTCCTTGTACCCCATGTTTATCCGAGCTTTTTTCCCCCACCCAATTGCCTTACAGAGGGACCCCTAGAAGACGGACTTAAGTGATTTGTCGTCTAATCCCCGACTGTTGGGCGTCCCCACCGACCCTCAAACCCAAACGCTGGGTCCTCCACCATAGCCATTTTAACACTATCACTATGCAGCCAAGCCGCCACCCCCCCTAAATGCACCGAGCCTAGAGCAGCCCATGGGGCAACCCATCAACGGTGTGCCCAATCCAACCTCAGCACAATGAACTTTGCCAAATCACCCAAATCAGCATCGATGAGCGATGTGGGCACCGAAGCCCCCCGCCTAAGCACCAATCGCGCCACAGATAAACCCACCCAATGCCTAATTGAGTGATTATTACAAAGACGCTGATTCCCGAGCATTCCCGCCGAAGCTCGAACCCGGCTATTCAGCTTTATGGAAAAACGAACTGCCCCTAATATTGCGCGTCTGGACCACCGGCACCTGTATGTCCCCACCTCCGAATCACAGCCGTCGGTATCATCCATTGCTACCTCCCCCACAAGGATGCAAAGTCTGTATTTAACTTCATGTCTTTGCCGCAAAGGATCAAAGTAATTGCGCGAATAGCTCCTTGGACACCAAAATCGAGAGGAATGAAAGTTTCGTCATTACACGAATAACGAAGAAGGGGCACTTTTGCATTGCGGCTGCCACGGACCTGAATCCCTTATTCTATGGGTAGTTATTACATTCATTATCCTTAAATTATGCAAACACTAATTAAGCAAGCCATTTATAAAATTCACCCAATCACTGCCTTACACAGAATCTCTTGATTGTTTCTACTAGCCTGGTTGCTTAAGTGTTTTGCCTCAGATAGTGTTCCCTATCGTTACCTGAAAATCCCATGTCGGCATGAGTTTGCGTCTATGTGCACAGCGACGCCCATCTACATCATGCAACGCCCATTACCTGGGAGTCCCGGAAGGTTAGTTTTGGAATAAAATAATTCATTGAATGCACTTGGTGACTTGCCACGGCGCAAAGCCCACCAACGGAACAGTCCCGTGAGTTTAAGACCGATGGTCTGCAAGTAACGAGTTTCAACACCAGCAAGCTGACTCATCCTTTCATCATTCTCTGCGTACCGTTACCATGGGTACCAATGGCACCTGTTATGGACAGTGCGTATAAACGGTAGAATAGCGAATGCGCAACTAAATATATATAACTTGACAAAACTACGACCTAAATTTAATTCAAGTGATGATTTTCAGACTCTTGTCGATACGCACCATTCAGGAAAAGAATACCGGAATGTGGCACAGAAAATGCAGTTTGATACAGAATTTAGAGGAGAGTTGCTTTTCCGAGCATGCAGCATCTACCAGGAGCTTAGGCCCGAAAGAGTGAATCACAGGCGCTGTAGCCACCACATCCGCCTGTACCCCAATGTAGAACCTTCGCTCGCCTGCGTGACTCACTGTCCCTCAACACAGAAAACCCGATACCACATTGACGACATGGGCCCTGAAGGAAATGCAGCGCGGGCCGAATCGCTTCATAAACCAGCAGCCCCACTGTGACCCCTGGGCTCATCTTATGGAAAAGCGAAATTCCCGGACGAAAAAAACATCACTCCCTCCGCCCGGGACCACAAGAAAACAGGGTGGGGGAATGCCTACCGCCCCCATCCAATATCCGACACCACACGGTTCACCCACACCTACTAGCGTCGCCCATCTACAGTATGCAACGCCCATTACCTGGGAGTCCCGGAAGGTCAGTTTTGGAATAAAAGAAGTCATTGAATGCCCTTGGTGACTTGCCACGGCGCAAAGCCCACCAACGGAACAGTCCCGTGAGTTTAAAACTGATGATCTGCAAGTAACGAGTTACAACACCAGCAAGCTGACTCATCCTTTCATCCTTCTCTGCGTACCGTTACCCTGAGTACTAATGGCACCTGCTATGGACAGTGCGTATAAAACGGTAGAATAGCGAATGTGCAACTAAATATATATAACTAGACAAAATATGACCTAAATTAATTCAAGGGATGATTTTCAGACTCTTGTCGGTACGCACCATTCAGGCAAAGAATACCGAATGTGGCACAGAAAATGCAGTTTGATACAGATTTTTGAGGGGAGTTGCATTTCCGAGCATGCAGCATCTACCAGGAGCTTAGACCGAAAGAGTGAATCAACTGTGACCCCTGGGCTCATCTTATGAAAAAAGCGAAATTCCCGGACGAAAAACCATCACTCCCTCCGCCTGTTTCACCCACACCTACTAGGCCCGACCATAACCCTAATCACCAACCAGGCGCGTCGTGAAGTCGAGAAGGGATCGCAACCTTGGCCCCCGCGACAAACAATACCGCACAAACAGTAAAAACAGAGCTTGCATATTCACCAGAGAACCACGACGCCAACCGGGCCAGCCAACCCCCGCATGAGGCCTCCACCAAGCCCCTCACTCGAGCACGGCTCCCAATCCTCCAACGGCGCCGCGCAACACTCCCGACTCCTTCGAACCGAAGATTCAAGAAAACCCCTGCATACCGAGGGCAGCGCGGTAGAGGAGATTACAGGAGACCCCTGCATACCGGGGCCGGCGCAGTCAGAAAGAGGGCGAGGACAAGGGCAAGTTGCCCTAAATAGGCCCACGGCCTCTCACCCCTCGAGGCGCCGGCTCCGGACGGAAGTGATGTCACGTCGCTGCTGACCCGGAAGTACTTCTTGCTGCAATCCCGCTTTCTCCAAGGACGAGAACCACCAAAGGGGAGGGGCGCGACCGGGTGCCCGGGGGGCCGAGTCCTAAGTGCGCGCTTCATTATATTTCGTGCTTGGCAGAACAGTAGGTCGATCATTCTCCTACCAATTTGCCAAATCCTTGAACGACTTCCCCAACACATCAGGGCCTCCCCTCACTTTTTGAATTTCTCAAGAAACTGAAGATCTGGCTGTTCAATTAGTCTTCTTGCGAGACCAACGAAACGGCCTGTACTCAGGCCCAGCCTCACCACATGCCTACTCTTACCTACTCAGCGCATCTAAAGCCTCACGAGTGACAAGCAGTGCTCTACAAATCCACCTAGCATTACATTTCAACTTCTAACTTGGCTATACTATGCCGATCTCTGGCACTGTCCAGGTGCACAGCTTGGGATTTCATTTCCATAGAAGTCAGCCTGTTTATTTTCTAACCAACATAGTGGTGTTCTGCCAGCGTCTGCTAGCCACTGAAAGGGCAGGTTCATATGATAACATGTAAACTAGTCTTATTCAGAAACATTGCAGATATTTTCATCTCATTTATATTCATTTTGACTGGCCTGCAATACCGACCTCTTTGTGGCCTTGGGTACCAGGTCTGAGCAATATATATATACACGTGAACAAGACTGCAAGTCAGTTGAAACTCGTTACTGGCAATAAAATATACAGCTCGGTAATTGATCCCCTGAGTGAGCGCATACTTGGTCTATTTTGCAATTATTACCTCGGAGGTGGGATTCGCTGGTATTGCTCACCAAGTACCAACGGGCGTGTGGGGGCGGAAGAAGCACAGCAACTATTGTATATATATATCTATATCTATATATATATATATATATTCACTGAAAAAACCATAGGTTTCACACATGTTATAGTTAGCTGGACATTTTACTCGTAAAAAACCAATGAAATTCCCCCGTTATAGTTAGTTCAGCTAACTATAACTTGCGCGCCCGCAATCCACTGCTGATGACGTCACATATTACATCACTCATGACATGGTCAGTGACATCACTCATGACATCACTGATGACATCTCAAATGACATCACTGATGACATCACTGATGACATCATCCATTGAGTATGTGTTTCTTAACAATTGTAATATGTTTAATATATATAGGGAAAGGCCTGTTGAAGAATGAGTGGGTGTACAAGTGTGTAAATGGATGATTTTCTGTGGTGCGTAACTAACTCTATAAGTGAGTCATTAAATGTATCTTACTGCAGACTAGTGACTAAACTGTGTATATGTCTGTATGTTTCTGTATGTTGGTGTATAAGTGGCTGCATGGTTTTGTGAATACCTATATGAGTGTCTATATGAGTTATTGATTGCTTCTCTGAGTATCTGTATGGGTTCCTGAGTGTTTGTGTGGGTAGGGTGGTGTGTGACTCTGTGCATAGATGTGTGAGTGGGTGATTCTATGGGTGCATGGTTTTAAGAGTGCATCTGTGCTGGACTGTATGGTTGAGTGAGTGTATGTATGGGTGTGTTAGGGATTGAATGTAGATCTCAGTGGTACATTTGTGACTAACTACATATGTGAAAGGCAGTATATGTGCGTGTAAGAGTATATAAGTGGGTAGATGTGAGAGTGTGTGATTGTGAGAGTGACTGTATGGATGAGTGTGTGCTTGCATCAATGATTCTATAAGAGCGTAAGAATGTGATACTATTTTTATGAGTAAGTGAACTGGAGTGTGTATAACCACATAGGTGAGTAAATGGGAGTGTGATTATTTGCATGACTGAGTAGGTGTGAGAGTACCTCTATGGATGATTGGTAGTGTGTGAGTGTCTATATAGGTGTATAAATGCATATGATAGTTTTGTATGTTGTGACTGTAAGTATGAGTGACAGTACAGGTGAATGAGTGGAGGTGTATGTAGACCTAAGAGTTAATAAGTGGCTATGTAGTTATTGGTATTGCAGTATGTATGGTTTTGAGAATGGAACTCTTACATTTTGAGTCGGTGTATCAAAGGTTATATTGGGGTGTGAGAAGATGTGGTAATTTATCACATGGATGACGTCATCAGTGATGTCATCGGTGATGTCATTTGAGATGTCATGAGTGATGTCATGAGTGATGTCACTGACTATGTCATGAGTGATGTAATATGTGACGTCATCAGCAGTGGATTGCGGGCGCGCGAGTTATAGTTAGCTGAACTAACTATAACGGAGGAATTTCATTGGTTTTTTACGAGTGAAATGTCCAGCTAACTATAACATGTGTGAAACCTATGGTTTTTTCAGTGAATTTGCAAGGTTTTTTAAATGCTAATTCCTAACTATAACGTGTGTGAAACCTATGGTTTTTTAAGTGAATTTGCAAGGTTTTTTAAATGCTAATTTATGAATGTATTTTTATATTTTTTTAAATATTTATTTACAATAAGCTACCTATATATATAGTTATAGATTAACTTTACCCTGTAATATGGAATGGCAATTTTTTTTTTTATAAGGGTTTTTGTCCTTGCGCGAACGGTGCACGCATGCATACGTACTCCGTGTGCGCATGCGTACGTGCTCCACATGCGCATGTGTACGTCGTGCGTGCTCTGTACGCGTGTGCTCCGTACGCGCATGCGCGCGTGCTCCATACGCACGTGCTCCATACGTGCATGGGCGCGCGCTCCGTACGCGCATGCGTGCGTGCTCCGTGCACGTACGCACGCGTGCTCCGTACACGCATGCGTGCGTGCTCCGTGCCCGTACGCGCATGCGCGCGTGCCCCGTGCGCGCATGCGTGTGTGCTCTGTGCGCGTACGCGCATGCACGCGTGCTCCGTACGCGCATGCGTGTGTGCTCCGTACGCGCATGCGGGCGTGCTCCATGCCCGTACGCGCATGCGCGCGTGTCCCGTGCGCGCATGCGTGCCTGCTCTGTGTGCGTACCGTGCGCACACGGTGCGCGCACGGCAAGTCATGTGATTTAGAAACAACACTTTTCATTGGTTTATAGTAGTTTCAGTTCCAGAAACTTCCAACACCACACCCACTCCCCTCATTATAACTTCTGATTCCCTGGGAAAGGGAGCTGAGCAGCTTTTCCAGTACTCCAGTACTTGAGAATGGCAGAGCAGCAGTCATCTTCTGGGGGTGAGCAGGAGACCCTTGTGAGACAGAGACAGCGGAAACAGAAAGACTCTTTTATATGGCAATTTTTTACATTTCCAGACGGGCAGAAGAAGGTGAATGCCCCAAAAGTTACCTGCACTCTTTGTGATCGTGTCTTATCAAGAGGAGATCCTAAAAAGAAATACTCTTTTAGTATCCTCGCTATGATCAGGCACGTTAGAGATGTACATCCTGTGGCTTATGCTCGAGATGCTAGAGAAAACCCTCCAGCAGCTCAGCCGAGCACATCCGCAGCAGCTCGGCCGAGCACATCATCGGCAGCTCAGCCGAGCACTTCATCTGCGGCGACAGCTTCACCTTCTTCGGTTCCTCTGGATATACACCCTCTGTTTAAGAGGGTGCATATACGGTGCAATGCGTGCAATGCTCTTCTCTCTTATGCGGACACCAGCATTCCGCTAATAGAGAGCAAGATACAGCAGAACACGTGCGGCACCCTATAATTTTTGCCATGTCTTTTTTTTCCTCTCCCTCAATTAACACAACGGCTCATTTTAGAGCCACCTAACATCTAAACACTTAAATTTGATTTTTAATTCTATTTTTTTATGATTCCGCCGTGCGAGCACCGTGCGCGCACCTCGCGACGGTGCGCGTATGGTGCGCGCACCGTACGCGCACCCTGCGATTTTTTTTTTTTTAAAATAAATTTTTTTTTTCACACTTCATGGTCCTTCAGGGACCCCCTGACAAAAGCTAGGGGTCAGGAACTCTGTACCCTGCCCCCTTTTCATGTTCTCCACCTTTCTTTTTCACTGTCACACACAAAATGGCGGTCGACACTTCCTGATTTCGACCGATTCGAATGTTGACTGACATGAATCCACCAATCAGAATTACACTCGCGCACGGCACCGTGCGCGTACCGTGCGCGCACTGTGCGCGCACGGTGCGCGCCTATAGATATTTATGTGCTTTTAACTGCAATTTTCTCAGGAACTACTGAACAGATTGACACCATATATGCAAAAGGCACATGCCTGACCTGAGGACTACCTCTTTGCCAAATTTCAAGTAATTCTGTTCAGCCGTTCGGGCTGTACCTTCGACTAAAGGTCCTATGGGAAAATGCATGGGGAAAACGTGTTTTGGGACCCTCCTTTTTTCCCAGCCCCCGCTTGACGAATCACCCCGAGACTTTCAGGGTAGGAGCTGAGCGGAGCGCCCCATTAGTTTTGAAAATTTCGCTAGGATTCGTCAACCGGCGCCAAAGTTATTCAAAATAGAATTTTCAGATTTCCTATGGAAACACGGTCCTAACTAACTATCTACTGGCGACCGCCAGTAGATAATATATATCTATATATTACCTACTGGCGGTCGCCAGTAGGTAGTTATAGTTAGGACCACGTTTCCATAGGAAATCCGCAACATTCTATTTTGAATAACTTTGGCGCCGGTCGACGAATCCTCGCGAATTTTTCAAAATAGGTGGGGCGCTACGCTCCGCTCCTACCCTGAAAGTCTCGGGGGGATTCGTCAAGCGGGGGCTGAGATAAAAGGGGGGTCCCAAAACGCGTTTTTCCCATGCATTTTTCCATAGGACCTTTAGACAGGGCTACAGCCCGAACGGCTGAACAGAATTACTAGAAATTTGGCAGAGAGGTAGTCCTCAGGTCAAGGAAGTGCCTTTTGTAGGTTTGGTGTAAATCTCTACAGTAGATTCTGAGAAAATAGCCTTTAAATCAATATATATATCTGAGCCAGCTTACGGTGCGCTTACGGTACGCTTACCGTACGCGTACGGTGGCGTGCGCGAGCGCGATTCTGATTGGCTCTTAGATCTTAGTAAACATTTGAATCGGCCGAAACCAGGAAGCGGCGTCCGCCATTTTCTCTCTCGCACTGAGAGTTAGGTTTTAAAATAAAGCCCAAAAACATGTAAAGGGGCTGTTTAGACAGCTCCCACACACATAGCCATGTTGAGGGAGTACCCAAAGATCCCCCAAGGGCAAAAATGTAATTTTTATTTTTTCGCTAATTTCGCCGATTACGCTTACCGTACGCGTACGGTAAAAAATTATTAAAAAAAAAAAACTATCCACACTCTCCCCACCCCGTGTGCAATTGGTGGCCGAAGGCCACCATTTGTGCCTGGCTTATAAGCGGTGTGATAAACTATAATATTTTTAAAAAAAATAATAAAAGAAAAAATTATCCACACTCTCTCCACCCCGTGTGCAAATTGTGCCAGAAGGGCACCATTTGTGCATGGCTTATAAAAATTACGAAAAATTAAAATATTACCTTTCAAAACGAAGTGCATCATATGTCCTCCATGTGCGCACGGTGCGCGAAGCGCATCGTGCGTACATGGCCCATCTAGCGTAACGTGGGCACGCGGTGCGCGTAGCGCACCGCGTGCCCACCGTGCGTGCAAGGCACTAACTGCGTAAAGTGGGCGCGCGGTGCGCGAAGCGGACCGCGTGCTTACCGTGCGCGCACGGAACGAACTGCGTTAAGTGGGCGCGCACGCCACGAATGGCGTAAAGTAACTTAGCATTTAAAAAAACTTACAAATTCACTGAAAAAACCATAGGTTTCACACACGTTATAGTTAGGAATTAGCATTTAAAAAACCTTGCAAATTCACTGAAAAAACCATAGGTTTCACACATGTTATAGTTAGCGGAAATTTTACTGATAAAAAACCAGTGAAATTCCCCCGTTATAGTTAGTGCAGGCAACTATAACTCACGCGACCGCAATCTTCTGCTGATGACCTATGTGTCTTTATGAAAAAAAAATATTTGTAAAATATGTATAGCTAAAAATGTATGGAAGAAGACATGGGCAAATAAGTGTCTAAATACAGTATTAGCATCAGCAGAGGATTGCGGTCGCGTGAGTTATAGTTGCCTGCACTAACTATAACGGGGGAATTTCACTGGTTTTTTATCAGTAAAATTTCCGCTAACTATAACATGTGTGAAACCTATGGTTTTTTCAGTGAATATATATATAGATAGATATATATATGTATATATATATACATACACACACATATATATACATATACACACACACACATATATCATAAACGTATTCAGAACAGCAAACTACATAATGAACAGAGCTCAAAGTAAGGAGCCGCCACTGATTAGAGATTCGAAGTCTCAGGTTCAAATCTTGGTCTGAGAGTTTAGCCTTTTAGCCTTCTGGGGTTGGTAAAACAATACCACGGATGGGGTGAGGTATCGTTTAATTTGGAGCGTGTAACGTAAATGCACGAACTAAATGTAAATGTTTAAGAAAAAAAGATGCATTCCAGAACAGTAGTACTGGTCGTTTTGCGCACTACATTGTAATTTAATGCAAATGAATCGAAGGAAACTAAAAGCTGTAAACGATAGAAAAATAAGCACCAACCTTTGTGTTTTTTTACTGGTGCTTAGTAGGCAAACATAGTGTAGAACAAATAATTCTGCTTTACAGCTTTTTGCTGTTTGTTTAAAAGACTTTGTCTAAAAAAAAAGTACAAAAAATTACGGGCACTGTAGCCTCAAACTATATTTATATATAGTTACAGTGAGTTTTGAAGGCCAGGTTGCCTCTCCCCACCTCTCCCCATGCCAACCGCCTAGTGTCGAAATGGCAAGTTCTTCTGCTAATGGATGTCGGCGAGTGTTTGTGTGTGAGATGGAGGGGGCGGGCGGGGCTATTTGCTTACTACTTAAAGCATGTCTGCCGAGACCCCGCTAAAGTGCCAGAGACAAATCACGTGCGAACCTGCGCCTCGCGCCCCGGGGCGATGTGTATTTGCCTATTCTATTGATGTCTCTAACTCAATTACCAGGGAAACCCTCGTTTTAAAAATGAATAGAGGCAGACTTCCGGTGGAAGCGAGCGCCCTAAAATGCACGCTTCTGTGTGTGTGAGATATGCAACAAGAGACCCCCATAGGCAACGCGGCATCTCATGCCCCTGTGAAGCTGCCCTGTTACTGGCTCCTGGATACATCTCCATCTGATGCTGTGCGTCACATTACAAGTGCAGCGTGATTGGCAGATAATCTAATCAATACATTTTGGAAGCTGCAAGACCTGTTGAGAGGTGATGCTTACTTCACAGCCTGGGATGCCAGGAGGTTCTGGGCCTTGCTAGCTCCTTTGTAATAGTTGCTGGGAAAAAACTGCAACAATATGGTTTTAAAACTCGACAACAGGCTTGACTTTCCCCCCAAAATGAATTCTCCAGAACTCTCAAAAGAATATCTATACATTGATGCAAGTTCCTCCAAAGGATCTTATCTGAAGTTGGTTACACAAAACGCACAAAATGCACCCATTAACTGAAAGCGCCAAAATCCTCAAGACGTGCTGTGGCACCCTCGATAAAATGGCTCAGTGAGTTAAGCGTGTTCTCTGTTGACATCTGTTCTAAGCTGCAGATCACAAGCTTGAATTCCAGCAGGCTGGCTCAGCCTCGCATCCTTCCAAGGTTAGTAAAATGAATGTCCTTCTTTGGGGGTAATGATGGCACTCATAGGTCACAACACTTTAAAAAGTTCTACGAAGTGCTATATAAAATCAGGTTAATAATAAGATTCATATTGACAGGTTTATTAAGAAAGAAATATAAATATCTCTTAGCAGAAACTGTTATTGAATGGCCCCTGTGTGTACAATTGCTAGGATTATCTTACTTATACTTCCCAACATAAAGTCACATAAAATGAGTAATTGATAACAGGACCATTTATCACATGGCATATGCTAAGCACAGATATGTTCTTAACAAGACAATTTATCACATGGCACATGCTATTCACAGATATGTTCTTAACAAGACTATTTATCACATCGCATATGCTAATCACAGATAAGTTCTTAACAAGACAATTTATCACATGGCATATGCTAATCAGAGATATGTTCTTAGCCGGTGGCTCATGGGCTGCTGACTAGTTCAATGCCTCCTGGTTTCAGTACCTTAGCAGGGTTAACATAACATGCAACTTTGTAGGGCGCTTTCACAACCCAAAGGGTACCTTGGTGCTACTGACAGATAGTTGATCATGGTAGCCCAACTAAATGAACCCTTAGTCTTTTGACCAGAGAAGGGCAAAGATATATTTCTGCAGAGAATGCAATAGTCCTAAAATGTAAGAGTCCATCTCAACAGCCTGAGACAGAAGAGAAGTTAAACTCTAACTTGGTATTGGAACAGTTTCACCTCATCAGTTGGCAGTTGTATCACCATACTTTCCCTTACTGTCTTTAAAGTGAGGATAAACATCTTGATGGGTGCTGAGCTGTGACAGACCCCGTGAGAGCATCTTTTTTAAGCCACCAATCTGCGTTTTATCTATCTACTTCCAACATAAGAAGGGGCAAATATTACGGTAGGACAACATCACTTTGTTGCTCAAGTACATCTTTACACAAGGACATGCTTCTTTAAGAGATGCCATTTGCGTCTGGTTATAATTCGAAAAGTTTGCTCACTGACTGAATACGGAATAACACAACTGGTACCGTACAGAGTTCGGACTTCAGAGAGAGTCGAGGGAAATGGCATATCTGCCAACTATGCCAGTGTAATGGGAAACAGAACAAGCATTGGCATAGCCAAACGGTCTCGCTTTTGGGACCTTATTTGTGTTTAGCCAGATCTATTTGCGGTTAGGAATGACAAAGGGCCATGCTACCTCCAAGGACAGTTCCAAGGTATTTACATACCAGTACACCTCAGCAGCTCATCCTTCACCAAAAAAAGAAACACATTGGTACGGAATTCCCCATCTAGCAAAGACAATCCCTTGGAATTAATGAAGGTGGTAAGGACCTGGCTCTTCTTCAACAGATGATCCAGGATCATCTAGAATAATAAACAGAAAGAACCACACACAAAGAGAGATGGCTTGGGGTGCATCTCACCCAAGATCACAAGACTGTTCCTCTATTAGGATGGTGGGCACTGCCCAATGGGTCCCCTCTCTCACTCTGCATTCTTGCACACCAGACATGAATGCCGCTACACTATCACAGTGATACAAGAAGAGCAATCCACTTCTCATTATGCACAACGTCCAGGCTTCTCTCACAAGCCACACTCATACAACAGCAATTATATAAAGCTCAAGCATCCTATCCCTCACTTCCTTTCTCCACCATACACTTAAGCACAGTGGCAGAAGACAGGATAAAAGCACCACTCTGGTCATCACATGAGACTTTCCTACATTACCCACACTATAACCCATCCTCTTTCAAACTAAACACAACTAACAGTAGAACACGCTACCCATCTTACAAAGCATGTCAGCCTCCTGTCAGGGCTATGAAGCATTATATCTACACTTACTGCTAAGCGCTTGAGCAACCGGCGTCCAACTTCTGAAGAATTCTCCACTAAACACATTCTTTGCACTGCTACAGACTCGATATTGATTACACTGTCGGGGTTTAAACATAAGAAGGATCTCCCAAAAATGGCGGCGGACAGTGCGAGCTGACCTGGGTTGAGGCGCACAGAACAGTGTTTCATTACACTCGAGTGGACGAGACCAGAGAACAAACAGCAAGGGGTGCTGCAGGATAGAGGAGTATTATCGATAGTATTTAGAGCACGTTGAAATAACAACAGTTCGGTATGAAGCTCTGAACTCCAAACAATGTAACATTACGGTAAACTAGTCGAGTATTGAAAGCGGTGCGGGTGCTATCTGCTCGTAAGTACATAGCAGCAAGATGCTTCGCCACAGAGAGAGCGGAGCTGGGGGTGAAGGATGTTCGATAGTGTGACAGAACAGGCAAGGTGTTCTCCCGGGACACAGCCCAGAGATCTCGAACTGCACTACTGGATGTGCTGTAGGGCAGGAGGGCTCTTAGAGAAGGGACCTGAAAATGAGATGAAGGGAGCTGCAGGACCGCAAAGGGTTTGGCAATGACGGAAGGTGGTTGGTGTTAGGCTGGATACAGTTCTGATGTGGGGGCGGTCTCCACAATGAAAGAGTGGTGAGCTCATATCGAGCAGCGGGTTCTAGGGACTCGGTTTTATGTTATTTAAAGTGAAGGATAGCAGCAGACAACTGAGACACGGGGAAGCGGCATTGAGGGGATTCCTCCACTGGGAAAGCGGGGGTGGTGCAAAGTCAAAATAAAAGCTGGACCCTCATACAAGCAAGGAATGCAGCAGTGGGACATGAAAACTTGGATCGTAAACTGTTTGTCAGCTGCTGACCGGACGGAGAGGCTCAATGGCACGAGGATAGTTTGGAAAGCATTTGACCTCCGCGAGGAACCCTCCAATTCACACCCCTTCCGCCAGAACCATTGGGCTTGCTGTGTGTGCGGGTAAGAAAGGAAACAAGCGCGCGTGCCTCGCGCTCAATGTAAAAATTTTTTAAAAAGTTTGACCAGAGGCAGCAGGGGGAGGGGAGCGAGGAGGGGGCCTGCACCTGTTTCCCTTGCGGGAGCGAGCAGGGTCACCATATGTTTGCAAGTTAATTACAAACATATGGTGTCAAAGCTCGCTCTCAAAAGGGAATCGCCAAACGTGCACGCGTTGCCATTGAAAGCAATGCAACGCGTGCACGTTTTTAGGGAAAAAACTGAATCGATTCCAAAAGGTCTCTCCTAAGTAGCGCATGCGCGCTGCGTAGGCGAGACCTAAAAATGATGAGATGGTTGGAAGTTGGTTCTGCCAGGGTATGGAAGGTGACACTAAACTTACTCCTTTCCTTGTGCTTAAGATGCTTTGTGCTGTCTTGTCAGCTGAGATGGACCTTGTGCATGAAGCAGGAATTGTGACAAGCACCTGTACTTAACAAGGCCAGTAATGTGAGACTAAAGGATAACATGATGCACATGGATCTGGCGATACAAAGAAGGCTGTGACAGAAAGGATGAAACCAGTAAAGATATGCTATAAAATAAGAAAGTGCTTCTTACATGCAAAAATTCCGTTGATTTTAGTAATAAATCTCCAACTGATAAAGTGTATGGGCACACACTGGTTTGGACGCTGAGCAAAGGCAGTGTACTGTCACCTACAATGACAGTCCACCAGTGTTATGTTAGTTGTGGGTATTCACAATCATCTTGCATGGGCATTTCCATTGCAGAATAACTGCATTTTCAGGGTGGGAAGTGTTATTAAGGTGACATAAGAGAAGAGTCGTTGTTCCACCCGAAACATATTTTTACCTAGAGAAAAAGGACATGATTTCCATGGTTTCTCATGAGTACTCCTGCGTATTTATGTGAATATTGTAAAAGTCAAGAACTACGCAAATCATATTAGGAAGCCTATGATGTTTAGATTTATGACTACTAAAAAGATTCTTTGTCGATAGGGTCCAGTGTTTTCCATATAGCTATATATATAGGGTGGTCGCTGACTACGAAGTACAACATTTATCAGAAAAACAGACAGGCAAATATTGACAATCATCCACCATCTGACAAAAATGTACACATATAGAAATGTTGATAGACAGGCCAAGACGCTTAGGAGACGACAGCTACAGGAAAAATCTATCTGAGACAGATATATAATCCAGGATAGATATATACTAAAGACGGAGTTAGCTATAATAATTAAATCAACAAAATATATAAGTAACCTATTGGATAGAGTCAATCAGAGATAATGGTTGGATGGGTGGCCAATTCCCCCATGTCTAATTGACACTATCCCTTAGAGTACTACTAGATGTAATGGTTGATGTAGTGGAGGGATAGAAAAATGTATGGCTGGACAGATAAAGGGACAGATGGAGAATCGATAGATATATGGGAGAACAGACAGGTGGGTGGATGGATGGACAGCTGGGAATGGAATGGATGGATATATTGATGGACAGATAGACTGGATGGATGGACGAAGGGACACACAGAGGAAGAGGGTGGATGGGTCAAGCTATGGACGAAATGACAGGTGGGTGGATGATGGAGGGACGGCTTAAAGGAGAAAATGGATAGATCTCTGGGTGGACCGATGGGTGCATGCAGAGAGGGAGGCATGGACAGACAGGCAAATGAATGGATGTGTACCTGGAGAGTTAGGTAATCCATGGAGAGTTACAAAAACATACATAAAGATAGACAGAAATGAAGATGGACAGAGAGATGTAAAATTATCAATCGAGGGATGGACGGGCAGACACACCACTCTTGGTGCCTATAGATCTTATATTAATGATATACCCAGACGGGCTGACATACAAAAGGAGACAGTATAGAGTTAACTGCAGGACATGGAGTGCAATGTGAACAGCTGAGGGACTATTTTGAATATTAAGAACGAAAATAGCAGAATTGTAATGATTAGAGAATCTGCACTATAAGAGGCAGATTCCTTTCCTATTGCTATCTAAGACAAAATCCCTCCATGTCAACAGGGCACCAGTTTCCCAGCCATGTGCTTCCTCTTACCAGTACTTACTTTCAGGTGTGTTAGTGCAGATGGATTAATGGAATCAACCCGCTCCTGTCCTGACTAGAATTGACCTAAAACGACATGTATAAAGCGCGTAATAGCCTTGGCGAGCGCGTTGACGGCACCGATTTGTGATGTTAAATCTGAGACTGGAACACTGGTAGTTCAGTAACATGGGGTCACCTGGCAATCCGAGACATGCACCGGTTATGATTATCAGAACGTGGGATTTCTTGTTTAACTTCTCACACTACTGCTATGATTCTGGGTCACATGTAGGAGTCGTTTTTCTACCGCTCTGAGCACTGTTGTGGCCGCCGATCACCAGCTCACCGCGGGCGTCAGCTCACTGCCTCCCATCGCCTGTAGAAAGTGATTTACAGGCTGTTTGAGCCAATTAGCGCCTGCATCTTACAACGGGGCGGCGCATCAGGGCTCCTCTGAAGTACAAATCGGCCGGGCGGCGGCTCAGAGGTGTCCCCCAGGTGGCTGGGCCTTCGGGACAGGCAGTGTGTCCTGCAGCTAAATCCACAGGGGAGGGCCCTGTCCACCCGCAGAGCCCCCGCCTGTCAATACAGCTGCTGAGCCCAATCACAACACGGCTTAGGCGGGATTTGTTTATTGCTGGCGAGGTTAAGTAATTGTCACGGGATAGGAAAAGCAGACAGGACTGGGTGGGGTGGGTCAAGTGTGGTGGGTTCTAGAGACGCCTTTTCTAGATTTAGGTGTCGACCTACATTTCTCACTTTTTAACTTCTGGGAAAATAAAAAGGTGATGTATTTGTACACCACGTGCCAGTGAATTCGATGCGTGTTCTGCACAGTTGACGGGACCCTTCGGCAGCCACCCTTATAAGAACGTTTTTCAGGAAGCTTGGCTGATTTCTGAGATTAACCTAAGCGCCCTGAGTAACGTATGACATTACCTCCAATGTACCTTCTTTAAATCTGATGCGGTCTGGCTTGAAATCGAACACGTGAGTGACAACTGCACGAATGAGCAGCGAGCGTTTAACTCTCAGTCATTTTAGCGCCTTGGATATTATAACTCCAATACCTAATTCATGAGATATGTACCCAACCCTCTTACTTGTTTGTAAACTGGAGACAGCAATATATTTCAATTTCGTAAAAGTTTACTTTAAATAAACAAAAAATGTTGGTAAACATCATCACGAACGCTATATGTGTTTTTAATTCTAGTAATGGTACGATTTTTTTTATACCAATGACGCATCATAATAATGTCACTCTTATATGCGTTCCTTATTTCTTTGAACATTTATTTATTAATTATTTATTTTACAGTTTTATAGAGTGCGAACCAGACCCGTGAGGGTATCAGAGCGCTTTACAGGATTGAAGGGGGGGGGGGGGGAATAAAACATAAGGATGGGAGGGATCCCACTGGGAGAGAAAGGGATACAGGAGGAGCACGCAGTTTAAAGTCCAAGCTACATAAGGGAGAAAAATTGAAGCATGCAAAGTAAAAATAAAAAAAGGTTTCCAATCCACTGAGGTGCATCATAGTTGAGGTCGACACTACATTTGGGATAAAAAGAAATTTGAGCAGGTAGTTATAGGGTACAAGAGGCAAGTCTATGAGGTGATAGTAAAGAGTACGCTAGATGAGGTATTTTCATAACATAAAGATGCGATGGAAATAAAAGATCGTAGGTGCTACAATTAATTTTCTAAGAATATCTTTCGATTTTCATTTCAGAAGGAACACTTTGTTTGCTTTGCATGGACAGCGGTCACCAGAGCACGGCTAAAGAGCAAAGAGGGAGTCGACCTTGTGGCAGTGGGCAGGGAGGGGGCAGGCCGAGGGGTACTTTGTGCGGCCTTGCATGCAGTCAGCCTCTTCTTCCCTCTCTGCAGTAGTTACGTGCCAGCGAGGTTAGAAACGGTGGGCTTGTTACAGAGGCATCTAAAAAAAAAAAATCGTTTGCATTAACAAGGACGTGCTGTCGTGTACTAGAAGCCTGCAGCGTCATTCCGCTTTGTTCTTGGCTAGTCCTTTGTCAATTGAAATAACCGATTGGGCCATGAATTCAGCTTCATTCCAAATACACATTCAAGCCCCCTCGAGCAGAAGTTTTGTTTTCCTGCTGAGTTTCGCCTGAGGGGGGCCGCAATTTCTCCTGGAACAGACTCGCTTTGCCTATGGCCGCCACGTCTGCGGTACATGTCCGACAGGTGTGGGGGGGGTGTCCAGACGGCCTAATGAGATTTGGAAGCTGCCGAGCTTCTGTGTGGGGATGAGGTCTAACGGCGCAATGGCCCAGCCTGGCGTTTTATGCAGACTCCATGTGTGGTAGACATTTAATTTAAAAAAGAAAGGGTTGGAGGTGTTCAAGGGAGAAGGCGCGAATGCAATATCGTGGAAGAAAGATTGGAAAGGGAAAGAACCACGGCCTAACTTTTTAGGACTACGGATGGAGTGGGCAGAGCAAAGAGCAATGTGCAGAGCTCTGTACCTGGCAGCAAAGATCAATCTTCTTGTCAGGCGCGAGGACAGCAGAGCAGTGCGGATTGTTATCGATGTAAAGTGTACGGATACCCCGGATTTCCTGGTACCCCTACCCCCAGGTATTTTAAGTGTCTCTCCCTGCAGATTTATGTAAGTGTACCGCATGTTCTGGTTTGGGACGAGTGTCGACCAATCACTCACGATGGCGACTCTTCATGTGCGCGTGTGCAGGAATGCGTAGCAGCACCGATCAGGAAGCAGTCTAAACAACACAGAAACCGCGTGCCAAATTTGCATTACAAATTATCCTATTTTATGGTCGCCAAGTACAATATTTTATCATTGTCATCGACGTTCACCGTTGGGGAGCACTGTCCCTTCAGTCACTTTGCACCCCACTGTCAGTACTGTTGCGGGGGCCGCCTGCGCTGGTGTGGGCCCCCAGGTGTTCGCGCCGCCGCTGCAATAATGGACGCAACACTCGGTTCTAGTGTCGGCGCCTGACTGACCCTCAGGCCGCGCCCCTTTATTATTTATAGACAGGCGTACGCCACGTTCGTGGCGTACGCATTGCGTAATCACACGGCGCGCTCTAGCGTTAAACGCTAGAGCGCTAATTGTAACATCCCTCCCCAACTTGAACAACAAAATAAACTAAAGTCCATAATAGTCACTCACTTGCGTGGCAGGCAAAGTCTTTAAGGCGGCTGCTGGGTGTAGGGTTCGCTCTCAGACCATACCTGGCAGTGGCACGAGTGCTGGAACAGGGTGGGTGGTTGCTCGGGGCCTCACCTTCCGTGAGGGTATGATGGTTCTGCTCTGGGGCGCTGCAGGCCCCACTGGACGTCAGTCCTGGTCCCAACTCTGGGGTTGAGATCTCTTCCTCCGCTCCGTCCATTCCCCTCGGGTCGCGGTCGGTGGCCTCCGGAATGCGTTTGAACCACGAGATGTTCCTTGTGGTCGACTCCGCCCCTCTTTCGGCTGTGACCATTGTACCCTGCCTCTGTGCCACAGTCCAGCTGCCTGGTTCATACCGGGGTCTGAATTTTCCTCCTGGCCTTCTGTCCCTCACGAGGACATTGTCCCCTGGTCTGATGTCGCGGTCTTGACTGCCTCTGGCTCGGCTTACTTGTCGGTTGCGGTGTGCTCGTCTTTGGAAGACTTCCTCCGTTTCGAACGGTGGGGGCGCCCACCCTGGGGCTGTGGGTAGCCCATCGCGGCGGGGTCCATTGAGCATAAGAGACCACGGGGCTTGTTTGGTGGCGCAGTGGGGCGTGCTCCGATACTCTCCCAGGAATCGCTGGATTTCCCTCTCGGGGTCTAGTTGCTCTACTCCGGCTATTCGGATGACTTTATTCAGGGTCCTCATGAAACGCTCTACTTCTCCGTTGGCCTGTGGCCACTGGGGAGTGATTCGCCGATGTTGTACTCCTTGACTCTGAAGGAACTCCCGGAACTCATGACCCTGGAAGGGTGGCCCATTGTCACTCTTCACCTCCGAGGGCCGCCCGAACATGGCAAACATTTTCTCCAGTGCTGGTCCCACGAACATGAAAGCTGTAGACGGCAGAACCTCGACCAGGGGATACTTCGAGAAGTTGTCCATGACCACTAGCGACACTTTCCCGTTTGGGAGGCTCCCGAAGTCTATACTGATCTTGTCCCACGGGTACTTTCCTGGTTCCTCTGTCACGATGGGGGCCGGAGGTTCCGGGCCGCTCGTCACCTGACACGCGGCACAGTTTCTTACCACTTCGTCCACCATGCCGTCTAGCCCCGGGAACCATATCTTCGCCCTCATCCGCGTCTTCATCTTCTCCGTCCCTTGGTGGCCTTTGTGAGCAATTGCCGTGGCCTGACGGCGTAGTGCAGCGGGCATGACGATCCTAGACCCTCGCAGGACGACACCATCACGGGTCATGCTTAGTTCATTCCGCACTCGCCACATCTGCTGCAGGTCCTTCTTGTCCTCCTCTGCCCATGAGTTGGCGGTGTGCAGGAAATCAACCCAGGACCCTTTTTGAAGAGCCCCCCGTGTCCTTGCCAGCACGGCGTCGTGCTCCCCAGCACGTATGATTTCTTGGATTGTCAGGATCCGCGGGCACGTTAGAGCAGCTAGGAGGTCGATGTGTGCCTCGGTCTCTTCTTCTTCATCCTTCCCGCCCGAAGATGTCACCTCCTTCTCCGGGTGTCGTGACAGAAAGTCTGCCGGGTTCTTCGCACCTGGCCGGTATGTCACCTCCATCTGGTATTGCTGTAGGCCAATGGCCCACCTCTCGATCCTCGGGGGGGGGTGTGGTGCTGTCCCTTTGAATAGGGGCACCAAAGGCTGGTGGTCTGTCACCACAGTAAATGGGTGTCCGCAGACATATAGGTGGAAATGCCGGCAACCCCATCGGATGGCTAGTGCCTCGCGTTCAATCTGAGAATACCGCTGTTCAGTCGGGGTGAGCGCCTTGCTGGCGTATGCCAGGGTGGCCCACGTTCCTGGCTCTTGCTCTTGCGTAAGGACCGCGCCCAGTCCCACCGGGCTGGCGTCGACAAGCAGTTCTGTTTTCCTGGTCGGATCAAAGTATACCAGGGTGGCCTGGTCCAGGAGCGTGGTCTTGATCGCATTGAAGGCGTCTTCTTCCTCTTGCCCCCAGCGCCATAGGGCCTCTGCTTTCGTGAGGCGTCGGAGAGGTTCCGCCGTGGTGGCCAGGTTTGGGATGAACCGCCCACAGTATGTGGCCATCCCGAGAAAACTGCGGACTTCCGACGCTGAAGTTGGTGGTGGGGCGTTCTTGATGGCCTGGGATTTTCTTGGATCTACTTGAATGCCATGGTTGGTAAACGTGTATCCGAAGAACTCAATGCTTTGTTGGAAGAACTGGCACTTCTCCTTGTGCAACGTGACTCCAAACTCCCTCAGCCTCTTCAAAGTGGACCGGACTCGTGGGTAGTGTTCATCCACAGTTGTGGCGTGTATTAGTATGTCATCACTGACGTTTAGTACTCCCGGTAGCCCCTGCAAGATGTCTCTAATGGTGTTCTGAAATATTTCGGCTGCTGAAGAGATGCCAAAGTTGAGGCGTCGGTATCTGCGTAGCCCCAGGTGCGTGCTGAATGTGGTAATATACCTGCTCTCTTCGTCCAGCGTTAGTTGGTGGTACCCCGCGTTGAGGTCTAGTTTGGAGAACCACCGTGCTCCGTTAAGGTCTGCGATTATGTCATCCATCGTGGGTGTGATGTGCCTCTCCCTTTTGATGGCCTTGTTGGGCAGCCTCATGTCGATGCACACCCGAATCTTGCCTGGTTGCCGGGGTTTTTCCGCTATCACCATGGGTGATACCCAGGGGGTGGGTCCGGTTACTGTCTCTATGACCCCTTGCTCTTCCAGCCTCTTCAGCTCTTCCTCTACCAACGGGCGTAGGTGGAAGGGAATCCTCCTGTGCTTCAGCGCTGTGGGGGTGACCGACCGGTCAATGTGGAGCTTGACTGGTGGTCGTCGGATGTTCCCCAGCCCAGTGAACAGCTCTGGAAACTGGTCTAGCAGGGTAGTTGTTTGGGATTCTTGTACCTTCCGGAGGAATGCGATCAGCCCCAGGTCTTCTGCTGCGTGCCCGCTGAGGAGGGTGTCGGCCTCTTGGTTGATTACATGTATGTCAATCGTTATCTCTGCGTCATCTGACTTCACCGGCACCGTCATCTTTCCTGCCAACGGCAGGGGTGTGTCGCTCCCGTAGGCATAAATTTGAGCTTTTGATCGTCGGAGTTCCGGCTTGGGTCGGAGGCGATTGTATTGTTGCACTCCCATTACGGTGACTGACGCCCCTGTGTCGATTACTGCGTTTATCCGGGACCCGGCGACTAGGATGTCGCACCTCGGTTGGGGCCTCCTCGAACTCTTGAGGGCCCTGGTGAATGAGATCAGGTACGTCTCCCCTTCGTCATCATCGGACTCCGTTGCGTTCTCCTGCAGGGCCTGTGCTTGCTTGCCCCTTGGGTTGGTGGGAGAGGACAGCGACAGCTGGGATAGTTGTCTCACCATGGCCTTCTCCGGCCTCCTTCCTCTCCGGTCGCGTTGCGTGGCGCGTTTGCGACAAACCGACGCAAAGTGGTTCATCACGCCGCAGTTGTCACACACCTTTCCTTTCGCGGGGCACGGTCTGCCTCCGTGCTCATCATACCCGCAGTACCCGCACGGGGCTGCCGGCTTCTTTGCCGCCGGCCGGCGGGAAGCTCCACGCGACTGTATTGCGTCGGCCCGCTCTGTCTTGACTGTCACTCCTGATCCGGCGCTTCTTGTGAGCGCCATCTCCATCTCCTCCGCGCGGGCGTCGGATAGGTCATGGGACCGTGCCAGCACCAGAATGTCGGCCATCGGGATGTTCGGTTGGCGGAGGATGAGTGTCCGCAGCTTTTTGCTGCGTATTCCGCATATTATCTGGGCCCTGATCTCCTCCTTGGCTCTATCGCCCACGAGGTGTGTGTCTGCCAGCACCCTCAGTCGAGCGTGGAATGCGTCCACCGACTCCCCTTCCTTTTGTCTCGCTTGGCGCAATTTGAAATGTTCAAAGTCTGGGTTCAGCTGGGGGTCGAAATGCGCATTGAGGGCTCTCACTGCCGCATCATAGTCGTCCGCGTTCCCTGTGTTGGGGAGGTGCTTGAAAAGGAGATATACTTCTTCCCCTGCGTAGTGAAGTAGTAGGGATCTTTTCACGGTGCCATCCGTTTCTCTGGTGCCCGCAAAGTAGTTGTCGAGCCGGCCAATCCACGTTTGCCAGCGTGGGGCGGCTGTGGCAGGGTCAGCAGCTTCACTAAACGGCGGCAGAACGCCGGACGCGGGGTGCAGTGGCACTGCCTGGGCGGGGCGCTCATCATCCCCCATGGCTCTCTGGGGCACAGCACAGCAGGCGGGACGGCAGCAGGCAGAGGAGTCTGCAGTGGTAGGAGATGCCCACTCTTGGTGGTGATGGAGGGCGGCAGGGTTTAGCCCTGGTGCAGCAGGCAGCTGAGGCAGAGGGCTTCAAGGCCCAGCCAGGACGCAGCAGGGACACAGAGGGCTACAGTTCAATGGCAGGGATGTTCGTCTGCCAGGATGGGCTGTGTTTGGTGCATACGTGCACTCACCAGTGATTGAGTAGGCTCAGCTGCACTCTGCCTGCATGAGATCGAGCTTGATCCGTCTGGTCGGCCTTTCAGGAGCACGTGCGCGCGCGCGGGACTGCCGCGGAGCGCGTCGCTCAGCTGGGGCACACGTGGTGTATCATCCGCTCTCGTCGCCAGTGTTGCGGGGGCCGCCTGCGCTGGTGTGGGCCCCCAGGTGTTCGCGCCGCCGCTGCAATAATGGACGCAACACTCGGTTCTAGTGTCGGCGCCTGACTGACCCTCAGGCCGCGCCCCTTTATTATTTATAGACAGGCGTACGCCACGTTCGTGGCGTACGCATTGCGTAATCACACGGCGCGCTCTAGCGTTAAACGCTAGAGCGCTAATTGTAACAAGTACAACATTGTAGTCCTTTATCTGTGTCAGTGGCATGTCCCGGTTCTGTCACCCTACATTGCTCTCAACTAACAAGTAATGCCGATAAGGTTTAAAGATGGCTGCAGGCCTGTTCTATTTTTTAAGACAGGTGGTTGTTTACAGGTTCGTGATTTACATCGGAGCTTCTCAAGTGGTCATGGGGAGGGGGTGGGGAGGGATCAACATCTCCTGGTTGCTATGTGCTGCTTTCAGAAGATGCCCAGGACCATGCTTGGGTAGAACACGGTGACATTTTATTCTTTGCATCCTGATTTTATAGTACGATAAATGGGAGTACAAGTCGTGGAAAGCAAAGGAAAGAACAGGTCTGCGGGACCCACTCGAACATGCAAAACCTGCACCATAGACGCTGAATGCAACTACAGGAAGAGGTTTGCCATTTGAATGTGTTTTCTGTGTAAAGTCAGGAACAGGGTAAGATAAAGCTGCCAAGCTTCCCTGGTCCATGCATAAAGAGCTGCTCCAGACCCAGTTTATCTTTGAATTCTGGGACTTGTAGTCCTGGTTTTATAACCGAATAATAGGACTAGCAGTCTCAGATTCATGGAGTAAACCTGGACTGGAGCAGCTGGTCACACATGGACCTATGAAGCTTGGCAGGGCTGGATCCGACCCAGACTTTGGGCATTCGAGGTATTAACGATCACTGGACATGAGTGTGCACGAGTGAGGTGCATCATAGAGAGACGTAGGCTCAGAGCAGACTTAGGGCGACCAGACGGCTTCATGGCGCAGCTGAAGGACAGAAGGCAGTGAGGTGTAAATGGAGAGCGCAGGAGGAGCGTTGCAGTGATAAGGAGACCTCTGACAACTCAGTGCAGACTGTACCTGCGAGCGATTCACAGGTGGTCGAATGGAACTTTGGAACCACCTTTCCCGCTGGCTCTTGAAGATGACTACTTTTTAAGAGTGACAGCGCCTGACTTCATTGAATAGGTGTTTGTCAGAAAAAGAACATGGCAATTAGATACTGCTGCCTACTTTGTATTTCTACGTGGCGTTATTCTTCTATTTTAATATTTTTGAGGTTTTGTTTTATTTAAACCAGGTGGAGGGTGGGATTTAAATATGGATGGCCCTGTATGGATCTCCAGGTGAAATAGTCCTTACATCAGAGTCTTTACTTACATTAGGCAATGGAACAAGCCTGAAAACTGAATCCCATTTGCCTCACTCCGGCTGGACTAGGAACCGTCTTGGAGCAATACCACACAAGCAATGAAAATAAAGATCCTGGGGGTAGCCAGAGGCGAGGGGATCATTGGCACAGCAGGTGCAATGGCATCGTGGCCCAGGGTTGGGCGAGGACAAGGGCGTCCCAGACGTGACTGTATTTTGCTGCTTGGACCGGTCCACGCTGGGCCCGTCTCTCTTGCTTATACTAAGGTTCAACACACTCTTCCTATGCTATCAACAAGCTAGTGCAGTGGTTGGGCTACTTACCTTCATCTTTCTTCCTCTGGTGTGACCTCCTCCTCAAAACCCATCACTGTACGGAGCTGGTCAAATCCCTCATGTTGACCTGCTCAGAGTATTGTAATATTGTATACACTGGGCTGGGAAGGAAGCTAATGGGCCAGTGACAAAGGCTGCATCGCTTGTCCACCATGTTCCTGAACCTCCGAAAGTGGGGCCACTGACGGCCTGCCTGACAGTGTTCCATTGTCCTGTGGAGGATGCAAGAATCAAGGCCGAGGTGCTGTGCAGAATAGGTGAGGCCTACTGCAGGAGAGACTCGGGATTCCTGCAGAAACTGCCTTCACGCCGTGCACTCCATGCAACCATGAGCTCTCCAACCGCATACCTGGTCACCCAACAAACACGGATCAGGCATTAGGCGTGGGTTTGGAAGTCCATGGTCTTCACCTATGGAATGAAGCCAATGTGTGCCCCAAGCAGAACCAAACAACCTGGGAGGTAAACTGCGCCTGCTCCTCTACAGCTAAAACAGACACACTCCATGCAGTGACAGACGTGTACCAGACTGAGGCCACCCTATCACCCACTGGAGTTTTATTTTTGCATCGCTCATATTGTCTGTAGCGCTAGGAAGTGACAAAAGGTTGCATGCAGTGTTCTGTATGAGTGTGGGGAATTCAAGGGGAACCCCCTTACATCTGTGGCAGACGTTGAGTCCCTTGCTCACTTTGCCACTGGATTCAAGCAAGCCTGGCTGAAGACGGCTGAAATGCCAGAAACCGGTCCTAGGAAGCTTGTTTCCGGTCCAGGGAAGATATGGCTTGGCAGTTCGGGCTGGACTGTTCCCATGGGGCACAGGGTCAGACTGATTTGCATATGGCCATGTCTGAACTGGGGTGGCAGAGTGGGCTAAAGAACGGTGATGGATCAGACCTAGATCTGTTGACTGGGTGTGAGTGTTTGATTGGTTCTGATGCTCCGTCCATCACCACCCCCTTTTGTACCGCTTTGTTCGCTATAAGTTGGCAGGGTATGCTCAGACGTTGAGTCCCTTGCTCACTTTGCCACTGGATTCAAGCAAGCCTGGCTGAAGACGGCTGAAATGCCAGAAACCGGACCTAGGAAGCTTGTTTCCGGTCTAGGGAAGATATGGCTTGGCAGTTCGGGCTGGACTGTTCCCATGGGGCACAGGGTCAGACTGATTTGCATATGGCCATGTCTGAACTGGGGTGGCAGAGTGGGCTAAAGAACGGTGATGGATCAGACCCAGATCTGTTGACTGGGTGTGAGTGTTTGATTGGTTCTGATGCTCCGTCCATCACCACCCCCTTTTGTACCCCTTACATCTGTGGCAGAACCAGTGACACCCTATCCACATGTAGTGGAGGGAACTGTACCACAATGCAGCATCAAAGAAAAATGGGTGGGTAAAGCGACCAAACATGTTATATCACCTGCCCATAGGGATTTGCATTTTTGTCTTTTATCTTTACCCAAACAACATAAAAATGTGCCCACCTGGTGGCCATAATTGTTTATATAATTTGACCTACTCAGTACTTTGACACCTGAGGTAGCCCGGTGTACCCTCAACAAAACTATAAATAACCATAGTAACAATAATAATTGAACCTTTGTCGCCACCACCATCGCCCCGCTTCCTTCTGTTTAGAAAAGATGTTTCACAATGTTGAGTATGCATTCTTACATGTAATTTAAGTATATTATCCTGCATACTTTGACAATTTGTGAGAAGGCAGGCATGGAAAGTCCCACTGTCACAGTCAGTGGCCAGCAGATAAAGGAGCAGAAACCATCTTGTGTGTATGTAGGGATCGTCGAGCAGAAAGGTTTCCTTTTTGAGAGGTGCATTGGTTCTGCTGAGGAATCATTTTAGAAAGACTAGTTGTCCTACAGTTTTCTGAGAGAGCCTGATAGTGATATGCACAATACATTCAATACTCACTCTACTGACAGTGATATGCACAATACATTCAATACTCACTCACTCTACTGATAGTGATATGCACAATACATGCAATACTCACTCACTCTATTGATAGTGATATGCACAATACATGCAATACTCACTCACTCTACTGATAGCGATATGCATAATACATAATACATGCAATACTCACTCACTCTACTAATAGCGATATGCACAATACATTCAATACTCACTCACTCTATTGATAGTGATATGCACAATACATGCAATACTCACTCACTCTACTGATAGCGATATGCATAATACATGCAATACTCACTCACTCTACTAATAGCGATATGCACAATACATACAATACTCACTCACTCTATTGATAGTGATATGCACAATACATGCAATACTCACTCACTCTACTGACAGCGATATGCACAATACATTCAATACTCACTCACTCTATTGATAGTGATATGCACAATACATGCAATACTCACTCACTCTACTGATAGCGATATGCATAATACATGCAATACTCACTCACTCTACTAATAGCGATATGCACAATACATACAATACTCTCTCACTCTACTGATTGCGATATGCACAATACATGCAATACTCACTCACTCTACTGACAGCGATATGCACAATACATGCAATACTCACTCACTCTACTGATAGCGATATGCACAATACATACAATATTCTCTCACTCTACTGATAGTGATATGCACAATACATGCAATACTCACTCACTCTACTGACAGTGATATGCACAATACATGCAATACTCACTCACTCTACTGATAGCGATATGCACAATACATACAATACTCTCTCACTCTACTGATAGTGATATGCACAATACATGCAATACTCACTCACTCTACTGACAGTGATGTGCACAATACATGCAATACTCACTCACTCTACTGAAAGCGATATGCACAATACATGCAATACTCACTGACTCTACTGACAGTGATATGTACAATACATTAAATACTCACTCACTCTACTGATAGTGATATGCACAATGCATGCAATACTCACTCACTCTACTGATAGTGATATGCACAATACATGCAATACTCACTCACTCTACTGATAGCGATATGCACAATACATACAATACTCTCTCACTCTACTGATAGCGATATGCACAATACATGCAATACTCACTCACTCTACTGACAGTGATATGCAAAATACATGCAATACTCACTCACTCTACTGATAGCGATATGCACAATACATGCAATACTCACTGACTCTACTGACAGTGATATGTACAATACATTAAATACTCTCTTACTCTACTGATAGCGATATGCACAATACATGCAATACTCACTCACTCTACTGATAGCGATTTGCACAGTACAGTAAATACTCACTCACTCTACTGATAGAGATATTCACAATACATACAAAACTCTCTCACTTTACTGATAGTGATATGCACAATACATGCAATACTCACTCACTCTACTGACAGTGATATGCACAATACATGCAATACTCACTCACTCTATTGATAGTGATATGCATAATACATGCACTACTCTCTCACTCTACTGATAGTGATATGCACAATACATACAATACTCACTCACTCTACTGATAATGATATGTACAATACATTAAATACTCACTCACTCTACTGATAGTGATATGCACAATACATGCAATACTCACTCGCTCTACTGATAGCGATATGCACAATACATACAATACTCAGTCACTCTACTGATAGTGATATGCACCATACATGCTATACTCGCTCACTCTAATGAAATTCAATCCACGAGTTCGTAAAAATGTAACATTTATTAAGCATTTGAATGTGCACAGCACATACACCACAGTATTAAATAGGTCCTGTATAAAACTACAGATTTGGCACATGTACTTCAGAATGTCCAGTACAGTCAACTTTTTCCTACTACTTGAGTACATCAGAACCCATATCGAATAACTATCTTTAATATCAATGCGATCACATGAGTAGCATGGTCAGGGGTTACAGCAGTTAGTGATACTTAACATTTTTTTCACACTTTTTATGATACTACAGTTTCCCCCATTATTTCATTAAGTTTTCTGAGCATTGGTTTTCACTTTAAAATTGGCATTTTTGCGCCCTTTTGAAGTTGCTGAGAGGTAAGAAAATATCCCCAGTTTCAGTGTCGTAAATAAACGGTGTTAAAGTTAACTTACAAAAGAACAGCTCTTCTATTTTTAGCGCCAACAAGCAGCCGTGAGGAAATGTCACCAGTGTACGCGTAAGAAGTACACCAGAGTGTACAGATAAGGAAAGCCATAGGAGCTAAGCACATGGCAATATGTGGGTACATTATAAGGCTTCCCTCCCACTCATAAAAACTTTGATTTACTCTGCCTATAATCTGCCCCCAACCCCCACTTTCTGATCTCATGGAAATTGGAAATCTGCATTACCGTTAGAAAGCCGATGAAAATAAACTATGAACCCCTGTGACTGCTAAGAGAGATAGTTTTGAAGGAATGTTAAAATAAACGGTGAATTTAGACCTCATATTATGATCTCCACGGACATTTAGATTCCTATCTTCAGTATAGCCTCATCGCCTACTGCCAAGGGCTATATCAGATGTTAAAGGCCCTCAAATCACAGCTCCGGTCTATCACGAGAGTGAGGGTGTTTAACAACTGGTGTAGCCCGAGGTAGAAGGGCTATAAAGCAAATAGAATATTCTAGCCACTAAGGCTAGAATGTTCTAAATAAAATAGGGAGAAAATGAAAGACAAACATTGGAATGTTGGAGCATTATACCCGTCATTATGAGCCCGGAGTGACTCTATTGTCTTCAATGGAGCTCTAAACATTCCAATGTTCTAATAATAATTATAACAAAGTCCTTACTGACGTGCATCTAGCAAATTAGGGAAAATGTCACCTTATGTGACTATAAGGTCATAACACTCTGGATGTTTTATAAACTTTTCCCAATTTTTCCAAATCTTTTGCAACGTTAAAGGGCGCATTTTCCAGTCTGCTTCAGAGGCAAGAGTTCAACTTCAGAAATATATGAAGAAAAATATAGGGTTACTTCAGGTCCCTATAGTACAGTCCAGCAGCTGTCTGCAAATATTTGCACCATGAATATAGCTTCTAAAAGTACATCACTGGGTAAAGATAGCTCGAACGTGACGAGGCTCAAATTGGAAGCCCTGGGCTGTGCACGCTTGGATTCAGATGCAGAAACACATATCTGGGATGCAAAAATTTGCGTCAAGGCTTACAGATATTTCTTGGAACTTGCTTCACGGATAAGTGAGGATTTTTTTATTTCATAAAGGTTATTGGACATGAGTTTGAAACTAGAACAGCATTAAACTGCAGACAGTATATGTTGTTTTCGTGGGGAACGCATCACAATTTATTTCAGTTTAAATATACATCTCATACTCTCACAATTTGGGTGAATGAGTGTTAATTCGGAATCAAGTTAAATAATCTATGAGGAACATTCCCATTTTGTTTATTCTCTGACTTCTAGCCCTGTGCAGCCTGTTACTGTATTTGCAATGTAATGGATGAAGGCAGCTAAGCATGGAGAGAGGGGATGGTTTGGCCAGGATCCCTTATTCAGCCAAGAAGGAAGCCTGAAAAATAAACTCCGGTTTCCTCGTTCTAGAAGCGACAACAAAACTACTGCATTGTTTCTCGTCTTCTGCATTTTGTCCACTTGCAAGAAATGAGAGATGTTGACCTAAATGGTTCTCAAAAAAACCTATGTACAAATTTCATGTTTTGTTCTGACCCTGATTTCGACCATGTTCCCTTTTTTTCTTGAGCTCCTGATGGATTTTAAAATGTTCCCAAACTTAATATAGAATATGAAGGAGTCAGGCGCGCCTGTCGGTTTTTGTGGTCAGCCTTGCGGTAAAAAAAACATTGTGGAGCACTTGGGTGAGGAATCGGGGCACCTCCTGCTTCCCTGATGGGAGACTGGATGGCTCTAACAAAGATTGACGGCAAGCGGGGTCAGAGGTCAGAAGCGACACATCTAAAAACAGATCGGTTGGGTGGCACTCTAAGATGGTGCTTGCGCATGAGGTAAGCCAACACCACTTCAATGAAGAGGACCGCTGTCGCATGGAGGTTCCATGGAGTGTAGACATTGTGGGTTCCGACAAGCCGCCATCAAAAGCTGTCAGGCCAGGGAGCGGGGTATGTTTCATGTGACATCTGAAATGTAAAGTTACCAAGTGACAAATACTTGCGCCAGTCCCTCATGCAGTAGATGTTGACTTGCATACTGTTGTATGTCCACGCCTTATTGGGAAAGAATGTTTGAGTTGTTCTCTCTCTACAACATCTAATACTGATTGGGATAAAAGCTTATTATGGTGTCCACAAATAATTTATGAACTTCTGCTATTGTCGATTCACAAACACTCCACGTGTGCAAAATTGTGTATTTTTTTATCTTGTAATAGCAGCACATCTGTGATAATCTAAGATTAAAAAAAAACACACACACAATATTCCACGGGGTATGCCATCGAAGAAAGTCCGTTTTGTTTTTTCAACGTAAAAAAATATCAAACCCATAAATACATTTTTGTGTTTTCCATCGTCTCTATATACAAATTGAAATAATTTATTTAAATATTTTACACCGGCTCGTGCCAAAAAAAAGTCTCCAGGAAAAAGTGCCCAGTGTTTCCAAGTCCCCTGCGAGCCCCCTCCTCTGAGGCCTGAAATTTCAGATCCGAGGGAGAAAGTGTGTCAGGGTCATGGTGGGAGACACTCTGTTCCCGCGCTTTGTTCTTCCGTTCTTGCTCAGGGCGACATACATCCCCGGGTACCTCCAAGACTCGTAGGCATTGTAGTTGTTCGGCAAGAGCGTCTCTTTGAACTTACATTCTTCATTGTAATGTTTCTAGAATACACAAGCAAAGGTTTATTTTAGCTTCATTGTGTCAAAAAAAACTAAACAGTTTATCTAACAGGGTGGCTAAAACGTGATAAAAACGCTGGTGCTCCACTGAAGTCGAAATTAAGCAATATTAATTCTGCAGTAGGCGTTACGATGTTTCACTATTACGCTATTACACAATTCTTTTTTTTTTTATCAAGCCCATATCCCAAGTGACCGAATCAACCTATACATGTCAGAATTGTCCCAGATTTCCACAGCATGTGCAACAGCGCATTGAGATAAACTGCCGTAATCCTCAAGTAAGTGTTGTGCAAAGCACTGTTTCCGGGTATTCTCCTATTTTATTTTCTATCTGCTCCTTCCATCACATGCCCTCCCTTCCCTCTTCTGCTGTGCCTCAGCGCTTAGAAGCTGCATAGGTATGGCTTCAGAGGCACTACAGAAGTTACTCGCAGGGCATCATTTCACAGTTTCTCTCCATCCTCTGCTTTCTCCTGTTTCCTCATCTTCCTGCTCACACTCTCCTACAATAACAACTTGAAGAGGCTTAAAGGTGGCACATGTATGAAACATGCAGCTGACAGGGCCCGTGAAAGGAAGTCACAGACCAGTCTGGAGCCAGGAAGTGAAACAAGTGCATGACTTGAATGTGCGTGCCTACTGTATCAGCCAAAGTATAAGCCAGTATGAGGTTACTGTGAGGTCATAGGTCAAAATATGGTGATCAGTCAAATTCCATCTGCACACGGTTGATGCAGCAGTTCATGGGATGCCATGGGATGGTAGCCTAAGCACAGTGTAGTAAGAATCAATAGTCACTAAGGCATAAGAAGATGCCGACACCCCCACATCTAGGTATGAGTATAGTCTGGTATGGCCTGTCATTGTATAGTATGGTATGGTGTGGGTTGGCCTGTAATTATATAATATGGTATGGTATGACCCATCATTGTTTAGTATGAATGATGGTATGGCTTGTTATTGTGTAACATGGTAAGTATGGGCTGTGATTGTATAGAATGATACATAATGTTTTTGCCTGTGATTTTTTACTATGGTATGTTATGGCTAATCATTGTATCCTATAGTTTAGTATGGTACATGCTGTCATTTTATAGTATGGTATGGCTTGTCATTGTTTAGAATGGAAAGGTATGGTATGAAATGTCATTGTCTAGTATGGTATGGTATGGACTGTCATTGTCTAGTATGTTATGGCATGGACTGTCATTGTCTAGTATGGTATGGTATGGACTGTCATTGTCTAGTATGGTATGGTATGGTATGGACTGTCATTGTCTAGTATGGTATGGTATGGACTGTCATTGTCTAGTATGGTATGGTATGGTATGGACTGTCATTGTCTAGTATGGTATGGCATGAACTGTCATTGTCTAGTATGGTATGGTATGGTATGGCATGGACTGTCATTGTCTAGTATGGTATGGTATGGACTGTCATTGTCTAGTATGGTATGGTATGGACTGTCATTGTCTAGTATGGTATGGCATGGACTGTCATTGTCTAGTATGGTATGGTATGGTATGGTATGGCATGGACTGTCATTGTCTAGTATGGTATGGCATGAACTGTCATCGTCTAGTATGGTATGGACTGTCATTGTCTAGTATGGTATGGTAAGGTATGAACTGTCATCGTCTAGTATGGTATGGCATGGACTGTCATTGTCTAGTATGGTATGGTATGGTATGGCATGGACTGTCATTGTCTAGTATGGTATGGTATGGCATGGACTGTCATTGTCTAGTATGGTATGGTATGGCCTGTCATTGTACAGTACAGTATGAGCTTTAATTGTAAGGTATGGCCAGCAGCGTCTCCTCCGTTAACGAGGAGGAGCATCGCCCCACTGCTCCCTGAGGAGTGCAAAAAACAATAACACAGTGTTATTATATATTTTTGTCAGTGCTGAGTCTGAGCCAGCCAGGACGGGGCAGGGCTGGGCTGTCATTACGATGGGAAGAGGAGGAGTGATGGGTACCATAAGGGCCCATGTCGTTTTGGCCGCCCATCTTAGCATTTCTCCACCACCAGTGTTGCACAATCAGGTGGAGAACAGTCCTAGGCTCCCAGGCACTGTCCAGTAGCAAATCAGGTCGCTCAGATCAATCACGATGATCCTGTAATGCTGGTAATTTTATCACAAGGATGACAGGTGGTTCGTGATTGGCTTCGGGGTGTCTGGGAGCCTGGGAGCTGCCGGGAGTTGACAGGAACAGAAGAGGACAGAGGAGAGTCGGCGGTCGGCAGGCAAGTCATCCCATCCTTCTTTTCCCGTTTACCCCCCTCTCTGTCCCACCTTTTCTGTTCTGCAGCAGCTGCCACTGTGTATGGTATGGAAAAACTGCTCTCTGTGGCTAATGTGTTGGAGCCGGTGAGAGGCACAACACAGAAATAACATGCAGTTGCACAAACTGCTGTAATACAGAGGTAAAACTGTATGTTGAAACGGAAGAACATGCCTTTAAACATTAACTAAGTCTCTGGCTACAGGGTAGCCCTGAAGGATATAAAAGCAACATTGAAGTAAAGTTGCACTTAGAAAACTAAGTGTATTTGCACATTAAAAAACAAAAGGAAATTCTTTTTAAACATTAAATAAGCCAGTCGAAAATGAACTAAGTGAATTTCAACAGTTCATTGAACCAGTTTCACCCTGGAGCCTTTGAACATTAAACCTGGGTACAGTGTTATCACAGAGAAGAGGAACAGCCTAGAAAAACATGCAGTTGCATGGACTGCTTTAATAAAAACCTAAAATTGCATATTGGAAAAAAAAGGAAATGCTTTTACACATAAAATAAGTCCATGGCTACAGTGTCGCCCTGAATGATATAAAACCAACGTCGTAGTAAAGATTGCTTTTGAAAACAGTGTCAAAGTTCCTCAATCTGAACATGAGCAGCAGAAGGACACTAATGAAGAAATTAATCAGTACTTTGTCCATGCTCCATCGGAGAGAGAAAGTTACACTGACCAATGAGCAGCAAGGAAATGAGTGATGATGGCACTAACCATTGGTACATAATAGGCAGACTTTAACGCCTTTTATGGTTAAGTTAATAAAAAATCTTGCAAGCGACAGTACATGTGCTGTCTCATGCAAGAGCTAAAAAATGTGCAATATAAACACCTGGGGCCCTGTTACACATAGGGCGCTGTTTCCCTGTTTGTGCCACAGCGCACTTTAACTTAAAACAGTTGTGCCAGGCACAGACATGGAAAGTGCTCCATATTACATTTAATGCGCTGTCCCCAAGTCAGCCGCCAAGTCATGCTGCCCTGGGGGCAGTGCATTCAAGTGAAAATCATAGCGGCTTTGAAGCAGCCGCTCTGTGTTTCACTGTGCGGGCGGCAACCTAACTGCATTTTAAGACGGGAGAGAGATCCTCTTTCAGGCAGGTGTAGTGAGTGACTGCACCTGTCTGGAGGGGGATATCTGGGGACGGGGAGGATCTACAGGCCCTCATTCCCTCCTCACAGGGCTTACATCAGGGGGCGCTCTGAAAGTGCGCCTCCTGACAGCTTCTTAGTCTCTGCGTCTATAATGCGGTGTGGGTGCAGAGGCAAAGAGATTCCCTCATTTGCATTGGAGCACACCCCATGCAAATGAGGGAACACCCTCTGGTGATATGCGCCTGTGCTATCTGTATTACAGAAATGGCCACACAAGTGTCTGCTGCCCTTTCTGTAATACTCAAGTGCCCCCGGGTCACGCAAAGAGGGCACCCATGCCTGTTGCAACACCGGGGCTTGCGCCCCTGTGGTTCCTTTCCATAATACGGCCTCTAGGGTCTTTAAAATCCACTTCCTCTTCTTGGGTTTTCTTACATTGTTTGTATGTATGTGTATAGCAAAGCCGGCCATTCTAGCACCAGGGAAGCCTCCCTTGGAAAAGGGGGAGAGGGGCTGGAAAGACACTTGAGGCATATGACTGTGTCTCATAAATCAATGGATGATTGCGGCTGCCTCATTATTAACGCATCCCTCCCCTTTTTTTTTAAACGACCTCACCATCACTGCCTTAATGAGTATGTAAAGGATCATCCACTTAGAGAAAACAACAAATAAAACTGGCCCCACATTACTGATGAAATAATGCAACAACACCCAGTCCCTGCTACAATGGGAAAGCCATTATTGTCATTTAATACATGCATTTTAGCAAAGAAGCTGATCACCTCACAAAGCACAGTGTCCCATCAAATACTTCATGATGCACACTCAGTGGTATTGCAAGGCACAATAACTAAACAATGGCGTCCACCAATGCAGCTTAAATGGACGCGCTCCAGCTGCATGCTCAGATGTCTTCCAAGGCGTGGGCATGTATGAACATATGTGCATATGAGCTAAAGCTGAGGGCAGCACCACTACCTGGTCTGAAATCGAAATGCAAAATCGTCCGAAGACACACTTATCCCTAGACTCCACCGAGTCAAGAGACCTGCATGGGACAGGAGGAGGTGAGGACAGGCTGGCACAAGCACGTGGTTTCAATGTAGTCTAAACAATGTCTTTCTTCAAGTTGCATCACAGCGAACCTAGAAACACCCCCTCAGGTGCTGCTTATGGTATACCCTAATGCCATTGTAAACTATTAGGAACGCCTTTTTCAGGTAACGGCAGCAAACCGATGTCTTTACTGGCAAACAGAAGAAGCACAGACACAGCCATGGCATGGAAGTAAGGAGGTGTAGAGGTCAATAAGTAAAGAGTACTCTTGAGACGTGGGGGTGGGGGGAGGGGCTGTAGCTGTGCCACCTGCACTGCTCAGAATGTTTGCTATAGAATGAGTGGTCAGTATCAAAACTTCTCCGAAAGATTTCTGTATATCAACACATCTATTTACTATCTGGAGACCCTCTCTGTGGCACGATGCGTTTATTATTGAACAGTTAGTTTTTTATTGATTTTATTGCTTTTGTATGTGTTCAGGGGCCTTCAAAATTATTGATTATTTACAATCCATGCGCACACAGCTCATTATTCGGGTTTCGTTTCACCTTCCTTGCACAGCATTCCTTCCTAGTACTTCACTTTATGAAGCTCAACTTCATCTTTCCACCTTTTCTTTGTTTGAAATCATATCCTGTCGAAGACTGCGGTATTCTGAATGGGGCAGGACAGACATACCCCGGGCAGACTCTAATATTCGGCGTGGGACAGTACCAGCACTGCCCTGATAGACAGACTTACTCTTCATGAGACAGCTTCAGCACTTCACAGTCTTCTATATTCTGAATGGGACAGTGCCAGCACTTCTCAGACAGCCTTCTGTACTCTGAATGGGACAGTGGTAGCACGTCTCAGACAGTCTTTTGTACTATGAATGGGACAGTGGCAGCACTTCTCAGACAGCCTTCTGTACTCTGAATGGGACAGTGCCAGCACTTCTCAGACAGCCTTCTGTACTCTGAATGGGACAGTGCCAGCACTTCTCAGACAGCCTTCTGTACTTTGAATGGGACAGTGGTAGCACGTCTCAGACAGTCTTTTGTACTATGAATGGGACAGTGGCAGCACTTCTCAGACAGCCTTCTGTACTCTGAATGGGACAGTGGTAGCACTTTTCAGACAGCCTTCTGTACTTTGAATGGGACAGTGGTAGCACTTCTCAGACAGCCTTCTGTACTCTGAATGGGACAGTGGTAGCATGTCTCAGACAGCCTTCTGTACTCTGAATGGGACAGTGGTAGCACTTCACCATAAGTTGGCAGGGTATGCTCAGACGTGAGTCCCTTGCTCACTTTGCCACTGGATTCAAGCAAGCCTGGCTGAAGACGGCTGAAATGCCAGAAACCGGTCCTAGGAAGCTTGTTTCCGGTCCAGGGAAGACATGGCTTGGCAGTTCGGGCTGGACTGTTCCCATGAGGCACAGGGTCAGACTGATTTGCATATGGCCATGTCTGAACTGGGGTGGCAGAGTGGGCTAAAGAACGGTGATGGATTAAACCCAGATCAGTTGACTGGGGGTGAGTGCTTGCAATGTTCAACACTCCGTCCATCATTTCCTTTGGTTTTTGCTTTGTTCACCATAAGTTGGCAGGGTATGCTCAGACGTGAGTCCCTTGCTCACTTTGCCACTGGATTCAAGCAAGCCTGGCTGAAGACGGCTGAAATGCCAGAAACCGGTCCTAGGAAGCTTGTTTCCGGTCCAGGGAAGACATGGCTTGGCAGTTCGGGCTGGACTGTTCCCATGAGGCACAGGGTCAGACTGATTTGCATATGGCCATGTCTGAACTGGGGTGGCAGAGTGGGCTAAAGAACGGTGATGGATTAAACCCAGATCAGTTGACTGGGGGTGAGTGCTTGCAATGTTCAACACTCCGTCCATCATTTCCTTTGGTTTTTGCTTTGTTCACCATAAGTTGGCAGGGTATGCTCAGACGTGAGTCCCTTGCTCACTTTGCCACTGGATTCAAGCAAGCCTGGCTGAAGACGGCTGAAATGCCAGAAACCGGTCCTAGGAAGCTTGTTTCCGGTCCAGGGAAGACATGGCTTGGCAGTTCGGGCTGGACTGTTCCCATGAGGCACAGGGTCAGACTGATTTGCATATGGCCATGTCTGAACTGGGGTGGCAGAGTGGGCTAAAGAACGGTGATGGATTAAACCCAGATCAGTTGACTGGGGGTGAGTGCTTGCAATGTTCAACACTCCGTCCATCATTTCCTTTGGTTTTTGCTTTGTTCACCATAAGTTGGCAGGGTATGCTCAGACGTGAGTCCCTTGCTCACTTTGCCACTGGATTCAAGCAAGCCTGGCTGAAGACGGCTGAAATGCCAGAAACCGGTCCTAGGAAGCTTGTTTCCGGTCCTGGGAAGACATGGCTTGGCAGTTCGGGCTGGACTGTTCCCATGAGGCACAGGGTCAGACTGATTTGCATATGGCCATGTCTGAACTGGGGTGGCAGAGTGGGCTAAAGAACGGTGATGGATTAAACCCAGATCAGTTGACTGGGGGTGAGTGCTTGCAATGTTCAACACTCCGTCCATCATTTCCTTTGGTTTTTGCTTTGTTCACCATAAGTTGGCAGGGTATGCTCAGACGTGAGTCCCTTGCTCACTTTGCCACTGGATTCAAGCAAGCCTGGCTGAAGACGGCTGAAATGCCAGAAACCGGTCCTAGGAAGCTTGTTTCCGGTCCAGGGAAGACATGGCTTGGCAGTTCGGGCTGGACTGTTCCCATGAGGCACAGGGTCAGACTGATTTGCATATGGCCATGTCTGAACTGGGGTGGCAGAGTGGGCTAAAGAACGGTGATGGATTAAACCCAGATCAGTTGACTGGGGGTGAGTGCTTGCAATGTTCAACACTCCGTCCATCATTTCCTTTGGTTTTTGCTTTGTTCACCATAAGTTGGCAGGGTATGCTCAGACGTGAGTCCCTTGCTCACTTTGCCACTGGATTCAAGCAAGCCTGGCTGAAGACGGCTGAAATGCCAGAAACCGGTCCTAGGAAGCTTGTTTCCGGTCCAGGGAAGACATGGCTTGGCAGTTCGGGCTGGACTGTTCCCATGAGGCACAGGGTCAGACTGATTTGCATATGGCCATGTCTGAACTGGGGTGGCAGAGTGGGCTAAAGAACGGTGATGGATTAAACCCAGATCAGTTGACTGGGGGTGAGTGCTTGCAATGTTCAACACTCCGTCCATCATTTCCTTTGGTTTTTGCTTTGTTCACCATAAGTTGGCAGGGTATGCTCAGACGTGAGTCCCTTGCTCACTTTGCCACTGGATTCAAGCAAGCCTGGCTGAAGACGGCTGAAATGCCAGAAACCGGTCCTAGGAAGCTTGTTTCCGGTCCAGGGAAGACATGGCTTGGCAGTTCGGGCTGGACTGTTCCCATGAGGCACAGGGTCAGACTGATTTGCATATGGCCATGTCTGAACTGGGGTGGCAGAGTGGGCTAAAGAACGGTGATGGATTAAACCCAGATCAGTTGACTGGGGGTGAGTGCTTGCAATGTTCAACACTCCGTCCATCATTTCCTTTGGTTTTTGCTTTGTTCACCATAAGTTGGCAGGGTATGCTCAGACGTGAGTCCCTTGCTCACTTTGCCACTGGATTCAAGCAAGCCTGGCTGAAGACGGCTGAAATGCCAGAAACCGGTCCTAGGAAGCTTGTTTCCGGTCCAGGGAAGACATGGCTTGGCAGTTCGGGCTGGACTGTTCCCATGAGGCACAGGGTCAGACTGATTTGCATATGGCCATGTCTGAACTGGGGTGGCAGAGTGGGCTAAAGAACGGTGATGGATTAAACCCAGATCAGTTGACTGGGGGTGAGTGCTTGCAATGTTCAACACTCCGTCCATCATTTCCTTTGGTTTTTGCTTTGTTCACCATAAGTTGGCAGGGTATGCTCAGACGTGAGTCCCTTGCTCACTTTGCCACTGGATTCAAGCAAGCCTGGCTGAAGACGGCTGAAATGCCAGAAACCGGTCCTAGGAAGCTTGTTTCCGGTCCAGGGAAGACATGGCTTGGCAGTTCGGGCTGGACTGTTCCCATGAGGCACAGGGTCAGACTGATTTGCATATGGCCATGTCTGAACTGGGGTGGCAGAGTGGGCTAAAGAACGGTGATGGATTAAACCCAGATCAGTTGACTGGGGGTGAGTGCTTGCAATGTTCAACACTCCGTCCATCATTTCCTTTGGTTTTTGCTTTGTTCACCATAAGTTGGCAGGGTATGCTCAGACGTGAGTCCCTTGCTCACTTTGCCACTGGATTCAAGCAAGCCTGGCTGAAGACGGCTGAAATGCCAGAAACCGGTCCTAGGAAGCTTGTTTCCGGTCCAGGGAAGACATGGCTTGGCAGTTCGGGCTGGACTGTTCCCATGAGGCACAGGGTCAGACTGATTTGCATATGGCCATGTCTGAACTGGGGTGGCAGAGTGGGCTAAAGAACGGTGATGGATTAAACCCAGATCAGTTGACTGGGGGTGAGTGCTTGCAATGTTCAACACTCCGTCCATCATTTCCTTTGGTTTTAGCACTTCTCAGACAGCCTTCTGTACTTTGAATGGGACAGTGGTAGCACTTCTCAGACAGCCTTCTGTACTCTGAATGGGACAGTGGTAGCACTTCTCAGAAGGATGGTTATACTTCAAAGAGAACAGTACCAGCACTTCTCAGAGACTGATATACTTCGAGAGTGACAGTGTCAGAATTTCTCAAACATGTTCTTATATTTTACATGGAGCAGCAGCAGCACTTCTCAGAGAGGCTGGTCTACTTTCAATGCGACACAACTGGCACTTCTCATACATATTGCTATACACTTAATGGGCCATTACAAGCACTTCTCAGACAGACAACACTTCTGAATGGGTAAGTGCCACCACATCTCAGACATACCACCATACTCTGAATGGTACAGTACCAGCACTTCTAAGACAGACTACTAACTTCTGAATGGGACTGTACCAGCACTTTTCAGATATACATTTGTACTCTGAATGGGACGGTACCAGCACTTTTCAGATATACGTTTGTACTCTGAACGGGACATTACCAGCAATTCTCAATAGACTACTATACTCTAATTTGGACAGCACCAGCACTTCTCTCACAGACTGCTAGACTCTGACAGGGACAGTCTAAACACTTATCAGAAACACTTTTGGACGTCGAAGGGGACAGAACTAGCACTTCTCTAAAAGTTTGCTGTACTTTGTTGCCACTCCTGGGAATTCATTTAAAGATCTACTGTTTTCTTGGACTCATAGCGTACATTTCCTTCCATTGAAATAACCTGGTAAACACCGCTGATAACAACAACTAACGAAAAGCCTAGACTAGAAATATGCAATGTTGACCAGACCGGCTAGGTGGCAACCTTAGCTATAGGCCGTGCCACTAGAATTATGCGATTGTGCAGCTGCTGCGATTTTTGCATGATTATAGATTTACCTCATTTGCCACATAATCCATCATCTACCCTATAATCTACAGATTTTCACCCCAAAAATTGTTTCTAGTTCAAACGGTTCAAAAGTTACTAAAAATGCAGAAAAACATGTTGCAGTGCAGTAAAAAAAAGGCCCTTTCAAAGCTTTCAAAGATTAACTAGTTACTTATTGCTATATTTGGATGTTAGACTGGTACTAATGAGGTGCAACCAATGCCCAGACAATGTTAACAAGTTTGAAAATCACGAAATAATGAAGTAATACTATAACAAAAGGTGGTGTACCATGCCACATAAAATGCCTTTTCTTGCTGCATAGTTTACTCAACCCTGCCGCACTATTTGGCCTCCCCCTGCTGCATAATTCCAGTGTCCCTGTCTATAGGTAAGTAGCAGGAAGGTAAATAGGCATACTTGAGGGGCCCAGGGGCCTTCACCTGTCACCCACGCCTCTCCACTCCGCTGAGGTCCGAGTCCATTTTCAGTACACAAAGGTGGCATGAGTGTGCTGGCCATGGCTAACACTTGTAATGGTTGCCAAAAGACTGAGTGGGATCTGGCAATGTTCTGAAACCAATCTGAAAGTAGAAAGACAGGACCACATGGTGCTTGAGACCAGGAATCCGAAATGCAGAACTTCTGTTTTTTACGGTCTGGAAACTGAAGAGCCGTCTTCCATTGAGATCTACGGACACTGGATTTCAGTAGGACGCTTGTATGGTGGGCATTTCCTGGTTTTGTGTCTCAGACACAATCCCTTTTGTCAAGTTATAGCAAGGAACAAGTAGGCAGAATGAGCTTATGAAGCTGGGACAGTGTCGTCCGTTCCAGTGCAAACTCCATGTTTGATCAAACTCAACAATTCGTCAGTATTCAGGTTCCACTCATTCCCCTGCCTTAACCTCTCGAAGGAGTGTGCACTCTCACCCAGCATCTGCATGGGAACACTGTAAGGAAATGCAGACGGTTAAGGATCAAGAAAACCCGGCAGGGCAGTCTGGACTCCAGTGCAACCTTGGAGACGGCCAGGCACCTGGATGGCGGCAGTGCCTCCGGAACAGATCTGACTTCTGTTGGTCGAGTTTTAATATGTCCCTCAGAAGGGTAAAGAAGGTCAGCAGGTAGCATAACCCCGCCCCCCCCCAAAAAAACACACTGAACCTATAAAACGATATAATGCTCTGCTGCACTTGGTTGAGGTGAGGCCACCCCGAGAAATCAACAACTCAGAGCAGTGATTAATTTTTAAAAAACATAAGTGCCAGGGCTCTCGTCGGGAGGCAGCGTGCACCAGCCCTCATTTCTCTTGTTTGCGCCGCCTAAAACAGAACCGACTACTAACCATGGAATTGGGGAGAGAATGTGGCATAATGGCCAGAGTGGACAACTTTGGTGCTGGGGAAATAGGTTCGAGTCGTGGTGCAGGCTCAACATCCTGTGATTCTGGACAAATCACTTAATCTCCCTGTGCCTACCAAAAATGAATGTGCCTAAACTGGTGTGAGAAGTTGGCCTGGTATATGATGCTCACTAGTTAAAGTGATCACCTTGTACCATGCCAAGCAACCCTTATGGTGTGGTTGTAAGTCAACCTTTTCGGACTAGCTGCCCTAGTGGTAGCGTAGGCTAAGCAGTCTTTGAGGCTAAACTCGTGAAGCGTGTTAAGCCAGCTGTTTTACCAAATGTAACCCCCTTTTATACCAATGAAAGGACACCACACAGATATATATTCAAAATATATATGTATTTATTTCTCAAAGTAACCCCTAGTCTCTTTATGAGCACAGGAGCACAAATCGTCAAACAAGATTACAGTAGAATACACAGAAGTTGCACTTTATATGGATAGGCCCTGGTGGCCGCTCAAACCATATACTAAAATAGTGGTATAAGTACCACGAACAGAAAAGGGAAAAGGCCTAGGGCCTCTAGAATCGCTGGGCCTACAAGGAGCTAACTTCAGTTAGTGACCAGGAGGTCCACGGGTGGCGTGTGCAGAGCAAATAGTCACACGCGTGCTCCCATAGGTTTCAATGGGTGCGTAAAAAGTACAAAGTTACTGCAAAGAGGATCTTCCGGATGGACTAGGAACTCAAGATTTGGAACACAGGCACTAGAGATGTATTACTACACTTGGGCACAGGTGTGCCAGCTTTACCTCACCCACAGGAAGCGGGTGCATAGGCCTCGAAGTGCATCGGGTTTCTTCTATCTGTTCCGTGGAGCCTGAAGACAAAGATGCTGCAGGCGGTCGGTCCGGGAGAGATGCAGTGGATCCAAGAGTGGATCGGGGATGCTGAAGACCTGTAAGCAGAGGGGACAGTGTTCACAGTCACTAGCCAGTGACCAGCGTGGCACCAGGTGGGTACCAGGCAATGTCGGGTGCAAACAGGAAGAGAGGTATAGCTTGTCTCTGCAGCCACGTGGTCCCTGGAGGTCGACGACGTCCAGGAGTCGGTTTACGAGCTGTCCCACGCAGGCTCTCGCTGTCGGCGGTGTCGGCAACTTGATCAAAGCAAACAAGCCTTGGCAAAAGCAATTGTTGTAGGAGATGAAATAAGCTGATGGTTCTGACCAGCAAGGTCAGAAGGACTGCTCCTTTGGAGGGGAGCAAGGGCCAGTCTGGAGCAACCAGACCAGCGGTGTATTTTGTAGAGTTCGTCGCCAAGATGGCTACTAGCCAGCGGGCCAGCAACCGGTTAGGCGCGTCGAGTGGCAAAATGCAGAAGGGCCCCACGCAGATCGTAGAGATGCTGGAGGGCTCACCTTTGGTGCAGATGCTACTCGGGTGTTGGGCTTCTCAGATCCCAAAGCACAACTTGGAGGGAGCCTCGGTTGTTGCGCTTGTCAGCTTGTCGTGGTCGTTTCAAGATGGCTGGCTCCACGTGTCTCGGTGCCTCCACTGGTCTCCTCTTTTCAGGGACTGTGGATCGGGCGGTGAGAGGTCTGGAGGTCCAGGTCTTGTCAGTCTCTGGGCTCGGGCTCCGGCGGGAGGCGGCGGCAAAGCAGACGTTGATTCGCTGGATGGTGCTTGCGTTAGCAAGGTGGTCACTCCCTGACCACAGGGGAGATTGGCTTCAGTCCTCTGTGCAGCAGAGCGTCGAAGTTCCCGTCTTCTTCTTAGTGTTAAGTTGATTCCAGGATGTCTGAAGTCTTAGGACACAGCTCCTACCTTTAAGCGGATTCTAGGGGCCGGACTACCTGCTAGGTCCCTCCCTATGGGTGGGACCAGGAAGGGGGGTGGTTACACCCCCAATCCTTTGTCCAGCTCGCCCCAGGCCCGGGACTGGTGTGCCCCAGGACCGGTTTGAACTGGCATATGCACCGAGGCTCCTTGTGAGCCACAGGCATGTCTGGTTTCTTTCAAGCCCTACCTGACCAATACACAAAATCCTGTCTGGGGTGGTGCACGCACCTCCCCTGGCAGGAAACCCTTTGTCCACACCTCCCAAGCTGGAAGGACTCCCAGCAGCAGGAGGGCAGACTTGTGTCTGTGGTGGCAGCATCCATTTTGTGGAGCTGAGGCTATGTCTGATTTTACCCGGGTTTCAGGTACTGTACATGTCGTGTCCCTCTAGAAGGGTGGAATGCTAACCCCGTCGCCAGAATTGGCGAGGGGTTAGTATTCCAATTCGTATGACACCTTACTCGACATGTTTTGATAAAGCCAAACCAAAGATAGCATTTAACCGCGAGGTTCATAATGCACTTAAGAGTATATGGTATCACGATATCTGGAAACAGTAGAAGGAAGTTGTTCCGACCACTGCAGACAGGCTCAGCTCATGCCAGAGCACCATCTCACATGGAACCAAGCACTCTGCCTTCAGGATTGTTAAGGCCTGCCATAGGAGTGACTTATAGGTTACCAGGTGTCCCATTTAAGGTTAGGTATAGGTATACTACACCTAAGTAAGAGGTGATTACACCAACTTACCCCAGCTGAGTGATCAGCCAGTGGTGTCAAATTGTTAGGCCAAGCCTGGGGTGGCATAATACATGCTTCAGCCCTTGGCAGGCCTTGGGTACACCAATGCCCTGGGTACCTAGTGTACACTGGTACAGGGGCTGACAGGGTGATCCACTTCCAATTGGTTATGCACCTAGGGTGCATAGTTTTAATTTAGTAGAGAGAACAGCAGGCTGGGGGTCTGATTGGCAGGCCCTCAGCCTCAATATGTCAAAAACCAGTGAAGCAAAAAGCAAAAATTTGGGGTGACCATAGGATAGCAGACCCTACTCTCCTACACAACCCCCCCCCCAAACGCTGGGACATTAAACTAGCCTTGACCAGTCTCGTCTTCATGTCCTAAGTGGAAGTACCTGGAGAGACCATCTGCATTCCCATGGTCCGTACCTGGCCGGTGCTCCACTGTAAAGTCCATCCCCTGTAGGGAAATGGACCACCTAAGCTGTTTGGGGTTTTCACCCTTCATCTGATTTAGCCACAAGAGGGGCTTATGGTCGGTCTGAAACTTGAAGTGAGTGCCAAACAAGTATGGCCTCAGCTTCTTCAGGGCCCACACCACAGCAAAGGCCTCCCTCTCAATAGCTGACCAATTCTTCTCTCTGGGGGTCAACCTTCTGCTAATAAAAGCAATGGGTTGGTCTTGACCATCTACATTAAGTTGTGACAGCACAGCTCCCACACCCAACTCAGAAGCATCTGTTTGGACAATAAACTCTTTGGAGTAGTCAGGACTTTTCAGGATAGGTGCAGAGCACATGGCCTCCTTCAGGTCATCAAATGCCTTTTGACAGCTTACTGTCCACTGAACCTTTTTGGGCATCTTCTTGGATGTCAGATCATTAAGAGGAGTCACAATGGACCCATAGTTCTTAACAAACTTTCTGTAGTACCCAGTCAAGCCCAAGAAAGCTCGAACTTGAGTCTAGGTGGTTGGAGGGGACCAGTCCTTGATGGATTGTATCTTACTCTCCAGTGGTTGAACTTGGCCTCCACCTACAAGGTGGCCCAAATATACAACCTTACTCTGCCCTATCTGGCACTTAGTAGCCTTGATAGTGAGGCCTGCCCTTTGCAGAGCCTCAAGAGCCTTCTTCAGGTGGATCAGGTGATCCTCCCAGGTGGAGCTAAAGACAGCAATGTCATCAAGATATGCTGCGCAAAAGTCATCCAACCCAGTAAGGACTTGGTTCACCAGCCTTTGGAAGGTGGCAGGTGCATTCTTCAGACCAAAGGGCATCACCACAAACTGGTAGTGCCCACCTGGGGTTGAGAATGCTGTTTTGGCCTTAGACTCCTCTGCTAATCTGATTTGCCAATAGCCAGCTGTTAAGTCAAATGTGCTCAAAAACTTTGCAGAAGCTAGTTTGTCTATGAGCTCATCTGCCCTTGGAATAGGGTGTGCATCTGTCCTGGTGACAGCATTGAGACCCCTGTAGTCCACACAGAACCTCATCTCTCTCTTGACATCTTTGGTGTGAGGTTTGGGGACCAGAACCACTGGGCTAGCCCAGGGGCTCTCTGAGGGTTCAATGACACCTAATTCCAGCATTTTATGTACCTCAGCCTTTATACAGTCCCTGACGTGGTCAGGTTGTCTGTAAAGCTTGTTCTTTACAGGCAGACTGTCACCAGTGTCCACCACATGGGTACACCAGTCAGTTTGACTAGGTATCAAGGAAAACATATGTGAAAATGATTGTAGAACCTGTCTACATTCAGTCTGTTGATGGGCAGTGAGGTTGCCTCCAAGGGTCACTCCTTCAACTGAGCCATCTTCAGGGTTCTGAGACAACAGGTCTGGGAGAGGGTCACTCTCTTCCTCCTGTCCCTCATCTGTAGCCATGAGCAAGCCCATGTCTGCCCTGTCAACATATGCTTTAAGCCTGTTAACATGGAGTACCCTGTGGGGACTCCTGGGAGTTCCTAGGTCGACCAAGTAGGTGACCTCTCCCTTCTTTTCCAGGATTGTATGGGGTCCAGACCATTTGTCTTGGAGTGCTGCCGGGGCCACTGGCTCCAACACCCATACCTTCTGTCCTGGCTGAAACTCAACCAAGACAGCCTTTTGGTCATGCCAAGCTTTCTGTAAGGCCTGGCTTGCCTCAAGGTTTTTGGATACCTTCTCCATATACTCAGCCATCCTGGAGCGGAGACCAAGTACATAGTCCACTATGTCTAGCTTAGGCTTTTTGAGAGGTAACTCCCATCCTTCCTTCACCAAACACAGTGGGCCTCTTACAGGGTGCCCAAACAACAATTCAAAGGGGCTGTAGCCAACTCCTTTTTGCGGGACCTCTCTGTAAGCAAACAGAAGGCAGGGTAGAAGGATGTCCCATCTTCGCCTGAGCTTTTCAGGTAATCCTTTGATCATACCCTTTAGGGTCTTGTTGAATCTCTCAACAAGCCCATTGCATTGTGGGTGATAAGGGGTGGTGAACTTGTAGTTGACACCACATTCCTTCCACATAGCTGTCAAGTATCCTGACATAAAGTTGGTACCTCTGTCAGATACTACCTCCTTAGGAAACCCCACTCTGGAGAATACTCCCAGCAGGGCCCTGGCCACAACAGGAGCTGTAGTGGTCCTAAGGGGAATTGCCTCTGGATACCTGGTGGCATGATCCACTACCACCAGCATAAATCTGTGCCCAGATGCAGTAGGAGGATCCATGGGACCCACTATATCTATTCCCACTCTTTCAAAGGGGACCCCCACCACAGGTAGTGGTATTAGGGGGGCCTTTGTTGTGCCACCTGATTTGCCACTGGCTTGGCAGGTCACACAGGAGCGACAAAACTCCTTTGTATCTTCATTCATATGAGGCCAGTGAAAGTGAGGGACAAGCCTGTCCCAAGTCTTGTTCTGGCCTAAGTGTCCTGCTAAAGGAATATCATGGGCCAAGGTAAGAAGGAAGCCCCTAAATTGCAGAGGTATAACCAACCTCCTGGTAGCACCAGGCTTGGGGTCTCTAGCCTCTGAATAAAGGAGTCCTTCATCCCAATACACTTTATGGGTACCTTGAGCATTCCCAGCAGCCTCAGCAGCAGCCAGCTGTCTGAGGGGTTCAAGAGAGGGACAGGATAACTGAGCCTGCCTCAAGTCAGCCCTTGAAGGTCCCCCTGTCCCCAGAAACTCAACCTGATCAGGTTCAAGCTCTTCAGGGACAGTTCCTTCAGGGTCCTCTAGATCAGCTTCCTGGGAAGGCTGATCATCACTCTGAGGCAGGGGGGAAGGCACAGCCTTGACCCTCCTGTTCTTCTTCTTGGTAGGTGCTTGGTCCATTGTTCCAGGATCCAAGACCTGAGGTTCAGTGAGGCACTTTTTGGCCTGTGACCTGGTCACAGCAAGGACATGTGTTGATATATCTAACATCTCTGCATGAGTCCTGTACTCCACTTCTGACCATAGAGAACTCTCTAGGTCATTGCCCAACAAACATTCTACTGGGAGGTCTGCACTAACCACAACCCTTTTGAGGCCAGTTACCCCTCCCCATGAGAAGTTAACAACTGCCACACTATGTGAAGTAGTGGCATTGCTGGCATTGGTCACCAGGTAGTTCTCACCTGGTATGTACTGTCCAGGGTCCACACAGCCTGGTGTCACCATAGTGACACTGGCACATGTGTCCCTGTAGGCTTGAGCCACTTTGTCATTAATTAAAGGAGTCTGTCTGTACTTGCCCAGGTTACTGGGGCTCACAGTCAGGGACAAATCAATGTCCCCATCACAGATCAAGACTGCCTGTGTCAGGGTTCTGTCTAAGTCAGAATCTCCTTCAGTTCCCATAGTGATTCCCACTACACCCTTTGTCTGGGGACCAACACTGCTAACAGTAGTACTGGGAGCAGGTGCCTTAGGGGCAACAGTGTTGGGGGCTCCACCCTTTTTGCAATCACTAGTCCAGTGAGTTGTATTTTTGCAATGATTGCACCAGGGTTTCTTTTGACCTTCTTTCTTCTTTTTGGACTGTTGTTGGGACCCACCCTCCTTAGCAGTAGTTTGGGGCCTTGTTGAAGACTTCTGGTCTTTAGATTTCTGATCTCCACCCTTTTGGTCTGTTTTCTTCTGATCACCCCCTTGGCCCTGGTTCTGGTTCTTTTGCTTAACCCTGGTTCTGACCCATTTGTCTGCCTTCTTTCCCAATTCTTGGGGAGAGGTCAGGTCAGAGTCAACCAAGTGTTGATGCAGTTGCTGGTTTTGACAGTTATTTAAAATCTGTTCTCTCATCATCAAATTATACAATCCTGTAAAATCAGATACCTTACTTCCCAGCAACCAACCCTCCAAAGCCTTAGTGGCACATTCAACATATTCAGACCAGTCCTGAGTCTGTGTCTTTTGGGTGTCTCTGAACATTAACCTGTACTGTTCAGTGGTTAAGCCTAACCCATCTACCAGAACACTCTTCAGGACTCTGTAATTTCTGACATCCTCTTCTCTAACAGTGAGGAGTCTGTCTCTGCCTCTTCCTTCAAAGGAGAGCCAGAGGATTGCTGCCCACTGGTCTTCAGGAACGAAAAGTTTCTTACCTGTCGGTGTAGTTTTGCAGCTTGAAGATCTTTCTGGATTCACTATGCTGTGCATTATTCCGCGATCTTGTGGTTGGGTCCGGATTCGTAGTCTTTTCTTTGTTTCCCTTTTTTTTTTTTTTTGTAGCCCAGGTGGGCGTCGACGTCCACCATTTGGTGCACCTCCCGTGACGTCGTCGTGCTTCCTGCGGAAGTCCCACCTTTGGGGCGCCATCTTCGGGTTCTTTTTTCCCTGTTTTTTTTTTGTTTTTTTTTTTAACCCTAGGCGATTGATTAATCCTTTTGTCCATATTTCTGTACGTTTCCACTTCTTTGATCCTATCCATTTCACCCCCTCTTCCTCCAGCCTCATCTTCTTGGCGGAGGTGGGTGGGTTCGCTAGTGAATCCAGAAAGATCTTCAAGCTGCATAACTACACCGACAGGTAAGAAACTTTTCGTTTTGCAGCGTGAATCTTTCTGGATTCACTATGCTGTGCATAGACTTTGTAGCGGTTTTCCTATTTTTGTGGTGGCTGGGTGGAAGATGATCGCTGGTCGTTGAAAATGTGTTGTAGCACCTTCTGTCCGACCTGTGCTTCCTTATTCATTTGAATGTCCACGCAGTAGTGCTTTGTGAACGTGTGCACAGATGCCCAAGTTGCTGCGAGACAAATGTCTTGGATGGGCGTGTTTGCCAGGAAGGCAACTGTGGCCCCCTTCTTCCTTGTGGAGTGAGCTTGGGGCCCCTCCGTTAGCTCCTGTCCAGCCTGTTTGTGACAGAATTGAATAGTGAGGGCAATCCACCTAGCGATGGTGCCCTTGGTCACTGGTCTACCCATGAAGCTAGTAGCAAAGGACACAAACAGCTGCTTCGACTTCCTGAGTTCCTTGGTTCTCTCAATGTAGTGCATCACCGCTCTTCTGGCATCGAGGGTGTGCAGGGCCTTTTCTGCGTTTGTAGTCGGGTTTTGGAAGAAACTCGGTATCTGGATACTCTGATTCATGTGGAACGCCGACACTACCTTGGGCATGAAGTGTGGGTCCGTCCTCAGGACTACCCTGTCTTTGTGAATTTGGATGTAGGGCTCCTGTAGCGTTAGTGCTTGAAGCTCGCTCACCCTGCGTAGTGAGGTTATGGCCACTAGAAAGGCAGTTTTCATCGTCAACATTTGTAGAGTGGCCTTGTGAATGGGTTCAAACGGCGCCTTCATGAGCTCCGTCAGAACCACGTTTAAATTCCATGCCGGCGGCGGCAACCTTTTCGGGGGTGCCATTCTTTTGGCTCCCTCCATGAATCTCTTCACCACCTGCGAGGTGAAGAAGCTTCCACCCTTCTCACCTCTGGTGTAGGCAACGATCGCTGCTAGGTGTACCCTTAGGGAGCTCGAGCAGAGGTTACTCTTTAGAAGGTGTGTGAGGTACCTCAGCACAGTTGAGTCTCTTGTCATTCTGTTTTGCAGGCCCTTTTTCCTGCACCACACCGTGAATCTCTTCCACTTTGCGCTGTAGCACTTTCTTGTAGTAGGTTTCCTTGCCTCCCGTAGCACTCGCATAGTGCTCTGAGGTAACCTTAGGTGTGCGAACTCTAGGTCTTCAGGAGCCATGCTGCTAGGTTGAGTGTCTCTGGCTCTGGGTGCAGGACCTCCCCGTTTTGCATTGAGAGCAGGTCTTTTCTCCTCTCGAACCTGTACGGATTGCCTTGCGCCATTTCTTGAATCTGTGAGAACCATGTCTGCCTCGCCCACTGTGGAGCCACCAGGATCAGAGTCATGTTGCTGGTTCTGCACTTGTCGAGCACTCTGTGCAACAGGGGTATCGGTGGAAAGGCGTAGGCAAATGTCCTCCACCAGCTTATCCATAGGGCATTTCCCTTGGATTGCTGATCTGGTTGCCTGGACGCGAAGCTTTGGCATTTTGCATTGTGGCGTGTTGCAAATAGGTCTATTGTGGGAGTCCCCCATCTCTGGAAGATTTTCTCCGTTTCCTGGCCATTGAGCTCCCACTCGTGCGATGCCGAGGTCTGTCTGCTCAGCCAGTCTGCCTCCACATTGTCCTTCCCTGGTAGGTGAATTGCCAGTAGATCTATCTTGAGAGGTATGGCCCATCTCCAAATCTCCTGAGCTAGGGATGAGAGGGGAAACGACTGTGTCCCCCCTTGTTTGTTGATGTAGAACATCGCCGTGGTGTTGTCTGTCTGTACCAACACCCTCTGGCCGAACAGGTGTCTCTGGAATGCCTTCAGGGCTAACAGTATCGTTTTCAACTCGAGGTAGTTGATGTGGCGGACCGCGTCTGCTGGAGCCCATAGACCCCTCACTCTGAGGTTGTCCATGTGCGCTCCCCATCCTTTCTGCGATGCGTCCGTTGTAATGGTCACTGTTGGGATTGGTGGTGTCAGGCTTCTCCCTGTTGTTATGTTGTCTCTGTTCCACCAAGTTATCTCCTCCTGCACTGCGTGCGTAACAACCACTAGATCCTCCCAACTTCCGTTTGCTTGTGACCATTGCTGTTGCAGCCATTCCTGGAATGGTCTCATGTGCAGGCGTACATTCGGCACCAGCTGGATACAGGACGCCATCATCCCCATCATCTTGCTCACCGCCCTCACTGTCAGAACTCGCCCCTTCTGGTAGAGCTGCGTCTCCTTCAGTAGAGCATCTGTCCTCCTGTCGCTGGGCACTACTGTACTGTTGAGGGAGTTGATCTTTGCCCCCAGGAAAATCTTTACCTGTTCCGGTTCCAGCGATGATTTTCCCCAGTGGATGGAAAATCCCAGACTTGTGAGGGTGTCTGTTACGCGTTTTGCGTGCCTCTCGCACTTCTCGCGTGAGTTTGCCTTGACCAGCCAGTCGTCCAAGTAGGGGTATACGTGTATTCCCTGCTTTCGTAGGTGTGCCGCTACCGCCGACAGGCATTTTGTAAAGACCCTTGGTGCTGATTAATCCGAAGGCCAGGGTTGTGAACTGGTAGTGTTCCTGTTCGATGTTGAATCTTAGAAGGCCCTTGTGCCTTCTGTTTATTGGGATGTGGAGGTAGGCATCCTTGAGGTCCACGGTGACCATGAAGTCCCCTTCTCTTATCTGTGGCAGTACCTCCTGCAGCGAAGTCATTTTGAACCTTTGCGTTCTGATGAACTTGTTTAGGTAACGGAGGTACAGTATGGGTCTGAGGTCTCCGTCTACCTTCGGAACCACGAAGTAGTTTGAGTAGACCCCTCTGTTGCGTTCCCTGAACGGCACTGTCTCTATGGCTCCCTTTTGTAGGAGTTTCCGCGTTTCTTCTCTGAGTATTGCCAGTTCTTGGGCCGATCTCTGTCTTCCCTTCGGCTTCCTGTTTGGAGGTCTTTTCTCCAAGTCTACGCAGTATCCGTACTGCACAATGTTCCGTATCCACTTGTCTGTGGTTATACGCCGCCACTCCTGAAGGTAGAACCTCAGCCTTCCGCCTACTGGTGACGTATGCTCGTAGGCTCTTGAATCTTCTCTTCCCCCTGATGACACTTTTTTGCGCCTCACCCTTGGGGGCCTTACGAGGGTAGGCGTCTTCTTGCGTGCTGAGTCACTTCGAGGAGGGCTGATCGCCCCCTCTCCTCCTTTGGCCACGTCCGTTCCCTCTCCCGCGAAAGGACTGGCCCCGAGGTTGATATTGCCAGCTTTGCTTCTGCTGACTTTGTCCGTGTCCTTCGCCCTGCTGACCTTGTTGGAACGCCTGGTGCGATGTCCCTTGTTGGCTTGCACCCCTACCGTAGGGTCTCCTCGAGGGATTACCTCGTCTCATTCCCCTCAGCTGTAGGGCCCCCATGGACCTCGCTGTCTCGTTTTCCTTCTTGAGCTGGGTGAGCTTTTCGTCCACCGTTGCTCCGAACAGTGTCTCTCCGTTGAAGGGGGTGCCAAGGATGTTGTTCTGCACTTCCGGTTTGAATCCCGAGATTCTTAGCCATGCATGCCTCCTCTCTGTGACCCCTATGGCCATGAGTCTTGCTGAAGTCTCTGCCCCATCCAACGCCGTCTTTATACAGGAGTTGGCGATGTTCTTGCCTTCATCCACCAGGTGAGAGGCTCTCTGGCGGTATTCTTCGGGGAGGTGCTTTACTAGCTCCCCCATCTCATCCCAGTGTTGGTATTGGTGTCTATTGAGGAGTGCATTCGAATTCGCCATGCGCCAGTGCATTGCGGCGTTCCTCTCGACCTTTCTGCCTGTGAGGTCGATCCTCCTGCTCTCCTTATCCGGAGGTGGCCCCGAAGTTGCTGGAACGTTGGCCCTTCTCCTGGCCGTGGAGGCTATGATGGAGTCTGCGGTGACGCTACCCTTGATGTAAGGTGGGTCCAGGGAGGAGTGCTTATATTTCTTCTCTGTCCTGGGCGTGATCGACCGGCAGGTGGCAGGCTCCTTGAAGGCTTCTCTCCCCTGGTTCATCACGCTTTGTAGCATGGGGAGGAACTGACTCCTAGTCTGGATGGGGAGCAGTGTTTCGACGAGAAAATCGGCTTTCGGCCTCTCCTCGTCGAGTTTGACGCCGAAGGCCATTGCTGCGCTCTTCACCACCATATTGTATACCCCGATGTCGTCGGGTGGCGAAGGCCTCGAGGGGTACGTGTCCACGGCCTCCTCCGGGTTTTCGGTGTCGAGATCGTGCCATTCGACGTCGTTGCTGGTAGATGCCGCCGATTCGTAGAACGACTGTTGGTCTTCTTCCTCGGCTTCTTCCTCATAATAGGGCTCCTCTTCTTCCTCGAGATCCCTTGTCAGCCCTTCGGCGTCGAACTCGCCTTCGACCTCGACGACGTCCGCCGATGAAACCGCTGGAATCTTGAATTCCTTCATCCTGGCGTCGAACTCCTTCTTCCTTTGAAGGATGTTCTCCATTTCGGCCTCGAGCCGCCTCTTCTTTTTCTCCATTTCGGAGATGCTTTCGGCGTCGACCGCGGGTCTCTTCGATGAAACTTGCGTCGACGTCGAACGTTCTTTCTGCGTCGATCGGCCAGTTTCATGGGACGATTTCGACGACCCTTGCCTTTCGGCGTCTTTCTGCCCCAGGGAGTCCTTTTGTAAGGATCCGCTTGGCCTTTTGTCCGAAGTTCCCCCTTTGGACGTCGAAGTTTTCGGCGCCGGGGCTCCCTTCGTGGACCTTGACTCAGTTTTTCTCGAGTCACCCTCGTTTTTTCGAGGTGTCTTTTGATTTGCGCTCGACGATTCTCTTACCTCGTCTTCTTTTTTCTTGTCGGTCTCTACGACCGTGAAGTTTTCGGCTGTCTCGGCGACGTTGTCCTCGTCGTCCGTGTCGAGGCCCAGCTCGTAGAGTGTCGGGGGTTTCCCTTTGCCATCCATGTTGGCGTTGGCTCTTCTCTGCCTCTCTCTCACTCTGAGTGTCTTCGGCGCGAAGGCTGAGCAGGCGTTGCAGTCGATACTCCGGTGATCCACCGGTAGGCAGAGGTTGCAAACCGGATGCTGGTCTTTCTGCGCGAACTTGTGGTGGCAGTTTGGGCAGAACTTGAATGGCGTCTTGTCCATTTCGCTCAGGGTCTCTGAGCGTGCATTCTCCAAGGCTGTCGAAGAAAAAAGGTTCGCTGGTCCTCTTTCTTCGCGCTCCTGATGAAATCTGTTCTATTCCTGATGTCTTCTCTTGATTCTATCGATGAAACTCGCTTTTCTTCCTTCTTCCTCCGAGTGAATTTCTGGAGCTTCCCGATGACGATCCAGACCCAACGGCGGAAAAAAGAATCTGAAGATGGCGCCCCAAAGGTGGGACTTCCGCAGGAAGCACGACGACGTCACGGGAGGTGCACCAAATGGTGGACGTCGACGCCCACCTGGGCTACAAAAAAAAAAAAAAAGGGAAACAAAGAAAAGACTACGAATCCGGACCCAACCACAAGATCGCGGAATAATGCACAGCATAGTGAATCCAGAAAGATTCACGCTGCAAAACCTGCTGTACTTTGCAGGCTCTCTCAAGAGCAGTTATCCATTTGTGGATGTCATCCCCACTTTTGTAGGGGGGCACAACCTTAGACAGGTTCCTATTATCAAAGACCCTATCTTTGTCCTTAGGGACAATGCTGCCACCAGTGGGTATAGACCCACTCTCTCTAGGTTGCCTAGCCTTGTTCAGTTTCTCTTCCATCAGGGCTACTTCTAGCTCCTGCTTCCTGATCCTCAGCTGGGCTTCCTGCATTCTGGCCTCATGTTCCCTTCTCTGAGGGGTGGTCATCCTTTTCCTGGAGTGACCTTGAGAGCCTCTAGAGCCATGGGAAGCATTGGAGTCACCTGAGCGATTCCTTTGCCTCCCAAGCCCTGTGTTAAGTCCACTGGGGAGATCCAATGGGGTAAACCCACTGTCAATCCCCAATAGCCTTAATTTAGCTGGGCCAAGTATAACACTTGGCACTGGGCTAGTTCTCCCTTCATCATCACTACTTTCTGTATCCTCACCACTTTCCTCCCCTGTAGTATGATTCTCATCTAAGGGATGGCTATTGGAACCGGGTACCTCTGTAGCATCTTCAGAAGGGGGGCCTCCTGTTCCTGACCCTAAGGGGGCTAACTGGGAAGCTTTCCTGAGTTCTCTCTGATTCTCATCATTTTGTAAGAGTTCTCTGAGCTCACTTCTTGGGCTGTTTAAGGCCTCTAAGAGTTGCCAAATGCCTGAGCTCATTCTGGTTAAGGGTAGCAAAGCTGGATGGTGCCCTCTGGGGGTCACTCTCAACAGAGATGGGTACAGTGGACCCCTCTGCCCCGGCCATTGCTCTTAAGTGTGGGTGGATGTGTTGCAATCTACCTACACTTGGGTTTACCTACTAAACCTATCTAGTAGTTGTAGTCAGGGTGTGCTACTCCCTTTGCTCTACAACAACTAAGTTCAGTAGAACTTATGTATATCTAATCTTGTTTTATATGTACCTACAGGTACCTATGTGATCTTTCAATTGGTAACCAAGAGATCACAATGGTAAAACACAGCAAGCTCAAATCCAACCGCTGCTCACCAATGTGAGAAGTTGGCCTGGTATATGATGCTCACTAGTTAAAGTGATCACCTTGTACCATACCAAGCAACCCTTATGGTGTGGTTGTAAGTCAACCTTTTCGGACTAGCTGCCCTAGTGATAGCGTAGGCTAAGCAGTCTTTGAGGCTAAACTCGTGAAGCGTGTTAAGCCAGCTGTTTTACCAAATGTAACCCCCTTTTATACCAATGAAAGGACACCACACAGATATATATTCAAAATATATATGTATTTATTTCTCAAAGTAACCCCTAGTCTCTTTATGAGCACAGGAGCACAAATCGTCAAACAAGATTACAGTAGAATACACAGAAGTTGCACTTTATATGGATAGGCCCTGGTGGCCGCTCAAACCATATACTAAAATAGTGGTATAAGTACCACGAACAGAAAAGGGAAAAGGCCTAGGGCCTCTAAAATCGCTGGGCCTACAAGGAGCTAACTTCAGTTAGTGACCAGGAGGTCCACGGGTGGCGTGTGCAGAGCAAATAGTCACACGCGTGCTCCCATAGGTTTCAATGGGTGCGTAAAAAGTACAAAGTTACTGCAAAGAGGATCTTCCGGATGGACTAGGAACTCAAGATTTGGAACACAGGCACTAGAGATGTATTACTACACTTGGGCACAGGTGTGCCAGCTGTACCTCACCCACAGGAAGCGGGTGCATAGGCCTCGAAGTGCGTCGGGTTTCTTCTATCTGTTCCGTGGAGCCTGAAGACAAAGATGCTGCAGGCGGTCGGTCCGGGAGAGATGCAGTGGATCCAAGAGTGGATCGGGGATGCTGAAGACTTGTAAGCAGAGGGGACAGTGTTCACAGTCACTAGCCAGTGACCAGCGTGGGACCAGGTGGGTACCAGGCAATGTCGGGTGCAAACAGGAAGAGAGGTATAGCTTGTCTCTGCAGCCACGTGGTCCCTGGAGGTCGACGACGTCCAGGAGTCGGTTCACGAGCTGTCCCACGCAGGCTCTCGCTGTCGGCCGTGTCGGCGACTTGATCGAAGCAAACAAGCCTTGGCAAAAGCAATTGTTGTAGGAGATGAAATAAGCTGATGGTTCTGACCAGCAAGGTCAGAAGGACTGCTCCTTTGGAGGGGAGCAAGGGCCAGTCTGGAGCAACCAGACCAGTGGTGTATTTTGTAGAGTTCGTCGCCAAGATGGCTACTAGCCAGCGGGCCAGCAACCGGTTGGGCGCGTCGAGTGGCAAAATGCAGAAGGGCCCCACGCAGATCGTGGAGATGCTGGAGGGCTCACCTTTGGTGCAGATGCTACTCGGGTGTTGGGCTTCTCAGATCCCAAAGCACAACTTGGAGGGAGCCTCGGTTGTTGCGCTTGTCAGCTTGTCGTGGTCGTTTCAAGATGGCTGGCTCCACGTGTCTCGGTGCCTCCACGGGTCTCCTCTTTTCAGGGACTGTGGATCGGGCGGTGAGAGGTCTGGAGGTCCAGGTCTTGTCAGTCTCTGGGCTCGGGCTCCGGCGGGAGGCGGCGGCAAAGCAGACGTTGATTCGCTGGATGGTGCTTGCGTTAGCAAGGTGGTCACTCCCTGACCACAGGGGAGATTGGCTTCAGTCCTCTGTGCAGCAGAGCGTCGAAGTTCCCGTCTTCTTCTTAGTGTTAAGTTGATTCCAGGATGTCTGAAGTCTAAGGACACAGCTCCTACCTTTAAGCGGATTCTAGGGGCCGGACTACCTGCTAGGTCCCTCCCTATGGGTGGGACCAGGAAGGGGGGTGGTTACACCCCCAATCCTTTGTCCAGCTCGCCCCAGGCCCGGGACTGGTGTGCCCCAGGACCGGTTTGAACTGGCATATGCACCGAGGCTCCTTGTGAGCCACAGGCATGTCTGGTTTCTTTCAAGCCCTACCTGACCAATACACAAAATCCTGTCTGGGGTGGTGCACGCACCTCCCCTGGCAGGAAACCCTTTGGCCACACCTCCCAAGCTGGAAGGACTCCCAGCAGCAGGAGGGCAGACTTGTGTCTGTGGTGGCAGCATCCATTTTGTGGAGCTGAGGCTATGTCTGATTTTACCCGGGTTTCAGGTACTGTACATGTCGTGTCCCTCTAGAAGGGTGGAATGCTAACCCCGTCGCCAGAATTGGCGAGGGGTTAGTATTCCAATTCGTATGACACCTTACTCGACATGTTTTGATAAAGCCAAACCAAAGATAGCATTTAACCGCGAGGTTCATAATGCACTTAAGAGTATATGGTATGACGATATCTGGAAACAGTAGAAGGAAGTTGTTCCGACCACTGCAGACAGGCTCAGCTCATGCCAGAGCACCATCTCACATGGAACCAAGCACTCTGCCTTCAGGATTGTTAAGGCCTGCCATAGGAGTGACTTATAGGTTACCAGGTGTCCCATTTAAGGTTAGGTATAGGTATACTACACCTAAGTAAGAGGTGATTACACCAACTTACCCCAGCTGAGTGATCAGCCAGTGGTGTCAAATTGTTAGGCCAAGCCTGGGGTGGCATAATACATGCTTCAGCCCTTGGCAGGCCCTGGGTACACCAATGCCCTGGGTACCTAGTGTACACTGGTACAGGGGCTGACAGGGTGATCCACTTCCAATTGGTTATGCACCTAGGGTGCATAGTTTTAATTTAGTAGAGAGAACAGCAGGCTGGGGGTCTGATTGGCAGGCCCTCAGCCTCAATATGTCAAAAACCAGTGAAGCAAAAAGCAAAAATTTGGGGTGACCATAGGATAGCAGACCCTACTCTCCTACAACTGGTGATCATCAAAAGCACGGTGTTGATGATTAAGTGCCAGTGCTGAGCACCAGAAAACACCCGCTCAAAATAAGCACCGCTTCATACTTATCTTGTAGTAGTATAGCATTGTCTCTTGCCCCCTTGTGCGTTGCGAAACAAGGAGACCATGTTAGCAAAGAGAACTTAACTAAAGAAGCTCTTATGGTTCTTTTGAACGCTGCTAAGGGCTGTTAAGAGTGTTTGTGTTAACTTTTACAACAGTGTTATATTTTAGGTAACTTTAGCCCAGATCTACTACGCATGTGCATGGGCGCTCGTCAGTGCTTAATTTGTAAAAGAATAAGTGCTGGCGCCCAAAGTTTTGCTCAGAAACCTGCGGCTGGTGCTACTGAATGTCAGGGTGCTGAAAACCAAAGCTGCGTAGTCTGGTAGCACCTCATGTAGGCATATAGGGCATGGAGGGTGGGCAGAGGACAAGCACCGCCAGGATTCCCACCAAAGCCTGATCTACTAAAACGGTGTTGCTAGTCTTTGCATGCATTCATAACACTAAAAGAAACCACGCCCACACAATAGTTAAATGGAGTACCACATGACATTCCCACCCATAACATACATAATATCTCTGAAATATACTTTTTTTGCAGCTTACCCAATGTTGCTTGTCATTGTATACCATACTGGAAGGAGCACCTCAAACACAAATCCGGTGCAAGACATCACGCATTAACTGGCCACTGCACCATGTGCAACGCATGGTATCACACTAAAACACATTTATTGTGGGAGCGCAGATAATGCCATTATCGGTACGCGACCCTTTGTAAAAACTGTGCTGTGCTATTGTTTTTACCCCATTCGCATAATGCAGGTCTGCAGATTTTCATGCAGAGCTCTGTGATTTTTAGTAAATAAGGGCCTCAGTGCATTTATGAGTAATTAACAATTTGGAATTGACGTTATGAGATTGTATTAACAGACCTGTATATTTTAAATGCAGCAGTCGGAATATCAGACTATTAGCTGCAGCTCTCTGTCCTGTCACTGCCCCATGCGCCCAGTTATCCAGAAATGGTTCAAGCTAACGCTGAGGCAATTGGGTCAAGAGGGAACCAAGGGGTTGATGATGTTTTCGGCTATGGGGAAGAAGCAGGGAGGCCATCTCGACTAAAAGGGGGGTTCTACCATTCTGTAGGATGTCAACCATGAGGCTAGTCCCACAGCCAGCCCAAGTGCGAGTCGCACAAGGCATGGGTGCAATGAACATGGAAATGTTTTAAGACAGAACTTCCAAAACACCTCAGCTTCACTTCGAAGCTGGAGAAACTCAAGACTCCTCAATAGAGTTCCAACTGCAGAAGGAGATAGATGAATATTGGAAGAAGTTATCCTTAAAGTATTAGACCAGTGTGAGATGGTGCAGAAGGTCAATATGAGTGAGCATTTACACTCTTAAAGAACATGTTGAAGTGGCATCAATACTGGAATCTTAATGTACTGAATGCATCCCCTGCTGAGTCTTGTCTTTGAATTCTGCTTCTTGTGGTTTTGTGGCTTTCTCTGTCAATGATGCACTTTATGTCCCAGAATCAGTAGCGGCTTCTCGTTGCCCAACTGCTCGTAGAGCAGTGAAAAGGGAAATAAAAATGTTATTATCATTTTATCTTTCGTTCCTGCAGGCGGGGGTAAGGCGGGGCTAAGGTGGAGATGGGCTGGTGGCTCAGGGAGGAGGAGTGGTTTGTGCACACTTGAGTGTGCATGGCTGTCTTGGCTCAGCCAAACAGTCATGCACACTTTACATATTCCCCAACAGGCTGTAATGCACAGCCCAGCGGGTAATATGCACAGGCTCCCTGTCCTCATCAGAGCACCAATCCACAGCGCTCGGGTCAAACACAATGCTGCATTGCAGCGTTGTGAATGGCGGAGGGGAGCTTGTGTGCCCGGGTGCTTCCTGCAGCTTCATCCGGCACCGGAGTCAAGAAGAGAAGGGAAGCGGACACGGAGGAGAGACGGCAGAAAAGTTAAGTGGGTTTTTATTTTATATTTTTCAACACCTCCCATCCCCTGCTCCTCGCCACCCCGTTCCCTACCAGCCGCCACTGACCAGAATACCAAGTAAACACTGACCTATGAACCAGATATACTATAATAGCCCACACAAGAAAGGTCACAAATTGCATACTGACTTTTTGCGACCACTTTTATATTTTGGGAACCGACCTATGTACTAATAGGTTGGTTCAAAAATAACAAATTAAAGGGGTTAGCAGAATATCCTGCCTAATTATTATCTATTAGGTAAGTCACATATTCCAACCCTTTTTGATTGACAACAATCACAGGGAAGGGAGTCTGCAAGAGAGAGCCAACCGCCATCCCTTTGGCTGTATTCTAAAACAGAAAACCTTTGATTGATGCAGCCTTAGTTTAAAGGAACTGAGGCTGCTTTTATATAAATATAAGGATTAAAAATAAAAGTTTTCAGTTTTGTAAACTTTAGCTAGAGCAGGCAGTTGACCCAGGGGCCACGATATACTCACCCAGAAGCTGCAACCCCAATTCACAAAGGAGAAGTTGATCCAAATGGGACTCCGCCCCTTTACAAATCATTTGCTACCCCAACCTTTGAGTTATGAGCAGTTTAACGGTTTGCAACCTGTATCACGCTCACCAATCATTGATCAGAATATTGTGTTTTTCCTCCTCACAAAAATTAGCAACAGTTGTCTGTGCGGGGAAAGTTTATAAAAAAAATTGAATCTGTGCACTACTTGTAACCCCCAATTCGGGCAGAAACTGCTTTATGCGGATGAATTTGGACAGCGTATTACACAGAATGAGGCACTATATCTACCAGAGACAGAAAGAAAGTTTACTATAAATATACAAGCAGCCAAGGTATAAATGTGAGTTTAAGGTGTCCCTCTGTTCTTTCATAGAATGAAGAAAGTCAATATGTCTGCTATGCGCTCTTCTATTCTCAAGGCGTTATGCAGATTGTTTTCACATCTATTTCAAAGGATACCAAGTTGTGAGAATGTAAGGTTTTTGATTTTTAAGTGTTATCCAGTGGGGCAGAGTGACATGGCGTGGTTACTACCTTTTCCCTGGGATAACTCTTGATCCCAGAGAGAAAATTCCATGAAATGGCTTTGCATGTTTTAGGAAAACTGGAAATGACCTGTTTTTTGTCCAATCAAGGTGGCCAAAATAACCAGCTGTCCACTTTACACCAGCGTTGGCCCTGCTTTCTTTCCTGCTTTTTTTAGTCTGCTCCAGATTTTCTCTTGCATAGCTTTGTAATTCAGAAACATTTGCTTACAGAAGAAGCTCATATTAAGCCAGCTTGGTAGGTTTTGTGGCTGGAGCAGTTTTGCTACCAAACCCCTGCAACAGCATCAGTTGAATTCCGCCATATTAAATAACCTTGCATTTTAAAAGGTGAGTGTTTGGGTAAAGTATGCAGTATTTGATGCACAGGAGCGCAAACCCTGTGCAAAAAACCATCGCTAATTTCCCTATCACACGTGACTTATGATTACTTTAGTCAACTGAAATCAAGAAATGCTGCTCAACTGTAAAAGGTTACTACATTTGACTTCTAACTTCCCAGTGCCTGCAGCCTGTCACACAGTGCTTAATTTGAGCTGGTGGTTTCCGGGGCTCAGCACCAGCAGTTAATCATCAGCACATGCACTCGTCATGAGCGTCAGTTAAGGACACATTTATGTATGGTCGGCATCCGAAGATTAAGTGATTTGCCCAAAATCATCCTTCATGCACTTTGCAGATGGGGCCTCCCCAGGGACCGAAGTGGGCGGTGGGCGGGATCGGCAGGGCATGGGGTGCCCCTACTTCTTAAATTCAATTGATTCCGTACCCCTACTTCTTTGTCTAAAATATGTGTCCCAGGACGGCAGAAATAGCCTACAGATACAGCTCGGCGTGTGGGCGCGGGTGAGCAGAGAAGGACTCCTGCTTTTCCTTCATCCCCAGAAAAGACCAGGACAGTGTCCACTTCTGCTTTGCTGCTGTCAGCTGCATTCCCTCTCTTTCTGTCTTGCTCCTCCTCACTTACTGAAAACCACAAGCCTCGGTTCTCACCCTCTCTTTCCTCTGCTCGTTTATTTGTTCCCCTGTAAAATGGATCCAAAAAACAAAAACACTTTTGCTGGAAAGGTAATCTTTTTCTCACATTTTTTTATTCCAAAGTGCAGCCTCTGGATGGAGAGAAATAAAAGGTTACAAATCTGCAAATTAAAAAAATAAAGCAAGATGAACTTGTCGCAAAGTGGCCAGATTGTTTTTCTTCTTCACACCTAAACACATTAGCGCCACTTTCCAGTTTGCCAGTGATGCGCTACTTTTGTTTTCTCGTCTTTCTTCGAGCAACATTGTTTTCCCCAGGTGGGGAAGTGCACCATTCCTGGGGGTGCTACAGTTCATGGCTGATGTGTTCAGGGATGTGGTCTTTTTAAACCATACTGCTCACGTTCTGTATGGATAGAAGCAGTGACATTAAAACGGGTCCCTTCCGGACCCTGTAGTCACCTCCTTAACTTTTCAGACAAAATCACTAATTGATTCATGAATAATGAGTATATAAAAGCATTAGGATAAACATGTTGTTCCTGCTTACACTGCACATGCTTTACTTAATTTTGCATTCCATTGAGTGTTTGCTTTTTCCAGGATATCATTTTCTTTTTAGGCAGCATATTGCTCTTGTCTAGTGCGTAATTTGAATTGAGTCACTTCCAGGTGTTTATACGGGGCACAATTGGGTTGTAGTTGAAGGCAGTGCGAGTTTCTCCCAGTGGCGCAGTATGGTGTTTGGTGGGGGGGTGGAGGATGTGGCACTATGGTCAGAGCTGCTGAATTTGGAACTGGGGAACCAGGTTGAGCCTTCATGACCAGTCCACCAGATCAATCTCCTGAGAGAGCTCATTCCCATACTTAGCCTTAGAAGGCCCGCAAGACTTTAGATGTCTAGGTGTCTTAGCACCAGCAGCTGGACCCTAACAGTGGCAAGTGTGGGTTAACCTTGAAGGCCTGTCTACCACAATCCATACTGAAGTTCACCTTCAGTCTTGTGGGCAGGCCTACGAAGTAGCACATCCTAGACCAACAGTAACCCTGTCACTGAGGTCACAGGACCTTTGAGCAGGGCGGCTCTAGGGCGGTGCGATCGCACTGGGCGCTGACTTGGGGTGGGGCCATCATGTTTGCAAGTATATTATGGTTTTAAATGCACTTGTTGCCTCCTTCCTGGGCTCCAGACATTTTCGGCAACAATAAAAATGCCATGATAACTCCGGTGATTAATGTTCTTCTAGAGAGAGGTCAGAGTTTGTCTAGTGGAAGTTTTGTCTCCTGGAAAGGTAGCGCAGAGGCTTAATGTGCCTGCTGCAAAGGACATGTAACATTCAGATCACAAAGTGCACACAATGTAAATAGGTTTGTGGGTTACTGCTTTTGTCAGAGAGATATTTTTGTTACTTGCAGTTTATAAATTAAAATCCTAACATAGAATAGTGAGCTATTAACTGTCATCTAAGAGCTGCATGCAAACTGCAAGGTATAAATTAGAGCATTATGTTTTTCCCCCCAGTCTCTGATTATCCTAATGTTGCAGAAATAGGGTTCATTTGGATAGAAATCAACTCTGGTTATTAAAGAGAACCCCCAACCATGGTATTGTGTTTTAAATTCTGAGTTTGTGTTTTTCCAGACCCATCTCTATTAAACTATACGGCGAACTAGTATGGTTGTCATGTGCCTCCTACACCTTGCAGTCTTTAGTCTTTTGTAACATTTTCTATACAGTGATTTACACAAGTGTAATTGATTGTCTCTAAGCAATGTGTTTAATGTAAAGTGCTCTGACACCCTATACTGGTATCAGTGGCTGTGTAAATCAAACTAAATGAATATGAGAGAGAGTGTGGTAATGGAGACTTGAGGGTCATTGTTAAAGGGTGGTAGTGAGGGAATCCGTGGCGGAGGTGGTCATTGGGGGGCACCAACAAACATTGTTGCCCTTGAGGCCAGTCTGCCTCACCCATTGGTACCTCCATTGGCCTTGTTTCAGCAGTAGTAGCTACAATTTACCAGGGATCGACAATGCAGGATTTGCATACACACCAAACTAAGGGGCATATGTACAAGCCCCTATCGCCACCACAACGTCACTTTTTCTGACGTTGTGGTGGCGATAGGGGCTTCCCCTTACAAGGCAGTGTAAAGCCACTTAATGTGGCTTAACGCTGCCTTGTAAATATGGCCTCCTTTCACGCAATGGTTAACGTGAAAGGGGTGGGCAGTGGGTGTTGCGGTGGGCGTTCCATCGCAACACCCATTCATTTTGACGCTGCCCCATATTTACAAGGGCAACGTGCATAGGAGGCAAAAACCTGGTCTTGGCGAAACGAGGAGAAATGCTTTATTTCTCCTCGTTTTTGTTTTTTCTGCACAGATGGAAAAAACAAAATGGCATGGGTTTTTTATGTACAGGAAGGTTTCCCCTTCCTGTACATGAAGAATCTGTAAAAAAAAATGCAATTTTGTGACTTTCATGTGTGCTGCATGAAGCAGCACACATAAAAGTGACAAAATGGCATTTTAGGATTGTTTATGAGCAGGAAGGGACACCTTCCTACACATAAACAATCCTCCCCTGCATGCAGACACCCTTGCACTATGGTGCAAGCGTGCTTGCATTGGCGCTACACTGTTAAGTGTAGCGCCAGCGCAGGGGGAAACGCAAGGTTGCACCATATCGTTGTAAATATGGTGCAGCCTTCCGTTTCTGAAGTGGCGGAGTGAGGTGTTAAGCCATGACGGCTAACCCCCTCACTCCGCCACTTCACTTGTACATATCCCCCTAAGTTTGCAAATTTCACAGTCTGTCTACTTTATGCACAAGCACTTTAAACGTGCTGCCTGCTTTGGGGCCATTGGAATTATGCAGCAATGGAGACCAAAATCATGCCACAGCGTTGAGTAAATTATGCAGGAAAAAAAAGGCTGCAGCGTAATGCAGTATATTTACTGATACTTTACTATTTTGGCATGTTTACACATGCTAACAGTCTCTGGGAAAATGTAGCCTTATTAGTACCAGTGTAACATACAAATGCAGCAGTGAGAGAGGTGATCACTCGACCTTTGCAAAGGGCCGTCCACTTTGCAACAAGTCACATTTTTTAGTAACTTTTGATCCGTTTCAGCTACAAACAAATAATTCGTTAAAATTGTCAGATTATGCAGCAGATGATGTATTATGTGTCAAATATGGCAGAGCCATAATTATATAGAAAACATTTGCAAACTAGGATATTTTGCCATTTATGTTTGAACTGCTATTATGGAAAAAAGGGAGGAGAAGTGCTGATGACAGAGACGACATGGCTCGTGACAAATAGCTTGTGCCTCCACTTTTAAGCATATGTGGGACATTCTGTGATTGAAACATATCCCACTTTGTGAATGTATTTTAATGTCAATAACTCATATAAAGCTTTAAATAATCATGTGTATCCATTGGTTGAATTAAATAACATAATAAGCTGTAACCGGTCAGTGAAATGTCAAACAAATACAAAAAATTGGGATGTTTTGCGCATCCTGGCCACACCTCTAACTCCGCCCACTGATCCAACCCTAAGGTTTTCCCGCCCTCTGATTCTCCACCCACAGTTCCCCTACTTTTTTCCCCCACTTCGACCACTGGGCCTCCCTCAAGTTTTCTTAGGCCACTGGAGGTATCTGAAATAGCAGCTGGAGCAAGGAAAGATGGAATAAGGTATCAGTGGCGGGGGCCATAGGAAGGATGGTTGCCGCGGAAACCCCTCCCCGACTGAGTGCCGCACTCATCAGGGGCAGTAAGAACTATTTGCATGCAATTACAATTACAGTTCTGAAAAGGCCCTGACTGGCCCATTCCTCAGTGCTGTCTCCTGTGTAACTCTCTGATTAATCCCCTAGACAGAGCGCATAATGTGAGCTCAGGCAGGGACGCGGCTATGCCTGATGAGCCACGCACGCCTTCCCTGAGGCCAAGATCTATGCATCTAGTTACAACAGTGTGTATGTATAGCGCCTGTGCCAACTACAGCCGGACTGCGCTATGGAACGAAGGCTCTGTGGCCCTGGCAGCACCTTACAGCCCCCAGAAGACAACAACCCCCCTGCGACTGGAAGTGTAGACAGCGGTGGGGGAGGGGCAGGAGTAAAAGGACAGCTTCTCTTTACAGTCCAACGTGCGCGTGCCTCAAAGATGTAAGATGCTTCCCAGCAGGGCACGCTCACCCTTTGAGGCCTGCGGCAGGACGAGCATCGGTAGGTATGTTTATATGTGCAGCATGTGTTCGCATACGTCATGTCCTGTCAATGTGTACACCTCCTCCCTCATCCCCAGACCCCATTACAAAGTGCTACTTACAGATCCGTAGAGTTTGCCTCTGTTGTTCATAGCCAGGAACTGACCGCTCTTGACGCCCAGTACGCTGACCACGCCCCTTTCCACCGGGGAGATTTCGAGCAGACCTAAGAATGAAAGCGACTCGGGATTAATATTGATTGATTGGAGTCCCACAGCCCACACTTCACGTTATTGTTTCTATACATCTCTTGCTGCCACAGTCCTCGTACTTCACAGCGCTATGAATAACACATACTGCTGTCCGACAGAGTGGTACTCATTTTATCCACCTCTGGAGGATGAAAGTTAGAGTCGAGTCTATTGGGAATCAACCACTGACTTGCTGCTTGAACATGTAGATTTTCAGCAGGTGCATTATTTGACCGAGCTACATTATTAGCTTGGATGTCAAACTAAATACCTTTTAGTCATATCTCACATGCCTCTGCTACGCATACCATCTCTGAGCTATGTTTGCTCATAGTCTTGGAGAATTACTGGAAATGTTCTAGAAGTAAACACCCGCGACTTCCGAAAATGTTCTGTCTCCTAATGCCAGTATCCCCACGTCACCAAAAAATTGTGTAATCCTGGGCAAATATATATTTTCGAATGATTCATTGTTGATGGCTGTCAAACTTTAAAGACCTACATTTCGGGACTAACAAAGTGGGGCAGAAAACAGGACCGGGCACAAGAATAAAAGGGACCCCAGGCCCCATTAATGGATTACATAACTGAAAAGTGGTCGACATTTGCAAATTGGGACACTTTTTAACTTGTAAAGAAAAGCTGTGTATGTGTTCTGCAAGGTATGGGAGGCTCCATGCCTGTGTGCTTGCTGTTGACAATGTTTGTGATAGTAGCAGAGAAACCAACTGCAACAAGAATTGATAATGCATCGGTTTCCCCTATGTTTCAAATAAAAAACGGTTTTCATCAATCATCGTCTGGGAAAAGGAAAGAGCGTTCTGACAACAGGAGTGTGGAGAGGATGTGGGGCAGTGGTCAGAGCTGCGGACTCGAGAGCTGGGGATCCTGGTTAGAGTCTTGGTGGGACTTGCAGCATCCTGTGATTCTATGATTCTATGCAAATCACGTGATCTCTTCCGGTGATATATTGTAATATAAATAAGCTGCAATAGTAAAAGGCAAGACTTTATGAAAATATAGTTCCACCAAAGCGGATGTTAACAGTATTTCGGTGGGGGGGGGGGGGGGGGGAGAATAATAGGAGTGCAGACTAGGAACAAGCATTGGTGAACAAAGGAAAAATGCTACAGTCAATAGAAATGGAGGAAAGGTAAGTGGCACACAGACACTAATTAGAAGCCAGGAATAAAGCCAGGAATGAAAAGAAGTGGGATGTAAGTCCCTTTTAAGTTTATATTTAAAGCAATAGATTTCTCAACCACACTGTATAGGCGACACCACAAAACTGGCCAAGTAGACCATAAAACAGTCCCACAAACAGTCAAAAAACAGACTCACACAATGACCTGTCGGCCGGCCCTTCGGGCACTGTCAGACGGCCTTGTAGGCCAGTCCGCCCCAGGGATGAACAGGAGAATGACATGGCATGTCTGCACGGACGAGAAACAAAATGGACCTTCCTGCGCTGATGACGCCGTGATTTATAGCTGGTGTCACCCAGAAACAGACATCTCTGAGTGACTGATAACCTCGAATATACTCCCTCTGCCTGCAGATGATCCCCTTATGTGCTTCATATAGAGCTCGCTGTGCCCTTCACATTACACAAGCTGATGTCTGCCCTCCCTCCCCCTCTCTCTCTCTCTCTCTCTCTCTCTTTTCTCTCCCCCCCCCCCCCCTTCTTTAAATGGGCAGGTACTGCCGGGTACTGAGTGCCTCCACTCCTCTCAGCACTGCTGCAATATATTTAATGGGAGAGAACCGACAATTCTCAGGAGTAATAAGGTACTCTAAATAGTGAGTACCTGCACTTTCACATTCCCATTTAAAGCACTGCACACACGCACAGCTTCTGGTGAGGTTTGATTGGGGGGCAACGTCCCAGGATGAAGGGCTGTAAGTGTGTGTGTGGTATGTGTAAGAAAGACGATTATTTTTTATGTAAATGCAGAATATTTAATGTTACATGACGTAACATGATGCCGCGTTAATATATACCACACAATGAAACACCGTGTCCTGATCATACCGTAGTTATAAAATATGATACAATAACACACTATAATGTAAGATAACATAAAATGTCAAAAGTATCAGACAATAACATGCGGCTACATAACATGCGGCTACATAACACTATAGTACAGCATGTCATGCCAGGGCAAGCATGTTATACCATCCGTATCATACCAGAAAACCCGCCCAGGTGATACAGCGCTCTTTAAATCTCCATAATATATCATAACATAACTTAGCATATTACGTAACATCTTTGCACAGTGTAGCATCAAATAGCAAAAAATTAAAACATGGCATGCAAAAAGGTACAGCCACATAAAATGACAGCACGGCACGTCGAAGCAGGACAAAATATGTCCCACAATGACTCATTGTAACCGTATAATAATGACATAGTTCTATAATAATAATGTAACCGTATCATGATGACATAGTTCTAAAATATCCGCTCATAACATGACGTAGCATAACATAAAATTACAACTTAACAGACCGTTACATAAAATATCAACCTATAACAATATAAAATATTAGGACATAACATAAAATACAAATATGCAATATCGATAAAATATAACCAGGTAAAGTTACAATAAAACTAAAGCACAACTTAGCATGCAAAGACAACCATGTCAAACATGACATATCGCATCATTCCATTCCTTATTGTTATCACACAATCTGACAAAATATCAAAGGTACGAAATACTGACCACTCGGTGAATGAGGATATACCATATCCTAATAGAATAAGAAAGCGTTGCATAGACGGCGACAGCCTGTAGCACACTGTATGGAACTTACCGTGAGCTGCGACGATTCCCGTAGAGCCGTCACACTCCCGGGGTTAGGGCGCGCGGGGTTAGGGCGCGCGGGGGGATGGGACAGCGCGTCCGAACACAGGTTTCAGAAGCTGCCCCTAAATGTCCGTGCCCCCAGATGTTCATCGCGCGCACACCTCAGTGCTCTCTGCATCCGAAATCACGCCATGGCCACCTGCATTCCTGGCGCGAGGCCCTGTGCGTTGCATTCTCGCGAGATCTGGGTCACCACCACTGCAAGGCCGTGTTTACTGGAGTGAGCGCCTGCTGCAGAGATTCATGTGTGACCTGCAGACCACGGTTCGACCAGTACTGTGCTATCCAAAGTACAGCGCCCTGAGATGTGTCCATTCTGTCCCATTGGAAGTAGAGTACACCTGAGGCATGCCAGTACTGTCCTATTGGAAGTAGAGCACTCCTGGGACATTCCTGCACTGTCCTATTACGAGCATAGCACTGCTGAGACGTGCCAGTACTGTCCTATTGGAAGTAGAGTACTGAGTCCTGGGACATGCCAATGCTACCTGCTGGGAGTATATCATTCATGTCGCGCACTATTACTACCCTAATGGGACTATAGCACTCCTGACACACACCATTACTACCCTGCTGGGCATATATCATTCATGACGCACACCATTACTACCCTGCTAGGAGTATAGCACTCCTGACACGCACCATTACTACCCAGCTGTGAGTATAGCATTCATGACACGCACCATTACTGCCCTGCTGGGCGTATATCATTCATGACGCACACCATTACTACCCTGCTGGGAGTATATCATTCATGACGCGCACCATTACTACCCTGCTGGGAGTATATCACTCATGACACACACCATTACTACCCTGCTGGGAGCATATCATTCATGACACGCACTATTACAACCCTAATGGGACTATAGCACTCCTGACACACATCATTACTACCCTGCTGGGCATATATCATTCATGACGCACACCATTACTACCCTGCTAGGAGTATAGCACTCCTGACATGCAACATTACTACCCAGCTATGAGTATAGCATTCATGACACGCACCATTACTGGCCTGCTGGGCGTATATCATTCATGACGCACACCATTACTACCCTGCTGGGAGTATATCATTCATGACGCGCACCATTACTACCCTGCTGAGAGTATATCATTCATGACACGCACCATTACTACCCTGCTGTGAGTATATAATTCATTATGCACACCATTACTACTCTGCTGGGAGTACAGCACTCCTGACACGCACCATTACTACCCTGCTGGGAGTACAGCACTCCTGACACGCACCATTACTACCCTGCTGGGAGTATATCATTCATGACGCGCACCATTACTACCCTGCTGTGAGTATAGAATTCATGACACGCACCATTACTGCCCTGCTGGGCGTATATCATTCATGACGCACACCATTACTACCCTGCTGGGAGTATAGCACTCTGACACGCACCATTACTACCCTGCTGGGAGTTTAGCACTCCTGACACGCACCATTACTACCCTGATGGGAGTATAGCACACCTGAGATGCACCATTACTACCCTGCTAGGAGTATAGCACTCCTGACACGCACCATTACTACCCTGCTGGGAGTACAGCACTCCTGAGATGCACCATTACTACCCTGCTAGGAGTATAGCACTCCTGACATGCACCATTACTACCCTGCTGGAAGTATAGCACTCCTGGCAAGCACCATTACTACGCTGCTGGGAGTATAGCACTCATGACACGCACCATTACTACCCTGCTGGGAGTATAGCACTCCTGACATGCACCATTACTACCCTGCTGGGAGTATAGCATTCATGACGCACACCATTACTACCCTGCTGAGAGTATAGCAATCATGACGCGCACCATTACTACCCTGCTGGGAGTATAGCCCTCCTGACATGCTCCATTACTACCCTGCTGTGAGTATAGCACTCCTGAGATGCAACATTACTACCCTGCTGTGAGTATAGCACTCCTGAGATGCACCATTTCTACCCTGCTGTGAGCATAGCATTCATGACACGCACCATTACTACCCTGCTGGGAGTATAGCAATCATGACGCGCACCATTACTACCCTGGTAGGAGTATAGCACTCTTGACACGAACCAATACTACCCTGCTGGGAGTATAGCACTCCTGGCACGCACCATTACTTCCCTGCTGGGAGTATAGCACTCCTGAGAAGCACCATTACTACCCTGCTGTGAGTATAGCACTCCTGAGATGCACCAATACTACCCTGCTGTGAGTATAGCATTCATGACACGCACCATTACTACCCTGCTGGGAGTATAGCAATCATGACGCGCACCATTAGTACCCTGCTGGGAGTATAGCACTTTTGACACTCACCATTACTACCCTGCTGGGAGTATAGCACTCCTGAGATGCACCATTACTACCCTGCTGGGAGTATATCATTCATGACACGCACCATTACTACCCTGCTGTGAGTATAGCACTCCTGAGATGCACCATTACTACCCTGCTGGGAGTATAGCACTCCTGACACGCACCATTACTACCCTGCTGTGAGTATAGCATTCATGACACGCACCATTACTACCCTGCTGGGAGTATAGCACTCCTGAGGTGCACCATTACTACCCTGCTGTGAGTATAGCACTCCTGAGATGCACCATTACTACCCTGCTGGGATTATATCATTCATGACGCGCACCATTACTACCCTGCTGGGAGTATAGCACTCCTGACACGCACCATTACTACCCTGCTGTGAGTATAGCATTCATGACATGCACCATTACTACCCTGCTGGAAGTATAGCACTCCTTAGGTGCACCATTACTACCCTGCTGTGAGTATAGCATTCATGACATGCACCATTACTACCCTGCTGGGAGTATAGCACTCCTGAGATACACCATTATTACCCTGCTGGTAGTATAGCACTCCTGACACGCACCATTACTACCCTGCTGGGAGCTTTGGCCAAAATGGAAAGATAATCTAAATGTTGAGTAAAACCCAGCTGGAAAGCCATCAACACTAGAAGTTATGTTGTTAGCCACCAGCCTAACTTGATGCATGCTGCAGGGTATAGATTAGAGGGTTATGATTTCCCCCCAGCCATTCACTATCCTAATGTTGCCAATTTTGTTAATTTGGGTACGAAGCGATTCTTATTAAAGAGAAACCCTAACCATGGTGTTAAATTTTAATTTCTGAGTTTGTACTTCCACAGATAAAGTACTCTTAAACTATACTGCCTACTAGTATGAATGACATGTCACTCCTACACCTTGCAGTCCTCTGCCATATGTAATATTTCTTATACCCTGATTTCATACCTATGACTGATTGTCTCTGTTGAATGTGTGTGCAATGTAAAGTACACCCTACACTAGTATGAGGGGCGCTATAAAACAAATGGAATGCATCTGAGAGAGAGTGGTAATGGAGACTTGAGGGGCACTGTTGAAGGGTAATAGTGAGGGAATCACTAGAAGAGGTGGTCATTGGGGGGCCGCCAACAAACTTTGTCGCACAGGCCGCCACCAGCTCTAAGGCAGTCACCGTGAGGGCATATTTTGTGCCTCTGAGAAAGTATTCATGTCAATTGCAGCACACGACAGGCGCGGCGGTTAACATGAATATTCATAATCTGCACTTGATATTTGTTACTGCATCCACACGCGCGGTCAGGTTCCTGGCGCACATAGCCGTGGCTGCACCGCACAAGCACAGAGACCTTACACTGCTGCACACAGGGGAAGAAAATTAGAGGGAACATTGCTTCTGACACATGCCAGTACTGTCCTATTCAAAATACAGCAGTCCTGAGATGTGCCAGTTCTGTCCTATTTAAAGGGCTCCTGAGATGTGCTTATGGTGAGCAGTCAAAATATCGTTTTTTTTATATCGACCTACAGTAATATCGAGTTTTTAATATCGTAGGGACAGAATATCGATGTCAAGAATATCGGTGACCAGAATATCGACCTTAAGGTAAGTAATATCGATTTTGTTTATATCGAAGTAAGTAATATCGAAGTTAGTAATATCGAAGTAAGTAATATCGTAAGCAAAAATATCGTTGTCAATAATATCGATATTTATATTAGTGTTCTGTAAATGTAAATCCGTATTTGTGAAGCGCAAACTACTCACCCTTACGGGTTTCAAGGCGCTGAGGCCGCCGTGGAAATTAAGTGAGCTATTGCCCAGAGTCACATGGTGCTGAGCTGAGCTGACGCCAGAGGGGGGTATCAAACCGTGAACCCTGTGCTCTGAAGTCAGCTGCCCTGGCTGCTGCGCCACACCTTTAATGTGTATTTTATATGTATGTTAAACATTTTTTGTAATGTCGTTTTTATTATTTTTAAATATATGTATTAAATGTTTAGAAATTAGTAATTTTTTTAAATTAAATTTTACGCTTTAGTATCAGAGCGGGTTGTGGGTTTATAGGAAAATAGGGTGGGAAGTAGTTTAATTATAATTCTTTAATTAATATGTTTTTATTTATTGTTATTGATTATTAATTTATTGTTAATTAATTATTAATTGGTAATTGTTTTTATTAATTGATTAATTGATAATTACAATAATTATGTAGATTTTTTATGTGTAGTGGGTTGTGGGTTTGTAGGGGAATAGGGTGGGAAGTAATTTAATATTATTAAAGTAAATAGTAATTTTATTTTATTGGTATTTATTATTAATTTTTTAGTTCATTAATTTTTAATATGTTATTTATTTTACAAAAATTATTTAATTAATAAGTATGTTCATTTAACTCCCTACGCTAGCCTCCATTTTCCCTACTGTTGCCCTCACTGGAGTGGGTATAGTAATTTTTACCCCTACGCTATCCAACACTTTCCCTACTGTTGCACTCCCTGGAGTCAAAATAGTAATTTTAACCCCTACGCTATCCAACACTTTCCCTACTGTTGCACTCACTGGAGTGGGAATAGTAATTTTTACCCCTACGCTAGTAAACACTTTCCCTACTGTTGCACTCCCTGGAGTGGAAATAGTAATTTTAACCCCTACGCTATCAAGCACTTTCCCTACTGTTGCACTTACTGGAGTGGGTATAGTAATTTTTACCCCTACGCTATCCAACACTTTCCCTACTGTTGCACTCCCTGGAGAGGAAATAGTAATTTTCACCCCTACGCTATCCAACACTTTCCCTACTGTTGCACTCACTGGAGTGGAAATAGTCATTTTAACCCCTACGCTATCCTACACTTTTCCTACTGTTGCAGTCCCTGGAATGGGAATAGTAATTTTAAACCCTACGCTATCCAACACTTTTCCTACTGTTGCACTTACTGGAGTGGAATAGTAGTTTTCACCCCATTGCTATCCAACACTTTCCCTACTGTTGCACTCCCTGGAGTGGGATAGTAATTTTAACACCTACGCTATCCAACACTTTCCCTACTGTTGCACGCACTGGAGTGGTAATAGTAATTTTTACCCCTACGCTATCCAACACTTTCCCCTCCTGTTTTACTCCTTGGAGTGGGAATAGTAATTGTAACCCCTACGCTATCCAACACTTTCCCTACTGTTGCACTCACTGAAGTGGGAATAGTAATTTTTACCCCTACACTATCCAACACTTTCCCTACTGTTGCATTCACTGGGGTGGGTATAGTAATTTTTACCCCTACGCTAAACATTTTCTCTACTGTTTGGATTTGGAATAGTAATTTTTTTTACCTCCGCTATCTAATAGTTTTTGTATTAGATAGCGGTCGGGCGTCGGCATATACCCGCGTTGCTATATGCCGACGACGCGGTCATTTTAGCGAGAACATCTGTGGAACTGCAGCGAGAATTGGATAGATACTGTGAATTCATGTTAAGTTTGAACTTGTTTTTAAATGTTAAAAAAACTTTTACTATGCATGCGGGGAGGAAAAACATGAAACCTAAAAGACTATTTGTGAAAGGGGAAGTCCTGGAAAGAACACCCACTTACCAATACCTGGGAATTGTCATTGACGATAAATTTAAGTGGAAAGCGGCAATTTCGGCGAGAAAACTATCATTTCTAAAAACAACAGCGGCCTTGAGAACATTTGTCCAAAAACTGGGTCACAAGCCCCCTCTAGAAACCTTAAAAATCTACAAGGCAAAATGTGTCAGTACTGCTATCTATGGGGCAGGGATATGGGGCTACGCAAACGTGACTGAATTACAAAAAATAGAAAATGCCTTCTTAAGATTCTTATTGGGGCTGCCGAAAAATTCTTCAACATACGCCTGTCACGAAGAGCTGGGCATAGACCACCTAGAGGACATTATAAGAACACAACCTATAATGCTCTGGAGAAGAATTTGGGTCACTGAACAATGCAATTTAACCAGACTCATCATTCAAGACATTCAGACGCTGGAGCACTACGGGCGGATGAAATGGACAGCCTATGTAAAAGCCTTTCTTACAGATATGGGACACAGTCATTATTTTACAGATCCATCATCTTTATACAGTATTTCCAAAAGAGATCTGAGGAAAGCATGTCTATCACACCTGCATCAAACACGTCTGCTAAAAGAAATCCATAAATCCTCTGTACAACAAAGTCTATTAGTCCAAACAGTATCATCCATTGAACCCTATTTGCTGTATAACATGACCCAATTTGAAAAACTACTTCTGACACGCTTCAGGTTCAACATGTTCCACTTAATGGTCTGCTTTCCCACACAAAATGATTGGTCATCAAAAATGTCATTGTGCCCTTGTGACACCCAATCAAAGCAGTCGACAATACATACAGTCTTATTTTGTACATTTTTTGAGGCACCCCGCAGACAATGGCTATTGCCCATATTTAAATATTGGGGTCTACGCCAATGTCGCCCAGCCTATCTGGCGTTACAATATCTAGAAAATGAATTGATAGCAAAAGCAACTGTACGTTTTTTGAAATTTTGCATACGCCATAGGTCTAATCTCTGAAAATCAAATGTATGAAGAGACTACAAGGGTTGGTAGTAAGAGTCTAACCTCTTCTTTTAATGATTTTACAAAATGCATTTTAAACTCATGATTTTTTAACAGTCTTTTTAAATTGAACTAATGTATGAAATGTATTTCTATGAACTTTTATGGTCTTCTTTGCAAAACCGAATAAAGTGATTTTTGATTTGATTTGATTTGAAATTGTTTTTTTGTTTAGTTTTGTGTTTGATATTAAAGGAGGGGGATGTGTAACTATTTAAATTTAAGAATTCAGAGTTTTAGAATTATATGCAAATGCAACTTATTAGAATTATTAGTTCTGTATCCGTATCACTTATTATTTCCTTCCTTGTCTTTCAATATTTTCATTATTGAACCAAATGTATTTTATTCTTTGTTATATATAAAAGAGGGGGATGTGTGGTGACATATCTTCTCCTTTAGACACAGGAGCATTGTACAATAAAGTTCTTTCACTACTCAAAAAAAATAGTTTTTGTATTATTTTAGTTAATGGAGTATATAATTAATATTAAAAAGATTAAAAATAATTTTTTTATTTATTTGTTATATATATTTATTTATTCAGCATTTATATTATTATTTTATGTGTATAGATGCATTTATAATGCATGATATATATATTTTTTAAATGATATTAAAATAATTATTAAAAAGTATTAGTAAATATATATATGTATATGTTTAATTTATTATTATATTAAATATATTATAATTTTTAAACATTTTAAAATATTTTTAGCTATGTTTATTTTAATTATATGTATTATTTACTTTATTTTACATTCTTTTTTTAACTTAAATAAAAAACGATATTTTTAACAACAACATTTTTGAGATCGATATTTTTGTACTTACCATAATGTCGATAGGATGCCGATATTATTGACTTCGATATTCTTGCATCGATATTTCTGTAGGTCGATATTCTGACCTTCGATATTCTGCCAGTGATGCGTGTTTATTGGGTCCTGTACAAAATAAAGCCGCCCTGATCCGTGGAAGTAGTGTCCTGTTTAACATATATCATATATCACTTTGGCAGCAAATCTGTGCTCACTTATCCAATGTGTAGCACACCTGAGATGTGCCACTACTGTCCTAATCAAAGTATAGCAATGCTAGGTTGCTCCAGTGCTGTCCTTTTAGAATGATATCACGTGTGGGACACGGCTGTACTGTCCTATTCGAAGTGTACCACTTCTGAGGTGTGCCAGTACTGTCCTATGCAAATACAGCATTCTTAAAATGTATCAGTGCTGTCCTAATCGAAGTGTACCACTTCTGAGGTGTGCCAGTACTGTCCTATACAAATACAGCATTCTTAAAATGTATCAGTGCTGTCCTAATCGAAGTGTACCACTTCTGAGGTGTGCCAGTACTGTCCTATACAAATACAGCATTCTTAAAATGTATCAGTGCTGTCCTAATCGAAGTGTACCACTACTGAGGTGTGCCAGTACTGTTTTATTCTAAACCTGGCATTCCTAGGATGGGCCAGTACTATCCTAAGAGAAGAATAGCACTTTTTAGACATGCCAGTACTGCCCTGTTAGAAGAATGGCATTGATGCATGCCAGTGCTGTCCTACTTAATGTACAGCCCTCCTGCGATGTATCAGTACTGTCCTATTAACCGTATAGCATTCCTGAGTTGGGTCAGTACCCCCCCCCCCCCCTGTTCAATGCATAGCTCTCCAGAGAAATACCAGTACTGTCCTATTAGAAAAATAGGACCGTTAGGATGATATTGACACTTGTCAGATATGGGCCAGTACCAGCACTTCTCAGATAGACTGCTATACACTGCATAAGACAGTACATGCACTTCTCAGACAGACTGCTTACACTGCATGAGACAGTACGATCACTTCTCAGACATAATGCTATACACTGCATAAAACAGTACATGCACTTCTCAGACAGACTGCTTTACACTGTATAAAATAGTACAAGCACTTCTCAGACAGACTGCCATACTCTGCATGAGGCAGTGCCAGCACTTCTCAGACAGACTGCTATACTGTGCATGAGACAGTACATTAAATTCTCAGACAGACTGATATACTCTGCATGAGACAGTACCAGTACGTATCAGACAGACTGCTATATACTGCATGAGACAGTACAAGCACTTCTTAGACAGACTGCTATACTCTGCATGAGACAGGACCAGAACTTCTCAGACAGACTGCTATACACTGCATGAGACAGTACAAGCACTTCTCAGACAAACTGCTATACTCTGCATGAGACAGTACCAGCACTTCTCAGACAGACTGCTATACACTGCATGAGACAGTACATGCACTTCTCAGACAGACTGCTTACACTGCATGAGACAGTACAATCACTTCTCAGACATAATGCTATACACTGCATAAGACAGTACATGCACTTCTCAGACAGACTGCTTTACACTGTATAAAATAGTACAAGCACTTCTCAGACAGACTGCCATACTCTGCATGAGACAGTACCAGAACTTCCCAGACAGACTGCTATACTGTGCATGAGACAGTACATTCAATTCTCAGAAAGACTGATATACTCTGCATGAGACAGTACCAGTACGTATCAGACAGACTGCTATTCAATGCATGAGACAGTACAAGCACTTCCCAGACAAACTGCTATACTCTGCATGAGACAGTACCAGAGCTTCTCAGACAGACTGCTATACTCTGCATGAGACAGTACCAGAGCTTCTCAGAGAGACTGCTATACTCTGCATGAGGCAGTACCAGCACTTCTCAGACAGACTGCTATACTCTGCATGAGACAGTACGAGCACTTCTCAGACAGACTGCTATACTCTGCATGAGACAGTACCAGAGCTTCTCAGACAGACTGCTATACTCTGCATGAGACAGTACGAGCACTTCTCAGACAAACTGCTGTACTCTGCATGAGGCAGTACCAGCACTTCTCAGACAGACTGCTATACTCTGCATGAGACAGTACGAGCACTTCTCAGACAAACTGCTATACTCTGCATGAGGCAGTACCAGCACTCTTAGAGAGACTGCTATACTCGAGATGAGACAGTACAAGCACTTCTCAGACAGATTTCTATACTCTGTATGAGACAGTAACAGCACTTCTTAGAGAGACTGCTTTACTCGGGATGAGGCAGTACCAGCACTTCATAGACAGACTGTTATACACTGCACGAGTCAATACCCGTACTTCTCAGACAGACTGCTTTATTCGGGATAAGACAACACTAGCACATCAAAGATGCTGGACAGTAGCAGCACTTCAAAGACGTGTATTTGTAGAGCGCACGTTTCCCGATTAGTGTCACTTGGCGCTGCATAACAGATGCCTATCGACAGCCAATTCCACAATACCAATGTGATAGACCTAAGAAGAATGAAAGGCCGAGAGGACCTACCAGATTTCATACATTTCTGAAGTGGATGCCTTCGTGGATGAGCCGCCGGTTCCGGCCTCTCAGACAGGCTGAGATGCTCGGAGGGGAGGCGTCCCAGAACCAAGCGGCTTGAGAAATGCCAGGACCCAGCATCTTAACCAGGCTGAGAATGACGTCAGCTGAAGCGATGCTCCATTTAATATAAACACATGTACATGACGTCCGGGTGTGTGTTCGGTGCCTCAGGTGTGCGGTTTGTAACCAGTGATAGATGCCAGGGGTGAAGGATCACCCAAGGCCAGTGTGAGCGAGAGGGAAGGACGTCGGTGGCAGAAAACGCAGCGATTACAGATGCCAGCTCTGAATCAGAGGGGCGTGCAGCTCAGGGCGGGCCCTGGGGTAGTATGGTCGAGCCCGCCAGCGCACAGAGGCCTTCATGTAATGATCTATGCGCCCCGCGGCCTGCCTGTGCTAACGGAACCAGAACACGAGAGATGGACCCTGCCCAGCTTGGGACATTGGACTGAGCCCCGGTGTGCGGTACGATAAAAACACCCATAGTCAGCCTGCTTCCTTTTGAGAAGCGCTGCACCATGAATGAATGAATGAACCCACCCAAAGAGCACGGCTCTCCTAAATGCCCCACTGCGACTCTGGAAGCAGTGGTGGTGAGACGTTATGTTACCATACATGAACGAATGAATGAAGGGCATTGTAAATCACAGCTCACTGTTACTTTAAATGAATGATCGAATGAAAAGACCAGTAGAGCGCAGCTCTGCAAACTATCCCTTTCATGTATAGAAGCACGAATGCGAGTTACTACTACTTTGAATAGACGTATGAATGAATGAATGGATGGATGAAGGAAGAGACTTGAAGAGCACAGCTCTTGTTAGTAATGCACTGCAAATATAGAGGCACTACTGACAAATACTGCTACTTTGAATGGATGAATGGATGAATGAAGGGAGCTGTACAACTCAAACTGCCCGATGTCCCTAAGGAAGTATAGAGCACCACTGAAAAGCGCTACTATTGAAAATGAATGAATAGATGTATTGAAGGAATGAGTGAACGAACTTCTGGCCTGCCCCTGTGAAAGTCTAGCAGTTTTGTTGATACTGTGAATGAATGAAGGGTTGAGTGAGTGGAAGAATAAATGCGTATGACAATTAGTGCCGGGCCGCCCTTCAGACTGACCCCTTGCACGCACAGATGCATTGCCGAGAAGCGTTTCTCCTCCACTGAATGGAGGCCTCAATGAATGGACCGCCACTGTAGCGGTCTGTCACCTCGCAGCACTACTGAGACGGGCAGCTCTAACCATGAATGAATGAATGAACGAACGAACGGGTTCGCACATCACAGCTGCTTCATTACAAAATAGCAGAATTGTTGGAAAGTAGTGGCGCTGTGAATGAAGAGAATTGTATAGCATACCCCTATGAACCCGCCCCAATGATAGCATGAGAGGATTGCTGAAGAGTTTCACCAATGTGAATGAATTAATGAATGAATGAAGAATCGTGTTTAGCGCTGTTCTTTGAACCGTGCCTCTGTGAGTAGAGAAGACTTCTGGAGAACGGCGCAAACGCGAACAATAATGGTGACAATAATATTAAACATCAGATTCATATTAGCAATGGTAATAATGCTGGATTTGCATTTAGCGCTTCATGCCGCACGAATCACGTTTCTAAGCGCTGTAAATATTAGGCACTTCGATGTTTCATTCATTCAATGAACAGACTGGCATAGCACGGCTTTGCCACCTGCTCTCTTGATACCTATATACAAGTACTCACCCAGCCCAATATATAAGTAATCACCCAGCCCTATATGCAAGTACTCACCCATCCTTATATAAGAGTACTCATCCAGCACAATACACAAGTACTCACCCTGCCCTATATACGAGTCAGTGTAGTCACTCAGTCCTATATATAAGTAATCACCCAGCCCTATATGCAAGTACTCACCCATCCTTATATAAGAGTACTCATCCAGCACAATACACAAGTACTCACCCAGCCCTATATACGAGTCAGTGTACTCACCCAGTCCTATATATAAGTAATCACCCAGCCCTATATGCAAGCACTCACCCATCCTTATATAAGAGTACTCACCCAGCACAATACACATGTACTCACCCAGCCCTATATACGAGTACTCGCCCAGTCCTATACAATAGTACTCACCCAGCCCTTTATATACATTGTCACTGACCCTTGCCATTTAAACCCCGGTCCTGGCTCCTCGTGACCTCTTTCCAGGGACCAATGAGATAAATGGGGGTGCTTACTGTATCGGTTCTCGTTGTGCGTCCCAAGGATCCTGCCATCGGGCAGCACCTGGATGTGAAACCCGATGCCCACGTTGCAGTAGAGTCGCCGCAGTCGCTTGATGCCCAGCAGATAATCACTGTCGTGAGAGTTGTCGTGCCTCTCGCCAGGCAGGCGGGCCACGGAGCGGGAGAAGAGGGCGCCCCAGCGCTGCTCCAGGGTGCCATTGGGCTGCTGGGACGAGAGGGGCAGGCCGCCTGCCCCACTGGCGACCAGCCCCAGCAGCACGACGGGCAGGAATGCGGGTGGAAGGGTCATCCTGGTGGTCGTGGGCACACGTGGTCCGGCCAGAGTGGATAGCTCTAAAAATACCCCACACGGGCTGGACTTGCCCTGAGTCCGCAGTAAAAAGAGAAGCCCGGCTCTGCCGTCCAAGGGGAGCCGCACACTGTGCGCCTCTGCACTGAGACTCCTTGCACAGAGAGTGGGCTCGAGGGAGAGGGTGGGAGGGGGTGTCACCTCCAGGGGAGTTTATTCAAACTTGATCTTTGGCTGTCATGAGCTCTCGGGGCCTTGTCTGAGGTGCGGATCTTTAACACCAGCCTTGCCATGGCCAGGACCCCTGCGCACACACAGATATTTTTACCCTCCGGTACCCAGCACCCCATTGGCTGCTTCTGCGCTGCCGCTCTGAAGTCCGGCTAACAAGAGTCAACGTGCCTCCCCTGGGTGCCAAACATCCGGGGAATTCTCGCAGAAACCGCTTTCCTTGTAACTTGCATGGAAGGCCAGGTTTAAAGAAATGCGACTTTTGTAGGCCCTTCCCAGGGTTACGAGTGCTAATGGGAACTTCAAAGTCAAGCCAGCACGGCACGCGCTGCAATAATATCTCTGACTTTAGAGAAATCTGTGGAATCTGCCGGTTTTTGCTGTAGCCAGGCGCTAAAATTTACGCTGTGTCTTTTGAGGCAAAAAAAACCTTAGTTAAAAGGCAACTTGTTTATATTTGTTTATATTGGCGCGTGCATTGAAGGCTGAGCTATAAAAAACACAAAAGAAAGCAGAGCAACGCTTTTCATCTGAGAATAAAAATATAAGTTTAATCTATAATAAAGAATGTGCATGTCATGATAAAGTCAAGCTATATATATATATATATATATATATATATATATATTCTCTATGAACCGATTAGAGGGTTTAGGAGATCTTTCTTTTCTACTATTTTCTGCACAAGGGGATATTAACGTTTCGTTAAGCTGACTACCGTAAAGTGTATACCATACATACATACATACCTGTTTGCACATGTCAGTCTTGTTTTATTCTTATACATAAGGAGTGTGATAACGCTTTCTAAAAAAACATGTTTCGCATAACCCATATTTAGTCTGAATACCATTTTGAATACTAATATTGTCTTGGTTTTATTTTTGGGTTGAAAGTGCTGAGCCAAGCCCACAGAAGAAAATTCACAAGCACAGATGTGGCATGATTCCAGCTGTTGTATTTTGGGCACCCCGAACAGCAATTCATCATCACGGTTTAAAAAGCAAAAATGTCTGCAATAATTCTGCCGATTGTTCCCGACACTGGCATACGGAGTCCAAGTTCTGTAGTGTATAGGGGACTTCAAAATGTTGCTAGCCAAAGGGCTAGTGGATTTGTATGCACAGGGCTGTTTGTGAGCCATTGTTTTATCAATAGAGAACAGGCCCCCTGCTGCCAGGGCAGAGAATCCGCGGAAAGGCAGCGCTGCCCCAGAGCAGGTCGGTAGCACGTAGGTGCGAAAGTCACTCGAAACCGTAAATTGCAGCGACTTTAGACGCGGAGTCCCCTCTCGGGGCTTTACGCTGCCCGATTTCGAGGGGTGCAGGAGGGAGGCCCCATTGTACCGGCAGACTGGAAGGTGCCGCTCATCCATCGCTGCTGACTTGAAAGGACCCCCGTCATATTTAATTGTCTGGTCCCCTAATGAATGGAGGGGTAACTGTGGAAAAGCAATTACCTGTCTTTTGTGCGTGTCAGACATTAGGGTGTGAATTGCACGTGCTGTAAAATGTTGTTAGCTCTCTGCTCTAAAAGATGCAAAACGGGAGCCTTTTCTCATGCGTGTGGGCTTTCTGGGGCCGCCCCCCCCCCCCGTGTTCACACTTGAATCATGCAATGAAACATAAACATGTGCACGCGAGTTTCCGTTTTAAGACTTTTTAATACTAGTTCGAGTCACGTCAAACTATCAAGGCTGGGAAGGTGGGTGCAGCGTTCACACGGTCCAGGGCGTGCACAGATGCGTAAACACCGCCGTCCAAAAATCTTCTGAGGACTTACTATGCTTAAAATATGACACTGCTCCGATCCGACGACAGCCTACACTCGCTGGAAAACAAGCACTGGCAAAGCCAACAGGCCTGCCTTGGCATGCTGGCGCAACGGCTCATTAAAATATTGCAAGCACGGGCCATATGTCTGCGATAAAAATGTAATATTTAAATGATAAATTAGTAATGTAGATGTTATGCAAGTCATGTTTTAGCCCTTTTAGTCCTGCCTCGTATTTTCCTATTTTCTTTGTGAAGGCACGAATAGGAAATCATCTCCCGACTAAGGGCTCAAATTGCAGGCAGCCACATTGGCACAATGCCACCTACACACTTTATAAGAGCAGCTATGAAAAGGAGGCAGGAAGTAAATTGACATGTATACGCGCAGCCGAAGTGCAGGGAAAGGAAACAGCCAGCTTTTTAAAGATAGTATACAACATTAAGATTAAGAGAGCATACTTTGAAAGAGCTTTGTCCCGGAGGAGAAGGAAACTCTTTTTAAGTAGATGTGAATGATGGCAGAATCTTTGTGCAGCCACTGAGAGTGAAGGGAGCCTGTGGGTTTAGTTCACTGACCCATTTGCATCTGCTGTGTGCTGTGGTGGAAGGAGGCAAAATGGGATTGACCAATAGGTGGAGCCTGCTGATCAAAAGCCCCTCAATGTATCTATAGTATGTAATCTTTTTTGAAAAACAATGTTCTAGTGAAACAGACTGATGTTTACGTCCAGCTGTGGTGGGAAGCAGTGTTGGTCCATCTTCAGTGCCTTAACACAAACAAGGGACATGGGCCACCTTGCCTCTGGTTGGGAAGGACATACAGGTCTTCTTTGGGTACATTGGGCCCCACACTAGACTGGGTGCCACTGCACCTGCTGCACTAATGATAGTTGCAGCTCTGTGCCCACTTTATCAATCAATCAATCAGGAAATTGTCAAGCGCGCCACTCACCCATGAGGGTCTCAAGGCGCTGGACAGGACATGTTGGTGAACTGCCTTGCATAAGGAAAGGTCATGGCAATGAAGTGTGTATCACTCCAAGGCCCAGGAAAGGACCGGCCTTGGAGGAGCAATGTTTGTCAGGAAGTTCTTGTCATGAGTAATAACCCCAGCCTCAAAGAAGCATCGGCCTCCACAGAAAGGGAAACCAGCAGCATATGCCACTAAGAGAAAAGACAACCTGAATACATCTTTCAGCCGATCGTCTGAGGACCATGCAGGTGTATAGGAGTGAATCTCACACATTCGGTAGACTGTAAAAGAAAAATAAGTAGTAGGCTGCTAGAGTGCGCAAGAAGCATAAGACCATCAGGTGCACAAAACAAGGATCCACAAACAGGTAAGATATCTGGTGAATCAAATAACACTCCAAAGAAAGGCGACCTCTCCATGGCAGAGACGCGTCAGCCATTAGGAAGGTTGTAGGAGCCAGAGTCGAACAGGTAAGCAGCATCATTGGAGGCAAGCCCCTACAGGTCAATGGAGAGATTTGGGGATCACATGATCCACAATGGGACGCTACAGCTACCTGTCACACAGAAACCGGCTGATCCATTAGGAACCAGTCCCCTGTACCTTCCATAGCACACAGACAGAACTGCAGCATCTAATTTAAATAATAATTAAAGTAGTAGACCACACGATACCAGGCGTCTTCGAGAGTAGCATCCATCTCTCCGACTTGTGGAGATCTCAGTGGTGATGTTCGTAAACATAAAATGCGTTCTTGGCCAAGGACGCCAGAAGACCAACTTGCTGGAGAACATGCGCACCTTGATCTTGTCATAAGTGAATTGTTCCATCTGTTATATTTGCTGACATCCCAAAGGTGCACACAGCATGTGCGGGCTACCAATTAAAACAATTTAAAATTGAAGTGAGAATGTGTACTGGGTGTAGTATTTAACACACCTGCTTATCTGGCCACTATTTGATTAGTGTGAGCATAAAAGAGAACCACAGCTGAGACATCTCCGCGCCCAGGTGGTAGTCCCTTCACCCGCACAGCGCTCTGACTGTGGTCTTCCCCACACCAACCACCCAAGCCAGTGTTTAAGTGTCGTCATCCACCAAGATGCTTAAACCTGACTCTCCTAACCTGCTTTCAGAGACTCAGACCTCAAGCAAACCAAGTCTAGAGAGTCCCAACCCTGGACACACTGGCCTCTCCACAGAAATCACTCTTTCCTGCCAGAGAGTATATCGCATTATTCCTATTCATACAGTTTCAGGCTTAGTACTGTCATTGACAATACCAATTAGTAATAATGATTTGTTAAAAGAGCATTCTTTCATCATTTGCCACTTTCATTTATAAAATGCTGGCGTAGAATCTAGCAGCAATAGCAGTGAAACAAGATCAAAGGCCTAGGCAGACGCATTCTTCTTCATATGCTAGACACAAGATAACACACAATTGTACAAGAATTAATTTCAAGAAGAAAGCCAACAATATGAGCAGCAGCCTCTACTAACACCTTCCCTACATTAACTACACTTCTTATCACACTTTTTTTATTATTCGTATGTTCTGTGATGGCACACCAAATGTCAGAGAGTCGTCCGTGATGATGGCTGACAATAAATCCCGCCCCACCCTTGCCAAATGGAATTTTTCCCTGGTGGTGGAGGATATGACCTCAGCCACCCTCGTGGACGACTTCCCACCCTAGTTAGATAGGTTCCCCTGCTTGCTGGAGCTCTCTGTGCCTTCAAAGGAACCATCAGTACAACGGCGTCCTGATGGCCCTGTAAGCTTGCGTAGAGACTTCCAAGTTTCAGGCAGTGCCTCAGCAAACATTTATTTTTATTTTAAAAAATTAAACTGCTATAAAAAAACAAAAAACAAAAAACCTATTAGCCCTGAAAACCTTCAAGTTTTTGCTCAGATTGTTGGGGGCCTATTGTCAGCTTAGACATGAGATACTTGTTTTTAGGTCTCGCCTGACCCAGCGCATGCGCTGGCCTGGTGAGACTTATTGAGAGGGCTCCAAAAAGTTCTACCAGGCCAGCCTGGAGCTACAGTGCATGTGCGCGGGCACGCGCGCAGCGCTTTACCGCGATTACTTTCACTTTAGCGGCCGCACGGCCGCTTTTATGTTTGATCGCGATCACTTTTACTTTGCTTTGCATAGCCAATAGGTCTCGCTTTTGGGACCTTATAAGTATTTAGTTATGCAACTGCTGTATGGCTAAACACTTATAAGGTCCCAAAGGCGAGACCTATTGGCTATGCCAATGCTTTTTTTATTACGAGTCAGCAGCGCATGCAGGGAATGTTGGCAGCCTTTGGACGGGGTGTTCTAGCGATGGCAATTGTAAGCTTGGAGCTGGGCTGCTGACAGTGTTGGTGGCGCAGGTTCTATGAAATAAACTTCTTGGGAAAGTTGACAACTGTGGTATCTTAACAGTTAGAGATCCCCACACCTTCCCCCCAACCATAGCAATTGGTAGGCAGGGCAACATTTATATTTCTAACAGGGGGGTAAGAGAACCAACCCTGCAGGTTGTGGATGGCTGCATAACGATCCATTGGCCATGGTGAATTTGGTAGAACGGCGCACGATATTTGAAGACCTTGACCCATGAGCCGAAGAAATAATGCCTAGATATGGAAAGGTATTGTTACTGCTCAAGCAATGTGTACCAATTGTCATATTCGAAAGGGCCTGCACTTGGGGCCGTAAGCCATCATATGAGACTTAGCAAACTTAGTCAGTAGATCAGGAGAGGCCATAAAATCAACAAAGGCATGCCCTAACTGACGCAGTGCCCTGGGGGTGCATGCCATTAGCAGTGCGTTATCTGCCTAAAGAAGTGTGAGGAGCGGCGTGCTTTTGATGATGGGTGAATCTAGAGTGGCACGCACTAATAAAGGGCGATGATCATGAATATAGAGGATAAATAAAAGGGGGGCCAGCTCACATTCTTGCCTCGCTCCACAATGAATGCCTACATCTCCTCACACCTTGCCCTGTGGACTAATAGGACCCTTTGCCCTCATATCCATATGTAGATCATCAAGGAAATGAACTAATGCTGTATCCACACCTGGTGCAATAACAGAAGCCACAATTTAACCCGGTTCACACAGTCAAAAGCTGATGTTAGATCCATGAATGCTAAATAAAGAGGGGATTGTTTAGCCACTGTGTATTTTCGTAGAACCAAATTTAAATTGATGTGCTGCTCAATCGTTCCTTCTTTATGAATTAACCCATATTGGCATTGATGTAACACTGACTCCTCTCATACCCATTCCATAATTCTATTATAGATAATTCTACCCAGTATTTGAGCAGTATTATCAATTCATAAGATAAGCCGGTAGCAACCTGGAAGTGAGCGATGTCCTTTTTTGAAATAGGCCCTATGATAGAAGGACCCCATGTACAGGGCAGAGAAGAGTGGGCGAGGGCATTTAAAACGTTCGCGAGAAGGGGAGCCCAAAAGATAACGTTGTTTTTTTATTAAAACCTCATCAGGGTCCGACGCCTTGCTGCCAACACTTTGATTAAGGGCATCTTCAACTTCTATTAGGGTCACCTGAAAGCATGATCCATAGCAGAAATCTATAGTTAAAGTGTCAAGGGATGATGGTGCTGCATATATTCTACCGAAATGCAACTCCCAGATCTTACTGACGATACTACTTGTGATAGAGCTGGAGGGCCTAATATTGCGCGTCGGCTTAGATACAGTGGTGAAAAAATGATTTACGATTGTCCAGCTGTGATGCCGGGACTAACGTTTTCCATTCTGTTACACCTACCTCCTGCCACCATTTAGTGGTTATCTTTTTGTATTGCTTGCACAGGAGAGCCACTAATATTGAGTCCCTGGGTTTGGATACCAGGGCTAGGGAGAGTGCCCTATTTGCTGCTGAGCATTCAGAATTAAACCATCTTGGGGTGTCTGGTGTAGACCGGTAGGGTTTCGGGAGAGCCTTCCTGATCCCTGAACAGAGATCAGTGAAGGCCTTCACCACCTGATTGCCATGGTCCTCCTCAATCAAACACAAGTCACCAACTCCAGATTGCCTCCTATTATTGCGCCACAACAGCCTCAGGTTATCAGTAGCAATGACAGGCCTCAATATCACGCCTAAACTTTCTCTTAGGATGGAGCAATAGCGTGATTTCAATAGGATTGTGGTCGCTATAACTAGATGGAACAACTAAGAGAAAGTCTTCTAGATTGCGAACAACAAAGACATAGTCTATTATTGAGGGGCTGCCTCCACCCCTAATAGTAGGTACCTCAAAGCTAGACAAACCTTCAATAAAAGTGTATGTATCAAATCGAGTGGGGCACGAAATGAAATTAGCTCCACACTGTGTGGATCAGTATTGGTAGGGGGCAGGGCACTAGGTTTGAGTCTCCAAGACCCATCTTATTCAAATGATCTATAATTGCTAGAATATCTGTGCAACATTGAACTGTTGTTTAACTCTAGTACACAACATTGATGCTGTAAGGGAAGGAATAGATGAAACAGGCACAGGGCTCAACAACCCCACTGGTTTACTATCTGAACTTTGAATTTAGGCACAGATCGAACATGTGTGTACATAACTCTTCATATCAGCAAAAATACTTGGATACCAAAAATTCCTTCTTACTTCTGACAGAGTCTTAGTACTGGCAGAGTTCCACTCATATGACAGCATCTTACTTGCCTTCCAGACTATATCTGCTGGAACATAATTGTTTGCTGGTGGCCCGTGAGCCAAGTGAGCACTGACAAAGAATGTAGGATACCTTTGACTGCAGCCAACCAAGCTCCCGCTTCCATGAAGGGCCGGGCTCCGGCTCCTGCTATGGGACCCAAGAAGTACCTCGGAAGCCGAACACTGACAGACTTCCTCTGAGGTGTCCACAGCTCAGACCCTTCTGCCATCCGAGATAAGCATCAGCAGTAAGAGAGAGGCACTGAAAGCTCCTGCAGCACCCCCTCATCAAAGCCTTCCTCTAATTGTGAAGTTTTGGCTGGGGTAGAATCAATGATTCACTCTCAATAGGACCAAGAAGCAACAGAATATTCTAGGAAGAAGCATCTGTCTTCTGATACCAAAGTAAACATTTGCTTCAGAGTGGTTCTCTTCTCTGCTGGGACCAGTGTCCTCTGAGCCCCCTCATTATCCATTGACCTCAGCCTGTCTGTCATTTCCCTCCACCTTACCATCTAACCCATAAGGGGGACTATGAAGAGGAGGCGAGGAACAACAGAGAAAACAATGGAACAGGACCACAGATGGGCATGTAGCCCAAACTTCATGTTCAACTATAGAGAGCAAAAACAAGGTCACTCTGCTGGTCCAACTGACAATCCTAGCCATAAAATAACTGATAATATGACTAATAGCATGACAAAAGTATTTATAGAGGAGAAAGAAGAAACACTGGAGAAGCAAGATGAATTCTTTTGACCTTTGGACGTATCTGAGCAAGTACCTGAGATAGAGATTGATGCAACACAATTGGGCTAGCACTGTTCGCTTCATGATGAGCTGGAACCGAGAGGCACTTGGAGTAAAGATGGGAAGAAGAGAGACTGAGAAAATAAACCCAGGGTTGGAGGATGTGGTAATCAGAGGATTGATAAAGTGCATGACCATCTATAGTGGGACCATTCTGCTGACCAAGTGAGACACACTGCTGATGTCATGATTGTGCAATTAGTAGTGTCTGACAGCCAGAAGATGTTGAAAATGTGGTCTCTGTGGGTAGGCTCTGTTGACAGCGGGGAACCTACTACTGTGTTTACTTATCAGTTCCTATCTGCACAGAATGAAGAGGTAAGAAATGACAGTACCACCATGAAGAACACACAAACTAGTAATTTGGAGGATACACCCACATCACTGCAACACTGATTTATTGTGCAAGAACATCATGCTCAAGATTTAACTGGATTGCTTGTGGTCATAGAAGATTGCATGAGGTAAAACTTTGTACTGGGTATTGTGGAAGGCACAAAGGAGGATGATTTTAGATGTTTGAAAGTCCATCTTTTCCAGAAAGCCTTTCCAAAAAGGAGTGAGTGGGACATCGGCATGCAGAGTCAATGTGACTATCAATTCTCCTTCAAAAAATGGAACACGTTCCACTCACAAACTATTCATATATACATAAGAAATTATCTTCTCCATCAGTTGATATCTCGGTTAGCACATCCATATAGCCCCACTTAAGTCGTCGAGCTCTTTTTGTTTGGCATATCGGATTTTTTCCAAGGCACAGTTGAGAATTTTTGGAGACTTGAACAAATGATAGCACCTCTTCAGACATTGGGATCACAACACTTTGTCCAAGAACCAGCTCACTTAAAGACATTACTAAACAACCAAACTACCTTCTGTGCCACAGACACGAGGGCCAAGGCTTTACTTAATTTCAATTTCACATGTCCTTTTTTTTTCTCTGTGAGCTTGGAAGTGGTTTCTGAAGGGTAGGGTGGGTCTTCAAAGGACACATCTGCCAGTGTGATTACTTATTTTTGTTGGTACTATGAGGAGGGGGCTCAGTCCGTTCACTCTCTGAACCTGTTGATTACCAGGAAATAGGTACTGGGGTTGCCATTGGGATTTGGGTTGGGGAAGAGGGCCGGTGAATTTTGCACCAAGCAGAAAGAGGGGTATCCTCATGTTTAAAAAGGAAATATTGTTGATGTGTTTGGGATCACATCTTGATTAATAAGGTCTTCTTGTCTTGATAATACAGAAAAATGATATGAGAAGACAGAGTACCCAAGTTCTTACTTGGAATTTTATAGGGTTAAGATCCATGGGGAAAAAATCTGCATGCAGGAATAGCTCCTTTTTCTGGGGAAAGAGCACAGACATATGTGCTTGCAAGAATCTCATCAGACCAAGAATGATGCTGATAATCTTTGTCAGAGGGTTTCAAGATGTTGGCGGCTATAAAGCAGGGTAGACTTGGCAGTTGCCTTTCAGCGTAAGCACTGCCCACTGTTCTAACATAAAATGTGTCCCTCAGAGGTAGTAGGTAGTTTGCAGAATTACTTAAACTAATATGTCTTTTACTGTACATACTATGTTTGCATCTAATCTAGATTAACCTGAAATGTTTCTAAGCCTATTTACTGAGTTGACTCTCTGGGAAGGACCACAACTTTACTGGAGATATTAGTCTGCCTCTGGCAGCACTTATAACACATGTAGACCTACTACTCCCTTTCGAATGAGATGTTCAAGGGCTGCTTAGCTATATATCATGAATGTCTAAGGCGTTATAGATGGTTTGCCCCATTGTGTGGCTACTATTCTTGGCTTTACTTTTTATTCTGTTTCCAATAGGCTGAGTTCAAGAACTGATGTAAATCTATTCCACTTTCTCTATGATGCTGAAGCCCTGGAATATATCTGATCACAACTCAACGTGCTCTTTCTCTATCCTCAGAATATTCCAAGCCGCAGATGCACCACAGAAGCGAGGCTTCCAACCGTAAAGTCGTACACTATAGCTATTGCGCTTGCATAACTGAAAGTTTATTAAAATTTGTAAAGAAAACGAAGGTTCAGCTTCACTCGATTGTGTAGGGGATACCTTGAGAGCAGTGATACAAGTGGTTACCCTCAGTTACATTATCCACAGTGATAAGAAAGATAACGATTGAAACTTAAACGCTCAGAGAACAGCCACTCACTCTGGAAATTGAGCATGCTAGATGAAGGAACAAAATCTACAATCACATAAAACAGTTTTGTTTTCTGAAGAAACTACAGGGTATATTATCAAGGATGGCGTTAAAATTATCGCCGCTTTGGCGGCAGACAACTGCCGCTAACGCGGCGATAATGAAATTGATAATATCCCATAGAAGCCCATGTTGACACCAGAACATGGGCTTCTATGGGAAATCTTCAGGGCATATTATCAAGCCCATTATCACCGCTTTATAATTGTAACGCCGTTTCTTGATAATATGCCTCCAACTTCCTAAAAATGTTAAAAAACGAGACTCTGGACTAATTCATAAAGAACACCCCAACAACTGCCCAGTCGCTGTTTGGAAAATAGCGAAAGCATGATGCAGTTGCCAACCTTTCAAGTCAAGGAGCTTGCAAGTAGCAATTTTATAAATACTATTTTTAATTTTCGAGGGGCTGCAGTTACAGGCAAGGACACAATAACCAAGGTTTTTCATATTTATTACTAATCCCTAACAAAGATGATTGTACATCCATTCAGTTTAAGTTTAAGTTTAAAGGAGCTTGTAAAGCGCCTGGTGACGCCTCCCGGCGTGTCCCCGCGCTGAGGAGAGAGTGAAATGAGTAGAAAAAAAAGAGCCTATCACAGATCGAAGAGGAAAGTTTTCAGTTTCTTCCTAAAAGAGGTCTCATTCACCTCTAACCTGATGTCCATGGGCAGGAGGTTCCAGGACTTCGCTGCCACTGTGCGGAAAGATCTACCTCCCATTCTGGCCTTTTTAGGACGGGCACTTCTGAGCAGCCCTGTACCTTTGGATCTAAGGGTTCTGTTAGGTTCATATGGCGAGGCCAGATCCGACATATAGGCAGGTGCCTTGTTATGGAGGATCTTGTGACACCATAGCAGAGCTTTAAAAGTTATCCTCTGCTTGATAGGCAGCCAATGGAGAGTTACCAATGAGGGTCGAGAAGGGGCTCTGCGAGGCAGTCTTAATACTAGGCGTGCTGCCGAATTTTGTATGACCTGTAATTTCTTTATGTTTTTCTCCGATGTGCCTAAGAGTAAAACATTCCCGTAGTCAATCCGGGAGGTAATTAGTGCCTGCGTCATTGTCCGTCTGGAATTGAGAGGCAGCAAGTCAAGGGTGCGGTTGAGAGTCTTCATCACTCCGAAGCACTTGCCTACAGTTTTCTTTATGTGGCTATCAAAAGATAGCTTATTGTCAATCCATACTCCTAAGTTCTTCGCCTCCCGACTGGGAGGGGGCAAGGGACCTAAACAGGTAGGCCACCATTCTTTAGTCCAATTGGTCTCATCACCTCCAATGATGATGACCTCTGTTTTGGTTCCGTTCAGTTTTAGACAGTGCTCTGTCATCCAAGATGCCAGCTTGCTCATACAGTTGTTAAAGTTAGCGGCTTCCGTGGAAGGGGCCTGCGTCAAAGATATTAGAAGTTGCGTATCGTCGGCGTAAGAGACAAGCTCCACGCCGAACGATTGCACCACTTCAGCCAGGGGGGCCATGTATAGATTAAACAGGGTGGGACTCAAGGCCGATCCCTGAGGCACCCCCTGTTCAAGCCGCACACTGTCTGAGAGGAAAGTCCCTCTTTGGACTTGGAAGCTTCTATTGATCAAGAAGGCTTTCAGCCATCCCAAAGCTCTGTTGGTTACTCCAGCTTTGTTTAGACACTGTAGCAAGATGGAGTGTGCTACAGTGTCAAACGGGGCACTAAGGTCGAGCATGATGAGGGCCATGGTCTTGCCCTCGTCTGCTCCCTTGCGTAGGGTTTCAGTGGCCCTGAGGAGAGCCGTCTCCGTGGAGAAGTTGGATCTGAAACCCGACTGGGAGTAATGGAAAACATCATGTTCTTCTAGATGTTCCATGAGTTGGATGTTGGCAATTTTCTCAGCTAGCTTGGCTAAGTAAGGTAGCAGGGAAATTGGCCGAAGGTTGTCCATACTGTCTAGGCTGACATTCGGCTTTTTCTTGATAGGGAGTACAACTGCCTGTTTCCAGTCCGCCGGCAGGCAAGCTGTGGAGAATGAGATCTGAAGTAGATGTCTATAGTGAGGTTCTAGAGCAGGGAAGGCTTCAGTTAAAATTTTCGGAGGCGCCGGGTCTCGGGGAGAGCCCGATTTGATTTTGTTACATAGTATAGCCAGGGCTTCGTATGAGGGAACTTCAAAAGATTTGAGGCACTTTAGAGTCTTAATAAGACTGTCATTCTCTGTGAAGTCGAAGGCCGACTCAACATGATTGGCAAAGCTGGTATATATTTTATTGATTTTACCTGAGAAGTACTGTGCAACTTCATTACATGACTCCACAGAATCATTGTGAATGGAGGAGTTAGTGTTTACTACAGATATTTCTTTGTAAATCTGAAATAATTCCTTCGAGGAATTCCCTGCTTCCATGATACGGGAATGATAGTGTTCTGCCTTGGCCAACCGTACAGATTTATAGTACACTCTTTGAGAGTCTTTATACTTTATTTTAGTTTCTGCGCAGAAGTTCAGGCGCCAAGCTCTCTCTAGTTTTTTGCAGTTGGTTCTCATGGTCTGCAGTTCTTGGCTAAACCAGGGAGCAGCTTTTTTTAGTCTCCTAGCATTAGTCATGATGCGACTGGGGGCAGTGATATCGAGGGCCTTGGTTACGATAATATTTAAATTATTATTAGCTGCTTCACAGTCTTCCCCTTTGGGAGGGCCCTCCTCCTGAGTGATTTTAATGAAAGATTCTATAGAGAAGCTCCTCCATTTTCTGCGTTTATACCGCAGAGATTGATGTTGAAAATGCTCAGTTCTGTCCAGTTGCATCGTGATCGGAATAATGTGGTGATCCGACCAGGGTATGGGTATAGACTGTGAGGTGTGAACTCCCTGCCAGTTCCCAAAGATAGGATCCAGTAGGTGACCTAGTCGATGAGACGGTTCCTTGTTTTTCATTTCAAGTTGAACTGAGAGAAGCTGCGTTTGAATCTCAACGGCATCATTGTCTAGGGGATCTTCAAAATGAGCATTAAGGTCACCTAGCACCAGAAGTCTAGACTTTCTAAGTGCTAAGTGAGTGATGGCTTCCATTAAAGTGGAAGTGAAGTCAAACATTCTGCCAGGTGGGCGATAAATCAAGAAATCCAAATTGATGACTATTTGCGTCCTGTAGATAAGGGTAGTTTAACGGTCATGTAGAAAAACTCCTTAGAATCTCCTGTTTCATCTGCACAACTAAAAGGCCATTACTCACTTGACAAAAACACAATTGCAGGGTCAGATATAATTCCTTCAGAATTTTGCAAACCTTTTTCTCAGTTTCCTTTCCATGTTCATCGAAGGATTTTTAATACCTTTGATCGGATACGAAAATCCCATCTTCATGAAAAGGAGCTTATATTTCAATGTTCCTAAAGAAAGACAAGGATCCTAGATTTTGTTTGTTTATTGGTCAATTTCACCCTTTAACTGGTGCTTAAAAATATTACAGAGACGAAGCAGGGATTTCCACTTTCACCTCAAATCTTTGCACTTAATTTGGAGCCATTCATGAGGCTCCTCTAAAGTTCTATAGAAAGTCTGCCCCTTCTTGTGCACAAGGCTGAATGTAAATAACTACCTGAACTGATGATATCGTCATTTCCTCCTCTGATCCATCAACAGCCATTAAAGCTATTGCGAAAGAGGCTTTTGGTAATTTTGGTAAAGTTTCTGGTTATTTCTGAAATTGACTTAAGACTCTGACAATATATAAATGACAGGGTACTGATAATGATATATGTTTTGTTTCTTCTGTCATCAGCGTAGAAGTAAAAATGTCTACTGTGATGGAAGATGAAGCCAAATTAAATGATAACCCTTTTCTCTCTTACTTAGGTAACCATTCTTCCTTGCTTCTTGTATACATTTTACTCTATATCTCTCTGGTGCCTTTTGCCCTTTTTCATGTTATTCAATCCTTTTGAACAGAATTCACCTGGCAGTAGATGATGCCCTGAAGAGCAGTGTGGGATCTCCAAATGCCTTTACAAGCACGGCGGGCTCTTCCGTGTGTTAGGTTCTAGCACCCTGCAGCATTAGCCCACAGACTCTCCCAAATGTTGGGCTTTGTCCATCAACCATGGCCATATATGATTCCATATAGATCCTTTATCACATGTAGTTTTTTTTATCCTGCATACTTTAAAGGAACTAGGTATATGACACTTGCAGCATATTACAAGTTTTGAAAAGAATTAATTTCTTTGTGGCATAATCCTCTCTTTTTCAGCTTCTCACATGATAAACTTGTTTCTCAATGGGCTAATTAATCTTTGCAATATGTGGGTCAACAGTTCGAAGGGACAACTTTTTATTCATTTGATATCTGTTGGGCCGCAAACTTTCCCAGCTACAGAATTCTTTAAGTATCTATAGACTATAGCATATTTTTCTCAATTTACTCCCTTTGAGTTTAATCTATCCCCATTTAGGGGCATATTAACAAGGCGGCGATATGAAATTATCGCCGCTTTTGCGTCCGTTTTCGGGCTAAAAGCGGCGATAATTTCATCGCCTTATCAGCAAAGACACGCTATCGCGTGTCTTGCTGACTTAGCACCCATTTGCAGCACGCCTCCAATCGCATCGCTAATGAGATGCAAAGGAGGCGTGCCTGACAAGACTCCCTTGGGAAAATATCGCGAAGGCAGCTTCGCGATATTAACAAGGGAGAGTAGCGATTTTTAAAATCGCGTTAAGTGTGCCTTAATGCAGGAATTTAACGTCTGTTAAATTCCTGACTAAGGCATACTTAACATGGGGGGTGGATTTTGTGGCTAAGACCACAGGCCCTATCATCTAGGATATCGCCGTTTTCCACCATGGAAAACGGCGATATCCCAACTATCTCTGGAATTTTTATCGCCTCGGCGATGCGCGTTGTTAATAACGCGCAAACCGGGCGATAAATTCCAGAGCAAGCCGGCGATAAATATGCAAGCGCTAAGCGCGCTTTGCGATATTTATCGCCGGCCCTTGTTAATATGCCCCTCTGATCTTTGGATGCATTTAAGGTCTTACGTAGATGAGGGCTAAAAAGTAGAGTTTGCCTTTTAATTGCCATTTATTACCAGAGAGGAGAGTGACAACCTGCATTACCAGGTTAAGAAATGGTTCACCAGCTTGCTTTTGGGAGACTGTTCACTTAAAGGGAATCACTCAGAGCATTATGCTGGGGAAAAGAGCACTGAATGTACTCCACCTTAAATTACATCCAGACCACATATTGCAGGAGCTCTATTACACTCCTAAAAGATTAAACGCCTAGGGCTGTAGGGGAAATTCTCAGAGGCAGCTCCTCCGCTGTGGTGGACGAGCGTCGTCCCCCCTGCCAGAGGCCCAAAAACTTGAAAAATAAAACAATAGTAAAATAGGTTTATTATCATTTTATTTTTCAGCTTCTGAGTGCCGAGTCAAAGAAACAGGGCTATCGCAGGGACAGTCACAGAGAAGGAGTGGTGGGCACTGCTATCAGTGTGCTTGTCAGTTTGGCCAGCCGTCTTAGGACGGCCAACCCAACATGCGCACTGAGCTGTCTCCAACCCGAGCTGCGTTTCCGGGTTGGAGACAGCAGGCACAGGCTTCCAGTCTCTGGGAGCGTACAACCAGGCCACTCAGGCAAATCCTGACACTACTGTCATGCATGAGAGTAGCATCAGGATTGGCCATAAGGAGTCAGGAAACTGGCTGCAGTCAGTAGCTGAAGATTGTCGATTTAGCGGGTGACAGGTTAAGTTTTTTTTTCCTTCTTTGTATGTATATTTGTCGTCGTCCCTCCCCCACCCCCACCACCACCCTGCCACTCTGCCCTGCAACCAGCCGCTACTGGAAACGTAATATTTCTGTTGCACAATCATGGAAACAAACACTGTCCATTAATTTATCAAGTGCTCCTACAATCAAACATATTGGTTTTCAGGTCGGAGTGTTTAGAGAATCAAGGAAAATATTCCATATTAAAATTATTTAAATTTCTAATTTGAGTAGTCTTGGATGTTCACCAGTAATTCCCTGTAGTCTTGTCAATATTGTATATGTTTTTGCTCCTATAGACTGTTTATTGCCAGGACATGGCTTGACTCTCCTCCTGATGTTAGAGAATGGTGGGCTGACTTTATCTGTATTTGTGGTCTGTAAATAACAATTTTACAATAGAAGCAATCTATGGAAAATATGGTGACCTATTATGTGCTGAATGTGAACACTCGTATGTGAGAACGAGAGCACTGAATTAAATATTTTAATCTAATTGCCATTATTCTTGTAGTTCATGTGCATTATACTTTTTAGTTTTATAGGTTATTCTGCCATATATATTTATATGGAATTCAATTAAATTTAGTACCATCTTTCCATCAAAATGAATGATAAAGTTAATTCATATTTAGGCCTTGGCGAAATCTAAGTTATGCTAGCGTAATTTCAGGCATTACGAGTTAAACGCTTGTTTAACTCCCGGAACTCTGTTGCTGCCACTGCTGCCACTTCGCCGGAGAGCGGGACAGGACTCCAGGTCCCAGGCTCCTTTGCGTCACATTGCTGCCACCAACGCCCGCATCACGTGCTTGGAGGCGCTTCAAAAGCTCTAGAGGACTCCCCCAGCGTGGGAAGCTCGGAACTCTGTTGCCGCCACTGCTGCCACTTTGCCGGGGAGCAGGTAAGGACTCCAGGTCCCAGGCTCCTTTGCGACACGTTGCTGCCACCGACGCCCGCATCACGTGCCTGGAGGCGCTTCAAAAGCTCTAGAGGACTCCCCCAGCGTGGGAAGCTCGGAACTCTGTTGCCGCCACTGCTGCCACTTTGCCGGGGAGCGGGACAGGACTCCAGGTCCCAGGCTCCTTTGCGGCACGTTGCTGCTGCCGCCCGCATCACGCGCCTGGAGGCACTGCAAAAGCCCTAGAGGGACGTACATGGGTGTCTACGGCCGTGTTGTGTGTAGATTTAGATTCCGTATATAGGTTTCCCGATTTATGCCCTTGCATAGGTACAATACATATTGCCCTTATTTAGGCATAGAAAATCCAGCCCTTATTCAGGCATTGTCCATGCTAACCAAATACAGGCATGGTCTCATACAATTGTCAAGCCACGTCACAACGAGTTCTTGGAAAACCAGACTCTTAAGCCTTTAGGAATTTCCCTTACTTGAATATTGATTTCTCCAAGAACTCATTATTATGCATGAACATCTATTCCTAGGGATTCATTCATGACGTTCCGATGCCCGACTTTTACGTCAATACAGGCATTCCTAAACACCTTCAAGGTATAAATATACCTGCACTTGCCCTGGCAAACCACGGTTCCGGTTCGGTCCAGTTTGACTGCCTACTTGCGGTTCATCACGGCAAGTTCGGAAGGAGATCGAGTTCCAGCCTGATGCACTGACCAGATGCTGTCATCCTCCTCGCAGAGAATCCAGCTCCATTGTTTCTGACTCCCCTTGCGGGGTGTTAGATATTGAGATTCCAACTTCTCACATTCTAAGGTATGGAGCAGACTAGAACTTAGAGAAACTTTTGGCAACTCTTGGCAAAACTAAACTATACCTAGCTATACTTAAGAAAACAGCACCTACTTCTTACCTCGTACTACACTTACGCTAGGTACACTGGGGTAGAACAATTTAGAAGCATCAGATGAGTATTCACATTTTAGCCTGTGTTATTTATGTATGTATTTTATGAATATATGTCATAGCTACAAACCATGCTATTGCAGCATTATTTTATCTTACTGCTAACTCTGTACATATTGTACTTTGCAGCCTGTCTTACAATTGTAGCAGTTCATATCCCTTGCACGAGAAATAAGACTGTTTAATAAACCCTTTTTATTGAATCGCCCATCTCTATATTTCTATGCAACTCTGTAGAAACGAAGCATGCACGATTGACTGAGTAAAACTGTTATCTATTGTTTCCACGGTTCTGAGATTGTTCCGACTCTAAGGGAAACAAAGTTGTCATGTTTATGCGGTTCTCAGAAACGAATCCCTTCTTGTTTATTCGAGAAGTTTTCAGTGACATCTGAGTTAGGTGGCACACACAAGTAATTAAGTTTAATGTACTCGATAGAGACATACTGACCTCAGTCCTATGTCAAATCTATAGTGTATGTTATTCCAATGCGCAGAGCCTATCAGGGATATAGGAACTACACTACATGGCGCCCAACGGTTTGGTAAGGCACTAATTTAACGCTAGATACTGAAGTAACTCAGTCGTGCTTTTCTCAGAGACCCCTACTCATAATACTCCATAAGATGTCTGGAGTGGGTAGTGTTAATATCAGCCTATGTATTAGCTCTTTGGTTTGTTCAACGTTGAAGGATACAGTGTTCCAAAATAGTGTGCACCTTATCTTTGTTCTCTTGAAACTTGCTCTACAAAATTTCATTAAACAATGTCCGAAAACGGCAGAAACACCGATACTGGTGGAGCTGTACCCGACGATGTCGCGGTACTTTTTGATAATACAGGTTTTAATTAAACCGATGAAAATGCGAAAACCATCGCTCCAAATTTAAGGAGAGCCATCACTCTAAAACTTATAAAACATGGCCTAACACCAAGAGGTGGTAGAGCAGTTTTTGTGATAGAGGCACATAAATCTCACCAGACAGAGGTATTCTATTCATGGATATTATTCCCAGAATCAAATCCAGTAACTAAAACGTTTCACTTCTACAAAGAAGATGAACCACCTGAGGAATATATTCCTTTCGAGGATATTGAAGTCCCACTCACATACCAGGAGCATAATCTCTGGTTTAAAGGCGCCCTAAAACATTACAATCACATTAACAGGCTCGGTCCATTAGGTAGACCAGGAGCAACATGACCGATTTTAGCCGGCTATACACCTCATCCTGACATTGAAGAAATGTCAGACATAGAATTACTTGCTCAACTCAAGGAGTTAATCAAAATCTACAGACAATTAGTTCAATATGTCATGCGGACTTTCATAGTCCAACCACCATTAACCATTCAAAATCCAGCCCCTCATCAGGGGAATACAGTAAAAATCACTCCACAGACTTTACACACAGTCATGGGTAAAATGCCCACAAAACATGAACAAATTCCATTCTGGATAGCTCAAAAAATTACACAAATCGAAGCAGTATTTCCTAATAGCAGCCCTTATGAGAAACACAGAATTCTAACAATCTGTTTACTAATGGGGATCACACCACATCTGGAATACTGCACCACTTGGGGCACAGTCTTTGCTGCAATCTACACAAAAACACATGGTGTTCCATCTATGGCTGTAATACCTGATGTCCTGAAACAGATACAAAACGAATACGAGGCAGAGCCTGCTCTGAATTTAGGTATGAAGTTACTTAAAAATTTCGACCAGGTCTCAACAAAAATATTATCTAATATTAAAGGAGAAGCAGCATCAGTGGCAATCCGCCAGAAATTAAGGGAATTTAATGTAACAGAACAACCACAAGAACTAGCCAGAATAATTGAAAAATCCTATAAAGAATTAGGCAGAGGCAGTTTGGGAGGGAAACCAGTTAAACCACAACTGTCTGAAAGACCTGAAAAGGCCTTTGCTAAAAACACTCCTACCTCTTCTAAAAAAGAAGCGGGAAAATAGCAAACAGCATTCCAAAGAGAAGCGACCTCATTCCCGAGGCAGGTCTCCTCCAAAGGAGCCCTCTGAAAGGAGGTACAGTCTCAGGAATAGGGATAATTTGAGAAAACCTGACAGATATCAAGATACTGATACACGTTCCTCTCGTACCTTTCAGATGTCATCACAGACATCCGAAAGAAGAGGATGGTCAGACAACAAAGAAGAACGCGTGACGTCCAAAGACGATCAAAACGTTCAGAAAAACAAACAAAAACCTCAATTCTCCCAAAACAAAGTAGCAGGTCTGCAGATCAGACATGCCGAGAATTCTGAGAACACAACTCAAGAACGGAGGATGGGCTCAGATAATGTTGGACAGTGCAGCAGAAGTTACAGTAGCTCGCCAGAACCTGAAGGGGCTTCTGGAGACAGTGGACTTGAATGAGGACATTCAAGTTGAAACTGCAGACACCAGGGTTAGTTCTCCGCATAGGTTATATGAAATAACACTCCGGATGGAGGGATACATACCAAGAAAAGTGAAAGCACTCTTTTGGGAGCGACTTTCAAAGAGTTATGATATACTTCTAGCAGAACAAGACTGGCCACCAGAATGTGTCAGGGAGTGCCCACATGGTGAAGACATCATTATGCCAGCCTTCTCCAATGATATTCCAGTACACTTAAAATATACTTATGCCAGGAAATGGACAGTGGCCCAGGCCCCAACATTATACAAGAATCATGTAGGATGGGATTAGGACTCACCTCACCACAAAATCCAGTTACAAAATCAACCAGCTGCACAACGGCAGTACCCAGTTAAGCAAGAAGCTAAAAAACAAGTCAGGGAGATCTTAGATCAACTTAAATACCAGGGGTTGATTGAAACATGCACCTCATCAATGAACAATCCTTTGTTTCCTGTCTCCAAACCAGACAATACATATCGTCTAGTTTTGGATTACAGACACCTAAACTCTTCTTGTACAACATTTTCAGTGCAAAATGCACACAGTACAGCATTAATGAATAACATTGTACGTAAAAAGTACAAAACCATATTAGACATTTCAAATGGTTTCTTATGTCAAAACATTGCACCTGAAAGTAGATATTTGACCGCTTTCTCAATAATGGGGACACAGCGTCAATTTTGTCGACTACCACAGGGGTTCAAAACCAACCCGGGGTTATTCTCAGCAAGGGTAACAGAGTTACTACAAATTTATGATGGTGAGGCATTGTCATATGTCGATGATATATATCTGACAGACGATGACCTAGACAGACACTTGAACAGGGTGAACACCATTATATTGGGCTTCGCTTCTCAGGGTTAAAAATTCAACTTTAAAAAGTCCAGAATTGTCCATCTCAACGTCCTTTTCCTAGGATATGAACTTTCAAGTGAAGGCAAAAGCCTGGCAGCCAACTTTTTAGAAAAGTGTGCGCTGCTCCAACCTCCAAAAACGCTGAAAAACTTACAGTCGATTCTAGGTTTCCTGAATTTTGGAAGAACATACATTCTAAACTACGCAGAGAGGGTTTATTCTCTCTACAAATTAATCAAACCTGATTTCAAAGCCACTACTTTGACACAAGACCACACATAAATTCTGAGTGCACTTCAAACAGACATGTTACCAACAAAACACTTGCAAACACGCGTAATCATACGCAACTTAGTGATCCGAATAATTTTGGGTCAATGCGGATTCACCTACTTAACTTTTAACGAAGGTGAAAAAGTGCCAATTGCATACAAATCACACTTGTATACACAAGCAGAAAAGAAATTCACTTTTACCGAAAAAATTCTGACAGCAGTTCAAACCGCTGTAGCAAAAGAAAGAGCCCTAGCACAGGGGAAACGCATTATGGTCGTCACCCCTGTACCAGCCTTAGAGGCAGTTACAAAAGCGAGTATTCCGAATGCAAAAGGTTTACATCCGAGATGGATACAATGGGTTAATTCTCTTGTTGCAACTGATGTTGAATATGTTTTTGATCCTTACTTGAAAACACAAGCATTCCTGCAATACGAACACGAATGTCCTCTGCCTACTGAAATTCTCCCTCTTGATCAGTACGAATTTATAATTTATACTGACGGATCTGCACAACCTGCTACAGAGAGTAAATAAGCGTACAGTGCATCATGCGCGATCGTTAAAGGTCGTATGCGCGATGGCAAATTCATACCAATGGTCACAAAAACGCAATCTCTAGGAGATTGTACAGCTCAGCGAGCTGAGCTACAAGCATTCAAGATGGCACTTGAAAACACGGATCGCGAATTCCCCACACTCATAGTGTGCGATTCTTTTTACTGTGTTCAATCTTACAATTAATATATGCAGAATTGGCTTCAAAATGGTTTAAAGATGCAAAAGGTGGCACAATCAAGCATAAAATGCTTTGGGAACAAGTAGTTCAGTTGTGAAGCGGACTACAAAACACTCACGTGATACACACGCTGAGTCATCAACGTGATGGCGTTCACGTTGAAGGGAATTCATTGGCTGATGAAGCCGCGAAGGGGGCTGTGAAAACGGCTTCTGTAGCTGCAATCACTCGTTCAAAAACAAAAATGGACAGTGAAATAATGCTGGCTGTCAATGCTTCAAGCAAACGCAGCGGTGCAGCGTTACCTAAAAAATTTCCACTCAAATACTCATATATAATTGATGCGAACAATGTTCTGTTTGCTCGAATCCCTGGAGTGGGGGATAGGGTGATACAAACCATGGAACATAGATTAGGACTAATCCTAGCAGCACATGAAGGGATCGCCTCTGCCCATGCAGGTGTTTCCGCCACAGTATCGTTATTAAAACAGAGACACTGGTGGCCAGGTATTAGGAAACAGACCAGGAATTATGTTTAGGAATGTGACCTATGCAAGAAGATGAAAGTCTCTACTATGAAACGTCCTGCGCAGACGCCCCTGTTAATTTCAGATAAACCATTAGCATGTGTTTACCTGGACCACTGCGGTCGCTTACAAAGGGATACTAACTATAAATATATCATGGTCACAGTGGTTTCATGTTCTAGGTTCCTATGGATGTGGCCTCAGCGCTCGACTGACGCTCAAACTTTTAAAAAGATTTGCGAGTCTTTATCGGCACATACGCAATTGGCACACTACATTCTGACCAGGGTCCTGCGTTTAGCTCTTGAGCTTACAAAGAAGCCATGGCCAGTTTGGGCGTAGCATTGCGGTATTCTTCTCCATTCCATCCTGAGAGAAATTCTGTTGTGGAAAGAAAAAACGGGACATAAAGCAGTCTATAACAGCTAGGGTATTAGGTTCGGGTAATGGGTGGGTCACACCTTTATGGGGTCCAGCGCGCATTTAACTACTTGCCAAGAAGTTCTCTAGGGGGTGTCACTCCATATGAAGTTCTATTTGGAACCAGAATGTTGGTACCGGACCTTGATATGCAAGGCACAGTGATGGAAAATAAGAAATTTGATATAAAATATCGTGTGGCTGTTTTACAGGACTTAAATGAACTAAGAACCAAACAAAACAACGTGCTCCTGAAGCCAACCATCACTGGGGAAAAAAAGGCCGTCCCAGCAAGGCCTGTCTGGATCCCAAAGCTTGGTGATCTAGTTAGAGAGAAGATCGTGGGCAAGAAGGAATTTGGGTCTTCTTACAGACAACCAGAACCTGTCCTAGCAATCCACGGATCAAGAACAGTGCTTTTGCCGCCCCTTGCTGGTAAAAAGGAGAAAAGATTTGTGTCCATCTACCTGATCAAACCACACTATGTGGCCGATACTAAGCAGTAGGCCAAGTGGACTCTGCCAATGTAGCAGACGCACTCCTCTAGCTACAATCCAAGAGGTTCAAACTGAGAGACTCATCACCTTGAAGATTCTACAGTGAGAAATAAAGGACTACGCAACAAAGCTATGGAGCTCATCCCTCTTGAAATCCAAATAACAGTTCGTCCTGATACACCTGTCTACAATGAAGTAACAAGTGATCACCTGGTTCCAGCGAATTCCACAAACCCTGATGTAATTCCAACCATTGACAGAACTGCCTCTGGCTATTTCATGAACTTTGATATGTTTTCTGAGGATCACAGCGAACCTGAAACGACGCCAGCACAAAGAACTTTCAAAGAACAAGCAACAGACTTTTTTCATCTCCTGAAAAAGACTTATCTGGTTTCACCATGGATTGAACTATGGATTGTTTTGGGAATATTCTTCTTTCTACTTTGGTTAGCTCTGGTATTAACTCTGGGTATGCTGATAAATGGAAGATATCTTCATCTGGACACAGCAAGTAAAAGAGTGAACTTACTTCTCCAGCCACACAAATCATCCCATCGTGAAGCAAGAGACTTATCAGCAGTGAACACCTTAGCCGTTCCTATACACGATGGTATAGTTTGGGGCCAAACTCAATATGACATTTTTGGCCCCTCAGAGATTTTAAAGATTCCATATTTATGTAAGATTTCATTAAGTGACTTTATTACCTCTAGTACCTTTTCTGATGATTGGGACTTTGAGACTGTTAATAACATGATGTCTGATCTAGCAATGTCTACAGTATTCACAAATCATGAATATTTAGAAGGTTCATCAGACTATGAACAAATGTATTGTTATAACCACTATGGTCATCATTTCTTGCATAAATCTGCTACACCTAGAAATGTATTTATGTATAACCAATGGGAACAGTGTCCTACACCGCCAAAGGATAGTTTGAAAACTTTTGCAATTAAATTTCCATATTTTTCAGGCTACAATTTGTCTAATCCAGAAACGTTTTACTTTAAAAATGTGAACAAGACAGGAACGAAAAATATGTTAACCAATACGAAACAGATTTATTCTGCAGCCTTTATTGCCCAACTGTCTAGACAGGGGTTCGACTTTTGGAAAGACAACATTGAGACAAAATCTGTCTGGGGTACTAAAGATTGGCATGTATAGGGGGTAGAAGCTTTGTTTAGAGCCTGTATCATCCCTGAGCAAATTATGTTTTGTGAATGACACTGTCTAACAAACGTCTTGCCTTGGATTAGCCAAGATCAAAGACATGAACACACCGACCATACCTATACCTACAAGTAATAGCACTACACGGGGGAGGTCGACGTACATAATATTTTGCATCACAACAGATCAGATCCAGAATGGAAAAATTGGTTGCTCTGGCCCACAGACACAAATAACTGTCAAGATTGATTCCTGAACACAGGGTTTCACTATCAATAGGCCAGACCCACGCTATGTTCAAAGACAGCATCCACGGGTAGTAACAACAAACAGTGTAGGGAAACTTTGCCTTGATTGGCTACAGAAAGATCCACTGAAGGATGTAAAACAACACTTAACTTTACTTCAAGAAGGCGCAGACCTTAGGGAATTCTTGCTAGGACCAAGAAAACTGCGTCAAAAACGTTTCACATATGCCGGTATCTACGCTGCTTATAATGAAGCATGGAAGGTTACCCAAGCAGAGACTGCAGAACAAATACGAGAAATTGATCGTATTAATTTAGAGAAAACTCTCTCTGTGGTAGACAATGGGTTAACGACTCTGTCGTCCAGAATATATTCATTGGACAGCATTGTGTCTTCTGTCATAGACATCATGGAACAAGACTTGGTCATGTTGCAACATGGTCAGTCTCAGCTACGTTCTATCATGCTATTGGGCTGGACGCTACAAAACCTCTGTCTAACACTCCCATCAGTCATGCCTACGGATATCAATACACTGCTGGACCCAGTAACAGCCCATGCTCTGTGTTGTCCCCAGCCGCTACCAATACTGATGACGGCATTCATTGAGGTCTCACAGACGCAAATTGCTACTGCTGAGGTACGAGAGGAAACATCAGGCATGCAGGTAACATCCGATTCGAACATTGCTGATGCAACCAATGCTGAAGGCGATAGTTCACATCTATGTGCAGTTAATCTTCTAAACAAGGTATTCCAACTTTCACCTACAACGGTAGATGACTTTTGTCTACAGGATTAGAAAATGTTATGTTTTCTCCAAGCCCACACACTGACTTTTGATTCCGGCACGCAGTGTTCCGATGAGACTCTGGATTTGGCCTTCATTCTTTTCAGACAAGGGACTAACTTTGGAACTTTTTCCTATGATTAATTTTTTTTCTCCAAATTTGTATTTTTTTTATTTTTTGGCACAGTAATGCTAGTAGAAAAACTATTCATAGAGAACAGAATTCTTTGAAAATCTTCCAGGGACATTTTTTGCCACCATGTCACATCAACAATTGATTTGTGTTAACCTGATATGAAATAGTTTCAGCCCTTTTTCTTCTGTATTAACGAGCCATTTCATCATGTGTATATATTTCTGGTTCATTCTTTTTGGCATTTCCAATACACACATATGCTTAGAATGAAACGGTAAACAGTCATAATATCGAAAAAAAAATATCGACTCGACAGAATATCGAGTTTTTAATATAGAATGGACAGAATATCGAATTGCCAAAATATAGTGGTGAAGAATATCGAAAATCAGATAAGAAATATCGATTTACATAATATAGAAGAAAGTAATATCGACAGTCATAATATAGTTGTTAAAAATATCGAATTTTTTTATAGTGTTTTAAGTGTTAGTATATGTGTTAAATGTATGTATTAATTTTGGAACGTAAGTATGAATATTTTTAAAGTAATTAATTTTATGTTATTTAATTTTTCTGTAATTTAATTCCTTAGCGGGTTGTGGGTTTATACGGGATTAGAGTGGGAAGTAATTTAATTATAGTACATTAAATAATAATTTTTAGGAATTATTAATTATTTTTAATTTAATTTTGCGTTTTACTTCTGTAGCGGGTTGTGGGTTTATAGGGGAATAGGGTGGGAAGTAATTTAATTGTTATTAAGTAATTATTAATTGGTATTGATAATTATTTTATTGTAATTAATTATTCATTGGTAATTAATTTTTAATAATTGGTAATTCTTTTTTATTAATTGGTAATTAATTTGTATTAATTGGTTAATTGATAATTATATTAATGGTATTAATTTATTATTCGGAGTGGGTTGTGGGTTTATAGGGTAATAGGGTGGGAAGTAATTTAATTATAATTAAATACTTATTGAACATATTTTTGGGTATTGATAATTAATTTACTGTTAATTATTAATTGGTATTTTTTATTATTTATCAATTTGTGGTATTGAAAATTAATTGGTTGTTGATTAATTATTAATTGGTAATTAATGTGTATTAATTGGTAATTAATTTGTATTAATTGTTTAATTGATAATTATGTTAATTGTATTAATTTATTATTTGTAGCGGGTTGTGGGTTTATAGGGGAATATGGTGGGAAGTAATTTAATTGTAAATAATTAGTTATTGAAATGATTTTTGTATATTGATAATTAATTTATTATTAATTTATTATTAATTGGTATCATTTGTATTTATATTTTTTTGGGATTGAAAATTAATTGGTTGTTAATTAATTATTAATAGGTAATTAATTAAAAAATATATCTATTGGTATTTATAATTAATTAATTCTTAAAGATTGTGTGATTGGTAATTAATTTTAATACTTTTTTTATTAGTATTAATAATTCATTTATTTTTAATAAAATAATAAATTATTATTTTTCCTACTATTGCACTCAATGGAGTGTGAATAGTAATTGTTATCCCTACGCTATCCAACGCTTTCCCTACTGTTGCACTCACTGGAGTGGTAATAGTAAATTTTACCCTCCCGCTATCCAACGCTTTCCCTACTGTTGCACTCTCTGGAGTGGGAATAGTAATTTTTACCCCTAAGCTATCCAACGCTTTCCCTACTGTGGCACTCTTTGGGGTGGGAATAGTAATTTTTACCCCTACGCCATCTGACGTATTCCCTACTGTTTCACTCACTGGAGTGGGAATAGTAAATTTTGCCCTCCCGCTATCCAACGCTTTCCCTACTGTTGCACTCTCTGGAGTGGGAATAGTAATTTTTACCCCTACGCTATCCAACGCTTTCTCTACTGTTGCACTCTCTGGAGTGGGAATAGTAATTTTTACCCCTTCTCTATCCAACGCTTTCCATACTGTTGCACTCTTTGGAGTGGGAATAGTAATTTTTACCCCTACACTATCCAACGATTTCCCTACTGTTGCACTCACTGGAGTGGGAATAGTAAATTTTACCTTCCCGCTATCCAACGCTTTCCCTACTGTTGCACTCTCTGGAGTGGGAATAGTAATTTTTACCCATACGCTATCCAACGCTTTCCCTACTGTTGCACTCTGTGGAGTGGGAATAGTAATTTTTACCCCTACGCTATCCTATGCTTTCCCTACTGTAGCACTCTCTGGAGTGGGAATGGTAATTTTTACCCTCCCGCTATCCAGCGCTTTCCCTACTGTTGCACTCTCTGGAGTGGGAATAGTAATATTTACCAACCCGCTATCCAACGCTTTCCCTACTGTTGCACTTACTGGAGTGGTAATAGTACATTTTACCCGCCCGCTATCCTACGCTAAAAATATTGAATATTTTTTAATAATATTACGTGAATATATATATGTACAGTTTTATTTTTACTTACATTAATTATTTATTAATTGTAACGTTATTTAAGTATTTTTAAGTATGTTTTAGTTAATTATATTTATTATTTCATTAATTTTACATTACTTTTAAGACATTTAAAAAAATTCGATATTTTGACCATCTATATTTTTTATAACGATATTTTGGATTGAATATTTTTGTACTTACCTGTTTGTAGATAGGAATTCGATATTTTGGCATTCTATATTTTTTCCTCGATATTTTGGCAGGTCGATATTCTCCTCCTCGATATTCTGTCAGTGATCCGAATGAAACATTGCTTTTAATATGTACAGCACCTTATGCATAGCAATGGTTTTGTTAATGCATTTTTAGGACATATGTTTTTAGATATGTTTTAGATTATCATGCAACACTCTCTTTTAGACATGTTTAGTATGTTTAGGATTTAGTAATGTCGTTCATACGAAACTGGAGTGGGTGTTGTGTGTAGATTTAGATTCCGTATATAGGTTTCCCGATTTAGGCCCTTATATAGGTATAATTCATATTGCCCTTATTTAGGCATAGAAAATCCAGCCCTTATTTAGGCATTGTCCATGCTAACCAAATACAGACATGGTCTCCTACATCCATCAATCCACGTCACAACGAGTTCTTGGAAAACCAGACTCTTAAGCCTTTAGGAATTTCCCTAGCTTGGATATTGATTTCTCCAAGAACTCATTATTATGCATGAACATCTATTCCTTAGGGATTCATTCATGACGTTCCGATGCCCGACTTTTACGTCAATTACAGGCATTCCTAAACACCTTCAAGGTATAAATATACCTGCACTTGCCATGGCAAACCACGGTTCCGGTACGGTCCAGTTAGACTGTCTACTTGCGGTTCGCCACGGCAAGTTCGGAAGGAGATCGAGTTCCAGCCTAATGCACTGACCAGACGCTGTCATCCTCCTTGCAGAGAATCCGGCTCCAGTTTTTCTGACTCCCCTTGCGGGGTGTTAGATATCGAGTCCCGGAAAGAGATTCCTACCTCACACATTCTAAGGTATGGAGCAGACTAGAACTTAGAGAAACGTTTGGCATCTCTGGGCAAAACTAAACTATAGCTAGCTATACTTTAGAAAACAGCACCTACTTCTTACCTCGTGCTACACTTAGGTTAGGTACACTGGAGTAGAACAATTTAGACGCATCAGATGAGTATTCACATTTTAGCCTGTGTTATTTATGTATGTATTTTATGACTATATGTCAAAGCTACAAACCATGCTATTGCAGTATTATTTTATCTTACTGATAACTCTGTACATATTGTACTTCGCAGCCTGTCTTATGATTGTAGCAGTTCATATCCCTTGCACGAGAAATAAGACTGTTCAATAAACCCTTTTTATTGCAACGCCTGTCTCTCTATTTCTATGTAACTGTACAGAAACGAAGCATGCACGATTGACTGAGTGAAACTGTTATCTATTGTTTCCACGGTTCTGACATTGTTCCGACTCTAAGGGAAATAAAGTTGTCATGTTTATGCGGTTGTCAGAAACTAATCCCTTCTTGTTTATTCGAGAAGTTTCTAGTGACCTCTGAGTTAGCTGGCACACACAAGTAATTAAGTTTAATGTACTCGATAGAGACATACTGGTCTCAGTCCTATGTCAAATCTATAGTGTATGTTATTCCAATTCGCAGAGCCTATCAGGGATATAGGAACTACACTACAGCCAAAAGAGGCCGGGCAGGGCCACCCCCTTAGGCCTGCAACAGAAGATCGATGGATTTTTGAAGCTCTGATTCAGCAAGGATTCCAAGGTCAGTGATTTCATTTCTAGCCACACGATACTACTACTCTAGGGTTCTATTCACATAGACAGGCCCTTTTAACATGACCTATTGAAAAGCCTGTTCGTGGTATTCAGCTATTCAAAAAGATTTGGGTGTTCCCACGAGCCCCTTGCAACTATGGGAAGGCGAACCTGCGTGGGAAAATCCCACACGGTACCAATGCAATTGGCATCCTCCCTCCAACCAACCTCAATAGATAGGATGCTTCAGAGGGCAATAGGTGTAGTTTCCACAGAAATTGAATTAACTGAAAGATGTCTGTCGCTAACTACTGATCTAGCTCAACCCCTCAGCAATCATGAAGAAATAGGATCTTCATTGTCCCGGCCCAAGAAACCCCAATTTCCCACCCAAGGACCAGTGCAGCGGGCTCTGTGGATGAGCCACACCCGGAAGGCACCCGCACTAAAAAATGGAAGACCAAATCTGCTGCACCTATGGGGTCAAAACACATGAAAAAACCACAGACCACGTGATGAATGGCGATTTGGGGTGGCCAGGCCAGGAGCACCACCCCAAGCAGGCTTGGAGAAGCCAGCTTGGGTGACCAACGTGGTGGTGGACATACAGGTCCAAGTAAGGATCATTGTGAAAGACGAGTTACAAAATTTGTGGGAACGGATAGACAAGCTCGCCAAATTGGTCGAACTGTGGGTTGATAGGACAGAGGTAGCCCTAAGCGGGAAGGAATTGGTAAACCCTCTGAATTCAAAATCAGCCCTTCCAAGTACCAGCCCGGAACCCCTAATAATAGATAATATGCTCACTTCCAAAATGGCAATCCACTCAAACCAGGAGGGCGAGGGTAAATGTTCGAGTAGTCTTGCGGGGTCTGGAAAAGAATACAGCACTCACTGCCAGGGGTATAATCAAGGGGCCCAGATAGGAAGAAACAATGGACCTCCCACAGCAAGGCCATAAGCATGCGATCCTCCTAACCAGGGGCCCAGACAGAGGAGTGCCCCATGTGAGAACAGTCATGAAACAGGGCCAGCCTTACTGTGCATCAGTCTTCCCCCAGCTTCAACAACCTATGTAATTATATTAGTAGGACTTCCGGAGTTTAACAAGGGGAGCAAGGAATCACATTTTGACCTAAAAATAAATGCATACACTGGCTAGCCAAACATAAACAGTTTTCATACAGAGATGCAAAAGAAATCCTCATGACCCGCAGAGTGGGTTGGCGTGGGCTGGAGATCAAAAGATGTCCCTGGTGATTGTGTTGTGATTAATTTTAGAAATACAATGATTGTGGATTCCCTTATAGACCGTTGCCACCATTGGGAGAAGGGGGGCATCAGATCTCTCCCATTGGACTACTTCTTCCCCCCGGCCTCATACCACCCACAAGAAGAAGAGATCGTCAATAGAGGGGGGAGTGGTTTCAGACAAAACAATACTCTACACTGGGACAGACCAATCATCCCCCTTACTTTATAACATACCTGTATCGAACAGATTTAACCACTTGGAGTCAGTAGATTGACTTGTGAGTATCGAGCCCCCACAAGAGAGACCTGACCATCAAAGAAAGGCCTCCCCCAGCACAGGGAGTCCACACAGAGGAGAGGAACCCTGAAGCAGAATGAGGCACAGGTGCTGGAAAATAGGGGTGGAAAACACAGATTAGCTAGGGGTAAACAGAAGATAACTGCTACCAGTCTACCGTTTCTTGATCCACCCCACCAAGGTACACAGACATACAGTTTAGAACTGCGCGATATAGTAAATCTCCCATCTGTTGCAAAGGGCTTCTATGAATCTAACACCAGACCATGGTAGTTCGATGCAGCTGATGGAGTCTTGCCAATCTCCCAGGGGCACTCAAGAGAACCACGACATCTATTCCCCTAGACTAGTTAATCACGTGGGCTCCTCAAGTCTACAGCTTCTTTCCTGGAACTTAGCCAGACTATCCTCTAAACTGGAAAATCCAGAATGGGGGCTCTTTCTAGAGCAACATGAGATCTGTATGTTCCAGGAAACATGGGCCAGGGTAGAAACGCATAGAATGGGCTATGCGTAGTTTAGTATTCCAGCCACCCATGCAGGCAAGGGTAGACCATCTGGGGGATTATGCACCTGGTATAAGTGATTTGTGTTGTTTTAACTTGTATGACGTTTAGTTTAATTTTTTTTAAAAAGAGAGGAAAACGATTCATACATAGGCGTCGATTCCGATCCTGAAGAAACCGGGTACGAACCGTCGGACGGAGCATTTTCTCCGTCCGACTCGTACCCGGTGAAAAAACATTACAAAAATGCAAGTACGATTCGTATGGAAACACCATTTCCGTACGAATCGTACAAAATACCGACCGACGAAAAAAAACATACGAATGTGATCCGGGAATGCTCCGACGTGACGTCGGGACGCCTTCAGGCTGCGTTTCACGAACCAGGAAGTACGATCCGCACCGACGTCACCCCGTACGGATTATATTTTCCGGCTGCCAAAAACTGCCGGGAAATCAGGACGACGCGCACAAGGAGCACCTGTACGCGACGGACAGCCATGGACCCGAACCTACGTGTCATCCCAGCCCTCATAGCAGTCCACCTGCTCTACAGGAACAGACGCCGCAGAAGGTCAGAACAACACCCAGGGGCAAAGGGGGGGCAGGGTCAGGACACAAAACCCCCACCCAAGTCACAATTCATACATGCCCTGGACCTACCTGACCTTCAGGGCCTGGTCACTTCGAGGGGGTGGGGGCGTGTCCAGCAACAGAAGTGGATGTAGACGCGAACCGGCAACACAACAAGTCCGGTACGTACCGTACCCACGCCTTAAGAGCGCGGGTACGAGTCATACCACGCCCACCCCTACGTCACCCCAATAATGGCGGTATGGCCCGTACCCACGTTCCAAAGGCCTGGGTACGGGCCGTACCCCCACCGTGTATGTACGGCGCGTACCAACACCCCACCCGTGGATGTACGGACCGTACCCACATCCGCGTACGTATGGAGTGTACCCCCACCCCAACAGTGTATGTATGGAGCGTACCCCCACCCCAACAGTGTATGTACGGACTGTACCCACACCCGTGTATGCATGGAGCGTACCCAGACCCGCGTATGTTCGGAGCGTACCCCCACCCGTGTATGTACGGACCGAACCCACACCCGCGAACGTATGGAGCATACCCCCACCCCAACAGTGTATGTATGGAGCGTACCCCCACCCCAACAGTGTATGTACGGACCGTACCCACACCCGCATATGTATGGAGCGTACCCCCACCCCAACAGTGTATGTATGGAGCGTACCCCCACCCCAACAGTGTATGTACGGACCGTACCCACACCCGCGTACGTATGGAGCGTACCCCCACCCCAACAGTGTATGTATGGAGCGTACCCCCACCCCAACAGTGTATGTATGGAGCGTACCCCCAACCCAACAGTGTATGTACAGACCGTACCCACACCCGCGTACGTATGGAGCGTACCCCCACCCCAACAGTGTAAGTATGGAGCGTACCCCCACCCCAACAGTGTAAGTATGGAGCGTACCCCCACCCCAACAGTGTATGTATGGAGCATACCCCCACCCAAACAGTGTATGTACGGACCGTACCCACACCCGTGTACGTATGGAGCGTACATGGCCAGACACAGGAGGGGTGGGTGCAGAGTCCCCCCAGCAGTGCCCAGACACAGGAGGGGTGGGTGCCTATCACTCCCAGCAGTGCCCAGACACAAGAGGGGTGGGTGCAGAGTCCTCCCAGTAGTGCCCAGACACAGGAGGGGTGGATGCCTATCACTTCCAGCAGTGCCCAGACACAGGAGGGGTGGGTGCCTATCACTCAAAGCAGTACCCAGACACAGGAGGGGTGGGTGCAGAGTCCTCCCAGCAGTGCCCAGACACAGGAGGGGTGGGTGCAGAGTCCTCCCAGCAGTGCCCAGACACAGGAGGGGTGGGTGCCTATCACTCCCAGCAGTACCCAGACACAGGAGGGGTGGGTGCAGAGTCCTCCCAGCAGTGCCCAGACACAGGAGGGGTGGGTGCAGAGTCCCCCCAGCAGTGCCCAGACATAGGAGGGGTGGGTGCAGAGTCCTCCCAGCAGTGCCCAGACACAGGAGGGGTGGGTGCAGAGTCCCCCCAGCAGCGCCCAGACGCAGGAGGGGTGTGTGCAGAGTCCTCCCAGCAGTGCCCAGACATAGGAGGGGTGGGTGCAGAGTCTTCCCAGCAGTGCCCAGACACAGGAGGGGTGGGTGCAGAGTCCTCCCAGAAGTGCCCAGACACAGGAGGGGTGGGTGCCTATCACTCCCAGCAGTGCCCAGACACAGGAGGGGTGGGTGCAGAGTCCTCCCAGCAGTGCCAAGACACAGGAGGGGTGGGTGCCTATCACTCCCAGCAGTGCCCAGACACAGGAGGGGTGGGTGCAGAGCCCTCCCAGCAGTGCCCAGATGCAGGAGGGGTGGGTGCACAGTCCTCCCAGCAGTGCCCAGACACAGGAGGGGTGGGTGCAGAGTCCTCCCAGCAGTGCCTAGACGCAGGAGGGGTGTGTGCAGAGTTCTCCCAGCAGTGCCCAGACGCAGGAGGGGTGGGTGCCTATCACTCCCAGCAGTGCCCAGACACAGGAGGGGTGTGTGCAGAGTCCTCCCAGCAGTGCCCAGACACAGAAGGGGTGGGTGCAGAGTCCTCCCAGCAGTGCCCAGACGCAGGAGGGGTGTGTGCAGAGTCCTCCCAGCAGTGCCCAGACACAGGAGGGGTGGGTGCAGAGTCCTCCCAGCAGTGCCCAGACACAGGAGGGGTGGGTGCAGAGTCCTCCCAGCAGTGGCCAGACACAGGAGGGGTGTGTGCAGAGTCCTCCCAGCAGTGCCCAGACACAGGAGGGGTGGGTGCCTATCACTCCCAGCAGTGCCCAGACACAGGAGGGGTGTGTGCAGAGTCCTCACAGCAGTGCCCAGACACAGGAGGGGTGGGTGCAGAGTCCTCCCAGCAGTGCCCAGACGCAGGAGGGGTGTGTGCAGAGTCCTCCCAGCAGTGCCCAGACATAGGAGGGGTGGGTGCAGAGTCCTCCCAGCAGTGCCCAGACACAGGAGGGGTGGGTGCCTATCACTCCCAGCAGTGTCCAGACACAGGAGGGGTGGGTGCAGAGTCCTCCCAGCAGTGCCCAGACGCAGGAGGGGTGTGTGCAGAGTCCTCCCAGCAGTGCCCAGACGCAGGAGGGGTGGGTGCACAGTCCTCCCAGCAGTGCCCAGACACAGGAGGGGTGGGTGCAGAGTCCTCCCAGCAGTGCCTAGACGCAGGAGGGGTGTGTGCAGAGTTCTCCCAGCAGTGCCCAGACGCAGGAGGGGTGGGTGCCTATCACTCCCAGCAGTGCCCAGACACAGGAGGGGTGTGTGCAGAGTCCTCCCAGCAGTGCCCAGACACAGAAGGGGTGGGTGCAGAGTCCTCCCAGCAGTGCCCAGACGCAGGAGGGGTGTGTGCAGAGTCCTCCCAGCAGTGCCCAGACACAGGAGGGGTGGGTGCAGAGTCCTCCCAGCAGTGCCCAGACACAGGAGGGGTGGGTGCAGAGTCCTCCCAGCAGTGGCCAGACACAGGAGGGGTGTGTGCAGAGTCCTCCCAGCAGTGCCCAGACACAGGAGGGGTGGGTGCCTATCACTCCCAGCAGTGCCCAGACACAGGAGGGGTGTGTGCAGAGTCCTCACAGCAGTGCCCAGACACAGGAGGGGTGGGTGCAGAGTCCTCCCAGCAGTGCCCAGACGCAGGAGGGGTGTGTGCAGAGTCCTCCCAGCAGTGCCCAGACATAGGAGGGGTGGGTGCAGAGTCCTCCCAGCAGTGCCCAGACACAGGAGGGGTGGGTGCCTATCACTCCCAGCAGTGTCCAGACACAGGAGGGGTGGGTGCAGAGTCCTCCCAGCAGTGCCCAGACGCAGGAGGGGTGTGTGCAGAGTCCTCCCAGCAGTGCCCAGACGCAGGAGGGGTGTGTGCAGAGTCCTCCCAGCAGTGCCCAGACACAGGAGGGGTGGGTGCCTATCACTCCCAGCAGTGCCCAGACACAGGAGGGGTGTGTGCAGAGTCCCCCCAGCAGTGCCCATGGAAAGAAAAAGGGTGGAGTACCCACAGATCCAATGGCCACAATTGTCAGTCAGGTGCACAAAGACCCTGCAGTACATGTAACACATGTGTGCGAGGCTGGGAGTACACACATGCATACTGCCTAAAAGGGAACATGTCCACATGAAGTCATGTCAACAGACTACATACACAAGTACAGTGATCACCAAGGATGCCACGAATGATGCAGGTGGAGACATCGCTCTGCATGCATGGCCAAAGTTGAAGGGGTCCATCACACACCCAGCTAATGTAGACACAGCTCAGCACAACATATTGGAAACACCGTGCAGGGAAGATGTCAGGGTACACAGAGGAAGGAACACACCTTGGGACAATTTCACCATGCAGTAACTGCTTACATGAACAAAGAAACTTAGTTAACACCTTGTGATGGCACACAGATACCAGGGTCCCCCCTATGACCAGCACACTACTACATTTCCCACACACCCAACACATGATCACCACCCAAAATCATGTAGCAGCCCCACCAACAGCAATACCAGAAAAGCAGTAGTGTTCTAAGGGAAAAAAAATGGATTTATTCAGCATGATCAAAAAATGTTTGTTTGGATAAAGTTCAATACTTACAAAGCCCATAGGGCAGTCCATAAGTCACAGCTGGATGGGGGACACAGTGGGACGCGTGTCCCCTAGCTTGCCTGCACAGTTCAGACCACCCTGTCTTCCACAGGGGGGGGGAGCATCATGTGGGGGGGAAGGACCAGGCACCGCAGGGCTAGGAGGGGCAAGGGCAGGCGTTGTGGGTGCAGGGACGGAGGACTCCACCACAGGGGGTGGGGCAGCGCCAAAGGAGGTGGTGAGGATGGCGCTGCACACGTCAGCAAGGTCCCCCAGCGTCTCCCCTGCACCCGAAGGAACCACAAGCCCCAAGGAGGGGGGGGCGGAGGAATGGGTCGCAGCGCCACTGGGGGAGGGTGTGGACAGGGGGGGGCACTCAACTACCCTGACCGGGGACTCCTTTGCCCGCTTGCTGGGTGGTGTCACTGTTGGGCTCAGGGACAGAGCGGCCATGAAGGAATCTTTGCTGGATTCGTGGCCAGGAGAGCTGAGGGGAGTGGATTTGGAGGGAGTGGATTTTGCGGAATGCGGACTCCCACTCTGGCTGCGTGACTTACGTTTGCCCCTCGACCCAGTGGGTGTGCCTACCTCACCCTGTGTGTGCGTGCCAGGAGGTATGCGCTTGCCCTGCCCTGCTGTTGTGGTGCCTGTGTCTGGTGGGGTGCGTGCATGCTGACGTCTGGGTGTACGTGGGACAGGCATGGGAGTGGGAAGTGTGGATGGGGCAGGGGTAGGGGTGGGACGTAGCGCTGCAGGAGACCCACTGCTGCAGTCAGTGTCGAGTCTATGGACCTCAGCAAGTTGCGTTGGTCAGACTGCGCGGCTGAAATGCCCTCCAAGTATGCCTCCATCTGGTTGAGCACTCGGCTGTGGCCATGGAGGACATTAAGCGTCGCAGTCTGACCAACCCGCAACTGCCGCAGGATGTCCACAGACTCGGCATTGGTGGCAGCAGTGGAGACAGGGGCAGGGGGTGCGGTGCCTGGCAAGAAGGAGACACGTGGTGACCGAGCACGACGGGAAGGGACACGAGCAAGTGGGAGGCCGGTGATCGGAATGGAGGGGGCGGGTAGTGATGGAGTGCTGGTGTCAGCTGTGGGACCAGCCTCCGCTCCCTCGGAGTGCTCAGCCTCGGACCCGTCTGCGTCATAGTCGGTGGTGGTTTGACTGGACAGGTCCTCCGCTGCACTCCCGTCGGCCTCCGTGCCACTCGATGTGCCAGACAACTCTGCACTGATGGCACTGGTGCTCGCTCCCTCCTCACGGTCCGTGCCAGTGTCTCCCTCGGTGTCCCCCGACGATGCTGTGGGCAAGGTGAAGAGACAGGAAATAATCAGACACCTGTATACATATGTCACATGAGTCAAATCCACATAGGTCACAGTGCATAGCCTGAAAAGCAACATGAGTAACATCTACAATACAAGGTACATATGTAGGCCCTGTAACACACAGTTGGTTGACCCACCATGCCACTGACCAACTATGGAGAGTATGACACAAAAGCAAATAACATGAGATGGATTTGGACAGAGGAGCCAGGCACTGGGGACAATCCAGCACAGCATCTGCAGCACACAGCGTTGGCGTAAAAAGGGATGAGCACGAACCATGTCTATTAACTGTAGGCACATGCTGCAAAGGTAATACTTAAAAACATGCCCAACTTTAATGGGTCACTGCACCTTGAGTGTATGTCCAGACAAACATCACACACTGGCCAGACCTAGCAAGGAGACTTCAGGTATAGACATGTAGGCCTTGCCCGCACCAACCACCCCCTACATGAGACAATTTATTGAGACACAGGAAGCACTTACATCTCTTAGTCTGGAATAAAAACACATGGCCTGCAAGAAATCCTGATTGGACACAAAATACCCCTGGTGCGCCGGTACAAATACATCATCTACAAATGGCCATCATCAGATCATTTTACCAAAACACACAGGCACTGGCCCCCGTGAGTATGAACAAGGGACATTTGGTCAGCCTGTACAGTGGACACATGTAGCAGAGTTTACGTAAATACAAATGGTGCCAGGGTACAATGGCACAGAGCACAACCTATGCTGTAGACACAGAGATTGTCGACACTTTTGGATTACACACATGATACCTAGGAATAGATGCCCCAGGGGACAGTAGTGGCCACACTACTCCATGGTCCTGAATGGTAATGACTGCAACACAAGCCACCATCCCTGCACTCTGCATATCTCACACTCATGCACATCATGTCACAGGCCACAAAATAGGACATGCATGCTGTAAAGCAATACACTTTAGAGACACACTCCTATGTCTGGACTCAGCATCAGTGACAACTGACATGGACCCCACAAGTACTGAACTGGACAGGGCACAGGCAAGGTCCCAAAACCTGTTACACACCATCCCCACACATGAAGCTGCAAGCATTGGGCACATCGATAAACTGGCAGCCTAGATAACCTTGTGCAAGTGTGACTACACACAGACCAGGGTACACATGGCAAGGAGGGGAAGGGAGGAAGGACAGCACCGCTACACTTTGGGGACCAGGAACTGCACTGCACATGTAAACCCTGGCAGTGTATCCATGCAACTGTGTACTTACAAATGCTGGTGACACACAACAAACACACATGTACCTACCCCCTTCCTGCTGCTGCATTTCCCATAAGCGCCTGTCCATGTCAGGGAAGACGACCGCCAGCACACGCTTGTGGATGTGGGTCAGATAGCGGCGCCCATGGTTCTTTTGGCTCACAGGTGAGTCCCCCAGCAGGACCCGTGCGATCCTCCGCGTCCAGCACCGGATATCCTGCCAGCGTTTCCTCACCTGGGCTAGGCGCCGCTTCCGACCATCCGTCTTCCTCACGGCACTGACGGCGTCCTTCCAGATCTGCTCCTTGGCACAGGCGCTTATCTGTGAGGATGAAAAAGTGAGACAACATCAATACACCTGCGACATGTCACAGAGACACACATTAGAAAAATTTGGCTGGTTGTGACAGGGCATAGAATGCATCAAACTCATTACACCTGTGTCATAGGGACATTTTCCTCTGTGGAAGGCAAAATGCACTAGGTGGCATTATGGAGTACACAGGTGGCATGAGGGGTACGACACAATCAATCATCCAGGCTCACACTGTGCATCACAAGTGACACCAGGATTATGTGCAGCACCTCAAAGCAGTCACATGCCACAGGCCACTGAGGCGCCCTCAGCAGAGTACACAGACACACACAGCCACAGGACAATCACCTGCCATTGCCAACTGCAGCTACACACCTCACTCTGCACATGTGCTACTAGACTGGGGGGTGTCACAGGTGTGGGGCTGGCCCATCACCGCAGACACACAGCACTGCTCCCTGCTCACATCAGATGGGCAGGGTATATCCATCCCACATGCAGCTGGGGTGCTACACTCCACATATGCACTCACCCACATGACAGGGGACTTACACACACACACCAATGTCCAGGGGACAAACACATCATTTGTACACTCTCAGCACATGTACACTAAACAAACACACATCTGTGGGTACTGCCACCTGTCACACTGGGGGGACCACAGATTCACATAAGGACTGTAGTAACAACATTCCCAGGAGGATTAGACAGGCAGAATGTGTAATGCCACATGCAGTGATTGTCACAGTACACATAATGCAAGTGAGGAGAGCAGACATGCACCACAGCATGCTCTGGCTGGGAGACATTAGGCATTCCCCCACCCGGGACCCACCCTACAGTACATTGCATGTGTGTTACACCTGGACACAATGGCAGAAGTCACAGTCACAAAAAAGGGGCACAGTCTTTGCTAGTGGACTCAGCACTCACCTGAACCCCTGGTCGACCATACAGCATGGTGTACTGTGGGAGGATCACATCCAGCAGGGCTTGGTTCTCCTCGTGGGTGAAAGGCTGGGCCCTCTCCACAGACCTGGACATGGTGCCAGAGGATTCACGAGCAGCAGCAGTGTTGTTGAATCAAAGGATGTGCAGGCAAGTGCTCTCTCATGGGACCTGGCTGCCTTATATCTGCCTTGCTGCCCTGTTTCATTCACAGGAGTAGAGAGTGATTGGTCACTCACATTTGCATCCTATGTTTCCTCCAATCCCTTTAAACCTACCACAGTCAGTGGCTTTGCTTTTTTTTTTATTGCGCATGATGTCAACTCAACAACCACTTTGCAACAAAGTAGATTCTTCCAAACCGACTTTAGCTGGCCACCTGATGAAAAAGATTCAAACTTTAAACTCGGTCTCCATGACAACCAGCATGCATGTATGGCTTTATACTTGTCCCTCATGTGTCCCCTATGTAATTTGGACATTCACACACAGGTACGGTGAGTTCCAGGGCCCTAGGGCACCCCAAATGCATAGAAACGGCCCGTACACGTGCGTGTACGGGGCGTATCACTATGGGTACGCATACACGAGCAAACCCATAGTGAAAAGGGATGCACACGCGTGTGTATGGGGCGTATCACTATGGGTACGCATACGCGAGCAAACCCATAGTGAAAGGGGCCGTACACGCGCGTGTACGGGGCGTATCACTATGGGTACTCATACGCGAGCAAACCCATAGTGAAATGGGCCGTACACGCGCGTGTACGGGGCGTATCACTATGGGTACGCATACGCGAGCAAAGCCATAGTGAAACGGGCCATACACGCGTGTGTACGGGGCGTATCACTATGGGTACGCATACATACCCGTTTCAAACCTATAGTGAAACGGGCCGTACACGCATGTGTACGGGGCGTATCACTATGGGTACGCATATGCGAGCAAACCCATAGTGAAACGGGCCGTACACGCTCGTGTACGGGGCTTATCACTATGGGTATGCATACGCGAGCAAACCCATAGTGAAAGGGCCCGTACACGCGCGTGTACGGGGTGTATCACTATGGGTACACATACGCGAGCAAACCCATAGTGAAACGGCCCGTACACGCGTGTGTACGGGGCGTATCACTATGGGTACGCATACGCGAGCAAACCCATAGTGAAACGGCCCGTACACGCGCGTGTACGAGCTGTTTCACTATGGGTTTGCTCGCGTATGCGTACCCATAGTGACACGCCCCGTACACACGCGTGTACGGGCGTTTCACTATGGGTTTGCTCGCGTATGCGTACCCATAGTGATACGCCCCGTACACACGCGTGTACGCTCCGTATCACTATGGGTAGGCCTACGGCAGCACTCCCATAGTGATGGGGAACGTACACACGCCCTCAGAGCGCATGTACGGTGCATTTCACACCTGACAGTGGTGACAGGCAGCACACAGAAAGGAATAGAGCTGACATACTTGTCCAAGGCTGGACATCAAAGCATTGTCTGTGTAGTACTACATGTGTGTGGCACAGGTGTGTCAGGCTGTAATGTGGCACATTACTCCTGAGTTGTGAAGGCAATAGATGTATGATGAGATGTGTACAGATGTCATGTGTGATGGTGGACTATGTGCCAGACATCCCCTTCACTCCTTTGACATGTGTGCATGTAGTACAGAACACTTGTGAAAAGCGTCACTGCCATGGCACAGTCAACAACACACGCAACTGTCCAGCTACAGGGGTTTTCACACCTGACATGTGACTACCCGCGTTGCACGATGTGACTATGTCATGTATGTGTTGTGTGTTCCCATTGGCTTGCTGTAGGTGTTTGGTCAAATGCATCTGCAGTTGCTGCATCCAACATGTGTCTGTGTGTAGATGGCCATGGCACAGTGTTACGCATACCAGGCCACATGTGGAATCCGACGTAAGGTGTGTATGTATGCATCGACACGGAGTTTCAAAACAAGGACATATCTGCATACTCTCAATGTATGTGTGATCATTCTTGAAATGTAATCCTTCATGGCAAGGTGTGTGGTCTGTCCTTTTTCTATTGCATGTGACCTGTGCCTCTAGTGTTCCGCAACCTGTCTGTACAATGAACATCCTTCCTCTGCACATATTTGGTTGTCTGTAACTCCAGTAATGCGTCTGCCTGCTCACTTACACTGGCCCACAGCTAGTTTCATGGCATGGCATGATGAGGTTGAGAATAAACGTTTGGAGCTGTCTCTTGGTAGGAGTGTCACATGGCTGGCATACGTGTCCAGGGCATATTGCACAGACCTGACTCTGTATGTAGCATATGTGTATTGCCTGTTGACCATGTGCTCAGTACATTGACATTGGTGGTGTACTGTACTCACTCTTCGTTGTCCCTTCTAATTCACTGCAGGGCTCCGCCTCTCCCTCGAGCAATTCCGGACTTCGCTGACATGCGGGAAAATTACTGTATACGCCGCTACCGCTTCCCCCAACGTTTGATTGTGGACTTGACGACACGGCTGGCAGCACACTTCCAACCGCTACACAGGTATCCTGGTGCACTGACACCCAAGATGAAGGTGATGGCAGCCCTACATTTCTTGGCCACGGGTACCTTTCAACATACCATTGCCCATGTCGGTGGGATGTCCCAAACCATGTTAAGCCGTGTTCTGCATGATTTTTTAGAGGCCATGTTGGCGCACCTTGATGAGTTCATAAAATTCCCAACTCCTGAGCAGTTGACAGCTGTCAAGTGTGAGTTCTATGCCCTGGGAGGGATGCCCCATGTCATTGGGTCCATAGATGGAACACATGTGGCTTTGGTACCACCACAGGCACAGGAGGTAGCCTTCCGTAACTGCAAGCATTACCACTCCATTAATGCCCTTGCGGTATGTCTTGCCAACATGGTGATTTCACATGTCTGTGCTCGTTTCCCAGAAGCAGCACACGATGCGTACATCATGAGGCGTAGCAGGGTGCCTGAAATGATGCTGCAGCTGCGCAACGAACGGGCATGTATTGTTGGTGGGTATTCTCTGCCAGTCCTGTATTTAACGTCATCTTCCTGTCTTACTGCTTCTCCTGACCCACTCTTGTCCATGATGTTTCCATGTAGGGGACGCTGGCTATCCCAACATGCCATGGCTGATCACGCCTCTCCGCAACACCAGCACGGCTGCCGATCACCGCTACAACAACGCCCATGGGCGGACCAGGCGAGTGATAGAGAGGACGTTTGGCCTCCTGAAGAGCCGATTCCGTTGCCTCCACAAGACCGGTGGCGCACTCCCATATGCACCGGTGAAGGTCTGCAAGATATTCCTCGTGTGCTGCATGCTGCACAACATGGCAGTGGAGAAAGCTGTGCCACTCATCCTGGATCCAGATGAGCAGGACCATCCACCCGTGGGAGATGAAGGGCTTGGGCACGAGGCAAGTGATGTGGAGGAGGAGGAGGCGGTAGAGGACATGCGGAGTCGGCTCATACGCGACTTCTTTGCTTAGTGGTGAGTTCCAGTGTCTGAGTGTGCACGCATTTGGCTGTGTGTGGCATGTGTTGCAATGTGTGTGTCCATCAGCATGTCTTCCAAGTGAGTCTGAGGTGTTTGGATGTGTCACTCGAGTGATGGTGCAATAGAATAATGTTGTTCCAGAGTCATCATTGACACCTCGCATGTTGACAACCTAATACGTGTCGAGTACATGCACATGCATGCGGATGTGCTTCTTTTGGCTGACTTCTGGTGTGTCTCCCATCCACAGGTACTTGCGCATGCTGTCTGCTGGTGGCATTGTTGTGCTCCTGTTATTCCTCATGAACACAGCAACATGTGCTGAATCAGCGTGACATGCACAGACAAGTTCGAAAATCTCCTTCGGGTAAGGGATGCAGCACGGCTTTTTGGGAGTGGTATTTGTTTTGAATGTGTGTGCACTGCTCCTGTTCATGTTCGGATACTTCACATACATGTAGATTCACCATGGGGCACATGACCTGGAGCAGAATTCACCTGAATTGATGGTCAGACTTGGTGACAGTCATCTGTAATGGGATTGTGATGGAGCCATCAATGTGTGTAACACTGGCCTCGAAAACATATGGGTTGCCCCGGGTTGACATGGTGTGTGAATTCCCCATTAGGGGCTGCATGGTGTATAGCAGGCTCTCTGTGAGCAGCAGGGGGTGTTTAGCTGTAATCTGTCACTTGTGTGCCAGTGCCATGGATTTCCAGCATCTGTGGTGGTAAGGGGGGTGCCAGTGTTGGTCCCACGTGTTCATCCACATGACCTGTGTATGTGTTGACAGAGTTGCATTAGCATTCCGACACACATGAGTAATAAAGGTGTCCCTCTGCCTCCAAGGTGCCTCATCTCTGTCAATGGTGGTCTGTTGCCACTGTGCATGCGGCATGTCTGGCATTGTTCTCAGAGATGGTGCATATGAGTCTATGTGTAGAGTAGCAAGATGCAAGCTGTTTGTCAGGGATTAGATTCTGTATTGTGCATGATGTCCATGGCTGTGTAGGTTTTGTGGCATGTCAGTCTCCACGACGGCCACTGTGCTGCATGTGAATCCATTGGGTGTGTGTGTGTGCCATGTTGAACCAGACATTCCTTCCTTGACATACACCTTTTGCATGGTTCCTTCCTGAGATCCTTGTCTTTGTGTGCTACTTGTGGCATTGTTTCCTTGACATGGCGCATGCTGCTGCAGGCCCTGCTGCAAGGGCACCCAGTGTCCACGCAAACGAGCTGGTGTTCATCATGGATTGCTTGCTGACATGTGCTATGCTGATCAGCAGCATCTGTGCCTCATGCGGCAGCACACTCTGCATTATGCACAAGATCCCCAGTTCCATCCACCTCAAGGCAAGAGGGAGACCATCCCCCAGGTCAACTATGACATCCGTGTCTACTCCTACCCTGCATTCTACGGACATGTGCGTTAGAAATCCCATGATACTTGTCCACATCCAGGGTGCATCTGCACAGCTCTGCTACTACATCCGGCAACCAGGCCACATCAACGTCCAACAGAGATGGGGTGGGTGGATCACTGCCAGCTGCAGGATGACCTTCTCAATCCACGCACACACTCAGGATGCAGCCCACACCCACAACACAACCTTGTGGCACTGTGATCCAACACCCAATTGTGCCATCTCCATGCAACCAACCTTGGCTGGCCCACCATTCTCCACATCCACCTGACTCAAGCATGCAGGACATGGTTCTGCCACGTGTCTACACATACCTGGGACTCCCACCCCAGGACACTCCACATGATCCCTGACCTCTGCGCATGACTGTTGCTCTTCTAAATAGGTCTGTGGGCACAGTTGTGCGGGCACCCCCTCAGCTGGTTGGGCCCATCACGAGTGTTTATGGTGCTCCATGTCTGTCTTGGATGGTACGTTGTGACCCATGTGTGTCCTGTGCCACACTCAGATCCCAGGGTATGGATGTTTGGAGTTAATTCAGTAATCAGGCATGGTTTGACTTAACAACACAGACATGTAGTGGAATAATGCTAAATGACGGCATCATCTTGTGATTGTGATGAATTTTATTACTGCTGGGGTACGTGTTTGGGGGGGTGACAAGAGGTGCTTGGCGGGAGTGTAGAATCCAAAGTTCACAGGGGGAGTTGGTGTCCTTGCCATTGACAGTCCTCAGAGTCTGTGCCACAGTCTTTGTCAACATTGGTCAGACAGTGACCAGCAAGGCCATGTGGCAGAGAATGTCCTTTGCTGCTGTGCTGCTGTTGGGCCAGAGGGTCAGGTGCCAGGCCAGGTGACCTGGGAGATGGTGATGTTCCTCTGACTCTCACGGTCTTTTTCGTGGATGACCCACCTTCCTGCGGGGACCCTCAGACGCCTGCCTTGACGATGCATGGGACGCTCCATCAGATGTATCCTCCTCCTCCTCCCTCCCTGTGTCTGGTGCTGCTCTACGCCTGGTGGCACAGGGAGGGTTTGCCAGGCTTTGGGCGATCTGATGGAGGGATTGGCTCACGTCCCTGTGCACCGCCAAGAGCTCTGCAAGTCTTGCCTCCATCCTGGCATGATGCTCAACTTGCAGGGCCTTCATCTCATTGAGGGTCCCCACTACCTGGGCGATGCCTCTGGAGTCACGCCGGTATGCATCCAGGATGGTTCTGACGTGTGCCATAGCCGGGTCCTGAGCCAACTGGTCAGGTTCGCGCCTCCGCCGTCCTCCACTCCCACCACCCCTGTCCACTTGCACCTGGCCTGCCGTTGTGGGCACATCGGGTCTCCGGGACCCCTGAGGGATGGCATTTGCGGTGTCGCCTGCCTCCTCCTGGGTGCCCGGAGAACCTTGTCCCACCTGGACAGACTGGCTGCATTGTTGTGTGCGGACAGGGCTCCTGGGTGTCTCCTGGGATGTGGCAGGAATGGGGGTGGTGGTTGGCACAGTTGTACCTGACGCAGGTGCTGCAGGTTGTTGGACACCAGAGGGGCCAGGTTGGTCTGGGTCATCCACGGAGTGGTGAGAGTCGTCGCTGCCGTGGGGTCCTCTTCACGCAGAGCCTGGTCCTGTGAGTCTTCCCCCCCAGTGTTGGGGGGAGATCGATGACGTTGACCTGTGTGTGAGAGAGACAGTGTTAATTGTGTTACATGCGACATCCATGTTTCATTCTTTTTTGATTTGGCACAGTTCCTCTGGGTGGTTGGATTTGGCTAGCATTCCTCACACAGTGCACTTGTGCACGGGTATGTCCCTTGGCCACAGCTTTCGACACTTTACCTATGTGTGACACAATCTTAGTTGATGCATATTTTGTGAACCCAGTCAGCAGTGTAGTGAGCGGGCGTAGCAAGCCATGCAGAGCCGCCTTACGTATTGCACTGTACGTGGCCAAATGGTGTTTATTCCATGCTATTTGAGAATGCAGGTAGGTAACTTAACAATTTGTGACAGGGTTCTGACGAACACAGTGGGTAGGTGTAAGGTTCTGTTTGTGCCTGCAGCACGGATGTACTCGTGCACAGATTGACACATGGCCTAGTGTTTATCAAAGGTTGAAGGGGGGTTTAAGGCACTGCCAAACCTTGTCTACATGCACACAGTCCACCTGCTGACGAGCGGACATGGCCACACCACCCAAGGGTGATTTGGTCTCCCTCTGTCTCCCTTTCTCCCTCCCTCTGTCAGCCTCCTCCCACTGTCCATCTCCCTCTGTCTCCCTTTCTCCCTCCCTCTATCAGCCTCCTCCCTCTGTCTGTCTCCCTCTATCTCCCTTTCTCCCTCCCTCTATCAGCCTCCTCCCTCTGTCCGTTTCCCTCTATCTCCCTTTCTCCCTCCCTCTATCAGCCTCCTCCCTCTGTGCGTCTCCCTCTGTCTCCCCTTCTCCCTCCCTCTGTCAGCCTCCTCCCTCCCTCTGTCTGTCTCCCTGTGTCCACCTCTGTCTCTGTTCCTCTCTCTGCCCCTCTCCCTCCTTCTGTGTGTCACCCTCTGTCACCTCAGACCAGCTTCCTGGGCACACACAGTTTGCAGGTCTTGCAAAGGCCATTGGCTTGTTCATGTGGGTTTGTTTCTTCTCTGTGGGCACCCATTGAGCGGAGTGTCTGAGTCTGCGCTGCTGCTGTGGCGGTGTGTACTGACACTCTTTCAGTGTGCTGCGTCTTCATTGGCTGCTGTTATGTGCAAATTGTGCCTTCATACCCATGTCGTCCTGCAACGCGGCCACCATTAGTAGGCAGAACAGTACTGTGTGGGGACACACTGTTTGTATGGCTGTGCCCTTAGCCATATGGGCTGAGGGCATTGTTGTGTGCTTCAGACTTGCTCTATGTTGGTTTTGAGGCCCACCCTCCCGGCATCGGGGACATCCTGTCTTGTGTTGGTGTTTTGTGTGGCCTGTGACTTGGCATGGCCTTGCTTGGGGCATGGGGCATTGAGGCGCTAGTGGCATGTGTGTGTTTTTGGAGTGTGATTGTGTCTAGTGCTGGCTTTGGGGGGGTTGCGTGCATGATTGGTATTTGGGTTGTATATGGTGTTCCCCCCATGTGAGTTGAGTTGTTTGTGTACTCACCAGGCTCTCGGACTCCTTCTAGTCCGTCTACTCCCAACGGCGGCAGCTTGGCCATCACCTTCTCCTCTCAGGGATGGTAGTGTACCGGTCTGCGGGCCGGCCCTCCTCCAGTGATGTTGGCCTGGTTGTGGTCGTCCGTCATTTTGCAGCGGACCGTCCTCCGCAGATCGTACCACCTGGCTTGGCACTCATGCCTGGTCCTTCTGGTGGCCCCAACAGCATTCACGGAATTGACTATCCTCTCCCACATGGCAGTTTTTTCTGATATGCTGGTCCGTCTGACCAATGTTCCGAAGAGCTGTGGCTCGACTCTGATGATTTCGTCGACAAGGGACTCCAGCTCGTCCTTTGTGAACTTTGGATTCTTGTTGGTGGGCATGGTGTGGGGTGTGGGTGTGGATGGTTGTGGGGGTGGGGGTGTGGATGGGTGTGGGTGTGGATGGTTGTGGGTGTGCAGGTGCGTGTGTGTGTGAATGTGATGAGGGTGTGTTTGTGATGGTGGTTGTGTGAAGGAGTGCAAGTGTAAGGTGTGTTGATGGTTGAAGTATGGTGAAGTGCGTTGTCTCTGGGGTCTGGCAGCAGTGGATCTGTTGCAAAGGATCATGGTTTGTCTGTGTTGTGCCTTTTTATTGGTCCATTTGTGGGTGTGGCTGTGTTTGAACTTTGGGTGGGTGTGTTATAAGGAGTGGTAGTGGTTTGGGCCTCTGTTTCTCTGTTTGTCAGTTGCAGGTCAGTGTATAGGATGTATTTGGCATTGTTGGATATGTTTTGTTGTGTTGTGTGCCTCGGATTGACTGTCCTTGTGTTTTTTTGGTTAGTTCTGGTTCAATAGGAGTGTTTTTAGCCACTGTATCTAGAAGGGGTGAAGACTCTGTTCCCCTGTTTCTATTCTCTGTCTGGATATATTTTGTAATTGCTTCATAGTCACGGGAATACTGTGATTATGTGTACGAACACCCTTATTCATGACAGATATAGGCCATAAAGAGTACTTTGTTACTAATGTTGTTCCATATTATAGTCACCTTGGAGTTGGTGCACTATTTAAATGTTTATGGAAGCAATAATGTGCTATACATTTTATCTATAATAAGATTGCAATTTAAGGACAAATTGCTTTTTAAAGTTTGTGGTCAGGTTTTGTAATTGCGTTTTTATGTAATACATTATGTATGAATCGTTTTTCTCTCTTTTTAAAAAAAATTAAACTAGACGTCATACATGTTAAAACAAGACAAATCACTTATACGATGCGTCTTTGTAAATTTCAGCCCTGAAGAAGTCCTAGCAAAAAAGACGAAACGCGTTGGCTGAAGGATTGGCTTGGAAAATAAAAGAAATTATAAACCATCGATTGGATCAAGTGGCCTCTCTTACATTTATATGATTTGATGAAAATATTATGGACATTTTTTGAGAATCTCTGTACGAAAGGGTGGTACAATTCTGATATAGTAGAAAGTTGTTTATTTCCTCTTGAAGGTAGCACCTCTGGACAGAGGGTGTTTTCAGAATTGCACACATTTTCAGATATTTGTGTTAAAATACTGTTGGTATGACTTTCCATATTGGTGCTGCATTGGTGCTGAAAACCCAACTGTCCTTTGCTTATTGTAAAGGATTATGCACCTGGGTTGATGTGCATCTGGGCTGTTAGGCGAAACAGTTAGAGAGCTCCTCACGTGATATTCTTTGTGTCCTATTGTATTTCCCCACGAAAATTAATATAGCTTTAATTAATGTATATTCTCGGTCGGTGTGTTGAGGCCAAGAGTTCACGACTCTTGAACAACTAACTACCTTTCTCTCAACCATCCCTGACAACTTTGGGGTAATCATTGGTGGAGATTTCAACTGCCAGTATGAACCCCTGAATGGCCTGGTCACGGGTCCCCTTAGTGTGGCAGGAGCGATATTGGTCCATTCCAGAGCCTAATATCTCCCCAATGCGGGCATGGACCCCGTTAGTGCTGCAGATATACACCCTCACATTAAATTTTTCTCTGATAGCATGCAATGGACGAACATCATCTGATACCCCAGGGAACTATACCTTTAATAGACCGGGGCATACTTCCATCTTAGACTATATAATGGTAGATACTAAATCATGGCATAGGGTGGTAGACTTTAAAATCAGTCCTCACTATGATAGCGACAACAATGGTCTCACCATAGAAATAACTTTGCCATGTGCCTGGAATGTACCTGATAATCTATCAGCACCAGACCCAAGATTGATGCAATCTAATGGAGGGAGGAGAGTCCACTGGGGGGAATTCTCTCAATCACAAGAAAAGTTGGCTTTGCTTTACCATCAAATTATTCCACATCTCATGGCCGCAAACCAACTTGTAACGATTAATGGCACTCCCAACCTCCATTTGAGAATCCTCAACAATCATCAAGACCTGTTTGCCTCTATGGCCGCCCTTTTCTATCAAAACAAAAGGTCCAGGGTGACCAGTAAATCCCACCACCCATGGTTCAACGTATGCTGTCGAGCAGCTAATTCCATTCTTATTGCCACCATTAAAGGCAACGATAGGCCACTGATTAAGGAAGCAAGGGCAGTCTATAAGAGTGCCATTGTTAAGGAAAAAAGAAGTTGGGAATCCCAAAAATAGGACACTCTTAGAAGTGTTCTAAACAATCATGAAAAGAGGACCTTCTGGAATGTCATCAACTTGGGTTCCCAGGATGGCAATTCGGCCATAGAACCCAACATTGGGGAAGAGGTATAGAAGGCTCACTTCAAATCTCTTATCTCAAGGGCTGAGTTTGGGGATGGACCAGTGATCAGTCGACTTTTGTCCCCTGGCCCAGTTCCTGCTGACATCCTCCCAATCTCCCTTAGGGAGGTTACTGATGACATAGGCAAGATAACACCAGCCAAGGCCGCAGGGCTGGACAAGATCCCTGGTGACCTTTCTCGTTCCAAGCCCATCGTTTGGGCCCCTTATCTGTGTTCCCTGTTTAATGCTATTTTACAAGGTATGGTGACCCCTACCACTTGGGCGGGTGCCGAAATTATACCAATTTACAAAAAGGTCTCCCCGCTTCTGCCTGTCAATTATCGCCCCATTCGCCTCATTGATGTAAGCCAGAAAATATATATCCATGTTCTTCTGGGGCAACTCCAGACCTGGATGGAGGAATATAACGTCCTTACCCCCCCTTCAAGCCATGTTTAGAGCTAGGACATCAACAACTGATCAAATGTTTAGACTACAACTGATACACTGGAAAAACGTGTGTATAGAGGGTGGCTATGGGAGTCCCAGAGTACCTTTGTTATCAGTTGAAACTCTTACAAGAGGGTGTTTTTGCCCAAATTCTATATGGCAAAAACGGCAAACTTTCTTTCCCCTTGCATGCAGAGAGAGGTGTTCGTCAAGGCTGTGTCCTGGCCCCGACTCTCTTTTGCCTTTTCATCAATGGCTTAATAGAGTAATTGATTGCCGGGAAAAACATTGACGCCCCCAGGTTGGCTAATCATAAAATACCAGCCCTGATGTTTGCAGATGACACCCTCCTGCTTGCGAAATCCCCAATGGGAATCCAGAGGACTCTTGACAACTTTCGTATCTGCAAACAGCGTGTTCTAGTGAAAACCTGGCACATCAGAAAGCAAACTAACTGCAACACTGCACATGCCATCTACCGCATTATCTGCCCCTGTGGACTTATGTATATAGGCATGACCAACCGCAAAGTAAAAACCTGCATCTGTGAACATCACAGCACCATCCGCTGCAAGGAAAACACCACCAGGATGACCAACCATTTCCTAGAGGCAGGTCACACCACAAACGACATGCAGTGGGTCGTGATTGAAACACTGGACCCGACAACCACCAACATTCAGTCTCGCCTCTTGGAAAAGGAACAGCGATGGATTTACTGCCTGTCCAGCCATCTGACTGGACTCAACGATAACATTCCATGGAATTCCTTAAGCAGATAAACTTGCTATCATTGTATGAACAGGGCTCAGCCACTTAGACCATATTGATCATGAGCAGTTTAATGCCTTACTACATTGTCCTCAGATTGATGGTGATCTTACATCTGATCCACCATGAGCAGCTTGATACCTTGATACACTTTCCACCACAAGCAGTTCATTGCCATGTCACACTGCTCATTTACATCATTTACATGCCAATGTCCTAATTTTTATATACTTAATTTAATCACCTGTGATTTGTAATGACACGGATCATTTTTTACGCTACATACAACGTCCCCCGCCTAATTGGGCACTCCTTTTCGCTCTTACGAGAGCTTTTCCAATGTAATATGGCGCCCGCGCATGCGTTAAAACGCGGGGAGAGACAGCCGATCTAGTTGTTTGTCACATTCATGCCTGAAGTGCTCCCGCACGCCGACGCTCCCATTACTTAGTCCCCGGCATACAGACAAGTGCCGCAGCCGGGACCACGGGAGACCGAAGTAGGTTGGATGCGGGTTCACCGTCTTGACGAAGTAAGGTGCAGCTGTTGCTTTAGCCGCTTAAGGTCCATGACGCTTTACTGAGCATCACATTTATGCATATTTCTGTATACTTCCCTCATATGCAGCTACTCTCTATGCCTCATTTTTACTCTTGGCCTTTCTCAATTACTCCCTTGCCACAGAGTGTGACTACAGAAGGCACCTCTTCCGGGCCCTGATACGCTGCCACACACTCCAATATAGTGTAATTATGTTCTCCCATTTTAAACTCACTTTATTTTTGCAATCTGCTGCACTAATTTTAAACCACACTGGCCACACGTGTCAATTGCGACACACCAGCTACTCTGGCTACTATGAAGCCGTCTACTTGATACGCATAGTATGTCTGCATCTAGGGCAATCATGCATAGTGACCATTGCTCCACACTTTAAGCATTTCAGCATGCTGCATGTTCTCTACAGTGCTTGTTATAGACATTTTTCACGCAACTGTAGATACGCATGCTACTTTTTTATGCTATAGCCGAATAACTGTCATATGCCATAATTTGTCATAAGCAGCTTTTCCACCCGGCTACCAGACCTCAAGGACTCACTGCTGCGCTTACCTGAAAAGCATTTATAAGGACTTTCTCACGCAAAAGGTTGCATTTTATGTTGCTTTTGTGTTTCTTTATGTGTCTTGTCTTGTCTTCTCCTTTACAGGTTCTTTCAAGTGGGGTCGTAAGGGATGTATGTCGTTACAACGCATACTTTTACAACGCATGCACTTACAACGCATTTTTTACAACGCAACATCCACTACAACGCATTCCATTACATCGCATGACACTACAACGCATTTTTAAAAACTACCTTTACAACGCATTCCATTACATCGCATACTACCTTTACAACGCATACCATTACAACGCATAATATTACATTGCATTTAAGGTAAGTATTGGATAGTATAGGGGTAAAAATTACTATTCTTACTCCAGGGGGTGCAACAGTAGGGTAAGTGTTGGATAGTATAGGGGTAAAAATTACTATTCTAACTCCAGGGAGTGCAACAGTAGGGTAAGTGTTGGATAGTATAGGGGTAAAAATTACTATTCTAACTCCAGGGGGTGCAACAGTAGGGTAAGTGTTGGATAGTATAGGGGTAAAAATTACTATTCTTACTCCAGGGGGTGCAACAGTAGGGTAAGTGTTGGATAGTATAGGGGTAAAAATTACTATTCTAACTCCAGGGGGTGCAACAGTAGGGTAAGTGTTGGATAGTATAGGGGTAAAAATTACTATTCTAACTCCAGGGGGTGCAACAGTAGGGTAAGTGTTGGATAGTATAGGGGTAAAAATTACTATTCTAACTCCAGGGGGTGCAACAGTAGGGTAAGTGTTGGATAGTATAGGGGTAAAAATTACTATTCTAACTCCAGGGGGTGCAACAGTAGGGTAAGTGTTGGATAGTATGGGGGTAAAAATTACTATTCTAACTCCAGGGGGTGCAACAGTAGGGTAAGTGTTGGATAGTGTAGGGGTTTTAATGTAATATTATGCGTTGTAATGGTATGCGTTGTGAAGGTAGTATGCGATGTAATGGAATGCGTTGTAAAGGTAGTTTTTAAAAATGCGTGGTAGTGTCATGCGATGTAATGGAATGCGTTGTAGTGGATGTTGCGTTGTAAAAATTGCGTTGTAAGTGTAGTGCGTTGTAATAGTTGCGTTGTAAAGGTTGTTCCCCGTTCGTAAGTATCGACATCACACACTTTTTCTAACACACCTTAGCGCGTGTGTTGAGAATTTTCAAATCACGTGGCCTGATTATGCCACTCACTCACCTTTTTTCACACGGTCCTGACGAAAGCCCATTCCAATTCCATTTTTCGGGGCTGAAACATGTAGACCCACTGCAGACAACTAGGAGTAAAAACACTCTATTAGTTGCACTCTTGGAATTTAACCATATCCTGGGCCGCCATGAATAAACACATTTGGCAAGGATTCCCAGAGATATTTTTGATCTGCACATTTTAACATCACATTAATACACCACACCAGCTCCGCTGTAATCAGGCATCGTAGCACAACCGGGCGGCACTCGGCCACTCAGTTGGGACCCCAATGATGAAGCATGACACCAGCCAGGTTGGTGTGTGAGGGGTCTTTTAAGAAAACCTAATGGTTCTTCTTCACTGTCTAGCAGTACAGTGAGTCCATAATCCAATTTTTCCTATTTAGTGGGTACGTCCACATTGTTTGTTCATTAGTTCTGGGGATTAATCTCCAAAAAACAAAGTATATGGCCTGTTATGTGGGCCACACCACCCGCCCAAATACCCGCTTGGATGGAAGACCCCTAGAGAGGGTATCCATCTTTGAGTATTTGGGGATCACGCTAACAGAGAAGAGGGACTGGGGTGCCCAAATTAACAAAGCAAGTCTAAAACTAACCCAGACTACGGGGGGTATTTTAATATCATACAGGAGCTGTACTGAAAAACTGGTTGGCCCAGCGGCAAAATTTAAAAAGTCCATGCTAGGAGTGCTGCTTTGTATGGTGCTGAACCATGGGGCCATTGCGCATCTGACTTGTTAGTGCGCACTGAGAACTTATTTGCTAGACAACTTGTGGGCCTCCCTTTTTGTATACTATTAACACCTCTCCGAATGGATCTTGGGATTAGGCCCATTGCGGATGAAATTGCTCTTAGACCCCTATTATACTGGTGCCGTCTGTAGAGCACCCATGAACTGGCTCCTTAAGGGGAATTTGATTGTAGTCATGGGGATGCAAGGTGCGGGGAAGCTACCATGGTTGTTGTATATTAAGAACACATGTGAGGCCCTGGGTAGGGGTAATTTGTGGAATTAAGCAGAAGAAATCTGCAAACGACCCCCAGAAAGGCCTTGCTGGAGAGCTATAGAGACCTCAAACTCACTCAGCTCGAGAGGAGGCCTACATTGGGCCGACTGACTGCTGAGTTTCTGGAAGTAAAAAACAGGTATAGCCTAGAATTGGTGTTGGACGACATCCAGCTGCTCCTCGCTAAGAAGCTCTACTTACAATTTAGACATGGAGTCCTTCTGCTGCGTTCATTTACAAACAAGTGGGAGGCCTCTTCTAAAAGGGGTTGCCCAGCGTGTAACAATGCAGACTAGATGGAACTTCATGTGCTATACTTCTGTCAGGGCTATAAGAGGGCAAGGTCTCATTGGCTATTTCAGCTTTGCAGGAGCCTGGGGTCTAAACATTGTAGCGATGTGTACAGGTAATTAAAATTTGATACTCACATGACCTTCGTGTTTTCCATTTCACGCTTTTTATTTGCCATGTGGTGTACCCGTAGAGCCATTCTAAAGAAGACTATTAATAGGTGTAGTGTCCTGAGAAATGAGGCACTAGGACCCCGAGGAGGGCAGAGGGCAGGAGAGGTCACCGGACACCAGTTCCGGTCAAGGGGTGAGGGGCAGCACACACAGGAAGCGGGGGACGAGGCAGGACGTGCAGCATGCTGGCTGCAGATACATATGCATGTAATAAAGAATAGAAACTGACCTGGCTGCGTGGTGGTGATTGCTGAGACGCGACGCGACAACTGGCGACGAGGCGGGATCGAAATCCACGCGTCGCGGCGACTGTCGGAGCCCACCCGGTCGCGGAACAAAATTCGGAGCCAGGAGCCCACCCTGGTCCGAAGCGCCAGCAGAAGAAAACATCGTTGCGGGAGCCCACCCCGGCGCTGCTAACAGAAGTAAGAGCAGCGCGATAGTGAAACTGAAGGAAAGATTAAGATCCCTCCCGTACGTGAGCTTCAACGAACTCTCGCGAGAGGAGGCGGCCATCTTAAAGTCAGGCGAATTGAGCCAATCAGCGCCCAAGATAGACGGCGGCCATTTTAAAAGGTCAGGCAAAGTCCCGAACAGCGCGAAATCGCGCGAGAGTGCGGCGGCCATCTTGGAGTCAGGCAATTTGGGCCAATAGGAGCACAGGAAGGCTGGGAGGCCATTTTAGAGTCAGGCAAAAAAGGAAAATAGACGAAAAAGGTCCAAATAAGGAGAAAACGACAAGAAAAAGGTGCCAAAGAAAGGAAATAGCACCAGAGGAACAAGAAGGAAGAAGAAAGAAGGAAAGAAGTACATAAATAAAACAAAGAAAGGAAGAATATGGGTGACGAAGAAATAAGGAGCACACAAGCTGTGTTCCGCAGGCCGCTGCCATTCAACATGTCGGAACCGCAAGCAGGCATCAGATGGGAGAGATGGCTACGACAATTTGAATGATACATGCGTGCGACGGACGTCGCAGAGAGCAAACAATTAGATCTGCTGGTCAACCTTGCCGGAGACGAAATAGAAGACTTAATGATGACACTACCAAGTGAAAAGACGGCGGATTACAAAGGCGCGAAAGCGTGCCTCACAGAGAAGTTCGACCCCCAACGCAACATCGATTTTGAAAGGTACACGTTCCACACAGCATGCCAGCAACCAGAAGAAAGCATGGATGACTTCGCGACAAGGTTGCGGAAGTTGGTGACATACTGCGAATTCGATAAATTTGACAACGAAGAAGCAATACGAACGCGCCTCATCGTAGGGTGTTTATCAGTAGAGTTCAGAGCACGCATCCTAAAAGAACCAACAACACTTGAGAAAATACTGACGATGGCCCGCACAGAAGCACGGGCCACGCAGCATGCCAACCAAATACAAATTGGAAAAGAAAAAGGAGAAGCGATGGCACATCGGATGACGGAACATTTCAAAAAGAACGACAACAGGGAGCAACAACATCACAGGAAACAAGCGGTCCCATGCTACAGATGCGGTTTTGACTTCCCACACGTTGGCACCTGCCCAGCAATGGGCCAGAAATGCAGAAAATGCAATAGGGACAATCACTTCGCAAGCACCTGCATGAGCAGGCAATTTAGGAACGAGAGGGGACGAACAGCAAGACAAGGGACAACAGACACCAGACACGCCAGACATATGGAGACAGCAGAGAGAGGCTCGTCGGAAGAGTCGGATGAACAGACGACGGCTGGGAGAGAAGCACGGCTATACCTCATGTCCGACACACCCAAAGAAGGAAGACAGCAGGAACACATCCAGCTGGTGGAGAAACAGCAAATAAAAAAGACGGCCACAGTAGACATCGACGTCGGGCGCCACAGAACAACATTTGTGCTAGACAGTGGTGCCACATGCAACATAATGTGCATGTCCGAGTACATGAAAATGAGAACAAGGCCAACGCTATCGCCATCAACAGTAGATGTGTTCACGTGGGGATCAAAGACACCAGTAGAAAACATGGGCAAGTTCACTGAGACGCTAACATATCAGGACGTGACGCGTCAGGAAGAAATACATGTGCTGAAAGGGGACATCCCAGCGCCCTGCCTGCTGAGTAACGTCACGGCACAAGTCATGGGGCTGTTGGCGATGACGTACCACATGACAGAAAAAGAAAACATACTGCAAGAATATCAAGAAATACTGCAGGGACTGGGGAAGCTAAAAGACAAACAGGTCACCCTACACATAAATGAAGCGGTGAGACCAGTGGCACAGCATCACAGGAGAGTGCCGATCCACCTACAACCGCAAGTGGAGGAAGAAATAAATAACCTACTGCAGCAAGACATAATTGAGCCTGCAGACGGGCCAACACCGTGGGTATCACCGATTGTGGCAGTCCCGAAGAAAAATACGTCCAAAATAAGGATCTGTGTGGACATGAGACTACCGAACACTGCAATATCGAGGGAACGTCATCCAGGACCTCATCTGAACGACATGATCAGCAGGCTGACAGGGGCGTGCCGATTCTCAAAGCTAGATCTATACAAAGGGTATCACCAACTAGAGCTGGACCCACAGTCGAGGTACATAACAACATTTTCCACGCACCTAGGACTATTCAGATACAAACGGCTCAGTTTTGGTATCTCTTCAGCGGCCGAAATATTTCAGGAGACAATAAGACAGGTGATACGACCAGTACACAACAGTTTCAATTACAGTGACGACATCCTAGTGTTTGGGAAATCAGACGGAGAACATGACAGCGCCTTAAGGCAAGTGTGCAAACATCTAAAGCAGGCTGGACTAACACTAAATGGAGAGAAGTGCGAGCTAGGGAGAACAGAACTGATTTTCTTCGGACACATATTCTCGGAAAAAGGGATGAGGCCTGATCCCAGCAAAGTGGAAACGCTAAAGAAGACAAAGCCACCGTCAGATGTGGCAGAAATAAGGTCATTCCTAGGCCTGGCAAGCTACTGTGCCCGATACATACAAGACTTTGCCACAGTGAGCACGCCGCTGAGAGAGCTAACAAAACAGGGCCAGAAATTTGTCTGGTCTCAAGAGTGCAATGAGTCGTTCGAAGAGATCAGGAAGGCTGTGATGACGGCGGAGCACCTCGCATACTTCGACCCTCGGCTCTGCACCGAACTGACGGTTGACGCCAGCCCAGTGGGGTTGGGTGCAATATTAGCACAACACCTGCCGGGAAAGGAGTCACCAAGGAAGATTGTCTCATATGCCAGCAAAAGCTTGACAGACATTGAGAAGGCGTACTCCCAGCCGGAGAAAGAAAGCTTGGCGGTGGTTTGGGCATGCGAGCATTACCACATGTTTGTGTACGGAAAGCCGTTCACCATCATCACGGACCACCAAGCACTAGTAACAATTTACGGCAACCCAGCAGCAAAGATGCCGCCCCGCATTGAGCGCTGGGGCATCAGACTAATGGACTACGACTTCAAAATTGTCCACAAACCTGGGAAAGAGCATAATCCAGCCGACTACATGTCACGGCATCCGCTGCCACATGCAGAAAAAAAGGCCTCAATGGCCGAAGAATACTAAAACTTCGTGCTAAAGCAAAGCACGCCGGCACCAGTAACTCTAACAGAGATAGAGAGAGAAACGGAAAAAGATGACACACTGCGAGCGGCCAGAGAAACGACGAGACAGCAAAGATGGAGACATATAAACAACAACTGCACATGGAAGGGAGGAGTACAAAAGGAGGAGATGCTGGCTCTACAGAAAATAAGTGGGGAACTCTCGGAGACAAACAGCGGAATCGTAATGAGGGGCACCAGGATAGTCATTCCACGTTCACTACGACGCCAAGTGGTCAGCATTGCACACGAGTCACACAGGGGCATTGTGGCGACAAAAAAACTGCTGAGAGAAAAGGTTTGGTTCCCGGGGTTAGATCGTCTAGTCGAAGATACGATAGCGGCCTGTCACCTCTGTCAAACGACGGGTCCGCCTGCAAGACAAGAACCACTGCAAATGTCGGAACTACCAAGAGCAGTATGGACAACAATGGCCGCTGATTTCTTTGGACCTCTAGACGCGGGAACTTACCTACTGGTCATAATAGATGAATACTCCAGATTCCCGATTGTGCGATCAGTCTCCTCAACGTCAGCAGCCGCAACGCTACCTGTTCTGGACGACATATTCGCAGCATGGGGCTCCCCGGAGACGCTGAAAACGGATAATGGCCCTCCGTTCTCAGGAGAGGAGTTCCGAAGGTTTATGGCTTACCTCGGAATACAGCACAGAAAGGTAACACCACTATGGCCGCAAGCAAACGGCATGGTCGAAAGATTTATGGGAAACATCAAGAAGGCAGTTCAGAGGGCGAAACTGTCGCAGATTTCCCTAGGACAAGCACTATGCCAAATGCTGAGGGATTACAGAAACACGCCTCATGGATCTACAGGGAAATGCCCGGCGGAGCTAGTACTAGGGAGGACAAGCAGAACAAGGCTGCCGCAGATAGAAGGACTGGCCGCGCCGGGGCACGAAGGCGTGGCAGCAAAAGATGAGGCAGCCAAGAAGAGAATGAAGGAATATGCTGATGGAAGACGACATGCCACCAAATCACACCTCCATGAAGGAGACACTGTCATTGTACGACAGAGACAACAACGGAAGTCGGACAGTGCATTTGCCCACGACCCATTGACGATAACACAAGTGAAAGGAACAATGATAACAGCAGAATCAGACAGCAGGCGAATCACAAGGAACAGCTCACACTTCAAAGGCTTGAAAGAAGAAAAAGAGGAAGAACACGTGACAGGCACCGAAGGGATAACAACAACGAAGGAATGCAATGGAGCAGGTGTCGCAGAAGCAACAAGGCCAAAGGAGGGCCAAGGACAGGTGGAGAGGCCAAGAAGAGACATTGTGAGACCGAAGAGACTAATAGAGGAAATGTGAAATGCCGCTCTAGGCAGCATCTCGCGGGTCACATCAGTCGACAGTTCACATCCTGCAACTGACTACAAAAGAGACTGTCCCATTTTACTACCAACGAATGCTACCGTCGTAATGCCGTTGTGACAAAGGGGGGAGATGTAGTGTCCTGAGAAATGAGGCACTAGGACCCCGAGGAGGGCAGAGGGCAGGAGAGGTCACCGGACACCAGTTCCGGTCAAGGGGTGAGGGGCAGCACACACAGGAAGCGGGGGACGAGGCAGGACGTGCAGCATGCTGGCTGCAGATACATATGCATGTAATAAAGAATAGAAACTGACCTGGCTGCGTGGTGGTGATTGCTGAGACGCGACGCGACAATAGGAATGAGCAATAACTGATGATTTCATCCTTTTTATTGCTCAATTTTGTATATATTGTTTTTTACTTTTTCCCTTGTCAACATGAACGAGCAATATTTAACGATCAACCCTCGTCTACATCAAATGTTGTACATATTGTTGGGTCTTTACTGTTACAGCTCTAGTTAATATCCGTGCTGCCAAGTGGGGGCTAACATGATGGCTGAGTAAATGTTGTTCTCTTAAAATGCATTAATTGTTGTCTTAGTAGAGCTTTGTACTTATACTTTAGAAGGGCCTGAGCTCTTCTTTTATAGCACTTTTAAAATAGATTAGTAGCCCAGAAGAACTAAACAGGAGCACCACTACGACCAATGTTCCGCTCAGGTGTTGCTCATGCGTTCAATCGATATCGCTCTAAGTCCACCTGTAACGTAATATTCAATTGAGCAAAGATGACCCTTTGAAAAAGCTATCTTTTTAACTAAATTTATGTATTTTATGGAACTCCATAGTTTGACAAATGTAAAGGTTTTATGACGTTTGTATACTGCACAAGCACTTTATGTCACTCTTAGCACCACGGTTCATGAGTGGAAAAGTTGCTCTAGAATAGCAACCTTGACCTTTTTATGAACTGTATGTAATGCATTGTATTTTAACTGTGCTTCTATAGCCATGTGAGCCGAAATAAAGTTTTATGAAATGGAAATGGAATACTAGAAATTACGCCTTGACAAGAAATTATGCATTGTTTGCAGGAAACCTTTACCACATGTGCACAGGAATAACACAAAGGGTTAGAAAATGGACAGCTGCTGCTGGCAATATTAGTGTTTTTCTGCTATATGTTGTTTATTCAAAATGCATCTTCATGTCAAAAATTGATGCAAGAATGCAATTCACACTAAAATATAGGGCTAAAAGGCAGATTTGCATTTTACTTAATTACACAGAATTTTGCATAATTTTCCTGAGATTTTGGGTCATCACGCAATAGCAAATTATGTTACTTTTACATACCCTTATTCATAACCTTTTGTTTAAAGTAATCTGATGGTAAAAGTACCACTTTTCCACATCCGAACAATCTATCTTTTTCATGGCTATATCTTATTCTTTTACCCACACCTATCTGTCGATGGCTGACTATCAGCACTTTAGCAGGAAATCAATCTCCATTAATTAATGCAATGCAATGGCCATATACAATTTTTGGAGATAAAACTAATGTGGGATCTTCTGTCATCAGATTTCCACCCTTCTGTTGATCTGCTTTTTGTTGGCATTATCTCTTTTTTGTAAACTTTATTTTATTTTGCAGGAATTATGAATCAATCAAAGCCATTTATGGAACACGCAGCTTCCTCCTTTGAGGTGTCCCAGCACTAAAAGTGAGACTGATGAAAAGACCGATCAGCTAATCTATGCCTGACTGAAGAGCTAAGATGAATCCCTGTTCTGTCTCAGCCAAGCGTGGGTGGATCGGCAGTGCATTCCAGAGCTTAGCCGTTCTTACCGAGAAAGACCTCCACCTCGTTTAGCTTTGGCATTTCTTGGAATGCGAAGAAGTTTCAGATGGTTAGATCTCAGAGCTCACTCTGGATGGTACAAGCTAAGCCTATATCTGAGATAATGTGGCCCTATGCCCCTTAAGGCTCAGAAGGCCAGTGTCAGGGCTTTAAACTCGATCCTCTTGGCCAGAGGGAGCCAATGGAGCTGGCTCAGATGGGGGGAGATATGATGACGAAAACGGACTCGATGAATGATCCTCGCCACAGCATTCTGAATTATTTGAAATCTGAGAATCAGATAAGGTATAAGCTATTGGCATGATCCAAGTGCGAGATCACCAAAACATGGACAATGATCTTGCGGCTCTCCTCTGGAAAACAACGCAATAGCTTCCTGATGGATCTTAAGTTCACAAAAAAGGATGGGGAAATCTGCTGAATTTGAGCTGTAAAGAAGAGATCAGTATCCAAGCTGATTGCTAGGCTTCTAATTAAAGGGACCGGAGTTGCTGGTGGATTCAGCTATGAAGGCCACAAAAGACTGGCTGAAGGAGGCGTCGCCTGACTGAAAAAAAGAACCTCAGTCTTGTCTGCATTTAATTTCAGAAAATTGTTGTTCATCCACTTAGAAATATCTTTCAGGCACTCTTTAACGTTATGGAAGGCTGCTACAGAGTGTTCTCTATAAGGAAACAACCTTCACTCCCCAGGATTCAATGAGAGTGGCCATAGGGGCTAAAAATAGATTAGAAAGCAATTGGCTCAGTGCTGAGCCCTGTGGCACTACACAAACCAATGGAAATGAAGATGAAGTAGTGCACAGGAACACCCGTTGAGGCCGGTCTTCTAAGAAAGACCACAGACAAGATAGCATCGTACCCTGAAAGCCGAGATGACTTAATCTCTTCAGCAAGGTCAGAGGAGCTACCGTATAGAACACTGATGACAGATCTAGTAGTACTACCACAGTGGATGCAACACCATCCAGTGTCTTTCTGACTGTTTCGGATACTTTCGGTAGTGCAGTCTCTGTGCTATAAACAGCTTGGAAGCCGGATTGTGTATCATGCAGCAAGCATTTTGCTTCTACAAAGGCGGCTAACTGTTGCTGAGCCATCTTATCTAGGATTTTTGCAGGTGCTGATAGCAAATATATGGGCCTAAAATTGTTAATTACACCCGGACCCGCATTGGGCTTTTTAAGCCGTGGCAGCAGGAAAGCCTCTTTCCACACTGCTGGGAAAATGCCAGATTTCAAAGAGGTATTACAAATTTGATTCAATATTGGAGTTACGCAGAAAGCCACCATTCTAAGAAATTGAGGTGGGCAAGAATCCCCCGGTGAGCCTGACCTACTCTCCAAAAGATCCTAAAAGTGAGAAAAAGAAATCCAAAAGGCTTGTGCAGAGAGCAGGGGAAGTATGAAAGGTACTTTGCATCGCCTTCGGAGGGGTAAAACATTTTACGATAGTAAAGATTACTTTAGAGGAGTTCTCCGAATTCTCAATGTGCCTCACAAAATATTCTCTCATCTTAAGCCGCAACAGATTGCAGAATTTTTTCAGAGCCTCCTTATAGGTGCCTTTAGCTGAAGGATTGTATGATCGTCTCCAGCTGCACTCCAGCCTCTCACAGAGGCCGTTCTCTGCTCTACGTTTCGCAGAGAATCAGGGGGCAGATGGCTTAGATCTATTAGCTGTGACAGTTTTTAAAGGGGCGATTGTATCCAATGCATTAGTGATCCATAGGTTGAATCTGTTCGAATCACTGTCAGAGATGGCAAGGCTGCTTGAAGGGCAGGCCCAAGGGCCTCCTTCGTGACTTTCCTCCAGTTCCTCCCTTTTCCAAAGATTTGCAATTTCTTGGTAGGTTACCCTCGAGACTAAAATGGAATGGGACAAGAAAGTGATCCATCCATAGCAAGTGCATGGGGGCCTCTGTTGTCATACTATGGATATTTAAAAAGACTAAGTCCAACGTATTGCCCGCTCTATGATTCGAGGTAGCAACTAACTGAGTTAGGTTGAGGCCATCTAAGGTCAGAATTAGCTGGGAAGCCTGAGGGCAGTTTAGGACATCAGCATGCATGTTAAAATCTCCCAGAACCATGAAATTGGGTTAATGTAACGTCAGCTGGGCAATCATGTCCCATAGTTCTGGTGTACAACTATTAAGGCAGTCCTGTGCCCTGTAGAGCAGCATGCCGGCGAAGGAAAAGGAGGGTGTGAGCTTCGACCAGTAAGAAACATTAGGACCAGGTGTTATCAGATAGGGAGAGCCAGATGTCAGCTGAGTGTTTAGCGAGAGACCTGCAATTGATGAGACAGGCTCCGACATTTACTTTTCCATTAGAGGTCTCCAAAGACGGAGCATCATTCCCCTCAGCCCCAGTGGTCACACCAAGATTAAAGCCACAGGCCTTACAGCGGTAATCAGAACTCCCTGCCACAGTGTCTAAGAGTATATTTCTATGGCAAGGGTCACAATTCAAGGTCAGAAGTACTTCTTTGGGCCACATACTGTCCTGTTCATTTGAAATTTTTTGCAGCGTGTCTGGCACTGGACGCAATCCGGACGCGTTATGCTTCTTTGTAAATAGAAACTTGGGAGCAGGTTATGGTGTCCTCTTGTACTTATGGGTGGAATCTTGACACGGGTTCCAGAGTATAGAATGTAGAAGACATGTCAAGATTCCAGGGTAGGCGGTTATTATCAGGTTGTCCCTTCTTGAGGAAAGACGTATGTTCAGTAAAGGAAAAGGAAGATGTAAACATACGGTTCAAGAGTGATTATTGATTGAAGATTACGGCACTGGCGATGAGTGGGAACATACCAAGTGTGGGACAATATCAAGTGGTACAAAGAAGGGAAACCTGAAGTCCAGTCAGTGGTTGAAAAGGCAACAGTGATTTCTAGAACAACATTTACGTCCAGCTGGCACTTGGTCTGCATTGTGCATGGCAGTAAGGTTGATATGGGCACTGGGTCGGTTATATATGGTATATGTGTAAGCTTTGTGTATGAGGCAGTTCTTCTAGTCATAAGTTAAGCGAGTGTGCACCCAAGAGCGAGAACAGGCTGCAGAAGGTTAGAGAGGGCTTAAAAGAAAAGTCATTTGGAGTGGATGTAGTACATGAGCACGCCAATGCGAGAACAGGCTAATTGAAGTCAGCGCGTGTTATAAGAAAAGACAAAGAAGCGGATTAAGTGCAAGATGGTACTGGGCAGGGAGCAAGTCCAACATATGTAAAAAGTGAGGTATTACTACGCTGAGCGTCCATTTTCAACATTGGGAAAATCTGTTTGTTGTAGGGAAATCACACTAGTTTACAAAGGCAAAAGAAAGGAAAAGAAACTTAGTGAATGCTGGAATCCTTCAGTGATTCACACACTATGCATTAATTAAATAAATATCGACCCTGGAGGTTTCAGTGATCCACACACAGCACATTATTTGAATAAATGTGGTTGTTGGTATTTTCAGTGATTCACACCCTTTATAATAACAAAGCAGCCACAGTGATTCGCACACTTTGAGAATTGTTTGGTTATGACATGTTTGTGGTTTATTACTTGTATTGGGTTATCAGTACTATACATAAGGACTAACCATGGATGGCATTAATGCTCCAACACCTATTCTACCCAGTCCTAGGGAGCCAATACTTGAGAGGCAACAAACAGTGGAAAGAAAAATTTGTTGCTTATTTAGAGGCTATTGAAGGTGACAAATCTACTTGAAATAGGCGATCCTAAAACATTGTTTGGGCTCTGAAGGGAGAAGAGGTTTACTTCATTTACCTAGAATCCTTCTTCCGTGAAAGTGAGGATGACAGTGATGTATATGAGATGGCCATTCAACAACAAGACATATAATATTTTTTTTAAATGTTGTTGTAGCTAGGCATAGCTGGGAAGAGGTCAGTTACCTAATGAGTCTATTGACTCATTTGTCAATGATTTTAGAATATTAGCTGAAAAATGTGATTTTGGGGTTTTCAGGGATCAATTGATCAGTTAGTGCACAGAGTTGCTGATATTTAATTACGGGAGGAACTGTTATTGGTGGATGATCTGACGTTCGGTAAAGTCATAGATTTTGGTCTCCAATTTGAAGAGATGCAATTGGGTATGAAGGAATTCGCTCATAAAGACGTGGAGGGTGTACATTTGGTAAAATAGAATGAGCCAATATTCAAGACTAGTAAGTATGGGGAAACAAAACCCAAATTGATGGAATGGTTTGACACTTCTAAGGAGAGAAAGGTGATTGTATGTTTTAAATGGGGTCGAGCAGATCATAATGCTAATGGCAGAACATGCCTGGCTATAGGACAAGTGTGTAGGGACTGCAAAATTAAAGGTCATTTTGCAAAGGTGTGCAAGAATAGGAATAACAATGTTTATAGTGAAGCTAATAAACAAAGTCAAATAAGAGAAGATAGACAAGAAGCAGAGTCTAATCTAGAGGAATACATACTCGGTGTAAATGAAGTCATAGAAGATAAGAAAGATGCACCATTTTGTCTGGTAGATATAGAAGGAGTGGAAGTTAAGGTTATAGCGGATTCTGGAGCAAGACATAATTGGTGATGATTTATTACACTGTTTTCCTGATGCACAAATGTTGCCACCAGATATTAAATTGGTGATTTGCATGAATAAAACCATAGATGTGGTTGGGTATTTTCCGTCTTCTTTAACCCATAAGGGAAAGACTATTGATGCCAAGATATATGTTACCAAAGAAGGTTCATGTCTATTAGGGTGGCCACATCAAAGTGATTTGATGATTAAGCTGGATCCAAATAACCCTGTGCAAGTTCTAGGGTATGAAGATTTAATTGCTAAGGTGAAAGTGGATAGTTCCAAAGATTGGGAAAATATGTTTCCTACAGTATTTTCAACCGATTTAGGCTTATTGAAACATTTTGTTCACAAGATAATTTTGAAAGAGTGCCCGTGATGAGAAAAGCTTTAAAGACAAATTGGAAAGATTATGTAATCCAGACATCATAGAAGAAATTGAGTCATCCAATTGGTTGTCTCCAGAAGTTGTTGTATACAAATCCCGTGGAAAAATTAATTTGACTTTGTGTGGATTTGAGAGATTTAAACAACTGTGTATGGGTAGATCTTCATCCTCTACCCAATATTGGAGAAATGTTCACGTAGTTAAAGGGGGCCACAGTGTTCACGACTCAAGATCTATCTAATACTTACCATCAAATTGCATTGCATGACGATAGCAGACCTCATTACACCAGAGGGTACAGAATTTGAGATAAGAACAGATCATCGCTGTTTAAATGATTTATTTGCGCCGAGTGTATATCAGGGGGCCACACCTAGAGTGGCAAAATGGCAGTATAGATTTCAAGATTTTCATTTTCAGATAACATAGATTCCAGGAGTCAGTGATGTTCTTGCTGATTGCTTATCGAGGCTACCAATACACATGGAGAATGAATTGGAGTTAGGTGATTCTGACATGGATAGAGTAATATCTATTTGTGAAATCTCTGAAGGATGTTTAGCTGAAGCTCAATGGAGGAAGGAGAGTGAAGAAGAGAATGAGATACAGTCAGTTTTAGAGTACATTAAATCTAGGTGGCCAAAGAGGAATTTGTTGGATGATAATTTATTAGCATTTTGGCATGTGGAACAGGAACTGTCTAAATTTAACGCAATGTTATTTCGAGGTGAACAACTGGTTGTTACTAGCGGTTTAAGACAACATATTTTGGAAATGGCTCCTGAGGGGCATCTAGGTATGAGTAGTATGAAACGGAGGATGAGATGTGATTTTTGGTGGTCTAGTATAGACAGGGAGATTGAAGAAAAAGTGAGATTGTGTATTGAATGTGCGACGAGTGATAAATCGCAATGTTATTTCGAGGTGAACAATTGGTTGTTACTAGCGGTTTAAGACAACATATTTTGGAAATGGCTCCTGAGGGGCATCTAGGTATGAGTAGTATGAAACGGAGGATGAGATGTGATTTTTGGTGGTCTAGTATAGACAGGGAGATTGAAGAAAAAGTGAGATTGTGTATTGAATGTGCGACGAGTGATAAATCGCAATGTTATTTCGAGGTGAACAACTGGTTGTTACTAGCGGTTTAAGACGACATATTTTGGAAATGGCTCCTGAGGGGCATCTAGGTATGAGTAGTATGATACGGAGGATGAGATGTGATTTTTGGTGGTCTAGTATAGACAGGGAGATTGAAGAAAAAGTGAGATTGTGTATTGAATGTGCGACGAGTGATAAATCGCAATGTTATTTCGAGGTGAACAACTGGTTGTTACTAGCGGTTTAAGACAACATATTTTGGAAATGGCTCCTGAGGGGCATCTAGGTATGAGTAGTATGAAACGGAGGATGAGATGTGATTTTTGGTGGTCTAGTATAGACAGGGAGATTGAAGAAAAAGTGAGATTGTGTATTGAATGTGCGACGAGTGATAAATCGCAGAAAATTGTCAAGTATGTGAAATTTTCCATGTCCCAGCAGAGTTTGAGAGAGAGTATCACTAGATATTGTGGGCCCCATGTGTTTAACCAAATGTCAGGTGTTTTGTTTGGTGTTGTTTGATCAATGGTCACATCTAAGAATGTAATAATCTTTTTAAAAGAAGTGTTTGAAAGAGATAGGCTACCCAAAAGTTTGGTGACAGATAATGGAGTTCAATTAACATCTCAGGAGATGAAATGTTTGTTATCAAGTCATGAGATTGAACACATCCGCACAGCTCTACACTATCCACAAAGTAATGGCAGTGTGGAAAGGTGGATAAAAGTATTGAAGAAAGGGTTCCAATTGGCAGTAGCTTCTGGTATAGATTGTCATGAATCTACTAGAGATTTGTTATGGAGTTATCGCAGTACTCCCATGGAGATGGGAGGATAATCTCCATTTGAAAAGATGAGGGGAAGATCGGCTGGATGCAATATGACACAATCACAATCTGTGCCATGCTCCTTGGCCACAGACATTTTTTTTGTAATGACACTTTGCTCATGCTCCACACATTCCCATCAGTCAATTCCACCACATTATTACCAATTCTAACAACTTACATGGGTTTGGTGAATTTGGATTTCCCAGTTCTTAAATACCTCCCTTTTTTCACACAAACCCAATCGCCCACCTTGAGAAGAATATCACGATCTTGACGGACAGAATCGGAGGTAGTTTCACAACTCCATCTATTATTGACATCTCCATTGTCGTCGGTTTTAATGTTCTCAAGCACCTCCAGCTTCCATAGTTGTTTCATATTGCATCCAGCTAATCTTCCGCTCATCTTTTGAAATGGAGATTTTCCTTCCATCTCCCTGGGAGTACTGCAAAAACTCCATAACAAATCCCTAAAAGTTTCATGACAATCTTTACCAGAAGCTATGGCCAATTGTAACTGTTCATTCAATACTTTTATCCACCTTTCCACAAGGCCATTAATTTGTGGATAGTGTAGAGATTTGCGGATGTGTTAAATCCCATGACTTGATAAAAAACAATTAATCTCCTGTGATGTTAATTGAACTCTATTATCTGTCACCAAACTTTTGGGGAACCTATCTCTTTCAAACACATCTTTCAACAATGTAATTACATTCTTAGATGTGACCATTGATCAAACAACAGCAAACAAAACACCTGACATTTGGTTATACACATGGGTCCTACAATATCTAGTAATACTCTCTCCCAAACTCTGCTGGGACATGGAACCTCTCTCATACTTGCCAATTTTCTGCGATTTATCACTTGTCGCATAATCAATACACTATCACAATTTTTCTTCAATCTCCCTGTCTACATTAGGCCACCAAAAATGAGGAGAAATATCTTGTGGACAGAGATGCAGTTGTTTAGGTAGGAGGGGCCAGTGTTGTGTAAGGCTTTGAAGGTGTGTGTGGAGTTTAAAAAGAGTTTGTTTGTGCATGGGAGGTCAGTTGAGTTTCCTGAGGTGCCAGATGCTGTGGGTGCTATGCAGTGGTTTAGCTAGGGGAGGGCGGTGGGGGTGGACTGCCCCAGGCGGCACGAGGGTTGGGAGCAGGGTTGGGGGCAGCAGCTGGCTCCCGACCCCACTCTTATCTGTGGCTGTAAGAATCACATAACCCCCCTCTAACCTGAAGCTGTTGTGGCCGCATGAAGCCCCAGCACACCCCCCAGTCTTACCTGCAGCTGTCGCCGCCGCATGAAGCGCTAGCACCAACACCCCCCCAGCTTTTCAGTTAGACCGCAGCAGGCGGCAGGCACAGTGGCTGCCGCAGGCAGCCTAAGGCCTAGCTAGTTTTCGGCATGGTGGTGGGCCCAAGTTCTGCTGGCCACCAGGTGGAGTCCCATTGTGATGAATCAACATGGTTAACCAACATACCCACCATCAAACACCCCATACAACATGCTGCCAGCTGTGCTTGACTCTTTTTAGCAGACTAATGTATAGGAAGAGGGGGGACTGTCATAGCTGGCAGGTAGGGTGACAACTTATTAGCTATGCTGCTACCTATCCCATGCCCTCTTGTGCTAAAAATGGGTGCCATCAAGGAGAAGCAGGAAAATTTGTGTCAGTTCCGGGTCCCTGTTCACGATTGAGAAGAGGGTGATGGGGCAGTTGTCTGGTCATGTGCCTTCTTCAACTTCTGAAATGTGCTGCCCAATGCTAGATCTTTTGTTAACTTGCATGGTTTACAGGGGTTTAGAGGCCATATTTGCTTTCCATTGGTTGGTTTCACTGCCACTCTAATTTGCATGCTTCTTGTATGTCAGCTTCTGTATGCTTCTTTCCTCTTCATGTGTGTGTCTTTCCTCTGGCGCATGGACGCATTACTGTGTCCTACTGCTTGCTTTTTCAGCCACTACTTTTTTTTGTTTTAGGCATTCTACAAGCTGTCTTCCTTGTGTACTCTCCCCTCTTCATGTTCCTCCACAGTCCTTCTCGCCCACCATTGATCCATTTTTGGTAATCTTGCCACGGCCCCCCAACCTTTTGTTGTCCGTGTGCTTTCCCCAATCCCTTTCGTCCACCTTCCATTGTCCGTGTGGTTGCCACCAGACCACTCTATCCGCCCTCCATTGTCAATTTGCTCCCTGATCAACTCTCACCTATCCTCTCTCCCCACCTACATCTGTTTCTGTCATTCTCCCTGCATCTGTGTTGACTCTGGCACACACAGATAAAAAAAGCGCAATGATGTGCCCAGCGCTAATACACTTTTAAAAAATAAAACATTTGTGCTGGCTACATCATATGGCTTTTTAAATTAGTTTTAGCCTTGCTGCACAGTAGCCGTGCAGCTGTACAGCATGTCTACAAAACATTGGCCAAGCCAATACCTCTCATAGGCGTGACCTATTGACTTTGTCAATGCTTGTTTTGGAAGTGACGTAGTTCTTGGATTGCTCACACTGGCCAATTAGCCTGTTTGTAATCCTGAACATTTCACATGTCACCTGTCTTGGTTCTCGTTGCAGGCTAAGGAGGAGCAGTGGTTCAAGCACTTGCTCCATGTTAGTCTTTGTTGTGTGATGGTGTGCATGTGAGTATCTGGGGGTGGGGGGGTGTAATTATTATGTGGGTCTCTTATGGTGTACTCATTCCTGTACTCATTCCTAGAAAGATTAGGACCTTTATATGATCAAGACAAAATAAACAAGTACCTCTGGACCACCAAACATGCCCATCAGTGCTGATTCTAGGGAAATCACTAACTGGTAACAAGGTGGTATACATTACTCGATGTGATACTAGCCAGTCACCTTGCTTGTAACAATACCTACCTCTGTCGCTTCTCAGAAGCTGCATTGCCCCACCCTCGTCCACTGATAATTACTTGGGCGCATCTCAATCCATTGTTATTTTGCACATCATGCCACCACAGTTTGGTCCCAACTACAAGGAAATCAGTCTTGGCCCAGCTTTAATGGGAACAGTACAGCCCGAACTACCAAGTCAGTTCCTTCATGAAATGGAACGCAAGCAACCCAGGACCAGTGCTGCTCTTGCTATGGGCTCATCAGCAGGGTAAAGCTAGGTTCCAATGACACAGAGTGCACGGTACCCATGTCTGGGCGTACCCATCCCACTCAGAGCGACATAATCAAGCATACAAAAAGTGATGGCTGGAATGTTTAAATTAATCTCAGTCACTGGTAATTACTTGGGCCGTAACCAAAACTACCATTACTTTGCACACCATGCCACCTCAATTTGGTCCCAACTGTAAGCAAATCAGTCTTGACCCTTATCCAAGGGAACAGTCCAGCTCAAACTGCCAGCCAGGTCCTTCCTGAACCTGAATTCAGGCAACCCAGGGCTGGTTTCACCCTTGTTATGTGCTCATTAGTCGGGTGCAGCTTGGTTCCAGTGACACAGTGTGCATGGGACTCACGTCTGGGTATACCAGTCTCATGTAGGGCAACATATTAAACTATACATTAAGTGATGGATGGAATGCTTGAATTAAGCTCAGCCATTGGTAATTACTCAGGCCGCATCCCAGTCCATTGCTATTTTACACACCATTCCAATTGGATTGTGGAACACACCATTCCACCTCAGTTTGGCCCCAGCCATATGAAAATCAGTCTTGACACTGCTCCAATGGGAACAGTCCAGCCCGAACTGCCAAGCCAGGTCCTCACTGAACCGGATCCAGACAGCTATGATCAGACGTGGGTGCCATGCACACAGTCTCACTGGAACAAAGCTATACCTAGATGATGAGCATATCACCCATCGCTATTTTGTGTACTTTAGTATGTCACCCTCAGTGGGATGGGTGTGCCCAGATATGAGTCCCATGCACACTCGCCAGTATATAAAAAAAAACTATCTAATGCAAAAATAATTTTGGGGGTCAGAAACCCCACATTGCTATTGCAGACCACAGCCCTAAAGATAACTACTTTGTGTGCGATGTGTGCTAACTGTGAAAGAGAAGAATGCTGTCACTTACAATGAAGTGAGCCAATGGCTGACGTGGACTGACCCATTGTTGCATGCTGTTTTTTTTATTCAAATGCTTTATTGATTTTTAAAAAAGAAACACAAAGAAAGTTGAACATCATGTCAAGGTTAGATCTGTATGGGAATAAATCAAACCACTCTCATATAAACAAGCATAAATTGAAATATTTAACCCCATATTAAAACAGAGAGACTAGCCCCTAATAATCGATAATGAATGAAAAAGAGGAAAAATAAACGAAAGAGAAAGAAAAGATGAAAGGAAAAAGGAAAAAAAAGATGAAAGTAAGAAAAGAGCAGGAGTCGAATACTGAAAAAAAATGAAAAAACTATTCTATGCAATTGTAGGCACAGGAGTAACCCAATATAGACATATGTACCGTATAAAGAACCTATAATGCAGACATATCACAAGCTATAAAAGATCGGAAATGACCCTATATATAATTATAAATACATATATAATATGCTATCTGAACATGGGAGATAATCAAAGCCATACAATAAAGAATTATTTTTAAATCAAGGAGGTTTATGAGAGTCGAAATAATTGTACAGCGTATGCCACATTGATCTGGATGAAGGTTTCCAAGGAGAATTCTGTAGTGCAATGTTATCTGCACCCCTGAGATGTGTAATCCAATTTATCCAAGCTTTGTAGGATGTCTTACTCTTGTCTCTCCAGTTAGTAAGAACCATTTTTACTGTAGAGGTTAGCAGAAGATCAAGAAGAGCTTTATCAGAATCAAAATTCAAGTCCACCCTTAAGAAAGCCATAGGTAAGGTAGAAAATTCTTTGTCCAATGCAATACTAAACAAATCAGTTAAGAAACCAAAAATCCTATCCCAAAAAGGCTTCACTGACTTGCACTGTAAAATAAGATGAGCTAAGTCGCCCGTTTCCTGGTTACAATTCCAACATAATGCATTATCACAAATCCCTAAAGAGAACAATTGAGCAGGAGTCCAGAAAGCTTTATGCAATAGCCAATACTTGGTTTGAGAGTACCGGAAATATTTTATTGCATGATATAGAGTTCCATAGTGTTAACCATGAAGGTTCGGATATCGGGACAGAAGAGTGGGAGTCCCAAAAGGTTACAATCTTATTATTAAGATTAGAGTTTTTAGGACGAAGGAGTTTGTATATCTGAGAAATCTGATGGCCCAGTTTATTTATTTTGTTACAAACATTGGTAATGATGGTTGTTCAATGGATAGTTTGGCTTTTGAGAGACCAGCCCTTACTTTCAAAAAGTTATAGAATTCAATATCAGCTAAATTATATCTAGTTTGAAGGTTAGAAAATGTAACTGGGTATGAATTATGTACCAGCTGATAAGGGAAAAAGACACCTTTCTTAATCCAAGAGTCGAAGGTTAGACTTTTGCTTTTATAAAGTATTTTACTATTGTGCCATAATGATTACATTTTGGAGCCCTTAATACTGTTCTCTAATTTCTTATCTATCTTTAGAAGTACTAATTTAGTGTTTTTAAAAATAGATTTAGAGCTGGATGGGTAAAGCTGGTTGGTTGTGAGAAGTGAATGAGGGTTTAGATTGTTAAGGATAGCCTTCTCTACTTCTAAACATACAGGTATGTAATCAGCAGGGGGAGAAATCCAATATGAACCCTGTTTTGCTAAGAAAGCAAACTGGTATAATCTAAAGTCAGTTATGTTCACACGCCCTAGTGATTTGTCTAGCCTCAGTTTTTTAATGCTAATTTGTGCATTTTTCCTTCGCCAAAGGAATTTAGTGAAAAGGATATCTAATTTATGATGAAAATCGTCTGTCAAGAGGAGCAGGAGCATGCTGATAAGATAATTAACTAAAGGGGTAATCATCATTTTTATAGTTTCAATTCTTCCCCACCACGTGATAAATTTCGGAGACCAAGAATCCAAAAGTTTTTTGATTTTTTTCTAGTATTACTTTCTCTTTTTGATGAAGAGTATCTATTATGATATTACCAAATTCGATTCCCAAATATTTTATAAAACCTGGTTGCCACGTGAGACCAGATTCTCCCAAAATATCTTTAGTACAGTGTGCATTTAATGGTTTAACTTTTGATTTGTCTTTGTTAAATTTATATCCGGATTGAACAGAATATTCAGCGATTGTGTCCATCAAGGCTGTAATTGATGTTTCCAGTTGTTCTGTCACTATTAAGATGTAATCTGCATAAGCAGCTAATTTGATTTGAATGTCATTAATATCCACTCCCTTCATTTTTTTTTTTAAACTCTTTTTATTGAATTTATGCAAGATAAACAGTGTGGGTACAGTTCCAGCAAAACACTGACAGCGTACACAACAGAACAAATCATACAAAATAAGGAAGGATGGGAGGAGGAGGTTATGGTGAGGGGGGGCCCTCGCCCTCAGGCTCATCTGGAGGGGCACATATGTAACCGCGATATACGTTCCAGGGTGACCAGATCTTGGCCCACTTTCGGGGACATCCCCGAGCTGCGTATACTGTCTTCTCTCTAAGCATACACAAATCGAGGTCGGTTTGCCAATCCCTGAACTTTGGGACCTGTGCTGCCCCCCATAATTGAGCTATGTTCCTTTTGGCAATCATGCAACCCAGTGTGACCCATTGTGTCGCGTCCCAGATATTTAGAAGGCATCTAGGCGCCTCCGGGTGTATGTCTAATGCAAGTACCTGGCTCATGATGGTATGGATGTCTCGCCAATAGGCCTGTTTAGGGTCGCAGTGCCAAAAAATATGGGTGAATGTGCCCTGTTGTGTACATCCCCTTCTGCAATTACCATCTACTGAACTACCCATGTGTACCAGTTGGGGCCCCGTAATGTACACTCGGTGAAGGATTTTCAGCTGTACAAGGCGGAGGCGTGCAGATATAGCGACGGTTTTAGGGGAGGAAACTGCGTCCTGCCAAGCCTCATCGTCCAACTCTATGCCATCCCTCACCCATTTTTCTCGCAGAAGCGCCAATGGGTCGTCCATGTTATTTATGAGTTTCCTATATGTTAGGGAGATGGCTCTATCAGGGAGATAGCCGTCTAGCAGCCTGTCTTCCAATGGCGTATATTCAGGTAGGAGGGTGTCATGTGGCAGTGCTGCTAATAGGGCGTGACGTATCTGCAAATATCGGAATCACTCCATGCTTGTCATGTTGTACTGGAGTTGGAGAGAGTCAAAGGTTTTGACCCCCTGTGCGTTCCACATATCACCGATGCGAGATATGCCGATTAGGTCCCATTTGTCAAATCCCCGCGTATTGCCCATATATCCGAGTTTCTGCGAGTCCCACAATGGCGTGAACTGGGTCAGTTTGTCAGCCCAGCCCAGGGAGGCGGTCGCGGTGTGCCATACATGGACGGAGTGTCTGGTGGGGCCAGTGAGAGGATATTTGTTATGCTTGGAATAAAGGGCTCTTGTAAATGCGCCGTTTGGGAGGAGGTGCCTGTCCATGTTAAATGCAGGGTCATCGGGCCTCCCGTAGGTACAGTGGTTTATTGGCGTTAAGTGCGAGGCCCAATAGTATTTCCTAACGTCTGGCAGCCCTATCCCCCCGTCATACCAATGAAGGGTAAGTTTCTTGAGGGCAATACGGGGTCTCCCACTCCACAACAGGTCTCGATGCAGGCCCTCAATTCGTTGGAAGTAGGAATTTGGTACTGGGTCTGCAGCGTTCTGGAGGATGTAGAGAAAACGGAGTAAGGACATCATTTTGAAGAGGGACGCTTTGCCTAATAAGGATAGCGGATGTGTCTTCCAGTTTGCAATGTCGTTCTTCAATCGTTGTATCGGGGGCTCAAGGTTTCGGGTGTGTCGAAGGGTGCTATCCAGCAAGATGAAAATACCCAGATATTTAAACCCATCAGGGACTATCGGTATCGGGCAATTTCGGGGAACTGGAGGGGTTCCCCCACTTAAAACGTAAATTAGTGACTTCTGCCAGTTGACACCGAATCCGGAGTACCTAACAAATGTAGAGAGGATATCAAATACCACGATTAATGATCTTTTAGGGGAGGCAAGATATAGTAAGATCTCAGGTCTCCGCGGATCCACGCCGCCAAGGGTTCAAGAGCCAAGGCGAACAGTAGGGGGGATAGGGGGCATCCCTGACGGGTCCCTCGACTGACTCCCTTAATTTTTGAGTTTAGTTTGATATCTTGGATGAGGGGTTCTAGTGCTATTAGAAATAAGGATGGAGACAATGGGCATCCCTGTCTAGTACATTGTTGTAGGATAAAGGATTCTGATAAAGAACCGTTAACAGCAATAAGGGCTAATGGTTTTAAATAAAGAGACATAACCATGTTGATGTAAGCCTCCCCTAGATTGAACAAATGCAAACAACGGTCTAAAAAGGCCCAGGAGACCCTATCAAAGGCCTTCTTGGCATCTAGTGTAATAGCGATGGACGGCTCTGATTTAGTTGCAGTATTTTCTAGAACATGGCATAACAAACAGATATTATCACTAGACATGCGAGTGCGAAGGAATCCAACTGGGGAGTTGCTTATCAGTTTTGGGAGAACAGAATTAAGTCTAACAGCTAACATTTTTGCATAGATTTTACAATCCACATTGATTAGGGATATAGGTCTTTAGTTTTTCGGCAAAGCAGGGTCTTTCCCTTCCTTCGGAATGACTATTATATTAGCTTCCGACATAGAGTCTGACGTGATCCCTTTAGTTGCAATATGGTTAAAAACTTTTTTCATAGTTGGTTTTAGTTGGTCTAAAAAAGTCTTATAGAATGAAGCTGTAAAACCATCAAGTCCAGGGGCCTTATTATCTTTCAATGATTTAACCGCCTTTTCGATTTTCGAAATACTAATTGCCTGTCCTAACATATTTGTATCCTCTTCAGTAAACTGAGGCAGATTGAGTCTATTTAAATATTTGTTACATTTCTCCAGCATGAAGTTCTGATCATTCTTGTAGAATTCCTGTAAAATTCTTTAAAGATATTAAGGATATCTTTATGTTTCGTATGGGTTTGGTTATTAGAATCTTTAATAAATGAGATGACATTCTGGGTCTGTTTATGTTTCAGATAGGAAGCTAGTAATTTTCACGCCTTATTTGCTTCGCATAAGTTAAGGGCTTTAAATGTGTTGATCCAAACACCTGCCCGCACACTTAATATATTATTATATTCATATTTCTTTTGTGTTAATAATGTAAGTATATAGAGTGGGAAGATTCTAAACTTTTAATCTCTTGTTCTAATTGAATTACTCCCAAATTCATACGTTTGTTTATTTTTGTCTTAATTTCAATTATTATTCCCCTAATGGTGGCCTTTAAGGCATCCCAGAAATTGTTGACATTGGTTTCAGATGTGTCATTATGCCTAAAATAATCTAAAATAGCTTCTTCGATTTTCTTTTTATCCTCAGGGTCAGATAAGACATCATTATTAAATCTCCATCTTTTAGGTACAGGTTCATTGTGACAACCCGCCAATTTAAGGGTAATGCACGAATGGTCAGACACCAACCTAGGGGCTATGTCTGAATGTTCGATTAACCGTGTATAGGAACTGGAGATAAGAATATAATTAGGGCTCCCGGTTTTCCGTTTAAACGGATTTTTACATAAAAAAAAAGACAGGAAACTATTTTTCCTTTGTCTGTATTTATATGTAAAAACGGCAAAATACTAGAAAATGTTGCCTTTAGGGGTATTTATATGACAGATAGCGTTTTGTTTTCATTCAGAATATGTAGTCTGTGTAGAAAAATAGAAGCAGTGACATCGAATTTCTACTGAACAAAGAGGGTAATGATAGGTAATTTCCAGTAGGACTTTCATGACATGCCAATTTTCACATGAAAGTTAACAAGAAGACAGCTGCGCGAGGCACACACAAAGCTCTGCCCTAGAAAGCCACTCGAGAGCATACAAATCCCATTGCAGGGGTGTGGCGGGGCAGTGACGCAGTCTGAGAGATCCCTGCTGGAGCAAGGAAGGCAGAAGGGTCGTTTTCAAACACGGAGCAATAAGTCACAGGTTCATGCTGCACGCGGTCACCAATGACTTGTTTAGGGCTGCCACGGGGTCTTTTGTGTAGAGCGCCCCCTCCGTTGCCGGTGGCGCATTACTTCAGACAAAATTTTAAGGTGATTTTTATGGCTTTTGCCTAGGTGAGCATTTGTACACTTAACAGACTGTAAAAGAGTTATGAGGTGGTAAAACCGGGAAGCGGAGTTGAGGTCCTGAGTTTATAGCACAGGTGTGCATATTCTGGGAGGTAGAGGCGCAGTTCAGTATTTATGGATTTGCCACCGTTTTCCTCGAGCTGTCAGAACAAATTATTAGACTCCTACCCGCGTCATATTATAAAACGGGAATGTGACGACTCAGGCTGATTTTATTTTGAACAACTGCTGAGCCCTTCGTTTTATTGCACAGGTGCGCTATTCTGGGAGAAGTGGACACTGTTCAGGATTTACGAGCCTGTCACTTTCTTTTTCGCATTGTCTATACAAATTATTCAACTCTATCTGGCTCATATCCTAAAATGGGAATATTAAAAACATGGATACTCTGACTGACTTTATTCTTAACAACCATCAAAGGGCCAGTCTCATCGGGTTCCTTTACGCTTTCACAGACACAGACCACCCAACTGGGTTATTTTTCCTGCAGAAGAGGCTACGGCCGCTCTCATGGCCATCGCCATCCTATGCAAGACTGACTCGATCCACTGAATATCGAACAGTAGTTATTAGTTTACCAAAGGATGATGGAATATTTAGAAACCACAGATCTCCTTGTTAATCCCAACCTGCCCTTGCCACTTTGATGTACACACGTTGGTATCAATGTTGCTTTGTTTTCTCAACACGTCATTCTACACATATTTTGAGCCATTCACTATGCTAAAGTGTTTTTAGAGCAGAACTAAGAAGCACAGGTACTCTCCTTTTCAAATTACTCAGTACCGGACCATTTAAATCACTGCTTAAGCCACAACAAATCGCTAGTTTAAGTGAGCGCATTTTCAATTTAAATAAATGTGGTAAAATACTAGCTGTAGAGTCGTCTTTTGCTTGTGGCAAAAATAAATGTGGATAAATACAGAAAAAATGCCCAAAAAATAAATATGGATTAATACAGACGGAAATGGCAAAAAAATAAATACCATAAAACTGGGAACCCTAAATATAATCTATCCTAGTGTAAGAATTATGAGGAGTGGAACAAAAGGTGTAGTCTTTGGTGTGGGGATGTTGGAGACGCCAAGAATCTTTGAGGGTAAATTTAGAGCAAATAGTGTGAATTATAGTATGTGAGTTCATAGGGTGATAATGACAGGTAGATTGTCTATCAATTATTGGGTCTAATGGGATGTTAAAGTCTCCTGCTACTATAATGAGATCCTCTTGAGGAAGACCTTCTAGGGTGCTAGATACCTATTCCAAAAAGTCGGATCGTCAGAATTAGGGTCATATATATTTACCACATGGATTAGATCCTCCCCTTTCCTCAGAGGGGTCACCAAAATTCTTCCCTCATTATCATGTGATTGTGATTCTAGTGAGATGTTTGATTTTTTTTATATCAATGTATTTACACCCCTTTTTTTATGATCAGATGGGGAACAAGCCAATGGTGAAATCCAGTTACATCTAATAAAATTAGTATCATCCTTAGACAGCTTTGTCTCTTGCAGCAAAATGATATCTCCTTTAGATTTCGCCAGATAATTAAAAAAAATGCGGCGCTTAATCGGGTGAATAAGTCCTTTCACATATAAGGACACTATATTGTGATCTTCTGCTAGGGTATGTGGTTTATTATGAGTCATCATATAAGAAATGGTGTTTCTGGTACCTCATGCATATAATCAGAGTAACAATTACTGATCATGAAGAAATAACATGACATTGTTAAACAATGGATAATCCCCACCAAAAACTTCAGGTATTCCTGCATATCAGACACAAGTAAAGGCCTAACTCTTCTAACAAGTAACTTGACAATATGGAACAGTACTAAACCCCCAAAGAGGATTATCTCAATCGTGAATTTTAGGTAGATTAGAGCAATGAAAACCAAGAAGTTTAGGCACTCTTGTATATCAAGCTCAATAAGGAGCCTAGTCATAAAAGGGAATAGAATAATAAGGAAAGGAAGAAAGAGAATGAGAATAGAGAAACAAAAGGCAAAAAACAAAGAATTCCTGGAGAACCCAAGGAGCCAATCAAGTCATTAAAGAGAACGTCTTTTAAATCTTGGAATTCTCCATCCTCCTCCCCACACCCCCCTCCCATCCCACCCTTTCCAGAATTCCTCCAATGTAGGAGGTGCGACGGCAGGAGCGTCAATCCGCCACATGGAGATTTAATGGAACATTTTAACTTATATCACAATTCTTCCAGAGTATCATAAGAGTGACCAACGTAAGACAGTGTAGGTTACACTTTTTTTTTCTTTTTTTAGAAGAATCAAGTCGACAAGAAGACATTTAGGTTCTTCCAATAGTATCAGTTCCTCTAATAATGATGCAGCAGCATGAACATACATATCCCTAAAAATAACCTTGCAAACAGAGGTAGATAAAGGTATGCTATAATCAACAAAGACAGAACATCAGAACAATTCCACCTTCAAACCTGATGCGGAGGTGTCTTTCTTTTGTTAGTTGAAGATTGCAAGAAGTCCATTGTTGCATGCTTTATGTATGCAATGGTGCAAGAAAACAAAAACCGTCCAATGGATGAGAGGTTAGACTGAATACCCGTGTCAGTATACAATATGTATAATGTTAGTAAAATCAAAAGGTCCTGGTTAATGCCAGACCTAAAATGATAAGTTATGAGTTTAAAATACAGTGATCACAATGTTTTGAATTTGGCATTTAAACAAAACAGTAGCCCTTTGAGATACAAAAAAAGCCATGGGTGGAATGCCTGAATTAATTTCTGTTTCTGGTAATAACTTTGGGCCGCATTTTAGTCCATTGTTCTTTTGCCCACAATGCACCTCAGTTGAGACCCAGCCATATGCAAAACAGTCTTGACCCTGTCCAATAGGAACAGTCCAGCCCGAACTTCCAGGCCTGGTACTTGGAGGCAGCTGTATTTCTTGGAAATTTCCACCTTGCTTGTGCCACCTGAAATACTTGAGAGTGTATTCTGTATATGATTTCAGATTTTTCATTTTTCTTTTTCCAAAAGTACAAAAATGCGCCCTCAGCAATATCTTTTAGCGTTAAAGATTTAACCGTACACCGCTTATTCCTGTCTTTTGCAATTGCAGCTCTAGTATGCAAAGTCATTCGGCAGTCTAAAGCAGGTAATGCTTAAAAAAGCAGTCAGTTGAATTTGGTATCCTTCAAGTATTCCAGTAAGTATCTGAGTTTTTTAAATCCGCATAGTTATTTTGCATTTATTTATACATGTAGCTGTTCTCGGAGATGCAATGAGATGTAAGCTTTGCTGTATCTCCTTTTTATTACAGTTTTTACCAATAAATGAAAGATACACGTTATTGCTGACTATTCTTACGAGCTGAGACGTGAACAGTCTGCCTCGTACTCGGCAGGGTATGGATGAAATTCGCGGGCCCCTCTCGTTTTGGGAGCGCACAATGCTTGTTATTAGTTTCCACCCATTCATCAAACAGAACGTTAATTGCAAATATCTGACACTCTTTCCCTTCCACCGGCCGGTTTGATCTTTTCTTCTCAGGCCCGAGAGATAGACAATCTCCGTTACCAAGGGGTGAGCTCGCAACGAGGCACTTTGATCTGGCGATGTGTGTTCTTGGCTCTTTTAAATGATCACTTTGACAAAAAAGAAAATACATAATAGTTTTTTTTTGTTTTTAATGTTTCTCTTCTCCGTGGCCAAAGCAAACAAGAATGCGCTGCCTTCTCTTTCATTTTTACCTTGGAAGATGCTAGGCGGCAGCGGCCGCTCACACGGCGTGGCGTTCTCACGTTCACGTCTGGCTGGTTCCCAATGGCGGGGGTGTCCGGGGGGTGCCGACTCTTGGAGAAAAGGATGGGCTGGAATGCTTATGGGAGGCGAACCCCAAATGGCTGTGGCGTGGCTGCGAAGGGGACCCCGTGTGCAGGGTCCGCGGATCAGCGCTGCGCCACACGCTTGCCCCGCAGCAGGCACCCACACGCCCTGCCTCTTGCAGTCTGCCTTGTTTGGTGTCTGTGGTGTCTGTGGTGCCTGCATTGAATTCTCCTGGTAGCTTGTCGCTGGGAGCGTCAGATGAGCACCTCATTATGCTGGGGCATGGTGTGATGACATATGTAGGGAGCAGTGGAACAGAACAGCGCACAATGAGGCAGATATCAAAGGCATCTGTAATGTAGGTTGAAACGTGTTGAAAACATACAAAAAAGTCCAGCGAGAGAGTTAAGTGTTACTTTAATTGTGATGCATATGGGCCCTTTTCGGCAGCTATTTTCCATTCTTGTGTCTCGTCGGCTGGGGCAGCTGAAACAGAATAGGACAATGCATTCTGAAATTAGTCTCTGGACCTTGCTCAATGGCTAATTATTGCTTTTCAGCGTGGCCAAATATCTGTATTCCTCCCCACAGTCCTCGGTCTGTGATGGGCATTGTTAATGTGCACCCGACCCAGATGACCATGAAGAGGACATGCCTTCTTGACATTTTTAAACATTGCTTATTAATCTTCTGATGCACGAAAGACTGGTAAGCAATTGACAAGAACTGTAGAATGTCTATATAGGGACTGCTTGAATGTGGAACGTTCACAGCCCATGGTCATGTTCATGGCGCATTATTCAGCAAGCCACCCATTTGATCTGTGACACTAAGCAACACATCGCAGTGCATTGATTCGTTTCTGATTGCCAACTCCTCTTTAAGGTGAACTCAGATGCATGACGATGCAATGAAGTTAGGTAAGTTTAGGGAATTTTGCTCTTTTGCAAAGAAGTTTTATTGTAGCACTAAATACCCCCTCTCGGGTAGCAAAGTGGTCCGATTTGTACCAATTACGCAAAGTGCTTAATTTGAGCTGGTAGTTTCCAATGCTCCACACCGGCACTTAATTGTCAACACCGGCGCTTATGATGGTCTCCCACCTGGTGGTGCGGTTTATTTAAATTAGAGATGAGCACAACAGATCTTTGTCAATTCAATATACCTTCCTAAATCACTAATAGCTCACCCCAATCCATTTTTATAAGAATAGTCCGAACTGCCACACTTTAAGGAGTTTAATAGTTCGTAGTTGTGTCGGTACTAACCCTGGGTGTAGTTCGCGTAGTAGAGCTACGCGAAGTGCACTTCGCACTACGCAAGATACGCGTAGCACTACGCGAACTGCGTAGTATGCTGTTCGCGATGATTGCACAGTGCCGGATGCTTGTCTGTACTGAGCAATCATTGAAAACGGCATCTTGCATAGTGCAAGCTGTCGTTTTCTGCCGCTCATGTAGATTTTTATTCGAGCGGCAGCTTTCTCAACGCGGACTGGTAGATTCTCATCGCGAGCGGTCGCAAGCATATGCGACCACTCGCAATGAGAAACCTGACCTCCCCGCGTTGAGAATCTCGCTGGGAGGTTTATTTTCCACGCTCGCGATCGGCAACTTGATGTTGCTGATCGCGAACAACGCAAAATCTCGCCAGGATGTCATTTTGCTCGCTCGCGGTCGCCAAGTTGACATTGAGGACCGCGAGCGAGCAAAAAATGCCAACTACACTATGCTACGCGATTTTGCACTGTGCTACGTGCAATTCGCGTAGCGTGAAGTAGCACAAACTACGCAAACTTCACGAGCGTAGCGTAGTTGTCCACCCAGGGTTAGTTGGTACTGACGTTGACAGGGCTGCCAGAGGCAATGGGTGGTGCAAGCTGCAGTGACCACCTGACAAGAGCCCGGAACTTATTTTTCCGCAAATTAAGCAGTGATTACGTGGGTTCTCTTTCAAACTACATGAATGAAAAGAGTACTGGTTGTAGATTGTCCTATAAGGGAGGTTTGTGATGCTTGGCGATGTGCTCTAAATAAAATGCGGTGGTGTCACTTCCCTTAAGCAGGAAGTGTAGTGAAGAGGGTAAGAACACATGCAATTGTGCATGACGTAAACTGCCAATATTTTGGGGTTTATTTTAGCATTGTATATGTAAGTGTAGTTAGAGCCCAAATATTTGAGCTGTCTAGAATTCAAGATGGCTAGGATTACTTTTATTCTTTGGGGGAGGCAGGGCTTTAAGTTGGATGAAAATACTGAGGGGTCTCTCAAGAGGGCGTGGCTAATGTAATTAAGGCCGTGGCTTAAAAACAGGCAAGCTAAAAATCAGTGCTAGCATAGTGTGCCGCCTGACTGGTATTTTGCTGTTTCTGTAATTGCATCCTGATATATAATACAACAAGTAACATCATACCTACAACAAGTCAGGACTATTGGCTTTGTCAATGGTTGTTAGTTGCATAAGTTAAATAAGCAGCTACTGTGGCTTGTATATAATATTGAAAAAGCTTCCATATAAAGCCCTGATGACACCACAACAATGTTGCTGCTTCTGAGTTCCGAAAAGAGAAGAGAAATCCAGAGAGAAAATTACTCTCTTTAAAGCATTTCCCTTCCCCTATAACACTCGAAAAAAAACGGACCGCCTGTGCCTGGGCACAAAACAGAGCCCGAAAGAGACCCGGTTTGAGGCCTCCTTAAAAAAACTGCTGGTGCTCAGACCCGGTGAGACCCGGCCCACTTAAAGCCCTGGGGGGACGGAGGTCTTTAACTTAACCATTTGGAGTCAGAAGGAGTTTCTCTCAGTAGGACTTTTATTGAAGTAGGAGACGGATAGGAACGGAATCAGTGCAAATCAAAGGGGTGGAGTTGCAGAGTTTTTGCTGAAGGAAACGGAGACCTGAATTGTGAATGGCATGAAAGGCTATGCATACTGCCGTGAAAGTGATACTTCTAGCCACTGGGAGCAAGCATAAATGCAAGGAAATCTGAGACCTAGGAATAAGGTGGAGGAGTTGCTTTGCTGCTGAGTTCTGGAATCGGCATAGAATCTAGAACACAGCAGCAAGGCTGTTGGAGTGAAGGGTTGAGAGGTGGGTCCAACTCTTTTATCCATTTGGATGATTGAAGGTAGGTGGTCAGTTTTTCACAGGATGATATATGAGATCTTGATGTGTTTAGTAGTTTCAGGTGATTTGTTGAACCAAATGTTCATTTCCTAGTAGTCATTGGCCAATGATACATAAATCTTACTCTATGGTGCTTTGAGACTTTGATAGAGTGTGAAAGACATTCCCATACTGGTAACATTTGAGATTTAAGGAGAAAAACAGCCTTGGATGTGCCCTAGAGTATATGTTAAATAAGAGCATGGTCAATTAGTGATCCCATTAGTATAGGAAAAAGAGAGTAGAAGGGTGTCAGGAACTGAATGAGGGAACTGTTAGTATAGAAGGAAGCCATCCAGTGAAGGACTGTGCCTTGTATTCCTACAGTTTCAGGTCTTCATATGAAAAAGGAATGATTGGCCATTTAAAAATGGCAGAAAGACTGCTGTATCGTTGGAATATAAACCCCAAAATTATTGCTGTCAAAATATTGACAACCAAAATATTGACTCCATATTACATACAGGTAATGTAAAGTTCACAAATATTGACTACGAAAATATAGTAGTCCAAAACATTGGATACTAGTTTAAATATAAGTATTTAATTGTAATTTACACAATGGTATTTGAAAAAAAAAATGGAAAATTAAAAAAAATGCAATATAGTTCACCAAAATTATGTGACACAAAAATAGCATATATTTAGTAATTTATTGCTGATTGAAAAATGCTCTTAAATATACATATAAATCTACAATCTTTGAATCAATATAAAAAATGCAATGCAACTTTTAATTATAATTTTAAATAAATGTTTCTTCTTATAAATTACAATACGCATATTAGACAAATAGAATATTTTAAACAAGAATATCATATGATGAATTTATTTTGAATAATAAAACACCATAAATGTATCATTTTTAATTATAAAATGTAAAAGCAGATTTTAAGTTTATTAAATCATATTTAAAAAATATGTAACTTCATTTATTATTCTTAGAATACAAAAAGTAGTATTTTTGAAAAACAACATAATAGAACAATACAGAAAAGAGATAAAATTCATGAATATATATATACATATATATATATAAATATATATATATATATATATATATATATATATATATATATATATATATATATATACGGGTGCGTAAGTTATAGTTAGCTTAGGTAACTGTAACTGCTGAACTCCACTGGTTTTGTACAAGTGATAATTGAGACTAACAATAACTTCTATATAATCTTTGTTTTTTTCCGAGAATTTCTAGTTTTTTAAAATTCTATTTCCTAAGTATAATATCCGTGTAACCTTTGTTTTTTATTCAATATATATATTCACTGAAAAAACCAAAGGTTTCAGGGGCGTTATAGTTAGGAATTGGCATTTAAAAAACCTTAGAAATTCACTGAAAAAACCATAGATTTCAGGGGCGTTATAGTTAGCTGGACATTTCCCTCATACAAAACCCTAGAAATTCCCCTGTTATAGTTAGTTCAGCTAACTATAACTCGCGCCCACGCAATGAACTGTTGATGATGTCACATATTACATCACTCATGACATGGTCAGTGACATCACTGATGATATCACTGATGACATCTCAAATGACATCACTGATGACATCACTGATGACGTCATCCATTGAGTATGTGTTTCTGAACAGTTTTAATATGTTTAATATATATAGGGAAAGGCCGGTGGAAGAATGAGTGGGTGTACAAGTGTGTGAATGGATGATTTTCTAGGTGCGTAACTGACTGTATAAGTGAGTCATTAAATGTATCTTACTGCAGACTAGTGACTAAACTGTGTGAATGTCTGTATCTGTCTAACTGTTGGTGTATAAACGGCTGCATGGTTTTGTGAATAGCAATATGAGTGTCTCTATGGGTTATTGATTGGTTGTCTGAGTATCTGTATGGGTGCCTGAGTGTATCTGTGGGTGGGGTGTGTGTGACTCTGTGCATAGATGTGTGACTGGGTGATTCTATGGGTGCATGATTTTAAGAGTGCAATGTATGTAAGGGTGTGTTAGTGATTTAGGGCCTTATGTAGGTGGGCTTGCATTTACCACTTCATAAATACCGAATCATACCGATTCGGTATTTATGAAGTGGTAAATGCTATGTAGGTAATGAGTCGGTAATTATTACCGATTCGTTAAAATTCGGTAATTACCGAATCGGTATTTACCGATTCGGTAATGAGGCATACCTTCCCATTGATGGGAAGGTATGCCTCCTTACCGAATCTGTAAATACCGATTCGGTAATGGGGGGAACACATGCAAGGGTGACAGGGTGTCACAATGACACCTTGTTGCACCCCTGAAACGGCCATGTGTGCACATGTGGCACACATACATGCCCTAAGGGCATGTATGTCTGCCACATTGCACACTTGTAGGCGCTTTGAAATGCATTTCCACATCCATTCTTCATTTACCACCAACTATTAGTTGGTGGTAAATATCGACTCTAAACATCACCCACACACTCCCCCTACATCTCATTTCTGTAATCGGAATTTACCGAATCGGTAAAATTACCGATTCGGTAAAATTACCGATTCGGTAACATTACCGATTCGGTAATTTTACTGATTCAGTAATTTTACCGATTCGGTAAATTCCGAATACAGAAATTGTCCCCCTACATACCAAAAGCCTAAATACCGGTCGGTAACGGTAAAATTACCAAAAATCGGCCGTTACCGACCGGTATTTGGCTACCTACATGAGGCCCAAAACGTATATCTCAGTTGTACATGTGACAGTAACTACATATGTGAAACACAGTGTATATGTGTATAAGAGTAAATAACTATCTAAATGTGAGAGTGTGTGATTGCGGGACTGGCTGTATGGATGAGTGTGTGCTTGTTCTAGTAATTGAATCAGAGTGTCAACATTTTTTAGTATTTTTATGAGTAAGTGAACTTGAGTGTGTTTACCTGTATAGGTGAGTCAATTGGACTGTGTTTAATTATTTGCACAACTGACTAGGTGTGTCAGTACCTCAATGGATGATTGGCAGTGTGTGAGTGTCTATATATCTGTATAAATGCACATGATAGTCTTGTACGGAGTGACTGTAAGTATGAGTGACTGTACAGGTGAGTGAGTGGAGGTGCATGTAGACCTAAGAATCAATGAGTGGGTATGTAGTTATTGGTATTGAAGTATCTGTGGTCTTCAAAATGGCCGTCTGAAATTTTGAGGTGGTGTATCAAAAGTTATATTAGGGTGTGAGAAGGTGTACTAATTTATCACATAGATGACGTCATCAGTGATGTCATCAGTGATGTCATTTGAGATGTCATCAGTGATGTCATCAGTGATGTCACTGACCATGTCATGAGTGATGTGATATGTGACGTCATCAGCAGTGCATTGTGGGGGCGCGAGTTATAGTTTACTGAACTAACTATAACAGGGGAATTTCTAGGGTTTCGTACGAGGGAAATGTCCAGCTAACTATAACGCCCCTGATACCTATGGTTTTTTCAGTGAATTTCTAAGGCTTTTTAAATGCCAATTCCTAACTATAATGCCCCTGAAACCTTTGGTTTTTTCAGTGAATTTCAAAGGTTTTTTAAATGCCAATTCCTAACTATAACGTGCATGAAACCTATAGTTTTTCAGTGAATTTCAAAGGTTTTTTAGATGCTAATTCCTATCTATAACTTATCTCTGAAGATATCATGAAAAGCATTCTTTTTTAAAAGTAGGGTGCACATTAGATTTGTGAAAAAGCATCTTTGTGATTGGTTAAGAAAAAGCAGTTTCAACGTGGAGTACATATCAAAGGATAAAATTTGCTCAGATCAACCACACCTGCTACTTGCATTTGGAAGGCACTGTTTGAACTTAAAACAATCGTCAACTTTTAACCTGCACGTGTCGTTAAATATTCAAGAAAATGTTACAAAAAAATATCGTTAAGTTTTAAAAAATTGATGAACTTTTAACCTGCACGTGTTGTAGAATGTTCTAGAAAATGTGTTGATAGAATACGTTGCACTTCTGACTTCTATGTGTTGTTGAATATTAAAAAAACGGTTCATATGGAAAATTAAAAAGAAACCAATAGAGAAGTTTTGAAACCTAAAAGAATCAAGGAACTATTCTAATTTATTCTTTACATGTATTTATGTGTGCAGCAACAAATTTATAGACACAACGGCACTAGGAAGAGGAAGAAGCAGGGAGTGCGGGGAGGGGAGGAGATGGGCAGAATGGCACACATGCACAATTAAGTACAACACACATATAGACTAACAATGGCCAAAATGAAACACACCAAAAAGTAGCACAAGTCACACAACCCGCCAACATCACACCATTCATACAGGATGTGTACAAAGGCCAGTCGTTGGTGTTGTAGGATATCTGTGACCGTGGTCATCATGGATGAGATGCCCAGCATGTGGCACATGGTCGAGTTCACTGTGTGTTATGTTGCCAAATGGCTGCACCTCCCATCCACGGGCCCCCACACTTTTGTACGGTGCGCTGTTGTATCTCGTGCACTCGTACGGCACACCATTGTAATGCCTATTTGCGCATGTCCTGCTTCATACCACCTACAACATCACAGTGCTGTTTGGAGGCGGTGCATGCCAGTTTACAACATCAACTGCTGCGGCTCTTGTAGCAGGCCACACCAGAACAAAGAGACACACTTACCGCACTTCCTGTACACAGACATGTCTGAGACACCCCGTTCCCCTTGCCGGATAGGCACACCCCTGCACTGACCTGTGAACCCCAGACCAGCACACGCCAGTTGTGCATGCAGGAGAATGCGTGCGTAGCTACACATCCAGGCTCACTGCCAACGCTGAGGTGACAGCACACTGTGATGTTGCAGGGCTCGTGCCTATCATGCTAAGACAATGACCACAGGGACACACTTACTAAGATGTGGGTTTGGGGGGCATTGGCGGTCCTGGAGTTGTTGAGATGAGTCTTCTGGCCCTCATGTGTATCCCTATATCATGCTCATTGACTCTATGGTACCTGTGGGTGTTCTGGTGTGGCTCTTGGCTGTGTTCCCTTTCATGGTGCAGGTAGTTGTCCTGCTTAACACCAGCAGAAAGCAGGTGTAAAATCCCTGGTGCTAACGTGTCTTATCGCCGAAATTTGTTTCGCATTCCAATTGGTGTGAAAGTTGTGATGTGATTTTTTTCGTGTGCAGAACAATATACGAACTGAGCAGTGTATCTCATCAAGATCCAGCACCTGACGCACTATTCCCAATCTAGGTGAATTTATAAGTGTTTGAGTTTTGGCACAGTCAATGGATTAGTACATGCTATTGAATGGGTCTCTAGAGGACTGCAAAGGAAGTGACAGGATGTTTCCTGGAAGTGTATGGATACTGACTAGGGAATTGAAGGTGTAAAAGACAAGTGTATAGTATGTCAGAACACTTTTATTTGAAGCAATCTATTTGGTACTTAGAAACTGACTAAATAATCAGACTACTTCTAGGACAGTGCTTAGGTAAAACTTTTAAATTTTTAGTTCTGCCACAGTGAACAGAATAGTACATGGTACTGTACCTTAGTGTCAAGCCCTGACTCATTTTATCAATGCATAAGCAAAGACTAGCTTCTAATGCTACTAAAACTTGACAACATGAGAGTTTTCAAATTAGTTATCTGTCAGCAAATACACGATGTTACCAAATGCTTCTCCCACAGTGGTTCTCAAATGCACACAGACTCACAGTGTAATTGTAGACAACAACCACTATACCTAGGAGTTTACCAAAAATCATTCACTATTGTGGAAGTGGTAAGCGAACTGCACACAATCTTCATATTTCAGGACTGCACTTTTGTGTCAAAGCCTGACTCATTTAATCAAAGCATAAGCAAAGACTGGCTTCTAATGCTACTAAAACTTCACAACATGACCGGTTTTTAAACAGGTATATGTCAGCAAATACAAGATGTTATCAAATGATTCTCTCACACTGATCCCAAATACACACTAACTCACAGTGTGATTCTAGACAAGCACCACTATCCCTATGAGCTTACCAAAACTCATTTACTACAGTGCAAGTGGTAAGGGAACTGCACACAATCTACATATTTCACGACTGCAATTTACTGTCAATGCCTCACTCATTTAATGAAAGCATAAGCCATAACTGTCTTCTAATGCTACTAAAACTTGACAACCTGACTGGTTTTAAAACAGTTATCTGTCAGCAAATACACGATATTACCAAATGCTTCTCTCACAGTGGTTCTCAAATGCACACAGACTCACTGTGTGATTCTAGATAAACAAAACTATCCCTTGCACTATATCAAAACACATCTAGAAGTAGTACTACATTTTAGTATAGAAACATAACATAACTCATTTCACAAATTCATAAACAATGACTGGTTTCTAATTCTACCAAAATATAAAAACTGCACAGTTATCTGTCTACAAACACATAAAAAACACAAATGCCTATCACAGAATGGTTTCTACATGCACACACATTGTAGAGAAAAAAAGTACTCCCTACACTTTAGCAGGAAAAATACATTAGTCTGATTAAAATCAAAATAGTCTACATACATCCCCTCACAATTAAATAACTCATCTTTGAAGTTATTTTGTAGATTAAGGAGTATATCAATCACTCACCATATTTTCTTTTACAGAATCTCTGCACTGTGCACCTCTCAGCAAAAGCAAAGAATGGAAAAGTTTCCCTTTCATTTTCCACACATATACATGTAAAAATCAAATCACAATCCTTTGCACATAAACTCAAAAGCAAGCACACATTTCTATTGGGTAAACATTTCAACCTTCTCCAACTGAAATACATTTCAACCCTTCCCCCAATCTGCCTTCTGCCTCTTACCATAGAAACATCATGGAACACTGCACTGAGCTCACAAGTCACAAGTTCAGCACACAATTTTCCTACACAAGACAGGAAGTGTGCTTGACTTTTCAACATCTCAGCTTATCATATATAATGTTCCTTACAATCTGTTTTTGTTAACGAATAACAATCATACATTTAAAAAACAAAAATATACACCCTACCTTTCAGTGTAGAAAGTTGTTATACAACCAATGATTTCTTGTCGTCAAAAAACGTTGCCGTGGATCCGCGCACCCACCGGAAGAGAATCCGTGCATCTAACGCGATAGAATGTGCGCACCGTGTGAGCATTTCGCCGCTTTTTTTTTTTTAAAAAAGGGGGGCCACAAGGGGTCCTTCTGGGACCCCCTAAGCACCTCTAGAGGGTCAGAGTATTTCCACTCTGCCCCCTTTATATCTTCTACACACTTATTCCCCTTCCATCTTCAGCCTCGCTTCTACCGAGGCAGAAAATGGCCGCCAACAGTTCCTGGTTTCGAATATAGAGAGACGCTCGACAGCCAATTAGCATTCAGCACGCGATTGGGAGGGTGCGTGCTCCATTCGGGGAGGGTGCGCTTACGGTGCGGGTAGGGTCCGCGGATCCTCCGCGGCCATAGATATCACTAACTTTTTTACCCTAATTTTCTCAGGAACTACTGAACAGATTCACACCAAATATGCAAAAGGCACGAGTCCGAACTGAGGACTACCTCTTTGCCAAATTTGGTGTAATTCCGTTCAGCTGTTCGGGCTGTAGCTGCGACAACAGATCCTATGGGAAATTGCATGGGGAAAACGCGTTTTGGGACCCCCCTTTTTTCTCGGCCCCCACTTCACGGCTCACCGCAAAACTTTCAGGGATTTGGAGCGGAGCAGAGCTGGTCAAAAGTTTGGAAAATTTCGCGAAGATTCATCAATCGGCGCCAAAGATATTCCCAATAGAATGTTGCGGATTTCCTATGGAAAATAAGTCCTAACTATAACTATCTACTGGCGACCGCCAGTAGATCATATATATATATATATATACACAAAGCTTTATATATATATATATATATATATATATATATATATATATATATATATATATATATATATATATATTCACTGAAAAAACCATAGGTTTCACACATGTTATAGTTCGCGGAAATTTTACTGATAAAAAACCAATGAAATTCCCCCGTTATAGTTAGTGCAGGCAACTATAACTCACGCGACCGCAATCCTCTGCTGATGCTAATACTGTATTTAGACACTTATTTGCCCATGTCTTCTTCCATACATTTTTAGCTATACATATATTACAAATATTTTTTTTTCATAAAGACACATATGTCATCAGCAGAAGATTGCGGTCGCGTGAGTTATAGTTGCCTGCACTAACTATAACGGGGGAATTTCATTGGTTTTTTATCAGTAAAATTTCCGCTAACTATAACATGTGTGAAACCTATGGTTTTTTCAGTGAATTTGCAAGGTTTTTTAAATGCTAATTCCTAACTATAACGTGTGTGAAACCTATGGTTTTTTCAGTGAATTTGTACGTTTTTTTAAATGCTAAGTTACTTTACGCCATTCGTGGCGTGCGCGCCCACTTAACGCAGTTCGTTCCGTGCGCGCACCGTGCGCTTCGCGCACCGTGCGCGCACAGTGAGCACGCGGTGCGCTTCGCGCACCGCGCGCCCACTTTACGCAGTTAGTGCCATGCACGCACGGTGGGCACGCGGTGCGCTACGCGCACCGCGTGCCCACGTTACGCTAGATGGGCCATGTACGCTAGATGGGCCATGTACGCACGATGCGCTTCGCGCACCGTGCGCACATGGAGGACATATGATGCACTTCGTTTTGAAAGGTAATATTTTAATTTTTCGTACATTTTATAAGCCATGCACAAATGGTGCCCTTCGGGGTGGAGAGAGTGTGGATAATTTTTTTTTTTATTATTTTTTTTTTAAATATTTTAGTTTATCTCATCTCTAATAAGCCATGCACAATTGGTACACTGCGGGCACCAATTGCACACGGGGTGGAGAGAGTGTGTATAATTTTTTTTTTTTTTAAATTTTTTACCGTACGCGTACGGTAAGCGTAATCGGCGAAATTACCAAAAAAAAAAAAAATTCCGTTTTTGGCCTTGGGGGATCTTTGGGGACTCCCTCAACATGGCTATGTGTGTGGGAGCTGTCTAAACAGCCCCTTTACATGTTTTTGGGCTTTATATTTTAAAAATCACTCTCAGTGCGAGAGAGAAAATGGCGTCCGCCGCTTCCTGGTTTCGGCCGATTCGAATGTTTACTAAGATCTAAGAGCCAATCAGAATCGCGCTCGCGCACGCCACCGTACGCGTACGGTAAGCGTACCGTAAGCGCACCGTAAGCTGGCTCAGATATATATATTGATTTAAAGGCTATTTTCTCAGAATCTACTGAACAGATTACACCAAACCTACAAAAGGCACTTCCTTGACCTGAAGACTACCTCTCTGCCAAATTTCTAGTAATTCTGTTCAGCCGTTCGGGCTGTAGCCCTGTCTAAAGGTCCTATGGAAAAATGCATGGGAAAAACGCGTTTTGGGACCCCCCTTTTATCTCAGCCCCCGCTTGACGAATCCCCCCGAGACTTTCAGGGTAGGAGCGGAGCGTAGCGCCCCACCTATTTTGAAAAATTCGCGAGGATTCGTCGACCGGCGCCAAAGTTATTCAAAATAGAATGTTGCGGATTTCCTATGGAAACGTGGTCCTAACTATAACTACCTACTGGCGACCGCCAGTAGGTAATATATATATATATATATATATATATATATATATATATATATATATATATACATATATACATATGTATGTACAGCTTATGACCTCACATAGTACATCACTAATGACAATGTCAGTGGCATCACTGATAGCATCTCAAATGAAGTAAGTGATGAAATCTTCAGTGAGTGTAAGTATTTTCCCAAAAATTATGATTGTTGCAAATATATACTAAGGTACTACAAAAGTTAAATTAGTATACTTGGTGTACTACTATTGAGTGATACTACTTCTAACATATATTATGTGTGTGGCTGTGTGACTGTGTGTAATGGTGTGTCAGTGGGTATGTCAGTGACTGGGTGCATGAGTGGCTGTATGGGTGAATAAGTGGGTGTGTGAGTGGCTGTATGAGTGAGTGAGTGGCTGATTGAGTGGCTGTATGGGTGGGTGAGTAGATATGTGAGTGATTGTATGGGTGAGTGAGTGGGTGTTTGAATGGCTGGATGAGTGAGTAAAAGGGGAGTGTAAGTGGCTGCATTGGTGAGTCAGTGGCTGTTTGAGTGGGTGTTTGGTTAAGTGAGTTGGTGTGTGAGTGGCTGTATTGGAGAGTGAGTGTCTGTGTGAATGGCTGTATGGCAGAGTGAGCTGACGTAAGAGTGCCTCTATGGATATGTGAATGGGTATGTAAGTGGTTGTGTGGGTGGACGAGTGAGTATGTGAGTGCTTGTATGGGTGAGTGGTTGAGTGAGTAGCTGTGTGAGTGACTGCATGGGCGAATATGTGGGTGTGTGAGTAGCTGTGTAGGTGTGTGTATGTGGTTGCAAAGTGTGTCTTTTTGGGTCTGTGAATGGTTATGTGAGTGGGTGCATGAGAGGTTCTTTAGGGATGTGGGAGAATGTGTAAGTTGTCTGTGGATGATGTAATCAGTTATGCCAATTGAGATGTCATGAGTGATGTCATCAGTAATGCCATCAGTGATGTCACAGACCATGCCATGAGTGATGTAATATGTGAGGTCATACGCAATGCATTGCATGGGGCATAAGTTATAGTTAGCTCAGGTAACTATTACTACTGAACTTCACTGGTTTTGTCTGAGTGAAGTTTGAGCCTAACTATAATATCCCTGTAACTTTTGCTTTTTTCAGTGAATTTCAAAGATTTTTAGAATTGTATTTCCTTTCTGTAACCACTTACACTTGACAGTGATTGTGTGAGTGAGTGCTTGAGTGTCTCAGTAGGTCTTTGAGTGGCTGTGATAGTGTCTGAGGGGGTCTGTCAGTGGGTGTGTGTCTCTGAGTGGGTCTATCAGTGGGTCTGTGCGTCTCTGAGTGGGGCTGTGAGTGTGTGTGTGTAAGTCACTGAGTGGGTCAGTGAGGGGGTGTGTGAGTGTCTGAGTGGCTGCATGAGTGTGTCATTGGGTCTGTAAGTGGATGCATGAGTCTCTGAGTGGGTGGCTGAGTGCTGTCTTTTGCTCTGTTTTGCCTATTCTGCTTGTTTTTCTACCCTCTGTTTTGCCTTTCCTGGTAATTTTTCCGCACTCTGTTTAGCATTTTCTGCTTGTTTTAATGCCCTCTGTTTTGCCTATTCTGCTGGTTTGTCTGCCCTTTTTTTGCCTTCTCTGCTCATTCTTTTGTCTTCTGTTTTGCCTTTTCTGCTAATTTTTTTGCCCTCTGTTTTCATCCCCCAGTGCCCGGCCTGAAGGAAATGGGGGGCCATGTGGCCCCCCTCACCAGGCCGGCCTTAATGCAATGGGGAATGGGGGCACGGAGACCCCCTTCCCAGGCCAATTTCAGCCCTATGGATCCCATCCATGTGGCCCGGCCTTAATGAAATTGGGGAGGGGCCCACATCCCTATTCTGATTTCGGCCTCGGGAACCCTGGTTCACTGGCTATAATGCAATGGGGGAGGATGGCCACTTCGCCTGCACCTGGTCCGATTTTTACCCTGGGGACCCCATCCTCTAAGGCCCAGCCACAACAGAATGGAGGAGGGGCCCCACAACCCTCTCCCAAGGTCGATTTTGGGCCCAGCATTAATGCACTGGAGGAGTGGGGCCATCCCCCAGGCCTCGCCGTTTCTCCTGGATGCCCTTGGGCCTCCAGTGTGCAGGATCAGGAAAGCGGGGGAAGCCTCAAGGCCTCGGTGGTTCCCAGCCAGCTCCCTGCACCTGCGGAAGCTGGCATTGCTGCTTCATCGAGAGAGCTGCTGGAAAGGCAGCTTTCTCCGTGTTGGACCAATCGTTTAATCTCTTTACCTACACGCATGTCTGTGGGAATGGAAAGGGATTAAACCTCCACTTCCAGAAGGCGGCAGCACTTTGACAGCTTCTATCTGCTGGAGCTAAGCACAAGCAAATAGCTATGTCCCAGGGGGGCATCCCGGGACCTAGCAGAACCCTGCCAAGGTGGGTGGCGGTCCCCAGGGTCATGTATGGTTCCAGGAACGGGGTGCGCTGATTCCCCTACTTCTGTTTTGCACTGGCTGCTGCCAAGGAGGTGGGCACCCTCCTTTAGAAAAAAAGAAAGTCTCTGGGAAGGTGGTGGTCCCCTGCGTGGCCCACTCTCAATATCAACATTAACATAAGCCTCATGGAGGTGGCGGGCCCCGGGGCTTGGAGGGTTGATGTGGCCCCCCCATTCTTTATATTTATAGCTCCAGGTAGGCAGTGTCTCCGAGGTCTGGGGGGTCTGCACGGCCCTCTACATATGCCCGGGGGAGGTGGTTGACCCCAGGGTATAAAAATGTCCTAGGAGGGGTGCCCCATGAGCCCCCTCCTATAAAAAAAATTGTGTGCACCTGGCCCACTTGGAGGCTATAGTATAAAAAAAATGCTGGAGACCGCGCTTTTTTTCTTTTGTTTTTTTGCTGCCAATTTGCAGCAAAAATTAAAAAAATGCTTCACTCTGTGACCCTAAGATCAAGACTTGGCGGTCAGAGCATTTCTGCCCTACCCCTTTTCTTGTCCCTTTTCATATTTTTAATGTTTTTTTTTTTTAAAGTTCCAAGATGGCTGCTAACTATTCCTGTTTGAAGTATTGGCAACTAACCAGAGCTCAGCAGTTCTCTGAACAAGCTCGTTATTATTCTGGAAATAGCCGCGATTGCATATATACAAATTTGGATTTCCTAAAATTTCTCAACAACTATAGCACGGATTTACACCAAAATAAGTAAAAGAGTGATCTGCATAACCAAATCTACCTTTCTGCTAAATACGGTGTCATTCCGTCCAGTGGTTGGTGCTGTAGTTGTGTTCAAAGCTGCTATGGGCATTAAGATGGGAATCACACTTTTTTTGAACCCCAATTCTTCTCGGGCCCAGCTTCACCCTCAGACTTTCAATGCACAACAAGACTCACTTTGACACTTTTTGGGGGGAAATTGTGTTTAGATTCATCAAACAACGCTAAAGATATAGGCAAGGCAAAAAAACACTTTTTCTATGGGAACATGGATCTAACTAAAACTGACTACTGGCAACCGTCAGTAGAATATATATCTATATCTATCTATATATCTATATCTATATAAATATATATATATCTTTACAACTGATCGAATTTCACTGATTAAAGATTAAAGTAACTTTCCTATTTCCATGGTATTTTCACAGCATGTAAACTGTAACAAATACTGCACAAAAATAATAATACTGCGGTCCACACTGGTAGTTTATAAATGCGTAATTTCAGATAAACACGTATCGCAGCTGCTGCATCTCCCGTGATATATACAGTGACCATATTTATACGCAATCGATGTAGTGTAACAAACTTGGAGTTATAGTAACTCGCCCATTGCTAAACCTGGTTATTGTAACTCATCACCCTAAAACTAATTTTGTTAAAGTACATCTCTGATCTAGTCTCAGTGACCCACAATAGACTATCGTAACAGGGATAGCTGTTTTTGCTGTTACAGTTCTATTTCCAATGTTTTTTTAAGACCATGTTGTTATTCTATTCGATCAATAATAATAAACCATTAACCTAAAAAGCAATTGAAATGACAACCATTTTAATCTGAATAGACCTAATGGGGTCCCTATACCAATAGAGCCCCGATCATTTTTTAGAGCATTCTATCTTATTACACTTTCTGAATCCAAGTTGTTCATCATGAATCGGCTAGATCCACCGTGTAACTCACCTACTGGACTATCCAGCCATCAGCCTCATTCACTTACAAAATTACAGAGCTTTTACATAAGACAATTCCTAGCAGACAATGTATAGTTCTGATGTTATGAACCAATTTACAGGTAGACCATTTTATAGGTGGACATACAATTCCTCATCATTATTAAGTCCCCTAGGGGTCTTAGTTCGTAACTTAATAATGTATTTGGACTCCAACTGTCTTAATGTTTCCGTTCTACCACCAGCTCATTCATATGCTGGGATGGTATCCAAGCCAAAAAATTATGTGGCCTTCCAGTCATTCTTTTGACATGTCGCCATATGTTTGGCCGAAGCATAGTTCAAATCTTTGTTTTTTTGTATCACGGATGTGTTTTAAAATCCTTTTTTTCAACATGCAGACAGTTGAACCTATGTATCTCATCCCACATGCACATTGGATTACATACACCATGTACTGTGTAGTACACAAGATCTTGTGCTTGATTTTAATCATTTTTCCTTCATGGTCTGCTATTTCTGTTTTATTGATTCCAATTTTGCATGCCTTACACTTATTACTAGGCCTGGGCAAAAATTTCGTTCCGTTCGTGGAAATTGCGATAATTTGACATTTTTGCGTTCCGCGGAGAGCGCGAAAATGTCAAAAATTCCGGTTTCCGCAGCTTGGCGATAATTTGTTTCTTGCTCGCGCTGTAAAATGATACATTCTCGCGCGCGCGCGATCGCCTTACCTGAATCCCTGCGTTCGCCGACAAGTTTTCTTGATCCGGTCGCGTTCTCCATGAGATGTTGTATTGTTTTTAGCCATTTGCGCTGTCTCGCGACAGTTCGCGCCCGCAGTGACGTCATGCGTCGCGCGATCACGTCTTTCTTCTCGCGATCATGCACCGCGAGAACAACTGAAAACAAGATGGCCGCGCCCGCAAGCAACCACATGGGTAAGTTGGCGACCCGCAACCATGCAGAAAATCTCGCGAACATGCCGGAAAAAAACTTCCGCATCTTTGCGATATTTCTGCTTGTTTGCGATAATTTTAAACATTCTCGCGATAATTTGCAAAGGTTAATTCCGCAAATTCCGCCCACCCCTACTTATTACACTTTCTGAATCCAAGTTGTTTGTCATCCAACCAACATGTTTTCTTTTTAGTTTGGTAATGGCTTTGGATTAAAGTGTCTTGCAGTGAAGGTGCCTTCCTATATGTTACTTGCGGTCTTTCTCCAATCACTGCTCCAATGTCTTGGTCACTACTGAATAGACGCCAGTTCTGTACAATTTGAACAATTCTGGGGCTCTCTTTGCTATACGTTAGTATGAGTCTCGGCGCTTCCCTATTCTGTGTGACAACATCTTTATCTTTTTGGACTTTAGGAATAAGAGTATCCATCCGGGTTACTTTTTCAATCTTTTGTAAGCTCTTATCAAGGTCTCTCTATCTGTATCCACTGGTTTTAAATCTTTGTGCGCTTTCCAAGATTTTCTTGCTTGCCGCTTCATCTTTAGAACCGTTCCGTCTAATTTGTATGAATTCACCATATGGAATACTGTTTTTTAGAGGTTTAGGGTGAAAACCTGAGCTGTGCAAGACACTGTTAGTTGCCATAGCTTTCCTAAATAATGTTATATGGATCTGCCCCTGATCAATATAAACCGTTGTGTCCAGAAAGTTCACTTTGGTGCTGCTAGTTGTACAAGTGAAGGACAGTCCAATCTCATTTTGATTTAACTTATTGAAATAGGACACAAACTCCTCTGTTTTCCCATTCCAAATCACGAATAAATAGTCAATATAGCGTAGCCATAATATCACTTTGTCTAGCTCATCTTGATTCTCAGGCCCCCAGGCAATTTCCTTCTCCCACCACCCAATTGTTAAATTGGCATAGTTCGGCGAAAAGGAAAAGCCCATGGCAGTCCCACAGTGCTGCTGGTATAAGTCATGATCAAACAGAAACATATATTTATTTAAACACAGCTCAATCATAATCAGAAGCATCGCAGAATGTTGCAAGTCTTTGACATTGCGTTGTTTGAGGAAATATGCACATGCCTGCAGGCCAATGTGATATTAGCAAGAATCCGCAGGAAATCTCCAGTGTCCATCAAATATGAGCTGAGATTTTGGATCATAGGTGCCAAATAATGGTCCACATATATTGACACATTCTCGTATAAGGAATCACAGGCAGACACGATTGGGTGACCTGGAGGATCCACAAATGTTTTGTGTATTTTTGGAAGGTAGTATATAGTTGGTATCGTTTTAATACTCCTTCCGTAGTTATTAAAATTCTGTTTCACTTAGCAGGCCCCTGTCCCTCCATTTCCCAAGACTCTTTTCCAATTATGATATCATCTTATTAATCGGATTGTCCTGTATCCTGTTGTATTTTGTTATATCTCTTAACTGTCTGTGGGCTTCTTTTAAATAGTCTGATCGATTTTGGATGACTATGTTGCCACCTTTGTCGGCGGGCTTAATAATTATTTCATCATTATCCATTAGCGTTTTCAGTGCTATGCGTTCTTTGACAGATAAATTCTCTTTGTTTCCATATTGCATTTCCATATTGCATTTCTTCTTTAAAGTCTCTAAATCTTGCATGACAGCATCTGAAAAAAGATCTATTCTATTGCCTGGAGACAATTGGGGGCAATATTTAGACTTGTTTTTGAAGCCACTGGGTGTACGTCCTCCAGTTTCTATACCTAGTTCATTTAATATTTGACCCTCCGTTGCTGTTTTCTCTTCTAGATTATACATGAGATCAAAAAGATTTTTCAAATCCGGAATTTGTTCAATTGTCAGCGAGCTTGGTGTAACTTCTTCATGTTGTGAAGTTACTCTGGTTTGCAATGATTGAGGACAGTTGATATGTGTCTTTGTTAGTTTTAACTTTCTCATATTTTTGTACAGATCGATTTTTGTATTGGTATAATCGAAATGTTTGTCTGGACAAAATGTCAGGCCTTTGTTTAAAAGTTTTGTCTCCTCCTCGGTCAATGTATGATTTGACAAGTTAATAATGAGGTTGGTATCTTCTATTTGCGAGATGTGAGGTTGCGTAGGAGATATTGTTTTCTTTCGCCAGGACCGTCGGATTTTGCTTGTGCTCCTGAAGATTTTAAATCGCCCCTTCCACGCCCTCTGCCTCTTCCTCTCCCTCGTCCTCTGGCTATTGTTTGGTCTAGAAGCATTAGCCGCATCTCTTCTAAAAAAGAAATCCCTTTTGAAGGATTTGAGCCGCCTGCTCATTCATTCTCGCTGACGTCCGATTCACTGGTGGTTTCCACTATTATTGGTTTAGTGTTCTTGCTGTAGTTCAATTTGAGAGTGTCAAACCTTTTTGCAAAAGTGAGGATTCTTACTTCCTGATAATCAATTTCATCCCTTACATATTTCCTATGTTCCCTCTGTTGAATTTCGTCCTCATATTTTTCAAGTCTCCATATCTTTTCTGTATTTTGCCACCTCATCTTTATTTTCTTGTGCAATTTTGTCCTCCAATACCTTAATCATTTTATGTGTCTCATGTAAGTGCATATTCGCATATTCAATTAGGATTTTCATCATGTTTTTTTAACACATCATGTTGTTGGGCGCCCACTCCTCCAGCATCTCAGGTCGTGTTTCTGGATGTGTGGGCATCATAAAAATCCTTAGACCTCTGGGTACTCTGTCAATGTCTAGATATTTTTGAAGCGCTATTATTTCCCAGCTTTTATTTATTTCTTTTTCATATTGGCGTTCTAGTTGTATTAACCATTGTTTCAATGACTGCTCCTGTGTCTTCTCAGTATTCTCTGAACTTTGGATGTTCGTCTTTTCCCGGTTCTCCCATTTGAAAGGTAACTGCTATTTTGTCTGCACATTTAGCTTTACGTGCCTCAATTGCGTTTTATGCTCTATACACCCTTGATTTATTATTCAAATGTTCATTTGCAAACCTGGGGGCTTTAAGGGTTATTTGCTTTAATCTGGTTTTGTCCCGCACCCTGCTTAATGTCAGCGTTATCACGAAGCGGTAGAGTCTGTGCTCCCGCCGCCTCTCCAACGCTGTCAACAAATGCCGCTTTGGAAACAACTGTCCTTTTGCCTGTTATTATAACTCCACTCACCTGCAGACAAGTAATTCCAGTCCCGGTGGGGCCCTCCGACTCCGTCTCTTGGCATACAGCCCGACGCGTGGAGTTTGTTTGTCAGTAGATCACAGGCTTCACGGTGAGTGAATCCAAGCGCCTCCGGCTATACTTCTTTTCCACCAATTGGATCCTCAGCCAGAGCGCTCAACAGCAGGTGCAAGACGTGAGGCCGATTCCGTGGCCCAAGTACATTTTTAAAAACAAAGATACGCAGCACTCAGGGTTCGCAGGTCCTCCATTATTTATTTCATTAACCAAAAGACCCCGTCTGTAAATCACACCGACACGTTTCGGCCAAAGGCCTTGCTCACGGTTGGAGGATTTTTCCCACAATGCACCTTTATATACATAGCCCATATTAGCCCATAATGAGGCTTTCTGGGAGTTGTAGTTCATTTAACAAACATTTCCTCATAAACATCAGACATTAAATTCTGTAAAACATCGGGTGTACTTATTGCAATATATACACTGCGTCATTCCATTTGCCATGCTGATTTCTGTAGAACAAATATATAAATATATATCTTTACAACTGATCGAATTTCACTGATCAAAGATAGAAGTAACTTTTCTATTTCCATGGTATTTTTACAGCATGTAAACTCTAACAAATACTGAACAAAAATAATAATACTGCGGTTCACACTGGTAGTTTATAAATGAGCAATCTCAGATAAACACGTATCGCAGCTGCTGCATCTTCCGTGATATGTACAGTGACCATATTTATACGCAATCGATGTAGTGTCACAAACTTGAAGTTAGAGTAACTCGCCCATTGCTAAACCTGGTTATTGTAACTCATCACCCTAAAACTAATTTTGTTAAAGTACATCTGTGATATATATATATATATGGGGGAGGTGCCTGCTTCTAATCATGAAGGCACTGCAGGAACATTTAAAAGCGGAGGTGTGGTTGTGACTACGGTGAGCAGCAGGCATCCGATGAAAGCTTTTCAGCCGAAATGCATTATGCCCTAACTGCTGTCTATTAAAGCTTTTACCTGGATTCCTCATGTGGCCGCGTCCTTCTGCGTTGTGGAGGGGTATTGGCGTATTGTCACGTCTACCAGAGGTGTGTTAAGTGGCCCCTTTACACAAGTTGGCTGGCGGTAATTCTGGCTTCTGCGATTGCAGTTTCTTTTTCTCCATGGTTGTGGATCTACATCAGCCCACCTGAAAGCATCAGTCTGGCAATGGCCGCTGCCTTGGCAGATCGTGACTTCACGACAGATGTTGTTTCAGTGTATTCAACTCTTGGCATGCGGGACTTTTGTCTTGAAGGTTGTAACGTATATGGGGACCCAGGGAAGCTTAAAGACTTTATTTGCCTGCTACAACGCGCCTTGCCCTGCATGACACCGTCACATGGATTGAAATTTTCCGATTCCTCCACATACCACCCGCCCGGGTATGTTGCATCCTGGGAGTTGCAGTACCTACTGTGCTGCCGCTGGTGGATGATCACATGGATGGGGGAGGTGCCTGCTTCTAATCACGAGGACACTGCAGGCACATTTAAAAGCGGAGGCGTGGTTGTGACTACGGTGAGCAGCAGGCATCCGATGAAGGCTTTTCAGCCGAAATGCATTATGCCCTAACTGCTGTCTATTAAAGCTTTTACCTGGATTCCTTGTGTGGCCGCTTCCTTCTGCGTTGTGGAGGGGTATTGGCGTATTGTCACGTCTACCAGAGGCGCGTTAAGTGGCCCCGTTACACAAGTTGGCTGGCGGTAATTCTGGCTTCTGTGGTTGCAGTTTCTTTTTCTCCATGGTTGTGGATCTATACCAGCCCACCTGAAAGCATCAGTCTGGCAATGGCCGCTGCCTTCGCAGATCGTGACTTCACGACAGATGTTGTTTCACTGTATTCAACTCTTGGCATGCGGGACTTTTGTCTTGAAGGTTGTAATGAATGAATGAATGAATGAATGAATGAATGAATGAATGAATGAATGAATGAAAAAGGTATTTGATAGAGCGCACTGCGGCCAAGCGGCTTCCTGGCGCTAAAACCTGATCAAGACTCACATAAATCAGACCGAAGAGTTAGGGAGAGAAAGCCTGAGAGAAGAGAAAGGTTTTTAAAGCTTTACGAAAATGGGAATAAATGGGGATAGAACGAATAGAAAGAGGGAGACTATTCCAGAGCTGAGGGGCCAGAACCGAAAGGCGAGTGCCCCCGGTTCTGGATTTACGAAAACAGGGGATGTGCAAGAGAGACAGAGAAGAAGAGCGAAGGGTGCGACAAGGGGATAAGAAGAAATGAGAGAGGTGATGAAAAGGGGAGCAGTACGAAAATGAGCCTGAAAGGCTAAACAGGCCAATTTAAAGAAAGATCGAAAGTGAACAGGAAGCCAGTGAAGAGATTTGAGTGCGGGAGTGATGTGAGAAAATTTAAGAAGGGAAAGAATAAGGCGAGCAGCTTGATTTTGAATGGCCTGAAGTCGGCGAGATTGAAAAACAGGAATGCCTACATACAGGCCATTTCCATAGTCGATGCGGGAGATGACAAGAGCCAATACTATGGTTTTGAGGGCGTCAGTGGAAAAGAACCGTGAGACCTTCCGGATGAGACAAAGGGACAGAAAACAAGAAGAAACGACGGAGCTGATCTGACTATGCATCGAAAGGTCATGGCTGACTTTGATGCCAAGAGTACGGACAGAGGGGACAGGTGAGGGAGGGAGGCCAAAGGAGAGGGGCCAATGTGCAGGGGACCAAGGGTTGGAGGGGCCACCCGTGAGGACAAGTTCCGTCTTGTCAGGATTGAGTTTCAGATGGTTGGCACTCATCCACTCAGAAATAAAAACTAAAGTGGAACACAATTTGGGAAGGGATTCAGAGGAGGAGGATAAATCAAAGATGAGCTGAAGGTCGTCGGCATAGTTATAAACAGAGACCCCCAGCTCAAGAAGGGAAGTAATGAGGGGTTGGATGTAAAGATTGAAAAGTAAAGGGGAAAGAGAGGAGCCCTGGGGAACGCCACAGGTAACCGGGCGGGAGGGGGCCGAAAAGCCAGAGAGATGGACCGCCTGGGACCTATCCCGAAGAAAAGACGCTATCCAGGAAAAGGCCACACCCCGAATACCAGCTGATCTGACACGGTCGAGAAGGATGGAGTGGTCGACCGTGTCAAATGCAGCGGACAAGTCGAGGAGGACCAGGGCTTGAGGAAGATTGAGATCGGCTTTCCCTTTGAGCTCATCCAGAACCGCCAGGACTACCACCTCCGTGGAATGACCCGGACGGAATCCGGCCTGGTGAGATGCCAATAAGCCATTCTGCTCGACATAGGAGGAGAGGCAGGAGGTGACATGTGCTTCCAGAATTTTTCCAAGATAAGGGAGAAGGGAAACGGGACGAAAGTTAGAAAGAAGTGAGGGATCCAGACCAGTTTTTTTTAAGATGGGAAGGACAATAGCAGATTTAAAAGAGGAAGGGACAGAGCCCAAAGCCAAAGAAGAATTGAGAAGAGCAAGAGGGGGAGCAGAGCAGCTGGTGAATAAGATTTTAAGAATACGAGCTGGCGCTCAGTCGGCCGGAGAGCCTGACCTGACTTTGGCCAGGAGTTTAGAAAATAATTCAAAAGAAATAGGAGGAAAGGAGACGAAGGAAGAGAGAGGAGGAGGGGGGAGGACAAGGCAGGGTTGGGACACAGGGGGAATGTGGGCTTTGATCTTCAAGATTTTGTCAATGAAAAAATCATTGAGTAAGGAGCAGAGGGTTTGTGAGGGAGCGGGACCGGGGGTAGAGCGATCAGAAGTGGCTAGGGCGTGAACCAGGGAGAATATTTCCCGAGGCTTATTGGCAGCTAGAGCCACTTTCTCAGTGAAGTAAGCGGTTTTGGCTGCAGTGATCGCTTCTTTGTATTCCGTGAGAAGAGATTTGTATTTGACGCGCCGAGAAGGACTGTAGTTGCGTCTCCAAAGGCGTTCCAATCGCCTAAGATCGAGTTTGAGCACTTTAAGCTCGGGAGAGAACCACTTGTGAGCGTCATGGGGACGAACCTTTTTGACCTTTCTGAGCGGGGCAACTAGGTCGCAAGAAGAAGCGAGCCAAGTGCGAACGGTCTCAGCTTGGGAGTCAAGGGGGAGGTCGTTAAGAGCCGGGGCAGAGGAAGCCAGAGTGAGCATGAGAGCGTTGAGGTCGATCGAATTCCAATTTCGGGCTAAGAGATTTTTAGGAAGGGAGGGCTTAGCAGCCATGCCCAGAGAAATGGAAAACGAGATATTAAAATGGTCCGACCAGACACAGGGGGAAATAAAGAGAGAGGAAATATTAGAACAAGTAGACCAAATTTGGTCTAGGGTGTGGCCCTGAACATGAGTGGGAGCTGTGACGTAGGGTGTGAAATTCAGACAGTGAAGGGTGGCAGAAAAATCTTTAGACGACGAGTCTTCCCTAATATCGCCCGGCCAGAAGTTGAAGTCGCCGAGCAAGAGGACCGAGGAGTGATTGACCACCAAGGTGGCCAGGAGGTCCTGGAGGGAAGGAACAAAAGAAGGCATAGATTGGGGGGGACGATACACGAGAACAACTGTGATAGGCACCAAAAGATTGAGTGAGCGGGCCACCAGGTAATCCACATTGGGTATAGGAGGATAAGTGAAGAGTTGAAATTTAAAAGAGGAACGGATGAGCATCGCCACTCCTCCACCGGCTTTGCCTGCCGGGCGATCAGCTCGAAGGGCGTAATGAGAGTCAGGGAGGATGGCCAGAATGTCAGGGAGAGAGTCAGAAGAAAACCATGTTTCGGTCAGGCAAAGAATATCAAGGGAGTCTGTGGTCAAAAGGTTAAAAAGGGCCGTCTGATGCTTGACCGCAGAACGGGTATTGAGAAGATGGACAGAAGCAGTGGTGGGAGCAGGGAGAGGGGTGAAAGGGCAAGGAATAGGGCAAGGAGTGATGGGTACCGGGTAGGAAGGGGGAGAAGAGAGGATACCATGTGAGTCGAGGAGCTGCAAGAGGGGGAGAGGCGGGGGGAGAGAAGATGACAGTGCTGTGAGCTGGGCAGCCGAATAAGCCACAGCAGGGGCAGAATGCATAGTCCCTAGTCCCGGCCCGTCGCGGACGGGCGCAGACGGGCTTAACTTAGACTCAACTTCGGCGCGCCTTCGTCGCGCCCACTGCGCTCGTCCGCTGTGCTGCCGAGGATAAGCGGCCATATTATAGGGACACGTGAGGGAGAGAGGGCGGTGGGCGTGGCAGGGGGTGGAGGAGCCAAACAACAGCGACGCGGCACCCGGACCCGGCCAAGATGGAAGACCAGCCCGTCCTGCACCGAGAACCAGGTGAGGAGGGGGCGGTCAGCAGCGGGGGTCTGGGACGCGTGCAGGGGCAGGGCTGCAAGGAAGGATCCAAGAGCGCTGGGCTATGTAGCAAGAGCGCGGAAAGTGCAGGTGCAATCGAGGTAGTTTAAAAACAAGAAAGTCTCGTAACAGGTTGTAGCTCCCGGAGATGCTTCGGGAGATTAGCGGTAAGATGCAGGAGTGAGCGCACTCTCTTCCGTCCGCCTGAAGTACTTGCCAGGGGGGGAGGAGCCAAACAACAGCGACGCGGCGCCCGGCCAAGATGGAAGACCAGCCCGTTCTGTACCGAGAACCAGGTGAGGAGGGGGCGGTCAGCAGCGGGGGTCTGGGACGCGTGCAGGGGCAGGGCTGCAAGGAAGGATCCAAGAGCGCTGGGCGCTGTAGCAAGAGCGCGGAAAGTGCAGGTGCAATCGAGGTAGTTTAAAAACAAGAAAGTCTCGTAACAGGTTGTAGCTCCCGTATGCGGGGACCCAGGGACGCTAAAAGACTTTATTTGCTTGCTACAACGCGCCTTGCCCTGCATGACACCGTCACATGGATTGAAAAAAAAAAAAAAAAACCATTGCTCCCCCAGTGGGTGCGTTTTCCAAAGTCAAAATTAGTCCTTATAAACGATGTACTCAATTCATGAAAGTTCCTGCCCCGCTTTGTAGCTGCCAAGTGAGATTCAAACTGACAACCTCCTGTTAGCGCCAGCTTGCCTCCGTCCCATCAATACAGCCCTCCGTGGTGTCGTGACAGACCCGGTGGAGCGGTGGGCTTCGTTCCACGACTGGGTTAGGGCCGTCTTACATCCACATCTAACAGGAACCCATTTGGGGTGAAGCCACACGGAGGTAGGTAAAGCTGCTATCACTTTAATGACAGCTTGCCAGCAGGAACATTACAGGAAAAAACATCAAACCTTGTGCCAGACGCGTTTCAGGAACTTAATCCTTTCTTCAGTGGCATTGGATAGACAAAGGATAACGACTTTTCGGTTGAATACTGCTCGAGTTTATCGCACTCGCCCCAATGGGCGTGGCCTCACGGCATTCTGGGCGATGTAGTACACACCATTGCTCCCCCAGTGGGTGCGTTTTCCAAAGTCAAAATTAGTACTTATAAACGATGTACTCCATTCATGAAAGTTCCTGCCCCGCTTTGTAGCTGCCAAGTGAGATTCAAACTGACAACCTCCTGCTAGCGCCAGCTTGCCTCCGTCCCATCAATACAGCACTCCGTGGTGTCGTGACAGACCCGCTGGAGCGGTGGGCTTCATTCCACGACCGGGTTAGGGCCGTCTTACATCCACATCTAACAGGAACCCATTTGGAGTGAAGCCACACGGAGGTAGGTAAAGCTGCTATCACTTTAATGACAGCTTGCCAGCAGGAACATTACAGAAAACAACATCAAACCTTGTGCCAGACGCGTTTCAGGAACTTAATCCTTTCTTCAGTGGCATTGGATAGACAAAGGAAAACGTCTTTTCGGTTGAATACTGCTCGAATTTATTGCACTCGCACCAATGGGCGTGGCCTCACGGCATTCTGGGCGATGTAGTACACACCATTGCTCCCCCAGTGGGTGTATTTTCCAAAGTCAAAATTAGTCCTTATAAACGATGTACTCAATTCATGAAAGTTCCTGCCCCGCTTTGTAGCTGGCAAGTGAGATTCAAACTGACAACCTCCTGCTAGCACCAGCTTGCCTCCGTCCCATCAATACAGCACTCCGTGGTGTCGTGACAGACATGCTGGAGCGGTGGGCTTCGTTCCACGACCGGGTTAGGGCCGTCTTACATCCACATCTAACAGGAACCCATTTGGAGTGAACCCACACGGAGGTAGGTAAAGCTGCTATCACTTTAATGACAGCTTGCCAGCAGGAACATTACAGAAAACAACATCAAACCTTGTGCCAGACGCGTTTCAGGAACTTAATCCTTTCTTCAGTGGCATTGGATAGACAAAGGAAAACGTCTTTTCGGTTGAATACTGCTCGAATTTATCGCACTCGCCCCAATGGGCGTGGCCTCACGGCATTCTGGGCGATGTAGTACACACCATTGCTCCCCCAGTGGGTGTATTTTCCAAAGTCAAAATTAGTCCTTATAAACGATGTACTCAATTCATGAAAGTTCCTGCCCCGCTTTGTAGCTGCCAAGTGAGATTCAAACTGACAACCTCCTGCTAGCGCCAGCTTGCCTCCGTCCCATCAATACAGCACTCCGTGGTGTCGTGACAGACCCGCTGGAGCGGTGGGCTTCGTTCCACGACCGGGTCAGGGCCGTCTTACATCCACATCTAACAGGAACCCATTTGGAGTGAAGCTACACGGAGGGAGGTAAAGCTGCTATCACTTTAATGACAGCTTGCCAGCAGGAACATTACAGGAAACAACATCAAACCTTGTGCCAGACGCGTTTCAGGAACTTAATCCTTTCTACAGTGGCATTGGATAGACAAAGGAAAACGTCTTTTCGGTTGAATACTGCTCGAATTTATCGCACTCGCCACGATGGGCGTGGCCTCACGGCATTCTGGGTGATGTAGTACACACCATTACTCCCCCAGTGGGTGCGTTTTCCAAAGTCAAAATTAGTCCTTATAAACGATGTACTCAATTCATGAAAGTTCCAACCCCGCTTTGTAGCTGCCAAGTGAGATTCAAACTGACAACCTCCTGCTAGCGCCAGCTTGCCTCCGTCCCATCAATACAGCACTCCGTGGTGTCGTGACAGACCCGCTGGAGCGGTGCGCTTTGTTCCACGACCGGGTTAGGGCCGTCTTACATCCACATCTAACAGGAACCCATTTGGAGTGAACCCACACGGAGGTAGGTAAAGCTGCTATCACTTTAATGACAGCTTGCCAGCAGGAACATTACAGAAAACAACATCAAACCTTGTGCCAGACGCGTTTCAGGAACTTAATCCTTTCTTCAGTGGCATTGGATAGACAAAGGAAAACGTCTTTTCGATTGAATACTGCTCGAATTTATCGCACTCGCCCCAATGGGCGTGGCCTCACGGCATTCTGGGCAATGTAGTACACACCATTGCTCCCCCAGTGGGTGTATTTTCCAAAGTCAAAATTAGTCCTTATAAACGATGTACTCAATTCATGAAAGTTCCTGCCCCGCTTTGTAGCTGCCAAGTGAGATTCAAACTGACAACCTCCTGCTAGCGCCAGCTTGCCTCCGTCCCATCAATACAGCACTCCGTGGTGTCGTGACAGACACGCTGGAGCGGTGGGCTTCGTTCCACGACCGGGTTAGGGCCGTCTTACATCCACATCTAACAGGAACCCATTTGGAGTGAACCCACACGGAGGTAGGTAAAGCTGCTATCACTTTAATGACAGCTTGCCAGCAGGAACATTACAGAAAACAACATCAAACCTTGTGCCAGACGCGTTTCAGGAACTTAATCCTTTCTTCAGTGGCATTGGATAGACAAAGGAAAACGTCTTTTCGGTTGAATACTGCTCGAATTTATCGCATTCGCCCCAATGGGCGTGGCCTCACAGCATTCTGGGGGATGTAGTACACATCATTGCTCCCCCAGTGGGTGCGTTTTCCAAAGTCAAAATTAGTCCTTATAAACGATGTACTCAATTCATGAAAGTTCCTGCCCCGCTTTGTAGCTGCCAATTGAGCTTCAAACTGTCAACCTCCTGCTAGCGCCAGCTTGCCTCCGTCCCATCAATACCACGGAGTGCTGTAAATAGATAAATAGATAGATAGATAGATAGATAGATAGATAGATAGATAGATAGATAGATAGATAGTGTACTTTCAAATTTAATATGCACTAAATATATGATATTTTTTCAAAGATAATCTAAAAAGCAATAACCCAACTTAAAACCAAAACCTTAAAAAGACTCTATATAAATATATTATAACACTATTCTATCTAAATTCCTACAAACATCCAGGGACATGCATACAGTGTGTAGGAGTGTAGGATTGGGTGAGAAGTACTATAGTAAAGCTAGTATAACAAATATTGGGTAAAGGTCTTACATTGGGGGAAGGCTGGTTTATTATTCTAACTCGAGACCTGAAAGCAAAAAGAAAATCAAATAAAAGTAAAAAAGCATCCATATCCATTGTAGGGTAAGCTTTGCTCTTGTACCTCCAATCTAGCAGGCATTAGCAAAAGTGGATACATGAATGGTGGGAGAGATCTACCAATTAAACTCCAGCGTAAGGAATTTTGGGGAAAGTGCATCCATTGGGGTGGTCAGATTTACTATTCTTTCTCCCGAACAAGCAGAAGGAAAACACTAATAATTCATTGTGGCAGTCAGATTTGCTATTCTAGCTCCAATTTCACAAATATTGGGAAAGTGCATACACGGGGAGGTGTTAGATTTACTATTCTAACTCCAGCCTAACAAATTTTGGGGAGAGTGCCTACATTGAGGGAGATAAGATTTACTATTCTAACTCTGGAAAAATCATATATTGTCATGACCAAATTTGGTATTCTAACTCCAGTCTAACAAATATCAGGCAAGGTGCCCAAATGGGGGAGTTGAGGGCTGGTGAGATGGAAAAGAGTCAAGTAGCAAAAGGACAACAGACAGTGCCAAATGAAGTGCTTTATTGGGGCGGGCGGAATTGTTCCGCTCCACCCATGGAAATTACTCTTTAATGTGGATTTTTGGCCAAATTCCACCCCATGGTGGAATACTTGTCCAGCAAGATTTGGCGTCCGCTGGGGTGATTTTTTAGTGTGATTTTCTAAAGTGGCCATTCACCGGTGTTAGTGAGCGGTTGCGTTCAGAGTGCCGCAGTTCGAGTAGATTTACTGCCACTTAAGTGGATTGTCTGCTTGAGCGGCAGCAAAATAACCTCAAATGGATGTGCGCTCTTGCACAACACATGTTGCCATTTGTGATGATTTTTCAATGCTGCACAAGCTACCGGCGCTAAATTGTAGCGCCAGATGCCTATTTGCCATCTGATGTTGGAATTCTGCTCAATTTCGCTGTAACTCTGTGAAATTCCACAGACAGAAACTCTGTGAGTTCCACCCATTCCCAGTGGTTCGTTAATGTCGAGAAAAAAATGATAACAATCATCTTTTCACTACATATTGCCAACACTGCCTAAAAGTTATGATAATACAGATAAGAGAATATTTTCCAAGCCTATGCCTGACACTCATAACAAAGAACATAAAGACATGTAAACAAACAAAAGAAATTACACAAAACAAGTTTAAAAATATTTTCTGAAGTAAAAAAAGAAAATACTTCAAACTTCACATAAAAGAGCAATCTGATTGCCTGAGGAGGATTTTTATCCAGTAGTCTTTCTTATTCCTGTGTGAGTTTGTGCTCTGATTGGCTGGCCACTACCAGATGAGAAATGTTGCAACTGCCATTTCAGGACATGGGGGTTTGGTCTCCCTGTCCTAAAAATGAAGAAGATAATAAGCTATAAGGCCTCCTGGATCTTATGGGGCCCATAGGTAACCTTCAGGCCAAATAAATAAAAAAATGTATTGCATTGCTATGATTCCGCAGCACTCTTGCAGAACCCAGCAGTACTCCCCTGCTCTGGCAAGAGGCCCACAGGAGCTCAGGGCCTTTTCTGGCTTTCGAAAGAGTCCACAGGAAAGGAAAAACTTTTTTTTAAAAAGGGTGTGTGCGTGTCTGTAGTTGGTTGGCTGTGTATGGGCAGTTAGCTTTATGGCTAATCCATGCTGTGTATACCCAAAGGCTGTTTGTTCCGTGGTGGGGGAGTGGCCACCCATGGGGGCTGGGCGGAGGGCCTGGCCAGAGGTAAAGCCCTGCGGACCAACTGCATGCACAGTTGACTGCTGTGCGCAGCGCGTCTTGGCCACCAACGGGTGAGTTAGGCACAGGGCATAGCTGCTTGCGGAGGCTGAAGGCTGGGTGTGGTGGGGATGGGCAGACGCAGTGGGTTGGGCGCAGGACATGGGGCTGTGTATATTTATGTATGGTAATCAAATATTACTTTTATCAACAAAAACTCTGAAATTCACTGAAAAAACAAAGGTTAAAGTGACCTTATAGGTAGGTATGGTAATACTATCTCACTTTGCATTCAGTGAAAAAACAAAGGTGTAAGTGACATCACAGGTGAAAACGTCAGCCAGAAGTAATATTTTAACCTAACAAAATCACTCAAATTCACCAGTTATAGTTATTTCAAGTAACAATAACTTCTGCCTCTGCCATGCACTTCTTACAACTTCCCGTTTTAAATAGATCTTGAGATGTTCTATGATAACATCAATGATGACATATGAACTGGCGTCATTGCCCACAACACTGTGCATGACGGGAGTACAAGTTCACTGCAGTTCACTAGAGAAAACAAAGGATAAAGGGACATCATAATTAAGAGTTGTAAAAAGATCTTAAAAAACACCAGTTATAATTTATTTGAGCTAACTATAGCTCCTGCTGTGCACTGCCTATGCCTATGACCTCACATATTGCATTACTCATAACATGTTATAGACTTCATATGACCTGAAATTGTAAGTGAAGAGGTTGACAGGTATGCATTTGCCATTGAAAAGATACCTTCTGCCATGCCCTATGGACAACTCTCCATAGTTTGGTAAAATGCACTACACGCATTCCTGAGATAATTACAACTACATGCAATCTTAGAACCATGCTTCCAACACCAGGGTGAGAGAAAACACCTCTAAGTAGGGCACCACTACATTCTACATTATTCAAGAATTTTAAGTGCCTCAAAGTCTTCAGTGAAATTAACATCTACATCTAACTTTATTTTCCCAAATTTCCTGTAGGATGGAGTTAGAATAATAAAAATAACCCTACCTCCCCATGCTCTCCAAAGTGACCACTTTTCACAATGTTTGTTAGACTGAAGATACAAAAGTAAATCTGTACTCAATTCCCCTCTAATACCCTCCCACCCCGTGGGCACTTTGCCTGATACTTGTTAAATGCTGTTGGGTTCATAGCCCTCACATGCTTTCACATACTACTCATTCCCATGGAATGCTGACTAGCTTCACCCCTGTAAAGCACCTGGTTCCACAAAGAGTATGTTACTTCATTTTTTTTACCAGGTGAAAATCAGGTAAACTGTCAAATTACACATTTTTTCTCTTGGTTGTTATTCTGCGCAGATGTCAATGGAATGCCAATAACATTGTTGTCTTGTGATGCTGCACCTGTGCTAGGCCTGGTGTATGGTGTGTTTGGTGTCTCCTGGAGTTCAGGTCTTTTCTGAGGCCATGATGGAGTGTGATTCTGTTTATATCAAACTATAAAACACCGATCAGCTAGCGGTGCTGAATAAAACATTAGTGGCTTTTTCTAAAAGCTGTTGGTCTTTTTTGAGCAGTATTGCCCGAGTGATCAATCAGATGGCTGCTTTCATTTTTTATGATATCCCACAATACCCATAGAGCCAAGGACAGAATTCTGCATCGCTCCTGAAGGACCTTTACTTTTAAAAAGTACACTATGAAGGTGTCTTTTTATTTTAGGTGTGAGCAGAGGACCTTTATGACAGATTCTAATTATAAAGACATTTACAGTTCCTATTACAATCAGTGGGTTTTTGTTTAGGTGTTGTGGTAACATGGTACCTAAACATGGTACCATGGTACATCTGAAGCACAGTATAACGTTTTGTGATTTGTTGGTGTCACAGTCTTTGTTCACTTTTGAAGTATTTTCTACCTCATTACTCTCATTAGAGATCTGCACTTGAGTAAGTTCACATATAGTGCACTGGGCTCTATTTTGTCTGCTAGTTTTCTCTTTTTTGGTAGATTTAACTACATTGAGAATTCTTTTCACTGTGGCATCAGGAAGAGAACAAGGTGAATGCCAAGAGTCTCAGGATACAGACGAACAGGACATAAACACTCTGGAACCTATAGTGTGGGAGGTCTTCTATGTCTCTGTAAGAGTGAAGAAGGTGTCAGTCAAAATTGTGACTTTCAATTTATGCAGGAAAGAATTTAGCAGAGGGACTGGTAAAAGTTATTCATTCAGGACTTCCAGGATGCATAAGCCTTTTCAAGCATAGTATTCCCAGTTCAATGTGGCAATATGGAGACAAGAGGAGGAAGAGGAACCATCGATACCCTATGGTCTTCCAGAGTTTCCAAGATACTGTTCCAGGAGATGTCCGGGCTGTGCTACAGAGTGACCTCAACCGACCCTACTCTAGGATTGGACTGTTGTGCATGGACTATGGTAAATTATTGTCTATGGGTGAACAGACTGTCGCAGCTCGCTACAACGGGGCAGCTCATTGTGAAGTCCTTTGTAAAAAAAAGCATTTTCAGGCAGGTTGCTATGCCATATTTTCTTATTTTTGGTTAATCCTCCCCAAATAAAAAAAAATACAGAAAAAAATCTGAATCATGTAAAAATAAAAAATACGGTTCTTGTTCCAATCATTTCCAATCATTTTTTTTTTTGTCTTGTTTGCTAGTAAGGGCCTGTTTTATTGTCTGATAATTGGAGTACAGTCTCTCAGGGTGACATAGAATATTGCTAGAGGTGAGCAGAACCTGACTCCTCAGAATTCCACAGAATTCTATTAAGATTCCACAACGGGGATGGAGTGGGCATTTGGTGCTATTCTTTTTGTATAAAATGCACCCTCGTACCCGAGAAATAGTTCTGCCAAATACCAAATTCACTTCTGTGCATACCGCTTGGCGCCCTTACATACTCTGCAGTGGTTACTACAGAGTCTATAAGGGCACCGAGGGTATGCACTGTAAGTGCATTTGGAATATGGTACTGCTGTGCATACCCCTCTTCAACCTTATACACTCTGTCGTAGGTAAGGGCGCCAAAGGGTATGCACAGCATAGCAGTCAGTGGTTTTTAAAGAGGGCGAGAACAGGGAGCTTCCCCTCTATATTTAAAAATCACTGCAGATTAAAGTTTAGTCTTCAGTGGTTTTTAAACAAAGAGGGACTGCTGCCTCTTCCAGCCCTGTTTAAAACCCAAGCACTGCAGATGACTTCCGCCAGCAGAGCGGCGGAATTTAATAGTAATTCTTTATTACAAGAGTAACGAAGAATTAACGAATTCCTACAATTCCAGTGATAGAGCGTCGTAAGATTCTGAAATTTGTAGGGGTGCATCATATTCACCGTTAGTCAGCACCCTCATATTAATAAATGTATGTTTAGAAGTGTATTGAAAATATAGAAAATGTATTGATGCAATTGTTTAACTTAGAGGTGATTAGAACTGTAATAATGCTGTGTGAGGATTAACTTTGCAAGTTATTGTGAATGTATTCAACAAATAAATAATCATTAGTTTTCGTACAATGCAATGTATTAGGCTAAATGTGTGCCATGTTAAAGTTTACGTGTAGGTTGCTTATTTATATATATGAAAATAGTGAACTAATGCTTAGAGTGTGGTTTAATCGTGTATAATGTGTAAAGGCCTGATCACCTATATGCTAAAGAGAAGGCCTGTTCATTCCTTATGTTACCAATTGTTGTAGGCCAAAAATGATTCCCTTGGTAAAGGCTTTGGGTTGCAGGGAAATGTAAAATCTTAAAGATGTGAACTGGCGTTTCTCGTTCCCATGTTTCTGTTGCAGGTACAAGGACATGTAGCTCATGAGGGAGAATAGATCTTTGTTTTAGGAGTTAGGATGCTGAGAGAAGACCTGGCCGAAGAGGTGTGCCGAAGGGCGTGTTCTATGATTTTGGGGTTTTGTATTAGGGACAGTGCCCTGTGGGTTGAGCAGATGAGGTTTAGATGGGAAGCTAGAAGGAGCATCTTAGAACGAACTCTGACTAAGTGAAGGTACTTCTTAAAGGAGTCTTCACTTCTGACACCTTTTTCCCTGATTCTCTTGCCTGGGATGGGAATGTTAAGTAGGGATGTCACCTTAGAGGTAGAGTAGGGACAGACTAACGTTTCTCTTTTTGACTAATGATTCCCAATTTAGACATTGGCCTTGCAATGGACTTTTTGATGATTTTGGAATCTGTAATTCTTTTCGCTTTGAGTCGGATGATAATCTCACGTAGGCTAGCTTTTGTATTAGTGCCCATTTACCTTTTGCACCTTGATTTGAGGTGTTTGTATGTTCAGTTGTTTTTGGCTGTAATAAAGTCTTACAAATTTTAGATTCGGAGTCAGTGGTCCTTTCCAAATGAAGTCTAATTGTGGTAGATATATTTTGATAATTGTGTTCATCCCCTCCACGCTATCTGGCAAATAAAAAGATCCTGGCGACCGGTGAGGATTCTTGGAGATAACCAGGTAGGTAAGAGTCCGGCCTTATCACCAGCAAAAGAATGAAAAGTTCTGCTCACCCACAGACATTACCTTTGCATCCCTGATGGACTACCAAATGCCAAGCTTAGAGAAAAGTATTAATCCACCAGTCATTATTGTATATTAAAAAAAAACGTTATCATGGTGGTTGGTTTCAAATAATAATTGTTTGGTGGACAGTTGCTGTTGGTTTTGCCAAACATTTTGAAATTATTTATTTACATATTTTTGCAGTTTCATATCTTGCGAACTCGACCCAAGGATCTATAGATGCGCAACAGATCAAATTACAGATTTAATTACAAAATGTCAGACACATGTTTTAGATGATTTTCCCAGAATTGCGCAACATTGAGCTGATGCTTGCTCTTACCTGGTTTCACAGTTCCAAAGTCTGCAGCTCTGACCGTTGGGATGCATCTCCACCTTATTCAAAACAAACTTCCAAACCAAAAGTTCAATTATGGAAAACCTAATCAATCCCACATCCCAGGAGATTTCTACTAATGTGTAGGAGTTATAGTTTGTTTCTTGTCCGTGACTGACAGATTTAATCTAGCGGTGATAGACAAGAAGAGAAAACATTACACCATTCATCCTAAATAGGAAGGGTGGTGCAATATCCTTCCTCTGGCAGCCCTTACCCGGCCACTAAAGAACGTATTCCATCAATGGAGCAAACGAGAAGTCTGTTGATGGAATACTTGAAGTCCACTCAACATAAAAGGAAGTGGGTGCACCAAATGTTCGGCAAGTAGGGTAGTACGGCACACGTGCCATTGAGTTGGCTATCCACGAATCTCTAAATCAGGGCTTAAGTATTAACGTAAGAAGTCTTAGTGAGATATGCCAGGAAGCAGGGGGAAGTTACTTCACTATGGGGCATATTATCAAGCACGGCGTTAAAATTATCGCCGCTTTAGCGGCAGAAAACTGGCGCTAAAGCGGCGATAATGGGCTTGATAATATGCCGCAGAGAATTCCAATAGAAGCCCATGTTGACACCAGAACATGAGCTTCTATTGGAATTCTCACGGGCATATTATCAAGCCCATTATCGCCGCTTTAGCTGCAGTTTTCTGCCACTAAAGCGGCGATAATTTTAACGCCGTTTCTTGATAATATGCCCCTATGAGTTTTTCAGCTTTTGCTTGGTCACCTACTGTCTCATCACGCAGACCACAAGAAGTTAAGCCTCTGGAGTTTGTACAGATTAAAGCCTTCTGCCATTTGGTAAACCACAACAGTCTCTAGCTACATGGTCGCTTAATCTCCACTTTTCAGAGACACAGCTCTCCCTACAACTACCTTTACATGGTAGCAATACTCACTACTAAAAGCAAGATTTGCACTTTTTTCATTTTGTCTTCATTCAACAGAAAAATCGAGCGAAATTTCAAATACTTTTAGTGCAGTACTTAAAGTACTTTTAGTGCAGTGTTAGTACTTTTCTAACCTATTTTCTCTGTTTTCATAGGTCACTAAAGGAGTGTTATATACACTTTTCCCTGGGTAAACTGCTGTTTCTACGTCTTGAGATGTAGTACTTGTGTGGCAAAGTGTTGTGCAGTAGACGAGAAAGATGGAAAGTGAGTTTTCAGTCAATTTTAAAAGGCGATTTTCACCTCTTAATGAAAAATAAATATGCAATAAATTCTTTATGATACCCAATCCCTCATGGGATGGCCAAACGCCACCCCCTGTTCAGCCATTCGCAGTGGTGAGTTGGCTGCAGGACCTACTCTTCAGCCAGGCCTGCACCCTACCTGCCACTGGATTGCCCACTCCTGCTGCATAACTCTTCAGCCCAGAGCCATGGAGATTGGCTCTGTGCTGAGCCCTGCGGTAATCTGTGGTACCGTTGACAAAAGTGGCTATTTAAAGAATGTCAATAACTTGGAAGTTCCTTATGGATTTCCCAGACATGAATCTGGGTGTCAGGGTGTATGCACCTACTGCCTTATAGGCCCTTTTCAGATCTTATTGAGGACTCACAGACCAATTCCCCAAATCCTGTAATGGCAGCCGCATCATTTTGTTCAATGCTTTGGTCAGCCAACCAGGTCACTTAAATCCTGAGACCTGTCCCACAGGACCGAAATGGCAGACAGGAGAAAAATTTCCCTCGACCAATACTATGCAGCTTTTTTTGTTGTAATTATTGGATACCGCCAGGCTCCTGCTAGAGTCAACTTGGAATCCTGCAGAGCCAACCATGCAGATATATCTAAGTTTTTAAAAGGGGTAATCATTTCTACCCAGCCCTGGACCCTATTTAAATGCTATTTTCTTGAATACAGCTGAGCGGATTTACACCAACTCACAAACAGCATATTTTCAGAGTGAATGGAAATTAACATGGGTTTTGTACTTTGGGTTCTCCTTTTTCTTAGCATTGCTTGTTTCATTGGCACAAAACCTTACATAAAGGAGCCAAGGGCCAAAACCTTTTCTGGGGCAATGTTTTGTGCAGATATGTCAAAAATCATCAACGATATTAACAGAACAAAAGGTAGTCTTCCTATTGAAACTCTGACCTGATTATGACAACCGCCACTTTGCAATTTATATATATTCACTGATAAACCAGTGCAGCCATACTTACAAAACAATACCTAAAACGGAAATTCACCAGTTATGGTTCAGTAAACTAACCATAACTTGTTTCCTGTCCTGCATTGCTAATGACCTGATATATTACATCACTCATGACATATCAAACAATGTCACTGATGACATCACAAATGAAATCATTAATGACATCACTGATAACATCACTGATGACATCATTCATGATACTGCTGTTACCATTAGTCTAGGTTTTAATTATGATGTGAATTATGAATTATGATGTGATATGAGGTGGTTGTATGATAATAGCTGAATGTTCACATAACTTGGAGTGTTCTTAATCAAGTGGGTTTTGTAGCATAATATTGGGTTGTGTGTTCTGCTGTTTGCTTTTTATTGAGATAATGTTTGTGTGCTAATGAGATAGTAGGGTCTCCGTATAAGTTAGTTATTTTACAGTGGTTTTTAAGATTGTAGATGATTATTGTGCAACTGTGTTCTTTATTGGAGTGGATACAGTATTTAACCCATTAACACAGAAGATGAGATGTTCACATCCATGCAGTACCTAACAAGTGCAGAGGACGTGAATGTCTTGTCTTCCTGGAAATATGCTCTAAAAACTTCAGTGCATTCACCGAGGCTGCCCTCACTTGGGGTTTCACAGGAGGCTGAGACAGTACCACTTCCAGAACAACTCCTTTCTGGCAAACTCTCTATTACATGCACATGCCATGGGTATGCTGGCTTCACTAATTCACTGGTCATCGAGCCGCTAGAGACAGGTAAATATTGCAGCCAGTGCTGAGCTCCATAGCCATTCTTGTGCACCACAGAAGACTGGAGAGGTACTGTTATCAAGGGAAAGGTCTTGCCTTTCCAACGGTGCCTCTCTGTGATAGATTCCTGCTCAGGGGTCATTGCTGTGATCCCTGAGAAGGATTTCACCACTAGACACGCGGGATGGTTTTTTCATGGAGTAGGCCCCTCCCAGACATAGGGGCTGACCACGCTTGGGGCCAATTACATTTTAAAAATGTTACCTTCCTGGGGTGCTGATCGAGTGTCAGCTCCCACTGATTAGCCCCCTCAGGAAAGGGAGAATGATGACAACCATGTTGTTTGCTTAATGTATGCACCGGTGGCAACAGCATACAATAAAGGGCTCCCTCAAGACCTATATTTCTTTTGTCACAATAAGGCTGAATTCAACATGGGCTCAACTACAATATATGAAAAGGAACAAAGTGGGGAGTAGAGAGGTACCACTCAAAGGAGTGGTGGAGGTGAATACATCCTCCCAGTCATAAGTTCATAAACATAGTGATCCACCCACAGATAGGTATGATATGTCAGAAACTCCCACAGAGGATATGTATCCCACAGTGGTGGAGAATACACATTAGTTGTTAAAATACCCCTCACACACCAAAAGGGCCCTTGGTGTCATGCTTCATCATAGGGGTCTTCCCGCCCCTCTACGGGACGGGGCGTGCTACAACCTACGTTTGCGTGGGAGCACTGATATTAATGAGACAACTATGTGTGATGCGAGGGTGTGAGAGGAAGGGTCAGGAGTGAATGGAAAAGTTAATTAAAAAATACCTGGCTCTGTGGTCTAGAGAAATTTAATATACCGTTTGAGCTGGTATTAATAAAAGGTGAAGGGGAGGAGGTGTGGATGCCTCAATGAGCTGTGCCTCCTATGTGTGTCGACATGTTTCGAAGCTCCCCAAGCTTCTTCTTCAGGACCTTAAGGATCCCTTCCTAAAACTCACTGTGTTGTGTAAAAATAGAAAAAGTGTACCAGGAAGTAAGTAACCTCCTAGGGTAGGTAATGCCTAAATAGGTCTTGTATGGTCCATAAACCTAGAAAAAAAAAAAAAGGGGAGGTAAAAGCCATATTCACGTAGCTAGATGATCAGTCCATCGTGAGCATTCAGTGATCTGAAAAAGAAGTGATAAAGTAATCTCCTTTTAACGCTATTCATAACGTTATCACGTGGTCTGTGGTGAAGAAAATGGGTGAAAGTAGACACAGACATTAGACAAAACGCACAAGTAACATAAAGCACACACTCTATACAAAAAGGAACACAGTTCCTATGATCATAAAATCCCAAATCAATAGTTGTCCAGATCGGTGGGAAGGTGTAAAATATCAACCTACTTGCTGTAGAGAGAATAAATAACCTCATGAGCTCGTAGACCGAGTGGTAGAAGTGCCATATAGGCTATCTACAGGGTGGAAAAAAGAAAGGTATATTCACAATGAGACACAGGACTTACGGGGAAGGCGCCCGAGTGGGGCATCACCTGGACTTAACGGCTATGCCGTACTTACAACTCCAAGGAACAATGTCCTGCCACGATATCCAACCCGGTCAGCTCCGTAGGTAAGACTGAGCGGGTGGGCGGGTGTTTAAGTATAAGCTTCAATCAAGGTAAGCGCGCGAAAACCCGCGACTACACCGTTGCGCGTTTACCCGCTGACTCTGTAGTCAGAGACCCGGAACAAGAAGTGGACCGGCCGGGTCAAAGGCGTGTAAAGAGGGTGATTTTGGTGATTAATAAAGTATTATTGAACAAAAAGAAAACACAGGTATGGCACTGGATAAATGGTGGGGGAACCCGCGGGATAATAATCCTGTTGGTGGTGTGAAGAAAAGATATATTTCCGCATCGGTGAAAAAAATATATCATCGCCGATAAAAATGGAGTGACATAAACCTCGGTTTCAATGAACCAGGTCTGGGCATAGTCACTCACCAAAAAGTAGGAAAGAATACTATCGATGGGTATATTAGAAAAAACACCCGTTGTAGCCAATGGCAGCGAGCATCAACCTTAGTTACAGTAAACCAGGTATGGGCATAGTCACTCTCCAAAATATCGGAAAAATTATATCAATAGTGGGGGGGGGGGTTTAATAGTATAATCATTGTAGAAAACATCCAAAGTATAGCCTTGTTGTGGCAAAAATCCTGGGAGACGGTTATCAGAGTGCAGCCTTTCAAAAGGAAGAAGGGAGGGAAGGTTGCACAACCAGAAGGTCCTTACTGTTACATGAATTGTCAATTCTACAAATGTGTTAAGAATCACAAATGGAATTGATTCCATGGTATATCGTCATTGAGCCCACAGATATGGGTTCCAAGACGGAACACCCAACGTTGTTCTTTTTCAAGAAGGCCATTTTCTCCGTCAAGTTGTTCGATCACTGTCCACTGTAAATCATCAATTCCACGTTTGCTAGATATGTAGTGAGTGGACATCTTTGTGGTACTCCTACCACATCTGACATTACTTCGATGTTCTCCGACACGTATCTTGACTGGTCTTGTGGTCATCCCCACGTATTCGAGACCACATGGGCAGGTGATTAGATAGACCACATTTTTGCTATTACAGTTAGTAACTCTTCTCTGGTCCCACTCATCACCATTCCTGAATTTGATGTGCCTGCTTCTTTTCGTGAGGTAGCATGTACTACAGTTGCCGCATGGGTGGTGTCCCTGTATTGGTGGTAGCATGCCTTCAATTATAGGTCTGGGTGTGTTCCTAGGTCTGGTACGGACGAGCATGTCTCTGAGATTTCTACCTCTTTTGTGTGCAAACATAGGTTTAGTGATATTGAGATCGCAACTATTCAGAAGTCGCCAATGTTTGTTCACTATCTTAGTGATTTTGTTGAAATGTGTGTTATAAGTAGTTACACATATGGATCTTTCTTCGGCCTGAGTGACCACTTTGTCTTCCAATAAGGCTTCTCTGTTGTTGTTCCTCGCCCTCTTTAGGGCTTTGTCAATGACTCTATCGGGGTAATTCCGTCTGATCAGTTTTTTGCATAGTTCAGATGCTTGTTTTTTGAACTCGCGTGTTTCAGTACAATTTCTCCGTAGGCGAAGGAATTGCCCATAAGGTAGATTCTCCCTCAAGTGGCGGGGGTGGAAGCTATCGAACAGAAGTAGACAGTTCTTAGCAGTTGCTTTGAAATGTGTGGTGGTTTTTAGTATGCTCTCATCTGGATAGATATTGAGATCCAGAAAGACCAAATTATCACATGATACTGTGTGTGTGAATTTAAGAAATTCGTTTTGTTGATTGAGCCACAATATGAAGGCTTCGGTTGAATCAGCATCACCCTCCCATATGACCAGAACATCATCAATGTATCTTTTCCAGACCTTGATGTGTGAGAGGAAGGGGTTGATGGTGTTCAAGATTTTGTTAGCTTCTAGATGGTGTACATAGAGGCCTGCCAGGCTCGGAGCGAAGGTACTCCCCATGCTGGTACCGTGTCTTTGTTCATATATTTATTTGGCATACATAAAGAAGTTTCTGGTGAGTGCCAAAGATACACATTCCATTACTACATTGCGAGGTGTCTGATAATCCCAAGGTGCGGAGAACAGTACTTCCTCTATAATGAGCAGTATTTCGTCATGAGTGAGGCTCGTATAAAGACTCTCTACATCGAGTCCCATAAGGAGATTCTTGGCAGGGTCAAAATCAATGTCCTGCAACACTTGTAGGACATTCTTTGTATCTCATAAATAGGTGCTGGTGGCTTGAACCAAGGAGCGGAGAAAAGCATCTGCGAACCTAGATAGTGGTTCCAAGATGGAGTTTACCCCGGAAACTATGGGTCTACCAGGAGGGGACCCAAGGTTTTTGTGAATCTTAGGTATCGTATAGAAATACGGGACCCTTGGACATTTATTGGTCAGAAACTCAGCCTCTTTTTTGGAGATCCAGTTATTAGCTAGCGCCTCTTCCACCATTGTGGCGATTCTGATCCTGATAGATTCAGTAGTGTCTTCCTGAAGGATACCATAATTCCTGCGATCATTGAGGAGTTTCCTACATTCGTTATCATAGTTGTCTGTTGTTTGTAACACAATCGCTACACCCTTATCTGCGGGTTTGATTGTGATATCCTGATTGATTGATAATTGGCGTATGGCCTCCTTTTCTTCCCTCGACGTATTCTGAAAGGTGTTATCGTTCACTGTTGAGATACCTTGTATTTTCCCCATTACAGCTTTCTCAAAGGCAAGGATTTCCACAGGAAGTGTGGAATCTGGAGGGACAAAGGTAGATTTATTGCGCAAACCTGTGTCCTTTATATTCCCCTCAGTGGTAGGTTGGTTTTTAAAGAACACGTTCAATTTCAGTTTGCGAATGAACTCCGTAATCTCAGTACAAGTTTTGAATTTATCAAAACGGTTTGTAGGTACAAAGCCCAGTCCTCTCTCAAGGACTTTACTCTGTATTGGTGTAAGGGTCAGGTTGGTTAGGTTTACCACCAGATTCACTTCCGGCTCGTTGATGGCTGGGGGTGCATGTTGTTGGTCATGCTCCTGGTTGACACTCGAGGGGTCTCAGTCTCCGGTGTGGACCAATGGACGTTGTACCCACCTCTGTTCCGACCCCTTCGTGGTCCCTGGCGCGCCCCTAAAAAAGGCGGCGGGGTCTGGTAGTTGTAATCGTATTCTTGTGGAGGTGGTATCCACTGTGGAAAAGGTCCACCCATCATGGGTGGGCCATATGTGTATGGGGAGTATGAGGGAGGTCCTTGGTAGCCTATCCATCCTCTACCTCTTGGGAAGAAAGGACGTTGATTTTGATAGTCCCTCCCTCTGTTGTACCGTCTCCCATTCCCTCTGCTAGAATTCGAATTATCCGAGCCAGTATCAGAGGAGTCTCCATCAGAGTTATGATCTTGGTTTTTTGAGACATAGTCGTCTCGTGTATAGGGATATACTCGTTCATGACTGAAGCGTGCTGTGTCCTTCTTTAGTTTGTTATATTTGCTTTATTTTAGTGTCATTTCAAACTCAGTAATTTCTTGGTTGACTTCCTCCAGACATTTCTTGAGAACACTCGGGGATATATAGGCTTTCAGACGTATTTCCAAGTTTTGAATATCGATCTTTAATTCTTGTGTAAGTCTGGTGGCTGTTTTATAATCAGGACTAGCCAGTCCCGAGTGCAATGCCACGATATCAATGACCAGTCACGTTTGAAAGTCATATCCTGTTGGAAAATATACGGTTCGTTACGGACTATAAGGCCCTGAGGGGCCGCATTAGCCCGTAGATATTCAGTCATCGATAACCCATGAAGAGCAGTTCTTATCTGGGTCCTCCTCAGATTTGCTAGTTCATCCCAATCCGCATTGTTTGGACCGGGGTCAGTGTTACTTAACCCTTCAAAGGGGTTAATAGCTGCCAAAATTCTCTCCACTTCATCTTCTGCGAAGGTCAATCCCATATTGTGTGCCATGTCAAGAGGTTGGGTAATGGGATAAGAGTGTGACTAAATTAAAAGAGTATGTGCCTAATGTATATGAAAAAAAGAGAGAAATGTACGTCAGGGGTAAATAGCCTCTGGCAAAGGGATCTAAAGTACTACCAAATGAAGTACTAATGCCAGAAATACTGGAGATAGAAGGGAAAAGAAACTCCCACAGCTGCATGCTGTCTATAATATGAAAAGGAACAAAGTGGGGAGTAGAGAGGTACCACTCAAAGGAGTGGTGGAGGTGGATACATCCTCCCAGTCATAAGTTCATAAACATAGTGATCCACCCACAGATAGGTATGATATGTCAGAAACTCCCACAGAGGATATGTATCCCACAGTGGTGGAGAATACACATTAGTTGTTAAAATACCCCTCACACACCAAAAGGGCCCTTGGTGTCATGCTTCACCATAGGGGTCTTCCCGCCCCTCTACGGGACGGGGCGTGCTACAACCTACGTTTGCGTGGGAGCACTGATATTAATGAGACAACTATGTGTGATGCGAGGGTGTGAGAGGAAGGGTCAGGAGTGAATGGAAAAGTTAATTAAAAAATACCTGGCTCTGTGCTCTAGAGAAATTTAATATACCGTTTGAGCTGGTATTAATAAAAGGTGAAGGGGAGGAGGTGTGGATGCCTCAATGAGCTGTGCCTCCTATGTGTGTCGACATGTTTCGAAGCTCCCCAAGCTTCTTCTATAGGACCTTAAGGATCCCTTCCTAAAACTCACTGTGTTGTGTAAAAATAGAAAAAGTGTACCAGGAAGTAAGTAACCTCCTAGGGTAGGTAATGCCTAAATAGGTCTTGTATGGTCCATAAACCTAGAAAAAAAACACAAAAGGGGAGGTAAAAGCCATATTCACGTAGCTAGATGATCAGTCCATCGTGAGCATTCAACTACAATATAACCATCTCAACAAGACTATCAAGATTAATTTTATCATAGTGGTTTATTTAACTTCCTTTTGTATTTGAGATATATGTATCAAAAGTAATTCATTTACCCGGAGAAAAAAGATTTAAACGCGCGTCGACCCAATGTTCAGATCCTGTTGAACATATGCCTCATACTTGGCCGTGGAGATCTTGCAACCTAAAGTCTCCCCTTTATCCAGATGTGTTTTCTTTTGAAAGTTGTATGAATCCGTATGAGTATGGATGATTTTTGTGTCCTTTGTTTTTGTTATGTGTAAATGTTTTTTCTCTGGGGGTTATTTGCGCAACAGTATATTGTATTTGTTCCTGAATTCTAAGTGGGAATACTGTTGACTTTTATATATAAAAAGTTTTAAAAGAAAAAAATAAAGAAATGAATTACTTTTGATACATATATCTCAAATACAAAAAGAAGTTAAATATACAACTATGATAAAATTAATCTTGCTAGTCTTGTTGAGATGATTATATTGATGTTGAGCCCATGTTGAATTCAGCCTTATTTTGACAAAAGAAATATAGGTCTTGAGGGAGCCCTTTATTGTATGCTTTGTTCTCCCCCTCTTCTCCCTGACCTTAAATTATTTCCCCTTAGAGGGGGGGTCCCTATTTTTGCATATGCACCCGTGGCAATAGACCACATAAGGAGCACCATTAAAAAGGAGACTTTCTCCCCTTTCTAATTGTGTCCGTGCAGACCACGTGGAATTTATTTTGGAAAGGGTCGACGCCCCCTGGCATAGCTGTCAAACCCCTTTTTTTGCAAATTCATCATGCCATTTTGGAAAATGTTTCTCTGTGCCTGGTACATTGCTTGAGGAACTAAGTTTAAAATAGAAACAGTCTTGTTAGAAGACTGCTGCCTAGGCATGAAGTCAAATAAAGGAGAATATATCTGAGTCTGGTTCTGAAATTGAGACTGTATCTGGGGGACAGGATCAGGGATCAGAATCTAGAACTCATTTTTCATTTGGTGGAGGCCCATTAATTGATGAGTCTTTTTCTTCTTCCAGTGATTCTGAAGAACATGACCATGCAGCACATCCAGGCAATTATGATGCCCTTTCACAAGTGCCTTGGCATGCCTGAGGACTCGCACTTAACTTGTAGAGTTGGAAACATTTTGTGGTCAAATTCTGATGATGGGTATAGTGTGCAAACCATGTCAGTATTACTGCCCTCCTATTATGGTTTGGGTAACAGCCATGTTCCCATCTGCCATGGGCATAGATCATTTTTTGATTTTGTAGCTCATACTCCATGTTAGTGACAGCTCGTAATCATTGCCAAAGACCATCCCGGGCTGTTAAAAATTCATCCTGTTGTGAACATTTCTCTACCAATGGGTTTCTGAGATTTATACTCTAGAGAAGAATAAAGTGAACGATGAGCATTTGATCCTTTACAAAGGTTGGCTGCTGTTTAGTCCTTTACAAAAGGTTGCTGCTGTTCAGTCAGAACCTACCAAGTAAGAGAGCTTGGTACAGCATCAAGCTTTGTATGCTGTGAGAGAGAGTTCAAGTGCTTATGCATATAACTAACCCTGGGCGTAGTTCACGTAGTCACGCTATGCGTAGCTACGCAAAGTTGTTCCAGCGCTACGCGAGCTACGCGAAGCTACGTGAGCGTGCGTAGTTTCTTGTCACGCCCGTTCGCGATGAGTTTTTCTTGTTCGGGAATACATTGTGCGTGTTTGGGGCGCTGTTTGCATGCTCGGGGGATAGTACCTTGCGAACTTTCCCATGTGGTCACCTATGGGCGCGTCCATCTTGTGTTTCGATTGTCCCGCCCATTCGCGATGCCTTATTTCCTGTTCTGGGTCACGTATAGCTTGTTCGCGTGTCTCATGTTCGGGAACGCGTTTTACTTATTCGCGATGCTTTTTGCGTTCTTGTGGGAAAATATTGCGCAAACTTACCCACGCGGTCACGATGGGCACAGCCATCTTGTTTTTCACTCTATGCTATGGTTCTATCCTTCCTCAATCTTTGCAATCCTTAGTTTTTTACACTGTTGTTCAGATTTTTTTTATTTATTATCTATCTCTCTCTGTCCCTAAGTCTATATTTTGCATTGTATTTCTACTTTAACTGCGTATTTTTTACTTTTCTACTGTTTTATAATACTTCCTTCTTTAAGCTCCTACTTCTTCCCCTAACTTTATTTTTTCCATCTAACTTTTCTTTTCCAACTCCCACACACCCCAGAACCATGGCGAAGGGTAGCAGCAGCACTAGCGACTTCAAGGGCAAGGCGCCTGCACCCAAGAGCCGCCTGCCTTGTGGCAGACTGTGCCCTGCAGGGGTGGAGGCACGGCAGCTTTTTTGCGAGGCGGAGGTGGCCGCCCTTGTTTACTTTGTGCAGCGCCACCTCCCCTTGACCTTGGCAGCAGACGGCAGGCCAGGCTCTGTGTACCCTACCCAGGAGCGTCACCGCCGGTGGGCGAAGGTGCGCCGGGCAGTGTTTCGCTGCTCAGGGGTCTGGCACACCCATAACCAGCTGGCCCTCCGGTGGTCAGACATCCTAGACAGGGAGCAGGTCCTGTTGGACCTGCTAGGTGTCAAGGTCGTGGGGCTTGGTGAGTAGCTAATATATAGTAGTATAAGTATTGTGTATAATTTTTTTATGAATAACAAGAATACTGCTGCTTACATTGCAGGTAAATTACGTTTCAAAATCTTCTGTGATTGTAGGACACAGGTGCTCGGCGTTACTCTTACTTGTGTGCAACTTTGTGCTTGCTTGGGCTGATTATTATGTAAGAGTTTACTTTACAGAACTTAAGTTAGGTAATGCTATTGCTAGAGAGACTCTCTAGTCCTTACTTTGTCCTCCTGTCAAATAGTGGTGGATGGATTGATACTAGGTTTAGTTAGTATTAGTTGATAATTTTTTAGCGGTCTGCATGACGCATCCTCTGTCAGTGAGTGCTGCTTACCCCAGTCCTTAGTAGAACCTTTTGTAGTTTGTTTAGTGAGTGGTAGGCTTAGCAGTGTCAGTCAGTAGCAGAATATCAGACGCAACCAACCAACAATTTTGTGTATGCACAAATTTAACCATGTGCATGTGTCCTCCATCTCATGTATGCATTTTTGAGGGCTAAAAAAAATGGAAATGCAGACTTAGTGAACAATTGGTCCGTCAGCAATAGGTGGGCTACGTCAGGTGGTACTTACGGCTTAGTTAGTATTCTGGAATTCTGGAACACTGGATTAGTGTTCATAAATAAGTAGACGGTCCATGAATCCCACAAGCCAGTAGTTGATCTGATTAGATAAGTCAATTTTATTGCATTTGTTGTTTCCTAAAATGTTTTTTGAGCATTTTTAAAAATAATTTATTTGTTTCACAATCACAGCAATCATTAATGTTAGTCTCTTTCTTTATTATATCTTACATGAGCATCACCCATGGGCAAGAAGATGGGGTCTGAGTCGACGGGACAACCAGACGACCGCTCCTCTACCGAGGTCCCTGCTACTGGCCCCAGTAAGTCCTCCAGTGGTTAATATTAACAATTATATTTCCCTAAGTTTTACTGCACCTTATTTTTCTGTACTATTAATTCTGGTTCCACTTCCTAATTCAATTTTTTCAAAAGCTTATTTGATCTGTTTCTAAATTCTGGTTATCCCTGCCTCTCTAAGTTCTAACTGCATCTGCTATGACTCTCTGTACTACTACTATTAGTCTGTCTGTAGCTAAGCTTGCCCAGTTGGCCACTCTTTATTTAAGGTTTTGAATACAACTCTGATTGACCAATAGCTCTAGCCACTAAGTCCGGTCCTTCGGGTTGTCCTCTTCTAGTCTTCTTAATCGTGAGGCTTTGACAATTCCCACCAACAAAATGCCCAACCAGATATTTGACTATTTTTGATAGGATATAGTACATACTACTACTGTTGTGGGGATTCTGCACAGCCAGATACAGAACTATGCACAAGAAAATAGGATGTTGGTGATGGAAGGTTGGAGCTTCCTCACACCTCAGTCAGAACCCACAATCCTCTGACAGACTAGCTATAGTGTCTCATTAGGTCCCTAACCCCCACCCGAAGATACCCAATGATTACACATCCCAGAACATAACACCCTTTCACTCACTCACTCATGTAAGTCCACCACCACCCCATGTGTGTGGTCTATGTGTAAGTTCAAAAGGTTTATTTTCAACTAAAAAGCTCTGTACGTTGTTCTATAAAATTCAGTGTACTACAGCCCGCTCCAAAAGCAAAATGCATAAGATAGATTAACAATAAACATTGTTACAAGTGCATGATAGAAATAGAAGACAAAAAATCTGTGCGATTTCTGGGAGACCCCTCACCGTAGAAGGTAGAAGTACTGGTTACATGCATCATAAGCTCTGCAAATCTCTGGTTCGTAGAAGGGAATCTTCCGCCTGTTATGGGAAAAATTGTGTGCGTTAGATAGTATAATGCAAGCATTTCTCAGTCATGCCAAAAAGTGTAACATGTACATGTTATTGGAAAGCAATACGGACTGACTGAACTCCATAACAAAGTGGCTTGTTTTTCGACCTCTTGTAACGCAATGCTCAGACAGTAGCTGTATGAGCTCATGTGGGCTCAAAGGCGTCTACTGCACAACAAGCTGCGAGGTAACATGCACAAAAGACATGAAGCTAAAATGGTTGCATGTCTCAGGCTAACTTTACAAAGAGTAGAGTAGACTATAATGACCCTAGGGACCATAACACTACTAGTCTCTACTGACTCTACTCTAGTACCCGATTTGGACTAGTGATGTATGTTGTATATGTATGTATTAACTTTTTTTTCAATCTTGCTCGTGAAAACAAATAAATAGGGGGAGGTGTTCAGGCATCGAAAAATGTGTAACGTTTTTTCTAGGCGTACTACACCAGTGCCGGCTGGGCCAGTGGCAATGGCGATGCGGCCATTCCGGAGGGGGCAGGAGATGTGGCAGCGGCACCTGCAGGAGCTACTACAGGGGGTGAGCCAGCAGCAGCGGCGGGCGGTAGTAAGTTATATTCCTTACTTATTGACATTACACTAGCGGGAAGGGTGTACTGTACACTCACTGTACTGTTGAGACTTAGTGAGTATAAAGTTGTAGTGAACATTAGACAATGGTTGAAGAAGACACCCTTTACTTTGCAATGGCTTTAGCAATAACATTAGCAGCGTGAGTTGAGTAACCAATGGCCTCTTCTATCTAACTCCAACTCAGCTGTGAAAGTTTTATGGAGAAGACTAAAAGTCAGATCAGATGACCTTGATGGATGTGTTGAACAAAAAGGGAAAGAAGGGTGGAAGGAGGAAGGACGGGCGAGATGTAATGTGACTGGCAGAGAAGTATACGTTGAAAGCAGCCTGCGTAGGTGGTGATAGGAATCAGATGCATGGGTTGTTGAAGGATGGGTGGAAGGTGAAAGAAAAGGATGCTTGGGTGGGCAACACAGTATGGGTGGATACTGGATAGCAAGAATCATCAGTGGTGTTTGGGTCAAACTCAAACAAAGCCAAGGAAGGAGTGGATGCATGGGGGGTTGTTGGTGAAACAAACTAAGGTTTGTTGAGAGATGAAGAAGAATGATAGACATTTACTTTGAATGGATGGATGCCTGGATGTATTCATCATAGACAGCATAGGTAGAGACTGTCACTGAATGCAGAGTCTTAGTTTGAAGAGAATGTAAAAGAAACCGCGCCAGAGTAGCAAAGCTGAGGGGAATATAATAACTTGTATTTTCAGAATACAGTTGACTCACAGTAGTTTGCAAGCACATCATATATATGTATTGTGTATAGTTATCAAGCGCCTTCCTCCGGCTCCAAGGACCACTCTCTACCTATGTTTATTTATTTTCGACTGTGTCAGCCAGCCTGCAAAGGGTGGCCTATCTGTTGGTTACACAATCAATCAAAACAAAGTACCTTTTGCAGTAGCGGTCGGTGGTGGGAGTGCTGCCGGGGGTGCTGTGGGGAGGGGGTAGTAAACTATGGATTACAGCCAAATGCGATGCAGTGCGCGCAACAAAATTTGTTTTATTTATTTATATGTTTATTTACCTGTAATCGGCCGTAATCCATAGTTTACTACCCCTCACCCTACCTCTCCCCCTCCCCACATCACCGCCCGGCAGCACTCCCAACACCGACCGCTACTGACCTTATGTCGTCGTCCCATATATAAGCAATGATCATTGGATCAGATATATAATCTGCCTTTTTGTAGTACCCAGGGCAGGGTGAAAGTAAAATTGAGCAATTGCCCTTCATGTAACAGAGAGAGTATGGCCAGTGCAACCTGTAATAGAAAAATACGAGCTTCCTCACCTGCAGACAGTAGTAGTAAATAAAACTAACATGAACTCTGCATCATGACTCTAATGTTTGTCTTGGGTGCAAGCTTAGCTGACAGAGCTGGCATGCCGGCTACAACAAGGTTATGTAATTTCGCTAAACTAGAGATAAGAAGAAGACTGGTGTACTGCGTACTGGAGTCCATAGTGCTAGTATAATGCCTAAAACTCCCACAAATGTTAGAGGCTGAGGAAGTGGGAGGATAGATACATACCACAAATGTACTGTGCTTGCTAGTGCTACTGTGCCACTATGTGTTGAATTAATTTTGTGTTACTGTTTTGCTAGAGTATTTGTTACAATATTCTTTTTCTTTCTTCATATAGATCCTCCTTCCCTAGAAAGACCAACACGGAAGGAGATGGCAGCCAGGGCCTGGCGCCGGAAACTGGAGGCCGTCTGCGAAGAGTACCGGAGGCTGGTGGCTCAGGTGGAGGAGGAGGAGGCAGCTGCAGCCTCCTCCAATGCCCCGGGCCCCAGCCAGGCCCTGCCTCCAGTGGTACGGCGCCATGGTCAGGCAGACGCCCGCCGCCGTGCTTCTATAACATCTAGCACTGCTGTCCCCCACCCTGGATGCAACTGCAGGGCATTTTGCCACCAGATGCTCCTTTCAGATGGCACGCCTAGAGGAGCACCTAGAGGAGCGGGTCAAGATCCTCATGGATAAACACCTCAAGCCCGCCGAATTTAGGACCACGTTGAATTGCCCCTTTTTTATTCATTTTGTTGGTGGGTGGGAATTGGGCGTTCGGGTTTATGGACATTGTTTGGACTTTTTCGTTTTGGACATTGGTTGGGGTTAGGGAGAGGGGTGGGTCAGGTCACAGTGGGATAGTTTATTGTTGTTAGGGTAATAAATGATATTTATACTTAAACATACAATGTTAATGTTTTGTGGGGGGGTTACTGTTTTACGAATTTACATCAAATGGTTTCCTTGCTGCTGCTGCAGGGCCGCAGCCAGTGTTTGATTTAAAATATCTGCCAATTTTGTAACACACAAGCAGATAGATGCGGTACCCCTCACTGAGTTATTTGTCCTACTAGTACTGTCAGTCTCTCCTTCTAGTCCATTATACCTCCCACCAAACTTATCTTACCTGTGATTGATGATGATTAAGTTCGGCACAGCGATGGCTGCATGGTTTCCCAAGAGAATGGAGAAGATGCCATGGTTGTGGTGGTAGTAGTAGACACTGGCAGTAGCTTTTGCAAACAAAAAAAAAGAGACAGTTACTTGCCTGAGAGAGATTGTGGGAGGAGTAGTAGAACGAAGTAAAGTACACTACATAAGAAGACTGCCAAACAAACAATATTGCAACTGCTAAAGTAAAATAAAACATAATGGTGGCGGGGACAGCCTAGTACAAGAAGTTACAAACTGTAGTTGTGTCGAGTGAGTCACTTAACACAATCGTAATTCGTAACCTTTACTGCTGTGTGGTAGGATGTTGATGATGAATCCAATCAATGCCGGCAATTAATTATGATGTATTAGGTGGGTCCCTTTGGAAAAAAATATTGGCTTGCACATAGACTGAGCATGGGTGGGCAAGCAGAAGAAGATCCTCGCCCTGCCTTGAAATTGAATTAGTGCTGCTTTCACCACATCTGCCCCAGAAAGCGTGTGATCAATTGTTGGTGTACATTTAATGTAGTCACATCACACCTCAACATAAATCACACAGCCCGGGGTAAGAGGGTTAGGGTTTGATGAATGGATGGGAAGGGGGATTTGGGGAAAGGTTTGACAAAGAAAAACAGTACGCATGGACACAACAAAAGCAAAACACAATCTTGGAAGACGACCATGATCTTATCCAATAAATCTATAAAGGGAGAAAAAGGAAATGCATGCATGATGATGAAGATAACTTGATGGTTAATGAGTGGTACTTACTAACTACTGTTACACAATTAGACAGTACAGGGCAGCAGTATATAATAAGCAATGTGCCTTGCCTGTATGCCCTCAGAGAAACTCAAATTACATGTTGTACCGGACTTAGTTTTAAAGCTAGCAAATAAAATAAAAAAATAGTTGTAGGGATCAATTAGCAAACAAACAACAACACAACACACAGTCGTAATGAAAAAAGCAATCAAATTAATTAAAAGACGAATGATGAATGATACTAAAGGCACTGTATTATCCTGGTCCAATTGTGGAGTTGCATCTCGTCATTCCTCTTGGTCCTCCTTTCCATGGACGCTCCGCATATCAATCTTGGGTGTCACTGCCTGCCTGATGCGGATTGGTAAAGTAAGTGTGAGTTGTTTCTCCCAGTATAGCACAGGGTAAAGGCCGACCTGTAAGTGTAGATGGAAAAACAAAAGGGGTATTGAGAAATCAATGAATATAAAAAGTATCAATTATGGTGGAGTGCAAGAAGACAAGAGAGAACACATTCAGACTGAGGCGGCTTGGATACATCGTGTCTACTCTGTTTACAGCATTAAGCTACATCAACAACAGGACAGGAGTCAGGACAGCACAGGCCCACTGCACTGGGCCGCGACCCAACCTCCATTTACCTTAAAATTTGACAGAGCCAGACAAAAGGCATATACAGCAACCTAGCATTTTCAAAATTAAGTGACTAAATCAATGCACCGCTGTCAGTCATACCACTACACTCGACTCCACCACTACACGGACATCTAGCCTAGGTCTGCTGTGGTTCTTGTTGAATTGTTGTGTTCACCTTTTATGCCACTTCATGAAACGCAGTTATTCCATCAATCATCTCCGATCCAACTGACTGACTGCGTGCAAAGATAGTATGGTCATCATCATGGTGTGGTACGTGTTGTGTTGTCCAACTCCAACTCAGTCTGTAGTGAGTCCGATTAAGTCCATATTCCATATTAAAAAATTGCAACGGATATTGGCCTGCCCCTGCAGTAGTAGTAGGAGTACAATTTGGTTATTAAACAACAAGAAGGGAAACATTGACTGTCACTTGAGTCACTTTTACTTTGTAGATTAACAAGTAGAGTTCGACTTCATACACAACATCAACACAACAAACAACAGCAATCGCTCAGAGTCAGCAAGCATCCAATGCATGCCATCATTACCTTTCTTGCTCTTCTCTTTGGCTGCCAGATCAGATGCCTAGTTCTGACAGGTGAGGGTTTTTTTTTAACGAGGCAGTCGCTTCATTGCTCCACATTTATTTTGAGTGTTGTTAGTCACTGTTTCGGTTTTCTTCTTATTCATCTGTGGCACTTTGTCGCAGTTGAAGTTGGTTTACATGGTCAGCGCTGTGATGGGCCGCGGCCTGGGTAGCAGTCATTGGTCAATTGAGTTTGCAGAAATATCAGCAAGTTTCTTCGAAGAGTCTTGTCTTTCTCTGCCAAGTACCTTCTGTGCTGACAGTGATGAGCTTTGGATGCTTGCCGAGGCTGTAGCATTCTGACAGTGATGAGTTTACTTTTGGATGCCTGCCCAAGTTCTGACACTGAAGAGTTGTGGATTCCTGCAGAGGCGGTAGCCTTCGGACAGTGATGAGTTTCGGCTCGGAAACAAAACAGAAGATAGCTATAGTCACGTTTCACTTCTTATGGAGAGACTGTTAGAGGCAACATTTCTTGTACTATTCTCCATCCAATGTCTGGCTTGATGGAAATGTATTATTTAGGCGAGTCAGGAAGATGGAGCAGGACTCTGAGGAGTGGACAGTTAAATGCACAGACGTGCAACTCCAATAGGGAATTAAAAAGAGAAGACGGTGGTCATGGATTTGTTGTGATTTGATTTGAACCAGAAAAAGACAGATACATACACAAATAAAGGAAGGTAGAAAGTAACAATTCGGAAGCCTAGTTGTCAGGGAAGAGGAACTCGTCCTCAAACTCTGGTGGTTCGGACAGAAGTAGGTCATGTGACCCAATACTAACGTCATCGAAGTCGCTCTCCACTTCCTGCTGTGATTCACGTATTTTGTACTCCGGTGGTATAAAGTGCTGATTCATTTTGATCATAGTTAGCCTCTCCACGCTTTTGGGAGAGACTGGTCCTTTTCAAAGTTACAATGGCACCAGCAGCACTGAAAACACGCTCAGAAGAGACCCTTGCGACAGGGGGAGCCAGATACTTTATCGCCAGCCTGCTGATTACTGTCCATTGGCTTCTTTTCCCATACCAATACACCAATGGGTTTCCATCCATGAAGACCTCTGTTGGGTCATCCAGATAGGCCTGGACCGTTCGCTCAATGCTCAGGGGTGCTCCAATGTGCTCGGCCTCTTTTGCCTTTGCATCAGCACTGGACTTACCATACTCCTGCCGTAGAAACCAATCAGTTGCTGATTGTAGTGTGGATGATCCTGTTCTTGCTGTTTTTGATGTTATTGGTAGTGTTGGTGTCGGTGACAGCTGGGAGGCAAATACACTGCCCTCTGGCTCTCAAGTAGAACTTGACTCTGGAATCTGCCCTGTAGTACTTCTTCTGGCCTGAGGCGGGGGGCCTCTAATTACCAGCCGTTCCTTTTCAAAGTCAATGGCTTGCTCAGCTATCAAAGTTTTGTACTTGGCAACATCCACTTCTGAAAAAGCAATTACTGCCTTACTGTTCAGAAATACTTTGTACCGTGGATCCAAAATTGTGGCAGTAATGTAATGTGGATGTGACATAATGCTATTTTGAATCCTTGTATTTTCAGATAAGCGAACAGCTAAGGAGTCCACCAAATAATGTGCATCTTTTTTGTCATCCACATCTGCGTAAATTTCAGACACCTCCTTCAGCTGTTGCTCTAGCATGTGCAACAATGGGATAACTTGGCCCATAGTGCAGTCCTCCCTGCTAACTTCACGTGTGAAGACCTCAAAAGGAAGTAGCATCTCTGTCAGGCATTTAACGAGGTCCCATTGGCCCATCTCAACGGTCATGCCTCTCACAGTAGGATCCCCTAATCTTTGCATGACATAAGCATTGAGTGATATGTACTTCTCAAACAGACGATCAAGCATGTAATAAGTTGAGTTCCAACATGTTGGCACCTCCTGGATGAGTGCTTTGACTGGCATTTTATGCTCACGTTGAATGACCCTCAGCTGCTTCCGGGCTTTAAAAGAATGGCTGAAATGTGTGCATATTCCTCTGCAGGTGGGCAGTAAGTTGCTGACTTTGTATCAATTTTTCAGAAAGTCTTGAACAACAATGTTATTACAGTGTGCCAAACACGGGACCCTGAAATAGCCACCATCTCTCATGGCCCTAAATACATTACTGCCATTGTCAGTGGCAGCAAAACCAATGTTAAGCCCTTTTGGGTGCAGCCACTCAAAGACCTTGCTGTTAAACTCATCGCAAATGTTTGCAGCAGTATGAGATTTCTCCATTGCAAACATGGCTACAGTTGCATGTTTGCGAGTGGCATGAAAAATCTCAGAAGCGTCAGCACCAGCAGAGATCTGTTCTCTAGGCCCCACAAAAGAGATCCAGTGTGCAGTGATGCACATGTAATCAGTGGCTTTGCAACTGGTCCACATGTCTGTTGTTAGGTGGATACTCTGAACAGAACTTTGCTTCAAGGCTTTTCCAAGCAATTCCAGCACGTCGTGATGTAGTGCTGGAACAGCAACTCTGGCAAAATAGTAGCGGCTGTGAACCTGCTATTTTGGGCAGATGGCTGTCACAAATTCCAAATATGGAAGCTGTAGGTCGTGTTGGTGTTACCTGTGTTGGAGGTATGCGTGCTACATCCCTCGCAGCGATTTTGGATAGGGTAATAATGTTGGTCTCCATCTCCTCGGGGTCAGGAGTGATGTTCGTGATGACTGGCTCATCATCATTATCCTGCTGTTCGACATCAACCTCCATAAGTGTAAGGCTTTCTGAACCTTCCTTTTCCATAGCCTGGTCTTGGGACGTGTCTCCCTCTCAGACTCAGTTTGTGGCTTCCAAGTGGCATCTAGATTATCAGAAGGGGGGCTTGGTGAAGAACTTGATGGACTAACCCTCCTTTTCCTTGCTGGGGATTTGGAAGACAATGGATCTTCTGAATGAGTGGCTCCTCTTCTTCTTCATCTGCATGAGGCTCAATTTCCTGAACTGCCCCTACTTCGGGAGGAACAACAACTACTATTGCGGGCGGTGGTTGCGGCTGTTGTTGTTGACCGCTTATCTGCTGTGTTTCCTCCTGCGTTGATTGAGTACTACTTTGAGATAGCGATAAGTTTAGCTCAGGCTCAGCATCACTGGTTTCCACCATTAGGCTGGCTACCTCTTCCACACTCATGTGCTTGGGTCTGGGTTGGTGGGTTGGGCCCACTCATGCGGAGGTGCTGCCTCCCACTTGCCCCCCGGACACCGCAGCTGCAGGCGTCATTTTTGGTTTCTTAAAAAAGGTTTTGGTCGGCACACCAGACTTCAGTGTCACTTCCTTCTTCGTTCCTTTTTCTCAATAGCAACTTTCTTGGTACTGGAGGACCTAGTACCTGGTTTCTTTGGGGCCATCTTCTTCAGATGTCAGCAGCACAAGTTGCAGAGATGTCTGGTCAGGTTACTCACACGTCACGTCGTGTACAGCAGCAGGAGGTCTATCTGGCAGCACAACGGGCGATGGTGACACACCTCCTCCTCAGTCTTTTGTGCACCGAAAAGCAAAGAAGCCAGAAGAACATCAGTCAAAAGATAATACAATAACACTAATATAATATATAACTTCTTAGTGTGTGGTGGTCACAATTATTACATTTTAGTAACTCAGTGAACAACAACAGTGTAGCCATTTATGAGACTTTGACAACAAGGCCAGGGCTTTCCTGGTGTACTGTGTACACTCAGGAAGAATAAGAATAGCAAAGAACAAAAACAAAAATGTAGTGGAGCCTGTTTGGCCTAAATTTGTGCATCACGTGGGATGGATGCAGCATCAGGGAGCTGCAGCTGGCAATGGGGATGGATTTGGAAGCAGTAAGACAAGAGGAACAATGGAAAGACACGCAGGCCTATGTGGCAAAAACAGCACACTACTAACTACCACCACAAAATGGCCCCCAGCCACATGGTCACTCACACGCACAAGGCACGGCAAACAATGAACTCAAGCAGGCCTATATGGCCAGACAAAGGATGCCTGATAAACAACACAGCTTTAATGCAAAAACGAAAATCCACATGGCTAAAAACAGGTTGGAAACTTACACAACAACCACAACAACAACACATACACATGCAAAAAAGGCATTTATTTAACACACTCAAAAAGTGAAATATACCCCAGAAAAAAAACAACACATTTTGCAATTCAATCCAATGCCATCCATGCCTCAATGAAATTCAACAGACACCACAGAAACAGTTGTTTCATGCACCCATGAGTACCTCTGGGCCTACTGGCTGAAAAGGCCTAACACACACCCAAAAAGTAAACCCCCCCCAAAAACCACATTTTACAATTCAATCCAATGCCATCCATGCCCTAAATGGTGTTTAAATTCAACAGACAACACAAAAACAGTTGTTTCATGCACCCATGATGATTGATGAGTACCTCTGGGCCTACTGGCAGACTAGGCCACAAGCTTGGAGGCCTATGGCAAAAGCACAGTGGCTGGTGGCACAAAATGGCCGTCACCACATGGCCAGGCCACCCACAACAACAAGAAAAGGAAGACAAGACAGACAATGCAGGCCTATGGCAAAAGCACAATGCCTGGCATCACAAAATGGCCACCACCCACATGGTCAGGCCACCCACAATAACAAGAAAGTGAAGACAAAGGACAGGACCAGGAAGCTGGAGACTCTGCCTGGGGAACTTCTTTCCTCTTTAAAAAAATTGTAAAAAAAGAAAAATGACTCCTTGCTCAAAAAACTACAGCCAAATGACAACCTGAGGAGTTTTTTTAGCAAAATTAACAAAATCATCATTTTTTAGAAGGTTTTATGCTGCTCGAGAGATATTCTTCGCCAGAGTTTCAAATTCTACGTGTTCGGCATCACGATCTTTACAAAAAGTCGTTATTGCGTCTGCGAACACGCATATTGAGCACGCGAAGAAGACAAAAAGTGTAAGTATGCATTGTCACACAGTGCGGAGTTGCAAAACTGCACGAGCTGAACGCCTAGGGTTACCTACTGGCTGAAAAGGCCTATTTATTTAACACACACCAAAAAAAAAGAAATTCCACCCCAAAAACCACATTTTGCAATTCAATCCAATGCCATCCATGCCATAAATGATATCAAAATTCAACAAACAACACAGAAACAGTTTTTATGCACCCATGATGACTACCTCTGGGCCTACTGGCGACTAGGCCACAAGCTTGGAACTCAAGCCTATGGCAAAAGCAAGCACACTGCCTAACTCCACAAAATAGCCACCACCCACATGGACAGGTCACTCACAATAACAAGAAAGTGAAGACAGCCAATGAATGCAGGCCTATGGCAAAAGCAGTGCACACAGCCTGGATGGCTCAACAAAATGGCCGCTAGCCAGCAGCCACCCTCAACAAAAAGAAATGGAAGAAAGACAATGCAAGTCTATGGCAAAAGCACACTGCCTTACTCCACAAAATGGCCGCCACCCACATGGCCAGGCCACCCACAATAACAAGAAAGTGAAGACAGACAATGAATGCAGGCCTATGGCAAAAGCAGTGCACACAGCCTGGATGGCTCCACAAAATGGCCGCTAGCCACCCACAACAAAAAGAAATGGAAGACAGACAATGCAAGCCTATGGAAAAAGCACACTGCCTGCCTTCACAAAATGGTCGCCCCCCATATGGCCAGGCCACAACAACAACAAGCATGAGCCAAGGGGAACAAAGAAAAGACATGCAGGCCTATATGGAAAAAGCAGCACACTACTAAACTACCACCACGAAATGGTCCCAAGCCACATGGTCACTCACAGTCACAACAGGCCATGGAAAACAATAAACTCAAGCAGGCCTATATGACCAGATAAAGGAGGCCTGCTAAACAACACAGCTTTAATACAAAAGTGCAAAAACGAAAATCAACAGGGCTACGAAAGGTTGGTAAGTTACACAGCAAGCACGCACACACATCCAACAAAGGTATTTATTTATTAACACACACACCCAATAAGTGAAATACCCCCAACCACATTTAGCAATTCAATCCAATGCCATCCATGCCCTACATGATGTTTAAAATAAAATTCAACAGACACCACAGAAACATGCACCCATGGGTACCTCTGGGCCTACTGGCTGAAATTTCAAAGAAAAACAACTAGGCCCCTACTGAAACTACAGGTCACCCACAACAATACATTTTAAAAACGATGAAAATCCCGAAAAAATGTAGGTACAGCCCCAATCAAACAAACAAGTGAACCAATTCTCCAACTTACTTGTAAAATCTCAAATCCCAAAGTCCTCAAATCCAATCCAATGATATGATGCAGCAGACAGACACAAAAAGTGATCCTTCCAGCTCCAAATCCAAGTGAAAGTGAATAGCACATGGACAAAGCACTGGGAGGAGCCTGCTGGACAGGAACAGGAAGTTGGAGACTCAGGGGCACTTCCTTCCTCTTGAGAAAAAAAAGTAAAAAAAGAAAAAGACTCCTTGCACAAAAAACTACAGCCAAATTCCAATCTGAGGAGTTTTTTTGAGCAAAATAATCATTTTCGAGAAGGTTTTATGATGCTCGAGAGATATTCTTTGCCAGATTGTAGTTTCTGCGTGTTCGGGATCGCGAACTTACTAACACTGCCGCCGGAAGTCAGATCGCGCGTCCGAATGATGTGTTCGCGTTCGCACACTCTTGCGGGATTGTGCGGCCGGATTCCAAATCTCGTGGCGCACGCGAACGGATAGAAAATTGAGTCGGCGAACGCAGAATCACGGTAAGTCGTTACCACGCATGCAAGAACACATATTGAGCGCGCGAAGAAGGAAAACAGCTACGCTACGTTGCAGATTGCGTAGTATTCGGTAACTACGCATTCTACGTGAACCGCGAAGTTACTGAAACTACGCAAACTCCGCGAGCGGACCGTAGTTCACCGCCCAGGGTTACCTATAACCTGATAGTGCGTACTACAAACAATAAATGCTGAAGGTTGCCCTTCCACATTAGGAATTAGTGAAAATAAAAAAATGGGATATTGCAAAATCACTCTTTCATAAAGGCTGTAACCTTTAAGTGGACAACTTTCTATACAGGAGTACATCTGTTGAATGACCTCTACAATGGTGGCACTTTAGCTTGTGTTACAATTCAAAACAACACAAAGAATTCCCTGAGGAGTTTTCTTGTAAAAAAGATAAACCAAAATCAGTGCAATACATTGCTGTGCAACAAATTGCTAGTTTGAACATTTTCGGACAGAAATTGCATATGCTCACTACAATTCATACTCAGTCTACTTCCTTGGTTACAGTTTAGGGCCAGTTGGCAGGAATGCACAAGGCAATTGTATACCTGAATATGTGTGCATGAGAGGACTTGATAAAACTGACCAGCTACTTCAACTATATGATGCCTCATAAAACTCACACAAGCAACAAGAAGCTAACTACCCACCTGGTACATTTAGCAATGTACAATGCATGTGAAATGTTTTATCACTGGAAGACTGATGTCCTTCCTTGCCTTTGAGTTTGCTGTTATCATTAGACTCACTGCTGTGGAAGCAGCAGCGTCTACTTCATCTGTTGTGGAGAATGTTGCAAAGCTGCAGGATCAACAGTTGCAGTCCTTATATCTCTAACAGAGAAGAAGAAGAAACCAGATCAGAGCCCCAGAGTTTACACTTTTTAAAGAAAGAGGCAGGAGAGCAGTTATTACTATCCCCTGTGCCCATCTAAGCCAGGCCTGTGCATTCCAACTTGCTTCACTTTATATCACACAAGTGTGAATTTCTGGAAAACTGACTAAAGTAAAGCAGTCAGTTTAAGAGTTAATATACAACTTTAAATGGATGCACATTCATACATACCTTCTATGGCCCATTACTTGACTCGACTATGCAGCTATACAGGGGGTATGAGAGGCAACATGTATAGACAGTAAGTTACACGGTCGCTGTTTTGAAAGAATGAGTCCACGTTGCTATTTGTAGCCTTGGTGTGTCTTTATTGCAGAAATGCTGGGTTTTCATAAATGCACAGCCAACGCGTTTTGCCCAAACATGGGCTTCTTCAGGGCGATATAGGGGTATTGTACTCTCGCCAAAGTAAAATCAAGAGATCCGCAAATCATCTGCTCCGTGTCAGGACGTGGTATAAAGGGAGGTACCCTTAGGGTAAAGGTTGATATTGCAGTCCGCGATCAAGCACCTCAGTCTCTGCAGCGAAGGCCTGTGTCAGAGACAGGGGGTAGTTGTGTCAGTAAGTGAAGCGCGATCCGTGTTTGGATGGCGTCAGGTCCTGTTGGTGGCAAGATGACTCGACTATGCAGCCTTTAAAATTATTCGATCTAAGGGGATGATTAGGATGTTGTTCAGAAAGGCTCTGTATGGGATTCGGTATTGCAGGGTCTGATTTGGAAACCATGTTTCTGAACGAATCGTACACATTTCCCAATGACCGATTACGATGCCCAGAAACTGTTCAGGCAGTCCAAATTGGTCCCAAAAGACATGCAGACAGGCTGAGTCTTTTGGAGCCTAATCGTACAGCTCTATGGACATGGTTTTTGAACGAGCGATTACGATGATCGATTCAGACAGCCCTTCCGATTCAGTTTACCAGACACGAAGCGGCTGTCGGAATCTGTCTTTGGGAGCCCGTTGCGGTACCCTCTTCATCCAGAGGCATCCGAAAGGGGCCCATGGAGGTACCCAAGGGACCCCTCTTCCCAACAATGCACAATGTGGCTGGGAACCATGGGGTGCACACTACAGGGTGCAAGGCTTTCCCCAACCACCTCTTTTTCAAATGGGAGCCTGTGTTCTTGTTCGAAACACAGGCTCCCATTGAAGTCAATACGAGCCCGACCGTACGATGTTGGGAAGCATCGTAATTGGTCGTGCGGACTCACAGGAACCGATTCATCCGGAAATGATTCAGAGACCGATTAATTCTGAACAGTTTCCGAACAACATCGTAATCGGCCCCTGAGTTGGGAAATCATAATAGTGATTCTCACCCAAAGAATCTCCATAATCCATGACTATTTTTTCCCTAAATTAGATATAAGATACTGTGTCTTCACTAACTCCAGTAAAGAGGTATTGATGGCATGCTAACCATTTTCACCTTCTGTCAAAATGTGGGGATGTTCTGTCTGTCATATCACAATGCAGTATAGTCAATAACACTGTACATAATGCGGAACCTTAAAGTACTTAGCCTTTCTGGAAATGATTTCTAATTTGGAGAGTCACCTTAGGATTTGTACTGCAGTTTTCAAATGTAGATATGCTCACACTGTTCATGGAAATAAACACAGGTCATCCTTGGACATTCCTGAATTTTACTATAATATAGTAGAACGAGCTTGATGTGAAAACAGTCACATTGCTGGTCAGGAAGCAAATCCCATCTCAAGAAGTGCTTCTTCTAAGCAAAGTGGAGGTGCTAAAGTAGCAGAAAAGACAAGTCCTACTGAGCTTAAGCAGGCTGCCATGGATAGATGCTATTAAAGTTTGATCTGGCCATCCATACAATATTAGGACTCAGAGTGAGATACAGACATGAAGAGATAGTCAAACTGTTGACTAGGCTTGTTTTTATGGGGATCTTGTGTAAATAGAAGACAGATAGACAAGATGGGTGTGATACACTAGTCAGCACGACTTACATAGGTCATGATACAGACATGCATCTCTCCAACCATACAAACAAGTCTGCTTTTAAACTCTCCATGCTGATGGCCCTTGTGTTCAGGAACATGAAAGAAAGTTCCCCATGTATATTTGGGAGGATCCGATGATGAAGCATGCAATAATATATGGTGTAGGATCTATCTTCCTACACAAATTCTCTCTAAGTCAAGAGAATAAACAACACACAACAGTGAAGTGGAAAATATAATGAGTACACCAATAGTGGATACTTTGATATCTGTGATGTTTATTGTTTCCACACAATGTGGAATGTTACACCATTCATCCTTCTTAGATTTGTGACTACAATTATAGTGGGAGGATGTCTGTGCTTTCTCTATGGGAGAGAAAAGGTTTGGCACTGCACCCACATGCAGTCAACCCTGAATTTATGTAAGGTGGAATGTATGACGTTACAACGAATACATTTACAATGCATGCCTTTACAATGCAGTTTTTATATCGCAACATCCTTTACAACGCACACATTGATATCGCATACCACTACAACAAATGTTTTAAAACTACATTTACAACGCATTCCATTACATTGCATTATACCTTGACAACGCATACCATTACAATGCATACCATTACACTGCATTTAAGGTAAGTGTTGGATAGTGTAGGGGTAAAAATTACTATTCTAACTCCTGGGGGTGCAACAGTAGGGTAAGTGCTGGATAGTGTAGGGGTAAAAATGACTATTCTAACTCCAGGGTTGCAACTATAGGGTAAGTGTTGGATAGTGTAGGGGTAAAAATTACTATTCTAACTCCAGGTGGTGCAACAGTAGGGTAAGTGTTGGATAGTTTAGGAGTACTATGCATAGTAATGGTATGCGTTGTAATGACATGCGATGTAATGTCTGCGTTGTAGTGACATGCGATGTAGTGTCATGCGTTGTAGTGACATGAAATGTAATGGATGTGTTGTAGTGACATGCGTTGTAAAGGATGCTGCGATGTAATGACTGCGTTGTAAATGTAGGGCGATGTAATGACCGCGTTGTAAAGGTTGTTTCCCGTAAGGTCCGACTAGAATATTTTGTCCGAAGCTAGCTGGCACCAAGGAAATCTACCAACCCAAGACAATTCTTAAAAGTAATTTCTCAGATGACACCGGGCAGTGTGCCTTACATAGACTCATGCACATTTTCATACCCAGATTGCACTACAAATGTGAAAGCATCGAAAACAAAATTTAAATTCCACACATTTATGTGACAGAAAATCATAGGAGCATACAGATAATAGCAAAAATCTTAAGAACCAGCATTTCTATCTCTTGATGAAAACTGTCCCACTTGTGCCGTTTTGCCTACCTGAGTACATAATGGGCCAAATAAGAGACCATAGAAGATCACATTGCTAGTACAGTGGTTTTATATGGCCCTAGTTTCCATCCATTTCTGTTGTGAACACACAGTCCAGCTACACTTGTTCGGTATAATTTGTATCTGAAGGACATTCTGGTGTGAAAACATAGAGGGATTCACACAAGTCCCAACACCCTGGACTCCACTGGGAGTCTAGTTTTCAGAAATGTCTGTGGTTGGTACCACTGAGTTGGTTTCTCTGAGTGCCATCCTAGCCTCAGCCCAAATACCGCTGGTACCAACATTGCCAGGATGGGTGAATTTAAAAGAAAAAATCCTACTGTTTCCTTGTTGTATTTTGGGCCTTTCCTGTCATAGGCAATAAGCCTAGCACCAGAAGTGGGCTACAGTTTCTATTCGGAGAATGGTGGGTGTTAGACCTGGCATTTCTGGGCGTGATTACCCCTGACTTTTTGCCTCTACCTCCTCTATTTTTGATGCTGTGATGGATTTCATTTGACTGACTTAGATGCTTTGGGCACTTTGCCACTGCTGATCAGTGTCAAAGTGCAAGTGCTCCCTGTATAGAGTGTAATGGTAATTGGTTGTCCATGATTGGTATGTTTGCCTTACTAGTAAAGTCCCTAGTAAAGTGCACTATGTGTGCCAGGGCTAGTAATGCAAATGCTACTAGTGGGCCTGCAGCACTAATTGTGCCACCCACACAAGTTTCCTTCAAGAGAGAACTCAGGCCTGCCACTGCAGTGCCTGCACACAGTTTGTTACAATGCCATGTTGTCCTGACAAGTGCACCCACTTGCCAGGCCTTACCCTTCCCTTTCTATGCACACCAGACACCCCTGGGCAGGCTGCAGGTATGTGAAAGGTAGGATATGTACTGAGGTGTGTAGCATTTCATAACAGTGAAATACTCTCCATTTCGTTTTTCACTGTTGAAAGGCCATCTTGCCCATAGGACAGGATGGGGAGACTGTGTAATATGCTTTCAGCCTATCTTCCCATAGGCTTAAGCTAGAGAGGTGAAGTTTAGTGTACCTGAACTCACAATTTCATAACACATCTTTTTGTGAAGGTGGTTTTTGCATTGTGTGTTTAGAAACCACTCTTTTAGAAGTGGCTGGGTTTTTGTGGTCTAACATTTCTGTGTGTCTCTGCCTGGTTGTGGATTGACTGTCTGGATCTGAAAGTGATAGGATCTGGGGAATGTCTTGACCCAGGGGAGGAGGTGAGACAGCAACAGGCTGACCTGCATCTGGACTGTAGGGAGGAGGAGTAGCCCCTGGATGTGAAGAGGCCTGGGTGGCTGCCATAAAACAATGGCTCCATCTCCTGCTGAGTGATTAAGGATCCAGAACCCCACTATCAAAGGAAGAAGGTGTCACTGGCAGGGAGACACCCAGAACTGGTTTGGACAGGGGCCAGTGCCCCCCTGAACACAAAGACTTCAAAGACATTTAGGGGTATAACCATGAGAGCTGAAACCCCTGGACTTTGGAATGGAACTGTTCAAGACTGTAAAGGATTGAAACTACTTTGTGGTCAAGAGGAACCTATGCCAAGGAATAAACAGCTGAAGAGACTGAAGGAAAGAACTGACCCTGGCTGTGTGTTCTGGGGCTGGCCCGCAGTTTGCTGATTTAACCAAGGAGAGGCTAAAGGGACTTTGCTGTGTGCTGTGTCCCCCTGCTTGAAAGGACTTTGCTGTGTGCTGTGTCCTGAAGTAGCTTATCCCTAAGGGCCCGAGGAGAGCTGGCTCCCTGTTGTGGAAACTCAGGAACACAAAAGTTTCCAGGTGTGTCTCAGCTACGCTGTGTGCGTGTGCTTTTTGCAGCCTGAGACCCTCGTAAGAATTGCCCTGTGATTGTGGGCACCTGGAGTCCAAGCGAGTCTCAGCGACGCTGTGTTCATGTGCTTCATGCTGCCTGAGACCTTCGTGAGGATTGTCCTGTGATCGTGTGCACCTGGAGTCCAAGTGAGTCTCAGAGACGCTGTATGCGTGTGCTTTATACAGCCTGAGACCTTTGTGAGGATTGTCCTGTGATCGTGCACACACGGAGTCCAAGTGAGTCTCAGCGACGCTGTGTGCGTGTGCTTTGTGCAGCATGAGACCTTCGTGAGGATTGCCCTATGACCGTGCACACCTGGAGTCCAAGTGAGTCTCAGCGACGCTGTGTGCTTTGTGCAGCCTGAGACCTTCGTGAGGATTGCCCTATGATCATGCACACCTGGAGTCCAAGTGAGTCTCAGCGACGCTGTGTGCTTTGAGCAGCCTGAGACCTTCGGGAGGATTTCCCTGTGATTGTGTACACCCAGAACTCAAGTGAGTCTCAGCGACGCTGGGTGCATGTGCTTCATGCAGCCTGAGATCTTTGTGAGGATTGCCCTGTGATCGTGCACACCCAAAGCTCAGGTGAGTCTCAGCAACGCTGTGTGTGTGTGCCCTGTTGCAGCCTGAGATCACGTTACCGCTATCGGCCCAGACCGGTATCCCCAGAGGAGCTGTGCCGCCGACCCGAGCCCGCCGTTGCCCGAGCGGGACTTGAACCAACCCCATCAAGGGAGGGCCTGAGTTCCACTGCCCGGAATCAACAAAGTCGCATCGGAGGCCCAAGTCCCGAGAAGGGGAGAGGAGAGCGAGGTCCCACCCCCCAGGTAACATGTGTCTCCTGGGGCAGGGTGCGGGCTCGGAGAGAGACGCTCTCGGCCTCTACCATTCTTGCAGCGCGAGCCTCTGCTCAGGGTCGTATCGCGTACTTGCCGAGGCGTGGAAGTATCGGGGCCAGAGTGTGGAGCTGCACTTTGGTTTACACCATACCCGTGTTGGGGGCATATGTTGGCGGAAGCTGACCGCAAGTCAGTACGAGTGGCATAGCGGCCGTCCAAAGCACCGTGATCGGTGCTGGAGTGCATTACGCATTGCATTCTTTTTGCATAACGTACTGCCTGATTGTTGCATTACGCATTGCATTATTTTTGCATTATGAACTGCCTGATTGTTGCGTTACGCATTGCATTATTTCTGCATTACGAACTGCCTGATTGTTGCATTAAGCATTACATTATTTTTGCATAACAAACTACCTGATTGTTGCATTACGCATTGCATTAGTTTGCATAACCTACTACCTGATTGTTGCATTATGCATTGCATTATTTTGGCATTACGAACTGCTTGATTGTTGCATAGCGAACTGCATAGCATTGCATTAGGACTGCACTGGATCATCTAGAATTGCTCATTAATACCGCCAGAACCTCCAAGGGCTGGCTGGCCTAATAACCGTCCAGGAGGAATATTACAAATCGCATATGTTGGATTTTTATCGTTTGGCTCATCGTATATCTTTTTATATAAACAGATCTTTTTTTTTAATGAAACCCGTGTGGAGTCATTTGTGGTGTCATCATTGGATTGCTGAGAGCGTGGTTGCAAATACTTTACACACTTGCCTTGAAGATAAGTCTGGCTGCTCATGCCAAGCTACTGAGGGGGTGAGCAGGGGCTATCCTTCCTTTCCCTGACTTAGAAGCAAGGGTCCTTATTTGGCCTAAGGTACCTACCTCAGCCAACTAGAGAATCCCAGTTCTAACAGTGAGAATATTGAATAGAATGTAATTTATTATCAATTGAATTTCTCTCCATTTTGCGTTTCCAAATGTAAGTCAGTGTGCAAGAGAGACCATCTTTTGCCCTCTGAATGAACTGATATTATGGGGAACCCCAAAAGTAGCTCCTCCTAAACTTATTTTATTTAGCACATTTCAGAAATGCAAAGGTTTCCTTCATACCCATTTTAATTCATAAAATGATGCCATATGAATTGATGCACGGTCAGTACAAAATTAAACAAATTATAAGCAGCAGCTTTCTTAATGGTTATATGTATCACATTTGTTAGACAATTGTAAGAAATAATTATTTAGTTGAAGTGGCTGGTGGTCCTCTTGGAGTAATAATGCCAATCTTCCTTGATAGCTTATCAATAATATAAACCTGAACCCTTGGTAGCTGTAACACAGAGCAGACAGGCTCAACTCAGGAGAAAAATGCAAAGCATATATCAGTATCAAAACAGTTAGAAAGTAAAAAATACAACACAATAAAAATGCCACTCCAATGTATTAACATATAGGTAAAACATTAATGATCATACAGACACCAAATAGACAACAATCAGATGTAGGAAAAAGGAGATAGGATTTTCAAAGGTTTAGTTGATTTTAGTGCCAAATAGCACAAAGCAACAACCGCTAGAATGGGTCAAAGTCAAAGGTTAAGGCAGACAGTGATGGAGCGCGAATCAGATACGTGGACCAGGTTGGGCCTGGTAGAAAGTTTACCTTTTGACTTAGGGCCCGATTTATATCTTTACGGTAAGCATACTCCGTCGCAATGGAGATGGAGTATACCTACCTCCAATTTAATGCCAATTTAATGCTCCAGTTAATGGTGCATCCACCTGATTTAGATGAGACTTTAGGTTTGATCATGGCAGAGACTACTTCGTCTCCACTGTCATTAAACCCCTCTGAAAGCCCTGTGGAATAAGGGCCATCAGAGGCAGATCTGTAATTCTGCTCACCTGATATAGATGGGTGGAATAAGAGGTCAGTTTTTACTGCCTGTCACCACCAGGGAGATCTTGGCGGTATGGGGTTGTGCAAACTACTAAATGCTCCCCTCGCCATGGAAGAAGACGCCCATGGCAACGGGAGTGTTATCTTTATTATTGTAAAAAAAGGAAATCCAATTTAGGGTTTTTGTTTTTGAAAATTAAAAAAGAAAACTGTTTGGTGCAGACCTCCGTCATGTTGACGGAGCCCTGTTCCAAACAGCGAAATGCATTGAAAGGAACAGTCATGACAGAGGTGCTTGGCCATGCTTAACGAATGACTGCCAGCTTGGATGTCATTTATGAATCTGGCAGGTAGTCCCTCCACCAGGGCAACCCTATAATTTAATCTGTCACCATGGTAGAACAAAAAGCTGCCTGCCAGGAAATAAATCTGACCTTTAGCCTTTTTCTTGCCAAAAGTTCTCCTCAACGGGTCATCTGGGGTTCAGGCTGCAGGTTGAATCCAAAGAACAGCCCACTGATGGTGGCCTAATGGAGTCCCAGTCCCTGGTTGGAACTTTGCATTGTTGTCGACATGAGGAGCTCCATGTGAGCAAATCCAGACTCTGTCTTCTGCCAAGGCTTGTCAAGAGTCGAATGCATTTTCTAAGTTGACCTTGGTAAAGTTACATCATGTTTGTGGAGAGACTGGAGACAGTCATTGTTGAAGCGAGTGCTTCTACAATGACTGTCTCCTATCTGAACGGGGTGCCTGGATAGGTGTACCTGACCGTGATAAAGTGGTGGTGACTGCAGCTTCCGTGGTATCTGGTGTGAGTCTCTAGTTCTTTTTTAAGTACGTTTGAAAAAGATTCTTTGTGTCCAGTTCTGCCGTTCTTGGGACAGAAGAGTGCACTCTAACATCAGCCAAGGGTCCAGGATCTTGTGGGCATCATTGGAGGTTAGGACTCAATCTCCCAGAAGCAACAATCAGGGTCTAGGCCTAAGCCACTTGGACTTTTTGGGCTTCGTGGAGCTTCACAGAATGCTAGCCAACAAACCTGAGGAGACAACTCTTCAGTTCTGATTACATGTGGGAGCAGATCCAACCCTTGGAGTCTTTCTCCACAGGGTTGGTGCAGTCCTCTTCCTGAAGTTAGGGATCAGCAGGTGCAGTCCTTTTTTCTGTCTTACGCAAGTCAAGAGGTATTCTGTGTAAGGAAGGCAGGGGTACCACGTTTGTGTCTGGCACTAGCTTGTGGGTGGGGGTGACTTCCTAACCAGTAAGGCAATAGTTCTGAGGGGATTGGCCCTATGCAATCCCACAGTGCCACTGGTCTGCGAAATCCAACATGGCAGAATCTTTCTTCCCGTGATCTGAGCTCTGGGCACACCTCAAGGTGTAACTCTGGAAATGAGGAATCCTCCCTGCAAAACTAAGTTCTGGGGCAGGTGTTACACGATTGGGATTGGTGCCACTCTGGCTACTTGGCCAATAGAAGTGCCAGGCCAAGGTGTGGGTTACATCTACCTGTGACTGAGGCTGTCACTTTGAAGTTTCTCTGGTTGGCTGCCACATCTTCAAGGCCATCCCGTCAGGAGGACGTGACACCTCATCCCAGCCAGGGTTTTTGCTTCCTGTTTACAGAGTGGTGGAGAAAGGGGGGTGGCCTTCGAAGACCTCTCTGCAGTCCCACTGTTTGGGGCTTACTGGAGGTAACAGGAGGGCAACTTGGCCCCCAAGGACCCTCTGCATCCCTCAACCAGTTGTGCATCAAGAGGCGTGTTTGAGAAGTGGTGGTGAAAGGGGACGGGCCTCCGGTGACTTGCAGGTACCATTTTTTAAATTTACTTTTTATTGGTGGGGACCGAGTGGCCCCCATTTCCTGGGATGATTTTGGACCAGTGGCCCCATCCCCTGGGACCAAGTATTTTTTGAAAGTGAGGAGGGAGCCACACAGCCCCCTCTCCCCAGGGGAATTTTGGCCTCAGGGACCTCATTCCCCATGGGCCCGACTTATTTATTTAATTATTTTAAAATTGTAATCAAGGAAGTGGGGATGCAGGCCCCCTTCAGGGCCTATTTTGGCACTGAGCACCCCATCCCCAGAGCACGGATTCTAATGTGGGGGCCTTGGTCCCACACAGGGAACCCAATTTGATGTGTAGGGGACTGCGGGGGAGCCTCAATGCCCCCGCGGTCCCTACAGGCTCCCTAACATCTGTGGGAGCCATCAATGTTTTGACAGTGAGAGAGCTGCTGAACATGCAGCTCCCACTCTGTCAAAGTAATTGTGCACTTTTTCTGCTCTTGCTGGCTAGAAGTGCATCACAGTTTGCTAGGGCTTGGCGGTAGCACCCCGGGACATAGCAGGAGCCAGCCCTATGGTCCCCAGGATCATCTGTGGTTACAGGAGGGTAGCTGCGGGGCCCCCTCCCTTCTTCAATTTGTCCCTGGGGACGTGGTGGTCCCCTGGACTGCGAGAGGACCGCGCTCCATCCTCCGCATTACATTGTACAAACCCCCCGGGTAGTTGGCGGTACCCATTGCTTCGTGGCGGTCCATGTGCCCCCATCAATTAAAATTAAATCCACGGTGAGGTAACAGGCCTCGAGTCTTAGGTGTTCAAAAGCCACCCCTCAATTTATAATTAAAAAAGCCCTGGGTAGGTGGTGGTCCCTGGGCAGAGGGAGAGGCCGTACTGACCTCTTCCGCATTTTTTTAAAGACAAGCCCCAGGGAGGTGGTGGTCCCCGAGGCATCAATAGCCCCAGGAACGGGTGGATCAGGGGTGGTACACGGGCCCCCACAGCCCCGTGGTGTGGGGGGCCCCCAATCTCCAGGGGTTCCCCTCAGCACAGCATTCAGGCTGCAGAGCTCCTGATTGAGCCCGGAGGGGGCCCCTCCACGTGCTTTGCAAGGAGGCCCCCTCGAGTTTTGTTACGCAAGTGGGGGTGGGGGTGACGTGCTCCTCTCCTTTATTAAAAATGCCCCGGGACCTGCCAACCCTATGGCCCATTAGTAACAAAACGCAAGAGCCCGCGCTTCATTTAAAAAACAAAAAACAATTTAGATGGATTTACAAATCATCACGACTTCCAGTGAAGTTTTTTAAAATCAGTTCAAACTGAGTCACAAGATGGCTGCCAACACCAAAGTGTTGGCAGCCAATCAGATCTCAGTACAAGATCTGAAGGGGTCACGGATCCTCTGCATCCCTATATATACAACTGGAGATTTCTTTAAATTACTCTGCAACCACTGAACGAATTTACAAAAAGGGTGCTTTCTGGACCAACAGCTACCTTTTTGTCAAATTTGGTGTAATTCCGTTCAGCAGTTTGGGCTGTAGCCATGTCTTAAGTTCCTATGGGCATTACCATGGGGTAAACGCTTTTTGGCCCCCCCCCTTTTACTTGGCCCTTGCTTGAGTGATCACTCCGAAAATTTCAAGACAGGAGCTGAAGTTAGTGGCAAACTAGTATTGAAAATTGTGCGAAGATTCGTCAAACGATACCAAAGTTACTGGCAAATGAAAAAACGCTCTTCCTATGGAAAATACATCCTAACTATAACAACCTACTGCTGACCGCCAGTAAGTGATATATATGTATGTACATTTGTTTGTGTAGTATTAGTATGCGTGCTTTTTCTGACTGGCTATTACAGATTAATCAGTGTACCTTTTTGTGGTATAGTTTGGTTCATACAGGCAGCTACACCACATTGCATGTTTTTGTGATGAGTCAAATCTGCCCTTCCAGAGGTTTCCTAGAGGAGGGAAATGTTTATCTCAAACTAGCTGGTTGGAAACTAAAACACAATCAAGTCACTTATTGGTAGTGGGCTGCCGCCCAATTGCCACGGTATGTATATTTATGCTGGAGCTCCACTCCAGCTCAAAGTAGTATACCAACATTGATACAGGCTTACACAAACCCTACTATGCTACTGCCATAATGTGAAGCACAGGACACCTCCCTTTTTCTAAAGATGTGCAACAAAAGATCTATTTTCTTCACATCATAGTCTAGAGACCTGAACCAAAAAGTAATATTTACAAGTAAAGTGCAGGTTAGCTGAATGGTAACTTTACCTGGCAGACAGACTTCCTCGTTGTACAGCTTATTATTCCTTTTATTTTGTGAAGTTTTATATAGCGGAACTAAAGCCAAAGACCTCATAGAGCTTTACATGAGCGCCAGTTACATTACAGGAGGACACATTTATTTTTGTTAGGCACAGGAGATTAAATGATTCGCCCAGAATGACAGAATGTTGAGAGTCCCTGCCGAGACTGGAATCTGGTTTCCAGATCCGAGGTTGACCGCCCTAGCCGTTAGACCACATTCTCTCCCCTGTTACCTTTGTCCATACGCAATGATCCAAAGATCCAGCACGCTTCTGGCCTGCATGTTTGCCTGAATATGAGGCCTGAAAAGGACATAAGTGGCCATTGTGTCAGTAGACTCCTACCTACCATGTCCCTGTGGATCTCATTCATAACCAAGGACGGTCTCCTCGAGAATATAAATCAATTGGCCGGGGGTCTGTATGATTCTCAGGTCTGGAGATAGCCATAATTATAAGACACAGCCCACACTAGCCCTCAATAGAGGGGTAAGTCGAACTTCCTGTTTGACTTATTCCAACCAATGAACTCTGGGCCATTTTGTTTGTATTGTGCTGATAAGCTGTTTCATTGCTTTACAGGCTAGGACCGTCTTTCTTTTGTTTCTGCATTGCACTGTTTTTGCAATGTTATTGTTTGTCTACATTGTTGTTACACTTTGTCACAGTAGGTAAGAGAAATCTTTTTCTCCTCAGTTCTATGTCAGTATTATTTGTACCCAATAAGTGAGGAACCTTCACCCAGTGAATTCTATCATCGTAAGGGTACCAACCATGGAAACTCCTTATCTTGCACACCATCTTCCGCTCAAAGGGCCCGATTCACAGAACTAACTTGACAAAATCCTAAACTTACTACCATTTTGGTATTCACAGAAGGCACTTACTCATTTTGGTATTCACAGAAGGCACTTACTCATTTCGGTATTCACAGAAGTTAGGAGTCCTAACTTTAGGACTCCTAAATGCCTTCTGTGAATACCGAAAGTCTTAAAATTAGGATTTTTCTCAGTTTAGTAGTAGTATAGTTAGGACTCCTAACTTTAGGACTCCTAAATGCCTTCTGTGAATACCTAAAGTCTTAAAATTAGGATTTTTCTCAATTTAGTAGTCCTAAATCTAAACTTAGGACTACTAAATTGAGAAAAATCCTAATTTTAAGACTTTCGGTATTCACAGAAGGCATTTAGGAGTCCTAAAGTTAGGAGTCCTAACTATACTACTACTAAACTGAGAAAAATCCTAATTTTAAGACTTTCGGTATTCACAGAAGGCATTTAGGAGTCCTAAAGTTAGGAGTCCTAAATTTAGGACTACTAAATTGAGAAAAATCCTAATTTTAAGACTTTCGGTATTCACAGAAGGCATTTAGGAGTCCTAAAGTTAGGAGTCCTAACTATACTACTACTAAACTGAGAAAAATCCTAATTTTAAGACTTTCGGTATTCACAGAAGGCATTTAGGAGTCCTAAAGTTAGGACTCCTAACTTCTGTGAATACCGAAATGAGTAAGTGCCTTCTGTGAATACCAAAATGAGTAAGTGCCTTCTGTGAATACCAAAATGGTAGTAAGTTTAGGATTTTGTCTTAAGTTAGTTCTGTGAATCGGGCCCTATGATTAGTCACCTCTTCTCTCCCAAACTGACAAAGATTATAAATTCATCACTAAAACAAGACATTATCCCAGACTTCCTAAAGATTGGGCAAGTGGCTCCCACCCTGAAAAAAAGTAGAAGCAGGCCGTAGAACCCTGAGCAACGTTCACCCGGTGTCGAATATTCCCTTTCTGGACAAATTGTTGCAAAAATGTGTCTACAACCAATTGAGTAAGTCCATTGATCAATTCAATGTACTCAACAAGATTCAATCAGGATTTAGAACAGGGCACAGCACAGACTTGGCCATGGTTCACATAATGGATGACACCATTAAGATGCTAGGGAACAACGGGGCTGATTCAAAGAACTAATCTGAGACAATATCGGGCACTTAAGATTTTTAGTATTCACAGAGATCACTTACGACTCCTAACTTTGCGTCTGCAGTCGGGCCGGTATCTCCGCACCCGGACCGTACTCTCCGCACCCAGACAGTACTCTCCGGCATGAACCGTAATCTCCGTCTCGAGCCGTAATCTCCGCCTCTGGCCCGATAAAGTGTAATCAATGGGCTGGAATGTAATTTTTACAAAAAGTAACATGAGGAATGTGTGTTAAATGGTAGAGGAGGTGATGAAAAATAGTCTGGGCAGGGAAAAAGGTATGGCCAGACACTACATCATAACCCAGAAAAGTTTGCACTTTGTATCATAGTACGATTTGCTCTCCCCTCAGTGTTGACTGTAGCATCAACACCACAGTCAACACTAAGGGATGCTTCCCTGACAGAAATACAAAATTAGTCTGAACGGGACTCAAAGATTGTTTAATAAACGGAAACGGATGATATATGGAATGACCAAATGTAAATATATTTTTAGAGTACTGCTAGTAATAAGAGACATTGAAATAGTCTGGATCACGTGTTTGGGACAACCTATTTTAAGATGGCCGACACGTTAAATTCCTGGTTTAGTCTGTTTTCAAATGAACTTTAGAGTAATGTTAGTAATAAGAGGGATTGAATTAGTTTGGATCACCTGGTTCGAAAAACCCAGTCAAAGATGGCCGACATATTAAAATCTTTGTTTAGTCCTTTCTCAAATGAACTTAAAGATGTTGCACCAATCACGTTTAATGGAGGTATTCTTAAAGAGCAGAGAGATACAAGCTCCATTTGAATCGTGACACTGCTGACGGCGGACTCTTACGAGAACCAGGTAAGAGAGCTTTGAGTTTTGCCTTGAATGTACAAGCTTTGTGGTTTATGATTGACACCTGATGATGGAGGTGGGATGGGGATATGGTAGTGTGACTTTTCAAGTTGGGAAGGGAGTTGGAGTCGAGCGTTGGTTGGTATGGGGAACCCTAGCGTGGTCCAGCACTTTAGTCGTTTATGTCTTTTCGACAGGGCTGTGTTGAGTAAATTGGGCATTTGTCATGTGTTTTCCATATAAAAATTGCATAGCTAAATGGGTGGGGTCTTCCGTGAACGACAAAATATTTCTGCGGGAAAAGTGATGTAACAGCTGGGATTGTTTTACAGTGGTGTTAGGTGGGTTCGAAGCATGCACGCACCCGTGTGTAAAACGCGAAGCGCGGACCAGTTTTATTTTCTTGTAACGTCGTCTGGACATCCGCCACATAAAGTGGCAAATGAGGGTTGTAGTGATAGATTTAGTGATATTTTGTCATGAACTTGTTTCTGGGAACAGAATCGAAAACACACCTAAATGAGTATATGCATTTCGATGATGCTGAAATATTGTAGAAATCCTGTATATAATGAGATACAGTGAACTACTTTGTGGACATTTAAGACCTTGGAAATATTTTCTTTGGTCGAAGAAATGCACTGAAGGCTAATAGAATTGATACCTGATGAGAAGAGGACTTCTATGTTAATACCTAATTGTCGAAATAGGGCATTATAAAGAGAGATGAGCAAATGGTTGATGTCTGGCAGTGTTTGTAATGGGCTTACATCATAATACTCATGAGTGACACAAGGTTAAGTGGTTGTTTTTTAATTGACAGCGTGAAAAGGAACAGGATACCACGCTTGGAATTGAGTGAGCTGTTGGTATGCCTAACAGGCATTAAATTTACAGAAGAGATTTAGGAATTAAGAGCTCTTGGGGTGTAGATATATCTGCGTGCACGACTGAAGTCATGATACATTGATTTTTATTAAATGTAAATGAGAATACTCCCTTTTGGTTTTATATTCAAGTTATAATGGCTGATTGTAAGCACACAACTGGCAGTTGAACATTTGACTTCCCGCAATATCAAATGCTGGAGAGTTGCTATCTGTTTTATTCTTGAGGAAGGCGTTATTAGAAAAACATCAGCCAGTTATTTGACACTATTAAAACTAGACATATAGAACAATGGTGAATTTATGGCACTACTAGGGACCGGATATGATATAATATCACGGTATCACTACTTGTTGTGATATGATATAATGTCACAGTATCACTACTCGTTGTGAATGTGATTAGCGAAATAAATGACAGTAACATAATGATGAGGTCAAATTGGAAAGAGTCTGGTAACTATAAAATCAAATGACATCAAAACAATGATGAGGTCAAATTAGAATGAGTTTTGAGCTGAGTGGGATTCCGAAGGTAAGAATAGAGCTGAAAGGAGGCTTATGCCTACTAGTAACATTGGGATTAGAGGATCACTCCGTCTGCACTTGTGCAGATGTGCAAGTGTGATAAGGGTGTAAGAATTGATATGCAGGTATAATGTGCATTTTTAAAGTCAATGGTGCAATATAGAGTCATTGTGTATTTATTAGAATTCATTTTGTTTGGTGTATATAAGTGTGATCATGTTATAATTCTTTTTTATGTAATATTTGGATAAATTACTGCTTCTTAACTGATGGTATATGAATAATGGATTTGAATTAAAACTCCTTTTGGCTAAATCGCTGTTTGTGTTGATAGATTTGTATCTGTTTTTCTAATGCATTGTCTGTTTGTATGTTTTTATGTCTAACAGCCCTGAAGAAGTCCCTTGTGAATAGGGACAAAACGCGTAGGATGTTTTCACCTTGGATATGTCATCCTGTTTTATCACAGTATTTCAGTAACTTATGAATAAAGATGATGAAAAACAATCCGGATGTGAAAGCAATCTGTATATTATATGAATAATAGAAGCCTTTTTGCTGTCATATTTTCCTGTACAAACGGTGTATAAGCTTTGTGATTTATAAAAGATCTCTTTAGACTCTCTCACAAAAAAGTTCTGTTGTTCTCCTCAAAATTGTGGAGTTTGGTGCTCCCCTTAGTGTTGACTGTAGGTTTGACTCCGCAGTCAAGACTGAGAGGAAGGCAAATAGTGCACTGCATGTACCATGATGCAAAGGAGAAAACTTTTCTGGTTCATGATGTAGTGTCTGACTATATCCTTTTCCCTGCCCAAACTATTTTTCATGACCTCCTCTACCATTTATCACACATTCCTAATGTTCCTTTTTGTAAAAATTGAATTCCAGCCCATTGATTACACTTTATCTGGCCCAATTCATAGATTACGGCTCGAGACGGAGAATACGGCCGTAGCTGGAGAGTACGGTCTGGGTGCGGAGAGTACAGTCCAGGTGCAGAGAGTGCAGTCTGGGTGCGGAGATTCCGGCCCGACTGCTGACGCAAAGGTAGGAGTCATAAGTGATTTCTGTGAATACCAAAAATCGTAAGTGCATTCTGTGAATACCAGAAGTAGTAAGTTTAAGATTTTGTCTCAGATTAGTTCTATGAATCGGCCCCAACGACTTATAACTACTCATCCTATTACACCTCTCATCAGTGTTTGATATGGTCGAACACCCTACTAAAACTGCTAGAAAACAGAATAGGGCTGTCCAGGAAAGTGCTATCCTGGTTCGCAGCCTAACTGTCGAACTGCTCACAACTAATCAAACTAGGCAACTCTTTCTCAGGTGCTGCACAAGAGAGATGCAGAGTCCCACATGGGTCGACTATTTCTCCAACACTCTTTAACCTATATATGGAACCACTAATGAAAATCATCAAACCATTGGATGTTGTATGCCATATGTACCCAGATGACACACAATCATACTCAAAGATATCCTCTCCAGATGATTTTATCCAACCAAATAAAACTCTATTCAAAACTCAGTCCTGGCTAGTGCAGAACAATCTCAACCTGAACTCTCAGAAAACAGAATTCATACTTTTCTCCCTGATAACAGCTCCAAGTGAATCCAAGGTTGGCTAAATCACCCCAAAAAAACGTTTGCAAATCTACCACTATTGATTCCACTAAATCCCTCGGAATAACACTGGACAAGACACTGAGAGAGGAGGTGGCTCAACGGCTGAAGCAGTCAACCTCGAAGCTGGGGATCCAGGTTTGAGTCTCAGCAGGGATGCTCCACATCCTTTGATTCTGGGAAAATCAAGTAATCCACCTGTGCCTAAAAATGAATGTGTCCTTCTGTAATGCAACTGTTGCTCATGTAAAGTGCTCTGATACCTTCTGGTTGAGTTTGCGCTATATAAAAAAAACTCCCAGACAAACATGCTAGCACATATCAGTGCAATCATGCACAGTGCTTAGTTCCATCTCAATCTACTGACGAAAGTAACACCATTCCTGCCACCTCCAGACATCAAACAAGCAGTGCAATCATTAGTGATCTCTAGACTAGAATATGGATTCTGCGACCCTTTCAGGTCTTCCAAAATCATTAACTGCCCCACTCAGAGTGACCTTCCATGCAGCAGCTAGAGTGGTAACAGACACTAGACGCTTTGACCATGTTACCCTATCACTTAGATCTCTCAACTTACTCCCTCTCGAGACCAGAACTCAACTGAAATTGCCTGCCTCATGCATAAAGCCTTACATTGTAATGAACTAAGGTATCTATCAGAAAATAAACTCTCCCAAACAAAAGCACTTCCAGATTCAGAGAACAAAAAACCTACACGCTCCTTTTGAGGATCGGCTTGAAGGATTTTGAACTCCCCACCACCCAAGGTTTGGTCTAACCTATCAACCCACGTCTTTTAGAAGGAGGTGAAAAAGATCCTTATGGACAGATTTCTCTCATAAAGACACAATGAGCCTGTCCCATGGACACAGTGGCCGGTACAATGTCCGTAATATTAATACTGGGCAGAAAAACATCCATTCCAGTAGAACCCACTCAAACATTGTCCCCCTGGTACCGGGAACAGAACCGACGCAAAGCAGATTCTTGGAGAAAACATTCCGGAGTATCTATCCCAGTCACTCATAAATAAATCGCATTTGTTGTATAATGACTCTGTTATAACATAACATACCATATCTTACTGAAGATTTTTAAATGTTGGTCAATGTTTTGTTATGTGATCTTTTAAATGTTTTCTGCTCTTTGTTTATGTTTATCAATCATATGTACAGCGCTGTGATACCCTTGGGTCATGTTTGAGCTTTGTAAAATACCAAAAATTAAATAAAGCGAAACTGAGGTGGAATGGTGTGCGAAATAGCAATGGATAAAAATGTGCCCAAGAGTAATTACCAGTAGCTGAGATGAACTCAAGCATTCCATCCATCACTTTTTGTCCATTTCAGTGCATGACACCAGGCAGATAAATTATCCTGGGGCCGCCTCTTCTCTCAGGAAGTCTTTTTGAAATTCAATCAGTGAGGACCTGTAAATTAAGCAAGAATAAAAGGAATACATGGATAGACTGCCTCTTTTGACTTCCATGGGCAGCAAGCATCATTGCATTTACCATTATAAAAATAAAAAGATGTTTATGAACATCTAATGGAAACATAATCATAGGTGCACTGAGGGTGATGAAGGTCAATCGTTACTCCAGATTTATACTGATGTACACAATCTTTATTGCAACAAAACACATGTTTGCAAACATCTAATTTTATTTAAAAAGACATGCAGGATTTAATTTGCTGCTGGTCCCTGGGCATATTTTACTGGTGGAGGGCGATGGACATCACTTCTGAGCACGAGTACTGCATGCCAAAAGAATGTAATGGGATCCAGACATGAACAAAGGGAGCAACACTTTAAGACTATGGTTTTTGACAAGAAAATAGAGGTCTACTCCTTATAACTCACACCACATATGCATGAGAAGCAACATGTTATTGAAAGTGCCTTGAAAATATGGGTCCTACAAATTGTGTTGAAAAGGACACAATTACAGGAAAATGTATGCCATTCTCATGGGAAGGGAAATGAAATGTTGAGGATATACCACTGGACTTTCATCCTCAATGTGAGATAAATACATCAAGGATAAAACATGAACTTGCTGAGTATGTCAAGAAAGCTCCACAAAATCAGAAGTAGTAAAATGTTTCATGTCCCACCAATAGAATTCACTCCTACAGTTGGGATTTGAGATGGCATCACGTGTGCATCATCTGATGTAAGTGGAACTATATGCTGCACATCAAGGCTTTCAGAAGTATCTAAAATGTTGTAACTCACAGCTGTGTATAATAAGAGTGAAGACTGTAGGTGAACAGGATAGCTGTACATGTTCAGAAACACCAGAATGGCTACAAAGCTGAGAGGAAACCACACCGATAAAAGAAGCCAAAGCAGTAGCATCTTTTCCTCTCATGGTCCACTCAGATTGATCCTTCAGCCCTTGGAATAGGACATTTTAGCCCCACTCCTAGTTAAGATCACTGAGGAGAGGGAGAGGCATCCATCGATTGGTGCTACGCTCCCAATATTAAGGGGCAATTACGAGTCTGGCGGTCTATGACCCCCAGACTTGTAGTGGCTAGGCGGTGGTGGTCCTGTGGCCACCGTATTCCACGGCAGCCCTTTCGACCTCCATCACTGTGAGAGCTGAGCCAGGGGTCTTCTGTTCGCTGGCAATCGCGAAGTGGACAGCGATAGACGATATGAAGGGCAGGACCACCGCGGTCCGCTGATCATATTATGAGTTTCTCTACCACCAGCCTTTTCATGGCAGTGAGCCTGACATGAAAAGGCTGGTGGTGTGGAGACAAAGGGGGCCCTGCAGGGTCCCCATGCCCCTGCCACCATAGGGATCAATTCTACCTTTGTTTGTATGCACCCCAAGTTCCAGTATGGCATGGACATCGCAGTCCATGCCATTTTGGAACTTCTTTCGCGTTCCCATTGCGGTGCCATTTTCAGGGCACCACCGTGGAAATGACAAAAGAGAAGCCTGCCAGATGCAAGTTGTACTCTTAATCTGATGGGCGGGCCATGCACGACTTTGGCAGTGCTGTGCCAGTGCAAAGGCGGTGCAGCACCACCAAAGTATTAATCATGCACTATGTACCTGTCTCTTTCTTGATGCCTGACAAGAAAATCAAATAAAGACATAGCACCCAGATCCTTTTTTAGTTCTATGTTGCATTTCTAGATCTATCTTGTACTTAATTTGAGGCATATTGTTACATCGATGCTGATTGCTTACCAGAGATTGCAAGCATTCAGGTGAATATGGTGCCCTTCTCATGCATACAAGCAGATGCTATTAAACGCCTCTCTCAGTGCACGCAAAAGCATTCTCGATGGTTTTTGAGCACTTACAGTCACCTGAAGAGGTGTGAGATGGATAAAATGTTGGGTGTGAATTGTGGCAGCAGGACTGCAGAGCTAAATCAATTAATTTAGAATATGAAGTAGAAAACTGTGAAAATACTAACTCATTCTTACTCTCTTCCTTCAGTTCACATAAAAACGATTATTTTGAGCTCTTTCAACCCAAGTAGTCTTAGCTGCTAATTGACAAAACCATGTCACATAAGTCAGAGAAAGAGTCCACTTTACTCCTCTGCAATTCAACACTTTCCCTACTGTTGCATGCTGTAGCGAATGCCACTGCTGCCGCCTCTTCTCCTGGCGAGCACCGGTACGTGCCCCTGTCACTTCTCTCACACGTCACTTCTGTTGTAATTTGTATAATTTAGCTTTTTAACGTTTCTCCATTCTGCAGTGTGTTGCTATATTTTTGTAGTGAAATTCTTGGTGTGCCCTCTTCTGCATTTGCTTGTATTTCACTCCTGGTTCTCCCCTGGTTCGGCCCAGACTCTTGCCACCCCACCCAACTGGCTTGCGCCGGTTCTTCGTACCACTATCCTGCCGCTCCCTCCTCCCCCGGACAGCTTATTGGAGGCCACTGAGAGGCTCCATTGAGTAGTCCAAGATCCCTGGATCAAGTTCGCAATCCCCCTGATTCCCGTTAGTGAAAGGCACTGCTGCCGCCTCCTGCTCCTGATGAACAACAATTTGTGCCCCGGTCACTCCTCTTATACTTCACTTCTGTCGTAATTTGTATAATTTCGCTTTTTCACTTTTCTGCGTTTTGCAGTGTATTTCTGTGTTTTTGTAGTGTATTTCTTGATGTGCCCTCTTCTGTATTTGCTGTCATTTCACTTCTGGGTCTCTCCTGATTCTGCAAAGAATATCGCCGCCACTCCCAACCGGCATGCGCCGGTTCTTAGTGCCACTCTTTTGCCCCTCCCTCCTCCCAGGAACTACTTAATGGAGGCCGCGACAGGGGGTGCGGCATCCGCCCGCCAAAGGCACATCAAAGGCAAGCCTGTCTGCACCCGTATGCACCTGGAACACGCCCAGCGCCAGGACCCCTGGTCCCACAGCCCACCAAACCTACACCACCAATGAACTCTGGAACCTCGCACTCAAAACACAAGAGAACAACTACTGTATTGCCTCTCCCTGCTACAAACAAGAACCCTGCACCAGCCACCACTGCCACTTCTCAAGCAACGTCCAAACCAACGCAACCTCAAATCAGACTCCAACAACCCTTCAAAGACCACAGCTCCACTGCGATCTACTAAACATCAAGTCCCTAGGCAAGCACGCCATGGAGGTCTAGGACACCGTAACCACACTCGCTCCCGACGTGATGTTCATCACAGAAAATTGGCTCACTCCCTCATTTACACCCAACATCACCACCGATATGTACCTTGGATACAAGATGATCCATTGCGACTGCCCCAACATACCCAGCGGAGGCATGGCCATCATCCATTAAGACTCCATTGACTGCACAACCTTGGACAACGACACCACACTAATCATGGAACAGCTGAACTTCTAGGTCAAACCCAATGCCAAAACCACCATTAGAGGAACCCTCGCCTATAGACTACAGGCCCCGGAGCTAGCTTCTGCAACGCCATCCCGCACTTCATCACTCTCCTTGGGTTAGAATCCAACCACTACATACTGTTGGGAGACATCAACTTCCATATTGAAGACCAGGTTGACTCCAACACCACCACGCTTCTTGAAAACATGATTATCATTGTCCTCGCTCAACTGGGCACCGTTCTCAGGCATAGGGCAGGACACACCATGGACTCTATTTCCTCAACCAATGTCTGCGCCAAGTTTTCCCACACCACTGAGCTATCCTGGACAGACCACAACAGCGTTCACTTCACCATCTACGGCTCTCTGGAAGCCCCCGAAAGACACCCCTCCCTCCAGCGTCGCAAATGAGGCAGGGCCATCAAACCCCTCTGTACCACAGCCCTAAATGAAACCAGGCCTCCCACCATGGACTCTCTCAAACTCAAAATCTGAAATTTCTCTAACTGTATCACCTCAACCGCAGACACCATCGCCTTTCTGAAGAACAATCCCAGGGGAAGAACCACCAAGCACGCCAATTGGTTAACCCCCAAACTTCTGACCCTCAAACACCACTGCAAGAAGCTGAAAAGACTCTGCATTACAACAAGACCCCCACTAACCGCTACTCCTTCAGGCCACCATTAACAGCTACTATCGATGGCTCAAGTGATCCAAGAAAGCATCCCTTACCTCCCTCCTTGAGGTGAGCACCAACCACATGCTCTTCAACACTGTCTGAGAATGTGCTTGTCCCTTTGCCACTGAGAACACTGTTTGCCCTTCCCAAGCCCTCTGCAACACATTGGCAGACTTATTTCACTGCAAGATCACCAACATCTACAGCAACTTCGATCCTCAACCTAGCAACCTCACCCACCCCTGCACCCCTAGCGATGCAACCCTTTACGAATTGAAGCAACTCTCACTGGAAGACCGCATGTCTATCATGAACTCCATCAACTCCAGTTCCACCTCGATTCCCTACCCTCATACCATTTTCAACCTAGGAAGTGAAGCCATTGGAGTGCATCTCGCAGGACTCCTCATCACCTTCATTACTACTTTCACCGTGCCCGATGCATGGGAGCACACTGAGGTCAAATCCCTTCTGAAGAAACCCACAGCCAACCCCAACGAACTCAAAAATTACGACCCATCTTGCTCCTCCCCTTCCCCACCAAAGTGTTGGAGAAGGCCATTGTTACAAATCAAAGAATGCTATGTAGTCCAGAGATGTGGTTCAAGATCTCAGCTTTATTCTTTGGTTAAGATCCATATTAAGTTCATGCTAGGCCTTGATCTTTGTCCAGCGATGCCCTGCTCAGCCCATCTAACCAACTGATCTTTGCTTCCACTCAAACACACTCAACATTCCGATGACATCACACAGACTGAGCAGCAAGGCAAGGACAGCAACAGAGAGGATGCATCATTTACTTCCTAGATTATAACACATCCCCCCCTCATCAAATTTGTGAAAATAGAAACATGCAAGAACACTGTACTTTCATGCAATTCGTGAAGACAGGAAAATGCAAGAACAATGTACTTTCATGCAATTTGTGAAAATAGGAACATGCAAGAACAATGTACTTTCTTGCAAAAAGACTAAATAAATAGATTGTGCGATAATAGAAAGACACACAAACCCAAAAACCAATGAGCTTCAAGTATAACACGAAGCTTCAGAATATAACCCTGGGAGGGGTAATCTTGCAACCCCTGACAGGAAAATCAAGATGATAAAAAGATATTAAGTTTCCACACGTGCGCATCCGTGACGCACAGACCGAACACTTAACACAAGGTAACCCATTCAAGGGTACCACCAGACATATAAGTCTGAGAAGCCTCCAAATAAGGATCTTCTTTCGTGCGCACCCATAACGCACAGACCGACCCTCATACAAGGTAACCACCAACTCATGGGTAAAACCAGACAGGTAAGTCTAAGAAGCCTCAAAACAAAGAGCCTTCTTGCGTGCGCACCCATAACGCACAGACCAACACCTCACACGAGGTAACCACCACTCAATGGTAAACCAGACAAGTAAGTCTGAGAAGCCTCAAAATAAAGAGCCTTCTAACGTGCGTACTCGTAACACACAGACCAACACCTCACACGAGGTAACCACTAACTCAATGGTAACACCAGACAGGTAAGTCTGAGAAGCCTCAAATTAAAGAGCCTTCTAACGTGCGTACACTTGACACACAGACCAACACCTCACACGAGGTAACCACCGACACAATGATAACACCAGACAGGTAAGTCTGAGAAGCCTCAAATTAAAGAGCCTTCTAACGTGCGTACACTTGACACACAGACCAACACCTCACACGAGGTAACCACCAACACAATGATAACACCAGACAGGTAAGTCTGAGAAGCCTCAAATTAAAGAGCCTTCTGACGTGCGTACACTTGACACACAGGCCAACACCTCACACGAGGTAAAGTTTAATTAAGCACACACTATACTCTCTTTCTCCCTCTTATCCATACAAACACACAACACGGACAACCCTCATAACCACCAGCTCACAGGACCGGAAACACAAAACACCTCCCCTACAACACCTATTTACGCACTACAGTGCAGTTACACTTGCAGGACTTAGAAGGCAACACAAACACCCCCCTCTTCTGCATAAACCAAGGACTTAGGACACATATAATGCTTCAACTGCACACACCTAACACCATATGCAGGTGATGCCATACATAAGACGACGTTCACTTAACACTTCAATATTTCATTCAGAGAACATAATAAGATTTCATACGCATGAGAAATAATTAAGGGGAGTATAAATATGGCATTAGATATAAAGCATAACATCCGTTTGGAACCCGTGGAAAAATCGCTGCAACTCCAAACAAAAAGAAATCATCTGTGCCACTCCGCGTCTCACTCAATAACCATGGAGAAAAGAAAGAAAAAAAAACAATCGCCGCTCTTTGAAAGTAAATCTTGCATGCGACTATGCGTTACCCCCGGAAACCAGGGAAAAGTCTCCGCTCCTCCAATTTGAACCCTGAATCTAAAATGGTGGCACGTAGGTGACAGCGCGTCGGGTGGCTCCCGGCACGTTGTTGCATGCAGGCTACGAACAGTGACCCACAGCGCGTCGCAAAGGATCCATGGCAACCTCACCGCTCACTGAGAAACAGGTAATACTGCGTGCACTATTTAGGGCACGAGCGTCCATTACATCCGATGTGCTTCGAGGCATCTCATGTCAGCAAGTAGCAGAAAGCTGAGAATTCGTCATCCTCTGCATCATAAATTTGGTATCACATTAGGTAGGAGAGTCAGTTTTGAACCTCACAGCAGACTGATTTAGACAGGCAAACAGAAACTGGCACAATCACGTCGTGGGCGACCGTTGACACGGTCACTGGTGGGGCATTAGGGGTGCCAGGTTTCTCCAAATCCAGATGATTCACTTACAGAAATTGATTTCTTCACTTTTAAAAGTCCAATCAGCATGCAGGTTCTTATAACTCGTCGCCAGTGTTACAAATCAAAGAAAGCTAGGTAGTCCATAAGATGTGGTTCAAGATCTCAGCTTTATTCTTTGGTTAAGATCCATATTAAGTTCATGCTAGGCCTTGATCTTTGTCCAGCGATGCCCCACCAGGAGCAGCCTCCCTGCTGCTCAGCCCATCTCACCAACTGATCTTTGCTTCCACTCAAACACACTCAGCATTCCGATGACATCACACAGACTGAGCAGCAAGGCAAGGACAGCAACAGAGAGGATGCATCATTTACTTCCTAGATTATAACAGCCATCAATCTCCAGCTTACCTACTTCCTCAAATAGAACAACTTGCTCAATCCCTCTCAGTCAGGATTCTGACCTAATCAAAGTACTGCAATATCAGATGACTTATCGACCAAGGCGGCCCAGCCGCCCTCATTTTCCATGACCTATAGGCAGCATTTGACACAGTCGTCCACCACACCCTCATCACCAGACTCCTCCACATAGGCATCCAGGGTAAGGCTCTCAACTGGATTTAGAAACAAGTGAAGTGGTGCACTACCCCAGTAGTCTGTTTCAGTAACGATTGGTCATTTTCTTTTTATGAAAAAGGTTCTTTATTAAGTATTCCAACAGATTTGTGCATCAAGCCTCAGCCAACGCGTTTCGTTCAAGGAGATTGACCTTTGTCAGGGCGTGTATTTGGTCTGAATGGTTAGAGTAGGTTTCAAAGTAAAAGGTCTCCTCGTAGGACTCGACCGTGTTCATATGAAGGAGAGGTCACGTATGAGTTGGTGACTCCATAGACAGAATGTACCTCCTTGATAAGGGCCCATGTAATATGTCTGGAGCAGTGGAAGTCCTGTGCTCCTTCCTCGTATCGCCTTCGGATAAAGTGGAATCCCTACATCACTCTCAACTGGATTGCCTCTTTCCTCTCTGGGCAAACCCAGAGTATTCTCCTCCCACACTTCACCTCCGCACCGAAAGACATCATATGCGGCATCCCCCAGGGTTCACCCCTCAGCCCCACCCTCTTCAACACATCTATGACCCCTCTGGCCAACATCGCCCTCACACATGGACTCAAAATCATTGCCTACAACGATAATACCCTTCTCAGAAGACCCCGTCAGCGCAATACTCAGCTTCCAAAACACCTTGACCAACATCTCCACCTGGATGAAAACCAACTGCCTAAACCTCAACTCAGACAAGACAGAGTTCATCATTTTTGGAAACAAGCCCACCCCACCCACTTTCCCCGTCAGATCACGCACACAACCTCAGCATCATCCTGGACACCCAGCTCACCATGAAACAATAGATCAATGCTGTCTCCTCTGCCTACTTTCACAACCTCTGCTTGCTCCGCAAGATCTCTCTGTGGATCCCCACAATGACCAGGAAGACAGTAACCCACTATCTACTAGTGCAGAAGAGATGTTTCTCCAAGCTCCTCACTCATACTTACAAAGCCCTCCACAAAAATGGTCCCACTTACATCAGCAACAGCCTGACTTTCTACCAACTGACCAGAGAGCTTCCCTCAGTCACCCTACATTAGCCTATGTCCCACGCATCTGTCACAACTGATGCAGTGTCTTCACCTTCTCCTATCTCACTACCAAGTCTTGGAACGACCTCCCCCACCACCTGTGCACGTCACCCTCTCTGAGGGAGTTCAGGAAGCAGCTGAGGACCTGATTTTTCGACCGTAACTTTTGACTTTTACCTCTCCACAATCCAACACTTTCCCTACTGTAACGCTGACTGTAGTGCGAATAGTACATTTTACCCCTCTTGAGTCTAACACTTTTCCTAACACTGACTAGAGTAGGAATAGTACATTTTATCCCTCCGCAATCCAACACTTTCCCTACTGTTGCACTGGTTGGAGTAGAAATAACAAATGTAATGTCTCTACAATGCAATATTTTCCCTATTCTTGCACTGGCTGGAGTGGCAATAGTACATTTATCTCGCCGCAATCCAACACTTTCGCTAATGTAACGCTGACTGGAGTGGGAATAGTACATTTTACCCCTCTTGAGTCTAACACTTTTCCCAACACTCACTGGAGTGGGAATAGTACATTTTACCCCTCCGCAATCCAACAGTTTCCCTAATGTTGCACTGGTTGGAATGGGATTAGTAGATTTAACGTCTCCACAATGCAACATTTTCTCTATTCTTGCACTGGCTGGAGTGAGTATAGTAAATTTTACCCCTCCGCTATCCAACACTTTCCCTAATGATGCACTGTCTGAAGTGCAAATAATTACATTTTCCCCTCCTAACTCCAACAATTTTCCTACTTTTGCACTAACTGGAGTGGGAATAGAAAATGTTACCCCTCCGCAATTAAAAATTATTCCTACTGTTGCACTGCAGGGAGTGGGAGTAGTAAATTGTACCCCTTATGAGCCAAACATTTTTCCTACTTTTGTATAAATTACAGTGGGAATAGTATATGTATTATTTATATTATGTTATAGTTTACCGTATTCAAAATTCAATTATTATGTTTTTCTTATGTAGAAATATAACATTAATAATTGATAATATTTGTTATATTTAATAATAGTACCTATGATACATTTTTAGTAAACTTTTATCTTCTTTAATATTTTAATTGTAATTAAATTGGTATGTTTTTTGATGATATGTTATTGGGTGTGTGCATACGATATTTTGGTATGGCGATATTTCCAAAGGCGATATTTTGTCAGTAAACGCTATGCAGGGTGAAAAGCAAAATGCACCCTTAGAGAATACAAACGTTATCTTATGTCATGCATCTAATGTTTAAAACTAATATGTTACAAATTAATGGTTTCTCAAAAAAATGTAGGACTCTCGAAGAAACTAACGAGATATCAATGGATCAGATCATTATATCATGGTCTGCTTCAACCCCAAATTCTCAAAACACAAACAATTGCTATTACAAATACAAAGCAATCAGTTTTATGCATTCCGATACCTACATTATCCTAATCCAGAAGCATATATATTTTAGACAACTGTCCCGCCATTTGTGGGTGATATCGCCATGGGGTGGGATTTCACACCTCACCTCTTCTACCTTCCTCCCTGCAGCACTCACCTTGTAGTTTTGTGATGGACTCCTGCTGTTCAGAGACTGCTTCACTGAGTGACAATCCTGCCAGCTCTCTGGCATGTCCTTCAGTGTAGGCACAGATTATACGACCCCTGGGAGAATTTATAAAGACAACCACTTCAGTGTTTCAGATGACCACAATATAATTAGCAAAAACCAAAGGAAATGGCTGAAGACGTCTGAAATGCCAGAAACCGGTCCTAGGAAGCTTGTTTCCGGTCCAGGGAAGACATGGCTTGGCAGTTCGGGCTGGACTGTTCCCATGAGGCACAGGGTCAGACTGATTTGCATATGGCCATGTCTGAACTGGGGTGGCAGAGTGGGCTAAAGAACGGTGATGGATTAAACCCAGATCAGTTGACTGGGGGTGAGTGCTTGCAATGTTCAACACTCCGTCCATCATTTCCTTTGGTTTTTGCTTTGTTCGCCATAAGTTGGCAGTGTATGCTAAGACGTGAGTCCCTTGCTTACTTTGCCACTGGATTCAAGCAAGCCTGGCTGAAGACGGCTGAAATGCCAGAAACCGGTCCTAGGAAGCTTGTTTCCGGTCCAGGGAAGACATGGCTTGGCAGTTCGGGCTGGACTGTTCCCATGAGGCACAGGGTCAGACTGATTTGCATATGGCCATGCCTGAACTGGGGTGGCAGAGTGGGCTAAAGAACGGTGATGGATTAAACCCAGATCAGTTGACTGGGGGTGAGTGCTTGCAATGTTCAACACTCCGTCCATCATTTCCTTTGGTTTTCACAATATAATTAGCCCATCAATACTTGCAACAAATGTCTAGGAATGTCCTGTGTACTTTGACTTTACAATTTAAGTCAGGGCTGCACATGTGATTGCATTTGGTTCAGGTTTGCCCTGAACCAGAATACAAGCAACCAGGGAACTTTTTTGCCTTATGTAGGGCTCATCAGCCAGGTATAGCTTGGTTCAAGTGACAAGGTGTGCACGGAATCCACGTTTTGGCATACCTGTCCTGTTCAGTGCACACACTAAATTATACAAAATGTGATGAATGGAATGCTTAAATTAATCTCAACACTGGAAATTACTTGCAGCTGTATCCAAGTCCATCGATATTTTGCACACCATGCCACCTCAGTTTGGACCCAGCCATATGCTATACTCTAATAAAGAAGAATAGAGTCAACCATTAATTTGTAACATATTAGTTTTAAACATTAGATGCATGACTAAATTAAGCACTAATGTGAAGCCATAATTTGACATGTTAAACTCTGTTGGTGTTTTACAGTATCCAAAGAGTGGCTTCAGGTGAGGATTAGGGATAGGCCAGAGGGGAACAGTAACCTAAGGGCTAGAATATCTTTAGAATCACAAGGCAAGATGTTAATTCTGCACAGAAGTGCGGTTTTGAGCCAGATACCCAGCCCTCCTGAGGGCTTGGCTTTGCAGTTTTGGTTGCCTCTACACAAAAGATTGTATACACACTTCTATAAAGAGGTGTGAGGCACCATGTTTCCTGAAATAGGCATATATAAAAAGTGTTGATGAATTTGCCCCTCAGCATCAAGCAGTAATTTAGCTATTCCTGCTAGGTTCCATGAAGCAATTCTTATCGGAGCTTCCGGCATCTGTTCAGCAACCAATAGAGTAAAATTAACATTAATATTTATATAATTATTCACAGCATGGGATTTAGTTCCCAATTACAATTCCTGCATATTCGAGCAATTGCCTTTAGCCCCCAAGTGCACCCCTGTCCTGGGCATGTTTCTCTGCTTGGGACAAGTGTATCAACAGTCTGTCTTCCCCCCTAAGGCATTAATCCCTTTTTTGGTTGCTCCTTTGGGCCACCAGGGTCTACCAGAGGGTGTGTACAAAGCCCCTGTATCCTCTTCCACTGCTCTATGCTTTCTTTCAATCCAGGGCTTATCATATTATCTTCCTCTACATGACAGCCATGATAAACACCCCTTCCTCACTTGGTCTCGGACAGTTTTCTATCACAGGTAGATCTGCAGGGGGCTGGGCAACCATGTTGAGGGAGGGATGGCGCAGATCCAATACACTGGATAGGTTGTTAACATCACCACAACTGGGGTTGGATCTCCTCCTTCCAACCCTTCCCCACCCATACCACAACACATATGACTTATGCGGATGTCATCCATTGAGGTGATCATGGCAGTTTCTGTGCTGTGGTTGGGTCTGAAACCAGACTGAATAGTGTCAAGAAATTGGTGGTCATTGAGGTATTCAGTGAGGTGTCTGTTGATAATTTTCTCTGAGGCCTTCGCTGGTAATGGTAGTAGGGAGTTCGGTCTGTTGTTGGGGAACATTGAAGGCTTCACAGAGGGTTTCTTCAAAGGGTGTGTGTTTCCAAGCATCTAGTAAGGTCACAGAGGAGGTGGAGCAATTCACAATGGGTGTTAGCATAGAACGGATGGGTTGCAATATTCTGGAGTAGGTGTGGTGGAGCAGAGCTCCGGTGGGGCCTTTAAGTGGATGGAGTTCATGGTGGCAGCTTTTTCATCAGTGCTGATGACAGACCATGTGGCTAGCATTGGTTCTTTTTTTAAGATCGGGAGGTTTTTGGCACAGTCTGTCTGGCTGGTTGTGGGCTGAAATTGATGTAAATGGTGGTGAATTTGTTGCTGAAGAATTCAGAGAGATTGTTGCAGAGGTGCTGCGAGGGAGTGATGGCATTGGATGCAGCGGAAAGTGAGGTGAAATCTTTCACAATAGCGAAGGTTTCTGTGCTTCTGTTGGTGCTGGCACCAATGTGGCCTGCCAGAGCAGTGTGTTTTGTGGACCAGATACTTTGTTGGCAGCGTCTCAGGGTGTATTCAAACATGCTCCAGTCTGCAGTGTCCTTGCTCATTCTTTGTTTGCACTCTAATCTCAGGCATCAGTCTCAGTTCCTCCTTGTACAAATTGACCTGGGGTCTGGATTTTGTTGTATTGCTGTGTTTGAGGGGGCAGAGGCATTGACACAGCAGATGATCCAATTGTTGTAATTATTGATGGATTTAAGGAGGCTGTTTCAGATTCGGACCGGGGGTTGTTGAGAAGGGGTGTTCCAGTCTTTGTCAGTGATCTTGTTCCAGTTTCAGTGGGCTGGTCTGGGAATGGTACGTCAGCATTGGACCGGGAACGGGATGCTGGTCATGATGAGGGTGTGATTTGTATGTGGAACTGGTGTAGGCTTGTTGACTCGGATGGTTCAGAATTTGGTGAAAATAGGGTCAAGGAGGGGGAACATCCGGAACCACGCGGCCAGAGCCACGAGTTCCAGAAGCCCGCAAGCGTAACCAAGCTTGCCCGAATAACACATTTGCCTAAACCACGCATATGCTTGGTTAAGGCAAATGTGCTCTAGAGTTTGGAATGGGCTGTGATTTGAAACAGAAACAGGAGTGTTGGAACGGGAAGCGGATTCGGACAGGTAAGTGGGGCTGGGGACAGGTCTGCTGGTCGCTTTCGAGGGAGAAGGGGGTTGGGGTAGCTTTAAGGGCTTGGTTTGGGGGAGTAGTCAAAGAATGGGCCATTCATACGGCTCAGGGCGGGGGCAGGTAGGGGGTTTGTAATTTAGGGCTGGGGGATCGGTGGCAAGTTTGTAGGGCTCAGGTCTGTGGCTCGCTTCCAGGGGGGTCAGCGTCATGTTTTTAGGGCTCAGGGAGGGGGAAGGAGTCAGGGTACTTTTATGTAGGGGACACATTTTTAGGGCTCAGGGCAGGAGGAGGGGGTTGGGGTAGCTTTACGGGCTGGGTTAAGGAATTGGCCATTTTTAGGGCTCAGGTCGGGGGCAGGAAGGGGTTTGTAATTTAGGGCTTAGTGCGGGGGCAGGTAGGGGGTTTGCAATTTAGCGCTTAGGGCGGGGCGCAGGTAGGGTGCTTGTAATTTACTGCTAAGGGCGGCGGCAGGTAGGGGGTTTGTAATTTAGGGCTTAGGGTGAGGGAGAGGGTCAGAGTAGTGGCGAACTTAGCCACGCATACATCCTTGCCACTTATGCTTCACCAAGAAATTGTGTGGTAAAGGAATGCATAGTTAAGTCACATTCGTCGTTTGGGCTGCATGGTAGAAGCACATGTGATGGTGTATTGGGTGTCTCTTTCAGACAACCATCCAAGAGATGCCCCGTGATGTGGGTAGGTCCCTTTACTCTTTGGGTGAGCCCAGGCTTCCAGGGTCTTCAATGAATGCCCTTGAGTTAGGGTCAGCGTGGTCTTCCAGGTGTAAGTTCAGGTCTCTAAGTAGAATGTGATTGCTAGCATTGAGGGTGAATGATGGGGTAAAGTTCTTGATGGTGGCTGTGAAGTTGGTGTGCGGTTCCACTCGTCTGTAGAGGAGAGTGCCTTTGTCACAACAGCAGGCTACCCACTGTGCACTTCTGCTGCGTGTCCATGCTGTGGCAGCCTTTAAATAGACCCTTAGAGGGGAGAGGAGTGATTTCACTTTCTGTGCAGATGGATAATAGGAACTCTAATGATGTCACTTCCTGTGCAGATAGATTGTGGGATGTGTCATCTATGGTTTTGTGATCTGCAGTGCGCGTGGTTACCCTCCATCTGTTTGCTCGATTAATGCAAATATTAATTTCACTATGTGAACTATTTTCCAAAGTCCTTTTTTGAAACTGCGACATGTTCTCAGATCATGTGTTTATAGCTAGTCACTCAGACTGTAGGTGTGTAAAAACTTCTTTTAAAAGTCAGTGGGCTTAGGCAATTAATAGCCATGTGGGTTGTTATTTAAAAAACGAAGATTTATTACAAGCATCAGGTTTTCGGTTTTTAAGTAATGAATCGGTGTTTAGTGTCATGTAAACTTAAGACCTTTAATTAAGATAAAAACACTATTAAACCCAGTCTCTATGGTATAATTTCTGACACACATTTGAAGTCGTGCAGCCGCTCCCTTCTTTTACTCTCCGGATATTAAATTGCAGGCGTTGTACTTTCAAAGAACATACAACATTGTTCCCCGGCTGTCGTGTGTTACGAATGCGTCTTGCATAACCTCATGTGACATGGTGCTTTCTGATTTTAAATGGCTATTTGTGTAAAACAAAATACTATGGCCAATCCGCTGCCTGCGAGGAGCTGCAGGACATAGCATTAGACGGCAAGCCAAAATGTATATCGTCATTGGGGCGTGTGGGGTCAAAACGCTCCTGTGTCACTGCCCTGGCAGGGTCTGCCATCTTGCGAGGAATATAGAAAGCCGGACAGATTAGAGGGATTAGAAGGAAAACAGCTTCAAAGACAGTAAATCTTCAGGGGGCGCGCTTACGTAAGAAGCATCCGAGCTATTCCATGCACGCGCGTGGTAAGGCCCGCGGCCCTGACACCGTATCCCTTATGTACATAATGTGCGGTAATGAAGGCTGAAGGCATATCTGTCGCTGGCATGTGTTATTCCAATGCAGCGCATGGCAACAGCTCGCGAGGCCTTTTTATGAGAGCATGCCAAGCAAGCTATATTTTGAGGGCGTGCCAGATGTAAGTTTCCGTGGTGCCAGGCTGTACGTTAAACCATTCCTCGAGTCTGGGGCGTGTGCATATACATGACTTGACCTCGCTGAAGCCCTTTACATTCTGATGTTTTATAAGGGTCAGGACAGCCAATGGTTCTCACCACTTTAGCATTTCATTTTCTTTAAATGCAGAATTATTTACTTGTTGCTTACGTGGATGCTACATTTTAGGAACTTTTGATGGATGCTACAGAAGCGTCATTGTTTTAAAGAAAGCGCTACAGTCTCTTGCAATTTTCATTGAACACAAAACTCCTTTGACATACAGACACCTAAGGGGCATTAACGCGCGGGACCAATACAAGGCATTTTGGAGGCCAAGGCAAACGTGCTTCCTGTCTGGGCAGGGCGACACACTCTTTATTGGTGCCCTAGGTGGCAGCCTAATACTGTAGGATGTAGGATCAACCTCCCACCCAAGGACTTCTTTTTACACTATTTGCAATTTGAATAGATCTGGCCTTTAGTGCTACCCTATGCGAGTATCATTTGTGCATTCCCTCTGTTTGTCTATATTAAAATCTTAAAGCCAGGCTTATTGAGTTTGCTATTGCTTGTTTAAAATGAACGCAGGCAGCAGTTGGAGTGGTGGTACAACACAGGGACAAGCGAGCGTAGTGATTTGTGTTAAAATACATTAGCAAACAGTAATGCTTCCAATAATTCTGCAAAAAGGACTGATTTGTGTTTGCAGATCCTTTTTATTTAGTTCTTTGTTTATTTTAGGAGTTTTAGATAGCGCTGACACAAGGCGAGGGTATCAGAGCGCTTTATATCGATGTACATGAATAGACACATAGACAGTCAGAGAACATCAAGAAACCTAGATGCTGAGCCTGAGACAGAGCGGGCGGGCTTTTTAGGTCTCGCCTGACCCAGCGCATGCGCTGGTCTGGCAAGACTTATTGAGAGGGCTCCAAAAAGTGCTACCAGGCCAGCCTAGACCTACAGTGCATGTGCGCGGGCGCGCGCGCCGCGCTTGAGCGAGTACTTTAACTTTGATGTTTGATCGCGATCGCGATCACTTTCGCACGGCCACTTGGCATAGCCAATAGGTCTCGCTTTTGGGACCTTATAAGTATTTAGTTATGCAACTGTTGCATGGCTAAACACTTATAAGGTCCCAAAGGCGAGACCTATTGGCTATGCCAATGCTTGTTGTTTCTGTCTTTTGGGTGGGATGAGAAGGAGCGTGTTGAAGCTTCTTAGATTTCTCAATTGTTCTGCTTTAGTGAGTTTGGCTGCGAGGTGATCTGGTTGCCAGTGTTAAGGGCTGTCTGTGTGACACGGGCCGTTCCGAAACAGCAGTGTGCTACAATTGGTAGCCACTTTAGGTTTTGCAACAGAGGGGAGATGTGGTCGTGTTTATTCGATCCTGTGACCATTATTGCTGCTGCATTTAGGGTGGCTCTCAAGGGGGCTATGTGTGTTTAGCTTACTCCAGCTCGTGTGGCATTTCCATCGTCTAGTTTGGACAGAACTAGAGCTTGTGTTGCGATTTTTAGGTCATTGGGAGGTAGGAAAGCTTGATTGTGTTGAGGTGTTTTAAGCTGTAGTAGGCACCCTTTGCGGTGGAGCATATGTGACAAAAAGGAATGAATGTGATAAAAAATATCATTCATTCTACTTTGAGATGCATTCCAGTGAAAGCACACTCTTCCGTCTCTATGAGGAGCACTTCCCTCCCTGTAAGGTGCAATGACCAGCCGTGGTCGGTAGTAGGAGTAACTGCAGGGCGGTGACGTGGGGAGGGGGAGGGGCAGGGTGGGGGTAGTAAACTATGGATTACGGAGGTTTACAGGTAAGTTTACATATAAATTAATAAAACGAATTTCGTTGCGTGCACTGCATCGCATTTGGGGATTTTATTAATTTATATGTTAATTTACCTGTAAACCTCCGTAATCCATAGTGTACTACCCCCCCACCCTGCCCCTCCCCCTCCCAACATCACCGCCCTGCAGTTACTCCTACTACCGACCGTGGCTGGCAATGACACACCAGACAACCAATAGCATGAGGTGAGAGATGAATAGTCCTCTGATGCTTATTGTGGATATAAACATATAGAGGACACATATAACATGGTTCAATATTGGCATTGAAGGGTTCTGCTGACATCATAAACCACGAGGCCAAAGACTGACTGGCTGGTAAAGGACACCAGAATGGCGAGTTCCAATATAGAACCATATTACACTTTACTCATTATGTATTTCTTATATTACATGCTTATATTGGGGTAATTATAGCTTGAAAAAGCTGTTTACTTCCAAATGTAGCTAACAATGGCCACTTATGGAATTAGAATTTATAGGTTTTCTTTACCTTTGATTACGAAATTGTTGATAAAACAGTGGACAATGGTAAGAGCCAAAGCATGTATGTGATTCAGAGGCTGCACTGTTTACTGCACAATTATGGATTTACTGCATTTTGCATATGTAATTTGTCACATAATTTGTATATTTCCCCCAAAAATTATTTTTAGCATAAATGGACAAAATAATGCTGCCAGGGAATTTACTACATAAGTGTCTTTTTTTTTGCTGCATCATTTGCATAATTGCATCATAGTTTGGTCCTCCATTCCTCATAATCTTAGTAACTCTTACAATGGCAAAGCTTTGAACATTGGAAAAAACACAGTCCTAAATTATGGTTCAGGCTCATTTGCATAAAATCACTGAAATTTACTGGTTCTTGTAGGCAAATGTCAGAACACAAAATGAACACCACAACTTGTGCAACCTGCCATGATTCGCTCTTAATGGGCAACTTTTTTCATGTTCCATTTTTATTTATTTATTTATTTAAAGAGTTTTATAAAGAGCAAAAAATTACCCTAGGGTATCAGAGCGCTGTTCAAAAAATTGAAGTAGACAGATATAAGACAAGTCAATCATGAAATGTAATTGCAATCAACAAAAGATGAAAACAAGAAATATATTTATTGAGGTCATATTCTACAGAAGGTATTTTCTGCCATTCTCCTTTCCTCTGGATGGATCATGGGAAGTCCCGGTCACTATGGGCCACAAGTGTGTACCTTTTGTAAGGTTGCAAATGGCCCGATTCACAGAATTGTGTCGTTTGCGACCAGAAAAAAGGCTTTCCCAATGTACCAAACCCTATTTTGTGATTCAGTAACCTATTACCTAATCTCAAAATGGGTTAGCAATTCGCTACTAGAAAGGGCTTATTTAGGGTGTTCCTTCCTAATACAGAATTGCATTGGTATGTAGGAATGTTTTGAAACCAAAATGCGGTCGCAAAACATTTGCATTTTACCTCCTACTTCAAGTAGGTGATAACCAATTCCCCTTTGTGAATGTATGCAAAAACTTTTTTTTAATGTTTATGTACAGGAAGGTCCTCCTTCCAGTACATAAACAATCTTGAAATGCCATTTTGTCACTTCTTTGTGTGCTGCTTAATGCAAGAACGCCCACCGCAACACCCACTGACAAACTTTCATGCTAAGCATAGCGTGAAGGTTTGGGACCTTACTTACAAGGCAGCGTTAAGTGGCTTCACGCTGCCTTGTAAATAAAGCCAAGCCCCTATCACCGTGGAAACGTCCCAAACAGTGACGTTCTCTTGGCGATAGGGGCTTGTACATATGCCCCCAGGTCTCTCTATCCATCCTCCACCAAATCCAAAAAATTTCGTTTCCACTTCTGACATCACCAAGTTAAGTTATGTCTATTTGCATACACAGTATCTAATGACTTGAGGGACACAAAATATATTCCAGCAATCTATGCACCTTTAAAATAAGGATTCTTTTTCAAATGTTTAATAAGGGAAACTTGTGGGAGAACCACATCATAGTTCGAAAAATAATATTGAAAACTGTCTTCTCCATGAAATATGCTGAGTACAAACATAACAACTTTTAGCATTCATCATGTCTATTTACTCATTTGGTAGTAAAAAATAAACACAAAGTATAATCCCCTGTCAATACATCTGTGTGTATTCCACTGCGCTATCTGTAGCTGAATGTAGCCCTATAAGCACTCAATCAATCAATCAATCAGTCATTTCTAAAGCGCACTACATACCCGCGAGGGTCTCAAGGCGCTGGTCGGGGGTGCTACTGATCGAACAGCCAGGTCTTGAGTAGCCGCCTGGGCTCAGTGGGAGGGTGTTCCATGTTTGGCGGCGAGGTGGGAGAAGGATCTCCCGCCAGTGGTTGTTCTTCAGATGCGAGTGCGAGGTCAGCGGGGCAGAGCTGGCGGTTGGGGATGTAGAAGGAGAGCCGTCTGTTGAGGTAGGCTGGGCCGGTCTTGTGGAGTGCCTTGTGTGCGTGGATGAGGAGCTTGAAGGATATCCTCTTATTGATGGGGAGCCAGTGCAGGTTTCTCAGGTGGGGGGTGATTATTATTATTATTATTATTATTTATTTTTATAAAGCGCGTAGTCACCCGGAAGTATCCCAGCGCTGAGGAACCTTAGAGACATGACTGAGGACTGAGTTACGGGCAGGGCATAAGGTCTAAGGGAAAAGATGTGTCTTTAATCGTTTCCTAAAACGGAGGTATTGGGGTTCCAAGCGAAGATCTCGCGGGAGGGAGTTCCAAAGACGGGCCGCATGGACCGAGAACCGTCTTCCTCCTGACCGTGCTTTCCTAAACCTTGGGGCATTGATAAGGTTTTCTGCATTAGAACGAAGGGATCTTGTGGCTCTATAAGGGGTAATGAAGTTTCGGAGAATTGGAGGGCCTTGGTTGTTCAGGGTTTTGTGCACCAAGCACAGGGCTTTGAATTTAATTCTCTCCCTTATGGGGAGCCAATGCAGGAATTTGAGGGCAGGCTTGGCCGATTATCTGGCCGGGGTGTTGGTAATGATCCGAGCAGCGGTATTCTGGATCCTCTGCAATTTAGTCAATGTTGCTTCCGGTGCACCCAAATAGATCGCATTACTATAGTCCAGTCTTGATATAATAAGACCCTGGACTAAAAGTTTTTGCGATTTCGGAGGAAGAAGGGGCAGGACCTTCCTCAGGGATTTTAGCAGACCGAAACAGGTCCCTACGACCTTTTTTGCTTGTGGGGCGAAGGAGAGTTCCGAGTCGATCCAGACACCCAGACTTTTCACCTCTGTCTTTGGGTCTGGGGGGGGACCTAGACATGTTGGCCACATGTCCAAAGGAAGTAAGGATCCTTTTGGGCCGAGTACAAGGACCTCGGTTTTTGCCCCGTTTAATTTTAGCGCTGATGTGTTCATCCAGTGATGGACCTGAGTGAGGCAGTTAAGAAGATCGGCTTTCTGATGTTGAGGGTGGGACAAAGACACCACTAATTGTGTGTCATCAGCATAGTTGATGACACTCACTCCGAAAGGGGTGATGACTTCCTCCAATGTGGACATATATATGTTAAATAATGTAGGGCTAAGGGAGGAGCCCTGAGGCACACCACATTGGAGGGGCATTTCGGAGGAGCGGGCGTCTTTCTCCCAGATCTGATAAGATCGTTGTGACAAGAAGGATGAGAGCCAGGATATGGCTGTGCCTTCTAGACCAACTTTTGCCAGTCTTTCGATGAGGAGCTGGTGGTCCACGGTGTCGAACGCTGCACTGAGGTCAAGGAGGATCACTGCCACTGATCCTCCACCATCTAGCAGCGTTCTAGCTTCCTCTACCGCTGCCAGGAGGGCGATGTCCGTGCCCTGTCCTGGTCGAAAGCCCGTCTGGGAGTTTTTTAGCTTGTTGTTAGCTTCTAGATACTCGGAGAGTTTCTTGTTGACAAGTTTTTCCGCGATCTTACTTACTCCTGGGAGTAAGGAAATGGGCCGATAATTCGCCAAGTTATCAGGGTCCAGGGTGGGTTTCTTTAGTAAGGCCTTTACCACTGCCTTCTTCCAACTCTGGGGCACAACTCCCTGTTGAAGTGAAGTATTGATCAACTGAGTGAGAGCGGGGATGATGGAGGGGGCTACCTCTTTAAGAATCCGGAGAGGTGCAGGATCTCTGGGGGAACCACTTTTCATAGAGTTAAGCGTTGTTCGCACTTCATCTGAGGTGAACTGGCCCCATGTGGATAGGCCGGTGGGAGAAGTCGGATGTGGAGAAACGGTTTCTTCCCTTGGGTGCAAGGGAGGAATTGAATCCAGGATTAATCGGATTTTGTCCTGAAAAAAGTTAGCCAATTGTTGGCATTTCTCTTGATCGGCTGTAGGGTCAGAGGGGGGTCCATGGTCTTGTACTGATGGCTTTGAAAGTTCTTTCAGGATAGCGAATGATTCCTTTCCGGAGCCACCTGCTCTCTCTATTCTCTCCTGGAAGAACACGCTTTTGGTAATCCGGATCGCGGTTTTATAATTGAGGAGAGAAATAGAGTAGAGTTTTTTGTTCGCTCCTGTTTTCTCACGTCTCCATGAGCGTTCGGTCTTTTTACATTCTTGCCGTAAGGTTTTAAGCTCTGGAGTATACCACGGAGCAGGGGATATCTTTTTAGGTTGCTTAAGAGTGGTAATTTTTGGAAGCAGAGTGTCCAGAGACGACGTAATCCAGTCACTGAATTGTTTATCGGCCAGATTTGGGTCCGAGGAAAGATTAGGGGTGGACTCGGTCAGAGAACGGGTCCAAATATCCAATGACAATTTATGCCATTGGCGATCAGTAACCTGGGTTTTAGGAATAGAGTGATTAGACCTGGGAGTTTCCCAGAAAAAGGGGACCAGGAAATGGTCAGTCCATGGGAGGGCCACCGGAGGATCGGTGGTCATCGTTGGAATATTGGAAAAGATGGGATCCAATAGATGGCCCTTCTCGTGGGTGGGCTCGTTGTTCATCAGACCTACCTCTAAGGCTGTAAGGTCGTGTCTAATGTCCACGGCCACACGATCCGTTGGATCAAGGAAGTGGAAATTAAGATCACCTAATAACAGAAAGTTAGCGGTGGAGGAGGCTAGTTGAGAGATGGCTTCAACTAAAGAGTTGGGGAAGTTGCCAGGGGCCCCAGGGGGACGATAGGTCAGAAGCCCCGCCACAGTGAGGGCTGGAGTGATTTGGATGGAAAACTGGCCGCACTCACAATCCTCAATGTCAGCGTTCGTCATCCTGCAGGCATATCGTTGCCTGTGGATTATGGCTATCCCGCCTCCCCTCCCTTTAGGTCTATTTAACGTTTGGCAGAGATAGCCTGTGGGGAGAGCTGCGACGACATCCGGATCAGTGTAATCCGAGAGCCATGTCTCTGTAAGGAACATTAGGTCATAATCATGATCATGGATTAGGAGGTTTATTTCGGTGATGTGGCTGTTTCGTGGTACATTGAGGATCAGTCGTGCTGAGGGGGTCGTGGTAGATGGTGTGTGGAGGGTCTGTTGTGTTGCTGTCTGTTGGGGCTGTCTGAGTGTTGAAGCTGTCGTGGATGTCTGCTATCTTGCGGTGGAAGAAGGTGGCGAGGGAGTTGCAGAGGGCTTGCAATGGCAGGATGTCATTGGAGTTGGAGCTGGGGTTGGAGAGTTCCTTCACGATGTTGAAGAGCTCCTTGCTATTGCGAGCGTTGTTGTCGAGGCGGTCTTTGAAGGAAGTCTTCTTGGCAGTCCTGATGAGGTGATGGTGGTTGCGGATGGTGTCCTTGTGGGCTGAATGGCTGTCCAGAGTCTGTTCGCTGTGCCAGGAGCTCTGGGGTGAAGTAGCTGGCCCTCTTGCTGGTGTCTCTGTGGCGGGGTTTCTTCAGCCGGGCAAGGGTGTTGGCGCAGTCATTGATCCAGCGTCTGAGGCTGTGGGCAGCGTCGTCCGTGTTGGTGGGTTCGGTGGGAGTGCTGAGAGCGAGGTTTGCATGTAGTTGGTCTACGGTGATTTTGCTCCAGAAGCGGCGGGGGATCTGTTGGGTGCGGTGGTGTGTGGTGGGTTTCTGAAAGGTGAAATGGATGCAGCGGTGGTCGGTCCAGGGGAGTTCGGTGGTGTGGTTGAAGGAGACGTGCGGGCTTGAGGAGAAGACGGGGTCAAGCGTGTGGCTGGCGGAGTGGGTAGGCATTGTGACGAGTTGCCTCAGACCGAGGTTGGCGAGGTTATCGATCAGCATTGTGGAGTTGCTGTCATTGTTCTTCTCAAGGTGGAAGTTCAGGTCTCCAAGGAGGATGTAGTCGGTGGAGGTCAGGGCGTGCGAGCTGATGAAGTCGGCGATGGAGTCGCTGAACTGGGGGCGGGGTCCGGGGGTTCTGTAGACGAGGGTTCCTCTGAGGGTGGAGTTGGGGTCTGAGTGGATCTGGAAGTGCATGTGTTCGGCGGTGGTGAGAATATCATTGGTGCTGGTCGAGACCCTGATGCTGTTCTTGTGGACGATGGCGATTCCTCCTCCGACTCCGTTGGTGCGGTCTCTGCTGGTGATCTTGTAGCCGTCTGGGATGGCTATGGCGATGTCGGGTGCAGAGGAGTCGTTCATCCAGGTCTCTGTCAGGAAGGCGACGTCCGGGAATGATGTGTCGAGCAGGTCCCAGAGCTCGACGGCGTGTTTGCGTGTGGAGCGGGTGTTCAGTAGGATGCGTCGGAGGTGGTTGAGGTCTCTCTTGGTGGGTTGTTTGGCTGCTCTGAGGCTGGTGTAGCTGCAGTTCCAGCAGGTGAAGGGGCCGTGTGTGCGTTTCGGGGCGGCCTTGAAGCAGTTGTGGGTCCATCTGGAGTGTGGAGCATGCAGTGTGCTGGCATCATAGTGGCGGCGGTCGGCGTGATGGGTGTGAGGACAAGGGGTTCTGGCGCTGGGCGCGGTCCAGGCACGGACTGGCGCAGACAGGCTTGCCTTAGGCGCGCGTTTGGCGCGGCATGGCCGCGCAGCGACCGGCATATATGGGGAGGCGGGAGGCAGGGGCAACGAATGGGCAGTCAGGGGGGCGGGGACGCAGCGGCTTGGAGTGGGATCGGTGAGGGACAACGAGGGTACAGAAAGTAAAAGGGCACAGGTTACAGGGGCAGCGAGGGAACAGAATCAAAACGGGCTCAGGTTACAGGGGCAGCGAGGGAAAAGAAAGCAAAAAGGCACAGGTTACAGGGGCAGCGAGGGAACAGAATCAATACGGGAACAGGTTACAGGGGCAGCGAGGGAACAGAATCAAACGGGCACAGCGGTAACGGGCAGAGAGAGGAACAGAGGCAAAGCGGGCAGAGAGACAAGGGGACAGCGAGGGGGAGCAGAGGAAAAAAACGGGCGCAGACCAAGATGGGCGGCGGGGGAACACAGAAACCACAGTCACAGATACTGGGAAACAGAACGGCAGCTGCACTACAATGAAACTGACCTACGGCCTTGAAGCTCTCAGCAGCGGCAGCTGGGCAGGGACACACAGGCGGCGCTGTGCGGAGGGGGAGTGACCTACCTGGAAGGGTCAAGGGTCAAGCACTATAACTAATCATACAACTAAAGCCGTTAGTGTGACTGGTATGATGTATCTATGCCTTCTAGTATTAGGACTGGCTTTCATAATTTCATTGGAATCTAAACCTTGGGTGGAATGTAGTAGCTGCAGAGACTTCTCTGTAAGTTTCCAACTGTGCAAACAGCAAAACCAATTTTCAAATGATATGCAACAAAATATATACAGGAATCTTTGTGAATCGTCCTTAGCCCTATTTCATATTCTTCTAAAAGACAACCTTTGTCTCTTTCGATTCCCTTGAGCCTTTTTCTTAGTTTTTTCTTCACTGCAAAATCCATAAATGTCTTTAATAATAAACAATTCAAGTTCACTTACTCCTAGTCCCAATATGAAATGCTTCAGTTCATTGACTAAAACCGGTAAGTCGTTTTCATCTCAAAAAAAAAAAAGGGAAATTCAGCCACATCTAAGTTAAGATGTCTCAAGGCACTACTATCAAGCACGGCGTTAAAATTTTCGCCGCTTTAGCGGCAGAAAACTGCCGCTAAAGTGGCGATAATTTCTTGATAATATGCCCCTGAGTCAAAGGAAGTTCAAAGATGAGAACAAACTAGAGATCAAGTTCCCAAAGTTTAAATTGAACTTTCACAGTGATCCCAATATTCCCAGAACTTGTTCTCCCTGTCATTTACAAAAATGTATGTCGATTCAGGTTATGAGTACCTCTGGCAGGGTACACTTGCTCGCTTCAACCTCCTGAGTGTTGCCTTCTCTTGCTTCACTTAGATCTGAATTCTCTACATGCTCTGGGATATCTAGGAGATCACTTTCTTCTTGCGAAACCAGGCTCCCTCCCTTGCCTTTTTGGCCAGTGTTCTGCTGCCCCTCATGGTTCTCTAGCACTAGGCACCCTCATTCAGGGTTTGAATCTATCTTTGTTATGACAACTGGATCAGCCTCTCCTTCACCAGCTTCATCACCCAGCTCTGCAGAACCCTCCTCAGTCTGATCGAGTGCTATTTCAGTTTCTGACTGTTCTCCTACAGCTTGAATAACCTGCTCCTGTGATCTCTTGACCACCACTGGCTTTTCTGGGAGAGGGCTGTTATTTAATCAAGGGGACATTAAACCACAGTATGGACAGCAGTGATCCAATTGGGGAGACCTCGGCACTTCACAGCAGTTACAGTCGCAAGTATGTTTTGGTATGGCCCTTGCCAATGAGGCTACAAGTGCGACTTCTGTATGTGCTTCTTCACCACCACCCAGCCTCCTGGACTTAGGTCATGGCAGAGCTCCAGGTATGGTGGGGCTGTAGAAGCTTCATCTTGATGAGACACACAATGCATCACGTCAGCAAATCCTCTGTATTAGTCTAGTATCAGATCATCAGTAATGTTCACAAGCGCATTTGCAGGTTTGCAGGTCTCATTGCCCTACTCATGATGATGCCATGATGATGCCATGGGGAGACAGTCCTGCTGTATGATTGAGTGTGCTGCACAGACTTATCTACACCAATGGCAAAGCATCTGGTCATTTCTAAGACACAGAAACAGACACTTTGGCAAGTCTTGATTTCAGTGTCTCATTGACTTGGTCCACCATACCTGAGACCTTAGGTTGATAACTACAATGCAGTCTCTGTTCAACCTACAATGCCACACACAGCATATTCAGCACTTCGTTATTGAACTGCGTGCCTCGGTCCAATTCCAAAGGAGTTGGAAATTCGACCATGGTATTAACTCCCTAAACAACTTTGCTACTGGCAGACTATCATTCCTTCTTGTGGGATAAGCCGCAACTTATTGTGCAAAGATGCACACAACAACCAACACATATCTCAGCCCATTGCACACAGGCATCTCAAAATAGTCCATTTGCATCCTGTTGAAGGGAACACCCGACCTCCCTATGTGGCTCAATGCCACTGCAGTTCTTTTCCTTAAATTGTTCTGTTGGCACCCAACTCATCTGTGACATAATGCTTCTGCCATCATGCTGTACCTCGGATTAAATCATGTTTGGCAAAGCAATGTGATAGCATTCCTCCCCACATGAGTCGGACCATGGTAATGTCTAGCCGTTGACGGCAACAAACCTTTTAGCCACACTGGCCTGTTATCTCCTGAAACCCATATCTCATCTCTTTTAATACAACCTGTGTTTAACCAATTCTGCTGTTCTGCTTCTGACACCTCTACTGGTAACTTCTGAACTCCTCCCAAGTATCAACTGCTGTGAGTAATGGATAGTAACTGGTCTCATTGGTTTCTTCATTTACATATCTCCATTAAATGTACAAGCATTGTAAGCGCAGTACCTTGTGATCTCTTCATCATATCTGTTACTGACTGTCAAATTGGCATCTCCCTTTCAATGTGAGGGAACAGTTCACAACCACAACTTGTGTAGGCAATTGCAAATCCTCAAACAGTTTTCTCACCTGTTCACTGTGATGGACAGTGGATCCTAATGACATCAAAAGTTGTGCACATCAAACCATCCCAAAACCGTACTGGCTACCTGTAAATACAGTCACTTGTTATCGATATCTGAAATTAGGCATACTCAGGTAAGAGCAACCAATTCAACCACTTGTGTGGAGACTACTCCAAGCAGTTTCCACTACTCCTGAAATGGTCTACACTGCATAAGCAGCCCTTAAATTTCCTTTGTGATTTCCCCAACACAAGTCATCCACAAACAATACGTAATCAGATTAAGGTAGTGGTTTATTTTGTATATCTGATCTCGGCTTGGTGCATAGTACAGTGACATCGAGACAGTCATGCTCCACCTCACCATTATCATTGTCATTCTGATGAAGGGGTAGCAAAGTAGCAGGATTCAAAACAGAAAACCTCTTTAGGGAGTCTATCTTGGCTGCCAGTATGATTTGCTCATAACGGGTCAGGTGGCTGTTCATGACGTGTTGTGTTCTCAATCTAGTTAATAAATATTTGTCAGAATGAGGAACATATACAGTTAAGGGATAACCCATTACTATACTTTCACAACTTTGGATGCTGACACCAGTCATTGCCACCTTTTTAGGGCAGGCAGGCAGCGTTGCAGCCATTTGATCTAACGTGGCCGAGAAGTAAGCAACTGGTCTTTGGGCACCTCCATGATTCTGTGTTAACACTAAAAGAGAGCGGCACTCTCTTTCCCTGCAGAACAGTGAAAATGGTTTCTGTATTCAGACATTCCCAGTGTGTTGCATGGCAGAGGCTTTCTCTCAACTCTAAAAAGGCATAGAGACAGTCATTGTCCCAAGGCACCAGATCTGACATATCGGTGTGTGTCAGCAAAGGGTTAGTCCACTATGGAAAAGTTGGGTTCCCACTGATGAGAGTAAGCCACCATTCCCAAAGACATCCTGACTTCTTTCTGTGTAATTGGCGGATTCATTTGCATGATCGTTGAAATTCTCTCTTGTGACACCCTTCTAGCAACTTTCTCGATACGATGACCAAGATATAGCACTTCTCTCAAACAGTAAGGGGACAATCCTCAGATGATGACCTCAGTCCTGTCCAATTCCAGCCTCAGGTGGCTGATGTTCAGCCATTAGTCAACGGATCTCATGCCTTCTTGAAGTTTGGATCTGGCAATGGCTGGCTCTTTGGTGAGTTTGAGGAGCAGCTGGGTGTCAATGGCATACGAGATGATGATTAGGTCGTGTGCGCATGTGATGGTGGAGAGGGGGTCATGGAGACATTGTTGTTTGGAGTGTCCCAAGCAGCTTGTCTGTGGTGACTTACATCAAGCATCTTTGGGGGATCGTTAGCAGGGTGTGGGGCACTGTGTTGCTTGTCGGAGACGTCGATTAAAATGTTGATGGACCAATGATGGATGGTGGTGTGGTTCTCCTCCAGCAAGAAGCTACTGGCCCCCAGCCACATGTAGCCTGCGGAGGGGAGGGCGTGCGTACGCTTCGTTTCACTATTGTACTTGTGCCATAGGGGTACGTGTGAAATGCACCGTACACCCGCTATCATTGCGTGTGTACGCTTCGTTTCACCATAGTACTTGTGCCATAGGGGTACGTGTGAAATGCACCGTACCTGTGTGTGGATTTCAAAATTACATAGTGGACACATAAGGGACAAGTATTAGGCCCTAAATGCATGCTGGTTGTCACGGAGACAGAGTTTTCAGTGGAAAAGTGTTGATCATGTGTCCTGGAACAGTCAGTTGGCCACAAAATACAATGTTGCAAAGTGGTTGTTGACTTGACATGATGCTCAAAATTTGAACGATGTGAATGCTGTCATTGGTGTATATTTAAAGTCATTGATGTATGTTTAAAGGGATTGGAGTAAACGTAGGATGCGAATGAGTCTGACCAATCACTATGTACTCCTCTAAATGAATGCCCCTCAGCAAGACAGATATAAGGCAGCCAGAACCCATGAGAGGGCACTTGCCTGCACAACTTTCCTGTCGACCACACTGCTTCTGTCTCTACTTCCTCTGGACCATGTCACGTACTGTGGAGAGGGCCCAGCCATTCACCCTGGAGGAGAATCAGGCCTTGCTGGACGTCCTCCTCCCACAGTACACCAAACTGTATGGGAGACCAGGGGATCAGGTGAGTGCTGAGTCCACTAACTTTGCCTATGCACCTGTTGTGTGAGTGTCAATATTGTGTCCAGGTGGGACAGACATGCAATGTTGTTTAGAGTGGGTCCTGGGGGGGGCATGCTGATGTCTCTCATGCAGAGCATGATGTAGTTCCTTTGTGCACTCCTCACTTGCATTGTGCTTACTGTGACTTTCACTGCATAGTGCATGACACTTTCAGCCTGGCAAATCATTGGTGGCTTTTTTTCATATTGTCCTGAGATGATTCAGTGGTCCCCCCGGTGTGACAGGTGACTGTACCCACAGATGTGTATGAGTTGTGGTGAGAGTGTCCAAATGATGTTTACGACCTCATGGACAGTGATGTGTGTGAATGTTCCTTGTCATGTGGGTGAGTGTCAATGTGAAGTGTTGCACCACAGCTGCATGGAGGAGGCAACAGATCAACCCATCGGATGTGACAAGTAAGCCGTGCTATGTGTCTGACTTGCAGAGCTATCATAACACCTGGGACACCACACTGGCAAGTGGCACATGTGCAGAGTGAGGGCTGTATCCGCTGTTGTCAATGACAGGCGAGTGATCTATGCTTGGGTGTGTCTGTCTAGTATGCTGATGGTGCGCCAGTGGAGTGGGACATGTGACTGCTTGGCACGTGCTGCCCTTCAGCCTGCTGTTGCATGTGCTGCACAGTGTGTGGCATGATCAGTGAGTGTGTCGCACCCCTCATGCCAATATGTTGACTTTCAATGACATGTAGTGCATTGGGGCTTGCCACAGGCCAATTTCTTATTGTGTATGATGTAATTCCTGTCTGCATCCTATGCCCTGTGCAACATTTCAATGATATTCAAATGTGTGTCTCTGGGACATTGAGCAGGTGTATTGATGTTGTGGCACTTTGTCATCCTGACAGGTAACTGCCTACGAGAAGGGCGTGATCTGGAAAGACATCGTCAGGGCCGTGAGATCTGAGGGGGATCGTCGTCGCCAGCTGTCCCAGGTGCGCATGAGGTGGCAGGACATCCGGTGCTGGACCCGGCGGATCGCCCGGGTCCAGCTGGGGCTCGACAGTCCACCCCCCACGGCGGCCGCCGACACCTGACCCCCCACATGAAACGTGTCCTGGCAGTAGTATTCCCTGAGCTCGATAGGCAGTTACAGGAGAGACTGCAGCAAGGAGGGGGTAGGTACATGGCTGTTTGTCGTGTTATGTGTCGCCAGCTTTAGGAAGTGCTCTGTAGCCTGGATACACTCCCAGAGTTAATATGTGCAGTGCATTTTCTGTTCCCCAATGTCACCTGGTGCTCTTTTTCATCCCTTCCCCTCCTTGACATGTGTCCCCTGGTGTGGGTTTAATCACATTTGCACATTGCTTTCGGCATCATGTTTGTCGGGTGGTCTGTGACTTGTGTTGGTACCTTGCCTGTGCCATGACCTGTTCACTATGTTGGGGGTCCATATTTGTTGTCACTGATGATGATTCTCAACATAGGAGTGTGAGCTTTAAAATGAACACCCTTGCAGCATGCATGACCAATGTTGTGGCCTCCAACATGATGTGCATGAGTGTGAGATATGCATATTGCCATGACGGTTGAACATGGTACAGTCAGCTCATTCCAGGACCACGGAGCAGGGTGCCCACTACAGTCCCCTGAGACACCCTGGCCTCATAATCATGTGTGTCATCCAACACTGTGCACATTCTCTGTGTGTTCAGCATAGGTCTGCCTCTGTGGCATTGTTCCCTGGCCTAGTTAGTATTTAGCAAATGTGTGCTACATGTGTCCACTGGAAAGGGATACACCATTTTGCTTGTGCATACTCACACTGGGCAGTGCCTGTGTGGCTTTTCACAACAATCTGTTGATGGTTGTTTGTCACAAATATGTGTTGCCAGCCCCACGAGGTGATGTTGTGTAAATTAAGCTATTTTTCCAGCACAGTTATTGTAACCCCGAATAAGAGGTGTCATTTCTTGATCTGTATCAATCACATTGACTCAGGCATGGGGTGGGGTGTGCAGGAGAAGCATACATGTGCAACCCTGATTTTTCATTGCCAGGTCTGACTTGTGTGTGATACTTGGCTGTACAAAGAATCACCGTGCAGTGCTCCTGTGATGCTGGCCAGTGCTTAATTTACCTGCTTTGCAGCCTGTGTCATTTTTTAAAAACATGATTCCTGCTCATACATTTTTAGCACCTAGGTGTGGTTCAGATGCAACGCTGTTTGGCCTTTGTGTGATGACATCTGTGTGTACATTCTGGCTTGCCATGAGGGTGTCCCCACAGTACAGCTAGGCTTTTTTTCTACCCAATTGTAGGCCCATTAGCGAATGCATTGTCCTGGATATGGACATGTGTGCCACTCCAGATGACAGGCAGTAGGTCATATGTGTAGCCAACTGTATAATCAGGTGACGGATAGCCATGTGACAACTGACATAATTCAAGTTGTTACTCTTACAAAATTGTACCTTGGCACTCACAGCACTTGTCAACAGTTCTCCATGTTTTAAATGTGGAAATTTGATGATTTGTGTTGAGAACACTGATGTGCTTGCATGAAAAAAGTCGCCCAAGGAAGTGCACACCAAAATACATTTCCACTTTCATTGAACACACTGGCACATTTTCTAAGAAGCCACTGTTAGAATTAAATGGTGTTGCAGATTCTCCATATACATGTTCCCACAGTGCTCTTGATTTTGTGAGACTCCTTTGTTGTTGGTGATACAAACTGACGAGTCTCAAGACATCCAGACCTCCGTGGGCCCATGTATATGTACTTTCTGCAACACCATTAATTTCTAACAGTGGCTTCTTAGAAAAGGTGCCAGCTTCTTCAATGACAGTGTAAATGTACTTTTATGTGCACTGCCTTGTGCGACATATTTCATGCAGGCACATGAGTGTTCTTTTCACGAAATGGCGAATTGGCACATTCAAAAGATTGTGTAAGGTATTGTGAGTCCCAAGGTAGCTACATTTTTTGGTTTTGTGTTCCAAGGTACTTACAGGTCTCTGAGTGTGGTGACACCTTGAGTATTGAGGTGGGTCAGTTTACAATGGGTGCACCACTACTGTTTCTTTCAGGTTAAACAAGAGGTGGCATGACTTCATTGTATTGTTGTGCTCACCGGTTCACAGACACTAGCTTCTCAGTGTATTTCTCAGTCAAGTTGTGGCCTTTGTGTTCTTTTTTTCCTGGTGTCCAAGTGGCATAGTGGGTCTACCAACTGGGCAGTACAGGGCTTACATATGTGCGGAGTTATCTAGCTGTTACTCGTGATGCATTGCCTGATATGCACTGTGACCAATTGTTCTTGTGCTCATGTGTCAGATGTATACAGGTGACTGATGCATTTCGGTTTCTTCTCCTTGCCCACAGCATCATCATCCGCAACCGAGGGAGACACCTGCATGGACCTGGAGGAGGGACCCAGCGGCAGTGCCACCAGTGCTGTGGAATCAGAAGGACCCAGTGGCACAGAGGGCGAGGGGAGTCAGTCGGAGGACCTGTCTGGACACAATACCAGCTACGACGCCGACGGGTCCGAGGCTGACCTCCCTGAGGAGGCGGAGGCTGCAACACCAACTGGCAGCATCCCCACATCTGTCCCTGCCTCCTCCATTACCATCTCTGCCCTCCCAGTTGCTCCCGTCCCTTCTGTCCGTGCACAGTCCCACCATGTCTCCTTCGTCCCAGGCACCGCACACCCTGCCCCTGTCACCCCTGCTGCCCTCAGTGAAGAGTCTGTGGACATACTGTAACAGTTGCAGGTTGGGCAGGCATCGGTGCTGACTGTTCTCCATGGACACACTAAACTGCTCACACAGATGGTGTCGTTCATGGAGGGCATGTAAAAGCTTTCAGACTATTTTTGCTTGCTCGATCACCCAGCGTAATCTCCTCTGTGCCCTCCCCTCCCCAGGCCTCCAGCCAATCGGCCGTAAGGAGGTGGAGCCAGAGGTGGGGCACAGGTACAAAGCTCGCCTTAGCGCGGGAGCCGGCAATTGTTCGTTGTTGCTCGGACCGCGGCGAGTAGCGCATTGTAATTGAAATTGAATGGTAATTGAATCCTTTTTTAAAATTGTAAACTGTGGCGCTTTTTAACTGATCAAAGCTTTCAGGCTATTTTTGCTTGCTCGATCACCCAGCGTAATCTCCTCTGTGCACTCCCCTCCCCAGGCCTCCAGCCAATCGGCCGTAAGGAGGTGGAGCCAGAGGTGGGGCACAGGTACAAATGCTCACCTCAGCACGGGAGCGCAGCGGACGTGCGCAGCGGGCGTGCCGGCAGTGCACCAAAGGCGCGCCAAAGGCAAGCCCGTCTGCGCCGGTCCGTGCCCATTCGGCACCAGGGGCCACAAATCATGGCCAAATAATTAACTACTCCCCAATGACACTTCGTTCACTAGCCAACCATCGCCCATCCCTCAATCAGGCCACTCACAATCGCATCAGGGAAAACAGTATACACTCAAAAGAGTGCTACCATGCAGCCCCATCTATCCCAAGCCCCTATCATCCTGTCACCGCCACTCCAAATTCCCCTAATCAGTCCACTCTGTGTATTATCTACCTTAACACTCGCTCCCTGGTTAAACATCAACTCGACATCCTCTTATTACTCATATTTGAGAAACCAGATGTCCTCTTGCTCACAGAAACTTGGCTTACTGAAGACTCTGCCCCTGACATCCTAGCAGCTCTTCCCGCGGACTACTACCTCCTAGCGGCAAATCGGCCCCCAGGAAAACACAGCGGTGGGGTAGCCGCTATCATCCACAAAGATCACGAGTTCACCGCCCTCACTCCTCTCCTCCTCCCAGAGGTGGAAAACTTAGTCATCAAGTTAGACGCCATGACCAGCTCTATCATCTTCGTACTAATCTACCGTCCCCCTCAGGCGATGCCCACCTTCCCGCTTTCCTTAAGCGAACAAATGGCTGACCTTGTCACTAACCACACAAGGGTCATGCTCATAGGCAACCTAAACTACTGGTTCAACGACACCTCGGGTGGACCACAAGCTGCAGAACTATCGGAACTACTGTCCAACCTAAACCTGGCTCAACACATATCCTGTCCCACCCACATAAAAGGTCACACATTGGACCAAATCTGGTTCTTAAACCTCACAATATCTACACCTATCATCTCACCTTGCATATGGTCTGACTGCCACTTAATCAATTTCACAATTACCACCAATTCCAGGATCAAGATCCCTCGAACAGGCGGAGGCATAACCAGGAAATGGAGGTCCATAGACAAACTGGGATTCATTGACACCTTAGCTAGGTCCATACACACTTTTAACCCAGACATCAACACCATGGACTATAACATCTCGGAATGTCTATTAAAGACATGCAATATTCATGCCCCACTGACTAAATTCTCACGCACGCGACACACAGAGGCCCATAAATGGTTCTCCACCGAGCTGAAAAAACAAAAGCTCGAGCTGCGTCAGAAAGAAAGGAAATGGAGGCTTAAATACTCCAAGGAGGATAAATTACAATTCTCCCTAGCCTGCAAGGACTATAAAAGAGCTATCCGAGGAGCCAAAGTGAACTACTTCTCGGCTAGAAAACTAAACGCACACAACAAATCAACGACCTCTGCAATACCGAAAGAACCCACCCCAACCAGACACCCACTCAAGATCTATGCAACTCCCTCAATACTTACTTTCTGGATAAAATCTCCACTATTAATGCCAGCATCCCTATTTCCCCAGCCAGGGACGACTTGACCACCTCACCAATGAATCCCATTACCATGGACCATTTCCCCGCCATCTGCTCTCAGACTCTCTCAGAATTGCTGGCCCGGGTCAAATCCGGTTCCCCTAATGACTGCTGTCCCCCTCACATTCTAAAGGACACCTTGTTCACCCTCCCTCACAGCGTGCTCCCCTTCCTTAACGAATCGCTTCTCCAAGGTAAGGTCCCCAGCACCTTTAAGAACGCAATAGTGGTCCCTCTACTGAAAAAAACTGGGACTGACCCATAGAATAACTCAAAATACCACCCTATCTCTCTCCTTCCCTACCTAGCGAAGATTCTCGAGGCCCATATTGCTAAGTCCCTCTCCAATTTCTTAGAACAGTCTGAACACCTATAACCCAACCAAGCTGGCTTCCGACCCGCCCACTCTACTGAGTCAGTCATCCTCGCAGTTCTGGACACACTGAGAGCAAACGCAGACAAGGGAATCCCCCAAGCCCTTGATCTTCTTGATCTGTCAGCCGCGTTCGACACGGTCGACCATAACATCTTGTTCGCCCGCGTGGAGCAGGCTGACCTTCAGGGTTCTGCATACAATTGGATCAAGTCCTTCCTTGACGTCTGAACTCAAGCAGTCCGCCTCGGACCTTTTACTGCCCCCAGATCCGCCACCTCACACGGTGTACCTCAGGGCTCGTCCCTCTCACCCCACCTATTTAACCTCTACCTAAAGCCCTTGGTAAACCCTTTAAAAAACAGGAAGATAACCACCTTCAACTACGCGGACGACCTCCAACTCATCTTCACACTGGATTCCCCGGACTCTGCTCTAGAATTCCAAGCCACCATGCTCCACATCCAGCAATAGATGAACCTTAACCTTAAACTCAATCCCGGCAAGACAGAATAAGTCTTGCCGGGAAGGAGCGAGATCAAATGGGGCCCACACTTCTGGCCTAAGGACCTCGGACCACCCCCTACTCCATCTCCCTCAGTGAAAAGCCTGGGTGTCACCCTTAACTCTGATCTCGCTCTCAGAGGACCGGTGGGGTCGAGGAAAATTATGAAAATCAGCCACTTACTGACTCAATCGGCTCTCATTCAGGCAGTGATTTCCTTGGTACTATCGCGTCTCGATTTCTCCAACTCCATCTATCTCGGTCTGCCTGTGTATCTACTCAAGGGTCTTCAAATGGTACAAAACCAGGCGGCAAGACGGATATTCAAACATCCCAAATGGCTTTCGGCCAGCCCCCTGCTAGCCAAATTGCACTGGCTACCCAACGTGCAGTCTTCAAGTCCGGATGTCTGATATTCAAGGCCTTGCACAGCAGGAGCCCCAAATTCATCAGTCACCTGATTGTCAAACATGTCCCACGCCGCAACTTTCGATACGCCCACCTAAGACTTCTTACCATCCCAGTCTTCAAACTCAAACACCAAGGTGGATGCAGGTTTTCTTACCTAGCTCCAAGCCTCTGGAACTCCTTACCATTGGACATCAGGATGCAGGATAACTTGATGGGTTTTAGAAAGGCTCTCAAGACCTGGCTGTACTCGCAAATCCACGCTTAGCCCGTCCCGCCGCAACACATCACACAATTAGCGCCATGAAACCTATCGGTGACCGCGCGCTTTATAAGCTCCTATTAAAATAACATAACATAACATAACATTAACATGTCAGCAACGATGTCTCACCAACGCAGGTTTCTGCGGTCCATGGACTCTTCCCTGACGGCAGTAGTTTCTCTCCTGCGGCGCTCCGTCCCTCCCCCTTCCCCGGACACATCCACACTGCCCTCTCCCATGCCTGCCCAACGCACACCTAGACAGTCACGGTCACGCACCCCACCAGAAACATCCAGCACACCCCCAAGTAAGGCACAGCGCACACCTCCTGGCACGCACACTCAGGGGGATGTAGGCACACCCACAGGGGCTGGGGGCAGACGACATACACGCAGCCACAGTCGCAGTCCGCAGTCCTCACAACCCTGTTCCTCCAAAACCACTCCCCTTAGATCCCCTGCCAAACTGTCACCTAAGGAGACCTGTATGTTTGAGCTGGGCCTTGCCCCCACTGAGCCACCACCCCACAAGCGGGCGAGGAAGTCCCCGGGCACGGGTGTTGAGTCCCCCACCATGTCCACCCCCTCCCCCAAGAGCGCTGCACCCCATCCCTCGGCCACCACACCCTCCGTTGGCCCTGGGGTATCTTCAGGTGCAGGGGTTAGGATGGAGGCCCTAGTAGCAGTGTGCAGCGCTGTGTTCACCTCCACCTTTGGCGCTGCCCCACCCCCTGTGGTGGAGACGTCCACCCCTGCACCCACCACACCTACCCCTCCCCCTCATGTCCCTGGGGTGACTGGTCCTGCCACAGATGATGCCCCCCCCGGTCGACAAACCTTGAGGTTCCTTAGTGCAGGCAAGGTAGGGGTGGACACGGTCCCCTACGTCCACCCTTGGACTTGAGAAATGGATAGGCCATTGGCCTTTGTACATAGTATCTTTTACATTCATTTATTTTTGGTGCCGAATAAAGCCTTTTGTTTTACTTTCAACACTATTGCATTTCTGGTACTTGATGTTGGTGATGAGGCTCCGGGAGTTGGTGTTCTGGTAAAGTGTTAGGGTTCTGAGAAATATTTTTGTATGATGGTCATGAGGTGGACCATGGTATCTGTGTGCCATCACAATGTCCCTGCAAAGATTCATTGGTAGTGTGTGTTCATTTAGTTTGGAGACATTGTCCCAAGGAGTGTTCCTTCCTCTGTGGCACCTGACATCTTCCCTGCAAACAGTTGCACAATTGTTGTGCTGACCTGTGTCCACATTTCCTTTGTTGGTGACGGATCCCTTCAACAATGGCCATGCCTGCTCACCGATGTCTCCTGCTGAATCATCTGTGCCATCCTTGCTAGTCACTGTACTTGTGTTTTGGGTATGTAGGAATGCCTTCAGGGACAAATTGGCCCTTTTCAGCACTATGCATGTGTGTAATCACGCCTACTACACAAATGGTACTTGTTATGCAGGGTATTTGGGCACCTAACTCACAATTGTAGGCATTGTATGTGGTGGAAATGAACCCTATTCCTTCCATGAGAGACAACCTCTTGGCGGCTGGACCAGCACCTGTACATTCCTTACACTCCTGGGATGTGCGTGACAGTGTGTGTTCACTTTGGCTATCTTAGTTTTATATGCAGTTACATGACTATACAGTCTGTTGGCATGAAATCAGGGTGTGTATTGTGCTACATCAGCCATGGGTGGGTATGCATGTGTCATATGTCCTCACACCCACATGTGGTATGTCATGCAGTATGTGACAGACATCCATCGTCCTGGGAGTGGGACCCTGCTGTCAGTGATGTGTTGTAATAGCACTAAAATCATAGTCCACAGTTAGGGATACGTCCATACCACCATGTAGGTGTGGTCATCTGATGATGATGTACACCTCAAGATAAATCTGACCACTGCTGGTAGTCATATGCACCCACCCCTCATATGTCTGGCCACTGCTAGGAGTCATATGCACCCACCCCTCATATCTCTGTCCACTGCTATGCAGCCACCCCTCATATGTCTGGACACTGCTAGGAGTCATATGCACCCACCCCTCCTATGTCTGGACACTGCTAGGAGTCCATATGCACCCACCCCTCATATTGCAGGCCACTGCTGGGAGTCATATGCACCCACCCCTCATATGTGTGGACACTGCTGGTAGTCATAAGCACCCACCCCTCATATTGCAGGCCACTGCTAGGAGTCATATGCACCCACCCCTCATATGTCTGGACACTGCTAGGAGTCATATGCACCCACCCCTCATATCTCTGTCCACTGCTGGTAGTCATATGCACCCACCCCTCATATGTCTGGACACTGCTAGGAGTCATATGCACCCACCCCTCATATGTCTGGACACTGCTGGGAGTCATATGCACCCACCCCTCATATTGCAGGCCACTACTGGGAGTCATATGCACCCACCCCTCATATGTCTGGGCACTGCTAGGAGTCATATGCACCCACCCCTCATATGTCTTACCACTGCTAGGAGTCATATGCACCCACCCCTCATATGTGTGGACACTGCTGGGAGTCATATGCACCCACCCCTCATATTGCAGGCCACTGCTAGGAGTCATATGCACCCACCCCTCATATCTCTGACCACTGCTGGTAGTCATATGCAGCCACCCCTCATATGTCTGGACACTGCTAGGAGTCATATGCGCCCGTCCCTCATATGTATGGACACTGCTAGGAGTCATATGCACCCACCCCTCATATCTCTGTCCACTGCTGGTAGTCATATGCAGCCACCCCATATATGTCTGGACACTGCTAGGAGTCATATGCACCCACCCCTCCTATGTCTGGACACTGCTAGGAGTCATATGCACCCACCCCTCATATTGCAGGCCACTGCTGGGAGTCATATGCACCCACCCCTCATATGTGTGGACACTGCTGGTAGTCATATGCACCCAACCCTCACATTGCAGGCCACTGCTAGGAGTCATATGCACCCACCCCTAATATGTCTGGACACTGCTAGGAGTGATATGCACCCACCCCTCATATCTCTGTCCACTGCTGGTAGTCATATGCACCCACCCCTCATATGTCTGGACACTGCTAGGAGTCATATGCACCCACCCCTCATATGTCTGGACACTGCTAGGAGTCATATGCACCCACCCCTCATATTGCAGGCCACTGCTGGGAGTCATATGCACCCACCCCTCATATATCTGGACACTGCTAGGAGTCATATGCACCCACCCCTCATATGTCTGACCACTGCTAGGAGTCATATACACCCACCCCTCATATGTGTGGACACTGCTGGGAGTCATATGCACCGACCCACGCACCCCCTTGGAGCAGTACACTGCTGGCCTGGACCTACACACACCAATATGAAGGTAACATGCTGGGCCAGTCCTCTAAGCCCACATTCCTGGTGTGTGGTCGCCTCGTATTAACGGGGTACGTGTGACACGCACCGTACCCATGCATTCATTGCGTGTGTACGGTCCATATCCCTGTTCTACTGTGTCATAGGGGTACGTGTGACATGCACTGTACCCACGCATTCATTGCGTGTGTATGGTCCGTATCACAGTTCTACTGTGCCGTAGGGGTACGTGTGGTACGCACCGTACCCACGCATTCATTGCGTGTGTACAGTCCATATCACTGTTCTACTGTGTCATAGGGGTACGTGTGACACGCACCATACCCATGCATTCATTGCGTATGTACGGTCCGTAATCACTGTTCTACTGTGTCGTAGGGGTACGTGTGACACGCACCGTACCCACGCATTCATTGCATGTGTACGGTACGCATCACAGTTCTACTGTGCCGTAGGCGTACGTGTGGTATGCACCGTACCCACGCATTCATTGCATGTGTATGGTCCGTATCACTGTTCTACTGTGTCGTAGGGGTACGTGTGACATGCACCATACCCACGCATTCATTGCATGTGTACGGTCCGTATCACTGTTCTACTGTGTCGTAGGGGTACGTGTGACACGCACCGTACCCATGCATTCATTGCATGTGTACGGTCCGTATCATAGTTCTACTGTGCCGTAGGGGTATGTGTGATATGCACCGTACCCATGCATTCATTGCATGTGTACAGTCCGTATCACTGTTCTAATTGTGCCGTAGGGGTACGTGTGGTACACACTGTACCCACGCATTCATTGCGTGTGTACGGCCCATATCACTGTTCTAATGGTGCCGTAGGGATGCGAGTGGTACGCACCGTACCCATGCATTCATTGCGTGTGTACGGTTCGTATCACTGTTCTAATGGTGCCATAGGGGTACGTGTGGTACGCACCTTACCCACGCATTCATTGCGTGTGTACGGTCCGTATCACTGTTCTAATGGTGCCGTAGGGGTACGTGTGGTGCGCACCGTACCCATGCATTCATTGCGTGTGTACGGTCCGTATCATAGTTCTACTGTGCCGTAGGGGTATGTGTGATATGCACCGTACCCATGCATTCATTGCATGTGTACGGTCCGTATCACTGTTCTAATTGTGCCGTAGGGGTACGTGTGGTACACATCGTACCCACGCATTCATTGCGTGTGTACGGCCCGTATCACTGTTCTAATGGTGCCGTAGGGATACGTGTGGTACGCACCGTACCCATGCATTCATTGCATGTGTACGGTTCGTATCACTGTTCTAATGGTGCCATAGGGGTACGTGTGGTACGCACCTTACCCACGCATTCATTGCGTGTGTACGGTCCGTATCACTGTTCTAATGGTGCCGTAGGGGTACGTGTGGTGCGCACCGTACCCATGCATTCATTGCATGTGTACGGTCCGAATCACTGTTCTAATGGTGCCATAGGGGTATGTGTGGTACGCACCGTACCCACGCATTCATTGCGTGTGTACGGTCCGTATCACTGTTCTAATGGTGCCGTATGGGTATGTGTGCAACATACTGTACATGTCCACTTACGTTGTTGCGGTGCGCAGGGGTTGCTGGCCACACCCCCCCAAGAGACCAGACCCTGGTGGTAATGTATGGCCTCCATATTATAGGTTTGGCTTTGAGTATTGGGTTTGTTTCCTGCCCCTCACCCCCACCCTGGCCCCTTGGTGTTGTTCTCACCTTCTGCGACGTGTGCATCGGTTCCGGTGCACCAGGTCGTAGGCTAGGAGGACCGGGATGACACGTACGATGGGGTTCATGGCGTGTACGTCGCGTACCCGGGCTCTGTTGCGTAGCGGTTTGCGTCCAACTCTGCTTTTACGGCTGTGTTTGACTCCCGTAAAAAAAGAGCCGTATGGAGTGACGTGGGGACGAATCATACTTGCTGGGCTGGAAACCGCTGCCTGAATACGTCCGGAAGTCGCGTACAAGCTGTTCTGGATCAGAATCGTAGGTGTTTTTTCCACATACTGTCTTTTGTACGATTCGTACAGAAATAGGCTTTCAGTACGAATCGTACTTCCTAGGTTGTAGGGACAGTTTAAAGGGTACGAGTTGTACGGAGAAAATGCTCCGTACAACGATTCGTACTGCCTTTTTCCAGGATTAGAATCAGCCCCAATATGTAATACTTTTAATTTTAAACATTTTCTAATAATTCTAACTAGTTTTTTAAATTATATATATTATTTCCTTCATGTTACATAATTTTTTAAACATAAAAAATTATATTTTTAACAACGATATTTTAGACAATATTTTTTTCCTCGATATGTTTGTACTTACCATTATGTAGATAAGACTTCGATATTCTGGACATCGATATTTTTGCATCGATATTTTTATACCTCGATATTTTTGATGTCGATATACTGTCTGTGATCCCTCTGAGATCTAAAGGCAAATTTTCTGTCATAATCATCTGATACTTTCCAATAATTAAACTCTGATTTGCAAACAAAAAGGCAATGTCCTCATCATGAGTTTGTAGTTCCATTCCTTTCAGCATACAGTATATAGTACAGTTCACATTGCACAATAAATCATATCTTAACAAACTCACTGAACTTGAATCACAAACCACAAATTGATGATTTCAAAGGAAGTTCAAAAACGTCCTATCTTTCCAGGGACATCCTCAATAATGGGGTTCTTTATTTGTTGATTAGCAACTCCAACAACTTGGATAGTTCTTCTCGAGGGTGGTAGGTTTGGGACTTCCACTGATTTCACAGTAGAACGGGTAGCACCAGTAACAACCAAAAATAATACATTGTTACCATTTACCTCATCATCTATAAATTGGCAACACTGGTCTACCTCCAAGGCTGCGGCAAGTACTACATTTTTCTTCCCCCTCAGGCACCATCAGGAAGACTGAGCGATGCCATAACTTTCACTTGTCTCGAACATGGGAAATTGATGGAAAGGATTATTTTCCTGGAAAGCATTCTGATTCGGGACCTAGTTTTAAGAAAATCTGGAAACATTAGCAGCTTGCTATGGCTTCGGAGGTTGGGAAACCTGCATCACAGGGGCTTGTGGCACTTTAATATTCTGAGATCTAGGTCTGGGTACATTCTGTTGCTGCATGGAATTACTGTTCTGTGGTACAACCCCTAGATTTTTACCCTGCTATATGGGGCTAAGACAACATTCTCACTTCCAGTACCCCAACCTATTGCAGCAGTGGCATGGATTAGACTTCTTCAATGTAGCCACATCTATTCTAGTACTCCCTGTCCTCTACCTGTTGACTACCACCCTGCATCACCTGAGCTCCCTGTTGAAACACTCCATGTGTTGGAGGAACATTCCTTCAAACAATGGATTTTGCATTCCTCTCTGAGCAGCCTTCATTTGTACCACCATCAACTTCTTCTTTAACTTTTTCTCCCTCATTTCAATCTCACTATTACAATATTCAGAAAATTGCAAGATCTCGCCACCGACTTATTCTGCCAACAAATCAAATGCTGTTGAATCATCATACTAATCTCAGGCTCATCATACTAATCTCAGGCCTCAATACTGTCACAAACCTGGACACAAAATGCCCCATATCTTTAGGATCCTGTAGGTATGCTGACAGAATATTGAGTTGGAAAAGTCGACTTACACAAATATCAAGTTGGAAATATCGTGATACAGAAATATCAACAGCAAGAATATGGACTTTAAGGTAAGAAATATAGTTTTAAAAATAACAAGGTGGCAGTTGCACTGTCAAGCCAGACATAAAAATCCATGAATACTAATGACTACGCTTCTGTTGTTTGTGTGGCTGCCAGAAAAAAACACAGTAAATTATCTAGTTATCAAAGACACATTAATAGCATTACAGTGTCAAGTATATGCCCTTGAATGGTTAACCTCAAGCAGCTGGGTAAATTAAAAAAACTGTTCACAGTGGCATGGAGGGCAAGCACCCTTGTGTGGAACACAACCTCTGCTCAATCAAAACATGTATTCCTGGCTCCCAACATGTGGGCAGAGCCAAAGGCCCTTTCTGGGTTATTCTCACATTTTTGTCTTGCAACAGCTGCACTGTCAAGCCAGATCATAAAAATACCAGCTTGTAACTGGTTGAGAGAGCTTCTCCTCGCATCAGTCATTTCGCACAAACGGGACCAGTGCTGGGAGACTGGAATGATCTGAGTGGCTGGCCTCAACATTGTACACAATGGAGTAGCCAAGATTACAGTACACAAGGAATCGGTTCCAGAGTTCTGAATTTGTAGAAAACGGGCCATATAAAGGGCCAGGGTTAGCAGACCCTTGTGGCGGGTGTCTATTGAGACCCCAGTATTTAAAATTGAAAACAATTTGTAGATTTGGTTAACCATACTGTGGTACTACTGTGGGACTGTGCATGGCGCAGTGTGGTACTACAGGGTTCACTGAAAGAATGTTCATGTGAAAAATATAGTTGTAAAAAATATCGATGAAGAAATATAGAATGCAAAAATATTGACTCCTTAAACTTATGCGTCCCGTACACCGTGATTGCCATTACCCGCTACGAAGCGAACTTTGTACAACTCGTATCTCGGGAAAAGTTGTTTCCGGGATGCGAGTCATACAGGGGTACGAGTCGTACAGGCATACACCCCCATGCGTTGTGTATGTACGGTGCGTACCCCCAGTGCGCATGCACTGTGCGTACCCCCAGTGCGCATGTACTGTGCGTACCCCCAGTGCACATGTACTGTGCGTACCCCCAGTGCGCATGTACTGTGCGTACCCCAACATCGCGTACCCCAACATCGCATATGTACGGTGCATACATACGTGATGTTGGGGTATGCGATGTAGGGGTACGCGATGTTGGGGTACGTGATGTTGGGGGTACGCACAGTACATGCGCACTGGGAGTACGCACAGTACATGCGCACTGGGGGTACGCACCGTACATACACAACACACAGGGGTGTATGCCTGTACGACTCGTACCCCTGGGGACTCTGCTTTTACGGCTGTTTTTGGCTCCCGTAAGAGAAGAGCCGTAAGGAGTGCCGTAGGGGTGAATCATACTTGCTGGGCCAGAAACCGCTGCTTAAATACGTACAGACGTTGCGTACAAGCAGTTCCGAATCAGAATCATTGGTTTATTTTAGCCGTACGGTCTTTTGTACGATTTGTATGGAAAGAGGCTTTCTGTACGAATCGTACTTCCTAGGTTGTAAGAAAAGTTTACTGGGTACGAGTCGTACGGGAAAAACGCTCCATACAACGATTTGTAAAGCCTTTCTCCAGGATTGGAATCGGCCCCTTAATGTAAAACAATGCAATATTCGAATACAGAGGGTTGACATCTCGAGTTTGCCAGGCAGCAATTTCTGAAGGTAGAGAATCATCAGATTGGAGACTCTGGACTGGAGCAAAAGTTGACACTCCCTCATTTTCACCACATCTTCTCGAATTCTTGGCTGTACTCCTGGAAAATTCTCTGAGACATAGGTTGTATGTATCCATCTTTGAACAGACCTTCTCCTCACCTAGAGAAATAGAAAAAGTGGATTTTGGTGAGGTTCTTACCATATTTCTGGGACATTCAGATCCTCTCTGGTCTTCTCCAGAAGCCATCATTTGCGTTTTTGGTGAATCCCCCCAAAATGGAAAAACACTGAAAAATCAGAGAATAGAGTGCAGAGGATGTGCATACAGTAAAGTGTAACTGTGAAATCATAGTGATGGGGGAAACCCCTACAAAATGTATCCATACAATCACATCAGCCATTGAAATTCAGTTTGATTGTTAGTCGGAGGTACTACAGTCCCATCTTCAGGTATCATAGTACCAAAATATCCAAAAGCACTGCAATGTTAATGAAAACTACAAGAGATCATATTTATTTGTGCCTGTGAGGAAACCACTAGGTTTAAACTTTAAATAAATGAATCCCTTCATAGTAAAAAAACAACTTCTTTAAAGTTCTGGGTTCCGCAGTACTCCTGCCACTGGCTCTGTGGATCCTATGGGAGTACTGTTGGATCTATAAGCAATCAATAAAAAATAAAAACATGCTAGGCCACACAGGGATTACTACTCCCCCAAAAATCCCACAGTCTTTAGAAAAAATGCTTTTTCTCAGGACCATTAGCGCATGGTGCTGAGACAGTTTGGTGTCAATACAATCACACTCTAGCATGGCGTCAGAGAGAGCTGGGCACCGGAAGACACTAAACTCACCATCCACCAGGCCTAGCACAGGTGCAGCATCACAAGATGACAACATTATAATCGTTACACAAACATCTGCAACAGCACAAAAACAGAGGCATCAGAAAGAATCAGTGGTGTGACAGCTCCTGAGTAGGTTATGTGCACTTTATGCAACCAGGTGCTTCATTGGGGTAAAGGCCCTTTCTGGGTTATTCTCACATTTTTGTCTTGCAACAGCTGCACTGTCAAGCCAGATCATAAAAATACCAGCTTGTAATTGGTTGAGAGAGCTTCTCCACGCATCAGTCATTTCGCACAAACGGGACCAGTGCTGGGAGACTGGAATGATCTGAGTGGCTGGCCTCAACATTGTACACAATGGAGTAGCCAAGATTACAGTACACAGGGAATCGGTTCCAGAGTTCTGAATTTGTAGAAAACGGGCCATATAAAGGGCCAGGGTTAGCAGACCCTTGTGGCGGGTGTCTATTGAGACCCCAGTATTTAAAATTGAAAACAATTTGTAGATTTGGTTAACCATACTGTGGTACTACTGTGGGACTCTGCATGGCGCAGTGTGGTACTACAGGGTTCACTGAAAGAATGTTCATGTGAAAAATATAGTTGTAAAAAATATCGATAAAGAAATATAGAATGCAAAAATATTGACTCCTTAAACTTAAACAGGTAAGTACAAAAATATTGAGAGAAGCAAATATCGATGTTAAAAATATACTTGTACAAACTATCGATTTTTATATATAAATAAAATAATAAATATTAAATAATAAAATTAATGAAAAAACAAAGTAGATTTCATATACATTTTAACAAATATAACAAATACACTTAATTAAAAAAAGTTAAGCACCCATACATAATAATATATATATTTACGTTAAAACAATTAATAAACCATTAATTTTAATATATTTTATAATTTTAAAATTATATATAAATGTATATACATTTATATATATCTCAACGAACAAACGCTGCTCATACGCCGCCTCTCGTCTCGCGGTGCAGGTGCCTTCGATGGAAGCAGCAACCATCCAATAATATTTTAAAGCAACATTCCGTAGTTCAGAATGAAAAGGCGGCACACCAAGGGGCCGATTCCAATCCTGTATTTTTTTTCCCCGTACGACTCGTATCGGTAAAGTTTTCCATACAAATCGTACAAGTCCCGTCCGACCCGTGAAGTGAAATACAACTTTTCCCGATCTGATTTGTACGGATGGGCCGGATCCATACAAATTGGATCGGGAAAAGTTGTACAAGACGGACCCGGACACTTTTCCGTACAAATTGTAAAAATGCAGTCCGACCGTACTAGTACGATCCGGACCGGCTTTCCGATTTACGATTTGTACGGAAAACGTCCCGTACACCGTGATTGCCATTACCCGCTACGAAGCGAACTTTGTACAACTCGTATCTCGGGAAAAGTTGTTTCCGGGATGCAGGTCATACAGGGGTACGAGTCGTACAGGCATACACCCCCATGCGTTGTGTATGTACGGTGCGTACCCCCAGTGCGCATGCACTGTGCGTACCCCCAGTGCGCATGTACTGTGCGTACCCCCAGTGCACATGTACTGTGCGTACCCCCAGTGCGCACGTACTGTGCGTACCCCAACATCGCGTACCCCAACATCGCATATGTACGGTGCATACATACGTGATGTTGGGGTATGCGATGTAGGGGTACGCGATGTTGGGGTACGTGATGTTGTGGGTACGCACAGTACATGCGCACTGGGAGTACGCACAGTACATGCGCACTGGGGGTACGCACCGTACATACACAACACACAGGGGTGTATGCCTGTACGACTCGTACCCCTGGGGACTCTGCTTTTACGGCTGTTTTTGGCTCCCGTAAGAGAAGAGCCGTAAGGAGTGCCGTAGGGGCGAATCATACTTGCTGGGCCAGAAACCGCTGCTTAAATACGTACAGACGTTGCGTACAAGCAGTTCCGGATCAGAATCATTGGTTTATTTTAGCCGTACGGTCTTTTGTACGATTTGTATGGAAAGAGGCTTTCTGTACGAATCGTACTTCCTAGGTAGTAAGAAAAGTTTACTGGGTACGAGTCGTACGGGAAAAACGCTCCATACAACGATTTGTAAAGCCTTTCTCCAGGATTGGAATCGGCCCCTTAATGTAAAACAATGCAATATTCGAATACAGAGGGTTGACATCTCGAGTTTGCCAGGCAGCAATTTCTGAAGGTAGAGAATCATCAGATTGGAGACTCTGGACTGGAGCAAAAGTTGACACTCCCTCATTTTCACCACATCTTCTCGAATTCTTGGCTGTACTCCTGGAAAATTCTCTGAGACATAGGTTGTATGTATCCATCTTTGAACAGACCTTCTCCTCACCTAGAGAAATAGAAAAAGTGGATTTTGGTGAGGTTCTTACCATATTTCTGGGACATTCAGATCCTCTCTGGTCTTCTCCAGAAGCCATCATTTGCGTTTTTGGTGAATCCCCCCAAAACGGAAAAACACTGAAAAATCAGAGAATAGAGTGCAGAGGATGTGCATACAGTAAAGTGTAACTGTGAAATCATTGTGATGGGGGAAACCCCTACAAAATGTATCCATACAATCACATCAGCCATTGAAATTCAGTTTGATTGTTAGTCGGAGGTACTACAGTCCCATCTTCAGGTATCATAGTACCAAAATATCCAAAAGCACTGCAATGTTAATGAAAACTACAAGAGATCATATTTATTTGTGCCTGTGAGGAAACCACTAGGTTTAAACTTTAAATAAATGAATCCCTTCATAGTAAAAAAACAACTTCTTTAAAGTTCTGGGTTCCGCAGTACTCCTGCCACTGGCTCTGTGGATCCTATGGGAGTACTGTTGGATCTATAAGCAATCAATAAAAAATAAAAACATGCTAGGCCACACAGGGATTACTACTCCCCCAAAAATCCCACAGTCTTTAGAAAAAATGCTTTTTCTCAGGACCATTAGCGCATGGTGCTGAGACAGTTTGGTGTCAATACAATCACACTCTAGCATGGCGTCAGAGAGAGCTGGGCACCGGAAGACACTAAACTCACCATCCACCAGGCCTAGCACAGGTGCAGCATCACAAGATGACAACATTATAATCGTTACACAAACATCTGCAACAGCACAAAAACAGAGGCATCAGAAAGAATCAGTGGTGTGACAGCTCCTGAGTAGGTTATGTGCACTTTATGCAACCAGGTGCTTCATTGGGGTAAAGGCCCTTTCTGGGTTATTCTCACATTTTTGTCTTGCAACAGCTGCACTGTCAAGCCAGATCATAAAAATACCAGCTTGTAATTGGTTGAGAGAGCTTCTCCACGCATCAGTCATTTCGCACAAACGGGACCAGTGCTGGGAGACTGGAATGATCTGAGTGGCTGGCCTCAACATTGTACACAATGGAGTAGCCAAGATTACAGTACACAGGGAATCGGTTCCAGAGTTCTGAATTTGTAGAAAACGGGCCATATAAAGGGCCAGGGTTAGCAGACCCTTGTGGCGGGTGTCTATTGAGACCCCAGTATTTAAAATTGAAAACAATTTGTAGATTTGGTTAAGCATACTGTGGTACTACTGTGGGACTCTGCATGGCGCACTGTGGTACTACAGGGTTCACTGAAAGAATGTTCATGTGAAAAATATAGTTGTAAAAAATATCGATGAAGAAATATAGAATGCAAAAATATTGACTCCTTAAACTTAAACCGGTAAGTACAAAAATATTGAGAGAAGCAAATATCGATGTTAAAAATATACTTGTACAAACTATCGATTTTTATATATAAATAAAATAATAAATATTAAATAATAAAATTAATGAAAAAACAAAGTAGATTTCATATACATTTTAACAAATATAACAAATACACTTAATTAAAAAAATTTAAGCACCCATACATAATAATATATATATTTACGTTAAAACAATTAATAAACCATTAATTTTAATATATTTTATAATTTTAAAATTATATATAAATGTATATACATTTATATATATCTCAAAGAACAAACGCTGCTCATACGCCGCCTCTCGTCTCGCGGTGCAGGTGCCTTCGATGGAAGCAGCAACCATCCAATAATATTTTAAAGCAACATTCCGTAGTTCAGAATGAAAAGGCGGCACACCAAGGGGCCGATTCCAATCCTGTATTTTTTTTCCCCGTACGACTCGTATCGGTAAATTTTTCCATACAAATCGTACAAGTCCCGTCCGACCCGTGAAGTGAAATACAACTTTTCCCGATCTGATTTGTACGGATCGGCCGGATCCGTACAAATTGGATCGGGAAAAGTTGTACAAGACGGACCCGGACACTTTTCCGTACAAATTGTAAAAATGCAGTCCGACCGTACTAGTACGATCCGGACCGGCTTTCCGATTTACGATTTGTACGGAAAACGTCCCGTACACCGTGATTGCCATTACCCGCTACGAAGCGAACTTTGTACAACTCGTATCTCGGGAAAAGTTGTTTCCGGGATGCGAGTCATACAGGGGTACGAGTCGTACAGACATACACCCCCATGCGTTGTGTATGTACGGTGCGTACCCCCAGTGCGCATGCACTGTGCGTACCCCCAGTGCGCATGTACTGTGCGTACCCCCAGTGCACATGTACTGTGCGTACCCCCAGTGCGCATGTACTGTGCGTACCCCAACATCGCGTACCCCAACATCGCATATGTACGGTGCATACATACGTGATGTTGGGGTATGCGATGTTGGGGTACGCGATGTTGGGGTACGTGATGTTGGGGGTACGCACAGTACATGCGCACTGGGGGTACGCACAGTACATGCACACTGGGGGTACGCACCGTCCATACACAACACACAGGGGTGTATGCCTGTACGACTCGTACCCCTGGGGACTCTGCTTTTATGGCTGTTTTTGGCTCCCGTAAGAGAAGAGCCGTAAGGAGTGCCGTTGTTAAATGGTAGCGGCAGTTTCAGTTGATAACCCTTCAAGTATTGCCCGGCGGTAATCGCCTCTCATACCATTCGATAATTTACCAATGAAAGAGGCAGGCGCCGGAGACGAGAAGGCAGGAAACAAAGTTTTATTCCGTCGGAGCAGAACACATCAGATCAGACAGCAAGGTATCGTCACGAGGTGCTCTAACTGCATCTCTGAGGCCTGGCCTCTTATACACAGGTTTATGACTTTATTGTACATGGCACATTCTTGAGATTACTTTGATGTATAAAAGAACGTCTTCGGAATCCCCACTTCGAACTCGTTCCCACACATATCTACAGTGGAAGTCCCCACCCCATCTACAGTAGGAGATGGCTATCACGCAGCTGGACATTCCGCCAATTCCCGGGGGTGTGTGCAACCGGCTGGGTCTCAGGGGGTAGGGGCTTTGATCCACTGTAATCCCTTTGATGTGGGGTGTTTCCCTTACAGTAGGGGCAATAAACTGCATCCGCAGGGCTAGGTGATGGCCTGGGACCGGTTCGGATAATGGGGCGCAGAGGAAGGGGGTTATCAAAGAGATGCATGACCATGTATGGGATGTCGGTCGGGCGTGGGATGTGGTTCCATGGCAGGGTCTCGCAGAAGGAGAGGGTTTATGGCCCGTGTATGAGAGAGCGGGGGTGGCCGGCGCGCGGGGGATGCTCGCAGCGCCAGGGGAAAGCGCTGGCGATCGAGAATGAGCGGGGAGAGAGTGGGGTGCCTAAAATGGCGGCCGTGCATTCGCTGTGCGTGGCGCTGGGGAGAGGCAAGAAGGCGCAGATAATGTTCAGTTACAAGCTAAATTTCCACAGTCCTCCCTTTTAACATATCTCGCCAGCTTGTCTAGTTCGGATCTATCCCCATAATACTACGAATTTCCACCTCATACAGAGCTTTCATTCGCTCTGTTTCAAAGTCCAAAGTCTTAGGGCAGATGCAGTTCATAAAAAGCGAACATAAAGATGGCAGACACTGAATCCCCAAGCAACATCCACATAGTATCACAATCGGTATTAGGATAAATGAAAACAGCCTCCATCCCCAACTTTTAATAGTGTCCCAAAACCAACTCCCCAGTGACCATTCTTCTTGCTCTTGATGGACCTCTGCGGATAGTCTGTGGAGGTGTTCAATTGCTTTGTAGACTGAGGGTGAGTTATCCGGTACGTAGGTACAACAGCTGGACCCAATGATGCGGCATGCTCCTCCACGATCAGCCAGAACCACATCTAGAACGAGGCGGTTCTGAAGGGCCACTAAGCGGACGGCCTGGAGCTCGGCGGTGTTGTTGGCGAGGGCGCTAGCCGTAATGTTCATCGCCGTTTCGACTGCCTGGGTTAAGTGGCGGATGGCACGGCTGTTTGCCATTGGACCCCAGAGTGGAACAAGGCCTTTTACTGCGTCCATGAACTGTGCTCCGGCGGAGTCGGCTTGCACAATGTCTTTGGCCCGTTTCTGTCGGTGATGGTTTGCTGGAGCCACATATGTCGGAGGAAGGACAAAGGCGATGTAGCAGGTGCCTCCCCAACCTTTCGGAAGCCAGGTGTAGGCCTTAGTACCACAGACGAAGTACATATTCGGGGAGGCAACAAAGGAGGGTGGATCAACTGAGTCCAATGTTCTGGTGATGAGGCAGAAGCTGTGGCCCACCAGCTGCGCCCCCAGGCCTTCGAGGCACACAAATCCAGTGATGTTGATGACGGACAGGGCCACTGTTAGGGTGGCGGCCGTCCGTTTCCGGAGGTAAGAGAAGGTGGGTCTGGCTGGGTTGTTGAACACTTGCATTTCAACTCGTTCTTTGGCAGGGATGTCCATGTGAAAGGAAGTGTTCGATCTCAGAGGGCAGAAGAGGGCAGAAGTTCTTCCAGTTTTGTTCAGCCAGAACCCATGGTAGAAGTGTGACATGGTTCTGCCGGAAGTGGCATTGTCCTTGTAGCTTTCTTGCAGGAGGATTAGCCAGGCGAGGCAGGAACCATGGACAGAAAAAGGTGAAGGGATGAAAGGGATAGAGTGTCCAGTAGCATGTGGTAGCAACCCACAGATCCAGCAATTAGTGGCGTTGGCGGCAAGATTGTGTTGGTGGAGCAACTGCACAAAAGAGTTATTCCAGAACTCCTTACGCCTTTCTCGGAGTTGGGGTGAAAGTGAGATCAGATGGTGTTCTTTCGTGGTGGTAGGTTGAACGGTGGTCAGCAATGTCTTATGAGCGGGTATGCTCTCCTCCATGATCCAGAAGGTGACCACGAGGAGAAGGCAAAAGAGAAGGGTAATGAAAAGTGCAATAGTCTTTAAACTGTGCATTCGGTCAGTCTTTGGGTTTTTGTAGTGGATCTTCAGACGTCCGGTTGCTTCCATCATCTTCATGTCGGGCGCTTCCATCACCTTCAAGAGACTCGGTAGCGGGCAGAACCACAGACTTTGTTTAGTTTCTCTCCTGGTGGCCTTTGAGGTGACTAGGCTACCGCTCTGAGATTTCCACTTAGCCTGTGGTCTGCTTAGCCGAAGTTCTCTCCTTTCGTCGCAAGTTATACCCTTCCTTGGATGGCACGGTGGGATCAGGATATCTTACTAACTCAAGTGTCTCTGTATCTGGGCAGCGGCTCAGGGATGGTCGGTCTTTGTCCAGAAGTTCTTCTTGGGCGGTGATGTTGTCCGTGGTTGTCAGGGTCGGTGATACCTTCTTGCAGTGGTGTGCATGCAGCCAATTGCGTTTCCCCTCCACTCGAAGAGCTGTTCGGGTGGTGATCAGGACTTGCAGGGGGCCCGTCCATCGGGGCTCCAGACTCTTGGTGCGCTGGACGTTACGCACTAAGACGAAGTCACTGGGTTGGATGTCGTGTCCGGGGCCCCTGGAAACATCGGGAATGGCGTGCAGCACCTGCTGATGGATAACAGACAACGTTTTAGTTAGGTTATACAAATAGTCAGACATGAGGACGTCCGGGACGTCGTGGATGGATGTTGGCTTTGGAGCAGCCCAGAGGTTCATGGGCCGCCCGAAAACGACCTCGTAGGGGGTTAAGTGGTGTTTAGTGGGGGTGGAACGCATTGATAGCAATGCTAGCGGGAGAGCGTCTGGCCATCTCAGTCCTGTGGTGGCGACTATTTTTGCTATCTTAAGCTTCAATGTGGCGTTGTGTCGCTCAACCAAGCCTGCAGATTGGGGATGGAAGACCGCATGGAATTTCTGTTTTACACCCAACCCTTTTAAGATGAGTTGGATAACTTCGGCTACGAAGTGGGGGCCGTTGTCACTCCACAAAATTCGACAAAGGCCGTATCGGGGGAAGAATTCCTTCAGTAGTACTTTTGCGGTAGTCATAGCGGTGTTGTCATGGGTTGGGTAGGCTTCCACCCACTTGCTGAAGGCACACACAACGACAAGTACGTACTTCAAACCTTGGCACCTTTCTAACTGGACATAGTCCATTTGTAGGACTTCAAAGGGGTGATTGGGGACCCCAAATCCTCCCCGGGGTACAGCAGTTCCTTTCCCAGGGTTGTGTTGGAGGCATACTAGGCATTGTTGGACCAGACGTTTGGCTGAGTCTGGGATTTTGTCGTTGTGCCAGACTTTGGAGATGAGCTCGATCATGGGGGCAGACCCTATGTGTGCGGGGGAGTGTGCCATGGTCAGCATGGGGATCAAGTATGAATCTGGTAGCAACCATTTGTTCAAGTCTTTAGTTCGCCAGCAACCGTCATCGTCCTTCAATCCCACCCGGGCCCATTCAGTTAATTTGTGTGGTGTGCTGGCTAGTTGGATATCCCTAATTGTTTCCCTAGCATCCTTCCGTTTCTCAGTTTGTGACCTGGTCACGTACATACGGGTCGTGGACCTATTCTCGGCTGTGGTTCGGGCAGTAATGTCAGCCAGTGCATTTCCCTGTCCTATAATGTCTGTCACCTTCTTGTGTGCCTGGCATTTGATCACAGCTAACCGTGTGGGGAGGAGGACTGCTTCAGTCAGGGCAGAGACTAGATCTCCATGCAGGATGGGTGTGCCATGAGAAGTCAAGAATCCCCTCTCTTTCCATAAGAGCCCAAAGTGGTGAACTACCCCGAAGGCGTACTGACTGTCTGTGTAAATGTTTGCGGTTGTCCCTGCTGCCAGGATGCAGGCTCGTGTGAGAGCAATTAGTTCCGCCGCCTGTGCGGATCGCTGTGTGATGCGGGCTGTCTCAACAACTGTTCGGGCTGTGGTGACTGCATAGGCAGCTGAGGTGGTGCCATCGGGGAGCTTGATGCATGAGCCATCCACCCACAGTTCTCCGTCAGGGTCCGGGAAGGCAGTATCCCGGAGGTCAACCCTACTCTTGGTTTGTTCGTCGGTGAGGGTCACGCAATCATGTAAAGGGGACGCATTGGGGTCAGCGTCAGGGAGAGGCAGTAGAGTAGCTGGATTCAGAGTGGTGCATCGTTTCAATGTGATGTGGGGTGCAAGCAGAGTCAGTTCATAACCAGTCAGTCGTGCGCTAGTCAGGTGTTGAGTCTTGGTTTGGTTCAGGAGGGTGTCAACCGCATGGGGTACCAATACTGTGAGGGGGTTTGAGAGCACGATCCCCTCGCTTTGCCGGATAGAGATAGCCGCGGCGGCTACTGCTCGAAGGCAGGCGGGCAAAGCTCTGGCTACAGGGTCAAGAGTGGCAGAGAAGTAGGCACAAGGGCGTTGCTTAGGGCCTATGGACTGGGTTAGGACAGACAACGCACATCCCTCCCTTTCGTGGGTGTAGAGGGAGAAAGGTTTAGTGTAGTCTGGGGTTCCTAGGACTGGGGCCGAACAGAGGGCGTCTCGTAATTCTTTGAAGGAGGATTGACATTCGGGTGTCCAGGGGAGGGGGAAGGGGACATCTTTAGCCAGCAGGGAAAGCAGAGGTTTTATGATAAGACTGAAATTTGGCAACCATTGTCGACAAAAGGAGGTGAGGCCTACTAGGGACCGTACTTGCTTCTAAGTCTTGGGAACAGGGGTTTCTAGGATGGTCTGAATTCGGTCAGGGGTAAGTTTTCTCCCGTCTTTGGATAGTAGGTGGCCTAGATATGTTACTTGTGGTTGGCAGAATTGCAATTTCTTCCTGGAGACCTTGTGACCGTTCTCCGCGAGGAAGCGGAGGAGGTGAATGGTGGCTGTGACGGCAAGTGGAGTGGTGTCGGCCGCCAAAAGAATGTCATCGACGTACTGTATCAACACCACTCCATCGGGTAGTTAGACTGCATCTAGTTGCCTCTTGAGGGCTTGGCTATAAATACTGGAACTCTCAGTGTAGCCTTGGGGTGCCCTGCAGAATCTGTACGAACGGGCTTTTAAAGTGAAGCCGAACAGGTAGCGGCTGTCTGGGTGGATGGGGATGGAAAAGAATGCGTTCTTGAGATCAATAACAGTAAAGGTGTTGGCAGTGGATGGAATCAGGGTGAGGATGGTGGTGATGTCTGAGACCACGGGGTACTGGGGTACGACTACTTTGTTAACCTCTCGCAAATCAACAATGAAACGGTAGGCTTTCTCATCTCCCTCGCCTTGCTTCTTTACAATGGGTAGGATAGGGCTGTTGCAAACATTACTGACTACTTCTTCTACCACTCCTGCCTCGACTAGGGACTCGATGATTTCCACCAATGCCTTCTCGCCTTCGGGTGATATCCGATACTGTGGAAGCTTTGGGAGCACTGCGTCCGGTCGGACGGTTATGTGTACCGGGTCGATCACCATGCGCCCTACATCTGAGTCGGTTTTAGCCCATAGATGTGAAGGTAATGTGTTGAGTAGGGACATGTCAGCATCGGTTATAGAGAGCATACGCCGTGTGTGACAGGGTCTGGACAGATCTGGGTTATCGTGTAAGATGACTCGAACTCCGTCTGGGGAGCATCTGATGGTAGCTCGAAAATGTTTTAGTAAATCAAGTCCCATAATAGCATCGGGGGTGTTGGAGGAGAGCAGAAAGGTCGTGTCAGTGGTGTTATCTTCTAAGTCAAAGGAGATTGGTGCTGATAAGGGGTTAGTGGAGGGCGTTCCATCGAAGCCTATTGAGGTTACATGTGAGCCAGACAAGGGTGCCCTAGGAATCAGTCGTTTGGATAACGCACTACGTGTCGCCCCAGTGTCTACCAGGAATGGAGGTTTTGTGCCCAAGACCTTAGCAGTGACGTAAGGACCTTGCTGGTCAACACGGAGTTCGACTGGATCCCTCCCTTGCCCCTGGCGGTCCTATGCGAAGTCATGGGTGCTTTCATAGTCGGACTGTTGACACTAGTTTTGTCGGGGGCGATCAAAGGTGTTTGGTCTGCCTGGCCTGTCGTTGATGGCGTCGTTCGTGTACCCTCGTCCCTGTCCTCTATTTCTGGGGTCATATGCTGTGTCTCTGGGGTCCCTATTTTTGTTCATTTCCAGAAGGACCGGGCACTGGGACTTCCAGTGTCCGAACCCTCTACAGAACGCACATTGATTCCCATCTAAGTCTCTCCGTCCGTTGTAGGGTGCAGGGGTATGGTCTCTAGGGGGTAGCTTTCTAGGGGCGGTTGGTTAGTAATTCCCTTTCGGGGGTTCTCTTCCTATGGTCACCCCTTGCAACTGTGCTATCATTACCCTCTCCTTTAGTTCCTTTTTCTTCCTTTCTGACGCCCTATCGTTCTCATTCTTTTGGTTTTCGTAGTATTGGGCCATCTGGAGGATAGCTGCGGGTTTGGAGGCTGCCCAACTACTCTCGCTGGTCTGCAGCTTCTGAGAAACTTCTTGTGATAGACCCTTCACATAATTCTGGACAAAGAGGTGATGTCCGGTTGCAGTGGTCATGTCCTGGCCACTATAATCGGAAAACACAGTCTCGAACCGAGAGAAGTATTCAGACACATCCTCCTGGGGTTTCTGGCGACAAGCTGTCACTATTGACCAATCTACCTTTCTTTCTGGGATTAGAGTCTTCAACTTAAGTACAATCTTGTCTGGGAGCTCTAATATGGCTTTCGGGGGTTTCTGTCCCGGTTCTCGCTGTTTATCTATGGTATCGAGTTGTACCCAGGTATATCCGAACGGCTCAGCGTGGTCAACTTTCCGGATTTGTTTCCACACATCAGCCGGCAGACATAATCCGAAGAACAAGTCGATATCTGCTAAAGTCATTATAGTTGAGCCTAAGGCTGTACCTAGTTCGGTGTAGAAGGCAGTCGGGTTCTTTCTTAAGTCGGGTAAAGTTTTTCTAAAGGTCAAAATATCTTGTCGGTCCCATGGCTGGTAGACCCAATTATATACAACCCTCCCCTTCGCATCTTGGTGGTTGATGTCGTCATGTGTTCCCTGACCTCGTGGGGGGACCCAGTAGGGGGCGGCCTCTTTGATGGGCATCATGGTATCAGTCCTTCCTTCCTGGGGCTTAGCCGCTATGGGGGTTTCTGTTTTGGTTGTCTGCCTGTGTTCTTTAAGGTGTCGATAGACCTCGAGTGTACGAGTGAAGAGGTTCGTCACATCGCCCTCTCCTTCTTCCCCAATGTCTACCTTCCTATATAGGGCCGCTAAGCCTTCGGGACCTTTATCGCGGTACCTATCCTCATATGCATTCAGGGCGTGGTAACAAAGTCGTATGACAAAGTGTCGTCTACGGCTGTCGGCATACGAGTTATACACATCTGTTATATACTCCTCACTTTCCTTTCGCTCCACCAGTGTCCCTACTATCTTGTCGATTCCTGCTCGTTCATCCTTTGTTAGTCGATTCATTCTGGTGGAATCTTTCTTTCTTATCTCAGGGTCGTCCAACGTCGTTGCCGACGTTGTGTTCAGTACAAGAGGCTCGGCCGGCGCGGAGGCCATGAGGACCGAGGCCCCTGTACTGCTTTCGCTCGCGTTTGGGGGTTGTGGGTGTTGCACTACCGATTGGGAGGGTGCGTATGGAGGGGGCATGTAAATGATTGGGGGACCTAATAGTAATTCGTCATTCGTTCGTTGCTTAGAGGACAACTCAGGGTAGAGCATAGAGGGGGTCCTAACAGCGTACTGGCCTGAGGTTTCGGGCTCCTGTCTTAGTTTAGTTTCCCTTCTCTCCTTTATTTCTTCTTCTAACTTTCTAGCGGCAAGGTGAGCTGCCTTTCGTAATTCTTTTTCTGCCTTTACTTCTTCCCTCTTTTTCCGTTGCGTTGCTTCTTTGCGCCACATGCCGATACTGTCAAGCATAGTAGGCGTCGTCTTATTGCTACGCAGAGCCATTTCTAGCACTTCTATCTTATGGTCGTCGAAGGATCCCATCAGTGGCCACTGACTCTCGGGGTCCTTCCTGGTATATTTATGCCATAGCTTGCTATAAGCTACAGCGACTAGTCCATATTTAGTGAACATGTCCTTATTAGGGGTGCCTTCCAGTGGAGCCGGATGGTCCACCTCTAATAAGCGGTCCGGGCAGAACCAACTACCAATCAGTGGGGAGAAGATAGGCATGACGGGTTTCAATGGGGACAAAAGTCAGCACTACCTATCTTTTCACTGCTTGCAAAGACTAGACAGAATATCTCTATTCCTCGTTATTTGTAAGCAGAGAATACCTCCAAAGAACCAATATCGAACAACTAGTGTTCGGACAATCAATCAATCAATCAATGGGGAGATAAAAATAGGCACAACGGGTTACAACGGGGACATAAGTCTGCGTTACCTACCCTTCACTATTTGCAAAGACTAGACAGAATATTTCTATTCTACGTTATTTGCAAACAGAGAATATCTCAAAGAGCACTATTCTTCAAAACAATCAATGTTCGGACAATCAATCAGTGGGGAGATAAAGATAGGCACGACGGGTTTCAACGGGGACAAAAGTCTGCGTTACCTACCCTTCACTATCTGCAAAGGGAGAGTATTTCTACACCTCCCCGTTTGTAGACAGCGAATATCTCAAAGAGAACAATCAATGAGCAATACTAGTATTTTCAAAACTTCAAACAATAAATCAATTATTTCGCAATTTGTCGTGTATCACGACCTTACCCGGACCGCGTGGACAGTTTCTCGTCTTCCGCCTCCAGCGCCCGATCGTCCTCTACTCTCCGTTATTGCTGCGGCACTCCTGATGGTTCCCAGTCAGGACCGTAGATCACTCGAGAGAGGTCTGCTTGGAACCAGTGAAGTTCGGATGATGGGCTGCCAGACGAGGGTCTATTGGGCAGGAGCTCTCCCGATCGTTGCAGTCGTTCACTCTGTCGTCAGGACCTCTCCCACTGGATCCACGTGTCTCTGATGGGCCCCACGCTTGGGACGCCAATTGTTAAATGGTAGCGGCAGTTTCAGTTGATAACCCTTCAAGTATTGCCCGGCGGTAATCGCCTCTCATACCATTCGATAATTTACCAATGAAAGAGGCAGGCGCCGGAGACGAGAAGGCAGGAAACAAAGTTTTATTCCGTCGGAGCAGAACACATCAGATCAGACAGCAAGGTATCGTCACGAGGTGCTCTAACTGCATCTCTGAGGCCTGGCCTCTTATACACAGGTTTATGACTTTATTGTACATGGCACATTCTTGAGATTACTTTGATGTATAAAAGAACGTCTTCGGAATCCCCACTTCGAACTCGTTCCCACACATATCTACAGTGGAAGTCCCCACCCCATCTACAGTAGGAGATGGCTATCACGCAGCTGGACATTCCGCCAATTCCCGGGGGTGTGTGCAACCGGCCGGGTCTCAGGGGGTAGGGGCTTTGATCCACTGTAATCCCTTTGATGTGGGGTGTTTCCCTTACAGTAGGGGCAATAAACTGCATCCACAGGGCTAGGTGATGGCCTGGGGCCGGTTCGGATAATGGGGCGCAGAGGAAGGGGGTTATCAAAGAGATGCATGACCATGTATGGGATGTCGGTCGGGCGTGGGATGTGGTTCCATGGCAGGGTCTCGCAGAAGGAGAGGGTTTATGGCCCGTGTATGAGAGAGCGGGGGTGGCCGGCGCGCGGGGGATGCTCGCAGCGCCAGGGGAAAGCGCTGGCGATCGAGAATGAGCGGGGAGAGAGTGGGGTGCCTAAAATGGCGGCCGTGCATTCGCTGTGCGTGGCGCTGGGGAGAGGCAAGATGGCGCAGATAATGTTCAGTTACAAGCTAAATTTCCACAGTCCTCCCTTTTAACATATCTCGCCAGCTTGTCTAGTTCGGATCTATCCCCATAATACTACGAATTTCCACCTCATACAGAGCTTTCATTCGCTCTGTTTCAAAGTCCAAAGTCTTAGGGCAGATGCAGTTCATAAAAAGCGAACATAAAGATGGCAGACACTGAATCCCCAAGCAACATCCACATAGTATCACAATCGGTATTAGGATAAATGAAAACAGCCTCCATCCCCAACTTTTAATAGTGTCCCAAAACCAACTCCCCAGTGACCATTCTTCTTGCTCTTGATGGACCTCTGCGGATAGTCTGTGGAGGTGTTCAATTGCTTTGTAGACTGAGGGTGAGTTATCCGGTACGTAGGTACAACAGCTGGACCCAATGATGCGGCATGCTCCTCCACGATCAGCCAGAACCACATCTAGAACGAGGCGGTTCTGAAGGGCCACTAAGCGGACGGCCTGGAGCTCGGCGGTGTTGTTGGCGAGGGCGCTAGCCGTAATGTTCATCGCCGTTTCGACTGCCTGGGTTAAGTGGCGGATGGCACGGCTGTTTGCCATTGGACCCCAGAGTGGAACAAGGCCTTTTACTGTGTCCATGAACTGTGCTCCGGCGGAGTCGGCTTGCACAATGTCTTTGGCCCGTTTCTGTCGGTGATGGTTTGCTGGAGCCACATATGTCGGAGGAAGGACAAAGGCGATGTAGCAGGTGCCTCCCCAACCTTTCGGAAGCCAGGTGTAGGCCTTAGTACCACAGACGAAGTACATATTCGGGGAGGCAACAAAGGAGGGTGGATCAACTGAGTCCAATGTTCTGGTGATGAGGCAGAAGCTGTGGCCCACCAGCTGCGCCCCCAGGCCTTCGAGGCACACAAATCCAGTGATGTTGATGACGGACAGGGCCACTGTTAGGGTGGCGGCCGTCCGTTTCCGGAGGTAAGAGAAGGTGGGTCTGGCTGGGTTGTTGAACACTTGCATTTCAACTCGTTCTTTGGCAGGGATGTCCATGTGAAAGGAAGTGTTCGATCTCAGAGGGCAGAAGAGGGCAGAAGTTCTTCCAGTTTTGTTCAGCCAGAACCCATGGTAGAAGTGTGACATGGTTCTGCCGGAAGTGGCATTGTCCTTGTAGCTTTCTTGCAGGAGGATTAGCCAGGCGAGGCAGGAACCATGGACAGAAAAAGGTGAAGGGATGAAAGGGATAGAGTGTCCAGTAGCATGTGGTAGCAACCCACAGATCCAGCAATTAGTGGCGTTGGCGGCAAGATTGTGTTGGTGGAGCAACTGCACAAAAGAGTTATTCCAGAACTCCTTACGCCTTTCTCGGAGTTGGGGTGAAAGTGAGATCAGATGGTGTTCTTTCGTGGTGGTAGGTTGAACGGTGGTCAGCAATGTCTTATGAGCGGGTATGCTCTCCTCCATGATCCAGAAGGTGACCACGAGGAGAAGGCAAAAGAGAAGGGTAATGAAAAGTGCAATAGTCTTTAAACTGTGCATTCGGTCAGTCTTTGGGTTTTTGTAGTGGATCTTCAGACGTCCGGTTGCTTCCAGCATCTTCATGTCGGGCGCTTCCATCACCTTCAAGAGACTCGGTAGCGGGCAGAACCACAGACTTTGTTTAGTTTCTCTCCTGGTGGCCTTTGAGGTGACTAGGCTACCGCTCTGAGATTTCCACTTAGCCTGTGGTCTGCTTAGCCGAAGTTCTCTCCTTTCGTCGCAAGTTATACCCTTCCTTGGATGGCACGGTGGGATCAGGATATCTTACTAACTCAAGTGTCTCTGTATCTGGGCAGCGGCTCAGGGATGGTCGGTCTTTGTCCAGAAGTTCTTCTTGGGCGGTGATGTTGTCCGTGGTTGTCAGGGTCGGTGATACCTTCTTGCAGTGGTGTGCATGCAGCCAATTGCGTTTCCCCTCCACTCGAAGAGCTGTTCGGGTGGTGATCAGGACTTGCAGGGGGCCCGTCCATCGGGGCTCCAGACTCTTGGTGCGCTGGACGTTACGCACTAAGACGAAGTCACCGGGTTGGATGTCGTGTCCGGGGCCCCTGGAAACATCGGGAATGGCGTGCAGCACCTGCTGATGGATAACAGACAACGTTTTAGTTAGGTTATACAAATAGTCAGACATGAGGACGTCCGGGACGTCGTGGATGGATGTTGGCTTTGGAGCAGCCCAGAGGTTCATGGGCCGCCCGAAAACGACCTCGTAGGGGGTTAAGTGGTGTTTAGTGGGGGTGGAACGCATTGATAGCAATGCTAGCGGGAGAGCGTCTGGCCATCTCAGTCCTGTGGTGGCGACTATTTTTGCTATCTTAAGCTTCAATGTGGCGTTGTGTCGCTCAACCAAGCCTGCAGATTGGGGATGGAAGACCGCATGGAATTTCTGTTTTACACCCAACCCTTTTAAGATGAGTTGGATAACTTCGGCTACGAAGTGGGGGCCGTTGTCACTCCACAAAATTCGACAAAGGCCGTATCGGGGGAAGAATTCCTTCAGTAGTACTTTTGCGGTAGTCATAGCGGTGTTGTCATGGGTTGGGTAGGCTTCCACCCACTTGCTGAAGGCACACACAACGACAAGTACGTACTTCAAACCTTGGCACCTTTCTAACTGGACATAGTCCATTTGTAGGACTTCAAAGGGGTGATTGGGGACCCCAAATCCTCCCCGGGGTACAGCAGTTCCTTTCCCAGGGTTGTGTTGGAGGCATACTAGGCATTGTTGGACCAGACGTTTGGCTGAGTCTGGGATTTTGTCGTTGTGCCAGACTTTGGAGATGAGCTCGATCATGGGGGCAGACCCTATGTGTGCGGGGGAGTGTGCCATGGTCAGCATGGGGATCAAGTATGAATCTGGTAGCAACCATTTGTTCAAGTCTTTAGTTCGCCAGCAACCGTCATCGTCCTTCAATCCCACCCGGGCCCATTCAGTTAATTTGTGTGGTGTGCTGGCTAGTTGGATATCCCTAATTGTTTCCCTAGCATCCTTCCGTTTCTCAGTTTGTGACCTGGTCACGTACATACGGGTCGTGGACCTATTCTCGGCTGTGGTTCGGGCAGTAATGTCAGCCAGTGCATTTCCCTGTCCTATAATGTCTGTCACCTTCTTGTGTGCCTGGCATTTGATCACAGCTAACCGTGTGGGGAGGAGGACTGCTTCAGTCAGGGCAGAGACTAGATCTCCATGCAGGATGGGTGTGCCATGAGAAGTCAAGAATCCCCTCTCTTTCCATAAGAGCCCAAAGTGGTGAACTACCCCGAAGGCGTACTGACTGTCTGTGTAAATGTTTGCGGTTGTCCCTGCTGCCAGGATGCAGGCTCGTGTGAGAGCAATTAGTTCCGCCGCCTGTGCGGATCGCTGTGTGATGCGGGCTGTCTCAACAACTGTTCGGGCTGTGGTGACTGCATAGGCAGCTGAGGTGGTGCCATCGGGGAGCTTGATGCATGAGCCATCCACCCACAGTTCTCCGTCAGGGTCCGGGAAGGCAGTATCCCGGAGGTCAACCCTACTCTTGGTTTGTTCGTCGGTGAGGGTCACGCAATCATGTAAAGGGGACGCATTGGGGTCAGCGTCAGGGAGAGGCAGTAGAGTAGCTGGATTCAGAGTGGTGCATCGTTTCAATGTGATGTGGGGTGCAAGCAGAGTCAGTTCATAACCAGTCAGTCGTGCGCTAGTCAGGTGTTGAGTCTTGGTTTGGTTCAGGAGGGTGTCAACCGCATGGGGTACCAATACTGTGAGGGGGTTTGAGAGCACGATCCCCTCGCTTTGCCGGATAGAGATAGCCGCGGCGGCTACTGCTCGAAGGCAGGCGGGCAAAGCTCTGGCTACAGGGTCAAGAGTGGCAGAGAAGTAGGCACAAGGGCGTTGCTTAGGGCCTATGGACTGGGTTAGGACAGACAACGCACATCCCTCCCTTTCGTGGGTGTAGAGGGAGAAAGGTTTAGTGTAGTCTGGGGTTCCTAGGACTGGGGCCGAACAGAGGGCGTCTCGTAATTCTTTGAAGGAGGATTGACATTCGGGTGTCCAGGGGAGGGGGAAGGGGACATCTTTAGCCAGCAGGGAAAGCAGAGGTTTTATGATAAGACTGAAATTTGGCAACCATTGTCGACAAAAGGAGGTGAGGCCTACTAGGGACCGTACTTGCTTCTAAGTCTTGGGAACAGGGGTTTCTAGGATGGTCTGAATTCGGTCAGGGGTAAGTTTTCTCCCGTCTTTGGATAGTAGGTGGCCTAGATATGTTACTTGTGGTTGGCAGAATTGCAATTTCTTCCTGGAGACCTTGTGACCGTTCTCCGCGAGGAAGCGGAGGAGGTGAATGGTGGCTGTGACGGCAAGTGGAGTGGTGTCGGCCGCCAAAAGAATGTCATCGACGTACTGTATCAACACCACTCCATCGGGTAGTTAGACTGCATCTAGTTGCCTCTTGAGGGCTTGGCTATAAATACTGGGACTCTCAGTGTAGCCTTGGGGTGCCCTGCAGAATCTGTACGAACGGGCTTTTAAAGTGAAGCCGAACAGGTAGCGGCTGTCTGGGTGGATGGGGATGGAAAAGAATGCGTTCTTGAGATCAATAACAGTAAAGGTGTTGGCAGTGGATGGAATCAGGGTGAGGATGGTGGTGATGTCTGAGACCACGGGGTACTGGGGTACGACTACTTTGTTAACCTCTCGCAAATCAACAATGAAACGGTAGGCTTTCTCATCTCCCTCGCCTTGCTTCTTTACAATGGGTAGGATAGGGCTGTTGCAAACATTACTGACTACTTCTTCTACCACTCCTGCCTCGACTAGGGACTCGATGATTTCCACCAATGCCTTCTCGCCTTCGGGTGATATCCGATACTGTGGAAGCTTTGGGAGCACTGCGTCCGGTCGGACGGTTATGTGTACCGGGTCGATCACCATGCGCCCTACATCTGAGTCGGTTTTAGCCCATAGATGTGAAGGTAATGTGTCGAGTAGGGACATGTCAGCATCGGTTATAGAGAGCATACGCCGTGTGTGACAGGGTCTGGACAGATCTGGGTTATCGTGTAAGATGACTCGAACTCCGTCTGGGGAGCATCTGATGGTAGCTCGAAAATGTTTTAGTAAATCAAGTCCCATAATAGCATCGGGGGTGTTGGAGGAGAGCAGAAAGGTCGTGTCAGTGGTGTTATCTTCTAAGTCAAAGGAGATTGGTGCTGATAAGGGGTTAGTGGAGGGCGTTCCATCGAAGCCTATTGAGGTTACATGTGAGCCAGACAAGGGTGCCCTAGGAATCAGTCGTTTGGATAACGCACTACGTGTCGCCCCAGTGTCTACCAGGAATGGAGGTTTTGTGCCCAAGACCTTAGCAGTGACGTAAGGACCTTGCTGGTCAACACGGAGTTCGACTGGATCCCTCCCTTGCCCCTGGCGGTCCTATGCGAAGTCATGGGTGCTTTCATAGTCGGACTGTTGACACTGGTTTTGTCGGGGGCGATCAAAGGTGTTTGGTCTGCCTGGCCTGTCGTTGATGGCGTCGTTCGTGTACCCTCGTCCCTGTCCTCTATTTCTGGGGTCATATGCTGTGTCTCTGGGGTCCCTATTTTTGTTCATTTCCAGAAGGACCGGGCACTGGGACTTCCAGTGTCCGAACCCTCTACAGAACGCACATTGATTCCCATCTAAGTCTCTCCGTCCGTTGTAGGGTGCAGGGGTATGGTCTCTAGGGGGTAGCTTTCTAGGGGCGGTTGGTTAGTAATTCCCTTTCGGGGGTTCTCTTCCTATGGTCACCCCTTGCAACTGTGCTATCATTACCCTCTCCTTTAGTTCCTTTTTCTTCCTTTCTGACGCCCTATCGTTCTCATTCTTTTGGTTTTCGTAGTATTGGGCCATCTGGAGGATAGCTGCGGGTTTGGAGGCTGCCCAACTACTCTCGCTGGTCTGCAGCTTCTGAGAAACTTCTTGTGATAGACCCTTCACATAATTCTGGACAAAGAGGTGATGTCCGGTTGCAGTGGTCATGTCCTGGCCACTATAATCGGAAAACACAGTCTCGAACCGAGAGAAGTATTCAGACACATCCTCCTGGGGTTTCTGGCGACAAGCTGTCACTATTGACCAATCTACCTTTCTTTCTGGGATTAGAGTCTTCAACTTAAGTACAATCTTGTCTGGGAGCTCTAATATGGCTTTCGGGGGTTTCTGTCCCGGTTCTCGCTGTTTATCTATGGTATCGAGTTGTACCCAGGTATATCCGAACGGCTCAGCGTGGTCAACTTTCCGGATTTGTTTCCACACATCAGCCGGCAGACATAATCCGAAGAACAAGTCGATATCTGCTAAAGTCATTATAGTTGAGCCTAAGGCTGTACCTAGTTCGGTGTAGAAGGCAGTCGGGTTCTTTCTTAAGTCGGGTAAAGTTTTTCTAAAGGTCAAAATATCTTGTCGGTCCCATGGCTGGTAGACCCAATTATATACAACCCTCCCTTTCGCATCTTGGTGGTTGATGTCGTCATGTGTTCCCTGACCTCGTGGGGGGACCCAGTAGGGGGCGGCCTCTTTGATGGGCATCATGGTATCAGTCCTTCCTTCCTGGGGCTTAGCCGCTATGGGGGTTTCTGTTTTGGTTGTCTGCCTGTGTTCTTTAAGGTGTCGATAGACCTCGAGTGTACGAGTGAAGAGGTTCGTCACATCGCCCTCTCCTTCTTCCCCAATGTCTACCTTCCTATATAGGGCCGCTAAGCCTTCGGGACCTTTATCGCGGTACCTATCCTCATATGCATTCAGGGCGTGGTAACAAAGTCGTATGACAAAGTGTCGTCTACGGCTGTCGGCATACGAGTTATACACATCTGTTATATACTCCTCACTTTCCTTTCGCTCCACCAGTGTCCCTACTATCTTGTCGATTCCTGCTCGTTCATCCTTTGTTAGTCGATTCATTCTGGTGGAATCTTTCTTTCTTATCTCAGGGTCGTCCAACGTCGTTGCCGACGTTGTGTTCAGTACAAGAGGCTCGGCCGGCGCGGAGGCCATGAGGACCGAGGCCCCTGTACTGCTTTCGCTCGCGTTTGGGGGTTGTGGGTGTTGCACTACCGATTGGGAGGGTGCGTATGGAGGGGGCATGTAAATGATTGGGGGACCTAATAGTAATTCGTCATTCGTTCGTTGCTTAGAGGACAACTCAGGGTAGAGCATAGAGGGGGTCCTAACAGCGTACTGGCCTGAGGTTTCGGGCTCCTGTCTTAGTTTAGTTTCCCTTCTCTCCTTTATTTCTTCTTCTAACTTTCTAGCGGCAAGGTGAGCTGCCTTTCGTAATTCCTTTTCTGCCTTTACTTCTTCCCTCTTTTTCCGTTGCGTTGCTTCTTTGCGCCACATGCCGATACTGTCAAGCATAGTAGGCGTCGTCTTATTGCTACGCAGAGCCATTTCTAGCACTTCTATCTTATGGTCGTCGAAGGATCCCATCAGTGGCCACTGACTCTCGGGGTCCTTCCTGGTATATTTATGCCATAGCTTGCTATAAGCTACAGCGACTAGTCCATATTTAGTGAACATGTCCTTATTAGGGGTGCCTTCCAGTGGAGCCGGATGGTCCACCTCTAATAAGCGGTCCGGGCAGAACCAACTACCAATCAGTGGGGAGAAGATAGGCATGATGGGTTTCAATGGGGACAAAAGTCAGCACTACCTATCTTTTCACTGCTTGCAAAGACTAGACAGAATATCTCTATTCCTCGTTATTTGTAAGCAGAGAATACCTCCAAAGAACCAATATCGAACAACTAGTGTTCGGACAATCAATCAATCAATCAATGGGGAGATAAAAATAGGCACAACGGGTTACAACGGGGACATAAGTCTGCGTTACCTACCCTTCACTATTTGCAAAGACTAGACAGAATATTTCTATTCTACGTTATTTGCAAACAGAGAATATCTCAAAGAGCACTATTCTTCAAAACAATCAATGTTCGGACAATCAATCAGTGGGGAGATAAAGATAGGCACGACGGGTTTCAACGGGGACAAAAGTCTGCGTTACCTACCCTTCACTATCTGCAAAGGGAGAGTATTTCTACTCCTCCCCGTTTGTAGACAGCGAATATCTCAAAGAGAACAATCAATGAGCAATACTAGTATTTTCAAAACTTCAAACAATAAATCAATTATTTCGCAATTTGTCGTGTATCACGACCTTACCCGGACCGCGTGGACAGTTTCTCGTCTTCCGCCTCCAGCGCCCGATCGTCCTCTACTCTCCGTTATTGCTGCGGCACTCCTGATGGTTCCCAGTCAGGACCGTAGATCACTCGAGAGAGGTCTGCTTGGAACCAGTGAAGTTCGGATGATCGGCTGCCAGACGAGGGTCTATTGGGCAGGAGCTCTCCCGATCGTTGCAGTCGTTCACTCTGTCGTCAGGACCTCTCCCACTGGATCCACGTGTCTCTGATGGGCCCCACGCTTGGGACGCCAATTGTTAAATGGTAGCGGCAGTTTCAGTTGATAACCCTTCAAGTATTGCCCGGCGGTAATCGCCTCTCATACCATTCGATAATTTACCAATGAAAGAGGCAGGCGCCGGAGACGAGAAGGCAGGAAACAAAGTTGTATTCGGTCGGAGCAGAACACATCAGATCAGACAGCAAGGTATCGTCACGAGGTGCTCTAACTGCATCTCTGAGGCCTGGCCTCTTATACACAGGTTTATGACTTTATTGTACATGGCACATTCTTGAGATTACTTTGATGTATAAAAGAACGTCTTCGGAATCCCCACTTCGAACTCGTTCCCACACATATCTACAGTGGAAGTCCCCACCCCATCTACAGTAGGAGATGGCTATCACGCAGCTGGACATTCCGCCAATTCCCGGGGGTGTGTGCAACCGGCCGGGTCTCAGGGGGTAGGGGCTTTGATCCACTGTAATCCCTTTGATGTGGGGTGTTTCCCTTACAGTAGGGGCAATAAACTGCATCCACAGGGCTAGGTGATGGCCTGGGGCCGGTTCGGATAATGGGGCGCAGAGGAAGGGGGTTATCAAAGAGATGCATGACCATGTATGGGATGTCGGTCGGGCGTGGGATGTGGTTCCATGGCAGGGTCGCGCAGAAGGAGAGGGTTTATGGCCCGTGTATGAGAGAGCGGGGGTGGCCGGCGCGCGGGGGATGCTCGCAGCGCCAGGGGAAAGCGCTGGCGATCGAGAATGAGCGGGGAGAGAGTGGGGTGCCTAAAATGGCGGCCGTGCATTCGCTGTGCGTGGCGCTGGGGAGAGGCAAGATGGCGCAGATAATGTTCCGTTACAAGCTAAATTTCCACACCGTAGGGGCGAATCATACTTGCTGGGCCAGAAACCGCTGCTTAAATACGTACAGACGTTGCGTACAAGCAGTTCCGGATCAGAATCATTGGTTTATTTTAGCCGTACGGTCTTTTGTACGATTTGTATGGAAAGAGGCTTTCTGTACGAATCGTACTTCCTAGGTTGTAAGAAAAGTTTACTGGGTACGAGTCCTACGGGAAAAACGCTCCATACAACGATTTGTAAAGCCTTTCTCCAGGATTGGAATTGGCCCCTTAATGTAAAACAATGCAATATTCGAATACAGAGGGTTGACATCTCGAGTTTGCCAGGCAGCAATTTCTGAAGGTAGAGAATCATCAGATTGGAGACTCTGGATGGAGCAAAAGTTGGCACTCCCTCATTTTCCCCACATCTTCTCGAATTCTTGGCTGTACTCCTGGAAAATTCTCTGAGACATAGGTTGTATGTATCCATCTTTGAACAGACCTTCTACTCACCTAGAGAAATAGAAAAAGTGGATTTTGGTGAGGTTCTTACCATATTTCTGGGACATTCAGCTCCTCTCTGGTCTTCTCCAGAAGCCATCATTTGCGTTTTTGGTGAATCCCCCCAAAACGGAAAAACACTGAAAAATCAGAGAATAGAGTGCAGAGGATGTGCATACAGTAAAGTGTAACTGAGAAATCATAGTGATGGGGGAAACCCCTACAAAATGTATCCATACAATCACATCAGCCATTGAAATTCAGTTTGATTGTTAGTCGGAGGTACTACAGTCCCATCTTCAGGTATCATAGTACCAAAATATCCAAAAGCACTGCAATGTTAATGAAAACTACAAGAGATCATATTTATTCGTGCCTGTGAGGAAACTACTAGGTTTAAACTTGAAATAAATGAATCCCTTCATAGTAAAAAAACAACTTCTTTAAAGTTCTGGGTTCCGCAGTACTCCTGCCACTGGCTCTGTGGATCCTATGGGAGTACTGTTGGATCTATAAGCAATCAATCAAAAATAAAAACATGCTAGGCCACACAGGGATTACTACTCCCCCAAAAATCCCACAGTCTTTAGAAAAAATGCTTTTTCTCAGGACCATTAGCACATGGTGCTGAGACAGTTTGGTGTCAATACAATCACACTCTAGCATGGCGTCAGAGAGAGCTGGGCACCGGAAGACACTAAACTCACCATCCACCAGGCCTAGCACAGGTGCAGCATCACAAGATGACAACATTATAATCGTTACACAAACATCTGCAACAGCACAAAAACAGAGGCATCAGAAAGAATCAGTGGTGTGACAGCTCCTGAGTAGGTTATGTGCACTTTATGCAACCAGGTGCTTCATTGGGGTAAAGCCGACAAGTATACCATGGGAAACAGTGGAATGTGGAAGCACCTGAGGGCCATGCATCCCAAACACATAGGTAATGCTGAGTTGGAGAGGAGTCAAGCAACAGAACAAGAACAGACGGCACCAGCGGAAGTGCTGTGTCAGCAGCAAGAAGAAGATGATGACAAGAAGTAGCATTTTCTATGTATTGCCAACACTGGGTAAAAGTCGGTTCCCCTGGAGAAACAAATACAATTTTTTACAAGGCTTTGGAAAATGATCTTAACAAAGAACACAAAGACTTGCAGAAAAAAAACAACAGGAAATAAAATTAATTAAAAAAAATAATACAAAGTTAAAAACACTACAAAACTATAACAACAAAAGAAAACTTTTTAAAACAATAGAATCAAAAACACAAAAAAGTGTGTAAAAACAGCACACAATAAATTATTCAGAGGTAAAACTCTGTATAAGATCTTTGTACACAATCAAAGATTAGAGGTAGTAAGGGTGGATGGTTTCACAGAGTTGGGAACAACATCTGGTGAGAAGCCAGGCCCTCTGCCCAACCACCTACTGCATATCGTCAGATGCCACCTGCATTCAGTCTCCTTATCACAGTGATACTCAAAATACAGCCTAGGGGCCACATGTAGCCCATCTGACCTTTACAAGTGGCACCCTAGCCAACAACAGCACTTAGCTGCTGTTTACTCAACTCAGCACTACCATTAAAAAGATGTTAAAAAACACAGGCAAGCATTTATTTAAAGGTTACTTGCAGTTACAAAAAGGAAGTAAGAAGGGTGCACTGCACCGCTTAACTGTAGGAACACCTTCATTTCCAAAGAAACTTGAAAAAATATGATAAAGTCCCTTTGAAATTCCGACCTTGCAGCTTGCCAACTGGTGCAGCTGGTCTCAGGCCCCACTCATATTGCAAGGCACCAGTTTTTACTAATATACCTCATATCACTATGCATGCACCGATTAGGATGGGATGGGCGGATCATTTTTTGGTCTCAATGTCCCTACACTGTGTCATTTCGGCTATGACTAAGGGTCAGTCGACCTCTCTGAAACGGCCGTGGTATAAATTGAACTGGGATCACCTGGATGCTTGCCTCTTGGCTACTAGCCCTAATTTGCTAGAGAACTCTAACGAGCCACACAGGGTATTTTCTGAGTGGATAGAGCATCCACTGGACAGCTTAATCCCTATGAAACGGTCAGTCAATCGCAAAACTAAAACACGTTCATGGTTTAAGAATAAACTCGCCGCTATGCATAAGGGTTGTAAGAGACTAGAGCGGACATGGAAAAGAGACTTCAGTCCGACTGCTAAAGTTATCTATCTGGCAGCTATTAAAAGATATCATAAGGCCATATATCAGGCACGTGCAGTTTTTATTTCCAACCAAATCCGCAAGAGCACTAATCCCTCTAAGAGCACATTTTCTGTACTTGCCAGTTTGCAATCTCAGCAAACCATGGCCGGGTTGACCATTGAGCCTAATAAACAGTGTGAGGACCTGGCCTTTTTTTTGCGAAAAAGGTGGATGACATCTACAGGTCCTTCCCGACCGCACTTAGTAACGTGCTGGTGGCGCACGGCTGTCAACAGGTCTTCATACGTTTCCGCCGATCCCGGTTGATCAACTGGCAGCTCTTTGTGGTAGGATCAAGTCAGGATCCCCCGCTGACCCACTTAAACCTGACCAATTCAAGAAAGTGCTGGCGACAATTTTACCTCTCTTGAACCAGGTGATCAATGTGTCCCTCAGTACAGCTACTGTGCCCAGGGCCTGGAAACAGGCTAAAGTAATTCCATTACTTAAGAAACCTGCGCTTGACCCAGCCAAACCAGAAAACTATCGCCCTATTTCTTTGCTCCCCTGGGCGGCAAAGATTACAGAGGCTTATGTGAACTCCCTTCTGTCGGATATTCTGGCCGTGAATAACATACTGGACCCCTCCCAGAATGGTTTCAGGCCGGGCCACAGCACGGAGTCACCTCTCCTAGCTGTTACAGAACATCTCTGGTCAGCAATGGATGAGGGTCAAACGTCGGCGCTGATCTTGTTAGATCTAAGCGCCGCATTTGATACTGTGTCTCATGGTATACTGCTGAGACGCCTCGTGGAGATTGGAATTACGGGCTTGGCTCTGGAGTGGCTTGCCTCATTTCTCCATGAGAGGTCTTTTACGGTAACTGCCCCACCGTTTGGGTCTGGCGAACATTCAGTGCCACAGGGCTCCTCCCTCAGTCCCCTGTTATTTAATATCTATGTTCAACCTTTAGCGGCAGTAGCCAGCAGCAGAGGCCTGACCATGGTCTCCTACGCTGACGATACTCAGTTGGTGGTGGCACTCTCTAATAACACCGAGTAGGACTTCCTAGAGTTTCAGGGCGACCTTGCGGCAGTGGCCGAGTGGATGAACAACAACTGCCTCCAACTGAATTCGAACAAGTCTGAGGTATTGTTAGTAGGTAAGGACCATGGTTGATAGAGTGAGTACTGGTGGCCAGCCTGCCTAGGTACACCCCCCTCCCCAAAACAGGCAGTAAAAAACCTAGGGGTCTGGTTGGACTCTTCTTTAAACTATCGAGTCCAAACCAAAAAAATGGCAGGGACCTGTTTTGGCCTCTTACGAGGGCTTAGACCCTTGCTGGGCTTTTTTGATGCACCTACGCTTCAGGTCATCATTCAGGCGACAGTTATGTCGAGACTCGATTATGCCTGTTCCCTCTATCTAGGGTCCAACAAAGCGGAGGTCTCGAGGTTGCAAAGGGTACAGAATGCAGCAGCAAGAACGCTCTTAGGTCTGCGCAAATCTTGCTCTGTGTCAAACGCCATCCCCCGTCTTCACTGGCTACCTGTGGCCAGACGCATTGAATTCAAAACCCTATGTATCTCTTTCAAGATTTTGAAATTGGCCACTCCCCCCATCCTGGCCAATCTTCTGCTGCCATACGCTCACAATGTCAGCACCGGGTGGTGGTTCCCCGGACACGTAGAGTTAGGGCTGGTGGCCGCACTTTTCGTTACAGAGTCGCAACGCTCTGGAACTCACTCCCTGGACTGATCCGCGGCCATGATAATTATTTAGCATTCAGAAAGGCCATTAAGACTTATCTTTTCTCTGCATCTTAGTCCTTGCTGGCTTCCTTTGCTCTGTAAGTCATCCTGTAATAGCGCTGGGACGCCCCTTCGCTGGGGCAGCCGTCGCGCTTTATAAGACACGATAACATAACATAACATAACATAACATAACATAACATAAAAACATTCAAAAAGTGTATTTCATTAACATGAAGAATCGTTTCACCTTAATAAATCAGATTATGTTACATTAAAAAGTATTTTTTTAGAGTGATAGTTTTCAAACAATGAATTCAGAAACATTCATGCTATTCCTCCCCCATGATAACAATGCCAATGATGAACTAAGAGGCAAGTCAGATGTTAGTGCAACCTTGGGGGCCGGGTTTGCTATTATACATGAACAACATAATACGCAGGAGAATCTTTTTTTGTACAGCGTACATCCTGAAGACATGTATTTCAAGGTTTTCTTTTATGTGATAATGAAGAAAAAGGAGGGAAAGTGAAATAAAACAATTCCCAGGGATCACACAATTTGGTCGAGTGGGTAAGCGGGCATTGAGCCCAGGTTTTCTGGTTCCACATTGTGCAATTCAATTTAGCCACTAGAGGTGCATACTTTGGTTTCCTTATGCCCAACCCCCTAATCTCCACACAGAGCCCCTTCGCCACCCTGATCTCCACACTGTTGGCCTCAGTGTGGCTCTCGGTCACATCATAGACCAAAAGATTTTGCGAGTACCCCAGCCCTACCTGAACAAAGACTTATAGATGCTATATATAAAGTGATTTTTTTAAAACTGAAATTCACTAAAAAAAGCAAAGGTTAAAATAATGTCATAGAGTGGTATGGCATCAAGAACTTAGCTTGAATATAATGAAAACCTAGATAGTCTCTGAAAAACAAACATTATAGTGATATTATAGTAAGATGAGAAAGTCACACAAGAACTAAGGGGCATATTAGCAAGACCGGCGATAAAATTATCGCCTTGGGCTTGCTAATATGCGTTATAGAATTCCAATAGAGGCCAAGGTTAGATGTGCAGGACATCTAACCTGGGCTTCTACTGGAGTTCTATAAAGCATATTAGCAAGCCCATTATCGCCGTTTTAGCGGCAGTTTCCTGCCGCTACAACTGTGATAATTTTATCGCCGGTCTTGCTAATATGCCCCTAACATTTAAAAACTGAAAAAGCACAGAAATTCTCCAAAAATTATTCAGTGACGTAACTATAAATGAAAGTGACAGTGTGCTACAAGGATTTTGTTGAAGAAGTGATTTAACAGGCTACACCAAGTGCCAATTTTCTATCATTACTCTAGTGGTAATGAATAAAACCTTCTGCAACATGCAAGACATGAAGTATATCTGTCAAGTCAGCTGCATTTATGAGATGTTATCTTCTTTTTTACTGTTATTCAACTTTCTAAGAAACAAAATAACTCTATAAATATTACTGAAAACAGCAATGTTTTAAGTCTAAATGCACTCCATAAAAAAAGAGTTGTTATTTATTTACCATAATGGAATGTGTCTGTTAAACAGCTTATCAGACACTCGATTTTAAGTCAAGAGCTACAATCTATGCATTAGCCACTAAAAAGGGGTGTACAATCTAGCCCTATGAACAACCCACTATAGTTTATACAAATACACTACACATTACTGAAACAAGCAGAATGGCGCACAACGTTAGAACCATGCTTGCAATAATAATGTAAAGTTAAATCATCTCTAAGAGGGTCTTCCATTCATGATACATTCTTCAGCAATGTATTCAGGGATTGTCTGAAAATAAATATCCAATTTTCTATAGCATGGTTGACAACTATTTACCGTGGACATATGTCCAGACATTCACAGGTAGTTAATCTATTATCAAGGGAAGACAAAGGGGTCTATTACGATGGCGGGCGGACATCGCACCGGGAGATGGGACCGCCCGCTATGTGTGCGGCGGTCCCGCATGTACAATCAAGATGCGCTCGCCACACTGGCGGGTGCATCCCACATTTTTTGCATTGCGGCGGGCGGTGCTGTCAGCAGCACCTGCTGCAATGCAAAAAAGGCATCTGTGCATTTGCATGCACAATGTGGCAGGCACCGCTCAGTGCCTGCCACGTCATGCATGCAAATGCAGAGGGGTACTATAGGTACCCCGCATGTACCCCTCCACCCCCAACATCCTGGGGGTCCGCGACAGGCCCCCAACTTCCAAAACCGCATGTCTTTCCGTGGCGGCAATACAGCCATTGTAATATGGAGGGCGGTGTCTAGCAGACACTGCAACCATATTCAACCCTTTTCCGCCCGGTCGACTGGGCGGAGAAGTGGCAGATGGTCTTTCCCTCAGAAATGAACAAAATTAGAGGGTTCAGTTTGTCATAGAAATTATGGTAATGCTCTAGAAAGCTAAAATAAGGACATTTTTTAAATAATGAAGCCGCCGCGGTACCCCCGCCATCATAATATGGCTGGGGCAAATTAGAGACGGGCAGGAGATTCTGTCTGACAGATCGCCACCGCCATGCTGGTGGTGGCGATCCGCCCGACATAGTAATAGACCCCTTAGTTTATATGAAGTTGTTTTTTGTAACAGGGCTTGGATTCAAGCCACAGCCTATTAGAAATATGCCGCTGTTGTGTTCCATCTTTACCTTGTTTGACATAGAGCACTGCTTGCACTTAAAAATGTATTGGTATCTAAAGGTTGCACCATATAACTTTTACCATACTAAATGAGGCTTGTTACCAGGACTATGTTATTTCTATTCTATACATGCAGATGTGCACACAATCAGACACAGAGTGCGTACGCTGTATATCATTGTAGGCCCTTTACTACCATCTTTGTTTTCTAAAATGATCTAAAGGGGAAAGGATGTGGCCGTACGGCCTGAGCTGCTGTCTTTGGAGCTGGGGAACCAGGTTTGCGCTTCGGCTCAGCATCCTGTGATTCTGTGCAAATCAGTTAATCTCGCCGTGCCTATAAAAAAATGAATGTGTGTTTGTGTAACATAACTGGTGCTCATGTAAAGCTCTCCAATACCTTCGAGTCGAGTTCATGCCATATAAATCTGCAAAAAAACGTTTATGGAGTATTGTGACTAGTAGTATCAGGATGGGCTAAGAGCTGTCAATGGGCGCACGATTTCTGACGCAATGGGAGCTAACACTTTTAATAGGGTCCCTTGCCAAAGCAGAATTGACTATATATTGGTTGACAGGAGGGCATGGAAATTTGTCGTAGATATGATTATCGTACCAACAATAAATAGTGATCACAACCCCTTGTCCCTCAAAATGCTGGAAATGTGGCACAGGAAGGAGCATATCCCCACAATGGGAATGCGAATGCTGTACAAGACAGTCTTACCATCTAACTGTAATAGTTTCCTTAAATGGCCTAAGTTTATTTTGAGCAATTTAAAATTAACCACCCTTGAAGAAATTCTTTCTGATCAGACTCTTAGGCTCTCTGGAGTTTGCAGGGATAGGGTTGGCCCTGCTGCTGCAGTAAAAGTGTATGTGGAAACTATAGATTCGATCGCCACTTTGTTTCTTGACCATAGTAAAAAGCGTCAGTTGAGTGCTAAGCCAGCACAGAAGTGGTTTAATAGGAATTGCAGATCGAAAAAAGACAGCTTGGTCCTTGCTAATAAATCCAACAATCCGGGTGAGGTCCGGCTGGCAAGACAGCAATATAGGCAGGCCCTTGCAGTTGCAAAGAAGGAATGGGAAGAGTTGCGCTGGGATAGTCTAAAAACTGCAAGCCACTCAAAGAACAGCGAGCTCTTTTGGTCTATAGTGAGAAGATCTAATAGCTACGAACTGGATCAAATTCCCAACCACATAACGGATAGGGAATGGTTTGAGCATTTCAGGAAGTTATATGTAGGGGAGGAGCAAATGGGTGAACTATGCCCCCGAGCTGGGACTACAGTTATCCATCCTGACCAGGCCCCATTTATCAGGATAGAGAAAAGAGAGGTTGAGGCAGCTATTAATAAGGTTGTGTCCGCCAAGGCCCCGGGACCAGATGGCATCCTGGGTGATTTATTCAAAGCCAACACTGATGGATGGGCCTCCTATTTCGTGATTTTTATCAATGCCCTGCTGGAAGGTTCACCGGTACCGAAGTCCTGGAAGGGAGCTGAAGTAATCCCCATTTACAAGAGGGACCAAGGGGGGACCCAGCCAACTACCGTCCAATTAGCCTTATAGATACTGGACAGAAGTTGGTTGGCAGGGTCCTCCTGGAGAGGATTCACTCTTGGGTGGATGATAATGATATTATTTCACAGTTTCAGGCGGGCTTCAGAACCTGTACAAGCACGATCGACCAGGCATTTAGGCTGGTGCTTCTATATTGGAAGGTGGTCACTATTGGCAAGGGCGGTCTCTACCTGGCGTTTATTGACCTCAAGACCGCCTTTGACCTGGTCCCCCATGATCGCTTGTGGCTGACTCTGGAGGAGATGGGGATTCCTCCTAACATCCTGAATCTTCTGATTCGGATGCATAAAGGTAATTTCGCTCGCATTAGATGGGGGTCCCAGGAGCAAAAAACGGACAAAATCCTGGTGAATAGAGGGGTTCGTCAAGGCTGTGTACTGGCCCCTACACTTTTCACACTTTTTGTGAATGGTGTAGTCTCCTTCCTGCTTGAAGTTAATGCTGATGTCCCTGTTCTGGCGGGTGATAAAGTCCCTGCATTACTTCTTGCGGACGATACGCTTCTAATATCGAAAACACCAGCAGGATTGCAGAAGCTACTGGATCGCTTCTCTTTGTTTTGCAAGTCGAGGGGCTTTGCCATCAACACCTCTAAAACTAAACTCCTTTATTTTAACCCAAGCAGATCCTCCAGATCTACCCTGACTCTTGATGGGAAGCCACTGGAGCGTGTTAAAGAGTTCGACTATTTGGGGATTAGAATTTCTGATAAACTCAAATGGCAGCCCCATATTGACAAAATGGCGTTAAACCATAGGCGGGTAGTAGGAGCTTTAGGGAGGGAACTTCGTGCCTCCACTACTAAACCCGTCGCCCCAGCCCTGGATATATACGCTGCCAAGGCTGTAGGCTGTGCCCTCTATGGTGCAGAACTATGGGGCTTTGGCTGTGTAGATGCACTAGTTACTGGAGAAAACAAGTTCTTTATGGAGCTTGTATCGCTCCCAAGGGGCACTCCTACTAAGCCATTATTGAGTGATTTGGGCTGGCGTTCTATTAAAGACCTAGTCACTCTGCGTCCTCTTTTATATTGGGTGCGGTTATGGCGCACCCCCGAGCTCTCTAGATACGCTGATGGCCTAAGAGAGGTTATGAATCTCCAAGGAGCCCATAAAATTGGCTGGCTAATCAATATAAAGAAGCTTCTGGCGGTAACAGGCCTCACAACTGTTTGGGACTCTGGGGCACTGTTATCGAAGGAGGATACTAAAAGAGCCTTTTGGGCATGGGTTGATGTTCAGGAACAGAGGGATCCAAACCCAGGCAGACTGACTGAGTGATTTCGCCAGCACAACCCTACGCCCCGCCTGTGACCCTTACTTAGATTTTATTATGAAGCCTAGGGATAGATCACTTTTTATTCAGTTTAGATTCGGGACTATTCCCCTTCGCGACCGTACCAGTAGGTGGAATCCCCCGCACAAGACTCCTTTGGATTGCCCAAATTGTTCAGGCGTTATTGAGAATATTTCCCATTTCTTTTTTGTATGCCCAGCCTATTTAAAACCCAGACTGAATTGGCTAAAACCTGTCTGCCTGCAGCTTGGAACGAGGGACCATTCTGTTGCACTTAGAATACTCAAGACCGATGTTAATACCACTATAGTGTGCGGGGTGGCTAAATTTTTAGGTTGGGCATGGTTGATCAGGCAGAAAGCAATTTGATTAATTTAAATGTTTCTTAATATTTACAAAGCTGCTAAAGTTTAATATATTTTTAATATATTTATTGTTCTTTTACGACTTTTTTTTAAATGTACCTTTCTGAACTGTGTTTTATGTGTAAATGTGCTTTTATGATATCACATGTCGAAATAAAGCTTTGTTGATTGATTGATTGAGTATCAGGATGTGTCATCAGTTATGTAATCTATGATGTCATCCGTGATGTCATAAATGATGCTCTTTTACATCATGAGTGATGTAATATGTGAGGGCATAACCAGTGCATGACAGGGGCACAAAGTATAGTTAGCTGTCCTATAACTGCCATTTTTCAATGGTATTTTTTTATTTGTAAAATGTTAGTTCTTGTGTGACTTTGTCACCTAACTATAACGTCACTTTAATCTTTGTTTTTTTCAGTGTGTGTGTTTGTGTTGTGTATGTGCAGGTTTGTGATCCTCTGCTGGGATTTGATAAGTGGTGTTTGAGAGAAAAAGATTTTCTCTCATGATTTTCTCAATGAGGTTATGGCAGGTGCTCCAGAAGCTACAATGAGAGCATATTTTCTATAAATTCACAGTATCTTCCTGAGCTATGTGATAATCAGGTCTGATATTCTAAGTAAAACACACTTCCAACAACAGCAACAGCCTGTCTGTTGATACCCCAATCTACTACTGAAGCCATTCACAGTGTTGTAATGAACAACTAAATCACTAAAATCTTGTATTTATGGCAGACGTTTGGCACACCAGAGGTCTACTTGATAAATTCAAAGCTGTAATCTTAAAGCATTTCCCTCAGAAATGAACAAAATTAGAGGGTTCAGTTTGTCATAGAAATTATGGTAATGCTCTAGAAAGCTAAAATAGGGACATTTTTAAAGTAATGAAGCCAGAAGCAGAGGAACTGTAGGTATTTTCTTTATTTAGACAACCCCTCAGCATTCAGAAAGCACACCGAGTGACAAGCAGAAAATGAAAACAACATTCCAATCCAAGGAAATAAATACAAAGAACTATGGAATTGTTCTGATTCTTAATTCTAATGAATCATGCAATCCCAAAACATGATATAGTAACCAACCACAATACTACACATCCTCCTGCTTTCAAATAAAAGCAAAAAAACAATAAAAAAACAAAATTAAGACTCACAAACATATTCATCAAAACGTTTTGGTCTAACAATGTTTCTACCAAAGCTATTAACCTTTATTTCATGGGAATGTTGTGGAACATTGTCTTTACAAAATTCAGAGGAGATTTCAGCTTGAGGAAGGCCCTCAGCAGAAACCACAGCAGGTGAAAGATCTACAACAGAAGAACCATCCTCACTCTGAACACAAAAATCGGACACAGAAGAACACTCAGGATGAATATTGATCCACCAATAGTTTCGGAAAGACACAAATTCTTTAGGATCACTAGGAGTGAAATCATTTTTGACTAAAGATAAATGACTCATATGATGTACATTACCACCAGATAGCTTGAAAGTGTTTTTCATAACTTTCACAATTTGAACCGGAGGACCAAACCTGCTTCGACCCTTAGTCACCATCTTGTTAGATTTGACAAGAACCCATTGTCCAATAGACAAATGGACATCCCTGGTACCATGTTTTTTTATCAAAATACTCCTTATTTTTGCGTTGAGACGCTAAAATACAATTTTTAATTTTCCCAGCATCCCACAAAACTTGTTTGCTCCTGTCCATCCATCCTGGATTGACTTTAGAATGTGGAATGCGACCTCTCATGACCCCAAAGGGATTCTCTCCAATAGAATCATGACTGCTGACTCTGTAAGTCCAAAGCATTTTCATAAGTTCATGCTCCAAATATTTCTTACCGTGAATGGCCAACTGCAGAACACCCTTGATGACTCGGTTGACCCGATCAATGGCACCATTGCCCCTGGGGTGATAAAGTGCAGAAAATTTGTGTGAAATGCCAGCAATATCCCAAAATTGTTTCATCTCAATCGACTTAAACTGCACACCATGGTCAGTGAGAATGTTTTTGGGAAAACTTTCACGAATAAAAATATTGCCTAAAAAGTCAATGACATATGTGGTGTTTGCTTTATCAACCACTTTGAGTTCAAACCATTTAGAAATAAGATAAACAAGTACAAGAATGTAGCTGGCCATTAAGACCGCGTTCGAGGGTAGGCTGATGGAGATGCGTCACACATCCACGTAGCCTCAGGTGATCGTTACTCCTCCCCCAGCAATGGAGATCGCCGGAGACTGCCGACTGCTGCTGCGGCGCTGAAATGCCGAAAATGCTGTTTGAGGAAAGCTGAATGCGTGTGAAAGATTTGGCAGCCTGCACCGGGCTCAGAATGCTGTTGCTGCTTTGGTCACAGGATCCTTAGAGCTCCCGCTGGCGCTTTCAAGTCTCGGCAGCAAGAGCGCGTTTGAACAGCTTTGAAGTGTCCCTGTGTATGGTAGGACGGCAAGGATGTGTTAATGGTGCGGGGGGGAAAAACTCCCAAAAAACAGAGGATCCAGCAAGGGGAATCCCGGTTGATGACCATGGAAGCCGGTAGGAGTTAGATTGGAGCAGCGAGGCGAGGTGAGGCGGCAAATGGTGCTTGATGTTGGGAGATTGAGCACTGGGCTAAACCAGGGCTAAATCAGGAAAACAGGCAAAGTAATTTTGACATTTAGCAGTGGGACTAACCGAAAATTGGGCATTGGGAACTAAGTGTTGGGAGCCGTATAAATACACATGAACTAACTTTAAAGCTCTCGTAGTGCAAAGTTGGGGTCAGCTTGTTTAAATTCTACATCTTGTCTATTGTGGTTAGTTAAGACCTTGGACATCTGGTATGCTGTCCTAGGACTTAAAGAACTTAATGGGGAGCATCTGAAGCAAATGAACCAATAACCAAAGTTAAAGCTGTAACTGGGCTGAAAGCAAAAAAAGCACGATAAAGGGACATCAACTAAAGCGGTGAGTCAGAAAGAGCGGTTACCCCTGTTCCTGAAAGAGGACTTTAGGTCATCATAAAATCCCTGAGCCTGAGCTTCTAGAGATGGGGAAGTTACTGAACACCCGCCTGGCGAAAGCGAAAACCAGCCGACTTCTTGCTAGGGAAGCAAGAGAGGCTAAAAAAGCAGCCCGTTTAGTCGCTGTAGAAGGTACCTCTCCCTCTCCGCCTTCTCATTTCACAGACTCTACGGCTGAGACCTCAGAGGGGGAAATAGAGGAAGAAAGCTCAGCAGTTGATAGGCAACAGCTAGCCTTTTCGGATCAGAGTGCTGTTAAAAATTCAGACACTACAAATATTGCTGCCCCTTCGATAAGTCTACAAGCAGAAGGCGAAGGCAGTTTACAGAAGAAACTGAGAGACAAAAGCGACAAAAGGGCGACCGAGCAATTCCCACTCTTTCAGAAAAAGGTCATCAAAGATACAGACAGTCCTCAATCACCTCATGAGCCCATGATCTCTCTAGATCCTGCTCTCCCTACACTACCAGCCGAGTTAATTTATTGTGCTCCATCTATTGTCCTAGGCGGGGGTCCGGACTTTCCATCTATTACTCAGAGCCAAGAGCTCAGTGGTGATCCCCCGGAGTTAAGGAAGGGATTAATCTCGGATCAGAGACTTGATAAGCAGACTAGCTCTGCCAAGAAAGCGGGGTTAGTTATATCAACTGTGGCCCAAGTACAACAGGAGGAAGTAGTTCGGGAAGGGGAATCAAGTTCTTCCCCACCTTCCCCACTTTCCCAGCTGTAATGTTGTCATCTACTCCCAATGTTAATACTGTTCTGGACCCTAACCGACTTATAGATCTGACTGGAGATTTTCAGATGAGTGTCAAGGGCATGTTAAATCTGATTCTAGAAGAAATCCGAGATATGAAAAAAACTCAGAAGGTGGAACTGGACTCTTTGAATCAACGTTTGGAGAAAATGGAAAATATTATGGGTAGTTTCCCTGTTAAGCTCCAGGAGGCAGAGGAGAGAATTTCCGTATTGGAGGACCAGTTACATAAAATGACGAAAGAGGTCAGAGTAGGAGCTAAAAGCAAACAGGTGTTGGAATCTAAACTGGAGGAGTTGAAAAACCATTCACGTAAATCTAACCTTCGCCTGGTAGGCGTTCCTGAAGGAATGGAAGGGTCACAAACTTTAAGCTGGGTCAACACCTTCATCAAACAAAAAGTTATTCCGGACTTCCAAGGAGACCTCACAATTATGAGAGCCCATCGCGTCCCTGCTCATCCTTTCCCTAATTCAACTCTTCCACGCACGATCCTGATCAACTTTGCAGATTTTCGTATAAAGGAAGCAGTTCTCACAAAGGCTATTCAGCAAAGACAGTTCTCAATTAACGAGACTATTAAATGTAGAATCTTTTCGGACATGTCTGCCGCTGCTGGCCGCCGCAGGAAGGAATTTGTGAAAATGCTGCAGTTATTTAAGGCAAAGGGGGCACAAGAGTCAATTGCACAATAATGTAAATTACGAGTGTTAGTGAAGGGAAAGTTTTTTTTGTTTACGGATGTTGATGAGGCACAGGGTTTTCTGAAGAAGATTACAAGGGATTAGAATGGTGTTAGGTTGATATAGTTAATGTTCTATATTCGCCCCTTTTCCAAGATTCACGGAAATAGGAGTAAATTCGATATAAAGCTCTTCCTGTAAGGAGAAAATTAAAAACTTCATTTTCTCCTCTTTTCTCTTCTCTCTTCCCTTTCTTATTTCTTTACTATTTTTGTTTAGGGAGATTAGCTTAGAGGGTTTTATCACAATAGCAAGGCTCCTCAGAAAATTGAATCCTGGAGGGCAAAGGAACACGCATCACAGTGCTGGGGGGCGGGTAAGTGATAGATTCACCAGGGTGTAATAACATGACACCCAAATTGAATGGGGGTTGGGGAAAGTGGAAGGAGTGGTGGAGGGAGGGTACTCTACTTTTCTGGGGGTGGGATGGGGGCTAAAAAATAGGGAAAATGAAGCTGGTAGTTTCAATGATTGGTCAGTTATTTTTTATGTTACACTTGTACTTTTTTTGGAATGTTACATTGATTGGTTCTTTGGATTTTTTTTTTGTTAAATGGCTAATAGGCTAAAAATAATTTCATTCAATGTTAACGGCCTGAATAATCGGAAAGAAATGCGGGCTATTGAAGCATGGCTGAAAACAGAAAATCCTGAAATTATTCTGTTACAAGAAACTCATATCTCGACTATAAAAATTTTGGAATTTTCAATTTTTAAAACCTGGGCCATCTACAGGGGTTTTTCATCTGCCTCTGCATCCCATAGAAGGACTGCATTATTTATAACAAAAGGCTTACAAGTAGAGTGTATTAATTCGGGTAAGGATCAACTCGGGAGGTGGTGTTGGGTGACATGCTCTTTTAGATCCAAGCCATGCCCTCTGACATCTGTAAGTAACTATGCACCCGTGGAAGATGGCGCCAAAGTATCTTTTTCTCTCTTTAAATCATGTTGTAGGAGATTTGATTGTGGGAGGGGATTTCAATATATTGATGAATCCACATCTGGATTCCACAGTCCAAGGGAAAAGGCAGACAAAGCCTAGGTCTCTTAAAACATTGAAAGACCATGCGGATATGCTAAAGCTACAAGATCCTTGGTGAACAGTATTTCCGACCTTAAACAAATTTACATGTGGATCAGGACGGTTTGGCTCTTCCTCACGCATTGATTTTTTTTTGATCTCCCAGAACTTAGATGTTTGTCAACAAAATTTATTTTTCAATGGGTTTTTGGATCATGCAATGCTATCTTTGGAAATCCACGTGGGCCATGGTTTAAAATCACCTAAGCGCTGGCTATTTATTAAGTTGCATCTGAATGATGCTGAGTGGGTAAAATTCATGGATTCTGAGATCAGACAATTTTTAATCCAGAACATTCATTCCGCAGAACCAAATATAGTCTGGGATACACTTAAAGCCTTTATCCGGGGACTAGTAGTAAGCAAAGAGGCAGTCACTGCCAAAAACGCTAGGGTTGAGAAATTAAAATTTGAAGATAAGATCCATATTTGCAATGCGGCCTTTTTAAAGAATCTCTCTTCCACTACCAAAGTACAGCTTGAACAAGCCAAGCGTGAGCTTTGTACTCTATACAGTACTCAAAGCGAGATCTTTTTCCAACAGTCTCAGCAGAAAATGTATGAAGAGAGTAATTTTACTGGTAGGTTACTGGCGTGGCAGGTCAAGGAACAAGCAGCTATGAATCAAATCAAAGCATTGAATTGCCCATGCGTAGCAGGCTTTACGGAGGATCCACGTAAGATTAATAGCATTATGCTCGCACATTATCAGACCATTTATGTCCAACTTCAGTCAGTTGATGATCTGTTGTTGCTAAAGTTTCTGCTTGAATATCAACCGCCTATGTTGATGGAAATAGATAAAAATCTTATGGCCCGCTCGTTTTCATTAATAGAGTTGGAAGAGGTGATAAAGAGCTTACCTAACGCTAAAGCATGTGGCCCAGATGGCTTACCCGCTGAATTTTATAAAAAAGAATTTAAGGCGTTCGGTGAATTCTTTCTCTCTTTGATAAATTCTATGCTAGCAGGGGGGGGTATTCCAGAATCTTTTAAACAGGGAAATATTGTTAGTTAGTCGAAGAGGGGAAAAACAAAAGGGATCCCAACTCTTATCGCCCAATTACACTGTTGAACTCGGATTACAAAATTGTCACAAAACTTTTATCTCTCCGGTTCAACAAATATGCGGCAAAACTGATACATGTTGACCAAAATGGATTCTTGGCAGGTAGACAGTTAGCTACCAATACCCATTTTCTCGCAGAAGCTTTGATTATTTTGAAATTCAGAAGATCCCCGCACTAGTTTTATTGTTAGACACTGAAAAAGCTTTTGATTTGGTGGTTTGGAAGACGTTGTTTTGTATTTTGAATTCTTTTAATATTCCAACGTCTTTTATACTCTTAATTCAGAATCTGTATAAGAATGCAGTGGCAAATGTAATCATTAATTCGACCGTGGTAGGGTCCATTGATATTAAGCGTGGCACTAGGCAAGGATAGCCTCTATCTCCAGTGTTATTCGCCTTTTTTATTGAACCCTTGGCAATTGCAATACGGAACTCCCCAGATATCATCCCTCCAATTCCGACTATGCCGTCTATAAAACTTTATGCAGATGATATTATGCTTTTAATTAAGCCTACAATAGAAGTGCAAATCAAAGTCTTCAAACTATTTGAGGACTTTGAAACATTAGGAGGGTATCGAATAAACAGAGCTAAGATGGAAGTTATACAATGTGGTAGAGCTACCTTCGATTTACATCCAGACATCCAAGGCTCAGTAAATCTTAACCCAAAAAGATATCTGGGGATTCTCTATTCAGCGTTGTTCGAAGATTTATTTAAACTAAATTATACACCACTTTTAAGGAAAGTTCAAGGGTTATTGATTCGATGGAATATGCTTCCTTTATCCATTTCAGGACGTGTTGCTCTTATCAACATGTCTGTTTTACCATTGTTTAGTTTTCTGTTTTCATCAATACCATGCACTTTATCAGGCTCGTTTTTCTCTCAGGTTGAGTCTATGTTTACAACTTTTATTTGGGCTTAAAAAAAAACACGTTTAGCACTTTATATCAGATCATGTAGATCATGGAGGGCTTGCACTCCCGAATCTGAAATATTACTATGATGCATATTTTGCACAGTATTTATCTAGGTTCAAGCCTCTTCCACAAATACATTTTTATTGCAATTTTTTTTAAAATTTAATTTGCACTGAAACTCAGAATAACCCTCCCATGTTATTGTTCTGGTACCCAAAGCTGGTACGATATAAATGTCTCCAATGTATTTTTAAAAGACGGCAGGCCTTCTTTAAAAAATATTCTATCCCAGCTATTAATTCAGCCACCTTAATAGAAGAAAAAGAAATCCTCCCCTTAATAGGAATTAAACAACCTACCCACCTGACATTAAAGTGGGCGGAAGTCGGGTACCTTAAAGTATCAGACTTCTTAAGGGATGGTAACTGGATGACGGTAGCAGAAATATCTCTAGGGATTGCTAAGGATTTTATTTTGGTTAACTTTTAGTAAAGTTGCCTTTAAGATAATTTTTTGTCTTAGATTGTTAAATAGGCTGAGGATTTGTAAGATTTTGTGATTCTTATTTTTTTTTTCTTGTGTCGTAATATAATATCATGTGTTTTACTCCGGCTGCAATAAAAAATTAAAAAATAAAGGACAAGAATGTATTTGGTTGAACCATCACTCTACACAATGGGACCCATAATATCTAAAGCTAAATCATCTCATGGAAGAGAGGGACAACCTAAAGAACTTAAAGGAGGGTTAAGTGTTTTTTGTGATTTATCGGCACATTCACAATCATTACAAGACCTTACAAATCTTTCAATTTCTAAGTCAACTTTATTCCACCAATAAAGAGATTTGACATTTTTCTTAGTACGAGTGATGCCACCATGGCCTTCATGGCAAAGAGAAATAATCTTGTTCCTTAAAGAGATAGGTGGAACAATTTTGTCTCCTCTAACAATGAACATTCCATCAACTCCCAATTCGTTTCTAACCTCCCAAAAAGCTTTCATTTCACCAAGTAGCTCGGGTTTGACAGGACCCCAATACTGTTGTATTTTGATTCTGAAAGATTTAAGGGTATCATCAAGTTCCATAGCTTGTTCCCATTCTGATTCGTGTAACCCTTTATTTTCATTAGTGGAGAAAATAGTACTAGCAACACAAAAGTCATTTCAGGGATTAACATCAATTTCTCTGAGAGGTAAAGATAATCTGCTAAGAAAATCAGCAGTTAAATGTTTTTTTCCAGGGACATATTGTACTTCATAGATAAAATCTTGAAGACACATGGATAGCCTGGCAATTCTAGCTGATGCCAGGGACAATCCATCTAAAGTAAGTAATTTTGTCAATGGTTTATGGTCAGTGCATACCGTAAATTTCCTTCCCCATAAAAATATGCGGAAGTGCTTCAAAGCCCAAACATTGGCCAGTGTTTCAATTCTATAACAGAGAATTTCTGTTCAGTGGGAGACAATTTCCTGGAAGCAAAAGCAATAACGATGTCTGAGCCTCTCTCATCTTTTTGGGAAAGAACGCTGCCTAAACCTTTGCCACTAACATCTGTAGTGACAAAAGTGGAAGCAGTGGGATTAAAGGCTTGTAGTTTTGGAGATTTACTAATAGCACGCTTGATATCATCAAAGGCAGATTGACATTCTAATGACCAATCAAATGTGTTCTTGTTTTTTAACAAAGAACGCATTTCATGAGTGCGTTCAGCAAAATTTTCAACAAACTTCGAATAAAATTCTGCTAAGCCTAAAAATTAGCGTAATTCATCTTTATTAGAGGGTGGGGGAACTTGACTGATGGCTTCTACTAATTTTTATTTAGGTTTAATGTCTTGGTCAGAGATTTTGTGTCCAAGGTAAGTAACCTTATTTTCAGCGAACTTGCATTTGCTCATTTCCGCAGTAAGACCTTTCAGGGATGAGATGGATGAAACCTCCCTCAACACTTCATCATGATGTTGTCATGATTTACCCATGATTAAGATGTCATCTTGAAAGAAGGTGACTTCTTTTATGATGCCAAAAAGCTCAAACATTAACCTTTGGAAAACGGCTGCTGCAGACTCAAGTCCAAAAGGCATGCGTCTAAATTGGTAACAACCGAAAGGTGTACAAAAAGCTGTTAAGTGTTCGGATTTTTTTGTTGAGGACAACCTGGTGGTAAGCGCTAGAAAGGTCTAAGGTAGAAAACCATTTAGCATCTCTGGTTAGCATTAACATTTCATCGATGCGGGGCAAAGGAAATTGGTCCAACACAATATAGTCGTTTAAACCTCTAAGATCAACACGTAAACAAACCTTGCCATTGGCACGTCTGGCTACGACTAAAGGTGAAACCCACTCAGATGCTTCTATTGGTTCAATGATACGCACATCTAGTCATTTTTTTAGTTCAGCTTTGACTTCATCCCTGACAATGAAGGGAATATTACGTGTCTTGTGAAGCATTGTGTTTTAATCTTATCATATGGGAAAAACCTTTCAATTTGCCAATAGTGCCCTTAAACACTTCTGGAAAATCACAGAGAAGCCATTTTTTAGTATCTTCAGCATCACATGCAACAAGAACTTGTTCAGGGCTATTCGGATCAAGTTTAAATTTAAGTTTCTTTTGATCCTTCCATCCTAAAGAAGAAGGTCCATCCTTGGCTTCATACAATTTGCACAACGTGTGTCTACCTTTAAATCTCAAAATAAGTTCTTTGAAACCAAGGACATCCATCTTTTCACCAGTGAAACTTTCCGGAGATATATCAGGAGATGCTAAATAATCACCAATCACATTAACAAAATGCTTAATCCAAATATTTTCCTCAATAATTGTGTACGGAGAACCTGAATCAGCAGCAACCTGCAAAGAAACCTCAGCAAAAGAAACACAACAAATAGGTTTACTGTTAGATTGACTGGAAATATTAAGTACTTTTTTTTTTGTTCTAACAATAGTGTCATGATCATCATCACTGTCAACAGAGGAAGATTGTTCCTCGTCACTCTCTTTCATACATGAGACCTTACCTTTACTCAACTTTTTACCTTTGCGCATACAGGCTTTGGCAAAGTGTCCAACTAGACCACATTCAGAACATTTAGCAAATCTAGCTGGGCACTTATCAAAGTTTGCAGAATGAGATGGGCTTCTGCATCTGTAACAAGCAAAACTGGGATTTTTTTAATTTTTGCTACGTTCAGATTTCTTAAAGTTTTTTTTACCAACATGGGAAGTATTGGGAACAAATTTCTTTCTACCATCAGAAATCTTATTCACTGATTCACTACCATCAACCTTAGCCCTTCCTAGTGACACTTTGGCACAACGTTCTGAAAGTTCTGCTTTTTTAACAATTGTTAAAATATCTTTAAGAGTAGAATCTCCATCAACCCAAAGTCTGTCTTGAATTGCCTTGTTCTTAGTGTACATTATGTCTTGGTCTCGAATGAGATTATCATGTAGAGTACCAAACTTGCAGGTGATAGCTAACTTCTTGAGCGCAGAAACATAATCATCGATGGATTTGTGTTTCTCTTGTTTACGCTAAGAACGCATGTCTCATAACTGCCTCACACACTGTGGGAGAAAAATGCTCGTCTAAGTCTAGTAAAGCAATTTTAAAAACATCAAGATCGCCAGGTCTGTCGCGTTTTTGGAGTAGATTGTAAACTCTTAAACCTTCTGGACTAAGGCAGTACATTAAAATTCTCTTCTTTCTCTCAGGAGAAAAAACGCTGCTGCACTCCTCTAAATGAGCAATATATTTAAAAAAATATTCCTTCCATTCCAGCCATTGTACTTTAGGTTCACCGGGATTTGATAAGAAATCTTTGGGAGAATTGAGATTGAAAGCAGAAGAGGATCTGGGTGGTTTTTCTACTGTAGGCATGTTCACAATAAAAAATCACATGTATTATTAAGGTTTTTTTTTTTAATAGCACAGGAAAGTACTTAAAGGTTTGGTTGAACATGCTCTTGAAATGACAGTAAAATAAACAAAGCAAGTACTTACGGCTGTAGAAAACGTTAAGTTCTTTATTAAATATATTTTTTTTTAAATCGTGAGTCGTTAATAACTTTAAATGCTGGTAAGCATTGATGACAGCAGAAGAACGGCTGATAAATTGCGAGTAATTGCGTGGTTGGCACAATGCACTAGTTGGCACAATGCAGCCAAAGTAGTTGAATGCAGTAAATATTCAAAAGAAAGGCAATCTCCAAAATGGCGGCACGTATTCTGCGTCATGCGGGATGGCTTTCGGCACGAACGTGCACTAAACCTTGCTGCACTGTGATATTGACAGAAGCTGCGTCATGGAAGAATCCCCCAAAGAAGGTGCTCAGCGTGCGTAGAAAGATTGCATGAGAACGTGCATGAGAGAACACAGCAGGAACGGCTCGTGGATGACAAAAATGTTGGAACGGAAGGTACGTTAGCAAAACAAAAAAATGCCTTACCTTACAGTTCATCTTTTCGGTGCCGCAAGCTGTAAAGTAGACTCAATGAAATGCGATTTTCAGCACAAGTAAGAAGGTAATCTTCTGGAAACTTTGCAACGAAGGGAAAGTTAAAAAAATAACCTTACTCAAATGTTTATATCTTCAATGCCGGAAAATCCCTCCAAGAACTTTGTACATGTTCAAAAGAAGGGGTTCTAAAGTAAAGTCAGTAAAAGAAAAACTCAAACGGTTGCAGGGGATTTCATTAAGAATAAGATTTTTCCAGAATATAATTCGAAGTCCCACTATGAAGTAAGTCTCAAAAACTTGGCCAAAAAAAGAGTGAGTTCGTGTGGTTGTCAGTAGATCTCATCCAGTCGCAAAATTCCTGAAGTAATGAAGCCAGAAGCAGAGAAACTGTAGGTATCTTCTTTATTAAGACAACCTCTCAGCATTCAGAAAGCACACCGAGTGACAAGCAGAAAATGATAACAACATTCCAATCCAAGGAAATAAATACAAAGAACTATGGAATTGTTCTGATTCTTAATTCTAATGAATCATGCAAATCCAAAACATGACATAGTAACCAACCACAATACTACAATTTTCTATGAGGTCTCAAATGTATTTCTCATCCATTTCAGGATGTAGAGAGAAACATGTACTTTCAATAGCAGCAGCTGTATATCAGTTAACTCCCTAGTGTGGTGTTCAAGCTTCCCACAGTGCTCTAATAAACAACTAGAGAGCTAACATTCCGTATTTATGCCAAATGTGTGGCACAGCTGAAACCTGCTGCAATAGAATCAAAGCTGTACAACTTGCACCATAATGTTGTGACTTGCTTTGGTTGCTATGCATCCTCCGCAGTGTTACAGGTCTCTGCTGTTCAGCCAGTGTGTGAGGTCATCTGTAGTGTAGAGAGTGTTTGTGTGAGATTTCAATTGGAGATGGGCTGAGCAGCAGGATGCTGCTCCTGGTGGGGCTTAACAATCATCTTACTTACATGTAGCTATAACCCAATAAACCTACCTATAATATACTCCATGGCTTCTGAACTTTGATTACAGCACTGGTGACGATCTAGGACAAGAACCCATGCGTGCAGGAAGGCTATGAAGATGTGAGAAGAAACACAAGTGGAAACTAAGACCTACAAAAGACTGAAAGAAATTGTATCTACAAAAAAATGAAGACCAAAAAGAAACTGCCGTGCGTGAGATTTAATGCGCCCTGGACACAGCCCCACTAGTGACAATTTACACCAGACAGCCTGCTAACCAGGGCATATGAACAGGCGTGTGTCTGAATGCAAATGCGGCTGTATCTGGCTAAATGTAACAGCAGCGTGTTCCAGCAGCAGTTTGTATTTTATAGAAACCGGTGTCTATTTCAACAAATTGCCTGCTGTCCAGGGCAATTCAACAGGCCACTGTAAAGCCAGCAGCAGAAGAGAGTACTGTGATTTTGTTTTCAGACACCACTACATAAGAATAGTTAACTATCAGCGTTTATTTTAAAGTGAAGTCGCAATTTGTGACAGCTCATCAAGATAACCAGCATATCTGTCCATGCATGGTTCATCAAAGTGACTTTGTAATTTGTGACAGATATGGCAGTTTTGTCGATGAGCTGTCATAAAATGCCCCTTCAGCCTTAACCCCTTACGAAGGAGTTAACCTTGGGCTAAAACAAATGTCCCTTCACCCTTAAGGCTTTAGGAAGGGTGGTATCCTTTGGACAAAACAAATGGCCCTTCACCCTTTACCCCTTAGGAAGGGTGGCAACCTTGGGCTAAAACCAATGCCCCTTAACCCCTTAGGATGGGTGGTAACCTTGGGTCAAAAAAATCCCCATCACCCTTAACCCCTTAGGAAAGGTGGTAACCTTGAGCTAAACAAAATGGCCTTCACCCTTAACCCCTAGGAAGGACTTGTCAGAATTAGCACAAGCAATACAATCTCTTACATATCTTTCCACATATAAATCTACCTTCGGTTTAGTTTTGACAATACCTAAATGTCCTTCATGACATAAGGTGACCATCTTTTTTTTAAGATTCTTCCGTGGAATGACTCTTTCTCTCCTTTTAGTAATGTTATCCTCAACCGCCAATTCACTTCTTACCTCCCAAAACTGCCTTAACTCTTCAGTAAGGTTATATTTACTTGGCCAGCCAGATTTAAGTACTCCCAAAGTTTCACGATTACAGTGTCACAGGTACATTCTTCAATCCATTCTTCTTTCTTAATATAAGTGATTCCTTGATCAAAAAGATATGCTATTCTAAAATCTTATCATTCAGACTCTTCACTTTCTTCTATATCCAAAGGAAAGGAAATCAGCAGTAACATTGCTTTTACCAGACATCCTGGCTATTATAGCTGAAGCCCTGAACGTACCCTCAGTAGTCAGTAACTTGACAAGATGAAGGTTTGTGATCTGTTCTCAATACACCTGCTTAACCCCATACGAATGGTCTAAAACGTTCAAGATACCAAATACATGCCAATGTTTCCTTTTCTTTTTTTTTTTTTTTCATAGATATTTTTTTTAATCAAACTATTCTTTTTTTAATTTTATTTCTATATTTCCACAGTAATTCTGGCGAGATTACAATTTATATACATGACGTGCCTGGATATTATACAAAATATTATAATCAACCTCTAACAATTTAGATTTGAGACATATTAATACATTAATAAGAAATCCATACAATGTTTCATGATGAAAGGTAATCTGACAAAACACCCCAAGTTAATAATCCAATACGTTTTTTTCTGACCCCCTTCAATGCATACAGACTCCATTCTAACTCATAGATACTATAAAGTTTGTTTCTCCAGAGTTCAAATTTCGGAGTGTCAGGGGAAAGCCAATCAGTTGCAATACATAAACGGACCACAGTCATAGCTAAAAAAATAAAATATTTATGCTCACTTGAAACAGGAAAACCATTTAAATTTGGTTCCACTCCCAATAGCAGCACCACCGAGGATATCCTAAACGGATAATTTAGTACCGCTGACATACATTTTTCAATATTGGTCAAGAAAGGTGATAATTTATTGCATTGGAAAAATATATGCAGCATATCAGCATCGGAATCCCCGCATCTAAAACATTTCCCATCATATTTACTACCCCAGCTTGCCATCCTTTTAGGGGTATAATATAATCGAAAAACTGCTTTATACACTTGAGCTTTCAAGTTTGCAGCTAAACATATCTCTTTAGAAATGGATAAAGTATCCTGAATATCCACTTCCGGGACTTCAAGCAAATTTTGCCAATAGGTATTATATTTTTTCATATCATCCTCTCTGGACTGCATCAAAATCAAATAAAGTGAGCCAATCCTTGATCTCCTTCGAATTCCCTCCACTAAATTATTAGACAAGGGCACAAATTGTTTTTTTTTTTTTAAACAAAAATTTCTAACTTGGAGAGATTTAAAAAAGGGATGTTGAGGTAATTGATATTTAGCTGCTAATTCTATAAATGTAGCAAATATACCACTTCCATTATATAAATCTCCAATTCTAAATAAACCCTTTCTTATCCAACTCTTAGCACCATTATCCCAAAATACGGAAGGGAGAATTTTATCCGCAGTGAAGGGAGTATAAAAGGTGATTTTGCCAAAATTTATTAAATGCCTAACACTTCTCCAAACTTGATAAGCTGAAATCAAAACCTTAAATCGAGTATGCTTGTAATAATTACCCTCCAGTTCTTTTAAAAAGCATCCTTTTGCTTGCTCACCCAATAACAGAAAAAATATCGAAGGAGCTTCCGCTTCATCCTCCGTAGGTTCACCTGTCAACATATATCTCATTATTTGTAAAAAACATACATAATAATAAAGTAAAAAATCCGGTAGCCCACGTCCACCCCTTTCTTCAGGTAACGTCAGCCATTTCATAGCTCGACGTACTTTTCCTGGAGCCCAGAAAAATTCTCCACAAACAATCTGAAGTTGCGATATATTTTTTGGAGAAAACTGCAGTGGAATACTCCGAAATAGATACAATATTTTGGCAAGAACCTTCATCTTGATAATATTTCCTTTACCAATTATTGATATTTGGAGTCGTCTCCATCTAGCCAGCGATTGCTTAATTTGTGATATTGTCTCTTGCCAGTTAATATCTACTATCTCTTGCATATGGGGTGTAATTTTTATACCTAAATATGTAACTACATTAATAACTCGTGGATCCTTAAACTGAATATTTTGTGTACATAATATTTGAGTTTTTTCCGAATTTAATTTATACCCAGACTTTCCACCAAAATCTCTGGCTAAATGTTCAATCTCGGTAATAGCCTCTCCTGGGTGAGTTGTTACTACTGCGATATCATCCGCATACGCAAAAACTGAATAAGCTAGCTCCTTTACTATAAATGGTTTAATATGGGATGATTTCTGAAGACTAATGATGAAAGGATTTATAAACAACGCAAAAAGCAGAGGAGAACACGGACATCCTTGCCGTGTCCCTCTTGTTATAATAATCTTTTCAGATTTTAAACCCATTGCAGTTATTCTAGCATTTGGTGTTTTGTATAGAACTTGAATTGAAGTTAAAATAGCTTTTCCAAAACCCATCCTTGACATAATTTGCCATAAATATGACCACTCCACCCGGTCAAACGCTTTCTCAGCGTCAAGTAATACTAGCGCTAAGTCCCTGTTCTCCCCCTCTGCAATATCAAATAAAGTGATGACCATATTTATATGAGTAGCTGTGCCTCTTTTCGGAATAAAACCATGTTGGTTTATTGATACAAGCGGGGTTATAATCTTAGATATACGATTTGCAATCATCTTCGAATAGATCTTATTGTCACAATTAAGTAACGATATTGGGCGATACGACCCATGTAGCTCTGATGGTTTTCCTTTCTTACTAAATACCACAATTAAGGCATCATTCCATGTATTTGGAGCTGTTCCTTTTTGCGCCGTCCTAAAGATATCTAACATAACTGTCTTTAATGATTTAAAAAAATATTTGTACACTTCTCCTGGAATAAAATCAGGGCCTGCCGCTTTTCCAGAAGGTATACACTTGACAGCTTCCTCTAATTCTTCCATAGAGAATGGGGTATCCAAAAATTGCGAGTCAATATTACTTAGCTTGTTAAACATCCCCTCTTCCCAATCGTGATCTTCAACCAAATTAGGTTGATGAGTATATAAGTCAGTATAAAATTGTTGAAATATATTTAATATTTCCCCCGGTTCTTCATGAATCACCCCTTTCTGATCTTGTAATTTAGGGATTGAACGAGAGGTAGAATTCATTTTTAGGCGTAAAGCCAAAGACCGGCCTATAGATTCTCCATATTCATAGATATGACGTTTATGAACTAAATATTTTTTGGCAATCTCTTGAGTCCAAATTTCGGTTATGCTCATGCGACACCGTGCAATTTTGGCTTCTGCCTCAAGTATACTAGGTAAATTATTCTCTTTCCCTATTTCATTAATTAGCTCCACCTCCACGATCCTTAACTTATTATATTGTTCTTGCATGTCAGATCGTATTTTATTTTGATTATATAAACCATAGTTTATCGTCTCCCCTCTGAAACAGGCCTTGAAAGTATCCCATACACTTAGAATATTAGCAGACCCAATATTGATATTAAAGAAGTCTATTATCCACTTATTCATATAAGTTTTATATTGTTCATCCAAACACAGTTTTCTGTCATATGAGAAATTTCTTACTCTATATATCTCTTTCGAGATTGAGACCTCAATTAATATAGGGGAGTGATCAGAAGTGACTCTTGGAAATATCTGAATCTTGGTGCCGCTATCAATAGATGTAGACATAAAAAAGTAGTCCAAGCGGACACATTTCTTATATGGAGCAGAGTAGTGAGTATACCCTGGGGCCATCGGGTGATTTTTGCTCCATATATCCAGCAATCCATGATCGGTAACCAAGTCGTATAAAGCTTTGAAAACTCGTGGCTTACGACCTCTATAATTTTCTAAACCAGCAGTAAGTTCCACATTACTTAAATTGATATTAAGGTCGCCACAAATAATTAAGGGAGATCGCCATTTCGCAAGTTCTGTATTCAAGTTTTCCAAAACCTCAGCTTCATCAGTATTAGATCCATAAACTGAGCATAAAGTGAAAAATCCATTTCCCACTTTTAATTCTGAGATCGCCCATCTACCCCATTTATCCGTTAGACTATGAATTGCCTCACAATAACCTGGTTTTGATAAAATCATTACACCTCTGGTATTATTGGTCTGTTGTGTTGCCGAAATTAAAACATATCCTAAGTCAGCTACAAGTTTCCTATTATTCCATGCTAGATGGGTTTCTTGCAAACACAAAATGTCAGGTTGAATGAAACGAATTTCGGCCGCAATTCTCCTTCTTTTATTAAATTGATTAAGCCCAGATACATTAAATGAACATATTTTAGTATTTCGCGCCATACCAAGTAACTTGCAAAATGCTCAAATCATAACCATTCATAATAAGTAATGAATTTGTTATGCTACATAAACTAATGTTCCAGCCACTATATGTTTCCTCTTGACAGTCGCCATCAGAAATTACCATGGTTTTTCCCCTTTTAACCCTTACTACCCCTAGTGCCCACCACCTTCTCCTTCCCTCCCTATTCCCCCCCTCTACCCCTCCCTCAATTAACAACCCCAGCCTACCCCCCCTTAATGAGGCTTCAGGACTGATAGTCCTATCGATGGTTCCGAGCTGATTACCCCCCCTACCTTCACCACAGGAGAAAAAAAAAAGGATTATCCAAATTACATATCAGGATGCATAAATCAGAAAGTTATAAATCAGTAATACATTAAGTTAGTGCTACTAACTCTAGTGACTCCAAAAGAGAATATGTGATTAAACAAAGAAGACTAGCTTAAGTTGACCAAAGTGATGCAGTACTTAAAGTAGTTCTGTCACAGACACCTTGTAGGTGTATTCATGAAGCCCTCACCCACCAACCTAGTTGGTGGCATGCTTCATCATCGGGCCCACCCAGTGACACCTAGTATGTCCCGGGTGTGCTACGACGCCTGATTACAGCGGAGCTGGTATATTGCTGAGAGTGCAGTGAGGTTGGGTGAATTGTGATTTAAAACGGCTTGGTGGTGGTCCCAGTACCCAAGGGTAAATTAAATTTTAATAACTGGGCCGACACCAGCGGTTAAAAGTAAGGCTACAGGACGTGTAAGGGTGGAGAGTTACTGCCCCCTGCGTCCTTCAGATGGTCGACATGTTTCAGCCAGTGCCTTAGAGTATTCTGGCTTTCCTCAGGACCGTTTTTAAAAGGGTGTGGTGAAAATAAAACAGACTTAGTGTTGTGGTACAGACTATGTGATACACTCACTAAGGCGTTTTTCTATGTGTGAGAGGGGGATTCCCTTCTCATGCATACGCCGCCGTCCCGCCTCCGGAGGACGACGGCGGGACAACAGGTACAAGGCAGGCACTGACCAGAAAGACTGGTCATCCCCTTACCGCTTCCCTCCAGGAAGCCTTGGCTAATAACCCAAAGCGTATGCATGAGAAGGGAATCCCCCTCTCACACATAGAAAAACGCCTTAGTGAGTGTATCACATAGTCTGTACTATTTGAAATTGAGCTCGATCAATTTCATGCTCCCAGTTCCATTTATTCAAAGTCGGAAAAGCCAGTTGAAAAAGTTCCACTATATATTTGCGCGGATCTTGGCCTTCTTTCCCTTCAGGAATCTGCATTAATCGTAAATTGTTGCGACGAGCGCGGTTTTCAAAATCAGCCATTTTCCATAATAAATCCTCCTTGTTGGCACTTAAAGTTTCTGTTATCGCTTTTTGCTTAACCAGCTCGTCCTCGATATTGGAAATTCTAGATTCCACCTCTGTAAATCTCTCCCTGAAATCTGCCTGTGCCTTAGCTAACTTCCGAATTGAGCCCTGTAATTTCCGGCATGAATTTTGAATTTTATGTCTCTCTGATGCGGTTTTATCCATATGACTGAGAATAGTCTGATATATCGTAGTTAGCGTAATCTTATCTGACACATCTTCCGCGCCGTTTGACGCATGTACATCACTCAAACTCCTGACGGTTACAGGACTCTCTTCCTCCATAAAATCAGCTGGCTCATTCTCATCATAATCGCTCTCTGCCTCCTCTAAACTAAGCTGTTTAGAATATTGTGTCACTAAATCCTCACACGAAGAGGCTGAATTTTCTGAGACTGAGAAGAAATCCACAGATTCAGCCTCTACAGCCGCTACCGACATTGTGCTAGCAGGCACCAAAGGGGAAGGTATCTCCGTTATGTTAACGCCAGCCAAATTCAACGTGGAGCCTTCTTTCTCTACAGTATTACACTGTGCTGCTGGATTCACATAGTCACTATGAGTACTTGGTATTAATGTGTTGGAATCTTTAACATTCTGCTGCGGCTCTACCATTAAATCTTCCCGGTGAGATTCTTGTCGAGCTTTTGAAGCCTTTGAAGCCTGTCCCTTTTGTTTTTGCTCTGAGGCCGTAAATAAAGCAGTAATCGTCTGTTTCGCTTTAGCCGGAGTCCCCTTTACATTCTTCTTAGTACTAGTACCGTTTAAAGCTCTCTCACCTTGATCAATATGGGTAGTTGGCGCCTCACAATCTGTTACAGCCTCCTGTCCGCGTTGCTTACGGGTGGTTTTAGGAGCCATCGCGTGTCTCAGCAAGTTCTCCGACCGGGCGCAGTCGATATTCTGCTGCTGCTTGCTTCGTGACAAACCGGCTACACCTGTGTGAGTTACCGCCCACCAGGCTCTACGGAGTTTCAGCAGCGCTGTAACTGCCTCCAACATGCAGGTATTTTTTCATTTCCCTTCACCGTAATTACAGTGTTTACGGCTTTTCAGAGCAGTTTTCACAAAGAGTCTCGCTCCTAAATAATTCGAGAAGAAGCTCCGAACAGCAAAAAAACAGCCAGCTACTAAGCGGAGTTATTCGCTAGTCCATATCCTATGATGTCGGCGAGGGAGGTTTCAACTCACACGTCCAGCACAGCCGGCGGCCCGTTCGCCATCTTGCCTCCAATGTTTCCTTTTCTATTACAGAATTTTTTGCGTCTATAGGCGACAAGGCCCTTGAGGCAAAGGCAATGGTCCTTTCAAGTCCCTTGGAATCCTTCTGTATCAACACACCACCTAAACCTTTATTACTCGCATCTACTGTGACAATATTATCAAGCTCAGGATCAAAATTTCTTAAGGAAGGAGCATTAACGATGTCCTTTTTGATTTGCTCAAATTCCTGTTGACACAAAGAAGACAAACAAAATTAAGATTCTCCACAGCTAGGGTGGGTAGAAAATCATGATTTTATTAAAGACACAGAGGCTTCCGCACACAAATCATATATTTTAGTCAACGGACCAAAAACATCAAGCCTTTATCAAGTCCCCTTCTTGGGTCTCTCCCCAATCTATTAAAACATGTCAACATTTTGGCATCCAGTTAAGGTGTGTAAACCACCTTATTTGCCAAAGAGGGTTTGGGACACTCTGACCTTAGTCTAGTCCTAACCTCTTTAGGCATTTCCTTTCTAATCCAGTATTCAACATGCTGCGCAACATGTTTGGCAGGTACCCATTGCGGAGAGAGTGGGTGCTGAACAAACCTTCAGCCCCTTTTGCTTGTCAAAAAGATTGGCGCCAAATTTACATAGAAAAAAGCCCTTTATTTATTTATAAAGTTTTATATAGCGCGAACATGATCCTGAGAGATATCAGAGTGCTTTACAATAGGATGGAAGGAAGGACATAGTTGCAAAATCGATATCAAGTAGGAGTAAAAAACAGGAATGATCGCATGTTCAGGGACAGTTGTCCAAAAATGAAACCATAACAAATGATAGTCCAATGGAAGTAAGAACAATGTCTTTGAGCAGGTGCGCCTAGCCCAATTAGGGTAAGAATTTATTCATAAAGAATTTTTTGGCTTCCAAATTGAACGCCGTCGGTTTCGGCTACTTCCGGTGGAAGATAGTTTTCATAGCTTTGGGGCTGCGCGGAAAAGGCTCTGTGACAAGTTCTCTTTTTCCTAAAGATGAGTGGTTTCAAGAGGAAAGTCTTGGAGCTTCGTGAGGCTCTTACACCACAAGAAGGCTCCAGTATTTGCGCCAGGTACCTGGGAGTATTGTAGTGAAGGGCTTTGTGCGCCAGATCGACAACCTTTAACTGAATAGGTGCTTCATACGGCAACCAATTGAGAGATTTAGGGACTGGGGATATGTGCTCATTTAGCTTAGTGCCTGTAACCAGTCTAGCCGCTGTATTCAGTGATGCTCTTAGTGGGGCCAGGGAGTATTTGGGAAGGCCACAGAGGGCCGCGCTGCCGTAGTCCAGCCTAGGCAGGACAAGTGCTTGCACCACCTGCTTGAAAACATTTTATGGAAGGAAAGGTTTGATATTTCTGAGTATCCTCATTAGGAGGTTTGCTCCCTTGCATTCCTTAGTGATGTGACTTTTTATATTCAGGAGCTTATCCAAGGTGACTCCGAGCGATTTGGCTGAGTCTATGATGAGAGGAGTGCAGTTGAAGGCAGTGAGGTGATTCAACCAGAGGTCAAGCTTGGGGGTGTGGTTCAGAGGAGAGATGACCAGTAATTCCATATTGGAGGCAGAAGATGGTTCTCAGTTAGCCAGTTTTGAGTAGACGTTAGGGTTGAGTTGAGAGAGATGATATTTTCGGGGGAAGAGATCTCAACTAGAGTTGCGTATCGTCCACATACATATGGAAGAGAGTGTTTGAAGAGTTTAAAGAGTTAGCTAATGGTTCTAAGAACAGGTTGAAGAGGATAGGAGATAGGGCGGATCCTTGTGGAACCCCCATGAGAACTGGAGAGGGCTGGGAGAGAGAGTGGTTTGCCTTGACCCTTTGAGATCTGTGGTGGAGGAAAGATGAGAACCATTGTAGCACCTGACCAGAAAAACCCATACTATTTTTCAGAATGGCAAAGAGGTTGTCATGATTAACCGTGTCGAATGCGAAAGAAAGGTCAAGGAGGATCAGGAGGCAGGATTTGTTTTGGTCAAGCATTTTTAACAAGTCATCCATGACGTGAGTGAGCGCCAACTCGGTGCTATGCCCCTTCCGAAAGCCTTATTGATGCTGGTCAAGGAGTTGGAAATTAATTCTCAACATTGATGGTGATACTATTATGAACAAACCAGAATGTTTACTAAGCATTGGCAGTGTGGATAAAAAAATCTTTGCTGACTCCGGTTCACCATATACAATCATCAATGAAAATCTATGGAACAGTAAATTTGTAGATAAAGTGGGCAATGCCTTACTTGAGTCAGATATACATTCTCAAGGATTTTCTGGTGAGAATATTGAAATATTGGGTTACAGATGGTTTACCTTTAGATTCAAAGGTAGAAGCACTCGTGCCAAATTGTACATTGCTAAAAAAGTTCCACTAGTTTTAGGTTGGTTAGACCAAGGGAAACGTCACATTTTTCTGGATCCCAACAGTGAAGACCAAGTTAAAGTGATTGATTATGGCACACTTACTGCTAATACTATGTCTACCTTGTTTCCTGAAGTGTTCAGTGAAATTTTAGGCAAGCTAAAGAATTTTGAGCACCGTATTGTTCTTAAAGATGGTGTTATTCCAAAAGTTCACAAATGTAGGAACATACCTATTATGCTCAGGGATGAAGTGACCACTGAACTTAATAAATTGGAAGCGACTGATGTAATAGACCCCACAGATGGTTCAGAGTGGATTTCTCCATTGGTGGTAGCACGACGAAGCAATCTCAAAATGTTCTTACGTGTGGATTTACGCCATCTTAACAACAATATAATAATTGATCATTTTCCATTACCCAAAATCAATGAAAGGGTCAGTAGTCTAAAGAGTGCTAAAGTTTTTTCAACAATTGATTTATCTAAGGCGTATCACCAGATTTAATTGACGCCAGAGTCGAAAAAACTAACAGCATTCATTACACCTATAGGCTGCTTTCCGTTCAAAAGGATGCCATTTGGACTAGCATCTGCGGTTTTCCAGAGGCTAATGTTTAATTTGTTCAATAAAACTGCTGGCACCAGGTTTTTTCAGGATGACATCCTTGTTTTTGGAGAAAACAAAACTAGTCATGTACTACAGAATGTAATGAGTATTCTAAAAGCGAATGGTCTTACAGTGGAATTATCCAAGTGTAAATTTGCTAATGAAATTGTTTCATATTTGGGGCATAAAATTAGTTCTGACGGGGTGAGACCTAAAACTACCTTGGTTAATGATATCAGAGAGGCACCCACCCCTAGCAATAATGATGAGTTATGGTCCTTCTTAGGATAGGTGGAATATTGCTCTAAATGTATTCCTCGTTTTGCTGCAAAATGTTTTAATATGCGACAATTGCTAAAAAACAGAGTCAAGTTTGAATGCTCTAAGGCATGTCATGGTGAATTTGTTTTCCTCACCACTATCATTGATAAGGTTCATGCATTAGAAGGCTTTGATCCCAATCTAAACAGCTATATTACAACTGACGCCAGTGGAAAAGGGTTGGGGGCTGTTTTATCACAAAAGGACAGCACTGGTAAAGAAGTTATCATTTCTTTTGCTTCTAGAGCCTTAACCCCCACTGAGACGTGGTATCCAGCAATTGAAAGGGAAGTCTTAGCCTGTGCTTGGGCCCTTAATCACTTTAGAGCCTTTGTGTGGGGAAACCAGTCAAAATACTTTGCAACCATAAACCTCTAGTCAAATTGCTAACAACAGAAGGTACAGTTAATGCTTCTGCCAGAATTGCCAGTTTGTCCGTTCGCATGCAAGATTTTATTCACAAAGTAGTATACATACCTGGTAAGGACAATGTACTGGCTGATTGCTTATCAAGGTTACCTCTCAAGTTGGAAGGTTGTGAAGACGACATTTGTGATAGTTTCCAAGTTGCATTTGTTCATGGTGATGGAGGTTGTGCTGTGAGCAAGGAAGAACGGGCATTTGAGTGTGCTAAAGATGAGGTGCTCAAACTAGTTATGGAATGCATTCGTGACAATTGGGCAAACAAGTCCAAACTTAATGCAGAATTGAGACGCTTTTGGGAAGTCAGAACTGAACTTAGTATTGAAAAATGACACCATTCTCAAGGGTGAGAGAATAGTACCTCCCTCTGGATTGCGTAAAACTATTACTCAATTATGCCATGACGGGCATATTGGTATAGTAAGGACTTGGGGGCATATGTATCAAACCCTTTCCCCGTTCGCAAACGGGCCGATTCTCAGAATCAGCCCATTTGCGAACGGGAAAAGGCCTTTTGGGATGTATCATCCCAAAAGGGCATCGCAAATTAGAGAATTAGAGAACCGCAAAATTTGCGATTCTCTATTTTGCGATTGCATTTAAGGAATCGCAAATTGCGATACCTTAAATGCAATGTATGAATGTATGAAGCCTAGAAAAATTACAATTTGGCCGTAAGAAATCGCAAATTACCACCAACTTTAATTTGTTGTTAATTAGGGCATGTATGTGCGCCACATGTGCATACATACATATTTCAGGGGTGCAACAGGGTGTCCTTTTGACACCCTAGCACCCTTGGAATTGCATTCTCATTTTGCGATTCTCAAATTGCGAATCGCAAAATGAGAATGTCTTCCCATTCATTCCTATGGGCCTCCTAGCCCATAAGAATGAATGGGAAGGTTTTCCTTAATTGCGATTAGCAATTTGCTAATCGCAATTAAGGAATGCCAAGGAATCACAAAACATTTGCGAATTTTTATTACATCCCGTTTTGCAATTCTCAAATAGCGATTCCCTTAAAAACGCTATTTGAGAATTGCAAAAACGGAACTTGATACATATGCCCCTAAGAGTGTTGTAAGAGATTTGTTTTGGTGGCCTGGAGTTGATGTAGAAGTTGAGAGGTATGTAAGGAATTGTATGAGTTGTTCCACTGCAGATAAAACATTACAAACCCTGTGCACTCTCATGTTAGAATGTGTGCCACCTCAGTGTCCTTGGGAGTCTGTTGCAATTGATTTGTTCGGACCTGTAGGGAATGACCAGAAGTATGTCATTGTTGTGCTTGATATTTTCTCTAAATGGCCTGTCGTGGAAGTAGTGGATTCTATTAACACTGCGGTTGTTTTGGAGTTCCTTGATAAAACTTTTGTTTCTGAAGATTTACCAAGAACTATTTTGAGTGACAATGGCGTTCAGTTTATGTCTAATGCTGCCAAAGATTATTTTACTACTGTTGGGATTATTCATAAAACTACCTCCTTATACAATCCCAGTGGAAACAATGTTGTGGAGAGGTTTAACCGCTTGAATAAAGGGGTTATCCAATCTGCATGCAATTCAAGGTTAAACTGGGTGACACAATTATACAAGACTGTGTGGAAGTACAGAGTTACAAAAAATGATTGCACAGGTCTTTCACCTTTTGTGATGATGAGAGGACGGAAGCCAGATCTAAATACAATCCAGTTTGGTTATACAGTCCTACCTCTTACCATTGGTCACCTTCTTCAGCTCTCAGTAAACTAATAGAGCATAATGCAAAAGTAAAGCCCTATTTTGATGAGAAACGTGGAGCCAAAAATGTCAAGGTTGACGTTGGTGATTGGGTTCGTGTGAAGAAACCAGGGAAGGTCAAAAAGGGCGAAAGTACGTTTTTGGCGCCGGAGGAAGTAGTGGAAGTTCTTAATAATGCTGTGAGAGTTAGAAGTGGAAAGGTGTGGAATATGCATAATGTTGCCTGACTTCCAAGCTAAATGGATATAGAGAATCTTCTCACCAAAATATTCCAGGCGATTTCCATCTGTTAGATCTTGATCTTATTGGAGAAAGTGAATGTAGAGATTGAGTGGATGTTCAGAATAATTGTGATGATGTTGTGGAAAATATGGTGAATGCTGGTTCGTGTGTAACAGCCCAGAATAGCAGTGACACTGATCAATTGACTGCAAATTCTGAAGTGGTAATGTCGGAAGTAGTTACTGAAAACTCTGAGGAAGTAAGGTCGGAACAAGTCACTTATCAGAGTTGTGAAGAGTGTGTTACTGGAAGAACAAGGAGACCTCCTAAATGGTTGTCAGATTATGTTCATGATGGAATTAAATCATGGAATTCCAATAATTCTAAGTAAACCATTGATTATATTGTAAACCATTTAATTGTATTATAATGAATGAATAACCATTTTTTCTCCTTTTTAGCTCATTAGATAGAAATTTGTTATGTATTAATTAGGTATTGTTGTTTATTTATTATAAGAACGTGGATGTGTTGTGTTCTTACTCAAGTTTATCTTAGCAACACATGTATTCCATTGTATGTATACCATAATAGAATACTGTATATGTAATGGAAGAATGTAGAGCATCATTAAGAAGAAGACTGGCTTACTGGCTGGAAGTGCATTACAAGCTCTTGACATTAAACACGTACTTCCACATATATCCTTTGTATTGTACTTAACGTTGGGGCATTAGACACTCGCATAAATACTAAAACGCTAAGCATATTAAAATTTGCTGTTAATATAGTTCTAATAATAGAATACTCTATATAATAAACCAAGGCAAACAAAAATGACTCATCAATCACAACACGTTTGCACACAGTTAAAAAAAAGCAGCAGTCATACATATTAAGTAAGCATTAATGATTACGAACTTATCTCAGCTGTGAGTAGTAACAAAGAAGGAAGCTGGCTGCCTCACACTGGATTGCAGAGACATTGGAATATTTAAGCTTACTATTCTAAGTTCTTTTTCATTGTTTTGTAGTTGCTGCTGTGAGTTGGCAATGAAAGAGATATGCATAATATTGGTCTCCGTGCCTTGCCGTAAAATTTACTCTTTTGTTTTAACAAATGTCTTACATTGTAGATTTTGCTAGAAAACCCCATAACAAACTTGGAGTAAAACTCCGCGAGTCCCAAAACAGATCTTAATTCCTCCTTGTTGGAGGGGGCTGGTGCTTTAATAATGGCTTCATTAACTCTGATTTAGGGGAAATTCCTTTTGCTCTTAATACATGCCCTAGGTAGGAAACTGAACTCTTTGCAAACTTGCATTTGGAAAACTCAACTGTGAGGTTCCTCTCATTCAAGATTTCTAATATAGCATTTAGGGTTCAATCATGCTCTTGTTAGGATTTTCCATACACTAATATGTTGTCCTGAAAGCATTTAGCAATTTTGATTTTGCAAAAGAGTTGGTGCATCAATCTCTGAAAAACCTGCAGCTGCAGGCGCCAACCCAAAAGGCATTTTCTTGTACTGAAAACACCCATTGGGTCTGATGAATGCAGTGTGTTTTTTATAATCATCTTGTAAAGAAATTTGATGATTTGCAACAAATAGGTGTAGGGAAGTAAACCAACTGGCACCATCCACTCAGGCAAGCATTTCTGATTGTGGGAGGGCAGGTCGGACAAACAGACACAGAGGCTGAATATACTTTCTAACGGGTCGTGTTTTATTGTCAGGGGTCAACATCTTAGGCTTTACTACAGGCGTTCGGTCTTCCTCCTCTTCCTGCTACGCCTTCTCTGTCCTTGGGTGGAGTATGGGGAGTGCTTGATCCGTTTCGTCCCTTTGGGGACTGGTGCTTGACGGACTTGGGTCGGCTCGTCCATCTTGCTGGCTTCCTCCCAGAGGTTCATACAGAGAGAAGAAAAAGGATGCCGTCAGTGACCGTGTGAATATGGGGTGGCTATTTAAAACTACCTGTCACCTACACCAAAACCGGTGATGTCTAGTTGTAGCAGGTTGCTCATGGTATCCACCGTGTGCAGAAGCAACTGGAGTAAAAACAAATGTGATCACCTACTATGGAAACAACTGCATCTTCCTATACAAGCGGGTGATGATAAGTATCAGGGAGGGGATTTGTGAGGAGAAAGAAATAAGAAAACGTTCAGGGATGTGCTGGTTACAGAGGATTACGTGCCCCAAGCACTAGCTGAATTCCCGCTCTTCTAACCTAAGCCCACAGTCTACCCTCCTCCCGCCACCTTCTTATCCCCCCCACCTTCCCTGGAACTACCGTCACTCACCGGCTCCGCTGCAACTCTCCTGATTTGCGGCCACTCTCCAGCCTCCTCCGGTGGACACACCACTCTTCGCTCCAACGATCGTCTGTCTCCTCCTCTTGTGCTCCGCTTCAGTCTCCGTCTCCTTTTCCCGTGCTCTGCTCCGCTTACACCTCGGCTCGTCTGCTGGTCGACGACGCTCCTTCCCGGTCTTGATCCTTTTTCAGTGGTTGCTAACCACTGCTTCCAGGGTAAGCTCCTCCCCTTTCAGCCTCCTCGCCTCGCTGTAGGAAAATATGACTCCTGGACGTGGTTTCCTGAATCCCGACCCTCGGAGTCCGATCCCTGCACGGGGAGAATGTTGGTCGATGTCGTTCTCCGACAGTAGATGAGAATGGCGCCCCAGTGTCTACTCCCTAACACTGATATTTTTGGTAATGGAAATTTGTGAATAACAATGTTATTATTTAAAAAGCGTAAGTCAATGCATCACCTATTTTTGCTATTATTCCATCTGGCGATCATAACCGGAGATAACCATTCCGCTGCTTCAATTTCCTCAATAATTCCTGCCTGTAATAATTTATCCAATTCTATTTGTACCTTATCCTTCAATAACAACGGAATGTTTCTAGCTTTATGAATTTTTGGTTGTGCTGTTTCCTTTATGTTCAAAGTTTGTAAGATTACCAATTTAACCTGAAAATACATTTGGAAATTTTCTTAGCATTGCCTATTTCTTCTCCATCATCTACTATCATAACTGGTTCTGAGCCATTAGAATTTAAAATCATTCCAAGGTTGCCCTGATCATGCCACCCCAATACTGATGGTCCATTTTGTACAGTATACAAATTTCCTTGACTCTCTCTATTCTTAAATCTGAGAACTAAAGACCTGTAACCTAACATATCAATCTACTCACCGGAGAAACTTTCCGGCCTAATATTTATTATTTTGCAAAGGTGGGGATTAAGAACAAAAAAACATCCCTTTACAATCCCAGTGGCAATGGTATGATTGAACGCTTCAACATGGTGATTAAGAATGCTGTACAATTGGCCATGAAGAACAAGGAAAACTGGGAAATTCAAGTTGTGAAGGCGGTAAGGGCGAACAGAACCTCTGTTCATAATGCTTTAGGTATGTCACCTTTTGTAGTCATGAGAGGCAGGGAAGCCAGAACAAAAGATAATCCAGATTGGCTTTTACATCCTGTCATTAGAAATCAGAAAGAAAATTGTGATTACTCATTTGAAGTACAAGGAGCAATACGATTTGAAGGTGAATTCCAAAGATATTAAAATGGAAGTAGGCATGTTGGTGAAAGTGAGGAAACCAAGTAAAGTTACGAAGGGTGCGAGTCAATTTTCCGAACCTTTAACTATTGTTAAGGTTTCACGCAATGCTTTATGTTGACTGATGGCAAGGTTTGGAATTTAAAAAGGATTGCTGTTGTCAACCAAGCCATGGTAAGGGATCATGAGTTACCTAAGAATCTGGACTTATTTGGTGATGACTTCATTAGTGAAAAAACTGAAATTAATAATATGGAAGATGGTGTAGTTGAAGAAAGTTAAGCAAGTGTGGTAAGACAAGATGGAGAAGAAAGTTTTCAGGATGAGGTTGAAAGTACTGAAGACTTTTGTAGCAATATTTCTTCTGAAGTGAGAAATGAGAGACCATCTGAGGTTGGAAAACGTAAAAGGAGCAAACCCAAATGGTTATCAGGCTATGAGTGCGATCCTGATGTAGAATATTAATTTTTTTCATTTAAGTTTCATTTGTTGTTGTTAGAGTATTTTATGTATTTACATAACAGCATCTTTTGTCCTTTTGATTTGTGGGACTTGGTTTTTTTTTTATATGGTCTATTGTTTCCTTAAGAAGGGCAGTTGTGTTATGACTTGCTTTGGTTGCTATGCATCCTCCCCAGAGTTGCAGGCCCCTGCTGCTCAGCCAGTGTGTGAGGTCATCTAGAATGTAGAGAGTGTTTGTGGGAGCGGTACGTTGGAGATGAGCTAAGCAGCAAGATGCTGCTCCTGGTGGGGCTTGACCATCATCTTACTTACATGTAACTATGATACAATAAATCTACATATAATATACTCCCCACCTCCTGAACTTTGATTACAACACATTTCATTTAAGAAATGATTAAAATGAAGGGTTTTGTCTTGTCATGGAAACAATGGTCAGTGCTCTAGCAAGGGAAATTGAGGATATGTTTCCATCTTGATGGAATCAAAGCTGTAAAACTTCCTTTAGGAATGAACACTAAAAGACTGGAAAACCTACCTCGGTGTATTGAATCCCAATGTAACCGGTGTGGTGTAATAATAGCAGTATACCTACTAGAAGTATAAGGTAGCAGAAGAAAGAGGAATGAGGAAGAATACAAACTCAGCTGCTTTAGTGTTTGGCAACCATGGCATGTGGCATTGCTGGCAGTGGGCTCAAAAAAATGTTTGGGCCCTGCAATTTTTTTAATTTAGCACTAATTGAAAACAAACAGCAAACACTACAGCACCTGACAGCAGTGGCGACCAGCACAGGTAAGAGTTGTAGGTCGATGGGGTGGGTGGGAGGAAGTCGACAGACGATGGAGTAGGTAAAAAAAAATAAAACCACTTACCTTGCGCTCACCGCATTGCCGAGTCGTCGATGCAGTGAGCATAAGGTAAGTGGTTTTATTAAATTTTTTATTTAATTTTACCTACCCATCATTTGTCGACTTCCCCGACTCCACCCCACCACCACCACACCACACCGCTCTTACCTGTGACGGCCGCTGCTGCCTGAGATATCAATCACAACTGAGCTCAAGTACTCCCTGTCCCCTAAGAACAGGACCGCTAGAAATAAGCGTTTGTACAGCCGCTGCGTTTTTTACATAGTTATGAATTAGTCGCATTTGCAACACAATCCATCATCTCCTGCCTAATCTGCAGATTTTAACAAAAAAAGGATCTTTCTAGCTCAAACTGTTTAAAATGCAGCAACACGTTGCAGGGCAGTGGAACACCATTTTCAAAGATTGACTGGTCACGTTTCTCTTGCTCATTGCTAAATTTGAGTATTAAACTGCTACGAATGATGTGCAACCCTAGACAGTGCTAGCAAGTGTAAACATGACGGAATATTGAAGTAATACTATCACAAAATATGCCATGATAATCTGCATAATTTGTCTTTTCGTGCTGCATAATTTAGGAAGCCTGCTTTATAATTTGCTCTGCCCCCCCCCCCCCTGCTGCTTCATTCCAGTGGCTCTGCCTAAGAGTAATTTGTGTATTGCTTGCCCCTAAATTCTCCGAGAGCAGTATTATTCCCTTTGGGCACTTTGCCACTATTGTCTTTCCCTCTGTCTAGTACTTTTAAGCAAGAACACCTCTGGTCCCCTTGTTCTCTTTGCACTTTTTATCACCCCTTCTCTAGTATTGTAGCTTTACCTTACTGCACAATGCACACGCTGTTGAGATTTGTTCCGATGCTATAGAGTTAACATCATAAAATGAAGAATTCATAACAATGAAAATAAACTCCTGCAAAGCTGCTACTTTCCTTTAAAGTACAGAAGATACTCCGTGTTCATTTCATAGTGGACAGCGCCCCCACAGGAGCAAGTGAGAATGCAGGGAAAGCATCAACACGTCGAGGGCGCATAGTAACCAGGCACAGGAAAGACATATATCTATATAAGAGGCGACTCATAAATGGCATTTTTGAAGAGTCAAAAAGACTAAAAAAAACAGGTTTAAAACGCCATCGTTCTGTACTCTCCAGCTCTATAAAACATGCCAGCATTGCGAGTGTAAACGGATTCTTTCACCCAGAAATGACCGACCCTACTCGGAAATGTTTTCCTTAGCGCTCAGAACCTGAAGGAGACTGTGACAGACTTCATCTCATTTCGATCCTTTTTTTACTTAGAGCCGTACGCAAGCAGTCAAACCGGTGTGATCAGGCCGATTCAGTCGCAAACACCCCTTTACGGGCGAAGCAGAACTTTAGGGACATTCATAATGAAAGACTTTGACTCTGTTAATGTCAGCTGAAGGCAAGGTACAGGGCACAGCTGAAACCAGAGGCGAGTTTGGGACTTTATTTACCAGTATTCCCAGTAAAAACACCTGATTATACGCGCCATGATCTAGGAGACGGCAGAGGGTGAAAATCAAAAGGAGGAGAAGAGGTCACAATTCGAAAATATTTGGGTATAATTAGGTGCGACTTATTCTTATGGTACGTCTGACTTACTCCTGGTTTACTACTGGAATTCAGGAGTAAGCCAGGAGTTTTACGAAAGTAAGTACTTACCAAAATATTTTTAAATCTGTCTGAGAGAGTTCAAACTGGAAATCGCTTGTGGGAGTAGCTGGGAATGAGCTAATAAGGTTGAACTTTTGTTTATGATACCTATTTAAAGAAAAAAAAAAAAGAATTTGCGTTGCTATTTTTTTATTGTAGAGCTAGACCAAGTTTTAAAAATGACATAAATAAAGTAAAATACAGACGCATAAATAATAAACACAATTGTGTCCATTCTTTTTGCTGCAACGTGCTATTGGCGGGGCTTGCGTGTGTCTAAAGTTAAGATACAACAAGGTGAACTACAGAGATTGCACTTGTAGAGGGGTGGATTATTGCCTATTACATAGAATGCAAATTTATTGCAATTGTTGTGGTGAATGTCCCTTTACGTTGAAAATAATCCCTGCATTGTTTTTTCTAGAATCACACAGACCCTTGTTTCTGCTTTAGAGGAGTAACCCTCCAGTACCACTACGACTACCGCTGCCACTTTTCTCCTCTCCCTGCCTACCTTCTCTTTGGCTTGTTTAGTAGGAAGTGACATACCCTTCCTTCCTTCCTCTCTGTCTCTCTTCATCCTCCGCCTATACCAAGACTCGTGGCCATACCATGTAACTTTACCTCAGTACTGCCACTCCTGCCTTTATCCCTGTCTGTACTCTACTACATTTACTCCTTTTCACACCATAGTGCCCTTATCAATACTTCACTGATCTACACTATTCTGCCTCTACCTCGGTCTTGACCCTGGCACATGCACAACTAGCTATACCCTTTATCAAATAACCCTGTTTATACCATCTTAGCTTTGCCATTTCACACCTATATCCTACTACTACTAACACTAACATACTATATTTACTCCTGTTTATACTCAAGTACTTTTATTCTAGTAAATCTACCCCTTGCTCTACCATTATATTTCTAACTCTACTCTTTCTGTTGGCCTAGTACCTCTATCATTGTAGGTCTGCCACTGTTGTGCCTAATCCATGGGTATTCCCCAGTATCTCCACCCAGCCATACACTCTTGCCTCTATTGTACACATACCCTTGCACTGATGGATACCCTATTACTTCTACCCTTACTTCTACCGTGATACATCTTCTTTCTTTATTCTTCCCTGCCTCATTTTCTCCTTACATTTCCTGCATAATTTACTTGTGCTTTTGTTGAAACTCCTCAGATATATGTGGAGAAAAGATTTCTTAAATTTAAAAATTCATCAAAATGGATTTAAAACTAGCCTGTTTTTATCAGACAGGTGGTTTACACTTTTTGATTTCTCTGAAAAGAGACAGGGGTATCAGGAGCACAGTGTGGAAGTAATTCTGGTCTTTGTCATAGAACCTTCTGTCCTATCAACCTCTGAGTAGTTAGTGTTAACCACTGGTGTGTAGCGTGGCACGCAGCAGATGCTGATGGGAACCTGGTCATTGCGTATGCACAGGATCTGCATGCACCGTTGTCCGGATTACATTCACCTTGCCAAATTTGTACCAGCACCACCCATAGGTTGGCAATATTCCCCATGTTATGAGTAGACAACCAATAACTGGGAAGATTCTTCATAAGTGAAAAACTGTCCTTTCTGACCAGTGCTCTCATCTCACCTCACCTGGGTCACAATTGTTACAGAGCTGCTTATGTGGAAAAAACAAAACAAATGTCAGTTTTGTGGTTTATTTTTATTTGTTACTGGTATTGAGCATGTTCTAGCTTCAATTCAAGGTGTTAATAAGAATCTGCAAGCACCACAAGGATCAGGCCATAGTTGATTGTGTAATTGCCTTTGGCTGCCCCCAGCTAATGAAGAACATGTTAAATTCATTAGAGCTCAAATGCATCATAGACCTGGAATTTCATTTCTAGGAATGCTGTTGTGGAATAGAGTCCCTCAACATATTGGAATGGACACTACCTCCCCCATTTAAAATAACCTTCAACAATATCTCCAAATAAAACACCTAGACAACTGCTGAAGTTCTATCAACTTCTATAAGTGTATGTAGCATGCCAATTAGGAGAAGGTATGTGGTGCCAAACTTACTAAGCATATGCACTGTGCCAAAGTCATGCAAAGTGACATAAAGTGATGCAATCTCTTGCAGGTGTATTTGATTTCCAGAGTAAAAGACATTTTGCACTGTAAAGGTGCTTTTTCTTCAGCACAAATAACCCTTTCTGCTCCTTTGTGCCACTTTGCATTAGGGGGACGCTACATGGATGTAAGTTGTTTGGATCAGCACAAGCACTAATCGTTTTAAACACAAAAACAGATCTACTACGACAGGCAGACAAGGCTTTGCATCAAAAATACTGCCTCCTGAAAGCAAGCACTAATGAGGATAAATATTTAAATTTCTCCAGATGTTCCACACGCTTCATATGCGTTGTACTGTACAGTAGGTATACAATGTGTGTGGTGCTTGGTGCTAGCCAGCCAACATGGCGGACGCGAGTCCCTGAAGCTCCGCTTGCAATCCCCCTTAAATCCATTACATTTACCCTGAAGTAGGCCATCCATACTTGCAACGAGCGAGACCAAGTGGCTGAAGATTTGTGGCACCCGGCTAGCGGGCATTACGAGTCCGAAAATGGCCGCCCGTGCTTGGACAACTACTCAAGCAGTGGAGAGCTGATATCCACGCTAGATGCTAGTGATGGGGAGCAGCGGAGGCGCCGTTGCAGAGGGCGAACACAGAGCCGTGCCGCTTTGCCCCCAGGGACCGCGGCTGCTGCGGCAGGTAAGATGGGGGCCCATTGACGGTGAAGCGGAGTGTGAGCTGTCCAAAGCGGGAAACGTCGACCCGTGCTGAGCAGCGGCTGCTGTGGCGGCGCTCCTGCCCGCAGGCGATACGTGAGACCAGGCAGCAGAGGCACCGCTGCACCTGCGAGCACCCCAAAACTGCATCATTTAGCCCGTCAGGATGGCGACTTTGGCAGGGACGAACCATGGGGGCCCGTAGGTTGTGGAGCCACGCACGGGCGGTAACTGGCTGGAGGCGGCCACCTGTGCTCAGGTGGTGACCCCTCTCTGCAGCAGAGGGCAGAATCGGTGGTCTCGCAGGACCCCTGGCCAGGGAGCAACGCAGAGACACAGGCCAGACACTCCTCGCGATACCCCCATGGATAATCAACCCTGGAGCGGCAGGCCTTGGTGAGTTGGAGCTTCTGATGCAGCGCCGCTGTTGTGGAGCGTGGGTGACGGCTGTGCGACCAATCGGGCCCCTGCAAGGTGGGCCTGGGCCGCTGCAGAGACGCGGAATAGCCTGGCGACCTACGGTGGAGGCTGGAGCCACCCTGTGCCTAAGTAACATGGTGTATGTGCAGTCAGGCAGACTAAATTGCGCTGAGGAGAAAGTTGAATCGCGCACTGGTGAAACTGCAGCAGGAGTAAGTACTGGCGGACTCATGATGCTAGCTGGGAGGGATCTGGACAAAATGGTGCTGGTGAGCGGTGGTGGGGCCACTGACCTACCCCCAAATGTATGGCCTACTGCAGTCAGGCTAGTAAACACAGAGAATAAACCCCCCAGCTGGGGTCTGGGAGACAAGTGAACAGCGCACCGCTGGAAAAGACAACAGGGAGCGGTGGTGCACGTGGAGGCCTACACGCGGGAGCCTCTCGCGACCTAGGGAACGTGGAGCCCCAATTAATAACTTCGCTGAAGTAGCTGCTGCTGAGTGCTGAGGAGGGAAACAGAGGAACTGTGATCGAAAGCTGCGGACCCCACTCTCATATACGACAGACATCGCTGCCCGTGGGGACAAGACCCACATAGATCGCCACCTTTGGAGGTATCAATAGTGTTTCCATCGGCCTGCAGCAGTGAAGACTCACGGCTTTGCACCCCCTACACACGCAGTGATGTAACCAGACACCCTACCATCACTGGGAATCCGGAGGACCTACCCTGCTGGCAGACTATCAAAGCCGAAGCAGTAATTCGACCCCACAGGCCAGTACACGCGACCCTGCGCATAGACAGAGATAAGGGGTGAGGCTGTCACTGGCGGCCCCATCTGATCGAATCTCCTGAGTGACTAACGAGGGTACGGAACCCTTTACAGTAACATCTCTACCGATGCTTTGCCCTCTTCAGCAACTGGCTATGAATGCCCACAGCGCAGCAGCTAGTGATGGGCCGAATGCGGGCCAAGATGCAACAGGGGCCTCTGCGAACGGGTGGCTTGGACCCCTAGACATGGGTGCTGGAGGGGAGATGGAACCGGCGGCCAAAATGGACTCAGTACTCGCAGCAGTGGACAGAATTGGTGCCGCGCTAGAACACACCAGGACCTCCCTGGAAACCCGGATAGATAAAGTTACCTCGGACTTCACGGTACTCCACGCAGATCACCACAAATTGGCCGAGAAAGTCACGTCTCAGGGTCAAACGCTAACGGAACTCCAACCTGTCATGCAAAACTATACAGCTGCACTACAAGACCTGATAGACCATGTTCATGCCCTGGAAGATAAAGCATAAGACGCGGAGGGACGCTCCCGCCGCAAAAACATTCGTGTGCTGGGCCTGCCGGAGGGGAAGGAAGGAAGGAATCCGGAGCAATACATGGAGCGCTGGCTACGCAATCTCCTACCCCAGGGAACACTGTCAATGCAGTGCGCAGTAGAAAGAACCCACTGCATGCCGGCACATAAACCCCAACCGGGAGCCAGGCCAAGACCGTTCATATTTAAATTGCTCAACCACAGGGACAGAGACGCGGTACTATGTGAAATGCACAAGATGGAAGGCCTCAAGGTGAGTGGCAGTCAAGTTATGCTTTTCCCCGACTACACCGCACTTGTGCAGCGCCGTAGAAGTAACTATACAAGGGTGAAGCGCCAGCTCAGAGTCCTAGAACTGCCATACTCGTTGTTGTTCCCGGCCCGGCTGCGAGTGGTTACGAAAGAAGGGACCCGCTTCTTTGACTCCCCTGCGGAAGCATGGGACTGTCTGGAAGAGTCTGGGCTGTGGACAGGCGCGAGGCCCTTAGACCCAGATGGCGACAACCTAACAGGCAGGAGAACCAGGTGACACGGATGATGAGGGACAATGCGAAATGCGAAAACAGGAACCGCAGCCCCAAGTCCGGATAAAATGAGACGGGAAAGGCAAGGCGCTCTGGAAGCAGTTACAAGCCTCGGACCTCCACGCCCTGAAATACGAACGGATCCCTACCCACGAAATGCGTTGGCGACCAGAGGCTATTCGCTACCATCAACCAAAATATCCGAGGACCTTGGCTTGCCAGAGATAACTCCACAAACTGCTGATGACATTAAATGACAAAGCACCGGAGTGTCAGACTCTGACACTGGCGGCTCATGCAAGTAGATCATTGATTGCTAAAGCCCGTGTTATTGCACGCTGCTGGGTGGAGGGGTGGGTCCAATGAGTTAATCACCCAACACACCTCACATGGGGATGGTACGGTATTACTGTACCCGCCGCTAGCCACACTAAGCATTTCCGCAGAGACAACATACACGCCTGGGGCAGCACTTAGATTTGTACAAGGCTGGTCTCGCAAACTAATACAGGTGATTAATTAGATGGCATACTACACATATAGGAATAAGGGGGGACGACCGTGGCACAACATAGCCAGTGTGCGCACCCCAACAGGCAACACACTGACCTAGTTTGTACTACTCAATTGTTACAGAGGTTTGGACGGACATTTCGAAATGTTCGCCCCAGAAGTTATGATGTTCTTAGTTCATCTATTGTTTTTGTTGCAGCAACTCGACCCCCATGTTCTGCGGCACACCCTGACCCTGGCACACCAGTTGTTTACACCCACCAGAAATAGCACGAGCTAACATAATCACATGAAACGTACGTGGTATGCACACACCAACGCGATGCTACTCCATATATGCATACCTCCAGAGGCACTCGGTTGGAATTGCCCTGCTGCAGGAAAAGCATATGACACAGCCAGAACTAGACAGACTGCGCAGGCGCTGGAGGGGACAGGTGTACGGCATGGTATATTCAGCACATGCGAGGGGCACATTAATCTAGGTTAGAGCGGACATCCCGTTCATTTGTACTGACATGGTGACAGACCCATAAGGCAGATATACCTTTGTGCGGGGGACACTTAATGGTCAATCAATATTGCTAGGCTCAATATGCGTCCCAAACATAGACCAGCCCTTGTTCCTAACACAATTGTCCACAGTGCTGACCCCTTACCCTGGGGTCCCATGGCTGCTGGGTGGGGACTTCAACTCAGTGCTCGATGTACACAAACACAGATCCTATCCACCCCTCTGGAAGACGATAGCTGTGTCAAATGCGCAGGCGCTCACAGACTGGCTCTCACACTGGGCATTGTTAGACATGTGGTGCATCCTCCACCCTAGTGAACGTATTTATTCTTATTACTCTACAGTACATGACCTACATGTGCGACTCGATAGGGTGGTGGGCTCCCAGTCTCTAATCCCACTCATTGAGAAGACGGAGTACCTAGGGCGGACACACTCCCATCATAACCCTTTGAGACTACAGCTTAGTTGGGAGGCCGATCGCTCCCCCATACCCACTTGGCACCTCCAACCATCTATGCTGGAAGACCGAGAATTCCGTTCGTCACTGGGGACGGCGGTTCTTGAGTATTTCGACCTCAATGAAGGGACGGCAGGCAATGCACTGGTGGAATGGGGGGCCCACAAATCTGCTGTTAGGGGTCACTGTCTCGGACCCACATGGAACATACGCAAACAGCTAACACTATTGCTCACTCACCTAGAGGCACAACTACTCCAATACGAGCGCGAGGGTGAGGATGCAGGCAGACACTTGGACTGTCTTGAGAGCCTGAGGGCGCAGCATTTGGAACTCTTGGAGCGCCTGCGGTGCCACAATTACACAGCCCTCACGGCCCGTACACATGCTACAGCGGACAGAGCAGGCCGCCTGCTGGCCTGGCCGCTGAAACAGGAGAGTAGTCGTACTCCAATCAGAGCCATACGTACATCGCACTGGACACTGGTATACACACAACGTGAGATACACAGGGTGATGTCAGAACACTACGCACAACTGTATCAATCCAAGGGGAGCTGCCCTGGCCCCGATCTAGAGAGGTTCCTTGAACTGACCCAGCTCCTCAATGCCTCAGAGACACACCAGGAGGCGCTTAATGGACCCCTCACCCTAGAGGAAATCAGGGAGGTGATTGGATCCATGGCGTCTGGGAAAAACACCAAGACCAGCCAGCCTACCTGCCAAATACTACAGGGCCTACCGGGAGTCTCTGGTGCAGCGTCTGCACACCCTCTACACAACAGCCATAGAAGAGCACTCGGTGGTCTCTGAGTTAGTTCACGCCGACCAAAACTTCACGCCGACCAAAATGGATTTCTGCCCAAGCGTAGCACATCACTGAATCTGCGGAGGTTTTTTAGGGTGGCTGGCGTCGGATAGTGTGCAGGCGTGGCCCAGAGCAGGATGCCTTGTACTGGACCTTGAAAAGGCCTTTGATTGTCTGAAGTGGAGCTATCTAGCGGCAGTGCTGTTGCGCTACAAACTGGGCCTGGGATTCCTCCAGATGGTTGATCTACTATACAAAAATCCCACAGTCCGGGTGCAACTGGGGCCGTACATCACTGACGCCATACCAATACGCAGGGGCACCAGGCAGGGGTGCCTGCTGTCACCCCTCCTGTTTGCGCTCGCAATAGAACCCCTGGCGGCGGCGTTGCGGACAATGCTGGGAATGGAATACCCCTAGGAGATGCAGTACATCAGGTGTTGTTGTACGCAGACGACCTACTGGTGTTTGTGAGAGACTTAGATCATATACCAGCTCAACTGGCACACACACTGCATGATTTTTCCGCTCTCTCGAGATTCCGAGAAAACGCTACCAAGTCCTGTCTTTATGCATTCGGTGGGGAAATGCAAGACCCGGGTTATATTCTAGATGGCAAAAGAGTGCAGTGGAAGGCTGACACCTTCCGCTACCTAGGAATCCAGATATATCATCAGCCGACAGACCTCTTTGATGGTAACCTAGGAAGGGTCTTGACAGCCATCAAGTCACAGATGGACTTCTGGAAAATGCTCCCTCTAACAGTCACTGGCAGGGTAGCACTATCCAAGATGGTGATGCTTCCCCGTCTCCTGTACTACTTAGCCAACCTGCCACTATATGTCCCAGTATCCTTCTTTAACACACTCACTAAACTACTTAGGGACTTCCTCTGGGGAAACGCGCAACACAGGATAGTGTTAGTAAAATCGTATCTACCCTCTGATCAGGGAGGCCTTGCCGCGCCTTGTTTTGAACACCACTATTTAGCTGCAAAACTGCAGTGGATAGCCCGCTGGCTCACAGCCAGAGGTCACGAAGACACTGCGACCACACTACCCCACCATTCTCTGGATCATATCACAAAACTTTTTCACCCAGCTACTAAAACTGCTACACCGGCACCGCTCCTCTTGGCGGTGGCATATAAGTGCTACCGTCGCTGCCTGTATCTCACCAGAACGCTAGTCCCCTATGCACCGGCCATACTACTGGAGGGTTCCCCTAGTGGACCTGGGGTGCTTACGCCTCTTGAACTTACGGAATGGCGCGAAGCTGATATACAGACTCTGGGAGTTCTGTATTGGGAAGGCACACTCATACCATATGAATCCCTGGTCGAGGAGGTGGGACTACCACCGGGGCAATTCCTGAGGCACCGTTCGCTGATCAGGACGCTAACCTCTAGATGGGGGGACATGAACGTGGAAACGAGTCAACACCTCACCATACAGTACCTTCACGTCATGGGGCGTGGCAGACACTTGATTCGCTGGTTTGCCGCGTCCCTCCGTACACATACGGTGATAAATCTGGATCCACTCTGCCATAAATGGGAAACAGACCTAGAGCGACAACTGGAGGACAGGGAATGGGACAAGATAATAGAGAGACCAGTACGTATACCTAGAAACATGAGGTTCAGACAAATACAACTGTTCGTCATTCACAGATCATACCTTACACCTGAAACGATTAATAGGTACTTCCACCGCACAGATGCGGTGTGTCCTCGCTGCACCGAAATAGGCGCTGAATTGGTACACATGTTGTGGGGCTGCTGCAAATTACATACATATTAGCGGGCGGTTGGTGGGCTACTACGCACATGTACAGGCCGCGACATACCCTTTGAATGGCCTGTTTACTTGTTACACCAATTCCGCAGAACCCCAGCCATGAAAGTTTAATCTCGGTTTCTTGATCTGGGAATGGTTAGCTTCTAACTAAGAGGTGGAAGGTGCAGGACCCGCCGCATATACAGGTATGGAGGTACTCGCTCCTAGCATGGGCCGAAGCAGAGGGAATTGCCATCCTGTGGGAGGAAATGTTGGGGCTGCGGAAGGAACCCATAGCGTCTCAATGGGAAGGAGTACTCCGGGCCTTAAAGCAAATAGAGGGAGGTGGCCCTGAGGGACAACCCGAGATTGAGGGAGACGCGCCTGCAACACGCAATGAGTAACCCACTAGTAGAGATTTGGTATGCCGTACACATACACATACAAATTCTGCCTCCTGGTGTGGACGTCGCTACAGCTAGTGAGTGGTGTTGGCTGCCTAGATGCTGTTGGGGGGTGGGCGATGGGAATGGGGGAAAGGGAGGCTAAGGTGTGGGATGATTACACAAACGTCGGTTTATGCTGCTGTTACCGGTCTTTGATAACTGCTGGTTCTTGCTTATAGCATCTATTCAATTGCCCAAGTCAAATGTTCTGAAAGGACTCTGTACAACATACTAATGGGACCGCATCACTATTGTACGGTGACTTTTACCTTTGACGGAATGGACTACTGTTGTGACTCAACTTACTTCTGAGCTAAAAATACCATTGCCATGCATGTTATGTTTAATATATGTTCAGTTGAAATGTCCTCCTGATATTGATGGATGGTTCGGTAATATGGTCAGTCTGATGCAATGTAATTTGTCTTTCATAAAGATGTAAAATGAAAATTAATAACAAACAATGTGTGTGGTGCTTCAGAATTTCTCTAGGTTGAAGAGTATGCTTACAGTACAAACCCCACCTCTGCACCATGGGTCACAGGTTGTGAGTGGCACTAAGCAGTCTCTTGGTGTGGCAGGGCAGGCAATGGCAGCAGCAAGACTTTTTTAATTATATATGACTCTATGCTGTTTTCTTCTCCTTGCGCAATGCAGGGAAGCACATTTGGTTTCTCTACTGCAGTAGTTCTTTTGTTGGATGTGGACCCCATGTAATCATTGCTGGATGATGGGGACCCAACTGAATCATTATTGGAATCTGGGGACCCCCACTTAGTCATTACTGACAGCCAAGGTCCCCGTGTTAAATGGTAGCGGCAGTTTCAGTCGATAACCTTTCAAGTATTTGCCCGGCGGTAATCGCCTCTCATACCACTCGATGATTTTACCAATAAAAGAGGCAGGCGCCGGAGACTGGAAGGCAGGAAACAAAGTTTTATTCCGTCGGAGCAGAACACATCAGATCAGACAGCAAGGTATCGTCACGAGGTGCTCTAACTGCATCTCTGAGACCTGGTCTCTTATACACTGGTTTATTGCTTTATTATACATAGTACATTCTTGAGATTCCCTTGATGTGCGGGGAAATATCCCCTGAAGCCCCGGCTCAGATCCGATCCCACACATGGTTACAGTAGAGGTTCCCACCCTACCCGCAGTGGGAGATGGCTATCGCGCAGCAGGGAATTCCGCTAATTCCCGGGGGTGTGTGCAACCGGCCGGGTCTCAGGGGGTAGGGGCTTTGATTCTACTGTAATCCCTTTGATGTGGGGTGTTTCCCTTACAGTAGGGGCAATAAACTGCATCCGCAGGGCTAGGTGATGGCCTGGGACCAGTTCAGACAATGGGGCGCAGAGGAAGGGGGTTATCAAAGGAGAGGCATGACCATGTATGGGTTGTCGGTCGGAAGTGGTTCCGTAGCAGGGTCGCGCAGAAGGAGAGGGTTTATGGCCTGTATGAGAGAGCGGGGGTGGCCGGCGCGCGGGGGATGCTCGCAGCGCCGGGGGAAAGCGCTGGCGATCGAGAGTGAGCGGGGAGAGAGAGTGGGGTGCCTAAAATGGCGGCCGTGCATTTGCTATGCGTGGCGCTGGGGAGAGGCAAGATGGCGCAGATAATGTTCAGTTTGCACGCTAAATTTCCACAGTCCTCCCTTTTAACATGTCTCGCCAGCTTGCCTAGTTTGGATCTATCCCCATAATACTCCGTACCTCCACCTCATTCAGAGCTTTCATCCGCTCAGTTTCAAAGTCCAAAGTCTTAGGGCAGATGCAGTTCATAAAAAGCGAACATAAAGGTGGCAGACACTGAATCCCCAAGCAACATCCACATAGTATCATGATTGGTATGAGGATAAATGAAAACAGCCTCCATCCCCAACCTTTAATAGCGTCCCAAAACCAACTCCCCAGTGACCATTCTTCTTGTTCTTGATGGACCTCTGTGGACAGTCTGTGGAGGTGTTCAATTGCTTTGTAGACTGAGGGTGAGTTATCCGGTACGTAGGTACAACAGCTGGACCCAATGATGCGGCATGCTCCTCCGCGGTCAGCCAGAACCACATCTAGAACAAGGCGGTTCTGGAGAGCCACCAGGCGGACGGCCTGAAGCTCAGCGGTGTTGTTGGCGAGGGCGCCAGCTGTAATGTTCATTGCTGTTTCGACTGCCTGGGTTAAGTGGCGGATGGCACGGCTGTTTGCCATCGGACCCCAGAGCGGAACAAGACCCTTTACTGCGTCCATGAACTGTGCTCTGGTGGAGTCGGTTTGTACAATGTCTTTGGCACGTTTCTGTCGGTGATGGTTTGCTGGAGCCACATACGTCGGAGGAAGCACAAAGGCGATGTAGCAGGTGCCTCCCCAACCTTTCGGGAGCCAGGTGTAGGCCTTAGTACCACAGACGAAGTACATATTCGGGGAGGCAACAAAGGAAGGTGGGTCAACTGAGTCCAATGTTCGGGTGATGAGGCAGGAGCTGTGGCCCACCAGCTGTGCCCCCAGGCCTTCGAGGCATACAGATCCAGTGATGTTGATGACGGACAGGGCCACTGTTAGGGTGGCGGCTGTCCGTTTTCGGAGGTAAGAGAAGGTGGGTCTGGCTGGATTGTTGAACACTTGCATTTCAATTCGTTCTTTGGCGGGGATGTCCATGTGAAAGGAAGTGTTCGATCTCAGAGGGCAGAAGAGGGCGGAGGTTCTACCAGTTTTGTTCAGCCAGAACCCATGGTAGAAGTGTGACATGGTTCTGCCGGAAGTGGCATTGTCCTTGTAGCTCTCCTGCAGGAGGATCAGCCAGGCGAGGCAGGAACCATGGACGGAAAAAGGTGAAGGGATGAAGGGGATTGAGTGCCCAGTGGCATGGGGCAGCAATCCACAGATCCAGCAGTTAGTGGCGTTGGTGGCAAGATTGTGTTGGTGGAGTAACTGCACAAAAGAGTTATTCCAGAACTCCTTACGCCTTTCTCGGAGTTGGGGTGAAAGTGAGATCAGATGGTGTTCTTTCGTGGTGGTAGGTTGAACGGTAGTCAGCAATGTCTTATGAGCGGGTGTGCTCTCCTCCATGATCCAGAAGGTGACCACGAGGAGAAAGCAAAAGAGAAGGGAAATGAAAAGTGCTATTGTCTTAAAGCTGTGCATTCGGTCAGTCTTTGGGTTTTTGAAGTGGATCTTCGGACGTCCGGTTGCTTCCATCATCTTCATGTCGGGCGCTTCCATCACCTTCAAGAGACTCGGTAGCGGGCAGAACCACAGACTTTGTTTTAGTTTCTCTCCTGGTGGCCTTTGAGGTGACTAGGCTACCGTTCTGAGATTTCCACTTAGCCTGTGGTCTGCTTAGCCGAAGTTCTCTCCTTTCGTCGCAAGTTATACCCTTCTTTGGATGGCACAGTGGGATCGGGATATTCAATCAACTCAAGTGTCTCTGTATCCGGGCAGCGGCTCAGGGATGGTCGGTCTTTGTCCAGAAGTTCCTCTTGGGCGGTGATGTTGTCCGTGGTTGTCAGGGTCGGTGATACCTTCTTGCAGTGGTGTGCATGCAGCCAATTGCGTTTCCCCTCCACTCGAAGAGCTGTTCGGGTGGTGATCAGGACTTGCAGGGGGCCCGTCCACCGGGGCTCCAGACTCTTGGTGCGCTGGAAGTTACGCACTAAGACGAAGTCACCGGGTTGGATGTCGTGTCCCGGGCCCCTGGAAACATCGGGAATGGCGTGCAGCACCTGCTGATGGATAACAGACAACGTCTTAGTTAGGTTATACAAATAGTCAGACATGAGGACGTCCGGGACGTCGTGGATGGATGATGGTTTTGGTGCAGTCCAAAGGTTCATGGGCCGCCCAAAGACGACCTCGTAGGGGGTTAAGTGGTGTTTGGTGGGGGTGGAACGCATTGATAGCAATGCTAGTGGGAGAGCGTCTGGCCATCTTAGTCCTGTGGTGGCGACTATTTTTGCTATCTTAAGCTTCAATGTGGCATTGTGTCGCTCAACCAGGCCTGCAGATTGGGGATGGAAGACCGCATGGAACTTCTGTTTTACACCCAACCCTTTTAAGATGAGTTGGATAACTTCGGCTACGAAGTGGGGGCCATTGTCGCTCCACAAAATTCGACAAAGGCCGTATCGGGGGAAGAATTCCGTCAGCAGTACTTTTGCAGTAGTCATAGCGGTGTTGTCATGGGTCGGGTAGGCTTCCACCCACTTGCTGAAGGCACACACAACGACAAGCACATACTTTAAACCTTGGCACCTTTCTAGCTGGACATAGTCCATTTGTAGGACTTCAAAGGGGTGATTGGGGACCCCAAACCCTCCCCGGGGTACAGCAGTTCCTTTCCCAGGGTTGTGTTGGAGGCATACTAGGCATTGTTGGACCAGACGTTTGGCTGAGTCTGGTATTCTGTCGTTGTGCCAGACTTTGGAGATGAGTTCGATCATGGGGGCAGACCCTATGTGTGCGGGGGAGTGTGCCATGGTCAGCATGGGGATCAAGTATGAGTCGGGTAGCAACCATTTGTTCGAGTCTTTAGTTCGCCAACAACCGTCATCGTCCTTCAATCCCACCCGGGCCCATTCAGTTAATTCGTGTGGTGTGCTGGCTAGTTGGATATCCCTAATCGTTTCCCTAGCATCCTTCCATTTCTCAGTTTGTGACCTGGTCACGTACATGCGGGTCATGGACCTATTCTCGGCTGTGGTTCGGGCAGTAATGTCAGCTAGTGCATTTCCCTGACCTATAATGTCTGTCACCTTCTTGTGTGCCTGGCATTTGATCACAGCTATCCGTGTGGGGAGGAGGACTGCTTCGGTCAGGGCAGAGACTAGATCTCCATGCAGGATGGGTGTGCCATGAGAAGTCAAGAATCCCCTCTCTTTCCATAAGAGCCCGAAGTGGTGAACTACCCCAAAGGCATACTGACTGTCTGTGTAAATGTTTGCGGTTGTCCCTGCTGCCAGGATGCAGGCTCATGTGAGGGCAATTAGTTCAGCCGCCTGTGCGGATCGCTGTGTGATGCGGGCTGTCTCAACAACTGTTCGAGCTGTGGTGACTGCATAGGCAGCTGAGGTGGTGCCATCAGGGAGCTTGATGCATGAGCCATCCACCCACAGTTCTCCGTCAGGGTCCGGGAAGGCAGTATCCCGGAGGTCAACCCTACTCTTGGTTTGTTCGTCGGTGAGGGTCACGCAATCATGTATAGGGGATGCATTGGGGTCAGCGTCAGGGAGAGGTAGTAGAGTAGCTGGATTCAGAGTGGTGCATCGTTTCAATGTGATATGGGGTGCAAGCAGAGTCAGTTCATACCCAGTCAGTCGTGCGCTAGTCAGGTGTTGAGTCTTGGTTTGGTTCAGGAGGGTATCAACAGCATGGGGTACCAATACTGTGAGGGGGTTCGAGAGCACGATCCCCTCACTTTGCCGGATAGAGACAGCAGCGGCGGCTACTGCTCGAAGGCAGGCGGGCAAAGCTCTGGCTACGGGGTCAAGAGTGGCAGAGAAGTAGGCACAAGGGCGTTGCTTAGGGCCTATGGACTGGGTTAGGACAGACAACGCACATCCCTCCCTTTCGTGGGTGTAGAGGGAGAAAGGTTTAGTGTAGTCTGGGGTTCCTAGGACTGGGGCCGAGCAGAGGGCGTCTCGTAATTCTTTGAAGGAGGATTGGCATTCGGGTGTCCAGGGGAGGGGGAAGGGGGTATCTTTAGCCAGCAGGGAAAGCAGAGGTTTTACGATAAGACTGAAATTTGGCAACCACTGTCGACAAAAGGAGGTGAGGCCCACTAGGGACCGCACTTGCTTCTGAGTTTTGGGAACAGGGGTTTCTAGAATGGTTTGAATTCGGTCAGGGGTAAGTTTCCTCCCGTCTTTGGATACTAGGTGGCCTAGATACGTTACTTGGGGCAGGCAGAATTGCAATTTCTTTCTGGAGACCTTGTGACCGTTCTCCGCAAGGAAGCGGAGGAGGTGAATGGTGGCTGTGACGGCAAGAGGAGTGGTGTCGGCCGCCAAAAGAATGTCATCAACGTACTGTATCAACACCACTCCATCGGGTAGTTGGACTGCATCCAGTTGCCTCTTGAGGGCTTGGCTGTAAATACTGGGACTCTCAGTGTAGCCTTGGGGTGCCCTGCAGAATCTGTACGAACGGGCTTTTAAAGTGAAGCCGAACAGGTAGCGGATGTCTGGGTGGATGGGAATGGAAAAGAATGCGTTCTTGAGGTCAATAACAGTAAAGATGGTGGCAGTGGATGGAATCAGGGTAAGGATGGTGGTGATGTCTGAGACTACGGGGTACTGGGGTATGACTACTTTGTTAACCTCTCGCAAGTCAACAATGAAACGGTAGGCTTTCTCATCCCCCTCGCCTTGCTTCTTTACAATGGGTAGGATAGGGCTGTTGCAAACATTACTGACTACTTCTTCTACCACTCCTGCCTCGACCAGGGACTCGATGATTTCCACCAATGCCTTCTCGCCTTCGGGTGATATCCGATACTGCGGAAGCTTTGGGAGCACTGCGTCCGGTCGGACGGTTATGTGTACCGGGTCGATCACCATGCGCCCTACATCTGAGTCGGTTTTAGCCCATAGATGTGAAGGTAATGTGTCGAGTAGGGACATATCAGCATCGGTTATAGAGAGCATACACCGTGTGTGACAGGGTCTGGACAGATCTGGGTTATCGTGTAGGATGACTCGAACTCCGTCTGGGGAGCATCTGATGGTAGCTCGAAAATGTTTTAGCAAATCAAGTCCCATAATAGCATCGGGGGTGTTGGAGGAGAGCAGAAAGGTCGTGTCAGTGGTGTTATCTTCTAAGTCAAAGGAGATTGGTGCTGATAAGGGGTTAGTGGAGGGCGTTCCATCGAAGCCTATTGAGGTTACATGTGAGCCAGACAAGGGTGCCCTAGGGATCAGTCGTTTGGATAACGCACTACGTGTCGCCCCAGTGTCTACCAGGAATGGGGATTTTGTGCCCAAGACCTTAGCAGTGACGTAAGGGCCTTGCTGGTCAACACGGAGTTCGACTGGATCCCTCCCTTGCCCCTGGCGGTCCTATGCGAAGTCATGGGTGCTTTCATAGTCGGACTGCTGACACTGGTTTTGTCGGGGGCGATCAAAGGTGTTTGGTCTGCCTGGCCTGTCGTTGATGGTGTTGTTCGTGTGCCCTCGTCCCTGTCCTCTATTTCTGGGGTCATATGCTGTGTCTCTGGGGTCCCTATTCTTGTTCATTTCCAGAAGGACCGGGCACTGGGATTTCTAGTGTCCGAACCCTCTACAGAACGCGCATTGATTCCCATCCAAGTCTCTCCGTCCGTTGTAGGGTGCAGGTGTATGGTCTCTAGGGGGTAGCTTTCTAGGGGCGGTTGGTTGGTAATTCTCTTTCGGGGGTTCCCTTCCTATGGTCACCCCTTGCAACTGTGCTATCATTACTCTCTCCTTCAGTTCCTTTTTCTTCTTCTCTGATGCCCTATCGTTCTCGTTTTTCTGATTTTCGTAGTATTGGGCCATCTGGAGAATCGCTGCGGGTTTGGAGGCTGCCCAACTACTCTTGCTGGTCTGTAGCTTCTGGGAAACTTCCTGTGACAGACCCTTTACATAATTCTGGACAAAGAGGTGGTGTCCGGTTGCGGTGGTCATGTCTTGGCCACTGTAATCGGAAAACACAGTCTCGAATCGGGAGAAGTATTCAGACACATCTTCCTGGGGTTTCTGACGGCAAGCCGTCACTATCGACCAGTCTACCTTTCTTTCTGGGATTAGAGTCTTCAGCTTTTGTACAATCTTGTCTGGGAGCTCTAAGATGGCTTTCGGGGGTTTCTGTCCTGGCTCTCGCTGTTTATCTATGGTATCGAGTTGTACCCAGGTATATCCGAACGGCTCAGCGTGGTCAACTTTCCGGATTTGTTTCCACACATCAGCCGGCAGACATAGCCCAAAGAACAAGTCGATATCTGCTAACGTCATTATCGTTGAGCCTAAGGCTGTACCCAATTCCGTGTAGAAGGCAGTCGGGTTCTTTCTTAAGTCGGGTAGAGTCTTTCTAAAAGTCAAAATATCTTGCCGGTCCCACGGCTGATAGACCCAGTTATATACAACCCTTCCCTTCGCATCTGGGTTGTTGATGTCGTCGTGTGTTCCCTGACCCCGTGGGGGGACCCAGTAGGGGGCAGCTTCTTTAATGGGCATCATGGCATCGGCCCTTCCTCCCTGGGGATTAGTTGCTATGGGGGTTTCTGTTTTGGTGGTCTGTCCATGTTCTTTAAGGTGTCGGTAGACCTCGAGTGTACGAGTGAAGAGGTTCGTTACATCGCCCTCTCTTTCTTCCCCAATGTCTACCTTCCTATATAGGGCCGCTAAGCCTTCGGGACCTTTATCGTGGTACCTATCCTCATATGCATTCAGGGCGTGATAACAGAGCCGTACGACGAAGTGTCGTCTGCGGCTGTCGGCATACGAGTTATACACGTCTGTTATATACTCCTCACTTTCTTTTCGTTCCACCAGCGTCCCTACTATCTTGTCAATTCCTGCTCGTTCATCCTTAGTTAGTCGATTCATTCTGGTGGACTCTTTCTTTCCTATCTCATGGTCGACTGGCGTTGTGGTTGACGTTGGGTTCGGCACAAGAGGCTCAGCCGGCGCGGAGGCCGTGAGGGCCGAGGCCCTTGTACTGCTTTCGCTCGTGTTCGGGGGTTGTGGGTGTTGCACTATTGATTGGGAGGGTGCATATGGAGGGGGCATGTAAATGATCGGAGGACCTAACAGTAACTCGTCATTCGTTCGCTGCTTGGAGGACAACTCAGGGTAGAGCAAAGAAGGGGTCCTAACAGCGTACTGGCCTGAGGTTTCGGGTTCCTGTCTTAGTTTAGTTTCCCTTCTCTCCTTTATGTCCTCTTCTAACTTTCTAGCGGCAAGGTGAGCTGCCTTTCGTAATTCCTTTTCTGCTTTTACTTCTTCCCTCTTTTTACGTTGCGTTGCTTCTTTGCGCCACATGCCGATACTGTCAAGCATAGTAGGCGTCGTCTTATTGCTACGCAGAGCTATTTCTAGCGCTTCTATCTTATGGTCGTCGAAGGATCCCATCAGTGGCCACTGACTCTCGGGGTCCTTCTTTGTATATTTATGCCATAGCTTGGTATAAGCTACGGCGACTAGTCCATATTTAGTGAACATGTCCTTATTAGGGGTGCCCTCCAGTGGAGCCGGATGGTTCACCTCTAATAAGCGGTCCGGGCAGAACCAACTACCAATCAGTGGGGAGAAGATAGGCATGACGGGTTTCAACGGGGACAAAAGTCAGCACTACCTATCTTTTCACTGCTTGCAAAGACTAGACAGAATATCTCTATTCTTCGTTATTTGCAAGCAGAGAATACCTCCAAAGAACCAATATCGAACAACTAGTGTTCGGACAATCAATCAATCAATCAATCAATGGGAGATAAAGATAGGCATGACGGGTTTCAACGGGGACAAAAGTCAGCATTACCTACCCTTCACTATTTGCAAAGACTAGACAGAATATTCCTATTCTACGTTATTTGCAAACAGAGAATATCTCAAAAAGCACTATTCTCCAAAACAATCAATGTTCGGACAATCAATCAATGGGGAGATAAAGATAGGCACGACGGGTTTCAACGGGGACAAAAGTCTGCGTTACCTACCCTTCACTATCTGCAAAGGGAGAGAGAGAGTATTTCTACTCCTCCCCGTTTGTAGACAGCGAATATCTCAAAGAGAACAATCAATGAGCACAATCAATGAGCAATACTAGTATTTCCAAAGCGTCAAACAATCAATCAATTATTTCTCAATTTGTCGTGTATCACGACCTTACCCGGACCGCGTGGACAGTTTCTCGTCTTCCGCCTCCAGCGCCCGATCGTCCTCTACTCTCCGTATTTGCCGCGGCACTCCTGATGGTTCCCAGTCAGGACCGTAGATCACTCGAGAGAGGTCTGCTCGGAACCAGTGAAGTTCGGATGATCGGCTGCCAGACGAGGGTCTATTGGGCAGGAGCTCTCCCGATCGTTGCAGTCGTTCACTCTGTCGTCGGGACCTCTCCCACTGGATCCACGTGTCACTGATGGGCCCCACGTTTGGGACGCCAATTGTTAAATGGTAGCGGCAGTTTCAGTCGATAACCTTTCAAGTATTTGCCCGGCGGTAATCGCCTCTCATACCACTCGATGATTTTACCAATAAAAGAGGCAGGCGCCGGAGACTGGAAGGCAGGAAACAAAGTTTTATTCCGTCGGAGCAGAACACATCAGATCAGACAGCAAGGTATCGTCACGAGGTGCTCTAACTGCATCTCTGAGACCTGGTCTCTTATACACTGGTTTATTGCTTTATTATACATAGTACATTCTTGAGATTCCCTTGATGTGCGGGGAAATATCCCCTGAAGCCCCAGCTCAGATCCGATCCCACACATGGTTACAGTAGAGGTTCCCACCCTACCCGCAGTGGGAGATGGCTATCGCGCAGCCGGGAATTCCGCTAATTCCCGGGGGTGTGTGCAACCGGCCGGGTCTCAGGGGGTAGGGGCTTTGATTCTACTGTAATCCCTTTGATGTGGGGTGTTTCCCTTACAGTAGGGGCAATAAACTGCATCCGCAGGGCTAGGTGATGGCCTGGGACCAGTTCAGACAATGGGGCGCAGAGGAAGGGGGTTATCAAAGGAGAGGCATGACCATGTATGGGTTGTCGGTCGGAAGTGGTTCCGTAGCAGGGTCGCGCAGAAGGAGAGGGTTTATGGCCTGTATGAGAGAGCGGGGGTGGCCGGCGCGCGGGGGATGCTCGCAGCGCCGGGGGAAAGCGCTGGCGATCGAGAGTGAGCGGGGAGAGAGAGTGGGGTGCCTAAAATGGCGGCCGTGCATTTGCTATGCGTGGCGCTGGGGAGAGGCAAGATGGCGCAGATAATGTTCAGTTTGCACGCTAAATTTCCACACCCGACCTAAGCATTTTTGATTATTTGAACCTAAAAACAACACACAAGAAATATAAAAATGCGTATTCATCAAACAAATACACAATTGATTAAATATTTTATTTACTTCATAAACAAATACAAAAATCTAAATCATACTACATTCTGTTTAATGCACTTGCACAGCAACCAGACATCAATACGAGGACACTTAATTTTTATCCTCTACTTTCAAATTCCGTCACATTTACAGAATGTTCTAATATTTTCAACTTTACATATCGCTTCTTTATTTATATACAATTGATCAATCTGTTAATGTGATTTAATTTTTGAAGGAGTCGAGGACCCCTGATTAGGTTTTATAGAACCCCAGGGTCCCCGTACCACAGGTTAAGAATCACTGCTCTACTGCATTGTGCCAAAAATTCATATACCTGCCCCATATTATCTATTGTTACCAGGTGCATTTGTTTATTTTTACTTCCTGCAGACAATTGCGTAGCTACGCTTATTTCAATGTAGACTGGCCACTAACACTGCTTTAACCCTTTTGACATCAAAACCTCTTATTTCCTCCTGAAATAACTACACCTTACATTTCAGATGGATGTTACAGACTTTAGGGGCCATACTTATTGGATGCTGCTCCAATCACTCCATCTAGACAGCATCAACTAATCGCACCCATCACACTCAGTTGTTCATTATATCAGGAAAATCCTCAACACACTGCCTGCCAAAACCCAACTCAAATCTGTGAAAAAAGACAGTATCCAGGTTGAATAAGGAAGCATTGTAACAAATCTGATTCCACAATTAAACATGCCACCTTGAGATCGGAGAGGAAAGCGTACAGGAATCTCCTCTATAGGACTGAAAGGAGATTTTTTAGATAAAAAATCCAGAATGCCTAGAACAAACATAACAATCTTTTCATGATCATCCACAAACAAAACCAAATTATTATTTTACTCAAAAATTCTAGAAATAAAGTGATGAGATCAATTGACTTCTCCCCTCTTCTAACTTCAAACCATTACTTTCACTAGAAAATCCTCCAATGCGTTATGGGTTTGCTTGAGACCTATCTGAGAAGTCACTTTTAAACTTGCCATAGCAAGCATTAAACCTTCATCCGTTTCCTGCAACAACACCCCTCCTTTTCTTGCTAAATAACATGTGAATGCACTCTAATTGCACCAACACTGCTAGCATCACCAGCAGCAACCCAATCGCCAGTGGCAAGACCCAGGAGGCATGCTGTTGCCACTCTACAGGAGATGGACTCGTCCTTGGTGAACACCAGGGGTGGCGAAATCTTGACTGTGCCAGAGGATGGCAGTAATGCAGGGTCGCAGTCCACCTCAGGGAGATCGCACACAGGTGCCAGACGCCGCAGTCCCAGGGAACAAATTCCACCTTTGCAGGGTGAGGACAACGGTGTATTTGCATGGCTGGAGGCAAACATGATCAAGGTTCAGCGCCTGCAAGGGAAGGCAATACAGTCTGTACAGCGGCAAATGCGACATCTTAATTGTAGCATGCATGACATCGAGAGGGGCATCAGCAGTATGAACTCCACGCTGTCTGAGGGCATGAAGGAGATGGCGGATGGCATGAAAGGCATGGCTGAGGGCATGAGGGACATGTCCCAGGCTGTGATGCTACTGTGCAGCAAACTTGATGAGGACATGGTGGCACGTCGCAGGGAGAGGCAGAACCAGGAAAACCATACAAAGACGGTGAACTGCCTCGCTACTGCCACATCTCTACTCTGCAGGCGCTCCGTGGCCATGCAAGAAGGGATGCAACAGTGCAGCCATGATGTCTCTAGGGGGCTGGTCAAGGTCACAACTGCACTAGAAGTGCTACTAACAACTCAGGCTGCCAATACTGGTGCATGTGATGTGGGGGACGCCGAGGAGACTACCAGTCGCAGCAGCATAACGCCCCTTGCAACTGAGACCAGGAGGAGCAGCAAGCGACATGGGGCTGGCACCGGGAGCATTGCAAGTGAAGACAGTATGCTGAGTGAACCCAGCAGTGTTTTGCTTGGCCGCAGGCGTTGATGCAGCCCACACTTTGTGTACTCTGTTGGGTGACTTAACCCATGACAAGCTCTTAGCGTTGTCACAAATCGGACTGGCAAGTTTAGCCCTTTGTGTAGTAGCATAGTGCCCAGAAATAAACCTACGTCATTCAAATGCAACAACTGGCTGTGTCTCCTTACTTACTCAGAAGTAGTTGCGTGTGATCTCTGCCCGTCTTTGTCTCCCATCTGCTGATGGCGCCACTCCTGCTGCGTCGGCCTCTGGCTCCGCAATTTCATCATCGTCCTCTGAGTCCGTTAATTCAACCTCTGTGCCTTTCTTAGTGGCAAGGTTGTGCAGCATAGCACAAGTTGCAATGATTTTGCAGCAGATGATGGGTGTGTACTGACGGGCGCCTCCGCTTTTGTGGAGGCAGCGGAACCTGCTTTTCAATAGTCCAAACGTACGCTCCACTACGTTGCGTGTTGTCTTGTGTGCCACATTGTATCGTCTCTCACTCGGTGTTGATGGGTTTTGGTGGGGAGTAAGGATGAATGACCGCACAGCATATGCGCTATCACCTAGGTGAGAAAGAGAGTGCCATTAATCCCAAACACCGACACAATAATCTGCTGTATCCATCAGGGTGTGTCACAATGATTTACCTAGCAGGTATCCTTCTCCAAATTCTCCTGCAGCCAGGCGTGTGTAGATCCCACTGTTCTGGAACATGTAGGAGTCGTGGGTGCTCCCTGGAAATTTGGCCACAATGTCGGTTATAATGTTGGCTGCATTGCAGATTACCTGCACATTTATGGAGTGGGTGGATTTTCGGTTTCTGTTGCTATACTCAGTGGCTGCAGGGGGGCAGATTGGAATGTGTGTCCCAACAATGCACCCTATGACATGCGGGAACTGTGCTATTGGTAGAAGTCTGTCTTGGTTTTCAGCAGTTCCGCCTGTGTGTTTGGGAAGCTTATGTAGTGATGCATTCTCTGCATCATGGCGTCCAAGAACTTCTTGAAGAAATGGGACAGGCAACTCTTTGACACCCCACCTACCGCAGCTATCACCCCCTGGTAACTGCCAGATGCAAGTAGGTGTAGGCTACAGAGCACCTGCACATGTGGTGGTATGGCGTGCGCCCTTGTTGCTGGATGGTCCAGGAGTGGGTGCAAGTCCCTTATCAGGTCCATGATGGTTTGGAGGTGTAGCCTGTACCTTTCATGGATCTCAGCCTCAGTCAGTTGGAAGAGTGTGATGCGCTGTCTGTAAACGCGCTCCTCCCGTCTCCAGATCCTCACTCCTGCTGCCTGTAGACGTAGCCGCCTTGCAATTACATAGAAGGCTGCCATAGTGATCACACTGTTACATTTTGGGATTGCTTATATACTCTTCACCTGATTACCACCTGCTTTCATTCAGTGTTAATTACCGACTCCTAAATAGCGAATTTCATGGAATTTCGTAATACCGACTTTTCCTACATCTATTTTATCGTTTTTACCGTTTCTTATTTACCGATTCGGTAAATTGGGAATCGGTAATTCCGATTCAGTAAATTCAGACTCGGTAATAAGGAATCGTTATTTACCGATCCCTTATTACCGATTCCTTCCCTACATCTCGCACGCCTATATACCGGCCGGTAACGGTGAAATTGACCGATTTTCACCGTTATCGACCGGTATTTGGCCACCTACATCTGGCCCTTACTCCCCCCGTGCCTAACAAAAAATTACTGTGTCCCCATGTAATGGAACTGGTGATATGTAAAGCGATCTGATACCCGATTGGGTCAAGTACTCTGTAAAACAAACCAAAAAACATGGATCTGTTTCCTATACTGTACATTTGTATTTGTCTTCTTGTACTGGAACTGTAGTTATTTTTATATACAGACTGCAGATTAATTGCTTTACTTTATATAGTTAGCATCATATTGGTTGTTTATTTTGAATTTTAAGCTATTGGAAACTCTCACCTCACATCTATCTCCTTTATAAACCTTCAAAATAAATAAATTAATGTTACATGTACTGTAAGAAGGAGAATCGTATGTATGGGTATCATCAGAACAAGTTTAAAGAAACCAGCCTTGTCTAACAGTCTTACTTTAGGGGAGAAGTTTCAGGGTGGAGGTGAAAAGTCTGAGCACAAATACCAGAACTCCCCTAGCAGATACCTGCAACACCAGTATTATCTTGTTCTAGTTAAGATGGTTGTGGTCCTCATCTCCAGGTCCTACCAGCAGGAGAGGTTGATCAAGAATAATTAATTGGTTAAAAAAACCCACAACAGATGGACTGCTAAATGAATTCCATCACATCAACATAACAGTATTAGCAGACCTGATTTGTGGACATAACTGATAAGAGGGGCTGCAGAAGGATTTCAAAGATTAGATGAGAAAGGTGATAAATCTGCTGTAATATCCAAATTCATTGGATCACAGCATGATAATGCAGCTAAAACTTACCTTCCAGTCAAACTAAAGGAAAATCTATTTCTGATCATGCCCTGTTTTGGTCAGATTTTGATCATCTTCCTACTAGGTCCAGTACCAGTAGATGTGGTAAAACGATGTTCATTGGTAAATGATATTAAATGTACAGAAAAATTCAAACATTTTTCTTAAGTGTTTTTAATGTGCAGTAACTTCCTTTCAAAATAGTTGAGAAGCCTTTAAAACTGCATCAAGGAACTTGGGTACAGGATCCAGAGCATCACCAGTGGTGGCGGAGGGTGCGCCGGGCAGTGTATCTCTGCACTATGGTCCAGTGCACCGCTAACTAACTGATGCACCGGTTGACCAATATCCTGGACTGTGAGCAGGACCTCCTGGACCAGGGTCAAAGCTGATTTGCATATGGCTGGGTGCAAACTGAGGTGGCATGGTGAGCTGAAGAATGATGGGATGGAATTCTACCCCAGCCAATCGCCAGTGGTTAGACAAAATTGCAGGCACTCCTCCCAACACCTTTTGTGTTTTCCACCATTCTTATTCTGGTAAGCACGCACTATGAAAATAATTATTGTGTCTGTTATATTGTATACATTACCGATTCTACTTTGTAATATTCCCAAACTTTCTTCTAATCTAGATATTCTATTTGAATTAAATTTCAAGTGACTTTGAAAAAATCTAGATTTTTCTTGCAAATGTTGATATCTACTAAAGAAGATAGAAGGTTACATATCCTAATCTTCTTGTTATAGCACTATGGGCTTAATTATAATGTCGGTCGGATGAGAGTCCGATACACATCGTAGTGGAAACAGACCCTTTGATGAGGAGTCGGTGGTTCCGCTTCCGCAGTTTGGATGCTACTGCCTTCACGGCGGTCGCAAAATATATATTTTCTATTGAGGCGTGTGCTACAGGTTGCAGCACCAGCCTTAATAGAAAATAAACCCTTTTCCCTCCGAACACCGGTATTGTAATACGGCGGTCGGAAGGAAACCATCGATGTCGGGCAGAAAGCCTCCGACGAGCTGTTGAATGGCTTTCTGACCAACATCGAAATCGGCCCTATGTTGTTTCCTTTAACCCTGGTAGTTTTTGGTAGGCACAAGAAATGGGAGAGTATTGCACTTTTGGGTAGTTTTGAAAAACAGATTTATTTATCCTTTCTGATGTAAAGAAATATTGTCAAAGACGAAGAAACCTGACTCTAAGCTTTCTCCTATCATTAAAAATACTTCTAAAATTATGCATACCATTTTATTTAATAATTAGAGAAAGAAAAAAGATTAATATCTTCTATGAAATATAATCAGTATGAAAGGATGAACGGACAATTGGTCTATTGGCAATCTTGGAATGATAAAGCTATCTGTTGAATATACTAGATATTCCAGGGGAGATATCTTACTCTCGTAAGATCACTTACAAGAACAATATCTTCTTCCTAAGATCCTACCAAGAATGTATTACATCTACGATTGCCCTAGGCAATTCATCTGAATGTAAAACCCCCGAATATGACAGCTCCAATGGTTTATTTAATTATGGTAAGATTGCAGAATAACCTGCCTAACAAATATGTATTGGGCAGGTCGATTTTTTTGACCCCCTGTAATTTTCTGAAAATACAGGGATGATGGTCTGCAAGGACAGCAGACCACAATCCCAGTTTTTGAAATCCTAGATGGGAAGTTTTTTTCCCTTAAAGGAACCAGTGTTACTTTTAAAATAAATGTTTCCCATGTAGGAAAGCTACACAGGGGGAGGCAGTGATTCCCTGGCGATGTCAGTAGCCAATCAATGATTTGCTTGCAAACTATTGATACCTAAATTAACAAATCGCAATTTTGAGTGGGAGGTCCTTTCATGCCCCTTTCTAACTAATTGGTATGGGTTGCTAAATGCATGTTGTGATTCAGAAAGGCTTTAGCAATTTGTAAAATGGTCTCATATATAACTATGAGCCATTTTGCGGTCTCAAACCTTGTGCTTTTGCGATTCACAGGGCTTGTTATTGCAAAAATGGCTGTGAACATCTGGCCCAATATTGCATATAATACTTCAAAGCTTATTGCATCCGTAATGTATAATTGTCTAATTTTCAGTTCAGAAGTTAAATCTAAATTTAGAGTTGAGCTGCAATGGGAATCTGATATGAGTATTTCTCAGTCAGATGAAATTTGAGGACAAATTTGGAAGAAATGTCTAGATGTGTCTTCTTTTGCTAATACAGCAAAGACCTTGTGCTTCTTCCAAAACATATTATGACGCCCTACACATTACATAAGTATGAGAACTGATTAGCAGTGTTTTTATATATTTAGTGTATATTTAATTTAAATGTTGCCTTCCAATAGAAGTCCTATGAAGGAAGGGTGTCACCTTCCAGCAAAGGGTACATGTATACACAGTGTCAGTGCTACCGCCATTCAGCAGACTGCTTTGAATGGGTAGGACAATGTTAGTTCATCTTTCATAGCATTGTGGAATTCAGCTTGATTTAATCATACATTAGACACTATTAATTGAATGTGTCTTGTCGCCATTTGTAAATTATTTATATAAGGATGAATCAATTATTTATGATCAAGATGTTTCTAAACCACCTTAAACGTAATCAATTATTAACAGTATAATTTATTACATGTAGTAACCTGTATTATACTGGGAGTGACATAATTTGAATGAAACCTCTTTCAATTTCCTTCTTTCCTTTCACCCCATTCCTATTTTCATTAGTTTCTCTTTTGGTACTTATTCATGACTGTGATATACAGTTGCTTTACTATATGTTCGCAGTCACCATAATTCTAAATAATTGCATATTATTTATAATAATGTTTTAATAAAGATGTAGTAGTTAATGGATGATATTGTTGGTATAGGTTTCTAAAATAAACCATTTCTTGACTCAAAAAAACAAGAAAACCAGGAACCTTTCTATCAGCCGTTGGTCCGGAGAAAAAAAATAAATATTTTTACCCCTGCTAGCCTATCACGGAGTCTCCTTAAGGCTTTCTAATAAACAGTCCTTTTAATGACCCCCAAAAACAGCTTGCAGGTACTCTCTTTGTGCTTTCACCTCGAAACTACCACTAACTATCTGTTAATGTAATGACAACAAGAAAAACAAACATAAGATGCAAATGTGACCAGAATAACTGGATGTGCTCCCAGATCGTGACCAATAAAAGTTGGACACTTTGGAGCCATATGCTAAAAAAGAATCTCATGTTCTAATGCAAAGTGTATGAAAAATACAAAATGGGCATTCCATCATTTCTATAAGGTCACAATGTATGCGTCACATGCACGAGTCCCAAGAGAAGGCATGCACATTGGGGCAGAGAGTGTGTGGAGCACATATCTGAGTGCATTCCTGGTCTGCTGAGGCATGTTCTGCCCGGGCACTCTTGCTAGTCCACCATGTCCTTACTTATTGACTGCCAAGGAACTAGACAGAAGGGAATGCAGGAGGTGGACAGGAGACCAACTCACATAAATTGGATTGTGGCCTGGAAAGTTTGCGTTTGTTCTGGGCAATCATGCAGCAATGTCTTGAAATTGTAAGGTACGATTTCTTCCAATGGGAATTTTGAAAACATATTTTGCACCAACTGACAGTACAAGTGAGCATTGGCAAAGCTGATAGGTTAGACTGTAATGAGAAAACAAGTATTATTTACATGTGTTGTCTGGACAATTGCCATCTATCACATTGAAGTCTGTGATATTGGATTGCCACTGCTCGGGGGAAATGTAGACAAGCATTGGCATTGCCAATAGGTCTCGCCTTTGGGACCTTATAAGTGTTTAGCCATGCAACAGTTGCATAACTAAATACTTATAAGGTCCCAAAACCGAGACCTATTGGCTATGCCAAGCGGCCGTTCGGCCGCAAAAGTGATCGCGATCAAACATCAAAGCGGCCGTGAAAGTGAAAGTAATCGTGGTCAAGCGCGGCGCACACGCCCGCGCACATGCACTGTAGCTCTGGGCTGGCCTGGTAGCACTTTTTGGAGCCCTCTCAAAAAGTCTCGCCAGACCAGCGCATGCGCTGGGTCAGGCGAGACCTAAAAAATCGGTTGCTTTGCGTAGCAAATGCCATATGGAAGATAATGAATTGAATGTAACAAAAAGTGTGCCAATTGAGTGTGCGTTTCAGATGTAATATAGTCCCTCATGCTTTCCAGTGTGAGCACGTCCTGGAATGTGCAATGATGCACACAGTAGCCAATAGTATATGGTGCGAAAGTAATTATTCTTGGTAGAGTCAAAACCCACGCTATGTATATTTTAAAGAAATTGTAGCAATATAGCTGCGCTGTCTAAAACACAAAACAACAAAGGTCTGCTTTTTGTTGACTACAATGCATGCATGAGATAAAGAATTTAATGCATGTAACACTCTCTAGAAGGCAGAAGAAATCATCAAACAGCGGAATGCATGGTGTGAAAGTATTATACTCCTCTAAGTGAAAGTATAAGTCCACTCTTTCTACATCTTAAAGATTTTGTGTGAAGGGAGACTCTATGAGCACACGTTTTTGTAAAAGATTTGGTAACAACACGTCTGGGGACAGCTGTGCTAAAAAGTCGGACCTAAAAAACATTTTGTGCCATACATTCAGAAACATTCCCGTTAACATGCCCTGCCCTAGGACCCAATGAATGCTGATTCCCCAAAATAGAAGAGGAGGAAGCAACATCATGCCCGCTCCATAACTTCACTAGGGGATCCCTCAGTCCGCCCTTCGCCCCTCAGTAGCCTCACATTCGTTTCTGAGGAGATACGGCAAGGGCAAAGAGTAACAATTATAGGAAGGAAATATGGCTTCTATAGTCCTATTTAATTTCTGTTCCTGACACTGTGTTCATGACAAGTGGGAACAAGGACAATGCCAGGGGAACCAAAGGGCAACCAAGGGTATCAGATGCTTCGAAAGGCTGGTCCTAATGAATGATCATGACTGATCCACATGTGTTATGGGAGCCCATGCGAGCCATTGGGTGAACTCGTCACACCTATACAAGGTACATTAAGCACAACGATACAGGCACGGTGCATGGCAAGCTGTGATCTTGGGAAATACAGGCTCCTGGAGAGGAACCCAAACAGAGGGTACAGTATATTAGCATATATTTTCATGTGCAAGTGTGTTTGTGGACCATGCACCTGAGACTGAAGTGTGCTGTTAAGGACATCTATTTTTTCTCAGCGATCCCTGAGTGAAAGTAGCAGACGTTTGAATTCAGCCCCCCTTTCCCTTTCACAGTGCCTCCCATAGTGTGCACAACCGTGCTCTGCCGAGTCATGGTTGGCCTAGACAACAACTAACTAATGGGTCAGGGTCAGGTCACAGCCTCTGGTACCCTGGACCTTGCATCCCTGAGATGGGATGGGATGGTAGAGTGTCTGTCTCTTAACAATCCACTGATGACTTACATCCCCAACCCTGGCTAAATCTTCTCTCACAGCCCAAATTCTTTAGAGAAATGAGTGACCAGGTCTCCTTTATCTCTCTCTGTACCTCTGGATGCCACAGTAAAATGTATTGATGAATTCCAGTAAGCCTACTAGTACCTCCAGGTATGTATTAGTGAAAGGACGCACGCTGTCTGTCCGTGCCGCTCTCCTACGTAGAATACTGAGACCTCACCATCACTGGAACAAGGAATAAACTATCACCGGCCTATCACTAGATCCAAAATGGCCAAATGCCCATTACCAACGAAAGCCATCCGTGGCTCAGTTACTTTATCTCTCGCTTCATACAGACAGCGTACATAGTGACCTCTTACCTGACACACAGAGCTACACACCATTTGCTACAACTAGCAGCGCTATGTCTTTCTCAGCAGATTTTTCCCTGGTCAGAAGTGTTCTGGTCTAATTATTTTTCTGCTGGTCTGCCTGTCATTCTTTCTGTCTTTCAGTCTGTCTACATCCATTCACTTCCCCCATAGCTCACAAACGTGAGTGTCAACATTACACTGCCCTAGCTTAGCTGACACAGTTCAGGCGGGTGGCCATACGACATGGACTCGCTGTCGAGCGGCCAGGAGTGATGCTCCGTTATGTGAATCAGATGTGTTCGGTTAGAAGTTCACAATATCTATTCCTGCCTAAAGAAGGAAGAAATCTCAGCTTAAGCCATAATACCACTCAAAACTACTGGGGCCAGGAGGAAGATCAAATGCCTCCCAGTCTTTGTTTGGGTAAACCCAGGATCACACGTACACATCTGCTATTGAGAAAGATCATCAGTGTGGTAGGAAACCCTAATAGTTAATTTGTGCTGGTGTTTCGATTGCCTGGCACTGGCACTTATTTATGATAGTCATACACATGGTGTCAGTGTCTGTCTATTTTTGAGCAGAGCTTCTGCCAGTCGGTCGTAATGACACTTCCCTCTTTGGAACACAACATCAGTGAAAACCCAATATCCAACGCAACACCACTCCGACTAAACGGCCATGGTCTGTCTATTGACAGCCCCTACAGATGTCTAGAGCCACAATCACAGACACACACGACTACAAAGTAAAATGGCAAGTAAATGGAGGAGGCTGGCAAGTGTTTTTTAAAAATGTGTAGCATAACACAACACTTACCCCTCTCATTGAATGCCTTTTCTGATTATGTAAGGGAGCAGTGCTTATTGTGTGAGGGCAGTCTTGTATGCCTTTCTTCTGCAAAGGTCTGAAAATTCCCCTGTTTGTCTAAGCCACGAGCTAGGGCAGTCTGGTCACTTGTCCACACCTCATCTGCATCTTTTCAATAAGCACAGTACAAATATGCAATCAATTCAATTTGGGGAAGGTCCGCTCATCAGGAGGCTGAAAACAGTAACTGACAATCATTATCTTAATTATGTAAATCACTAGAAATGTAGGGACCAATCGAGGAATGTTCTACTGCAGGCATTTAAGTGTCAATTATGTTATAGGTGCCTGGGGGTGGGTCGGGGATAAGGGAATTTTAAGAAGCATGTTTCACTGGTTTCTTTAAAGTTAGCTAGTGTCAGTGGTGGCTGCTACTGAACATAAGTGGTGCGACAGCAGTGGGGTATGGGGGAGAAAAATAAATGATTACTTACCTGCTATCCTCTTCAGTTCCTGTCTCCCGGCAGCACACAGGTTCTCAGACCTCCCTAAGCCAATCACGGCGCTGCTAGTTTTACCAGCATGACAGCAGCATTGTGATTGGTTGGAGCAGCCTGGTTCGACACTCAGACAGTGCTATGCGCGCATGTCTGTTTGGTCGTCCTAAGACAGCTGGCTAGACCATCATGCGCACTTATGGTGCCCACCACTCCTCCTCCCTGCGTGACGACAACCCAGCCTCACCCCTTCCTAGAATGGCTCCGACTCGGCACTGAAAAATAAAATGATAATAACATTGTGTTCTTATCATTTTATTTTTCCTTTTTACACTGCTCAGAGAGCACTGGTGTGACACTCCTCTGCCTGAAAGGAGAGCCTCCGCTGGCCAGTGTCCCTCTGCTTTACTCTAAAGCTGAGTACAATGAATCTAAACCAGTACTGAACAGAGTTACTTACTTCATTTTGCCAAACGAACACTATAAACTGTTATGATTATAGCACAATGGCAAAATATTTTCTTCCAGTAAGATGGAGCATCCTCCAGAAAAGATGGAGCATCCTCCAGCTAATAAGTGTGAAAATGAATGACTGAGAGGCCTTCATGCTCTTCCTATTACTGGCTCTTTTGCTGAGACAGCTGCCTTGTGCGAATTGGAATTGGTAGTTTGGGCTCTACAGTCTGGGCCACATCATAAGTCAGCTGGTACTAGCAGGAGTTGCTGGCTGAATTGGGATTCCGAGTTACTGGCTGAATAGTGTTTCCAGGTGAAAATCCCATTGATAACACAGGTAAGTAATGTTTTGAGCAGGTGTTAGATTCTGACGATAATCGCGCTCAGCGCGACATTTTTTATCACACAGCCTGCGTTGCTAATAGGCGATAGCTGTGTTAGCAACTGCTTTCAGTCGCTAACCGTTTGGGTACGCCCACTTTGCATGTCATTAGCGATAAATATCGCTGACATGCAAAGCGGGCCTCAAACCGGTCGCTATCGCCTGAAAGCTGTCGTTAACTACTGTTAGCCACAGCTTGCTAATAGGGCGATAAAAAAATCGCCGCTTTAGCGGCAAAAAGTGCTGCTAAAGCGGCGATGAAGCCCTTGCTAATATGCCCCTCAGTTACTGTCAACTAGGGCCAGGTGAAACTAGACTCCTGAAAGGGAAATGCTCACAGTCGCTGTGTGTGACTGCGTCAAAGACCTACGGCGTCCAGGATGCTCAAGGGGTGGGGGCATTCTGAGAAAACACAGCATCTTCATCTGGCTTTACCTATGAATTACAGTTTTGCATAAATATGATATGTCATATTGTACTATGATAATGTGCATAATTATATCACTTTCTACTATTAGTTCCAGAAATGTAGTGCTTTCTGAGATTACCCACACTTTAGACATATTTCCTGTTTGGCAGTGGTTGGTTGAGCCTGGTTAGTGAAGTGCAGCTGAGTTTTTAAAAGTGGTTTGGGTCAATGGGACAGTAAATAGGGCTTGATCTAGGTAAGGATCTTTGAAGTGTCTTTTGGGCATGGAGCACTTCTCCTTTTCGTCTTTGAAGTCCAGTGCTTCGTTACTTTGCGCAGCCTCTGTAGATGGTGAGGTGTATTGATGTCTCCAAATATTTCTCAACATGTTGCAAAGCATCTCCTTAGCCATAAATGGAACAGGCTTCAGAAAGGTATATCATCAATACGCGATGTGTTCTAACTAGGCCAGTTGTGCTATTAGAAAATGGCAGGGGTTGGAGCCGTCCTGCTTTGAAAGTAAAAAGTAATCTGCAAAGACTTTGACTTAACACCTGGATGGCGCAGTCGAACTAAATTAATGGTATTAAAAGAATTACTGCAGAAGGCACTTTGCAAGCTGACTCGTGGGGCGGGCCTGCAAGCGCAGTCACAGCGTGCCCCGAGGGGGTCCTTTCCCAGTTTGTATGCGCCATGGACGTGGCCCTTGGGAGCCCTATTGAAAGCGAGCTAGACCCATTCATCACTGCCCCGGCTGCTGCCTTTTAAGCCAGAGTGTCTCCTCTTTGAGAGGTTCGGATTCGTCCGCGACTCCATAATTGCACTCCCTTCATTGTGTGTCAGAAGAAAGAAAAAAGGACTTAGCCGGGTCGACCTGAATGTTTAGTTTCGCAAATACAATGGCATTTCTGAACAGATCTGGTCGTAACAGTTTTAAAAAGCGCGCACACGAAGCTGCTGTCTGGGGTGAGGGGTTGGGTATCATGCACAGGCAGTGCTTTTCAAAATGGCCTCCACAGAGCGTGACGCAGTTGTGTCTGAACGTGGCAGAACGTCGCCTTGGGGTTCGGCGGCCTGCGCTGGTATTTGCAAATTTGGGATTAAAGTGTGCCCGATGGTGTTTTCAGTAGTCTGTGCTGGGCCGTGCATGGTGCGGACCCTCAAACGATGCATAGTTTTCGTGCGTGTTTTGCTCTCGGAGGTGACCCGTGAAATGGGCCTTACAGACAACCGCAAGGAGCTGCGTTCGACTGTTCTTTAATTATACCGCGTATCTTGCGCCCTCATCGCTTCACAATGCTTCAAACATCGCGAAAGGAAACAAGAGCTATTTGAACTTGGTCCGTGCTGAGCGGTTCAAAGACCTCCGAAAATGGGGGTCTCTGAGATCAATGGCTGCACAGTGCGGAGAGCATGTCGTCAATGAAATACTAAAAGTTGTTCCAGACTTGGAAAGGAAGTTGTTATGGGAATTGGACAAGCAATTGCCCCCGTATTGGAGCCATTCAGCTTTATTATACTTGCATTCTTTTGGGGGTGGGGGGTGGCAGATCTGGTATTTGAAGGATTCCCATGCTTAGTTACCACCCTTCCCAGACTTATCTCTATATATCTAGTTCTACTTTGCCTGCATACCTCCCTACTGTACAGAACTGCTACGCAACACTCTACAACTTTGTGCTATTCTTTAACACCCCCTGTACACATTCCGCAGACATAGATGACATAGCTCGCAGTGGTCTCAACTCATTCAATCTTGTAAGTTTACTCCTACCCTTGTATTACCAGGGGCATACCGTAGGCCCTTACAGCCTTTCTGGGGGTCGTGCGAGGCAATCCTTCTGGATACCCCATTCAGCCCAAGGCCAATGATTATCTGTGAGATAAGAAAGACTGAAGGGCCCTTCATAACATTCCGCAGGGGGGCCCCATCATTGTGCGTTATGCTACAGTTCTTGTAGGTGAAACAACGGTGAGTTAATGGTGCCACGCGCTATGTACTACTTCTGAGGGAAAACTCTGCATGTGCGTAGGTGTGGAAAAGAAGGGAACTCCACAGAATGTAGGAAAGGCAAAATTCTGAAATGAGTGGAAGAATATCGCTGTAATAAAAACTTCACGCACCCCTATAAAGGAATGTACACCCAAAACTGCCCAGGCTGGTACTGCGATTTACAAATCTTTGCTATTGCAATTTTATAATCCGTGCCTGCTCTGGTACACCCTCTCCCCATCCATACGAGTAGGTATATTTGCAAATAATATTACACCATGCTGGAGTAACAATTTGTCTGAGTAAATCGCTTTACGAGTGTAAATTAACGTTTTGTGAATAGTGAATGGTGTGGTTTACATACCTAAACCACACCATTAGTAGACAAGTTGCTTTCTGAATAGGGCTTTCTTTCATCGCTACCTTTATCAATATTCTGGATGTGTAAATGCAGAGGAGTGAGGTCAAGCGAATGAGGGTGTAAAGAGCAGGCGGTAAATGAATCTGATGGCTTGGACTCTGCTTATTGATTGACAGCTGGTGGCACATAGAGCACAAACCTGAGCTCTCAAGGTAGGAAGTGTGAGATGGCCAGCATGGCGCTTCACTGGTCACAGCGTCAGGGTAATGTAGCCCTCTTACACCATTGTGAAGTTGGTGCAAATTATGTAGGCAGTGAGGGGAGCCTATAGTAGCTACACATCTCTTTATGAAACATCTGAAATGTCATTTGATAGATCACTCCACCAACTTGCTCCTTACTATGCTATTGTTCTCATAGTAGTTATGGGCATTTGTAATTGTATATAGAATTTATTAAATTCATTCGGTTTCCACATTTTAGAACTTTTACTTACTTTTTATTGAGTCCTCTACCCTAAGCTTCTATTTATTTCTACACCACTACCTCTGGCAAGCTTCGTGTTTTCTTAGCCCTTTTGCAGAAACATCTCTTCACACTGTTCTCTCGGTCTCTTTTCTCTCACTTTCTTTCACCTACAATCTCTCACCATTTCTCCATCTCCTACTTACTCTTGCTTTAAGCAATTAGCAAGTTGATTCCCTAAAAACACATAGGCAAAGCCAATAGGCCTTGGTTTAGATGCAGAAGGGAGCCAGCAGGAGTATACACAGAGGGCTATAGTCGCAAAGTAGTCCCTCACGCAGTTTAGTGCAAGCGCTCAAGTAGATGGAAAAGTAATAACCAATAACATAAGCTGGGAGATAAATACTCCACTGTGCTTAGAAGAGACATGATTGACATATTCTTAAGCCAATTGCTGAAAGAGGCGGGTCAAACAAAGCCAATGGTTAAAAGGGCGGATCCAAGGCCAATTCTTTGTATATTGCTAGAAGTAGATATGTTTGGCATCAGGAACTCTGAACATAGTGACCCAAAACTGCTAAATCGCTCTGCTTTCTAGAATCGATTCATTCCAAAGGGAAGGTGCAACCACAGAGTGTTCTTCCTTTTGTATGTGCTTTTTGGGCTACCTTCAGTCTCTTGATAGCAGACGTAAGAAAGCACAATGCTGTTTTGTTATGTTACAATACTTATATAGCGCATGGCTGCCCCAGCATCGAGGCATCCCAGCGCTGAAGCAGAACACTGAGTGAGGAGGCAAGACGGAAAATTAGCATTAGGAAAAAAGCCAGGCCTTTACCAGCCTTCTGAAGGTCAAGTGATCCGGGTTGCTGCGGATATGTAGAGGGAGGGAATTCCATAAAACGGGAGCAAGCCGCTTAAAAGATCGACCACTCGATCTGGCCCTTTGTATTTGTGGAAATCTGTCAAGGAGCAAGTCCGTTGAGAGTAGCGCTCGTGTGGGTACGTAGTAGGAGCATAGATCACTCATGCTTCCTGGGCCGGTGCCTGTAAGAATCTTATGCATGATACATAGTGAATCTTATGCGTGATACATAGTGTTTTAAAACAAACTCTTTGTTCAAGGGGTAGCCAGTGTAGGCGATGAAGGAGGTTGGAAACATGACAGTATTTGGGGAGGGCAAAGATAGCGTGGGCTGCCTCATTCTGGAACGGCTGCAGTCTATTGATCACGGATTTATTAGAACCCAATAGTAACACGTTACAATTGTGCAATCTGGCCTGGATAGAAGCTTGTATGATCAGCTGACGCATTTGAGAGTCAAACAGACCAAGTATAGGTTTTAGGCCTCGCAATAGACCAAAGCATTTCCCAGCTACCAATTTGGCATGCACCTCCAGATTAAGTTCTTTATCCATTATGATGCCCCAAATTCTTCACCACCGGTTTGGGAGCAGGGGGTACTCCGAGAACAGGAGGCCGCCATTTGTTGTCCCAGAGGTGGGAGTCTTTGCCTACCAGAAGGATCTCTGATTTGGCTGAATTTAACTGCAAATAATTAGCCGTCATCCACTCCGAGGTGGCCATTAAGTCTACTTTGAATTTCGCCGCGTCCTGACTGGGATTATTCGAGAAGGTAATCACCAGTTGGGTGTCATCTACATATGACAACAGGGAGAGGCCCCGGGCTTTGGCCATCAGCGCCAGTGATCTCACGTAGATATTGAATAACGTGGTGCTCAAAGCTGACCCCTGAGGAACACCGTGGTGAAGTGGGTGAACACTTGAAGAAAAAGCGAGAGCGTTTACTTGGAATGTCCGATCAGCCAGGAAGGATGAAAACCAAAAAGGGCTTTATTGTTGACCCCGATCTCCTCCAAGCGAGGAAGCAAGATTTCGTGGGAGACCGTGTCGAAGGCCGCACTGAGATCCAGCAGAACTAGCGCTGTAGTACTGCCTGCGTCCGAGGTAGTCCGCAGCTGTTCTACGACCATCAGCAAAGCAGACTCAGTACTATGCCAGGGTCGGAACCCATTCTGGGATATATCTAATGTTGAATTATCTTCCAGGTAATGAGTTAAAATCGAGTTAACATGAGATTCCACGACATTGGATAGGAACGGAAGTCGTGAGATGGGTCAGAAATTTTCCAGCTTGCATACGTCTAAAGTTGGTTTCTTTAGTAAGGGAACCACTTTGGCATGCTTCCAATATCTCGGAACTGCCACCGAGGATAAGGATAGATTGACCAACTCCAAGCACTCAGGCAGAAGACACTGTTGACATTTTTGAAAGGTGTCAGGTCTGGAGATTTTATTTTGACAAAAAGTGCTTCCTTATCTTTAGGAGAGATAAGAAGGAGTGAAGCGAGAGAGTGGATCTTAGGGCTTGTGGACATGTTCCTCACCGTGACACTGGAGGTTTCCCCTTGGTGAAGATTACAATAGATACATTCCACCTTCTCCAAAAAGAAGTGCGCCAGCTTCACATTGTGAGCAGGAGGATATGATACTGCCTGAGGCAGAGGGAGATGTGACCAAGACCTTCAAAAGAGAGAATATGGTTTTACTGGGATTATTACTTGTGGTAATCAGACTTGAGTAATATGCTGCCCTAGTTTTGCGGAACAGTTTATGATATGTCTTGATAGCATTTCTATACAGTGTTTTGGCTTGAGGATCATAGGATCGCCTCCAGGCTCGCTCCAAGACCTTACAGTTCTTCCTGGCTATGGTCAAAGGCTCACTAAACCAGACGTTAGCCCGTGCACTTTTTGAGTGTGTAAGCTTGAGCGGGATACAAGTGTCCAAGGCTCGGGTAACCCACCCTTGAAAGAGCACATCGGCCTCTTCCATATTCGAGGATTTTCCTGGAGGTTGAGTGCTCAAGGCCGCAAGGAAAGCTGCCTGGTCAAGTTTATGCCAGGGGCTTTTAAGTGAGGGATTGTGAATTTACCGGAGTTTAGGACCGGATAACGTTAGTCGCATTGAAATGAGAAAATGATCTGTCCAAGTCATAGGAAGGGGGGCTTGAAGCTCCAGTGACTGGAGATTAGTGAAAATCGGGTTGAGGAGGTGCCCTGCACTATGGGTTGGTCCGGGACCAATTGAGCTAGTTGGCAAGCTGCCATATCCCCAAGAAAACTAAGAATGTCAGGGGACTCCTGCAACTCTAGATGTAGGTTCAAGTCACCTAAAACATTAAAGTTAGCTTAAAAAGTTAACATTACATAACACAATCCTGTTTTGTGTTAAAATGTGTACGTAACAAGGGAAGATTACGTTTTCTAAGTGCATTTGGAAATCATACACAGGACAAGTTTTAGAGTTGAAGGGTGGATTTTCCATATGTCTTTGCAATATATTTGCCTTCTCTTTTAGAGCGCAGTGGAAAATCCCCGTTTTTTGTTTTATCAACCACTCCCTCCCCCCCCTCCTCAGTGTTGCTGACTTTGGTAGTGGAAGAATCATTTGGAGGAGAAACACTCTAGTGGGAAATCTGTCAATATTTCTCTCTTTCCCAGTAGAATTTTGCCAGGAATTGTGGCAGAGGTATATATGCAGCAAAAATGGGGTATTCATTATCAGTAAACACGTGTTCTAGTCTTCCAACCTGTTGGGCTGTAATACCCAGCATGTTAGTCACTCCACTTACTTTTCATGGCAGTCTTTTATGGCAGTAACTCTGCAGAGGAGGTGACAACTCTGCCAATCATGCCCACTGTAGACTTGTCAATTGTTTGCCGCCATTTTGGGTACTGTTTTTTCTACACTTTATGTATCTCAACTCACTTTTGAACATGACTTGCAGGGTTTAAGCTCTGTACTCTAACAGCAGATGGTCTTAAAAAAGAGGATTTTCTAATAAAGCTTTAACAGCTTCCGATATGTACAAGTTCTAATTCTTCCCTGCTCTTTTCAGGCGAGGGCATTATTTTATTAATTATACTACTCAGTGCATTAAAGCCCTAAAGATATTGGATTATGTGTGTCCATTTATTGATAACTTAAGTATATGTGGAAATATACTAGATGCAATTTCATTTTTTCACCAATACAATGACTACAAAAAAATTGAGAAAGACAGATAGAAATGTAAAAAGAAATCTACCATCATAGCGGGAGCCCTAAGTATGATATGTTGGGTGAAAAACTGGGGAGGTGGTGGCATTCCACCTGTTATGGGCTCTAGTCCCCAAACGACATGCCTGTGTAGCTTCTACACTAAGGATAGCCTTCAGGAAGTAGTTGACATATTGATGGAGGAACTGTCAGGTGCCTACTGTGGTGAGTGGGTTGCTATACTCTGCCTGCTGTGAGTATGTCATTGCTCTTAAAAGCATTCTTATCAGCACCACACTCTTTACTGATTGTCCAACTGTATGCCAATTGCAAAACACCCAGAGAGTCACGCGTGCTTGTATCTGCAAAGCCTTTAGTTCTCTCAGAGCTCCTTTCCCAGTTTTTGTGCTCTGAATACTTAGACCTGACTTAAGATCTAGCCCTTGTTTTGATCCTGTGATTCATATGTTGGTCTTGCAGTCAGATAGCTTTAAATGTCTGTTGTTGTTGAAGACCTATTATCTACAATAGATTGTAGGAGTAAGTGTGTCTGCAGACCCCTTTGCTCATGATTGAATAGCTTTTGTGTCTGTCTCAATTCACTACTACTTACTCGATGGCTTTCCTTCCTGTTCTTGTGTGTGTTGCTCACCTGCAGTATAGCTGCGTTACTTTGCTTCTAAAGGGATGAATTGTACCCTTTCACTGATGACTTATGGGGATTCTTTTATAAAATTGTCTTTCAGCAATCCTTAGGACTGTATGTCCGTCCTTCCTCTATTCCCATCTGCGTGCTCCCCCTCGCACTCAGTGTTTCTACTTCCACATACGCTCGTCTTGCTTTCTTTTTTTAAATTATTTCTTTTTTTAGCAAATGTATTTCTTTTTTCCCATGGCCTTATCCTCTCTCCATTTTCTTACAGCTCCCCTGCCTCTGCTTGTCCCACTCTATATTTTTTATTTTCCCAATATAGATATATATATATATTGAGGGCCCAGCAGCTGCCAAGTACTAAATGTGTTTATTTTTAAGTTGCCATGCTTAAATAGCTGTCAGTCATGTAAGAATAGTAAATTAAAAATGCCAAAATCTCGCTCTTGCGTGCGAATGCATCAGTCGCTATATTGAAATGGTTTACTCATGAAGAAAAATAAATATTCTTGCCAACCAGGCATGCTCAGTGTACTATTTCAACTTGGCTGACGGTCAGTTTGGAAATATAAATTAAAAATACAAAATATGGTGTGCAGAAGCATCCATGCCAACACAACCAAGCTGTGACAAAGCCCATAGGGCGATACACACGCTTTAAGGGCGAGAACTATTGGCTTTGACAGTACTTGTTTTACACTTACCAGTAAGACCTGCATAATCTATTTCACGCATCAATGTGAAACAAAATAATCAGATTTTTATTTTTATATTAGGACAGTGGTTTCTGGGTCACTTGGTTCATATCACAGGCCCTAGGTTCAACCACCAATAAGATGTACAGTAAATCTGTAATTGATGTTTTATTAATTCATTTTTTACTTTCAGATTTAGCATGGGGTGAGATACACCATTTTAGGCGACGAGTTGTTTTTCCTGGCAGCATTATTTTTCGTGTACTTCAATTGACCCAAATAGCAAAGATGGTTTCATTTTAACATTCTAGTTCACGTGACCTAATTGGAGGGCAGGTGGGCTATGACATAAAATAGTTTTGTGCTTTAATGCAGATAAACTTTATTGACAATTAACTCTGTCATCCTTCTATAGTGGAGAATGTATGTATCATAATTGTGGTGTAGTGGTTATTCAGGTGATTGAATAGTTGCGCTGGTTATAGCTAGGAAAGGCTGAGGTTTGAACTTTACTCATGAAATGGGGATTTGGTCTCCTTCGCGAAGGTGGGCAAAGGTCCTTGGCTTTGTTCCAGGTGAAATCTAAACAGCCCATTCCTGCCAGTGGAGTTGATTGACAGCTAAGATGTGGCACTCATGAAGGATGGGGGATCGTCCACCTGGACAGGAATGCCAGGGGTCGGAGACACTGCTGGGGGAACTAGGCTGGGGCATGGAGGCCTTTACTCTGGGGTACTGAGCTATTAGGCTTTGCTGGGAAGTGGATGGGGTTCTTAGCATGGGATGGTTATAGGGGCTTGGCTTCTGCTCTATGCTGCTGACCAGCCTGAAGTCTAGCATCCGAACTGGGAAAGCTGCTGAGCTGCGGCAGTCCACCAGCTGCCCGAGAGATCCTTGATGGCAGGCCAGGCAGAGCCACCGTGGAAATTAACTATCAGCCCTGGCAGAAATGTTTAAACCAGCTCTACTCTACTGGAGGCCCTGCCTAGATTGGGTCCTTTGGAGCAGAGGTAGGTCATGGCAGCCCTTCCTGCTCTGAAAGTAGACCACTGGCCTGCAGCCTACAGGAAACATTTGACAGAGGCAGTATGGCCAGTCCATCCCTGGTAGAAGAAAGGAATGGTTTCCCTTGAATCCTGAACAGCAAGCTCAGCATGTGTTGAATCTTGTGACTGTTACAAAAAGAGCTATGCAAAGTGCACATTAGCCAACTCTGAACACGTCCAGTTGAAGTGTGTTACTTCCTAAACACTCAAGGCTGGCTACTCCGAGGCAGACCATGCACCTCCTCGGCCAGATACAAGTGTTTCGGAGAAAGAAGTAAATATGCACATTACATGATAAGAGTGGATGCTGTCAAGGGCTCTAGCATTAACTACAACTCAAAGTACATATTGAGGTGCACAATTCCATTCCATTACCTAAAAGTCAAAGGGAACGGAATCCCAAAAGCAGTTATGTGGTCAGTAGCACATGAACTGAGCATTCTTGGCTACAGCATCAGTGCGCTCTTCAGGCAGGTCACTGCTAAAGTTCACTGGTCCCCATAAAAGATGCACAATTTAAAGTCTCCTGGGCCATCTCCATCACTAGGTGCTAATCACGCCCTTGCTTCTGTTTGAAGGAAGATACTCATGGAAGGTAGCATGGGTTCCATTGGTAACCATCCCCTTTTAACATGCTTCGACTTTATGGAGCATCATGTGGGCTGTAATGTAAGGAGTAAATCCATAGCAACAGGAAACAGCAAATTCTATATATAAATAAAACTCCGTTCTTCATCCACCAGTAACGAATAGAGGGTATCCAACTACTTTTGGACTTGGGTGCATGAAATTGAAATGACACATGCTTCCAAGATTGAAGTCCATATTTGGGGTCAGTGACGGTAGACTTACCTGGCTGTCTACAGATTGGATTCAATGGCCTTTCGCTATTAAAGCCACACACATTTCCCAAGTCATGAGATGTTTCTAAGTGGGCATTATATACTTTGCAATGCTAAAAAAGTGCGGTGAAAGCCAATGTCGGTTAAGTCGGAACTCAACTTTGACCACTATTGAGGCTCAGCCATGAATCTAACCTGTAAACAGGCAGCTAAGACTACCATCACTGTGCCCAAAATGGACGTCCTTCTTGGATTTAACATTGATAATGATTTAGGGACAGTCTTTAAGATGTTTTGATTTTGAAATAATATGCGCCTGTTATCTTTTATTGTCATAATATCCCACAAATAGCACACTCTGATGAGAATTTGTTGAAAAGTGCAAATTCATTTTTTAACTGATTTGATATACAATGGAAATTGACATACATTTAGTGACTGAAAAATGTTTTATTCATCATTAAACTTTTGGAAACTGAAGATGAATTGACAACAGATATCCGCATGCTACCATGTTATGCTTTTCGGAGTGAAGGTGCCATCGGAATGCTTGTGGGCGCAAAGTGTCACAGACATTATGTAGTCATGAAAAAAATGTATCAGAAAACATTTCACAATCAAACATGCACGAAGATATCTGCTTTGTCCAATCTTGAGGATGGAAAATTCTTATTGGGAAATAAGAAATTGTCTTTAACTATAACACCTCAACACAGCACCCTTCTCTACAGTGATGACATCATGCATGACATCATGAAAGACATCACTAACGACATGACTTCACTCCAGAAATATTGTCAGAGGGTCTGCTGCGGCAACAGCAGGAGTCATATTGTGAAACTGCGGTGAAGTGCGTAGTACGTTAGTTATGCCACACGTACAAAGATTGCCCTCAAGAATACTCCTACATTGATGGGGTACATTTATATGAGTCTTTTCTGTGTTAAGGACAAAGGGACATGTCATACATGACACCATTGATTACAGAACAATGCCGGGTCACGGTTGTGCGGCACATCACTGGTTCTTTACACTTCTGTGGGTAAAATCTAATCTCACATTTGCACAATACAGGGCATATTAGCAAGAAGTTGTGAAATTTATCACAAAACGCGCTTAGCGAGTTCATTTTTATCGCTGCCTATCGCCGGATATTTTAACAGAGAAAACATGCTGTTAGCAACGTTTATCTCCACTGTGCTAAAATATCCAGCAATAGCGGCGAAATGCCTGGAAATCCAGCGATATTCACGCATTAAGGCCATGGTGGACTTAGCCTGATAATCCACCTCCCATTGGGGAATACAGGTAAGTAAGGTTTCAAGCAGGTGTTAATTACTAGCGATAATCGTGCTTAGCGCAACTTTTTTTATCACTTCGCCTGCACTGCTGATAGGCGATAGCTGTGTTAGCAACTGCTTTCAGTCGCTAACAGTTTGGGTACGCCCACTTTGCATGTCATTAGCGCTAAATATCGCTGACATGCAAAGCAGGCCCCAAACCGGTCGCTATCACCTGAAAGCTGTCGCTAACTGCTATTAGCGACAGCTTGCTGATAGGGCGATAGAAATATCGCCGCTTTAGCGGCAAAAAGTGCAGCTAAAGCGGCGATCAAGCCCTTGCTTATATATCCCTATGTCTCCCAACATAAATATATCTTTTAGCGATGAACACACTTCAGAGATACTATGGGGCATATTAGCAAGACCGGCGACAAAATTATCGCCGTTTTAGCGGCAGGAAAAATTGGGTCCAGTTCCAAACATTTTTCTGCGTAGTTTTCATACTCACTAATTATGAGATTATCATGACAAATGTTCACATTGAAGAAAGTGTAGTGACCTTGCTATATTTTTAGAGAAGAGAGGTAGTGAAGTAGTGCAGTAGGAACTGCTTCTTATTTTGAGAAATAAATACATGAAAAACTGAGAGGAACAAATTGCTCGAAGGCAAATTTCCATTGGAGCAAAAGTTTAAAAAGCAAGGGTTAGAAGAAGGGAGTTTGTTTGAGAATCCCCAAACACAGGAGACCCAATGGGGTATGGGAGAAGCCAGAATGGATGAACATTTATAATATATTTGTACATCTTTTTGGGGTATTTAGAGATAGACATAAAACATCTCCATATTTCACTGTAGCGCAAGATACCTCTTGCCCACATAAAAGACCCTCCAGCTAGAATGTTCTGTAGCTCATCTGAATCATTTCATAAAGGCTTTTTTCATGGTAAAAACCCTTTCCATCAACTGACCTTCTGGATACAGAAACAATCCTGGTATTCGGACAATAGCTTATAGAATATAATTGAAATTCTTGAACACCTTCAAATTAACGTCTTCCTTTATATAAATACCTAAACTCAAGGGTGTGCAAGATTGGGCTGCAATGTTTAGATCCATGCCGCCTTTTCAGGATTACCACTGACCATGTAACCAATTTCCATTGAAATTCATCGCATGCAAATTTGCCTCCTGCAGACATCATGACAATCTGGTGAAGATCACATTATTGATGACCAGCATTATACACGCTTTCCCTAAATGTCCCGAGACACCCAGTAAACTGTCTCAATACTGTATATGCAGCATACATCAATGCCGTGGCGACACAGCAACAGGTTGCATTGTTCTATAAAATACCTGCCTACATCTAGGATCCGCACATGCTACCTTTGTTCTCGGTCTGAGAGTCCTTCAATTATTTCAAGAATCCTCTTTGTTTCCAAATGTTTGTTTTTTAAAAGGTTAATAGGTGTGCTATTTTTATTTGCCAGAGAGCTAGGTTAACCAAAAGGCATGCACTCTGGGGTTATTCTGAAGCTATTCACGCGGTGGGCTGTGTGTTGGTGTAAACCATGGGACAGCGCCCTGATTCTTCGAAATGTAGCATGGCCGCAGATCCCCCAAGAGTGCAGCAGAGTTGTATCAATCTATGGAGAACACATTTTATAAAAATGATTGTCAGTGGTAGCACCTCTTGGGTGTTTCTTTTTTTATTGGTACTATTAAATGGGTGTTTGTTTGCACATCAATATTCACTTTGGTGATCAAAGGATAGCGAAAATGCCACGTTTCTGGTCAATTCCTCAATTATATATAAATGTATATTTCTATCGGGCGCAACTTCAGTCATACAGAAATGGACTGTACATTAATAATTACTTTCTCCAAAACTCTGCGTGGAATTTAAAATCTATTTGAATAAATTGAGCATAATATTCTTCCTATTTTTTTTACAGTGGCTTCTTTAAATAACACATCAAGACAATATGCAATGTCTTCGAGTTTTAATTTACAAATCCTAATAATTTGTATAACTGGTCGAACATCTTACTTCAACTAATCCTTTTCATGTCAGTCTATTGTAATTTCCTGAGAAATCAGGACTGATACAGTGGCTGAAGTTATCGCGAGAACAGTACAAAAAATAAATACGTATTAGATAAAAAGTGGTCTGCTCCTGGGGATACCCCACTTAGTTCTAGCTTCATTTAGTCACTTTTTGATGCCTTTGCGTCCATATACATTTCCAACGTAGCTCCTGCTGTAGACACCAGCGTAAAGAGTAGCTCAAGCGTAGTCTCTGGTTTACGCTGTCTGTAATGCTGTCTTTTCCCTGCTGTGGATCAGGGCAGTGGATTGAGAAAGTGCTATACTCCCCTGTATTGCTTCACAAGCCCTGTAGACATCCACCTCCACCATGGACTACTCCAGAGTCACAGAGACCCAAAGATGTGAAGACATGGATGACATGGTGGCAAGGATTACTCTGGAGTTCCTTCTCCTTCTTCCATGCTATAAGACTTTTAGACACCATTTTTCTAAAATATCTAAAGCTAAATAGTGTTCAAAGCATGGCCATCGTCACACCATAAAGCCGATGTTGATGTCATGATGTACAATTGCAAAGTTGTCCACGCAGGCATCCTCGTCAGAGCTAAGTTCCTTCCTCGAATCTTCTTCAGTGCCCTCTCTTTTTCCGCTCATTCCTATTGGACGGCTTTACGATACTTTCTCTGTATCGAGCGTTTGTGTGGAATTGTCGTACTGTGTCGTGGTCCTTATTGTCCAACACTCTGGGCAGGAATAGGGAAGATTTCTGTGTCCTGCGGGTTTTGAATCCTCGTCGGGGCCGCCCTTTGCCATTGATGGAAACATACCAGAGCCTTTCTGCACTGGCTTTACGCTTAGTCCCGGCTCCGGTAGGAACTGTCCGGTAGATCCGGGAAGCATACGTGTTGTATCCCAGTTCATGAATTCTCTCCACGAACTCACATTCTGCATTGTAGGTCTCCTGAAAGGGAGAAGAGAAAGGGGGAGACATAAGTGTGTATTGTTGTGAGGGCACAGATTAACAGAAAGAGTGCACACCTTTCTTCTTGCTCTAGGAGACTGTACCCATCCTGCCTAGGATGATCTGTGCCATATATAGACTGCATATGCAATTATCCGTCTGGGAAAGGAAACAGGCCATGAACACCAGCTCTGCTATTTGTAAAGCTCTGTGTCAGAATTACACACAAACAAGGTGAGCTAAAGCTGTGGATGCGATCCTAAGACAGCAAAGTACGAGCAAGTCACCAGACATAACAAGATGCCTCCTAGGATACACATAATTAGCAGGGCCCTTGTCCCATGTCTGACCACTTGTCCTTGTCGTCTATACTAGAGGCATGCACTTAGACTGAATGTGAACCAGACCATATCGTTCCAAGGGGCATATTTACAAGACGGCGATAGTAAATTATTGCCGCTTTTGCGGCCGTTTTCGGCCGAAAAGTGGCAATAATTTGATTGCCTAATTACCAAGGTCACGCTAATTCGTGAAACCTTGCATTAGCGCACCTATTCTTAACGCCCAGCTTTGCATCTCTAATGAGATGCAAAGTGGGCGTTCCTGACATGACATGACAGGAGAAATGTCGCTAAAATATCATCAAGCCCCACGCTACGAAGCATAGCGGCAGGAAAAGTAGTGATAACCCCTGTTATCGCTACTTTCCTTACACCTGCTTCAGGACTGACTTAGCCATGATATCCTATGGAAGGTGGATATCATGGCTAAGTTTGTGAGTCCCCATCAGCAAGCTAACGCCACATTTCGTCAGCGATAATCTAGCGATAAACTCATGTTAGGCAGTTAGCGCTAGGATTTTAATCGCTTTTGAGATAAGCGTTGCTAAAATCACGCTATCTCAGCGATATAAATCCACACTAGCCGGCGATAATTATCCTAGCGCTAAGTGCGCTTAGCGATAATTATCGTCGGTTGTTGCTGATATGCCCCCACGCTCCTTGCAAGCAAGGATTAGGAACTGTTTTAAATTCATTTTTAAAGTGTTGGCTTACTAGTCACCACATTAAAAGAGACCAAAATGTAGGTGACATCTAATGGACAATTTAAACAGGTCACCTTATTTTTGCTACACAAAGAGGCAAATGTATACATATAATCGCATAATAAGATAATTCTTGTAGGTTTCGTGATCTTTGTTAAATGATGGACAGAAAGATCTTGGAAGAGGGTTGCATAGCGGATATTGAGTCCTGTCGTATTGGTGGCAATTGTCAATTATGGGGGCAAGGGCTGTATATTTCTGATCAATACTTGTCAATCAGTTGTGGTCCTCTTTGTTCCTGTAAATGCATATCACTCTACTGTAGCTGAGTCTGTAAAATATCTGTTGATATGACATATCAATCAATAAAAAACAAATGAAATATACTGTTCACCTGTGGACTGCTACTGATTTGACAGATTATCTCACTATCAACGACCTTCCTGCATATGTTGCAACTGCATGCGCGAGGAGCGCAATGAAATATGACACTATCCATGCGCAATGACAGAGCCGTGCTCTTGAATTGTAGCTGAGGAGCCCTCAGGTCACATTTGCAGTTCGAACTCAGTACTTCCCAGATGTACCGCAGAACGTGAAGCAGACTCAGGCATGCTCTCCTGGAGCCTGTAATGGGTTCCTTAGGCCAGCTTTACAAAAATGGTTTGCATGCTTCAGCCTACCAGTCGATGCATTCATGTATTTTGCTTTAAAAAATGAATGCATTAATTACGTTGGTGATGGATTCTTGGGTAGATCATGTGTGCAGGGGTGGGGTCTCTGGTTAACGGATGCACTTGTGAGCCACATAGGGATGCACATAATTCTGTGCTCACCTTAGAACTCTCCTCCTCAGTAGCACGTGGGCCTCCCATAGTGGAAGATGCTATTCCCGCAGGAGGCAAAGCAGATGTTCTACAGTCCACCAGCATAACATGAATGCCTGGCTGTGTGGTTTCATTTCTACCGCTATAGAAGGGGTTGGAATTAAATCAGTTACACATCCTTAAAGGACCCCTCCAGACCCATTAAGGGAAGTCTGCTTCCTCTGCCCATTAGTAGTGGTTGGGGGTCGGGTATGTGGTACATGACAATCTACATGTAAGAAAGTAAAGGACAAGCAAACAATCTACACTTTGAATTTAACATAATTATAAAGATAGTGGGCCACATGGACCAAAAAGGCATTTTACGATTTAAAAATAGCGATTTTTACCGAATCGCTATTTGCTAATCTCAAAATGCAATATATGTAAGGAATCGCCAAAGATTTAGAGATTCCTTAATAATACAAAATAGCGATTCGATAAATATGTAGTCACTATTAGGTAATACTACTCCATTTGTTCCTATGGATCTCAAAGGACCATAGGTGCAAATGGTTTTGCATTACTTAATTTGTGATTATCTAATTGCAAATTTGCAAATTAGGTAATGCAAAGCCAAGGGTGCTCAGGGGCCTATGCCCCCCCTTGAAGCAGCTAAAAAAAGAAATTGTACATGTAAAGTACCCACTTGCTAGAGCATGTGTGCACCACATGGCACTTTGTGTACACTACATAGCACTTTGAAAAATGCATTTTTGTTAAGTTTTTCAAAATTTGCACCTGGTTACCATTAACTTGAAGTCGATGGTATTAGCATCTTCCTAAATGCACAATTTGCATTTAGAAAATGCTTGGTACAAGTGCTAAGGGAATCGCAAATTGCGATTCCCTATTTGTAGTTGCAATTTTAGGTAATCACTATTCTTGCTTAATTGAAATTGCATCTGCAAAGCCTTTCATACATATTGAAAGGCTATTTCGCATTTGCAAAAGGGCAAAATTACCAATTTGCACCATTTGCGAATGCAAAATAATTTGATACATGTGGGCCAGTGTGCATTCTAAGTAAATAAACTCATTCTGGCTCCAAATCTCATTTAGAGATGCATGTGCCTCTAATGTCCCTTGCTAACATTACTAACTAATTCTCAGCTTCCTTATAGACAATTGGATTCCCGGTCACTCACTTGTAGCAAAAAAACGTCAATGGAGAGCAAGTTGCTTTTTTTGTAACTGAGATTATTAAAGAACAACAGGGATTGCCACTTCTGTGGCTTATCAATGGTTAGTGTGAAGCTTCTTGGGGTGCCATTGTTAGTGCACACAGAATGCAGGTGTCGTTTTAGGAGAGCAAGGCTTACCGAAGCGTAGAGTCTCCCCTTCTTGTTCATCGCCAGGTACCGGCCGGAGAACAAGCCTTTGATGGCCACAATGCCAACGTCCACTGCTGTTATCTCCAGTATGCCTGCAAATATGACAGAAAAATGGCTGAATATAGGCCCACCATTAAAAGAGCAGCACCTAGCTGGACAAGAAGGTTAGTCTGCACAACACAGCACTGAGGTACACAGGTTTTAGTCTGCAACATAAATATTTTGTAAGATCGTGTGTGAAATCTGTATTTTGATTTTATTCTCTGATCACATGTGCCACACAAGTAGGTCTGTCATTGGTGATCTTTCCATTTCATTGTTGAGTGAATCGGGTTGTATGTTGGCAAAATCTCTTTTGGATAAAAACATTTCACCAGGGTTATGACATAAAGGAGACTTTTATCAGGGTGTAAATAGAAAGATCCCAGCAAAAAGCAATAACTGGGTGAATAGATCACAGGACCGCAAACTAAAATGAATAACTACAAATGGCATAATCCTCACTGAAAACCTAATAACTATATCATAGCACTCAAAATCATGATGCCAAACCGAGTGTCCCATCCAAAAGGACTTAACCAGGATTCCAACCCAACTACCTTAACCACAGGACCTCAGCTCCTCAAGCCAAACTGGATGTCTTAACCACAACACTTCCAAAAACCTTACCCCTGACTCCCAAACTACCATCACCACAAGATGTGAGCTGTTCAACCCAGAGTGCTCTAACCACAAGACCTATTCCAGTTCAGCCACCTTAACCCCATGATCTCAGCTGTGATGGCAAACTGGGGACTCGTTTTCAGACAGAGCAGGGGAGGCCGCCATGTGCCACTGCTGCAAAGGCCGTTTCCAGCATCAATGGGCAGGAGAGGACTGGGCGACATGGCACTCCCAGCAGGGTTTGCCATAGCACCTCCATATTGCAGAATGGCCTTCAGTGAGACGGGCCATGGATGGCACTCACCCTTCCCAAGAAATGATGAGAGAATGTATGCCAGAGTCACACTGAGCGCACATATGGACGTCAGTTAGGGGTCGCCAGGGGCGCAGCCGCGACCGCAGGCTTGCCCTCTGCTACCCCTGGCACTGCCTTTGCAACCCCTAAGCTCAGAGGTGCCACAATCAGGGCCTGGAACACAGGAGCAGCTCACCCAGATGGACACGTTTGGGGCTCCATTTCAATGGGTTTCTTTCACATTTTTATTACACAAATAGTGAAAATATGATTCACTATTAGTGTAGTAACAATGGAGTATAATTAGCTGGAATATGACTCTATATGACAGCTTGGGTAAGACAAAAATGCGTTTAAGTGTTTGTTGTATGCACGCTTGTATGTGAGTGTGTTTAACTGAGTGTGTGCACATGTGTGCGTATGTTTAAGCATGTGTGTGTGTGACTCAAAGTAAAGGTCCAATGGTGTGTGATGTCACTTCCACTACCCTTGGCATTTTGGTGAATTAACGCCCATGAACGCACAGCAGATAAGCACATCTGTGCCCCAGGGCATCAGTGTCTATCTGCTACAGGGATCTCCACAGAAAAAAGGGAAATAGAACATTCTGCGCCGAGGGAAACACTACTATGTATGTGCTGTGTCAGAGCCAATAGTAATTCATTATGTAACATTATGTATCTGCTAAAATATTACATGGGCTGCTCTTAAAAATGTGTCGCTACCAACCCGTCGTGGGTGATGCTCATTTAACCAAAAGTGCTGAGTCTGTTTTGGCGGTGCCCAAATAGCCCAAAACTGCTGAATGGGCGCAGTGTCTGCTCTGGGTGCCAAGGTGTTCCTCGCAGTGGGATGGGTGCAGGTCACTGCTAATACTGGGGTTTTTGATCTTATAGGTTCAGATGTCAAACAGCAGAGCTATCCATCTTGACTGTGTTGCACCGTAGCAGTTTATTTTCTTTGTTTTTTAATGCGTTTCATTTGATATCGAACAATGTGGCGGACACTTAGAACAAGCGATAGTAGGGCAGAGAAGCATGCAGGTTTTAGTAGTTTGTCCCTGCCCCCTCCTGCATTGTGTACACTGTCCCAAAATATTACTTAGGCACAGAAACAATATCTTGTTACTAACTTTAAAAGGTAATTTCTAATCAATGTCAGGCCTTCTCTTTGCTACAAACACAATCTATGAATTATCGAAAGTGAGATTTCAAACCCTGTTGTCCAGTTGCTGAAGAAAGCCTCAGTACTTTTGGGATCCTACTCTCTGGTCATGAACGTAGGAATAATCTTATTTTTAGATCTCCTCCATTTGTCTGATATTATACAAAGTATTTACATGGCACAGTGGATATGGCCACATTTCATAAAATTCGGCATACTCTGTCTATATCTTTCTCTATATGTATAGCTGTATATATAGCTTTCTTCGATAAAGGAGTGGTCTCCTGCTCTCATTCTCTCAGACTTACTGTCTGATCGTGATAAAACATCTGTTTTGAGTTTAAAAAGTCTAATCTTAAATCGGATTCTTTCCAAATGAAAGTCAAATTAACTCTTTAAGAACTCATAGGGTAAATATTGTTCAGTTCTTGGAATGAAATCCAATTCAGTGCAATAGGGGTGAAAGAATACGTAGATAAGGTATGAAAATCATTTTTTTTTCTGTTCCGGTTGTCGCACAAGTTCATAGGTTCTAAAAATCAATATGTCATTTTTGGGTTTTGGTTTTCACAGAAGTGGGTCGCTGTTTACAGGAACTATTTCTTGTAAATAGTAAGCTTGATTGCCTCCGGGCACCTCCGAGCTGATGAAAGGTCAGAAGATCTCTTTCTAGGCCACCTGTATGAAACATTTTGCATTCACACATGGTGCAAAGACTTTGCGGTCACAATTTTAGGTAATCATAATTTTTTGTGATTACCTAAAATTGTGAATGCAAATAGGGGATCACAATTTGCGATTCAGTTAGCACATGTATGAAGCATCATCCAAATTCAAACAGTACATTTAGGAAAATGCAATTGCCATGGACTTCAAATCAAGGGTAACCATTTTGCATACTTCGGAAAATGTACAAAACTGCATTTTTCAAAGTGCCATATAGTGCCCACATGGGCATGTGTATGCATTCACATGTGCACATTATTTTTTTTGGGGTGCTTCAGGGGGGCCTCAGGCCCCCGGGCACCCTTGGCATTGCATTCGCTAATTTGCGATTACCGATTTAGAAATTGCAAAATAGCTTATGTGTAATATTACCTAATAGAGACTCGCTATTTACCGAATCGCTTTTAGGTAAGATTAAGGAATCGCAAAATCTTTGGCAACTCCTTACATACATTGCAGTTTGTGATGACCAAATATCGATTCGGTAAAAATCCCTATTTTACAAACACAAAATGCAACTTTGAGACATGCGGCCCTCCGTGCTTGGCTTAACACCCGGTGTCATAATATATAAATAGGTCTGCTAGTGTCATTTTCTTTTGTCCAGGCTCATTTGAACAGAGGTTCTACTGGTCACCATGATGTACATTTATAAAGTATTCTATTTTTCCATAGTTCTTTAGTCAACAATAAAGTTTTGTTGCAGCAGAAATCAAAGAGGAACATGAGAAAATTATTAGATAGAGTGCAAAGCTTAGTGGAGAGTAAATAAGACAGTATGTAAATGTAAACAATTATTTGTGCTCTTGCGAGACAGCTGCCATTGCCACAAAAAATAAATGGAGAAAAATAGCACAAGTTACAACTATGTGACATGGTATTAGCTATTACAGGTGCATGATACAACTTCGCCTGTGAAGTGAGGTAAAACTGGCAATTTTTTATTTCTATGACGACAGACAAAGTTTCCCGATTTCACTCAAGTCTTTCTTCACTGGCACATCTTCCTGCCTTTGGATGTCCCGCCCAAGAGGGTCCGAACATTAGGCTACAGGCTAGTGTCACAATGGCAGCCGCTGGGATAGGTGGACCTGCAGCCACTCAGGCGAAGCACAACTTGTGCCCCTCAGAGAGGCAGTGGCAGCAGGGCTTTATGTGGGCCGGTACTATCAGGATCCCTTACCTGCCCCTCTTTAATTTGGAAGGGAGAGTAACGGCATTTCTCAGCATTGCTCCAATGTGTTCAATGCAGCGCTTTACAGGGGCAGGCACTGTCCAGTGCTGAGTACCTGTGTACCAGCATTTCTCAGCTCTGCTGCAGTACACTTAATGGGAGAGTAGAACACTTCTCAGGAGCAAACAGGCACTCTAAATACTGAGTACCAGCACTTCTGTATTTCCATTTAAAGCACTGTTTGAATGGAATACTACTGGGACTTCTCAGCAGCAGGCAGGTGCTCTGGAGCATGGAGGACCTGTGCTTCTATATTTCTATTTCAAGCACTGCCAGGGGGGCAACAGTAGTGCACGACTGCCAGCCACTGAACGACTCGCAGCTGTAAATGACAGTCAGAACTGTTGTGCTGTTGCACAGAACCCTTTACTGTCTTTTTATGATTCTTTGCATTTTGCAAAATTTGTGAAGTTTTAAACAAAAAAATGCAAAGTTGTGAGACCCAGGTCTTCCCACCCTGCTCACCCCTGGTAAATAGTACCTGGTGCACAGACCGAAGATACGCACTAGTCGGGCTGTCGATGCCGGTTGGGCCCTGGAGCTATTCCTGGAAGTGAAAATGGAAGTAAATCTTGTTGTGTGGTCAAAGTCGCAATATTCTTTGGAGCTGAAGCGTAGTCTGCAGGTGTGGAGGTGGGGTTGATTTCGATTGGTGGTGAACATAGCGAGATATTTTATTTTGAGGTCATTGGGCATTTATCGAGGCGGCATCTGTGGCGGAATCAGAACACGACTCAGACATTAACAGGAAGCCAACGGAGTGTGTTGCTGGTGCCAGGGAACTGGTCTTAGTCTCCTCCTAGGTACAGTCTGACTGCAGCACACTGATGACGTCATGGAGAGGGAAGTGTACTCCAATCAAAACCAAGATGGCTGAAGTTGTCAGAGCAGACTCCATAATATCAGTTTTGTGCACAATTGTGGAGATGATCTACATTACTCAACACGGCTTTAAAACTGCAAATGGTTTAATCATGTGGGACAAAATCTTGAGCGCAGAAACAAACTGGTAGAAGAGCGTTCATAACAGTTCAGTTTCCGCTTGTTCATAAAGTATCTGTCGGTCTGTTTGTCTGTGTCCTGTCTATCTATCTATCTATCTATCTATCTATCTATCTATCTATCTATCTATCTATCTATCTGTCTATCTATCTATCTATCTATCTGTCTGTCTATCTGTCTGTCTATCTGTCTGTCTGTCTGTCTGTCTATGGGTCTATCTAGATGAATGCCTGCCCACCCCCCTCTGTCGCTCTATCTTCACTTTGTATCTATCTATCTATCTATCTATCTATCTATCTATCTATCTATCTATCTGTCTATCAGTCTATCAGTCTATCAATCTACAAATGTAAATGCTGAGACAGCAAACATTGTTAAAACAATCATTAACATGAAGTGATCATTTTTACATATAAAGGTGTTGTTTACGGTGCCGACACTTACATGGCATTGGTCAGCTGGCATACGGGCCCTCCCTTCATCCACCACACAGATGCACCACCAGCAGTGGCTGCACACATGCTCCTTGTGGGGGATTTAACATTGGCTAGTGTTGCGAGGCTCTATGGCCCTAGCGCCGCCCTTTCTCAGTATAATCAGCAGCATACCTATTTGCCAGTCTCCATGGATAAGCCCATACTGGGCCTGATCAAAGTTTTATTTCAGCTTCACAGCTGGGCAACGTTTGCAAAATGTACGGCTTTACCTTTGGAAAGTTATTAAGTGCTGCTAGATCATTTTACTGCACTTCGAGAAATTGTGGCTCTAACTGAGCCGAGTAAAGATGGGATACACATACATAAATTCTGTATTTTAAGGTTTCCTGTTGCAAGACTAGTCTACACCTAATGTCAAATGTTGTCAGACTTGTTTTCCACAAGTTTACGTTTTGTGTGGCTCGTGTATGCACAGTGGAGGAGAAGCCAGCTATTTTATGAGAAGCGTGTCCTGTGCAGAACCATCCTGTTAATGTGAGATAAGGGTATGCGTGCATAAAGTGTCACAAAAGTCACAATTGTTACACTGGAATATCCAAGAGTCAAACTTTGCAAAGTTGCAGATTTTTCCACAGACCTTTGCAAATGTTTCAATTCTGTACACGAATCTACAGATGAAAAACATCTATGTCCACAGGTATGTACACACACACATACCAAGGCCTGTTTTTCTACTAAACGTTTGGCGACATGAATGGGGTTTAAGCATAAGAGGTAGAACAACAATTGTGCCAGCCGCACAATTTAGGGGCATATTACAGCCCCTTAACAAGTTTTAAAACATCCTCAAACAAATGCCGGCCTTGCTGGCGATTGAACAGTTTCTGAATGAAAGAAAATACCATTGAAATAGAAGTTCGTTTAATCCCATGAAAAAGAAAGGTCTAAATCCCTGCTAATGCCTTTCAGCGGGAGGTTGTAGAGCGACACGGAGCTTTAAGGGGGGAAAGGAAAAAAGCAGAAACAATGCCGGCTGTTTCTGTCTCGGGACAAAGCTGCTGCCGGGGTCTGCAGGAGCTAAACTGCCGTGCAGGGCGGCCGGAGTCAAGCGCGTAATCCGGCCGGGTTGTCATCCAGGGGCCGCCGGCAGCTGCCTCGCAGGGCTGGACGCGAGCAGTAGCGGCCCGCTGTCAGCATGTGAGGGTGGAAATGCACCTTTACCTTCACACTCACACGCCCGCAATTCCCATGAACCGAGCCAGCTGTGAGAGCCTCATACAGTGCACTATGGTACATGTAGTCCCTACTGCCTGAACCAGGATGCCAAAAAGGGTACTTTGTGAGCTGTCATCCATGTGATGGCATAATTTGGCATACATGATAATATTGAGTTTTTATGCAATGCACGACATACAATAAATGGTATTATTTGCAGTGTCCGACTAAATGCCACTGCTTTTGGGCGCCCTCAAATGATGAAAGGCTTCTAAATTCTGACATTTATGTTTCACACATATCTTGGCAGCAGCCACCCAACCCAGTGAGCTAGGTTACTAGCCTTAGGGCTCAGGGGTGTTGTCTTAGTCCTTGCCATCAATCCCCCAGCCCACCCAGCTTTTAGAAGAGTGCGTCGGTATTCCCAAGCAGGACCACAGCTGAACATTGATGCCAGGAAAAATCACACCTTGAGAAAGTCGATCCATATGTGTGTCTGGCATTGTATTAACAGTGCATCTCTTGTGTGATGATTTATTTTGTGTGCTTTTTCTGTAAGATTGTGAGTACACGTGTCACGCATCGCACTGGCATCTTTGTTGGAAAGAACATCTGCTTTGGTTACTATGTAGGCTACAACACATTTTATCATTCTAATGAAGGTACTTTTTTCTAAAGGTAGTCATGATACTGAAAAATGCAGATCAAAGGTGAAGCTGTAGTCTAAATGCAGTGCATGTGTGGCACTGGCAGACGGCTGGTTGGGTGGTTTCCATCCGCATTATTGCGACATAATTCTGCACAGGGTTGTGTTTTTGCAAACTTTCTAATCACACTGTTCTTTGGTACTATTTCACCAGCTCTAAATAAAAATACACCACAGAAACCTGCTACCAGAGCAGAGGCTGTTTGTACAGGTTTCATTTACTGTTTAGTTTCTCAATCATACCCTGAATACTTAACAAAACACGTTTTTCAGCTGGAGGCACACACAACTTTACCTTGTGTAACACAAACTATGAACAATAAAATACAGCTGAGAGGAGGCAGCGTTATAAGAGTCCTTTTCTTAGATTGGTATATGTTGTTATTTTATGTACAAAAAGTTTTTTCATTAGAAGGTTCTCTTACGCCAGATACAAGAATCTAACAAGCACTCACCCAGAGCAAAAATCTAGGAACTCGACATGAGCTAAGGCCACGGTTCTGGCATAACACATTCCGCTGTCTCAGAATTCTGTCACGTGTCTCTGAGAAACGTGTTTTCAGCAGCCTTGACATTCATCCACTCAGGGTTCAACTGAGAGCTGCAGGCGGGGGCTGTCCTGGAGTGAGTGCCATGCATGCAGCTCATAGGTAATCCTTGGAATACACATGATATATGCCACATACAAGATAGAAGGTGCATGACAAGCAGCGCTTAATTTGAGCCAGTGTTTTTCCGGTCCTTGGCACCGGAACTTAATTGTCAACACCTGCAGTGATGACAGCCAGCCACATGGTGATGCTGTTCATCTAACATTGTGATGAGCTCAACAACAGTTCTTTAGTAAGTCAGTCTTTATTTAAAAATACTAAAACCTGCCACCCAAAGCTATAAGAACAGCTTGGGTGGCAGGTATTAGTGATGCTTAATGTATACTAAAAGTCTGACTTGTCATACTTGTAGAAGTGTGATGGTTAGTGTTATGTTATGTTATATATACTTCTATAGCGCTCGAATCACCCGGGGGCATCTAGTAGTTGTGTTGGTACTGCCACTGGCAGCACTGGCAGGGGCAATGGGTGGGGCAAGCTGCAATGGCCTCCTGACAAGGGCTCTGGAACTTATTCTTTTTACAAATTATGCACTGGTGCTGCGCACTCACATCATTGTGATTATTAACAGAGTTCCGGCTAGGGCAGGGTATGCCATATTGAAACTATAAATAATTACAACTGGCCAGGCCCAAGGTACCACTTTTATCAACAAGGGTGACCGGCGAAGTCAATTCAGCTGGGTATTAACATTAAGCATGGGAATTGACCACTGCATAGACTGCATAAAAAGCTAAGCCATCTTGCTGTAAACAAGATTTAGGTTTAGAAAAGGAGATATATCCTAAAATATAAAATCGCAAAAATGTCTAGAAAAAGGACTACGAGCAGGGAGGGTGGAGTAAAAGAAGACAAATCACAAAAGATGGATACTGCTGTAAGGGAAACAGTTGAACGCTAAATTGTCTATCTATCTATCTATCTATCTATCTATCTATCTATCTATCTATCTATATGGAGAGAGAGAGAGAGAGAGAGAGAGAGATGGGGGAGCAAACAATAAAGATGGAGGGGAGAAGTATATATTCAAGCCACTCCAAAGTTGCCCCCATCATAGAAGTAGAAAAAAGACATGGAAACATCCGTTTTGTAATTAATTTGATATTAAGATGCAATGTATGCCTATATAAGTTTTTGTTTTCTGGTCCTTGTGATTTGTTCTTGCAAACTTAAATGTTCATGACAATGGTTATTTCTGGTTTATATTCTTTTTTCTACTTTGACGATGGAGTTCCCATAAATCACTATGGAAACGCAACCACGATCATATGATCAAGACCCTTCCTAGTTGAAAGGTGTCACGTCCACAGTGAAGCACTGACTGACCTTAAATGGTATTTTTTAGCGACTTTGGAGTGGCTTGACTACGTTGCTGTTAAGTTTGGTGAAATATATCGCATAGATTTAACAGGTGACCATGATCCCTGTAGTCCAGTCAAATTCATTGTGGTTGAGCCCATGTTCCTGGACATAAAAGGTTGAAGAAAAAAAAAAAAAATATATATATATATATATATATATATATATCCAAGAAAGAAGTGACTCAAACAGATAGATTCACCAAAGAACAAAAATATATTTCCACTACAACGTTTCAGCTTCCGCCTTCCTCAGGTAGTACAAGATGGTTTGCTCTGTGGCTGCACAGATGACAGCTGAATTTTCAAAAAGCATCATGAGTGAAGATTCCATTTGGAATGTGGAATCAATGCAGTCCAGAGAGCTCTTGAGATATGCAGTAATCAGGTTGTGTTGTCAGTAATGTTCAGTCCATCTGGATGCAGTGATTTTAAACGGTACATCCAGAAGTTTTCCCTGGAGTCCAGTAGTTCTTCCTTTGAAACATGTTCCACGGGGAAAATCTTCAAATCTGATAGTGAATGATCCACAAGGTTAAAATGATTGGCTACAGGCTGGTCAATTTTCTTATTAATTATTGCAGATTTGTGGTTCCTGAATCGTGTACGGAGGTCATTCACTGTTTGGCCTACATATTGCTTTTTACAGCTTTGTCGTTGGCACTGAATCACATAAATAATGCATGTTGAGCGACATGTAAGATGCTGCCTTATTGCATAGGTCCTTCTCGTAACAGAACTAGTTGCAGATGATGTTTGTAAAAGATATTCACACGTGATGCACCTTTTAGAGTCACAGCAATGAACCCCTGCATTTGTTACAGCTTGCTTGAGTTCAGCTCTCACAATAAGAGATCGTAAATTTGGAGCTCTGCGGTAAGCAATGACTGGTGGTTTTGGAAAAACCTTTTGCAATTTTTCACAAGTGGACAGTAAGGGAAATGTTTTTTGCATTATATTTCTGTAGTTAGGAGCTGATGGATGATAGTCCACTACAAATGGAGTTCTGTCACTTTTGTTTCTGCCGTTGGTATTCGAAATAAGTGCTTCTCTGGGTATCTGCAAAGACTGTCCACTTGTGAAAAATTGCAAAAGGTTTTTCCAAAACCACCAGTCATTGCTTACCGCAGAGCTCCAAATTTACGATCTCTTATTGTGAGAGCTGAACTCAAGCAAGCTGTAACAAATGCAGGGGTTCATTGCTGTGACTCTAAAAGGTGCATCACGTGTGAATATCTTTTACAAACATCATCTGCAACTAGTTCTGTTACGAGAAGGACCTATGCAATAAGGCAGCATCTTACATGTCGCTCAACATGCATTATTTATGTGATTCAGTGCCAACGACAAAGCTGTAAAAAGCAATATGTAGGCCAAACAGTGAATGACCTCCGTACACGATTCAGGAACCACAAATCTGCAATAATTAATAAGAAAATTGACCAGCCTGTAGCCAATCATTTTAACCTTGTGGATCATTCACTATCAGATTTGAAGATTTTCCCCGTGGAACATGTTTCAAAGGAAGAACTACTGGACTCCAGGGAAAACTTCAGGATGTACCGTTTAAAATCACTGCATCCAGATGGACTGAACATTACTGACAACACAACCTGATTACTGCATATCTCAAGAGCTCTCTGGACTGCATTGATTCCACATTCCAAATGGAATCTTCACTCATGATGCTTTTTGAAAATTCAGCTGTCATCTGTGCAGCCACAGAGCAAACCATCTTGTACTACCTGAGGAAGGCGGAAGCTGAAACGTTGTAGTGGAAATATATTTTTGTTCTTTGGTGAATCTATCTGTTTGAGTCACTTCTTTCTTGGATATTTTATTTCTTTGTGACTCATTGTATCCTTTGGGATCCAGATTTTTGCCCTGGCTGGCTGTTGTTTTCTTGTGATCCTTCATCTTCAAGTATATATATATATATATATACATACATATATATATATATAATATGGCACAATATTTGTGTTATTATTATTAACACGTTTACAATTATTTTGGTAATGTTAGCAATATTACCTGTACTACTAAGTATATTTTATTAGTATAAATACTTCTATTAGCAATGGTTATTCCAGTATCACTATTTAACCACTACTTAAACTACTAATCCTAGAAATATTGCACTGCTGTTTTTCTTACTACTTCTAATGTCATTAGTGGTAGTAGTTGTGTAATTACTCCTGCTGGTATTTGCACTTTTTGTATAAACTTACACAAATGCACGAATGCACTTTTAGCCTAAATTTGCACAATTGCACACATGTATTTATGTTATAGCAGGCTGCTAGGGGCCATAAGCTTCGTGGTCTTCAAGCCCATAACGTCAAGTATTTTTATTACTCCTCCTTTCCTGGGGCTAACTATCAGTGCCTTCTGCATAATTTGCACACAGCATAGGCTTTGCCAATTTTTTAACCTTTGCATATTTGCACGTTATGCAAAAATTTCCACTGTATGTGCAGTAAATGTAGTATTAATGGCTACTCCCCATTCATGAGAATGAATGTTTGCTCATGATTGACAACCATTTTTTAGATTTTCTATGTATATATTATTTTGTGTAGGTCCTCTTGTCGAGGTATGTGGTTTTAATTCACTAATAAATAAATTATTCATCATGATCATTCTGCTGGTAGAACTTTATTATTATGATTCCTATCACATTAGTACCTTTGCTAACAATAATAAAATATGTATTTTTTGGTTTGTCTTGAAAGTACTGGGGTTGGTAGAATTTAAAGTACTATCGTTATAGTTATTATAATAATAGTTATTATTGTTCTTATTATTATTCATCTCTGTAAATTCCCATAGATTATTTTCTTGGTTCATGCCTGCTCTGGTGTCAGATCTCAGCTACGATATGAAAAGTGGATCTCCAGGCCCTTGTAATATTGTATTACAAGTGAGTAGTGACGTCACGACGCTCCCGACCTGTGCTACGCTGCAGGAAGCGACCTGCTTACTGCTCGTGAACCCGAGAGGGGGTGGGTTGCGTGTTTCGTCTGAAGCTGACGTCATGAAGCCTCCCCGCAGCCCAGAGTAGAGGGGGGTCCCTCCGAGAGCCGTGTGAACCTCCCCGCGAGGACAGCGGCCTCAGTGAATGGTAACCGCGGCGATGCTCTAATCCCAGGGCCTGGGGCAGAGCTGCGGCTTCCTGGCCTGTCGGGGACCATCCGAGCCCCGCAAGACGCTCCCCCGTCTGCCTCGGCCGCCACTTCCAAGCGGCGCCGGACAATTAGCCAAACGAGGGTCAGCTGGTTCGAATGATGCCCCCTCCCAGATCGGCGCGGCCTGGGAGGGGCCCGTCGGGGCCTTTGATAAGCGGCGCTTCCCTCGAGGAGGAAATCGCGGGCTTCCGCAATCGACATCAATAACCTCCGATGTTTGCAAATCTCTCGCTGCCATCAAAGCAAGCCACGGCCTCGGCGTTTCCGAAGTACTTGTGGCCGGAGGGGCCGAGGTTTGGCAAAGTGTCTGGGCTAGAGCAGCCTCACCGTCTGGGTCAAGAGCCCCTGTCCTGCAGTCTGTGGAGGGTGTGAGGTGCCCCCAGGCGGGCAGGCCCGCATGGCACTGGGAGCAGTACTGGAGTGGCAGGCTGTATCTGCGTGATGTGGGACTAGCTGTCTGCACCCCAACCTGTCTTTCAGAGGCGCTGGTCCAACCCACAGGTCTTTGTCTTTCCCGAACATATTCAGCCTTTCAGAGACACAACCCTGGTCTGTGACTGGCTCCATCAACCTTCAACAATTCTGCACTTTACCAAGACACCAGCCTGGGGCTGAAAATGCCATTCTGTGTATCTAATGTAGAGCTGACATAGGTTGTGGGGCTCTTGTTCCCAACATGTCCAGTATTCATAATTTGGGAACAGAGACCTTAGGACATCAATGTGAGTCCTAGATCACACGCTACATCTCGTAGGTATGCATGCAGATATAAAATTAGCAAATTGCAACTCAAAATTGTTACAGAATTGCATAGCGTGCAAAGAATTAAAAAAAATAGATGGCCATTTCAGCACTTTATACGGAGCGGAACCCCTTGATGCTGTAGCGAGGGACCATGAGAAGCTGCCGGAGAGTTGGTGCTGCTTGGCTCTCAAACTTTCCCCTGCATGTCTCCTGCCATGCCCACACTTCCTCACTTTTAGACTCCCAACCACCTAGCAAGGTTCCTTTTCCAAGGACGTCCACTAGCTATGCAATATTCCCATGACTTCAGACTCCATCAACCACTCAGCCATCGTTCCAATTGTAGATATGTAAGTGACACAGGATGTCCCGCCCTTCGTGGGTGGGACTTTCTGCAGAGGCAAAACTATTTGTCCAGGTCACACTGTGGGGAACGTTTCCATTGGTGAAATTGTAAGGAGTCAGAGAACTCTTTCCAGCTTCCCTAAGAGGAACTTTCCACATTTCCAGTGTTTGAGGGTAAAGGTTTTACCTTCGCCTGTCTCTAATATCACAGACACAGGGTGCTAAAATCACAATTTTGGTCTCCTCCTCTATTTAATAGTAGTGCAGTATTTCAGAGGCTATAGAGACAGCAGATTTATTTGTGACCAAAAGATGCAGTTCTCTGTAAATCACACCATGTGCCTCTGCTCGTTTTCCTTGTCCACCCAGGATAAAAGTGCTAAGAACCCCGTCTTAAGCACTACCATATATATTTTTAGAAAGCTGCTCACCTCTGGTTGCTAGCCGCAATAAGTACTTTGCCTTTCCATGTTCCATATAGATGCTTGTCCTCCATGTTGATAATAAGCACTGTGTGTTGGGTCATAACAACTATTTCAGTCTGTCCTCTGTTGAAAATACTAGAGTTACTGTAACGATGCTATCGCTATACAGCCTTCTACGCACCTAGGCCACCAAGTCCCAGAAGCAATTCAGGGCTTAGGAACTAAGAACTAATATGATCATTATCCTTATTGAAAGTAATCATTTGTAAATTTGTATTTGGTAACCTCAAAGTAAGTAACTTGGAATCCAGACCGGGTTTCAATATGCCCTGGAGCCCAGCTCTAGAATGCCGCAGGTGCGAGGCTAACGGTGGGTCTTCTTGGGATCCATCCTGTCACTTGCACAGTGAGATCTCCAAGAGACAGGAAGCCCAGGAGAGCTCTCAGTCATCTGTGTGTGTTTACTTCAGAAGAGATGTATCAATCTCTGTTGATGGCTGTGAGACAAGATTATGTGTCCTAACTGTATGTAGGCAAGAGCTTCTTGGCGCCTCAATACAGGCATGGGAGTCTGCAATGGCACACATGAAGCTGGCGGGTTTTTCCATGCTAGCAGGACACACTGTCACAAGTTCTTCACTTTCTTTTACAAATCATTGTTTTTAAGGGAATTAATACAGTTGGTTCCGACAAGGCAAACTTTGGCTAGAACCCCCAAAAGCCCTGAATTATGAAATGGAATGCCAAGACTGGAAAGGTTGTGTCCCGCTCACACGTTGTGATCTGCCATGGAGTAGGAACGTTGGAGTAGGAAGGCAGGATTAAAAAAAAGGTGCTCGTCTTATAATACGGGTTGATACCTAAGGGTGGTTACCCATGGTAGGCTCGCTGTTATCTGGATGGAACAAATGTTTTAGGGATTTTATTTATTCATTAAATTCAATAGTGAATCCTCACCAAAAATACTGAAACACTACTGAACCAACATATAAAAATTCATCAACAAGAGATACCAATAATGATCTCACAATTTTTAAGAGTGGAAATACACCTTGCATGAACAATTTCAATAAAACCATAAGTGTCCTTCATTTACAATTTATAAAATGACCTGAAAACCTCTTCAGCCTTTAGCTAACATTCACTGAGGGAGGATTAATCCTAAGGATGAATGCTTCCGCCCACATTACTTATGCATGCTTTGCCAAAATTGGATTTAGATATATATATATATATATATCTTTGGGGCTGTTCCCAAGCCTAGGACAAGAAGCAGCACGTGCATTGCATCTTGTACCATGGAATTACAAAACTGACACCTCGGGTACCTTATAAAATGCTTTAGGGCACAGAACCCCACATATCAAGGATGGAACTCCCTCGTCCCATTCCACACCCCCATATAAGCACTTTAATGAACTTACTGTAAAGGAGCATTTTTGCCCTGGAAAGAGCAGGTAATGTATCTCTGGACGATCACTAAAATAGCAAAATGAAAATGCTACCCAGCTGGAAGGGAGAGCTGCAACATTCTCCTGAAACCCATGTTAGAGAGACATTTAAGAGAAAAACGTTTCAAGGATTAAAGTAAAACTGGCTCGGAGAAACGAACCTATGTTATGTCATGTTATCTTGGATCATTTTAGGCTATGTTGTGTTACGTTGTCATGTTATGGGAGCCATGTTTTCGTCCCTGTACAGCACCTATCCCTATAGGATGCCTGAACGCTGGTGCTCAAATTACCCAAGGTGCTCAGAATTAATGATTTGGTGCAAGAGAACCTCCCTCTTTCCTGGTTTATGATGCTTTTCCTTGAGTCAAAGGGTTCTTTTAAGTCCTTTCATTGATCAGTTATCATGGGTGAGGCATGGATTGTCCCCCCCTAGAGCAGGTGGTTAGATATGTGCATAGATCTTTAGCAGAGTTCTATAAAACCCATATCTGTTCCCAAACTTGAGGAGGACAGGAGGTGAGTGGTACCGATACTCAAGCGGTCCCCTCTAGTCCATGACTCCAGGCCATGCAAGGTCAGTGGAGAAGTCTTTGCCACGCATTAGAGGACGTTCATTGGTTCAGACTGATGCCGGCATGGGGCGCATTCAGGCTGCGGCGGAGGCCTGCCTGGAATATTGGAAGGTAGTCCAGGACAGCCTAGTGCAGATCCAGGCAGCCAGCCTATGCCTCATTCACACAAGCACATGGCGCTGGTCCTGAGACAGCCCAGCGCACTCGGGGAAGCCAAGGATAAAACCTACATCTATACATACATACAACAAATGGGGTGCCATGTCCCGATTCCCTACTAACAGTGGCCTCTGCTGTGTACCAGCCCATCACTTGCCCTCAGCTTCCTCTCCGCTGACCCAACAACGCCCCTTCAAGAGGCTCAAACACCAGAGAACATCCTCAGTAGTTGAAGGCCTAAGGCTAGGGGCCACCATCGCCTTTGGATCCAAGCTGAAGGCGGTCCCCTCCAACTCAGGAGGCTGTTGGGGGCAGAAGTGTTCAGCTTGGACCATGGGTACCAGGGTAGGGATTGAAGGGGGCTAGTTTAGGGATTCTCATCTTTCCTTTAGTTTATATTTGCTTGTGGTCTGGGTGACGTGCCAGCACTTTCCAAAACTTTGTATGAGTAAATGTTGATGCTTCATTCCCTAGAGTTGCCCAGTCCAAAGGGTGACATTCTGAGCAGTCTTCGGACACTTCCTGTTCTTTCTCCTGCTCTTTGATTATTCATCAGCCTTTTGTCTGTCATTTGGATTGTTTTCATCAACTGCTCCTGATTTTTTTAGCCTCTTTTCATTTCATGTGTTTTAGTAAACAGTTTATTTTGATACGCAGTACACTACCATACAGATGTTGCACCTAATGTTAAGAACACCGCACATTTCCTCTTCACAATGACATTGTTTCATTTCATGGTATGCTGCTGATAAATGTTTGATAAAAAACGGAAGTGATCATTGCATTTATTAATTGATCCATTTGAATGAATTCCTGAATTTGAAGAAATTCAACAAGGTCTTAAGAACCTTACTGCTCAGGCTGGACTGCATCTCCGCCTCAAGCGCCCACTATCTCTGTCCCATGGTGGACAATCACCCCTCTCTGGCAAAGTGCTCTGCAGCAGCCACTGGGCTGCTTGAACGCTAAATTACAACATCGAATAACTTAAAGAAAGAGCGTGCCCGATTCTACGTCATAACACGTGGCGTGCACTGGACTTGGATATCTGCAGGCGTAACACGGCGCCAGGCTGGGCACAATTACATCCCTTCCCCACTAGATGAACTTATGGTGCCCGTCGGGTAGCTTTCTATAAATCCATGACTCTACTCATGGATTGGTGCACAGACTACACATCTATGGATGGATGGATGGACGGACGGACGGACGGACGAACGAATGGATGGATGGGTTGAGTGGGTGGTTGGATCAATCAATCAATCAGAGTACTTGTAAAGCGTGCTACTTACCCGTGAGGATCTCAAGGCGCTGAGGGGGGTGGGGGGTGCCGCCACTGCTCGAAGAGCCAGGTCTTGAGGAGTCTTCTGAAGGCGAGTAGGTCTTGGGTCTGCCATAGGTGGGTAGGGAGGGTGTTCCAGGTCTTGGCGGCGAGGTAGGAGAAGGATCTGCCGCCGGAGGTCGTTCGTTGGATGCGGGGGACGGCGGTGAGGGCGAGGCTGGCGGAGCGGAGCTGGCGGGTGGGGGTGTGGAAGCTGAGTCTGCTGTTCAGGTAGGCTGGTCTGGCGTTGTGGAGTGCTTGTGTGTGTGGGTGAGGAGCTTGAAGGTGATCCTCTTGTCGACGGGGAGCCAGTGTAGGTCTCTCAGGTGGGGGGTGATGTGGCTGCGGTGGGGGACGTTGACGATCAGTCGGGCGGAAGCATTTTGGATGCGTTGTAATCATCGTAGGTGTTTGGCTGGGATTCCTGCGTAGACTGCGTTTCCGTAGTCCAGTCTGCTGCTGACGAGGGCCTGTTTCACCGTTCTTCTTGTTTCGTCGGGATCCACTTGTAGATCCTGCAGGAGGAGGGTGTTGTAGCAGGAGGAGGAGACGGCGTTGACCTGTTTAGACATGGATCGGTGGATCTGCAATATACCCCTAGACCGGAAAAATTAATTCTGCTGCCCTATTGATATCTCGTGGTCCAAACTCTAAAATGACTAACACTCGAAACTCAGCCTCCTTATTAGACAGTGTGTCTCACAGACAAGGCCTTACACTTACAACTCTCCCCCCCCCCCCAGTTTTACCGTGCACCAGAACTGAAATTGAGTGGTAAACACAGAGGCTTAAGACGCAGAGTTGAATTGCTTCTCACACATGCTTTAAAAAATGTGTCCACCTTCAAGCACCTTTTCTAGGAAACGCCCCTTGAATTTGGAAGCTCTGGACGCACATCCCCCACGCCTTCACCTCGTATGTTCACAATTGTAGATCTGCGCATTACGGCTGTAGTCTCACTCCGAGCTTGCAGCCAGACACACCTAAAGGAGAACCATATCCTCACCTCTTTGCATCACAAGCTTTCAGATGTATGGTTTCAAAACGTTCATGGATGGATGAATGAATGATTAATGGATGGATGGGTTGATTGATTAACGATGGATAGATGTGTGGGTGGATGGGTGGTTTATGGATGGATAGATGGATGGGTGGATAAATGGATGGACGGATTAAGGATGAATAGATGGATGGATGGATAGGTGGGTGGATGGTTGGATGGATGGATTAAGGATAGATGGATAGGTTGATGAATGGGTGGTTGGTGGATTGATTAAGGATTAATAGATGGATGGTTGGTTGGATAGATGGATTAAGGGTGGATAGATGGTTCGTTGGATGGATGGATGGATGGATGGATGGATAGATGGTTGGTTGGATGGATAGATAGATGGATGGATCGATCGATCGTTGGATGGATTGATTAAGGTTTAATAGATGGATGGTTGGTTGGATAGATGGATTAAGGGTGGATGGATGGATGGATAGGTGGTGGGTAGGTTGGATGGACAGGCGGATCCCACACACACTAGGCACGTCTGGTCCGATATGTTACGTCAGACTATGATGCTCTTCTGATGGCCCCTTTCCATACACTTCAAAGAGTCCACCTGGCCCAGCCCCTTCTCGCGCTATCCCTAGTAACTCCTTACCCAGGGCCACGCCACGACAAGCATTCAGAATGCGTGCACCCTCATCCTTTCAACTTTAAAAACGTTACTCAGCAGGTGCAAGTCTCTCGGCTGAGTGTCGGGAGCTGGGAGTCGTGTATTTATCCAACGCGTGCTCACGGTATCAGCCTCAGAGACTGGGACGTGGCCACGAGCCGGGTTCACAGACGCATGCATGTGCGTGCAGACGCAGTCCCATCGCAGTCACGAGAACACTGTCTGACATATCCATATCTAACGCCATGTGCCTTCCTCAGACACCCGTGCAATCACAATGCGGGTTAATGCACGTGCGGCTCACATCTTGCTGCTAATTGAAAGTCGCAGGTTCAAATCCTTCTCAGAGTTTTTTATACACTTTTGACATTGACAAAGCCAGGGCCATCCAGTTGTTTATTGTAAATGGGATTATGCGCGTGTCTATCGGCTCGGTGAAGCGAAATGTAGGGTACAAAGAGCCCCGGGTTAGGGTTCAGGCAGGCGCGTGACTCAGATAAGTAGCAGACAAACCTTTGTTTGAGCGCCTCTAGGCGCCTTCCTTGCTGCTGAGCAATGGGGTCCTCTGTGCGCTCTATGGTAAACTGGCGATAACCCAACTGCCTACACCGGAACCTCTGGGCAGGCAAAGGCGCCGTCACGCGAGGAGTTTTCCCCCGCTCCTCTTCACTCAGCAAGCTAGCGCCTCATGCGTGATACCCTAGAAACTCGCGCTCTTCCAAAAGAGCACAGCCTGAAGAGTCGCCTGCGCGCCATCCACCAAAATCCTCTTGGGCGCCTCCTAAGAGGTAGGAGGCGCTATACGATGTAACCATAACACATAATAGCATTAAACATGATCTCTGTGCCTTCCTACTCACCCGGGCAGGCTGAGCTGTGTAACTCGGTGATTCCTTGTGGATAAGCGCTTCAGTGCCTGAAATAGGGTTAGGAAGCGCTGTACAAGTAATACACTACAATACAATGCAATATCTAAACTGGTCTCCGCAGGCCTGTACTCAGGGCGTCTTGTAGTTATAACGCTACAGGTGTACTACAAATGACAAAGGACAGCAGCTAAAGTGTGGGTATGTGCCTGATACGGATATATGCACCACATTGCTGAGAATCCAAGGCCCCAATCAATGATGGATTGTGGGTAATCAAGGAATAAAGAAGCGCATCTCGATGATAGACAGGCACTCTGAGGCAGGTACATGGGTCTGAGACATTTTGTAACGCTCCAGTGCCCTTCGGATAAAATTAAAATAAAGTATTGCTTGCCTCGAACGACCGTAGACAACGTGGGAGGCAGCAGATTGTCATATATATCACACGCACGTCACTGCTCGTTTAGAACTTTCAACACTGTGACTCAGCAGCGCAATGACGTTCATTAATTAAGCGGCATGCTCCACTGTGGTTCTGGAATATGAATGTGACGCTACTCTGCCTTCTAGTACTATGTTTGTATGTGTGGATATATAAATACGTGTATATACACATATATGTTTATGCACACATACACACACGCACGCACACACACACACACACACATATATATATCATATAAAATAGCTGTTGCACAGTGCGCCCTCTGCAGGTATTCCTCTGTGACCCGTAGGTCAGAGCCTAGGTAGAAATGGCGGGGCTGACGGAGCCTTTAATCTCTTCGGGGTCCTATGTAATGTATTCCTGTGTAACTTTTTTCAGGTCGTTGGTAGAAATGTATTGAGACTCAGCCTTTTATCCTTTTAGGAATCATTAAATGTGTTACATCAACTAACTGTATGAAGTGCTATGTAGCGTCCTAGGAAATAGCAACATATGGCTTCCCAAGTGCCGTATAAACCCAAACATTAAATATGTGTGTGTGCATATGTGACTGTGTACGGCGCACGTCATATACATGTGTGTGTTTCACCCCTTACAGGAAGCATCTGAACCAATAGGCCATGTGACATATATGTATATAATACATACATGTGCATACTCTGTTCAAACCATAAATACACGACGCATTTAACCATTAGCCCAGACTACATTCTGAAAGACAGCTTGTTGTGCTAAACGCCCGCTGCTGTGATCTCTGTGCAAGTTGCAAGTCACTTGTTTTGATTACTGCAGGGACAACTCCGTCTTTCAACCTTCCTGGATTAGAAAACGTGAGTGCTATTTAGCTGGGTGTTGAGAACACGAGAACACCCGTTCAACCGCCGTACAAAAGAGCATGTATGAGGAGAGTTCCTAAACCCACAGATCTGCTTGGGTGGGGCTGAGGGTGATACATGTGGTAGCCGACTGTCTACTGATGCATGTATTGTTCATGACAGGGTGATGCAGTTAATAGCGGGTAGTAGTGAGCAGTTTATTACAATATTCAGCGTGACATCACCCTTTTGAAGTTTACAGGTTTCCCCAGCAGCAGGGCATGAATGTACACACACCGAACACCAATATATAAAATGTGTTTAAAATGTTGCCCAAAACACAGAGAGAGACGTGTCGTGCCCATGCCCCCTCCCCCCCCCCCCCCCCCCAACAACGGGTGGAGGACGAGATGGCTGAGATGAGTGACCTTTGATGGGAAGTGACGCGTGTGAGCATAAACCCTGCGACCGTAACCTGGATTGTTAACAAAAGTGACAGTTTGCTGAAGGTGGGGGCTTCTTCCACCAAACCCCCCTCCCCCTCCTCCCTCCTTACCTTCCCCAAGCATCCTTTCAGCGGCCGGAGCAGGGGATGCTAGTAGTGGGTCCAAGGCAGGGCTTGCTGGGGGGAGCTGAGGGGGGGGGGGGGGGTATGAGGATGCACCCTCCACTACTCCCCCCCCCCCCCCCCCCCGCACCTCAGCCCTCGAGTGCTTTATCTCGCAGCTCCATGGCCACACGAGGCTCCCTAGGCGGGGCGCCCCATTCATCCTCTGAACTTCCTGAAACCAGAGACAACTTGAAAAGCCGCGGTCGCCATCCTTTGTAGCTGATGGAAAATGCGCTTCTTTTGTCCCGGCGCTCACCGCCGCAGACAACTCTGCTGTTTGTTCTGAGGCACGCACGTGAATGGGAAGAGGGGGTTTCACGTGCGCCCCCGGACGGCAGAGACTGACGCTAGTATGGGGTGGAGTCCTAGGGGGAATTGGTGGTGCTAGAGGGGTTTCTTTCCATGCACCCCTGGCGGATTGGGGGGGGGGGGGGGGGGGGGACTCGAGGGGTGTCTTTACCTGCACCACCTGAGCGGCAGAGGCTGACGCTGGTGAGGGGGGGAGGATAGAGGGGTCTTTTCATGCACCTCTAGCCGAGGGGGCTATAGGTGGTCTTTACCTGCACCCTTGAGTGGCAGTCAGAGGGTGCCGCTGGTGGACGGGTGGGTAGGGGTTGCTATACTATAAGGGTGTCTTTCGGTGCGGATAGTATGGATAAACTATAATGTCAATCTGTCCTCCAGGTGCACCCACATCGCGGCCGCCGCTGACACAAGAGCACGTCGTGCTGTTTTCAACTTTAGCGCCTGGCGGGCTGGCTTTCAAGCGCCTCCCGCACATGCTGAGCAAGGGTGCTGGTAACTCGAGCCCAGAAAACTGCTCTGCATAAAATACAAAACCGTGAAACATTATGTAGTGTGTCAAAAGGGGGGTCGGGGAAGGGCGCGGGGTATCTGCATGTGATCTGAGCCAAAGTATTTGAAATGTATCCGGGGAAATAAACAAAAAGTGGCAGGTCATAAATATATGTAAAAGCGCACACTTTATTGCTTGCTCCTTTCTCCATTTCTCTTTTTCTCAATGCTGAGTATTCTCTTAGGGGCGTTCTCGCGTCTTTTGGTGGCCAATACATGTATTATTTAAACCCAACAGAAACTAAACCAAGCACTCTCTTCAGATCCTTTCAAATGTCCGCCCTCCCGGTCTGATCGGCGCCTTGCTCTTTTGGGGGGCGTCTCAGACTGCCTTTCTCCTCAATGAACCTGTTCCATAAGCACCTGTTTTATTTCACGTTGGTTTAAAAGTTAATGATTGAGTTTATTGCGGTCGACGGGTTTCATTTTATCATGGGCTGTGTGTGTTTGTTTGTTTGGAGGGAGGGTGATGAGCACCCATCTCCCAATCCAAAATATCCCCATTAGGTGCCCGTCCTGCATGGTCTGTGGTACGTGCGTGCACGTCTTTGCAGTTACTGTGCAGTGCTGACGTCTTCTCCACACACCTGTACTAGCGCCATGGAATATGTGCCCATCATGACCAGACAGGCAGACACACTTCCGTACAGTGCTGCACAATCTACATCTTCAAAGGGTGCTTCTAGGCGCTACGACACCCTCCAAGTAATACGAAGGTGCAAGGACGCCGCCCAGGTGCACTAGTCTGGGCTGCAGTGCTGTCTCTACGGATACCATGGAGGGACAAGCAGTAGGAAAGCAGTGGCGATTGGTATCGGTGTCATGATTTCATCCACACCGGAAGGGTGACAGTCTTAACGGACTCCAGGATCTAAACTCCGCGGTGGGCGCTTAACCCCCCAAGCGATCGTGCGAAGTGAAAAGGTGATTGGAAGAGAGCTTGACACACTGTTCTGGGCTCAGAACCTGTGCTTCGTAGGTGGCTCCCAGATCACGGATGCAAACGCTTAACCCGCTGAGATATTTTAGAGATATAGGGGTGCCAAAAACGCAGGGAATGAGGGGAGGGGACGTGAATCCTATCAAACCTTTCTTGTGAGTTGAACAGAGATTTCAGCAGGCGCTTAACCAGCTGAGCTATCCTGCCGCTGTCAAGACAAGCAATTGTGAAAGCGTAGGTATAAATGAATAATGATCGAGAGTGTGCACTAGAGTTCAAGTCTGTGTTTGGAGGGTTGCAGTACGCGACAAACCCACTGCGCTAACCTGCTGACATAGAGGATGAGATTTAAAACAGGGAAGTGGTGGAGGGTGGATGGCGTGAACGTTGAGACAACTATTCTCGTGTGCGCACCTATGGCTCGCTGAGCTATATTACTGACATGGAGCGCAGAAAAGGTGGAGGGTTAAATGTTAGACAAACCATTCTCTGTTCTACGGTTCAGACCATGTACGGTCCGCAGCAGCGCGCGCACAACCCACCGAGCTATCGCTACACAGAGCGCATCATCGCAGGTGCTTCCCCCTGGTACTCACTGAAGACGCTGTTCTTCTCGAGGCTCCCGTTGACCTTCCCATTCAGGTGTATCTGCAGGTGGTACTTGGTGGCGCAGTAGAGCTTCCGGCGCCTGGGCGCGCCCCCCAGGTGCTCGTAGACTCCTCCGCGGCCACCGGCGTCCCTGCGCAGCCGGGGGTCGCAGGACTGGCCTCTGATGCAAGGCGCCCTGGACGAGGCTCCCCGCTGCCCCTTGCTCCTAGGCACGGAAGGGGCGACCCCCTGCCAGCTGGAACCCACCAGCCCCAGCAGCAGAATCCACACTATGAGCATTGTGGCATGGCCGCACCACGGGCTCCTCGGGGCGGGTCAGCGCGGGGGGCCAGGCGCGCAAGGGGTCCCATCAAAGACGCGTGGCCCGGCCGCAGGTCCCGCAGAAGGCACTGGGCGGCTTTTTCAGGCGGGGTCCGAGCTCCTGCTTATCTGATCCCCATCTCCAAAACCAACAGGCCCGCGCAGCGTCAGGGGGTGGGCTGCCGGCCGCTCGGGGTCCCCGTCCGGAAAAACACAGGTCACAGAGACAACAAAAACAGGAGCAGGCAGGGGAGGGGTGAAGCGCCACTGACTGCCACCCAGGACACCGGCCAGGCACTGGAGGTGGATAGAGAGCGCCCGCTGCAGAGGGAGCCTCCCCTCCTAAAACAATGCGCTGCTCCCGACCAATTGATAAAGGGAGTCAGGCAAGGTATCCGGCCCGTGTGAAGTTCCAGAGAGCATGGCTAGGATTACAGAGGCGTAATACAAAGAGGGCGCAGGGACCCTCCGAGGGGGCAGGGCCCGGCCTCCTCATAGGAGGGAGCCGCAGAGGGCAATTATGTGGCAATCACCAGACGGCCTCTGCTACTGCCCCCTCCCACCCAGCTGCAGAGTACCTGCCAGGCAGGGCAGAGCATGCCTCAAATGGAAATTCGGAGAAGAGCCTTCCACCTCATATGCACATATGAAAGGGGCCGGGAACGGATGGCTCGACCCTCTGGGGCTTACTGAAAACTCTAGTTGGCTCTGGAAAGTGATTTACTTACACCCCTGCAGCGGGCGCCTTTTGTTAAACAAACGCACAGTGAATGCGTATTTCAGGAGACGGGTCCTGTCACTGCAGTTCAGCCGCGGAGCTCGGACACGAAGCTGCGCAGAAGTGACGTTTCTGTCCTGCACTCCATGGCACTCAGGGGTCGTTGCAGCGTAGTCTACAATGATTGTCCTTTCGATACATTTGTCGTTTATTTGTTAAATGCCTTTAACAGATTCAGATAAACCATAACAATTCCCCTGCTTTCCTTACTGCAGGTGGGGATTCAAGCGGACAACTTCTTTTTCTTTTCCAAGTATCTTCCGCAGCTTTTCCGTCTTTTCTGACAACAAATACGATTTTCTGGTAGAAAACAGCCTAACAGCGCTGCTGATAGATTTTCATGGCTGTCACACAACAATGTAGCAGACAAATAGCGGGTGCTAATAGAATATGTGTTGCTCAAGGTTACAGTGTTCCAGACAGGCCAGGACTCCTTCTTTGATGTGTTCTAAATGCTAAATAGAAGAATAAGTAAGCAGGTGAAAAGTGTCAGTGCACAGAGGACAGAACCTCCTTCACCTCGACGGCCATTACTGAGACTTCCTCTTACTTCGAACATGGACATTGCCTCGGCCTCTCATGGCTTTGGCAGCCATTCTGCCACGACCGAAGTTAGAGCCGTAAATCTATGGAATGGGAGGTACAGATAATGGTCACGGCCTTTAATGTCCATGCTCGAACTGAATGTCAGTTTCAGCAGTTGTCAGTCGCCCTGCAGCCTGGTGGCAGATAAAAATGCTGCATTTCAGACCACGCCACTTTTTGTAGTGAAGTCTTGGACCGCACATATTACACGTCAAACATATGAAACTTGTACCTGAAGTGGTTCTGCTCTGGAACAGATCTATGCTTTGGACCATAGAACTTCAGCATGTAGGGAGTGAGTCACTATACCACATCAGTATTCATGAGCCTGACTAGCTACAGGGCCTCACTTGTCCTCCTAACCATACCAGAGAAACAAGTGAATTGCCCCCCCCCCCCCCCCCCAACACAACACTCTCGTCCCTCGAAGGGATCGCGGTAACAGGACACACCCTTTCTCTCTCTCACTTGTACTTGTCCACAATAGAATTACATAGAGGCACCAAAGAAGTTAAAAATATTTATGCAAACTATCCTGCTCTGAAAGGCAGTTTACGTGTCATAATTAGGAAACAAATACATAATAAAAATACTATTAATGTGGTCAAAAATCCATATACCAGGAAAAGTGTAGCCATTTTCTAAGACAGAGTAACCTAACATCTCTCCTCTGCAAACGAAGCTAAATGAATATATAAAAGACCTCGTACCTTAGCATTCACAGATGGGCGCTTTCCATCTCAGCAGATGCACTGCTATTGTCTCAGAACTCTTGTTCCATGTGTGTGTTTGCGGCTCATGTGCTCATCTATATACCAGGACTTGTGCAGATAAACAATAGCTGTGTTCTCGTGTCGTGTCTAGGTGCTAGTGCCTGGCCAGAAAGAATAACAAGGGACCTGGTTGTTTGGCGTTTTCAATGGTGCTCAGACTAAATCCCAGGAAAAGAACAGAACACAAAAACACATGCAGATTCCGTATGAAAGTACAATGTGGCACAAAAGCAGGCATGTTTATATGGTAACATGTGCAAACGAAAATGAGGCCTACAACTTGGACAGCTAGGGCAATACAGGGAAAACTATAATGGGCCATGCAGAAAACACACAACAAAATTAACAGCTCAACCCGGAGTAGCGTGCTACTCGCCATAAAGCTCTTCAATTCTTAGATAGGGTTAGTAAGCACTATATAAATGCGATTACATTGCAGTATGTCCAGAAACCCCCAAATTATCATTTATTAAATAAATGTTGACATCTCAAACGTTACAAAGAAATCCATATGCCAGATGAACTGTTCAACAAGAAAATTATATTATAAATTATAATGCAGCTGCAAATTGGTATCCAGTGCTGAGACTGGCATCAAACGCTTACTTAGGGGTAGTGCTTGGCAAGCATTAGTGCTAAATGCGCTATGCTAGATTTGTACGCCTCCCATGTGGACCGTAAGGGATGTCACTAAAATGTGCAAGGCATGCACCCCATACGTCCTGAAATGAGAAATAGACCCCCAGCCGACACCTGAGAATACGCTAGGTATTAATCATGTTCAATGATGAAATCACAATGCTTAATACCAAAGAACGCCCAATAGGCTGCTACCAATGTGTAAACAAACCTACTGACATCATTCGGCCAAAAGGAGGAAGCAAGACAGTTTTATATCCATGGCTTTAAGTGGGATTAAATAATGCGAGGTCAATGATAGGGGCGTGGCCGATGTAGTTAAGGGCATGGCTTAAAAACACGTACATTGAAAATCTGTGCTGAGCATAGTGTGCCATCTGACTGGTGCTTTGCTGCTTCTGTCATTGCATCCAGATATATAATAAAACAAGTAACTTTACACCTACAAGAAGCCAGGACTATTAGTTTTGTCAATAGTTATTAGTTGCATAAGATAAAAAAACAACAACTATGGCTTCATTGTCTATAATATTGTAAATGTTGCTGTTCTGAAATATTGAGACTGTGAAAGTACTATAAAGAGTCTCTTTGACGCTACATCAAAGGCAGCGAAGAGTGGTACTGCTACAGAGTTAAGATGTTTTTTCACCCTGATGTTGAGGGAAAAAATGGATAGCCTGAAAGGGACAGTCTCAGCACCTGCTTTTTAGAACTGCCGGTGCTGAGTACCAGCAGAACCCGGCCCACTTAAAGCCTTGATTATATTACAGGAAAGTGCCCTGCAAAAGGATAGAAGCTACACAGAGGCTAAGCAGAGTTGTGCTTGTCAGAGGCTAAGCAGAGTTGTGCTCTGAGACTGTAGTAATCTGCTCTTAGTGTTGAAACTGTGTTTGGAAAGTGTGTGTAGCACTCGTTTTTTTGGCTAGGAGAGTGGGTTGTTTTAAATGTGAGAAAAGCAGTATTGTTAGTGGCCTAGTTTATGTCCTTACCCGCAGAGCTCCAGAGTGTGGTTGAGCCTGTGTGTCTCCAAGGAGATTCTGAATTGAGGAGCAGTTCCCAAGCCCATGTCCCTTGCCCAGCAGCCTCTGCTTGTGGTCACACTCACCCTATATAAGCTACTATTGGACTTTACATTGGTTGCTGTACCTGGTGTTTTTATTGGGCTTAGGGTTAGTGTTCTGATTGGCGGATAGGTCAAACACTCTTGTCCATCCCCTCTCACAGAAAACAAACATTCTTTTCCAAAATACATCACCACCCACTTTACCTTGCAGTTTCCACTCGCCAATAATACTTTACATACAAATTATTCTCAGAAAACAAATACTACATCATCTCCTCTCACTGCTCCTCAGAAACAAAACATAACACACAGCAGCACAATAAAATCTCACACACATTCCTCATAATACTTTCCGTCACCAACTGCATACATACACCCACTCCCACCTTGCTGACTGCACAAACAATACACACCCTAAAACAACTCCACTGCCAAGCTTTTTCTCTTCCACCACACTTAACACATATACAGCAACGTTCTGTTAACCACCTCTCATCCATTGGACAAGTTAGAACCTTACAGCATGACCCACATGCTGTACCACCACTCCTAACTCATACACCTTCCACCCTAAACATACGAAAACAAAAAAAGCTACATGCCACTCCTCACAACTTCGCCTCTCCATATCTACCGCACAACAAGCCTAGTCTACAAAAATAACACAGCTCACCAACTCACTCTCAACCACTATCTCCACCACCTACACACGTAGACCCATCAAAATGACTTCTTATCCTGCTGGATGAGGAACCCGATAAAAAACACTACACTAGTGCTATCCTCATAAGCTAATATCAGAACTGAAGACACATTTGCTAGAAACACACAAAATACTGCTCATTCTTATACAAAACAAAGTCCCACCATTACCAAAGCACATTCTCTAAACTGCCTATAAATAAATGGTTGATCGCTCTCAAAATCAAGCATCACAGCAATAACCTTCCCACTGACACACAATCTGACTTACTCTTCATAACTGAAACATGGCTTGAGGATGACATGACTCCTGTGTTATGTTATATTAACTTATAAAGCGCACGGCTACTCAAAAGAGTGTACCGGCGCTTGCATAAGGGTAATTGGGCAGACCAAGTGTTTATCTGTTAAAAAGGCAGGTTTTGAGCTTGTTCTTGGAACAAATAAAGGCTGTCTGTAAGCCAAACATCTCGTGGGAGTCTGTTCCAAAAGAGAGGACCTAGATAGGAAAAGGATCTCCCGCCCATTCTGAGGCGATCAATGCGGGGCACCTTTGCCAGGTACGCCAAAGAAGAGTGAAGTGTGCGGGCGGGGGTGTAAGTACTGACTCTCTCGTTGAGATATGATGCCCCGTCCCATGCAAGGCCTTGTACATGAGGACCATGGATTTAAACGCCACCCTGCTTTTCACCAAGAGTCAATGCAGGGCCCTTAGGTGAGGGGTCATATGTGACCTGGGAGGAAGTCTGAGCAGCAGTCTTGCCCTGCTAGGTAGGTCGCTCCCCGTCCACACAGCACCACCTGTGTGTCCTTGACCCAGCTACCGCTGCTGAGGAACATCGAGGCCCTCCTCCACCCACAGGCTACCACCTGCGCCTCATCCCTGGTGGCCAGTGGTAGGCCGAAGGTTTGTATCACCATCTGTATCTCATTGCATTGCATTTTTTTGTTATTTGGTGTCTGTGACTGCTGTTGTCTGTCTTCCCCCGGTGCCTATACTTGGTCTGTGCCCTCTTTATCATTCTGTTCCCCTCGCTGTCCCTGTGTTTATCTGCCCGTTTTTTCCTTCTGTTCCCTTCGTTGCCCCGTAATTTTGGTGCCCGCTTTGACTTCTGTTCCCTTCATTGCCCTGTGTTTCTCTGCCCGTTTTTTTCCTTCTGTTCCCTTCTTTTGCCCCGTAATTGTTGTGCCCGCTTTGCCTTCTGTTCCCTTCGTTACCCTGTGTTTCTCTGCCCGTTTTTGTTCCTTCTGTTCCCTTTGTTGCCCCGTAATTGTTGTGCCCACTTTGCCTTCTGTTCCCCTCGTTGCCCCATAATCTTGTGCCCGCTTGCCCCCTGATCCCTTTGTCACCCATCACCACTCCTTCTCCAGCCGCTGCGTCCCCTGCAGCCCCGACCCCTGACCGCCCATTCCATGCCTCTGCCCTGCCTCCCAGCTCCCTATATATGGCGGCCACTGCACGGCCGTGCGCAGCAGGCGCGCCTAAGGCAAGCCTGTCTGCGCCTGGACCACGCCCTGCGCCAGAACCCCTGGTCCCCGCGCCCGCCATGATGACCGCCGCCGCTACGATGCCAGCACACTCCACGCTCTCAACTCCGGACGGACCCACACCTGCTTCAAAGCCGCCCCGAAACACACACAGGGTTCCTTCACCTGCCGGAACTGCAGCTACACCAGCCTCAGAGCCGCTGAACCACCTGCCAAGAAAGGCCACAATCACCTCCGATGCATCCTACTGAACACCCGCTCCGCATGCAAACATGCCGTCGAGCTCTGGGACCTGGTCGACACTTCATCCCCGGGACGTCGCCTTCCTGACAGAGACCTGGATGAACAATTCCTCCGCACCCGACATCGCCATTGCCATCCCAGACGGCTACAAGATCACCCGCAGAGACCGCCCCAACGGGGTCGGAGGAGGAATCGCCATCGTCCACAAGAACATCATCAGGGTCTCGACCAGCACCGACGACACTCTCAGCACCGCCGAAACCATGCATTTCCAGATCCACACGGACCCCAACTCCACCCTCAGAGGCACCCTCGTCTATAGACCCCCCGGACCCTGACTCCAGTTCAGCGACTCCATCTCCGACTTCATCAGCATGCACGCCCTGACCTCCACCGACTACATCCTCCTCAGAGACCTGAACTTTCACCTTGAGAACAACAATGACAGCAACTCCACCACCCTGATCGATAATCACGCCAACCTCGAACTAAAGCAACTCGTCACAACGCCTACCCACTCCGCCGGCCGCACGCTCGACCCCGTCTTCTCCTCAAGCTCCCATGTCTCCTTCAGCCATACCACCAAACTCCCCTGGACCGACCACCGCTGCATCCACTTCACCTTCCAGAAACCCACCACACACTACCGCACCCAACAGATCCCCCGCCGCTGCTGGAGCAAAATCACAGAAGACCAACTACACGCAAACCTCGCTCTCAGCCCACCCACCGAACTCTACATCACAGACGACGCTGCCCACAACCCCAGACACTGGATCGACGACTGCGCCAACACCCTCGCCCCGCTGAAGAAACCCTCCTACAGAGACACCAGCAAGAGGGCCAACTGGTTCACCCCAGAACTCCTAGCCTCCAAGCAAGCCTGCCGGAAACTAAAGAAGAAATGGCACAGTGAGCAGAATCCAGACAGCCACGCAGCCCACAAGGATGCCACTCGCAACCACCATCACCTCATCAGGACTGCCAAGAGGACCTTCAAAGACCGCCTAGACAACAACGCACACAATAGTAAGAAGCTCTTCAACATCGTGAAGGAACTTTCCAACCCCCAGCTCCAACACCAACGACATCCTGCCGTCGCAAGCCCTGTGCGACTCCCTCGACGCTTTTTTCCACCGCAAGATAGCAGACATCCACGACAGCTTCAACACCCAGGCAGCCCCAACAGACATCAACACAACAGACTCTCCGCACACCATCAACCACGACCCTCTGCTAGCCTTGGCCAACGTGAGCCTCGATGACACCATCAAGACCATGAGCACAATCCACTCCGGCTTCCCGTCAGACCCTATCCCGCACCGCATCTTCAACAAAGCCAGCAGCTCCATCGAACCCCATCCCAACCCCATCTGCGCAACGTCATCAATCCCTCCCTCGAGACCGCAACCTTCCCAGAGAGCTGGAAACACGCCAAGATCAACGCTCTACTCAAAAAACCCAAGGCGGACTCAAGAGACCTCAAGAACTTCCAGCCCATCTCCCTGCTTCCGTTCCCGGTCAAGGTCATCGAGAAGATCGTCAACAGACAGCTATCCCGATACCTTTAAGAAAACAGAATCCTGGAGCCTTCCCAGTCAGGGTTCCGCAGCAACCACAGCACTGAGACTGCCCTCATCGCCGCCACCGAAGACATCAGGACCCTGCAGGACAACGGTGAGACCGCGGCCCTCATCCTCCTGGACCAATCCACCGCCTTCGACACCGCCTGCCACCGCACACTACGCACACGCTTCCACGCCATAGGAATCCAAGACAAGGCTCTTGAATGGACCACCTCCTTCCTCTCCGGCAGAACCCAGAGTGTCCGCCTCCCCCCTTTCCGATCCGAAGCCTCCGAGATCATCTGCGGCGTATCCCAGGGCTCTTCCCTCAGCCTGACACTGTTCAACATCTACATGGCCCCGCTCGCACTCGTCGCCCGACAGCATGACCTCAACATAATCTCCTATGCCGACGACACCCAACTGATCCTCTCCCTCACCAAGGACCCCATCACCGCCAAATCCAACCTTCATGAAGGAATGAAGGCCGTCGCCGACTGGATGAAGATCAGCCGACTGAAGCTGAACACGGACAAGATGGAGGTCCTCATCTTCGGCTCCAACCCTTCAGTCTGGGACGACTCCTGGTGGCCGACGGCACTGGGGGCAGCCCAGACACCCACCGAGCACGCATGCAGCCTGGGAATCATCCTTGACTCAATGCTCTCCATGACCAAGCAAATCAACGCTGTCTCCTCCTCCTGCTGATGCTCTGCATGCTCTGCAAGATCTACAGGTGGATCCCGACAGACACAAGAAGAACAGTCACCCAGGCCCTCGTCAGCAGCAGACTCGACTACGGAAACGCCCTCTATGCGGGAGCCCCGACCAAGCTCATCAAACGTCTGCAACGCATCCAAAACGCCTGTGCACGACTGATCCTCGACGTACCATGCCACAGCCACATCACTCCCCACCTGAGAAACCTGCACTGGCTCACCGTCAACAAGAGAATATCCTTCAAGCTCCTCATCCACGCACACAAGGCACTCCACAAGACCGGTCCAGCCTACCTCAACAGATGACTTTCCTTCTACATCCCAACCGCCAGCTCTGCTCCACCGACCTCGCACTCGCCACCGTTCCTCGCATACGGAGAACAACCACCGGCGGAAGATCCTTCTCCCACCTCGCCACCAAGACCTAGAACACCCTCCCACTGAGTCTACGACAGACCCAAGACCTGCTGACCTTCAGGAGGCTACTCAAGACCTGTCTGTTTGACCAGTGTTAAAATTATCGCCGCTTTAGCGGCAGAAAACTGCCGCTAAAGCGGCGATAATGGACTTGATAATATGCCCTCGAGAATTCCCATAGAAGCCCATGTTGACACCAGAACATGAGCGTCTATGGGAATTCTCGAGGGCATATTATCAAGCCCATTATCGCCGCTTTAGCGGCAGTTTTCTGCCGCTATAGCGCCAATAATTTTAACGCTATTTCTTGATAATATGCCCCATAGCGATTAACTTCTTTCTCCAAAATTTCAGAGATAGCGGGGAGACTGGAGATAGGCCTGTAGTTTACTGCTTGCTTGGGGTCTGCTGCAGTTTTTTTTAGCAGCGGTAATACTTTGGCCTTTTTACACATAGAAGGAACCTCCCCTGTTGCCAGCGAGATATTAAATATGTTTCATAGAGGAATTGATAGATGGTGCCACTATATTTAGCAACATGATTTGGCAAGGGTCGAAGGGGGGAGCAGGTTTTTAGCCTTTTTAATGCTGTTAGAGACTGAGCGAGGGAGATGGGAGCGAAGACATCTAAGGTGGCATATGTGGGTGCGGAAGGAGATAGCCTTGGCCCTTGACTCTGTAATAGAGGTGGTGGATTCTGGAAGCTGTTTTGAATAGTGGCCATGTAAAAGAGATGAGAAAGTGGCCCCTCCAAGTAAGAGGAGTAGGTTGTGATATCGCTATATTCAGATTGGAGAAAACCTGGTCGAGAGTATGTCTGGTCAGATGGGTGGGGCCGCAGGTCTCTTGTTTGAGCATCAAAGGGCTCATAATTTCAAGAAGGGCGATGGTTTCTTGCCCTGTTATATTGTCTAAATGGATATTAAAGTCTCCAAGTACCATGAAGTTGGCATGTTGCATGAAGCCGTTCCCCCTAGGCTATCAAACAATCACACAAAATTGCAAGAGAGGAGGTGGCCTAGCTGTTGTATTCAAGCAAACATTACATATCACTAAAGCTGACAATGTCTCCATACAAGGATGTGAGGCCTTCTTCGCCAGATGCAACCCTACACCATCTACCTCCTGTAACTTCCTGCTTCTTTATAGACGTCCACCTAGCAATGCAATATTCCCAGACACAGTTTTAGACACAGTTTCAAACCTGATTAGACTACACTACACCAGCCTATGCATTCTGGGTGTCCTAAACATTTTGTTTGACAAAGCCAATAATCCCCATCCCAAAAACAATTATCACTGACCTAGATGCACTGAACCTACAACAGATTGCTCAAAAACCCTCACACATCACTGGACCTATCCTAGAAGTCATTTTTGCAAATACAGAACTAGTTACATTTTAAACAGTGACTCCAGTCACATGGTCAAACCACCATTTGCTCGCTTTCCAACATAAAACACACAAAGCAACACACCTAAAACCACCTTACATGCATCCACCTATCGACTGTGGAACAAACTCAATTTTGAACACTTAGAAACACAACTAACATCCAGTACAGATCTAGACACAATAAATTCAGTTAAAAAACGATATGAGTGGCTACAGGAAGCTTTTGATAGCCTAATGCCACTAAGAACAACACAACAAAACAAAACAAAAGAAAACAGGTACCTTGGAGAAATACAGAGCTAAGAGAGATAAAACAACAAATTAGAAAGCTACAATGTGCCTGGCTCAAAAGAAACGCAAATCAAGACGAACTGCACCTACAGAAACGTAACAGATTTTGCAAGTCAGCCATAAAAAAAGATAAGAAAATAACTATTCAGGCAGAATTCTAAATGCTAAATGTGCAAATAAAGAATTCTATACATTTCTCACAGAATTTCAAAACCAAATTGCTTAGAAGGAGCTCATCCCATTACTCAAGAATTCACAGACAAACTGGCAAATCATTACACGATCAAAGCAGGCACGTTGCACACCTATTTGAAACAAAGAAAAACCAGCAGCACTGAGCCTTTAAAAAAAACACTCCAAGAGTACGCTAACCCAGCCACTCCATTCCTTCCAACAAATATCACATAAGGAATTTATGGACCCAATCAAAGCACGCAGGCCTGCCGCAGCCCTTCTGACCCGTGTCCAACGCAAACTTTCAAGATAATTCTTCTAACTACCTCTGCTGTCCGACTAGTAAGAACAATCATCAACAATTCCTTAACTACAAGAATATTTACAGAGCATCTATAAAAGTCATACACTCACCTATTACTGAAGAAAACATGCCGACAACTAGAGACCGAATACAAATGGAGCTTTCCTGGGCAAACTAATAGAACGAGCAGCATTTGCCTAGATGTCAAAATTCATTGAAGATAATGCCATACTTTCCGACTTCTAAACAGGATGCTGCATAGGAAGGGGCACAGAATCTGTCCTCATTGCCATCTGGAATGACCGTAAGAACAGAGATGACTGCAACAGGGTTGTTGCACAATTTTTCTTAGAACTCCTAGCTGCCTTTGACACAGTTGATAAGGACACTCCAATACAAAGACTCTACGAAGCCGATATAGATGGGACTGCTCTTGACTGGATCACATCCTACCTTCAAAACAGAACTAATGTCATCCATACCCCCCTTTCTCATCCAGACCATACTTCACAAAAGCATGGGTCCCTCAAGGCTCCATCATCTCGGCCATGCTTTTCAACATTTAGATGAAGTCATCACCAGCACTGATCAATCTATTTCACCTCACATAACTATGTAGGTGACACAGAAAGACGGCTTCAACTGGAAAGCCCAAAGACATTGAAAAATACAAACTTTTCAGTTGCATCAGAGCCATGGATCAGTGTATGACATGGAGCTATCTAAAACTGAATGCTTCCAAAACGGAAATACTCATGCGTGATGATTGGGAAAATTATGACTCACTCGTTTCATGGCCTGGTGATCTGGAAACACCGCCTAAATTATCAAAGGAAGCAAGAAGCCTCGGGATTTACCATGGACTCCAAACTACTAATGAATGCCGGAGTGGTCTAACTAGCAGGTCAAGTTTTTTACAATAAAAGCTCTGCAACGCATCTTCCCTCACCTGAGATTTTCACTCAAAGTCCAAGCTACTATCTCTCTTGTTCAGTCAAAACTCGATTACGCCAATAGCCTTTACCATAGATCGTCTTTAACAACTATTAAAAGATTACGACAGATTCAGAACTCTGCTGCCAGACTACTCTTATATATAAAGGCTCAAGCCTCATCTCCCCTGCTTTGAATGCCCTACTTTAATTACTGGTTACCAGAAGATCCACATTCAAAATGCTTTGTCTCACCCACAAAGCGGTACCTGGAACAGGACCGCTATTGATCAGGAATCAAATCACCAAATATATTTAATAAAGGAACCCTGCTCTAGATTGGCACCTTGCCTCTGCATCCCACCATACAAGGAAAAAATCATAGGTCGCACATCCTTCTCTGTTCAAGCAGCCAAATTATGGAACTCATTTCATATCTCCCTATTCTAATCCAACACTAATCCTTTTTGGGTACTGGATGTTTCATCCCAAATGCAAAAATTGCAGTCCCAAAGGGACAGGACCGCAAAAAAAAAATGATGCATGTGCCCCTAAGTTCCTAAGCAGTTTGGCACTTTAGAAAAACTGCATGATACCAAAATATTTATGTGTTTGTGTAGGGTTTTTAGTATCAACAGGAAAATTGGCGCTCAGGCTAGTTCACGTTATGTCTTATTGTGATCAGAGTGTGTACGGTGCTGCCAGGTCGGGGGAGATACCCTTTAACTCCTGTAATAGTGTGGATTGAGAATTCACACAAATAACGTAAGCACTGTCCTGGGCACACGTGATGAGGGTATATCATAGGTTGAAACGTCTCGTATATAGGAATGTCAATGGTCTACACCAGAATGTTATTAATGAGTTTTTAATATCGTAGTAAAGAACAAAAGCAACCAGCCGACAAGTGTTTCATCACACAAGGGTAGTAACCTGTGACTGTTCAGGGCTGAGTGGCGGTTCAAGGGAACTGTAGTATCTGCTGGCTGGTGATAATTCCAACCCGGTAAGGGCTTACGAAGATGACCCACAAAGCAATCTACTGCCTCCCAATTGAAGCCAGGATCACATTCAAACATCTGGCGTTCTGGGCGGATATCTTGCGAGGTGCAGTGCAGTGTCCCTGTCTTGGAAGTTCATGATATGGGCAATTATGGGTCTAGGTGGGGCCACCAGGAGTAGGGCGAGGGCCCAAGTAGTGGTGTGCGCGCTCAACAACAAAGCCAGCCGTAAGAGCGTCTTTACCAAAAAGATCAGATAGTAAAGTTTCAACAAATTTATCAATTCGGCCAGTGTTGGTCGATTCAGGGACCCCAAGAATGCAAATATTGTTACGCCTACTGCGCGCCTCCAAATCTTCATTTTTGATAGCAACGTCCTTAAGGATCTTTTCCATGTGTTCCAAGCACTTAGTGGATTGGGGTGTCCCATCCTCTAAATCTGTAACCCTCCCTTCCACTGTATCCAACCGCTTATCATGCACTTCGAATTTGGCTTGCAGATTGTCCAAACTCTTTTCCAGGGCGTCGAACCGGCCATCTAATGCTCTGAAGCCGGCCCTAAGTTGTTGTAACAGGAAAGCCGGGCTTGTAGAAGGAACGCATGCAGGGGTGGCCTCTTGTCCGCCTTCTGCCATATTGGTACTTGTTTCCTGCATTTTCTCTGCTGTCTTTCCAAACTGCAAAATCCTTTGCTTAGGGTCTTTACGACCCATGCCTTCATGCATGTACCCAGTGGATGGTAGCTTCCGTCTGTAGCAAGCCTTTTGACAAAGCAACTGAGTATTTTTTCCCCCTCGGGGCCGGTGGATAGTGGCCTCTGTCTGTGGCACGCTGTCAGTCAGAACAACTGGGTAGTTTTCCCCTTCAGATCAGAACTACGGCGTGTGTGGGATAGTAGTAGGCGTCTTAAGGGCCCAACCAACAACGCATCTCGTTTCAGCAATTATGGAGCGTTATTACGTTATGGTCACCTTTGTGTGCACGTGCTAGGCATGTGCGCAGTCAGTGGGTCCTCAGCGCGCCGGATCCCAGCTCCCCTGCGGTCTCCAGGGAAATAACATGGAGAGATTAATACCTAGGTCTGTTCCCACTTAAATTCTTTTTTATTCTTTCTTTATCGATTATCTATGTTCTGAGTCCTAACTTTCAATTACCTTTCAATGTATGGTGCTACAGTACTCTTACTTCAGTCCTGGATGGGGATTACTTCAGGGAGGATTCTCTTGTTCTTCAAAGATGGGTAATATGTGTCGGTATTACTTATCCTAAAAATCTAGGGATAAGAGCAGTTAGGACATGTACTAAGCAAACCTAAACAAATTCCCTTCCGTACCCACCGTTTCTCCCTTAGTATTACCTTAGAGCTAGGGTTGTGTCTTGGGAACATCAAGAAAAGTCTTCTCTCTTGGGGGGTGAATGGGAAAGGCGATCTACACTTAGGGTCTGAATGAGATGTCGGCCGGACCGGAGTTCGTCCGACATCACTCTTGAAATGAAATCTAACGACCATCTGTCGTTGGATCCAGCCCAGCTATTAGGATGCGACTGCACCCTGTTCTGTCACAATGCTATACCTCACTATGAGAGCATGCATTCCGATCAGAATGCATGCTCTCATAGCAAAGAGCAGAGGTGCATTTCAACCCTGCACCCCGTGGCAGGAACCTCAAGGTGCCTACCACAGGATGCAGGGATCAACAGGAGGGCACGATAGCTGCACCCTAGGCCACCCTTTGACGGCCTTGCACCCATGGGGGCCCTGCTGGGGTCCCCAAAAGACATTTTCCCAATGCCTTTCTGTGTCGGAAAGGCCGGAACAGAAAGGCAGTGGGAAACTGCCATCGTAATCCCTCGCATGGAAAGAGCCAGCCGAGGGATTGCTGAAGGCCTTCCGAATGGCGGGTGGGCTCTCCGAGCCCATTGTCAGCCATTCGGAACTCTTGTTTGGAATAATTTCCGACCGACTCCATCAAAATGGGTCAGTCGGAAATTATTACAAACAGGAGATTACGATGCGGTATCGGTCGGAGCCATTTCTTACCGTATCGTAATCAGGCCCTTTAAGTTTATATGTCGTCTTTTACTTTCTTAACCTGCTTTATCAATAACCAAGTCTTAGAGTCTTTTGGTAGCAATTCCCTGTCATCAAATACCTTCTTTGATTTTGGGATGTTCACTAACTTTTCTTTTCTCCTTGCTTTCAGGAGCACTGAAGGTGAGATGCTTTGTAAGTGATAAAAAGTCTTACCAAACTCTTAGTTTATTGAGTCATCATATTTACTCTTTTTCAGGTATTGCTGTTCTGAGAGAAGAAGCTTTGCGGAGGATCATGACTGCGATCAGAAAAGTGGAGGCCTTTGCTGGGAAATCAGCTTGCAGGACTTTAAGTAGAGATTCTCTTACTATATGATTGTCGAGCCAAGTGAGGCAGAAGAACATGGGTGCATATTTTAGGTTCTGCCTAGTCAGTGCTTGAGCTGTTTCTTTGAGACATGTCATGTTCAGAATATTGGCTTTAAGCTCTACCCATTTCCCATCCATGTTTTCAATTGTTTCCTTTGACTGTATTTTGTAACTGCTTCTTTTTCATTCGTTAATATGTTTAGTAGTTCCTTCTTAGCCCCTCCCTTTCTACTGTTGTAACCTCCCATGAGGACTGCCCCTGTTACATGTAATATTGCTCAGTATGTTTTATTTACAGTTTGTCAGCACTCTTTTGTTAATCACTTTTTTTGTAGCTGGTGTTGCAGTTGCTGGTATTGCAGGCAGGACAGCTACGTGCGTCCTAGACACATTTTTTGGATAATTGGAGTTATGTTGTTTGTGTAATTGCAATCGTGTTTTAAACTTTTTTTTTCGTTGCTTAGCGTGCAAGCCACCCTTCAGTTTTCTCTTGGTATCTTTAACAATGGCTGTTGCACACCTTTCTTTTGTTGTGTGCAGCTCACCCAACTCTATTCTACTTTTCATCTTAAACAATGGCCGTCTCGCACCTTTCTTTGTTGTGTGTGGCTTGCCCTTTAATGTGAGGTACTTGTACTCACAGCTTCCAGGGAGCTACAGCTCTCTGGAGCCTCGAGGAGGCTGGGAGACTACCACTCGCAGTTACTTGTGCACGCGACTGCCCGCACTAGGCATGCTCAGTTTCAGCGGGAGCTCTGGCTGAGCTCTATTACAACAATAAGAGGTGGAAGCCGAACAGGCAGATGGATGAGAACGCACGGCAACCACTTGGTAAGACGTTAACCCCTTCTACTTCTTGCACATGCATGATGGACAGCAGTTGCTAGCTGTAGAGATGTTGGCTGCGGATTCTGTTTCTTTCACTAAATCGCTCCGCTTTAAGGGTATTCACAGCGCGACTCACTGTGCTTCACTTTGAACAATGGCGGCCGCAAGCCTTTTTTTTGATGTGCGTGGCTCGACCTTCAATGTGAGCTATTTGTAGGTTGCTGCTTCCAACAGCTCTCTGAAGCCTGGCGGAGGTGGGGAGATCACCACTCCAGTGCCTTATGCATACGGCTGCCTGCACTAGGCATGCTCAGTTTCAACCGCAGCTCTGGCTGAGCTCTGTCACAACACTAAGAGGTGGCCATGGGATAGGCAGAAGCATGGGAACGCAAAGCAGCTGCTTGGAAAGCAATTAACGCCTCCTACTTCTTGCACACGTCTGATGGGCCGGCTCTGCTAATTGCCAAGCTGTCGGCTACGTGTTGTGTTTCTTTCGCTGTACTGCTCCGCTGCATATCGGTAACAGTGTCACCTATACATGTTTTACAACACAGATAAAAAAAACGATTTTCCCAAATACTAATTTCCACAAATAATATCAAACAGCATGTTACCATCAGTTGTGCCTTGCCGCCATTTAAGAATGGCGGTAGTGAGTCTGGGAACACCAGCTTGAAGTACCCCTAAACATTGCAATAGACAGTACCCTGTTAGATAATTTTACCATTTTCCATCAAGTGTGCCCTGTAAAAATTGATTACATCCTCCAGCCTCCACTAATCACTAAATCCCATCACTAAGAAGGCCATAGTTACAGAAATAAACTGAGGAAACACGAGTTGGGGGTTCTATTTTGGACGCTGTTGCTGGTGGTGAGATGCATTGCCGGTAATGCCCAGAGAGTAAGTAGACTCCAACATTGGCAGTGATGTTTCCATACCTGGCACACACTACTGACAGTAGAGGTACTGCCGACGATGCTGAGCCCTGGAGTGCACCAGTCCCATAGCAAAACAATCAGTTTGCGTGGGCCTGCTTTACTGCCACCACAAACCAAGAGAGATTCTAGCTATTTACCCATTTCACACAGAAGGGCAATTTAGCAGCTATACCGTGCAAGACTATGCTCTATCTCTCCCCACCTTTCTGTCTCTCTCTATCTTCATCTCTTTCTCTCTCTCACTCTGTCTCCTCTTTCTAACTATACATTTCTATAACTTCCTTTCTCTCACATCACTCCCTGTCTCCTATGCATTTGTCACTGTGTCCCCCTTTTTCTGTTTCTCTACTTTGTTACTCTCTACTCTCTATTTCTTTTTCGCTATCACCATTCTCAGCCTCTATTTCTTTCTCTTTCTATCTCTCTCCCTGCCACCCATCTTTATCTCCAACTCAATATCGTTCTATTTCTCCTCCCCTCACTCTAGCTACAACTCTCTTGCTCTCCTCCACCACAGCTCCCTATCTGAGTCTCTGACTACAGCAATTAGGGAGCAGAGTGTATGTACATGTCTAGGGAGGGCCCTTTGGAACAGAAGGGCACTATGTATTTTGACAGAGTAAGTACTAGGGGGCAGATTTACAAGCCCCCTGCGCCACCAGTACGTCACTTTTCGTGACGTACTGGTGGCGCAGGGGGCTCCTTCATATTTACAAGGACCGGAAAAGTCACCATGCGTGACCTTTCCTCTCTTTGTAAATACGGCCCCTTTACAGGCAGCACTTTGCGTTGAAGGGGCGTTCCATGGGCATTGCTGTGGGTGTTCCTACTAACACCCATGAAACAAGAAACATCTTGAGATTTACGAGAAATCGTAAATCTGGAGATGCGTCTGAATGCTACGCCACCCTAGAGGTGGCGTAGCGAGGCGCAACGAGTAGAAATTTTTCATTACTCCTCGTTTTTTCCTCTTTCAATGCATGCTGCATTCTACAGCACTCAATGAAAGAGGAAAATGCCTGTAGTGATTGTTTTTGTGCAGGAAGGTGCCCCTTCCTGCACAAAAACAATCTCCCCACGACACAGGCATCCTTGCACCATGGTGCAAGGGTACCTGCGACAGCACATGGCTAAAGTTTCTGCGCCAGGCCAGGGGGAAGGACAGAGATGCAACATATTGTAAATATGTTGCATCCCTGTACTTTGAAAGTGCCGCAGTGTGGCGCAGCCGAAGGGCTTGCGGTGCCGCGCAACGGCACTTCCTTGTAGATCTGCCCCTATATATGTACACGCATCTCCTGTCCTCTAAGATATTGAAGCTGTATGAACGTGTTACAATGATCTTCAGTCTGTGAGGATGTTGTTCACATAATGTCGATGGGTCAGTACTTTGTTTATTTGTGGAATATAAAGGATCATATCCTTTTATACTCTTTGCTAGGTGGCCGCACCACCCCCTTATCTCCAGCCAACCTTAAGAGAAACCCTATTTCATCATTTCCTCTTTGGAAATCACTGAGACGATCTGCTCTGCATTCAGTAAGCCACAGTCCATCAGGTCCTGTGGGATGGAGAAATGAAAATGCTATTTTTCATTTAAATTATAATGGTGCTCCAGGATATTTTTTTATTAGACTTACATACATTTGGGATACATATACATTACATATAATACATAATTTGTTCTAAAATCATGGAGTTTTGAGAGATATTGTTGGGTTAACATACAATAATATGTATGATCGGGTAAAGAACATATACAATTTGACCCAGAGAAGGACCCTTATATCATCTGGCACAAAAAAAGCCAACAGCGCATCATCCTTTCCGTTAATATTAAAGTCGAACTCAAATTACTCCTCATTATTTAGTGTCAAATCTTTCAATTAATTTAAATAAGCCACACAGGTGCAACAAATCCCCAACTTGACGCTATCTACTAATAAAAGGACACACTTCACATGTGATAGCATCAACTGGCAGTAGGTGTCAGAAAACACCACACTGCATTCTGGGACATGCAGTCTTTTGTTTAACATTGTTTATGTAATTGCAGATTTGAAATAAATAATTGCCACAGCTGTACATAAGGCCGTAACAGAGAACTCTACTTCCTGGATTGATTTATTTATAATTATTTGTTTGCAGTTTGATATGGAGGCTACTAGACTTGGGGCTGTCAGACCACCTTACAATAATAACACTAGGAATGTTCCAACAATAAGTGTATAATGTAAGGCTATTATCAGCTAGAATACCAGATCATATGAATGGCAATAGCTTTATGCAAATATTATCACTCCACTGCAAATAAAAAAATTAAATAAAAAATATTGTCATTTTCAATGCAGACGGCTCTAGCTTTCACAAATATGAGACCGATTGCTTTACAAATGCTTGCTATAAGACTTCACCCAAGATGGCCAACTCACATCCCAAGTCTCGCAAGACTTCAGCAAACTTTTTAGAACTCTCACTACCCTCATGTAGATGGCTGCATGGGGGTCCTGGTTCGAAATGGAGGCCTAAACAATCTACACTAGTGGGAAGAGAAAATGTAGATCTTCCACTGCCAGATGGGCAGAAAATCAGGATTTTTTTAAAGACACGGAAGCTAAGATTATGCAATCTCCTTATATAGCCCGCTCACACCAGCAACAATGGAAAGAATTCAGAAATTTCAAAACATTCTAATCATGTATATAGCACAGCAACAAGCAGCCATCTGCCTTCTTCCTGCACAACGAACAAGATATACTCAAATGTCCAATAATAATTCACAGTTGAATACTTCTTAAAGAACATGTCTTAAGCAAAAATCCAATCCTTATTAGTCTGAAAGAAAATAAATAAAGCATGAAGTTAATTTACCCAAGTGGGTATATGTGGTGGGATAATCTTAGCCTATGTGTCTTTCAGAAAATCCAGATTTTCTGCCCATCAGGCTGTGGAAAATCTACATTTTATAGCATGACACGGAGGCTAATATTATGCAGGTTCAAAGTGCATTCAACACATTATCAATTACACAAGACATTGGTTTAAAATAACAGTTTCTGAACATGTTTTTATTCAACCAATCTGCCCCTCTCAAAATGTCTTGTAATCCGCCAACCAAGATGAAAGCTTTGGAGGTCGATGCACCTCTGAGTGAATGTGCTCCAAATTTAGAAATATCCCCACAACCTTCTTTCATCACATCTTTCACCCATCTAGCTAAGGTAGGGGGAGTAGCGGCTGTATGGGGCAATTTGTGGGAAATTAGCAGTTGTGTTACCCCTTTTCTCAGATTTTCAGTCCTATTTTCATATTTCATCACACACAGTCTTAGGTTTCCTTGAAAGTAAGGGCAGAATATAGTTGATGACAAAGTCTTTGTTCTTCTTTTAATATAGAAACAGACTCCTTCAGGTTAGTATGCCTTACTGGTAACATCTAGAGCTCTTACATCTGAGGTACGTCTAAAGGATACCGAACATAATAGGGTTGTGAGTTTGTAGGAGAGTTGTTTTAGGGACAAGGACTGATTATCACCCTAGCTTTCAAGTACTTGTACGGTCACTTTAACATCTCATAATGAGGTGTATTTTGGAAAGGGTAGTTTTAGGACTCTCATGCTTTGCATTATTTTTTGCTAATTAACATATTTTCGCCAACCGGTAAGCCCTCTATCAAACTGTGTCCAGCAGAGATGGCTGACCGATAGACGTTTACTGTCCTGTAAGACAAGCCTGAACCAAATAACTCTGTTAAGTAATTAATTATATATACTACATTGGTTGAATTGGGATTGAAACCCCATTGAACACACCAAAAAACCCATTTATTCCAAGCCAGTTGATATTCTTTCCTTGTCCTCAATGCCCACGACTCAGATATGAGACTGAAAGCATCTGACGTAAACCCAGGGATTTCTCACTGTCTCCTGAAATCATCTATGCCATCAGTGTGAGAGAGCCTTCTTCCATTAGAGGATGAGTCTCTCCTCGTGGGCCTTGGATTACAGTCTTGAAATTCGGTATTGGTAAAGAGAAGTCTATTGTAATTTCTAGCATTATCGGAAACCAGGCTTGTGATCTCTATAGTGGGGTTATTACTAATACGGTTTCTCTGAATCTGGGTGCTTGCAGAAGGCCTCTTGGCATGGCAAAGGGCGGGAAGGCATATGGTTTTAGGCCTTTCCAATTCTGCAGGAAAGCATCTACCCCAGCTGCCTGGGGGTATGGTTTCTAGCTGAAAGGCACCCTTTGTTTCCACACTACCACACTTTTCATGGAGGTTGCACTGCGGTGAGGAAACTCGTAATATGCTTGTCGGGGCTGCAGCATCCCCACCAAGCATATTGTAGCCTCAAGACTGCTGCAACCCTGCCAGGAATCACTGATCCCTGGCAAGTGCTGCGGTGTCAATGTGGTCTGGCTGCCCTAGTTGTAACGGGGTGGTCAGACTGCAGGTGGGGTGGGGACTGCACATCCACCGTGGCTACGGCAGTCCAATGGACCACCGTTGTCATAATAAGGCACTTAGTGTCCAATACCTTTCCTGAGTTAAGTTAGATTGGAATAGGGATAGTAAATGTTGACCCTTTACTGTCAATTTCAATGACTTACTTCATATTGGAGTAGGAATAGTAAATTTAACCCTTTTAGTATCAAAAACCATACCTGAATTAACTTCTATTGCAGTGGGATTGGTGAATTTTGCCTCATTAGTGTCCAGCACCTACCCTGTATTAAATTAGAAAGTCATGAGAATGGTAAATGTTGCCCTTTTAGCGAACAAACGTTCTCTGAGATAAACTCTAGTGTAGTGGAAATGGTAAGTTTTATTAAAGTGGGACTGGTCAATATTGCCTCTTTAGTGTCCAGCACCTTCCCTGAGTTATGTTATATTAGAGTTTAATAATAATTGTTGCCCCTTTAGTGTCCAACACACTCCCTGACATTTTTTAGATTGGAGTGGGAATAGTAAATGTAACCATTTTAGTGTCCCAAACCTTCCCCGAGATATGTTTTATTGCAGTGGGAATGGTCAGTTTTGCTTCTTTAGTGTCCAGCACATTCCCCGAGTTAAGTTAGATTGGAGTGTAAATATTATTGTTGCCTCTTTGGTGTCCATCACCTTCCCTGACTTACTTTATCAGGGAGTGGGAATTTTACATTGAACCCTTTTAGTGTCCAAAACCTTCTCTGAGGTAAGTTCTATTTCAGTGGGACTAGTACATTTTAAATATTGAGGGTTTGATCACAAGTTTGGCGGTCTTACTGTCGTACCGCCGTGGCGGCAGTCTGAAGAAGACCACTACAGCAACGTTCTCCCTCCCTCCCTATTACAATGTCACCGCTGGCCCCGTGGTGGGGTTTCTGATGGTGGTATGTATTTTTACATATATGTGGATGCTGGGGTGTATATTTAGATTGCAGTGTACACATATGCATGACACGTGCAAAAAAATACCTACCACAAGTGCTTTCCCATTGTTGGAGTCTGGAACATATGTGCCCAGCCCAGTCAATGGATAAATAGTACAAAATGGACTTACCTGTAATAGGGCACTAAAAGCGTCTTTTTCTTCGGGGTCAGGATGCTGCTGTGAAGGGGGGTACTTGAGAAGGGGATCCACATTGGAGACTGAAGGAAAGAAAAGGAAATGGGTGAAAATGCACTCCCCTTCTTTAGATTCCGCCGACTCAAAGCAGGCGGACCACAGCCACGGGTGGCTCATCGGAAAGCCAATTTGTAAATCGGTCGGCGGTGAAACTTGTAGCTACCACCCTATGGCAGCTGCTTTCCACAGACCGCCGTCGGGGCAGTCTGGGAAGTGCTTTCAGTGTTGGCCGTGCTCCAGCGGTCTTTAGAACAGCAATCCGATGTCATCGTAATATGGCAGGCAGACCACCTAGTCAGCGGTGGTGAGACTGACGACTCGTAATCTGGCCCTTAGTGTTATAGATATGTGTTTACTTTATTTATAGTGAGGTGGGACTAGCATGTGTTATGTCTGTAGAATTAAATACTTTTTAAAAGTAGTTTTTTGCATTGGTATGGTAAAATAGTGTACCGTTTGTAAGTCATCATTATTTTTACATTAATAAGTATTAGAAGAACACAATAGACTTGTAATTTTTTATATTTCTATTTTGAATAAAAAACACTTATTGCCAATTTAAAAAAAATGAAATCTATTCCTTACAAATGAATTTTTTACATTTTGTATTTAATATATACCATATTTTTTAATAGTTGTTAAACAAATAAGAAAACAATTTTTTGAACACATTTTCAGTAAAATACAATGTAATATTTATTTGTAACATTGTACATTTTTAAAATATTTTTTACAAACATATTTGACATACATTTTCATAGTGTTATTCAATATAAATATTATTCATCTATATGAAAAACTTTTATGGAGGCTATGATATTGTTTAATATATACTTTTAAATTTTTGTATAAATTATTTAACATTGTTGTACATGTGTAATATTTTTTTATCATTTTTCTACATTTTACTAAACATTTGTTCAACATTTTTGCTATTCTTCCCATTTGATCCAATGGGGAGCTAGTTTTTTTTTTTTTTACTTTTACTAGGCGGCCATTTGTTTCTACCACTAACTAAATTTAGGAGTCTATTGGTGTTATTTTGGATAATTTCTTGAAAGAAGAAATTGCAGTTTGGTGCTGCTGATGATAGGTAAAAGTAAGATAATTTGTACAGATTTTTAAGGTGTTTGTAAGGTTGGAAGGTTGTGTATATGATGAGTATAGTGTCATTGGTAAGTTTATTGTGTGTTTATTATTTATTTATTGTGTGTGTTATTGTTTTTTATGCTAGTTGGTGTTGCATTTTTTTATTATGTGTTTTAGCAAGTAAAGTGTTTTGTGATGTAAGTTATGGGTAGTACATGTATTGCTAACTATTTTTGTGTAGTTTAATGTTATAGATGTATACATTTGGGAATGTAGTGTTTTTTGCAGGTGGTTGTTTTATCTATTGGTTGCACGTTTCTGTTTCCTGGACATTTCTAAGGAAAGTCAGAAGCCTTGTTTCTTTATGGAAATCTGAACTTGTTTTTTATAAATTCATTGTTTATATAGAGATTTTCTTGTTTTTCACTTTTCCTGTAGCAGGTCTTTTAAAAAGAATGTTTTCTGTTTTTTCATGAAACCCAGAGAATATGGACTGCTTTGAGGGATTGCTTTCTTTTGGAGTCTTTTACTTTCATTTTAACTACATTTTGGTGGTTTACTCTGTTAACCTATGTGGATTTGGAGAGAAATGTGCGGCAACAAAATCGTAAGTTTATTTGAGTAATTTACTGTGGGTGGGGAAATGTGGTATATTTTAAATAATGTTATGTTGATATATTTATTATGCTGTTTTGTTGGAAGTATGTGACATTTAATTATGTGTAGTCCCTTTGGTAGTTTTATTTTTTCAATAATTTAAAATCGTTTTTTAAATGTTAGTATTAATATTTTTATTATCTCTGTGAGTAATGGAGAATTTTGGATTTTTTCGTCACTGATAAAATAATAATATTTTATGTGCATCTAAATAAAATTATTTACATTTTTTGGTGTACCTTAGTGTAGGTTTTAAGGTGCCTTGTAGATTTTATATGTGGCTTAGAGGATAGATTTGGCTATTTCTTCTAAGTAGTCTATCCCTTTGTTATTCATAAATATTATTAATTTGAATGTAGAATTTCATATATTTTTCTTGTTTATTTGTTTGGTTAGTTTAGGACAAATTTCACAGATTGTGCCCCTCTAGATTTGAAATTCCGTGCATGCACTGTGTGGCATGCATGATATGGTGCGGGCCACACAGTGCACAAACGTGCCACAGCAGCGTTATGCTGTTTAGGCTCTCCTATGAGCCCCATGTACCTGCTGCCGTGACTCTGTCGTCACACAGCCCGCCTGTCTTGGATTAAACTCTTAATCCAGGAGGCGTGTTCACACACAGACATGGTGGTCTTCATGGAACTACTGAGGTGCAAGTCCTACAGGGCGACTGCCAAACTTGTAATAATACCCTAACTCTCCAGCATGCCTGATGGCAAGACTGATTGCATCTTGCACATCAGTAGTATCTTGGGCATGGTACCACTTCAAACCTATGGTACAATACTTTCTGGAGGCACTTGGTGACTCCATAATATGATACATTGGTTTTAGTCTCTCAGGTGATAGAACAGGAATTTCCGTGGAGTTTCTTATCTGAGAATCTCCAAAAATATGTTTCCATACAAGATCTCCTACCCCTACCAACTAACCTCTATCAACTGAAGTGATTCAGTGGGGATGGGGTGCAAAGAGGGGAAAGAGATAAAATCAACTTGGTCCAAGACAGAGAAAATGCAAAGAAATATTCAATAAATCAGTACTAGTCAGGACAGACAATCACATGGGGAACAAAATGTCAGTCTCTAGCCAATCTAGCCAAGCTGATATTTTCCAGTTTACATAAGAACCTGGTCTCATAAAGGCAATGAATATACCGGGCATGGACAATTACCACATAAACAGATTGAGCAAAAACATGCACTTGTCTGTGATGTTCCATCAGATCACTGACATAATATCGAGACAAGAAATATCGACTTACAGAGTTATCAAAAGTTTAATGTTGTGTACAAAAATATAGAATCTATGTAGTCACTAATATAAAACACATAAATATCGACTTCAAAAATATCTAATCTTACATATATCGAAAATAAACTATCAGTAACAAACAAATTGTGACTTATAAGTAACCATATATTATGTAGAAAATATGGAAAACAAACATATCGACTCCATAAATATCCTTAAAACAAGTAATAAATAGCAGTAAAAATTGAAAAAACACTTGATTTAAACCATACAACAAAAATATATCCTACAATAACTACAATATATAAATAAATAATACTATTTTACTTAACCAAAATATTACATTTAAAGTACATTAACAGAAAAAAACATTTAAATTATACATCACACACAATCACATCCCATTTACTTTTAATACTTGTGTATTTTCACAAACAATATTATTTATTTTCTTAAAATAAATAAACATAATATTAAATGAATTAAGTTATCTAAAATATGAGCATAAAAACATTAAATTGGCATTTTCCAAATAAGGAGATAACTGCAAAAAATATTAAATTAAGCTAAAACAGCCAACAATATTGAGCAATATAAAACCATAACCAATAAAATAGCTTAACCTAAACTAACAATATAATAGCCAGAGTGATAACAGCAAGCAATATCTAAAAAAAACACCAAATATTTGAAGAGGAGGAAACATTGCCAGATTTTCCTTGCATCAGAAAAGCCTGCAACATGTACAACCATACATCCACTTCTCCCAGTAAGTAGTAATTATATTTAAAATATGAAGTTATATAATTTTAACTTGTAAAAACAATGAAAAAGCAATTACTAACATACTTTTTAACGTTTGTCCATGTCAACAGATTATCCAACCTTCAACTAAATTTCATCAGCAACTACACATCAAAGGCCATAAAAAAAGTAAGTATATCTATAAAAGTGCTTAAAAGGTACTACAACAGCAACGGTTGAGAGTATGAATAACTTAAACCTTGTTAAACATCAAAAATATAATATATGCAATGAATAAAACCACTCTTTCTCTTCCAACAGAAATAAACATCTGCTTCATGAAGAAGCTTGCCATAGAAAAAGTTTCCAACAGCACAACATTCTCTGAACAACATAAAAGTAAGTTTTAGAAAAAAATAGAAAATGTTTATATAGCAGTATATCAATAAACATTTAGCAAATAACTATTTTTCTATATTTATATTATTACAGTAAAGAAAGACATAATGACAGAAGATGCAACATGTATAACATCACAGAAAGGGAAACCGTTACTGTGTAACTTTGGATCCACCTACAGTCAAGAAAATGTGTCTACTTTACATATGAATTGGAAATGTACAAAATATTATTCTAATGGATGTTATGAGAGGGTGACTACAAAAGAAACTATAGTAATTAATGTAAAAGAGCATAACCACCCTCCCAATGTGACAGAAATAGAAATGAGAGATGTTTTAGAAAATATGAGCAAAGCAAGCACTAGTACCTAATCACTGAAAGATGTACCTCACATACCAGAACAGATAACTGGTCAGTTACCATCAATACCCACTTTAAAACACTTCATAGCATAAACTAAAATGGCAACCAGTGATACCCCCACCTGCTCCTAAAACATACAAGTATATAGACATCCTACCACACCTAACAATGACCCATAGAGAGGAACAATTCCTATTATAACAAAAAGTAGTGACAAACGTATACTAATCTTTGCTACCCCTAGCAACTTACTCAAACTAACCTAATGTCAAAAATGGATGATTGATGGCACATTTAAAATGTGTCCACATCTTGTTGGGGCGACTTTTCACCCCAGAACCAATGTCACTGTCAATGCTGCGTTTGTAATTTCTCTCTTTCCTTTTTGTGCCATTTTACTCCTGTTTACTCTATTTGTTATCTATTCTTTCGCTCTTGAAACTCTTCAAACCATCATGCATGGAAAGCAATTTCCTGGGTTTCCAGATATGACATTTAAAATATGTCCCAAACTATTCCATCAACTATATGGTGAATTAAAAAAAATGAATATACCTTTTGTGTATGTATTACATCCAAAATAACAAGGTAGTAGCTACAAGGAACTGCTAAACCAAATTAAGCAACAGGCAAACTACTACTATCCCCCAAAAATTATTATTGACTTTGAGCACACTATGATCAAATCTATCCTAATAATATGCCCCACACAGCCATACAGAGATGTTACTACCATTTTAATCAAAGGATATGAATTCACTTACATAGATATATATTAGGGGCCCGATTACAAATACCATGATGTTGGCGATCTTCAGCTTGTGATATTATGATGTTGTGGCTGGAGTACTCCGCTGCCATTGGGCTTGCTGTATACAGCTGAGCTGATTTCGATGTACCCGATGCACTGGCGGTGTCTTGGCAGCAGAGTTTTGACAGAGTGACGTTTCTCTGCTGTAAAGATAGGTAAATATCTTTACTGCATGTAAATATCACAAAATTCATATATTCAAAATTCATATATTTGCGGTGCATGTTTAGTAATGTATATGTAGGACATGAGTACAGTATGTTTTGTTGCATGTTTAAATATCAGGAACTTGCCGATGCACTACATAGGAAAAGTGACAGAGAAGCCTAACCTCACATCTGGCGAAAACAGGGTTGCAGAGCGTCATGGTCAGGTGACAGCAGCACAGGAAAGACCTGGACTCTGGTGTCCAACACAGATCCCGAAGTGGAACTCTGAAGAAGGTGAGTTTTTTTTAACTTTCTGCAGAGTCATGCATGGTGGTGTCTTCATCATGAAAAGCTCGGCGGAAAGGCTGATCGTGATATGTACGGCGGGAAGCTTGGCAGGACGCCCACCAAGACCTGCCTCTGGTCAATGCGGAAGCTGGAGGCTCGGTGGTGGCGGTGGTCTAGCAGCAGATTTGTAGCCGAGTTACCACCAGTATTGTAATCTGGTGGTCGAAGCACCAAGGCAGAGGGTGGGAAGCCCATCAAAAAACCGACGACGGTCCCTGTCTGCCAAAATCATAATCGGACCCTAAATCTAAGGGTGATACTGGACCTTCCCAACTCCAGTAGCTTTATTAGCCTTATGACCCACCTTTTCTCTACGCATCCCCTCCACTTTCCTCTCTCCACATATCTCACTTGCTCGGTTATCGTCTCCTTTACTCCTCCTGGACTCATCTCTCCAAATATCTATCAACCTCTCCCTCCCACCCTTTGACCCCTTCCCATCCTTTTTCCTCACATTCCTACACCTCTCCACCAATATCCTGTTGTTATCCAGCCACCCTTCCCCCTATTTGCCCACACACTGACATTTGTCCCTCAACTACCCAACAAAAACTAACCAGCATCCCTATGCAAACACTTCCTCTACCTCACCTGCCTTTCACCAATCTGCAACTACCCACTCCCAATATATCACCCCTTTCTATTTCCCTGCTCCAATGCTGTACTATTGCCCTTTTCCTTACTGATTTTCTTTACCACCAGTACAAATGATCAGAACAAGCCCCACCTTCTCCTGGCTCCCAAACGCCCCCATCTCAGAACTTCTGCCTTCCTTATACCCATCTGATGAAGAAAGCCAACATCCTAACGTAAGCTTGCAAACTACAAGTGTTATCCTCAATAGCATCAACACATTTTTCTGAAAAGCAGCCCACAGAGGTACAGTAATCCCGGAGACAACTGCTCTCCTATACCCTACTCCTTCCTCGATTTGTACTATGATTAGAAGCTACAAAAATCCAAAATCCACAGACAAGCAGACACACAACCAAGCTCGAGGCAACTATTTCCTAGCCACCAACATCTTGAACCACAGGAAATCAATGCGGGGAGGCCCCTATGACCTTTGCTGCAGCCCTGGGGATTGCCACCTCCTCGGGCTTATACCAATGATTTTGTGGTGAGCCCCAGGGGCCTCCCCGTGCCTAAGGGGATCACCACCTCGCTGGGCCTGTTTAATTTTTAAATGGGGGGCTCACGAACCCGCTGGGCCTTGAGGATCACCACTTCCCTGGGGCAGGCCCCAATACAAAAAAAGAGGAGGGCGAAGCAGCCCCCTCCTGGTGCCAATAATTGCCCTGGGAACCGCCACCCTCAAGGGACAGTGCTCCTGCTATGCCCCGGGGTGCCCACCCCTAGTTCATGGCTGTTTGTTGTGGCTTGGCTGGAGCTTTACCACTCCCTTCCAGCCATAGCAAATACTCCGCTTCCAGCATGCAAGAGCATTGAAAATGCTCTTGCTTGCTGTAAGCGGAGCACAATTGCTTTCAGACACAGTGAGCTGTTGTTTTTACAGCAGGTCTCTATGTCTGAAAGCAATTCTGTAGCCCACAGGAGGTAGGGAGCCAACAGGGACTGTGAGGGCCTTCAGACTTCCCCACGGTAACAGTGGAGAGTGGGTACCCTGAAGTCACCCAGAACAAATGAGGATGCCCAGGTGTATGGGGTCCCCAGGACCAAATACGACCCAGGGAGGGGGGGCCTGCTTCTTCCCTTTCCATCTCTACAATGCTGAGCCCCGGAGATGGGATCCCCAGGGCCGAAATCAGCCTGGAGATGGGGGCCGCACAGTCCACCTTCCCCAAGAGTATTTAAATAAATGCTAAAAGGTTGGGCCCCGGGAGATGGGGTTCCTGGGGCTGAAATTGGCCCTGGGAGGGGGCTGCCCTCCCTATTAAAAGTAGGCTGGGCGCCTAGGGATGGGGTCCCTGGGCTGAAGTTTACTGGGAAAGAGAGAACGACAAGATCTCCATCTGTAATAATTTTATTTGTTTTAAAGTCTGGCCCCGAGAAGTCACCAGAGGCCTCATCCCCTTTTTCAACCACTCTGCAAAGGAGCCTCCTGGCGCACATCTTTATGGAAGATCAAGTCCCCTTGGCTGGTGAGGGTCATTGGGGGATATTAACCCCTCCTATTACCTCCAGTAAGTATAGCATAGTAGGATTGTAGAGAGGCTGTTGGAGGCCCACCCCCTTTCACTGCAACTCTGCAAACGTGCCTCCTGATGCACATCTTTATGGGAGATGAAGTCCCCTTGGCTGGTGAGTGTCCTTGGGTGCCAACAACCCCTCCTGTTACCTCCAGTAAGTCCCTCACAGTGGGATTGCTAAGATGTCATCGGAGGCCCTGCTCCATTTCTCGACCTCTCTGCAAAAGCAACTCCTGGCGCACTACTGGTTGGGGGATGACGACCCTTTGGGTGCTGAGGATCCTTGGGGGCCATGAACCCCTCCTGTTGTCTCCAGTAAGTCTCACACAGTGTGATTGCTGAGAGGTCTTCGGAGGCCACGCCCCCTGTCTCCACCACTCTGCACACATGCCTCATGGCACACTACTGGTTGGGGATGAAGTCCTCTAGCATCCTGAGGGTCCTTGGGGGCCAAGAACTCTTCCTGTAAATCCTACACAGAGGGATTGCTGAGAGCTGGTCGGAGGCCCGGCCTCCTTCTCCACCACTCTGCAAATGTACCTCCTGGTGCACTACTAGTTTGGGTATAAAGTCCTCTTGGATACTGAGGGTCCTTGGGGGCCAAGAACCCCTCATGTTACCTCCAATAAGTTCCACATAGCGGGATTGCTGGGGCTGGTTGGAGGCCTCTCCGGCTTTCTCCGCCACTCTGCAAACTCGACTACTAGTAAAAAAAACATAGAAATTCACTTAAAAAAAAAAAACTACAGTGATGGTATAGTTAGGAAATAGAATTTAAAAAACCTTAGTAATTCTCTTAGAAAACGAAAGGTTACAGGGATGTTATAGCAAGGAAATAGAGTTTTTAAAAACCATAGAAATATACTGTAAAAACCAAACGTTACAGGGATGTTATAGTTAACCTCAGACTTCACTTGTACAAAAACATAGAAATTCAGCAGTATTAGTGACCTCAGCTAACTATAACTTACGCCCCCGTAATACCCTGCTTATGACCTCACATAGTACATTGCTCATGATATGTTCACTGTTAGAATTAGAGGTCTCTAGATGGCAGAGGTAGGTACCTTTGTCCAAATAGGCACCCTTGCTTCTAGTCAGGGTTAGGGGGATGCACACTTTAAATAACCCCTGCTCACCCCCTGGGTAGCTTGACATGAGAAGACAGACTTAGCCCAAAGGCAATGTACTCAAAGCATACAGTAATAATGTGATAACACCACAAATGGACACCACACCAGTTTAGGAAAAATAAATTATTTTTATCCAAACTCAACAAAATAAAAACGACAAAAATCCAACATACAAGTAATAATATGACTTTTAAAGGTTTCAAGCAACTGGGTCCATAGAAAACTATGGATTTGTGATTTCTCACATAGTACCTGAATATTAGACAAAATTCACAAGGTCAAACTGCTGCAGACATGACAAGGGTCGAGAAACAAAGCGATGCTTCAGTTCCTGAGACCTTGGGGAGGTGATGCGACAGTTCTGCTGCATGCAGGAGAAGTGATGCATCGTGTCTGGTTTTTAGGAGGAAGTGATGCATCGACTCCAAGTCAATTCTGGTCCGCTGCTGATGCATCAGAAAAACCTGCTGCACATGTACGATGCGTGGAAATTCGGGATGCATCGGAGATCGATGCAGTGGCATCGGGTGGCGCTGCGTTGGTTTCTAATGCCGCAACCCTTGGGATATGTCGGTTCTTGCAGATGCCACAGGTGCTGCTGTGGTTCGGCAGCGATGAGGCGATACGTGGAGATACTTCTCGCACGACGGTGCTGTGCAGGGAAAACAACCGCAGGAGGAGCGATGTGTCGATTACTTCAGTTCTTCTTGTCTTACAGCTCCCCACAGCAGTAACAATCTGCAAAGACCCATAACTGGAACATTCACCTCCCGGCAGGTCAGAACTCTCAGCAGTAGAGTTCAGGGGAGCTGGGGATAAAGTCTTTGTGTCCTCAAGACTTCAGAACAGAAGGCCAGCAAACACAGGCCCTTGGAGATCATCTTCAAGCCAGTTCATAGCTAAGTTGCATTCTTTGTCCTCTCCTTGGCAGAAACAGCAACTTCAGGCCCACCACACACAGTACAAAGCAAAGAGGCAGTACTCCTCATCACAGCTCTTCAGCTTTTCTCCTTGACAGAGGTTCTTCTTGAGTCCAGAAGTAATCTAATGGTCTGGGTTTTTAGATCTAATACTTATACCCCATTTTATCTTTGTTCTCTTTGTGCAAGGGTCTCTGAGCCCAGTTCAAACCAGTTCTGTCCTCACTGGTGCTGTATGACCATAGGGAGTGGAGACAGGCCCTATTCAGGTGCAAATAAATCTCCTCCCACTACTGTAAATTCATCCAGGGTCTATACAGCCCAGTTCTGAGTGATTCAGGAAGGCCCCGGCAGACCTATACCACCCAGTGGTTGTCTACAGGGAATGCACAACCCCCACCCCTGTCACTCCAAAACCGGACAGTCAATACACGAGCAGGCAGAGGCACAAATAATCATTAATCAAGAAAATGTCTACTTTCTAAAAGTGACATTTTCAAACACACAATTTAAAAACCATCTTTACTAAAAGATATGTTATTAAAATCTGAGTACAGAGAGCCTAAACTTTATTTCTCTATCTTTTCCCAATGGGACGTTATAATTGAAAGATGTTACAAAGCATTTCCCATTCTATCCCATGGGGCACATAGCCTCTTAATAGTAAAAAACAAAATTGGCAGTATGTCACTATCAGGACATGGGCCTACCATAGGGGTGCCTTACATGTAAGAAAAGGGAAGGTTAGGGGCTGGCAAGTGGGTACACTTGCCAAGTGGACATGGTAGTTAACAACTGCGCACAGATACTGCAGTGGCAGGTTTGAGATACCTTTTCAGGACTACTCATCTGGGTGGCAGTTGATTTACAGGCCCTGGCACACTCATTGCACTTTACTAGGGAATTACTAGTTAAGCAAATATGCCAATCATGGATAACCAATAAGGTACACAATGTACACAGCAAGCATATGCACTTCAGCACTGATTAGCAGTGGTGAAGTGCCCAGTGGTAAAGTGCCCAGAGTACCAGAGCAAACAAAAAACAGGTCAGGAAAAATTAGGAGTCAGAAGCAAAAAGTTTGGGGATAACCCTGCAAAAAGGGCCAAGTCCAACAATCAGTGACAACACGTATCATGCACACCCACTCACTAACTCACTCACTCATACAGCCACTCACACAACCATTCACTTACCCATACAGCCACTCACAGAGCCATATACTCATCCATACAGCTACTCACACACAGACTTATTCACCTATACAGCCACTCACACACCCACTCACACACCTTAGTCAGTGGCTCCTGTGTTGTTGTCTTGCAAGGCATTAGGGGAGGTGAGATTGCGTGTTGATCGAAGGGGCCTGAATTAGGCAGTGGTCGTGGACAGGTACTCCTTATCCAATATTACTGACATGTTATCTCAGCTGGAAGGTGCTATATTATTTTCTACTGTAGATCTTAGATCCGCATACCATCAGATAAAATTGGAAAACTATTCCCTGGAATTAATAGCTTTCATTGTGCCTTTTTGTAGTATTCAGGCACATCAGGATGCCATTCAGGTTTATCTCAGCAGCTCCTGTTTTTCAGAGAGCTACGGAAGATGTTCTGGGAGGCGTTGAAAGTGGAAGATTTATCAAGATAAAATTTTGTTACGTGGGTCCACACAAGAGGAACATGATTATTGTTAAGGTGAGACAGAGATCTTACTCTTAAAGAGTCCAAGTGTAAGCTTATAGAAAAGATATTGTGTATTAGGCCGCTGTTTGACTGCGAATGGTGTGAGAGTAAATGAGGATTTGGTGAACACGATAAAAAATTAGACAGTCCCAGGGTGTAAAGAAGAATTAGTTACATTTTTAGGAATGCCAATAACAGGTTTGTTCCTCAGTTTGCTTCTCGGGCCGATAACATGAAAAAATTGTCGAAGAAGAGTGTCGTGTTTCAGTAGAGTGTGAGTTGGAGTTTCGGGATATTAAAAGTTCTTTGTCCAATACCCCTTCTTTAAAGAGCTTTGGCACAACAAACTCACAGATGTTAGATCTAGAGGGTTAGGGGGAGTGTCAAAACAAGGTGATGGTGTCAATGAAAGGACAATTAGATTTATATCTCGAAGTGTGAAAGAACCAGAGCTTAGGTATTCAGTTATAAAAAAGGTGGCTCTTTGTATATATTGGCCGATCAGGAAGTTCAAAATGATTTTGCAGGGTACCAGTTTTGTTCTGAAGTCTGATCACAACTGCTCAAAGATGTGTTTGTTAAGAAAGGGTTGGATGTGATTGCCAGGAGAATTTGTACATGGGTGATTTCTCTGCAGAAGTTTTATTTTCATATGGACTATATTCCAGGTGTGGGAAACAATGTAGCAGGCTGTCTTTCTAGATTGGGCTGTTCCACCAAGATGGAAGATGTGTATCTGGATGATGCATGGTAATTGGATGGTTTTATTGTCTGTGAAATCATGTGTGGTATGATTAATGAAAATGAGTGGAAGAGTTATGTGCGTAGTGACAAAAGGCCTAGTTACGACTTTGGAGGTCCTCCAGTGGCGTACCACCACGCCGTCTGCTGGAGGACCACCAAGGCCATAGTGCGTCCGCCCGCCGGATTACAATTGTAATCCATGGCGTGCGGGCGGTGCATTAGCAGTCAAACAGCAGTGGTCTGTTGGACTCAGAGGAGAGCCTAATATGCAGACCGCCTCTGTAAATGTGCCGACTTCATATTCCTACACGGTGTGGCATGCATGCCACACCATGCAGGAACTGGGGGACAAGTACAGTGGGGCACAACTGGTGCCCCCCTGCATGCTCCCCAGGAGCAGTAGGGATCCCTGTAAGGGCTCCCTTAGTTGCCTCTCCACAACCCTTTTCTTGGCGGGCTCACCACCATAAAAGGGGTGGTGGAAAGCCAACTCATAATATGCTCGGCGGTGCTGCAGTGGCACAGCCAGCATATTTTAGCTCCATGTCTCTTGCGCGCCACCCTCGAGAGCCTGGATACAGATACAGCGGTCCTGTGGCAGTCCGACTGCCACACTCGTAATAAAGAGGGCGGGCCCGCAGTGTGGCGGTGGTCGAACCATCACTGTGAACTCGTAATAGGGCCCAAAGACTTGAAAGGGGTGCCCTCTCAACATACAGAAAATGGTGATCATACAACGGCAGTAAGCAAATAAACTGTACTTGATCATGTGAGTAGAAGAAGCAAAAGAGTTATACCACCTCCCAGATTATGTGATCGAAATATAATATGGGACTAAAATATCAAATGTGGTTGGATTGTTCTGACAGGACTATGTTACTTTTGTATTTTATCTTGTATCACAATTATGTTCCATTGTTTAAGGGGGAGTTTTGTGGAATCTTAGTTTAATATGTTGCGATGTATACTAGTGTTCACGGAATGTTATTGTTGGACTGGAGAGTAGACGTTCTAAGAATGTTGGGACTGGGATCCTGAGTGGTGCAGTTGGAGGTCTGTGGAAGTTGCTAGTGGCTGAGACATTTTCAATTAACATGCTTAATAAATCTTGTGTATACTGAAACTGAATCATTTACTTTTTCCCACACCCCAGAAGGTGAATTGCACTAACATAGCCAACAAGGTGATGTGGTCCATCTTACCTCCCTATTTAGGCGTCTGTCCGTAAGTGAAGGCGAGTGCTGCTTCAAAGGCAAGTAACCAGCAGAGACCACGGAAGGCTCTCTGTGCCAGGAAGCAGGCCTTCATCCATCCATTGACAAGTGATATTTCCAATCTAGTGCCTTGAGTAGTCCTCACGTCCATCCTCGAGGTTGGCAAGGAGTCACCCACTTGCTCCTGATCTTTGGCCTCCTAGATTTTTTCAGAGTTGGTGGCAACAATCTCAGGCTGCAGACATTCTCCTTCCACTCCCATGCCTGTTCTCTCAGGGTCTGCAAACCAGGACTTTCAAGGTGGACACACAGTCTCCCTCAAGGGTGACATACTCTGGCGGTGTCATGAGCGAGTCAGCCGGACCCAGGCTCCTGTCTACTGTGACACTGAAGGCAGCACTTCTAGGTCAACAGTAGTGTCATCAGTGATAGGCTTGTGGCCCTCTCCTATTAGATCATGTAACCCTTGACTCCCTTCTCTCCCCATTATGGGTGTCCTCCCCCTCCTACCCAATCCTTTACTCCAAGGCATCTGTGCACTTTGCTTAGGGGCAGTACCCCTAGAAATCTGGGTGTTTTGATGCCCTGGGTAGCCGCACCACCTTCTCTTTTATAGTCTGATAAAGCTCGCTGCCAAGGATGCAGTCTAGGGGTAGGTCAATCACTCAGGGGCTTGTAAAGTACAGCTACTCACCTGTGAGGTTCTCAAGCCGCTGGGGGGGAGGGACTATGTAGGTTGCTGGGGTCATCTGAAGAGCCAGGTCTTGAGGTCCTTCCTGAATTGGAACAGGAACTTCCTTTCAAAGTAATCAAGCAAGCATACATCCATTCTTCTAAAATCACACACATGTCCTCCGAGACCCTATGCAATGACTTGGTAGAGTTTTTTAAAATAAAAGTAAAGGCCATAAATATTTCCCCACCGCCACCTCTGATAAAATAGCCGAGGATAATTTAATTTGCCAAGTGCAGTGGTCCTGGTCTCTTTTGGAGTCAGAACTACTGGCTTCCATATCTAAGGTGAAACCATTAAACCACCTTTCTGGTGTTATCCCTCTATCAGTAAAGATCTCACCAAACAGCACCTCTCCTTTAGATGCAACCTGATCAACTCTTCCCTCAAACGAGGTACTTTCCCAGACTGTCTAAAGGTTCGTCATATATCTCCCTTTAAAAAAAATAAAAGATCATTGGACCCTCAATAACCTAAACAACTTCTGCTCAGTGTACACCCTTTCTTCTTCTGTAAGGTGATGGAAAGCTGCACAGACTCTCAGTTGTCATTGTAACCTCCTAGACAGTCACCAATCCGGCTTCAGATAGGGTTACAGCACCAAGACTGCAGTTCTGCAGATCCTTGATGACTAACTCTGTATCCTTGACATTGTGAACTCACATCTTCTTGTTCTCCTCAATCACTCAGTTGCTTTTGATACAGTCAACCACCATGTATTGATCAGCATCCTGAGGAACCGAACGGGCATTAAAGGTGTATTTGTGAACTGGGTTACCTCCTCTATGAAAAACCACTCGCGAGAAGTGAACTTTTGGGAGCTGTACCTCTAATCGGGTCATCCTGCAACAAAGGGTTCCTCTGGCTTGACCCTTTCATTTTACCCCTATCTTCAGCCGCTATGTGAGACTCTTAGAAACTCTGGGATCCTCTTTCACCTGTTTGCTGACGATACCCAGATCTACCTAAAGGTCCCATCCCCGGACAACATTACCATTCTCCCCAAGACCTTGGCAAGAATTCCAACATGGATGTCAGTTCACCACCTTAAATCTGTGAAAGAGAATTCTATCTCATATCTCCAAAGAAGTCCAACCTACCTGTACAAGAATTGTTCAGAATGTGAAGTCACTTGCGTCCTCCTTGACAATGAGCTCAACCTCTAATTCATGTACAAGTCAAATCGCGACCATGGACAAGAGCGCCCAATTCCAACAAATGCTTCTCTGGCTGATATGTTTTTCTCTTGTTCTGCACTGTATCTCGAATACATTTTCAGAATGATTGTTGTGAACTGTAGTCTTTTAAAGCAGTGATGCACACACTATTTTTCACAACAATAAATAAATGATGCCATATTTGGGTATTGCACCTGAACTTATCACCCATCTCTGAATGAGCTTGCATGTGTGATCCTGGGCATTAACTATATTTCCCTGGGAAAATGTTCCACCCTATGCCGAAAATGTAGGCGTCCAAGGTGATACAATTTACAGTGTGCGCTATACAAAAAAAACACAATAGACGGTAATAAGCCTTCCCCCCCCCCCCACCCAACACAAACACTAACACACTCACACACTCACCTCTTCCACCCCCCTACCCTTTTTTTTAGTTAAACTTCCAGGCCATCAGTAGCCTGTGGGTGGACGGTTAACTCGCCAATGACTCCTGCTTCAAATTGCTTCCATGCCGGGCACGTCATGTTTGCTATTTTCTTAATTAGCGCCATCATCATCAGCTCGCTCTTGCCCAGGTCTGCCTGCCTTCGGCCTCCGGCACGCCATGTTCAGAGGGGCGGAGGCGGGAGGGGGAGCGCGCAGTCCTTATTGATGGCATTGTCTCTTCCAATGAGGACCGGCGCACGTGACCTGCAGTGAGATATCAAAGAGTAGGTCTCACTTCACGAGACTGGCGGCTAAACCTTCAGGCCCGTCTCGCTCCACAGACATCCATACACTCACCAGCGAGCCCCACTCTCGTCATCTGTAAGTTGTCTGGTGACCATGTTTTTGCACACACAAGAAGTTTAAAAAAACTGCATCTTTGATGTGGTTCTGTTTCTGTCAGAGGATGCGGCCTGCACTTGTGGTCTGGGGATACTTTTAATTATGTCTCTGTTATCCAGCAACGCAAAAGCAGTCTGTGGTCCCTGGGTGAGACTCGGGGAAGTTTGATATAGTGCCCCCACCCCCTCCTGAAAGCAGTAGGAGCTGCTTGCTCAAGTAGCCTGGCTGCCACACAGGCTCCTGTGCCCCAACCGGAAGTGTGCAGTTTAACATGACTTCGAGAATAGTGAATACAAAATGGACCTTATTTGGCCCCTGAGTAATCGTTTGACCCGGAAAGGGAGGGGGAGGGGGGCACTGGGGTGCGAGGGGGTGGGGGTTGTTGAACCAAATATCCTTATCCACTAATAACATATTTATGCAGCGCTCTTCTCAAAATGAGCTGTGCCTAGAACCTTAATTAATAGGTGTTATACTTACCCAAACCGGTAGAAGTTATGTTATTGTGCTCAGAAAGATGAAAGGCTGCGTTGTTGTTGCCAGGATTAGAAATGATGGTTGTAGATTTCAGGAGCAGCGTTAACCCACTAAGCTATCTCGCTAGTTTTATCTTCACATTCTCTGCCTTCACTAACTCCCATAACCGCTTTACACGTTGGTTAAAATTAATTTAGAATACTATTTCTCACATAATAGCAATACGTATTTCACAAGCGCTGTGAGATCGCACTAATGGTACAAATGCGCTATGGAAATTCTGATAATATATTGCTTATATATCCTTATGGTTCTGTCTGTGTTCTCCTGACTCCAATATAAGAAAAAAACAATATCTTCCTCCTATCAATGGAAGAACAGATGAATGGATGGATGAGTGAAGGACTGACTGACTGAATGAATGAATAGCCATCATTGTTAATACTAAGCTCTGTTTGTACCATTCGGATCATAGAAATATCGAAATTGTTCACTTGGCATTCATAGCCAATGAAAGACAATTATGAAAAGGAAGCAGTCACTCAACAATAACAGCCCTTTGACAGGGGGTTTCTGTGAGCAGGTATTGTTTAATTTTTAATTTATAGTTTTTTTGAAGCCCTTAATGCTTCCTATGAGTATTTTGAGTATAGGGAGAGGAGTTTGGGTACACCGTGGGGAGGAAGTCTGTATTGAAAGATGAGGAGTCAGATTCGGACGACGCTTCAGGAAAATGATGGGAATTCGCTACACAAATGCTCATTACGTCCTTTGGAGTCAGGCATGATTTAATCCCGCAGTTTCAGTTTGTGAACCAGCCCCTTGGTCTTAAAAAATGTATATATTTGTTCAGTTTTATACAGCGCAAACTCGATCCAAAGGTGTTGGAGAACTTTAAACGAGCATCATTTATCTTACACAAGGTCACATTCATTTTATTAGGCATGGGGAGAGTAAATGATTTACTCAGGATCGCATGATGTTGAGTTCACGGCGAAACTTCAAAACTGGTCCCTCAGTTCCAAAGTCAGCACCTCTGGCCATTACACCACATCTCTTTAGAGGAGAAGCCTGGTTTTCCTCATAGACTCACCACTTCCCATAGCATCCTGCAATGGTCAACATTCGAAGCCTTGTCAACTGCAGACCACAGCCTTGAAGGTAACTGGCATTTTTCCAAACAAGTCACACTCCTTCAGAATGAGCGCTGCCACTATGGCTGCAGGTGCGGGTCTCAGCCAAGAGAAGATAAGAAATATAGGGCAGCGGTTATCTTCTTGCTAGACGTAAGACATCTGCACTGCACTGTTGTAGTTATGTAATTTTGTGCTTTACCTGCTCTGTGTTTCCTCTCTGTTAGTGGTGTTGTCCTCCAAGAGTTTGTGGGTTGTTTGTCACTCCATCATTCAGCCCGTGCCACACTGGTTGAAACAGCTCTGTAGGCCAAAGCTAGAGGCTTTGGGGAATGTCTTCTTCAGATGGCGCTGTGCTGGAGGTTTGAGGTTGTCACAACCGTGTGATATGGTGGAAGGTGCAAAGAGTCGTGAGAGGCAGCCGTCCCCCAATCTCATCATTCATCTCGGTAGTAATGAGCTACAAAAAATGGTTTGGATTGAGTTGCAGGGATGTGTTTCGAAGGTGTTGTCTTGATCCCAAGGTGAGCTTGAGGTGCAGGCACTAAGTCCAGGGGGATCAATGAGTCACTCAAGCACCACAGTCAGGGCCGGCTTTAGGGCAGTGCGACTGGTCGCAGAGTTGTGGAGTGGGGCACAGTGACCTCAGGGGGGGCGCTGTGCTTGGCAATATCTTATGATACGAGGTATGAGAGGGACTTTTGCAGGTGGTAGTGACAGAATCTGAGGAGGCGTTCATGGGACGTGGGGGTGCCAAAAGTGATTGTCGCACCGGGCGCCACCTATGCTAAAGCCGGCCCTGACCACAGTGCTGAGATGGCCAAACTGTATGCAGAGAGGGATCACCTAAGACATATTCCTCATGCATCGGTGAGAGGTGTGCATATATTCTATCAGGATGGGGTGCACTCGTCAGACCCAACGGCGGATTTGTTCATTGACAATATTTGGGCCATTTCAACATCCCTGTTTGCTGGGGAGATCGGCAAAGGATGTTTGAGCTCCAGGTGCCCTTGTGTGGCAGGAGGACAGCAGGCCACAATAACAGCTAAATTTAATGCCAATTGTCCTCTCCACCATTACCCATGGAACAACACTGAGACTGATCGATAGTAATCTCTAATCTGCAAGGACATTCGTACCGGGTTGAGGGTCAAGACTGACAGTTCAGACCGCAGTGTAGTGCAAGGGGCTATAGTTTCTGACCTCACAACACAGGTTTGTCCCTTTGCTACGTGGTGGTTGGGTGCAGTGGGGCCAAGGCAGGTTCCATTTGGGAAAATATTGGGCACCACCATTCGTATATGCAGGTGGTTTCATCTGTGTGTTCTGGGTAGAATGAAAGTGAATGCTAAACATGAGAGCTGTGTAACTCACCAAGCAACCAGAGATTGTTAATGTATGTAAAATGTGCCTAATGTGTTTTAGGAAGTTTGCAACTCTTAGTTAGAAGTGCACCGTGTGTCAAGTTGTATTTTTATTGATTGTATGTCTTTCCTGTTTATTGATTTGACTTTTTTAATTGGTTTCATGCTGTTTTCTTTGCGTTGTGAAATAAACATGACCTGTGTGTACCCAAAAACCTTAAGCAATTTCATTATGTCATTGTTTCAGTTGAGCCGGAGAGGGCAGGATCTAGACTGGGAGCCTCTTGGACCTAGTTTCTTGCTTTGACATCACTGGAACGTACCTGATCCCGCAACATTTAATTGCCGCTTCTAGGAAAATATTTTTACTAATCGCAAATCTATTTAACAGGATTTTTGTTGCTTTTACATTAAAGAACAGTGCAAATACTTTTTCTGCTACTGTAGGAAAGAAGGATCTGCTTCTATGATTACCCCCACTTTTTGCCTGGTGCTAAGCTGTTATTGACTAGTCTGCAAGGGGTCCTGCTAATTAGGATCACAGTCTATCTGCTTTCTCCCTAAATGGTTATGTTCAGTACTTAGGTACATCCCAGATTGGATACTTGGGTACACTTGTCAGTGCCTAGTATATGGTGCTAAGGTACCCAGGGCATAGGTACCCGAGAGGTCCCCCATGTGCTGAAGCATGCATTATGCCACCTATGGGAGACCATTCAAAATGAAACTAGAGGCCTGCCATTGCAGCCTGTGTAATCTGGTGCTAGCACAACTTACTAAAGATATAGGTTTCCTATATCTAGGGTCACTGCACTTAAAACCTATAAGTCACCCCTATAGCAGGCCTTTGAAATCCTGAAGGTAGGGTGCTTAGTTCTAAGTGAGTGGGTGCCCCTGCATGAGCAGGATATCCCTACAGCCTATGGAGTCCATTCTCCTGGGTTGTCAGTGAAGCAGCCATATACCATATAGTTATTATGCGATGATAGGCATCCTGCCACAGGGAGATGTGACCACCTCCCAGACAAAATTTAGTGTATTGGGGCAGGGTGGGTGCGCTTGCCAGCACCACTCAGCCTGCATGAGGGGCACATTTGATGTCCCCATGCATAGTCCAATTCAAACCAGTCCTGGGAGCCATTGGCTCCCGCTCTGGTGCGAAACTGAACTAAGGACATGGGAGTAACCTCCCCTCTGTCCAGACCCTCCCCTGGGAGGGTCCCCTGAATCGTCCCTCCCCTTCCCTTAGGGTACTTAAGGGCTTACCAGTGGGTGGGTCCCTAGATTAGTTGTGGGACAAGATTCAGATCAGACACCATTTCTTCTTCTACCATCTGAGCACTCTGGACTTCGCTGAACTTCATTTGGGCTTGACTTTGTCTCCCTTCCAGTCTGCTGCATCATCTGTGACTATGCACCATACAGGAACCTTCCAAGGCCTGTGGGCATCGAAGACACCTGGAAGAATCTCCCATGGAGTGAAGGAATCCCTCCCCTGCATTCGCAGGCACCGCATCTAAGTCGACCGGTCTGCTGATCCTGAGCTTCTCGAGACTCCGAAATGTTCTGCAACACAGGATGTGGTTTTTCACAGCTACCGAGGCCTGCCCTGCCCTCTCACCAAGTTTAGGCCAGTATCTCTTGTGGGTACTGCAATAACCAAACTCCTTTGCACTGGGTCAACTTGCAGTTGCAAAGGTTTTTTGGTATACTTCGAAGAAGATCTCCGAGCTCCAAGTAGCCCCATCTTCGAGCATCTCCAGAGACCAGAATCTTTAGCCACACCACATCGTGTGCATCATGGCCTGCATCTTTTGGTGAGCTGCTTGAGGTACTCTCACGACTCCAGTGCCTCCGGCCTGCGGGTCAATTTGAGAGTCACATTTACTTCTGTTGGGCTCCCCTGATTGCTCGGACTGCCCTGACTCCCCTGCTTGTGGTGAGCCCCCTGGACCTTGCTGGTCCCGACATTGCACCTTTTTGGTCTTCTGCATGAGTTGCATTTGTCAAGGCTTGTGGGTGCTCCCGCCAGACACTGACCCCTCAGCAATCGACATCTAACGTGGTACAGCTTTTGCACGGCTCCTGGTCTTCCTCATCATCGCCAACATCGCCTGGTCCTCACAGCTGCAGAGTCAAGGTCCTCGTCAACTCTCCTGCAACTCCCGACATCGGTAGGCATTCGTCTTCCAGATCGCCTTGTCACTCCTGAGTGACATAGACTCTGTCCTCTCTGCTTGCAGGTACCTCTCATCTTGAATCCACCTTTGAAAGCCACCCAACACTTTCTCCTTCTTCAGCAGCGCAGCAGCACTTACCTAAAGTTCTCTATTGGGTTTGACGGCGGTTTACGACAGCACTTCACACCTATGCAAATGGCTTCCCTGGTGTAGGTAACATTGTTATTAGGGTATCCACGGGTGGGGTGGCTCTCCAACCTTCTGTCTTCCACGGGGTTTCTTCAGGGTTCACTGAGAAGGGTCCATAATCCTTAAAAATCCAACCGCAACTTACACGTAGGCTTGTATGGAGCACGGGGTCATGTTCACACATTGCACACGCTCTCTGTGGGGTTCCTAGTCACTCACCTTGGGTGGTTCTTTGGGTCCCCAGCACTGCTATGGCCTCTCGACCTTTTCTTGACCCGAGTCGTGGTTCTTACACCACTCTCTTAGTATATGGTTTGGTCCTCTCCGGGAACCCTGTGTATTCTGTGCTATTTACTGTATTTCTATTCAAAGTATTGTGCGCATTGTGTTTATCTCAGGGTAGGGGATATCTAAACGTGTTAGAGAGTATTATATAATAAATACATCTTTTTATAAATACCCAGCCTGGTTCTTTTTCACTTGATCTATACTATAAGATTGCATTCTGGAAAAACACGCTGCTTTACACTCCTTCTGGACTAAGCCTAAAAGCTGCTCTCCACAGCTATCACTTAGAGAGCTTTCTAAGGTTGTCTAAGACCTCTTAAATCACCATAAGGGTTGTCTGGACTAGTGCACTGTGCCCACTTACACTAGTGGACATCATATACCATGCCAGCTTCTCACAGCCACAGAATGATTAAAAAGGGCACAAATTGAGACCAGGAATGCTTTGCCAAATACATGATGTACTACCAGCCAACTGGACCCTTAAGCCTCTGCCTGAGTAAATACAAACATTTAAAAGGAGCATCCTCACGTTCACAAGTTGCAACCCTTCTACTGTTACTGCTGCTCTCTCCGCAAGTTGAAACAGAAATTGTGAACATTAAATCACACAATAAACCTATGAATTCAAACATGAATATAGACTGGTCAGCCCAAAATGGACTACTGAAGTGGGTGGCACACAGTAAATAAGTGCTGCAGGCCCACTAGTAGCATTTAATATACAGGCCCTGGGCATATTTAGTTCATGTTACTATGGAATTAGAGGTAAATTAAATATGCCAAATGGTGATGAGCCAACATTACCATGTTTTAGGGAGGGAGTACATGCATTTTATCACTGGGTAGCAGTGGTAAAGTACTCAGAGTCGTAAGGCCAGAAAAAACACGGTCAGAAAAAGTAGAGGAGGAAGGCAAAAAGTTGGGGGGAAGACCACTCTAAGTTGGCAGGTCTAACACATTCTATTGATAATTGCACTGGAACCTTCAGCAGCAGTTATCAGCTAATGCAAACAGATAAGGGGCATTGACCCAGCTGCTGGCCAAACCAAGATCCTGCTCTACGCAGATGACATTCTTCTTATCTTCAGCCACCCCGATAACTTGATACCACACTTGAAGTCCCTGATCTTGGCATTCTCTACCTTTTCTGGGTATAAAATTAATTGGACCAAAAGCAAAGCGCTCCTAATCACGAAATATCCAATCAGGCGCACCTTGAATGATTACAGCCTTCAAATGGAAAAACTCTGAGCTCAAGTATTTGGGTATGTCAGTCAAACAAGTGTTCGAAAGCAAGGTAAAGGCTAATGTGCAGGCACTGATGGCACAAATGGAAAGTGACTTACACAGATGATCCTCCCTGCAACTTTCCTTATGGTGCAGGATCCAGGTAGTGATATTGCTTATGGCACCAATGTTAAACTATGGGTTTAGCATGAAACCCCTCACAATGCCCAAAACTTTGCTCCACACCTTAAAAAAACACATCAAAAGCTTCATCTGGACCGGCGGAAAACCTAGACTCAGACCGCAAAACTCTACAGGGACCGTAAGGCATGGGGTCTGCGACTACCATACATGCATATGTACTATCTCGCTCACAACATCTCACAGTTGGGGTATTTAATGTCAATTCTGAAGGTGAACGGCCTACAAGGATGACGATAGAAAATTCTAAGGTGCAAGCTCTGCCTGGCCTCGGCACGCTATAGAGTTACAGAGTCCTTGCACCAGTAATGTAGCCCCCTACAGTGATGGCGGTGTAGTTGGGTTGGAGACACACCCACAGACTGGTGGGCATGAATGACAGCTTCCACTAGTAATTATTTTAAGCAACAGTGGTCCCTAGAGAGATTAGGAATAGCAAACCAAGATCAGTGCTATATTGATTGGACTTGTCCAGCCGGACAGAGGTCTAATATTTACTTGTAAGCAATTATAAACAATGGTTACACACAAAAATACACAAAGTGGGACACAAGCCTGTGTCCTACTAAACCAACAGAATACAAAACAACAGAGGGCTCAGGCAAAGTTCACGGTTTGTTACAAAAAGGATTTTCACAATGTCAAAGACAAATCGCTAGGAACACCTTTACATTTATCAAATGAAGAATGTTTGGTGTATAAGGTGTTTTATAGTGTCGGCGGCATTTTGATCCATTGGGGAAATGTGTGGATCATCATCAGGACATTAGTTACATGCCTGTATAGTAGAGCCTTAGTTAACTTGGAACAATTTACATTTTAAGGAGGAAAGAAAAGGGGAGGGGGATACATAAATAAAGAGTTAGGAGGAGTTCCTTCAAGATGAAAAATTCAAACGCATTTACCCTTTTCGGAAAAAGGTTTTCTGCGCACCATGCAAGATTGACTTCGGAAACAACAAGATGGAAATTGCAGAACCACGACATTTGGGCTAATCTGAGATATTCAAAGCGTACCGTGCAATAGTGGCATTGGATTCGACACACTGTGAGTGAGACAGGTAATGGTGACATAGTAGAAACGACAAATCGGCAATGTATAACACAATGACTTTCGGCGCGGTAACATGGCGATCACAGAAGGCTTACGCATTTTAAATTATATAGCATGTCGGGGTGGAGTGCTGGGAGCAGGATAAAAAATAGACATGCGACATGCAGGGCAGCTAAGGCGAACGTGAAGGTTGGTAAAGTTCTGACTTGGGAGTGAAGACGGCAAAGATGTAAGTAAACCGAACATGTGGTTGCTGGGCTGTGCACGCGGTTCCTAAAGTAGAAAGGGAACTCTATGAGCAGAGTGCTCAAGGATTGAAAAGTGTGGAGGTGGGGAACGAATTTACGTCGCTTGCCGGCAGATACGTTAGTAGAGCAACGGAGCGGCAATGGGCTCTCGTAAAAGTCTAAGCGAAAAAGGACAGTGATAAGAGTCCAAGTCGCGATTGAATTAAAAGGTTGAAAGAAGGGAGGCGGGGTGGTGGGACACACCGGTTTGGTAAATGGGGTTCAAATCGACGATGGGATTGGTTGGAGCCATGTTTGTGTACTCCTCTGGCGCGGTGGCCTACAAATAAAGGAGGGCGTAATTACAGGAACGAGAGTGACTACGTCCTCATAGCCAAGTGTGGTTGGGACACGTGCCTTACCTTGGTGAAGTTGCCACAAGCTGTGTAGCTGGGGATCTGTATCTGGCAATGCGGGAGTGACGGCATGTCAGATATAAGGATTAAATGGGCGGAAAGTACAGGATGATTGGAAGCGATCGGTCTGGTGGTGCGCAAGGGCAATGGAACCTGAAAAGAGTCTGTTTAAGACTCGCGGCCATATTGGAGTGGTGGGATGTGAATTAGGTAGTGGGAAGTATGGGGGCCAATTTGAGGGTGTGTAGTTAGCAAGGTAAAAGGTACATCAGTGGTTCTATGGAAGTGACGCAAGTACATTAAACAATAATAACAAACCACGGTACAACCAATATTACATTAAAAAACAGCAACCTAAATGAGAGTAATCCAATCTTCTAGGCGATTCAATCCTGTATTGAGGTTGTCGGTTCTCAGAATCCATTTCAGCTCTTCTTTGTTCAGTAATTTGGAAATATCTCCTCCTCTAAGGGGCAGTTTGACCGCAGCAATAACAGTCCAGCGAACGTCATCTTCAGAGTGTCCAGTCTCCATAAAGTGTTCCACAAGGGGGGCATTAGGTGTCTTGCACCTAATTCTGTTTCAGTGTTGACAAATTCGCATACAGATTTTTTTAGTGGTCTGTCCAATGTATATTTTCTTGCATGGGCAAAATATTACATAGATAACATTGCATGTATTACCATTTGTGAATGATTGAAGTTCAGTCTTAATATTTTCAAACATGAATTCATTGCATTCTATTGTTAAATCGCAGACTATACAATTGCCACATTTTGAGTGACCCTTTAGCGGGTTTTTTTTTTAAGTAAACATTGGACGCACAAGATTTAGGGTGCCAGCATTTAAAACAGACCAATTTTTTATGATGGTCTTACGTACAGCATTGGAAACTGGGGAGAAGGTAGTTACGCTTACCAGACGGTTCAGACATGGCTTAGTTTTTGCTTCTAGTAGGACCTCACGGGGGCAGTACCATGCTCATTTCATAGCATTCCGAACAAGTCTGCGTGGGTATCCTCTACTAGTCAGCTTGGTACATAATGTTTTGGCTTCATGGAAGTAGTCTTCCTTCAAGAAGCAGTTCCTCCGGATAGGGAGTCTCGAAGTGCCCGGGGGTGGTGGCTGTCATATCTAAGTAGAGTATTACGTTCAGTGGGTTTACGAAATAGACTGGTTATACATCTGCCATCTCTATGTTTGATATTTAGGTCAAGGAAAGAGATGGAGGCCTCATCATGTGTCAATGTGAATTTAAACCCACCACAATTATTGTTCAACCAGTGGAGAAATGATTCAAGTGTAACATCAGTGTCCTGCCAAATCATAAAGACATCATCTATATACCGCTTCCATTTGCCAATGCATGTGCTAAAAGGGTTGGTAGGGGACAGAATATGATTGGTCTCGAGTGAATCCATATATAGAATGGCCAAGTTGGGGGCAAAAACAGCCCCCATGGAAGTACCTTTCACTTGTTGGTCGAACTGGTCTTCAAAAAAAAAAAGAATTCTGGTTAGGCAAACCTCTAAGAGTTGCAGTATAAAGTTGGTGGGAACTGTAGGAGGCCGGGGTCTTCTATTGAGGAAGATTTCCATCACAAGTAGGGAGTCTATTTGAGGTATATTTGTATACAGTGACTCCAAGTCCGAAGTGCACAGAATGTCAGAACTGGGATTGAATGGATGTTTTTCAATGAAGTTGATCATTGACATACTGTCACGGATATAGCATTCAGTATGTGGGACAAAATCTTTGATGAAATGGTCGACATATTGTCCTAGTGGCTCCAAGACTGAGCCACAACCAGCAACGATAGAACAGCCAGGGGGATTTCCAAGTCTTTTATGCACCTTAGGTAAGTTGTAGATGACAGGTGTTCGTGGAGATTTAGTATTAAGGAATTGATATTCATGTTTACTAAGAAAACCTTGCTCTAGACCATCATCTGTAATTTGCCGAATTAGGGTCTGTAATTCCTTTGTAGGGTTTGTGGGTAATTTGCAATAATGGTCGGTGTTGGCCAATTGTCGGTTAATTTCTTCTCTGTAGGTGTTAATCTCTTGGAGCACTATTCCTCCACCCTTGTCAGCAGGTTTGATCACAAGGTTGGTATTTTGGCGCAAACTGGTTATGGCTGACTTCTCTTCTTTAGTGATGTTGTAAGGGATGTAATGGTGGGATCCAGCCAAGCGTGCTACCTCTTTGAGAACCAGTTTCTCAAAAGTGATGATCTCGCTGGGGATCATACTAGAGAAGGGGGAGAAAGTAGATGGTGGACGTAGTGGCATGTTGGATGTGATAGTAGGGCATGGATTCTGTAAGAAGTAACTGTGTAATCTTATCTTATGGAAAAAACGTAATAGTTCTGTTTGTAAGTCTAAGAAGCTGGGGTACGTCATGGGGACAAAAGATAGTCCCTTGCTCAACATTGAGACCTCATGGCTAGTTAATTCATGTGTAGAGAGATTAAAAATGGGTATAGTCAGGCTACTATTAGTCTGATTGGTATCCATCGTAGAGGATAGCATTGATAGAACTTCTGGCATGTCTGGCGTTCCCCTCTTCTAATACATAAACAATTCTGACATACAGACTGAAACATGCACTTTGAATACCAGCAGCAGACTTCCCTGGTAAGCAGTAACTTTACTACAGTGACCTAATGAGCAACTAGAGTGCTACCATTCAGAATTTATGGCAAATGTGTGACACATCTGAATGCCTTCTTGATGGAACCAAAGTAAACAAGCATTGAAAATGCAATAGGTCTCGCCCTCGTTTATGTTAAAGCAATTCTGTTTGTAATAAGGTGGCTTTTTAGCTTTGCTTTTATTAGTGTTTTTCAAACTTTCATGTACATACCATGCATATGCGTGCATATATGTATATGTGTGCATGCATTTATATTTGTATTTATATAGATATGCAGATTATCTATATGTTTACATATGTATATGTATATATATACACAAAAATATATATAAATGCATATGCATATATATGCATATATATGTGCAATATGTGTGCGTGTAGAGAGAGGTAGAGAGGTAGAGGTGTAGAGGTAGAGAGGTAGATGTAGAGAGGTAGAGAGCAGTAGAGAGAGAGGTAGTGAGAGGTAGAGAGGTAGAGAGTAGAGGATGAGTAATAGAGAGCAGAGAGTGAGTAGTAGAGAGCAGTAGACAGTAGTAGAGAGCGAGAAGTAGAGAGTGAGTAGTGGAGAGTGAGTAGTAGAGAATAGTAGAGAGTGACTAGTAGAGAGAGAGTAGTAGAGAGTAGTAGAGTGAGTAGTAGAGAGTGAGTAGTAGACAGAAAGTAGTAGAGAGCAGTAGAGAGTGAGTGGTAGAGAGTAGTAGAGACTGAGAAGTAGAGAGAGTAGTAGAGAGTAGTAGAGTAGTAGAGAGTGAGTAGTAGAGAGTAAGTAGTAGTAGAGAGAGTAGTAGAGAGTAGTAGAGTAGTAGAGAGTGAGTAGTAGAGAGTGAGTAGTAGAGAGCAAGTAGTAGAGAGTGAGTAGTGGAGAGTGAGTAGTAGAGAGTAGTAGAGAGTGAGTAGTAGAGAGTGAGTAGTAGAGAGTAGTAGAGAGTGAGTAGTAGAGAGAGAGTAGTAGAGAGCGAGAAGTAGAGAGTGAGTAGTGGAGAGTGAGTAGTAGAGAATAGTAGAGAGTGACTAGTAGAGAGAGAGTAGTAGAGAGTAGTAGAGTGAGTAGTAGAGAGTGAGTAGTAGACAGAAAGTAGTAGAGAGCAGTAGAGAGTGAGTGGTAGAGAGTAGTAGAGACTGAGAAGTAGAGAGAGTAGTAGAGAGTAGTAGAGTAGTAGAGAGTGAGTAGTAGAGAGTAAGTAGTAGTAGAGAGAGTAGTAGAGAGTAGTAGAGTAGTAGAGAGTGAGTAGTAGAGAGTGAGTAGTAGAGAGCAAGTAGTAGAGAGTGAGTAGTGGAGAGTGAGTAGTAGAGAGTAGTAGAGAGTGAGTAGTAGAGAGTGAGTAGTAGAGAGTAGTAGAGAGTGAGTAGTAGAGAGAGAGTAGTAGAGAGAGAGAAGTAGAGAGTAGTAGAGTGAGTAGTAGATAATGAGTAGTAGAGAGAGAGTAGTAGAGAGTAAGTAATAGAGTAGTAGAGTGAGTAGTAGAGAGTAGTAGAGAGTGAGTAGTAGAGAGAGTAGTAGACAGTAGTTGAATAGTAGAGAGTGAGTAGTAGAGAGTGAGTAGTAGAGAGAGTGTAGTAGAGAGAAGTAGAGTAGTAGAGAGTCAGTAGTAGAGAGTGAGTAGTAGAGAGCGAGTAGTAGAGAGTGAGTAGTGGAGAGTGAGTAGTAGAGAGTAGTAGAGAGCGAGTAGTAGAGTGAGTAGTAGAGAGTGAGTAGTAGAGAGTGAGTAGTAGAGAGAGAGTAGTAGAGAGTAAGTAGTAGAGAGTAGTATAGTGAGTATTAGAGAGGGAGTAGGAGAGAGTTGTAGAGAGTGAGTAGTAGAGTACTAGAGAGTGAGTGGTAGAGAGTAGTAGAGAGTAGTCGAGTGAGTAGTAGAGAGTGAGTAGTAGAGAGCAGTAAAGAGAAGTAGAGAGTGAGTTGTAGAGAGTGAATAGTAGAGAGTAGTAGCGAGTGAGTAGCAGAGAGCAGTAGACAGTAGTAGAGAGCGAGAAGTAGAGAGTGAGTAGTGGAGAGTGAGTAGTAGAGAGTAGTAGAGAGTGAGTAGTAGAGAGAGAGTAGTAGAGAGTAGTAGAGTGAGTAGTAGAGAGTGAGTAGTAGAGAGAAAGTAGTAGAGAGTAGTAGAGAGTGAGTGGTAGAGAGCAGTAGAGAGTGAGAAGTAGAGAGAGTAGTAGAGAGTAGTAGAGAGTGAGTAGTAGAGAGTGAGTAGTGGTAGAGAGAGTAGTAGAGTAGTAGAGTAGTAGAGAGGGAGTAGTAGAGAGTGAGTAGTAGAGAGTGAGTAGTAGAGAGTGAGTAGTGGAGAGTGAGTAGTAGAGAGTAGTAGAGAGTGAGTAGTAGAGAGTGAGTAGTAGAGAGTAGTAGAGAGTGAGTAGTAGAGAGAGAGTAGTAGAGAGAGAGAAGTAGAGAGTAGTAGAGTGATTAGTAGATAGTGAGTAGTAGAGAGAGAGTAGTAGAGAGTAAGTAATAGAGTAGTAGAGTGAGTAGTAGAGAGTAGTAGAGAGTGAGCAGTAGAGAGAGTAGTAGACAGTAGTAGAGTAGTAGAGAGTGAGTAGTAGAGAGTGAGTAGTGGAAAGAGAGTAGTAGAGAGAAGTAGAGTAGTAGAGAGTCAGTAGTAGAGAGTGAGTAGTAGAGAGCGAGTAGTAGAGAGTGAGTAGTGGAGAATGAGTAGGAGAGAGTAGTAGAGAGCGAGTAGTAGAGAGTGAGTAGTAGAGAGAGGGTAGTAGAGAGTAAGTAGTAGAGAGTAGTAGAGTGAGTAGTAGAGAGGGAGTAGGAGAGAGTAGTAGAGAGTGAGTAGTAGAGTAGTAGAGAGTGAGTAGTAGAGAGTAGTAGAGAGTGAGTAGTAGAGAGCAGTAAAGAGAAGTAGAGAGTGAGTTGTAGAGAGTGAGTACTAGAGAGTAGTAGCGAGTGAGTATTAGAGAGTAAGAAGGTTAATTTAAAAGGGACACAATGAGGTGTTTAATTTTCCCATAGAAATTAGGATTAGTGCTGAAAAAAATTAAAAATTAGAGCACATTTTGAGTGACTTCTCAAATCCTATTCTATTTCATTAAAAACTTCTGACATGCAGACTGAAACATGCACTTTCAATACCAGCAGCAGACTTCCCTAGGGAGCAGTAGCTTTCCTACAGTGGTCTAATAAGTAACTAGAGTGCTAACATTCCGAATTTATGGCATATGTGTGACACATCTGAATGCCTTCTTGATGGAATCAAAGTAAAAAACCTGAAAGTATTTCCTACTGAGGAGACTGTAGTAAATGAGGAAATTAGGAAACTTCATAATAAATAAGTCTCCCAAGATGGCCACCAGAGACAAAAGAGCCCAAATGTAGCACAAATATCACCCTGATGTAGCCCAAGTATAGCCCAATGACAGAATGTCCCAGAGTGTTCTAAAGAACAACTAGAGCGCTAACAGTCTTACTTATGACAAAAGTATGGCACGCCTGAAGCCATCTTGATTGGAATAAAGTGGTAACACTTAAAACATTTAATTTGCAAAGGAACCAAATGAGGGGGTTCATTTTGCCATAGAAATTATGATTAGTGCTGCAGAAAGAAAAATTAGGGCACATTTTGAGTGACTTCTTAAATCCTCTTCTATTTCATAAAAAAATTAATTCTGACATGCAGACTGAAACATGCATTTGAATACCAACAGCAGACTTCCCTGGTGACAGTAGCTTCACTACAATGATCTAATGAGCAACTAGAGTGCTACCATGCAGAATTTATCGCAAATGTGTGACACATCTGAATGCCTTCTTGATGGAACCAAAGTAAACAAGCACTGAAAATGCAATATGTCTCGCCCTCGTATAAGTTAAAACAATTCTGTTTGTAATAAGGTAGCTTTTTAGCTTTGCTTGTATTAGTGTTTTTCAAACTTTCATGTACATAACATGCATATGTATGCATATATGTATATGTATACATGCATTTATATTTGTATTTATATAGATATGCAGATTACATATATGCTTATATATGTATGTATATATAAATCTATACACATACATATATATAAATGCATATGCATATACATGCATATATATATGTGCATATGTGTGCGTGTAGAGAGAGGTAGAGGAAGGTAGAGAGAGGTAGAGGTGTAGAGGTAGAGAGGTAGAGGTAGAGAGGTAGCAGTAGAGAGGTAGAGAGGTAGAGAGAGGTAGAGAGTGAGTAATATAGAGTAGAGAGTGAGTAGTATAGAGTAGCAGAGAGTAGTAGAGATAGTAGCAGAGAGTGAGTAGTAGATAGTAGTAGAGTGAGTAGTAAAGAGTAGTAGAGAGTGATTATTAGAGAGTGAGTAGTAGAGGGAGTAGTAGAGAGTGAGTAGTAGAGAGTAGTAGAGAGTGAGTAGTAGAGAGAGTAGTAGAGAGTGAGTAGTAGAGAGTGACTAGTAGAGAGTGAGTAGTAGAGAGTAGTAGATAGTGAGTAGCAGAGAGAGAGTATTAGAGAGTAGTAGAGAGTGAGTAGTAGAGTGAGTAGTAGAAAGTAGTAGAGGGAGAGTAGTAGTGAGTGAGTATTAGAGAGTAGTAGAGAGTAGTAGAGAGTGAGTAGTAGAGAGTGACTAGTAGAGAGTGAGTAGTAGAGAGTAGCAGATAGTGAGTAGCAGAGAGAGAGTAGTAGAGAGTAGTAGAGAGTGAGTAGTAGAGTGAGTAGTAGAAAGTAGTAGAGAGAGAGTAGTAGTGAGTGAGTATTAGAGAGTAGTAGAGAGTAAGTAGTAGAGAGTGAGTAGTAGAGTGAGTAGTAGAGTGAGTAGTAGAGAGTAGAAGAGAGTAGTAGAGAGAGAGTAGTAGAGAGTGAGCAGTAGAGAGTAGTTGAGAGTGAGTAGTAGAGAGTGAGTAGTAGAGAGAGAGTAGTAGAGAGTGAGTAGTAGAGAGTAGTAGAGAGTGAGTAGTAGAGAGTAGTATAGAGTGAGTAGTAGAGAGTGAGTAGTAGAGAGAAAGTAGTAGAGAGTAGTAGAGTAGTAGAGAGTGAGTAGTATAGAGTGAGTAGTAGAGAGTAGTAGAGAGTGAGTAGTAGAGAGTAGTAGAGAGTGAGTAGTAGAGTGAGTAGTAGAAAGTGAGTAGTAGAGTGAGTACTAGAGAGTAATATAGAGCGAATAGTAGAGAGCAAGTAGTAGAGTGTGTGTAGTAGAGAGTGAGTAGTAGAGATTAGTAGAGAGTGAGTAGTAGAGAGACTAGTGGAGAGTGAGAAGAAGAGAGAGTAAGAGAGAGTAGTAGAGTACTAGAGAGAGAGTAGCAGAGTGAGTAGTAGAGAGTAGTAGAGTGAGTAGTAGAGAGTGAGAAGTAGAGAGAGTAGTAGAGAGTGAGTAGTAGAGAGTTGTTGGACCCGGCCTCGTGGCGTGGTCCTGACTTCCCGGGGGTTAGGCCCGTTTCCCACCCTAGCCCCCACGAGCTACCCGTTCGGGCCGCACGAGGTCACCTACACCTCGGGGCTCCGCCATTTTGCCGCCTACCACGTGACCCTGCACACCAGTCCTCATGATTCCACTCAACCCGGCCTCGGCCCCAGCAAGGCCCAGACATTGAGGCACCAAGAACTGGCCAGGGGGTATCACGTGAACACCTCATCGCCCTGGCAGAGGGCGGTATCAATGGGACCCCCAACCACTCCCACACACCGAGGTGCGATCGGCCTCCATCTCTCCTGGGCCGGGCGCCTCTCCTGCTGGGCGTCTGGTCACTCCCAACCCGGCCTCTCCGCCCCCCGGGCGCAAGGGTCCGGACATCAAAGGGCCCCAGACCTATATCTGGGGCGACCCCGCCACAGACCGGCAGTTGTATCCCGGAGTCGAGAGCCCTGCTGATTGAATCGCGGCCGACCCTACGGAGAAGAAACCCTTGCTTGAAACCACCACGAGCCCTGCAGACTGCGTCGCGGCTCCTTCTTGCTGAAACCTTCGAGTCCCCCGGAACATCGGGACCCTGCTGACGCTGTCGCGGCCCATCCTTGCTGAAACCTCCCTCGGAGCCCTGCTGACGACATCGCGGCCCGAGCTGAGCAGAAACCATCTTGAGAGTCCCGCTGACCTGGTCGCGGCTCCCCACGAACTGAACGCCAGAGCCCTGCTGACGCCGTCGCGGCTCGACCCCTCCGAGACCCGGAGGTCCTCCAGCTTGAGGATAAGAACTCGGCCCCAGGTACCCTCGTACCATACCCCTACCAAAGACTGTCCCGCTACCTCTTCCCTCCTAAAACAAGACACTGAGACTTTTTGCGGATCCTTTGATCCCCCTTTTCTGTACATATTGATCCCGTAACCTTTTAAGTGCTGATAAAGAATTGCTCATCTTGAGACAACCTCCTTGAGTCCGGTGTGGTGGTGTAACTGTGCTAGTACATATTAGGAGAAGGATCTCCCAGGAGGCTTCTCTGCAGCGCTCGGCTACTTCGTACAGTGTGGGGGGCCCCCCCTGAGTGGTCTCGCCGACTCCTCGGGGTCCGCCTTCCAACATTTGGTGGCCAGCGACGGGATCCGAGCCGAACGCAGTACGTATCAGCCAGTAACCCACTAGCGACCCATCCAGACAAACGGAAGTCATGAGCAACCAAGAAAACAACGCGACCACGGAGTTCCAGCCCGAACGGTTGGAGGAATACACGCACAAAGAATTGAAACAGTTCTGCAAGGCCAAGGGCATTGCAACCACCGGCCTAGGTACCAAAGAGGAGATGCAGAAAGCCTTGAGGACCTGGCTGGAGGCCGAGGCAGGCCCCTCCCAGGAAGAAGGTCCCCTGCCCCTGACTGTGGCCACATCCACCGCACCGACTCCGGCAACCGGAAGAAGAAATAGCCTAGAAACCGGCCTCTCCGAAGAGGAGATACGAGAGCGGGAGAAGGTCTGGAACCACGAACTAGAGCTCGCACGACTGCGGCTGGTCGGCGAACTCCAGCTGGCGGAAAAGAAACTGGCCCTAGAGCAGCTACGGCTACAAGAGGAGATAGAAGAGAAGAGACGGCACCGAGAGTTGGAGGAAAAAAGACTGACCCTTGAGCACGAGCGAAGTCTCAAAGAGCTCGAGATCAAGGCAAAGCAAGGGGGGACCGACACCCCCAGTAATAGAGACACCCTACCGCCTGCCGAGGCCAAGGTACATATCCCGAAAGATGTCGTCAAGGAGTACTATAAGAATGACGACATCCAACAATGGTTCAAGTCATACGAGGTGGCCATGACCTCCCATCGGGTGCCCCGAAAGGACTGGGGCGCCGGCCTGTGGGGTCGGTTCCTTAGTGAAGGTCGGGACACACTGCTCCAGCTGCCAGAGGAGGTGATGACCTCCTACGACCACATGAAGGAGGCCCTGCTCACCCGCTACGGGCTAACCGCGGAAATGTACCGCCAGCAGTTCAGAGACTGCAAGAAGATCCCGGGTACTACCTGGGTGGAATATGTGGACTTTTTTAGCCGGGCCCTAGAAGGATGGATCAAGGGTAGCAAAGTCACCACCTACGGGCAGCTGGTCGACCTCATTGTTTGGGAACATCTCTCCAACAATTGCTTCGTGGAGCTGAGGCAACACCTCCTCGACAGCAAGCTGACCGACCCATGAAAACTCGCCGTCGAGGCCGATCGATGGGTCAACACCCGAGTCCCCCGGAACTCGATGGGGGAGAACCAGAGGAGCCCCACCGGACTTCCCCGCCAACGCGGTGGAGGGGGAGGGCCGAACAGGAACCGGGACCCCCCCGCCGGGGCCCCCAGGAGCCCACCTCGAGGGCCGCCACAGCAACACCTCTCCCCGAGCCCAGCCCGAAGAGGGCGACCCCAGCCAGAACCGGACCACGGCCCCCAGTAACATGCTACGGCTGCCAACAAACCGGACACTATGCCAGCGATCCGGTCTGCCCCCTGAACCGAAGAAGCGGGGCCGGCGGGCCCCCACCCCGACAGCTGGCGGCCGCCGCCCTGGGGGAAGGAGAAGAAGAAGAAGAAACCCTCGACCGAGGAACCACCGAATGGGAGCCGGCGGCCATGGCCCTGGTCTGCCTGGGCCGCCGAGAAATGGTGCCCCGCACCCCCATCCCAAACAACACCCAGAAGTACCGGCAGCAAGTCACCGTCAATGGACAACGGGCCGAAGCCCTTCGTGACACCGGCGCCAGTGTCACCGCTGTCCGCTGCCACCTGGTGACCCCCGAACAGATCCTACCAAATGTGCTGTGCCCCGTCCGGACGGCCGACAACAGCGAAAGCCTGTGCCAGATGGCCCTGGTCCCCTTCGAGTGGGGAGGGGTGACAGGCCTACTAAAAGTGACTGTCCGCGACGACGCACCAGTAGACTGCCTCCTGGGGAACGACCTGGAGAGTTCCCCCTGGGCTCAAGTGGAGCGACGAGAGCACCTCCGAATGCTGGGACTGTCCGAATGAGCCTGCGCCATCACCCGGTCCATGACCGCCCAGGCCCCCCGCTCGTCCCTGGCCCCCGGTGACGCCCAGCCCGAGGGGCTTGCACCACCCCCCGCCTGCAGCGAGGGGGAGGCGGACACCGACACTGGACCTACTGAACCCTCCCCCGAAGAGATTGCTTCCCTAGGCGCCCTACCAGAACTTGCACAATGGCGCCACGAAAGGGGGCCCCACCCGAGAGCAGTTCCAGCACGAGCAACAGACCTGTCCCTCTCTCGAAGGGGTCCGACAACAAGCGTCCGCACAAGCCAACGGGGACCAGACCGGCACCCACTGGGTCTACTGGGCCGAGGGCCTATTGTACAGTGAACAGAAAATGGCAGAACTCGGGGCCAGCCGCGTGTTGGTGGTACCCCTCCGCTTCCGGGAGTTCCTTCTCAACCTGGCACATGACGTGCCCCTCGCCGGACACCTAGGGCAAGACAAAACTTACAGCCGTCTGGTGACCCACTTCTACTTGCCCCGGATGCGGAGAGACGTGGACCACCACTGCCGGTACTGCCAGACCTGCCAAGCCATCGGGAAGACGGGGGGTCGGGTCGAGGCCCCCCTCCAGCCCTTTCCAGCCGTCAGCACCCCGTTCAAACGGGTCGGGATCGACATCGTGGGGCCCCTGGACCCCCGGACCGCCCTGGGCCACCACTTCATCCTGGTCCTCGTGGACCACGCCACCCGGTACCCGGAGGCGGTCCCGCTAAGAACTGTAACGGCCCCCGTGGTGAGCCGGGCCTTAATGGGGATCTTCTCCCGAGTGGGATTTCCCCGCGAAGTGGTGAGCGACCGGGGCACAAACTTCATCTCTAAGTACATGCGGTCCCTGTGGCAACAGTGCGGGGTCACGTACAAATTCACAACCCCCTATCACCCTCAGGGGAACGGGCTGGTCGAGCGCTTTAACAGGACCCTGAATGGGATGATTCAGGGCTTGGAAGAGCCCCTCCGGCGGAGATGGGATGTCCTACTACCATGCCTCCTGTTCGCCTATCGGGAGGTCCCGCAGAAGTCCCTGGGGTTCAGCCCGTTTGAACTATTGTACGGACATCCGGTCCGCGGACCGCTCAGCCTGGTCAAGGAGGGCTGGGAGACGAAGCTCCAAGGCGCCCCTCCTGACGTCTACCGATACCTCCTGACCCTACGAAACCAGACCCGCAAGTTCCGAGCCATGGCTGAAGCCAACCTCGAGGCCAGCCAGGAGGACATGAAGCGGTGGTACGATCAGAACACCTCTACCATTGAGTTCGAGCCAGGCCAGCAAGTCTGGGTCATGGCCCCTGTTGAGCCCTGCGCCCTCCAGGACAAGTGGACCGGGCCCTTCAAGGTGGTGGAGAAGAAAAGCCCCGTCACCTACCTAGTCGACCTGGAGTCCCCCCGGAACCCCTTCCGGGTTCTGCATGCTAACAGGCTCAAACCCCACTTCGCCCGGACCAAACTGAGCCTGCTGCTGGCGACCGACGAGGGGGGTGAGGACGACTCCGAGCCCCTACCCGACCTCTTACAGAACGACGTCCACGACGGATCCATCAAAGGTGTCCAACTCGCCTCCTCCCTGACCCCGGAGCAGCGTATCGACTGTCAACAACTGCTGCAGAACTACGCAGCCCTCTTCTCCCTCACCCCGGAGGTGACCCACTGGTGCATCCACAACGTCGACACCGGGGACAGCCCCCCCATGCGACACCGAGCCTACAGGGTACCCGACCGAGTACGGGCATGCATCCAGGCCGAAGTAGCGAAGATGCTGGCCCTGGGGGTCATCGAGCCCTCCGACAGCCCGTGGGCCAGCCCTGTCGTCCTGGTACCAAAGGCCGCAGCCCCCGGCCATCCCCCGGAGTTACGATTTTGTGTAGACTACCGAGCCCTGAATGCTGTGACCAAGACGGACGCCCATCCTATACCCCGGGCCGACGAACTCATCGACCGCTTGGGGTCCGCCCGCTACCTGAGCACGCTGGACCTCACCGCCGGGTACTGGCAGATCCAGCTCACCCCGGGCGCCCGAGAAAGATCCGCCTTTTCTACCCCTGATGGGCATTACCACTTTCGGGTGATGCCCTTCGGCATGAAGAACGCCCCGGCCACTTTTCAGAGACTTGTAAACAAGGTTCTGGCCGGGCTCGAGGCCTTCAGCGCGGCCTATTTGGATGACATTGCCGTGTACAGCAACCACTTGGCTGAGCACCTAATTCACCTCAAAGCCACCCTGGCCGCCCTCCAAAGGGCCGGGCTCACGATCAAGGCCAGCAAATGCCAGATCGGCCAAGGATCGGTGACCTACCTGGGCCATCAGGTGGGAAGCGGTCAAGTGGCCCCTCTCCAGCCAAAAATCGATGCCATCCAGGCATGGGAACCCCCCAATACCCAGACCGCTGTGCGGGCCTTTCTGGGCCTCACTGGGTACTACTGGCGGTTCATCCGGGACTATGGGAGCATTGTTGGGCCTCTCACAGAGCTCACCTCGAAGAAACAGCCCAAGAAGGTGCACTCGACTCCCCGCTGCCAATCAGCTTTCGAGACTCTCAAGGCAGCAAGGTGCACTGCCCCTGTGCTCCAGGCCCCTGACTACAGTAAGGAGTTCATCGTGCAAACAGACGCCTCCGAATATGGGATCGGGGCCGTCCTGTCTCAGGTTGATGAGAAGGGACTCGACCGCCCAGTGGCCTTCATCAGCCGACGGCTGCTGCCATGAGAGCAACGATGGAGCACCATCGAGCGCGAGGCCTTCGCCGTAGTGTGGGCCCTTAAGAAGCTCCGGCCCTATCTCTTCGGTACCCACTTTCGGGTCCAGACCGACCACCGGCCCTTGCGGTGGTTAATGCAAATGAGAGGCGAGAATCCCAAGCTGCTGCGGTGGTCCATTGCCCTGCAAGGGATGGACTTTTCGGTTGAGCACCGACCCGGCAATGACCACGCCAACGCGGACGGCCTGTCCCGCTTCTTCCGCCATGACGAGGAGAATCCCCAAGAAGATGGGTGACTCTCCCTACCTTCGGCTGGGGGGGACGCCTGTTGGACCCGGCCTCGTGGCGTGGTCCTGACTTCCTGGGGGTTGGGCCCGTTCCCCGCCCTAGCCCCCACGAGCTACCCGTTCGGGCCGCACGAGGTCACCTACACCTCGGGGCTCCGCCATTTTGCCGCCTACCACGTGACCCTGCACACCAGTCCTCATGACTCCGCTCAACCCGGCCTCGGCCCCAGCAAGGCCCAGACATTGAGGCACCAAGAACTGGCCAGGGGGTATCACGTGAACACCTCATCGCCCTGGCAGAGGGCGGTATCAATGGGACCCACAACCATTCCCACACACCGAGGTGCGATCGGCCTCCATCTCTCCTGGGCCGGGCGCCTCTCCTGCTGGGCGTCTGGTCACTCCCAACCCGGCCTCTCCGCCCCCGGGCGCAAGGGTCCGGACATCAAAGGGCCCCAGACCTATATCTGGGGCGACCCCGCCACAGACCGGCAGTTGTATCCCGGAGTCGAGAGCCCTGCTAATTGAATCGCGGCCGACCCTACGGAGAAGAAACCCTTGCTTGAAACCACCATGAGCCCTGCAGACTGCGTCGCGGCTCCTTCTTGCTGAAACCTTGGAGTCCCCCGGAACATCGGGACCCTGCTGACGCTGTCGCGGCCCATCCTCGCTGAAACCTCCCTCGGAGCCCTGTTGACGACATCGCGGCCCGAGCTGAGCAGAAACCATCTTGAGAGTCCCGCTGACCTGGTCGCGGCTCCCCACGAACTGAACGCCAGAGCCCTGCTGACGCCGTCGCAGCTCGACCCCTCCGAGACCCGGAGGTCCTCCAGCTTGAGGATAAGAACTCAGCCCCAGGTACCCTCGTACCATACCCCTACCAAAGACTGTCCCGCTACCTCTTCCCTCCTAAAACGAGACACTGAGACTTTTTGCGGATCCCTTGATCCCCCTTTTCTGTACATATTGATCCCGTAACCTTTTAAGTGCTGATAAAGAATTGCTCATCTTGAGACAACCTCCTTGAGTCCGGTGTGGTGGTGTTACTGTGCTAGTACATATTAGGAGAAGGATCTCCCAGGAGGCTTCTCTGCAGCGCTCGGCTACTTCGTACAGTGTGGGGCCCCCCCCGAGTGGTCTCGCCGACTCCTCAGGGTCCGCCTTCCAACAAGAGTGAGTGGTAGAGAGTAGTAGAGAGTAGAAGAGTGAGTAGTAGAGAATAGTAGAGAGTGAGTAGTAGAGAGAGTAGCAGTGAGTGAGTAGTAGAGAGTGAGTAGTAGAGAGTGAGTAGTAGAGAGAGTAGTATAGAGTAGTAGAGTAGTAGAGAGTGAGTAGTAAAGAGTAGTAGAGAGCGAGTAGTAGAGAGTGAGTAGTGGAGAGTGAGTAGTAGAGAGAGTAGTAGACAGTAGTTGAATAGTAGAGAGTGAGTGGTAGAGAATGAGTAGTAGAGAGAGTGTAGTAGAGAGAAGTAGAGTAGTAGAGAGTCAGTAGTAGAGAGTGAGTAGTAGAGAGCGAGTAGTAGAGAGTGAGTAGTGGAGAGTGAGTAGTAGAGAGTAGTAGAGAGCGAGTAGTAGAGTGAGTAGTAGAGAGTGAGTAGTAGAGAGTGAGTAGTAGAGAGAGAGTAGTAGAGAGTAAGTAGTAGAGAGTAGTAGAGTGAGTAGTAGAGAGGGAGTAGGAGAGCGTAGTAGAGAGTGAGTAGTAGAGTAGTAGAGAGTGAGTGGTAGAGAGTAGTAGAGAGTAGTCGAGTGAGTAGTAGAGAGTGAGTAGTAGAGGGCAGTAAAGAGAAGTAGAGAGTGAGTTGTAGAGAGTGAGTAGTAGAGAGTAGTAGCGAGTGAGTAGCAGAGAGCAGTAGACAGTAGTAGAGAGCGAGAAGTAGAGAGTGAGTAGTGGAGAGTGAGTAGTAGAGAGTAGTAGAGAGTGAGTAGTAGAGAGAGAGTAGTAGAGAGTAGTAGAGTGAGTAGTAGAGAGTGAGTAGTAGAGAGACAGTAGTAGAAAGTAGTAGAAAGTGAGTGGTAGAGAGCAGTAGAGAGTGAGAAGTAGAGAGAGTAGTAGAGAGTAGTAGAGAGTGAGTAGTAGAGAGTGAGTAGTAGTAGAGAGAGTAGTAGAGTAGTAGAGTAGTAGAGAGTGAGTAGTAGAGAGTGAGTAGTAGAGAGTGAGTAGTGGAGAGTGAGTAGTAGAGAGTAGTAGAGAGTGAGTAGTAGAGAGTGAGTAGTAGAGAGTGAGTAGTAGAGAGTAGTAGAGAGTGAGTATTAGAGAGAGAGTAGTAGAGAGAGAGAATAGAGAGTAGTAGAGTGAGTAGTAGATAGTGAGTAGTAGAGAGCGAGTAGTAGAGAGTAAGTAATAGAGTAGTAGAGTGAGTAGTAGAGAGTAGTAGAGAGTGAGCAGTAGAGAGAGTAGTAGACAGTAGTAGAGTAGTAGAGAGTGAGTAGTAGAGAGTGAGTAGTAGAAAGAGAGTAGTAGAGAGAAGTAGAGTAGTAGAGAGTCAGTAGTAGAGAGTGAGTAGTAGAGAGCGAGTAGTAGAGAGTGAGTAGTGGAGAATGAGTAGGAGAGAGTAGTAGAGAGCGAGTAGTAGAGTGAGTAGTAGAGAGTGAGTAGTAGAGAGTGAGTAGTAGAGAGAGGGTAGTAGAGAGTAAGTAGTAGAGAGTAGTAGAGTGAGTAGTAGAGAGGGAGTAGGAGAGAGTAGTAGAGAGTGAGTAGTAGAGTAGTAGAGAGTGAGTGGTAGAGAGTAGTAGAGAGTTGTAGAGAGTGAGTAGTAGAGAGTAGTAGAGAGTGAGTAGTAGAGAGCAGTAAAGAGAAGTAGAGAGTGAGTTGTAGAGAGTGAGTAGTAGAGAGTAGTAGCGAGTGAGTATTAGAGAGTAAGAAGGTTAATTTAAAAGGGACACAATGAGGTGTTTAATTTTCCCATAGAAATTAGGATTAGTGCTGAAAAAAATTAAAAATTAGAGCACATTTTGAGTGACTTATCAAATCCTATTCTATTTCATTAAAAACTTCTGACATGCAGACTGAAACATGCACTTTCAATACCAGCAGCAGACTTCCCTAGAGAGCAGTAGCTTTCCTACAGTGGTCTAATAAGTAACTAGAGTGCTAACATTCCGAATTTATGGCATATGTGTGACACATCTGAATGCCTTCTTGATGGAATCAAAGTAAAAAACCTGAAAGTATTTCCTACTGAGGAGACTGTAGTAAATGAGGAAATTAGGAAACTTCATAATAAATAAGTCTCCCAAGATGGCCACCAGAGACAAAAGAGCCCAAATGTAGCACAAATATCACCCTGATGTAGCCCAAGTATAGCCCAATGACAGAATGTCCCAGAGTGTTCTAAAGAACAACTAGAGCGCTAACAGTCTTACTTATGACAATAGTATGGCACGCCTGAAGCCATCTTGATTGGAATAAAGTGGTAACACTTAAAACATTTAATTTGCAAAGGAACCAAATGAGGGGGTTCATTTTGACATAGAAATTATGATTAGTGCTGCAGAAAGAAAAATTAGGGCACATTTTGAGTGACTTCTCAAATCCTCTTCTATTTCATAAAAAAAATAATTCTGACATGCAGACTGAAACATGCACTTTGAATACCAACAGCAGACTTCCCTGGTGACAGTAGCTTCACTACAGTGATCTAATGAGCAACTAGAGTGCTACCATGCAGAATTTATCGCAAATGTGTGACACATCTGAATGCCTTCTTGATGGAACCAAAGTAAACAACCACTGAAAATGCAATATGTCTCGCCCTCGTATAAGTTAAAGCAATTCTGTTTGTAATTAGGTGGCTTTTTAGCTTTGCTTGTATTAGTGTTTTTCAAACTTTCATGTACATAACATGCATATGTATGCATATATGTATATGTATACATGCATTTATATTTGTATTTATATAGATATGCAGATTACATATATGCTTATATATGTATGTATATATAAATCTATACACATACATATATATAAATGCATATGCATATATATGCATATATATATGTGCATATGTGTGCGTGTAGAGAGAGGTAGAGAAAGGTAGAGAGAGGTAGAGGTGTAGAGGTAGAGAGGTAGAGGTAGAGAGGTAGCAGTAGAGACATAGAGAGGTAGAGAGAGTTAGAGAGTGAGTAATATAGAGTAGAGAGTGAGTAGTATAGAGTAGCAGAGAGTAGTAGAGATAGTAGCAGAGAGTGAGTAGTAGATAGTAGTAGAGTGAGTAGTAAAGAGTAGTAGAGAGTGATTATTAGAGAGTGAGTAGTAGAGGGAGTAGTAGAGAGTGAGTAGTTGAGAGTAGTAGAGAGTGAGTAGTAGAGAGAGTAGTAGAGAGAGTAGTAGAGAGTGAGTAGTAGAGAGTGACTAGTAGAGAGTGAGTAGTAGAGAGTAGTAGATAGTGAGTAGCAGAGAGAGAGTATTAGAGAGTAGTAGAAAGTGAGTAGTAGAGTGAGTAGTAGAAAGTAGTAGAGGGAGAGTAGTAGTGAGTGAATATTAGAGAGTAGTAGAGAGTAAGTAGTAGAGAGTGAGTAGGAGAGTGAGTAGTAGAGTGAGTTGTAGAGAGTAGAAGAGAGTAGTAGAGAGAGAGTAGTAGAGAGTGAGCAGTAGAGAGTAGTTGAGAGTGAGTAGTAGAGAGTGAGTAGTAGAGAGAGAGTAGTAGAGAGTGAGTAGTAGAGAGTAGTAGAGAGTGAGTAGTAGAGAGTAGTATAGAGTGAGTAGTAGAGAGTGAGTAGTAGAGAGAAAGTAGTAGAGAGTAGTAGAGTAGTAGAGAGTGAGTAGTATAGAGTGAGTAGTATAGAGTGAGTAGTAGAGAGTAGTAGAGAGTGAGTAGTAGAGAGTAGTAGAGAGTGAGTAGTAGAGTGAGTAGTAGAAAGTGAGTAGTAGAGTGAGTACTAGAGGGTAATATAGAGCGAATAGTAGAGAGCAAGTAGTAGAGAGTGTGTAGTAGAGAGTGAGTAGTAGAGATTAGTAGAGAGTGAGTAGTAGAGAGACTAGTGAAGAGTGAGAAGAAGAGAGAGTAAGAGAGAGTAGTAGAGTACTAGAGAGTGAGTAGTAGAGTGAGTAGTAGAGAGTAGTTGTGAGCGAGTATTAGAGAGTGATTAGTGGAGAGTGAGCAGTAGAGAGTAGTAGAGAGTGAGTAGTAGAGAGGGAGTAGTAGAGAGTGAGTCGTAGACAGTAGTAGAGAGTGAGTAGTAGAGAGAGAGTAGTAGAGAGAGAGTAGCAGAGTGAGTAGTAGAGAGTAGTAGAGTGAGTAGTAGAGAGTGAGTAGTAGAGAGAGTAGTAGAGAGTGAGTAGTAGAGAGTGAGTGGTAGAGAGTAGTAGAGAGTAGAAGAGTGAGTAGTAGAGAATAGTAGAGAGTGAGTAGTAGAGAGAGTAGCAGTGAGTGAGTAGTAGAGAGTGAGTAGTAGAGAGAGTAGTATAGAGTAGTAGAGTAGTAAAGAGTGAGTAGTAGAGAGTAGTAGAGAGCGAGTAGTAGAGAGTGAGTAGTGGAGAGTGAGTAGTAGAGAGTGAGTAGTAGAGAGAGAGTAGTAGAGAGTGAGTAGTAGAGAGTAGTAGAGTGAGTAGCAGAGATTGAGTAGAAGAGAGAGAGTAGAAGAGAGAGAATAGTAGAGGGTAGTAGAGAGTGAGTAGTAGAGGAGTAGAGAGTGAGTAGTTGGGAGTGAATAGTAGAGAGAAGTAGTAGAGAGTGGTAGAGAGAGAGAGTAGTAGAGAGTAGTAGAGAGTGAATAGTAGAGAGTGAGTAGTAGAGAGTAGTAGCGAGCGAGTAGTAGAGAGTGAGTAGTAGTGAGTAATAGAGAGTAGTAGAGAGTGAGCAGTACAGAATGAGTAGTAGAGAGTAGTAGAGTAGTAGAGAGTGAGTAGTAGAGAGAGAGAGAGTAGTAGAGCATAGTAGAGAATGAGTAGTAGAGTATTAGAGAGTGAGTAGTAGAGTGTAGTAGAGAGTAGTAGAGTGAGTAGTAGAGAGTAGTAAAGAGTGAGTAGTAGAGAGTGAATAGTAGAGAGTAGTAGAGAGTGAGTAGTAGAGATAGAGTAGTAGAGAGTGAGTAGTAGAGAGTGAGTAGTAGAGAGTTAGTAGTAGAGAGTAAGTAGTATAGAGTGAGTAGTAAAGAGTGAGTAGTAGAGAGTGAGTAGTAGAGAGTGAGTAGTAGAGTAGTAGAGAGTAGTCAGTCAGTGTCAGTCAGTGTCAGTCAGTCAGTGTCAATCAATCAGTGTCAGTCAGTGTCAGTCAAACAGTGTCAGTCAGTCAGTGTCAGTCAATCAGTGTCAGTCAGTGTCAGTAAGTCAGTCAGTGTCAGTCAGTCAGTGTCAGTCATTGTCAGTCAGTCAGTGTCAGTCAATCAGTGTCAGTCAATGTCAGTCAAACAGTGTCAGTCAGTCAGTGTCAGTCAATCTGTGTCAGTCAGTGTCAGTCAGTCAGTCAGTGTCAGTCAGTCAGTGTCAGTCATTGTCAGTCAGTCAGTTTCAGTCAATCAGTGTCAGTCAGTGTCACTCAGTGTCAGTGTCAGTCAATCAGTGTCAGTCAGCCAGTCAGTGTCAGTCAATCAGTGTCAGTCAGTGTCAGTCAATCAGTGTCAGTCAGTGTCAGTCAGTCAGTGTCAGTCAATCAGTGTCAGTTGGTGTCAGTCAGTCAGTGTCAGTCAGTCAGTCAGTGTCAGTCATTGTCAGTCAGTCAGTTTCAGTCAATCAGTGTCAGTCAGTGTCAGTGTCAGTCAGTGTCAGTCAATCAGTGTCAGTCAGTGTCAATCAGTCAGTGTCAGTGAGACAGTGTCAGTCAGTCAGTGTCAGTTAATCAGTGTCAGTGAATGTCAGTCAGTCAGTTTCAATTCAATATTACTTTATTGCGGCTATTTCAGCCATAAAAGTACATAAAAATTTTACAGCAATAGAAAGATCAAATAAAAAAGGGATAGTATCAAGAGGGTGTTATATACATAGTTATAGATGCCAGGGCTTCAGGAGAGCAGAATAAAAAATACTTTATCGTTGTTACTAATAGTTTCAAATGGCAATTTAATACTATAAATTAATATAAAAACTTTAAAATATCATTAAGCCATTCCTCGTTGGGAATATCTTCAATTGCCAGTGTGGGCCTTTGGGAAGAGCTTGGTCTATTTCACGTATAGTAATTACAACAGTAGCATTGCGCTCTATAGTTGCGGCAAAATAAAATATCGATATTAACTATTTTGTACTTTTAACAAATACTTTCTTTTAATCCACATGGCCAAAAGGAATTTCGAAATTGCAACAATAAAAAGTGGATTATTATCAGATTTAAGAATTCTATAAAATTGGTGGAATTCCCTTATTCCCAAATTTGTGCAGAGTTGTAGAATCCATTTAGACCTAGGCTGTTTGTATGCCGGGCAGAAAAATAATACATGCATCTCTGATTCCTCCTCCCTGCAACATCCAGGACAAAGACTAGGCAGGTCCCCTACCCACTTATTTGTTTTTACCAAAAGTAGAGGGGTTCCATACCTAAATTGGAGGAACAACTTCTTGGCTAGCACTGGCTGAATTGTGTCTAACACCTGCTCAAACTGGTAATCTAACTTCAGATCCAGAAAGGCATAGGATAGACTATTTGCTCTGGTAGCCCCAATTAGTTTATTCAGCTGGTACTCTTTCAATGATCTTGCCAAATAATTTTTGGAAGTAGTTAGACACGATTCTTCCGGTGCATCCCACAGATACCCCCTTCCCATGTCGCGCAGAGTCCCTCACAAAAGACAACCAGGGTATACCTCTAACAGCGCCCGGTAAAAGCATTACCACTTTGAGTTCCTCCCTGTAGTGTCTCAGCTCAGGTGTGCTCCATAGTCGATGCCAGTAAAGCAATGGGCGACTCGAAATCAGATCCACCACTGGGCGGATAACCAAGTCCATTCTCAAAGGAACTAGCGGGGTACTTACTGGAAGCGCCATGATTTGCCTAATGAACTTATTTTCAGTTAGGGTCAATGCATGCTTTGGGCAATGTCCCCAGAGTTCTGCCCCGTATAATGAAGCCGACCGCGCTTGCGCTCTATATATTTTCAAGCGGGGGACTTATGATCTTTTGGGTACAACTATTCTGAACTTTCAGTATACCACCTATTGCTTGGGTTAGTTTCAGGTTCAGTGTCAGTCAGTGTCAGTCAGTCAGTGTCAGTCAATCAGTGTCAGTCGGTGTCAGTCAATCAGTGTCAGTCAGTGTCAATCAGTCAGTGTCAGTCAGTCAGTGTCAGTCAGTCAGTGTCAGCAAGAGCAGCTCTGCTGACCTGGTTCTCTGGCTCTAAAGCACCTCTGCTGACCTGGTTCTCTCCCTCTAAAGCAGCTCTGCTGACCCGGTTCTATGGCTCTAAAGCAGTTCTGCTGACATGGTTCTCTGGCTCTAGAGCAGCTCTGCTGACCTGGTTCTCTCCCTCTAGAGCAACTCTGCTGACCTGGTTCTCTCCCTCTAAAGCAGCTCTACTGACCTGGTTTCTCTGGCTCTACCGCAGCTCTGCTGACCTAGTTCTCTGGCTCTAGAGCAGCTCTGCTGAGCTGGTCCTCTGGCTCTAAAGCAGCTCTGCTGGCCTGGCTCTATGGCTCTGAAGCAGCTCTGCTGACTTGGTGCTCTGGCTCTAGAGCAGCTCTGCTGACCTGGTTCTCTGGCACTAAAGCATCTCTGCTGACCTGGTTCTCTGGCTCTAAAGCAGCTCTTCTGGCCTGGTTCTCTGGCTCTAAAGCAGCTCTGCTGATCTGGTTCTCTCCCTCTAAAGCAGCTCTGCTGACCTGGTTTCTCTGGCTCTACAGCTGCTCTGATGACCTGGTTCTCTGGCTCTAGAGCAGCTCTGCTAACCTAGTTCTTAGGCTCTAGAGCAGCTCTGATGACCTGGTTCTCTGGCTCTACAACAGCTCTGCTGACCTGGTTTGTTGGCTCTAAAGCAGCTCTGCTGACATGGTTCTATGGCCCTAAAGCAGTTCTGCTGACCTGGTTCTCTGGCTCTAGAGCAGCTCTGTTGACCTGGTCCCTTGGCTCTAAAGCAGCTCTGCTGACCTGGTTCTCTCCCTCTAAAGCAGCTCTGCTGACCTGGTTCTCTCGCTCTAAAGCAGCTCTACTGACCTGGTTTCTCTGGCTCTACAGCAGCTCTGCTGACCTGGTTCTCTGGCTCTAAAGCAGCTCTGCTGACCCGGTTCTTAGGCTTTAGAGCAGCTCTGCTGACCTGGTTCTATAGCTCTAAAGCAGCTCTGCTGACCTGGTTCTCTGGCTCTCAAGTCAGCTCTGCAGACCTGGTTCTCTGGCTCTAAAGCAACTCTGCTGACCTGGTTCTCTCCCTCTAAATCAGCTATACTGACCTGGTTCTCTGCCTCTAGAGCAGCTTTGCTGACCTGGTTCTATGGCTCTAAAGGAGCTCTGCTGACCTGGTTCTCTGGCGCTAGAGCGGCTCTGCTAACCTGGTTCTCTGGCTCTAGAGCAGCTCTGCTGATCTGGTTCTCTCCCTCTAAAGCAGCTCTGCTGACCTGATCTCTCTGGCTCTAGAGCAGGTCTGCTGACCTGGTTCTCTGGCTCTAAAGCAGCATCTCTGCTGACCTGGTTCTCTCCCTCTAAAGCAGCTCTGCTGACCTGGTTCTCTGCCTCTAGAGCAGCTCTGCTGACCTGGTTCTCTGACTCTAGAGCAGCTATGCTGACCTGGTTCTACAGCTCTAAAGCAGCTCTGCTGACCTGGTTCTCTGGCTCTAGAGCAGCTCTGCTGACCTGGTTCTCTGGCTCTAAAGCAGCTCTGCTGACCTGGTTCTCTCCCTCTAAAGCAGCTCTGCTGACATGGTTTCTCTGGCTCTAGAGCAGCTCTGCTGACCTGGTTCTCTGGCTCTAAAGCAGCTCTAGTGGCCTGGTTCTCTCCCTCTAAAGCAGCTCTGTTGACCTGGTTCTCTGCCTCTAGAGCAGCTCTGCTGACCTGGTTCTCTGGCCCTAAAGCAGCTCTGCTGACCTGGTTCTCTGGCTCTAAAGACGTTCTTCTGAGCTGGTTCTCTGCCTCTAGAGCAGCTCTACTGACCTGGTTCTATTGCTCTAAAGCAGCTCTGCTGCCCTGGTACTCTGGCTCTAGAGCAGCTCTGCTGACCTGGGTCTCTGGCTCTAAAGCAGCTCTGCTGACCTGGGTCTCTGGTTCTAGAGCAGCTCTGCTGACCTGCTTCTTAGGCTTTAGAGCAGCTCTGCAGACCTAGTTCTCTGGCTCTGCAACAGCTCTGCTGACCTGGTTTCTCTGGCTCTACAGCAGCTCTGCTGACCTGGTTCTTTGCACTCACGATGCACGCACCCGACTTCGCGAAAATATATTTAAAATAATATAAGTTTATTATAAGTACAAATATATTATGTTTATGAATATCTTAGATAATCTCTTGCCCTAATATGTATATTAAAGACACATACATAACATTTTGGAACCCAGCGCGCCCCAGAACGTATATGACGTCACGCGGGACCTGCAATCGCGCAAGCATCTCGTACCGTAATGCGCATGTGCCGTGAATGCGCGGGAGCAGGAGTCGTGGACTGGTCGCATACCAATCGCTCACATCACGTAATATTAAATGTATATGATGTAACACGCAGCCGTCGCACACCGTACGTTGATCCTTCACGACTTTTCTAAAATGGCTGATAGAATCCGAGCACCCACCGTGATGTATACGCTTTGAGTGAGCGGCTCCGAAAAAAAACTGGTATTTTTTTTTTAAAGAAAATAATATAAATATATTAAAATAAAAAATGAAAACAAGAAAATTAATCAATATTTCAGTATGATTTTTTTTTATATTTTGCAATTTTCAGAAAAATATATAATGTTATTTAATAAATAAAATATTTATAAATAAACAGTTAAAAAGCTAGAAAATCAGTACAAAAAATAGGTACTTAAAAATTAGCATTTAAAAAACCTTTGAAATTCACTGAAAAAAAACATAGGTTTCAGAGACGTTATAGTTAGAAATTAGCATTTAAAAAAGCTTTGAAATTCACAGAAAAAAATATAGGTTTCAGGGGTGTTATAGTTAGCTGGCCATTTCACTCATACAAAACCATAGAAATTCCTCTGTTATAGTTAGTTCTGCTAATTATAACTTGTGCACCCGCAATGCACTGCTGATGATGTCACATATTGCATCATTCATGACATGGTTAAAAATCGGCAAAATCCACGCTGGGTGCGCGGATCCTGCCGATCAAAAAAAAAAACGAAGCGCGGGCTACCGCGCTTCAATGAATATTAGCCGCCGGGGGGGCCAAATCCTAGGGGCATGTTATAAATAAAGTGTGGGGGGCCCAATCCCCCCTTACACTGCCCCGGGGACCACCAAAAGTATGAATAAATGCGGGGGGGCACACAGCCCCCCCGCAGCCCCTGGGACAGCCACCCCGGGGGCTTAATAGTTTAATGTGGGGGGCCTCTAAGGCCCCCCCAAGTCCCTGGGACCGCCACCCCGGGGACTCGACTTTATTAACATTGCAGGGGCACACAGCCCCCCCCGCAGCCCCGGGGACCCTCACCCCCCGGGTTTTTAAAAAAAATAAATACATACCCAGTGTGGGGGGGCTCAAGCCCCCCCCATATGACCCGTGGACCGCCACCTCCCCGTGGCACTATCGATTCAAAATGGGGGGCCTGTGACGGACCCCCCAGCCCAAGAGACCACCACCCCCTGGCTTTCCAAAATATGGGAGGGGGGCAGCCACCCCCCAGGGCCGCTCCTGCAGTGTCTCGGGGTGCCCACCCCCGGGACACTGTAGTTTGCTATGGCAGGGCGGGAGCCTCGCGGCTTCCACCCTGTCATAGCAAACTGCTTTGCTAATTGGAAGAGAGAGCAGGAAACCTGCTCTCTCATCCAAATAGCAAAGAAAAATGCTTTTCCGTAGGGGGAGCAGCATGTTAGCGCCCGCAATGCACTGCTGATGACGTCACATATTACATCACTCATGACATGGTCAGTGACATCACTCATGATATCACTGATGACATCTCAAATGACATCACTGATGACATCATCCTTGTGATAGAGTGGCAGACCTCCTCTCACCCTAATATAACCTTTGATACACACATTCAAACATAGAAACTAACATTTTCTAAACAATGGTCATACCAATACCAGTTACAACAACCTATTCAGTATTTCTAAGATCTACATACACATCCACTCATATACCAACAGTCCTATATAGTCACTCATACATGTACTCACTCATCATATGTACTCATACACCTATACATCCTGTTACACACCGCCACTCATCCATAGAGTTACTCACACACATAGTCACTCATGCTAATAAAGAATCAAACATCCATTTACTTGCATATACAGTTATACACACACCAGCACACTTACTTCTACAGAAAGTTACACATACTTACTCTTAAATCAGTTAAAGAAACACATACTTATTCATACAGGAACTCTTCCAATCCCTCACTCTCACATATACTCACATATACTACTAGATTAAAACATATGTAGTTACTTATAAAGACACTATTGAGACAGTCATTCACTCACTAACACACCCATACACACACACACACATCTCCCATACAGTCCTGCACACATGCTGTCTTCAACACATACAAACAGTGACGTACTCATTCATGCATCTATCCACTAAGTAATACCCTCCACTGAACCATACAGACACTCAGACACTCATACTGATACTCGAAAAATCAAGCAATAATCCATCTAGACACTCATGTAGCTACTCACCACCCCATGCAGTCACTTATACACAAATTGAGAGACTGATACAGATATTTACATATTTACACATTACTCAGTAACCAATGTATTCACTAAGATACACTTAATCAGTCCGTTATACAACCAATTTTACACAAAAAAATCATCCATTTAGACACTTACATACCCATTTATTCTTCCATCGACCTTGAGATCTACATATGTAAAAAATATTTAATTTTCAGAAAGACACACATTCACCGGATTATGTCATCAGTTATGTCATTTGAGATGTCATCAGTGATGTCATGAGTGATGACACTGACCATGTCATGAGTGATGTAATATGTGACATCATCAGCGGTGCATTGCGGGCGCGCTAGTTATAGTTACCTGAACTAAGTATAACGGAGGAATTTCAAAGGTTTTGTACGAGTGAAATGTCCATCTAACTATAAAGCCCCTGAAACCTATGTTTTTTTCAGTGATATTCTAAGGTTTTTTAAATGCTAATTCCTAACTATAACATGTCTGAAAGCTATATATATATATATAACCTACTGGCGGTCGCCAGTAGGTAGTTATAGTTAGGACCTATTATCCACAGGAAATCCGCAACATTTAGAATAACTTTGGCGCCGGTTGATGAATCTTCGCGAAATTTTCAAAACTCATGGCCCGCTCCGGTCCGCTCCTATTCTGAAAGTCTTGGGGTGATTCGTAAAGCAGGGGCTGAGAAAAAAGGGGGGTCCCAAAACTTGTTATCCCCATGCAATTTTCCATAGGGACCTTGAGTCGCAGCTACAGCCGAACCGCTGAATGGAATTACACCAAATTTGGTAGAAAGGTAGACCTAGGTTCAGAGTCATGCCTTTTGCTTAAATGGCGTAAATCAGTTCAGTAGTTCCTGAGAAAATCAAAAGTAAAATCACATATATATCTGGGCGAAGCCTAACCACACATCTCATCGTGAGATCTGATTGGCTGTCAGCACTTCTCCAAGAAGTGTTGGCAGCCATCTTGGGACCAATATACATGATAGCACCTCATTAAAAAGCATTGCAGTTAATAGAAGGTTTTAAGACTTTCGGTACATTATAAATCATGTGTTGATTGTACCATACTCATTTTAGGAATTGTGGTATGTTCTAAGGTGATTTTACCATGTGAAAAAGCCTTCTGCTGTGATATCATGAATCATGTTTGAGAGAAAACTATTTTCACATGGTTGTCCCACAGAGGTTTTTAAGGTGATCTATAAGCTAAACTGAGAGTATATTTTCTATAAATTCACATTATCTTTCTCAGTCATGTGAGAATGAAGTCTGACATTCTCAGTAAAACATGTACATCCAACAAGGGCAGAGACTGTCAGTTGATTCCTTTGTGTTCTACTGCAGCTTCCCAGAGTGTTCCAAAGAACAACTAGAGCGCTAACAGTCCTACTTATGATAAACGTATGGCACACCTCACGCCATCTTGAATGGAATAAAGTGGTAACTCTTAAAGCCCTTACCAGCCGGAGGGGAGTAAAGGTTAAGAAAGTGTAGTGAAGGACCCATTAGCTAGTATAGTACATCACACTGGGATAAAGGCCCCCAAACAGCTAAGCGGTAACGATGTCGAGGTAAGTGTAGTGAAGGAACTCCCAGAAAGCTTCTCATACGTACCTGATATCAGTGGTGTAAAAAGGGATTGTGTTCCGTTTCCTAGAGGGGCTACTACCCCAAAGGAGATGACTATACTCTCTTGGAATCTTGCGGGCCTAGCTAACAAATTAAATTGTACGGAATGGGGTTGTTTAGTGGACCATATTGACATCTGCATATTCCAAGAAACGTGGGCCAGAGAGGAATACCCTAGAAAGGGGTTTGCCACTTTCTATGTACCAGCAAGATGGGGCGGGAAAGGCCGACCATCCGGAGGCCTTGCTATTTGGGTAGCCCTGAACTTGGGGTGTTCGGCAGAGATTGTAGTTACAAATTCCAATGATCTTCAATGTTTAGTTTTAAAATGGCCAAGTTCCTTCAAATTGGCAATTGTGAACGTCTACTCTCGCCCTGTACGGTTGGCATGTGAATCATCTACTATAGAGGAGCTATCCCACTTTCTAACTGAAATGGCCTGTGATTCTAACATTGTGGTAGCTGGTGACGTGAATTGCCATTTTTAGCCATTCACGGGAATGAATGAGGGTGCGCTTATGGACGAAGATGATTATTGGGCAATTCCATCTTGCCAATCAACGCCCCTCAAAATATGGTCCCCACTGGCAAATCAGATCTTGGCCCTGACCCTGAACAATTCCTTGAGAGCCTGCAATGGCCACAACCCGTCCAACACTCCTTCAAAGTGTACCTTTAATGAAAGGGGACAAGAGTCTCGTCTAGATTACATCATGGTTGAGACTAAGTTATGGTCTAAGGTCATCGACTTTAGGGTAATTCCTAGAGTTGAGAGTGACCACAATGCTCTCTGCCTGGAAATGGTACTACCAGGTCCTGTGGGCTCCCCATCATCGGAGTCGGATAACTTGGGTGAAGGACTGTTGCTTTCTAACAATAGACGAAGAGTATAATGGGCCAAAATGATAGATTCCCATGATGGAATAGCCAAACTCTACAATATAGTACTGCCCAGACTCCTACAGATTGAAAGTCTAATCATTGAGTACCCCAACAATGATTTTAATAGGAAATTAGGGGCTATTCATCGGGACTTGGTGCCTAGTCTAGCAGAGGTTACTAACCCTCTTATCCCTAGGCGGAGGAAATATAGAACCCCAGCCGCATCCTGGTATAATTCAACGTGCAGAAAGGCTAAGACAGAGTTACTCCTGGCGGTAAAATCTGGGAGTGACAGAGTGAGAATCAGAGAATTAAGATCACACTATAAAGGCGTTATGGTCGATGCTAAAAAGGAGTGGGACACGGAAAGGTGGACCAATCTAACTGCCGCCCTGGAATCCAGGGATGCACGAAGATTTTGGTCTTTAGTTAATATAGGAATAGGGGACTTGAAATCAGCTGTGGAACCCAACATTGAACCATCAGTGTGGAAAGCACACTTTAATGATTTGATTTGATTTGATTTGATTTTTAAATTTGTATAGCGCGCGAATGCCAAAAGGCGTCTTGGCCCTGAGATTCCCACTGACTCCTAAGTATGTAGTTAGGGCTGTTTAGCAAAAAGCCATGTTTTGACTCCCTTTCTGAAGGTTTTCAGAGATGGACTGTTTTTCAATTCCAGCGGTAGTTGGTTCCACATTTTTGCCGTATGCACTAGGAAGCTTCTGCCTCCCCAGTTTGTTCTTCTGTATCTGGGTACTTTTATGAGTTTCCTTTGTCCGGATCTCAGAAGTCTATTTGGCTCATACAGTTGTAGGTGTGTTTTTAGAGATTTTGATCCCGTTCCATTTATTGCTTTGTATGCCAAGCATAATGACTTAAATTCTATCCTACTTGCAATTGGGAGCCAATGCAAGCTCTTAAGTTTGTGGCTTACTCTTTCGAACTTTGGAATTTCCAATATCAGCCTCGCTGCTGCATTCTGCAGGCGTTGTAATTTAAGAAGAATTTTCCTCCTTGCTCCGACATATAGACCATTTCCATAATCCAATCTGGACAAGGCCAATGCCGTCACCACTGTTTTCCGAGAGTCATGCGGTATATAAGGTAGTATTTTTTTTATCATTTTCAGGATGTACCAGAGTGATGATGCTAGTTTGCTTGCTTGAGCGTCAAATGAGAGGTTAGTATCTAGCATTATTCCTAGGTTTTTTACCTTTTCCGACGAATCTGGGCATCTTCCCATATCTGTGGGCCACCATAAAGGTGACCATATGTTTGTGTCACCACCTAGTATCAATACTTCACTCTTATCGCCGTTTAATTTCAAGCAATTCATTTGCATCCATTGGCTGATTTTTGTCATGCAGCATTGGAATTTTGCTGCTGTGTCTTGTACCTCTTTGTTTATTGACACCACAATTTGGGTGTCGTCGGCGTAGGATATAGGGGTGAATCCCTCACCTCTTATTATTTGCGCGAGTGGGGCTACATATAAATTAAAAAGCGTGGGGCTCATCGATGATCCCTGCGGAACTCCACATGGCAAGCTGAACAGATTAGACTTTGCTTCTCCTGATTCAACTGAGAATGTTCTATTTTCCAGATATGAGGCTATAAGAGCACAGGTTGACTCATGAATATTTGCTGTTTTTAGCCGTGTTATGAGGATTTCGTGGCTAACCGTATCGAAGGCCGCCGATAGGTCAAGTAATATCAATGCGGCCTTCGATCCGTTATCCATTATTGTCCTGAGTTCTTCCACTGCTGTAATCAAGGCTGTCTCTGTTCCATGCTCCATGTTCCATACTTTAGGGGCCTTTACACGAACAAACAGAGTTTGGACATTGTCCTGCCTCTGGCAGCCATCTCCAGCGAGGACGAGGCCCTAGAATTTACTTTAAGTGAGGTGACCACTGCAGTCAACATACTTGCAGCAGGAAAGGCCCCGGGGCTCGACACACTCCCAGGTGATCTTTTTAGGCAGCAACCTGGGATATGGGGTCCCTATTTCCTTGTTTTGTTTAACGCCATACTGGGCGGTATGGAGATTCCCTGTACCTGGCTGGGAGCAGAGATAGTCCCGATTTTTAAGAAGGGCTCTCCTCTGCTTCCAGTCAACTACAGGCCTATCAGCCTTATTGACGTTTCACAAAAAATCTTTTCCCGATTTGTTCTGAACCACCTCCTGGAGTGGATGGAGGACCATGATATCCTGAGTCCCTTCCAGGCGGGGTTCAGAAAGAATATTTCAACCATGGACCAGATCTTCCAGTTGCTCCTTTTATACTGGAAAACTGTCAAGATGGAGGGAGGCAGCTTATATATGGTCTTTGTGGACCTTCGGTCCGCTTTTGACCTTGTACCACGGAGGAAACTGTGGGCTGCGCTCCGGGACTTGGGTGTCCCACTGCAAATTTTGAACATCCTAACGAGGCTCCATGACGAGAACTTTGCCCAGGTTAGGTGTGGGAGGAATGGTGCACTGCCCCCTAGGTTCCCGGTTAGAAGAGGGGTGAGACAGGGCTGTGTATTGGCCCCAATACTCTTCTGCCTATATGTTAATGACCTAATCCCGTCTCTGAACGAGGTGCCTAATAATGATGCTCCACTATTTGCGGGCAGGAGGGTACCTGCAATCATGTTTGCCGATGACACCCTCTTGCTCTCCAAGTCCCCTATGGGGATTCAACGGATATTGGACGGCTTTCGGGATTTCTGTAGTCTGCGAGGACTAGAGATTAATGACGACAAAACTAAATACATGATCTTTAATCCCACGGCATCCACACGTTCGACTCTGGAAAGGATAACTACCTTCACCTACCTTGGGGTTTTAGTACAAGAAAATATGTCATTGGGACCCCAAATTGCTAAATCCCAACTAAAACTTGCACAGCTGACGGGTGGTATACTCAAGGTGTTAAATACTTCATCATTGAAGCCAGTGAGCCCTGCCCTTGAGATATACAAAGTACAAGCAAGAGCAGCAGTCCTCTATGGCGGGGAGTTGTGGGGTCACACGAAGGTAACAGCAATTGCCAAAATTGAAACCAAATTTATGCGACAATTGCTGTCCCTTCCTCAAAGTACACCTACCCGACCCCTAAGGTTGGACTTGGGATTAAATCCAATTGAAGATGAATTAGGGATCAAACCCTTAAGGTTTTGGCACAGACTCTAGTAAACGCCTGAACTATCCAATTATAGGGAGGAACTAAAACAGTTACTTGCCTATAATAGGGTAAGGAAGATCTATTGTCTAGCATTCATAAAGCAGGAACTGACGAAAATTGGCCTTGAAGCCATGTGGGAAGACTCAGAAAAAGCATGCAGTGAGATCTCGCGAAAAAACCTTACTAGGATTTATAAGGAGCATAGATTTAGTTCCACTTTTTGTGCCGTAACATTGGGTTCACTAACCACTTCTTACCTTGAATTCAAAAATTGCTATGGCTTTGAAAACTTTATGGATATTGTATATCCAATCTTTGTCAGGAAACTCTACATTCAGTGGAGACTTGGCACTCTTCCGCTTAAAGTCTTCACTAGTAAGTGGTCAGCATCTCCGGACATGTCATGCCCGGGATGTACCTGTGGCGTGGAGGATGAACTCCATGTCTTTTTTTTCTGTCCTGCATATATGAATTCCAGGAGATTTTGGCTGGTACCACTGTGTAGTAACATGGGGTTCAAGCAATACCAACATGCTTATAGAATTCTAAAGTCAGACACAGCGGGCCCTACAGTATTTGCAATTTGCAAATATCTCTCAGCCATGTGGCTTAAGCGGTGCAAATTAGTTGATATCCAATGCTAACTTGTAGCAAATTGAATTTTATGGAACTAATGGATTTTGACTCAGATGGTTTTAAGCAATATTATGCAATGAGGTGTAATTTTTCTTTTTTGGTGTTAATTATGAATTTTGAAAAGGGTTGTTATATTGTTTATGTACCCTTTTATGACATTGTCGAAATAAAGGCTATTTGACTTGACTTGGTAACTCTTAAAACATTTAATTTAAAAAGGAACAAAATGAGGGGATTCATTTTAGAGAGTGTGTAGTAGAGAGTAGTAGAGAGTGAGTAATAGAGAGTAGTAGAGAGTGAGTAGCAGAGAGAGAGTAGTAAAGAGTAGTAGAGAGTGAGTAGTAGAGTGAGTAGTAGAGAGTAGTAGAGAGAGTAGTAGAGAGAGAGAGTAGTAGAGAGTGAGTAGTAGAGAGTGAGTAGTAGAGTGAGTAGTAGAGAGTAGTAGACAGTAGTAGAGAGAGAGTAGTAGAGAGTGAGTAGTAGAGAGTAGTAGCGAGTGAGTAGTAGAGAGTAGTAGAGAGTGAGTAGTAGAGAGAGAGTAGAAGATAGAGAGTAGTAGAGAGTGAGTAGTAGAGAGTAGTAGAGAGTGAGTAGTAGATAGTGAGTATTAGAGAGAGAGAGTAGTAGGGAGTTGTAGAGTAGTGGAGAGTGAGTAGTAGAGAGTGAGTAGTAGAGAGTAGTAGAGTAGTAGAGAGTAGTAGAGAGTAGGAGAGAGTGAGTAGTAGGGAGTAGTAGAGAGTGATTAGTAGAGAGCAAGTAGTAGAGAGCAAGTAGTAGAGAGTAGTAGAGAGTGAGTAGTAGAGAGAGTAGTAGAGAGTAGTAGAGTAGTAGAGAGTGAGTAGTAGAGAGTAGTAGCGAGTGAGTAGTAGAGAGTAGTAGAGAGTGAGTAGTAGAGAGAGAGTAGAAGATAGAGAGTAGTAGAGAGTGAGTAGTGGAGAGTAGTAGAGAGTGAGTAGTAGATAGTGAGTATTAGAGAGAGAGTAGTAGGGAGTTGTAGAGTAGTGGAGAGTGAGTAGTAGAGAGTGAGTAGTAGAGAGTAGTAGAGTAGTAGAGAGTAGTAGAGAGTAGGAGAGAGTGAGTAGTAGGGAGTAGTAGAGAGTGATTAGTAGAGAGCAAGTAGTAGAGAGCAAGTAGTAGAGAGTAGTAGAGAGTGAGTAGTAGAGAGAGTAGTAGAGAGTAGTAGAGTAGTGGAGAGTGAGTAGTAGAGAGTAGTAGAGAGCGAGTAGTAGAGAGTGAGTAGTAGAGAGTAGTAGAGAGTGAGTAGTAGAGAGAGTAGTAGAGAGCGAGTAGTAGAGAGTAGTACAGTGAGTAGTAGTGAGTAGTAGAGAGAGAGTAGTAGGGAGTGAGTAGTAGAGTAGTAGAGAGTGAGAAGTAGAGAGTAGTAGAGACTAGTAGAGTGAGTAGTAGAGAGTAGTAGAGAGAGTAGTAGAGAGTAGTAGAGTATTAGAGAGTGAGTAGTAGAGAGTGAGTAGTAGAGAGAGAAGTAGAGAGTAGTAGAGAGTGAGTAGTAGAGAGTGAGTAGTAGAGAGTGAGTAGTAGAGAGTAGTAGAAAGCGAGTAGTAGAGAGTGAGTAGTGAAGAGTGAGTAGTAGAGAGCGAATAGTAGAGAGTAGTAGAATGAGTAGTAGAGAGGGAATAGTAGAGAGAGTAGTAGTGAGTAGTAGACAGTGAATAGTAGAGTAGTAGAGAGCGAGTGGTAGAGAGTAGTAGAGAGTAGTAGAGTGAGTAGTAGAGTAGTAGCGAATGAGTAGTAGAGAGTGAGTAGTAGAAAGTAGTAGAGAGTAGTAGAGAGTAGTAGAGAGTGAGAAGTAGAAAGTAGTAGCGAGTGAATGGGGTTCATTTTGCCATAGAAATTATGATTAGTGCTAAAAAAGATAAATTAGGGCACATTTTGAGTGACTTCACAAATCCTTTTCTATTTCATTAAAAAATTCTGACATGCGGACTGAAACATGCACTTTCAATACCAGTAGCAGACTTCCCTGGTGAGCAGTAGCTTTACTACAGTGCTCTAGTAAGCAACTAGAGTGCTAACATTCCTAATTTATGGCAAATGTGTGACATATCTGAATGCCTTCTTGATGGAATCAAAGTAAAAAACCTGAAGGTATTTCCTACTGAGGAGACAGTTGTAAATGAGGAGATTAGGAAACTTCATAACAAATAAGTCTCCCAAGATGGCAACCAGAGACAAAAGAGCCCAAATGTAGCACAAATATCACCCAGATGTAGCCCAAGTATAGCGCAATGACAGAATGTTCCAGAGTGTTCTAAAGAACAACTAGAGCGCTTACTGTCTTACTTATGACATAAGTATGGCACACCTGAAGCCTTCTTGATTGGAATAAAGTGGTAACACTTAAAACATTTTGGTTGCAAAGGAACAAAATGAGGGGGTTCATTTTGCCATAGAAATTATGATTAGTGCGGCAGTAAGAAAAAGTTAGGGCACATTTTGACTTCTCAAATCCTCTTCTATTTCATTAAATGATTCTGATATGCAGCCAGAAACATGCACTTTGAATACCAGCAGCAGACATCCCTGGTGAGCAGTAGCTTTACTATAGTGATCTAATGAGCAACTAGAGTGCTACCATTCAGAATTTATAGCAAATGTGTGACACATCTGAATGCCTTCTTGATGGAACCAAAGTAAACAAGCATTGAAAATGCAATAGGTCTCGCCCTCGATTAAGTTAAAGCAATTCTGTTTGTAATTAGGTGGCTTTTTAGCTTTGCTTGTATTAGGGTTTTTCAAACTTCCATGTACATAACATGCATATGTATGCATATATGTATATGTATATGTATGCATGCATTTATATTTGTATTTATATAGATATGCAGATTAATATATATATGTATGTATATATATACGCATACATATATATAAATGCATATGCATATATATGCAAATATATATGTGCATATGTGTGCGTGTAGAGAGAGGTAGAGAGGTAGAGGTGTAGAGGTAGAGAGGTAGAGGTAGAGAGGTAGAGAGGTAGAGAATAATAGAGAAAGAGGTAGAGAGAGGTAGATAGTGAGTACTAGAGAGTAGAGAGTGAGTAGTAGAGAGCAGTAGAGAGTAGTAGAGAGAGTAGCAGAGAGCGAGTAGTAGAAAGTAGTAGAGTGAGTAGTAGAGAGTGAGTAGTGGAGAATGAGTAGTAGAGAGTGAGTATTAGAGAGTGAGTAGTAGAAAGCAGTAGAGAATAGTAGAGAGTGAGTAGTAGAGAGTAGTAGAGAGTGAGTAGTAGAGAGTAGTAGAGAGTGAGTTGTAGAGAGTAGTAGAGAGTGAGTAGCAGAGAGAGACTATTAGAGAGTAGTAGAGAGTGAGTAGTAGCTTGAGTAGTAGATAGTAGTAGAGAGAGAGTAGTAGAGAGTGAGTAGTAGCTTGAGTAGTAGATAGTAGTAGAGAGAGAGTAGTAGAGAGTGAGTAGTAGAGTTTGAGTAGTAGAGTGAGTAGTAGAGTGAGTTGCAGAGAGTGAGTAGTAGAGAGTAGTAGAGAGTAGTAGAGAGTGAGTAGTAGAGTAGTAATGAGTGAGTATAGAGAGTAGTAGAGAGTGAGTAGTAGAGAGTAGTAGAGAGTGAGTAGTAGAGAGAGAGTAGTAGAGTAGTAGAGAGTGAGTAGTAGAGAGTGAGTAGTAGAGAGTAGTGGAGTAGTAGAGAGTGAGTAGTATTGAGTAGTAGAGAGTGAGTAGTAGAGTGAGTAGAAGAGAGTGAGTAGTAGAGTGAGTACTAGAGAGCAGTAGATAGCGAGTAGTAGAGAGTAGTAGAGAGTGAGTATTAGAGAGAGAGTAGTAGAGAGAGAGTAGTAGGGAGTGAGTAGTAGAGAGTAGTAGAGTGAGTAGTAGAGAGAGTAGTAGAGAGAGAGTAGTAGAGAGCAAGTAGTAGAGAGAGTGTACTAAAGAGTGAGAAGTAGAGAAAGTATGAGAGAGTAGTAGAGGAGTAGAGAGTGAGTAGTAGAGAGTAGTTAAGAGAGAGTAGTAGAGAGTGAGCAGTAGAGAGTAGTAGAGAGTGAGTGGTAGAGAGTGAGTAGTAGAGAGTGAGTATTAGAGAGTAGTAGAGAGTGAGAAGTAGAGAGAGAGTAGTAGAGAGAGAGTAGTAGGGAGTGAGTAGTAGAGAGTAGTAGAGTGAGTAGTAGAGAGTGAGTAGTAGAGAGAGAGTAGTAGAGAGCAAGTAGTAGAGAGAGTGTAGTAAAGAGTGAGTAGTAGAGAGAAGTAGAGTGAGTAGTAGAGAGTGAGAAGTAGAGAAAGTAAGAGAGAGTAGTACAGTAGTAGAGAGTGAGTAGTAGAGAGTAGTTGAGAGCGAGTAGTAGAGACTGAGTAGTAGAGAGTGAGCAGTAGAGAGTAGTAAAGTGAGTAGTAGAGAATAGTAGAGAGTGAGTAGTAGAGAGAGTAGTAAAGAGTAGTAGAGTAGTAGAGAGTGAGTAGGAGAGTGTGAGTAGTAGAGAGTGAGTAGTAGAGAGAGTAGTAGAGAGTAGTAGATTAGTAGAGTTAGTATAGAGTGAGTAGTAGAGAGTAGTAGAGAGCGAGTAGTAGATAGTGAGTAGTGGAGAGTGAGTAGTAGAGGGTAGTAGAGAGTGAGTAGTAGAGAGTGAGTAGTAGAGAGTGAATAGTAGAGAGTGAATAGTAGAGAGTGAGTAGTAGAGAGAGAGTAGTAGAGAGTGAGTAGCAGAGAGTAGTAGAGTGAGAAGTAGAGAGTGAGTAATAGAGAGAGAGTAGTAGAGAGTAGTAGAGAGTGAGTAGTAGAGTAGTAGAGAGTGAGTGATAGAGAGTAGTAGAGAGTAGTAGAGTGAGTAGTAGAGAGTAGAAGAGAGTGAGTAGTAGAGAGTGAATAGTAGAGAGTAGTAGTAGAGAGTAGTAGAGAGAGAGTAGTAGAGAGTAGTAGAGAGTGAGTAGTAGAGAGTGAGTAGTAGAGAGTAGTAGCGAGTGAGTAGTAGAGAGTGAGTAGTAGAGAGTGAGTAGTAGAGTAGTAGAGAGTGAGTAGTAGAGAGAGAGCAGTAGATAGTAGAGGAGAGTGAGTAGTAGAGGAATAGAGATTGACTGGTAGAGAGAAGTAGAGAGTAGTAGAGTGAGTAGTAGAGAGTAGTAGAGAGTGAGTAATAGAGAGTGAGTGGTAGAGAGTAGTAGAGAGTAGTAGAGAGTAGTAGAGTAGTAGAGAGTGAGTAGTAGAGAGTGAGTAGTAGAGAGTAGTAGTGTAGTAGAGAGTGAGTAGTAGAGAGTGAGTAGTAGAGAGTATTAGAGAGAGAGAGTAGTAGAGAGCGAGTAGTAGAGAGTGAGTAGTGGAGAGTAGTAGAGAGCGAGTAGTAGTGAGTGAGTACAAGAGAGTGAGTACTAGAGAGTGAGTAGTAGAGAGTGAATAGTAGAGAGTGAAGAGTAGAGAGTGAATAATAGAGAGTGGACAGTAGAGAGAGAGTAGTAGAGAGTAGTAGAGTGAATAGTAGAGAGTGAATAGTAGAGAGTGAGTAGTAGAGAGTGAGTAGTAGAGAGTAGTAGAGTGAATAGTAGAGCGTGAATAACAGAGAGAGAGTAGTAGAGAGTAGTAGAGAGTGAGTAGTAGAGTAGTAGAGAGTGAGTGGTAGAGAGTAGTAGAGAGTATTATAGAGAGTAGTAGAGAGTGAGTAGTAGAGAGTGAGTAGTAGAGAGTGAATAGTAGAGAGTAGTAGTAGAGAGTAGTAGAGAGAGAGTAGTAGAGACTAGCAGAGAGTGAGTAGTAGAGAGTGAGTAGTAGAGAGTAGTAGCGAGTGAGTAGTAGAGTGAGTACTAGAGAGTGAGTAGTAGAGAGTAGTAGAGAGTGAGTAGTAGAGAGTAGTAGAGTAGTAGAGAGTGAGTAGTAGAGAGTAGTAGAGAGTGAGTAGTAGAGTAGTAGAGAGTGAGTGGTTGAGAGTAGTAGAGAGTAGTAGAGTGAGTAGTAGAGAGTAGTAGAGAGTGATTAGTAGAGAGTGAATAGTAGAGAGTAGTAGAGTGTGAGTAGTAGAGACTGAGTAGTAGAGAGTGAGTAGTAGACAGTGAGTGTGAGTAGTAGAGATTGAGTAGTAGAGAGTAGTAGAGTAGTAGAGAGTGAGTAGTAGAGAGTGAGTAGTAGAGAGTAGTAGAAAGTGAGTAATAGAGAGCGAGTAGTAGACAGTGAGTAGTGGAGAGTAGTAGAGAGCGAGTAGTAGAGAGTGAGTACCAGAGATGGAGTAGTAGAGAGTGAGTAGTAGAGAGTGAATAGTAGAGAGTGAATAGTAGAGAGTGAGTAGTAGAGAGTGAGTAGAAGAAAGTAGTAGAGTGAGTAGTAGAGAGTGAGTAATAGAGAGAGAGTAGTAGAGAGTGAGTTGTAGAGAGTGAGTGGTAGAGAGTAGTAGAGAGTAGTAGAGTGAGTAGTAGAGAGTAGTAGAGAGTGAGTAGTAGAGCGTGAATAGTAGAGAGTAGTAGTAGAGAGAGAGTAGTAGAGTGTAGTAGAGAGTGAGTAGTAGAGAGTGAGTAGTAGAGAGTAGTAGTGAGTGAGTAGTAGAGTGAGTAGTAGAGAGCAGTAGAGAGTGAGTAGTAGAGTAGTAGAGAGGGAGTAGTAGAGAGAGAGCAGTAGATAGTAGTAGAGAGTGAGTAGTAGAGTAGTTGAGAGTGAGTGGTAGAGAGTAGTAGAGTGAGTAGTAGAGAATAGTAAAGAATAAGTAGTAGAGAGAGTAGTAGAGAGTAGTAGAGTAGTAGAGAATGAGTAGTAGAGAGTGAGTAGTAGAGAGTACCTGAGTAGTAGAGAGTGAGAGAGTGAGTAGTGGAGAGCGAGTAGTCGAGAGCAAGTAGTAGAGAGTGAGTAGTGGAGAGTAGTAGCGAGCGAGTAGTAGTGAGTGAGTACTAGAGATTGAGTAGTAGAGAGTGAATAGTAGAGAGTGAATAGCAGAGAGTGAGTATTAGAGAGTAGTAGAGTGAGAAGTAGAGAGTGAGTAAAAGAGAGAGAGTAGTAGAGAGTAGTAGAGAGTGAGTAGTAAAGTAGTAGAACGTGAGTGCCAGAGAGTAGTAGAGAGTAGTATAGAGTGTAGTAGAGAGTGAGTAGTAGAGAGTGAATAGTAGAGAGTAGTAGTAGAGAGTAGTAGAGAGAGAGTAGTAGAGAGTAATAGAGAGTGAGTAGTAGAGAGTGAGTAGTAGAGAGTAGTAGCGAGTGAGTTGTAGAGTGAGGACTAGAGAGTGAGTAGTAGAGAGTAGTAGAGAGTGAGAAGTAGAGAGTGAGTAGTAGAGAGAGAGTAGTAGAGAGTGAGTAGTAGAGTAGTAGAGAGTGAGTGGTAGAGAGTAGTAGAGAGTATTAAAGTGAGTAGTAGAGATTAGTAGAGAGTGAGTAGTAGAGAGAGTAGTAAAGAGTAGTAGAGCAGTAGAGAGTGAGAAGGAGATTGTGAGTAGTAGAGAGTGGGTAATAGAGAGAGTAGTAGAGAGTAGTAGATTAGTAGAGTTAGTAGAGAGTGAGTAGTAGAGAGTAGTAGAGAGCGAGTAGTAGAGAGTGAGTAGTGGAGAGTGAGTAGTAGAGAGTAGTAGAGAGTGAGTAGTAGAGAGTGAATAGTAGAGAGTGAGTAGTAGAGAGTAGTAGAAAGTGAGTAATAGAGAGCGAGTAGTAGACAGTGAGTAGTGGAGAGTAGTAGAGAGCGAGTAGTAGAAAGTGAGTACCAGAGATGGAGTAGTAGAGAGTGAGTAGTAGAGAGTGAATAGTAGAGAGTGAATAGTAGAGAGTGAGTAGTAGAGAGTGAGTAGAAGAGAGTGAGTAATAGAGAGAGAGTAGTAGAGAGTGAGTTGTAGAGAGTGAGTGGTAGAGAGTAGTAGAGAGTAGTAGAGTGAGTAGTAGAGAGTAGTGGAGAGTGAGTAGTAGAGCGTGAATAATAGAGAGTAGTAGTAGAGAGAGAGTAGTAGAGTGTAGTAGAGAGTGAGTAGTAGAGAGTGAGTAGTAGAGAGTAGTAGTGAGTGAGTAGTAGAGTGAGTAGTAGAGAGCAGTAGAGAGTGAGTAGTAGAGTAGTAGAGAGTGAGTAGTAGAGAGAGAGCAGTAGATAGTAGTAGAGAGTGAGTAGTAGAGTAGTTGAGAGTGAGTAATAGAGAGTGAGTGGTAGAGAGTAGTAGAGTGAGTAGTAGAGAATAGTAAAGAATAAGTAGTAGATAGAGTAGTAGAGAGTAGTAGAGTAGTAGAGAATGAGTAGTAGAGAGTGAGTAGTAGAGAGTACCAGAGTATTAGAGAGTGAGAGAGTGAGTAGTGGAGAGCGAGTAGTCGAGAGCAAGTAGTAGAGAGTGAGTAGTGGAGAGTAGGAGCGAGTGAGTAGTAGTGAGTGAGTACTAGAGAGTGAGTAGTAGAGAGTGAATAGTAGAGAGTGAATAGCAGAGAGTGAGTAGTAGAGAGTAGTAGAGTGAGAAGTAGAGAGTGAGTAATAGAGAGAGAGTAGTAGAGAGTGAGTAGTAGAGTAGTAGAACGTGAGTGCCAGAGAGTAGTAGAGAGTAGTGTAGAGAGTAGTAGAGAGTGAGTAGTAGAGAGTGAATAGTAGAGAGTAGTAGTAGAGAGTAGTAGAGAGAGAGTAGTAGAGAGTGAGTAGTAGAGAGTGAGTAGTAGAGAGTAGTAGCGAGTGAGTAGTAGAGTGAGTACTAGAGAGTGAGTAGTAGAGAGTAGTAGAGAGTGAGTAGTAGAGAGTGAGTAGTAGAGAGAGAGTAGTAGAGAGTGAGTAGTAGAGTAGTAGAGAGTGAGTGGTAGAGAGTAGTAGAGAGTAGTAAAGTGAGTAGTAGAGATTAGTAGAGAGTGAGTAGTAGAGAGAGTATTAAAGAGTAGTAGAGTAGTAGAGAGTGAGAAGGAGATTGTGAGTAGTAGAGAGTGGGTAGTAGAGAGAGTAGTAGAGAGTAGTAGATTAGTAGAGTTAGTAGAGAGTGAGTAGTAGAGAGTAGTAGAGAGCGAGTAGTAGAGAGTGAGTAGTGGAGAGTGAGTAGTAGAGAGTAGTAGAGAGTGAGTAGTAGAGAGTGAGTAGTAGAGAGTGAATAGTAGAGAGTAAATAGTAGAGAGTGAGTAGTAGAGAGAGAGTAATAGAGAGTGAGTAGCAGAGAGTAGTAGAGTGAGAAGTAGAGAGTGAGTAATAGAGAGAGAGTAGTAGAGAGTAGTAGAGAGTGAGTAGTAGAGTAGTAGAGAGTGAGTGGTAGAGAGTAGTAGAGAGTAGTAGAGTGAGTAGTAGAGAGTAGAAGAGAGTGAGTAGTAGAGAGTGAATAATATAGAGTAGAAGTAGACAGTAGTAGAGAGAGAGTAGTAGAGAGTGAGTAGTAGAGAGTGAGTAGTAGAGAGTAGTAGCGAGTGAGTAGTAGAGAGTGAGTAGTAGAGAGTGAGTAGTAGAGAGTGAGTAGTAGAGAGAGAGCTGTAGATAGTAGAGGAGAGTGAGTAGTAGAGGAGTAGAGAGTGACTGGTAGAGAGTAGTAGAGAGTAGTAGAGTGAGTAGTAGAGAGAAGTAGAGAGTGAGTGGTAGAGAGTAGTAGAGAGTAGTAGAGTAGTAGAGAGTGAGTAAAAGAGAGTGAGTAGTAGAGAGTAGTAGAGTAGTAGAGAGTGAGTAGTAGAGAGTGAGTAGTAGAGAGTAGTAGACAGAGAGTAGTAAAGAGCGAGTAGTAGAGAGTGAGTAGTGGAGAGTAGTAGAGAGTGAGTAGTAGTGAGTGAGTACTAGAGAGTGAGTACTAGAGAGTGAGTAGTAGAGAGTGAATAGTAGAGAGTGAAGAGTAGAGAGTTAATAGTAGAGAGTGGGTAGTAGAGAGAGTAGTAGAGAGTAGTAGAGAGTGAGTAGTAGAGTAGTAGAGAGTGAGTGGTAGAGAGAAGTAGAGAGTAGTATAGAGCGTAGTAGAGAGTGAGTAGTAGAGAGTGAATAGTAGAGAGTAGCATTAGAGAGTAGTAGAGAGAGAGTAGTAGAGAGTAGTAGAGAGTGAGTAGTAGAGAGTGAGTAGTAGAGAGTAATAGCGAGTGAGTAGTAGAGTGAGTACTAGAGAGAGAGTGGTTGAGAGTAGTAGAGAGTAGTAGAATGAGAAGTAGAGAGTAGTAGAGAGTGATTAGTAGAGATTGAATAGTAGAGAGTAGTAGAGTGTGAGTAGTAGAGACTGAGTAGTAGAGAGTGAGTAGTAGAAAGTGAGTGTGAGTAATAGAGAGTGAGTAGTTGAGAGTAGTAGAGTAGTAGAGAGTGAGTAGAAGAGAGTGAGTAGTAGAGAGTAGTAGAAAGCGAGTAATAGAGAGCGAGTAGTAGACAGTGAGTAGTGGAGAGTAGTAGAGAGCGAGTAGTAGAGAGTTAGTACTAGAGATGGAGTAGTAGATAGTGAGTAGTAGAGAGTGAATAGTAGAGAGTGAATAGTAGAGAGTGAGTAGTAGAGAGTGAGTAGTAGAGAGTAGTAGAGTGAGTAGTAGAGAGTGAGTAATAGAGAGAGAGTAGTAGAGAGTGAGTAATAGAGAGAGAGTAGTAGAGAGTGAGTTGTAGAGAGTGAGTGGTTGAGAGTAGTAGAGAGTAGTAGAGAGTGAGTAGTAGAGCGTGAATAGTAGAGAGTAGTAGTAGAGAGAGAGTAGTAGAGTGTAGTAGAGAGTGAGTAGTAGAGAGTGAGTAGTAGAGAGTAGTAGTGAGTGAGTAGTAGAGTGAGTAGTAGAGAGTAGTAGAGAGTGAGTAGTAGAGCGTGAATAGTAGAGAGTAGTAGTAGAGAGAGAGTAGAAGAGTGTAGTAGAGAGTGAGTAGTAGAGAGTGAGTAGTAGAGAGTAGTAGTGAGTGAGTAGTAGAGTGAGTAGTAGAGAGCAGTAGAGAGTGAGTAGTAGAGTAGTAGAGAGTGAGTAGTAGAGAGAGAGCAGTAGATAGTAGTAGAGAGTGAGTAGTAGAGTAGTTCAGAGTGAGTGGTAGAGAGTAGTAGAGTGTAGTAGAGTGAGTAGTACAGAGTAGTAGAGAGTGAGTAGTTGAGAGTGAGTGGTAGAGAGTAGTAGAGAGTAGTAGAGTGAGTAGTAGAGAATAGTAAAGAATAAGTAGTAGAGTAGTAGAGAGTAGTAGAGTAGTAGAGAGTGAGTAGTAGAGAGTGAGTAGTAGAGAGTACCAGAGTAGTAGGGAGTGAGAGAGTAAGTAGTAGAGAATAGTAGAGAGCGAGTAGTCAAGAGCAAGTAGTAGAGAGTGAGTAGTGGAGAGTAGCAGCGAGCGAATAGTAGTGAGTGAGTACTAGAGAGTGAGTAGTAGAGAGTGAATAGTAGAGAGTGAATAGTAGAGAGTGAGTAGTAGAGAGTAGTAGAGTGAGCAGTAGAGAGTGAGTAATAGAGAGTGAGTAGTAGAGAGTAGTAGAGTGAGTAGTAGAGAGTGAGTAATAGAGAGAGAGTAGTAGAGAGTGAGTAGTAGAGTAGTAGAGAGTGAGTGGTAGAGAGTAGTAGAGAGTAGTAGAGTTAGTAGTAGAGAGTAGTAGAGAGTGAGTAGTAGAGCGTGAATAGTAGAGAGTAGTAGTAGAGAGAGAGTAGTAGAGTGTAGTAGAGAGTGAGTAGTAGAGAGTGAGTAGTAGAGAGTAGTAGTGAGTGAGTAGTAGAGTGAGTAGTAGAGAGCAGTAGAGAGTGAGTAGTAGAGTAGTAGAGTAGTAGAGAGTGAGTAGTAGAGAGAGAGCAGTAGATAGTAGTAGAGAGTGAGTAGTAGAGTAGTTGAGAGTGAGTGGTAGAGAGTTGTAGAGTGTAGTAGAGTGAGTAGTACAGAGTAGTAGAGAGTGAGTAGTAGAGAGTGAGTGGTAGAGAGTAGTAGAGTGAGTAGTAGAGAATAGTAAAGAATAAGTAGTAGAGAGAGTAGTAGAGAGTAGTAGAGTAGTAGAGAATGAGTAGTAGAGAGTGAGTAGTAGAGAGTACCAGAGTAGTAGAGAGTGAGAGAGTGAGTAGTGGAGAGCGAGTAGACGAGAGCAAGTAGTAGAGAGTGAGTATTTTAGAGTAGTAGCGAGCGAGTAGTAGTGAGTGAGTACTAGAGAGTGAGTAGTAGAGAGTGAATAGTAGAGAGTGAATAGCAGAGAGTGAGTAGTAGAGTAGTAGAGTGAGAAGTAGAGAGTGAGTAATAGAGAGAGAGTAGTAGAGAGTAGTAGAGAGTGAGTAGTAGAGTAGTAGAACGTGAGTGCCATAGAGTAGTAGAGAGTAGTATAGAGAGTAGTAGAGAGTGAGTAGTAGAGAGTGAATAGTAGAGAGTTGTAGTAGAGAGTAGTAGAGAGAGAGTAGTAGAGAGTGAGTAGTAGAGAGTGAGTAGTAGAGAGTAGTAGCGAGTGAGTAGTAGAGAGTGAGTAGTAGACAGAGAGTAGTATAGAGTGAGTAGTAGAGTAGTAGAGAGTGAGTGGTAGAGAGTAGTAGAGAGTAGTAAAGTGAGTAGTAGAGATTAGTAGAGAGTGAGTAGTAGAGAGAGTAGTAAAGAGTAGTAGAGTAGTAGAGAGTGAGAAGGAGAGTGTGAGTAGTAGAGAGTGAGTAGTAGAGAGTAGTAGATTAGTAGAGTTAGTAGAGAGTGAGTAGTAGAGAGTAGTAGAGAGAGAGTAGTAGAGAGTAGTAGATTAGTAGAGTTAGTAGAGAGTGAGTAGTAGAGAGTAGTAGAGAGCGAGTAGTAGAGAGTGAGTAGTGGAGAGTGAGTAGTAGAGAGTAGTAGAGAGTGAGTAATAGAGAGTGAGTAGTAGAGAGTGAATAGTAGAGAGTGAATAGTAGAGAGTGAATAGTAGAGAGAGAGTAGTAGAGAGTGAGTAGCAGAGAGTAGTAGAGTGAGAAGTAGAGAGTGAGTAATAGAGAGAGAGTAGTAGAGAGTAGTAGAGAGTGAGTAGTAGAGTAGTAGAGAGTGAGTGGTAGAGAGTAGTAGAGAGTAGTAGAGTGAGTAGTAGAGAGTAGAAGAGAGTGAGTAGTAAAGAGTGAATAGTATAGAGTAGTAGTAGAGAGTAGTAGAGAGAGAGTAGTAGAGAGTGAGTAGTAGAGAGTGAGTAGTAGAGAGTAGTAGCGAGTGAGTACTAGAGAGTGAGTAGTAGAGAGTGAGTAGTAGAGAGTGAGTAGTAGAGTCGTAGAGAGTGAGTAGTAGAGAGTGAATAGTAGAGAGTGAATAGTAGAGAGTGAGTAGTAGAGAGAGAGTAGTAGAGAGTGAGTAGCAGAGAGTAGTAGAGTGAGAAGTAGAGAGTGAGTAATAGAGAGAGAGTAGTAGAGAGTAGTAGAGAGTGAGTAGTAGAGTAGTATAGAGTGAGTGGTAGAGAGTAGTAGAGAGTAGTAGAGTGAGTAGTAGAGAGTAGAAGAGAGTGAGTAGTAAAGAGTGAATAGTAGAGAGTAGTAGTAGAGAGTAGTAGAGAGAGAGTAGTAGAGAGTGAGTAGTAGAGAGTGAGTAGTAGAGAGTAGTAGCGAGTGAGTACTAGAGAGTGAGTAGTAGAGAGTGAGTAGTAGAGAGTGAGTAGTAGAGTAGTAGAGAGTGAGTAGTAGAGAGAGAGGAGTAGATAGTAGAGGAGAGTGAGTAGTAGAGGAGTAGAGAGTGACTGGTAGAGAGTAGTAGAGAGTAGTAGAATGAGTAGTAGAGAGTAGTAGAGAGTGAGTGGTAGAGAGTAGTAGAGAGTAGTAGAGTAGTAGAGAGTGAGTAGTAGAGAGAGTAGTAAAGAGCGAGTAGTAGAGAGTGAGTAGTGGAGAGTAGTAGAGAGTGAGTTGTAGTGAGTGAGTACTAGAGAGTGAGTACTAGAGAGTGAGTAGTAGAGAGTGAATAGTAGAGAGTGAATAGTAGAGAGTGAATAGTAGAGAGTGGGTAGTAGAGAGAGAGTAGTAGAGAGTAGTAGAGAGTGAGTAGTAGAGTAGTAGAGAGTAAGTGTTAGAGAGTAGTAGAGAGAAGTAGAGTGAATAGTAGAGAGTGAATAACAGAGAGAGAGTAGTAGAGAGTAGTAGAGAGTGAGTAGTAGAGTAGTAGAGAGTGAGTGGTAGAGAGTAGTAGAGAGTAGTATAGAGAGTAGTCGAGAGTGAGTAGTAGAGAGTGAATAGTAGAGAGTAGTAGTAGAGAGTAGTAGAGAGAGAGTAGTAGAGAGTAGTAGAGAGTGAGTAGTAGAGAGTGAGTAGTAGAGAGTAGTAGTGAGTGAGTAGTAGAGTGAGTACTAGAGAGAGAGTGGTTGAGAGTAGTAGAGAGTAGTAGAATGAGTAGTAGAGAGTAGTAGAGAGTGATTAGTAGAGAGTGAATAGTAGAGAGTAGTAGAGTGTGAGTAGTAGAGACTGAGTAGTAGAGAGTGAGTAGTAGACAGTGAGTGTGAGTAGTAGAGAGTGAGTAGTTGAGAGTAGTAGAGTAGTAGAGAGTGAGTAGAAGAGAGTGAGTAGTAGAGAGTAGTAGAAAGCGAGTAATAGAGAGCGAGTAGTAGACAGTGAGTAGTGGAGAGTAGTAGAGAGCAAGTAGTAGATAGTGAGTACTAGATATGGAGTAGTAGAGAGTGAGTAGTAGAGAGTGAATAGTAGAGAGTGAATAGTAGAGAGTGAGTAGTAGAGAGTAGTAGAGTGAGTAGTAGAGAGTGAGTAACAGAGAGAGAGTAATAGAGAGTGAGTTGTAGAGAGTGAGTGGTAGAGAGTAGTAGAGTGAGTAGTAGAGAGTAGTGGAGAGTGAGTAGTAGAGCATGAATAGTAGAGAGTAGTAGTAGAGAGAGAGTAGTAGAGTGTAGTAGAGAGTGAGTAGTAGAGAGTGAGTAGTAGAGAGTAGTAGTGAGTGAGTAGTAGAGTGAGTAGTAGAGAGCAGTAGAGAGTGAGTAGTAGAGTAGTAGAGAGTGAGTAGTAGAGAGAGAGCAGTAGATAGTAGTAGAGAGTGAGTAGTAGAGTAGTTGAGAGTGAGGGGTAGAGAGTAGTAGAGTCTAGTAGAGTGAGTAGTACAGAGTAGTAGAGAGTGAGTAGTTGAGAGTGAGTGGTAGAGAGTAGTAGAGAGTAGTAGAGTGAGTAGTAGAGAATAGTAAAGAATAAGTAGTAGAGAGAGTAGTTGAGAGTAGTAGAGTAGTAGAGAGTGAGTAGTAGAGAGTGAGTAGTAGAGAGTACCAGAGTAGTAGAGAGTGAGAGAGTGAGTAGTAGAGAATAGTAGAGAGCGAGTAGTCGAGAGCAAGTAGTAGAGAGTGAGTAGTGGAGAGTAGCAGCGAGCGAGTAGTAGTGAGTGAGTTCTAGAGAGTGAGTAGTAGAGAGTGAATAGTAGAGAGTGAATAGTAGAGAGTGAGTAGTAGAGAGTAGTAGAGTGAGCAGTAGAGAGTGAGTAATAGAGAGAGAGTAGTAGAGAGTAGTAGAGAGTGAGTAGTAGAGTAGTAGAACGTGAGTGGCAGAGAGTAGTAGAGAGTAGTATAGAGAGTAGTAGAGAGTGAGTAGTAGAGAGTGAATAGTAGAGAGTAGTAGTAGAGAGTCGTAGAGAGAGAGTAGTAGAGAGTAGTAGAGAGTGAGTAGTAGAGAGTAGTAGCAAGTGAGTAGTAGAGTGAGTACTAGAGAGTGAGTAGTAGAGAGTAGTAGAGAGTGAGTAGTAGAGAGTAGCAGAGTAGTAGGGAGTGAGTAGTAGAGAGAGGGTAGTAGAGAGTAGTAGAGAGAGAGTAGTAGAGAGTAGTAGAGAGTAGTAGAGTGAGTAGTAGAGAGTAGTAGAGAGTGAGTAGTAGAGAGTGAATAGGAGTAGTAGAGTGTGAGTAGTAGAGACTAAGTTATAGAGAATGAGTAGTAGAGAGTGAGTATGAGTAGTAGAGAGTGAGCTGTAGAGAGTGAGTAGTAGAGAGTAGTAGAGTAGTAGAGAGTGAGTAGTAGAGAGTGAGTAGTAGAGAGTAGTAGAAAGCGAGTAATAGAGAGCGAGTAGTAGAGAGTGAGTAGCGGAGAGTAGTAGAGAGCGAGTAGTAGAGAGTAAGTACTAGAGATGGAGTAGTAGAGAGTGAGTAGTAGAGAGTAAAAAGTGGAGAGTGAATAGTAGAGAGTGAGTAGTAGAGAGTGAGTAGTAGAGAGTAGTAGAGTGAGTAGTAGAGAGAGAGTAATAAAGAGAGAGTAGTAGAGAGTGAGTCGTAGAAAGTGAGTGGTAGAGAGTAGTAGAGAGTATTAGAGTGCGTAATAGAGAGTAGTAGAGAGTGAGTAGTAGAGGGTGAATAGTAGAGAGTAGTAGTAGAGAGTAGTAGAGAGAGAGTAGTAGAGTAGTAGAGAGTGAGTAGTAGAGAGTGAATAGTAGAGAGTAGTAGTGAGTGAGTAGTAGAGTGGGTAGTAGAGAGCAGTAGAGAGTGAGTAGTAGAGTAGTAGAGAGTGAGTAGTGGAGAGAGTAGTAGAGAGTAGTAGAGAGTGAGTGGTAGAGAGTAGTAGAGTGAATAGTAGAGAGGTGTAGAGAGTGAGTAGTAGAGAGTGAATAGTAGTGAGTAGTAGAGAGTGAGTAGTAGAGAGAGAGTAGTAGAGAGTGAGTAGTAGAGAGTAGTAGAGTGTGAGTAGTAGAGACTGAGTAGTAGAGAGTGAGTAGTAGAGAGTGAGAGTGAGTGTGAGTAGTAGAGAGTGAGTAGTAGAGAATGAGTAGTAGAGAGTAGTAGAGAGTGAGTAGTAGAGAGTAGTAGAAAGTCGGTAGTGGATCGAGAGTAGTAGAGAGTAGTAGAGAGTGAGCAGTAGAGTAGTAGAGAGTAGTCAGTCAGTGTCAGTCAGTGTCAGTCAGTCAGTGTCAGTCAGTCTGTCAGTGTCAGTAAGTCAGTATCAGTCAGTCAGTGTCAGTGTCATTCAGCGTCAGTGTCAGTCAATCAGTGTCAGTCAGCAGTGTCAATCAGTCAGTGTCAGTCAGTGAATGTCAGTCAGTCAGTGTCAGCTAGAGCAGCTCTGCTGACCTGGTTCTCTGGCTCTAAAGCAGCTCTGCTGACCTGGGTCTCTCCTTCTAAAGCAGCACTGGTGACCTGGTTTCTCTGGCTCTACAGCAGGTCTGCTAACCTGGTTCTCTGGCTCTAGAGCAGCTCTGCTGACCTAGTTCTTAGGCTGCAGAGCAGCTCTACTGATCTGGTTCTCTGGCTCTACAACAGCTCTACTGACATGGTTCTCTGGCTCTAGAGCAGCTCTGCTGACCTAGTTCTCTCCCTCTAGAGCAGCTCTGCTGACCTGGTTCTCTCCATCTAAAGCAGCAGTACTGACCTGGTTTCTCTGGCTCTACAGCAGCTCTGCTGACCTGGTTCTCTGGCTCTAAAGCAGCTCTGCTGACCTGGTTCTCTGGCTCTAAAGCAGCTCTGCTGACCTGGTTCTTTGGCTCTACAGCAGCTCTGCTGACCTGGTTCTCTGGCTCTAAAGCAGCTCTGCGGACCTGGTTGTCTCCTTCTAAAGAGCTCTGCTGACCTGGTTCTCTGGCTCTAAAGCAGTTCTGCTGACCTGGTTCTCTGCCTCTAGAGCAGCTCTGCTGACCTGGTTCTATGGCTCTAGGGCAGCTCTGCTGACCTGGTTCTCTCCCTCTAAAGCAGCTCTGCTGGCCTGGTTTCTCTGGCTCTACAGCAGAACTGCTGACCTGGGTCTCGGCCTCTAGAGGAGCTCTGCTGACCTGGGTCTCTGGCTCTAGAGCAGCTCTGCTGACCTGGGTCTCTGGGTCTAGAGCAGCTCCGCAGACCTGCTTCTTAGGCTCTAGAGCAGCACTGCTGACCTGGTTCTCTGGCTCTACAACGGCTCTGCTGACCTGGTTTCTCTGGCTCTACAGCAGCTCTGCTGACCTGGTTCTCTGCGCTCACGATGTACGCACCCGACTTCGCGAAAATATATTTTAAAATAATATACGTTTATTATAAGTACAAATATATTATTTTTATGAATATCTTAGATAATCTCTTGCCCTAATATATGTATATTAAAGACACATATATATCATTTTGGAACATAATTTTTTTTTATGTGAGTCGCGCACCCAGCGCGCCCCAGCATGTATATGACATCACGCGGGCCCCGCAACCGCGCAAGCATCTCGTACTGTAATGCGCATGTGTCGCGAATGCGCAGGAGCAGGAGTCGCGGACTGATTGCATACCAATCGCACACATCACGTAATATTAAATGTATATGATGTAACTGAAAAACCCGCAGCCGTCGCACACCATACGCGGATCCTTCATGACTTTTCTAAAATGGAGGCTAGAATGTGCGCACCCACCGTGATGTGTACGCTTTGGAAAAAAAAATGGAAAAGGTTTTGTTTTTTAAAGAAAATAATACAAATATATTAAAATTAAAAATTAAAACAAAAAAATTAATCAATATTTCAGTTTGAAGGTTTAAAAAAAATTTGGTAAATTTTCAGAAAAATATATAATGTTATTTAATGAATAAAATATTTATAAATAAACAGTTAAAAAACTGTAGAACATCAGTACAAAAAATAGGTATTACTACTATCCCACTTAAAAATTAGCATTTAAAAAACCTTTGAAATTCACTGAAAAAAAAAATAGGTTTCGGAGACGTTATAGTTAGAAATTAGCATTTAAAAAAGCTTTGAAATTCACTGAAAAAACCATAGGTTTCAGAGACGTTATAGTTAGAAATTAGCATTTAAAAAACCTTAGAAATTCACAGAAAAAAACATAGGTTTCAGGGGTGTTATAGTTAGCTGGCCATTTCACTCATACAAAACCCTAGAAATTCCTCCGTTATAGTTAGTTCTGCTAACTATAACTCGCGCGCCCGCAATGCACTGCTGATAATGTCACATATTACATCATTCATGACATGGTCAGTGACATCACTGATGACATGACTGATGACATCTCAAATGACATCACTGATGACATCACTGATGACATCATCCATGTGACAATCTGATACACCTCATCTTACACTAGTATAACCTTTCATCACTCACTGTAAAATAGAGAGTACCATATTTGAAACCCTTGACACACCAATACCAGTTACTACATACCCACTCACTGATTCCTAAGTCTACACACACTACTCCCCATTCAACAACAGAATCATTTATACATGCAGTCACTAATTTATAGAACACTATCAAATGCACTTCTACACATATATAGACATTGACACATCAGCAGTCATCTTAGTCGGTTATGAGTACTCACTCATGAAAAAAAATAATCACACTTACATTTGCTCACTTACACAATTATCCAACAACACCTCATTCATTCAAACACATAGTAACTCATAGTTAATATGTTAAAAAATCACCATTACAATTACACACTCATTCATATAGTTACTTTCACAATCACTGACTCTTACAAATACTTATTTATATACACCAACTCTCACATACAATGCCTTTTATTTTTTTACTTTGTTGAAGATGTACAACTAAAACATATATTCGCTCACCAACACACAAATAAATACACTCAGTCACCCAAACAACTGTTTCCACATGCACTATTAAACCTATACACCTAGTCAATCAACCATTCAAACATCTATGCATTGAGTTACACACACCCCATCCAACCACACACAAACTCAGTGTCCCATACAAATACTCACCCAACTAATCAATAACTAAAATACACACTCATGTAGTTAGTGACCAACTGATGCAGCATGTTATACAATAACAGAGACAGTGATGCACACATTCACATAGTTTAGTTACTAATCCATGTATTTAGTGAGACACTTTTAACTACTCACTTAAACAGACAGTCAGACCGCTACTAAATCCTCCATCCAGACAGTTATATATCCACTCAATCTTCAATACAGATTGGTATATATATAATACATATTTAAATTTCAAACTAAACCACATTCACTGGATGATGTCATCAGTGATGTCAGTGACCATGTCATGAATGATGCAATATGTGACATCATCAGCAGTGCATTGCGGGCGCGCGAGTTATAGTTAGCAGAACTAACTATAACGAAGGAATTTCTATGGTATTGTACGAGTGAAATGGCCAGCTAACAATAACACCCCTGAAACCTATGGTTTTTTCTGTGAATATATATATGTGTGAACAGCGCTGCAAGTCGTATGTAAATGGACTTACCCCGAGACCTACTACAGGACAATAATGTTTTTAAATATGCAAAATATCAACGGCAATCCACTAAGGATTAGATTATGCTCGGCATTTGGACTGCACTTCCCAGCATGCTACAAAAGGACGCACTAAGCAGAAAGCCACTGAGGGTAATTAACTAATTAAGCATACGCTTATGAAAATAAAAGAGAGCCTTTCTGTTGAAACTTGTAAGCAAAGCCTATGATTAAGATGCTTTCAGCATCGAAACGCGTCAGGCAGCTAAATCAACTTGTGGGTGCCAAAGATAGTTGGAAATGAAGCCCGGATGGCAGACTTGCAGCCGTGTGCCTTCCGGAAGCTGCAGGGCATTTTGGTAATTAACATTTGTACACGCCGGTCCGGTCATGAGGAGGAGCACCATCTCCGTGATGTAAGGAGAGGCTGCGTCATGGAACTGGTCCGTGATTGAACAGCGCTGCAAGTCGTATGTAAATGGCCTTACCTTGACGTCCCGAGACCTATTACAGGACAATGTTTTTAAATATGCAAAATATCAACTGCAATCCACTAAGGATTAGATTATGCTCGGCATTTGGACTGCACTTCCCAGCATGCTACAAAAGGACGCACTAATCAGAAACCCACTGAGGGTAATTAACTAATTAAGCATGCGGCCATGAAAATAAAAGAGAACCTTGCTCTTGAAACTTGTAAGCAAAGCCTATGATTAAGATGCTTTCAGCATCGAAATGCGTCAGGCAGCTAAATCAACTTGTGGAAGCCAAGGATAGTCGGAAATGAAGCCCGGATGGCAGACTTGCAGCCGTGTGCCTTCCTGAAGCTGCAAGGTATTTTGGTGATTAAGATATATATATAATATATACATATATATATATATATATATATATATATATATATATATATATATATATATACATATATATATATATATATATATATATATATATATATATATATATATATATATATATATATATATTACCTACTGGCGGTCGCCAGTAGGTAGTTATAGTTAGGACCACGTTTCCATAGGAAATCCGCAACATTCTATTTTGAATAACTTTGGCGCCGGTCGACGAATCCTCGCGAATTTTTCAAAATAGGCGGGGCGCTACGCTCCGCTCCTACCCTGAAAGTCTCGGGGGGATTCGTCAAGCGGGGGCTGAGATAAAAGGGGGGTCCCAAAACGCGTTTTTCCCATGCATTTTTCCATAGGACCTTTAGACAGGGCTACAGCCCGAACGGCTGAACAGAATTTAATGAAATTTGGCAGAGAGGTAGTCCCCAGGTCAAGGAAGTGCCTTTTGTAGGTTTGGTGTAAATCTGTTCAGTAGACTCTGAGAAAATAGCCTTTAAATCAATATATATATCTGTGGCAGCTTACGGTGCGCTTACCGTAAGCTTACCGTAAGCTTACCGTACGCGTACGGTGGCGTGCGCGAGCGCGATTCTGATTGGCTCTTAGATCTTAGTAAACATTCGAATCGGTCGAAACCAGGAAGCGGCGGCCGCCATTTTCTCTCTCGCTTCCTGAGTTGGGCAGCAAAAACGAACCCCAAAAATGTGTAAAGAGGCAGTTTCATGAGATCCTAATCACCCAGCATTGATACAGGGGTCCCCAAACCACCCCCAAGCCCAAAAAAAAATAAAAAAAAAATTCCGGAAAATCGCCGATTACGCTTACCGTACCCGTACGGTAAAAAATTGTAAAAAAAAAAATTATCCACATTCTCCCCACCCCGTGTGCAAACATGTAAGAAGTTAACAAAGAATACATTTCACAAAGATGCGCAAAATAAGTCCCCCATGTGCGCACGGTGCGCGAAGCGCATCGTGCGTACATGGCCCATCCCGCTTAACGTGGGCACGCGGTGTGCGCAGCGCACCGCGTGACCACTGTGCGTGCACGGCACTAACTGCGTAAAGTGGGCGCGCGGTGCGCGAAGCACACCGCGTGCTCACTGTGCGCGCACGGTGCGCGAAGCGCACCGTGCGCGCACGGAACGAACTGCGTTAACTGGGCGCGCACGCCACGAATGGCGTAAAGTAACTTAGCATTTAAAAAACCTTGCAAATTCACTGAAAAAACCATAGGTTTCACACATGTTATAGTTAGCTGGACATTTTACTGATAAAAAACCAATGAAATTCCCCCGTTATAGTTACTGCAGGCAACTATAACTCACGCGACCGCAATCTTCTGCTGATGACATATGTGTCTTTATGAAAAAAAAATATTTGTAATATATGTAAAGCTAAAATTTAATGGAAGAAGACATGGGCAAATAAGTGTCTAAATACAGTATTAGCATCAGCAGAGGATTGCGGTCGCGTGAGTTATAGTTGCCTGCAGTAACTATAACGGGGGAATTTCATTGGTTTTTTATCAGTAAAATGTCCAGCTAACTATAACATGTGTGAAACCTATGGTTTTTTCAGTGAATATATATATATATATATATTCACTGAAAAAACCATAGGTTTCACACATGTTATAGTTAGCGGAAATTTTACTGATAAAAAACCAATGAAATTCCCCCGTTATAGTTAGTGCAGGCAACTATAACTCACGCGACCGCAATCCTCTGCTGATGCTAATACTGTATTTAGACACTTATTTGCCCATGTCTTCTTCCATACATTTCTAGCTATACATATATTACAAATATTTTTTTTTCATAAAGACACATATGTCATCAGCAGAAGATTGCGGTCGCGTGAGTTATAGTTGCCTGCACTAACTATAACGGGGGAATTTCATTGGTTTTTTATCAGTAAAATTTCCGCTAACTATAACATGTGTGAAACCTATGGTTTTTTCAGTGAATTTGCAAGGTTTTTTAAATGCTAATTCCTAACTATAACGTGTGTGAAACCTATGGTTTTTTCAGTGAATTTGTACGGTTTTTTAAATGCTAAGTTACTTTACGCCATTCGTGGCGTGCGCGCCCACTTAACGCAGTTCGTTCCGTGCGCGCACGGTGCGCTTCGCGCACCGTGCGCGCACAGTGAGCACGCGGTGCGCTTCGCGCACCGCGCGCCCACTTTACGCAGTTAGTGCCGTGCACAAAAGCAAGAAAGCACGTCAACAAATCTGTTTCTGCTTTCCTCCGTGACTATGGTATGGGTGCCATTTACCACAACAACTTGCGTTATGACATGCAAGACATTTATAGAGGAGATGGTGTGCACTTCAATGATGAAGGGAACAGAGTCTTCCTCTTGAACCTTAGACTCTGCATCGGTACTTACTTGTAGGTACCACTAAAAAATCATTTCATAAACACAACGGCTCTTTTTAGAGCCCCCTAATATCTAAACACTTAAATCTGATTTTCATTTTTTTTTTTTTTTTTTTTCTACCGTACGCTTACCGTAAGCTTACCGTACGCGTACCCCGTGAATTTTTTTAAAATCAATAAATGTTTTTTTGTACTTTTCTGTCCTTCTTTGACCCCCTTACAAATGTTAGGGGGTCTGTAACTCTCCTCATTGCCCCCTTTCCTTGTTTTCACTCTTTTTTTTCAGAGTGAAATACACAAAATGGAGGCCGCCGCTTCCTGGTTTCGGCCGATTCGAATGTTTACTAAGATCTAAGAGCCAATCAGAATCGCGCTCGCGCACGCCACCGTACGCTTACCGTAAGCGTACGGTAAGCGTACCGTAAGCGGGCTCAGATATATATATTGATTTAAAGGCTATTTTCTCAGAATCTACTGAACAGATTTACACCAAACCTACAAAAGGCACTTCCTTGACCTAGGGACTACCTCTCTGCCAAATTTTGAGTAATTCTGTTCAGCCGTTCGGGCTGTAGCTCGTTCTAAAGGTCCTATGGAAAAATGCATGGGAAAAACGCGTTTTGGGACCCCCCTTTTATCTCAGCCCCCGCTTGACGGATCCCCCCGAGACTTTCAGGGTAGGAGCGGAGCGTAGCGCCCCACCTATTTTGAGAAATTCGCGAGGATTCGTCGACCGGCGCCAAAGTTATTCAAAATAGAATGTTGAGGTTTTCCTATGGAAACGTGGTCCTAACTATAACTACCTACTGGCGACCGCCAGTAGGTAATATATATGTATATATATATATATATATATATATATATATATATATTTATATTTATATATATATATATATAGTTCCACAAGCACCCAAATGCAGGGCGCACTCCCAGTCAGCTCTCTCCAAGTATGGGAAGATACAGGTGCAACCAGCATCAGCAGAGCCTGACGCGTTTCGGGCATGCGCCCTTCCTCAAAGACTTCTCTGCTACTGAATGACTGCCAACATTAAGATTACCGGTGTTTGTCCCTTCTTTATTTCATAATCACGATCAATATCAGTTGAGTAAATCACAATGAATTCTGGGACCGGCAGTCTTTTCAAAATACATCCCAAGTGGGCTGATGGCAGTCATTTCAATAAAATGTTAATCCATTAATCACGGGTGTACTTGCACACTTCCTCCCTGTTCAAATATTGAGCCAGACTGTTCCACTCCGCCGATAATCACACCAGCAGTGGAACCGCTAAGTAACACGGCGGTGCACCCCCGGCCGGGTCAGCCATAATATAAACAGTTCAACAAGCACCAAAATGTAGCGCGCACTCCCAGTCAGCTCTCTCCAAGTATGGGAAGATACAGGTGCAATCAGCGTCAGCAGAGCCTGACGCGTTTCGGCCATGCGCCCTTCCTCAAAGGTTTTTCTGCTACTGAATGACTGCCAACATTAAGATTACCGGTGTTTGTCCCTTCTTTATTTCATAATCACAATGAATATCAGTTGAGTAAATTACAATGAATTTAAGGACCGGGAGTCTTTTCAAAATACATCCCAAGTGGACTGATGGCAGTCATTTCAATAAAATGTCAATCCAGTAATCACGGGTGTACCTGCACACTTCCTCCCTGTTCAAATATTGTGCCAGACTGTTCCACTCCGCCGATAATCACACCAGCAGTGGAACCGCTAAGTAACACCGCGGTGCGCCCCCCAGCTGGGTCGGCCGTAATATAAACAGTTCCACAAGCACCCAAATGCAGCGCGCACTCCCAGTCAGCTCCCTCCAAGTATGGGAAGATACAGGTGCAACCGCATTTCGGGCATGCGCCCTTTCTCAAAAGCTTTTCTGCTACTGTTTGACAGCCAACATTAAGATTACCGGTATTTGTCCCTTCTTTATTTCATAATCACTATCAATATCAGTTGAGCAAATCACAATGAATTCTGGGACCGGCAGTCTTTTCAAAATACATCCCAAGTGGGCTGATAGCAGCCATTTCAATAAAATGTCAATCCATTAATCACGGGTGTACCTGCACACTTCCTCCCCATTCAAATATTGAGCCAGAGTGTTCCACTCCGCCGATAATCACACCAGCAGTGGAACCGCTAAGTAACACTGCGGTGCGTCCCCCCGGCCGGGTCGTCCGTAATATAAACAGTTCCACAAGCACCCAAATGCAGCGCGCACTCCCAGTCAGCTCTCTCCAAGTATGGGAAGATACAGGTGCAACCAGCGTCACCAGAGACTGACACGTTTCGGGCATGCGCCCTTCCTCAAAGGTTTTTCTGCTACTGAATGACTGCCAACATTAAGATTACCGGTGTTTGTCCCTTCTTTCCTGGTAGTGAAGTATTTATTTGGCATCCAAATGACACAGCATGCTTTCCCTTTGTCTAACGTTTCGGCGTCTTGCCTTGTTCAGGCCGAAACGTTAGACAAAGGGAAAGCATGCTGTGTCATTTGGATGCCAAATAAATACTTCACTACCAGCAACGAGCCTCAAAGTGTTTCTGTGCTGTTTGATGGATGGGCTGCTCCGTGCCCATTGTTATTGAGGCTGCCCTGAAGGGTTGGAGGCTCCGGAACAGGAGAAATGACGTTGAATATATATATATATATATATATATATATATATATATATATATATATATATATATATATATATAATTTAGGCAATAGATGACATGGGATACAAATTTAAATCCCCAAAAACATTTACTATAAGTACTATAAACTTAATTAAAGTACAAAAATAAAAACAAATAATATAAATATATAAAACAAATAAATAATACTATAAAATCTATTTAGCTGCCAACAAGAAAACTATTGGAGTCTAAGAATATTAAATATACTATTTCCACTGCAGTCCAAATAACAGTATGGAAAGCGTTAGACTTCGGAAGGGTTAGAATTACTATTCCTGCTCTAGTCAGCAGATCAGTAGGGAGATTGTTGGACTTTGTAGGGGTTAACTTTAGTATTCCAACTCCAGTCAATGGACAGTAGGTAAAGTGTAGGAATTCGAAGGGGTTAAATTTACCATTCCCACTCCAGTATAAGCAACAGTAGGGAAAGTGTTGGACGTCAGAGGGGTTAGATTTTCTATTGCTACTCTAGTCAGTGTAACAATAGGGAAAGTGTTGGAATACGGACGGGTTGAATATTAAAGTAGGGTGCACAAAATTTAAATATGTATTCATAATAAAAATGTTAACATTTGCCCGTCAGCACCAGGTAGAGGCAGGGCTAGTCCACCACCCTTGGTTTCATTGCTGGATGTTGTTAAGTCCCCCCATTTTTACCAAGGGTAGGTTCGCTGTACATACAAGTATGCTCACTGTTCTTGGTTTTGTTCCTGATTATACCCCTTTGATGGACTTTAATCAGATTATGACTTGGTTATTCTTGTGGTCCAAGAGCAAGGATGTAAAGAGAGACATTACAAGTTGCAGCACATTAGTGGGGTTGCAACTAAACTGAAACGCATCCTATGTCTCTAGCTGGGGATCTGATGTGTTACAAGTGGTGGCTCTCCTGGGGTTTTCTCGCAGGGGAGGACAAGATCTTCTCTCCGCTCTACCTGTTAAATATATTTTGGAGGTTGTCTCCCGGTACAGTGTGATGATTTCATTCTCACCGCAGTCTCATCTGAGCGAAGCATGGGGAAAAGAAAGGCGACTGAACTTAAAGCCACTGTCTCTGAATATGTCCCACGAGTTACTACCATCGGTGGATTCCTGGCATGGGTGGTGGGGGTTGTATCATAGGAGATCGAGTTGGCAGAAAGAAGACTGTCTCTAACCATGTGGAATAGGGTCAGGACTGATTTGCATATGGCTAGGTTTAAACTGGAAAGGTATGGGGAGCAAAAAAACAATAGATGTAGGCCTAGATTTCTGTACTGGGTTGAATGTTTGACATTGTTCAACATTCTGTCCATCAATTGTTCTTTTTGTTCTTTTTGCAATTGTCACCCCGAGTGGGACGGGTATGCCCAGACGTGAGTCCTGTGCTCTCCATGCCACTGGAGTCAAGGTAGCCTGACTGATGAGAGCTGAAACCCTGAAACTGATCCTAGGATGCTTGTTTTCCAATCCAGGGAGAACCTGGCCTGGCAGTTCTGGCTGGATTGTTCCTACGTGGAACCGGGGCAAGACTGATTTGCATATGGCTGGGTCCAAACTGGAATGGCATGGGGAGCAAAAAACAATAGATTTAGGCCCAGATCTCTGTACTGGGGTGAATGTTTGACATTGTTCAACATTCTGTCCATCATATATTATTTTTGCATTTGTCTCTAACTAGGGACAGCCCTCCTCTTGTTCTCCCAAGTCTTAACTCCCCTTCTGATCTTCGCACTGTGTACTGGAGCCTCATGGCACAGCTGCTATTAGCCTGTCACAGGGTGAGCACGATGAGACCTCAGTGGCTATGGCCTCGCCTTTGAAGTGGGCATTTCAGATGAATATACCCAGTATCTTATGCATTCAAGCTCAATTGTAAGCCCAAGGTGCAAGCGCAGGAGATGGGCGGCAGTCCTAAAACAGGGATGCATGTCCGATATAGTGGGCGTGCAAACAGAGCCAGTGTGATGCTCCTCTCACCGATCAGACCATCTGTCTGATGTTCACTTGTGCAAGTTTAATGTTGTCTTGAACGCTAAAATACACCCAATTATGTCAAGGCTAGTATTGATTAAATCCAGGTTATCGCAGATCTTGGATGGGGTGGGCAGAGTTTGTGGAGTTGCACTACACGAAATGCCGCAGAGTTGCAGAAAAACTCTGTGTAATTCCAGGGAGTTCCGCTGTGCCCTAATTCTATTGCTGTACCCAAGCACGGTCTTCTAATGTTGCTTACATCTGTCTGGATTTCACGTCACATATTATTTTGCAGCCATGGAAGAGAAACTGTAATCTTATTGGAGGATATTTCAATCAATCAAGGCGTCTACTTGTCGCTTCCACCAGTCAGAGTACGTCTTCTAAAAACCGTTCATCATTTAACAAATAGACAAAGGGTTTTGATAGTACTCTTGAGGTTACATAAAAAAACTAATCCAAAACAGGAAAGCAAAAACAGGGAAATTCAAAAGCGCAGAGAGAGATCACCGGACTTGCTTCTAATTGCGTTCAGATTCCGTCGCAGTAAGGAGATTGTCAGTAAGGAGACTGCGGTTTTTACAAGAATGTGCACAATAAGGTGACCATCGAGGGCAGGCTCAATGGAATCACATTTATGAATGACACACATACAAACATAAATGAAGAAGTGCTACAAAGGACAATCACGCATACATCTTGGCTGGAGGAGTGGATCCCGCTCTGGTCCAGATTCCTTATAGCTTTGGTTGGACAAATTGCCACTTTTAACATGGTTGCGCTGTCTAAGTGTCATTACATTTTTGTAAATAGCCTTACTGCACTGACAAGAGCATTTTTCGATCACATCAGATCCCTTTTGGTGAGTTGGGCATGTACCAGCAGACAGGCAAAGTTATCCTGGGAAGTAGCAAACGTGCCATATGAACAAGGCTTAATGTTTGCGCCTGACTACGAGCTGCATGATTACTGCATGCAGGCCCACTATGTGCACTGTGGGATCCATCCCACGCCGTTGTGGTGGAGGGAGATATCAATGGTCCTTGCCTTTTGCACTCTGTGTAGCGCATGATATGGGCCTAGCACTGGCTGTGCGCTGAGCCCATTCAGACAACTTGTGCTCCGCTGGCCCAACCTGGCGTGGAATCTGGTGTTGCCCCTCGTGTCCGTCCGAATACAGCTGAGGCACATGAAATTAGAACTGATGGGTGCACTAGTCCCTTTACAGAATATCCAGGCTACTGTGGACTTCACACTGCTACATGGAGTCCTTTACCACCGCCTGCCCAGGGAATGCAAGCAACTGCTTGGGTGATGAATGCGCCTTCTTCCAGGACGTTAATTCTCAGACTATTTTCCACCACGCAAGACAAAGCCCCGTAACTAAGGCCAGAGCGCAAGATGGAGGCATCTGATTTAGGCGCTGAATTTACCAACCAGAAATGGCAATACTACGGCACCCAAATGGGTATTATATCTCCCAATTACTGACTAACGCTAATACATATTACATATTCACAAAGACTATATCGCACACCCACCAGAGTCTAGACTGTACAGGACAGGCCTTATTGCTGATACGCAATGCCTGCGATGTGGCATGAATGAGGCTGATTTCTTGCTCTTGTCATGGCACCTAATGGCATGGCACAGTCTTGGACCTCAGTATTTGACTGCATCAACAATGTAATCTACAGTGCTGTGTCACAACCACACCTGATGTCCTTACTGGTCTATGTTGAGGAAATCCTGACTGGCACTTGTAATCTAACCATCATGACTAGGGGTGGGCGGTGGGGGAAAAACTCCGCCATGCGGTGGAATTGGAGGTTTTTGCCAAACTCCGCACTTCCAGCAGGCACGGAGTTGGAAAAACTCTGCAAACTCCACTGGGGAAGCGGAGTTCACTGCCCACCCCTAATTGTGGGCTATATGAAAGATTTTGCAGACCAACTGCCGGGACCGATTTCCTTACCCCAAGCTCCTCAGCCTGTCAGGGTATCGTCTAGTGTCTCTACTGCTTCTTCAGGCCCCCCCGTTCCCATCACAAAGTCCTTACATTGGCTAGAAGCTCACCCTTCAACCCTAAGATAGCAGATGCAATTAACTTGCCTCCTGAGGTGACCCCATATGTAGCTGTCTTAGGGAATATTCCCCCTTGACCAAGTCTACACCAGAATCCTATGAGGAGCTGTAAAATGAAGTGGTTCAATGGTTTTAATTGCATTCCACCTCAGGCAAGGAGATCCATGGATATATTAATGTGGTGTGAAGGGTCAATTGGGCTTTGAAGTTAAGAGTTGGGAGACTGTGTTGTGGTAAAGTTGAACAAACCCACCATTACTGCATGTGTTCTGAGTGCCTGAGGCACATTAAGCTCTTTCACATTATCTAAGATTCAGGCTCTACCCCTCGGTTTTTTCTATAAGCCAGAAATAGTTATGGAAACAGGTCCAGCATGGGCTGGTCTCTCTGAACAGATCTATATCCACCCCATCTGGTGTCCCCAACTCTGTGTATAGCAAACAGATTTGCTTACATGACTAACCTGGATACATGCAACTGACTTACCCTCCTGATCTATTCCTCCCTGCTACCTTGTGTACAACTTACCCTTTGAATATTCTGACTCTCATGATCTGCTGCTGTTATCTTGAAATATTGCAGGCTTGACTGACAATTTTTAATGATGGCAACTGGATGCAGTTTGTTAAGTTATATCAGATTATTTGTCTGCAAGAAACTTGGGAAGCGGATACAAAACCTACTTTTCCCTCACGTGGTCTTCTGCGGTGGGAGGGCTAAAGGGGGACTGATCGTTTATTGTTCCAGTGGAATTACATGGAAAAGTCAAGGATCTTGTATGGGATTCACACTTGTTGAAAGTGTTGAAGTTGCCTTTCCGTGCTCCACATTGCTGGCATTAAGTAATTTTTATAATGTGCAAGCCGGGTCGGAGGAGGCATCTTACCTCGGCAATCTAAAACTCGGTCAATGAAACTCTGGCGGGGCATGGTCATGGGATGAAAAAGGTTATACTAGTGCTTGATTTCAACTGACATTTGTGCGATTGTCCTCTAGATTCCCCTAACAGTAAGCCAAAGTGCAGACTGGTAAAAGGGCTGCACATGGCATGTACAAGGGAGGGTTTAGAGGTAAATAATATCTTTTGTACCCATAACCTTCTTTCTGCTATAAAGTACTTAGTCAAGTCAGCCAAAGCATTTATTTTACCAACGTTTAGAGGGAGAGGTTGTGCCTCTATAGTACATTTTATTTTTGTGTCAGCTCCCTTGTTTTTGCCTATTTCTAATTGTAGCATAGTTCACAGCTCTTTTAGTAATCACAATCCCCTGTCATTACCCTTTGGTGGATAAATGGGGGTGTTAGAACATCAGCTAAGTTACAAGGTGTGCTCTTTCTCCCAGACCAAGGTAGGAGGCTTAGAAAATCTCTTGTGGAGCCCAGGCAATTTAAAGTGTCTCTTTCTTGAAGTTGCTAGCAAGAGATTTCCACATGTCTGGAGTCATGTTCCTCTAGTGGGGATATTTTGTGGGCCATGGCTGGAATAGTACAGAAGGTGTCAGCACTACTGAAGGTCTCTCTGATAAATAGTGGGTTGCTAGAACTAAGATGGTTTGATCGTAATTGCTCTAAGGCCCTCCGCCTGTTGAAGGCCGCTTTAAAGCAGGTACCCAGAGATAGGGATAATGTTTCCTCCTGTTGAAGAAGATACAAGAAGGCACTTGCAAACTGGAAACTTATCTTACATAAGTGAGCTTTTAAAAACAGTTCAGGCTATGGAACCATATTTATGCATTGTAAAAGGTGAGAGGGATATATTTCTTTTTGCTAGATTCAGATTTACGTATAATCAAAAAGGAGCAAAAAGGGAGTCCTCAACTATACCTTATACAAAAAAGCCCTTGTTGCACCTTACACATTTTTTTTGTCTAAGGTGGATTCAGATTTATCCTGTTGCATCATCTTCTGGCATCTCCTAGTGGATGTAGCCTGCCTGGCAATGGGACCCTGAGGCTGTAAGAATATGTTTCAGCAGGACACCCTACATTTTCTGATGTTTTGCAAATATTTTAGTTGCCTAGAAGATAGTTTATTGTCTCACTACTGAAACCCTTGATTTTATGCAAGTTTGCCCGTCTCTTATGTTCTTCAGCTCCTACCTAATGTACATGTCATATCCGCTGTTTCCTGCTATTTAAGAGCTGCGTTGAGATTGAGGCATTCTATGCTGATGCTATTGGAGGATTTTAATTAAAGTAAAATTAGGGCTGTTATTTTTTAAAGGGTCTGTTATCTGCTGTTTTTATTATTTTTATGATGTTTATATTGAGAATATATTGTTCTAACTTTTTGTTATGTATGTATTATTCAATTATGTTCTTTTTATGGTTACGATTATAACCAAATAGAGATTTATAAATAAATTTAAATAAGAAAAAAACAAGATTACATATAATAATAACATCAAGTTCACTAACTGTAAAAAATAACTTAATCATCACTTATCTATTTAATTAAAATAATCCTTTTTTTAATTAATTTGAAATAAATATAATCTCTGAAACATATTTTCAGAAACACCATTAAATAGAATAAATGTGTTTTTTAAATAATACATATAAAAACATTATATATATTTCATTTCCATTTAATCAATTACATAAATATATAAATTATTGTAAAAAAATACATTTTTTTATTTCTTCCCAACCGACTCACCCAAAAAATAATAACACAGTATTAACAATACCTGTTTAATAAACATATAGAAAAAAATACATATCAAATTAAATGAAACATTTCAACAGTTTCACAATAATTAATACATTGAGTAATTTACATAAGTATAATTGAATATTTTTTATTTTACAAGAATTATATTAAATAATACATTTAATGTATCTACTCACCATACTCGCCTACAAACCCCAAAACCTTCTACTAAAATATAGGTTACTACTAATAATAATAAATTAAAAAATACAATTTAAATGTAAAAGATAATATAACAAAAAACTTGCATAATTAATAATCACTTAAAATATGAATTACCAATAAGAATACATTAAACATATTTAGAATTTAAATAACTTCCCACCCTGTCCCCCACAAACCCAACATACTGCTACAGCATTTTAAAACACTAATAACATTAAAACTATAAAAAATAAATAAATAACTTTAATTTACAAATGATCTATATTTTTTAATTTATAACAATTATACCAACAATACTAACAGCTACAATTAATATAATAACTAAAACTCATTATAATAATCAAAATTAATATTTTTTACAAAAATATTACTGAAAACAAATTTAAAATCAACAATATTCTTAAAAACAATACTACCCAAAAGTCGATATTCTTGACAATGATATCCTATACCACGATATATTTGCATCACAATAATTTTGAGGTGGATTAATTTTGATTTCCGATATTTCGAATACGATAGTTTTTCCCAAAAACCCGTTGAGTAATGACCCAGGTGATTATCCAGACTTCATGGACTTGACAACTGTTTCAGACATGTATTGTGAAACAATATAGAATGATTTTGTAAAAATACAAATGAAATAATATACAAAAGTCAATGTTCACACAACATAATACTGATCTTGTTTCGTCGGAGTGTGCACATTTATTCAGATTCCCAGGGACAGGTTGTTGCACACTGTGGGAGATTTTCTGTTGGAACACAAGTTCTGATGTATACATACATGTATGTATGCGTTTGAGGCGAATAAAGTTCATACATATAGCATACATGCATACTGTTCAGGATACGTCTGAGATTCAACATTTATTTCTGCTAAAGGTAAAGTCGTCGTCACCACCTTTCTAGGTCCTTTCACATATCCTAAGAAACAAGCTCCAGGGCCTTGCTGATGCCACAGAGAACGCTCTCCAGAGACTTTTTGGTGAATTCTGGAACTTTGAAATTGGCAAAAAGAACAACTGACAGACGGGAATGCTGAACAATTCCAAACACTCACCCCCAGTTAGAGATCTGTGCCTAAATACATCGTTTTTTTGCTCACCACACCATTCCAGTTTGGACTCAGAAATATTCAAATATAGTTTTCTGTCTGCTCCCCATGGGTACAGTTTAGTCCGAACTGCCAGGCCAGGTCCTCCTCGGACCGGAAACAAGCATCTTAGGGTATCACCCCTCTTCTGCTAGCATAGCTTTAATCCAGCGCATTGTGAGTATGGGACCCACGTCTGGGCATACCTGTCCTACTTGGGGTGACAAATGCAAAAAAAAAAATTGATGGACAGAATGCCGAGTAATGTCAAATACTCACCACAAGTCAGAGATCTGGACCTAAATCCATCGTTTTTTTTGCTCACCACGCCATTACAGTTTTTACCCAGCCATATGCAATTCTGCCTTGACCCTGCTCCCCATGGGAACAGTCCAGCCCGAACTGCTAGGCTAGGTCCTACATGGACTGGAAATAAGCGGCCTATGACTGGTTTTGGGGTATAACCCCTCATCAGACAGGACATCTTAAAACCAGTGGCATGGTGAGCCCGGGACCCAATTCTGGGCATCCCCCTCCCACTTGGGGTGGCAAATGCAAAAAGAACAAATAGGGCGAAAACTATCTTGGGTTGCTAGTTTTCGGTTCAGGGAGGACCTGGCTTGGCAGTTCGGGCTGGACTGTTGCAATTGGAACAGGGTCAAGACTGATTTGCGCATAGCTGGGTCAAACCTGCGGTGGCATGGTGTGCAAAATAACCATGGATTGCTTTGAGCTCCGAGTGGTTACCAGTGGCTGAGATTTATTCAAGCATTCCACCATCACTGTTTTGTATACTTATTGGAACTTTGAAATAGACTGGGCTTGCTGAGCAGAGTGGGTAAAATTCAAAATATTTTTTTTAGTTTGAAAAAGTAAAGTTTATTAAAATTCAAAATATTTAGTTAGTCAAGATTGTCTTTGGTTCTGGCCGGTCTACTGACCTAGGCACAACTTAAACTTGATCCATTCAGAGAGGGGGTCAATTGTATTGAGGTCAAAGCATGAATTATATAATCTGTCCTTGAGCTCTTGGGCTACAGAAATCTGCGACTGTATGGTAATAACTGAAAAAGTACAAGGTCCACAATTCAGTGGGAGACCAGAAAGAGTGAATGGCCATCAAAGCCAAGACGCATACCTAACAGACATTGATAATGCTTTGATGGAGCGTGGAACTCTAGTAATGATATTGTGCTATCAGTGTATGGTAGAAATCTGTATTACATCATTACAGTGTGCTCGCAGTTACAAGAACAATAAACGTACATGGCTCGCTAATTAAGTATCTGTTAGTTCATCAGAAGTGGCTGCAGTTTCCCTTTAAATGCTGCAGTGCTGAGAAGTGCAGGCACTCTGCCTTTCAAATTAAAGAAGTGCCGGTGCTCGGTTCCGGACAGCACCTGCCCATTTAAAGCACTGGTTACAGAGGTTTAAAAAACATCTAGTCAGTGGTTTTACATTTTCTAAAACAAATGCAGTGTTTTTCCTAAATAAATCCAGTGTTCTGAACGCTGCATTTGTTTTTGAAAATGTGTACAACACATACCAGATGCTTTTTAAACCTCTGTGTTAACGTTATCGGAGGCGTTCCTGAAAGCCCGCACGTGTTGCCCTAAAAACAAGTCTGGCTGGCTGGGTACCACATTATGTGCAGGTTGCCCTTGTCCGTGACCCCCCTCCTGGCTCGGAGGCTTCCTCGGCAGCCTGCCCCCCTTCTGTGGCGCAATCACCCAGCGCATCGGTCTCGGGCACGTTTGTTTCCCTTCCTGGCAGCTCTCCTGGCCCCACGTGAATGATTTACAGTTTAAGTTGCAGCTAATGAAAAAGGGAAGTCACAATTTGTAGGGCAATAAATACCGAAGGGGAGGAGGGTGGGATCTACCAGCAGAAAAAAAAAGATGACCTCCCTCTCCAATTAAAAAGCCATTACCAGTTCAAACATGGAATGTCTCCGAGTCTCGAGGACTGCGCGGGGGCAGGAGGGGGGCTTACAGCTGCCTCCAAAACTCCCTGGGCCACAACTGCCTTGAAGCCGCGGCTGTGCCGTGCGAGACTTCAACAGCAAAGCCACCAGTTTCTAGCTCTGGCCGTGCCAAGAAAAGAATGTTCAAGAGAAGGGGCATCGTTTGACGCAGCCAGACAAGAATGCCTTTTAAATAATTCAAGTACTCACGCCGCTTGCAAATAAATCTAGCGATTATGGAAATATGCACCAGGCTTCGTGTCATGGGGTTTCCCCATGTGTGCCCATGCACCACAGATATCCGTTAGTTCCTGCGCCCTCCCTTTTGTAGGCCTGTCGTTACATATGTATAATATAGTTACTTAAAGAGGTTTTCAATCCTTTTCTTAGGGTGCTGGGGCTATTTTTGAGCGTGGGTGTTGTCCAATACTGTCAGTCAGCCACCTTCACCCATTGACCAAGTTCACTGTGAGTGATGTCATTCTGTTATTTCACAAGGTGCACATCCGCACACAAAGTACTTCCCTTCAGCAGGGGCGGCTCCTCTACTAGGGTGGAGGAGCGTTGCCACACTGCTTCTCTCAGTGCAGAACCAGAAACATAAAATGGTCATAACTTTCATTATTAGCATTTTATGTGTGGTTGCGCGTGGGAGAGTGGGCGGTGCTGCTCTGAGAGCAGAGGAGGGGAGGAGTGGTGTGCCTCCCACTCCCCAGTGTGCAAAGACTGTTTGGTCACCCCCCTGGGGCCGCCCAAACCAGTCATGTACACTCCATTTAGGCTGAATGCAGCCTACATGGAGAAAATGGCCTCCCCATTAGAGCCTGGCTGGTCAGCGTCCCGACCAATCACAATGCTGCTTGAGCAGCATTGTGATTGGCTCAGGGGAGGGAGGAAGCCTGGCTGCCTGCTTCTACTTCCTGTTCCTGGAGAGCAGGAGAGCAGAGAAGACGCAGGACCCGGGACCGGGCCAGGTAAGTTTAATTATCTTTTTTACATTTTTTTAATTAAATTACCCGCCCCCTTCTATGCTATCCCGCCAGGGCCGAACTGACCATAGCGGGCACCGGGCATTTACCCAGTGGGCCACCAGGGTTGGGGGTCGGTTTTGGGCCCTTGGGGGCTGAATTTGTTACAGGGCCGTTTTTGCAGCATAGCTGCAATATCGGGCGCTGTAACGAAATCGGCCGAAACCAGCCGTGGCAAACAGCTCGGCCGCACGCTCAACCCCCCGGGGTGCCGGCCGAGCACTTTGCCAGGGCCGGTTTTGGTTCCCAGTCCGGCCCTGTACCCCGCGCCTCCCCACCCGCGAGTCGTGCCGGCCGCCACTGCCCTTCAGTGCCAGGGGCTACTACAGCATTGTCTGCTTTCAGAGATAAAAAAAAATTGTTTCCCTTTAGCTATTCTTTTATATTGTCAGAGGCCTAACATCTCCCCCAGTAGTGAAGGTTTACAAAAATCATGGCACACATAACAAGCATTGGGAAATGCAGACGGCTTGCAGACAACACCAGACCTACTGACTTTGTCAATGCTAGTTTTCTCTGTGCATACACTGTAAAACAATTTTGAGATAATGTTAAACCTTAATGTACCACATGGCTTCATTTAAAAGTGCATTAAAAATATCTGAACTTAATTAGAAATGAAGAGTTTGATATTAAGGCTCTGGGTTCTACACATTATATACATAAAGAGGCAGATTTATATCAGACTCGGGCCACTTTTACGCCGCCGTTGCGTCACTTTTGTGACGCAGCGGCGGTGTAAACCCTGCGCCATGTTGCGCCCCATTTACATCGTGACGCATCTATGGAGATGCGTCACGGTGTAAAGCCCTGCCCCACATGAAACCTGCGTCAGGTTTCATGTGGGCGTTTCTACTCAGGGGGGGCGTTCTGTCGCAGGAACGCCCCTGAAAAGTGACTCAGTGAAATCTATAAGATTTCACTGAGTCACTTTCCCAACGCTAATGCGTCAAAACCCTGCGCCTGCTTGAAGCAGGCGTAAGGCTTGACGCACCATGTTAGGGATAGGGTAGGTTGGAACAGTGCTGGAGTTGCGTCACACTTGCGACGCAACTTCAGCACTGCGCCAACCTTACGCCGGCAGATGCGTCACGTATCTGCTTGTCCTTGCGCCACGATGCACCGCATTGTAAATGCAGCACATCTGCGGTGGCGCAAGGGCAAACTTGCGTGACGCATCTTCCCTGGCGCATCCATGCTGATTTGCAGGGATGCGCCAGGGAACATAAATCTGCCCCAAAATGTTTAACCCCTTCAGCGTGGCGCAGATTTCCGTGCTGTGCTGAAGGTTCTGTGCGCGGGCGGGGCCATGACGGAGCGGTTCCGTCATGCGGACGGAACCGCTCCGTCATGCGCATCGAAGGGGTTAAATAAGAAAGCGTAAACAACAGTCCAGTTGTTTTACTGATAACCTCCACCAGGCCAATTCTCAAATGTCCACACAAATTTAGCGCAGCTAACACCGGAAATGCAGAAACCGGGTACCATTGTAAGCTCACTGAAATGCTAAGGGCTTCCTTTTAATTCTGGATTTTGGCAGTGCAGCTGTCAACCAAAGCTATTGTGTACAATATACCTAAAGTGGACTGTAGGTCTCCCGCCTCAAACCATAGTTTTTTTGGAGCAGCCTCTTATAGCCATTGAACTGAGCCTTTGCCATATACACATTGCCTCACTCCAGTAGAATGTCTGTGTCTCCAAACATTCTATTGGCTAATTGGTGTATGCTTCCACCTCCCTAATGCTTGCATTGCTAAGCATGACAAACTATTTTACAAGGATGTTTCCAATATAGATGCCTTTCTTTATGTGACATTTGTCTGGCAGTGGTGACATTTGTCTGGCAGAGTCTGCACGCATTCACAATTTAAAACCAAGGCTACTGGGTTTACCAGTGCTTGTGAGAACAAGTCTGCCAACACAGCTGTCTGCAAGATCTATTTTTTAAGATGTAGAGGGTGCTTTGGGTCAGACCCTTAAAACACTGTGGGCCTTATTTATGAGGCCGTGCGTCACTTTTACGCCGTCGGTGCGTCACTTTTTGTGACGCACCAGTGGCGTAAAAAATGTGCCTTGTTGCACCATGTTTACAAAGTGAAGCTTCTAGGTAGATGCGTCACTTTGTAAAACCCTGCGCCACATTATACCTGCGCCAGGTATAATGTATGCAGGGGGGCATTCTGACGCAAGAAAGGGTCATAGAAGTGACGCAGTGAAATCTATAAGATTTCACTGCACCACTTCTAGGACGCAAATGTATCAATATCTTACGCCTGCGTCACAGCAGGCGTAAGACTGACGCAGGCCCTTTCACATGGGATTGCCCCATGTGAAAGGAACATTGCTGGAGTTGCGTCAGGCTTCCGACACAACTCCAACAATGCGCCACTTTTTGCGCCGACAGATACGTCAGTTATACTGACGTATCTGTCGTTCCTTGCGACATGATGCGTCATATTATAAATATGACTCATCATTGGTATCGCAAGGAGGGCGCACTGAGAAGTGACGCATCACTGCTTTCACGCAGCGATGCGTCACTTCTCATAAATGAGGCCCTGTAGTTTCGGGCTTAGCTCTTTCTGGTCAAAAGGGTCATACTGTGCCATGAATGCCCTAATCCTGGTAGATCATAAAGGTATTTATATAAATTGTTTTATCAATGGAAAATGCACCACTGCCTTATTGACACTGGTGCCAGTCGCTCTGCCCTAAAAGCCTCAGAGTTTCCATCATTGGCTCTATCAGGGTTGTCTGTAGATGCAGTGTTTATTTCTAACTAGCGTGTCCCCCATCATGTCTCAATTTATGTCCTTCTCAACCTATCACCATTGAGAATACATTCTTACTCAGCCCTACTTCACCAGCTAATTTGTTGGGGTGCCATATACTGGGTACGTTGAATATGACTGTGTTTTGCACCCCTGATAGTGTTTACCCTACTATAGCTCAGCACAGTGAGAATTAGTTGTTGACCCTTCTCCCTGAGACTACCAATTGTCAATCTACTATTAGTGATAGTTCCTGCCTTAAATGACCTTGGTTCGTCTGTTTTGTAAATGTCCCTTTTTTTTTTGCCGAACAACTGTAATTCCCAGGATTGTCTATCTTACCGTACCAAGTAATGTTTGTTGCGCACCCTTGTACATTTTTATTAGTTCATTATGTTATCCTATTTTACTCCTTCTACAATGTTCCCCTTTATTTTGTTCTACCCTTCCATTATTGAGAAGCACTCTGATACCCTTCGGGGTCTTGTTCGCGCTATAAAAAACATTTGAAAGAAAATAAATAAATTAAATAAATAATGAGATGCCTCCTATCCAACAGATTAGGTATCACAGGTACCACCCACACTTTAGTTTAAACGGCCCAAGATATTGGGTTGATATCCTCAATGGAGCCCTTAAAAATCAAAACCAACCCACAAAAGAAGCCACCTTGAATACCTCAGTGGTCATTTAATCCAGAAGCAGGGAAAAGGACTAGTCTTGAAATAGGTGATCTGAAAAGTCATGAGGTTCTGGTAAATATTGTTAGAAGGTGAAATACCCATATTTTGCCAATCAAAAATCAAGCAAGGCCAATATGTATAGGCTTATCCAAGATTTGTAAGTCTTAAATAATTTGGTTTTCTCTAGCTTACCTGTTATCCCAAACCTCTCTCAATCCTTTCATGCATCTTTGCAAATGATAAATTATATAGGGACTAATTACGATGCGGTTCGGACCGCAACCGACGGCTTATCGGTTGAGGTCTGAACGAGATCTACTGCAGCGGTCCGACCGACGCATTGCAATGTGTGCGGTTGAAGGCAGCAGTTAGAGGGTCTGACTGACGCTTTCCGATGAGCCCGTCGCTCAGTCGAAAAGGCCTCATAATCCCTAAAGGCCAGCGTTGGGATTATGATGACCTATGGTGACCCCCATCAACATTCCTGCACCAAATGGCAGGCACCCTGAGGTGCCTGTCACAGGGTACAGGGATGTTCAGCAACTCACATTTGTCAGGGGGACCTTATGCTGCGGGCGATTTTCACCCGCCGCACAAGCTCCCATTGAAAAATGGGAGTTTCGACCGCACTATGTCCGGTCGAATTGTAATTTGCTGTGTGGAACCAACGACCTATCATCGGACAGTTCCTCAACTGAATGGTGTGGTCGGAGGCAACTCCGACCAACATTGTAATGAGGGTCTATGTGCGATAGATCTTTGGTATGCCTAGTGGTCTATCCCCATAAACCGAGTTGTTCAATTTTGCTGCCGTGTTTGTCGTCCGCTCTTTACTTCCTGATTCCTGCCTCCCAGCACCCCTCCCAAGACCTACTGGCGAGCACAGCCGGCATGCCGAAGGTGCACCAAAGGCAAGCCCGTAGGCACCCGTACGAGTCTGGACCGTGCCCAGCACCAGAAACCTTAGTTCTTCTGCCACCCGAAGCTACACCACCATTGTTGGATGCTGGACCCTGCAACAACAGCTATTGCAGCACCTCATCACAATCTATGGTAGGAGCATTCCCCTGCTGGCACTGCATCTTAAACTGTAACACTGGAGCACCCCCACATAGAGCAACCACTAACATGCCAACCACACCCACCCCAGAACATCTTTACTGCCTCCTGCTTAACACACAATCTCTCTGTAAATACTCCACTGAGATCTGGGAAACCATCACCTCCCTTGCCCCTGACATTACCTTCCTACCTGAGACCTGGCTCAACCCCACATCTGCACCTGACATTGACTCAGCAACGCCCGACAGATATAAGAAAACACACTGAGACCATATCAACAAATACGGAGGTAGAATTGTCTTCATTCATAAGGAAACCATCCACTGCACCACTACCGCTGACAATGCCACCCCGATCATTGAACATCTCAACTTCCAACTCCACACAGATAGCTAAACCTGAGGTTCCGTGAATCCTGAACCCATTCAAATAAGATTGTCGTATCGTGACGATTTTGGTATCAGCGCACCGCAAATGACGAGTGCGGTATGCATGAGTGTTTTCATCATGTCACACCGATGGATTCACTGTGTATTTAACAATCTAGTCTGAACCCTTGGGTTTCATTCTGTGCATAGCAGCCATTTTGTGGTTGCCCTCACATAGGCTGATGACTACAGCGTGACCGTGGCCAAACGAGTCTCTAGGGACACATACACCTTAGCTTGAATTCGTGTTGACTTCTGTTTGACCTGAGTGAACTGACCCTGCTGCCGGAGGCTAAACTTGTTGAGCCTCCTCCTTGTTAAGCAGATGGTCAGATAGAGATCAGAGAGCAGGACATTGATGATTTTATGACACACGCACACACCCCTCTATCTTGCTTCTCATCTGTTTCTGTTGCTTTCTTTATGGCCTAATTATTGACTTGGGTTGAGGTCTTTTATGGTGGGCCCGTCCGGCCTGTTCGAGTAAGAATGCTGGATTTTGCCTTGTCATTTTTGGTGGGCTGGACAACTGAAAGTGGGTTTGTCGTTATGTGATACTTCGGTAATGCCATCCTTTGATTGGAAAATTTGTAAGTAATTGATGCTAGCCAGGAACGTGATTTTTGGCATAAAAGACGATGCTCCGCCCTATGAATTTGAGCAGTCTCCTGAGAACATACACCGTGTTGTACTTCTAGGACCTCTGTTACTGGCTGCAGCTAATAAAATTGATCTTTGGCGTCACCAAGAAGAATCCCGTGTCTCTGTACTCTAAGACAGGTGGACCCGAAGACTTCGGGCGTGTCCCCTGCGCCGCTGGGTTTAAATCCCCGATTTCTTCAGTTGGCGCCCAACGTTGGGCGACTTCAGCAGTACCGGTCCAAGCCTGAAGATCGTGAGGAGCTTCGTGTGAAAATTGTGGAGGGAGGCCTACCACTTCATCGACCCCTGTATGTCGTTGTGGTCCGAAAGTCTTTGCTGCTAAGTTCCCCGCTTTCCGACGGCTGCGAAGGACTGCTGCCCTGACTGTCGCCCTGTCTGTGAGCCCTTTGATGATTTGTAAAGCGAGACGATAGACGGGTCTTCTGGCGACGTCATCGATATTTCAGTTAAGTATGCGTGGAGCGTCTCCCGGTCCTTAGTTTGTTTTGGTATCCTTCGGGATCGCTTTGATTTGGTACCTGCAGGCCCCAAAGCCGAGGGACTCGTGTATTCACGAGGCTATCATTTTGATATTCCCTTGAAGTTTGAAGCTAGACTAGTGAGCGAAGATGTTTGGTCTTAGCAGACTTGGAAAAATATTTTGTTGTGGTTGTAATAGGGATTCCCGATTGGAGGACTCGTGTCCGGTGCCTCCGATTGGAACTCCGACCTATGAGCCCTATTTAAAACATGGCGTGGGCCCCATTACGTATAATGATGTATGGATTAGGTATACTAGGAAGGATGGTGTCCTAAAATGGCCCCAATATGGTAGTTATGACACGGAGATTTTAGATAATTTAGAAGTTAGACTCTTCAAAAAGAAAGCCCGGCCGGCAATGTTTGACTCTTTCCGCCTTTGGCGAAAGGAAGCCAAACAGAAGGAAATTGTGTTAGCGAAACGAAATAAGCATGAACGAGGTATGTCAATGGTGCAAGCTGCTATACAGTTTAGGGATAATGAGGAAGAACAAGAAAGCGAACAGATGCTTAGGCAACGTAAATTAGCGGTAGACAAATGTTATCCAGCTTTGCCGCCTCAACAGCAAGAAAAAATGAAAGATCTTGTGAAAGATCCTTTAATGTCACATCTACTAAGTTCGCCACCCCCTTATGTTCAGAGTGCTACCGCACCTCCGCCACTTGTAGTTGCGCAACCTCCGGTTGTTTTCCCTCCAGTGATTCCTCAACAGCCAGCTCTTCTTCCACTGGCTACTACTGTTTTGGCGCAGCCTCCTCAAGGGCCGCCGTCTTTGCTACCTCCTTTGTCTGCTACTCCTATACCTGTGTTGTCTGTTCCTTCTGTTACTGTTCCGACTTCGGTTCCTTCTCATTCCGCTTTGTCTCCTGTTCTTTTGTCACCTTCTCCTTCTACTCGACGGAGAATGACTGATGCGGTTGCTAGTCTCTTTTCTCCTCTGATGGGTTCATTGGGTATGTCTCCTGTTGTAGAGCGTAAGCAATTGCGTAGTCAATTGCCTGGTCCTGATGAACGGACAGTGCTGGATCACTTGGCGTGTAAATGGGTTACATTTCCTTCGTACTATGATCTTGAGGGTGTTATGGATGTTTTCCATCAATAGGAAGCACCGAAACAAAGATATGTATTTGATATGATGTGTTCTTTCCTTCGTGAACAATGGGAAGATAGTGCCGTAGGACAGACTCCGCCTGAGTTGTTCCGTGTGCAGTCCGAGTTTGCAAAAGGAACTATAGTGGGTTTTGATGTCAGAAAAGCAGTCGCGACATTGTTGTCGTTTAGGAGTGAGTCTCCTTCTAGGTCATTATTTCAGCCTGATTCTTCAGTTAGGAGAAAGGCGCGTCAATATCCAATGCGTGAGGTTCCTCCCGTTTGGAGACCTGGTGATTTGCAAGCTAATCCACAGGTTCTGCCACATTTCCAGCGCGTTTGGGTACATGTTCCATGGAAGCGTGCCGAAGTCCTACCTCTAAAGCAGACTCTCCCTGATCCACGTAAAAATCCTGAGGGGTTTTATAAGGAGCTATCTCAAACTGCGGGTTCATGTATTATGAATTTGGCTGATATAGATATGTTGTTTGGGAATGTTGTTCCATAGCCTATATGAAGTAAGATTCGTCATACGGATCATGCGCAGGAATTAGGTGATACATGGAATAATCTTAGAACTGCAGATGAAAGACAAGTAGTTGGTGCTAAACCCGAGGATGTGATTGCTGACCTCCCTGGCAGAATTATTGATTATATGAAGACCCTGATGCCTGCTATGCGCGTCAATTGGGACAAGTTGTCTGCATGCAAGCAGAAGAAAGACGAAACTGTGTCAGACTTTTTCACTAGATTTGAAGAGACATTTGTAGACCACAGTGGTCAAGACATGAGTACAGAAGGTGGTCAACGGTTGTTCGTTGACAAGTTTGTGCATAATTTGCTTCCCGAGTTGTGCAATAGGTTGAAGGATTCTGAGAGTGCTTGGGCTGTTTCTTCGTCAGCACAGATATTGGCTACTGCCCAGTACTATGAGAATAGAAATAAGGATGTGATAGAGAAGGCGGATAAAAAGACTAAAGAATTGAAGACTAAGGTTCTTTTGCAGCAAGCATATCCGCCTCGCAATACCCAGCGTGATTATCAGCAACCCCAACAATATCAGAGAAACTCGCAAAGGTTCGAGTCTTCTCAACAGCGTTTTCCTGTAGGCCCTAATCAGTGTGCGTATTGCAAAGAAAAGGGTCACTTCAAGAATAGTTGTCCGATTTTGTTACAGCGCACGAATGGTGCTTCTGGTGTGAGAGGTCGAGGTGTTCAACAAGCTCCGTGAGGTAGAGGACGTGGTATGTCTCAGATTGCGCGTTCCTTGCCTCCACAGAATTCAATGAATTGTTTTGATCAGCAGAATGGTACGTCTGGTAGGACGGCTCAGTATTATGCGGACGATTATTACGTTGAAGGTGAGAATATGGAAGGTAATGATTGCTAGGACAGCCACAGACAAAGAGAGGGAGTTGTTTTAGTTAGAGTAGATCAGAGTGGACCTTATGTTAAAGGGATTGCATCAGGTGTGTCAGAGCCTTTTCTGTTGGATACTGGTGCTGCGAAGAGTTCTATCATGCACTCTAAACTCCCTGGCGCACCTTTGTCTGGCTTAACGAATGTTTCAGTAGGTTTTTCTGGTGCCCCGGTTAGGAATCTGATTTCTAGTCCTTTGTCTCTTTCTGTTGGACCTTGTGAATTCAAAGCACCCCTCATTCTGACGACAGGTTGTGGTGAAAACTTGTCGGGATTGGACTTGTTGAAGAGATTGTATGCAACGCTTTATTGTTCTCCTTCAGGAGTACAGCTTACATTGGGAAAGACAGTGATCTCTCCGATGTATTTGTCTAAAGATCGACTTCCAGTTGAGTTGTCTTCTCTCCCTCATTCTCTTTGGGCTACTGGTCCTAATGATGTGGGTCTTTTGGAAATTCCGCCATATGTTGTGACGTTGAAGGCGAATGCTAGATTGCCACGCATTCCACAGTATCGTATCTCAAGTGATGGTGAAAGAGCACTTTTGGCGATCATCTATGATCTGAATGAGAAAGGTGTGATTGAGGAAACGAGAGGTAATGTGTGCAATAGTCCGGTTTTGCATGCTCTGAAAAGAACCGATTCTTCACAGCCTCCTGTATATAGGTTTGTGATCGATCTTCGCGAGGTGAATAAGATCGTTGTTCCGCAATTTCCTGTTGTGCCTGATATCACCGCTTTACTGACTTTGATTCCGGCTACAGCCACTTGGTTTTCGGTGGTCGATTTGAAGAATGCCTTCTTCAGCATCCCGATTGCCGTGGAGAGTAGAGATATCTTTGGCTTCTCTTTAGGAGGCCGAAGTTTTCGGTTTAAACGCGCTCCTCAAGGCTATTGTGAGAGTCCATCGATCTATAGTCAAGCTTTGAAGACGCAACTTGATTTGTTGGTTTTACCTGATGGTGCTGCTCTTATTCAGTATGTTTACGATCTGTTAGTTGCTGCTGACAATGAAGAGATTTGTAGAGAGGCTACTCTGTCGTTGTTACGTCACTTGTCTGATTTCCATCATAAGGTTTCTCTTTCGAAGTTGCAGTATTGTCGACAAGAAGTTACCTACTTAGGTCACCTCTTATCGAAGGAGGGAAGAAGATTGACCCCAGAAAGAATTCAAGCGATTGCGAAAATGAGTGTGCCTACGACACAGAGAGAAGTGCGTGCGTTTCTGGGTATTACATCATACTGTAGACAGTGGATTCCTAATTTTCCGTTGCTTGTGAAGCCTTTGATAGCTCTTACTGTTAAGGATACTCCGAATCCTATTCCTTGGACTGACGAATGTCAGAAGAGTTTTTCAGAATTGCGTGATGCGCTGTGTTCGGCTCCTGTGTTGGGTACTCCCGATTACAGTAAGCCTTTCACATTGTATGTCCACGAGAGAGAGGGATGTGCATTGTCAGTTTTGACTCAACAGTTTGGCGATAAGCAACGTCCATGTGCTTATTTTTCGTCGACTTTGGATCCGGTAGCTAGAGCGTTGCCGAGTTGTTTAAGAGCTGCAGCGGCTGTTTCAATCCGACAGTCTGCCGGTTTGGTGATGGACAATACACTGACTGTGATGGTTCCACATGCAGTGGATACCTTGTTGAACCGTACCAAGACACAGCACTTAACTAGTGCTCGGTTGTCAGGTTACGAATTGACCTTGCTAGCAAGTCATGTGCATATAAAGAGATGCAACACGTTGAATCCAGCTACGTTGTTGCCGATTTCAACTGAGACAGATGATACCGAACAGCATGATTGTTTCCTTAGGACTGAGGAAGAAACGAAAGGGAGGATAGACCTTAGGGACACTCCCCTTGCAGAATGTGATGGTACTTTATGGGTTGATGGTTTGTGTTTCAAGCTTCCGAATGGTGATACGACTGTGGCATATGCTGTTACGACTTTGCAAACGGTTGTTGAAGCTGCACGTATCCCACATAACTCAGCGCAAGCGGCAGAGTTGATTGCATTGACAAGAGCGTGTGTGTTGTCGAAAGGGAAAAGAGTGACTGTGTACACTGACAGCCAGTATGCGTTCGGTGTTGCTTATAGCTTTGGACGATTGTGGAGAGAACGTGGGTTTCTGACTTCGCATGGGACCAAGATCCAACATGGTCAATTGGTGAATGAACTTCTTGAATCTCTTACTTTGCCGTTGCAAGTTGCAATCGTGAAATGCAGTGCGCATAAGAAAGTCACAGATGATGTTGGTCGTGGTAATGCATTTGCAGATGAAGTCGCAAAAGAGACTGCGAGAGATGTGATGAGTCGAATGTATGTTGCGAGTCCATCGAGATGGGTTCCAGATAGAACTATGTGTGAAGATACGATTGAGAGTGTGAAATCCATCCAAGCTGAAGCTACAGAGAAAGAGTTGAATAAATGGAGAGAAAGCAAGGGTAAATTGGACTCGAATGGTTGTTGGGTTGAGTTGTCAGAGAATCAGCAATGGTTATTGCCTGATGCGTATGTACTTCCAGTGGTTACGATGGCACATGGAATGGCTCATATCAGTATGAAAGGGATTTGTAAGTTGTTGGCTCCAGTATGGCAAAATGCTGGAATCCCTAAGTGTGCAGAGAATTTGGTCAAGAACTGTATGGTTTGTTTAATGTACAATCCTGGTAAGGGAACTCCAACTCCAGCTGGTCATTTTGCTCCTCCAACGTATCCGTTTGAGGCTTTGCAGCTAGATTTCATCCACATGAAGAGGTGCAACAACCTGAAATATGTCTTAGTGGTTGTTTGCTCTTTTTCTAGATGGGTGGAAACCTACCCTTTGAAGGACAATACTGCCTTGTCCACAGCTAAAGGCCTCATTAAGGAATTTTTCCCTAGGTATGGTTTGCCGAGAATGGTCTGGAGTGACAATGGGAGTGAATTTGTGGGTCAAGTGATGAAGAGAGTGTGTGATGGATTAGGAATCCGGCAGAAGTTCCACGCTGCAAATCATCCCCAGTCAGCTGGTCTAGTTGAGTGCTACAATGGCACGTTAAAATTGAAATTGGCCAAAATTCAAGCGACCTCTGGTCTACAATGGCCTGATGCTTTGCCGTTAGCCCTTCTATCCACAAGAATGACTGTGCATTCGCGAATGGGCCTGAGTCCTTATGAGGTTGTGTTTGGTCGCCCGGCAAATATTTGGGGAGTGCCGTGGCCGACAAAATTTAGTGAGATAGAGCACCCTGTATTGCTTGACTACCTGTACGAATTGACGGCTAAATTGCGCGTTCTGCATCAACAGGTTCATGATACCTTGCCACAGGCTTCTGAAGATCCAGAGCGCGCCATTGAACCTGGCGCGTGGGTGCTCGTGAAGAATTTTCAGCGAACCAAGAACGAGCAGCCCCGCTGGACAGGACCTTACCTGGTGTTGTTATCTACCCGTTCTGCAGTACGAGTGCACGGTAAAAAGAACTGGATTCACGGCGTACATTGTAAGAGGGCCCCTTTGCCTCTGCCGTACGACCGGTGGGTACAAAAAGGACTTCCTGATTCTGACGCTGAGACCGTGCCTCGTTTTCTGCCTTTGAGCGATGCCCGTTTGATTGGAACAAACACTGAGCAAGAAAGTGACGATCTTCTTCAAGAAGCTGTGCCTCCATTGAACCGTTTGAACACTGTTGAACCTGAGCTACTTTTCCGAGAACAGACATTGCCTGGCAAAAAGCGTTATAATTTGCGACCGAGAGTCGCGGGACAAATTACAAATTAAGTTCTTTCTTTGCTATTTTTAAGGTTAGCTCTCCCCCGAGAAACTATTTTGATTTTTGTTTTTCAAACCGCCATCCGGGTTCAGCTGTAGGGTCGCGGTGCCAAGTCCTTGGAGTGGAAGCCGAAGACGTTAGGTCGACGGTTCTGGTTGGTCTAAGGGCATTCCCTGGACCGACAGGCGCATTCTTTAGCACGGAACACCCATCCGCCGCGAGCAGCACGATTAGAGGATGGAGTTTTTCAGGATGGAGAGACCTGCTAAAAGAATGAGCTTCAAGAGCAAAATGTGTATAGTAATGAGTAGGAAACGTTTTTTACTATTATGTCTTTTTATGCTGTTTAGTTTAATGATGTTTTTAATTGGATATGTGACATCCTCTTTTTCAGTAACATTCATGCCCACCACGCAACCTATGCCTCCTCCTACTGTTTCTTCGCATTCTTTTCACCCTCTGCCCGACCATGAGTCCATTAGGATAATGGAATTCGCTAATAATTCCTTTGTTCAGCTTCTGCACCAACACCAACTAGTAGTGAATACAACTAATTGTTGGGTGTGTGGCCTTATGCCCCATACTACCGATAAAGGTATTCCTTACCTGGTCCTGCCATTTAGCTACAATGGTTCTGTGTGGGCATACAGAACAATGTTCATTTATGCCCGTGAAGTTAACCCCCTACGTTCTGTGAAGGATAATCCGAAGAATAGTGCTCTGGTCAAGGGAATAGTCTACATGATTAGAGGAATAGTTTCCTATGAGGCTATCCCGAGAGATGAGTCGCTAGCGTATATTGGATGGAATGTTACTGGATATGGAGTTAGTCTGAGTGGGAACCAGCGAGCGAAAAGATCCTCTCCGATTTGGATAGTGCCACATCAGGGTCATTACTGTCTGCAAGGTAATGGCAAGAATCCGGGAGCTCAGTTAGGGAAGAGTGTTTGCACTGAGACGTATGTTTTTGCGTCCCAGACTTCCCCATCGTTTCTAGAAGCTAAGGGTACCTACTTCATTTGCCATGACATGGTTGCCCCCGATTTCTCGGGCACATGTTTTGTCTCGTTCCTGTTGCCTCCTACCTTTACAGCTGCGGCAGATTACCACAAAATGAGAGTTGTTAGAGGTGTCTTCAGGAAGGAAGATACCGCAGAACAAGAAGTGGGAGATTTCCTGAAGGGTTTTCTGCCATTTTGGGGACCTATGGTTACCAGCAGGAACATACGGCAATTGACAAGAGTGGTTGAGTCCACCATAGTCGAAACTGCCGGTGCCCTTGGTAACTTGACTGCTGAGCTCCAGTGGGATCGCCTTATGACTCTTCAGAACAGAGTGGCGTTAGATGTCATACTTGCAGATAGAGGAGGGGTATGTAAATTGATTCAATCGAGCTGCTGTGTTTTTATTCCAGACAACGCTCCGACAGTTTTCCAATCCATTTCCAAGCAACATAAGATTTCCGAGTCTGTACATGTGGACAAAGGAGATTGGTCGTTAATGGGATGGTTCTGGGGATTGTTATCCACCTGGGGATGGAAGATTTTGATGGCCATTGGGATGATATTAGCTATCCTTTTCCTGTTCTGTCTTTGTGTACAGTGTGCTCCTGCTATATGTGGCCTTTGTGCTACTTCGTGTTCGAGGAGACCTGTCCAGAGAGAGTTACTAAGTACTAGGATGATGCTACAGCAACATCTTAATGATCTGATGAATATAGACCTGGATTCAGATTGACGTGAGTTTAGGTTGTTGCCTTTGTAAGGGCAAAAGGAGGGTCTGAGGTTCCGTGAATCCTGAACCCGTTCAAATAAGATTGTCATATTGTGACGATTTTGGTATCAGCGCACCGCAAATGACGAGTGCGGTATGCATGAGTGTTTTCATCATGTCACACCGATGGATTCACTGTGTATTTAACGATCTAGTCTGAACCCTTGGGTTTCATTCTGTGCATAGCAGCCTTTTTGTGGTTGCCCTCACATAGGCTGATGACTACAGCGTGACCGTGGCCAAACGAGTCTCTAGGGACACATACACCTTAGCTTGAATTCGTGTTGACTTCTGTTTGACCTGAGTGAACTGACCCTGCTTCCCGAGGCTAAACTTGTTGAGCCTCCTCCTTGTTAAGCAGATGGTCAGATAGAGATCAGAGAGCAGGACATTGCTGATTTTATGACACACGCACACACCCCTCTATCTTGCTTCTCATCTGTTTCTGTTTCTTTCTTTCTGGCCTAATTATTGACTTGGGTTGAAGTCTTTTATGGTGGGCTCGTCCGGCCTGTTCGAGTAAGAATGCTGGATTTTGCCTTGTCATTTTTGGTGGGCTGGACAACTGAAAGCGGGTTTGTCGTTATGTGATACTTCGGTAATGCCATCCTTTGATTGGTCAATTTGTAAGTAATTGATGCTAGCCAGGAACGTGATTTTTGGCATAAAAGACAATGCTCCGCCCTATGAATTTGAGCAGTCTCCTGAGAACATACACCGTGTTGTACTTCTAGGACCTCTGTTACTGGCTACAGCTAATAAAATTGATCTTTGGCGTCACCAAGAAGAATCCCGTGTCTCTGTACTCTAAGACAGGTGGACCCGAAGACTTCGGGCGTGTCCCCTGCGCCGCTGGGTTTAAATCCCCGATTTCTTCAAACCACCATCCGACGCACCCTCACCTACAGACTGCCAGGACCTCGTCCCAGCTTCTGTGACACTGTTTCAGATTTCAGCACCCCGTTCGCCATCAACTCGAAGTACTACATCTTCCTCAGAGACCACAATACCCACCTCGACAACCCAGATCACACTAACACTGCGAACCCCCTCGGAAGCATGAACACCCTCAGCTTCACTCCACTAGTCACCAACCCCACACACATCACAGGACACACACTCGACCCCATCTTCACTTCCAGTGATAAGTCAAGTACAGCCACTTCACCGAACTCTCCTGGACTGACCACTCCATAGTCCACTTCATCACCACAGGTCCCCAGGCACCACCACCAAACCACCCATCACCTCTCTCCGTAGATGGAGAAAGTTTCAGTGAGCCATTGGACCAATACCCTCAACTCCTCCCACCTGGATACCTCCACCAACCTAGGACAGGTTGTTAAGAACTTCTCCGCCTGTATCACCAACTGCGCTGACTGAGTCGCCCCCATGAAGCCCGCAAAACTGAAGAGACCTGCAAACAGGCCAGCTGGTTCACCATGGAACTAAGAACTGCAAAACACAGCTACAAGCAACTTGAAAGAAGGCAAAATACCAGCAAGGACACCAATGACCGCACCGCCTTCAAAACATTGCTCAACCAATACTACACACTCCAAAATGATCGTCCTAGGTGACTTTAACTGGTGGGAAAATGTTGGCACAAAGAACCAATTGCGGGACTTGATGTCGACCTGCCTCGGTTTAGGACTTCACCAACTAGTCACCTCTCCTACCCATCAAGGAGGTCATACATTGGATTTATTGTTTGCCAGTAAGATGGGGGCTGAACTCTTAAATGTCCTGCCGCTCATCTGGACAGATCACTATTGTATTCAATTCAAGATACTGCAAACAACTGCCCCACCTCATGCTAAAACAGCGGCAGAATTTAGAGTGGGCAGAGACTGGACTAAACTGGCCAAAACGGGCTTGTTACTAACTCCACCAACAGTTAGCCTCTTTCATGCCTCCAGGCCCGTGGAGGCAAACTATAACGCCTACCACAAGTTCATCACCAACGAGCTGCACCTTCTTATCCCGAAAAGAAAGATAAGAGTAAGGAGCAGGCCATCTGCGCCTTGGTATGATGATGACTTGCGACAATTGAGACAGCTCTGTAGACAGGCCGAAAGAAAGTGGAGGAAGGGGTTCCTAGCCAGGGACAAGCTGGCTTTGAGATCTGCACAGAGCAGCTACAAGCAGCTTATCAAGGAGCGTAAAGCCAGCTATTTTGCTAATTCCATAGTGAATGCCCCTAATGGGACCAGGGAATTGTTCAGAATTGTGAAATCCCTATCGGCCCCTCGTTGCCTTGAAAACAAAGTTGTTCCTTCAAAGAGGTTGTGCGACGAGATCGCCACCTACTTTAAGGACAAGGTAACAAAGATTACCAATCTCTTTAGGGACACTGACAGTGCGACAGAGATATCTGGGAAGGGGTTGGCCCCTGATAGGTCAGGGGAGGTGTGTCATCTGACCAGCTTCCCACTCTTCTCGGATGCGTCGTTTGTCAATACGGCACTCACCATCTCGTCTGGCTCTCCCCTTGACCCTCTGCCTCAGAGGGCATGGAAGTTATATGGCTATCCAACCTTCCCCTGGTTACGCCAGATCTGTAATCAGTCACTGGAAGAGGGTCTGGTCCCGGATAGCTGGAAACAGGCGGTTGTTTCTCCCCTCATCAAAAAAACAAATTTAGACACAACTGTTCCGGCCAGCTTCCGACCCATCTCCCTCCTCCCATTCCCCATCAAAATCTTAGAGAAAGCGGTGAGCGGGTCCCTCTCGACCTACCTAGAGGCCAACCTGCTGCTGGACAAAGACCAGTTCGGCTTCCGCCCCGGCCACGGCACCGAGTCAGCTTTAGTTACCATGCTGGACTCGATGCGAGTGCGGGCTGACACAGGGAGCACCGCCGTATTGGTGCTCCTGGACCTGTCAGCCGCATTCGATACCGTGAACCATACCATCTTGCTGGGCCGGTTGAGGGAGTCGGGGGTGGGAGGTCAGGCACTAAAGTGGCTCCGATCCTACCTAGCAGGGAGACACCAAATGGTGACTATGGGTCCATTTGCCTCAGAGAACACCCTCGTGAACTTTGGAGTTCCACAGGGTTCCAGCATCAGCCCCACCCTGTTCAACATATATTTGCAGCCGCTATTTCCTATCATCAAGGCGTTCGGGGTGGAGCTGATAAATTACTCAGATGACACCCAGCTGGCCTTTTCTTTAGAAGGCAAACATGCAGTCCCCTTGGAACAGTTCCAGAGCTGCATGAGGCAGACCACGGACTGGCTCCAGAGAAACTGCCTACAGTTCAATGGGGACAAAACCGAGCTGTTGCTCTTTGCGCCTATGAAACCGACTCACCATCTGTCAATAGACTTTAAGCTCGCCCCAGACGCACCCCCACTGATACCAGCCGCAACAGTACGAAATCTGGGAGTGCTATTCGACAATAATCTCCAGCTGGACTCCCAGGCGAGCAAAACCACGAGTGCCTGCTTCGGCTTACTGCGACTCCTACGCCGTATCCTTCCGCTGCTGCCTGCCGAATCCCGCAACTCGGTCGTCAGAAGCACCATTCTCAGCAGGCTGGATTACTGCAACTCACTGTATCTTGGAGCCCCCCAATACATCTTGCAGGGGCTACAGAGAGTCCAGTCAGCCGCCGCCAAGCTGGCACTCGGTCGCAAGCTTGATTCATCTTCTACCCAGGCACTCAGGGAGTTGCACTGGCTGCCAGTCAAAGAGAGGGTCCTCTTTAAGTCCTTATGTCTGGTCCATAAGGCACTTCACGGAAAAGGGCCGGTCCCACTGCAGGAAAGATTCTCAAGGTATTCCCCCGTAAGGCAGTTGCGGTCATCCACGGCCAACCTGCTGGCACAGCCCAGGTTCAAACGGGCAAGGCTGGGAGGGAGGGCCTTTAGTGTAGTTGGGGCCCAAAGCTGGAACGCGCTTCCATTGGAACTTAGGCAGACGCAGCCATTAATGGAATTCAGAAGGAACCTCAAGACCTGGCTCTTTCCAGTAGTTTGATGCTTTCATACGCCGTATCAGCAATAATTTAACCATCCGGTCAGAGCGCCTGGATACCCGTTGGGTCGCAATTGCAACTGTGCGCTATACAAATATTCATACAATTACAATTACAATTACTACCAACTCCTGAAAAAGAAATAAATTGAGCACTCTGGCCAACTGCATTGAGGCCAGTTCCAACCACAGTAAGGAACTATTCAACATCGTCAGAGAGTACTCCAACCCGTCAGCCTCCTAAAACATCATCACCCCCTCTCAGGAACTCTGCGACACCCTGGCAGACTTCTTCCATGACAAGATCTGACATCTACAAAAACTTTGAGCCCCAACCCACCGCCATCGATATCCTCAGCCTCAGTGCCACCAGAGATATAAAACCTGACCACCTGGGACCAGGTCACCACGCAAATCACCGTGACCATCATGAACTCTGTCCACTCAGGAGCACCTATGGACCCCTGTCCCCATCATATTTTCAACCTGGGAAGCATATCTATCTGCATTGAACTCACCACCATCTGCAACTCATCCATCGCCACAACCACTTTCATCTATGAATAGAAAAATACTGAAGGTAAACCCCTTCTCAAGAAACCATTCGCTGAGCCCGACGACTGCAGAAAATTCTATCCCATCTCCCTGCTCCCCTTCTCTCCCAGGCCCTCATAAATGCTATCAACCAGTAACTCATGGAACACCTGGAGAACAGCAATCTTCTGGCCTTTTCCCAGTCTGGCCTCTGCACCAACCATAGCACCCAAACCATTCTCATCCCTGTCACTGACGACATCAGAGCTCTCCTGGACCGAGGAGAAATGGCGGCCCTGATCCTCCTCAACCTCTCAGCAGCTTTTGACACCTTATCCCACCACACCCTTATCAAAAGGCTCCACCACATCTGTATTCGAGGAGACGCCCTCTGATGATTCACCTCCTTCCTCACTGGTATAACCCAAAGAATCCGCATTACTCCCTTTACCTCCAAATACAAGAGCATCATTGTAGGGAAGCAGGATCTACTTCTATGGTTACCCTCACTTTTTACTTGATGTAATGCTGTATTTGACTAGTCTGACTGGGATCCTGCTATTCAGGACCCCAGTCTATCTGGGTTCTCCCTAAATTGGTTTGTTCAGTACTTAGGTACATCCCAGATTGGATACTGGGTTGACCTTGTCAGTCCCTATGTATGGTACCCATGTACCCAGGGTATACATACCCCAGAGGTCTCCCATGGGCTGCAGCATGTCTTTTGCCACCCAAAATGCCACCCAAATTGGAACTACAGGCCTGCCATTGTAGCCCATGTACGTTGGTGCATGCACCACTTACTAAAGATATAGGTTTACTATATCTAAGGGTCACTGCACTTAAAACCTTTAAGTCACCCCTATAGCAGGCCTTTGTAATCCTGAAGGCAGGGTGCTTGGTTCTAAGTGAGAGAGTGCCCCTGCATGAGCAGGACACTTCTGCAGCCTACAGAGTCCATTCTACCGGATTGTCAGTGAGGCAGCCATATACTACATAGAGGGACACAGCATAATTAAGTGATGATCATCTAACAAACGGCTACAACAAATCCTATCATGTTTGGTATCAAACATGTTGGAATCATAGCCCCACCCTCTAAATGATGTGGTTGGTAGGATTGCAAGCACTGGAAGATCCCTCCGTTATGCTCTTGGTTTTCCCGGTGCCAACCTTCTAGTTATGGACAGCACAAAATGGTTGCTGCCGACCAGAGACACATTTCTACCCTTCTGCTGCTGAGCCAAGCTCAAGCAGAGGTAGGTGGAACAATAGGCATCCTGTCACAGGGAGGTGTGACCACCTCCCAGACAGGATTTAGTGAATTGGGACCGGGTGGGTGCGCTTGCCAGCACCTGAAATCTACATGAGGGGCACATTTAGTGTCCCTGTTCATCGTCCAGTTCAAACCAGTTCTAGGGGCTGTTGGCTCCCGCTCTAGCACGAATCTGAACAAAGGACATGGGATTAACTTCCCCCCTTTCCATTTTACCAACCCTTTTTCTAGGGTACTTAAGGGCTTACCTGGGCGTAGGTCCCTAGATTTGTCGTGGGATAAGATTCAGATCAGATACCACTGCATTTCAACCGTTGGGCACTCTGGACTTCTCTGGACTTTGTTTGGGCCTGACTTAGTCTCCCTTCCAGGCTGCTGCATCGTCTGGGCCTGTGCATCATACAGGAACCACCAAGGCCTGTAAAGCATCAAAGACACCTGAAGTAATCTCCCTTGGAGTGAAAGATTCACTCCCCTCCATTTGCAGGCACTGCAACTAAGCCGACCAGTCTGAAGATCCTGAGCACCTCCGGACTTCGTGGGCTCTGCAACACAGCTGGTGGTTTTCCACAGCTCCCATGGTCGGCTCTACCATCTCACCAAGTTTGAGGCCAGTGTTCCTCGTGCTGTTGCAAAGGCTTGATGGGTTCTTTTCAAGAAGATCTTCGGGCTCCAATTAGCTCCAACCTCGAGCATCTCCTGTGACCAGAATCTTCAGCCACACCGCATTATGTGCATCGTGGCCTCCATCTTTTGGTGAGTTGCTTGAGGTCCTCAGGCGACTCCTGTGCCATTTATTTCTTTTGGGCTCCCCTGATTGCTCATGGCCTGCCCTGACTCTCCTGCCTTTAGTGATTCCCCTGTATCTTGCTGGTCCCGACGTTGCTCCTTCCTTAATTCCTGCACGGCTTGCCTTTGCCAGGCTTGTTGGGTCTCCCGCCGGACATCGACACCTTAGCACTCGACATCCTTAGTGGGACAGCTCGTATCCAGGCCCTGGTCTTCCTCAGCATCGCCTGGACCTCACAGCTGCAGAGTCAAGGTCATTGTCATCCATCCTGAAGCACCCGACATCGGAGGGCATTCGTCTTCCAAGTTTCCAGGTCACCCCTGAGTGACATAGACTCTACCCCCTCTGCTTTCAGCGGACACTTTCCCCTCTTCCAGCAGCGGCACTTTCCCGAAGTCCTCCATTGGGTTCGATGGCAGTTTCTGACACCACTTCACACATATGCATCTGGCTTCCCTGGTGTAGCTAATGTGGGTACTAGGGTATCCACGGGTGGGGTGGCTCTTCAATCTTCTGTCTTCCACAGGGTTTCTTCAGGGTCCACTGGGAAGGATCCTTAATTTTTATAATTCCAAACGCGACTTGCACATATGCTTGTACGGAACACACGGTTGTGTTCCCACACTGCACACGCTCTCCATGGGGTTCCTATTTACTTACCGTGAGTGGTTCTGTGGGTCCCCAGCAATTCTGTGTCCTCTTGGAATCGTCATGACACAAGATGTGGTACTTATACCACTTTCTTTGTATATGGTTTGGTCCCCACCTTTGGCCCCTGTGTGTTTTGTGCTATCTACTGTGTTTCTTTGCTAAAGTATTGTATGCATTGGGTTTATCTCCATGTTGGAGATACTTCAACATTTTAGAGTGTGGTATATAATAGATACATATTTTTATAAGTACTTCGTGTTGTTCTTATCACTAAATCTATACTATAAGATTGCATTATGGTAAGACAAGCTGCTTTACACTCCTTCTGGACTAAGCCTGAAGGCTGCTCGTCACAGCTACCACTTAGAGAGCTTTCTAGGGTTGTCTAAGAACTCTTAAATCACTATAAGTGTACTCTGTACTGGTGCAAGGTGCCCACTTACATTAGTGGACATCATATACCAGGCCCACCTCTCACAATCATCTGTGGCATCCCTTAAGGATCAACCTAATGCAAAACTTCCCACTTGACCTGTATTGCTTCAATAATGGCTCACAGTGCCCAATATTTCGACCACCAGCTACTCCAAAGACAACATGAAATTTAAATAATATGGTTTTATTTCATTTGTTAATCATTCTGTCATATCATTTTTTAACATTATTTATAATTATATTATCCATATAAATGTAAACATTTCAATAAAAAAGTTTCACATTTTTATCAAAATTGCATATATACAAAACAGAAACACATAATCTGCACCCTTTTTACATCAAAGTATTTTTTGTATAGTCCCCCATATCTCAAATCCCCCTCCACTTTCAGCACCACACAGACACATTCATACTGCAATCTCTCATCCATACCCCAGCCTGGTCTCACATACACCTTAAATTATATTCGGGAAAGATATCCAATTTCTTTTATTGTTGCGAACTGGTGTTTTCCAAACATACAGTCAACGTATGCTTCAGTGGTGTCAGATTTGTTTTAAAAACGTCTACATGAGGACCACACGATATGCACCATATCTAATATTGTAGAAAATGGATCATGGGCTATGCTGCTATGGCAAAGCCCTTGCAAGACGGATCCCTAAAAGACACCCCTGAACTGCTCCCTCGTCCTATCCGACTCAGTAAAGTCACTAGGCATTACCCTGGACAAGAACTTGTCAATGAAAGACCACATCAAGAACTCTGCAAAAAGTGTGCTTTACTCTCTAAAAGACCTAAAAAAAATTAAACCTTTCATTCCTCTAGAGGATCTCAAGACAGTGGTACAATCCCTAGTCCTTTCTAAACTTGACTATGGAAACGCCATCCTAACAGGGACACCAAAAGCTCACCTTGCCCCACTAAGGTCAGTCCTGAACATGGCTGCCCGTCTCTTAACTAGTGTAAAAATATTTTAATACAGCTCACCAACCCGCAACGCACTCAACTGGCTTCCCACAGAAGGGAGATGTATCTACAAACTGGCCTGCATCACACAGAAGGCCATTCACACCCAATCACCAAACTACCTAAACAGCAAACTAGTAAAAGCAGGAAAATAAAGAACTCTGAGAAGCACCAACTCTGTTCTTCTCATCCCTCCGAAACTGAAAAAGAAAATGACCCAGTGCCGGTCCTTCTCTGGCAACGTACCCAGGATGTGGAACGCACTCCCTATTGACCTTAGATGCAACCCCTCCTTCTCGTGCTTCAAAAAGGACCTGAAACTCTTACTCCTCAACCAATACTTTACCAACCAAGGCAATCATCATAGGCATCAATAATCGAATGAACCTGATGGACTTCCTACTCACTTTGACTGTAAAGGATGGTGGCTTCTGTACTGTAGCAGCCTCCTGCGTGCCTCTTGCCTCACTTGAAACTTAAGTATTTTCGTTGCTTTTATCGTTATGCTTCCTCATGTCTTGCAATGTTGTGCAATCTTTGCTTTTCCTTTTTGCATGTAAAGTGCTCTGATACCCACGGGTCTAGCCAGCGCTATATAAAACTTTATAAATAAATAAATAAAATAAATAAAAACACTTGAAGTGGTCTAAATAGGCCAGAATGCATTTGTACAAATAAAATAAATACCAATTACTGTTCTTTTGAACTTCCTGATTACACTAAACCATTTTCTCTGTATTGTCATGAACAGAATGGGGTTGCCCTCAGGATACTGCTACAAGTCTGTAGCCTGTTACTCTGCAACCTTGGACCAGGCATGGCTGGGCTCCCATTATGTCTCAGCTCTCTGGCCTCTGCTGCCCATCTTGGTAAAGCCTCTCAAAACATTATATTGAGCTCCACTCTGATTGTTGCTGTGCCTAATGCAGTTGTTGCCCTATCCTCCCCCACCAAAACTCAAGACCTCTCTATTGGCAAGTTGTCATGATATGAAATACTGTTAATATCTGCTTCTCATACTACCCCTGTTCTTTGCCCCACTTTGAACCCCACTTTGCTAATGCATATCCTTGCTGAGAGCAAAGGACACACAATTGATGGACGGAATGCAGAACAAATCAAAACATTCTCCCCTAGTCAAGAGATCTGGGTTAAATCCATCATTATTTTGCTCACCATGCCACCCCAGTTTAGACCTGGCCATCTGCAAATCAGTCTTGACCCTGTGTCTCATGGGAACAGTCCAGCCCAAAATGCCAAGCCACGTCCTTCCTGGACCGGAAACAAGCATCCTAGGACCGGTTTCGGGGTGTCACCCCTCTTCAGCCAGGATAGCTTGATTCCAGTGACACAGTGAGCCCAGGACCCATGTCTGGGCATACCTGGTGCACTTAGGGCTAGAAAGCAAAAGACACACAATTGATGGACGGAATGCAGAACAAATCAAAACATTCACCCCCAGTCAAGAGATCTGGGTTAAATCCATCATTCTTTTGCTCACCATGCCACCCCAGTTTAGACCCGGCCATGTGCAAATCAGTCTTGACCCTGTTTCTCATGGGAACAGTCCAGCCCGAACTGCCAAGCCATGTCCTCAGACCGGTTTCGGGGTTTCACCCCTCTTCAGCCAGGATAGCTTGATTCCAGTGGCACAGTATCCTTGCTGAGAGACAGCCCATCAACCACTGGTCATTGCCCATGTCACCAAGCCCCACATTGATTTTACTGACTGTTCCAATCCTAAATTAAAAACGTTAGTTCTTTGGTGATGGTTTGTGCCTAAGAAGCAATGTAAGTACCTTGGTTGCAGATTATACTGTATAATCTGTATGTCAAATTATTGATAGTTGATGATTGCTTAATGTTAAATCTGCTCAGGTTGCTGACCCTATTACACTGATACAGGCCTTTATCCTGGTTGAGGAACAGATGGTATTGTGTATATAGATTCAAAGTATTCATTTAGAGTGACGCATGAATTTGACTTCTCTTGAAGGAAAAGGAATTCCTAACATCTGCTGGAACGCACATAAAAATGGTCAGTATTGCAAAATAAATTGAATGCCTTAATACTACACCAGCATCTCGCATAGTCAAGTGTGCTACACACCAATATCTCACAAATAGGTGTCCTGAGGTGAATGCTCTTTGTGATTCATCTACTAGAAAAACTGCATTGTCCCACACAGCACGCTGCCATGCATATTATATGAACTATTTTGTTCCTGTACCTTCCCTGAAATATTTGTCACTGCTGCAGGAATGAGCTGCTGAAAGTGAGAAACAGTATTGGAGCAAGCAGTAATGATGAAGCTCAATGGACCTTGAGGGAGTGAGGAAAGACACAGGGCATGTGGTCACAGCAAACATTTCTACTCCCCATCTATGCCCAGTTGCAGCAAGTTGTTGCCCATGTGATTAGGGTCTGGCAGAGGGCTGCCCTGCTGCTACCAAATGATTGCACACTGTCATATGATACATGGGCAAAATCATTTCAATTTGTATGTCACTTTTCAATACTATAATGCTGGGAAAGGGATCAAGACCATCTCCGCTGCTCACCCTCCTGCTAGCAGCTCCTTTCTTAAGGCAAGATGTGCTTCATATTCATATGTTCATTTTGCCTGCATGCTTTTGGGGTGAGTGGAAGCTTACCCCTGTGCAAGAGAGGATGCCATTACAGTTCCAAAATGCTTACTTTGGGCCTTTATTCAAAGGTATGGAATTCCATTCCCCCTCAACAGTGATCGCGGGGCACACTTCATTTCATCCGTGGTGCAGGAGATTTTCAAAGCATTAGGGATAGATTAGAACTTCTGCTGCAGCTATCAGCCCTAGTCAGCTGGCAAAGTGAAAAGGAGCAATGTTACACTGAAAAATAAGATAGCCAACATATGTTCTCAGACACAGCTGAAGAGGCCTGATGCCTGCGCCTTATTTTTCGCAGGTTTATATACTACAATGAGAATTCTTGCACAAACAAAATTATTTGAAGGAAGAGACTCCTGCAGACATTTTATTGTTGAAAATCCCATCTTCACTTGAGGGACAGTATTTGACTTTTCAGCTTTGCAAAGTTGTATAGTTTGGTAATGTTGTAAAACTGCACTGGTGGAATTAATTCTTCATACAACACTAAAACAAATGACATAACGCTTATTCAACATTTGTTAGGAGAGTGAATTTGAGGGCTGTGATGCCATCAAAACTCTGTTCAAGTATGTCATCAATAGTGAGAAAAAACAGATTAGTAAACAAAAGAAAGAAACAGAATCTGCAACTGGTGTTGCTGGAAATAGATTCCTAAATCTGGGACATGCAGTTTCAGGATGAATAAATGGCTAGAAAAATAAATAACTTAATATTCACATCAGGTAATTTAATGTTGATTCCCCTTAACTATTTGCACTTTAGATTACCTTTTTTATATATATTTTATTAACATTGTTGTGCCTTTAATATTGATATGCACATTTAACTCAGCTGTGTGAAGGAACCCAATCATCTCATAGCTCTTAGATGTATTCAAACCACTCTCATGAAAATAAACACTGAAAAAAGAAGCAATAAAACAAAGAAACGTTTGAATTGCTATCTCATTACTAATACAGTTGTATACTTACACAATAACAAAAATAACAAACATATTGTTACTGTTAAAAATGGAAAGGCAGATTATTAATAAAGGCTCATTATTTCTTTATTTTTTTTTTATTATCTATCTATCTATCTATCTATCTATCTATCTATCTATCTATCTATCTATCTATCTATCTATCTATCTATCTATCTATCTATCTATCTATCTATTTTTTAAAGGGGACTGGAGGGCATTTTCTCAATGCACTTGTCTTTTTTTGACACACACTTGTCTTCTCCTCGGCGCTCCCAGCATCTTGTGACTATTCTAATTGTTGAGGGCACTGTGATATGTGTTTTGAAAGCAATTTTCCTTCAGTAATCAGATCAATTGAGTAAAATTTCCAATTACCTATAGTTTACTCTAACTTAACTTAAATTTCAGATTTCATCTTCAATGAGTTCACGTCTGCCATTATTTCGAAACACAAAACAACAAGCAAATGATTCTGTGTTAAAAGGAAGTGTCTGTCGCTTTGTTCTAAGCTTTATTTGAGTGAGATCTAACAACTTTTTATACTGTCAGCTCTGCTTTGTAACCTTCAGCTTCATCATTGTTTGAAATCTTGATGGGTAGATTGAGGAAATTAAAATTATGTAAAACATATTCTACTCGGACGTTTTATAGACTCTCTGGCAATACAAGTTTACTCTCTAATCAATCTAGGATGGTGGATTCAGCTTCCTCTAAGTCAATGAATGCGACTTCATCTCTAATTCCAAGAGCATATTCTGCTTCTGTGTCATCAATTGTGATACCCACAGGTGTGGCTTTCTGCTTCTCGGTGCAATTTTTATCTACACCCTTAAAATGCAATATCCCCAACTCTACTGATTGGATTTTTGTCGTTCTAGTATCATTTTATTAAGTAAACTTTTCTAAATCGGTGTGGGGCTTCTCTTGTGTTCTGTTTTTACTTTGTAACTGTTTGTGTGATTCATAAATGTGCCTACTTAATCCAGACTGCTTTTGTGCCAAGCTACCAGAGGATTAAGCACAGGTTAATTTAGTGACTTTAGTGGTTCACCCTGACAAGGATTGGGATTGTTGCTTAAGAAGGGTTCCTGGCCCCCTCAACCAATAACCCAATTTCCTACAGTCATTGTTGCTTTAAAGGCAAAAAGGAGAATTTCTTGGGCAGAAAATGCTATGTGTTATAGATAAGACTTTGCAAAAAAGCACAGCTGACAGATGCAAAGAATTTTCAAACATGAAACCAGCCGTTTGATTCTTAATGCCATATTTGGGATTTTTCATCCTGGCCTCTTTTAAGTGACCTATAAAATTAAAAAATATGACGTATGAAGATCAAGTCAAGCTGAAACTCTTTTTGGGTTGTTGTGGAGGTGAGGAAATGGAGATATCTAGATCCACTAGCACTTGAATCAATTATTTGCTTTGATTGCTTTTGTCTTTTTCTGTTTCTTCATTATTTATTGTTTCTATATTGATCTGAATTATCTTTAGGTGTTCCAATATCACCTGCAATATGTTTATTTGCTCATTAATCCTCTCATGAATTTTTTTAATCTTCTTTATTTGTCCGTATATTGTTGCGCTTGTGGTATTGTGTGTGTTTTTTTTCTTTTTCTTCTCTAAACCATTGTGGAGTGTATATGTGCCCTTCCTTAACAAAAGGCTGTTTTTTTGTAAATATGTTATTCCCCTGTTAGACCCTCTGGTATTTGTGTCTATTGCTAGTGTTCTCTTTTTATGGCACTATATTATTACTTCTAATTGTTTTGTTTTATTATTTTGTTTTGTATGTTTTTTCATTTCCTTATGTGTGATATGATATCCCGTTTACCTTTCTTATTTGTATGCTTATCCTATGCAGACTTTGAATACTGCCTTCAGTGTGATTCTACTATAAATATAACTTTACATATTTGATAAGACAATTTCTTGGTATGTCAAGGGGTTCTCCCAATAAATAACAGAGGCTGTTAATTTATCTTTCTAAACTTACGGCAGATATTACTTTACTTCCAGAATCTCACCTTAAAGCAATAGAATCTGCAAAACGTAAAAAATGAGAGGTGGGAAATGTCTTATTTTCTCCTGGCAATGGCAAAGAGAAAGGTGTGGTACGTTTATGCAACAACACTTTAATGAGCAAAATAATTTCTCAGAAAATTGATGAGGATGAAAGATGGATAATTGTTAAGTTATTTGTCAATGAAGTCTCTATAGCTATTCTCAATGTATATGGCCCAACTAACACTGATTGTAATTTGTAATCTATTACAATAAACAAATTGATGGAATATCCTTGCAATATTTTAATTCTTAGAGATGACTGTAATCAAATGGATGATCTTTTCATTGATAGAAATTACCAGTCTACATATATCCCCAATACATATCTAAAGCATTTTATTAAAGCAATGGTACAAACAGGGTTCTTCAATGCTTGGAGGCTTTATGACCCCTCACTAAGGGAATATAAGTTCTTTTCTTCAGTACACCATACTCAAACAAGAATTAAAAAAAAAAAATTCTGATAAATTATCTCAGAATTCAATATATCACAGAATTAGGATCACTTCTGGTTTCAGATTATCGGGGGGTACCGACATCAAGTCTGCTTGTGATGCACTTGATAAGCGTATCCTGGAGGCACTGGATAGTACGGCTCCCTGGTCTTCGAGAGCGCCGGGTAGGCAGCTTAAAACCACTCCTTTGTTCAGCAATGAACTTAGAATTGCTAAATCACCCTGTAAGTGTCTCGAGAGAGCATGGAGGAGGAAATTTGACGAGCCTAAGAAAACTGAATACAAATCTAGCCCAAAAAAATATCATGCTATGATCAGGAAGGCGCGGGCTACCTACTACCGTGATAGGATTGAGACAGCTGAAAATTCTTCGAAGGAACTCTTTACCATCTTTAAACAGATCTCGTTGTTAGCAAGAGTGACAGCCCCTGACACAAGCTCAGCTGATTCCTGTAATAGGATAGCGGACTTCTTCGCGGAGAAGGTGGAAAAGATCTATTTCACTTTCCCTGATTCAGCACAACACGGATGTGCGGATGGTAAGGGGATATCCAGGATATCAGAGGCGGAATGCCTCTGTGATTTTGTAGCCCACAGTGGGGACATACTTAAAGGAGTAGCCCTCAGTATTAAGTCTCTCCTAGAGATCCAGCCTCCCCCAAGATCCTAAGAGGGAGTTTAGCTGTTTTAGAGCCCTATCTTAGACATCTTCTTGAGCTCTCGTTCTCAACTGGAGTTGTCCCTAAAAGATGGAAAGAGGCTATCGTCATTCCCCTAAAAAAGAAATCGAACATTAGTATGAGTCAGCTGGATAACCTTTGTCCCATCTCTCTCCTGCCTTACTTTGCTAAATTAGCAAAGAAGGTGGTAAACATCCAACTAACTGCTCACATTTATCACCATAACCTTCTTCATCCTACACGATCAGGCTTTCGCGCCACTTACTCTACTGTATCGGCACTGCTTTTATCTATTGAAACCATCCGCAGACATGTAGATGCAGGACAGACGGTTGCTCTAGTCCTTTTAGATCTCAGTGCCGCATTCGACACTGTTGCCCATCATACGCTACTTCAGCGCCTTAGGGAAGGAGGCATGGCTGGTAGGGCGATGGAATGGTTAAGGCCCTTTCTCCTTGACTGCAGTTTTCAGGTGTCGAAGAAACCTTTCCTCTCCAAAAGCATCCAGCTGGACAAAGGCATCCCTCAGGGATCCATACTTATCCGACTCTCTTTAATCTCTACATTACCCACCTGGCAGAGATTGTAGGGAAGTTTGGAGTCAGTGTGGTGTCATACACTGATGACACACAACTTGTGGTGACTCTTACTCAAAACTCTAAGGAGGCAGCAATTAATTTTTCAATGTGTCTTCAAGAACTGGTGTCATGGATGGCCTCTAATTGCCTTAAACTTAATGGCAAAAAAACAGAGGTTTTAGTGATAGGTAAGGCTCCCTCGATTTGGTCCTCTGCATGGTGGCCTCAGACACTGGGTCCTACCCCATCACCTAGGGATCAGGTAAAGAATCTGGGGATGTGGCTAGATACCAAACTTTCTTTTGAAACCCATACTAGGCGAGTGACGGGAAATTGTTTTGGGATCCTGCGCAGTCTCCGGAAGACCTTAGATGTTCTCCCTGTGTCAGCGAGGAAAACGATGGTTCACGCCCTTGTGACATCTCGTTTGGACTACGGGAACGTTCTTTACTTGGGAGCAAATACTAAATGTGTTCAGAGTCTCCAGCGCATCCTGAATGCGGCAGCGCGTCTCGTTATAATGCTGCTGAGGAGAGCCTCATCTAGCAAGGCCCTGGCTTCCCTGCATTGGCTACCGGTGAGGGAACGTGTTCTTTTGAAAGCTATATGCGTTAGTCATCACATTCTGCAGAAGAAGGGCCCCTCCTATCTGCATGATCTTCTTACCCCACATGTCCCCATGCGTTGTTTAAGATCTAGTGGGACGGGTCAGGTCAGCATCCCGACCATCAGAAGAGCCAGAATGGGCGGGCGCTCCTTCCTCATTTTAGCGGCTACATACTGGAACAAACTTCCGATAGGGCTCCGACTGGAATCATCGGTGACTATCTTCCGGAGAAAGCTCAAGACATGGCTTTTCCCATCTGGTAATTCCTCTGTCCGATCCATTTTCTGCCTCACCCTACTTGCCTGGAATGGGCTCTTGTCGCAGCGCGGGGACACACTAGCTAGTGCGCTTTATGAATTTGCACATTATTATTTTATAAACATATAATTACCTATACATACTTACCAACCCAATATTTTTGTACTCGATATTTAGGGTAAAATATTTTGTTTAACAGCAATCTTTCCACGATGTTCTGTAAGAAACCCTTCTTTTGGAAATATGTTTAAGAGGCGTTTTGTTTATAAAACTTCCTTTGTCAGACTGGCATGATTCCTTCTCATCGATGGGGGAGATCACTAATGAACAATCGTCATTGGCTTGCACCAGTCTTCTCATAGAGATTATATTTGGGTGTTCACGGCAGAAAAACTGGGAGAGAGGCACAGAGAGATTGTCTGAGATCATTTATAAGAAGACAAGAAGAGTATGGCAGAATTAGGTATAGGCCAATTGAATCTAGGAAGAACACAAACATTTTACCACTGGCTAGCAAAGCTAAAGTGCACAGAGTCTGAATGGCAACAAAAACGGATCCAGAAAAAGTAGGGTAAGGAATGCAAAAAATCAAGGGGGATACTGATGGAGCGCAAGAACCCTAGTAACGGGGAAAGCAAACCTGTACCGGTATCCTCCCTTCGGCAGACCAGACGTCACACTCACTCATTCACACATGCAGTCATTGGTTGAGCCCATAACACCAACACTCACACTAACCATTCCATGGTCTGCACACAACTGGAGGGTTGAGCCGTTCAAGCGCTCGACATGTGAGGGGAACACCTTATAACCTATAGGGAAAGAAAAGTTATTTTACAACAATGTACATCAATACCCCTTCCACCTACAGATCTCAATCCTAATCATCAAGGCACTCCTCCCACAATGATCAATGAATCATTTAGTTGGATTGGTTGATGGTGATTTAGAACCAGCTAAAACACATTCAATATTTAGATCTTACCTTTCTCAATAAACCACAAACTCATTTCTTGTTAATCAATATCTGTTTATCTAATTTTCCGGAAGAGTTATATTCGCATTTGGAAATTTATATCAAATTTCAAATATAGCGCAGAACATCATATTTACCTAATCTGGCTATTCGGAGTCCTCTAAGTCATTGGTTCATATTGCAGCCAGTTGTCAGAGTTCAAAGTTCTTTGCTCAGCACGCTACAGTCTCAATGGATCAGCAAAGACCAGAGAAGTGCAAGCATCTGTCAGTGCCCATAGAATTAGGAAAAGTTCGCAGTCGTCAAATAATTGGGCAGCACCTGGACCATCTAGGATTCAGGAAAACGCAGCAGTCACCCTAAGTAGTAGGGTTCGTGTAGCGTCACCGTTGTCGTCATCTGAAAGAACGATTGCAATTAGACAGCCTCTCTATTCTACCATGTATTTTTATAATAAAATCAAAGCAAGAAGATACATTTCGTTATTTTAATACGGTCATGATTGGTTGGTTGAGATCGTCCGATGTTAAGGTTTGGGTTTTTGGTACAGTTCAATGGGTGATGTCACAAGTTCATTTAAAGTCAGTCCATTCTGGTTTACTGTGAAAGTCTATTGTCTTTCGTCTTGGCCGTCATCGCACGGTATCCTTGCTTGGGTACACAGAGATCAGGGTTCACGACGAGGTCTGGAAGACTTTGTCGCTTCTGCGCACTTCACTCCATGATTCGTGGGACAGTGGCCACTTCGTCGTGTCGCGTCCGTGGCCATTTTGAGTTTTAGGCCCAAACGCCAACTTAAGCGAAACAAACACAAAGAGTAATTAATGCATAGTAATAATAAATCTAATGTTAACCCCTTACTAATCCCTCTATGTGCTGGTATTTATCGAACGTATAGCAACATTTTAAGCAATTATATTCACCCTTTTGGTCCTCTTCTTGAGCAACATTACAAAGACACCACAAAAGCGGGGGAGGTATACAACATTTTGTACTACCCGCTCCATCAATCCCCCCTTTGGTGATTTTATCACCACACCATTAAAATTTTGTATCAATTTGTCCAGAAAGTGAAATGAATTCTTTTAATTAGTTTACATCTCTGTTTCCCCAATTTCTTCTCTTCTTGCTGTTTTATACATGCTTTCTTTCATTTCTTCTAATTCTATCTCTTCAAATTCCCTCTCTTGTCTCTTATTCTGTCTTCTTTTCAAATTTTCTCTTTTTAACTTTTTCTGTATTTTATTTCTTTTATGGCATAAACATCCTAGTCTTAATATTAATATTATAAAGATCACACATGTTAATGGAAATAAGATCCTACCTATAAAGGTACTATCTAAGTTTATCAGGAAATCTTTTATAGAAAAAAGTTTCTTCCCAATTATTTCCCAAACACTTTCAACCTCCAGTGGTGTAATTTCCTCATGCAATTCAGTTATGGTTTTATGTAGATTTTCAGATCTTTACTTTCGTCTGGACTGTAGGTACAACAATGTTGAACTTTCAGCATTCCACAGACTCCACCCTCTTTTGCCAATAATATATCAAGGGCAAGTCGATTTTGCATTACCATAGCACGCATGGCAACCATTTCAGTATTTACCAATAAAAATCCTCCAGCTGTACTTGTTGACAAACGATCCACTACTGTTGATAGTTTTCTAATTTTGTGGGCATTCAGAGATATTCCCACTGCTGGTATCAATGCTCCAAATATGTCTCCTAAAATTTCTGACCAAGATTCTCTCTTTCTACGTGCTAAATGACTACCTAACTTATGTACACCATCTACTCCGCTTCCTATGTGAAATATCTTTAGGAAAACCAGACCTACATAACATGTGCCATACCAATGGTCTGGCAAACGATAATATGCCTTGTTCCCGCAGATAAAATATAACCCAGGAGAAACTGGATCATTTCCTCCTTTAAATCCCCATCCACCCATGATTTGGTATGTATCATGGCACTCACTGTTACCTACGAAATAATTATCATATGCAGTTTGATTCCTTCTAATACACAACTTCCCTTTCTGGGGCCAATCTAAAGCCATAGTTGGACTAGCTTCTCCCTTCAAGTGTTTTTCCATTTCAACATCCCAGACTGTCTTTTCCTCCTTTCTCTCAGATGCTGTCTTTTGCATTTTCAATCTCCATTCTTCAACCATATCCAAAAAAGTATTTTCTTCTTTCTTTAAACTACAAGTCAAATTATTCCTAAATATGTATTCTAATGTTAGTTCCTTAGTTTCTAAGAAAAATTCACCTAACACCTTTGCAGGCTTTACTTTATACAACTTGTTAATTGCAGGTACTTGTGAAAATATGTTATCTACATCTGAAAAATAATATTCTAATTTCCCTATTTGGTAAAACAGACTAGTTATTACACTACATGTTATTCCATATGTTACTGGGAGGTGATGGTAGGTCACTCCCTCCGATACAGATGCAGGTAACTGCATACAAACGTAGCAATCTCTCACATCCATTGTCTTTACATATTCATATAAAAGTTTTGAAAACACATTGTTAGAGAAATCATTTATAGACCTGTCTTTATGTAGATAATTTCTATCTATTTTAGTCGGATATACTTTCTGAATCTTTTCTACATCAGTCTTATTTTCACTATGTCCTTCTATTGTAACCTTAAATGAAATCATGAAAGCTAATACACTCCATAGAAGCATTAGTAATCCTGTACAACAACAACACATTTTAAACCATCGTTTTAGAAATACACATCTAGCTTTTCTACTTTCTGTGTTTGTGCCATTTTCGCAAAATGATCAGTGTCTTTTGACTTAGCCTCTTTCTACTTCACAACTAGTTTTGTCTAACCCAAGGCTCTAAGCACCTACTTGGTTCTATCGGTTATGTCTTTTCCAGTATTATATTTTCTTTCCATTAGCAGCATTTTTGTCTTATTCAGTTTGGCATTTGATCGTCTTTCACTTTTCTCTCATAATCTTGATACAGAACTTCCTGAACATCCGTCTCTTCGCCAATATCGGACAAAATAACTCTCAGGATTTCCAATTCTTCGTCTTCCTCAACCACTTCCGGTACAGTCACCTCTGGATTTTCTTGGCTATCCGCCTCCTCTTTTATTTCAGGCAGGGCCACATACAACCATTCTGGCGACTTATACTTCTGGTTGGACTTTCTCGTTCTTTTGTCTTCCTCTGCTGTAATTATTTTCTCATTTTTCAGCTTTTCTTGACTTGATACTTCATTCACCTGCTCTGCTCTTGGTGAATTCACCCGTGTCAGTCGATATCTTAGTCTTTTTATCTTATTAGGCAAGATTTCATCTCTTGCTGGTCTTTTCAATTTATTTCCTTTATCATTCTTTTCAGCTCTCAATGCTCTTTTTCTCAGGACTCGTCCTTCTGGTACTTCCTCATCACTTTCTTCTGATTCTGTTTCAACTTGCTTTTTGCTTTCAGCCGTTCTTTCCACCACTTCTTTTATTTTACCTACTTCTGTCCCTCCTCGTGGTTCTTGCACACAATCTTCCTGCTGACTAATTGTCCCTTCCTCTAACTGGATGTTGGAATTCCCTACAACTCCTCGGCGGTCTTCCGCAAGAATCTTTCCCTCTCTTTCTGTATCTTGCACCTGTTCATCTACTTTTGTTATTTCAAGTGGAATTTCTCTCAGCTTTCCATCAGGAATCTCCTTATCAATAACACCCTTGATTGTTTCTTCACTGCTTTTCTCTTTTCCCGAGCATTTGTTCTGTCTCTGAGTCTGAGCTGGTATCAGAAATCTGTAATCTTCTTCTCAAGGGAATATTTTCTGGGGCAACGATCAAACTTGGTTCTGTTTCCCCCCTTTCAGGATTTTCTCTTGTTCTTACTTCTTCAGCTTCCAATGCAGAGCTACTTTCTGACTCGTCATAATATTCTCGTTCTTGGTTATCCACTGGATTTGGGATTCTCAATGTGTGACTAGCATGGATCCAGTTCTTGATCCCAGCACACTTCACAGCTGTTGTTGTAGTCAAGAATCACTTGTCATGGTTTTCCACAACGTGGGACCAGACAGTTCCTTCTTCTGTGTACTTTAATTCTCACCCAGTCTCCTGGGCTCAGATCATGAGTTTGCTTCTTTTCAAGGGTGGTGACATCCGCTCCAACCTGATGAAACACAGAATGAACTGCGTCAGCCAGCCCCTTACAGTAATCCAACACCAAGTCATCAGTTATAGGCAACAGCTTGTTGACTGGTATGAATACATGACGCATTGCTCTTCCCATGATAATTTCATGTGGACTCAAACCCGTGGTTCTATCTGGAATTGATCTAATAGTCATGAGCACCAGAGGCAAGACATCAGGCCATTTCAAACCTGTGGCTAAACGCATTTTTCCCAATCGGTTTTTGATGGTGCCATTCATTTATTCTACCACATCAGAAGCCTCTGGGCGATAGGCACAATGTAGTTTCTGTTGTACATTCAATGCTTCACAAATCAATTTCATGATCTCATTATGGAAATGCTTTCCTCTATCCGATTCAATTGTAACTGGGAACCCAAATCTAGGTATGAATTCCCTCAAAAGCAGTTTTGCTACAGTAATTCCACCACTCCTTCTTGTGGGATATGCTTCTACCCACCTTGAAAACAAGCAGACCATCACTAGAACATACCTCAACCTATTACAGGGCGGCATCTCAATGAAATCAATCTGCATTCTGGTGAAAGGCCCTCCTTCTCGACCTATTGTTCCTAGACTTACCACTGTCTTTCTTCCAGGATTGAACTGCTGACATATAAGGCATCTTTGACAAAGGCTCTCAGCTACAAGTCTAAATTTTGCATTGTACCACGTTGAAGGACCGAATCATCGCGTCCCTCCCTATGTGTCCCTGTCCATGATACATCCGTGCCATGGCAGACACCATGCTATCAGGCATGACTGGTCTTCCATCTCGATAAACCCACACATGATCTGTTTCCCTTGGTGCACACCATGCTTTTACACACTGTCTCATTTCCTCATCTCCTGCTTCTTCCTGCAATTGCCTCACTTCTTCCCAAGTACCCACAATGTTAGTAAACATTAGAGGCAAAGAATTCATCTCCCTCTCTTTAGACTTGTTGACCGAGTTCTGGTTTCGAGCACAATATTGAGCCATATCATTGGCAAATTTGTTTCCAACCGCGATATAATCATCGGTTTGCACATGGGCAGCACACTTCACAACAGCCAATTGTTTAGGCAGCTGTATCGCCTCAAGCAACTTTCCAACCACTTCAGCATTCTTTATAGGAGTCCCACTTGAAGTAAGAAATCCTCTCTGCAGCCATATCTGGCCGAAGTCATGCACAACACCAAAACCATACTGACTATCAGTTATCACAGTCACTCTCACATTCTTTCCATTCTTTACAATCTTGCATGCTCTAGTTAAGGCTACAAGTTCAGCAATCTGGGCTGATTTTACTCCCTTCAGGTAAGATTCTTCCATTACTGCTGCAGCTGTGTATACTGCATATGCTGCACTCAGATTTCCTTCGTCTGTTCTCAAACATGATCCATCTACAAACATCACAAAGTCACTCTCAGACAAAGGTACATCTTTATATCTTATATCCGGACGTGGTTTGGTACAGAAATCCAATACATCCAAAGAATCATGATCCACTTCGTCCCTGACTTCAACATTTTCAGCATCAGGCAATAGCGTGAAGGATTCACATTCAGACATCTCACAAGGCTCACGTTCGTTGTACCTAATATGACTTTCTCATACTTAGTCAGCTGACTATGTGTCATGAATTGAGTGCGACTCCTTGTTAAAAGGATTGCCACATCATGAGGTACAAACACTTGCACAGGATATCCCATCACAATTCCCTCACTCTGTTCCAGACTCTTACAAGTAGCAGCTACTGCTTTCAAACAACCTGGCAACGCTACAGCTACTGGGTCTAACATTGCTGAAAAATATGCAATTGGTCTTCTCAATTGTCCATGTTTCTGTATTAATACAGAGAGTGCACATCCATTCCTCTCACTGCAGTACAGCTCAAACTCCTTTTCATAGTCAGGCACTCCTAATGCTGGCGCTTCACACAAACTGTCTCTCAAGTTCTTAAATGCTGCTAATTCTTCCCTACTTAAGTCAATAGGGTCTCTCACATCACTTCTCGTCAGGCGTACCAAAGGTTTTGCGATCAGGGAAAAGTTACTTATCCACTGACGACAATATCCAACCATTCCAAGAAACATTCTCACTTCTCTTTGCGTCATTGGGACTCTCATTCCTTTTATTATCTTGATCCTGTCTGTAGTTATTTTCCTTAGTCCTTTTTCAATTTTATGACCTAAATATTGAACTTCTTTCTGACAAAATTGCAATTTCGATGGGGATACCTTAAGTCCTCCATCTGCCAAATGATTTAACAATGCTATGGTGTACATTACACAGGCTTCTCGAGTTTTCGACGCCACAAGCAGGTCGTCGATATATTGAACTAGCACTGAATTTTCAGGCATTTCTAAATCTTCCAAAGACTTTTTCAATATCTGATTAAATATCGAGGGGCTTTCCGTGTACCCCTGTGGGATTCGGCACCCAGCCAAAATACGTTCGCCAAAACGAAACGTGAAAATTTGTTGGCTATCATGGTGCAATGGGATGTAAAAGAAAGCGTGACATAAGTCAATTACTGTGTACTATTCTGCATCATGAGGAATCTGATCCAAAATCACAAATGGATTTGGTACAATAGGACGGCATGATACAACAAATTTGTTTATCTTTCTCAAATCCTGCACTATCCTGAACTTTCCGTTAGGCGTTTTCAGTTCCATAATTGGTGAATTACATGGACTACTCATTATTTCTCTCAAAATTCCTTGTTTAATAATTTTCTCAATTATTGGGGTAACTCCTTCAATTATCTCGGGTGTCAATTTATATTGAGGAACATTTGGGTAGCTTATTCCTTCCTTCACTGTTACTTTTACGGAATACACATTTCTCATCAATCCTACATCTTCTCCTGTAAAATCCCAAACCTCTGCTTTTACTGTTTGTTTCAATTCTTTTGGTAATTCGTCATGGTTGAATACAGCATAGGCTTCAGTAATCTCAGTTTCCATATTAGCCATAGTCATTTTATACAGTACGTCTTCATCAGGCGTCTCAAATGCTATACCACCAGGGGTACAAAATATGGTGCAATTCATTTTACACAACAGGTCTCATCCTAATAGGTTTACAGGACTTGAATCGCACACAACAAAGCGGTGCATTTCGGAACATTTCCCTATATTTACTTTTACTGGTTCTGTGGGATACGTTTTGATTTGTCTGTTGGATACTCCAAACACTTGGATTGTTTCATCCGAGAGAGGAAGATTTCTAACATCAGCCGACTTAACAGTTGATCGAGTAGCACCAGTATCTACTAGGAAAGTAATATTTTCATTATGTACCTTTCCGTCCACAAAAGGACCTGTCTGGTCTACTTCTAGAGTTGCGCCAAGTATGCACTCTTCTTCCTCCCTTCGGCACCGTCAATAGCCTTCTTCTGACTCACTCTCATCACGTTGTAGCCAATACTGCAAAACAGCGCTAGCGCGCGGCAGCTTAGTCACCTCTTTTTCGTTGTAGAATCCTGTCTCATTGCTGTATTTCTGTGAATTTACGCTCTGTGGAATAGGCGGCTTTGGCACCTGATTCTGTTGGGTAACAACCTGCTGCTGTCGCTGCGGTTGACCACTCACCTCTTTCTGCACCTGCAGATTCAATTATGCATTATCACCATTAGTATTTGGGGGAAATTTACACTCGGATTTCCAGTGCCCTATTCTTCCGCAATTATGACATGGCCATTTCTTTCTATCTTCTTCAATATTGAATTGTCCCTTTCCTTTTCCAGTATTAAATCTAGGTTTTGGTCCTGCATTATTTGCTTCCTGTCTTTCTGCTACCTTTACTTGTGCCCACATTGCTTTTTCTTTTAATTTGCGCTGTTTAGCTTCAATTTCATCACTAAAATATTTTGCATGTCTTAGTACTTCATTTATTTTCTTGTTTTGCCAATCCACAGTATGCTGCTTAATCATCTCACTAATTTCTGGATGTAGACCATATACAAATCTATATACAAAATGACTCAAATCTTTTTCACTTAAATTTTCATCACCACTAAACTGCTTAAAGGCAAGGATTAACCTTTCGTAATATGCATGCACTGACTCCTTAGTTTCTTGATGAGTTCGGTCAATTTTTACCCAATCAGTCTCTTTGGGAGGCACTTTGTTTTTCAAAAATGTGATTACTTGTTTGTATTTTCTCATCACCTCTGGATCAGGGGCACCTGTCTTTGGATCTCTAGGGTATTCTTTTGTAGGCCAGTCTATTACAATTTTGCACTCTGTCCATAAATCTGCTGGCACTATTATGTCAAATAGGCTATTCAAATCGATCCACAAAACTTTCAACAATTTTACAAATCTGTCCACTTGTCTATACCACTCAACTGGCTTTTCGCGTAGTCGAGGTAAATCATTTGTAAATGACAAAATATCTTGCCTAGTCCAAGGAACATGTACATATCCTCCTCCTGGAATTTGTCTCATAGGGCATTCTGTCACTATCTTTTCCTTTTCTCTTACGGGGAAAGCAGCAAACGTTTTCTCTGAGGCATCATCTCGTTTTCTAAACCACCTACTTCTCCATTTATCCACATCTCCCCATTTTCTTAACAAAATGATTATGTCTTTAATCTGAATTATTTGTCCTGTGGTGTTTAGATTTTCAATATCCTTCTCGGTAAAGTCTACTCGATATGGTTTTTGCAAAGCTTTTACCTTTTCCATGTCTATACCCATTTCATTTGCTATTTTCTCTAGTCTCTCGTGTAGGCTTTTTGCTCTACAAGTTATACTTTTGCACAAAAACAGTAATTCTTCATCCTGATAGGCTTTTAACTTTTCTGTGGAGATCGTCCCTACTATTAATTCTTCCAAAACCATCCTTAGTTTGGCCACATCTATAGATTGAGATTCTCTGTCTTTTCTCTGTAAGCTCCTTAACCATTCACTTAATTCTTCTGAAGTAGGACCTACTGGTTTCTCCTCATTACCTCGTTCTGAGTCTCTTGGGGTTTCTGTTATGGGATCTGTAGTCATTATCAGTCTCTCAAATAAACCTGGATTTGCTGTTAAATTTTTAGGCGTACTCTGTTCTGATGTACTTATTGTTTGTCTCCATGGGTTCTCTTCTGAACTTATCCTTGGCCTTTCTGTCTGTTTATTACTGTTATAAGGGACCGTTAAACAATGTTCATTTTCCCTCTGTTTATCAAAAATAGGCATTACTGGACCTATGGTTACGGGAACAGTCACGGCTTCTAAGTTTTTAGTCAATTCCCTAATTTTTTCGGTTAACTCTAAAGTGGTTTTTGCTAGTTCTGTTGAATTTTCCCTACTTACCTTTCTATCCTGTTTTCTCTCTATTTCTCTGAAAGAATTATTTTCCCTAACTCTTGGCATACTGGTTCAGTCTTAATGCTTCGCAAAGTCTCTCTCATTGGGGCACTTGGTGTCAACATTTCAGAATCTGGTTGATACGGGGGTGAATTTTTATAAAACATGTCATCAAGAACATCATCTTCCGATTCATTCACTCCATATCCTCCTAACCCTATATTATGTCTCTTTTCCGTACATTTTTTACCACTAACTTCTTCAACATGTCTCACAGGAAACAAACCATCAGCCATATTTGCACTTAGCCATCTCCTCATTCTGTCATCATGATTCTCTTGTCCATGGGACCTACCAAACATGTACCTATACCTTCCGCCACTCCTCTGTCTTTCTCTGTCATGCATCTCATCTTCCCATTCTGTAAATGCTTCAAACTGTGTTGGTCTAGGTCTCGATTCTAGATTCATCATTCTCTCTCTTAAATTTCTCAAAACCGCTAAATTAAATGAACCATGCTCTGGAAATGCCAAAACTCCATGGTCTTTCGTATATTTCTCCCAATTGTCCAACCTAAATGCATGTATGATATCCGTATTTTGCAACCAGAAAGTATGCAGGTGATTTTGGCGGAGGAAGCAACTGTCCCTCTCTAGTCTTAATCGGTTTGTCCTTTTTGAATAAACCCTTGATCTTTCCAAACCAGGACTTTTTCTCCTTTTCTGGTGGATCGTAATACATCATTTTGTCTTCCATATATCGCTTGTTTTTCCCTACGACTCTTCTGTTGTCTTAGCCAATCGTAGCGTGACACACACTAATGCACCAATCCGGAGCGTCTATGTCACTTCTGCAATTCTCCAATCCCAGCGCGACTTACACTTACGCACCAATCAGGAGCGTCTACGTTTCTTACTGACTAACCAATCCCAGCGCGGTCTTTCTGACGTCAGCTTTTCTTGCTACTCCTGCTTCTGCTGACCCCTCCTTTACAAAATCTTTATCGGTAAGCTGCTTACGCTCTTTTAACATACAAATCTGTTAGTAACAAAATAAAAACGCCACCATTATCTGTTTCGCTAACCAAAGAACAGTAAATGACCTTTCTCACAAGAATTCCGTCTTTCCCAAGAGCAGCGCTTACCTCTGTCCTACTACGGAATCGTTACTTCCGTCGATAAAGTAGCACATCCCTCTACTTCACCCTTCTAGCAAGCATTAGCTAACCGTTTCTCCAGAATTAAGACACCTAGTTGGAGACGTAATGCTCCTGAGAAATAAAACCAGAGTTTCACAATTAACCTGAATGCCTTTTCATTCACGCACTTACATACGGAAATTGTAGTTCATTCGCACAGAATTCTGTCTTTCGCGAGAACAGTGAACAGTCTGTCCTTCTACAGAATTATGACACACGTTAATAAAGTAGCACTTCTCTCTACCTTATCCTTCTAGCAAGCTTAGGGAATACCTATTACCTTTCCAGTGATAAGCGTAATCAGAGTGCCTTTTGGACTCCTGGTACCTAAGACCAAAATTTCACAGGTGACCTTCGCTACCATATACTTCTCTCATACAGAAAATATCCCTAATGGCAACACACGACGATGTTACCGAATTTAACCCAGACAATGCGTCGTGCAACTCCAATCGTTACACGTTCTCCCCGTGTACCTACAGGGCAACAACAATTCCGTCTTTCCTGTGAGCAGCACTTACCTCTGCTCTACTACGGAACCGTTACAAACTTCCGACTTCCTACATCCCAGAACACGTCAAACAACATGGAACTCGACGTGACCCAACATAGAGGGGCCGATTCCGATAGCCGGTCGGACAGCTGTCTGTAGCCTTACCGTGCGACCGACACGTACCCGGAGCCGGTCTGTCCTGTGGAGTAAGTACGATGCGCATAACTGCCAAAAACACGACTGACACGTAGGCTGTGAATCAAGCCCCATTCTCCGTCCGAGCCGTAACTCCCAAAAAGAAACCGTGTTGCCCGGAAGCAGTATCCATAGCAGTTTCCAGCATGACAAGTACGATGCGTACTTCCTACGCGCCGGACGGGTCGTCACGTACGGCACGTCACAGCATCCGCAAAACAAGCATATCAGCTACGATTCGTGCCACAAATCAATACACGGCTACGAGACGGACCAGCTTGCAGTGGGTACGAGACGGAGCAACAAGCAGCGTGTACGACACGAACACATCATGAATCCCATCGCGCAGGTCATACCAGTACTCTACATCTATGACCGGCTCAGGGACCGACGCCGACGGCGCAGGCGGTAAGTCAGACACCTACCACATAAACAAACGACACGTACCCGCAAAATGGCACACACACACAGGGGATCCATATCCTGGCCACTAACAACAGCCCACCATATGGGTTGCATGGCCAGCACCACTAACACCCCCACCCATAGGGGGCCTATTGCCCATCACCCCTGCCACCCCCACTCACAGGGGACCTGTTGCCCATCACCCCTGCCACCCCTATCCATAGAGACTATGTGTCCCATCACCCCTGCCACCCCCACTCACAGAGGACCTGTTGCACATCACCCCTGCCACCCCCACTCACAGGGGACCTGTTGCCCATCACCCCTGCCACCCCCACCCATAGGGACTATGTTGCCCATCACCCCTGCCACCCCCACTCACAGGGGACCTATTGAACATCACCCCTGCCATCCCCACTCACAGGGGACCTGTTGCCCATCACCCCTGCCACCCACACCCATAGGGACTATGTTGCCCATCACTCCTGCTACACCCACTCACAGGGAACCTGTTGCCCATCACCCCTGCCACCCCCACTCACAGGGGACCCATTGCCCATCACCCCGCCAACCCCACCCATAGGGACTATGTTGGCCATCACCCCTGCCACCCCCACTCACAGGGGACCTATTGCTCCTCACCCCTGCCACCCCGACCCCTAGTGCTTATGATGCCCATCACCCCTGCCACCCCCACTCACAGGGCTTATGTTGCCCATCACCCCTGCCACCCCCACCAATAGGGACTATGTTGCCCATCACCCCTGCCAACCTCACTCACAGGGGACCTGTTGCCCATCACCCCTGCCACCCCCACTCACAGGGGACCTGTTGCCCATCACCCCTGCCACCCCCACCCATAGGGACTGTGTTGCCCATCACCCCTGCCACCCCCACTCACAGGGGACCTGTTGCCCATCACCCCTGCTACCCCCACCCAGAGGGGCTATGTTGTCCATCACCCCTGCCACCCCCACTCACAGGGGACCTGTTGCCCATCACACCTGCCACCCCCACCCATAGGGACTATGTTGCCCATCACCCCTGCCACCCCCACTCACAGGGGACCTGTTGCCCATCACCCCTGCCACCCCCACCCATAGGGACTATGTTACCCATCACCCCTGCAACCCCCACTCACAGGGGACCTGTTGCCCATCACCCCTGCCACCCCTACCCATAGGGACTATGTTGCCCATCACCCCTGCCCCCCCACTCACACGGGCCTGTTGCACATCACCTCTGCCACCCCCACTCACAGGGGACCTGTTGCCCATCACTCCTGCCACCCACACCCATAGGGACTATGTTGCCCATCACCCCTGCCACACCCACTCACAGGGGACCTGTTGCCCATCACCCCTGCCACCCCCACTCACAGGGGACCTGTTGCCCATCACCCCTGCCACCCCCACCCATAGGGACTAAGTTGCCAATCACCCCTGCCACTCCCACTCACAGGGGACCTGTTGCTCATCACCCCTGCCACCCCCACCCCTAGTGCTTATATTGCCCATCACCCCTGCCACCACCACTCACAGGGCTTATGTTGCCCATCACCCCTGCCACCCCCACCCATAGGGACTATGTTGCCCATCACCCCTGCCACCCCTACCCATAGAGACTATGTTACCCATCACCCCTGCCACCCCCACTCACAGGGCTTATGTTGCCCATCACCCCTGCCACACCCACCCGTAGGGACTATGTTGCCCATCACCCCTGCCACCCCCACTCACAGGGGACCTGTTGCACGTCACCCCTGCCACCCCCACTCACAGGGGACCTGTTGCCCATCACCCCTGCCACCCCCACCCATAGGGACTATGTTGCCCATCACCCCTGCCACCCCCACTCACAGGGGACCTGTTGCCCATCACCCCTGCCATCCCCACTCACAGGGTACCTATTGCCCATCACCCCTGCCACCCACACCCATAGGGAGTATGTTGCCCATCACTTCTGCCACACCCACTCACAGGGGACCTGTTGCCCATCACCCCTGCCACCCCCACTCACAGGGGACCCGTTGCCCATCACCCCTGCCAACCCCACCCATAGGGACTATGTTGCCCATCACCCCTGCCACCCCCACTCACAGGGGACCTGTTGCTCATCACCCCTGGCACCCCCACTCCTAGTGCTTATGTTGCCGATCACCCCTGCCACCCCCACTCACAGGGCTTATGTTGCCCATCACCCCTGCCACCCCCACCCATAGGGACTATGTTGCCCATCACCCCTGCCAACCCCACTCACAGGGGACCTGTTGCCCATCACCCCTGCCACCCCCACTCACAGGGGACCTGTTGCCCATCACCCCTGCCACCCCCACCCATAGGGACTATGTTGCCCATCACCCCTGCCACCCCCACCCATAGGGACTATGTTGTCCACCACCCCTGCCACCCCCACTCACAGGGGACCTGTTGCCCATCAACCCTGCCACCCCCACCCAGAGGGACTATGTTGCCCATCACCCCTGCCACCCCCACTCACAGGGGACCTGTTGCCCATCACCCCTGCCACCCCCACCCATAGGGACTATGTTGCCCATCACCCCTGCCACCCCCACTCACAAGGGACCTGTTGCCCATCACCCATGCCACCCCCACCCATAGGGACTATGTTGCCCATCACCCCTGCCACCCCCACTCACACGGGACTTGTTGCACAACACCCCTGCCACCCCCACTCACAGGGGACCTGTTGCCCATCACCCCTGCCACCCACACCCATAGGGACTATGTTGCCCATCACCCGTGCCACACCCACTCACAGGGGACCTGTTGCCCATCACCCCTGCCACCCCCACTCACAGGGGACCTGTTGCCCATCACCCCTGCCACCCCCACCCATAGGGACTATGTTGCCCATCACCTCTGCCACCCCAACCCATAGGGACTATGTTGCTAATCACCCCAGCCACCCCCACTCACAGGGGACCTGTTGCTCATCACCCCTGCCACCCCCACCCCTAGTGCTTATGTTGCCCATCACCCCTGTTACCCCCACTCACAGGGCTTATGTTGCCCATCACCCCTGCCACCCCCACCCATAGGGACTATTTTTTGGCCCATCACCCCTGCCACCCCCACTCACAGGGGACCTGTTGCCCATCACCCCTGCCACCCCCACTCACAGGGGACATGTTGCCCATCACCCCTGCCACCCCCACCCATAGGGACTATGTTGCCCATCACCCCTGCCACCCCCACTCACAGGGGACCTGTTGCCCATCACCCCTGCCACACCCACCCATAGGGACTATGTTGCCCATCATCCCTGCCACCTCCACTCACAGGGGACCTGTTGCACATCACCCCTGCCACCCCCAACCATAGGGACTTTATTGCCCATCACCCCTGCCATCCCCACTCACAGGGGACCTGTTGCCCATCACCCCTGCCACCCCCACTCACAGGGGACCTGTTGTCCATCACCCCTGCCACCCCCACCCATAGGGACTATGTTGCCCATCACCCCTGTCACCCCCACTCACAGGGGACCTGTTGCTCATCACCCCTGCAACCCCCACCCATGGGGACTATGTTGCCCATCACCCCTGCCACCCCCACTCACAGGGGACCTGTTGCACATCACCCCTGCCACCCCCACTCACAGGGGACCTGTTGCCCATCACCCCTGCCACCCACACCCATAGGGACTATGTTGCCCATCACCCTTGCCACCCACACCCCTAGTGCTTATGTTGCCCATCACCCCTGCCACCCCCACTCACAGGGCTTATGTTGCCCATCAAACCTGCCACACCCACTCACAGGGCTTATATTGCCCATCACCCCTGCCACCCCCACCCATAGGGACTATGTTGCCCATCACCCCTGCCACCCCCACTCACATGGGACCTGTTGCCCATCAGCCCTGCCACCCACAACCATAGAATGGGTGATGCGCAACACATCCAGCGTACGCAAACATCAGGTATGTCTGCAAAATACATCCCCCATGACATCATGACAACAGTGTGTAGTCTGTGACAAATGCCCACATCAGTGATTATGGCTAAGAGCATACAATGTAAGTAACATCACATGTGTGACCAACACATGAGTGTGACATACACAAGGCAAGCATCACCATAGCACTGTGCCAATGAAAAAAGAACACCCCCTCACTGTGTAGAACAAAAGTTAAGTGTGGGCTTCCAAACTGTAGCAGATGTTGAGCATTGTGGTGATGGGATCTAAATCCCCCCTCATCACAGTGACCAAACGGTAAGTGTCATCATGGTCAAAGCTGCAAATAACAAACAGCATGTATGAACCCTGCTCCCAATACATTAAACACTTCTTGGGTGAAGTAGTGTTTGTGTCCCATTCGCACAGAGATGTGGTGAGGCTAACAGTGCTGTGAAAAATAACACACTCTCGGCCATGTGCAGAAAGGCACCACACATGGGGGCTGACAATGCACACAGTGTACAATGACACAAGAGCAGAAGTGACCATCACAACGCATACACACATTTCGAAAATAGACACATTACCCAAAACAACCTGCGTAGACTGTAGGTGTCAGCTCACAAACACCATTCCATGCTAGCAATGGCACCTAACAACCAGGATGAATGTGCACAATGATGTGATATGACTCACAGGGACAGCAGGCAAAATCACAGAAACGGCATCCAGACAATGGCCCACGACAGCAATACCAATGCACTGATGCAGACACAACATGTGTGTGTGTGTGTGTGTCTCAGTATCCCCAGGCAACTACACAACACATGAGGGGTGTTGAACCACAGTGACACAGATGTGGACACAGTGCCATACAAAAGTAAACCATCATTAGGACACCCTCAGTGGGCAATCAGGCGTTGAGAGATGAGAGGAAGCACAACAGACACATGTGAAACAAGCTGGAATGAACACCAACTAACACAGCAAGAGACTGACACACAACACCACTACAGCCAGGGAACAGACAGTGGGGTGACACAAGCATGCATGACACCTCCACTGTGATGACAAAGGCAGATGTCGTAAAACTGGGAAACCCAGACATGTGTACAGTGCCACAAACGTACATCACACATACACAAACACAAATCCCTCAGCATGGCCCCTCATCCATGGACAAACGGGAGCTAGGGGATCATCCATGCAAACATTCACATCAGTCCACCATCAACACCACACACCTGAACTGCAACAATGTGTATCTGTGAAGTCCACATGGACAGGTGACATTGCACATGCACCCATGACAAACACAGGAATCTTGCCAGGAACTAAGGTGCACACACACATCACACAAGGACTGTTTACAACCCTGGGGAACGACAGACACACTGCACAGTATGCGGTACATGGCCATGACCTCAAAGGTCATGTACCCTTCAGAATCCCTGCCACAGTCCCAGGACTATGCAGATACCAAGGAGGAACACAAGGCACACATGCTGACACCTGCCAGCATCGCTGCCGTGAACCCGACAAGTGGGAGCAGTCACACACACATACAAATGTCTCAATCATTGAAAACTACCACCTAGGGACAACTACATGATATTGTGAACAAACAAGTGCCTTGAGGAACCCTGACTGTGTCCCATCTGTGTCTGACAACATCATCAACACTCAGAACTGACAAATCACAATGATGATACAACAATTAACAGTAGTGTGTCATGTACCCACACATCTGGTAGCCCATTGGAAAAGTAGTGGGATGAACCCAGTACCACTCAGCAAGCATCAACAACAGGAACATATCAAGGGAACCCTGTCTGTGTATGAACAGGGATGTGGACACACACACATGCACATACAACACACACCATGGGCCCAGGCCATGTCACTGGACAACACACTAACTTGAGGGGACACAACTCCTGTGGGAGCCCAGCTGTGTCAAACATATTCACCGCAAGTCCCACTCATGTCTGCAGAACACTTGGTCAGTCAGCTATCAGTTACCACACAATGAAGGCTCTGGTCACAACAGCCTGGGTACGGGAGTCTCCCCTAAGTCATCTGCACATACCCAAAGTATATGTCTAGCAAGTTGCACAGAGGACCCAGTTGCTCCCATTACAATGATGCACACACCTGTAGGGCCTGTAGTGATGAGCACGAAGTATGTGGAAGTGACAATTTGGACAATGGGAGGCACATCATATGTGCAGGGGTGTAAGCCACAGATGTGACCATGCCAATGAAATGCCCACAGAGAGATGTACACAAATAGTTGATCCTGACACACCCAGGTAGCTGCAAAGGATGACATGGATTCCCACCAGAATAGGATACATATCTCATGGACCACAGGGAGTACCTCACATCAACACATCAGTATGCAACAGTGTAAACCAAACATTACAGGTGCAAGGGCATGTAAAACAACATCAACATGATGTACAGCTAAATCAAGTTCACAGGGACAAAGTAAAAAGCTTTATTCAGCATATAAAAAGTGAAACGTCTGTTCCAACAAAAGGCCAATGGCCAGTCCATGTCAAAATGCCAAGGAGTGAACTAGAGTGACAACTGTCACACCTTGCTTGCCTGCACTGCTAAGGACCGGGGTCATCGCCTCGGAGGGGCATACATGGTGGCAGGCCAGGCACCGTAGGGACAGGATCAGGGCACAGCAGAAGGAGGCAGTGAAGAGGTGGGGGATGCAGGCAAGACACTTGCAACTGCAGTGGAGCTGACTGAAGTTGTGGGTGCTGTCACAACTGTGGGGCACAAGTCAGATGGGGTGGGTGCCGGCACAACTCCAGTGGGCAGGTCAGATGGAGTGGATTGGCTCACCACTGCAGTGCCCAAGTCAGACGGGGTGGTTGTGGACTCCAAAGCAGTACCTACATCCATGGGAGGGGAATGGGGGACGGGGGGGGGGGACTCGGTCTCCACATCAGTGGCACCAACTGTCTGACCAGGTGTGGAGGAGCAAGTGCTAGGGGGGGATGGCCTTAGCATTTTGGGGATGGTGTATCTGTGTGTGGGGGAACCTGGGGCAGAGAGTGGCGGAGGAACCTGTGGAGTGGTGGCCTGGGGGATGGAGGATGGAGACTTTGCCTTGGAGCTGCGTGGTGGCGGGGGGACTTGCTCTTCTTGTACCGGGGGGACATGCAGGTGGGTGTCTCGGTCTGACTGCACCTGGGGGAGGGTGTCCGGGTGTGAGGGGCACTCCCTTCTGTGTGTGGGGACTTCTCTTCCCCTTGTAATCAGGATCTGCAGGGTCGGTGGGGAAGAGGCCAAGGTCACAGAGGAGGAGCTTCTGGGGGATGGGGTTGCAGGTGAGGCAAGGGAAGGGGGCTGGGAGGGAGAGGTCTCGGAGGACTGTGGAGTGGTTGTGGATGACTGTGTGTGTGTCAGCAAACAAGCCCCTGTGAGTGTGGAATCAGTCCCCTGCGCTTGCTTGGGTGCACGTCTAGCCCTTGGTTTGGGGGTTTCTGTGCTTGGGACAGATAGGGTGCTAGGAATCGTGGGTGGTGCAGGGGTAGGTGGGGTGTGGGACTGTTGGAGGAGGGACACTGCTGCCATCAGGGAGGAGGCCATAGACTGGTTGGTCCTCTGTAGGGCAGACATGCCCGAGGAAATGCCCTCCATGAATGACACCAGTTGTGTCAACAGACCTGTGTGTGCATGGAGGACCTTCAGCATCGACGTCTACCCTACATGGATCTGTCTAAGTAAGTCCACAGACTCCTCACTCAGGGCAGCAGGGGACACAGGGGTAGGGGGTGCGGTGCCTGGCACAAAGGAGACATGCTCACGAACACGGGAGCCCACAGGGACCTCTGGGATGGGAGCCGATGGGAGGGGGGTGGTGGTGGTGGTGGCGTTGGCGGAGACTGCCTCACTAGCTGGTGTTTGGTGGCTGCTGACACCCACCTCCACAGGGGAGTCATACTCAGAGCTGCTGTGGCCTTCAGCTGTTGGAGATGGTGCTGACGACTCCTCTGTGTGGCTCAACTCGCCCTCCGTGCCACTGGGTCCACCTGACTCCTCTCCTTCCCTGTATGACTCTGTGGCTCCTCCTGGTCTGTGGAGCTGTCCCCTCCTGTGGCCGTGGATTTATCTGGATAGGAATAGGAAGTAAGAGAACAACATAGGTCACCTGCACCGACTGCACACACCACAGTGAGTACATCACATCACAGGGCAAGCCCTGGCATCATCAGCTGAACACAGCTCAAAGTGCCAACACTGTTTAGGATGAGACAAATGTCATTCTCAACATCAACCATGGCACACATATCCCTCCTTGACTTTCACACATATGTCCGTTGCATGTTGGATGCTAACACACCAATGTGCCAAGATGCACCACCCACACATTAGTTGGACATGCAAGTGAACATGTAGGAGTATGTCACTAGACACACAGCACATCTCTTGCGACTGACTCAGTACAGGTGTCCGGATGAAGGGATGGGCAGAGACTCATTTCACATGCTTGGGATGCATGCCAGCAACACATACTATGATGTACTCATGTCCTGATGGGTAAGGCCACAATGGGGTGCATGGTGCACACTTAAACACAACGCAGGCTCACTCATAGCTAGTTCAATGCCATGGCACTGGGATGCCCTGAAAGTCAGTCAACACTGTCTCCTGTCACAGGGGCAGGGCATCCAGACAACAACAATATGCACTGACTCACAATCCTGGCTCAAGGGTAAAGCTGACTCTGCAGATGACCGGCGCACTTGCCCATCCTATGCAAACAACATATCCAGGACCCAGAAGACACCACATCATGCAAATCATTCATATGAGTCTCAGCAAACACAAATCCATGTACATTAACACACACAGTCTGCCATGCATGTAACCCAGCTGCATAAGGGACACAGTTGCATACACCATTGTGTGCTGTCAGATAATCACACACCTATATGTCACACAGGTCTTGTCTCCCACAGTCACATTGCAGATGTCATGCTGACCCTCTGAATCATGGACACCCCAGTTGTACGTAGCAACAAGCCACACCCTAATGACACAGAGGCAGACACCTGAGGGCACATGTCAATAAGCACAACCTGCAATTTCATACACAGGAGTGGGATTACAGAGTGTTTCTGAATGCCCTTGAGGGGGCATGACTGGGCAGGACTAAGTGAAACAGTGTTTTGCCCCGGACAGTAGTCAGGTGGCTAAGCAATTGTGACATACTTGATATACATACTCCTGATGCCCAAACATTAGGAGTCCCCTGCTGCATGGTTTTGTTTTGAATACCCCAGAAACATGTTGCGAGTCAGACCAGCAATTGGTACACATCTCAAGGGCACACACAGTTCACATGTCAGATCTCAGGCATTGTGTAAACAAATGGCCCACCCATGAAACACACAACAGAGTCACGGGAACTGATGCTGACTGGTACCTGAAACATAGCTGACTGCAGGGACACAGTGCCCTAGTGACACAAGCAACAGACTGTAGGGGCCACACCTGTGGAACAGATGAAGAGGGTGCATCACACAGATGAGGGACCTGATTTTGGGACTACAAGACCTTGGTAATGTGGAAGTGTGACCCGGACAAAAGACTGCTATTTGCATGTCAGACATAGTACACAGATCAAGCATGGGCTTACCCCCTTCCTGCTGCTGTCTGGCCTTCAGCTTCCTATCCAGGTCCGGGAAGACCATCGCCAGTATCCGGAGAATGTGGGGAGTCAGGATCCAGTGTCCGCCCCTCCTGCGTGGAGGTAACAGCTTCAGCTGGACTCTAGCTATCCTCCGGGTCCAGCCCCGAAGGTCCTGCCACCTCTTCTGGCAGTTGCGGATGCGGCGCTTGTAGACCCCCACAGACCGAACAGCCCAGGCGATGGTCAGCCAGATCTCCTCCTTCTGGTGGGCATCAACATATGAGGATGACAAAGTGAAAAGTACATTAACACACATGCCCCACATTTGTGCAGCACACAATTGGATATACATGTCATGATCAAAAAGGGAAATCAATTACACAGGTAGTGCAACCATGGGGAATGAAAACTCACATGCATGTCTGACATGTTAACAATGCCTGAATAGTTTAAGCTTGCAACAATGCACTTTAGCAGCAGGAAAACCATTCATTACATGTACCTACACACTTTGGTGGATAAAAGTAGTCAGTGAGAATGCTTGCCACTGGGGTACACCCTGCTAGTACTGCTAGTTAGACAACATGCATAATTAGGAAGGCAGTGGACAGCACACTCACCTGCTCCCCTGCTGTCCCATAGAGCTTTCTGTACTCTGGAAGGAGCCCGTCCAGCAGGGCCTGGTTCTCCTCCTCAGTGAAGTCTGGGGCCCTCTCCAGTGTATGTGCCATAGCAAGAGCCAGAGGATGCATAGACAGCATTAGTGGTAGCAGGGATGTGGTCCAATAGCATGTAGTGCAGGCAAGTGAGCTCCCTGAGGGCCAGCCAGCCTTTTATCTGTACTGCAGAGGCAGACTCTGTGCCATGTGTCCCAAGTGATAGGTCCAACACGGTTGCATCCTATGAATCTGGCCAATCCATTTAAAAGTACGACTCGTACATTGTTGTAGGCATCTAACTGAATTTCCAGTGCACAACTCGTACAAGTTTTGAATCCGCATCCGTCTCCATGACAGTCCTGAGCCAATGGGTGCGCCTGGCTCGTTCAACTGACAGTACAACGCGTATTTTGAATATACACTGGCACCCGTCTCCATACGATTCAATGGCCAAGGCGTACGCCTGTCTCGGACCATGCCTGTCCGACGCGTATGTATGATAGTCACCCGCGTCGGACCTCATTGCATTCAATGACAAGGCGTATGCACGGCTCCATCATGACCCGTGCAATGCGTATGCATTGTCACCCGCGTCGGACCCCATTGCATTCAATGACAAGGCGTACGCACGGCTCGGTCATGACACGTGCAATGCGTATGCATTGTCACCCGCATCGGACCCCATTGCATTCAATGACAAGGCGTACGCACGGCTTGGTCATGACACGTGCAATGCGTACGCATTGTCACCCGCGTCAGACCCCATTGCATTCAATGACAACGCGTATGCACGGCTCGGTCATGACCCGTGCAATGCGTACGCATTGTCACCCGCGTCGGACCTGATTAGTGTGACTATTATACGATGCAACACACATATACTGGCCATGGACACTTGCACACACCTGCCACACTATAGCTTTAGCCACACAGTGTTCCATGGCATGTGAGGCTGCATTCCCTAGGTGTTTGAGGGTCCACAGCTGTTTTTTTGTCTGGCACTTTGTGCAGCCACTCCCAGGCTGTTATCTTGTACATGGGGAAAGAGTCCTTTGTGTGTTGTGCACATCAGCACTGTGATGTGCAATTGGACAGTAAAGGGCATGAGTGAAGGCTACAGTGTCAGGTTGCATATGTTTAAGATATGTCACATACACCCTGAGTCCTGGGGGTGTTAGCATGTACGTCACAGTGAGACCTTAAGCCCCAATACTGATGTGCACCCACAGTCTGTGTGCATGTTGTGTCTCAGATGTGTCTGATCACATGTTACCAATGGGTGACAGTCTCCACATCCATGTGGTATATGCATCAACCTTGATGGGGTGTGTGTCTAAGAGACGTACATGTAGGGCCGGCAGGAACAACAGTGGCCACTACATGTGGGACTTACGCTTGCCTTGTGGTGTGTACGTGCTACGCCATGTACATTGCTGTGTTGATATGGCAATACAGGGACCCTGGGTTTCTGCATGGCAATGATCTGTGATGCCTGGGAGACATGAGTCCTCATTTGTCACTGGGGTGGGTTTTTTGAACATTGCAGCAGCACATAGATTGGGTGACACAGCCAGATGATTAGCCCATTGCACTACATGGCACTCATGTGGACATGTGGAATTGAGATGTGCGGTGGTGGTCTTGTAGGTGACATATGTGTCCATGCCCAACAGCACACACCTCAGTACATTGTGTAATGTCATGAACTAGCATGTGATATTGATCGTGGTCATGGTCACATGGGTGGATGTACTGACAATCTTCCTTTGTGCATCTCTGTACTGCAGGGCACCAGCTGTCCATCGTCCGTTCCCAGACCTTGCAACCATGCAGGAACGTGACAGCATCAGACAGTACCGCTTCACCAGGCCACTGATTGAGGAGTTGGCGGAGCAGTTGGCGCCACATCTGCTACCTGGCCGGACATACCCTACAGCACTGACCCCAGAGGTGAAGCTGATGGCAGCCCTGCACTTCTTTGCTACCGGTACCTTCCAGTACACCGTGGCTACTGCCGGTGGTATGTCGCAAACGATGTTTAGTCGGGTACTACGCAATGTCTTGGAGGGGTTGTTGCAATTCCTCGACCTGCATATCAAGTTTCCGAGCCAAGATTAACTCCCTGAAATTAAGGATGCCTTTTATACACTGGGGAGGATGCCAAACGTCATTGGATCCATTGACGGGACTCATGTTGCCATGATACCACCACAGGCACATGAGCAGGCATACTGGAACAGGAAGCACTACCATTCGATCAATGCTCTGGTGGTCTGTCTTACTGACATGTTGATCACACATGTGTGTGCACGGTTCCCTGGTTCGGCGCACGATGCCTACATTGCAACACTGATGTCACAGATGCCAGCTCAGCGTGCCTGGCTTGCCGGTGTGTACTGACTGTTTCTCATTGTGTGTGTTTGTCAGTGTTGTATTCCGCACTCCTACAAAACTCAGCTACTTGTTCATTTTTGTGTGTGTAGGTGACTCTGGATACCCCAACATGCCGTGGTTGCTGACACCCCTCAGGAACCCTGTGACACCAGCCGAGCTGCGCTACAATGAGGCCCATGGTCGGAGTAGGAGGGTGATTTAGCGGACATTCGGCCCCCTGAAAATCCGCTTTCGCTGCCTGGACAAGACCGGAGGGGCCTTCCCATATGAGCCTGCAAAGGTGTGCAAAATAATACTGGTCTGCTGCATGCTACACAACATGGCGGTGCGGAAGGAGGTGCCTCTCATCCAGGATGAGGATGACAACTACCAACGTCCGGCACCTGTGGAGGATCCCGACCTGGGCCAAGATGCCAGTGATGATGAAGATGATGGTGACGTCCGCTCCCAGCTCATCAACAACTTCTTCACCTGAATGTGAGTTTCCAGTGTTGTTATGTGAATGTATGGAGGTAGCCTGGAATGTGTTGAGCCAGCTCTGTTGCTGTCTGAGTGTGTCTGTGTGCCACTTGACTGGATGCGTGCTGTGATGTGTCCATTCAGGTGGTGTGTACTCCACAATAGGGTAGAACTGCTAACTAGTGTTTGTGTAGGTGTTTTGCAACATGTGTTGTGCATGTGTATTGCATTTCTCTCTTGTTCGTCTGTGCTTTTGACTGTATCTTGTCTGTCCTTCCCAGGGTCCTTTGCCTGTTGTGTGTTCAACACTGACCCCCAACACCCAGAAGCCAACACCAGTGTGGAAGTTGACAATTCCCATCAACTGATGTACCACACATCCCTGGACTTCCATTCTCCAACACATTGTGAGCGTGTGTCCACAGTTACATAGAATTACCGTGCAACTAGTGTGGAATAAACGTGTTGCTGATGTGTAATGAACCTGTGTTACACTTTGTTATGTGCGTTGTCTGTCTTCCCACATCTGAGTGACATCTGCTTACCTCACCTGTGGACTTGTTACCACTGACTGGGGTTAGTGTTGTGTCTGTGCATGCCAATGTGTTTCAGATCAACATCATTGTGTGTGATGAGTAACATGGTCATGGTGAGTATGTTTTGTGTTGCCAGAGTGGTGTGTCTCCCTCACATGTGTCACATCCCCATGAATCACCTTACATTGGTCACATTGTTGCAGTATTTGGCATGCACTGTGTTGTGTAGCAGATCGACTTCGCCCTGAACATGACAAGTTGGAATCACAACAGAGACAAGTATGGTGTACTGGTGAGTTTATTTACAAACATGTGTGAGTGTAGTGCACAGGATGGTGGGTGCTGTACAGTGGTTTGGGAATCCAAAGTTCACATTGGAGTTGGAAGTGCTGGTAGATGAAATGTCCAGAGTAAAGTCCACAGTCGTCTGCTATATTGGCCCAACATGAACCCTCCATGTAATGTGGGCGAGTTGTGTGCGATTGGACAAGGTGAACGGGTTGCGCACAAAGAACATTGTCCAGAACAGGTTTGGAGGCACTGGGGGATGTACTGGAACATCTGCCTCTCACATGTCTTTCTACGGACGACCCCTCTTCTTTCGGGGGGGTGATCCTCATGTGCAGGCCTCTGCGGTGCAGGGGACTCTCCGCCAGAGTCCACCTCCCTCCCTGTGGCACTGGCAGATGGTGTTGCAACAGATGTTGTGGGCACATAGGGGGGTGGGGACAGGTTGGTGTTGATCTGGTGGAGGCATTTTAGTATGTCCCGGTGTACCGCAGTTAGGGCATCCCACTTTGCCTCCATGCGGGCATGGTGGGCGAACTGCTCGTGTTGCATGTCCTTGAGGATCCCCACTACCTGGCCAAATCCTCCGGTGCTATCCTGGTATGCATCTAAGATGCGTGCCAGTTGGGGGTCATCATGCAGTCCAGACCCCTCTGCAAGGCGTGCCCTGTGCCTCCCACCCCTCCCAGTACCCCTCTCCACACAGGCAGGATCAGCAGCAGTATGCACAGGTGATACTGGGACCCCTTGGGTGGTGTTGCTGGTGGTGTTGGCTGTAGCTTCCGGGGGGTCCTGTGTCCCTGTGCTATGGGTGTTGATTGTCCTTGGTCTGTCCGTGTTGGCAGGGGTGCCCTGTCGGTATCCAGATGCTGGAGGCGTGGGTACAGGGGGGGCAGATGTTGTTGCTGCTGGTGCTGCATGATGGCTCACACCGGTGGGGCCAGGTTGATTGTCGTCATCCGAAGAGGACAGTGAGAGAGTCAGACCAGAGAGCTCAGTGTCTACCAGAGTCTGGGACTAGGTATCCTCGTATTTTGATGCTGGGTGCCCAGCACGACCTGTGTTTGGAAGAGAATTCGATTTATGTTTCTACATGCATCGTTGGTTCACAAACATGACATTTTCTACTTTTCATACAGATGCCTGCCTGTACACTGCTTTTTCCCAGCTTGTCACAGACAGAGTTTGATCTTGTTGTTGGCCATTTGCCAGCATGGCCTTGTGCTCCCCACAACAGAGCCCAGTGTCAGACATCTTGTCAGTCCCTTCCCACTCCCTGTGAGGCGAGTATGGTTCATGTTGATCTTGCAGGACCATGTGGGTGGGTGTAGGTTGTCTGTGACTGCGAGTCCCATCATACTCTTGGCTATACCCCCCTTCCCAGCATGCCCATGCTTCCTCCCTCTTGACTCTGCTTCCCTGTGAGGGGGTGTGACATCAATGGCAAGATGGCTGACTGTGAAATCCTGGTGTTTGTTTGGCTACCAGTCCCAGCGTGGCCTTGTGCTCCCCACAACAGAGCCCAGTGTCAGACATCTTGTCAGTCCCTTCCCAATTCCTGTGAGGCGAGTATGGTTCAGGTTGATCTTGCAGGGCCATGTGGGTGGGTGTAGGTTGTCTGTGACTGCGAGTTCCATCATACTCTTGGCTACACCCCCCTTCCCAGCATGCCAATGCTTCCTCCCGCTTGACTCTGCTTCCCTGTGAGGGGGTGTGACATCAATGGCAAGATGGCTGACTGTGAAATCCTGGTGTTTGTTTGGCTACCAGTCCCAGCAAGGCCTTGTGCTCCCCACAACAAAGCCCAGTGTCAGACATCTTGTCAGTCCCTTCCCACTCCCTGTGAGGCGAGTATGGTTCAGGTTGATTTTGCAGGGCCATGTGGGTGGGTGTAGGTTGTCTCTGACTGCGAGTCCCATCATACTCTTGGCTACACACCCCTTCCCAGCATTCCCATGCTTCCTCCCTCTTGACTCTGCTTCTCTGTGAGGGGGTGTGACATCAATGGCATGATGGCTGAATGTGAAATCCTGGTGTTTGTTTGGCTACTAGTCCCAGCATGGCCTTGTGCTCCCCACAACAGAGCCCAGTGTCAGACATCTTGTCAGTCCCTTCCCACTCCCTGTGAGGCGAGTATGGTTCAGGTTGATCTTGCAGGGCCATGTGGGTGGGTGTAGGTTGTCTGTGACTGCGAGTCCCATCATACTCTTGGCTACACCCCCCTTCCCAGCATGCCTATGCTTCCTCCCTCTTGACTCTGCTTCCCTGTGAGGGGGTGTGACATCAATGGCCTGATGGCTGAATGTGAAATCCTGGTGTTTGTTTGGCAACAAGTCCCAAGTGAGCCCCTGTGCTTCGCACAGCAGCACCCAGTACGGGGTATCTTTTGCTGATATTTCAATGAGGTGTGTGTCAATGCATTGTACCCGGTGAGTTGTGTAGAGTTTGTGTTGGGGAGGTGTCTCCCCATGTTGATTAGTATGGTCAGGGCTGTCAGTCCTCCTTCCCATCATGAAGCGTGCTTCCATTGTAGGACATGCAAGTTGTCTTTCAGGATGTCAGTCAGTGGTGTCCTCCTTCTGATTTGCACACAAGCCCTAGCAGGGCCTTGTGCTCCCCACAGCAGGAGCCAGTGTCAGCCATCTTGTCAGTCATTTTCCACTCCCTGTGATGTGGGCATGTTTCAGAGGGGTCTTGATGGGCCAATCAGGAGGGGGAGCATTATCTGTGACTACAGGCCCCATCATGCTCTTGTCTACACTCACTTCACCTGCATCCCCACTATTCCTTCCTGACAGTCAGCTGCACTGTGAGGTGGTGTGTTTGTGGTGGCAAACTGTCTGGCTGGGTGTATGTGGCTTAGTGCCACTGGCTTGCTCTATTTGTTTGTAGGTTGGTGCATGTCATGGCACAGTCTCCAGTCACTATGAGATGGCAGGTATTGTGTTTGTGTGACTGGCATACACATCTTGGGTTGATTATCTATTGGTTAGTGTAGCTTTGCTTGGGCTGCATGGTTTCACTGTCCCCTTGCCACACAATCTTGGGTATGTTGTTTGTGTACTCACCAGTCTCTGGGATGTCTGTTAGGCCATGGACGCTCTCTGGTGGTAGGATGTCCTGCACCTTCTCCTCCCAGGTCCTGAAGTAGACTGGTTTGGCAGGAGGGCCACCGCCGGTGCGCTGACTCAAGGCATGATCTTTCTCGATGAGTTTCTTGACCCTCCTGCGCACGTCATACCACCGGTTCTGGATATCGTCCTTTGTGCGCAACGTTAGTGCTTGTGCGTTCACCTTGTCCACAATCCTCGCTCACATCTTGGTTTTCTGTGAGATGGGGGTCCTTTGAACCAATGTACCAAACAAATGTGGCTCTACTCTGATGATCTCATCTACCAGCACTTCTAATTCACTATCTGTGAACTGTGGATTCTTCTTTGGAGGCATGGTGATGAGTGGTGGTGGTGGGGGATGTGTGTGTGAGGGTGCAAGTGATGTTGGGTTGGTGTTGGTTTGCTGTGTGTATGTGTGTGTGCTTTTGTATGAGGTGCTGATGGTGTGTGAGTTGTGTGATGGGTGAGTTGTGAGTGTGTCTGTGGTTGCTGTGTAGTGGTGTTTGCTGCTGGCTGTCTCTCCTGTTTGCAAGGGATGATGGTAGTGATTGCAGTCCTTTATATAGTTGGAGTTGTGGGTGTGACTTTGTCCAATTAATTAATTAATTTTAGGGTAGTTATTGGCTTAGTCATAGCTTGTTTGGTCCTTTTTTTGTGTTTTTTCCTTTGTGTTTTGTAGCCATGAAGGAGACGTTCATGTGACGGAACTGACGCTGCTGTTGTCTCATGCGGGCTTCTCCACCTCATTCACGCTGCCTGTCTTCTGTGTTTGGTACGCGTCGTTCGCGGTGGTCTCTATTGCTTGTGTGCCCGGTTGTCTGTGCGTGTCGGTCGTGCGGCTTGGTCTCGGTGCGAGTCGGTCTAGTTTTACACGCATTGCATCGTACTGCGCTAATCGTACATCGCGGGTACGGGTCGTCGGGTTGATTCCGGGTTCGTGTCGGTCGGTGAAAATCGCGTCGGTTTTCCGGCTGGATCACTATTTTCCCTCCGGCTCGGTCATATGGCTTGTATTCCGTACGTGTCGGTTGCAATTCACTCGCATTGCATCGTACTGCATTGGTCGTACGGAGCTGGTCCGTGTTGGTCGGTATTCGGTCCGGGTCTATGCCGGTTGGTTCGTTTTGCGGCCGAAATCGGAATCGGCCCCAGAGTGTTAATACATGAACCAATGCTTATCAACAATCAATAATCAATAAGCAATTTACAAACAATAATCATCAAACCAAAACAATAAAAACCATAACTCTGCTACCAGAAAAACTGATGGAGCGCAAAAACCCTAGCAACGGGGAAAGCAAACCCGTACCGGTATCCTCCCTTCGGCAGACCAGACGTCACACTAACTCATTCACACATGCAGTCATTGGTGGGGCCCATAACACCAACACTCACACTAACCATTCCACGGTCTGCACACAACAGGAGGGATGAGCGGTTCAAACGCTCGACATGTAAGGGGAACACCTTATAACCTATAGGGAAAGAAAAGTTATTTTACAACAATGTACATCAATACCCCTTCTACCTACAGATCTCAATCCTAATCATCAAGGCACTCCTCCCACAATGATCGATGAATCATTTAGTTGGATTGGTTGATGGTGATTTAGAACCAGCTAAAACACATTCAAGATTTAGATCTTACCTTTCTCAATAAACCACAAACTCATTTCTTGTTAATCAATATCTGTTTATCTAATTTTCTGGAACAGTTATATTCGCATTTGGAAATTTATATCAAATTTCAAATATAGCGCAGAACATCATATTTACCTAATCTGGCTATTCGGAGTCCTCTGAGTCATTGGTTCATATTGCAGTCAGTTGTCAGAGTTCAAAGTTCTTTGCTCAGCACGCTATAGTCTCAATGGATCAGCAAAGACCAGAGACGTGCAAGCATTTGTCAGTACCCATAGAATTAGGAAAAGTTTGCAGTCATCAAATAATTGGGAAGCATCTGGACCATCTAGGATTCGGGAAAATGCAGCAGTCACCCTAAGTAGTAAAGTTTGCGTAGCGTCACCGTTGTCGTTGTTGTCATCGGAAAGAACGATTGAAATTAGCCAGCCTCTCTATTCTACTGTGTATTTTTATAATAAAATCAAAGCAAGAAGATACATTTCGTTATTTTAATACGGTCGTGATTGATTGGTTGAGATCGTCCGATGCTAAAGTTTGGGTTTTTGGTACAGTTCAAGGGGTGATGTCACAAGTTCATTTATAGTCAGTCCGTTCTGGTTTACTGTGAAAGTCTATTGTCTCTCGTCTTGGCCGTCATCCCACAGTGTCCTTGCTTGGGTACACGGAGATCAGGGTTCACGACGAGGTCTGGAAGACTTTGTCGCTTCTAGGCACTTCACTCCATGCCTCGTGGGACAGTGGCCACTTCGTCGTGTCGCGTCCGCGGCATTTTGAGTTTTAGGCCCAAACGCCAACTTAAGCGAAACAAACACAAACAGTAATTAATGCATAGAAATAATAAATCTAATGTTAACCCCTTACTAATCCCTCTATGTGCTGGTATTTATCTAGTGTATAGCGACATTTTAAGCAATTATATTCACCCTTTTGGTCCTCTTCTCGAGCAACATTACAAAGACACCACAAAAGCAACATATATCATGCAGTATTCTATTTATTACATACACAACTGTTAGTATGCGTACGGATTTTAGTCAATAAAGGTTATTTAGCCATGCAACATGCAAATCTCACGTATAATTCGAATATTAATAATGTTGATTAATAAACATGCACACTCATTTAATAATATTATAATTAATAGATTATTCAATTAGTATTTTCATGCAGAATGGGGGAGGTATACAACATTTTGTACTACCCGCTCCATCAATACCATGCAGAAAGAAAGGAGAACTACACAACCTCAACGGAGTTAAATTTGCCTAGGTGAAATAACTTGGAGACCATACGCATCAGCATAGTCAGTCCAGGGCTATGATCTGCTGTATAGGGAGATGAACCACCTCAACAGTTTTGGATTCTCACTCCGCATTTGCATCAGCCATTTGACGGGTGTGTGGTCTGTTGGAACCCGGAATTGAGCACAAACAGATATGGTCTCAAGTTCTTTACTACCCAGATCATACAAATGCTTCTCATTCAATTGCACTCCAGCGCTGATACCAGGGAAGTAGCCTCCTGCTGATGAAGGTTTCAGGTTGTGCCAAGCCCTTATTATTTAGCTGTGACAAGCCAGCCCCAATACCATGCTCTGAAGCACCTGTCTGTACTAGAAATTCCTTGGAGAAGTTGGGTGCCTTGACCAACTGTACTGTGGACATGGTCGGATCACTGACAGAATAGCGAGTACAAAAATATCGTCGTGTTACCAAAATATTGGGACATAAATATGGATGCCAAAAATATCGACCTTCTACCTTCATAATGATAAGTACAGAAATATTGTTAAAAATATCAAAGTAAAAAATATCGTTTTTTTATATGTATAAAAAATAATGTAAAATAAATTAAAAAATACATCTAACTTTTTTTAATAATTTTTAAATGTTAATAATTATAAGTAATACATTTAGGTGCCGATTCCAATTCTGTAAAACCCAGGTTCGATTTGTCGTACGGAGCGTATTCTCCATACGATTCGTACCCGGGAAATCCACCGTACAATCCAGCAAGTACGATTCGTACAGAAATACCATTTCCGTACTAATCGTACAAAACACCGTACGACTAAAAAATACCAACGAGTCTGATCCTGGACAGCGCGTACGCGACATCCGTACGGAGTCCGGCAGCGTTTTACTGACCAGCAAGTACGATTCGTCCCTACGTCACTCCGCACAGCTATTTTTTTACGGCAGCCAAAAAAAGCCGGAAAACTGAGTCCAACGCGAAAACTGAGCCCCGGTACGCGACTGACAGCCATGCACCCCATACTACGTGTCATCCCGGCCCACTTAGCCTACGACTTGGTGCACCGAACCCGATGCACACACCGCAGAAGGTGAGAACAACACCCAGGGTGGGGTGAGGGGCAGGAAACATACCCCCTACCCAAATTAAAACCTACAATATTGAGGACATACATTACCTCAAGGGTCTGGTCCCTCCGGGGGGCGTGTCCACCAATCCCTGCATCACGCAACAACGAAAGTGGACATGTACGCGTACCCCTAGGGCAACACTACAATAGTGATACGCACCGTACTCGCACATACATAGCGTGGGTACGGTCTGTAGCACTATAGTAGTGGTGCCGTGGGGGTACGCGTGGTACGGACCGTACACACGCCCTCAAAGCGTGTGTACGGTCCGTATCACCATTGTAGTGGTGCCGTAGGGGTATGCGTGGTATGGACCGTACACACGCCCGCAGAGCGTGTGTACGGTCCATATCACCATTGTAGGGGTGCTGTAGGGGTACGCATGGTACGACCTGTACACACGCCCTCAGAGCGTGTGTACGGTCCGTATCACCATTGTAGTGGTGCCGTAGGGGTACGCGTGGAACGGACCATACACACGCTCTCAGGGCGTGTGTATGGGCCGTACCACGCGTACTCCTATGGCACCACTACTATAGTGATACGGACCACACCCACACATACATAGCGTGGGTACGGGCCGTATCACCATTGTATTTGGGCCGTAGGGGTATGCGTGGTACAGACCGTACACACCCCATGAATGCAGGGGTACGGTCCGTATCACACATACCCCTACAGCACCAGTACATTTGGGATGCAAGGCGTACACACGCCACGAATGTTGGCCTACAGCCTGGTGCAGCATATTACCTCTATATTGGTGTGTGTGTAGGCCCAGGACAGCAGTGTACTGCACCAAGGTGGGTGGCTACATAGGATTCCCAGCAGTGGACAGACATGTGAGGGGTGGGTGCAGAGGACTCCCAGCAGTGGACAGAGACATGGGGGTGGGTGCACAGGACTCTCAGCAGTGGCCTGCAATATGAGGGGTGGGTGCATATCACTCCCAGCAGTGGACAGACATGTGAGGGGTGGGTGCAGAGGACTCCCAGTAGTGGCCTGCAATATGAGGGGTGGGTGCATATCACTCCCAGCAGTGGACAGACATGTGAGGGGTGGGTGCAGAGGACTCCCAGCAGTGGCCTGCAATATGAGGGGTGGGTGCATATCACTCCCAGCAGTGGACAGACATGTGAGGGGTGGGTGCAGAGGACTCCCAGCAGTGGCCTGCAATATGAGGGGTGGGTGCATATCACCTCCAGCAGTGGACAGACATGTGAGGGGTGGGTGCGGAGGACTCCCAGCAGTGGACAGAGACATGGGGGTGGGTACACAGGACTCCCAGCAGTGGCCTGCAATATGAGGGGTGGGTGCATATCACTCCCAGCAGTGGACAGACATGTGAGGGGTGGGTGCAGAGGACTCCCAGCAGTGGACAGAGACATGGGGGGGGTGTACATCATTATCACATGACCACAATTCCATGGGTGTATGTACGCATCCCTAACTTTGGACAATGATGATAGTGCCATAACAACACATCACTGACAGCAGTGTCCAACTCCCAGGAGGATGGATGTCACTCCCCCACTGCATGACACACCACATGTGGGTGTGAAGACAAATAACACATGCATACCCACCCCTGGCAGATGCAGCACAATACACACACTGAGATCATGCCACAAGACTGTATAGTCATGTCACTGCCTACTAAACTAAGAGAGCCAAAGGGAACACACACTGTCACGCACATCCCAGGACTGATAGAAATGTTCAGGTGCTGGGCCAGCCACCAAGATGTTGTCTCTCATGGAAGGAATAGGGTGGAGTTCCCACAGATACAATGCCCACAATTGTGAGTCAGGTGCCCAAATACCCTGAAGAAAAAGTACCATATGTGTGCTAGGCCGGGAGTACACACATGCATAGTGCTGAAAAGGGAGAATTTCTCCATGAAGGCATTTCGACATACTCAATACACAAGTACAGTGACTAGCAAGGATGGCAGAGACGATGCAGCCGGAGACCTTGCTGAGCAGGCATGGCCATAGTTGAAGGGATCCGTCACCAACAAAGGACATGTAGACACAGGTCAGCACAACAATTGTGCAACTCTTTACAGGGAAGATGTCAGGTGCCACAGAGGAAGGAACACTCCTTGGGACAATGTCTCAAAACCAAAATGAACACACACTACCAATGATTCTTTGCAGAGACCTTGTGATGCACGCAGATACCATGGTCCACCTCATGACCATCAGAGTAGAACATTTCTCAGAACCATAACACATTACCACAACACCAACTCCAGGAGCCTCAACACCAACATCAATACCTGAAATGCAATAGTGTACAAAGTAAAAATAAAATGCTTTATTCAGCATAAAAAACAAATAATGAAATGACACTATGTACAAAGGCCAATGGCCAGTCCATAATAGAAGTCCTTGGGGGGACACATGGGCACGCGTCTCCCCTAGCTTGCCTGCACATTGGAACCCTCAGGTTCGTCGACTGTGGGGGGGCATCATGTGGGGAAGGACCAGGCACTGCAGGGACAGGAGGGGAAAGGGCAGGTGTGGTGGGTGCAGGGGTGGATGTCTCCACCACAGGGGGTGGGGCAGCGGCAAAGGTGGATGTGAGCACGTCACTGCACACTGCTGCCAGGGCGTCCAGGGGAAGCCCTGCACTGGAAGAAACCCCAGGGCCAACGGAGGGGGGGGGATGGCCGAGGGATGGGGTGCAACGCTCTTGGGGGAGGGGGTGGACAGGGGGTGGGACTTGACTAACCTGCCTGGGGACTTCCTCGCCCGCTTGCTGGATGGTGTCACAGTGGGGGTGATGGGCAGCTCACCCATGTCGACCTCTTTGGGTGTCAGTTTGGCTGGGGAGCCAAGGGGAGTGCTTTTGGAGGGACTGGGTTGTGAGGCTTGCGGACTCAGACTGTGGCTGCGTGTATGTCTTTTTGCCCCAGACCCAGTGGGTGTGCCTACATCCCCCTGAGTGTGCATGACAGGTGGTGTGCGCTTGCCCTTACTTGGTGGTGTGCTGCCTGTGTCTGGTGGGGTGCGTGCTTTGGAATGTCTGGGTGTGCATGGGACAGGTATGGGAGAGGGAAGTGTGGATGGGGCTGGGGTAGGGCGGGACGAAGCGCTGCAGGAGACTCACTGCTGCCGTCAGTGAAGAGTCCATGGACCGCAGAAACCTGCGTTGTTCAGACATCGATGCTGACATGCCCTCCATGAATGACACCATCTGTGTCAGCAGTGTGGTGTGGCCATGTAGGACAGTCAGTACCGATGCCTGCCCAACCTGCAACTGCCGCAGTATGTCCACAGACTCTGCACTGAGGGCAGCAGGGGTGACAGGGGCAGCGGGTGCGGTGCCTGTCCCGAAGGAGACATGGTGGTGCCCTGCATGGACAGAAGGGACCGGAGCAACTGGGAGGGCGGTGATGGGAATGAAGGAGACGGGGACAGAAGTCGGGCTGCTGCCAGGTGTTGTAGCAGCCTCCGCCCCCTCGATGAGGTCAGCCTCGGACCCGTCTGCGTCGTAGTTGGAATCACCACCAGACAGGTCCTCTGACTGACTCCCCTCGCCCTCCGTGCCACTGGCTCCCGCAGACTTGCCAGCACTGGTGGCACTGGTGCTGGGTCCCTCATCCAGGTCTGTGCAGGTGTCTCCCTCGGTTTCCAATGATGCTGCTGTGGGCAAGCTGAAGATACAGAAAAACATCAGTCACCTGTATACATCTGACACATTAGTACAAAAACAATAGGTCACAGTGCATATCAGGCAATGCATCATGAGTAACAGCTAGATTACTCCGCACATATGTAAGCCCTGTACTCCCCAGTTGGTAGACCCACCATGCCACTTGGACACAAGGAGCAATAGGACACACCAGCCCAAAACTTGAATGAGAAAACACTGAGGAGCTAGTGTCTGGGAACAGGTGAGCACAGCAATACAATGAAGTCATGCCACCTCTTGTTTACCCTGAAAGAAACAGTAGTGGTGCACCTAAGGCAAAATAGCACACCTCAATACCAAAGGTGTCCCCACACTCAGAGACCTGTAAGTACTTTGGAACACAAAACGAAAAAAAGTTGGTCCCTTTGGAATCACAATACTTGACACAATCGACATGGTCAGAATGTGGGAATGTGCCATTTTGTGAACAGAACACACATGTGCCTTCATAACAGATGGCTCCGAAGGAGGTGCACACAAAACTACATTTACCCAGTCATTGAAGAAGCTGGCAGCTTTCTTTAAAGAAGCCACTGTTAAAAAGAAATGTTGTTGCAGAAAGTACATATACATGGGCTCACGGAGGGCTTGATGACTTGACACTCGTAAGTTGGTATCACCAACAACCAAGGACTTACCCAATTTCCACAACACTGGGGGAACATGTATATGTATAATCTGAAAAATAGTCTCATTAGAACAGTGCCTTCTTTAAAATGTTGCCAGCGTGTTCCCTGAAAGTGTAAAGGTGGTTTGTTGTGCACTTCCTTGGGAGACATCTGTCATGCAGGCACATTATTGTTCTTAACAACAAAACATCAAACTAAAGCATAGAAAACATGAAGACCTGTTGACATGTGTTGTGAGTGCCAAGGTACAATACCTTGTGACTAACAACTTGAATTATGTCAGTTGTCACATGGCCATCCGTTACCTGATGACACATTTGCCAACACATCTGACCCACTGCCTGTCATGTGGAGTGGCACACATGTCCAAACCCAGGACAATGCATGAGCTAATGGGCCTGCTATTGTGTTGTAAAAAGGCATACCTGCACTGAGGAGACACCTCCATGGCAAGCCAGAATGTCCACACAGATGTCAGCACACAAAGACCAAACTACGTAGCATCTTGACCACACACTGGTGCAAGAAATGAATGAGCAGGAATCATGTATTTAAACAGTTGACACATGCTGCAAAGCACAAACATTAAACCCTGCACAACATCACTGGGTCACTGCATGTTGAGTCTCTGTCCAGCCAATTATCACACACAGGTCAGACCTGGTAAGGAGACATAAGGTCTGGCCATGTAGGCCTCGCCCGCAAAAATCCCCCATACCTGAGACAATGTGATTGAGACAGATCAAGAAGTGACACCTCTTAATCAGGCTTTACACAAATGTGCAGCAAGAATTCCCAAATGTACTCCACATCACGTCGTGAGGCTGCCAACACATATTTGTGACAAACAACCATCGACAGATAGTTGTGAATAGACACACAGGCACTGCCCAGTGTGAGTATGCACAAGCCAAATGGGGTCTCCCTGTCCAGTCGACACATGTAGCACACTTTGGATAAATACAAATGAGGCCAGGGAACAATGCCACAGAGGCAAACATATGCTGAACACACTGAGAATGGACACACTGTTGGATAACACACATGATTACGAGGCAAGGGTGTCTCAGGGGACTGTAGTAGGCACACTGCTCCTTGTTCCTGGAATTATCTGACTGTAACATGAGCAACCGTCCTGGCACTATGCATATCTCCCACTCATGCACAACATGTCTGAGGCCACAACGTTGGTCATGCATGCTGCAAATGTGTTCATTTGAAACCTCATACTCCCATGTTGAGACTCATCATCAGTGCCAACAAATATGGACCCCCAACAGAGTGAACAGGACAGGGCACAGACAAGGTAACAGCACATGTCACAGACCACCCTCCCACATGATGCAGAAAGCAATGTGCACTTGGATCAACTGGCAGGTTAGATGACCATGTGCAATTGTGATTACACACAGACCAGGGGACACATGTGAAGCATGGGAAGGGACAAATAAGAGCACCGGTTGACTTTGGGGAACAGAATTTGCACTGCAAATATAAACCCTGGCAGTGTATCCAGGCTACAGAGCTCTTCCAAAAGCTGGGGACACACAACACAACAAACAGACAGGTACCTACCCCCTCCTTGCTGCTGTCCCTCCTGTATCTGCCTATCCAGGTCAGGGAACACCACTGCCAGGACACGCATCATGTGGGTGGTCAGGCGTGGGCACCCGCCGTGGGGGCATGGAGGTGAGAGCCCCAGCTGGACCCGGCGATCCACCGGGTCCAGCACCGGATGTCCTGCCATCGTTTTCTGACTTGGGCTAGGCGCCGACTGCGACCCCCCGCCACTCTCACGGCCCTGACGATCTGCTTCCAGATCCCCCCCTTATCGTAGGCAGTTACCTGTGAGGATGACAAAGCGAGACAACATCACTACACCTGCTCCATGTCACAGAGACACACATTTGAACATCGATGATATGTTGAACAGGGCATAGGATGCTGCCAAGGAATAGCATCTTACTCATATAGACATTGGCCTCTGTGGAAGCCCCAATGCACTACATGGCATTGAAACTACACAGGTGGCAGGAGGGGTGCGAAACACTCCCTGATCATGGCACACACTGTGCATCACATGCAACACCAGGCTGATGGACAGCACCTCAAAGCAGTTACATGCCCCAGCCCACTGACGCAACCTCAGCAGAGTACACAGACACACACAGGCACAGATCAATCACCTGCCATTGGCAACAGCGGATACATACCTCACTCTGCCCATGTGCATCTTGCCTGTGGGGTGTCACAGGTGTTGGGCTAGCTCAGCAAGTCAGACACACAGCACGGCTTACTTCTCACATCAGATGGGTAGAGCTGTTGCCTCCTCCATGCAGCTGTGGTGCAACACTTCACATAGACACTCACCCACATGACAAGGAACCTTCACACACATCAATGTCCAGGAGGACGTACACATCACTTGGACACTCTCACCACAGCTCCACTCACCTCATACACATCTGTGAGTACAGTCACCTGTCACACCGGGGGGACCACTGAATCACCTCAGGACAATAGACAAAAAATGCCACAAAGGATTAGCCAGGCTGAATATGTCATGCACTATGCAGTGAATGTCACAGTAAGCACAATACAAGTGAGGAGTGCACACGTGAACTACATCATGCTCTGCATGGGAGATATAAGCCATTCCCCCCCGGGACCCACTCCAAACCACATTGCATGTCTGTCACACCTGGACACAATGCCAGAAGTGATAGTCACAAAAAAGGTGCACAGTCAAAGGTCGTGGGGTCAGCACTCACCTGCTCCCCTGGTCTCCCTTACAGGCTGGGGTACTGTGGGAGGAGGACATTCAGCAAGGCCTCATTCTCCTCAAGTGTGAGTTGCTGGGCCCTCTCCACAGTTCGCGACATGGTGCCAGAGGAAGCACAGACAGCAGCAGTTTGGTCGACAGGAAAGTTGTGCAGGCAAGTGCCCTCTCATGGGTTCTGGCTGACTTATATCTGCCTTGCACAGAGTACAGAGTGATTTGTCAGACTCATTTGCATCCTACGTTTCCTCCAATCCCTTTAAACATACACCAATGACACGAATTTGCATGGTTCAAATTTTGAGCATCATAGCAAGGCAAACACCACTTTGCAACATTGTAATTTTTGGCCCAACTGAATTTTCAAGCATACACGAATGCCACATTGCAACTGAAATCTCTGTATCCATGACAACCAGCATGCATTTTGGGCCTAATACTTGTCCCCTATGTAATTTTTGATTCCAAAAAACATGTACTGTGCGTTTCACACGTACCTGTACACGTACGGCACCACTACAATAGTGATACGGACCGTACACAGGCTCTAAGAGCCTGTGTACGGTCCATATCACTATAGTAGTGGTGCCGTAGGAGTACGCGTGTGTGTACGGTCCGTACCACGCGTACTCCTACGGCACCACTACTATAGTGATACGGATCGTACACACGCTGAGAGCGTGTGTACGGTCCTTACCACGCGTACTCCTACGGCACCACTACTATAGTGATACGGACCATACACATGACGTGTGTACGGTCCGTATCACTATAGTAGTGGTGCCGTAGGAGTACGCGTGGTACGGGCCGTACACACGCTCTCAGCGTGTGTACGATCCGTATCACTATAGTAGTGGTGCCGTAGGAGTACGCGTGGTACGGACCGTACACACACGCGTACTCCTACGGCACCACTACTATAGTGATATGGACCGTACACACGACGTGTGTACAGTCCGTATCACTATAGTAGTGGTGCCGTAGGAGTAAGCGTGATACGGGCCGTACACACGCTCTTAGCGTGTGTACGGTCCATATCACTATAGTAGTGGTGCCGTAGGAGTACGGGTGGTACAGACTGTACACACACGCGTACTCCTACGGCACCACTACTATAGTGATACGGACCGTACACACAACGTGTGTACGGTCCATAACACGCGTACACCTACGGCACCACCACAATAGTGATACGGACCGTACACACACTCTGAGAGCGTGTGTACGGTGCGTTTCACACGCTTACACTGGTGATAGGAGGCGCACATGAAAGGAATGGAGGTCTCCGACTCGCACAAGGCTGTACATCAAGTCATTGTCATTGCAGACTTTCATGTGCAGGGCCTACGTGTGTCAGGCAGTGATATTGCACATGTCTCTTCATATAGCTGCACAATTGATGTGTGATGACCTGTGTACACGTGTCATGTGTGATGGGGCACTATGTGGCACACTTCCCCTTCACACTTTGAACATGTGTGCCTGTAGTACAAACGTGTCAAGCACAGCATCACTGGTATGACACAGTCACCACCACCCGCAACTGTCCCCTGATGCCAGGGACAGGGACACTAACAACTGACATTTTACAATCAGCGTGCCCCGATGTGACTATGTCATGTGTGTGTCCGTCAACTACATCTGCTGTTGCTGCATCCAACATGTGTCTGTGTGGAAAAGGGCATGGCACACATCTACGCACACCATGCCACATGTGGATTCCCACGTAAGCAGGGTCTGTATGCATCGGACATGATATTTTCACATTAGGACATATCTGCATCGTCTCAATTTCTGTGTTTTCTGTTTTCACGTGTACCCCTTCATCGCAATGTGTTGGATCTGTACATTTGACATTCCATGTGACTTGTGCGTCTAGCTTGCCGTCAGCTGTCTGTATGAGATGACATCCTTTAAATGCAGCTATGTGGATGTATGTCACTCCTGTGATGTCTCTGGCTGTTCACTCAGACTGTCCCCCAGCTCGTTTCAGGGCATGTTATGTAGACTTGCCAATCAACGGGTGTATCTGGCTTTTCGTAGGAGTATCACCAAGCTAGCATTTGTGTCCTGGATGTATTGCACACACCACACTCTGTATTTAGCAGATGTGTAGTAGCAGTTGAGCATGTGCTCTGTTCATTGACATTGATGTTGTCATGCTCTCAATCTTCGTCATTCATCACAATTTTCTGCAGGGCACCGCCTGTCCCCCGACCAATGCCAGACTTGGGTGCCATGAGGGCACGTGCCTGCATCTGACGTTACAGATTCACTCAACAGTTGATTGAGGACTTGACCGCCAAGGTGGCACCACACCTCCAACCGCGACACAGGTATCCTACTGCGCTGACCCCCAAGATGAAGGTGATGGCAGCCCTACATTTTTTTGCCACAGGTACGTTTCAATTCAGCATAGCTGATGTTGGTGGCATGTCACAGACAATGTTCAGCCGTGTCCTGCGTGATGTTTTGGCAGCCATGTTAGAGCACCTTGATGAATTCATCCATTTTCTGCCTTCTGAGGAGTTGACAGGTGTCAAGGGTGATTTCTATGCCCTGGGAGGGATGCCCCATGTCATTGGGTCCATTGATGGGACACATGTGGCTTTTGTACCACCACAGGCACAGGAGGTAGCCTATCGCAACCGTAAACATTACCACTCTATAAATGCCCTTGTGGTGTGTCTTGCTAACATGCTGATTTCCCATGTCTGTGCACGTTTTCCAGGGTCAGCACACAATGCCATAAATGATGCTGCGGCTGCACAACGAACGAGCATGTCTTGGTGGGTATACTCTGTTTGTCCTGTGTGTTGCGGTATCTTTGGCTCTTACGGCATCTCCTGACCCACTTATTTACATGATGTTTCCATGTAGGGGACTCTGGCTATCCCAACATGCCATGGCTGATGACGCCTCTCCACAACCCAAGATCAGCTGCAGATCACCGGTACAACAATGCACACGGGCAGACCAGGCGAGTGATTGAGAGGATGTTTGGCCTCCTGAAAAGCCGATTCCGGTGCCTTCACAAGACAGGCGGGTCCCTCCCATATGCACCGGCGAAGGTCTGCAAAATCTTCCTCGTGTGCTGCATGCTGCACAACATGGCAGTGGAGAAGGCAGTGCCACTAATCCTGGAGCAGGATGAGCAGGAACATCCACCCGTGGAGGATGAAGGGCTTGGTCACGAGGCAAGTGAGGAGGAGGAGGAGGAGGAGGATATCTGGAGTCAGCTCATGCGCAACTTCTTCTCATAATGGTGAGTTCCTGGGTCTGAGTGTGCACGCTTGTTGCCTTGGGTGGCATGTGTTGCAATGTGTGTGTCCAGCTGACTGTATGGTAAGTGACTTAGATATTCTGATGTGTCACTCGAGTGGTGATGTCAATCCACACATTTTAGCTGAAACACTTTCTTTTAAATGAACATGGGGACAACATTGTTCATGTTTAGTATATTACCATGTATGCGGAGAAAAATCTTTTAGCTGACTTCTTGTGTGTCTGTCATTCCCAGGTTCTTGCGCATGTTGTCTGCTTGTGTCTTTGTTGTCCTCCTGCTATTCCTCATGAGTATTGCAATGTGTGCTGAATCAGCGTTCCATGCACGGACATGGGGAAATGTCATTTTGGGTAAGGATTGCAGCAAGGCATTTTGGGGGTGGTACGTGTTTGGAATGTGTGGGGACTGCTTCTGTGCATGTTGTGTTACCATGCATACATGTCGACTCACCATGGGGCACATAACATGTAGCATGACTCCCATGAATTGACAGTCACCCTTCGTGACAGTCATCTGTAATGGTTTTTGGATTCTGATGAAGACATCAATGTGTGTAAAACTTCCCTCTGAAACATACGGGATGCTACGGGTGGACATAGTGTGGAACATCCCCATGACAGGCTCACTGGGGAATTGCAGCCTCTCCGTGTGCAGAGGGAGGTGTTTGGCTCATCCCCTTAACTTGTGTGCCAGTTCATTTGGATTTACAACATCCGTGTTGTGAAGGGGGTGTCCAGCATAGGTCCCACATGTTTAGTCAAATGACCTGTGAGTCTGTTCATTAAGATGCATTTCCCTTAGTGTGAGCTTGAGTAATAAAGGTGTTCCTCACCCTTCGAAGTGCCTCATCTCTGTCAATGCAGGTCTCTTGCCACTTTGCATGCGTCATCTCTGGCATAGTTGTCAAAGATTGTGCATATGAGTGTATGTGTAGTTCCGCAACATGCATGCAGTTCTTCACGGCTAATAATCTCTATTGTGCATGAAGTCCATGGTTGTGTATATATTTGGGCAGGTTGCTCCCACCAATGGGCAGTCAACGCCTGCTGAGGGTGTGTCTCCTGTGCGCAGCTCGGCCTTCTGTTTCCTGATCCTGTGTCAGTCATCTTTGGTGATTGTTCATCCATTTTCTCTGGGTGAGCCATGAGTAACCTGGCACTCCTTCATTTACATACGCCTGTTGCAGTTGTCCTTTCTGACATCCTTGTCTTTGTGTGCTACTTTTGGCCTACTTTCCAGTACATGCCGCCTGCTGCTGCAGGCCCTGCGGCAAGGGCCCACCAAGTTCCCAGATTCTGCAACCCACACGCCTCCAAGATGCTCCTCCCTTCCTCCCTCCACCCATTCATTAGGCTGTCATCAGCTTGTCTGTGCCACTGTTGCGGCCATGCGGTGTCAAAGGCAGGACCGTCAGCGCATGCAACGTGCACATTGCATGACCCTCATGTCCTTGCATGACCCACATCACACAACAGTCTCATGTTGCAGCCACCCTCCAAGCAATGTCCAAGCGAAAATCAACCGCCTGCTCTCAGGCATACCCTAAGAGCACACACCACACCTTCGCATGCTGAGTGTGCAACTCCAACTGCCTACACAGCGCTGCCCCACCTTCCAGGCCCTGTCACACCAACTAGGTCATGTCCCTCCTACTCTACACCGGCTCCGTCCACCAGCACGCCATTGGACTCTGTTACCTCCTCAACACAACAGGCCCACACATCACCTTCATGACAGTGACCTGGATGAAAGCATCCTCAGCACACTACTTCTTCATTGCCATCTCAGGCGGATACAAGAGCACCCGAAGGGATGGCACTAACAATCCTGGAGGATTTCAATTGATATCTATTCCCAAGTACGCACTCAGGGTCACAAATCCAGTTTGGCACAAACCCCCTGCAAACCCTCAGAGTAACACTCATCTACAGATCTCCAGGCCTACAGCTACAAATCCGCAAAGCCATCAACACGTCCATCATCACGCATGCCCTCACATCCACAGGATACATGTGGCTGTGGGCCAGGAACTTCTGGCTGGATGAGAACCACATCAGCATCCATCATTGGTCCATCCACATTAGCATCCGTGTCTCCGACTGGCAACACACTGCCACACACCCCGCTACCAATCCCCCAAAGATGCTTGATGTAAGTCAACACAGACATGCTGTGTGGGATACTGGAACAAACACCACCGCCACACCCCGCAACCTCACACACTGGATCAGCAACTGATCCAACAATCTAGCCACGTTGATGGACTTTCCTGTGACGCACATCAACAATTAAGCCACGTGGGACAAGGAAGACCTACTGGACTCATACACGTCTAGCAGGACTCTTGTGCACAGCTTGCAACACAAATAACCATCAGTGGACTTACAACCCTGGAAAACGGCACACACAGCCATCACCATATCATCAGCAAGGACAATTGGAGATCCTTCAGATGGGGCAGAGGCCAAAAAACCGCACGACATCAAGAAGCTCATCAGCATTGTGAGTGCACTGACATCAGCTCTCCATCCAAAAGACACCACACCCTTGCAAGGCTGAGCCAATCCCTTGCAACTTTCTACTACTGCAAGCTCATGGACATACACGCAAGCCTTGGCACACAGAGGCAGAACGCACTATTATACGCGGGACCAACCACCCTCAGGTTTTGGACTTCCATCATCAGCAGATACAACACCGGCTCATGTGCAACATCCCCTGGGGATCTCCATCAGGAACCTTCCCACACAACATCTCAACCACATCATTCCCCATCCTTGTAGCCCACGTCCAGCACGTCATGTATGTATCATTGGAGTTAGCCACATTCCATGGTAGATAGAGGCATGCAGTGACCCAGGCCCTTCTTAGACAATGGACGGCAGGAACGCAGGCTCTCAAGGAAACTCAACGTGCTTCCCTAGCCAGCAAATGTCATCAGGAAAACAGTCAACGAGCAACTGACAAACTTCCTCCACACAAAGAGCTCCAGGCAACCTGCACAAGACCGTCTTCCACAGTAATCACCCCACTGCAATGGTCATCATTGCCACCAACACCGACAACTTTGCCCTGCTCAACAATGGTGAGGCCAACCCCCTTGACCTCTCCACAGCATTATGCACGATGTGCTCACACACTGTCAGCTCACACATCTCCAACACTGGTATCCTGGGGATGGACCAGGATGAAATCACCAAGTAGCTCACCTAGCAAGGCCATGGGAGTGGGACTCAAGCCTTCAGCATGTAGTAAAGTGGCGTCATCTGGTACATGGCCCAGGGCTCATCTCTCAGCTTGTCAATCTTCAATGTGTCCATGACCCCCCTCTCCACCATTACATGCGCACACAACCTCATCATCATATCGTATGCCATTGACAGCCAGCTGTTCCTCACCCTCACCAAAGACACAGCCATTGCCAGTACCAACCTTCAAGAACGCATGAGGTCCGTTGATGAATGGCTGAACATCAGCCACCTGAGGCTGGACTTGTACAGGACTGAGGTAATCATCTGAGGATTGTCCCCTTACAGCTGGGTCAACTCCTTGTGCCCCACCCACAAGGGCACTGCACCAGCACCCAGTGGCCACGCACACAAGATGGTGTGCATCATGGACTCGTCGCTCACAATTGCCATGCAACTCACCAGCATCTGTACCTCATGCTGCAACACCCTCCGCATGATGCACATGACCCACAGATAGATCCACTCCAAGGCAAGACAGACCGTCCCCCAGGTCCACGACACCAGCCGTGTCAACTACAGCCCCGCCCTCTACGGAGCAAGTACAGCCAAGCTCCCGGAAAACTTGTCCACATGCACACCTCAGCTTCAACATCCCGCGCCCCAGCCACATCACCGTCCACCTGAGATAGCTGCAATGGATCACTGTCTGCTGCAGGATGACCTTCACACTCCTCACCCACACTCAGGAGGCAGCCCACAACCCCAGACCACAAACCAACCTTGGACTTCTGTCATCCAAGACCCCGTTGGGCCAACTCCGTGCATCCAACCTTGCCCTGGCTAATATTCTTCACATCCACCGAACTCCAGCATGCAGGACATAGTTCTCCCACCTGGCTAAACATACCTGGGGGGACTCCCTCCCCAGGAACCTCCACATGAGCCATGACCTCTACGCCTTAATGATACTCTTCCAAATTGGTCTGTCCGCACAGTATTGCAAGCCCCCCCTCAGCAGCTTGAGGCCATCACGGGTGAGTATTGTGCTCCATGTCTGTATTGGATGATACATTGTGACCCATGTGTGTCCTGTACCGGACTCAGATCCCAGGGTATGGATTGCTGGAGTTAGTTGAACACTCAGGCATAGTTTGACATTTCCCCACACATATCTTGTGGACTCATGCAAAATGACTGCAACATCTAATTAAAGAAATGTAGTTTTATTCTCAGTGGGAGCGTGTATTGTGGGGAACAATAGGTGCTATACAGGGTGCCTAGATTCCAAAGTTCACAGGGGGAGATGGGTTCCTTGACATTTGAAGTCATCAGAGTCCAGAACACACTGTTTGTCATCAGACTGTGACCAGCAAGTCCATGTGGCAGAGAATGTCAGTGAATGAGGTGCTGCTGTTGCGCATGAAGGCCAGGTGCCAGGCCAGGTGACCTGGGAGATGTGGATGGTCCGCTGCCTCTCACGGTCTTTTCCGTGGACGACCCACCTTCCTCACGGGACCTTCAGATGCAGGCCTTGACGATGTTTGGGAAGCTCCGTCGGACGAATCCTCCTCCTCCTCCCTCCCTGTGCCTGGTGGAGGTCTTCGCCTGGTGGCACAGGGAGGGTTGCCCATGTTGTCGGCGATCAGACGGAGTGAACGGCTTATGTCCGTTTGCACCGCCAGGAGCTCAGCTAGTCTTGCCTCCATCCGTCCTTGGTGTTGTTGTTGACTGGCGTGTTGCTCGGCCTGCTGGTTCTTAATCTCTGTGAGGGTCTCCACTACCTGGCTGATGGCCCTGGTGTCACGCCGGTATGCGTCCATGATGTTGCGTATGTGTGACATACCGGTCCCTTCAGCTGGCTGGTCAGGTTCTCGCCTCCGCCAGCCTCCACTCCCACCACCCCTGCCCACACGAGCCTGGCCTGCCGTTGTGGGCACATCAGGTCTACGGGACCCCTGAGGGATGGCAGTTGCGGGGTTGTCTACCGACTCCTGGGTGCCCAGGGAACCTTGTCCCTCCAGGTCAGACTGGCTCAGTTGTTCAGTGCGGGCAGGGATCCTGGGTGTCTCCTGGGATGTGGCAGAAATGGGGGTGGTGGTTGGCACAGATGTACCTGAAGCAGGTGCTGCAGAGTCTTGTACACCAGAAGGTCCAGGTGGGTTGGGGTCATCCGCGGAGTGTTGAGAGGCGTCGCTGCCTTTGGGATCAGGTTCCTCCCGAGCCTGGGACTGTGATTCTTCCCCCCATTGTTGGGGGGAGATCCATGACGTTGCCCTGTGTGTGAGAGAGAGACAATGTTAATGCTGTTTCATGCGACATCCATGTTTCATACCCATTCAAGTTGGCACAGTTCCTCCAGGTAGTTGTATGTGCCTAGCATTCCCCTCACTGTTCACTTGTGGATGGGTATGTTGCGGGGGACAGATTGATATGTTCTCCTGACTGTTTGACATGTCGATTTTTTGCTTGGATGCTTCTTTGGCTATGGATTGATCTTGTTGTGTCACATGTCTATTGTGAGAGTGGGTAAATCCATTGCCTGCCCCGGAGGTGTACACATGTTAGTGGCATGAGCATTGTTTTTGAGTGTGGTGGTGTCCGGTGAGGGTTTGGGGGTAGTTGTGTGCATTTGGTGTAGTTGGGGTGTGGATGCCATTATCCCCATGTTACGTAAGTTGTTTGTGTACTCACCAGGCTCTGCAACTCGTTTGACTCCGTTTACTCCCACCGGCGGAAGCAGGACCAACACCTTCTCCTCCCAGGGATGGTAATGTGCCAGTCTGCGGGGCAGCCCACCTCTAGTGATTTTGCTCTGGGCGTAGTCCTCGTTCATTTTTCGCTTGACTGCCCTCCGCAGATCGTACCACCTGGCTTGGCATTCATTCCTGGTCCTTCTGATGGGCGCAGCTGCATTCACCCTATCGACGATCCTCTGCCACAGGTGTGATTTTTCGGCTATGCTGGTCTGTCTGACCAATGTTCCAAAGAGCTGTGGCTCGATTCTGATGACTTCGATGACAAGGATGTCCAGCTCCTCCCTTGTGAACTTTGGATTCTTGTCTGTGGGCATGGTGTGGGGTGAGGGTGTGGATGGTTGTGGGTGTGTGGGTGTGAATGTGAAGGTGTGTGTGGGAATGTGAAGAGGGGGTATGTGTGAAGGAGTGTGTGTGAAGGTGTATATGTTAAGGTGTATGGGTGCAGTTGTTGGGGTGTGCTCTGTAGCTGCTGTGAGTCTGTTGCAAAGGCTCATGGTTTGTGTGTGTGGGCCCTTTTTATTGGTCCATTTGTGGGTGGTCCTGAGTTTGAAATTTTGGTGGGTGTTTTATAAGAGGTGGTTGTGAGATTGGGCCTCTATTTACCTGTTTGGATGTGCCAGGTCAGTCATTTTGATGTTTTTTGTACTGTAGACGTGTTTTGTGGTGTTGTGTGAGTTGAATTGACCCTCCTTGTGCTGTTTTACAGTGTCCTGGTTCAGTGCGAGTCATTTTCGCGTATGTAAGGTGCATCCATACGCGATGTTGTTGTACCGTGCTCGCATACGCAATGTTATTGTAAGGTGCGTACATACGCGATGCTGGGGGACGGTGCTAGGGTACGGTGCGTCCAAGTACGGGGCTGGGGTACGGTGCGTACAAGTACGGGGCTGGGGTACGGTGCTGGGGTACGGTGCGTACAAGTACGGGGCTGGGGTACGGTGCGTCCAAGTACGGGGCTGGGATGCGGTGCTGGGGTATGGTGCGTCCAAGTACGGGGCTGGGGTACGGTGCGTACAAGTACGGGGCTGGGGTACGGTGCTGGGGTACGATGCGTACAAGTATGGGGCTGGGGTACGGTGTGTCCAAGTACAGGGCTGGGGTACGGTGCTGGGGTACGGTGTGTACAAGTACGGGGCTGGCGTACGGTGCTGGGGCACGGTGCGTAAAAGTAAGGGGCTGGGGTACGGTGCGTCTAAGTACGGGGCTGGGGTATGGTGCTGGGGTACGGTGCATACAAGTATGGGGCTGGGGTACGGTGCTGGGTTACGGTGCATCCAAGTACGGTGCTGGGGTATGGTGCGTCCAAGTACAGGGCTGGGGTACGGTGCTGGGGTATGGTGCGTCCAAGTATGGGGCTGGGGTACGGTGCTAGGGTACGGTGCTTCCAAGTACGGGGCTGGGGTACGGTGCTGGGGTACGGTGCGTCCAAGTACGGGGCTGGGGTACGGTGCATCCAAGTACGGGGCTGGGGTACGGTGCTGGGGTACGGTGTGTCCAGGTATGGGGCTGGAGTACGGTGCTGGGGTATGGTGTGTACAAGTACGGGGCTGGGGTACGGTACGGACATGCAGGGGGGTTCAGTGCTGACATACGGGGGTACGGTGCTGACATACGGGGGAGACATGCGGACATACGCGGGGGGCGCTGTACGACTCTTATCCTGGGCACAAGTTTAACCGGGATACGAGTGGTACAGAGTTCGCTCCATACGGGACGTTTTACATACGCTTGTATATTTGGAAGGGCGGTACGGATCGTACTTGTGCGCTCGGACTTCAGTTTTACGATTTGTATGTAAAACTGTCCAAGTACGTCTCGTAGACCTTTTCCCGAAGTGATTCGTATGTGTTTTTTACGTACGAATCATACTTCACCGGTGGGACGGGACTTGTACGATTCGTACGTAAAAATATACGGATACGAGTCGTACGGAAATCTTTTTTACAGGATCGGAATTGGCACCTATATGTAAAAATAAATTAAACATACCTATATAAAATGTAATATATATATATTTACTTAATAATAATTCATAAATAATTATTTTAATTAATTATAAATGTTAGAAATATATTAAAAATTATCAAGAAATATATCTATACACCTGTAACCAAATAATTAAAGAAAAAAAATTATGTTATAAATTAAAATAATAAAATATTTATTCTTTTTTAAAAGTATATTTTACACTACATTGAGGGCAATAGTAGGGAAAGTGTTGGATAGTGTAGGGGAAAAAAATACTAATCCTACTCCAGCGACTACAACAGTAGGGAAAGTCTTGGATAGCAGAGGGGATTAATTTACTATTCCCACTCCAATGAGTGCAACAGTAGGGAAAGTGTTGGATAGCGGAGGGGAATCATTTACTATTGCCACTCCAGCGAGTGCAACTGTACGGAAAATGTTGGATAGTGGAGGGGAATAATTTACTATTCCCACTCCAATAATAGCAACAGTAGGGAAAGTGTTGGATAGTGAGGGGAATAAATTACTATTCCCACTCCAATGAGTGTAACAGTAGAGAAAGTGTTGGATAGCGAAGAGGTGAAAATTACTATTCCCACTCCGGCAAGTACAACAGTAGGGAAAGTGTTGGATAGCAGAGAGATAAAAATTACTATGCTCACTCCAGCGAGTGCAACAGTAGGGAAAGTGTTGGATAGCAGAGGGTTAAAAAATACTATTCCCACTCCAGCGAGTGCAACAATAGGGAAAGTGTTGGATAGCGGAGGGTTAAAAAATACTATTCCCACTCCAACAGTAGGGAAAGTCTTGGATAGTGGAGAAGTAATTTACTATTCCCACTAGGGAAAGAAGGGAAAGTGTTGGATAGCGGAGAGGAATAATTTACTATTCCCACTCCAATTAATGCAACAGTAGGGTAAGTGTTGGATAGCGGAGGGGAATAATTTACTATTACCACTCCAATTAATGCAACAGTAGGGAACATGTTGGATAGCGGAGGGAAATATTTTCCTATTACCTCTCCAGCAAGTGCAACAATAGTGAAGGTGTTGGATAGCGAAGGGATAAAAATTGCTATTCCCACTCCAGCAAGTGTAACAGTACGAAAGGTTTTGGATAGCGAAGGGCTAAAAATTACTATTCCCACTCCAGCGAGTGCAACAGTAGGGAAAGTATTGGATAGCTGAGGGGTAAAAATTACTATTCCCACTCCAGCAAGTGCAAAAGTAGGGAAAGTGTTGGATACCAGAGGGGTAAAAATTACTATTCCCACAAAAATTTTTTTTTAAAACAAACTAAATATCTACTACAATACAAAACTAAATAAAAAAACAAAAACAAAACATATATAAAAATCCCAAAATTTAGAAAACATAGAGACATAATATAATGTAGCAAACTTTAATATTTACATAAAAATATGACTTTTTGAATACAAAAAAATACAATTGAATAACTATCTTGTAATAAAAATGTATTTTAATCCAAAAAATTGTGAATTACATAAACGTTTTATATTTTTTATATTTTTTTTAAAAGTGTACCTCCATAATATACACAATTAATTAACCATTATACAAATATTAATAATTAACAAACACATTTTAAAAGGTAAAAATGAATGTAGTAACAAATATTACAGCTATAGAACATAAATACCCAAACAAAATAAAAACTAAAGAATTAACAAAAATATTTATAAATTAATAAACTAATATTAATGATCAAGTGATGATTAATTAATTTAAACTAAATTACTTTCCACCCTATTCCCCCAATAAACACCAAAACACACATATATTGACACAATTTACATAACTAATTTTACATTAATAAATTAATATCAATTAACAACAAATAATTAATTAATTTAAAAAACATTTACTTCCTACTGTTTACCACTATAAACCCCACAACTCACACATCACAATTATTACACAATTGACAAAATTAAACTGTAATTAATTAATTTGCATCAATTAACAAAGAAATAATTAATTAAAAATAAATTACGTCCCATCATATTCCCCTATAACTGGCACCAGCAATTTCGTAAAAAATTACACAATTAACATATTTAATTAACAATTAATTAATTAATTAATAGCAATTAACAATCGAAATATCATTTTTTATTAATAAATTAATTCACACAATTAACACTATAAAATAATAACTAATAATAACTAATAATAACTAATACATATTATATAAAAAACACAATTATTAAAATTAACTTACTTCCAACCCTACTCCCTGATCAACCCACAACCCATTCCTAAAAAAAATGACACAATTAACATAATTACCAATTGATTAATATTAATAATTAATAACAAATTAATAGAAATTAATAATAAATTATTTCAAGCAGTTAAAAATATAAAAAATAGATAAATATTAATTATTAAAACATATTAATGATTTTATTATAATTAAATTACTTCCCACCCTATTCCCCTATAAATCTACAACGCACTCCTGAAGAAATGACACAATTAACATATTTACCAAGTAATTAATCAATCAATTAAATTTAATGGCCAATTATTAATTCATTAATAATTCCTTAATTAACATAAAGAACACGATAACATCTAAATTAAATAATTACTAATTAATAAAAATGTATATTCAATGTATTATAATTAAATTACTTCCCACCCTATTCCTCTACAAACCCACAACCCGCTACAGAACTAAAACTCAAAATTTAATTAAAATACTGTTATTAACTGCTTAAAATGTAACACATACATTTAATAAAAAAAGCTATACTTCGACAAATAAATATAGCACATACATTTAAAATACACACTAAAATACATGACATTAACTAAAACAACAATATTTTTAACAGCTATATTTTTGCAAATGATAATAATGACTACGATATTTTGGAAAATAATATTTCTTACCTTAAACTCAATATTCTTGACTATGATATTCTGGCAGTCGATATTTCTGTATCACAATATTTTGCACTCGATATTAGTGCAAGTCGACATTTCCTACTCGATATTCTGATTGTTTACCAACATGTTCTCCTTCAGTGTCTCAAATGCTTTCTGGCATACCTCCGTCCAGATCACCTGCTTGGGCTGCATCTTGGAAAGCAGCTCAGTTAAGGGGGCAACAATAGTTTCATTTCCCTTAACAAATCTCCTGTAGTACCCAGAGAGGCCGAAGAAAGCTCGCACTTCAGTTTGAGTCTTGGGAGGTTCCGAAGCCATAATGGTCTGTATTTAGAGCTGAAGGGGATTTACCTTGCTCTCATTGACTTGGTTGCCCAAGTAACTGAACCCTGCTCTATCTGGCACTTACTGACCTGGATAGTTAGGCCTGCTTGTTTCACGGACTGAAGCACTTCCCAGAGGTGGTTGTCCCGACTGGAGGTGGAAACAGCAATATCATCCAAGTATTCGCCCAGACGTTTTCTTGCCCAGCGAGGACTCGGTTGACCAACCTCTGGAAGGTGGCAGGGGCATTCTGTAGTCCAAAGGGAAATGCTTAAAACTGGAAGTGGCCCTCTGGGTTGGAGAATGATCACTTCTCTTCCTTGACCCCTTCAGTATAGACAATCTGGCAATACCCTGAAGTCAAGTCAATTGTGCGGAGGCATTTGACAGGCCCCAACCAATCAGTGAACTCATCAGCTCTAGGGATATGGTGAGCATCAATCTTAGTTACTGAGTTGAGGCCCCTCTATTCCACACAGAACCTGTTCAGGGGCAGTGTCTGGTGGGGCAGGCTTGTGACCCAGTACCACTGGACTGGAACAGGGATTGCCAGAGGGCTCAAATACCCCAAATGTAACATCTTAGACACTTCTCCTTGATGCTGGCCCACACTTTATTAGACAGCCTATAAATAATATTCTTGACAGGCATGCTGACCCCTGCACCTGTGTCATCGGCACACCAATCAGTGAGCTCTGGGTCAGTGAGACAAAAAGGCAAACTACCACAACAAGTGAAAACAGTCTCTCTGTTACTTTGGGGTCAGTGAAGGGGAGAGTTTGACTCCTTCCAATGACCCATCTTGCTTCTTAGAAGAAAGGAGGTCTGGGAGGAACTTGCTGTCCTCCTCCACACCATTATGGGTCACAGAGAGCATATTTACTTCCGACCTTTCTAATTGGGGCTTGAGGTGGCTCATATGCAGGGTCCATAAGGGGTTCCTGAGTGTCTTGAGGTCCACCAGGCATGTGACCCTCCCTTTCTATTCTTTTGTCTCATAGGGCCCAGTCCATCAGCCCATCAGCCCATCAAGCCTTAGGGCTTCACAGGCTCCAGCAGCTACACCTTTTGGCTAGCCTGACACTTGAACGGAGTGGCCTGTTGGTCATACCAGAGCTCATGGCTTGCTGTTTGGCTTCCAGGTTCTTAGTAGCCTCTTTCTAGAAGAGCTTCATTTGAGTCTGGAGGGCCATCATGTAGCTAGCATATATTCTGGGGAACAGCACGAAAAATATGATCATTTTCAACAATCCCCTTTAGTCGAGCCTACTAGACTGCGCATGCACTGTCTGTTACTAGGCATATTATGATTTATCAACAACATAGAAGAGCTTGGAGCCCTCCAATTGCATACCATTGGTTGGCTTTCCTGTCACTCTCATTTGCCTTCTTTTTATCCATGTTTCAATCTTTTGTCTGTCCCTCTCTTGGGCCTTTGCTTCTTTACTATCGCCTTGATGGACTGGTATCTCTGCTTCCACTGCTACTTACTTTGAAGCTTTACTTTTTTCTTTACTGTTAAGCACTCCACGAGAGTGCATGTGATTTCGAGCCTTCTCTTTCATGCATTTTTTTCCCCTGCACTTGTGTTACTCTGTCACCCAAGTTCTTCTCGCCGACCCCATCCTGTTGCACTTGCCCATGCGCTTCTCCCCATTGCCGCTCCATGTCTTCTGTGTTGCTAAACCCCACTTGCACCCTACTTCTGTTTACCCGTTGTTTTTACCCCACCAACATGCTCTGTGTTGCTTCCCCCAACCCCTGTGCTGCTTCCCCTTTCTGTGCCGCGATGCTGTGCATCATGGCCAAAATCGATTGACAAAGCCAGTTGTTCACAAAGGCGCAATGGTTTGGTTTTGCCAATGCTTGTTAATTTAAAATAGCACGTGACGAAACATCCATTCATGATTTAGCATTAACTGTAGATTGAGTCAAAATATGTTGCAGGTGAGGGATTGAGGTGGGTTGGAGTCCCGGGGACACATCTGCCATCCGCACTGGCCGATGGTGTACCTGGGGCCACTGAATGACTCAGTGACGGCGGTCCCAGGCCCCCTCCCCACAAAAAAACACAGTATTGGTTCCAGAAGATGGGGTCCCTAGACCCTTTGGATGCTCGGTAGCCCTATGCTTATTTTTTTTGAACGTTTAATAAAGATAGAATGAATTGACCTCTATGAGAGTGCAACAGAGATTTTAAATACAAAACTCATTCTCTCACGCATACCCAACATGCTCCCTTTAACATGGCACATAGGAATTGTAAAATAAATATTTTCAGCTTTCTTTGACTCCTTCTTTCTTCACCTCCTCTTCATTCTCTCTTTCCTCCCAAGATTTTACTCCGTTCCTCTCTCTACTACTCCTTCACTTTTTACTGCTTCCATTTTAAGCTTTGTTTTTCCATTTTATTTTTATTTTTAAAGATCATACTGTTTCGTTTATGTTTCCTCTCTTTGCTCACCTTTAATTCTTTTTTGCCGTGTTTTGATTCGATCTTATTCCCCTGTGGCTTTGTTTTGTATTCTTTCTCTGCCTCTGACATCCAGATGCGCTCAAGGAAACTCAAGATTCCACCTGTGCAGGACACACACATACTCCTATTATTAATGCCTGTCTCGGGCAGCGTGCCCCTATTTGCCTGTTAAAATAACGAATGCCTCAGAAACACAATGACATTTTAATTGCAGACAATCCCCCAAAATTCGTGTACAAAAGCCTCCCCCCACCCCAGATAATGACAAAGACTCTTAGCTACTCCCCACCTCCCTTCTTGGACCTCCGTTAAAAAGGAGTCTCCCATAATCCAAGCCAGGCTCACCTTTGAACCCTTTCTGCTGTACTTTTTCTCATGCCTGCCTTTCTTCCGTGTGTTACTGATCTGAGGGCCAGCTCTGGGACGCAGCCACTTTCCCAGACAGCAGTGCCTTTCGTCCCCTGACAAATCGCTACCGAGTCGCCTTTGTCCTGCCAGCCTTTGATCTCACCTGCCTGTCAGGGGGTAAAGAACTCCCGTGCAGTCCCGGCGCATTGCAAACAAATTGGCAGCCCGCTCATTCCCATACACCGTTTCAACAGGTCAGGATGGCGGCTTTTAACCCTTTAAGTGACCCACGGCGAAGGGGGCGGGAGGGACAGGATGCCTCATTGGAGATAAGTTGGAAAAGCAAAATGTGAAGAAGGCGCAGCTCGCATTCTGCTTCGAGCAACTTCCTGTTTATGCTAGTGTACATATTTTAGGTGTTTGTGTTACTTAGGGCCAGATGCGCAAAGCAATTTTCCTGTCGCAAACGGACCCATACGCAGCATCAGTTCATTTGCGACCAGATAACCATGTTTCTAATGGTCAAAATGCAAAATGCGATTCGGTAGCTCTGATCACAATGTGCATTTGCAATTCAATATTCGGAAGGGGCGCGCTGTGGGCATCCATTCCAAATACCGAATTGGTATGGTAGGTATTACAGTTTTGCGACTAAATTCCGGTCGCAAAACTGTAATATTTTACCATTATTTTAAAATTGGTGGTAAACCATTTGCAAATGGGAAGGGCTTGGGACCCCTTCCTCTTTGTGAATGTTGCAAAAAAAAAATTTTAAGAGCAACCGGGGGAAACAACCTTTACAACACAGTCATTACATCGCACTACATTTACAATGCAGTCATTACATCGCAACATCCTTTGCAACGCATGTGACTACAATGCATCCATTACATTGCATGTCACTACAACGCATGACACCACATCGCATGTCACTACAACGCAGGCATTACATCGCATGTCATTAAAAAGCATACCATTACAACGCATAGTATCCCTACACTGTCCAACACTTACCCTACTGTTGCACCCCCTGGAGTTAGAATAGTAATTTTTACCCCAACACTATCTAACACTTACCCTACTGTAGCACCCCCTGGAGTTAGAATAGTAATTTTTACCCCTACACTATCCAACACTTACCCTAATGTTGCACCCCCTGGAGTTAGAATAGTAATTTTTACTTCTACACTATCCAACACTTACCTTAAATCCAATGTAATGGTATGCGTTGGAATGGTATGCATTGTAAAGGTATAATGCGATGTAATGGAATGTGTTGTAAATGTAGTTTTAAAAAATTTGTTGTAGTGGTATGCGATGTAAATGTATGCGTTGTAAAGGATGGTGCGATGTAAAAACTGCGTTATAAAGGCATGCATTGTAAATGTATGCGTTGTAACGTCATACATTCGTCACACGGACCACTGCCTACTCTTTAAAAATTGATACTTCAAAGTTTCATCTTTTTCTTTTAAAACGCATCTCCTTTTTCTTTCAGGAAAACAAGCTGCATTTAAAAAGTAAAATAAAAAAAGATTGCTTCATTTAAAAGCAATCCCAGACATGGTGGTCTGCTGACCTCAGTAGGCCATAATCCCTGTGAATGTTGCAGTTCCTAATGGGTCGCAAACTGCAACCTACCTCATTATTATTCATGAGGTAGGTTGTGAAAAAAAGGTCGATTTGTGACCCACTAGGTCGGAATACCTAAATACGTTGTACGTTTTCTTACGTAAGTAATTGTGATTTCCTAATTAGGAGTTGTTAAGAATCGCAATTTGGAAATCGCAATTTCTACTTTTCGTACACCTGACCCTTCGTTCCAAAGGAGAGCTGGGCACTTTGCATCAAACATTTTTTATTGTTTCAGGACTGTCTGAAAATTGGGTTGAGGTCTCAAGGAACCCAAATGATTAAAGCCGGGTTTGGTATTGATACTACTGTTTGACACTGAGAGTCAGCTGCAGCCCGTGCAGGTAAGAACGGTGGGGCCGGGTTGGGGGATTCAACAGACGACCACAAAGGAAAATTAAGTAAATAGTTAATTTTACCTTGTTGTTGTGTGTCGAAATCCCATCCCCACCCGGCCCCACAGCCCCTCTGCTCTTACCTGCACGAGCCGCGGCTGCTTATAGTATGCACATTACTATAACTAACACCACATACAAGCATACATACTTCCATGCATGCATGTATAATTCATACAGACACCATGGCACTCATTGTAGTACATTTTGTAATCTGGAAATGGCTTCCAAATGGTATAGTGGTTTCGATCGCAGACTGGAGTATAAATTGGTTTATGTAGATGTGCTGTCTGTAGAATATAGAAAGTATCTTTGTTAAGTAAGCGTGTCGGAGTTAGTGGGTTGAGGCTGGAGCGCTTCACCAGGTCCTTTATGTAACTTCTCATTCATTACAATTAACCATTGCTTGACAGGTATATATATGTGGTAGGTGACTAGTGAAAGCATCTTTTGGTGTTCACTACTGTTTTTTTTAGCTGCATTCGCGAGCAGAGTTGGATTTATTATCCGGATTCTGTCTTTATGCATTCTGTCCATGCATACTGTTTGATAGTCATTTGTGTTGGACTACACTGATATTGCCCAGATTGACAACATTCTTTGGTAAAGTTATGAAAACAGTAGTAATGCTCAACATATTTGGTTTCCTTCTTTAGTAATATTGCCTTAGATACTATTCCCACCCTAATCTTGAACGAGCTACCAAATTAAGAACATGAATTATGTATTTTTCCATTATTCTGTGGTATCACTTCACCGATAAAATAAATGTGAACATGTGGGAAAAAAGTTCCAGGTGATATCGCCGAGTCGGCGATGCTGAGAGCGCAAAGTAAGTTCTTTTATTTCTTTATTACTTTACTCTCCACTAGCCTCCCACCCAACCCTGCCCCCGCTCCGCCTCACTGCCCCACAGCATTACCTGTGCGAGCCATCACTGCTCACTGCATATAGTATAACTGGTTGCTTTATGTCCATTCCATTGGGTTCCTCCCTTGCTGCTCCGAGCCCTCCTGGCACATACAAAACATGCTAGCTTAATGGCTACCCCATGCTGTGTGTTGGCAGATCCCTCTGCGCATATACTATAGTTGGTTTGATAATGTCCATTGCTAGGGCACTTCCCTCTCACACCGGTTTTGACTCCACAGGTGGCTTCTCATTTATGGGTTGGCACTCTCGCTCAGTGATAGACCCATCAGAGTACAAACTGAAGCTTGTTGTGTAATGCCTATTCCAAATGCTGTCTCCATCCCACACCAGTTCAGACTCCTCACATGGCTCTTCGTATATGAACTGCAGCTGTCACTCTATGGTGGACCCGTCAGATCATATACTATGGCTACTTGTGTATTGCCCGTTTCTTAGGGTGGCTCCTGCCACGCCAAAGGACCCAGACCATGTGTGATGGCTGCTTGCATAATGCCCATTCTTGTGGGTTGCTTGTCTGCCACCCCTTGTGTGTACAATATATCATAGTTGATGGCATAATACACCACCTCAAGTGTGATGTCTTCACCCTGAGACACTTTCCTATGCTCCTTCCTCAGTGTGGTTTGACATTGATGGTAAAGATCTCTCCAAGGGTGGTTGGTAGTTCCATGCATGACTGCAGCTGTCAGGAGATTGAAGCACTGTATATGTGCAACTAAAATACAATTATATTATATTACAGTGCTTAGAAGTGGAAGAAGTGTGGTTTGAGGGGCTCTATGTAAAACACACACTATTACTATCTAGAGATGACACATTGTCAGGCATGGGGAAGAATAAGGGCAGGCAACAAATAAGGAGAGCAGTGGGACAGAGCCATTGGGAGAGATGACCTGATTCCAGACTAGTCAGGTGGAGGATCATGCTGTGGTGGCTGGAAGTGCATCAATCAGACTTTCAAGCAATAGGCATGCCTTCCCAGAGTAGTTAACCTAGTTGCTTCAGTCCTTTCACATTCTAGTTTCCACAGGAAGAGATACACTGTGGTTACCCAATGGTCCTGAAATGGGATGCCTGGTACAATCCATGACTTGTCAACAACCTGCACATATTAGGGTGTGTATACTTGTTCTAAGCCTGTATGGTTTTTACATAATTGTTTTTGTGTTTTTTACTCACCGTGCAGAGGTCTATCCTCACCACGGAGGTTTGCCAGCCGTTCACCACCACCTTTACCTCTATAAATGCCGCAGAAAAGCTGTTACACCTGCCTGGCCTACACAATCTCACAAAAAGAAGCCTTCGCGGATTTTTATCTGAAGTCATCTTGAGTATCCTAATACGCCTTGGTTTTCTGCTCTTTATCATATAACATTTGTGTTTATGTTGACCTTGAGCTTGCACTGCATGTAATATCCCTGGAAACAGACCAATGAAAATGATCCGAGTTGCTGGTGATGAGAGCAGAATAAAATGTGCCTGACACTTGTACAAAATAAGAGCTAAACTGGCCATGATGGACACAGGAAAACCTCTTCTCTGGTGATGTGATGGACTAAGGAACCATCAACCAACACACAGCTGAAAGCATCTCTGTGGGTGTGGAAATTAATGTTTTCCCAGGCACTTTAAATGACTTGTTGCCGCAGAGAAAATATTTCTATAGGTTACTATGGCAAACACTAACATTTTAGATTTTTTTGTTGGCTTCTGCTTAGAATGTCCCTATTACCTATGCTTGCTAATCACTGTAATTGGAAAATTGTGCTATCAAATTAACTGACTAACTTGAAAATTAAACGAGGATAAGAACTCCCTATATTTCTTCTTTAAGAGGATCAGACTTGCTGCATTAACTTGCTCAGTGAACAAGTATTGGAATAATCAATGGGTCTTACCTATGACCCCTACAGGCTTTGCCAAAGTTTGTTTTTCCCTCTGATGGCCACGGTGAGAGCATAACCTGCCGTGGAGGCCATCTTGCAATGGTTTTCTTCAAGCAAACAAAAAAATCTTTGAAAGATGGCTGTTGCGTATGCACAGGCATTCGCTGTTGCTGTTTTTGAATGTTTCTTATTAAAGCAAAATATAAATCATCCAAAGATAGACACCTTGTCTGCACACATGCGTGGCAGTCATCTTCAAATACTTTTTCTTCTGTTTTGAGAAAAATCATACCAAGATGGCCATCGGATATGCATGTATTGCATGTGCTTGAAACCTCACACACAGTGAGGAATTCGGAAGTGTTTTTTATTACTTCTTTTTGAACCACTAAATTTAAAAAGAAAGTATGCAGAAAACAAATGAAGCAGGGGCTGAAATGAAGTGGGAACTGACTGGACATGTAGTGGGGGGGTTGGAATTGAGCCACAGGGGTAGTGGAGAGGCAGAGACAGAAGGTGGGTGGAGAGAGTGAGGAAGAGATGCACTTGAGTGGAACGTATAAATAAAGAGACAGAGACAGTAGTGAGAGCATGAAAAGTGATGCACTTTCATAAAGTGCAAACCCAAAATGTTAAAATAATTTCTTGATGAGAGCAGTGGAAGGATACAGCCCAGCAAAACAAAGTAATGGTAAAGAAGCTATGCATCAAGGGCGGGGGAAAAAAACAAGAATACGGAGGAATGGCATCAAATCAGGAGGATGAAATTAAGATAGACAAGAAAGCCATCCAGTGATGAGCAAGAGGCTGACCTCAAGGAGTGCAGAAAACATTGTGTTAAAATACTTCTTTAATGTCAGCAGTAGAAGGATACAACTTATCCAGACAGAGCGTTAGAAAAGGCGCTGTGCTCCCAGAGAAGGACAAAACAATTACAGTGTGGAAAGCCACTGAATCTGGAGCAATGAAATGATGGACAAGAAAGCCAACCAGTCATAAGCAAGGGGTGGATCTATAGTCCAGTCTATGAATTATCTTATTGGCAGCAGGACTTCAACAACAGCCGGCCAGAGCTGTCTGTTGGGGAAACCTAAAAAAGGCTGCAATTGAAAGACTTTCTACTGTTGGGTTTAGCCCCCAGTAGAGTCATTTATCAAAACTATCAGACTACAAATGAACACACTGATGTACAAAGACATAATGAGTTGTTCCACCCCACTCTCAGCCTCCTTCGGTCTGCCTATCACTTCCGGTGCCCCACCCCAAGGACATCATTTAGGGGTCGCCTGGGGTTGCAGTTGCCAACCCTGAATTGCCATTTCCTACCACTGGCACTGCCTTGGAAACCCCTGGCCTCAGAGGTGGCAAATTCAGTGCCTGGAACACCGGGGCAGCTGCGCGCCACCACTCTTTTTATTTTCTGTCAGTTTTTTATTGCGCTAATAGTGAATAAATAAATTAAATTATTTACTAATACATTAATAAAAATGGAGTACAATAATCTGGGATATGCCCTTCCATAGCAGCTGGGGTAAGTAAAACATGCTTTCAAATGTATGTTGTGTGCGTGCTTGCGGGTGAGAGTCTGTTTATGTGTGAGAGAGTGTATATGTAGAAATTTGTGTGTGTGTGTATGTGTGTGTGAATGAAAGTGGAGGTCAAAGGGCGTTTGATGTCATTTCCGCTCCCCTGGCATTTTTGTGAATTGACGTCCATGCCCCACCCAAAGTACTCATAACAGAGATCTCTAGTATGTTCATGGCTGCCCACTGATCATGAGGTCTTCAGAGATCTCTAGTATGTTCATGGCTGCCCACTGATCATGAGGTCTTCAGAGATCTCTAGTATGTTCATGGCTGCCCGCTGATCATGAGGTCTTCAGAGATCTCTAGTATGTTCATGGCTGCCCGCTGATCATGAGGTCTTCCTTATATTTTTATTTTACATTTTTATATAGCACTTCTGAAGCCATAAAACGGATGCTAATGGGATTACTCCATCCATCCCTGATGTCTGAGCTACCAGCACTCAGGAGCAGAGGTGTGCAAAGTTATAAAGGTTTTCATATTTGGGCTGCATGAAAATAGGATCTTTCTCCAATCTTCTAGTATTGCATACAAATGAGCAGTTTTAACGTAAATTCACGAGAAAAGATCGAACGCAGTTTCCAACTCTCCCAAGAAAGGTGCATTCTATTTCATCCCAGCAGCCAGCACAGGGCAGGAAAGTGGTCGCACCTCCGGAGTCAGTAAGAAGCGTAAGGAACAGCATTGTCTGTCTTTTGGCAGAATATGTTCATGCAAAACTGGTAAGTGTGAGGAAAATATGTACATGCGTGAAAATGAGAGGAAAGTTTGAAACTAGGCAAACGAATCAGCAAAGTCTATTAATCCACAATTTGGCAAAACGTTGCTTAATAATAAAAAAAAATCACCTCCACCTTCTTAGGGGCAGAATTGGAAAGATATTACTCAGCGCAGGGCACCAGCCAAAGATGCGTGAGTAGGAGACAGCAGGAAAGTCACACATCTTCCAATATATGGCACTGTCCTGCTATCTCCCTTGTGCACGGTTCGGCTGCCTAGGACCACGACCCACCTTTGGAACAGGGTGAAAGGTGTGCCCATGATGTCTGGCTTAGGTTTTGGACTAGAAGTGTACCTACGCTAGGGTACCTTACAGTCTAAAAAAGTTATGCGTAGGCAGACTTTAAACTTGTTCCACTTTGGATGTGTACAGTACAGCACACATGCAAAGTCAGAGAAGTTTAGAGAAATAAAAAATAATTCTTCAAGTAAACGCCAATGTTAAAAAAACATTATATATTGGCACAAAACCCTTTACTGTTGTTAGTAGATATGGCTTTGCGTCAAGAACCATGGGTGGTTTGAATGGGAAAGGACTTTGTTCCACCCATGGAACGCCCACTGGTTTGCATTACTTTCAAGCAACTAAGGGCCTCATTTATGAAAAGTGACGCATCGCTGCAAAAAAACAGTGATGCGTCACTTTTCATTGCACCCTCCTTGCAATACCAATGATGTGTCATATTTACAGTATGACGCATCATTTCGCAAGGAGTTACAGATGCGTCAGTATTTCTGACGTATCTGTAGGTGCAAAAATTACGCATTGCTGGAGTGTGTCACAAAAGTGACGCAACTCCAGCAATGGGTCATTACACATGGGCAAGTCCCATGTGAAATGTGCCTGTGTCAGTATTACGCCTGCCATGAGGCAGGCGTAAGATATTGACGCATTTGCGTCCTAGAAGTCTCATAGATTTCACTGCGTCACTTCTATGAGGCTTACTTACGTGGGAACGCCCCCCCTGCATACATTATACCTGGCGCAGGCATAATGTGGCGCAGGGGTTTACAAAGTGACGCATCTACCTAGATGCCTCACTTTGTAAATATGGTGCAACAAGGCACATTTTCTACGCTGCTGGTGCATCACAAAAAGTGACGCCCTGGCGGCGTAAAAGTGAGGCAAAACCTCATTGTGAGAAGTTGGCCTGGTATATGCTGTTCACTAGTTCTAGTGACCACCTTGTACCATGCCAAGCAACCCTTATGGTGTGGTTGTAAGTCAACCTTTTCGGACTAGCTGCCCTAGTGGTAGCGTAGGCTAAGCAGTCTTTGAGGCTAAACTCGTGAAGCGTGTTAAGCCAGCTGTTTTACCAAATGTAACCCCCTTTTATACCAATGAAAGGACACCACACAGATATATATTCAAAATATATATGTATTTATTTCTCAAAGTAACCCCTAGTCTCTTTATGAGCACAGGAGCACAAATCGTCAAACAAGATTATCACAGAATACACAGAAGTTGCACGTTATATGGATAGGCCCTGGTGGCCACTCAAACCATATACTAAAATAGTGGTATAAGTACCACGAACAGAAAAGGGAAAAGGCCTAGGGCCTCTAGAATCGCTGGGCCTACAAGGAGCTAACGTCAGTTAGTGACCAGGAGGTCCACGGGTGGCGTGTGCAGAGCAAATAGTCACACGCGTGCTCCCATAGGTTTCAATGGGTGCGTAAAAAGTACAAAGTTACTGCAAAGGAGATCTTCCGGGTTGACTAGGAACTTAAGATTTGGAACACAGGCACTAGAGATGTATTACTACACATGGGCACCGGAGTACCAGCTTTACCTCACCCACAGGAAGCGGGTGCATAGGCCTCAAAGTGCGTCGGGTTTCTTCTATCTGTTCCGTGGAGCTTGAAGACAAAGATGCTGCAGGCGGTCGGTCCGGGAGAGATGCAGTGGATCCAAGAGTGGATCGGAGATGTTGAAGACCTGTAAGCAGAGGGGACAGTGTTCACAGTCACTAGCCAGTGACCAGCGTGGCACCAGGTGGGTACCAGGCGATGTCGGGTGCAAACAGGTGATGAGGGGTAGCTTGTCTCCGCAGCCACGTGGTCCCTGAAGGTCGACGACGTCCAGGAGTCGGCTCACGAGCTGTCCCACGCAGGCTCTCGCTGTCGGCGGTGTCGGCGACTTGATCGAAGCAAACAAGCCTTGGCAAAAGCAATTGCAGGAGGATTCGGAAATCAGCTGTTGGTTCTGACCAGCAAGGTCAGAGGGATTGCTCCTTTGGAGGGGAGCAAGGGCCAGTCTGGAGCAACCAGACCAGCGGTGTTTGTCGTAGATTTCGTCGCCAAGATGGCCACTAGCCAGCGGGCCAGCAACCGGTTAGGCGCGTCGAGTGGCAAAATGCAGAAGGGCCCCACGCAGATCGTGGAGATGCTGGAGGGCTCACCTTTGGTGCAGATGCTGCTCGAGGGTTGGGCTTCTCAGGACCCAAAGCACAACTTGGAGGGAGCCTCGGTTGTTGCACTGGTCAGCTTGTCGTAGTCGTTCCAAGATGGCTGGCTCCACGTGTCTCGGTGCCTCCACGGGTCTCCTCTTTGCAGGGACTGTGGATCGGGCAGTGAGAGGTCTGGAGGTCCAGGTCTTGTCAGTCTCTGGGCTCGGGCTCCGGCGGGAGGCGGCGGCAAAGCAGACGGTGATTCGCTGGATGGTGCTTGCGTTAGCAAGGTGGTCACTCCCTGACCACAGGGGAGATTTTCTTCAGTCTTCTGTGCAGCAGAATGTCGAAGTTCCCGTCTTCTTCTTAGTTTCAAGTTGATTCCAGGATGTCTGAAGTCTTAGGACACAGCTCCTACCTTTAAGCGGGTTCTAGGGGCCGGACTACCTGCTAGGTCCCTCCCTATGGGTGGGACCAGGAAGGGGGGTGGTTACACCCCCAATCCTTTGTCCAGCTCGCCCCAGGCCCGGGACTGGTGTGCCCCAGGACCGGTTTGAACTGGCATATGCACCGAGGCTCCTTGTGAGCCACAGGCATGTCTGGTTTCTTTCAAGCCCTACCTGACCAATACACAAAATCCTGTCTGGGGTGGTGCACGCACCTCCCCTGGCAGGAAACCCTTTGTCCACACCTCCCAAGCTGGAAGGACTCCCAGCAGCAGGAGGGCAGACTTGTGTCTGTGGTGGCAGCATCCATTTTGTGGAGCTGAGGCTATGTCTGATTTTACCCGGGTTTCAGGTACTGTACATGTCGTGTCCCTCTAGAAGGGTGGAATGCTAACCCCGTCGCCAGAATTGGCGAGGGGTTAGTATTCCAATTCGTATGACACCTTACTCGACATGTTTTGATAAAGCCAAACCAAAGATAGCATTTAACCGCGAGGTTCATAATGCACTTAAGAGTATATGGTATGACGATATCTGGAAACAGTAGAAGGAAGTTGTTCCGACCACTGCAGACAGGCTCAGCTCATGCCAGAGCACCATCTCACATGGAACCAAGCACTCTGCCTTCAGGATTGTTAAGGCCTGCCATAGGAGTGACTTAGAGGTTACCAGGTGTCCCATTTAAGGTTAGGTATAGGTATACTACACCTAAGTAAGAGGTGATTACACCAACTTACCCCAGCTGAGTGATCAGCCAGTTGTGTCAGATTGTTAGGCCAAGCCTGGGGTGGCATAATACATGCTGCAGCCCCTGGCAGGCCTTGGGTACACCAATGCCCTGGGTACCTAGTGTACACTGGTACAGGGGCTGACAGGGTGATCCACTTCCAATTGGTTATGCACCTAGGGTGCATAGTTTTAATTTAGTAGAGAGAACAGCAGGCTGGGGGTCTGATTGGCAGGCCCACAGCCTCAATATGTCAAAAACCAGTGAAGCAAAAAGCAAAAATTTGGGGTGACCATAGGATAGCAGACCCTACTCTCCTACACAACCCCCCCCCAAACGCTGGGACATTAAACTAGCCTTGACCAGTCTCGTCTTCATGTCCTAAGTGGAAGTACCTGGAGAGACCATCTGCATTCCCATGGTCAGTACCTGGCCGGTGCTCCACTGTAAAGTCCATCCCCTGTAGGGAAATGGACCACCTAAGCAGTTTGGGGTTTTCACCCTTCATCTGATTTAGCCACAAGAGGGGCTTATGGTCGGTCTGAATCTTGAAGTGAGTGCCAAACAAGTATGGCCTCAGCTTCTTCAGGGCCCACACCACAGCAAAGGCCTCCCTCTCAATAGCTGACCAATTCTTCTCTCTGGGGGTCAACCTTCTGCTAATAAAAGCAATGGGTTGGTCTTGACCATCTACATTAAGTTGTGACAGCACAGCTCCCACACCCAACTCAGAAGCATCTGTTTGGACAATAAACTCTTTGGAGTAGTCAGGACTTTTCAGGATAGGTGCAGAGCACATGGCCTCCTTCAGGTCATCAAATGCCTTTTGACAGCTTACTGTCCACTGAACCTTTTTGGGCATCTTCTTGGATGTCAGATCATTAAGAGGAGTCACAATGGACCCATAGTTCTTAACAAACTTCCTGTAATACCCAGTCAAGCCCAAGAAAGCTCGAACTTGAGTCTGGGTGGTTGGAGGGGACCAATCCTTGATGGACTGTATCTTACTCTCCAGTGGTTGAACTTGGCCCCCACCTACAAGGTGGCCCAAATACACAACCTTACTCTGCCCTATCTGGCACTTAGTAGCCTTGATAGTGAGGCCTGCCCTTTGCAGAGCCTCAAGAGCCTTCTTCAGGTGGATCAGGTGACCCTCCCAGGTGGAACTAAAGACAGCAATGTCATCAAGATATGCTGCGCAAAAGTCATCCAACCCAGTAAGGACTTGGTTCACCAGCCTTTGGAAGGTGGCAGGTGCATTCTTCAGACCAAAGGGCATCACCACAAACTGATAATGCCCACCTGGGGTTGAGAATGCTGTTTTGGCCTTAGACTCCTCAGCTAACCTGATTTGCCAATAGCCAGCTGTCAAGTCAAATGTGCTCAAAAACTTTGCAGAAGCTAGTTTGTCTATGAGCTCATCTGCCCTTGGAATAGGGTGTGCATCTGTCCTGGTGACAGCATTGAGTCCTCTGTAGTCCACACAGAACCTCATCTCTCTCTTGCCATCTTTGGTGTGAGGTTTGGGGACCAGAACCACTGGGCTAGCCCAGGGGCTCTCTGAGGGTTCAATGACACCTAATTCCAGCATTTTATGTACCTCAGCCTTTATACAGTCCCTGACGTGGTCAGGTTGTCTGTAAAGTTTGTTCTTTACAGGCAGACTGTCACCAGTGTCCACAACATGGGTACACCAGTCAGTTTGACTAGGTATCAAGGAAAACATATGTGAAAATGATTGTAGAACCTGTCTACATTCAGTCTGCTGATGGGCAGTGAGGTTGCCTCCAAGGGTCACTCCTTCAACTGAGCCATCTTCAGGGTTCTGAGACAACAGGTCTGGGAGAGGGTCACTCTCTTCCTCCTGTCCCTCATCTGTAGCCATGAGCAAGCCCATGTCTGCCCTGTCAACATATGCTTTAAGCCTGTTAACATGGAGTACCCTGTGGGGACTCCTGGGAGTTCCTAGGTCCACCAAGTAGGTGACCTCTCCCTTCTTTTCCAGGATTGTATGGGGTCCAGACCATTTGTCTTGGAGTGCTGCTGGGGCCACTGGCTCCAACACCCATACCTTCTGTCCTGGCTGATACTCAACCAAGACAGCCTTTTGGTCATGCCAAGCTTTCTGTAAGGCCTGGCTTGCCTCAAGGTTTTTAGATGCCTTCTCCATATACTCAGCCATCCTGGAGCGGAGACCAAGTACATAGTCCACTATGTCTAGCTTAGGCTTTTTGAGAGGTAACTCCCATCCTTCCTTCACCAAACACAGTGGGCCTCTCACAGGGTGCCCAAACAACAATTCAAAGGGGCTGTAGCCAACTCCTTTTTGTGGGACCTCTCTGTAAGCAAACAGAAGGCAGGGTAGAAGGATATCCCATCTTCGCCTGAGCTTTTCAGGTAATCCTTTGATCATACCCTTTAGGGTCTTGTTGAATCTCTCAACAAGCCCATTGCATTGTGGGTGATAAGGGGTGGTGAACTTGTAGTTGACACCACATTCCTTCCACATAGCTGTCAAGTATCCTGACATAAAGTTGGTACCTCTGTCAGATACTACCTCCTTAGGAAACCCCACTCTGGAGAATACTCCCAGCAGGGCCCTGGCCACAACAGGAGCTGTAGTGGTCCTAAGGGGAATTGCCTCTGGATACCTGGTGGCATGATCCACTACCACCAGTATAAATCTGTGCCCAGATGCAGTGGGAGGATCCATGGGACCCACTATGTCTATTCCCACTCTTTCAAAGGGAACCCCCACCACAGGTAGTGGTATCAGGGGGGCCTTTGTTGTGCCACCTGATTTGCCACTGGCTTGGCAGGTAACACAGGAGCGACAAAACTCCTTTGTATCTTCATTCATATGAGGCCAGTGAAAGTGAGGGACAAGTCTGTCCCAGGTCTTGTTCTGGCCTAGGTGTCCTGCTAAAGGAATATCATGGGCCAAGGTAAGAAGGAAGCCCCTAAATTGCAGAGGTATAACCAACCTCCTGGTTGCACCAGGCTTGGGGTCTCTAGCCTCTGAATAAAGGAGCCCTTCATCCCAATACACTTTATGGGTACCTTGAGCATTCCCAGCAGCCTCAGCAGCAGCCAGCTGTCTGAGGGGTTCAAGAGAGGGACAGGATAACTGAGCCTGCCTCAAGTCAGCCCTTGAAGGTCCCCCTGTCCCCAGAAACTCAACCTGATCAGGTTCAAGCTCTTCAGGGACAGTTCCTTCAGGGTCCTCTAGATCAGCTTCCTGGGAAGGCTGATCATCACTCTGAGGCAGGGGGGAAGGCACAGCCTTGACCCTCCTGTTCTTCTTCTTGGTAGGTGCTTGGTCCATTGTTCCAGGATCCAAGACCTGTGGTTCAGTGAGGCACTTTTTGGCCTGTGACCTGGTCACAGCAAGGACATGTGATGATATACCTAACATCTCTGCATGAGTCCTGTACTCCACTTCTGACCATAGAGAACTCTCTAGGTCATTGCCCAACAAACATTCTACTGGGAGGTCTGCACTAACCACAACCCTTTTGAGGCCAGTTACCCCTCCCCATGAGAAGTTAACAACTGCCACACTATGTGAAGTAGTGGCATTGCTGGCATTGGTCACCAGGTAGTTCTCACCTGGTATGTACTGTCCAGGATCCACAAAGCCTGGTGTCACCATAGTGACACTGGCACATGTGTCCCTGTAGGCTTGAGCCACTTTGTCATTAATTAAAGGAGTCTGTCTGTACTTGCCCAGGTTACTGGGGCTCACAGTCAGGGACAAATCAATGTCCCCATCACAGATCAAGACTGCCTGTGTCAGGGTTCTGTCTAAGTCAGAATCTCCTTCAGTTCCCATAGTGATTCCCACTACACCCTTTGTCTGGGGACCAACACTGCTAACAGTAGTACTGGGAGCAGGTGCCTTAGGGGCAACAGTGTTGGGGGCTCCACCCTTTTTGCAATCACTAGTCCAGTGAGTTGTATTTTTACAATGATTGCACCAGGGTTTCTTCTGACCTTCTTTCTTCTTTTTGGACTGTTGGGACCCACCCTCCTTAGTAGTAGTTTGGGGCCCTGTTGAAGACTTCTGGTCTTTAGGTTTCTGATCTCCACCCTTTTGGTCTGTTTTCTTCTGATCACCCCCTTGGCCCTGGTTCTGGTTCTTTTGCTTAACCCTGGTTCTGACCCATTTGTCTGCCTTCTTTCCCAATTCTTGGGGAGAGGTCAGATCAGAGTCAACCAAGTGTTGATGCAGTTGCTGGTTTTGACAGTTATTTAAAATCTGCTCTCTCATCATCAAATTATACAATCCTGTAAAATCAGATACCTTACTTCCCAGCAACCAACCCTCCAAAGCCTTAGTGGCACATTCAATGTATTCAGACCAGTCCTGAGTCTGTGTCTTTTGGGTGTCTCTGAACATTAACCTGTACTGTTCAGTGGTTAAGCCTAACCCATCTACCAGAACACTCTTCAGGACTCTGTAGTTTCTGACATCCTCTTCTCTAACAGTGAGGAGTCTGTCTCTGCCTCTTCCTTCAAAGGAGAGCCAGAGGATTGCTGCCCACTGATCTTCAGGAACCTGCTGTACTTTGCAGGCTCTCTCAAGAGCAGTTATCCACTTGTGGATGTCATCCCCACTTTTGTAGGGGGGCACAACCTTAGACAGGTTTCTATTGTCGAAAACCCTATCTTTGTCCTTAGGGACAATGCTGCCACCAGTGGGTATAGACCCACTCTCTTTATGCTGTCTAGCCTTGCTAAGTTTCTCTTCCATCAGGGCTACTTCTAGCTCCTGCTTCCTGATCCTCAGCTGGGCCTCTTGCATCTTGGCCTCATGTTCCCTCCTCTGAGGGGTGGTCATCCTTCTCCTGGAGTGACCTTGAGAGCCTCTAGAGCCATGGGAAGCATTGGAGTCACCTGAGCGATTCCTTTGCCTTCCAAGCCCTGTGTTAAGTCCACTGGGGAGATCCAGTGGGTTGAACCCACTGTCAGTCCCCAATAGCCTTGGTTTAGCTGGGCCAAGTATAATACTTGGCACTGGGCTAGTTCTCCCTTCATCCTCACTACTGTCAGTATCCTTTTCACTCTCATCCTCTGTGGTAGGCATCCCATCTAAGGGGTGACTATTGGGAAGGGGTACTTCAGTGGCATCTTTAGAAGGGGGGCCTCCTGTTCCTGTCCCTAAGGGGGCTAACTGGGAAGCTTTCTTGAGTGCTCTCTGATTCTCATCATTCTGTAAGAGCTCTCTGAGCTCAGCAGAGTTTGGGTTCTTGGGCTGTTTAAGGCCTCTAAGAGTTGCCAAATGCCTGAGCTCATTCTGATTAAGGGTAGCAAAGCTGGATGGTGCCCTCTGGGGGTCACTCTCAACAGAGATGGGTACAGTGGACCCCTCTGCCCCGGCCATTGCTCTTAAGTGTGGGTGGATGTGTTGCAATCTACCTACACTTGGGTTTACCTACTAAACCTATCTAGTAGTTGTAGTCAGGGTGTGCTACTCCCTTTGCTCTACAACAACTAAGTTCAGTAGAACTTAAGTATATTTAATCTTGTTTTATATGTACCTACAGGTACCTATGTGATCTTTCAATTGGTAACCAAGAGATTACAATGGTAAAACACAGCAAGCTCAAATCCAACCGCTGCTCACCAATGTGAGAAGTTGGCCTGGTATATGCTGTTCACTAGTTCTAGTGACCACCTTGTACCATGCCAAGCAACCCTTATGGTGTGGTTGTAAGTCAACCTTTTCGGACTAGCTGCCCTAGTGGTAGCGTAGGCTAAGCAGTCTTTGAGGCTAAACTCGTGAAGCGTGTTAAGCCAGCTGTTTTACCAAATGTAACCCCCTTTTATACCAATGAAAGGACACCACACAGATATATATTCAAAATATATATGTATTTATTTCTCAAAGTAACCCCTAGTCTCTTTATGAGCACAGGAGCACAAATCGTCAAACAAGATTATCACAGAATACACAGAAGTTGCACGTTATATGGATAGGCCCTGGTGGCCACTCAAACCATATACTAAAATAGTGGTATAAGTACCACGAACAGAAAAGGGAAAAGGCCTAGGGCCTCTAGAATCGCTGGGCCTACAAGGAGCTAACGTCAGTTAGTGACCAGGAGGTCCACGGGTGGCGTGTGCAGAGCAAATAGTCACACGCGTGCTCCCATAGGTTTCAATGGGTGCGTAAAAAGTACAAAGTTACTGCAAAGGAGATCTTCCGGGTTGACTAGGAACTTAAGATTTGGAACACAGGCACTAGAGATGTATTACTACACATGGGCACCGGAGTACCAGCTTTACCTCACCCACAGGAAGCGGGTGCATAGGCCTCAAAGTGCGTCGGGTTTCTTCTATCTGTTCCGTGGAGCTTGAAGACAAAGATGCTGCAGGCGGTCGGTCCGGGAGAGATGCAGTGGATCCAAGAGTGGATCGGAGATGTTGAAGACCTGTAAGCAGAGGGGACAGTGTTCACAGTCACTAGCCAGTGACCAGCGTGGCACCAGGTGGGTACCAGGCGATGTCGGGTGCAAACAGGTGATGAGGGGTAGCTTGTCTCCGCAGCCACGTGGTCCCTGAAGGTCGACGACGTCCAGGAGTCGGCTCACGAGCTGTCCCACGCAGGCTCTCGCTGTCGGCGGTGTCGGCGACTTGATCGAAGCAAACAAGCCTTGGCAAAAGCAATTGCAGGAGGATTCGGAAATCAGCTGTTGGTTCTGACCAGCAAGGTCAGAGGGATTGCTCCTTTGGAGGGGAGCAAGGGCCAGTCTGGAGCAACCAGACCAGCGGTGTTTGTCGTAGATTTCGTCGCCAAGATGGCCACTAGCCAGCGGGCCAGCAACCGGTTAGGCGCGTCGAGTGGCAAAATGCAGAAGGGCCCCACGCAGATCGTGGAGATGCTGGAGGGCTCACCTTTGGTGCAGATGCTGCTCGAGGGTTGGGCTTCTCAGGACCCAAAGCACAACTTGGAGGGAGCCTCGGTTGTTGCACTGGTCAGCTTGTCGTAGTCGTTCCAAGATGGCTGGCTCCACGTGTCTCGGTGCCTCCACGGGTCTCCTCTTTGCAGGGACTGTGGATCGGGCAGTGAGAGGTCTGGAGGTCCAGGTCTTGTCAGTCTCTGGGCTCGGGCTCCGGCGGGAGGCGGCGGCAAAGCAGACGGTGATTCGCTGGATGGTGCTTGCGTTAGCAAGGTGGTCACTCCCTGACCACAGGGGAGATTTTCTTCAGTCTTCTGTGCAGCAGAATGTCGAAGTTCCCGTCTTCTTCTTAGTTTCAAGTTGATTCCAGGATGTCTGAAGTCTTAGGACACAGCTCCTACCTTTAAGCGGGTTCTAGGGGCCGGACTACCTGCTAGGTCCCTCCCTATGGGTGGGACCAGGAAGGGGGGTGGTTACACCCCCAATCCTTTGTCCAGCTCGCCCCAGGCCCGGGACTGGTGTGCCCCAGGACCGGTTTGAACTGGCATATGCACCGAGGCTCCTTGTGAGCCACAGGCATGTCTGGTTTCTTTCAAGCCCTACCTGACCAATACACAAAATCCTGTCTGGGGTGGTGCACGCACCTCCCCTGGCAGGAAACCCTTTGTCCACACCTCCCAAGCTGGAAGGACTCCCAGCAGCAGGAGGGCAGACTTGTGTCTGTGGTGGCAGCATCCATTTTGTGGAGCTGAGGCTATGTCTGATTTTACCCGGGTTTCAGGTACTGTACATGTCGTGTCCCTCTAGAAGGGTGGAATGCTAACCCCGTCGCCAGAATTGGCGAGGGGTTAGTATTCCAATTCGTATGACACCTTACTCGACATGTTTTGATAAAGCCAAACCAAAGATAGCATTTAACCGCGAGGTTCATAATGCACTTAAGAGTATATGGTATGACGATATCTGGAAACAGTAGAAGGAAGTTGTTCCGACCACTGCAGACAGGCTCAGCTCATGCCAGAGCACCATCTCACATGGAACCAAGCACTCTGCCTTCAGGATTGTTAAGGCCTGCCATAGGAGTGACTTAGAGGTTACCAGGTGTCCCATTTAAGGTTAGGTATAGGTATACTACACCTAAGTAAGAGGTGATTACACCAACTTACCCCAGCTGAGTGATCAGCCAGTTGTGTCAGATTGTTAGGCCAAGCCTGGGGTGGCATAATACATGCTGCAGCCCCTGGCAGGCCTTGGGTACACCAATGCCCTGGGTACCTAGTGTACACTGGTACAGGGGCTGACAGGGTGATCCACTTCCAATTGGTTATGCACCTAGGGTGCATAGTTTTAATTTAGTAGAGAGAACAGCAGGCTGGGGGTCTGATTGGCAGGCCCACAGCCTCAATATGTCAAAAACCAGTGAAGCAAAAAGCAAAAATTTGGGGTGACCATAGGATAGCAGACCCTACTCTCCTACACTCATAAATAAGGCCCTAAATATTTTGGTCCGGTTTGCAATACTTTTATGATGCAATTGCAGTGCGAAATGTTAGTGAATTTGTTCTGAGCTATCCTGTGATAGGTGGTTTAGCTTTTCAAAAGGGGTTACATGAAAACTGCTGTTGCATAAAAACACATAACTAGTTAAAGGTGTTCTGTTTATGAGCCAGTTGAAAACTACATATGAATAGTCCCCTGCCAGAAGTGATTATTGCCTTCTCTCCTTCTTGCCTCGTGCATTCTGGTAGCTGTAGTACTGAATTTAAAATGGGGAATCTACAATAACAAAAATCAGAACTTAGTGACAAATCCTAGACTGAAAGGACGAATCACACCTGACAGGTGTCCACCTGAGATGTCTGTACTCGGTTTGAATTACTGCACCCTTAGGCCACAATCTTGACATGTTTGTGCATTATAATCACTCACAGAAGTCCTAAGCAGTTATATATTGATTCAAAGGCTAGCACCTTATTTGTATTTGTTTGTTTTTTATTGGTGCTAGTCTTACTACAATAAATATTAAAAATATATATTGTATTGATGCAAAAAATGGATAGCTATATGAGCATATGATGTCTGGCCATAAGAGTATGAAAACATAAACAAGGGCGCATTGCTTGGAATGAGTGACTTTGGCAGCCCATTGATTAGAACCACTGCCACGTGCACTGTACTCAGTCATCTGCCACCTGCAGGGAGCTTGCACAGATCTGCAATGGATACAGCGCTGCCATCCGCGAGGACATGCCACAAGGCGGCTCCTTTCAGGGATGCTAATTGATGGCTCAATTATTCCAGCCCGTTGGCCACAAAAGGTCGAGACACGTTAATCGGCCCTTTCAGGCCTTCTGTCCAAATAGGTTTCAGTTTGAAACATACTATTAAGCATCTTTCCATCCTGATATTGGAACCGAAAGACCACTACAAAAGGGAGGTCGGGTTTCTTGCTCAGGAACAATGCCCCGCCCCCTCACACACAGAATAGCTGAGGACTGCCTGATGCAGAGCACTTTTTATCTTGCATAAGTCACCCAGGGACCTGCATAGCTAGATGCACAGGGCCCCTTCAAGCACTCACAGGAAAAAATACAAGATTGCTATTCCTGTTTGATAGTTATGTTGAAAGTTAATGTTTAATTTCATTCCTTTACAGTTTCTCTGACAAGCAACTCTGTACCACCATCGAGGAAAGGGTGTCAACATCTCACTGCTCCAGCGCTTCACCTCTCATCCCAAACGAAGGGCAGGCACTGCTCACTTATGTGATGCGACCTGTTATGGCTTGTTAGCTAAATATGATTCACAAAAAGAAAACAGTTGATACCAAGTGAGCAAGGGGGAGCAGGCAAGGAGACGAGTCTTTATGAAAACAGGTATATTTTTAGGGCTTCTCTATTTAAAGGCAGGCTTCATTTCAGAGGAGAGTTTCACATTTGGCATTTCTTCCACACAAAATGACACCCGATGCATTAGCCCTAGCACACTTCTGGCCAAATGTATTAACACAGTGAAAGTCACCATATGTGATACAAACCAGTGCAACGTGTTGGGATTTACAGTCCAGACCATAATGTGTTTTGCACTGGAAAGTAGCCTAAAGTAACACAAATACCCCTTGTTTACCACTTTGCATCAAGGGAGCCTTCCAGGGATTGTAAATGGGCATTGTGATGCAACCACCCATGTTTTTTAAGACAATCTCTCACAAATAACATTTGTAGACATGCCTTTGTCCCAAAAGATTTACGCCTCTCTAAAGCAGGCGCAAAGTTTGAGAAACGTTTTCTGTTCTTCAAACTTTTCTTACTTTGCACGTGTACTTTACTGTACAGCACACATAGAAAGTGAGAAAACAAAGGATCTCCGAGGATAGTGTTTTGAATTTGAAGGATACCCTGTTGGTACCAAACCTAGGTTACACAGCACATATTTGCATTACGGTGTATAGGTGAGTGTGTGATGCTAGGCACCAAGACAGCGCCCCAAAGCAGGGATGACCGTCGCAGAGGCATATCTTATCAAATATTAAACCTGTCGTGCTCTCTCCACACTAGCACACGGGACCCTGCATGTATAAACAAGCACTGAGAAAGTCAAACGTATTTCTTTTATACAGAGATGTTTTCTTTTTTTACCAAACTTTACTCACACAGAGCGCACTGTTAGACAGGCAGAAGTAGAAGTGCGCAGCTTCATAACACAGAAGCGGGTATAGGAGAGATGGCAAAAGGCGACCTCACAGGCACAATTGGCATCTGTGATGGTGTGTTTCTGTGTAGGTGTGTTTTATGTGGGTGTGATAGTGTGCATGCTGGTGTTACGATGCAAGATTCAATGGTGTGTTTTGTCACTTTACAACCCAGCGCACTTCTTGAAAAACTTTACTACTTTGCACCAGGTTCACGAAGTCCGGCCTCACAAATTCAGTGCTAAGTTCCGATATCCGCGCAAACAGGAGTGCATATAGGGATCGGAATTATGAGTTGTATGATAATTATTACACCCTTGCAATTTTTCACTGATAGATTCTGGTGCATTCAACCTGCAGTGGTTTATCAGGAGAAAAGACACAGAAAATGTAAAATACATTGAATTTGTCAGGCTAAGAACAAACTCTGCAGTTCTCCCTCATTTTCCTGTTGAAAATGTAGAATAGAGGGTATTTACCATGACTTCTAAAGACCTCACCTGCCTCTCAGTAAATGGTATTGATCAGTTGTGTCAAATACTACAACCTCTTCTGCCCCTTTATTTTTTTAAAATAGAGTGCATTTGGCCCAAAGGCATCCCAGTACTTGCTTTTTGCAAGGTTTGGGAGCTTTGACTACGTTTTCATTTAAATTCTGGTAGGGTCTTTAAGCCGTTTCTCTGGCTTTTGCATTGTTCTGTGTAGCAGTGCTTGCATGTTTATGTCAAGTGTGATAGCTGTTAACAGTTATCTTGTGTTTGTTCTCTGTGGTATTATTTTGTCTTATTCTTAATATGTCTCAGGATGGTTCTTAAAGTACTGTATTTATTTGACCATTTTTGACCACACAATTATTGCTCTTGCTACTAATGTCACCACCTGACATGACTCCTTCTGTTAACCTCTGCCCCCCATTATTTTTCTAGACAGTTTTCCCACTGCCCCTCCTCCAGCCTTCTGACACACTGAAAGTGCACCATTTCACACAGTTTACAAGTTCACCATTCATTTTAAGCACAATGCTCGTTTGCTGGTAAAGAGAGAGTTTAACACCGTCCGTTTGAAAGGTTTCCTTTGATTGCATGATTCTGAAATGATGCAACAAGCTGAGTTTAATTCCAATGCCCCCACCCCAGGCCCCCTCCTCCAGATGCTACATGTGGCTGCACTGTGACAGTCACTGAGAGGCCGATTGTGTTACCGGCCGGTACAAAGATGTCGCTGTGGGGACGTGTAGAGTATTCTTCGGCTGCCTGAAAGGGATTTGAAACTTGAAGTCAGGAATCAAAGAGGCTGAAAGTGTAAGGCAGGGGATCCGGTTTCAGGCCTTGGCAAAACTCTTTTCACAGGGAATTTTGAAGAGCAGGCTTCGTACCTACTACTCTGGGCGCAGGTTCAGCCCCTCAAATGAGGTGTCCCAAGGCACGGTGCAGGCTAGACGAGTCCAAGCTTCGAGATTAAGAAACTCGAGGAGCCAGAGAAGTGACTTTTTAGCTCAGTCAACATTGAAGGGCCTCCTTCGGGGACATGGGGACCACCGTACCCGACTGAACACTACTCGAGTGAACCACTCTTCCCTCTAAGGCATCGAATATGAGCACAAAACCGTGCCTTTTGAAATAATATCTAATTTATTGAATTGCTTTTATGTACTATCACACAAGCACTTAAGGGCAGATTTACAAGCCCCTTGCGCCACTTTTGCGTCACTTTTAACATGGGAAAAGTAACGCAAAATTGGCGCAAGTGCCTTGTAAATCTGCCCCTTAATTTTTAACGAGACCATGACATTTTAATGATGATTGAGAATTATCAACCTTCTAAAAAATAAATATATATGTACGTCGAGGGGGGTGGGGCCCAGTTCTGTTTTTCAGATTACCATTGTAGCACGATAGCACCATGTTATTTTGCATTAAATGTGTATGTCAACCCAGGTCCTGGAAAGAAGTTCTCATTAACAACGTGAATTTAATGTGAATTTGGATGTACCTTCTAACGCGACTCTGTATGATCCGAGCATTAAAGAATTCTGAAGGATGCCGAATCAAGTTATTGAGTCTAGGACCTAAAAGACATTTTGGGCCAGATGTACGACCAAGCATTTTGCGAGTCACAAATTGCATCGCAATTGCGACTCACAATTTGCTACTCACAAAATGCTATGTACAACAGTGTCATAGACACTGTTAGCGATTCCTAATGGGGTCGCAAAATGTGAGGTTCATGAAAGCAACTCAAAATGTGCGACCCCATTGGGAATGGCAGGCCCTCCCAGGTATGGTGCCGGCTGGGCTCAGCAGACCACCATGTCTGGGACTGCTTTTAAATAAAACAGTGTTTCCTTTATTGAATGCAGCCCGTTTTCCTTAAAGGAAAATGAGATGAATTTAAAAAAAAGAAATGAAACGTTTTTGTTTCATTTTTTAAGGGCAGGTAGTGGTCCCTGGGACCACTGCATGCCCTTAAAAAATATTTTCTGAGCCAGTCACAAAGGGGAAGGGGTTCCAGGGACCCCTTCCCATTTAGATCTCCATTACCACCCTCTCGAAGAGAGTGGTAATTTGCAAGTGTTTTGCAAACGCAATTGTGGTCACAAACCATTGGCATATGACTTTGCGGTCACTATTAGGAAGGGAATGCGCCTTCCTAATAGCGAGTTGCAAAACCTATTCAGCGAGTCGCAAATAAATTGCGACTCGCTAAATAGGCTTTGTACATGGCCCATGAGGTTTTTACATGTGCAAACGGGTCGCAAACCCATTTGCGCAAATACGGTCTACATCTGGACCTTTATGTGGCATTTATATTTATCTAGAAATCTCAAATTGCCCAATGATATGTATGAGTAGGTCATCAAGTCCTATCTAGAACTAAACTATACGAAGCTCTAAAATGAAAATCGATGCACGGAAGCCAAAATGAAAACAAGTATTGATAAAGTTAATAGGTCTCACCTATGCCAAAGCTATTGGCTTTGTCAATGTCTTTTAGCCATATAGCAGCATAGCAAAAAGTTGGAAAAAAGGCGCTTTCATGCAGGCAGTGCTTTTTTTCTAATTTTAGCATGGCTAAAAGACATTCACAAAGCCAATAGTTCTCGTATAGATGAGACCTATTGGCTTTCCCAATACTTGTTGATCTTTGAAGGGCAATCTGGAGAAGTGAGCTCTGGACTTAGGGCTCGATTAGGAGATTGGTGGCCCGAGCGACGGACCACTGTTGCGGCAGTCAAGAGAACGCTGTAAAGCAGGCGGAATCACGACTGCCGCATTACGACCTCATCGCCAGGCAGGCGGTGTTGCAGCAGCGGTTCCATAGTGGCGGAATGCATCGGCTCAAAGAAAGAGGCTGAATGACATGCCGCCACAGTGCAGCGCTGCTGGAGCAGGGTTTTCTATTTAAACCTGAACATCAGTTTATATTTTTATATGTCTTAATTAAAATTACTAATGATTAATTATTAAGTACTAAGTTTTGTTGAGTTTTTTATTAATCAACCTTATTAATGAAAGAACTATACGTGGGAATGCAATTGCATGGCTAAACTAATAAGTGAACTAAGTTGGTGAGCAAATTAATTAAATAAGTGTGGCTTATGCGATATTTGTTATGTGTTTGCGCTTTAAATTAATATGCTTTAATGCTTCTTTATGTTGCAAATGGCTAGATAAATACATACACATAAGGGTATTATGGGAATTTACACTGTATAATTAATACGATGTAGTACCGTTGTTTGTGTTTCTTTTTAATTAAGTTGTCCATTTTGGCCTGCTAAGAAAATGGCCGACATCTACAGCCTGCATTTGAGTAGATGAAATACGAAGAGAGGCTTCGCTGATTGTGACCTCGGCCTCTGTCTGAGCTAAAAATTATAAAGAAAAGATGACAACTCTGGGATGACCGCCAGTTATCCTTGGAAGAGAACATTTGTCACAAATTAATATTTGATAAACTTGTGGTGGCTGCACTGCGAGTGATTTAATTCCGGAGAAAGACATCCGTGGATGATACAAATTATTTTGGACTTCCTTTTCCTTGTTTTGAATTTCGAGATATCCAAGAGCGGAGATTTCTCTAATGTTTCTAATGTTGCAAGATGACCTCCTTTCCTGCTTAAACAGACATTTTAGAGTTTGTTTGTAACTTTTAGTATGTCAATTTTAGTATAAATATTACTAGACTAGAGAGGGTCTGTGGCTACTTCTTCCTGAACTTATGCTCGAGAGGATCGATGCTGACTGAAGAGGACGGTGACTCTACATGACAGCTTGAGAGACTTTAATTCTTTGCCGAGAGACCTGTCCTGACTTAGAAAATGACATTTAGCCAGAAATAGGTAAATATGAAAATGATCTTGCAAATTGAATGGTTTTTCATCTGAATTAATTTAGATAAATCATTCTTGTTTCAATTTCAGTGTCGGGTGGTTATTTCTTTGTCGTGATTATTGAGATCTCAGATGTGTTTAAATTGTTTTTATCATGACTCAAGACAATTCAATTTGGTTGCATTGACCTCAAATTAGGTGCAGATTGATTGAGGAGTTCTCTCTTATATTCATTACAGATAAGGTAATAGAATGAATGTTGGTGTAATGGGCCCCACCAGCGTATGATGTGTGTATGTGCGTATGACTGTGAAATTACTCTGTCCATGGAAGTAGGGAGAATTTCTAAGCTCTGATCTGCAGCAGTTTCCTGGTAGCAGAGGATGGTTTTGATTATTGTCTTGATCAAATAGGTTGCTTGTACATAGGCTTTTGGATTTATTGATTGATGTTGATATATGTACTAATATTAAATGTTGAAGTAATGTTGAGTTACATGTAGTGTGTACGGCTTCTGGGACGTAGGGAGTCGGTGACAGTTTCGTAGTAGGGCAGAAGGAAGTGAGTGCTGCTCTCGGGAAAGGCGGAATTGTTGGAATTACCTGTACGAATGCAGGGAAAAGCGTGTGACAATTGAAGTTGCGCGTCACATTGTCTGGGTTCGATTTAGTGACATCGTCGTGTGTTACTACTAGAGACATATTTTCTGTATAAGAGAAGTGTGTATGGTTGCGAAGGTTATCTGTGAAATTCTGGTTTTAGGTATCAGGGATCCTTTTGAGGATTGCCGTTATCACTTATCACTTGAAAGGTAATAGGTATTCTCTGAGCTTGTTTGAAGGACAAAGCAGAGGTAAGCGCTGCTTGGCTAACGTATGTTATAATTCTGTAGTGGGACAGATTGTTCGCTGTTCTCGGGAAAGACAGGATTCTGTGTGCATGTGCTACACTTTCTGGTGTGAAAGTGTGTGAATGTATGAGCATTTAGTTAATTGTGAAGCTCCTAGGAACATTCCGGGGGAAACAGTTAATGGATGCATGTTAGAAGGGCAGAGTAGAGGGATGTGCTACTGTGTCAACGAAAGTAACAATTCCATAATAGAGCAGAGGTAAGCGCTGTTCTGGAGAGAAGCGGGATTCTCGTGGGAAAGGTCTTTACTATTCTGTGATTAGCGGAGCAGACAATGGAGATGTTTATATGTTGTAACTAATAGATTTGTAGAATCTGAAACAAAGTCTACTACGAAGGTTTTGTAAAGGAGGGGTAGACGAGTGATAGGAGACAGGAGTAGAAGCAACTGCAGCGACTACTGACGTCAGAAAAGACTACGCTGTGATTGGACGGTGGGTTAGAACAGTGCTTGCACTGTGATTGGTGCGTTGGTGAAAGCCGCGCAGGGATTGGAAGAAGTACAGGGTGACGTAGACGCTCCGGGATTGGTGTGTTGATGTGAGTCGCGCTGTTATTGGACAAAAGATCGTACAGTTATCGAAAGGACTAGAGGATTGTGATAAACGCGAAAATGTATTACCAAACAGAGGAAAAGAAGAAGAAATCCTTGTTTAGTAAAATTAAAAAATGGTTTGACAAGGATAAGAATATAGTAACTAGAGAAGGTGAGTTACTACCTCCGACAAGAACCCCTGCATCCTTCATGGTTGCGAAATATGGGTATCATACCTGTATTTGGTTAGACAATTGGGCTAAATACACTAGAGAAGATGGTGTTTTAGCATTCCCGGAACATGGTTCGTTTAATCTGGCCGTGTTGAGAAATGTACGGGAGAAGATGATGTGTCTAGAGCCTAGACCAAGGCCGACACAGTTCGAGGCATTGGTAGAATGGGAAGATGAGGTGCATGAGCGAGAAAAGCAGAGGAATGGGAATAATTACAGGTACATTTTTGGTAGGAAATATGATCGCGAAACTCATCATGACAGGATGAGAAGGTGGCGAGATGCTAGTATGACTGAGGGACTATATCCTGTGAGAACTGTTGAGGAAACTGAAGGGAGGAAAGGTACGGAAAGGGTACATGATGCAGAATTGAGAAGGTATGGGGCTAATGAATATGAGGATGAAGTCTTGGATGACATGATCTACAAGAGACCACCTCCATATAGACAAGAACCAGAAGTGAGAACACCAGTTGTTACCCCAATGAGAGATACTTTGCAAATCATAAAAACAGAAGTTGTAACACCTGATTTGAAAAGTAGTAGCTCTTTCGCGGAAAGGGAGAGAGAGAAAGAGCGAGAGAGAGAAAGAGAGAATGAAATCGAGGATGGAAAAACAAGAGAATTAGCAAGAACCACATTAGAGTTGACAGAAAAGATCAGGGAATTAACCAAAAATCTAGAAGCTGTTACAGTGCCTGTAACAATAGGTCCGGTTATGCCTATTTTTGAGAAACAAAGAATGGGTGAAAGCGGTTTGACAGTTCCATATGTAGGAAATGGACTAGTTAGTTTTTCGGAACAGTCAGAAATGAGGACAGGGGAGAATCAGTTGAGACATACCATATGTGGTGGAGAGTTAAATGTACAGCCTAACTCAGGATTGGATACTGGTTGTGTGGGAAAAGGTGTTACGATGGGAGGATCAATTTTTGAACCACAGAGGATGACAGAACAAGTGAGTACAGAAAAATCTACGGGAATAACAGCTGAGGATTTGAATAATTGGTTGAAAACTCTTCAAGGGAAGGAAAAAGATTCTCAAGCAATTGATGTGGCTAGGTTACGTATGGATTTGGAGGAGCTTATAGTGGGAACAATTCCTACGGAAACGTTAAAAAATCATCATGCTGGAGAGTTGTTATTCATTTGTAAGAACATCACATGGAGAGCTAGGAATATACATGAAAGGTTAAAAGGAATAGCGAGTGAAATGGGAATTGACATGGATAAGGTGAAAGCTTTACAGAAGCCTTACCGAGTAGATTTTACGGATAAGGATATTGAGAATTTAAATGACGTTGGTCGAACAGGGCAGATTAAGGAAATGATTGGATTATTGCGAAAATGGGGTGATGTGGAAAAGTGGAAGGATAGATGGTATAAGAAAAGGGAAGATACAGTGGACAGGACATACTCAGCATTCCCCATGAGAGAAAAGGAAAACACAGTGGATGCTTATCCTATGAGAGAGATTCCTGGAGGAGGATATGTACATGTCCCATGGACTAGGCAGGATATTTTGTCATTTACAAATGATTTCCCTCGACTGAGAGAAAAGCCTGTCGAGTGGTATAGGCAGGTAGATAGGTTTGTGAAATTGTCAAAAGTGCTGTGGATTGACCTGAATAGTCTGTTTGATATAATTGTTCCAGCAGACTTGTGGGCAGAATGTAAAATAGTCATAGATTGGCCCACTAAAGAGTATCCGAGGGATCAAAAGACAGGAGCTCCAGATCCGGAGGTTATGAGGAAATATGAACAGGTCATAGTGTTCTTGAAGAATAAAGTACCTCCTAAAGAGACAGATTGGGTTAAGATAGATCGGACACATCAGGAAGCAAAAGAATCAGTTCATGCCTTTTATGAAAGGTTAATACTGGCTTTTAAACAGTTTAGTGGAGATGAACATCTGGGTGATAAGGATTTGAGTCATTTTGTATACAGGTTTGTATATTGTTTGCGACCTGAAATAAGTGAAATGATACGTGAACACACAGTTGATTGGCAGAGTAAGAAGATTGATGAGATCTTGAGACATGCGAAGTACTTCAGTGATGAAATTGAGGCGAAACAAAGAAAGCTGAGGAAAAACCAATGTGGGCACAGGTGAAAGTTGCAGAAAGACAAGAAGCGCAGTTGGTTGAACAAGCAAATAATCCAGGAAATAGGCCAAGATATGGTACAGGAAAAGGAAAGGGAAATATTGAAGAGGCGAAGAAGAAATTTCCGTGCCACAACTGCGGAAAATTAGGGCATTGGAGATCCGAGTGTACGAATCCACCATTAGTGAATAATGACAATCAATCCTTGAATCAACAGGTGCAGAACGAGGGGTGTAATCATCCGCAGCAACAGCAGAAGGTTGTCAAGGTTGTCAAGCAGCATAATCAAGAGCCAAAACCACCTTTACCGTAGAACAGAGGATCCCAGAAATACAGTCAAGACTCGGGATTCTACACTGAAGAACAGGTAAACAAACCAAGACGTGCAAATCAAGTACAACAGTACTGGCTAAAGAATGAGGGAAGTGAGTCTGAAGGGGACTTCTGACGGTGCCGAAGAGAGGAGGAAGAGTGCATACTTGGTGCAACTCTAGAAATAGATCAGGCAGGACCATTTGTAGATGGGAAAATAAATGGAGAAAGTGTTACTTTTTTAGTAGACACAGGAGCGACAAGATCAACTGTCAGGTCAGTAGATATAAGAAATCTTCCTCTCTCGGACGAAGCAATCCAAGTGGTTGGTGTGTCTAATACACAGATTAAGACTCGACTTACTGAACCAGTAAGGGTAAGGATAGGGAAATTTTCAGATATGCACAGGTTTGTAGTGTGTGACACTAGTCCAGTGAACTTGTTAGGTAGGGATTTGTTGTGTAAAATGAATTGCACAATTTTTTGTACTCCGGATGGAATAGCCTTTGAGACACCGGATGAGGATGTCTTATACAGAGTAACTCTAGGTAATAGAGAGGATGAGGTTATTGGAACATATGCTGTATTTAATCCAGATGATTTACCTCAGGAATTGAGACACACAGTAAAAGCAGCAGTTTGGGATTTTACTGGAGAGGATGTGGGATTGATGAATAATGTAGATCCAGTAAAGATTACAGTGAAAGAGGGAATCTCTTATCCTAATATTCCACAATACAGATTGACACCAGAGATAATTGAAGGAATAACACCTATAATTGATAAAATAATTCAGCAAGGAGTCCTGAGAGAGATACTCAGTAGCCCATGTAATTCACCTATAATGGGACTGAAGAAACCTAATGGGAAGTTCAGAATAGTACAAGATTTGAGAAAGGTTAACAAAATTGTGGTATCATGCTGTCCTATTGTGCCAAATCCATCAGTGATTTTGTATCAGATTCCCCATGATGCTGAATGGTACACAGTAATTGATTTGTATCATGCTTTCTTTTCAATTCCATTACATCATGACAATCAGCCGATTTTTGCATTTCGGTTTGGACAGCGTATTTTGGCATGGTGCCGAATTCCACAGGGGTATACAGAGAACCCTTCAATATTCAATCAGTTGCTGAAGAAATCTTTAGAAAGTCTGAACATGCCTGAAAGCTCAGTACTAGTACAATATATTGATGACCTACTTGTGGCATCAAAGACACGTGAAGCCTGTGAAGTAGATACCATAGCTTTATTGAATCATCTGGCTGATGGAGGATTAAAGGTATCTCCAGCCAAATTGCAATTTTGCAAGAAAGAAGTACATTATCTTGGACACAATATTGAAAAGGGTCTAAGAAAAGTGACCATTGACAGGATCAAAATTATCAGAGGAATGAGAGCCCCAATGACCCAGAGAGAAGTGAGAATGTTTCTGGGAATGGTAGGTTATTGTCGTCAGTGGATAAGTAACTTTTCCCTGATAGCAAAGCCACTGATTAAATTGACCAAAAGTGAAGTAAAAGACCCATTGGAATTGAATGCAGAACAAATGGCAGCATTTGAAGAATTAAAGAGCAGATTATGTGAAGCCCCTGCTCTAGGAATGCTAGATTATGAGAAGGAGTTTGAAATGTACTGCAGTGAGAGGAATGGATGTGCACTTTCAGTGTTAATCCAAAAACATGGACGTCTGAGGAGGCCAATTGCGTACTTCTCATCAACACTTGACCCAGTAGCTGTGGGTTTACCAGGTTACCTGAAAGCAGTAGCTGCTACATGCAGAAGTTTGGAACAGAGTGAGGGTATAATAATGGGATATCCTGTACGGGTATTTGTACCTCATGATGTGGCAATTCTTTTGACAAGAAGCAGAACTCAATATATGTCACATAGTCGGCTGACTAAATATGAGAAAATAATTCTGGGAGCATCAAATGTGACACTTGAGAGATGTGTGAATGTGAATCCAGCGACACTGTTGCCAGATGCTGAAAATGTGAGTGTGAGAGATGATGTTGATCATGATTGTTTGGATGTGCTTGATTACTGCACAAAACCGAGATCAGACATAAGAGATCTGCCACTGCCTGAAAGTGATCATGTGTTGTTTATGGATGGATCATGTCTGAGAACAGAAGAAGGTGTGCTGAGGGCTGCATATGCGGTGTGTAAAGTTTCAGAAGTTGTGGAAGCTTCACCTTTGAAAGGAGTTAAATCTGCTCAGGTGGCGGAATTGGTTGCACTGACAAAAGCTTGCAAGATTGGAAGAAATGTGAGAGTGACTGTAATGACTGATAGTCAGTACGGATTCGGAGTTGTTCATGATTTTGGCCAGCTTTGGCTACAGAGAGGTTTCCTGACTGTTGTATCTTCCCCTTTTCGTGACACTGACCTCAAGTGGAACTCCTATAAAGAATGCTGAAGTGATTGGGAAATTGCTTGAGGCGATACAGCTGCCTAAAGAGTTAGCAGTTGTAAAATGTGCTGCTCATGGACAGGGTGATGATTTTGTCACTCTTGGTAATAAGTTTGCAAATTACATAGCACAGTATTGTGCAAGGAACAATCATTCTATTAACAGGGGAAAAGAGAAAGAAATGTCTTTTTGTTCTGTGATGTTTACTAATGTGATGGAAACATGGGAAGAGGTGAGGCAGTTGCAGGATGAAGCAGGAGATGAGGAAATGAAAGATTGGATCAAGGCAGGTTGTGCACCAAGAGAAAAGGATCATGTATGGATCTATAGGGATGGAAGACCAGTCATGCCAAATGCTATGTTGTCAACAATGGCAAGAATGTATCATGGCCAGGGACACCTGGGGAGGGATGCTATGATTAGATCATTTAAGCAGACCTGGTACAATGCAAAGTTTAGGCTGATAGCAGAGAGCATCTGTCAAAGATGTTTGATTTGTCAGCAATTCAATCCTGGAAAGAAAACAGTGGTGAGCCTAGGAACAATAGGCCGAGAGGGAGGTCCATTTACCAGAATGCAAATAGATTTCATTGAAATGCCCCAAGTCAATAGATTGAGGTATGTTCTAGTGGTAGTCTGTTTGTTCTCAAGGTGGGTGGAAGCATATCCAACTAGGAGAAATGATGGAATAACAGTGGCCAAGTTGCTGTTAAGAGAATTGATTCCTAGGTATGGGTTCCCAGTGACAATTGAGTCAGATAGAGGAGGACACTTCTATAATGAACTCATGAGTTTAATTTGTGAAGCATTGAGTATACAGCAGAAGCTACATTGTGCATACCGACCAGAGGCTTCTGGTGTTGTTGAACAGATGAATGGCACAATAAAAAACAGAATTGGCAAGATGTGTGTAGCCACAGGAATGAAATGGCCTGATGTCTTGCCTCTAGTGCTGATGAATATTAGGTCTACTCCAGACAGAACTACGGGGTTGAGTCCACATGAAATAATAATGGGACGTGCAATGAGACATGCATTCGTGCCTGTCAACAAGCTGATGACTATAACTGATGACATGATTTTGGATTACTGTAAAGGCCTGGCTGACGCAGTTCATTCTGTGTTTCACCAGGTTGGAGAAGATGCCACCACACTTGAGAAGAAGCAAGCACATGATCTGAGCCCAGGGGATTGGGTGAGAATAAAAGTGCACAGAAGAAGAAATTGCTTGGTTCCAAGGTGGGGAAGGCCAAGACAAGTTATTCTAACTACGACAACTGCTGTAAAGTGTGCTGGAGTGAAGAACTGGATCCATGCTAGCCATACTCTGAGAGTTCCAAATCCAAAGGATGGGACTGGAAAAGAGTATTTTGAAGAGTCAGATTCCAGTGATGATGCAGACACTGAAATAGTGAGAAGAAAAAAGAATCCTGAAAGGGGGGAAAGAGAGTTAGAAAGAGAGTCAGGTGATTCTTTTTTCTTACCAGAAGAAGTTTCAAGAAGAACATTGCACACTTCAGAAACGAGATCAGATTCTGGAAAAGTGCCTGAAGTTCTTACTAGCAGTGGAGAAGATACGGAGAAAGGAAGAAAAGGAAAGAACAATTCCAAGAGTCAAATGAGGAAGTTGAGAGAAATCCACCTGAGATAATTCTTGAAGAAGTAGGGTCAGAAGAAGATAGAGAGAGACAGATTGCGGAAGAACCCCGAGGAGGTGTAGGGAACATTTATGAGGAGCTAGGTGAAGGGACAAGTAGACAGCAAGAAGATTGCGTGTCGGAGACCCGAGGAGGGACAGTAGTAGGGAAATCTCAATCGTGGAGAAGAAGATTGTGGAAAAAGAGAGAATTGTTGATGAACAAGAGGCAAATGAGACAGAATCAGATGAGAGTGGGAACAAGATACCAGAAGGTCGAGTTCTGAGAAAGAGGACTTGGATTGGAGAAAGGAAAAATAAAGAAGTAAAACAGAAAAGAAATGTAGAACGAGATCTTTGGCCTAATAAGATAAAGAGGCTGAGATATCGACTAACACGAGTTAATTCATCAAAAGCTGAACAGGTGAACGAGGTGTCAAGCCAAAATCAAGGGAAAGTAGAAGAACGAAAAGAACCAAAGGAACCAGAGAAGATCAAGAGAATCAGAAAGCCTAACCAGAAGTATAGGTCACCGGAATGGACGTATGTAGCACTGTCTGAAGAAGAAGAAGAGGCAGAGGGTCAAGGAAATCCAGAGGGGACCTTACTGAAAGTGGTTGAGGAGGAGGAAACTGTGGGAATCCTGAAAGTAATCTTGTCTGACATTGGAGAAGAGACAGATGTTCAGGATCTGATACAATTTGATGTTGATGAAGAAGAAGTGAAAAGTGATGAAAATCCAAATTGAGTGAACTGAAGGAGTCACTTGGAGAAGAGTGAAGAAGAAGAAATCTAAAATAACTAGCAGCTTGTAACGATCTGGTGGATGTTTGCTGACCTAGAGGTTCAGTAGTGGAGTAGTAGAGGCTAAGTCAAAAGACACAGTCAAAGTAATAATATGGCTAACACAGAAAATAATCAAAGTAGATGTACCTTCTTGAAAAGATGGTGCAGAATGTGCTGCTGCTGTACAGGATTATTGATGCTACTATGGAGTGTGCTTGTTTTATTAGTTACTTTTAGAATTACAGTAGACACTTTGAGAATACATACTGAGAATATGACTAACATAGGGAAGAGCTTGCAGAAAGTAATACCAACTAGAATCAGTAATATATACATACACAAGGATAGGTCAATTAATGATTTTTCTAGCAATGTTTTTTCAAAATTATTGTATGAGTATGTAAAGACAATGGAGGTAAGGGATTGCTACGTCTGTATGTGGTTACCTGCATCCGTTTCAGAGGGAGTTACTTATCATCATCTCCCAGCTACATATGGAATTTCATGTAGTGTGTTGATTAGTATTTTTTATTTATTAGGGAAAATAGATTATGAAATGTCTAATAAAAATAACATTTTTGGGCAATTGCCTATGAATAAAAGACTGAATCCTGCTAAAGAAGCTAACATTTTAGGTGAGATTTTTATTGAAATAGAAGAATTAACATTAGATTACATTTTTAGAAACAATTTAACTTGTAGTTTGAAGGAAGAAGAAAAAGCTTTTCTAGACATGGTAGAGAAGAGGAGAATGGGTATGCATGAAAAGGCAGGAGGATATAAATTGAGTGAGACAATGTGGGACATTTAGATGGGAAAGAAGTTGAAGAATGGGGCCAGTCCAACTTTGGCTTTAGATGCACCACAGAAGGGAAAACTATGCATTACCAGAAGGAAATCCAATATGATTATTATTTTGTTGGGACTAGTGAGTGCCATGATACATACTTTATTGCAACAGGATGGGGTTTCAAAGGAGGAGAAGATCCGGTTTTCCCGGGAGTGTATTATATTTGTGGGAATAAGGCTTATTACAGGTTGCCAGACCATTGGTATGGCACATGTTATGTTGGCCTGGTCTTTCCAAAGATTTTCCATATAGATAGAATAGAAGATGCAGAACAAACTAATTTACTAACTCGCTTTAAAAGAGAAACTTGGACAGAAATTGTAGGAGATATTTTCGGAGCTTTAATACCAGCAGTGGGAATTTCATTGAATGCATATGGAATACGGAAGCTGTCAACAGTGGTGGATCGCTTATCGACAAGCACCGCTGGAGGGTTTCTATTGGTGAATACAGAGATGGTTGCCTTACGCGCTATGTCTATGCAAAATCGACTTGCCCTTGATATCTTATTGGCAAAAGAGGGTGGAGTTTGTGAAATGCTGAAAGTTCAACATTGTTGCACTTACATTCCTGATGAAAGCAAAGATCTAAAGGTCTATATCAAAAATATTACTGATTTGCATGAAGAATTAGTACCACTGGAAGCTGAAAGTATCTGGACTAAAATGGCTAATAAGATAATTGCTGTTAAGAATTTTATAGCTAAAATAGGTAGTACCATTTTTGGTAAGATATTATTTCCATTGACATGCGTGATTGTTAGTTTATTAATTCTTAGATTAGGGTGTTTATGTTGTAGAAATAGGAGGAATAAAAAGAAAATAATAAAAGAAAATGTTGAAAAGAGACGAAAGAGGTCAAAAAGAGACTTACAAGAAATAGAACTGGAAAAAATTTAGAGAGAGCATGTACTTAGAAACAAAAAGAGATGATGAAAGGGAAACTGGAGTTTAACGAATGAACCAAAAGACATTTGAATTTCTCGTAAAAAGGGGAACTACATTTTTGGGTTGGATTTTTGTGGTGATGATATATCACCAAAGGGGGGATTGCTGGAGCAGGGTTTTCTATTTAAACCCGAACATCAGTTTATATTTTTATATGTCTTAATTAAAATTACTAATGATTAATTATTAAGTACTAAGTTTTGTTGAGTTTTTTATTAATCAACCTTATTAATGAAAGAACTATACGTGGGAATGCAATTGCATGGCTAAACTAATAAGTGAACTAAGTTGGTGAGCAAATTAATTAAATAAGTGTGGCTTATGCGATATTTGTTATGTGTTTGCGCTTTAAATTAATATGCTTTAATGCTTCTTTATGTTGCAAATGGCTAGATAAATACATACACATAAGGGTATTAGTGGGAATTTACACTGTATAATCAATACGATGTAGTAACGTTGTTTGTGTTTCTTTTTAATTAAGTTGTCCATTTTGGCCTGCTAAGAAAATGGCCGACATCTACAGCCTGCATTTGAGTAGATGAAATACGAAGAGAGGCCTCGCTGATTGTGACCTCGGCCTCTGTCTGAGCTAAAAATTATGAAGAAAAGATGACAACTCTGGGATGACCGCCAGTTATCCTTGGAAGAGAACATTTGTCACAAATGAACATTTGATAAACTTGTGGTGGCTGCACTGCGAGTGATTTTATTCCGGAGAAAGACATCCGTGGATGATACAAATTATTTTGGACTTCCTTTTCCTTGTTTTGAATTTCGAGATATCCAAGAGCGGAGATTTCTCTAATGTTTCTAATGTTGCAAGATGACATCCTTTCCTGCTTAAACGGACGTTTTAGAGTTTGTTTGTAACTTTTAGTATGTCAATTTTAGTATAAATATTACTAGACTAGAGAGGGTCTGTGGCTACTTCTTCCTGAACTTATGCTCGAGAGGATCGATGCTGACTGAAGAGGACGGTGACTCTACATGACAGCTTGAGAGACTTTAATTCTTTGCCGAGAGACCTGTCCTGACTTAGAAAATGACATTTAGCCAGAAATAGGTAAATATGAAAATGATCTTGCAAATTGTATGGTTTTTCATATGAATTAATTTAGATAAATCATTCTTGTTTGAATTTCAGTGTCGGGTGGTTATTTCTTTGTCGTGATTATTGAGATCTCAGATGTGTTTAAATTGTTTTTATCATGACTCAAGACAACTCAATTTGGTTGCATTGACCTCAAATTAGGTGCAGATTGATTGAGGAGTTCCCCTCTTATATTCATTACAGATAAGGTAATAGAATGAATGTTGGTGTAATGGGCCCCACCAGCGTATGATGTGTGTATGAATGAATGAATGAATGAAAAAGGTATTTGATAGAGCGCACTGCGGCCATGCGGCTTACTGGCGCTAAAACCTGATCAAGACTCACATAAATCAGACCGAAGAGTTAGGGAGAGAAAGCCTGAGAGAAGAGGAAGGTTCTTAAAGCTTTACGAAAATGGGAATAAATGGGGATAGAACGAATAGAAAGAGGAAGACTATTCCAGAGCTGAGGGGCCAGAACCGAAAGGCGAGTGCCCCCGGTTCTGGATTTACGAAAACGGGGGATGTGCAAGAGAGACAGAGAAGAAGAGCGAAGGGTGCGACAAGGGGCATAAGGAGAGATGAGAGAGGTGATGAAAAGAGGAGCAGAACGGGAATGAGCCTGAAAGGCTAAACAGGCCAATTTAAAGAAAGATCGAAAGTGAACAGGAAGCCAGTGAAGAGATTTGAGTGCAGGAGTGATGTGAGAAAATTTAGGGAGGGAAAGAATAAGGCGAGCAGCTTGATTTTGAATGGCCTGAAGTCGGCGAGATTGAAAAGCAGGAATGCCTAAATACAGGCCATTTCCATAGTCGATGCGGGAGATGACAAGAGCCAAGACTATGGTTTTGAGGGCGTCAGTGGAAAAGAACCGTGAGGTCTTCCGGATGAGACGAAGGGACAAAAAACAAGAAGAAACGACGGAGCTGATCTGACTATGCATCGAAAGGTCATGGCTGACTTTGATGCCAAGAGTACGGACAGAGGGGACAGGTGAGGGTGGGGGGCCAAAGGAGAGGGGCCAATGTGCAGGGGACCAAGGATTAGAGGGGCCACCCGTGAGGACAAGTTCCGTCTTGTCAGGATTGAGTTTCAGATGGTTGGCACTCAACCACTCAGAGATAAAAACTAATGTGGAACAAAATTTGGGAAGGGAATCAGGAGAAGAGTATAAGTCAAAGTTGAGCTGAAGGTCGTCGGCATAGTTATAAACAGAGACCCCCAGCTCAAGAAGGGAAGTAATGAGGGGTTGGATGTAAAGATTGAAAAGTAGGGGGGAAAGAGAGGAGCCCTGGGGAACGCCACAGGTAACCGGGCGGGAGGGAGCCGAAAAGCCAGAGAGATGGACCGCCTGGGACCTATCCCGAAGAAAAGACGCTATCCAGGAAAAGGCCACACCCCGAATACCAGCTGATCTGACACGGTCGAGAAGGATGGAGTGGTTGACCGTGTCAAATGCAGCGGACAAATCGAGGAGGACCAGGGCTTGAGGAAGATTGAGATCGGCTTTCCCTTTGAGCTCATCTAGAACCGCAAGGACTACCACCTCCGTGGAATGACCCGGGCGGAATCCGGCCTGGTGAGATGCCAATAAGCCATTCTGCTCGACATAGGAGGAGAGGCAAGAGGTGACATGTGCCTCAAGAATTTTACCAAGATATGGGAGAAGGGAAATGGGACGAAAGTTAGAAAGAAGAGAGGGATCCAGGCCAGTTTTTTTTAAGATGGGAAGGACGATAGCAGATTTGAAAGAGGAAGGGACAGAGCCCAAAGCCAAAGAACAATTGAGAAGAGCAAGAGGGGGAGCAGAGCAGCTGGTGAATAAGATTTTGAGAATACGAGCTGGCGCACAATCGGCAGGAGAGCCTGACCTGACTTTGGCCAGGAGTTTAGAAAATAATTCAAAAGAAATGGGAGGAAAGGAGACAAAAGAAGAGAGAGGAGGAGGGGGGGGAAAACAAGGCAGGGTTGGGACACTGGGGGAATGTAGGCTTTGATCTTCAAGATTTTGTCAATGAAAAAATCATTGAGTGAGGAGCAGAGGGTTTGTGAGGGAACGGGACCGGGGGTGGAGCGATCGGAAGTGGCTAGGGCGTGAACCAGGGAAAATATTTCCCGAGGCTTATTGGCAGCTAAAGCCACTTTCTCAGTAAAGTAAGAGGTTTTAGCTGCAATGATCGCTTTTTTGTATTCCGTGAGAAGTGATTTGTATTTGACGCGCCGAGATGGACTGTAGTTGCGTCTCCAAAGGCGTTCCGACCGCCTAAGATCGAGTTTGAGCACTTTAAGCTCGGGAGAGAACCATTTGTGAGCGTCATGGGGACGAACCGTTTTGACCTTTCTGAGCGGGGCAACTAGGTCGCAAGAAGAAGCGAGCCAAGTGCGAACGGTCTCAACTTGGGAATCAAGGGAGAGGTCGTTAAGAGCCTGGGCAGAGGAAGCCACAGTGAGCGTGAGAGCGTCGAGGTCAATCGAATTCCAATGTCGGGCTAAGAGATTTTTAGGAAGGGAGGGCTTAGCAGCCATGCCCAGAAGAATGGAAAACGAGATATTAAAATGATCCGACCAGACACAGGGGGAAATAAAGAGAGAGGAAATATTAGAACAAGTAGACCAGATTTGGTCTAAGGTGTGGCCCTGAACATGAGTGGGAGCTGTGACATAGGGTGTGAAATTCAGACAGTGAAGGGTGGCAGAAAAATCTTTAGAGGAAGAGTCTTCCCTAATATCGCCCGGCCAGAAGTTGAAATCGCCGAGCAAGAGGACCGAGGAGTTATTGACCACCAAGGTGGCCAAAAGGTCCTGGAGGGAAGGAACAAAGGAAGGCATAGGTTGGGGGGGGCGATACACGAGAACAACTGTGAGAGGCACCAAAAGATTGAGTGAGCGGGCCACCAGGTAATCCACATTGGGTATAGGAGGATAAGTGAGGAGTTGGAATTTAAAAGAGGAACGGATGAGCATCGCCACTCCTCCACCGGCTTTGCCTGCCGGGCGATCAGCTCGAAGGGCGTAATGAGAGTCGGGGAGGATGGCCAAAAGGTCAGGGAGAGAGTCAGAAGAAAACCATGTTTCGGTCAGGCAAAGAATGTCAAGGGAGTCTGTGGTCAAAAGGTTAGAGAGGGCCGTCTGATGCTTGACCGCAGAACGGGTATTGAAAAGATGGACAGAAGCAGTGGTGGGAGCAGGGAGAGGGGTGAACGGGCGAGGAATAGGGCAAGGAGTGATGGGTACCGGGTAGGAAGGGGGAGAAGAGAGGATACCATGTGAGTCGAGGAGCTGCAAGAGAGGGAGAGGCGGGGGGAGAGAAGATGACAGTGCTGTGAGCTGGGCAGCCGAATAAGCCACAGCAGGGGCAGAATGTATAGTCCCTAGTCCCGGCCCGTCGCGGACGGGAGCAGACGGGCTTAACTTCGGCGCGCCTTCGTCGCGCCCGCTGCGCTCGTCCGCTGCACTGCCGAGGATAAGCGGCCATGTTATAGGGACACATGAAGGGGAAAGTACAGTGGGCGTGGCAGGGGGTGGAGGAGCCAAACAACAGCGACGCGGCGCCCGGACCCGGCCAAGATGGAAGACCAGCCCGTCCCGCACCGAGAACCAGGTGAGGAGGGGGCGGTCAGCAGCGGCGGTCTGGGACGCGTGCAGGGGCAGGACTGCAAGGGAGGATCCAAGAGCGCTGGGCGCTGTAGCGAAAGCGCGGAAAGTGCAGGTGCAATCAAACTGAATTAAAAACAAGAAAGTCTCGTAACAGGTTGTTGCTCCCGGAGACGCTTCGGGAGATTAGCGGTAAGATGCAGGAGTGAGCGCACTCTCTGCCGTCCGCCTGAAGTACTTGCCAGGGGGGGAGGAGCCAAACAACAGCAACGCGGCGCCCGGACCCGGCCAAGATGGAAGACCAGCCCGTCCCGCACCGAGAACCAGGTGAGGAGGGGGCGGTCAGCAGCGGCGGTCTGGGACGCGTGCAGGGGCAGGACTGCAAGGGAGGATCCAAGAGCGCTGGGCGCTGTAGCGAAAGCGCGGAAAGTGCAGGTGCAATCAAACTGAATTAAAAACAAGAAAGTCTCGTAACAGGTTGTTGCTCCCGGAGACACTTCGGGAGATTAGCGGTAAGATGCAGGAGTGAGCGCACTCTCTGCCATCCGCCTGAAGTACTTGCCAGGGGGGGAGGAGCCAAACAACAGCGACGCGGCGCCCGGACCCGGCCAAGATGGAAGTCCAGCCCGTCCCGCACCGAGAACCAGGTGAGGAGGGGGCGGTCAGCAGCGGCGGTCTGGGACGCGTGCAGGGGCAGGACTGCAAGGGAGGATCCAAGAGCGCTGGGCGCTGTAGCGAAAGCGCGGAAAGTGCAGGAGCAATCAAACTGAATTAAAAACAAGAAAGTCTCGTAACAGGTTGTTGCTCCCGGAGACACTTCGGGAGATTAGCGGTAAGATGCAGGAGTGAGCGCACTCTCTGCCATCCGCCTGAAGTACTTGCCAGGGGGGGAGGAGCCAAACAACAGCGACGCGGCGCCCGGACCCGGCCAAGATGGAAGACCAGCCCGTCCCGCACCGAGAACCAGGTGAGGAGGGGGCGGTCAGCAGCGGCGGTCTGGGACGCGTGCAGGGGCAGGACTGCAAGGGAGGATCCAAGAGCGCTGGGCGCTGTAGCGAAAGCGCGGAAAGTGCAGGTGCAATCAAACTGAATTAAAAACAAGAAAGTCTCGTAACAGGTTGTTGCTCCCGGAGACGTTACGGGAGATTAGCGGTAAGATGCAGGAGTGAGCGCACTCTCTGCCGTCCGCCTGAAGTACTTGCCAGGGGGGGAGGAGCCAAACAACAGCGACGCGGCGCCCGGACCCGGCCAAGATGGAAGACCAGCCCGTCCCGCACCGAGAACCAGGTGAGGAGGGGGTGGTCAGCAGCGGCGGTCTGGGACGCGTGCAGGGGCAGGACTGCAAGGGAGGATCCAAGAGCGCTGGGCGCTGTAGCGAAAGCGCGGAAAGTGCAGGTGCAATCAAACTGAATTAAAAACAAGAAATTCTCGTAACAGGTTGTTGCTCCCGGAGACGCTTCGGGAGATTAGCGGTAAGATGCAGGAGTGAGCGCACTCTCTGCCGTCCTCCTGAAGTACTTGCCAGGGGGGGAGGAGCCAAACAACAGCGACGCGGCGCCCGGACCCGGCCAAGATGGAAGACCAGCCCGTCCCGCACCGAGAACCAGGTGAGGAGGGGGCGGTCAGCAGCGGCGGTCTGGGATGCATGCAGGGGCAGGACTGCAAGGGAGGATCCAAGAGCGCTGGGCGCTGTAGCGAAAGCGCGGAAAGTGCAGGTGCAATCAAACTGAATTAAAAACAAGAAAGTCTCGTAACAGGTTGTTGCTCCCGGAGACGCTTCGGGAGATTAGCGGTAAGATGCAGGAGTGAGCGCACTCTCTGCCGTCCGCCTGAAGTACTTGCCAGGGGGGGAGGAGCCAAACAACAGCGACGCGGCGCCCGGACCCGGCCAAGATGGAAGACCAGCCCGTCCCGCACCGAGAACCAGGTGAGGAGGGGGCGGTCAGCAGCGGCGGTCTGGGACGCGTGCAGGGGCAGGACTGCAAGGGAGGATCCAAGAGCGCTGGGCGCTGTAGCGAAAGCGCGGAAAGTGCAGGTGCAATCAAACTGAATTAAAAAGAAGAAAGTCTCGTAACAGGTTGTTGCTCCCGGAGACGCTTCGGGAGATTAGCGGTAAGATGCAGGAGTGTATGTGCGTATGACTGTGAAATTACTCGGTCCGTGGAAGTAGGGAGAATTTCTAAGCTCTTATCTGCAGCAGCGCCACTTGCAAATCGGGTGCACTGTGTACCATGCACCATGTCATGCGTGGCACAAAATGCAAACAGAGCAGTGCACAACATATGCCCCCATGCACAGTCCTCAATGGGCAAAATCGCACTAAGGCCCTTTTTTGGGCCCCTTCCCTGCCTTTCCGCCAACCTTTCCCGCCATGAAAAGATCGAGAGAAAGGCAGGTCATGATCAGCACGGCAGATCCAGCATCAGCACCGCCGCCATAGAGCGCCACTTTCCCCACTACCGCAGGATCCAAGATTCTGGTGGTTGCAGTGGTCCGCTTGCCCTCCTCATAATCCGGGGGTCTGACCTCCGAGGAGGCACTGGTTGGACCACCACTGATGGTACGGAAGTCTCAAGTCCGCCGTACTCATAATTAACCCCTTAGTTCACCCATGGGTGAAAGTACCTTTCTGAAACACCAGCAGTATGCCACTTGAGGCAATGACCTCCATGGTGCGATTACTGTGTGAGAGTAGGATACACCACAGTAGAATGAAATTCACCAACTAACAATATCTTGCATGAAGTAAGACTCAGGGGGCATATCAACAACAACCGGCGATAATTATCGCTCAGCGCTCTTAGCGTGAGGATAATTATCGCCGGCTAGCGTGAATTTTTATCGCTGAGATAGCGTGCTATTAGCAACGCTTATCTCAATAGCGATACAAATCTACACGCTAACAGGCTTATCGTGTGATTATCGCTGGAAACCCAGCGATAATCACACGTTACCTTGTTGATAGGGACAGGCAAACTTAGCCATGATATCCTCCTTCCATAGGATATCATGGCTAAGTCTGAAAATTAGCAGACGTTAAAAAGCAGCGTTAACCGCGGTTAGCGCTGCTTTTTTTGTCTCTAACAGGATTAGCGACATTCTTGATAATAGGAGAAATGTCGCTTAGCGACATTTCTCTTATTATTTTACTCTGGCACGCCCCCTTTGCATCTCATTAGAGAAGCAAGGGGAAGCGTAGAGTAAAACGGTGCTAACATGCAAATTTGCGTGTTAGCACCCTGTTGTTGATAGGGCGCTAGTTTTATCTCTGCTTTTTTGGCTTTTAAAGCCAAAAAAGCAGAGATAAAGCCCTTGTTGATATGCCCCTAAGTTACTGAACAATGGGGCAGAAGCCAGCACTCAGTGTCCACACGTCGTGCCGCTACACACTTTTAGCAGGGAGTGGATGAACCAGATAAAGTTGAATGCTGCTGTTGGATGGATCCTCAAACCTTCTGTTGGGGATTATTGCAGGATAGGGGCAGGATAGCAAATGTAAAAGTATAGCCTTTTACGTGAATGGGTTATGAGGTGTGGAGTGTGGAGTGTCATGTTTACTGGGAATTAGACCTGGAAACCGGCTAAATTATTTGTCTGAACTCTGAATCCCTAAAAGGTTCATACATTAAATATTGGGATTAAGAAGCCCATATAATGACTATGCTTAGGGGGATTTTCAAAATGCATTTTTTAAATTTCCATGTTGGTGAGTCCAAACCCAGAGAATAAAACAATATTTCCCCCTCCTTACCCTCCTGTAGACATTTTGCCAGCAGTTTATATTTTGTAGTTGAATTGTCTGTCTGGAGTATCTACAACCTGACGAGACATTACTTTTCTATTTATATAGCACTTTCCTACTTCTAACAGTGCGCCAAAGTGCTTCTGCATTGCCAACTAATTAGCTAATTAATTTGTTTTGCATGGGTGGCCGGGTATCAAGTTGAGATATAACCTGAATTTAGGGCATCATTATGATGCCGGTGGGCCCGCCACCAACAGGTCATCGGTGGCGGCCCCACCAACAGACAGGCCTACGGGCCGACCACCACATTACGATGCAGGTAAGTGCTTGTTAAACAGTTATCTAGACATAACTTGTAACCTTAACCTTTTTCATACAAGTGTTGCAGCTCACAGTGTTCCAAATAGATACCAAGATTACCAAGTCTCCTGGTGGCGCCAAATTCCAGGAGACATCACGGAAATTATTGCTAATTGATTGTCTACTGATGATCCCACTGGGATTTCCTTTGTCCTTTGTTTAGACTGTGGATAGTTAAGATATTTTTAAAGAAAATATATTTTACACATTGGAGCCTTTAACAAGGGTCATATTCACAATTCAGCCTCTTAGTGCCCTTAGATATGATAAGCTTCTGGGAAAATGCTCTGTAATATAATAATCAAGGCCTTACATTAATGTATGCTTTCCATAGGAGGCGCTATAAGAAACGACAACCAGGTGTTCAGGATGGTATGCGTCTTCTCATAGTATTCAGCGACACCTGAAGAACCACACCTGAAGAACCTGACAAAGATGATAAAAATGAGAAAAACCCACAGCACTTTATTTCACACATCCCTACTGCTTGTAATAAATCAGTCTAATCTCTACCTAACACAAAAGTATAAACCTTATACCTGCCTCATGGTTATTATATTGTCTGTGCAAAAAAGTAATTTCCCAAGCTAATTAAGCCAAGCCACGTACTCATGCCCCTATACCGCAGAAAGCTGTCAGGCCTGCCATCGGATAACGCGACTCTCGCCTCTCCCCGCACACAACCAGTCTTCTACTCTGTCTCTTTCAACTTCTCAGCTATGTTCATACATTCCCTCCAATGATTCGCTATGGAGAGGGGTGTTTTTCATATCCGCATTGTAAGGAATGAACAATGTATCAGTCCTGACATGTGCGACATGAAAGTAAATGTATTCAACTTTGCTTCCTTCTTGCCTCCAATTCTGTTCCATTTGTTAGATGTAGCTTGATGGAAACATCCCCTCTGCTGTATTTCTGTTATTTCTGTTAGTGCATCTAATGTAAACTAATTTTCTAAAATAATATGGCAATCTTGTACATTCTGTTAATCATCATTACCCTTCAATAATATTAGTTTATAAGGGACAGAGGTACAAAAGATTTGCTACTGCCAAATCGGTCGCAAAGTGGTTTTCGAACACAAAAAAGTCTTATCGCAATGTATGAAAGACAATCGCAAACAATAAATAGCGATGCGACCAGTTTGCGCGTCGGGAACTATAGGGACCGGAAATAGTGATTTGCAAATTAGGAATCGCAAATAGTGATTTGCAAACAGTATGTTAGAGACAGTCGCAAATCGTGACTTGTAAAAACAGCTATTTGCACGTGCAATGTACCACTGATTCAAACCTGGTAGTAACTGGGTGCAAAGTATACAAGCAGGTCCAAAAGGCATCAGGCTTGTCCACAAGGGCTGCCCTCAACGTGATAGGAGGATGTGCAGACTGGCTGCACAGCAGAGGAGGAGGCAGAGACAAGAAAGGATTTTCCGAGCCAGGCTGGGCCTTTTCCAACAAACAGAAGAAGACATTTATGACTAATACAGATTGCTTGGAGGTTGTAGCCCATTTAAAGCCACATTTAGAAAGCAGTACTCTGCGCAGTAATTCCATCTCCACCCACGTTCAGGTGTTGTGCTCGTGACACCTACCAGCCAGTGGAAGATACCAAGATGTGATAGCTGCTGTAGGTGGGGTATTTCATTGTGCGCTTTCACGTTTCTTCAGGAGATTCCTAGATGCCATGCTTACCTATAGCCACAGCCACATATGCCTGCCCAGCAATGCACAGGAAATACAAAGTTCAAAACTGCAATTTTACCCGATTGCCAAATTTCACAAACATAATGTCCATTATGAGGAGAATACAGCCGTTGACCTTTTTTGGGAGCTAAAATGTTTACTGCGAAGGAGCCTGCAACCAGCTCCATGCGGTTATATCTCACTGACTTTCTTTCCGGGAGCATTTTTACCCTGCTACTATATCTCCACATCAAGCTTCCCATCCAGTTTTTCTGGTATCTTGCTCTAACGTGATCTCTAGGACCTGGCTAAAAATATTTCAGACTTCCCTCAGGGAGAGCCACCACACCATCTTTACCCTTGCACTAGGAGAAAGTGACATTATTGCTGAGTAAGGAAGGCCCTTGTGGAAATGAAGTGCTTTCAGACATTGGAAAGCCGACTAATATGGAGCCTGAAAAATAGCTTGAATGGATATGGACAACAGACCCACAATTCCGGCCAGTCTACTGATTGAAAACCGATCCACCTTGAGGGATGATCATATCTTCTTTCTTATCAATTTTGTCTTCTTGAGTGGGGGAAAGTTAGAGAGGCTCTGACCGAATCTCTTATGAAACATGAAAATGGTATTCTTTGGTACAGTGCTAAGATTGGATTCTTCTGATTTATCACAAACTCCCATTGTTGCAGAAGAGAGACTGCCCAAAATCTGAGGGGTTAGAATCTGTTTGGGGTGGGCTATCAAAAACATGTTATCTATGTAAATCTCAACCTTAAACACTGTGGGAATGTAGCATGTCCATTCCAGGCTTCAAATTGCATGAAGCACAAAGAGACTAAGGACAGACCGAAAGTAAGGGACATGAACTGGTAAATGCTGTTGTTCCAGTGAAACTGTAGAAGCTGCCTGAGTGCAAAATAAATGGGAAGTCAAAGATAGACATCTTTCACATCAATTTTTGTCATGCAATCCACTTTTTAACGGGAATCTCTCAAACATGTAACCCCCTTCCATCTTGAGGTCTCTGTACATTACAAAGCAATGAAGCAACTTGCAATTTATTACAGGCAGAAGCCTTGTCCGACTTCTGAACTGAAAATAAATTACTGAGGAAACCTTGAGCATGGCCAGGCACTTTCTCTATGCTTTCTTGCACATTAGATCCTTCTCTTTCTCAGTTATTAGTTCTCAATTATTACTTTCTAGGACAGAAAACATCATAGGTTGTGGAGGGGACAACTGACCAGGACAGGAGTAAAATTTGATTTTGTAACCCTTAATTTGTAAACTCAGTTTTGTAGCTGTAAGAAATTCAGTGGTTAGTTGACTGGAGTGTTAGCCCTGGTCAAGCAGCAACCACAATCCTTGTCAGGGTGAGGCACAAGCAGACAGCAAATTAAGCTGTGCTCAACCCTCTGGTAGCTTGGAGCAGAGCAGTCAGGCTTAACTAAGAAACAATGTTTAAAGTATTTGTGCAACACTTTAAACCGTAAGAAAGTGAAAGCATCACACAAAAAGGACCCCACACCAGATTAGAAAAACAGAGACATTTTTTAATAAATCAAGACCAAAACAACAACAATCCATTTAGTAAAACTAGAGATATTCAAGTTTAAAGATTTCTGTGAAAGTAGCACCAAAAAGCACAAAGCGCCAACTGTGGAAAGCTGATTCTGCCGGACTGCGTCACAAGTTCATGCCGACTGAGATGGAGTAGGGACAGGCTACAGGGACCTAGTTAGGCCCACTGAAGAAAGTACTTTAAATCTAGGGGTGGACAAAACTTGGAGAATGGGACTTTGGGGAATTTCTCAAGGTTACCTAATAACGGTGAGATTCTGCGGAGTTGTGCCAACAGGCGAAAATACACTGTAATTTAGAGCCAGTAGCTCCTTCCACACTGAAAAATCTGGGCGAACGGCACCACACGGTGTACCAGAGGGAGCAGCTACTCAAGTTGATTTTGCTGCCGTTCAAGTAGAATTTCTACTACAGTGGCAGCCTTGTGTCCATAAACGGTTGCGACCCTCCTCATTAACAAAATATCTCTGGATGTCCCATTAGCGACTGGAAATCGTGCTAGGAGATTTCATATTGCACTTGTGCTCACCAACTTATCATTCTGGAGCTGCACACCCAAAAAAAGTCTGCCACACAGCGTTTGGCATAATTTGGCCGGAAATCCATTACACGAGGTACGTGGAGTCGTCAAAATTCCACGGGTGGAACGGACTATTCCTCCCACCCCAACTTTAAATCCAGGTTTGTGGAGTATTGCTGGGGTCCGCATCGAATGTGTCCCACAGAGCCGAAGTGAGTGCAGGTTCGGAGAATCAACAAAGCTGCATTGCGAGGTCCAGCACCATCATTTAGGATCCTACTGACAAGGGCTGGTGATGCGAAGTCCGGTGCTGAGGATGGTTCGTGCAGTCAAGGCGATGCATCGGTTCTGAGGAGCTGCAATGCTGCAGAAAGGGCTAAGTCCAACAATAACCCATTTATTTTTTCTGAATTGTTTGTAACAATTGTGAAGACACTCCCATGTGTGAAGACTCAAATACTTGCTGAGAAAGAGTGTGACTCTGCCACCCAGCATTCTGAGGAAAATATGTAAATACACTTACCAGTATTGTGGTGGAAGGCGGAAACATCCTCTGCCACGGGGAAATCTGTTTCTGTAATTACCATTTTAATGTGGAAAGATAGGGTTAGATTCCCCTCTATCACTGGGACCAGCACTGTGGACTCCTCTGTTTGCATCGAAGAATGGTCCGAAGGAGCTCGGCTAAGATTTGCAGGAAAAGCAAGTTCCTCCTTGAAACACAAGGGGAATAAACCTTCCATAGATTTGTTAACGCCTTGTCTAGAGACTTAGAGGCGTACATGAGAGGAAATGTATTTTCTAAAACAGTAAGCAAAGAGCTGCTCATTGGTATTGGGTCTACTCCTAGCTCTTTTTCTGCCATTTCAGCAACTTTGTGATCTCTTTTCATCAATAGAGTCTTCTACCCATTGTCAGGCTGCTTTTGCATTCCTTACATACACACTGCCCGCTGGTTCCAACCTCTATAGATTGCCAAATCCACTTGAGCACTAGAAGTTTCAGCGTCCTCTGCAATCCTAATAATTTGAGTTAAGGGCCTACGAATGGCCAAAAGCCTGTCTTGGCAGACACAAAGGGCTTATTCAATACAATTTTTGAGGTCTTAGCACGTTCTTGACAAATATGTCACCATAGCTAGAACAACTTCAGGTGTTACTGCTAACGTGCAGGGAATGATTGGCCTCAGACATTCTGCCCTGGGTTTATTCCTCTAGGACTTGCCTGTGGTCCTTCTGATCCGACACACTATGAAGCAAGAAATGGAGGAGGCAGGAGTCCACTCTCCAGACCTGGGATGAGCAATAGGTACTGGGTTAAAATAAGGAGCATCTGAGCTTGTTCACAGAGCCAGGCAGTGCTCAGGATTATTTGTTTCTCAAAGAGACCTTTTAAGGCTTTTGCAAAGTCCCCACCCTCCACAGGGCTCCTGGGAAGGTGAACTTTCTCTCTCTCTGTCTCTTTCTGCATGTCACCGCTCTGCTCTTTGCCTCGGTCTCTATTTGTCCAATGTCATCTAAAGGACTTTAAGGCCCCTGAAAAAACAAAGCTCAACTGTTTTTGATTTGCCCCCAATACATAAAGTTTTTTTCTACATTGTGCAGGCTTGAATTAGCTGAATGAGGGGAGTAGAATTCAAAGTTGTTTCTGAACAGGGCCCACAAATCTCTCTTATTCAAGGCCCCAAACGACACGGGTTTCTGAAAGTCATCATCATCTGATTTGTACTAGAATCTAACTGGAGGAGAAGTTTAATGTTTCTGTTTATGAAACCACCATTCCATTTGCCTGGCATCTCAAAAAAGGGTGCTCAATGATAAAGTCGTTGCTAGACTTTTTTGTTGGGATATATTTTGAGTCCTGAACTTTAGAGAAGAGAGAATGGCACTATCTTCTCTGGACTGAGACACCTTAGCCTTTCTTTTTTGAGAAGAGGGATTTCTACAGTCTGACGTGGGAGATTTAAAAACCTCTTCACGAGGATAGGGTGGTTAGTGATCAATTAATTTGCTAAAAGATGCGGTGTAGATTGGCTAATTGCATTTTGCATAAACTCAATCAATGCATTCACTGCTGACTATAAAACCTTATGAACTGTAATCTGGGCCTCCTTGAATGGCTCCTGCCTCATTTGGGCTTCCAGGCTATCCTCATCCACAGAGTACACAGACTCACCAAGGTCTAGGGTTAAAGGAAGCTTGCTTATGGGAAGCTCCCTTATACCACTCTTACCAATGTCTTCCATAGTGCTAAGTAAAGCAAATATAAGCAGAAGGTAAAAAAGGTGAGCAGTCTTTTAAAGAGAAGGTAGGAGAAAAGTCAAATGTTTCTAAACTATTGATAAATACATGCGTTCTCTCTTCTCTTAAGAATGTATTATATACATGGTATCACATTACAGTCTCTTTTAATAGTCTATGACAAAAAATAATAGGCCCAAAATGTATTACTAGCACCAAGAGATATGTAGGGAATTGGCTGGGAGTAGAGAAAAACCTTATATAAGTAAGGGGAAAGAAAGCACTAACATAAATGCATGAAGAAACACAGCTTCAGTAGTCAGACCTCAGAGAAACAGAGGGGCATAAGAACAAGGAAATGTCAGAGCACGGAGCTGCGGCAAATTTGGCAGCCCCGCGTTCCTACATTTCTAAAATGCAGGGATGCGCCATATTTCCAACCATACGGCACACCTCTGTTCTCCCTAGCGCTAAAACTACTGCCTGCCGCTACGCTGGCACCCTTGCACATACAATCAGTAAGATGGGTCTAGTATAGAACAAGTGTACTGCTGACAGCACACTCCTGAGATCAAGGGCCTCATGTAGGTAAATAAATTTTACCGGTTCTTAAATACCGAGCCGTACCGAATCGGTAAATTAGAATCGGTAAGTTATATGTAGGTAAAAATTCGGTAACAGTTACCGATTCGGTAACAGTCGGTAAATACGAATCGGAATTCACCGATTCGGTAAATACCGAGGTGATAATTACCGAATCGGAAAATACCGAGGTGGTATCTACCGAATCGGAAAATACCGAGGTGGTATCTACCGAATCGGAAAATACCGAATCGGTACGTACGGATTCGGTAAATAACATCACATGACTTGACGAAACAGCTAATCCTGTGCAACGACAGCCCACCCAACCAGGAACTGCCCACACCCAGGCAGGTGTACACAATTAGCCGAAGTGGCCACACCCAGGCAGGTGTACATAATTAGCCGACCCTGGAGAGGCTTGGAGTGCAGAGGAGAGGCAGGGAGCAGTTGCATGTGCGAGCGGGAAACGAACAGCATGTCCAGCCAGAGCACACAGAAAGACGGAGGGGAAAGGAGGAGGAAGCTCAAATTCAGCCCCAAGGAACTCCAGGTGCTGGTGGAGGAGGTGGTGAAGCAGCACCAGAAGCTGTTTGGGAGGCAATCCCTGCAAGTGCCTGAGGCCGAAAAGCGCAACATATGGCTGGCCATCCAGGCGCAGGTCAATGCTGTGGGAGTGACCCACAGGGAAATTGAGGTCCTCAAAAAGCGCTGGTATGACCTGAGGATTGTGACCAAGAGGAAGATGGGCGACATCCAGAAGGAGGCCAGCCAGACCGGAGGTGGAACCAACAGGGCACCTGCCCTCACCGAACTGGAGGAGCTGGTGGCGGCCACACTCGAGCAAGAGAGCGTCGTGGGTCTTGGGGACGCCGACAGCTCTGCCAGAGCCGCAACACACCAAGGTAAGACGAAAGCACAGCAATGTAGCCGCCCCTACCCCTATCCCACATCCCCCATTGTGAAACGAGAATCACACTGCAGTCCACACGTGTCAGTGCAGACAGGCAATGCATTCCGGGAGATGTAGTCAGGGCAACACTAACCATGACGTAAATGTCACAGGGCAACAAGGCATGTCACGCACTCGAGGCACAAGGAGACAGAGGACAGATTGGAATGTGAAATGATTTATTGTGACGCTTGCAATGCAGCCCTTCGGGGACACTGAGCCAATGTTGTTTTTCTGTCCACAGATGTGACATCATGCAGTACAGGGCATGCTGCAGGGGAGACGGCACACCGGCCACAAAAATCACCTCTAGCCAGCACGAGTGCAGACCAGGGAGCAGGCCCACTTGCAGCCGCACCACCTACGCAGCCAGCCTCGCCGCACACAGAGCCAGCATCACCTCACCGAGAGCCAGCATCACCACCACCAGAGCCAGCATCGCCACTCATGTTCGATTCACCGGCCACATCTCCGCTTGCAGGTGTGAGAATGAGGAGGCGTCCAGCAGCCAGGCTACGAGCCTTAGACACCTCGTCAGACGACAGCATGGGCCCAGAAGACCGCACCGGGCCCCAGGAAGGGAGCCATCCCACTGTGCCCCACACCTCACAGGCAGCACAGACGGGAGCAAGAGGGCGCCGCAGGTCGCGTGTCCAGAGTCCACCAGCACCCACTGACGGCCATGGTGTCTTCTTGGGGCTCGAGGGCCAAATGTTGAAGCAACAGCGCCTGCAATCAAAGGCAGTAATGTCAGTCCAGAGGCACATGCGGGTGATGAGGACAAGCTTAGTCAACATGGACACAAACATTGGCGGCATGGCTGCGGGCATTCGGGACATGTCCCAGTCAATCCAGCAGTTGTGCAGCAAATTAGATGCTGACATCGAAGCACGGCGCCGGGAACGCCAGAGAAGGGACACTACCAGCAGGGCACTCAACCGTCTGGCAACTGCGACTTCCCTACTTTACCGGCGCTCTGTGACGATGCAGGAGGGCCTAACACAGTGCTGCAGCGACCTGTCACGGGGGATGGTGCAGGTGACAAGTGCACTAGGGGTGCTATTGACAAGTCAGGCGTCGACAACTGCTGCAGGGGATGCTGCGGAGAGCATCGACACCAGCAGCAGCATCACACCCCCCGTCCCAGAAGCACGCAGGAGCAGCAGGCGGCTTGGGGTTGGCTCTAGTGAGGATGCACAGGCCGTGCAATCCACCACTGCAGCGCGTATGCGCAAACATTGATGTGGCCCTGCTTATCCACTTGCCATTGGGTGACGTAACCCTGGACATACTCATTGTATAGATGGCATATTGCCAGATTGGCCTGTTCATGTGTTCATGGCGTGGTGCCACATTAAACTACGTCATGACTTCTCACGACTCGCTGTGTCCCCTCACTTACTCAGAAATAGTTGCATGTGATCTCTGCCCGTCTCTCTCTCCCATCGATTGCAGTTGGCACTCTAGCTGCGCTGCCCTCTGGCTGGCCTGACTCATCCTCGTCCTCAAAATATGTTAGTTCCACATCTGTACCTTTTTTCGTGGCAAGGTTGTGCAGCATTGCACAAGTGGCAATTATCTTGCAGCAGGTGATGGGTTTGTACTGGCGTGCGCCTCCGCTCTTGTGGAGGCAGCGGAACCTGCTCTTCAGCAGTCCAAACGTGCGCTCCACCACATTGCGTGTAGATTTGTGTGCCACGTTGTATCGTCTCTCACTCTGGGTTGCTGGGTGTAGGTAGGGAGTGAGGATGAATGAACGGCATGCATATGCACTGTCGCCTGGATGAGTAAAAGGGAACCATCAGTTACATGCCTCTATACACTCTGATTTGCAGGTTTCAAGGGGCGTCACTGTTACTTACCCAGCAGGTATCCGTCTCCGAATTCTCCGGCTCTCAGTCGTGTGTAGATCCCACTATTCTGGAAGATGTAAGAGTCGTGGGTGCTCCCAAGAAACTTTGCAACAATATCTGTGATGATGTTCCCTGCATCACAGATCACCTGCACATTGATGGAGTGGGTGGACTTCCTGTTCCTGTAGATGTGCTCTGTGTCAGCTGGAGGACAGATTGGGATGTGTGTACCATCAATACAGCCGATGACATGGGGGAACTGTGCCATGTGATAAAAGTCTGTTTTTGTTTTCTGCAGTGCAGCCTGTGTGTTTGGGAAGCTGATGTAGTGGTGCATTCTCTGCATCATGGCATCCAGGAACTTCCTGAAGAAACGTGACAGGCAACTCTGGGATACCCCACCCACCGCAGCTATCACCACCTGATAACTGCCGGATGCCAACAGATGTAGGCTGCAGAGCACCTGCACATGTGGGGGTATGGCGTGCGCCCTTCTTATTGGCTGGTCCAGGAGTGGGTGAAGGTCCCTGATTAAGTCCATGATGGTTTCGGGGTGTAGCCTGTACCTCTCATGTATCTCTGCATCAGTCAGCTGGAATAGTGTGATGCGCTGTCTGTAGATTTGTTCCTCCCGTCGCCACACCCTCAGTCCTGCTGCCTGTAGACGTAGGCGCCTTGCAATGACGTACATGGCGGCCATGTTGTCCACGCTGATGCATTTTGGGATTGCTTATGTGCATTGTTGATGGTTACCACCTGCTTTCCATCCGTGTTAATTACCGACTCTTATTTACCGATTTTCCTGGATTTCTTAATTACCGACTGCTCCTACATGTCATTTTAAATTTTTACCACTTCATATTTACCACTTCATATTTACCGATTCGTTAATAATGTATTCGGTAAATATGAATCGGTATTTTAGAATTCGGTAACTATGAATCGGTATTTACCGCCTCATATTTACCGAAAAGTGGTTTTTGGACTCCTACATCTCACTTGTCTGAATACCGGTCGGTAACGGCATATTTACCGAAAATCGGCCGTTACCGACCGGTATTTGCCTACCTACATGAGGCCCCAAATGAGCAGCTGCAGCTATGAACCACAGGACAACAAGCATGTATTACTGAAGTGCTTATTAGAGCCACACTAATAGTTCAATCAGGGGGACCCCTGGCAGCTCTGAAAGTAAAGGCTAGACCGCTCTAGACTGCAATGCAGGCTTTGACAAATGGGTTAACTTGTGCATGAAATTATAGTTACTCATCCAGAAGGACTATCGAATTGCAACAAAAACAAAACAAGCCTGCCTGAAACCCAGCTCCTATCAAGTTACTAATAGCCCTAAATAAAGCATCTTGCTACACTAAACTACAAGTATAGCCATGATGTTTGACAACCATCCCAAGGGTTACTGAAGGGGCACGACACTGGAACTATATGCGTCCAATTTTATTTAGTACAAAATATTGAAAGAGCATATAGTAAAGATTGTGCTAAATTTGTAAAGAGAAAAGTGCGGGGAGCCCACGGCTAGTGCTGCCAAATACCTAGATTGCTAAGGCTGCCTAGTGTTGATTCCATCTCATGGCTCCTTCTTCTATCATCCTACACTCCCTCTGATTATATCTCGCTCCCCCAGGTTCACCTTAGTCCTTTCTTTTTGAACCTCTGCCAATGCTTTTGTTCATTATTTCTTACTCCTCCTTTCTCTGTTTTCTGCCATCCTCTTGTTCTTGCTGAAAGTCTAATGATAACGCCTGATCGCCAAAAGTTATCAATGTTGCCCACCACCTGCAACCACTGACAGGGAGTAAAGGTAATGTTATACCCAATTTATGGACCTGGAATGCAGGTATTGATATAAAGTTCTGTGCAGATATCACTGGCCCATGCTGTAAAAGAAATAGTGCTGCATTCCTGCAAGTAGAGATATTACATTCTTCAATACACCTGCACATGGTAGCAGTTAATTCAGATAGACTGGTGACAACTCTCATTTGTGTGCAGGATAATACCATGCCTCCCTGACTCCTATGTCAGAAGGATCAGTCATTAGTCCTCTACTGCATCAATGGTGTAAACACACTCCTCATAGATGTGCACAGTTTTACAGTCTCCACTAAATAGATCCCTTTATGACCTAATCTTACTCTGGTTCCCCTGATGTGAGCCTTTCAGACTGTCTGCCAACCTCACCAGAGGAATAAAGAGGTATGACCACACCACTCTCGGCGTGGGTTAGAGTTACTTCAGTTAACCGAAATGATGAATTTCAGTGTTTTTTTTAAATTTGAAATGTAACGTTTTTAATTACTTTTTCACCTAGATATTTAATCTTTGGTTTTTCCAGTGAATTTCTCAAGTTTTTTAAAAGTCAAGTCAAGTATAATACACATACCTAACCATAAGGTAATTTTAACCTTTGGCTTTTTTCAATGGATTTCTAGGTTGTGTTTTTTACCATAAAGTAATATTTTGTTACCAGAGCTGACTAGGCCTACCACACCCTTTGGCTGCACCACCCCTTTTAAAAATAAAGCCATACAGGTGGGCCAAGGCCCAGGGAGTTGGTGACATTTTTGGTTTTTGGGGAGGGGGAGAGCGGGAGCCTCCTTTATCCTTTAGGGGCCCCGGGAACCACATTACCTGGGGCAGATTCTTTTATTATGAGGAGGAGTCCCCTAGTCTCTGTAAGGACCAGAGGACCCCATCCACTGGGGCTAATTACTTTATGTGGGGAAGTGGCATGCCATCCCCCAGGGCTGAACTAATAGTTTTGGGGAAGGGGTATAAGGCTCTTTACCTCGAGCCTCAGAGAGGTCCCATGGACCCCAAAACCAGATCCATATTTGTAATGGGACGGGGCATGAGGCTCCTTCCCCAAGACTTAGACCGGCGCTAGGTACACCAGCTCAGGGGCCCAATCAAAACTGTGTCCCAGGGACCCCCTTCCCCTGGATACTACTGTGTCCTGCCCAGGAAAGTGCAGGCAGAGAATTTAAGTGTCATTTCCTGCCTGCACTTTCATGGGCATGAAACACAACTTTTCTCCTGCCTTGTGGGAGCGCGATAAAAAAACTGCCCGGTGGGTGTAAAGGAATGGAGCAAGCTACCGCCAGCACCTAGGTTAGGTTCCCCCTTTGGTCATGCAAAGCATGTGGTGTACTGCCCTCAAGGGGTTGGCATTACGTATGGTAATAATATATTACTTTCTATTTAAATAAACCATAGACACTGACATTGACATTATAGTTATGCACGGTAATCATATCTTATATTGTATTAAAATAAACCTTAGAAATTCAATGAAAAAACAAAGGTTAAATGGATCTTATAGGTAGGGGAAAAGGTCAGTTAAAACATATAGGGCCTTATGTAGGTGGGCTGGCATTTACCACTTCATAAATACCGAATCATACCGATTCGGTATTTATGAAGTGGTAAATGCAATGTAGGTAATGAGTCGGTAAATATTACCGAATCGGAAAAATTCGGTAATTACCGAATCGGTATTTACCGATTCGGTAATGAGGCATACCTTCCCATTGATGGGAAGGTATGCCTCATTACCGAATCGGTAAATACCGATTCGGTAATGGGGGAGCACATGCAAGGGTGGCAGGGTGTCACATTGACACCCTGTTGCACCCCTGATTCGGCCATGTGTGCACACGTGGCGCACATACATGCCCTAAGGGCATGTATGTCTGCCACATGGCACACTTAAACGTGCACAAAAATGCTTTTTTTCACCTATTCGTCATTTACCACCAACCTTTAGTTGGTGGTAAATAACGAATCCCCACACCCACCACACACTCCCCCTACATCTCATTTCATGATTCGGTATTTACCGAATCGGTAAATTTACCGAATCGGTAATATTACCGATTCGGTAAATACCGAATCATGAAATTGTCCCCCTACATCTCAAACGCCAAAATACTGGTCGGTAACGGTAAAATTACCGAAAATCGGCCGTTACCGACCGGTATTTGGCTTCCTAAATGAGGCCCATAGTTTTCAACAAACAAAACCACTGAAATTCACCAGTTATAGTTATCTCAAATAACTGTAACTCATGCCTTAAAGTAACTATAACTCAAGCTTTCGCATGCACTGCCTATAACATATTACATCAATCCTGACATGTTCTATGACATCATTGGTAGCATGACTGTAACATCTGAAATGACGCAATTAATGACAAGACTTTGCATGTCAGGGCAAATTATAGTTACTTTAGGTCTTGACGCAAGAAGTGTGCCGGTCCTGCGGGGATGGGGTCCCTGGGGCCTTTCAATCTCTGGGAGTGAGGCCTCCTCCTCATTAAATATATATTGAGAAGCTCGCCCCATTGCCTCTGCTTTACATGGTGGGCCCTGGGCAATGGAACCCCTTGCTGAATTTTGCCTGGGAGGGGGGCCCCCTTCCCAAATAATTTTATCGGTTGACCCTCGGCTCTGGGCCACCCTGGGGGTCATATTATTTATTATTCAAAAGAGCAGTGGCAGCCTGTACCTTTTATTTCTTTTCCCTGCGATCCAGCTGTAGCCCCACACGCACAATAATTACCCAGTATGCAAAGTTCTACATGTTCGTCTAGCAAGGCCTCTTATGTGTTGTCAAGTCACATGTAGTAATAAAATTAAAACAAAATGTACATTTTCATGTTGAAGATAAAATCCTATATGAAGCTAAACAAAACAAAACCTATAAATGTCCTCTGTAAATATTACTCCTGTCTATGAGCACATCTATTTAACCTTATACGTCAGACGTGTAGCAATTATTCAACAAAGCATGCTTAGCTGTATGTTTCACCAGTTCCTTGTAGTGCTCTTGATAAAAGGGTAGGTGGCTCCTGCCAATCGGCCAGACCACATCTCAAAGAGATTCTCTTCCTTTCCTCATATGAAGGTAAAATATAAAATAACCAATAATTAGTAAAACCAGACCTAACTAGGCGAAAGGTTACTCAAGATTAGCATGATGCCTCAGGTCAAATACTTCTAGAGCACAGACAGTTTAGCCATCTCCTAATTGTACTTTTATTTAGGCCTGGGCGTAGTTCGCGAAGTAGCACTTCACGAAGCTACGCAAAGTGAAGTTCGTACTACGCGAGCTACGCGAAGCACTTCGCGAACTGCGTAGTACCTTGTTCGCACTGTGCCAGATGTCGTTTTCAATGATTGCACAGTGCGGACAAGCAACCGGCACTGTGCAATCATTGAAAATAGCATCTTGCACAGTGCGAGCTGTAGTTTTCTGCTGCTCGAGTAGATTTTTACTCGAGCTTCAGCTTTCTCAACGCGAACTGGTAGTTTCTCATCGCGAGCGGTCGCGAGCATACGCGACCACTCGCAATGAGAAACCTGACCTCCTCGCGTTGGGAATCTCGCTGGGAGGTTTATTTTCCATGCTCGCGATCGCCAACTTGAAGTTGCTGATCGCGAACAAGGAAAAAGTCTCGCCAGGATGTCATTTTGCTTGCTCGCGGTCGCCAACTTGACGTTGAGGACCGCGAGCAAGCAAAAAATGACCGCAGCACTACGCAACACTACGCTACTCGTGTTCGCACTGTGCTACGTGCAGTTCGCGTAGTGCGAAGTAGCGCGAACTTCGCAAATTACGCGAGCGTAGCATAGTGCTTTGCCCAGGCTTACTTTTATTTCCTTCTCTGTGCTCCACCTCCATGGACCTGTGGTTTCCAAATCTATGGTGTATTTAGATTCTTAATGTCTCAAGGCCAGAATTCTCTTCCCACCTCTGATTATCTTAGGAGCTTGGTCAATGATGTAATATACCAACTTGCTTCTGTCACTATGGAGATTTTCGCCAATGTGGCGTGGCATGGGATGTTGAGGAATTTTGTTGTCAATAGCTCATATATGTTCCAGGACCCTCTTCTTGCCTAGTGAATAGTGCTCCCTACATTGCTCCTTTTGCAGCGATACTTCCGAACATATATGACAAATTGACAACTGCATGTGAGGAATTTAGCTGCCTTCCTAAATTTGTTCCCATATGGGGTCTCATATTCAGTTCTATTTGTGCAGTAGCTGCAAGCCTTACACCTCTGACAGGTAAAAAACTCAATAAGATCACCCATGTGGTTGCTATTACTGGGGGTGATATCACTACATACTAGTATATCTCTTAAAGATCTACTCTTCTGGTATGTGATACTCGGCTTGGGAGCAAGAGTAGAATGCATGATTTGGTCATTGGAAAGAATCTGGCAATTCGTCCTAAGAATACTTTCTGTTTCCCTGCGTTGTCTGTTATATGTTGTTATGAATCTGGTGGTATTGTCCCCTTCCTTGTCTTTAACTTGTGTATGCTAGAACAGGATGCTGTCTCTGTCTTTGCTGGCAACCCTGTTGACTGCTCTCTTAAGCACCCATGAAGGGTATCCTATGCTGCAAAATCTGGAAATCATGGTTTGTTATTTTATTACAAATGCTTCATTGGAACTGCAGTTTATTTCAGCTAATGGCAGTTCATGCTCCATCTAAGCATCTCTGAGTGACTGCTGAGTGCATGTAGGGGGCTGTTGACTACTGTTGGCTTCCAAAAGAGTTTAGTCATAAGTTTTCCCTCTATAACCTCTACCCCACATCAAGGAACTTGGTTCTGATGTTACATGTGAAGTGTAAATTGATGGAATTATTTCTTAACTTGTGTAGGATGTTGACTCTGTATAAACTATACCAAAGTATTGTATAATGTGCACAGAGTCCAGTGGATCCTCAGAGGTATAACAGAGGCTAAATTAGATAATCCCTAACAGCTCTCTTTGTGGTAGTGTGGCCGAGCAGTTAGGCTTATCAGAAGGGTACTTTAAGCATTTATTGTATTCACTCAATCTAGACTGATGGCACACACTCACAGACATAATCCAGACCATTTAGGTAAGTATAAAAAGGTATACTTCTATTTTATTTTTAGAACAGAGCAAGACTTGGCACAGGCAAGTAAAATATAGTTTCAAATGTACAACTTTACAAGGAAATGCAATAGGGAATGGAAATGGATTATTTACAGGTTTGTATTTGCTTTCAAAACAGTTTAGAATACGGTGTAATTACTTTTGATTACTTTTTTTTTACTTCGACTACTCGGGGGGATATACCTAGATATCCCCTTGTGGGCCTTACAAAACACAGCAAAGTAAGACAGGTTTTGGATTATAGCACAGTTACTTTCCTTTCATACAAAAACAGTTTAACACAAAAAAATTTGGGACAAAAATCATAACAGTGTTAATGGTTTGCAGGTAAGTAAACGACTGGTAGGGACAGCTGCAGGGGTGTAGAACCAAGGTTCCCCTAAGGTCAAGTAGGCACTCAAATCGCACCACCAGCGGCACTAGAGCGGCAGAGTGCAGGGGCCCAATGTTAGCCAATAGGGCTAGGGGGTCTTTGGTTGGGGGCTTCTTGCGAGCAGGCCACTCATGGTTGTGGGAGCAAAGGTCCTGGGTTTAGGATCAGCACTTCAATGGCCAACAATCAGCACAGGAGCTGCACCACCAGCGGCACGGAAGCGTCCATATGCAGAGTGCCAAGGTGAAGTTGGGAGTCCTGTGATTTGCAAAGGAGGTCCCCAGTAGCCAGATTGGGAGGAGTTGAGTTGATTGTTGAGGATGTTTTCCAGACTGTGGAAATTTAGTTTGCAACTGAACATTATCTGCGCCATCTTGCCTCTCCCCAGCGCCACGCACCGAAAATGCACGGCAGCCATTTTAGGCACCCCACTCTCTCTCCCCGCTCATCGCCGATCACCAGCGCGCCCCTCAGGCGCTGCGAACATCCCCCGCGCACTGGCCACCCCCGCTCTCTCGTACATGGGCTGTAAAACCTCTCCTTCTGCGCGGCCCTGCCATGGAATCACACCCCGTGCCTGACCAACACCTCCTTTTCATCCCATACATGGTCATACATCCTTTCTGATAACCCCCTTCCTCCGCGCCCAATTGCCCGAACCAATCCCAGGCCATCACCTAGCCCTGCGGATGCAGTTTATTGCCCCTACTGTAAGGGAAACACCCCACATCAAAGGGATTACAGTAGATCAAGGCCCCCCCCCACCCCCTGAGACCCGACCGGTCGCACACACCCCCGGGAATTGGCGGAATGTCCAGCTGTGTGATAGCCATCTCCCACTGTGGGTGGGGTGGGGACTTCCACTGTAGATATGTGTGGGAACGAGCTTGAAGTGGGGATTCTGAGGATGTTCTTTCATGTATCAAAGCGATCTCAAGAATGTGCCATGTATGATAAACCTGCAATAAAGTCATAAACCTGTGTATAAGAGGCCAGGCCTCAGAGATGTGGTTAGAGCACCTCATGACGATACCTTGCTGTCTGACCTGACGTGTTCTCCTCCGGAGAGAATAAAACTTTGTTTCCTGCCTTCCAGTCTCCGGCGCCTGCCTCTTTGTTGGTTTAGCATCGAATGGTATAAGAGGCGATTACCGCCGGGCAATACTTGAAAGGTTATCGACTACGAGTGCCGCTACCATTTAACAATTGGCGTCCCAAGTGTGGGGCCCATCAGCGACACGTGGATCCAGTGGGAGAGGTCCCGACGACAGAGTGAACGACTGCAACGATCGGGAGAGCTCCTGCCCGATAGACCCTCGTCTGGCAGCCGATCATCCGAACTTCACTGGTTCCGAGCAGACCTCTCTCGATTGATCTACGGTCCTGACTGGGAACCATCAGGAGTGCCGCGGCAATAACGGAGAGTAGAGGACGATCGGGCGCTGGAGGCGGAAGACGAGAAACTGTCCACGCGGTCCGGGTAAGGTCGTGAAACACGACAAATTGCGAAACGATTGATTGATTGATTGAAATACTAGTATTTGCTTATTGATTGTTCTCTTTGAGATATTCGCTGTCTACAAACGGGGAGGAGTAGAAATACTCTCTCTTCCTTTGCAAATAGTGAAGAGTAGGTAACGCAGACTTTTGTCCCCATTGTAACCCGTCGTGCCTATTTTTATCTCCCCACTGATTGATTGTCCAAATATTGATTGTTTTGAAGGATAGTGCTCTTTGAGATATTCTCTGTTTGCAAATAACGTAGAATAGAAATATTCTGTCTAGTCTTTGCAAATAGTGAAGGGTAGGTAACGCAGACTTTTGTCCCCATTGTAACCCGTCGTGCCTATCTCTTTCTCACCATTGATTGATTGATTGTCCGAATTCTAGTTGTTCGATATTGGTTCTTTGGAGGTATTCTCTGCTTACAAATAACGTGGAATAGAGATATTCTATCTAGTCTTTGCAAGCAGCGAAAAGATAGGTAGTGCTGACTTTTGTCCCCGTTGTAACCCGTCATGCCTAACTTCTCCCCACTGATTGGTAGTTGGTTCTGCCCGGACCGCTTATTAGAGGCGAACCATCCAGCTCCACTGGAAGACACCCCTAATAAGGACATATTTACTAAATATGGATTAGTCGCTGTAGCTTACAGCAAGCTAGGGCATAAAAAATCGCTATAAAGAAACAAAAATAATCTAGTGAGACCAGTAGACCGCTGATGGGACCCATTTTGACCCTACAAACACAAGAAACGCTAGGAAATAGCCCTTTACGAGGAATATGAAACTAGGAGGAGGAGCCAAGCCCACGGTCGAGGTAGCCACGAGGTAGCTCGGCTCTGCCGCTCTCATTGCCTAAAACATGTCTGCCTTACTGCCCACCCCGCCTAGTAAACGCGACAAAATCCTGCACCAACGGAAGCCTGCTGGTACCCACTATCGACGTCACCGAACTGGGCTAGATCGCGCACAATTGGGCTATGTTATTTTCCGGTTGCACAGTAACATCCTCGTGCTCGTTGCCAGATTGCAAATATATGCAACACTCCAACAAAGTAGTACAATTATAACATTTTAATAACTTATAGGTATAACAACACGCCAACAGGGTAAACACATTAAAACATGTTTTTAAACAACTATTTACATGACAGTCCTCACCCCTCCTTCTTCGAAATAGCAACATTGGCCTGTTTTGGGCGGTCCTTTTAGTTGGCTTTGGGCTATAAAAGACCTGCAAAATCCTTTGGCCTGTGAGGCGGCATCAGTGACGGACGATTGTGCGAACAGGCCGGAGGCTACACACAGCGCCGAGGCCCTGGCAGCGCCAAGGTGGAGTCCACCACGTTGTACTGGTCTTCCCATTCTCTGCTGCGACCGGCAGCAAAGGGTGCCCTGGCAGGGGGGAAGCGACGCGGACGGGCCTCCCCCGCCTCCCCAGGTGGAGGCTCGCCAGCAGAGAAGGCACCCCTGCCGTTTCATTCGCCGGCCAGCTGAGTTGCACCCAGCCGTTTCACTCGCCGACCAGATGAGTAGGCGCCCCTGCACTCACCGGCCAGCTGCAGCAGGACAGCCATTCACGTCTCGCCTGCCGGGCAACCACTCAGGCGCGGGTCCACTAAGATTGCCATTAGCGTTTGACTCGAGAGGTGGGTCCCCGCAGCCGAGTGATCGGGGGACCCACCCCGGTGGCTGTAACGAAGAGCTGCTGCTGCTGCTGCCTCTGGACTCTGGCGGTCGGTTCTTCAGATCCAGGCCTGGCCCACCGAAAGACAGCCCTGGACTCGGAAGCTTGTCTGCTCGGGCGTGGGCCCCACCCTTGAAAAACACCCTCTCAACTTTGCAGATTCTGCGGGAGTCATTGACATTCGAATCCCGTGGACTTCCGGTGGGGGCAACCGCCGCTATTTGCTTGCTTATTCCACATTAACTTGTCTTTGCCCCGGGCGGCAGCCATCTTGCCTCCGTTTGGTGCCGTAAAAGAAAGACTGATTCAAGGCGTCGGCAGAAGAACCCGCCTGCTGTCCCGTCCCAAGAACGGACCACGGCATTGCTACAAGACCGTGGTGACGCCATGCTGACGCAAACTGACGCTAACGAAAGTTCTCGAACTACCGAAAGGGATTCTGGTCCGGCAGCTAGTTAGTGGGAAGACTTAGACTGTGCACTGGACCCACCCGACCTCGCCCCAAAATAGCGCCAATGTAGGAGGGGCCTGCAACTCCTTATGGCTTCCCGGTTACTTGACATTTATGTATGCAATGTTTCCACACATGATGGTCGGAGGGACGGGGAGGGTACTGAATTTATGCTAAAGTAGTGTTGCTCATGATACTCGACGCCTTTCACACCGTGGCCGGCCTGTAGCGGTTGTAGGCCCGTATTTGTATACTGACATTGTTTTAAATAAAGGGCTTCTTAAAGGAATTACGGAATCAGCGTCATGACAAATCATCTAGGTTGGTAAAGGTTTTTGAATAAATGATTGTTACTCCCAAGCAATAGAAAGCAGATAATGCAGACCCTATTTGCCTGAATTTTTTTTTGATTAACGGAATTTGTACCCGTCACACCTGTCTTTTTCCAAGAGTTGTCAGAAAATGGGCGACTATAGCTTAAGGTATATGCCGAATGCAAGATACGGTATCTTGCAACATAATATACGACCGATTGAGAAATAAATGTACGACCAGGGAACCCGAATTTAGGAGATGAATGAAATAGAGCATCTTTGTATAATCGAAAGAAAAGAATAATAGGTCTGTGGTATTACCCACTCCTGCGGCTAGCATGGTACGTGGTAAGTAGAACTTTTTCGTGTCTACGCGCGCTAATGTACTTTGAATGCTGCGCCCCCCCCCCCTTCTTCTCTTCTCTATAGGCCACATCGGAATGGAATTCCGACTGGAGAATGGAGTGAACATGGACCGCACCGTGCTCAATGTAGGGAAAAACATAGACAAACGTTGTGGGATGGTGCGTGAAGCACAGACCACCACTGGGAACGTGAAAAACTGTATGGTATAACTGTGCGTATGTGCCCTGATTGTACGGTATGAATGTGTACGTATTGTATATGCCTGGGTCGCTGGAGAGAACGTCGTTGTATGGACTGAGACGCTTGTCTATCGACCAAAGGGAGGGGAGTAAAAAGTCCGACACCCCCCAAAATGAATTACGGAAAATACTGAAAAATACACAGCACGCGTAGAAAAGGGGACAGGAAAAGAAAGGCCCCTTTTCCCTAATTAGCTCTGTGTCTTCGTCTTCAGTTTCTGCGCTTGGTGTATGTACTGTCATGTCCTATCCGGTATTTGTGTGTACGTGAACGATGAATTTATGTTTTTCCAGCCTATGTTTCTTTACGTAAAACTGACCCGTGCTGCTCTGCGTTGTGTGCACACCAAGTAGCCTATAATCATACACATTTATCGCTCTCTCTCTCTCTCTCTTTATGTCGCACGTTTATCAAATAGCCTACTTGATGCGCACGTACTCTCTCTCTCTCTCTCTCTCTCTCTCTCTAAATAAATGATGTACTCTGTCTCTCTCTCTCTCTCTCAATAAACGATGTACTCTCTCTCTCTCTCTCTCTCTCTCTCTCTCTCACTCTCACTCTCTCTCTCTCTCCCTCTCCCTCGCCGAAGGCTCCCTTGCCCTCTTTTTAAATAAATGACGACACTGTACCACCCCAGTAGATATATAATTGGCCTAAAACACGGCGGTGTTCGAACAAATTGACAGAAACAAAAACGACCGTACTTTACCACGTTACTACCTCTCCTTTCTGCAAATGTTGAACTTAATTGGCTGAGAAAGAAAGGACAGGTAAGACGACTGATGTCTCCCAATCTGGCCCTCATCACGGGGACTATTTGTCAGTGGTTTTCGTTTTTAGAGCTCTAACGACACCATCTCCACCGCCCAGAATTGCCCCCGCCCAATTGTTCTGAACTAGAATGTCTAAGCACCCCGTCCTCCCAGAATCACCCCAGCTCTGTACTAGCCGTCCCAGAGTATTTCGAACAAAACAGCTGATGACTTTATTTTCTAAAAGTACATCACCTAAGCTGATGAGGGTTACCTATTGTCTCCAGCAAGAAAAATGTTTAGCTTGTGTCCCTCCCCGAAATAGATATCTGTGAATCCATGACAGTAGCACCTCGCACTTTTTCATAAACTTAGCAGTCCTCGGAGGAAAATGTGTATTAACAGAACTTGTGTTAAGAAGAACGAGTCTCTACCGGAGAAGCCGGTTCGAATTTTTGATAGACCAGAAAGTTGACAGATGTCAGGCTTCCTGCCACGATTATAGGGCACAGGAATCGACACCTAGCAGGCCAGACGATGGACAGGAACACCCACAGAAACCTGCACCACAGCAATGATTAATAAATTAGTAACACACACCGACATAAGAGTTAATAGACATCAATCATACAGCGACCGATAAAAGCATTTCCCCAACTACTCGGTGGTTGGGAGAGAGGGTGAAGTGTGTAAATGTCTTCCCTGCCAACTCTCTAAGATTTTGTTTCTTGTACTCATTCAAAGATAACCTGCGGTCATCGGAAGAGAGGGGTCGGACGTGACGCACAGCCTGGCTACGGACCATGGAACATCTATGGCATCGACCAAGGGGGAGCCACGAAGCAAAGGGATGCGGGACGAGGCACCATTCACAGCATGGAAAGCAATAGAACGAAAGGCTATCCCGAAGCCCCCTGCTCGCTGATCAGCTCGTGCCTGGAGTCCCAACCCGTCCGGCCCGATTGATGGGCCCAATGCTGAAAGATTATGCTCTCCTTGGTCCGCCCTTTGATCCGATCCCACTTCACCCCCTCTTCCCTCGGCCTCCCAAAAGCACCCCTATTTTTCGACATTGACCTTACAAAAGAAAAATGAGAAGCGGGTACCCAGTCTCAAGGTACCTACGATAAGACCAGTCAAGGGAAAGGACAGAACAGGACTGTGATCCAAGAGCAAAGGATGATCACACCCTGAAAACGCTGGATTTAAGCTGGACCTTAGCTCCACCGCCGGTGCTCAACAGTGCCAACGAAAGAAGAAGAGAGAGCTTACCAGTGATGGCTCACTGCAATAAGACACTGGAAAGCAGAAACACCCCCTGACTGTAACCCATGTTGAGTTGTATTCCTCTCCCAACCACTTTTTGATTTGACTACCTCCCAACCAAGTTTACAAGATCTTTTTTCGGTCGCTTCTAGCTACACACTAAATAAATGAGGAAACATTAGCTTATTATAAATGACAATTGTATAGCATCAACCGTACACATGACTATGCTGTTTAGCTTGATCCACGCGAAGTCTAGGCCTTAAGTAAATGAGCGTAATTATCCCTTGTTTTACCGAACCTTTTTCAAGTATCGAGTTTGTGTTCAAGCAAGTTTCCCTCCACCTATCCCCGTGTCTGATATCTGATGCAGCTAATGAAATTCTGTATACGCTACGTCATCAACTGTCACGTCAACCACATGTAACTATGTACAATTGTGTCAAATTGCTCCCGCCTGTCCTAAGACTCTGTACTTTTAAGGAACGCATGAAAACATTTACGATATTATGGCTAAAAGGTTAACGAAGGTGAATGTCGGCCAGACAAGCTGGCGAGATATGTTAAAAGGGAGGACTGTGGAAATTTAGTTTGCAACTGAACATTATCTGCGCCATCTTGCCTCTCCCCAGCGCCACGCACCGAAAACGCACGGCAGCCATTTTAGGCACCCCACTCTCTCTCCCCGCTCATTGCCGATCACCAGCGCGCCCCTCAGGCGCTGCGAACATCCCCCGCGCGCTGGCCACCCCCGCTCTCTCGTACATGGGCTGTAAAACCTCTCCTTCTGCGCGGCCCTGCCATGGAATCGCACCCCGTGCCTGACCAACACCTCCTTTTCATCCCATACATGGTCATACATCCTTTCTGATAACCCCCTTCCTCCGCGCCCGATTGCCCGAACCAATCCCAGGCCATCACCTAGCCCTGCGGATGCAGTTTATTGCCCCTACTGTAAGGGAAACACCCCACATCAAAGGGATTACAGTAGATCAAGGCCCCCCCCACCCCCTGAGACCCGACCGGTCGCACACACCCCCGGGAATTGGCGGAATGTCCAGCTGTGTGATAGCCATATCCCACTGTGGGTGGGGTGGGGACTTACACTGTAGATATGTGTGGGAACGAGCTTGAAGTGGGGATTCTGAGGATGTTCTTTCATGTATCAAAGCGATCTCAAGAATGTGCCATGTATGATAAACCTGCAATAAAGTCATAAACCTGTGTATAAGAGGCCAGGCCTCAGAGATGTGGTTAGAGCACCTCATGACGATACCTTGCTGTCTGACCTGACGTGTTCTCCTCCGGAGAGAATAAAACTTTGTTTCCTGCCTTCCAGTCTCCGGCGCCTGCCTCTTTGTTGGTTTAGCATCGAATGGTATAAGAGGCGATTACCGCCGGGCAATACTTGAAAGGTTATCGACTGCGACTGCCGCTACCATTTAACAAGTACCTTCACTTCGGATGGGAGTAGGCTGATTGGCTGTTAGTTTTAGATTTCGCTGGGGTCGGCGGATGTTTTTTTGAGTAGTGGTCTCACTTTGGTGGGCTTCAGGGATTGGGAAATGTTGCAGTGTTGATAGAGGTGTTGAGTAGGGTAGCGAATTCTTAGCTGATCCTTTGGTTTCCTAGGTTGTTGATGTGGTGAGGGCATGGGTCTGTGGTAGCTCCAGAGTGGATGGATTTCAAAGCACATGGAGACACCTCCGACAATCTGCACTTTTGGCCTGATAATGAGTTTTGAAGTCTTACTGTTATCCCGCCGCAAGCAGCAGGACTAAATATTCCACTGACCTCATGGCATTCCCGCCCACTGTATTAAGATGTTACAGCTGGAGTACTCTGCCGCCATTGGGCTGGCGGTATACTGCCAAGCCAATTTGGATGTTCCCTATGGGCTCGCATTCTGGGTGTCCTGACTTAGTGGTGTGTTGCTGCTGTAAGTATAGGTAAATACTATATGTTAATATTAGAGAATACATGTATATGTACATGTGTATGTGTCATAGTGTATATGTAGGTTATGTATACTGTCTTTTTTGTTGCATGTAAAATAATACGAGCAGAGGGTAACTGTTACCTCATACCACAAAGGAGAAGTGACAGAGAAGCCTACCTTTGAATGCACCTCCTCTCCCACCTTTCTGCCGAGTCACACATGGTGGAATCCCCACTAGGTAAAGCTCGACAGAAAGACAGATCGTAATCTGGACGGCGGGAAGCTTGATGGGAGTGCCTCCAAGACCCACCTCTGGCTCTCCCGCTGTCAACGTGAGAGCAGGAGTCTTGGTAGTGGTAGCGGTACTGCGGTGTCTAGTAGCCTAGTTCCAGCTAAGATCATAATCTGGCGATTGGACCACCAAGGCAGCGGGCATGAAGACCACATAAAAAGTGACGGTGGGACCATTCTGCTAAACTCTTAATCAGGTCCTAAGTGTAGAATTATCTAAAAAGAGTCAATTTGTTCTTGAATTAAATAATATGATAGCACTAACCTATGTCCCTGTCACAGAGGTAACCAACCACTACAGTTTCCTAATGGAAAGCCCTTCCTACCAACAAAATGAAGACAAACCAAGCCCCCACTTTGTTTAGCAGACTGTATCGCTCTGGATGCATATTCCAACCCACATTCCAAATACCAAGATGGAATGTCTATGAGAGCATATTTGAACAGGAAGCCAAAACAAACTATGCAGTGGAAGGATGGCGCAATGCCTTCCAAAAGACAGCAGGCAGAACCCGACCAACACTCTACATAGTTGTAAACGCATTACAAAAAGAGCAAAGTCAAAAGTCAAACTCTTCATAAATAACAAAGGTATACATTACTTAGAAATGATAACCAAGAGAATAGTATAAAATAAATGTTAACCTCCTAAAAAATGACCACAAAAACTAAACGAACATAACAAATCATTTTTTAAGTAAATAATACATTTAGGGGCACATGCATCATTGAAAATACCGGTTGCACAAGGGCAGATTCACAGAATCTTCCCATTTGCGCCCGGTATTTTTGCATTTGGGATGCATCCACCCAAATGCAATTTGGGTAATCGCAAAATTTACGATTACCTAACTTGGCCCATTTTGGAGAGCCATATTAGGTTGGACCCTAAGGCACCGGTGGTAAATGTCCTCAACCATCACATATGGGACTCATCTGTTTGTCTGTGGCCCCCCGAATAGGGTCTTGCATACCTCTTGTGCTCTTTGACCAAAAAAATCCTTTACCAAACAACCCAGCTCTACCTCACATTTCAATGCCCCCCCCATTCCTGTCCCTTATCATTACAATGATTCTAACCTGACTCCTAAATACAACCACAATTCTAATACCTAACCATAACGTATACACATCCCTTACTCTAATTATAACCCTTAAGCCAACCCTCAACCTAAAATAATCTGAACCCTTTCCATTAGTCTAATTCTCAATACATCCATTACCTTAATCTTAGCTCTTAAATGTAATTCTTACTCTTATCCGATCCCATATCATAAACCCTATCCCTTTCTACAATTCTAAACCCTTCTCTTAACCTATCCTTTAAAATAACCATTAATTAAAGCCCTAAATTATCATCAATAATTGATAAGCTTTTAAAATTGTATTTCATTTTAACTTTTGACATGAGCTTTGTATATCACTACATTACTACTGCTACATTTGAGATGCAAACACAGAATGAGAGTAACTGTCACTATATTTGTGTAGGGTCTTAACCAGGAAATGCGTGAAGCAATACTTACATAATTTCTAGTTATTATCTCATGATATAAATATGCGAAGGAGAAAATAAGGAACAATGGGCCACATGTATCCAAGCATTATTTTCTTTGGAAAAGTGCTGATTCACAGAATCGGCTCGTTAGCGAACACACATTTTTTTTTCAGAGTTAGCAAACCCTATTCTGCGATTCGGTAACCTGTTACCGAATGGCAAAATGGATTTGTGATTCTCTATTAGGAAGGGGCTTGCTTAGGGAGTCTCGTCCTAATACCGAAAGGCATTGGTATATATGAATGTTTGCGACCGAAATCCGGTCACAATACATTCACATTTTACCACCTACTTCAAGTAGGTGGTAACCCAATCGCAAAGAAACCCCTTCCCCTTTGTGAATGTTTGTAAAAGCATTTTTTAAGAGCAGGCAGTGGTCCCATTAGGCATTAACCACTTCCTGCTCCTAAAAAATTAAAGGAGAACTTTTCATTTTTTATTTTTGTAAAGCTTACCGTTTTCCATTAAGGAAGACTTTACCAAAAAAAAGATTGCTTTATTTAAAAGCAATCATGGGCATGGTGGTCTGCTGACCACAGCAGGCCACCATCTCTGTGATTTTTTGCGATTCCTAGGGTGTCGCAAATAGCGACCTACCTCATTAATATCACATGAGGTAGGTCATTTGTGATCCCCTAGGAAATGCAGAATCCCCTAGGAAACGCAGAAAGTGTTCAACATACTTTTATACATACAATTTTGCGATTTCCTAATTGCAACTCGCAATGATTTGCAATTTGGGAAGCGCAAAACGGTGTATTGCTGTATCTGGCCCAATATGTGCTTACATTATTGTTGTTAGATTTTGTTTGCCTCTCAGTTACCTCAGTAATAGAAAATGGTTTGTTTTTGCATTTGTGATGGTGTTTTACCATGGAAATGGGGTAATGTTGCCTTGGCCATAAAATTATTAGACCTAAATTAAATGCTTTGGAATTGTAAAAATATGCAGCAGTGGGAATTCTGAATAATAAACTCTGAGCCAATAAACATTGCTCTACTTACATCCAGGAATAAAACACAAGAGGTATTTATATCTGTGCATTTTAGGAACTTGCTTTCACAAATAAGTACATTTGTAAAGGTCTAAGAAAATGTAAGTGCACAGAAAACCTTGGATATGCCACTTTTACTTTCAAATTGGTAAGTTATATAGACAGATTAGTCCAAGTTTATGTTTTTTGCTCAGTCACTTTGGTACCATTTCAGCCTGTCTAGTAGCAATGCGGGAACACACACCTTTTCATCAGGACCTTTCTGTGCTCTGGTGCATCACACTAAGTACCTGCAAAGTTGTGTACAAGTGAGTAGAGTTTCAAAGGCCGCTAATGATAGGACTGGGTACAAAAAGAAATAGTGATTCAGGGGTTACTGGAACCTATAACGTGAGCGTCAATTGATGGGCAGGTCGCGCGGCGCATCATTTGGGGCTCTTTCTTTGTGGCGAAGGTCACAGCGGCACAAAGGCATTTAGAACAGTGATTCAGCAGTGAACAATGACGTGACTGTGTGTCAGTCAACCTGAACAGATGTTGTAGACCTGCATGCTATACACGAAAAGGCTCCCGACTCCTCTAACAGCACAACAAAGGTCCCTTGAAGGTGATGGCCGCTCATTTCATGGGTGACGCAATGATGTTCTCCACAATCATGCTTTTGCGCAACAATTACTGGAAATCGAGGGCTGGAATCCTGAGCTCGTTTCCAAGACGAGGCCTCCTGGATGGGTGAAGAGAATGCCTGTTTTTGCCTCTGCTCTTTCCTAGTTTAATTATTTAAATTTCTTTTCAACGTTTTAGGGATCTCATTATACTTCATAAATGTATGTCGTTCCAGGGAATTAAAATGTGTCAATCTTCTTATTCTTTATTTAGCTTTAGCAGCTGAGCCTGCCTCCTGAAAATGCCTTTCTGCAAGTTAGTGGTAATGCAGTCGTATGTTGCCCTGTGTTTGTTCCATCATTAATGTGAAAACGTGACTTATGGTCATCTACAGTCAAGAACCCCTCTACCTTAATCTCTTCTCTAACATTTTTTTTTCTTAAAGAAAAGGTACAACATAATTGATCTATTTCGTACATGTAGTTGCTCATCTACTTTACTAGTTTTTGGTGTCATTGACTGCAGTATACAATATTAAATGCATAAAGATGACTGGCAGAATAGACAACACGTTACATGACAGAGTGGGTACCATGTTCACAGAGGGATGCTTCTCGATAGTCAGCTCATTAATGGAGAGACAGATAACAATAAAGGCAGACATTTGTGCTGTGCAACTGATTGATAGAAAGCTCCCATTTGACTGTCATAATTGATTATATTTATATAGCGCTTACTACCTCATACAAGGTGTCGAAGCGCTTTTTGGCGAGTAGCACTCTTCTCCAGAACCGAAAAAGGATTAGTATAGTGAAATTTGAGATAATCTGAGCGGTGGACATGTGAGTCTGTCAGTTGGATTGAAAAAAGGTCCAGAGAAAAGACATCTGTTTTCTAAGCCTGAATATGCTGCTGAGGTGCATGGTGTTCTTATATTTGTCAGGACCAGCCATTTATAACACTTGCAAGAGTTCATGTGGAATGTGGGGTTTTGATGGAGGGAAGTAAATTGCCCCCAACTTTGCATACTGATTTGCTTAGGGTATTCTGTGTTATTTTCTAATATTTGTGAAGCCTACCATGCCTCGCGCCTAACCTTCCTGTGGCAAACCCCCAAACTGTAGGGCCTCCCTGCAGGTAAGCCCTATGCACAAATCATGTGCAGCTAACCCCTATGTGTGAAGCTTCTAACCAATGACAGCAGGGTTTGCTACAGCCCATGGCCTGCTGCCAGGTGCAGCGCCTGGCCAATTTTAGGCAATCCCATGGTATGTCCAACCCCCCTATGTGCACGGCCTTTACCCCTGCACAGCAGAGTTTTATTGCATGGCCTATAGCCAGGCCATATTCCAAATCTACTGTGCAATTGCAGCCCATGGTCTGTATAATTTGGTGTTTTTTTGTGCTTAATTCTTGTTTTGGGTTCATCTGATCCGATGAAGAGCTATGAACCTTGTGTTACAATTTACAGGCCACAGGACCAGGCAAGGGTCTATTGATCCACAGGGGCGGCTGGCATCTACTGAGAGAGGGAGGGTGCAAATGGGAGGTGGATGGGGTGCATGCAATCGCGATGCGCACTACATGAAAGGCGCAAAAACAATAATAAAAGAAAACACTTACATTACATGCTGGCACGACACATTCTCCTACTCTCTCCAGAACACGTCCTCCTCCTCGCTCCAGTCTGGTATTCAGCATGGGCCCCAATCAACTCCCTTAGCCAATCCAGGCGCTTCTATCATGCTGTTATCCAACATAAGAGAGGCACCAGGATTGGAGATGGTGGCCTCTCTAGGTGCTAACAAGGGCACAGGAGGCTTGTGTTTGCTCTCAACCCAGCTGTGTAAGACAGCTAGGTTGAGAGGTTTAAAGTGCACATGTCAGGCTGGCCATCACAAGACAGCTGTCCAAAGAGACATGCACACTTTGAATTTGTGCACAGGCAGTCCACCACTCCTCCTTGCTGCTGTCACACAGGAGGTCCCTCTACGGCCAGACGCTCGGTCAGGATAGGATGATGAAAACTAAAATGGTAATAAATTAACTTTATTACCATTTTATTTTTTATCTCTAGGGCTATTGGGGCATTTTTTTGACAGGGCTATGCTTTTCTGCTCTAATGGAGACCCAGCAATGATATGTGTTATCATTGGTCCTTTTGGACCCTACCGCACAATTGCAACTAAAATAACTCCACAAATGCTACTCATAGTTATGAGTAAGATGCCTGCTAGACGTGAGCAATTGCCATTCTGGATAGCTCAGAAAATACTACAGTTAGAGGCAGTGTTTCCACACACAAGCCATCAAGAAAAATACAGAATGATAACAATCTGCTTGCCAATGGGGATAGCGCCCCAGATAGAAGATTGTACCTCTTGGGGTACAGGTTTCACAGCCATATATTCCAGAACTCATAGTATCCCTTCAATAGCAGTAATACCAGATGTCTTAAGACAAATACAGAATGAATATGGAGCAGAATCTGCTCTGAACTTAGGGATGACATTGTTAGCAAACTTTTGCCCAGGTATCAACTAGTATATAAGCAAACATAGAAGGAGAGCCAGCAGCAGTGGCAATACGCCAGCGCCTGAGGGGTTTTACTCCTTTCCAACAGGAACATGAATTACCTAAAATTATCGAAGACACCTATATCGAATTAGGTAGAGATAGTCTGGAAGCTAGAGCAACAAAACCTCAACTCATGGGTGGTCCTGATAAAGACAACACCAAGCAAGCACCTGATTCTTCCAAAAAGAAATGGAATAATAATATTAAAAAACAAACAAATAGAGAAAATAGGTCACAATCCTGGGGTTGGTCTCCTCAACAGGAGCACTCCGGAAGGAGGTACAACGATAGGAATCATGATAACATTAAAAATACTGACAGGTATCAGGATACTGATACACGTTCCTCTCGTTCCTTTCAGGGATCATAAAAAACTCTGAGAGGGAAGGACGGTCAGGACACAGACAAGAAGAGCGTACAAAGTACAGAGACACGCAACGCACTTCAGACTATACTTCCAAAAAAGAAGAGAAACCAAAATCAAAACCTCAATTTAAAAAGAAGAAAGTAGCAGGTCTTAAAGTTAGACGTGCCCAGAATTCTGAGGACTCAACTTCTGAACAGAGATTGGGCTCTGATGATGCTAGACAGAAGAAGTAACAATAGCTTGCCAGAACCCAATGGAATTTCTGGTGACAGCGGAGTTGAATGAACATTTCCCAATGGAGACACCTGATACCAGGGAAAGTGTCCCACATTAGTTACATGAAATAAAACTCCAAATGGAGGGGGAGAAACCCAGACAAATTACAGGTCTTATTTTGGGAGAAACTGACTTATGGGCATGACATCCCTTAGCTGAAAAAGATTGGCTACCTGAAATTGTTCTGGAGTGGCCAAAGGGAGAAATGGTAATTTTACATGCATTTTCCCGACCTCGTTCCAGTATACTTAAAACATTCATATGCGAAGGAGTGGTCTGTAATACTAACTACAGCATTATATCGCAACCATGTTGGGTGGGATGCTGAGTCACCTCACCATGAAATCCCAGTAAAAACTACTCCACAGAGACTGTACCCAATAAAACAAGAAGCATGGGAGATCTTAGATCAACTTGAATACCAAGGTGTAATTGAAACTTGCACCTCTTCAATGAATAATATTTTGTTTTCTGTAATGAAACCTGATAATTCATACCGTCTAATTTTCAACTACTGATATCTCAAATAGATTTTTCTGCCAAAATTTGACGCCTGAAAGCAGATATTCTCAGTGCTCGGATCTCAGGGTCAATTTTGTTGACTCCCTCAAGGGTATAAGTATAGCCCTGGGTTCTTCTCAGTTAGAGTTACAGAGTTACTACACAATTTGGATGAGGAGGCATTGTCCAAAGTAGATAACATTTATCTGGCCAATGACGATTTAATGGAACACTTGACCCTGGTGAGCAACATAATTTTGGGGTTCACCTCTGAGGGTTACAAATTCAACTATAAAAAATCAAAAATAGCCCATCTCAATGTTCTATTATTGGGATATGACCTGCTTTAACCTCCTAAATCGTTGCAAAACATACAATCCATATTGGGATTCTTGAATTTTGGCAGAACTTACATTTTAAATTACGCAGAAAAAGTGAAAACTTTCTACAACTTAAAATAGACCTGATTTTTCAGTTAGGTATTGGACACAGGAACACACAGATATCCTTTGTTCCTTACAAGCAGACATGATAGCTTCCAAACACCTATACACACGTGTAAACACCACAAATTTGGTGATCCATGTTATAGCGGGTCAATTCGGGTACACATACCTAACCTTCAATGAAGACGAGACAGTGCCTATAGCATATAAATCACACTTGTACACAAACCCAGAAATGCGTTTTGCTTCACCAGAAAAAATTCTGACAGCAGTACAGACTGCTGTGGTGAGAGAAAAAGCACTGGCTCAGGGGAAACTAATAATGGACGTAACTACGGTACCAGCCCTAGGGGCTGTCACAAAAGCAAGCGATCCAGACTCTAAAACTTTACATCCAAGATGGATACAATATGCTAATTCTCTCACTGCAACAGATGTGGATTACACATTTGACTCTACACTAAAAACACAAGCATTCCTACAATACAACCATAAATATCCTCTCCTAAATGAAATAATGCTTCTAGATCAGTATGAATACATTATTTACACTGACGGTTCTGCTCAGCCGGCCATAGGAAGTAAATAATACATCCCTGCATGTGTGATTTTGAAGGGTCATCTGCAGGAAGGCAAGTTCCATCCTAGCAGTACGAAGACACAGTCTCTAGGAGAATACACAGCGCAGCTGGCAGAATTAAAAGCACTATTACTGGCAATAATAATTACAGATCGAGAATTCCCCACACTAATTCTGTGTGATTCTTTTTACTGTATTCAGTGATACAATGAATATCTTCACTACTGGTGTCAAAATGGGTTTAAAGACTCAAAAGGTGGCACAATTAAGTATAAATTGCTATAGGAATAGATAGCTGACTTTAAAAACAAACTACCAAGAGCTCACGTGATACACATGCTGAGTCATCAACGTGATGGCATTCACGTTGAAGGGAATTCATTCGCTAATGATGCCGCAAAAGGAGCAGTATGAACTGCTGCCATAGCTGCAATCACTCATTATAGCAGGATAATAGGTGGACAGGTAATGGTAGCTGTCATCGCTTCATGCAAAAACAGCACAGCTTTACTGAAAGGTTTTCCTACAAGTTAGATGTAGAAAACATTCTGTATGCTCAAATTCTAGGAGTGGGGGATAGAGTAATACCAAACATAAATCGCAGATTAGGTTTAACTCTAGCTGCACACGAGGGTCTAGGTTCTGCACATGCAGGAGTTACCGCAACAGTTCCTTTCCTGATACAACGCTATTGGTGGCCAGGATTAACTAACCAGACAAAGAATTTTGTCCTAAATTGTGACATCTGCCAGCAGATGAAGGGTTCCACCATAGCATGTCCACCTCAGACACCATAATTGATATCAGACAGATCACTTGCTATTGTCTATTTGGACCACTGTGGCCCCCCACAATCGAATGGGGCTTACAAGTACATCTTGGTGGCAGTGGATTCATGCTCTAGATTCCTGTGGGTGTGGCCTTAGCGCTCGACTGACACTCAAACTGTTATAAAAGATTTCTGAGTCTTTATAGGGACATACACAGTTGGTGCATTACATTCTGACCACGGCCCGAGTTTAGCTCTAGGGCTTACAAGGAAGCCATGAGAAGTCTGAGTGTTGCATTGGAAAGGAAATACCGAGACTTAAAGCATTCTTTAAAACCAAGAAAATTAGGTTCATGTGATAGTTGGGTCAATCACTTATATGGGGTCCAGAGGGCTCTTAACAATATACCAAGAAGTTCCCTAGGAGGTGTCACTCCTTACAAAGTCCTATTTGGAAAGAGAATGTGGGTACCTGATCTCGACTATGAAAGCACAGTGAAGGATGAAAAACCATTTGACATCAATAAATGTTTGGCTGTTTTATAGGATCTCAAGGAATCCTAGGCACTACAAAGCAACGTGCAGGTAAAACGCACCACCACTGGGGAAGTCAAATCAGTCACGGCAAGAGCTGCTTGGATCCCAAAAGTCAGAGATCTGGTCAGAGAAAAGATTGTTTGCAAAAACGAATTTGGAAAAAACAGTTGACTGAGTGCACACCAATTTTGCCATACTTGTTCGCTGTATTCTGTTTCGCGTGCAGGCCCGGTAACGTGGTCTGTCCGGCCACGTAGGTTATGAACACTGGAAATGTGGGGTTGATCAACCCCACATTTCCAGTGTTCAAAAAAGAATTTGGGCCATCATACAGATATCCTGTCATGTCCTGGCTGTCGAAGGAACAAGAACAGTACTTCTACCGCCTCTTGCCGTAAGAAAAGAGCTTGGTCGCCATCAATCTGATCAAACTACACTATGTGGCCAATACTGAATAGTAGGCCTCGTGTGCCCCTGGGTAGCCAACACTCTCCTCTCGCTACCATACAGGAATTTCAGACAGAAAGACTCATAAAATTTGAAGAGTCACCAATACAAAATAATAGACTTTCCGACAATAACATAGAACTGATTCCTATTGATACAGAACATTAAAACACAAATGAAAGACAAATATCAATTCAGGCTACCACCGATCTCTATATCAATATGCCTCTAAAAGAGATGTGTGCCAGTTCAACAAAACCTGCTGAACTGCCAAAGATAGATCGAACTGCATCTGGCTATTTTATCGATTTTTATACCTTTTCTTCTGATCCCAGTGAACCTGAAACAAAGCCAGCTCCAGTTTCCTCTAAACAACAACTACATGATTTCTACACTTTTCTGAAAAAGATTTACCTGTTTTCACAATGGCTACAGCTCTGGATAATAAATGGAATACTGTCTTTTCTTGTCTGGATTGGCTTAGTGACTGTCTTTTCCTTTCTGATGAATGGAAACTAACTCCCAGAACGCTCTGCAGTATCAAATGTGAACTTGTGCCTGAAACCTCATCTCACCGTGAACAAAGAGACCTGTCCTTCGTGAACATTGCAGCTGTTCCAATTCCTGATGGTATAGTTTGAGACAGAGTTTCATATGATGTATTTAGTCCCACTGAACTTTTGAAATTTCCTTATGTATTCAAAATTTCTTTAAATTATATTGTTACCTCCAGTACATTTTCTGACGATTAGGATTTTGAAACTGTAAATAATATGTTGTCTGATTATGCTGCATTTGCAAGCAATGACATGTTAGAGGACACAACTGAATACGACACAATGTACTGTTACCAACATTATGGTCATCATTTTTTACATAAATCCAGTATCCCACAAAATGTTTTTACATACCACCATGGGAACATTGCCCAACACCACCGAAAGGTAGTTCATGAACATTTGAACAGAAATTTACTTATTTTTCAGGCTAACTAACATCAAACAGATTTACTCTTCATCCTTTATTTTCCAACTGTCTGAACAGGTTTTCGACTTGTGGAAGGACATACGGACATAAAATCAGTCGTGGGTTCAAAGAAATAGCAAGTTAAGGGAACAGAAGCACTATTTTGAGCATGCCTCATTCCACATCAGATAATATTTTTGAACAACACAGCGCAACAGACTTCCTGTCTTGGAATAGCCAAGAACACAGATTTGAACACACCTCGGATCCCCTCACCATCACACTTTGAGGGGTGATAAAACTTTACAACAAATGGTGGGGATATAGTAGATGACATCGAACATACAATTTCATTCAATTCGTCTGACCCCAAGTAGAAGGGATAGGTAGTTTGGCCTGCAGTCACAAATAGGTGTCAGAAAAAATTCAGGGGTAATACCGAAAGATTTCATTTCCATAGGCCGGACCAACACTGTGTACAACGAGAACATCAGGGGGTGGTGACATCTTACAGTGTTGGGAAGTTATGCTTTGATTGGCTAAAAACCCTTGATGCTGTCTCAGGTGAAACAACAGTTATCATTACTATCAGACGGTGTGGATTTTAGGGACTTTTTGTTGGGCCCCCGAAAGCCACGTCAGAAACATTTCTTATACGCTGAGAGAGGGTAGGTTTTGTATCATAGGGGGCCCCTGGCCCGTTCTGGCCACACCTGAATTATGAGACCCTTGTCCTTGCCCTTCCAGCCTAATTTGTAGGCCATATTAAATTGACCAGCGGGTCCTGTGTTACTATATGACAATTACCACTCAGCCAGCATAAAACCCCTGTGTAGGCCCTTCTTTGTTAAATTGACCATAGGTCTGCCATTTTGCTGTATAGCAGGCTGATGGCAGGTCTGACCCAAATTATATTCAGCTTCTCTTTCTGCAAGGCACTCTGCTCCAAACCAGTAGCCCCCACCCTACCCGAGTGCTCAGTTCACTGTATGAGTTCAACATCCCCCTATTCTTTCGACATACAGTAGGCGGCTTCCTGGACTGGTACATGCTTTTAAGGAAGTGGCCACCGCAGATGTCTGGTAACTATTGCAGTTTTAAGGAAGTGGCCACCGCAGATGTCTGGTAAATACTGCAGACGAAGCTATTTGGGTAACTTACGTAGGTAGAAGTTGCGTGCAAAGAACCCCAAAAACAGTATAAATAGGGAGCACTCACAAACATCAAGCGGACTACCTCGCTGTCTGTATGTGGGTTACGGACTGCGTAGAGTTTTCCCCAAGAGCAAAAGAAGCTCTTGCGTCTGCTTAGCATTATGTTGTATTTTACCCATATCAAATGTCCTGTTATGTTTAATCATTGTTCTCTTTATTTGTTTCTCCTTTTTTGTATTTACATAATGTATTCATTGTAATTGCAGGAATGCTTGCTCTAGAGTAAACGTGAGAGTTCCTAGGTGACAGAGTTCTTATACTCTGAAATGTTTCTCCTTGATGTAACCTGTTTCTTCAATTGCACTTATAAATGTGTTCTCTTTCTCTCTGACAGTACAATAGTGCAGATACGGAGGGTATCATGATGAGCTCCATGTGATTATCTGAATTCTGTATTTTATGCCTTTGTCTTGCAGTTTCTTTGAAGTTGCATCTTCTCATTAAACTGCCATTGTATTCTGCCTCCAATTCCATGTCTCATATGTCTATTTTCTTCAATTTTAGAGCAAGCATTCCTAGGCACCCCGGTTCAAATTAAGGTGCTCCTTTTGTCCCTGACTAACTCTCCTGCTCAGTTCTGTGGTGGCTCCCGGGGCTCTGAGTACCGCCCCTAGCTTCCTTGACCCGTAATGAATCCTCCCTCCAACATTTTGGTGCCGTGTGACTCGGAGTAGCAGTGCCAGCAGATGGGGGCAGCAGTAACGGCTGGGTTCGAGGGGACGCAGACTGAGCACTCGTGACTCCTTTCTGGCCGACGCCTTTGAGTACAAGCACTCGGGTGAGTATTAGGCTACCTGAAGTGAGGTGACGCTTTGGTGACGGTTTATGAAAGGAGCGCTTGTGAGGCTTCTGTGTTTTTCTCGGCGCTCTCAGTTCTTTCCTGTCTCCTGTCTGGTTGGCCTCGCTAAGGACATTTTTAACTGGGGAGGCTTGTGTGTGCGGCATGGAATTCTGAGCTGGACAGTACGGTCAGGAAATTGTTGGTTTATTGTTTCCTTTTGTTATATATAGATGTGTGTGCTATTGTTTTTGCCTTGAGTGCCCGGAGGAGAAGGCTGCGTCTTGCGCCTTTCACGGGCTTATTTAGCTCCTTTTTTATTATTACATTTTTACATTTTACATTTTTACATTGTTTTTGTAGGAAAACAGGCATAGAAGAAAGACAATAAAAAAGTAAAAAGAATAAGGGATAAGGAGAGGCTGTTTATGTCTGCAGTCTTTTCAATGCTATTCTTTTTGGTATAGCTTGCTGTTGGGTCTCTCTGTATATAGTGAAACAGAGAGCGCCTCTTTATCAGGGGGCTACGGGTCGGCCTGGTAGAAGAGAAGGAGAGATTCGATTTACTATCGTATTCTTTCAGCAATAGAAAAGTGCTCCACTGAGTGGATACAGTGGAGGCTCTCCTACATCAATACAAGGTAGGAAAGAGGTTGGATATTGTCGGTCCACTTAGCTACTGGATAACGGATATCGCCTGATTTATGAGGATTTTTAAGAGGTTCCCCGGGATGTTTTTTTTTTGGATATTATGTTTAAGTGTTTTTGGGTATTTGTGTGTCAGTTTCCCTTTTGTGTGTGCACCATTGTAATAGGGAGCACGTGTTTTTTTGTCCTTCAGTGGGCAAAGTATGCAGTCATTGTTTGAAAATAGAAACCCTCTAAACGTGCCCGACTTGCTTCTTTCTTGAAACACACGTAGACTTTCAGGATTGTATGATTTCGGATATTGTTTAATGATGCATACAGAGGTTTATTAAGTGTGATAGTAGCACTTTTTTGTGGTTGGTGCTTATATGGGCACTACAGTAAGGGTCACTGGCTGACACAGAAGCTGATTTTAGTAAGGCCATATTATTTACGTGCTCAGTTATTTGTTATTTGTATTTTTGATGATATGTTTTATGATATGCAGATGTATATTGAATGTATAAGAACATGATAGTTATGTTAAATTGATGTTGACTGGTCTGTATCGTTTTATTAGGATAAGACCTGCTAGGTAGGGTTACCATTGTAACAGAAGATCACTGCCAAATACAGAAGATGGGTTTGTTAGTGAGATTCAATAACTAGGGAGGGTTTTAGATGTGCTTTTTGCACTTCCACATGTATTGATCTGCCACTGATAACTCCAGAGATTCTGTGATTTAAAGTTTTGAGCGCCACAATTGTTACAGGTATATTGTTTAGTGCTGCCTTCTTTCCTGTGTGCATATTCGACATACAGGAATACCCCCCACCCCCATCAGCACAGCAGATCTTGCTAAGAATGAAAATAAATAAATAAAAGAAAAAGAAAAGCCAGCACCCATTTCCAGTGCTATTCACATTAATTAGGACCAATAATAACTAGGATTGTAACTGTTTTTATATATTAGAGCTGTTGCCTTTTTTGAATAAATAGTATTATGAATAAATAGTATTATGTAGTTACCCCTTGCCACCCCCTAGCCCCTTGTCTGACCCATATGGCTCAGCACCACATTTAATTAGCACAAATCATTTTCAGATAACTGACCACGTAGTGCACAACAACATATCTCAAATTGTTTGACTATTTCCTCACATTTATACTTTGAGGGATGTACGTGGTGACAGGAGGTTGTGTCTGGCGTCTCACTGTGAGCCACAGATACATGTTTATGGGACTGCATCTGGCAGCTCACATTCGTTTTGAATTTTGATTACTTATTTGGAGTAAATTGTATTGTTTGAACGTTTAACAGTGTCTTCTTTTTGCAACTGCGTGCTTCCAAAAAGGGAGCTACTGTCATCATCACGTTGCATTGTGGTTTCTTATCTTAGGCCTGGCACTAGCCAACGCCTTTCGACTTCTCTCTCCATATTGTAATGGGTGTCCTCTGTTCTTCTCCTTTTTCAGCTACGTGCGGTGTACTTTAATAGATATAAAGTCTGTCATCTTCTCTCGATTTGCAATTTAGCGTCTCTCACTTTCGTACCTGGCTTATAAGCCTTTTTCCCAGAAGTGACTACAAATGCGCCATGTCCTGTAGGTCAGAGGCACCTGATAATGTTGTCCTTTTGTGGTCAATAGTTCATCATTAAAAGAGTATAAAGATCTGCTCCTTAATGCATTCAACGGACTACCCTGCTGCAGTGACCTCTTGGGTCACTGACGCCTGTGTGGTCTCCTTCAGCCCTCTATCTGAGCATCTTTAGCTGAAATTCTAATTTCTTATTGTGCTTTGAAATGGTTTCTTTCTCTCTCCTCTGCATTGTCATTATTCTAAATCATTATTGCAAAGCACTAGTGGTTGTCCCTCCTAACTTAACATGTGCATTCCTAGCATTGAAGTAAAGTGTATGTTGCATTTTGAAAGTATTTTCATTGATTTAAAATATATTTGCATTACATGAGTTTGTTCTTCACTCCAGAAATGTGTCTTTAAATGTCAAGACTTTACTAAGACTTCCAGGCTCTATATATTGAATTTTCTTTTAATAAAAGGGGTTCTTCTTTCATATAAATCAGACAGCTGCTTTTCCCTATCGTTAACTTGTTTATTTTGTCATATTTTTGCAGAAGCACCCCCCACAAATTAAGCTCCCTTGGTGCAGTGCCCCAGGACCATGAAATTTCACCCTTTCATTGCATTTAAATGTATTTTGAAATTTTAAATCCTTGCACGATTACTTTTCTCATTTAAGGGTTTGTCTTCTGGATAATTGAGCGTCATAAACATCTATTTTTGTGTCACTGTTTTTGGCTGATTACAGATGTAGTTTTGAATAGTCTTTCAGGAGTTAACAAACTGATGAATATATTCTCTGCTGGGTTAATGATTTGATAAATAAAGGTGGCACTTCAATGTAAGACCTTTGTTTTTAGAAGAGAAATACTTTCTCTTATTTTGCTTATGGGCCCTCCTCATCTCTTTCTCTCACAGTGGTGCCACAGGAGATGTTATATGTAGGTGTATGTCTCTTGTGCACTACGGCAAGAAGTGATAAGCAGGAACATCTGGGTACGTGCCAAGCACACCCACTTTAACTGAGACAGGTTCAACTAGGGACCACACAACTGGTGCGCGGTGCATCCAGTGAATACTGTGTCTAGCTTCCAAGTAGCTGCCTTCACGACTCTTAATTACGTCTTTTTGTGTACAGTTTTAAATGGGCTCCACTATTTTAACTCATAACACTCTACATTAAGTACATTCTGTTCTCTGGCAGTGACACCTCAGGCTTCTCATCTCACCTTTCTGGTGTGTTTGCACCCATAGTACAGGTTCCTTCCACTTGAATATTCAGTAAAGTGGTAGTAGGAAGGGGAGAAAGGTTTTTGCATGCACTTTTCGCCACAACGCACAGCACCTTTTTGCATTTTCTGGTTGCTTTACACCCTAGACTTGGCCCAGTGTCAAATGATAGACCAATCACACAAAAGGAAGAATGACATAATAAGATGAGGTTAAGGACTGCCGTCCCTTACCACCCAGAGCACAATGATAGAAGTTGTAATACCAGGTAACATGGAGCTGTTACTTATGATATTTATGGGTCATGGACCGCCATATTGAAAAACTAAAAAAGCCATCAATATAAGTAATATAGTCTCCTGGCAGAAAAGGAGATACTTCCAGTTTCAAATGCATATTAATATCTCTCTATTTGGATGGCCAGTTATAATTCACACTGAAGGTTGCACTGAGTGCTGTAGTACTGAGCAACAAAGTACAGAATAATTTACTCCTACCTGCGTTCCAAATTCAGCAGCAAGTGAAGCAGGCACAAGCAGTAGCCCATCATGCTAGGGCAGATCCAGTAAGTGCTGCCACAAAGAGCACACAGTTGGGATTAGTTAATAGGGAAAAATCCTGAAATTGTGTTTCATGGCCAAGAAAGTTAGTGACACTTTAGAGATAAAATGATGGAGTGGAATGCATGCTAGATATACCCATGGTTCCACTTCATGGGCACACGTCAAGTGCTGCTAGGTCTCCTCAGCCTTTCATCTTTCCAAATTGGATAAAATTAGTACCGTGGAGTTAGGGGAACAGTAAAGGTTTGCTATTTTGCGCCACAATACGATTCTGAGTAAACGTGCGCTTTACAAAAAAAGCCATATTGTTTTAAAATAAGCTATATTTTAAATACAATTAAATACAACATGTGTCTGGATGTCACATGGTGTTGAAGGGTTAACGGATTTTTGAGGCTGCCTTCAGAAGTAGCAGTCCTGGCCGACCACAGATTCTGGGCGTTGAGCCAGGCAGGAAAGGTGCTTCCTGTGTTTGGTAGTGAACATAGGATTTAGTAGAAAGGAAAACGTATGTGTAGAAAATACTTGTGTCTGTGGAAGTGAAATGAGGAGAAGGAAGAGTTGCCTAGAATCACACAATTTGGTAACGGGTGAAGCCAAGATTGCATACAGTGTTTTCAGGTTTCACGTGGAGCAGTTCAGTGAAGGAATATGTATGTGTTTATATAGAGATGGGTGAGAGGAAGTGAGGAATAAGTTTTCGGATATGCACAGCTGTGTGCAGCCTTCAAAATATGAGACAACCAGAGATTTGTAGGAATAAGATTACCACAGGTAGCTACCACATGCCCCAGTACTAGGAAAATACAAAAGAATACATAATACGTGCAGATATAGAGTAGATCTTAATATTAAAGGACTGTATGCGATACTCAGTATTGCAATATTGTCAGAATAAAAGGTGTGAGTTTAGAGAGGCTTTCTGAAATTAAAGTTGCAGATTTTAGAGGTGGTTGCATATATTTTGCAGTTCGACCACTACAAGTTTTTATCTCCCTTAAAAGTTTCTATCTTCTGTTTGGGTTCTTCTTTCTTGGTTAATGAATGATTAGAGGTTATTATTATTAGATTCTTCCCTGTGTCTCCAAGAAGTGTATTGCATTTCCTGTCTTTGGGATGTTTGCTTACATGGGCTCAATGTTTTTTGTTTTCATCACCTCGTGTCTGGTTAGAAATAGAATACAAATAGGGAAATTTACCACAGGCTCAAGCCTACCACTTTTTCCTATACGTTTGGCTGACAGCTAGACCATGTGACCATTTTGATATAAAAGCAGCAGCAGCTTTCAGCAATGCCTAAATGGACTGTTTAAAGGGAATAAATTGAGAGAAAGCAAAAATGGTTTAATGCCCATGGATCACTCTGTTTTCACTCACAAATATTACAACGTTCTGACAACAACTTAACGCCCCATATACTTCTCCCTGATCAATTAATATATGTATAGGTCACATCAACTGAGCATCAAAGTGGCATTGAAATTATGTAAGAAGCATGTTTTTGTATAAATTAACACCCGCTGCGAAGTTTCTTTCTACTAAGGTATTCAGGCAGAAGGAGAAGGGTCCGCCCCATCATCCCTGAGTCCAAAGAAGAAGAGGACAGGTGATCAGCCACAACAGGAACATCGCCATCTTCACAAGAATATGGGAAGAATAGATTACCGTGTAAGGTGAATGTGCTATAATGCATTCTCAGATGCAGTACATTTGCCAGGGACACAGAGGATAGGAGTAAAGAAAAGTAGTAATGTTGTGTTTATATTGTGTTTAGGTATTGATCATTTGTAATTATGTGCTTCGTATTATAATGTTTCAAGGAAACAATGTGTGCAGATTTGATGTGTGTTTTAATATATAGGTGCGATGTTTCGGGGTGTTTGACAATAGGTTTCTGTAGTCTTATGAATTTACAACAGGTGTATATCTGCAATTAATTCAAGGACATGGGTGCACTTTATTTCATGATTTTGCCCCTAAGTAGGTCTGGCGTTAACAATGACCTTTCATGTTTAGTAAAATGTTGTCTCTCCCTCCCTCTCTTGGCTAGCTTCACTGTGAGTGACTTCATTCTGTTCTTTCACAAGGAGCACATTCACACACAGTTGTTTTATCCAGTGCCAGGAACTACTGTGCAATGTGTGATTTTTGAGGCCAAAACAGTTTCTGCTTTTGCCAATGTTTGTTATAAAGATGAGGGCCCAGCAACACCCACACCAATGAGGTTTCATGAAAATATTGGCAAGACAAGTTGTGCATTGACAAAGCCAAAAGGCTGAACAACAATTTCATTGGCTTTACCAATGCTTGTTTATTTTTATGTTGAAAAGAAATGGTACCTACCTTATTCCAGTAATTTAGCTAAATGTTTTGCATTCATTTTGTGAACTTTTTATTTTAAAAGCAAAGAATTATCGGTTTGCTTTCAAGCATTCTGAGAGCAGTATACATAGTCTCACATTCCTAAGAAGTGTGTACACATTTTCATACTCTAACGACTGTCAGTAGTGCAGTCTGAGCTTACAACAGTTACTAGGAGCGCTCACCCTGATAATGAAGCCTTTGCATCAATGAACATTCAGCATTAGCACATGGACACAGATATTGTCCTTTTTGCAAACAGTGCCTTTCACAGATCCTTAATGTGGTACTGTAAACTGACAGCCAAAGAATTCATTGAGGCAGATGTTCAAGAAAGAATAGCAAAGGAAGCTAAATAAATTATAAAAGGGCTGGGTGGAAGGAAAGGAAGAAGAGAACAGGGGAGGATGAATGCAAACAGAAAAGGGATATGAATAGGCCCAAATGGAAAGGGATGTTTACCAACCATAATGCTTGCCCCCATGGCCTGTCTTTTTTCATGGTTCAATACTTGTACGATGTGATAGGAGGACCAGACTGTTTTCCTAAAGCTGTATTTCCACTGCCTCAGGACACTTCATTTCCCCACATGAAATGGACTTCATCAACATATCCCCTACTAAAACTACAAGTACGTGTTGGTTATTGTGTGCATGATCAGCAAATGGACTAAGGCATGCCAATTCGAGAACAGCAATCCACAAACTATTGCCAAATGCCTTCTGAAAGAGTTCATACCGCGCTTTCGAGAACCTATGCTTTTGGGTTCTGAAAATGGACCGGCGTTCATCTCACATGTGATTGAGGGGTTGTGAAAGGGGCAAGGAGCCATACAGAAGCTACATGTGTTCCACAGAAACTACCGAGTGGGAATGATATCCCAAGTTCATCCTGAAGGGCTGCACGTGCTGCACAGAGGAGAAAGGACGAGTGTGTAAGCGGGCCCCTAGGATACGTCACCTAAAGAACGTCTGGAAACATCGACGCCCCAACCCCTCAGTATACAAGATGTGACATCTTTACCTTTTCTTCACTTTGTTTCTTCATTTCGAATGTGCCCAAGTAATAAGAAGTGCTTGCAAACCTCTCAAATTACTTGAAGACGGGCACCAACGGTTACTTTTTCTGTTTAAAGGTATCATCTCTGAGGCACTACATCATTATGCAGCAGACCTTTTTGGAACGTAGTACAGACGCAACAGAAGATAAGACATTCTTCCAACTAGTCACACTAGCCACACGTACCAACGATTGGAACAATGCCTCAAGACTTGCTCAAGACTTTCAGAACAATTAGAGAAAATGATCATGGGTGCCACTAGCAGCATTGATCCCACTTTTCTGCTATTATAATGACTTTTGTACCACATTGAATGAGTTACCATTGATGAAGACGGGACAAGGGGACGGTTGGCAGAGCATGTGTTACAATGTCATACCTGTTTGTCCTAATGTGCAATATCCTCTTCTGTAGACATACCGAGTACGTAGCAGTTGCACCTCCTGAGAACTGCATAATTAGCAAAGGGAGAACAAGCATAGAACAGGGAATATGAATATCTTGGCACTTATAGAAGTTGTAGAAGTAACAATGGGACCACCCTAAATGCGTCTACCATTACCAAATACCTCAAAGACCTGATAGGTATGCTGTCAGGAGTTTGTTCATATTATGAACAAGAGGGGGGAATGAGAGAGGGTAGGTTTTGTATCATAGGGGGCCCCTGGCCCGTTCTGGCCACACCTGAATTATGAGACCCTTGTCCTTGCCCTTCCAGCCTAATTTGTAGGCCATATTAAATTGACCAGCGGGTCCTGTGTTACTATATGACAATTACCACTCAGCCAGCATAAAACCCCTGTGTAGGCCCTTCTTTGTTAAATTGACCATAGGTCTGCCATTTTGCTGTATAGCAGGCTGATGGCAGGTCTGACCCAAATTATATTCAGCTTCTCTTTCTGCAAGGCACTCTGCTCCAAACCAGTAGCCCCCACCCTACCCGAGTGCTCAGTTCACTGTATGAGTTCAACATCCCCCTATTCTTTCGACATACAGTAGGCGGCTTCCTGGACTGGTACATGCTTTTAAGGAAGTGGCCACCGCAGATGTCTGGTAACTATTGCAGTTTTAAGGAAGTGGCCACCGCAGATGTCTGGTAAATACTGCAGACGAAGCTATTTGGGTAACTTACGTAGGTAGAAGTTGCGTGCAAAGAACCCCAAAAACAGTATAAATAGGGAGCACTCACAAACATCAAGCGGACTACCTCGCTGTCTGTATGTGGGTTACGGACTGCGTAGAGTTTTCCCCAAGAGCAAAAGAAGCTCTTGTGTCTGCTTAGCATTATGTTGTATTTTACCCATATCAAATGTCCTGTTATGTTTAATCATTGTTCTCTTTATTTGTTTCTCCTTTTTTGTATTTACATAATGTATTCATTGTAATTGCAGGAATGCTTGCTCTAGAGTAAACGTGAGAGTTCCTAGGTGACAGAGTTCTTATACTCTGAAATGTTTCTCCTTGATGTAACCTGTTTCTTCAATTGCACTTATAAATGTGTTCTCTTTCTCTCTGACAGTACAATAGTGCAGATACGGAGGGTATCATGATGAGCTCCATGAGATTATCTGAATTCTGTATTTTATGCCTTTGTCTTGCAGTTTCTTTGAAGTTGCATCTTCTCATTAAACTGCCATTGTATTCTGCCTCCAATTCCATGTCTCATATGTCTATTTTCTTCAATTTTAGTGCAAGCATTCCTAGGCACCCCGGTTCAAATTAAGGTGCCCCTTTTGTCCCTGACTAACTCTCCTGCTCAGTTCTGTGGTGGCTCCCGGGGCTCTGAGTACCGCCCCTAGCTTCCTTGTCCTGTAATAAATCCTCCCCCCAACAACGCTGTTTATAATCAAATTTGGAAAATCTCTCAACAAGAAGCTGCAGAGAGACTTCATGAAATTGATAGAATTAACCTAGAAAAAGTCTTAGCGGTAGGAGATAATGGTATAACTACATCAACATCCAGAATTATTCACTGGGCAAAATAGTATCTTCTGAAATTGATATACTAGAACAGGTTTTGTTCATACTACAGCATGGACAGTCTCAATTACTTTCTATTCTGCTATTAAGCTGGACACTACAATAATTGCTTTCCGGTTATGTACCTTCACGATTTATCAACAGTACTTCCCTGTACTCTGCATACATTCTAACTAAGAAGCAGATAACAATGGCACAAAGAGGAGCAAAATATACACTGTTGCGTATTGAAAAACTGGACCAATTACCTTTCACTTTAGCAGAGTCACCATCCACAGAATGGTTAATTCATGGCCATGTAACGTTACCGGTCACAACTTTCCAGTTACAGTATTGCCTAGAACAACAACAGGCAGGCAGATATGAAGCAATAGGTCAGGAATTCATCAAGGAATCTTGAGAATTGCCACACAGATTTTAATGCAGGAATGGGAACATGGAGGTGTTTCTAAGTGGTACAAACTGCAAAGACTCTTTAAGTGGATCTGTCATCTGCCAGAAAATCATGCTTCACGGAGCCTGTAATGGTTCAGTTACCAACTCATCCTATCATTTGAAAGGGTCCTGCCCTGCTGTGATTAATCCAAATTCAGATTGCTCTAGAATGGGAGTTACTTGATGCTGAATGATCAGGATTGTTGTGGGATGCTTCCAGGCATCACATATCTTGTCACTGTAAGCTGTAGGATTACTTGTTGTATGCAAGTATTGTTTCTACCAACCCACACAGTCAGGAAGGCGCCGTTATGGCCTTCATTGAATGTTTCCTTTATACGGTTTGATACTCTGAGCCGAAGGAAAGCCATGCTTTTAGAGGAAACCGTGCCCTTAACCTTCGCCTGAGAGACTTTTGATCTTCAGGCCGCAAGGTCCTCAGCTAAGATACAGGCACTTGTACGAACAAACTGTCATTTCCATTTCACAGAAATGGTACAATGTATCTTTAACATGTCTGATACAACGGGTATTTTACACCTATTTACTACTCAACTATTTACTACTCAATTAATGTCCCAGTCACCAAGGAGATGGAAAAAACGCTCCTGGAGCACAGATAGCATGATCGCATGATACTTCATCTGGGCACACCTCTCCTTGCGAACTGAGCGAGTCTTGGTTCCTGTCATTTAGACCAGTCTGGATCGACTGTTTGCTGTCTGTCCTAGGATGCTTGTTCTGCGGACAAGAATCCATGTTGGAACTCTGTCTAACACTTCCATCGGTGGCGCCACTGGAAATGGGTGCTTTGCTAGACCCGATAACGGCCCATGTACTGCTGTGTGTAAAATCCAAACTTCAGGAAACGAGGTAGGTACAAATAACGTTTCTTTATGTAGGAAGATCGAGACACAGCACATCAAGCTACAGGAAAACACCAACTGTCGACACCTGGAATATGGAACACAACCCGTACCACGCAGACACCGTGTTCCATATTCCAGTGAGCCCAGATCACAAAGCAAAACAGATAACTTACATAATACAGGATGCAACACATTTCCCCCCTTAATAAAAGACAATGTTAATCTAAAAACCGTACAGGTAACCTTCTTTCGCGAAGATTATCCTTAACTCTACATGCCACAGAAGATGAGGAAGGAGGAACATTTTTTGATTCACATGCCACAGAAGATGAGGAAGGAGGAACATTTTTTGACTTTGAAAAGTCAGACAAATTATGTGATACACAAGATTCAACCACCACAGGCATTTTGCACCTTGCCACCCTTCTAACATTCCAGACCCTTCCATCCTGAGTGATCACACTGTTCTTACAAACTTTCACCACCTTAATGGGATGGTAAAATTTAGAACAACCCTTAACCAAAAACCCAGGCTTCCTGATCCTAACCCAATCTCCAACAACAAAGTCAGGAATCTTGACATTCATTTTATCATCAAATGTACTTTTCATCACCTCCTGTTTACTTTTAACCTGTCTAGCAACAGCATCAATATCAGTTGTATCATCAGTTTTATTGTACTTTTTAATCCACCAAGGACAAATTTCAGACGAAGGCTCCCTCCCTTTCAACAACCTGAAAGGACTAATGCCTGTCACTGAATGCGGAGTGATCCGGTAAATCCACAGCTTCTTCCTGACTACATCCAACCAAGGTTCACTTGACCTTTGTGCCACCTGAACACTGTCCTTGAGAACCCTGTTAAACCGCTCCACTTGACCATTCTCCCTTGGTTCATACAGAGACGTAGTAACATGTTTGATGTTACACATACCTAAAAACTCCTGCATCTCATGAGATGTAAGTTGTACCCCATTATCCGTAACAATTATCTCAGGATACCCTTCACGAGCAAAAACTTCCCTAAAGAAAGTCACAATAGACTGAGTAGAAATGCTAGCCACAAACTTAACCTCAGGCCATTTAGAATGATAGTCGATCAAAACCAAAGCAAAGCGAGCACTGTGAGGCAGACTGCTAAACGGACCAGAAATGTCAAAAGCCACCTTCTGCCAAGGGAACACTGGCCACTCCACCGGTTTAAGCGGAGCAGAAGAAGTGTGAAGCATCTTATCGCTACTAATGCATTCTGGACACTCCCTAACAGTTCTATCCACCATTTTGTCAAGGCCCGGCCACCAAAAGTTAGCCCTAATCAAACGCTTCATCGAAGACATACCCAAATGAGTTTGATGTGAAATGCATAAAATTTTCTTTTGCATGGAATTCGGAGGAACAATCTTACCCCCTTTGAAAATTAAACCATCACTTTCCTCAATGTCGGCAGATACCCGACAAAAAGGAGCAAGATCAGCAGAAACCTCCTTTTCCTTAGGCCACCCATTTTTCACACAACCCAAAATTTCCTGGTACAACGGGTCATTACCCATTTCAAACGCCCATTCACTTTCTGACAATTTTACAAAATCCTGAGATACAAAGTCTTTCAATGTTGCAACAACATCCATATCCTGTTCAATCGAAGAAACACAACTATCATCACATGGTAACCTAGACAAAAAATCTGCAGTTACATTGTTTCTACCCGGAACAAAAGCAACTTCAAAATCATACTCCTGTAAACGGGATGTAAGACGAGCTATGCGGGCAGTGGAGTTCCAACCACCCCCAGGAGACAAAATTCCAACCAACGGTTTATGATCCGTTCTCAGTGTAAATCTGCTTCCCCAAATATAGTTGCGAAAATGCTCAATCGCCCAGACACATGCCAATAATTCCCTCTCAATAACAGCATATCTTCTTTCCGTTTCAGACAAGGTCTTTGAAGCAAAAGCTACACACCATTCATCCTTACCAGCACATTGGCTAAGAACCCCACCTAGACCATAAAGACTAGCATCAACAGTGATAATGCATCTTTTGTTGACACAAAACGACCTTAAGGTTGGGGCATTAACAATCTCCTCTTTGATACACTTGAACGCTGCATCCTGTTTGTCAGTCCATACAAACTCAGAAGACTTCCTCATCAACTCTCTGAGAGGTTCCATTTTGGTTGCAAAATTACGTATAAACTTACTATAGTATTCACATAGCCCAGCAAATGATAACAATTTATCCTTATTATCAGGAGCTGGAGAATTAATGATAGCATCAACCAAAACCTTTTTTGGTACCACCCCATCCCCAGACAGTGTGTGTCCCAGATATTCCACAGATTTACAGAAGAATTTGCATTTAGTGGCTTTGAGCGTAAGCCCATATTCACTTAACCTAGAACAGACTTCTTTTACATGTAGATAATGCTCATCATCATTTTTCGAAAAAATCAAAATATCGTCCTGAAAACATTTTACAAAAGCAGACAAGTCTCTGAAAATGTGATACATAGCTCTCTGGAAAACAGAAGCGGCCGAAGCCAGGCCAAAAGGCATTCTTTTGAACTGAAAAAGACCATGTGGTGTTATAAACGCTGTGAAATGTCTAGAATCCTCCGTGAGTTCAATTTGATGATAAGCTGACCGAAGGTCAAGAGTGGAAAATACACATGCTCCATCCAACATACATATCATCTTATTGATATTCGGAAGGGGATGACAATCCACAACAAGGTTAGTATTAAGGGCTCTTAAATCAACACACAACCTAATGCTTTTATCCGGTTTAAGGGCCAAAACAATGGGAGACACCCACTCCGAGGACTCCACTTCCTCAATAATGCCATCCTTAACCATGGTATCCAACATGTTTCTTAAGTCTTCTCATATGTTGATTGGAACACCTCTAAGTTTTTGTTTAACAGGAATAGCACTCAACTTGACCTTAATCTTGTGTGTGAAACCTTTAAGCTTCCCTAACTTATCTGAAAAAACTAGAGGAAACATCTGTGAAAAATCAACTGTAGACACAGCTAGAGCTAGTACAGAAACTGGTTCCTTGTCTCTGGGATTTAACATAACACCTAGCCTGGCTTGGTCACGCCATCCCAGCACATTAACCCCCTTAGGAGCAATATATAATTTGATGATTGTGGAATTACCTTTAAATTGAATGGGTACTTCTTTGTAGCCAATGAAATCAATCTGAGAGCCATCAAAATTGAAAGCCAAAATATCCGGCTCCCATAGAGATCCAAAATCCACAAGATCTCCCAAACACTTTGAACAATACTCTTTGGTAATAATTGTCCAAGGAGAACCAGAGTCTGCCATGAGTTCCACGTTTTTCCCCAAAATATCAACAACGCACTTAGGCGAACCAATCTTATCAACTTCCGACAAATCAAAGGAACCCTGAATTGAAACCACTACACCAGACTCTACTCCTCCAAAGGAACAATCATTTGGCATGTTCTCACACGCAACATAAGAAATTTTCCCTCTTCCAGCATTGGAAGAATCTGAATTAAGCTTCCTGTAATCAACTTTAGGTTTGGATAGATTTTTGCACAATTTCGAGAAGTGCCCAAGACGTCCACATTTGTTACACTCCTTACCTATAGCAGGACAATGCGGAAATGAAGCTATGTGATCCGGATTGCCACACCTATAGCAATAAAACTGTTTAGACTTATTATCAGTCTTGTAAGAAGGACCTCCTTTTGAACTAACTACGCTAACCTCATTTGAAGCGACAGACTTAGAATCTTTATCAAGAGCTTTGATCCATCTATCTGATTGTTCAAGAGCTTTGGCTGTACTAATCGCTGTTTCCAAGCTAGGGTCACCTAAAATCCACAATTGTTCCTGAACCTTTTTACTCTTAACATGCACAATTATCTGATCTCTGATCATCTCATCCGTCATGAGACCAAAGTTACAGTGCAATGATAACGCACGCAGAGCAGTGAGAAATTCATCAAAACTTTCACCGTCTGCCTGAGCTCTTGTATAAAATTTAAACCTATTAAGTGCAACACTAGTAGTAGGTTTAAATCTACCCTCAATACGTAAAATGGCCTCATCATAAACATTGTGATCACCACCAGATCTAACAGGCGGAAGAGTTCTAAAAACCAATTGTCCTTCAGAACCCAAGGAATGAAGAAAAATGTTTTTTTTCCTTTCAGCCGACATGCGTTCTCCATCGATGGCCTTTAAAAAGGTAAAAAATTCCTCTTTCCATCTTGTCCAGGGAATCGGTGGTTCACCCTTGTCCTGTAGAAACTTAGATGGCGGATCGAATTGCATGTTTACCAAACATAAAATAACAGATCAACTTTATAAATGAGACTTCAACATGTATACTTGCAAAAAATTATGTCACCTTGAATACCACACCTAAGTTACTAGTGTTATTATTGTCTTATCTCAAAGTAAAAATAAGTTATTGGAGCTGTTTTATCCTATCTCAGAAGCAAAATGAAAAGTAAAGCTCTTTCATCATAATAATCCAATATAGAATGTGTAAAGTCACGCACAAAGTACCTCAGAAAAGTAACAGTTCTTTTTCCAAAACGAAGACTTGAAACACGAGAAACATAAACTTCTCCAACTATTAGTTTCTCCTTTACTCCTCCGTGTTACACCAAAATGGCCGCCAGCGTGATTACGTCACGCGCAGCCAATAGCAGGCTTTAACACTTGAGACATTCAGCCAATCAGAGAAGCTCACAATAAACTTGTATGCTTCTGTTTATGGAGCGTCTCTCACTGTATCCCGGATACCAAAAAGAACGTAGTCACTCCTCTCGCGCAGACGTGACGTATCTTTGTGATATGTCCAGTACTCGTATTTCCAGTAAAATGATCAAAATTCAGCCGCTTGTGGATATAACCACCTACGAACTCCGGATTTTCGGGAACAGCCTGAAGAGAATACGGCGATGAAAGGAGAATGCTTCTCACGTCTCTACCACCATAAACAGCGTGGATCCAAATGAAAGCTGCAGCGCACCTGTGTCTCGTAAATGAAGTGGCAGCAACACCTTCCACAACTCGTCGCCAATTGTAAAATCCAAACTTCAGGAAACGAGGTAGGTACAAATAACGTTTCTTTATGTAGGAAGATCGAGACACAGCACATCAAGCTACAGCAAAACACCAACTGTCGACACCTGGAATATGGAACACAAACCGTACCATGCAGACACCGTGTTCCATATTCCAGTGAGCCCAGATCACAAAGCAAAACAGATAACTTACATAATACAGGATGCAACACTGTGGCCTCAGCGTATTCCCATGTTGATGTCTGCACCCACTACAGGATGCTTCAGCTCCTGTTGGAATGGATACTAGCTCTTCTACAAACACTCAGGCCTTGAATGTCACACAGGCTTCCCAGCATCGGCTGTGGGCAATACGGAAGATCATCTGTGCCCGATTATCCTGTGAGGTGTTGCAGGGACTGTCGTCTGCAATTGCGAGCAATAGTGATGTTGCGTCTCCCAGCCAGGACACATAAACATTTGGCTCATCATGTGCTAGGAAAATTTCGGCCTTTTTCAAAACAACCTAATTTGGAATTTCAAAACAATAAACACTTTTTTCTTGCTGAGCAGCGTGGCTTTCAGACACTCATAGTTTTTCAGACAATATATATGAACATATTTTAGACTTCTACAGCTAATGCTAGAATTTTAGCATTTTTTTGGGACTTATTCTTGGTCTGGGTATTTTAGAAGTAGATTTAGACTTTTTTAGTGTGTCGTCCAGTCAGAAGAGGAGTGGGTGTTATATTTCATGCAGGTAACCAATATGGGCTCAGGTAGTAACCAGACCTTTCCTACATTTTCCCTGCCATTACACTATGTAAAGGTTCTTGGTACTGACCTTTTACCTACTTACGATACTGCTGAAGTGACATGGGGATTTCTACAAAAATTAACCTCATTCATTATACATGAGGATTCTTGGAATCTCAGCAGGGCTACCATCTCCTGCATAATAACTATGTATAAGCGTCATTACTTCCGTAATCCTAGTCCGACATTCCACACAAGGTAGATCCCCTGAGGATACCACTTTGGGTATATAAACACCACATCTTTGCTGAGGCAGGGAGAAGAGAAAAAGGACTTCCATGCTGACACACCGACACAAGATGCTGAGGTTCTTGCATGCAGACACTCCAGCTTGCAGTGGTCTGATATACCTCGCGGGTTGCCCATCTCGAGACCAAGACGGAGTCCCAAAGTCTCTCACTTCAGGTAATGGGGTTGGCTTTATCCTAGGGGGATTCTTGACTCCACACCTACATACATGCTACGTACACTTAGGTACATCTAGTTAGGATTGCATCATAGGAGTATGCATTTATTACTGATATGTATTTTATATACTTATCTGTATTCATTGTTTTAGCATGATGGTAGAGATCTACCATCCTTTCACTCTGTTGGTGCTTGTAATTATTTATATCCGTCTTATGGTTGTTTCAGCACACCTATTTTACACTAGAATGATGCTGGTTCAATAAATTCTTATTGATTATTATTATTATTATTATCTGTTCTTATATAGCGCTCAACTCACCCTTGGGCATCTTGGCGCTTGCATTGGGAACCCGTCCTGGTTTTTCCCTGTGAGATAACCCGTACTGGGCATCCCCAAGGTGAAAGCCAGGCATCCCGCCGCGGGGGGGCCGTTGTAGAGATTAAGCAAGCTTGTTGCCCAGAGCTGCATAGTGTGAACTCGTGCTTAGAGTGGGCACCGAAGCGAGAATTATCGAGTCCGTGGACAATTGGGCTCCGGACCCTGCCGCGTCGGGAATTGAACCCTGGTCCCGGGTCTGACCTCTGCTTCAGGGTATGCCTCCTCTAACCAGTGAGCTACACTTCTCCACCTCCCAACTGTTTATTCTGTGTATCTCTCTAAGACAAAGTGTGCTTGAGTGACTGAGCAAAAAAGTACTGCACTGTTTCCACCATCCCTGATGGGACAGAGTTGTCATGTTCAATAGTTGCCAATAACTATTCTTTCTCTGGTACGAGGAGTTTGCAGTGGCACTGTGAGCTAGCTGATATGCAGGCCAACATACCCGGTGGGGGTGTCTGGAGTCAGTCTGGACACCAATCCCACAGTCTATTTTGTCTAAATGCGCAGATCCTATATAGGGTTATAGGAACTACACGACACCCCTAGCTGGGCGATGTGACGTGCCTTCCCTGAATGTCAGATCATCATCCGGTTCGCGTGGTTACTAATGTCCCGCTCATGGGCGGCACGATGAGGGTGTGGTGCTTTCCCAGTCAGTCCCTTCTGGACCCGTTCTTTTTTGCGAGAAACTCCATACTTCCATCACAGATTACTGTGATCTCACTAAGGGCACCGTGGTCACGCAGGCAACCCTGTGGGAGGTTTTTAAGGCTTATATCCATGGCATAGCGATGGCTAAGCATGGCAGTATCCTACATGACATACGGCACTCCCTAAAGCGTGTGGAGATCGTCCTTTGGAGTCTTGACATGTCTTGACGCCGCAGTCTGGGGTGATGGCAGAAGATGAGTTACGTCTTCGAGCCAAAGCCATGGATGAAATTCCAGACCTTGCAGACCCAAGGTGCAGTTTCTAGAGAGGTACACGAGTCAGTATGGTGAGTGCGAGTGCCCCGGCGGCACCCTGGTGAAAATACTCCACCAGCAGCAGGGAAGTGACTACATATCGGAACTTACCCTGGTGGAGCAGCTGCAGTATTATACACAGCTTCACACCTTCAGACACGTCGAGAAGTGTACCGGTCTGGTGGATTATCTGTCTGAGACTGCCATGGTCTGGCTATCCTCTCCGCAGCAACAGTTCTTTAGCGAGCCCATTGCATTGGGGGAGATCTTGTCTGCAATGGACTCCATGGATGGGTCAAAGGCTTCTGGCTCAGACGGGCTCACAGGCATATTCTATAAAACGTACAAACATTTGATCGCCCCTACCCCCCGCCTGCTAGAGCTCTACACTGAATCCCTGGAAGCAGTAATGCTCCTCCCATGCTACAAGAGGCAATCATAGTCCTGCTGTTAAAGCCTGGCAAAGACCCACAGCACTATCAGTCATACAGACCACTGTCACTCCTGAATTTTGATAATAAATTCTTGTGAAGGTATTGGCAACCAGATTGGTGTGCCTTCTAGAAACCATTATCTCCCTGCTCAAGGCAGGGTTCGTCCCCCACTGCTCCACCTCTATAAATCTTCACACGATGTTCTATGTGATTAATAGGATCTCCCTCGAGCTCCCGCCAGCTCTGGCCTTGCTCGATGCAGGGAAGGCCTTTGATTCACTCGAATGGCCTTTCCTGTGGGCAATACTATGGAAGCTTGGACTCCCACACAGTTTCGCATCCCTAATTCAGCTCCTTTACGCCCACACAATGACTCGTATCCATGCAAATGGGTCTCTAACTGATTGGTGCGCCTTCTAGAAACCATTATCTCCCTGCTCAAGGCAGGGTTCGTCCCCCACTGCTCTACCTCTATAAATCTTCACACGATGTTCTCTGTGATTAATAGGATCTCCCTCGAGCTTCCGCCAGCTCTGGCCTTGCTCGATGCAGGGAAGGCCTTTGATTCACTCGAATGGCCTTTCCTGTGGGCAATACTATGGAAGCTTGGACTCCCACACAGTTTCACATCCCTAATTCAGCTCCTTTACGCCCACACAACGACTCGTATCCATGCAAATGGGTCTCTAACTGATTCATTCACACTAGTCAGGGGCACGAGACAAAAATGTCCGCTCTCCCAACTTCTATTTATAATAGTGATGAATCCACTAGTTTGGCATTTGCAGGAAATCCACATTTGGCGTGGGTTACAGTTTGACACCGGCCCTCTGTTACTATCGCTATGTGTGGGTGACATCCTGCTTTTCCTCTGGCATCCTGCTGCAAACCTGGGACCGGTATTGGGGGAAATTCAGAGATTTGTACTATTCACTGGACTCTAAATTAACTGGAATAAGTCCAAACTCTTTCCATTGACAGAGGCAGCCCAACAGTTCCATAGCTACTTCCCAATGCATTGGTGTACGGACTCGGTCAAATATTTGGATGTATATGTCCATCGTTACATGGAGCAGATTCTTAGCCTCAACTACGGCCTGGCTGTGTACAAATTAACATTGCAAATTGATTGATGGATTAAGCTGCCGCTATCCATAGCGGAGCGCATCCCGATAATTAATATGATTGTCCTTCCTAGATTTCTCTATTTGTTTCTCAACATACCCATCCCTCTTACCAACGCCTTCTTTGCCACCAGAGAGGGCTCCTTTTACGACTGATCCGGGCCAGTCATAGACCACGTAATGGGTGGTGGGCACTTACTCTACCATATGCAAGGGGTGATTTCTGTGTGCCGCATTTCCATCTCTATTATTTAATAGCCCAGTGCCAGTATGCGTACCATTGGTACCATAGGAAGGCTAGACTTCCCTACAGCTGGATCGATATGGACCTAGGCTGCTTCACACCCCTCAATGTCATTGTTCCTCTTGGGCTACCCCTGGACCCCAGGGACAACAAGCCTTTCTCCACCACCTGCTGAACATTGCGTCGATTACAGTGCTTCCTGGGAGTGGAGCGCCTATACTCACTTGTGCTGCTGTTTGCCAGCAACCAATGGCTGCCTCCGATGGTAGACTCCACTGTCAAGCGCACGCTCAGCAGATATACGCTGCACACTACTGGTTTTCTGTTCCCCGAGGGTCATGTTATCTCCTGGTCGGAGAACCATTGTTTCACTGACGCCACCCCATTGGACAGATTTATTCTGCATTGTGTACAGAGTGCCCTGAGAGCTCACATTCCAACCGACCCCATTGCTCCTGGAGACTTCACTCCTCCCACCGTCCTCATTGAGGATGACAATGGCGAGCACTTGGTCTCCAAATTATTTTGTATGTGTCTAGAATTGTGGCCCACCACAAATGGCCTACTAAGGGAAGTTTGGTCGGAGGACCTACAGCACTCAATACCACACGATATTTGGTATTACTGTTGTCCACAGACCACGCTGGTCCCCCCAAGCACAGACGTAAATTGTTGCATTTTAAATTCCTACGTCGTGCATACATGACACCTAAGCTACAGGCTAGGTTTGATCTTTCCCGCTCACCAACCTGCCCCAAATGTAATGCTGCTGATGCAGATTTTCTGCACCTGGCATGGTTTTGCCTCCATATTAGTAGGTACTGGAACAACATCTTAGCACACATCTCCAAGATGGTGGACATAACGCTACCTCCCGATCCACTGCTAGTGCTGCTGGGTTATGTGCACGATATCCCAAAAGATTTTTTGCAATCGCACTCCTTCTCACGAAGCGCAAGATTGCCATACATTGTGGAGGTACACAACACCCTACTATAGCAAACTGGCTCTTGTCTTTTGTAACACGACCAGCGAACTGTACGCCCAGATGCAACTGACAACATCCCACCCCCAAGATATTTGGCAGCCCCAACACACATGTTTCCTCCACTCTAACACGACAGACATATGTTTCTGCATGGTATAGAAGTCGAAAATGCCACTATTGTACACTTACGCAACAGGCGCAAAGCCATAATAACCCCCCCCTCTGAGTTTACCGTGGCCATAGCCATTCCCAGATGCTTCATACAGATTACATGTAAACCCAACCCACAGGCATCCCTCTGCAGATAAGGACTAGAACTATGTTGCATTTTATGATTTCACGCTCTTTTGTAAAAACGTACAGGTACTACTGTTTAATTTTTATTAGAATAGCAATATGTTCGAATTCTCATCATACTTGATGTGCACAATTTATTGAAAATTATAAATAAAGCTTAACATAACTAGGATTGCCGTAATGCAAATATAAATTCACCAAGATGTATTTGGCTCTTAATCCTAGAACAAATTTGCTTATCTACATTTCTAGCACCTTGATGGTCACTAAAATACTATCTTTAAGTTTATAATGTCCAATTTTTATTATAAAGGCAGAAGGCAGAGTAATCTGAAAACATCAGACTATTGCTCTTAAGAAAGGGTTCTAAATCATGGATATCTTCTCATCCTTTAGTCAAATTCTTTCTCCTTGTGTAGGATATTGGTTACCGAGGGAAACCACACAAGCCCATTAATCTTACATCCCGTCTATAGGACCTTCTAATAGTCCATCTGATGTTTCTGTTTTGCAGTGGAATGGTTTTATAGTTTTGGAATATGTGTTTCTCTAGCTCCTTTGAATGCAAGTATATAAGGGCAATATAATGGGACCTCCTTTGGCCACAAATGGTACTGCATCCTGCAATATGGCTAGGTACAGAAGCATTTGTAATGCCATAGGTCTCGTATTTGTTAAAGTTAGAGCTGTTGGCATTAAAAATAACAATTCTTTTACTTTTATAATAGCTCAACTGCAAATACAATAAAACAAAGGTTAAAAAATACTGTCATTTTCAATGCCAACAGCTCTAACTTTAACAAATGTGAGACCTATTGCATTGCACATGCTTGTTATTACTTTGTTGTGTAAAGCAGATGCTTTAGCTTTAGAATGTTTGTAGCATTTCCTATTTATGCTTCAGTACCTTTCTATGCACCCTGTAGGCCTTAGCAGATTGATTTTTTTTAACTTAATCTATTTGGTCATCATGATCAAATTCTAAATATTGTAACAAACATTGCACGTTAAAAATAAAGTTGATATACAAGAGCTATGCTATATTTTGCTACTAAACAGACAGCCTCAAGTACATTTACCTTGAAGTCAACAGGGTCATGATTTCAATGGTGCAGCAGGTGCAGTGACACTAGGACCAAAAGCTATAGGCACCCAACTAATCACCTAAAATTGCTATATTTCACTACTTAACAGGCAGTCACAAGTGGAGCTACCTTGCACACAACAGGGTTATGTTTAGAATGGTGCAGAATGGTGCAGTACAGTGCACTTACAGTGGCACCCGGCCCTGAATTGTCAGAACTCCTCAAAACATCTAATAGTGCAATATTTTACTACTATACATGCAGTCACAATTGCAGTTACCTTGTAGTTAAAAGGGGCTCGATTTAAATGGTGCAGCAGGTGCAGTGGTTGTCATAACTCCACTAAACAACAAATGTTGCTATATTTTACTACTTAACAGGCAGTCTCAAGTGCAATTATCTTGCAGGCAACAGGGTCATTGTTTGAATGGTGTGGCAGGTGCAGTGGCCCAGGGCCCAAAAGTTATCAGACCTCCTCTAAACACCTAATATTGCTATACTTTACAACTAAACAGGCAGTCACAAGTACAGTTATATTGCAAGCTTCGTTCTCTGGCGGTTGCGCAGCAGTTCTTAGGCCGCAATATACATGGTGGGTCGCTTTGGCCCCGCCAAGCATATTACGAGTTTGCTCACTGCCACACTTTTCATGGCGGTATGACTGCCATGAAAAGTGTGGCGGTAAGGAAACAAAGTGCCTCACGCCATGTGGATGCACACAGGGGGCCACGTGTGCATGCACACTAGTACCTGCATGGCATAGATTCCATGCCGTGCAGGTACTGATTTTGAAGTTCCTTTTGCAGTGCCTATTTCATAGGCACCGCCCTGGGAAAGCAAAAAACACAGCCTGCCAGACAGGAGAAAACTCCCGATCTGGCAGGCGGTTCCTACACGTCTTTGGTGAAGCAGGGCAGTTCCGCTCTCACACCACCAAATTCGTAATGAGGACCTAAGTATTATCTTCTGACATGTAGAAATGAACTCGGTAGATAGTTATTATTTGTGTAAGTGGGGGCCGGTACACGTAGAACTGTGATGTTAGCAAGGGCGAGCCTTAAGCCTTAACTCATCTTATTTGTTGACAGAAATGCTGAGTAAGCCTGTAGCCATTGACTCCTTGTCTCAGCTTAACTCTATGTTCAGATGGGTCGAAAAGGGCGTTCCTTTGCCTCACTATAGCTCAAGTTTCTGAGCAATTATGAGGAGTACTCTGTCTCATTTTAACTAAAGGTACAAGGGATTGAGGAGTGTGGTGCCCTTTACTCAGTTTAACTACAGGTTAAGAGGGACTGCAAGGCATAACCAACTCGGTTTAACCAGTGATTTTCATATGTGTTTTTTCATATGTGTCAACTTTACATATTATTTTTCTTCCTGGGTTGGTTTTTACTGAGTCATCTACTGCATTGTATTCTAGGCGTATGATAGTGATTTTATTCAATGTATGTGATTATTAAGTGGAGACCCTGCCTAATGGTTTCTTCTAAAGCTCTTAATATATTTTACTGGTAAGAAGGCTCTTAAAGATGACCGATTAGCGCTTCATTACAGCTCAACACCCCAAGGTGGTTGATACTCGTTTTGCCGAGTATTCTGCAATACAGATTTCCATCCATATTTCTACTGAATTTGAGTATCTCTGATGTTGGCTGGGTCAGGTTTAGCCTGACCTTTTCTTTATTGACTTTTCCATTTTAGCGATGAAGAAACTGTCTCTCCTCAAACCTAACCTCATTCATGTTACCGGAGCCCTACCCAACATCTAACTGTATGCATATCGTAAGAGTCACCATCTAAGAAAGACTGCCCTGCTGGGATTGCTCAGTCTCACTCATTCCTGGGCGTTTCTGTGATCACTACCCCTCCAGCATGACACAAAAAAATGCTCCCTGAGTTTGCACCTCATTCTACAGCTTTAAAAACTGGCAGCTCACATGAAGCTCCTGCCCAGGGCCACTGGAATTATGCGATTGTGCGGCCGCAGTGATTTTTGCATAGTTATAGATTTGCCGCATTTGACACATAATCCATCATCTGCTACATAATTTGCAGATTCTAATCAAAAACACATTTTGTTAGTAGCTCAAATGGGTCAAAAGTTACTAAAACGCAGCAACACGTGTTGCTGCCCAGTGGGAGGCCCTTTGCAAAGTTGGACTGGTCACATTTCTGTTGCTCAGTGCTATATTTGGGTGACAGACCAGCACTAAAGAGGTGCAGCTAATGCCCAGACAGTGTTAATAACTTTAAAATTTACAAAATAATGATGTAATACTATTAAAAAATGTGCTACATAATGCCGCATAATTTGCTTTTTCTGGCTGCATAAATTACTCAACCCTGCCACATAATTTGGCCCTCCTCTGTAGCATAATCACAGTGAACCTGCTCATACCACAAAATGCATCCTACATTCCCTGGTTGGACTAACACACCACTCACAATCCCCCTACTGATTCAGACAAACCGAGCCAACAATGCAAAAGCAGCATTTGCACCTTCCACATCACATCTTGAATCGCTTTATTCCATATCAGTCACCACTGAATCGCGATGGTCCCGCATGACCTCATTCTGGGAGGGATGGTCATCCTTCTGGGGCCAGTCACAGTAGTTCCCAGCCCCCTCAGGATTACACGCCCTGCTAGAATACTTCCGGCTGGGAGGCTTCACACTTCCATTTCACCCGAAGACACACGGGGGAGTGTAAGCTTACTCTGGGAATTGGATGAGGTGTTCCATTTTCTCCCGGTAGTTCCCACTGAATCCTCCAATATGTAGTATGTTGCCCCTCTCTGGAATTATCCAGACCCGCATTATCAGTAACTCTGGGGGTAGGAAATACCAGCTGTTTTTCAGTCATATTTTCATTGGATCCTTCTGCATATCTCGAAGCTGTGGTCCACCTTTAACCCCAGTGCCACCTGAAGCCCTCATCTAGGACCTACAATAACAGAAGTACACTTAAAAAAAAAAGCAAGTAATATTAATCAGAATCCAGTTTCCATCAGGGCCATATAAGCGCCCTTTTATTGTGGCCCTTGTGGGCTTACAACAAAGTTACATCGGTGCCAAAAGTGTAGGTGCAAAATGCGCTATGCCTCTGGCGCCAAAAAACGTAAGGCAACACTGACGGCCATTTCATAGGCAATGAACTGCTACAAAAATCACTCGTTTTCCGTATTTGCGCGACATACTGTTTAAGAATGACCCGTATTCTTAAGCAGTTGTGCCCTACTTGAACTTTTCAACACAGTTCCTTCTCCAGTCACAGGCCATGAGAGGCGCCTGCTGTCAGCGCCCACGTTGTCCTACTGTTGGTTACATTTTCATGCAGCATTAGCTTTCAAGTGCCTTGAAGCTGAAGTGGAGGTGCTCTCCGTCGACAGGAATGCCTTGGCACTTACCTCACGTGCCTCACCTGTAAAGGCACGCCGCTGGGTCGGCCATTCACCCCCCCTGCTGGTTGAATGGGAGGCTGACAGCCAAGTGTGCCTTCGTTACCCTTGACCTCTGCAGCAGGGCAGGCCTGCCACAGTGAAGCTGTGCTACAGAGCTGTGTCCTGCGAGCTTTCCATGCCAGATTACATATTCTGTAAACATTTGCCCTGTGTACCTTAAAGCAAAATGTTTGAATTTCGTACCGTAGTGGTTTTTCCATTGCAGGACAATCAGTCAATCAATCCGCACTTGTTAAGCGTTCTAATCACCCTAAGGGGTATCTAGGCGCTGCGTGAGGTGAAGCTACTCGAACAGCCAGACCTTGAGTCCAATCCTGAAATCGGGCAGGGAGCTACAGGTTCCAAGGTGGCGGTGGGGGTCGTTCCAGGCTTTGGTAGCGAGGTGGGAGAAGGAGCGTCCTCCAGCTCGGGTATGATGGCGGCGAGGGCCAGGGAGGCAGACCGCAGTACACATCTCCTCTCATATGAAGATTTATATTAGTAACCTGTTAATATCACCAGGTGAACTGTTTGCTCCTCGGAGTCTCTGCTTCCCACACCTGTGGGAAAGCATCTGTCTTTTGAGACAGGTCTGTGCAGTTTACCGGAAGAACAGCCAGCAGTGTAGTATAAAAATCCTCAGTTATACTCAATGAGTTGCAATGGGCCTTACTCATTGTCATTGTCCAATTAATAACTTTTGACAAAGAGAGGATGAATTTTAAATGTTATCTACAGAATTTTCCAATTTTATTAACTTTTGACAAAGAGAGGACGAAGTTTAAATTTCATCTGAAAATGTTTCTAAATGTTACAAACTGTCCACGAAGATTGCAAAGGGTTGTAAACTCCTGAAAACTTAATCTGCGGAGAAAAATGCTTGCAAAAACAAAGTTTGCAGTAGATATTTCCTGGGAACAAGTGGGTGTGCTGCGAATAATTTCGTGATTTTTTTTTAACTTGAAACTTTTGTGAAGATGCCAAGCTTGTGATGTTTTCGGGGAAAACAATTAGCTCTCTGCATAATGTATACAGTTAAAAACATATTTTGTAATTATTTATTTACTTATTTAAGGATTATATAGAGCACTGTGCATTCAATTTCAGTTACAACAGAGTTTATTTTTGGATTTACAGGAGGGGTATATATTTAAGGGATAGTAAGTGCGATCAGAAACGCAGGCAGATCTGTCTGAGATTCTTTGACTGCAACCTTTTCTAACTGTTACTACACACCTAATGGCCGGTCCCAAGCCCAGCCGTGAAAGGAGGTGGGTTATGTGTGGGGCTAGCTATCCTACCATGTAAAAATCCTACCTACAGAAACACCAATCAGAAGACTAAAAGACATCCCTGCCATGGGGAGAGAGGAATCTACTTCACGGAGAGATCTGACGCCTTTTGGGGAAAGCCTGAGATACCTGGAAACCACAAAGCTGGTGTACCTGCTTTCAACCAAGGCCATCACCATCGGGACATGGACCGTGAGGACCATGTATGAGACAGGTAAGACAGCCGTATTGGCAGTGGAGATTAAAAAAAAAACAACCTTGCCCTGTGTGGCATCAGCAAGACTAGATGGAGACAGTTTGAACAGAAAAGACTGGCTCTAAGAGAAATGCTGCTGTATTCTGGACATGAGGAAAAAATCACTCTACATACTCTGCACTGATGCTAATGCTAGCGCCTACAGAGCTCTGATTGGATGGGTAGCCCACAGTCCCAGAATCATTACAGCGACCTTACACACAAAGATAAAGAGGATCAAGAGAAATCTCTGTGCCAAGAGCAATCTGGTCATAGGCGGTAGTAAATGCCCACACAGAAGAATACACAAGGCAATGTGGGTGTCACCAGACCATTCAACAGAGATCATATCAACCATGTCTGCATTGACAAGAAGTTCAAAAGGTACCTGCAGGATGTGAGAGTGACACGAGGAGCGGATGTGGTGTCTGACCATCACCTTGTCATGACCAGGCTAGACCTAAAGCTGAAGAAAGTATGGATGGAACTGACAAACCAACGCCAGTGATATAACACGACCCTCCTCAAAGATGCACGGAAACAGAGTGAGTACTCAGTCACCCTCAGTAACAAGTTTCAAGTCATGTAAGAACTACAGGATGACAGACACCCAGCCGAAAGTCAGTGGGGGAAGTAAAAGAAACAGTAACATCAACCTGCCTGGAGATACTGGGTCCCAAGAAACAACAGCATAAAGCATGGATCTCCACGAGAAGCTCCACATAATGCAAGAGAGAAGGGGAAAAAAACTGCTCTCAACACCGGTCAAACAAGAGCAGAAAAAATAAAATCTCAAGGCGAATACACCAAAATCAACAAGGAAGCAAAGAGAAGCTTAAGAGCAGACAAGTGAAGAGTCATCGATGGTCTTGCCACAGAAGCCCAGGAAGCAGCAAGCCATGGAATCTTGAAAAAACTCGATGACATAACAAAGGAACTCTCTGGTAGAGACAGCAAGCCAGAAAGAACTGTTAAAGACAAAGCGGGGAAGACAATCATGAGTAACAAAGCCCAACAGCGAAGATTTGAAGAACTTCTGAGCTAGCCTGTGCTTCAGTCTCTACCATATAAACAGTCAGCTGACAAGGACACGTCAATCGACTGCAGCAGACCAAACGAAGAAGAAATAGGCGTGCTATCAAACATCTGAGAAATGGGAAAGGCAGCAGACCTGACAACATTTCTGCAGTGGCACTGAAGGAAGACATTAAAACACCAGTTAACATGCTCTACCCATATTCGGAAGGATTTGGGTAGAGGAAAAGGTGCCATTAGACTGGAAGGAGGGATATCTTATCAAGATCCCTAAGAAATGTGACCTGAGTAACTGCGAAAACTACAAAGGGATAACTCTTTAATCAACCTTAGACAAAGTGTTCAACAGAGTCGCCCTGAACAGAATGAAGGAACAAGTCAATGCTCATTTGGGAGACCAGAAGCTGGCTTCCACAACGATAGATTCTGTACAGATCATATTGGAACACTTTATTTCATCATGGACCAGTCGATGGAATGGAACTTCCCCCTCTATGTCAATTTTATTGACTATGAGAAGGCATTGGACAATGTGCACAGAGAGACCCTTTGGACACTCCTCAGCCACTAGAGTGTGCCAGATAAACTTGTAAGAATCATCAGAACTTCTTATGAGGGAATGACCTGCATGATAGTCCATAGAGGACAACAAACGGAAGCCTTCCAAGTGAGGACCGTGGCTCGCAAGGGTTGTTTACTCTTGCCTTTTCTCTTCCTGCTGCCTTTTGTCTTCATGATCCAGTGATCATGAAGACATTCACAGCAAGGAAAAGAAATGGGATCCAGTGGACACCTTAGATGCAGCTTGATGACCTGGACTTTGCGGACGACCTAGCTCTATTCTCTTAAACCCATCTGCAGATGCAAGAGAAGACTTACAACATGGTAGCCACATCAGCATAACTTAGCTTCAACATTCACAATGGAAAACTAAGATCAAGAAGGTTAGCATAACTGAAGTCACTTATGCAGGCAATGCTCTGGAAGAGGTTGTGGCCTTCACCTACCTGGGCAGTGTCATGGGCAAGCAGGGCGGCAAATATGCCAATGTCAAGGCAAGAATTTGTCAAAGAAAGGGCTGCCTTCATTTAGCTAACGTAGGTCTGGAGCTCCAGGAGCCTAACACTGTAAACCACGATCAGGCTTTTTAACACAAATGTAAATGTGGTCCTTCTGTATGGAGCAGAAACTGGGAGGACAACAGTGACTACCACCAATAAAGCCCAGACCTTCATCAACAACTGTCTGAGGAAAATCCTCCAAATCCGCTGGCCAAACGCCATCAGCAGCAACGACCCATGGCAGCAGACTTTTCAACTCCCTACTCATGAAGAAATTATGAAAAGACTGTGGCTGGATAGGTCACACCCTCCGCAAGTCTGCATCAAACACCACCAGGCAAACCCTGACCTAGAACCCTCAAGGGAAAAGGGAAAGAGGAGGGGCAAGAACCTCCTGGCATCAAGGTATAGAGGCTGACTGCAAGGAGATAGGCCACAACTGGAGTCAGACTGAAAGAAAACCCGAAGACAGAGATGGCTGAAGAGTCCCGGTTAGCTTACACCCCAGGAAACATTAGTAGGCATAAGTAAGTAGTAAGTACAACAAACCAGAACAGTTCTATTCTGTGAGGTTTCTTGAAGCTCTTGTGATTGGATTCAGATCTCAGATTTGGTCTAAGGGTGTTCCAGGTTTTAGGTCATCGTAGCCCAAAAATTCATCATATTTAATTTCATAACTTTAGTTAGCATAATCTACTTTTTAAAACTTCAGGAGTAGATACATCCTTAGTATTTCAATCCTATGGCAAGTATGATGTCTGCCTCTGGGAAGCAAATCCTAAATCACAGGCTGCTGTGAGTTACATACGTGGTGAGTGGGAGTGCTAGTTGCTACTGAAGTATAGAGCGTGCACCTTATTGCAGGACATATTGCCTTATGATTTGGGAAGAGGCTTGCATCTTAAACATATTATTGTTCTTAGCTACATTTACTTTAATATTTGTTTGGGATGTACTATTGCCAACAAGAGTGAAAGTTAAGAACTTCATTGTAGTGTACAGTGAGCAAATGATTTCATGCAAAGCAGCCTATTTCAAAATGTCTCTTCAATGGATGTCACAGTGAATATACTATGGCCTTAGACAGAAAATAATGGTGATCTCTGAATGGTGTGGGAATGAACTACATGTGTGAAACATTTGCCAGTGGTTATTTTCCTTAGGCAGGCAACATTTTTATTACTGTATTCGCACATATATGATAATGCAGGGAGACATTGTTTACATCGAATACGCTACAACGCATTTGATAGAGATCAGGGTATCAAAAATATGCCCACTACCACAGATAGAGTAATCTCACAGTTACACGCACATACATTCTTCATACGCTAGGGCCCATTTCACTAACATACACTCAAATACTCTACCAGCATAAGACCTGTGGGAAGAAAAACCCTGCATCTATATCTGGGACGATAGGATCTGATTATAGTGGTTATCCTTAATCATACTCTATTTAAGCTATACAACAATAATCAAAATGTACTCAATAATTGACAAGAAAGAATATTCAACACCATGTTTAAAAGTTATATTGCTTTATCTAAAATTAGTCAAAGTAAAATCAATCAGAATAAATCATTTCTCATAGTTACCTATTCTAACTAAGTGTCAGAACGGGTCAGGACCAGTCTCTTGGTAAAGTCTCTCAGGACAGTCCTCAGCATCAGGCCTCAGCAACGCAAGTTCACGCGGCAAAGGCGACGAAAGAGTGGGGGGAGCCCTCCCTAAGCTAATAGTTTTTATAATGTAAAATACAATGGAAACTCACATAAAATTTGGCAAGAAAAACTGTATCACTGAACAGAACAAGAAGGAAGAGATGTAACTTTGCAACATCTCGAAATCTCCGCTCAGGAAAAGTCACAATACGTAAACTACGGAACAGGAACCAAGAAACAGAAACTATTAAAGTATCCATCTCGTTCATTTCCCTCGGCAACCCGGCTTCAGCACATTGTTCATTTCAGAAGCTCCTTTGTGCACCAAGGACAAATCTTTTCTTTTGGAGATCCTCCAAACTGCTGATGTCCTCATGGAAAGTTTTATAGAAGGACTACGATCAGTTGTCTTCAACCAATTTCCAGCAGGGGTCTCTCTTGCCACATCACAGAAATATTCACTCGAGGCCAGGCTTTCAAGTCAGCCATCATGGATTAGGCCTCCATAGGCCACAATAGACCATCTCAATTTAAAAGAAATAAAACAACGTTAATACAACATAATGATTAAACAGTGTTAACCCCACTAATACCCTTATGTGTATGCATTTATCTAGCTTTGTGACATAAAAAAGCATTAATTCAGACAGCGTTTTGTGCTCAAAATAAATAGCACACAGCAACGTTTAAACATGAAAATTTGCACGTTATTGTAAATACATGAACAGCACAAATAAGCTAACCCTCATGTAACTTTCTCTTATGTTAGGACAAACGGGTTGATTAGTAAAACATACTTGCACAAGACAAATAATTAATTGTTAAATATTAATAAATTAATAAAACGCATAGACATGCCAGAGCTTCAAAAGCCCCAGAATTTTCTAAAAGAAAACTCTGCTCCAGCAATCCCCCCTTTGGTGATTTTATCACCAAATAAACCCAAAAAAAAAATTAGTGAAAATTTAGTCCCATTTTCGGAAATCAGAAATGTCTCTTGCCTTTAGACAACATTAAACACCAGTCACTCTTTCATCATCCCTCTTTGTCTCTAAATAAACACTCTCCCTTAATTCTTCTAGTTCAATCTCTTCTGGTTCTCTTTTCGAAATTTTCGAATTCTTGTTTTTCTTTTCATTTTTCAATTTCTCTTTCCCTCTCCTGTTTTTACAACACACACACACCAATCTTAGTATCAGTAAAGCAACAATTATACAAGACAAAGGAAACAATATTCTACCTATAATAGTACTACCTATCTTTGCAATAAAATCCTTAACAGCTATCATTTTATTAGCTAGTTTAGTCCATAAACTCCCAGTTTCAAGTGGTACTAATTCTTCATGCAAATCAGTAATATTTTTGATATAGACCTTCAGGTCTTTACTTTCGTCAGGAATGTAAGTGCAACAATGTTGAACTTTCAAAATTCCACAAACTCCACCCTCCTTAGCCAAAAGAATATCAAGGGCAAGTCGATTTTGCATGGACATGGCACGTACGGCACTTAATTCCGTATTCACCAAAAGAAACCCTCCTGCGGTATTTGTCGATAAGCGATCAACCACTGTGGACAGTTTCCGGATTCCATAAGCATTTAAAGAAATTCCCACTGCTGGAATTAAAACCCCAAAAATGTCACCCACAATTTCAGACCAGGTTTCTCTCTTAAAACGTGTTAATAGATTAATGTCTTCTACATCTTTTACTTTATCCGTATGAAAAATCTTAGGAAAAACCAGGCCCACATAACATGTGCCATACCAATGGTCAGGCAACTTGTAATAAGCCTTGTTCCCACACACATAGTACACTCCTGGAAAAATCGTATCTTCTCCACCTCTGAAACCCCAACCTGTCGCAATGAAGTATGTATCATGGCACTCACTAGTTCCCACAAAATATGTATCATATTGGGATTTCCTTCTGGTAATGCATAGTTTACCCTTCTGCGGTGCATCTAGAGCCAAAGTTGGACTAGCCCCATTTCTCAACTCTTTTCCCATCTCAATATCCCAAATTGTCTCACTCACTTCATATTTTCTCCCTTTCTCATGCATGTTCATTCTCCTTTCCTCAACCATATCCAGGAAAGCTTTCTCCTCTCCTTTCAAATTGCAAGTTAAATTATTCTTAAAAATGTAATCTAATGTTAGTCCTTTTTCTTCAATAAAAATCTCACCAAAAGTGTTAGCTTCTTTAGCTGGATTCAGCTCTTTGTTCATCGGCAAGTGCCCAAAAATACTATCTCTGTTAGACATTTTATAATCTATTTTCCCTAACAAATAAAAAACACTACTTAAAATACTACAGGAAATACCATATGTAGCTGGCAAATGGTGATAAGTAACACCCTCAGAGACGGATGCAGGCAATTGCATGCAGACATAGCAATCCCTTACTTCCATTGTCTTCACATATTCATATAACAGTTTAGAAAAAACATTACTAGAAAAATTATTAATCGATCTATCTTTGTGTATGTAACTACTGCTTCTAATTGGGACTACTTTTTGTGAATTCTTCTCTTCATTAGTCACATTTGCTATATCCATTCCAAATTCTACTCTAAAAGTAACTAATAAAATTAAAACACCCCATAGAAGCATTAATAATCCAGTACAACAGCAGCACATTTTGCACCACCTCTTTAGAAAGGCACATCTATTTCTATTCTCCTCTATGTTAGCCATTTTTGTTTAGCTTCTACTACTCCACTACTGTTTGAACTTCTTCAATTCTTCAGCAACTCTTCAGCTTTCAGTTTATCCAAATGATCTCCTTATTCACTTGATCCAAGTGAATCCTTCTTTCACTCAGTTTGGATACTTGTCATTTTTCACTTCAATTTCTTCAACATCAAACTGTATCAGATCTCCAACGTCGGAATCCTCAGTACTCGACTCTTCTCCAATGTCCGTCAAGAGTACTTTCAGAATTTCACCAGTATCTTCCTCAACCACTTTTCTCAAGACCACTTCCGGATTATCTCGAGTCACCGTTTCTTCTTTTCCTTCTTCAGACAGTGTCACATAAGACCATTCCGGTGATCTGTACTTTTGGTTAGGTCTTTTAACTCTTTTTATTTCTACTGGTTCTTTTGATTTCTTTGATTCTTCTTCTTCAGCTCTCGAAGTTTGGCTTGATACTTCATTCACTTGTTCAGCTTTTGATGAATTTGCTCTTATTACTCTATATCTCACCCTTTTCACTCGGTTGTTAGGCCAACGATCTCCTTTCACAACCTTTTTCGGCTTCAATTGTTTAACACTCTTTTCTCCAATCGAAGTTCTCTTTCTCAGAACTCGACCTTCTGTTTGTTCATCTTCATCATCTGTTTCAAGTGCCTCTTGTTTCCGTTTCCCAGTAGCTTTTCTTTTCTCCACAGATTTTTCCACCACTGTTTGAGACTTCCCTACTTCTGTCCCTCCTCGGGTCTCCGACACGCAATTTTCTTGCTGTCTACCTGTCCCTTCACCTAGCTCCTCATCAATGTTCCCTACACCTCCTCGGGGGTCTTCCGCAATCTGTCCCTCTCTATCTTCTTCTGACCCTGTCTCTTCAAGAATAATCTCAAGTGGTTCTTCAATCTCCTCCTCCTCTGATTCAGGAGTGGGTTCTGTGTGTTTTCTCTTTTCTTTTCTTTTACTCCCACTGCTACTTGAAACTTCAGGCTCTGTAACAGAATTCGATTCTCCCTCTGATACTCGCAGTGAATCTCTTGAAGCTCTCTCTGCTTCTTTTCTCACTGATTCTGTATCTTCAGGATCTTCACCATCACTGGAATCTGACTCTTCATAATACTCTTCACCAGTTCCCTCTCTCGGGCTTGGAACTCTCAGAGTATGACTTGCATGTACCCAGTGCTTCACTCCAGCACACTTTACTGCAGTCGTTGTAGTCAGAATAACTTGTCTCGGCCTTCCCCACCTTGGAATCAAGCAATTTCTTCTTCTGTGCACCTTAATCCTTACCCAGTCACCTGGACTCAGATCATGGGCTTGCTTCTTCTCAAGTGTGGTAGCTTCTTCTCCAATCTGGTGAAACACAGAATGAACTGCGTCAGCCAGGCCTTTACAGTAATCCAAAATCATGTCATCAGTTATTGACACCAACTTATTCACAGGCACGAATGCATGGCGCATAGCACGTCCCATGATTATTTCATGCGGGCTCAAACCAGTAGTTCTATCTGGAGTAGATCTCATCGTCATCAGGACAAGAGGTAACACATCTGGCCATTTCATGCCAGTGGCTAAACACATTTTTCCAATTCTATTCTTGATTGTGCCATTGATCTGCTCAACCACACCAGAAGCCTCTGGTCGGTATGCACAATGTAGCTTCTGCTGTATTTTCAATGCTTCACAAATCAAACCAATGAGTTCATTTTGAAAGTGTCTACCTCTGTCAGACTCAACTGTAACTGGAAACCCGTACCTAGGAATCAACTCCCTCAACAGTAATTTCGCCACTGTTAATCCATCATTTCTTCTAGTCGGGTAAGCTTCCACCCACCTTGAAAATAAACAGACTACCACCAAAACATACCTCAGTCTGTTCACTTGGGGCATTTCAATGAAATCAATCTGCATTCTTGTAAAAGGACCTCCTTCTCTGCCAATTGTCCCTAGACTCACAACTGTCTTTTTCCCGGTGTTAAATTGCTGACAAATCAAACACCTTTGACAGATGCTCTCCGCAATAGTTCTAAACTTTGCATTGTACCAGGTTTGTTTAAAGGACCTTACCATCGCGTCCCTCCCCAGATGTCCCTGGCCATGATACATCCTTGCCATTGACGACAAAATTGAGTTTGGCATTACTGGTCTGCCATCTCTGTAGACCCAAACATGGTCTGTTTCTCTTGGAGCACATCCTGCTTTAACCCAATCTTGTTTCTCTTCTTCTCCTGCCTCATCTTGCAACTGTTTCACTTCATCCCAGGTCTCTAGGACATTAGTAAACATCACAGAAAGGAGAGACATTTCCTCCATCCTACTCCTGTTAATAGATTGGTTGGTTTTAGCGCAATACTGCGCCACATCGTTGGCATACCTGTTACCAACAGTGATAAAATCGTTCCCTGAACCATGTGCGGCACATTTTACAACTGCTAACTCCTTAGGCAGCTGTATCGCCTCAAGCAATTTTCCAATCAACTCAGCATTCTTTATCGGAGTTCCACCCGATGTCAAGAAACCTCTTTGTAACCACAGTTGGCCAAAGTCATGCACCACTCCAAATCCATACTGACTATCAGTCAACACGGTTGTTCTCATGTCTTTCCCAATCTCACAAGCTTTTGTCAATGCCACTAATTCAGCAACTTGCGCAGATTTCACTCCTTTCAATGGTGATGCTTCCATGACCTCTGAAACTTTGCACACTGCATATGCTGCACATAGCACCCCATTATCATTTCTCAGGCATGAACCATCCACAAACAACACATGGTCATTCTCAGGTAAGGGAATATCCCTTATGTCTGGTCTCGGTTTTGTACAGTACTCAAGCACATCCAAACAATCATGATCATCTTCCATCTTTATACCCACATTTTCAATATCCGGCAAGAGTGTCGCTGGATTCACATTCACACATCTCTCAAGAGTCACATTTGATGCTCCCAGAATCACTTTTTCATACTTAGTCAGCCGACTATGTGACATATGCTGAGTTCTGCTTCTTGTCAAAAGAATTGCCACATTGTGAGGTACGAATACCCTTACAGGATACCCCATTATGATTCCCTCACTCTGTTCCAGGCTTCTGCATGTCGCAGCTACAGCCTTCAGACAACCTGGTAACCCCACGGCTACAGTGTCAAGTGTCGATGAGAAGTATGCAATAGGCCTTCTCAATTGCCCATGTTTCTGGATTAACACTGAAAGTGCACATCCATTTCTCTCACTGCAGTACAGTTCGAATTCTTTTTCATAGTCTGGCATACCCAAAGCTGGAGCCTCACACATTTTAGTTTTGAGCTCTTCAAATGCTGCCAATTGTTCTGCATCCAGATTCAACGGATCTGTCATTTCACTTTTTGTCAACTTAATCAATGGCTTTGCTATCAGGGAAAAATTAATTATCCACTGACGACAATATCCCACCATACCCAGGAACATTCTCACTTCTCTCTGGGTTTTCGGAGCTTTCATTTCTCTGATTATTCTAATCCTGTCAGTAGTCACTTTTCTCAGACCCTTTTCAATATTATGTCCAAGATAATGCACCTCTTTCTTGCAAAATTGCAATTTGGCTGGAGATACCTTTAACCCTCCATCTGCCAGATGATTCAGTAAAGCTATGGTATCCACTTCACAAGCTTCACGTGTCTTTGATGCCACAAGTAGGTCATCAATATACTGTACTAGCACTGAGCTCTCAGGCATGATCAAACTTTCCAACGATTTCTTCAATAACTGATTGAATATCGAAGGACTCTCCGTATACCCCTGTGGGATACGACACCATGCTAAAATACGCTGGCCAAACCTAAATGCAAAAATCGGCTGGCTATCATGATGCAATGGAATTGAAAAGAACGCATGACACAAATCAATCACTGTATACCACTCAGCATCATGTGGAATTTGATACAGAATCACTGATGGATTTGGCACAATGGGACAACATGCCACCACAATTTGATTAACTTTTCTCAGATCTTGCACGATCCTAAACTTGCCATTAGGCTTTTTCAGTCCCATTATCGGTGAATTACACGGACTACTCAGTAGTTCCCTCAGAACTCCTTGCTGAATCATTTTCTCAATTATAGGAGTTATCCCTTCAATTATTTCTGGTGTCATTTTATACTGAGGAATGTTAGGATATGTAATTCCCTCTTTCACTGCAATTTTCACTGGATCTACATTATTCATCAATCCCACATCCTCTCCTGTAAAATCCCAAACTGCTCTTTTCACTGTGTCTCTCAGCACTTGAGGCAAATCCTCTGGATTGAACACTGGAAATGCACCAATTAACTCATTTTCTCTATTTTCTAGAGTCATTCGGTAGAAAACATCATCATCCGGTGTCTCAAAAGCTATTCCATCTGGTGTACAAAAAATTGTACAATTCATTTTACACAATAGGTCCCTACCTAACAGGTTCACTGGACTCGTGTCACAGACAATAAATCTGTGCATGTCTGAGAATTTCCCTATCTGTACTCTTACTGGTTCAGTAAGACGTGTTCTGATCTGTGTATTGGCTACACCAACTACTTGGATTGCTTCATCCGAGAGAGGAAGATTTCTAACATCTGTTGACCTGACAGTTGATCTTGTCGCACCTGTGTCTACCAAAAAAGTAACACTCTCCTCATTTATTTTCCCATCCACAAATGGTCCTGCCTGGTCTATTTCTAGAGTTGCACCAAGTATGCACTCTTCTTCCTCTCCTCGGCACCGTCAATAATCACCCTCAGACTCACTCCCTTCACTCTTTAACAAGTACTGCTGTACTTTGTTAGTACGTCTTTGTTTGTTTACCTGCTCATCATTGAAGAATCCTGAGTCCTGATTGTACTTTTGTACCCCTCTATTCTGCGGTAAGGGCGGTTTTGGCTCTTGACTCTGCTGCTGTCTCACAACTTTCTGCTGTTGTTGCTGCTGGTTATTCCCATCATTCTGCACCTGTTGATTTAAGGATTTACCCTCATTATTCACTAATGGTGGATTAGGACATTCAGATCTCCAATGTCCCAGTTGGCCACAGTTGTGACAAGGGAACTTCTTTTTTGCCTCTTCAAGACTTCCCCTTCCTTTTCCTGCAAATCTCGGTCTATTTCCTCCATTATTTCCTGGATTATTTGCCTGTTCCACTAACTGTGCTTCCTGTCTTTCTGCAACTTTCACTTGTGCCCACATTGCTTTTTCTTTCAGCTTTCTCTGTTTTGCTTCAATTTCATCACTGAAATATTTTGCATGTCTCAGAATCTCATCTACTTTTTTACTCTGCCAATCCACTGTGTGTTCACGAATTCTCTCACCAATTTCAGGTCTAAGACCATATACAAATCTGTATACAAAATGACTCAAATCTTTGTCACCCAGGTGTTCATCTCCACTGAATTGTTTAAAAGCCAGTATCAGCCTTTCGTAAAAAGCATGAACTGATTCTTTTGCCTCCTGTTGTGTTCGATCTATCTTAACCCAGTCTGTCTCTTTTGGAGGAACTTTACTCTTCAGGTATACCATCACCTGATCATACTTCCTCATCACTTCTGGATCTGGTGCCCCTGTTCTTGAATCTCTTGGATACTCCTCAGTAGGCCAACTCACAACTATTTTACACTCAGTCCACAAGTCTGCTGGAACAATTATATCAAACAGACTATTCAGGTCAACCCACAGCACTTTTGACAATTTCACAAACCTATCTACCTGCCTATACCACTCGACGGGCTTTTCTCTCAATCGAGGGAAATCATTCGTAAATGATAAAATATCCTGTCTGGTCCATGGAACATGTACATATCCTCCTCCAGGTATTTCTCTCATCGGATAATTCTCTACTGGTTTCTCTTTTTCTCTCACTGGAAATGCTGAATAAGTTGTTCTATCCTCAGATTCCTCTCTTTTCTTATACCACCTATCCTTCCACTTTTCAACATCACCCCATCTACGCAATAATGCCACCATTTCTTTAATCTGTCCTGTTCTACCCGAAGTATTCAAATTTTCAATGTCTTTCTCAGTGAAATCCATCCTGTACGTTTTCTGCAAAGCCTTTACTCTATCAATGTCAACTCCTTGCTCATTTGCTATCGCTCTTAGTCTATCATGAGTATTTCTTGCTCTCCATGTTATGCTCTTGCACATAAACATTAATTCACCATCATGATGACTCTTCAGGATTTCTGTTGGAACTGTTCCTGTCACAAGCTCTTCTAATTCTATACGTAACTTAACCACATCAACAACTTGTGAATCTTTATCCTTTTTCTGAAGAACTTTCATCCAATCGTTTAAATCGTCCACTGTTATTTCTGCAGTTTTTCTTACTGGAACCACTTTTTTCTGCGGTTCTAAAATCGGCATCCCTGAACAACTAGGTTCACTGACATCCAATAATTCACTACATGTGTCATGTCTGGCTTGTCTCAGGTCACTTCTCCCTGTCCTTTTTTCTGAATCTCCTGAAGGACCAACTGAATTTGTCGATTCATTTGCAATATATGGAATTACCAGTCCATTCTCACCTGCTCTCTGTTTGTCAAACACAGGCATTACTGGACCTATAGTTACAGGCACCGTAACAGCTTCCAGATTCTTCGTTAACTCTCTAATCTTCTCAGCTAGTTCTGTTGTTGTTTTTGCTAATTTTCTAGCATTTTCCTCACTACCTCGACTCTCTCTCTCCTTGAAAGAACTACTACCACCTCTTGATTCAGGTGTCATTTTTTCTTTCTCAACTGTATCTCTTATCGGAGAAACAACTGGTGTACTCTCATCTGGTTCTGTTCTATATGGAGGTGGTCTCTTGTAAATCATGTCATTTAAGACCTCATCCTCATATTCTCCATACCTTCTCATATCTGACTCAGAAGCTCTTTCTGTCGAAGGAGCAGAAGCTTCAACTGTTCTCATTGGATATAATCCCTCTGACATACAAGCATCTCGCCATCTTTTCATTCGATCTTGATGTGTTTCCCGATCATGTCTCCTCCCAAACATGTACCTATAATACCCTCCGGACCTTTGCTTTTCTCGGTCATGAACTTCCTCTTCCCATTCCACTAAAGCCTCGAACTGTGTAGGTCTCGGCTTCGGGTCAAGACATAACATCTTTTCCCGTAAGTTTCTCAACACGGCCAAATTAAATGAACCATGTTCTGGAAATGCTAGAACACCATCTTCTTTAGTATACTTAACCCAATTCTGCAACCATATACAGGTATGCAATCCATATTTCACAGCCATGAAGGATGCAGGCGTTTTCGCTGGAGGTAACAACTCACCCTCTCTTGTTTTAACCTCTTTATCCTTGCTAAACCACTTTTTAACTTTTCCAAAGAACGTCTTTTTCTTTTTCTCTTCTTGGTAATACATTTTTGCAAGCGCTTATCAAACTCTCTACCCTCTCCGTATTATAAATATACAATACGAGTTTCTCAACCAATAGCAGCGCGACTCACACTATCGCACCAATCCTGGAGCGTCTACGTCACTAGACAACTTTTCCAATCCCTGCGCGACTCACACTAACGCACCAATCCCAGCGCGAACCCTATTCTGATTCACTATCCAATCAGTGCGCGGACCTTCTGACGTCAAGAGTCGCTGCAGTCTCTGTCTCCTGTCTCTGTCACTCGTCTACCCCTCCTTTACAAAACTCTCAGTAGACTTCGTGTGTCAAAATTTCTACAAAATCTATTAGTTACAACATAAAAACATCTCCATTGTCTGCTTCGCTAACCACAGAATAGTAAAAGAGAGTCTATTTCTCAAGAATCAACAACTTTCATACATCGCATAACTGTTTCTTCTAGGACTTATCCAAAGAGTCTTACAGTCAATAAATGTATATGCATTCACGCACATTCACACGAGAAAAATATAAAATATAGTACATGCACACAGAATCCTGCTTCTCGAGAACAGCACAACCTGTCTCTATACAGAATTATAACTCAACAACTAAGCAGCTTACCTCTGCCCAGTTCCTCAAACAAGCTCAGAGAATACCTATTACTCCTCCCGCGATAAGCTTTAACGGCAATCCTTACGGATCCCTGGGACTTAAGACCAGAGTTTCACAGATAACCTTCACTACGATTCACACTCCTTATATACCAGAAATGTCTAATAGTAACATACGACAATGTCACTGATTCCGAACCCAGACAATGTGAACGCGCAACTTCAATTGTCACACGTAATTCCTTACAATTCCGTCTTTCCCGAGAGCAGCATATATACCTTCCTCTGCCCTACTACGGAACTGCTTCCACAGCTTCCAAATTCCAGAAGCACTACATATAACTCAACATTACGACTCCAACATTTAGTATTAGTACATATACCAACAACATCAAAATAAATCAATAATCAATAAGCCAATATACAAGCAATCTTATCTTATCAGATCAAGACAACCATCTACAACCATCCTCTGCTACCAGAGAAATTGATAGAGATCAGGGTATCAAAAATATGCCCACTACCACAGATAGAGTAATCTCACAGTTACACGCACATACATTCTTCATACGCTAGGGCCCATTTCACTAACATACACTCAAATACTCTACCAGCATAAGACCTGTGGGAAGAAAAACCCTGCATCTATATCTGGGACGATAGGATCTGATTATAGTGGTTATCCTTAATCATACTCTATACAAGCTATACAACAATAATCAAAATGTACTCAATAATTGACAAGAAAGAATATTCAACACCATGTTTAAAAGTTATATTGCTTTATCTAAAATTAGTCAAAGTAAAATCAATCAGAATAAATCATTTCTCATAGTTACCTATTCTAACTAAGTGTCAGAACGGGTCAGGACCAGTCTCATGGTAAAGTCTCTCAGGACAGTCCTCAGCATCAGGCCTCAGCAACGCAAGTTCACGCGGCAAAGGCGACGAAAGAGTGGGGGGAGCCCTCCCTAAGCTAATAGTTTTTATAATGTAAAATACAATGGAAACTCACATAAAATTTGGCAAGAAAAACTGTATCACTGAACAGAACAAGAAGGAAGAGTTGTAACTTTGCAACATCTCGAAATCTCCGCTCAGGAAAAGTCACAATACGTAAACTACGGAACAGGAACCAAGAAACAGAAACTATTAAAGTATCCATTTCGTTCATTTCCCTCGGCAACCCGGCTTCAGTTCATTTCAGAAGCTCCTTTGTGCACCAAGGACAAATCTTTTCTTTTGGAGATCCTCCAAACTGCTGATGTCCTCATGGAAAGTTTTATAGAAGGACTACGATCAGTTGTCTTCAACCAATTTCCAGCAGGGGTCTCTCTTGCCACATCACAGAAATATTCACTCGAGGCCAGGCTTTCAAGTCAGCCATCATGGATTAGGCCTCCATAGGCCACAATAGACCATCTCAATTTAAAAGAAATAAAACAACGTTAATACAACATAATGATTAAACAGTGTTAACCCCACTAATACCCTTATGTGTATGCATTTATCTAGCTTTGTGACATAAAAAAGCATTAATTCAGACAGCGTTTTGTGCTCAAAATAAATAGCACACAGCAACGTTTAAACATGAAAACTTGCACGTTATTGTAAATACATGAACAGCACAAATAAGCTAACCCTCATGTAACTTTCTCTTATGTTAGGACAAACGGGTTGATTAGTAAAACATACTTGCACAAGACAAATAATTAATTGTTAAATATTAATAAATTAATAAAACGCATAGACATGCCAGAGCTTCAAAAGCCCCAGAATTTTCTAAAAGAAAACTCTGCTCCAGCACATTCCATTACAACGCTTTGTTACAACGCAAACCATTACATCGCAAATCGTTACAACGACTTGCTGTACGGGGCAGAAGGTATTGGATTTACAATCCAACACCTTCCCTACTGTTGCACAAACTGGAGTAGGAATGGTAAATTATACTATTCCTATTCCTAAGTCCAGCAATTCATTGTAACAAATTGTGATGTAATGGTTCACGTTGCGATGGAATACGCTGTAGCGCATACGATGTAAAGAGATATATTCGATAATCATGAACGTGCAAACTCATTATGCACTTGCTCATGCAGAATGACGCAGCCGCTCATATAGAATCGCGTAGCCGCTAGCACCTTCATGACATGTATGTATGCATGAACGTGATCACATCATTGCTCCTTTTCTTATTATATTTTTGTCGATTCTTCAGAGTATCTGCAAAATCCTTGACAAAATGTTTTTATCATTGGAGATGCATGTATTTTCTTGCTCTTGCTCCCTCTCAATGGTGTGCTGCTCTCCCCCTTATACTCACTTTCCCCATGATTTAGGTGTTGCACTCACACCCATAGGTTGTCTGTAGCTGTCCCACCTCTCACTGTCATGCTTGACGCTCATTAGGAGGACCCGCCAGCTGCAATTTTCTCTGGGTCACTCCTTTTTAAAGATGTGCATTTCCACACCTTTTATTTACTTACTTTTTAAATTACCACTTGAAGATGGGTGTTCTGCCACCTTGAAAAGGTAAATTTAATAATAGAGAAAATGAAGACTGCATCATGACATATGGTGGCACAAGTATCCTGGCCAACCTTAGCACAGACATAAGTGCACGTGTGATACTCATGCATTAGTATACATCATCTTGCTTTTGTTAGGTCGAGCTTAGAGCCAGCGGGCATGCACTGCTCTGCGAGTTTTATTGTAGAGGAGTAAGTGAATAGAAGCTCCGCCCACTCCTCACCCATATTTGCTATTGGCCTGCGTCATTGTCTGTTCTAAATTCTGACTTCTGATTCGTTAATAGGCTTATTAGTCCCTCCTTAGTATCGCCTTCTCTTCATTTGTCACATCCCATGGCGACTGGCCCTCTAATTTCGTTGTTATATGGTACTGTCAGTTGGACTGTGAGCACTATTTTCTTTAATGAGGTTCTCCTTCTGCAGGCACAACATGATTTTGTGCCTCCTTTACTCCCCCCCTACCTGTCGTTGTCGTGCCTTCTAGCCCCACTCCCTCCCGTTGTCCGTACTTTCTCCCCCACCCGCCCTCCCATTGTCCGTGCCTTCTCGCCCACGGCACTCCCGTTGTCCGTGCCTTCTCCCCCCTGCCCGCCCTCTCTCCCGTCGTCCGTGCCTTCTCAGCCCCCCCAGACCCTACCTCCCATTGTCATGATGCCTACCATTTTACAATGCAATAGGTCTCACGTAAATGCTAGACCTATTGCATTGCAAATGCTTGTTTTTATGTATGCAAGCAACAGAAAAAGTACTGGCAATGCCAATAATTCTTCACCAATGGTTCTTTTCTGTGGTTAATTGTTTGCTATTTTCACTAGCCTTAGCAGTAAGTTGAAACTGGATTGTTAGTTTTCCACAAATTGACTTTGAAACTGGATCTGCACAGCTCTTGCAGCGATTTCGCTGCAACTAGAACAGGAATGGTGAGCCAAATTGATCTAATGACACACAAATAAAAATAATGTTTTGGCAACGCCCAAAATTGGTTTTGTGTAGCGTTATTAATAATGGGCACGTTTTTCTACTGACAATTGTGGAAAATGCAATGCAACACTGGGAACATTCTGCTTTTCACTGACAACGTAGAACTTTGCTAACCTTCACATATTTTGCAAACTGCTATAAATTTGCGAATCTCCCGGGGAAATATGTTTGTTGTTTACACCCCCCACCGCCTTCGTCTCTGTGAACATGGTTCTCAGCACTGCAGTCTGCCACACCTGAGCCAAACCCTCCTTCCTTGCCCACATGGCATAGGCATACATACCATGAGGCTGGTTGCCCTTCGGCTACCTACAGTGAGCTGGTGGTCTGGGTTCAGTTCCTCTTGCAAAGAAGTTCACATCATACAAAGCCCCGCCACAATTGGCGCTAATTGGCACCCTCTCGTCCTTGGTCCGGCTGCAGCCCTGGGCCTAAACGGGCATGGAAAATCAAGCAGCCTTTCATCCCCAGAGGTGGTCTCTTCAATTGGGCCTGCACATTTCTCAAATAGCGGCCGCCGCCGCGCGCACCTTTCTATTACATGGTTCCAGCAGCAGGCCTGCCCGTCCTGCGGGTGCGCACTGATGAAAAACCGCGAGACCGCGAAAACTGGGCATCTTGTTTGTGGTATGCACGTAAACAGGAAGTCAGCAATACACTAAGCAGATTACAGAACATCCTTTTTTTCTAATTCACTCTGGATCAAAAATAGACTTCTACATTGCTTAATTTAAAGAGTGGCTGGTAATTTGCAACCTGGTACAATTTAAGGATAATGGATGCAAATTCCAAAGAAAATGGTTAAAAGCAAGATATTCAAATGAGACAAAGCTCTCGACCAAACAAAAGAAAAGAGCATTACATGAGTACCCCAGGGGACTTGCCTGTAGCACTACCATTACTGGCTAGTGGGTGTCATGCACAGGGCTTTAAGTGGGGGGGGGGGGGGGGGGGGGTAAATTGGGGGTGCTCTAAAAGGGGCGGGGCAAAGCTCTTAAAGGGGTGTGGCTTATCCAAGTAGGGGCGTGGTCCAAATAAAGATATGTATGGATAACGTCATACACCCTCCCCAGAGACCCAAGTAGAGCCAAATTTCGAGGGGTGGGGCTAAGAAAACATTTCAGGGGGGGGCTAATTCTTCAAGCAATAGGCAGAGTTGAGCTGCAGGTACTCTACAAAGGGTTGAAAAACAACAAAGCCTCATTAACAAGCAAATGGTCTTTTAAAGACCTATGAAGTACTCGGGTGTGGCTGTGTGTGTTTGGAGGCTGGTTGCAGGATCGCAATCTTACGCTTACCAAAAATAAGGCGCTAAATCTATGAAATTACAATTTTTTTTTATTATCCTTAGTTCTAGGTAACTTACCCAACAAACAAAGCTTTACTCGGAATGACTCGGAGATAGGTGCCTGAAAAGTCATTAATTAACATTTCGGCCAGTGCTGGTTTCGGTTCCCAGTTCAGTCCTTTTCCACAGTATGCTGTGGTGCACTCATTTACTTAAGCACACGGGCCTCTCACAACACGGCACTGAGCCAGGCACTTGGTAACACACGTCCCCCTTGGGAAACGCTGTCACTAAATCTAGGCTACTTACATCATCATAAAAATCCCCCGAGGACCCTATAATTAACTGACTTCTGGCGCAAGCGAAACACCTCCGGTGCCGCAGGATACGAAACAGGGGTGAGCGCAAGGCACCATACCCTCTGGGGTGCGGTGAACTGGTCGTGTACCTCAGTGGGTTATGAAAGAAGGCGGAAGTGAGAGAGAGAGAAATATGAATGATGGACCTCAATTCTTGTTCTTCCAAATAAAGCACCCTAAAGTATAAAAGAACTGGAAGCGCTTTAGGCCTCTCAAGTAGTATGAAAAGTGCTACAAAATTACCCAACACTACACTGTGACGACGACGACTCCCTTTACTTTTTTTACCTTAGGGCCCCAGAGAGGGGCGTCAGAGCATATTTGGGTAAAGAGCAGAGGTCATGGCTGGTCAGGATTATCTCATTGCTCTTTTCATCCCCTGTTTTACTCTCCTCTCTCAAAGCCTCCCCCACAAACCCACTCATACACTAGTGAAACATTGCACCCTGTCTACCTGGATCGAAGGGGCATTTATAACGCCAAGCCTGAAAAGTCATTCTGTCCTAAACTGTGATACTTCCCCACAGTCCCACATCATATGATAAAAATATGCATGAAAGGATCTACAGCGTGCACAAAGGTCAGCAGCCTCAGGATCTAGCCTGGCAATTCCAGCTAGCGCAAAATAAGTTTGTGCAAGAAAAAAAAAAAAGGACTACATCTGCGAGGCCCGAAAATGTCAAAGGTCAGCAGCCTCAGGATCTAGCCTGGCAATTCCAGCTAGAGCAAAATAAGTTTGTGCAAGAAAAAAAAAAAGAAAAAGGACTACCTCTGCGAGGCCCGAAAATAGAGCCCGATAGAGACCCGTTTCGAGGCCCCCTGAAAATAACTGCTGGTGCTCAGACCCAGACAGACCTGGCCCACTAAAGCCCTGGTCATGGAGCAATTATATTGCAACCAAGTAGGTTCATTAACCATCTGCAAAGGTCAGACCGGAAAGGGAACTGCCACTTGGGAAGCTTTAGAAGAAAAGAGGACTTAACATTCTGGTGGGACGGCTTCTCTGCTCCTAAGAATGCGGGTCTGATCTGTGTGCGCATTTCTGTGCGCAAAGTGGCGTGCATTGCGTTCATTTTGTGCTACATGGAGGGGCTGAGCCTTCATCGGTGCACTAGGTGCAGTTGCACTGGGGCACAGAGGCCTAATGGGGCAACTAACTGAACCCTGATGATTGAGTATTCTATGTTTGATACAGCAGCCAGGGGCCTATTTCCTTCCTTGCACTAGGGTCCTTGACAAACTAGCTATGCTACGTGCTAATGGGAGCCTAGAAGGAGGGTGAAAACTAAGGTGCTGGATCCTAATATCGTCCTGAAGAAGGTGGCGATTAAGTTAGAGCATCGCAGAAATGTGGGTCGAAGATTTTACTTCAAGCTCGCTGGCTATGACCACAAGTATGCATGAATCCTGCAATCCTTCGGGGTGCGTAGTTTACTAGTCTCATATCATTGTGTAGCTATGGACTGTTTTTAGCAATAGTATGAATGTGTTTATGTGTTTTTGGAGGAGAGTTCATAGGTCTCATACTACTTAAGAGCAGATCAGGGTAACAGATGTGTCTCAGCTGTTTGTCGTCAATGTCAAAAATTAGTCAATGTATTTAAAGGAAATGCTTTGTATGATCATATGATATTGTATTCAAAACCATTTACATGATGTAATAAAGAGACCATTGGTTACAATAACGGTTTCCAAAATCTCAGTTTGCTGTGATTGCAGTTTTGGAGCTGTGGGCTTCTGTTGATGTCTCTATTAGATGTTTCTCTCTTCCCCACGACCACAAAAGTAAATTCTGGTGCGCCCTCTTCTGTGAATTTGCTGCATCCCTTAAGTGCCTCCAGCTGGAGGTCTGCATCAACTATAAATTGTATTTAGGGTAATGTGTATTTTTTAATATGCTAGCCCAATGTTCTAAAAACACTCCAAAGATTTGGAAGACCCTGCAAAGCAACGCCAGTCAAGCCCTTCCCTGACAACGTTTCAGAAAACCCTGAAGAGGAATTTACTCCCAGTGCACAGAACAACGCTCTGAGCACTGACAGCCTCAGTGCACTGCTGCCAATAGAGTGCTCTATACCTGATAAGGCCTGGCTGGAGACCCCTCACCCCAGAACTCTAACCTCTGCACTTTACTTTCCACACTTTTTATTGCTATACTTATATTTTCTCAGGAACAAACACACCCCGCATTCCACAGCCAAGAGGCGCCTCTCTGTCCCTAGTATGTACAGGGTTTCTAAGCTCAAATGATTTTATTAAGCATTTTAAAAATTACACAGGGGAAAATACATTAATGTTTGTAAGTTGGTCACGTTACATAGAATAACAGACTCCAAAGATAAGATCCAATGATAGCAATAAGAGAGGGAGACACAAGTACAGTCATGAAATTATATAATAATAATACCAAAACCAAAAGACTCTAAATTAAATAAAATAAGATAAAACAAGTGAAACGGGGGATGGCCTGAATGTTTGTGAACGGTTATGATTCAGGTGAATGTACAGATATAAGACGAGTGAAAAAGTGTGAAGCAAGAGTCGAGTGATACCCCAAGCACCGTTTGTCTATAAACATGCGCACGCTCTGGCTCTAATAAAACCAGGCAGAAAGGATAACCTGTGAGAGTCAGTGGGTGTAAGCGTCTTCTCAGGGTTTCTTTTCGAAAATGGGCCTGCAAACAATGTACAACAATGAAGGTGTGCATTTATGGATTTGTATGTAACCTGTAGAATTTAGTGAGATTAAATGCTCTACAGGTTTGCCTCCTGTGTCAAGACCTGTATTATAAACGGTCTCTACATGTACAAAGTAAATAAAATAACAGTCATGTGCCCAAAGCTGATTGAAAGAGCCTACAGCTTCCAATCAGTAGTGGCAAGAGTGACAATAACTACTGCTATGGTTAATCAGCCTTGATGCAGTGCCATCTCAATGCCAGGGTAGCTTCCTTTGGTAGCCTGCAGTATTACTTTCCAAAGGTGTTCACCTCATAACGAGTCTGAGTCAGTCTTGTGGCGGTGTCCTCACACGGGTCAGCATAACCTTTTACTGAGTTTCGAGGTCGTCTTTGGTGGGTAGAACTGGAGCACTGCGCCAGATTGGTCATGTGGTTCCAAGGTTGGCACAGGTGCCATGCATAGCTGAAGGCATTGCATGCCAAAACAGCTAGTCCATTGAATATTCGGGCTGTTTTGCATTCGGTGTCTTGTCTCTTACTAGTTTAAACTGTACACCATGATGTTGGAGACTTTAGGCTATAAGATAAGGGTGATGGGTCGTTCCTGATCGGATCATACAAAACAGCACCTGAGCTAACTTTTGGGACAAGTCAACTCATTCCCCTCTACCCCTTATTCCTTCATTAGAGGTTTGACCATTTTCAGAGTGTGAATTTTATCAGCAGGGTACCCATGATACACTTCACATGCTTTCGTGGGTTAGCAGTGCTATTTGTCTTCTAAAGTGATGCCAATGTCAGCCAGCCTTGAATAAGCTTCTTAGATGTACAAGTCTCAAAGTGAAGACCCAGTCTTTCTTTCCATTACCTTATGTTTCCTACCTGATACCTCATCTACCAGTCAACTCCCTTCACCCTATCTCATACATATTAATGAGCTGCATGCCCAACATCCAGACATGCAAATTCCAATGTTGCTGAATATGCCACAAACCCGCGACTTAGCGCACGCCTTCAGAAATCCAGGGCGCACCTAGTCGGGCGGGCTCACCTCCAGCCTTGGCCGGGCTGCTCGGCTGTGGATTGCTCTGATGTCTGGGCAGGATCTACCAGAAGAAAGGAGGAACGTAAACAAAACCAGGGGAATGCGCTCAGCCCACTGCGCACAATGGACAACCAAATACCTTATGAAGTACAGACTTTATTGGCCGAGCCCTCCCACCGAAAGCAAGAGGACTCATGGGAAAGGGCCCTTGTTTGAGCCAGGTTTGCTTAGCAGATTCACAGCCATTAGCAGGCCTTAATACGCTGCATTACCTTTCCACTCATTTGTTGTCCCATTGTTGTGATGCCTACTTAAAATATCAAAGCCGAGCAGGGCTCAATGAGATATTGAAAACTGAGTAACTTGGGTTTTGTGTGACAACACCAAATCCCTCTCTCTGTCTTTTTACTGGGCGCTCTACGCTGGTATCCCTAGATGAAAAAAAAAAAAGAAGTCCATGGGTGGAACATCAATGGCTGACAAGGTAAGAGCAGGACAAAAGGAAGGCTGTGAGAACAAATCAAAGAGGCCGAACAAAGGGAGCGAGCAGGAAAGTATTTTAATTCATACTACCCACACCACCCTCCTGCATCTCTGAAAATGCATGCACTCATTTCATTTCCTCAACACCAGGCCAGCTGGAAGTGTAGAGTTTTTTTCTTAGATCTCTTTTGGCCAGGCCAAACAATTCTTCAAGTAAACATTTATTTTGTAAAAAGAGCAATCGAAGAATTAGAAGAGCTCGTGAAAGTCGCACGCTGGATTTGCAAAGCATGCCTGCCCCAGGGCTCTTGTGTTTTCTAAGCAAGGCTCTCCCCTCATCAAATACCAGATGAAAAGGATTTTGGTATCAAAGAAGCCCTGAATGCTGTGTTCTTTCTGGCAGACACGTTGCTGAAACACTTTACTCAGGTGTACGTGGCAAGCAGTTGTCAGAAGAGAGGCTGCTTATTTGTACCGACAGATTAGAAAACGTTTTGCAGTCTTAAAGCGACTTTTGCGGCTTTCCCAGGCTTACTGTTGCAACTGCTTATTTTAATTCCATCAAACCTTGTCTTTGCTGACGTCTCTCTGCCAATGAAGGACACACAAGACAATAGAGCCGATTCCAAAATACAGGCTGCTGTGTAATGCTCAAATAATTTACCAGTAATCTGCATTACGCTTCCCTGTACCCGTACTTTCAGAATAAAAGTACTGGGACGGGCAAAATTCAGGAGATAATGCCCTATTTACTTACTGGCAATATTCACTACTCCGGTTACTGTTTCCTACCCGAGTGCTTTCAGAGTGTAAGTAGTGGGACAAGGTAGGCTTGAGAAGGTAATCCCAGATTACTTTCTGGTAATCTTCATTACTCCTTCTTTGTTCCTGTACATACATTCTGTTAGGATATTGAAGGGAAACATCGTTTACAACGCGGGGATTACATCGCGATGCCATTACATCGCGGTTTTTACAACGCAAGTCGTTACAACGACTTGCGCTAGATGGCGCTCTAGGACAAGGAATAGTATAATTTACTATCCAACACCTTCCCTACTGTACGTAGACTGGAGTTGGAATAGTAAATTATACTACTCCTAAGTCCTATTCCTTGTCCTAGAGCGCCATCTAGCGCAAGTCGTTGTAACGACTTGCGTTGTCAAAACCGCGATGTAGTGTACCGCGATGTAAATGTATGCGTTGTAACGTCATACATCCATATTGAAAGGGTAGGGCCAGTAGGTAATTTCATTGTCAATTTATTTACTTAATAGGTGCATCCACTCTCCCATGTTCTGCAGGCAATCACTCCATGCTTGTCTTCCACTCTTTGAGGCTGACAAAGGCCCAATTAAAAAAGTCTACTCTCATTGGGCCAAATTCACCAAAAATATATGGAAATCTGCAGATGCAGGTCTTTAACCTCACACGTGTGGTAAATAATTTTCCTTTACCGGGACTGAATTTGATACAGAAACATAATAAAATAGCTCAGTAAAATGAGAGGCAGAATCCGTGGTATTAGAGGTTCGGAATGGGCTTTATTCCAATACTCGATTATAATCGGATGCTTCAAGTTCCGTCACCACGAAGGTTCAGGAAGTGAAGTACATACATTATTGACATGAAATGGCTTTTATAGAACATACATTACAATGAAGCGAATACAGTAGGCGTAACAATTGATAAGGAAAATGACGATATATCTACGTAACCAAAAATGGGTGTAATAAGGAGTAAAAAGGAACATAATTGGTTGTGATGTCATGTATAGGTGGATCTATAAGATAATACTTGGCATAGATGCGCGCGCAGCAGCATGACGTGTGATTGACGTGTAACTAGGGGGATGAAGGGGACTTGACATTTAGCTCTACATGTGGAGACAAAAAGTCTGGGGGGTCAAGTCAACCTAATCCCAAATCATATCTAACATCCTATGTTTAAAGAACTATGTTATCCACAAAGGAAGGACTCTCGGACAGAATCTATTCTATACTGACTGTGCGCGAGTGTACAAGCGTCTAAGTGTCTACACTAAATGCGAGGGCAGGAATCTTCCATAGTAACAGGGCTATGAATTACTTGTATTAAGACAGAGAAGCCGGGCCCTTTGCTTGGTAGCTAGAAGAATGTTTACTTAAACTACTAGGCAGGAATGCATCGGCTGAGGGGGAAGCAGATAACTCGAAGGTGAAATACAGTTCTTGGCAGAGAATAGGCTGATGTCAGGCTTCGTGAGCCGCGCAGAGAATGAGACAGAGTTCATGGTCACAGATGCAGGCTCAGACTGGAGCTTTCAGAGGCAGAAGGCAAGAAGAGTTTGATGACAGAATCAGGGCCTACTTGCCTGGACTGTAAAATGGCATAAGTGAACCATATAAAGCCGGTGGCCTTTTGTACTTAGGAATGGAATATCCGGCCTATTCATGGTGGATCTGACAGAGGACATGTTGACGGTGGACGCACATGTATTTGCGTCTTCATAACTGGAACTGGAGGGAACATACATGTACTTGTGATTTATACAGGAAACCGTTGGGGTCCAAGATAGGGGACATAACTGACCAGAAAAATCCATATTTCCACATTCCCTCCTTGTCCCCTACTTGCCCATCAAGAGACATCAATCTTCATTAATCCATCGATTTGTTCATATAGCATCATTTGTTCTTCTTTCTTCTTCCGGGGTCTTGAATGAAATCTTGGTGGTGGAATACACGATGTGGCACACAGACCACAAATCGCTGGTCCACATTGCAGACATAGACAGCAACTGAATAGTATGAGAAGGCCAATACCTAGGAAGGATAGAACTCTCCATCCCCAGGCTGATATCACACTCCAAAACCAACTGGACCAAGTCCAGGTGCCTGGATTCTGGTGTATCTGGCTTACAATCTTGTGAAGGCGAGTTATAGCTTTATATACAGATGGCGAATTCTCTGGTATGAATACGCAGCAGCTGGATCCGATGACCCTACAAGCTCCGCCCCTATCAGCCAGGATGACGTCAAGGACAAGACGATTTTGAAGCACGACAATCCGCATAGCAGACTGCTCTTCTGTTAAATTGCCTAAGGCGGAAATAGTTTCATTCACTACTGCTTCAAGGGTTCTAGTTAATCTACGTATCAGCTTACTATTAGTAACAGTACCTATATAGGGAAAGATGCCTTTATTGAAATCTGTGTATTTTTCCCATGCTGTTTCAGTGTAATCGACAATCGGGAGATCTCTCCGCTCTCTATTGTGTACTAAATGAATATTTCTGTAATAATCAGGAGGAGCTAGGAAAACAGGTGGCAAAAGGAATGCAATGTAGCAGGTACCATCCCAATCTAGAGGTAGACGCATATATGCAGTCTGACCACATATAAAGTAGGAGTGGCGATAAGCTCTGAATGAAGATTTGCCTTGATCACTGAATTCTACTATAGTAGTGCATTTACTATGGCCCATATGTATGGAACCAACTTTTCTTACACACAATTCACCTTTTGCTGGGAATACTGACATGGTGGGTAAGACTAGTTCAACTTCGGATACGACATTTAGAATCATGAGATTAGGTGTAAAATTACCTAATCCATATACTTCATTTTCTAGATCAGTTCCTGTTCCTTTGGGGCGACCCTCCTTGTCAGGATAACAGATCTTGAGTAAAACTAGGTTTAGGTTTCCCCATACCCACTGATCTTGGAAAACTGCGGTGTCTGAGTCTATGGAATTGATTAAGCTAAACCATGCTCCACAGGAGCCATTATGTGTAAACGGATGTGGAAAGAAAGGCAAGACTCCTTCATAATTCTGATAGGGAGGGAGTCGGCCACACACCCAACAATTAGTGGCATTACTAGTCTGATGGGAATGATGTAACATACTAATGAAAGTGTTATTGCGCAGTGCAAGTCTATAAGACAATTCATGTGGAGGTAAGTCACTAAAAGAATGTTCAGCAGCAATATTATAAACATGTCTAGAAATAGGGTAATATATGTGCAACAACATACTTGTAATAATTATTAAAAGACTCAATAAAAACAAAATTAATAATGTCACTATGCAGTGGCTACGCAGTGATTTACAATACGCCTGTCGTTTCAACATTTTCCGGGTATTTTCTCTACTCAGGTCCAAGGGATACATGTCAGAGACAATTCAACCGCTTCACCTTGAAGAGGACTTAAACAATCAAATTGCTCGACTTGTTGGGCCTAAGCTTTAGTTTGTAAAGTTCTGTTTCAGTCTTTTCCACCAAAGGAAGTTTTGAATCAGTCTGTAATGGAGTGCAGGGCACAATGTCTATATCCGAGGATTGTCCATGGAATTTCTTGATATGACTTGAATGAATCCAGCCCTTGCGGCCCTCGATCTTCACGGCTGTTCTTGTGGTCAGCAGAACCAACTTGGGTGTCTTCCACCTGGGCTCCAGCTGAGTCTTTCGGTCGAAATTTCTCACAAATACAATATCCCCCGGAACTACGTCATGGGGTTTCACCTTAGTGTTGTCGGGAAATGCTGCAGCAACCTGTGAACGACAAGATTGTAGTGCAGACATCAAGGAAGCCAAGTAATCTGTCAGCATATTACAGTCAATATCAGTTATTTTGCGTGGTATAGGCGTCCCCCACATATTTGGTGGTCTGCCGAAGATCACCTCATACGGGGATAGCCCTGTTCGAGAGTGTGCTACCATTCTCATGTAAAAGAGTGCAACTGGTAATGCTACTATCCAGTCGACACCTTTCTCTCTGCATATTTTGGACAGTCTGATTTTCAGTATCTGATTATGTCTTTCTACGAGACCTGCTGCTTCGGGGTGTCGGACACAGTGGAATTTCCACTGATATCCTAGCAGAAGTGAAACATGTTTCATTAATTCGGATGAGAACGGCTGGCCGTTATCTGAGTAGACAACACGTGGTAAACCGTAGCGTGGGAAGAATTCTCGAACTAACTGTTTGGCAGTAGTCGGGGCAGTGTAATCTGAAACCGGGTATGCCTCCGTCCAACGAGACAGAGCGCAGACAACTACGAGAACATATTTGAATCCTCGACATCGTTCCATCTGGATATAATCCATCTGGAGGACTTCAAAAGGGTGATCAGGAGGATGAAATCCACCCTGTTCTACGGGAACGCTTTTTCCTGGGTTGAACTGGCAACAGATCATACAGGTACGGACTTTTTGTTTGGCTGCTGCTCGTAAATGTTTATTGAACCAAATGTGTTGAATGCTGTCTAGCATAGCTTTTTCTCCTAGATGTGCTGGACTATGGATAGTGTTAATAATGACTTGGACCATTGAATCAGGAAGGAACCATACAGACTTTTCTTTCATCATCCATCCTTGGTCCGTTTGGATCCCTCCTAATTCAGTCCATTTCCTTATTTCGTCTGGTGTAGCATGTGTCTGTATGTCAATTACGTCAAGAGTAGGATCTTTAACTGTCATACAATGTGTCGGCATCGGGACTATTGTCTTTGTCATGTCGGATGTTTGTGTTTGAGCAGTCTGTTTAGCTGTTCTGTCCGCTAAATCATTGCCTTGAGAAATGATATCAATAACCTTCATATGAGCCTTACATTTCATAATTGATATTGCAGTAGGTAGATGTATTGCATCTAATAAGGCATGAATGAGGGGTCCGTGCTGAATGTGGGCACCGTGGGAAGTTAAATAACCTCTCTCTCGCCACAGCACGCCGAAGTCATGTACGACTCCGAATGCATAACGTGAATCAGTGTATATGTTGACTTTTTTACTTGTGGCTTGAATACAGGCTTGTGTCAGAGCGATGAGCTCTGCGGCTTGAGCTGACAAAGTATTTATACGATTTGTTTCAATGACTTCAGTATCTATTGTGACTGAGTAAGCAGCCACCAACTCTCCTGTACTTGTTCTCATACATGAACCATCTACATACAATGTCAGGTCTGGATCTGACAATGGAACATCTGTCAAGTCTTGTCTAGGTTTCGTCGTTATAGTAATAACTTCAATACAGTCATGGGCTAGTGGGTCTGTTCCGGTTACTGGCAAAAGTGTGGCAGGATTCAATGTGTTACAGCGTCTGATTTCTATATGTGGCTGAAACAATGTAAGTTCATATCCTGTGAGTCGTGCTATAGTCAAGTGTTGTGTTTGCGTTCTATTTACAAGAACCTCTACTGCATGTGGTACTTGAACTGTCAATGGATGTCCTAACACTATGGCATCGCTTTGTCTAATTGCTAAAGCTGTCGCTGCTACTGATTTTAGGCATGCAGGCAAAGCCTGGGCTACGGGATCTAATGTACTAGAAAAATAAGCACATGGTTTGTGTGCTCCTGCTTGTTCCTGTGTGAGTACTGACAAAGCAGTACCTTCGCGTTCTGTAACAAAGAGTGTAAACTGTTTTCTATAACATGGCGTTGCTAAAACAGGTGCTTGACATAAAGCTTTCTTTAGGCTTTCAAAAGCTTGTGTATGTTCCTGAGTCCAAGGGAGAACAGTCGATGTGGCTGCCTCCTGGGTTGTCAACTGAATGAGTGGTTTTGCTAGAAATGCATATTGCGGGATCCACTGTCTACAGTATGAAGTGAGGCCTATGAAAGCCCGCACCTCCTTTTGTGTCTTGGGTATTGGCATGTTAGCTATTAACTGAATGCGGTCTGGTGTAAGCTGCCTTCCCTCCTTGGACAGCGAGTGTCCAAGATAAATAACTCGCTGGACACAGAATTGCAGCTTAGAAGGGGACACCTTGTGCCCCTTTTCGGCTAGAAATTGTAAAACTGTCAGTGATGCTTTCTCACATTCAGGTTCGCTTCGGGCGGTGATCAGCAAATCATCGACATATTGAAGCAGAGCAGTGTTAACTGGCATGTGGATACTGTCAAGTTCTCGTTTCAGTGCTTGGCTATAGATGCTGGGGCTTTCTGTAAATCCTTGAGGTGCGCGTGAGAATTTGAAGCTACGTCCATTTAAACTAAATCCGAATAAATATTGGCTTTCCGGATCTATTGGGACGCTGGAAAAGGCATTCTTGAGATCGATTACAGTAAAGAATGTTGCTTCGGAATCAATGGCTGTCAGTAATGACGAGATATCTGGGACCACAGGGAATTGTGGCACAATGCATTTGTTTAATTCGCGCAGATCAATAACCAGTCGATATACTGGCGGGGCCTTAGGATCTGTTCGTTTAAGAATCGGAATTATCGGTGAATTACATATATTGGAGTCGGTTTCTACAACCACTCCTTGGGTAATGAGCTCGTCAATGATTTGTAGTAAAGCCACTACAGCATCTGGCGGTAACTTGTATTGTCGCATTCGTGGTAGCACCACTCCTGCCTTTAATGTGACTCGATATGGTGTAATATTCATGCAACCCACATCAGTAGGGCCTTGTGCCCATAGATGTGTCGGTAAAATCTGCAGTCGGGGATCCATGTCTCTAGATACATAGTGACCTTTAAAATCACGTAAAAACAATCTTACTCCTTCCGGAGAACAACATATTATGGCTCCTAGAGCTTTCAACGTTTTTATTCCTAATAGATTTTCTGGACATGATTTAGTAAGCAATAAATCTGTAGTTCGGGTCAGAGGTCCTATCGTAAGTGGCAGAGGTTGTGACACTTCATTAACAATAGGTTTTCCTGAAAAACCAAGGGAAATATTTTGTGAGCCTGAGAGGGGTGCCCCTGGAACTTCACTACGTTTTATGGTTGTTCGACTTGCCCCGGTATCGAGTAAAAATTTTCTGTCTTGGCCTAACAATTCACTGTGTACATAAGGTCCTTCTTGATCTACAGGTATCTCGATAAGGGGTAAGTCAACTTCCCTCTCTAGGCTAGTTCATGCGTATCGCTGATACTCAGGGTATTCATACTGTGCGGTCTGATACATTTGTCGTGTTGTTGTCTGTGTGGCAGCAACAGGCAACGCTGGTGCAGCTGGCACGAACTGTATTGGCTGTTGTGCGGCTGGCATGGCCTGGGCATGCTGCAGAGCTCCTTGTTCATTCTGATCTTGTCTAAGTGGCCGTGATCTTTCTTGCGTTTTACCTATGGCGATATTATGTTTTAAAACTTGACAATCGTGTACATAATGACCTGCCTTTTTGCAATAATTGCATGTCCCTTTTACAGGTCCTGCTGAATCAGAATGTGTCATACCCTTTTTATGTCCTTCAGCTGGAACTGTCTGAGAAACTAGCATTTTCATTTTTGTGTCTTTCATGCGTCTGTGTTCATGTTCTTGTTCCTCTCTAATTCTATTGTGATGATACTGTAACATTTGTAACATTTGTGATGGAGTGTTACCTTGCCAGGTACTCTCGAATTTTAATACTCTATTCTTTACTGGGGGCAGGGCATTTTCTACTAATTTTGTTACAAACAGATGTGGGTATGATTCGCTACTTGCTTTTATGCCACTATTTATACCAAAACATTTCTCAAATCGGGCATAGTAATCACTAGTGTCCTCATCTTGCTTCTGTTTACAGGCTGAAATTGTACCCCAGTCTTCCTTTTTCGTAGTTAATAAGCGTGGCAGTACCTGTACTAATAAACCTGGTAGTGCTTTAGTTTTATCCCCAAGTCCTGCTCCTGCAGTTCGGGCCTTTTCTTCTGCTTCTAACACTGACCATTCTATCTTTTGGTCTCCTACCTCCCACTCCTTTTCCTTGAGTTTCTCATAAATGCCAGCAGGCATCAATACCTTTAATATTGTCATAATGTCGGGATAGGTATACTCCCCCATGAGTAACATGTCTTTAATTTCTCGGTGAAAACCCGCTGGGTCTTTGTCATGACTGGGTACCACTTTCTTCATTTGTAACAATTCTATTTTCGAGATGGGCGTGTATACAAATACGCGCTTGAACTGATTGTCCTCGCCCTTTATTGGGTGCACTTCTCGTAAGGGATTCTGTCTATCCATGTGATACGTTGTTCTTTCCTTGACGGACAATGGAACATGTTCTGAACATACAAAAAGAATATATTGCTTTCTTGATTCTAGAATTTCTTTAATTAATTTAGTACCGGAACCTCTCCATCTATTCGTGAGTAATTCAGTCAATATGTCGGGTAAGGGACCAGGATCTGAATGTTGACTCCGATATAGTATAATGAGTTGTTGAATCATATAAATCCCAGCTAACCTCTGTTCATCTGGGGTGAGATTCAAAAATGTGCGTACTACTGTATCATCACTATATTTTCCGGGACTGTCCACCCAATGGACAGCTGCCCTGGCTAAATCTTGTTCATCCATAGAATCGAGAAAATGATAACCCCTTCGTTCTCGGAGTAGTTTGTCAGCTGTTTGGAACGAATGCTCGTTAGACCTTATATGGACTATGGGTGTTGGGAAACCCCTGTTATTGTCTGGACATATCGGACGTATCGGATCAATAAGACATCTCGTACTATTATAAGATCTTCTTTTACCTACATAGGCTATAGTTTCTGACTGTCCTGTGAGCGGTCCTGACCCTTCTTCCTCGCTTTGTTCGAACTCGTCTACCTCTAATCTCTCTTCGTGTAGGCGTTCTATTTCTTTACGGATCTTTCGGCACATGGCTATTATACAATTTTGTTTATCATGTCTCCCTTCTGATATATTCTGGCTCCATCTTGTAAGAATTTGCATTGCTTCCGGGTCTACCCCCGGTCGGTCTTGATTTCTGATCACACAGTTTATGAGGAAACGTAACAGTTCCCCCTGTATCTCTACTTTCTGGTATTACATAGCTCTGTTAATACATTCTGGATCTCGACCCGTTTGGACAAAATTGTATATATTATCTAGATGCGCAGTCATTCCTGGTAACTTCCCTAAATACACTGCGGCTCGTCTGATACGCAATGACGCTAGGGTCATTTCGTCCTCTTTTCCGGGCACAGGGTCATATCTACAATCTACAAGAAGTTCCTTAAGCGCACGGGCACTAATGAGTTTGGGTGTACGTGAATGTGCTGACTCTTGAAAAGTAAGTTTATTTATTCTAGGCGGCGTAGAAAAGATATTGGTAGCACCTCCCGTGGCCCCATCTGGGGTGTCGGGTGTGAAAGGATTCGTCGAACGTGACACAGCAACTATAGGTGTGGACACAGCTATAGAAGTAGCTGTAGGAGCGGATGCAGAAACAGATGTGCTTGCCGGAACTTGTGTCAGAACTTGTTGCTGTAACGATACGGGTACTGGATCTTGGCGTTGAACCTCCCTGGTATGCGGTCTATGCGGGGCGGAATTAGCATACTCGGGAGCTGCGTCATCTAAATATGAGGAAAGAAAAACGTCTTCTGCGGTTCTAGGATGCCCCTTAGGATGTACCTTTATTGGGAACAATGGGGGTGGCAAGTCTTTCGGTATTTCTGGAGTAGCCTTAGGTAATCCTTCGGCCAGAAGGGGATACATACCATTCATAAGGGCATTTCTTTGTCTGTCTACTTGTTCTGCTTTCACTCGGATACCTTCCTCAATTAATAGATTTTCTCGAACTTTATTGGAATTCTCTTTACTCTTCTCTTCCTGTCTACGTGCTTTTTCTGTTCGTCTATGTGATTCTTTACGCCATAATTCAATGGCATCTTTCTGTGACTGTCTGACTTTTCTTTTCCATAACTCTTCTTCTACTTTTATGATGCATTCCGCATCCCAGGTTCCCGCTGTGGGCCACCTCTGACTTTCTGGTAATTCCTTGGTATAGTCTACCCATAAATCAAGAAATAATATGGCATCTAAGCCATGTTTATGATACATGAAGTACCCTGGGGTGTCCCTAGGAGGAATAGGAACGGCTTCTTCGAGTACCCCTTTTCTTGTAGTGATCTGTCTTAACTTTGAAAAGAGCGGCATATTGAGAACTGGCCTTATACTTGATTTCGACCAACTGATCTGATACTTGATTGTTGAACAGACTTAATACAATAAACACGATAATGAACAGTCATTCATACCACAATATACAGAACATACTTAAACATATTTAACTTGTAAACATTAAACCTTTAACTGAAACAACAATGATGATTGTCTGCATAACTAATCACCAAGCTTAATTCTTGACAATAACTAGATACTTCGGAATACTTGATATACTGCTAAACAGTACAGATACACTGCTAAAACAGTGCAGACCGGATTTGTGTACCCAAACCCGTCTTGACCGGCACAACCTATGTGCACGTCAGAAATGCCTCCCCAGCAATGGTACTCACCGGGTAGCTTCGGAAACGGAAGGCCTCAGTAACTTGAACTTGAATCGGACTGGACTCGACTCGACTCGTCGGACACTGGACTCGACTTGGGACTTCAGACACTGGTGGGCCTCTGTGTACCTCGGATCTTGCTCTCTCAGCTAGGCTCTGGTCGGGATACTTCGCACTTCTCACCGCCTCGTCTGGGTGTTGATCGCAGTCTCAGTCGCCCCCGCTTGACCGGAGGGAGATACAGGAAATCCTGCTGGTACGCGTTATTGTCCGTCCAGCTGTGGCAGGAGACCGGGCCTGCAACTCACCGCCGGCGCGTGAGATGAGAAAGTGTCCCTATTCGGGCGCCATCATGTGGTAAATAATTTTCCTTTACCGGGACTGAATTTGATACAGAAACATAATAAAATAGCTCAGTAAAATGAGAGGCAGAATCCGTGGTATTAGAGGTTCGGAATGGGCTTTATTCCAATACTCGATTATAATCGGATGCTTCAAGTTCCGTCACCACGAAGGTTCAGGAAGTGAAGTACATACATTATTGACATGAAATGGCTTTTATAGAACATACATTACAATGAAGCGAATACAGTAGGCGTAACAATTGATAAGGAAAATGACGATATATCTACGTAACCAAAAATGGGTGTAATAAGGAGTAAAAAGGAACATAATTGGTTGTGATGTCATGTATAGGTGGATCTATAAGATAATACTTGGCATAGATGCGCGCGCAGCAGCATGACGTGTGATTGACGTGTAACTAGGGGGATGAAGGGGACTTGACATTTAGCTCTACATGTGGAGACAAAAAGTCTGGGGGGTCAAGTCAACCTAATCCCAAATCATATCTAACATCCTATGTTTAAAGAACTATGTTATCCACAAAGGAAGGACTCTCGGACAGAATCTATTCTATACTGACTGTGCGCGAGTGTACAAGCGTCTAAGTGTCTACACTAAATGCGAGGGCAGGAATCTTCCATAGTAACAGGGCTATGAATTACTTGTTTTAAGACAGAGAAGCCGGGCCCTTTGCTTGGTAGCTAGAAGAATGTTTACTTAAACTACTAGGCAGGAATGCATCGGCTGAGGGGGAAGCAGATAACTCGAAGGTGAAATACAGTTCTTGGCAGAGAATAGGATGATGTCAGGCTTCGTGAGCCGCGCAGAGAATGAGACAGAGTTCATGGTCACAGATGCAGGCTCAGACTGGAGCTTTCAGAGGCAGAAGGCAAGAAGAGTTTGATGACAGAATCAGGGCCTACTTGCCTGGACTGTAAAATGGCATAAGTGAACCATATAAAGCCGGTGGCCTTTTGTACTTAGGAATGGAATATCCGGCCTATTCATGGTGGATCTGACAGAGGACATGTTGACGGTGGACGCACATGTATTTGCGTCTTCATAACTGGAACTGGAGGGAACATACATGTACTTGTGATTTATACAGGAAACCGTTGGGGTCCAAGATAGGGGACATAACTGACCAGAAAAATCCATATTTCCACACACGTCTAAAGATTTCCGAGTCTGTTGAGTTCACAATTGTTTTCCAGGTTTTGAGGCAGTCTCAGGTTTCCAGGTGGACTCTGTGAGTACACATTTTTGACAGTCTAGAGGAATTTCCAAATAGGTCATTTTATATGGCTACAATTGCGTTTGGGGAAATACCATCACCTTTCAGTTATGGTCATTCTTTAAAAATGTTTGTTATTTTGCTTCTCAAAGGAGAAAGTTATTTTCCCACCCAGAGAAGCTGTGTCATCTAAACTCCTGCTTATTTTGGGGGGTGTTCCGAGGCAATTGCCACCTTGAAAAGAGATTTCATTCTGTCCTGGATAGAAGAAACGTTCTGCGCGTTTCTATGGTGGGAATATGGCAGAAAAAAAATTGTTACTATGCATCTATAGGAAAGATTGTGTGTGTTCTCAAAAGTGTCAGGATCTTCCAACCCTGCAATGAACACTCCTCTCCACTATTACAATGGTTACTCTCGCACAGAATTAAACCAGCGGGTTGAACACAGGCATGAGTAAACACATTTCCCAGTTCAAGGTCTTCTTTTGTGACTACTAAGCACCTTGTACTATATATTAAGCAAAACATTTCAATCTGTAAATTTAACTTACACATGCAAAAGGTTTTCAGAATTGTAATCTCTTGTTTCCACTTACTGCTTGTAGTAGATTTTGTACTTCTTGGGCCTTCACAGACCGTCTATGAGAGTAGCTCAACAAATGTACGACTGTCGTAGGTTTCCAAGACTGTTCCTATTGGCCAGTATTTAGTCGGGTGGATTTTACACTGGTCGAACAATCTGAATGGGTTGTATGGCAGAGGCATGCATGTCTAAATCACGCGCGGCTCTACAATGCTGTCCCAACAACAAATGCATCTAAACAACGCCTTCCTTTACCACTCATGCCTTTACAATGCATGCCGGTACCACCCAATTTTGTGGGAAAGGCATGACTGGGAAAGGGATATGTGTGGTAAAGAACCCGAGCCCCCAGGCCCTGAGCCCCATAAAAACATCTGCCACCCCCACCCTGAGCTCTAAAAACAATCCGACCTCCCCGTAGCCCTAAAAACAGTCCCAACACCACCCAAGCTCTGCATTCACGCAAGTTTAAGCTATTGGCATTGTAAATGACAATGCCTTATATTTCTGCTTAAAAAAACAAAAAAATAAATAAAAGACATTGTAATTTACAATGCCAATAGCTCAAACTCGCGTAAATGCAAAACCTATTGCATTGCAAACGCTTCTTTTCCCTTGCTAAGATTGCCCCTAAGCCCTACCCCCACATGCGAGGGAGGGAGGGTGCCAATAGAAGAGGCAACCGCAGACTGGCTGGGGGGGGGGAGGGTGGGCGGAGTGGGCAGCGAAGAAGCCGGAGAATGTTGATAGCAGTAGCTGTTCCTGGTTCAGCTTGGTGTCCCTGAAGCGGGCGCAGCGCTTATTATGAAAGTAAAATAAATAAATAGAGAGCATGCTTTAGGGGCGCCGCTCTCAGTATTAAAGTAACAAAAAAACCAAAAAAAACGGAATGCAGTGTCCCTAAAGTGGGCGCCGTGTTCAGCATACAAATACAAAAAAAAGCAGGCCATTGTCAATAAACAAAATAGTGCTCACCCACTGATAATGCAGACCGTGTAACAAGCCAATTAAAAGATCCAGTCATTATGGGTGGTAACAAGGAGGTACCAAGGAGGGACTAACAAGCCTTTTTACGAATCAGAAGCCAGCATTTAAGAAGTACAATGAGACAAGCCAATTACAAATATGGGCGGAGAGTGGGCAGGGCTTTCTCTTCCATTGACTGGAATTGCACATATGCATGCATGTGCATGTATATATGTTGGCATAGACCACACTACTCTCTTCCTCCAACCATGCCAGCTCAGGACCACAAATATACACAAAATCTCAGATTCGACAACCCAGTGCAGCAGGGGCAGCTCCTCTGTTATGCCGGAGGAACTTTGCCCCACTGCTGAAAGGCAGCAGCCAAAAACAAAATGATTAAAAAAAGATGTGTTATTTTTTTTTCACTGACTCAGCGGAGTCAGCCAAGTATGCTGAGCCTAGAGTGGGATGGGGCAGCAGTCAGCAGCAATGTCAGCAGCAGTCAGTTAGGAGGAGTGGTGGGCACCTTAAATGTGAATGTTGACTTGGCCGACCATTTTAGGACAGCCAAACCGACATGCGCACTTACATGTCTCCAACCCGAGCTGTATTGCCAGGTGGAGCCAGGCACAGGTTCCCAGGCACTAACTGAACGCTACTTCACCCCACTAAGACCAATCCCGGCACTTCTCTCATGCTGGGTAATAGCATGAGAGCAGCGTTGGGATTGGCTGGAGAGTTTAGGAGCCTGTGGATATGGGGACTGCAGTGCTTCGAGCAGTGGAGCATTGAGGCATGGCACGGGAGCAGAGGATCACCAAGGTGGTGTCCAGCAGCAGAAGGTAAGTATACATTTACTTATTTTTTAATTTTCCCCCGCGCTGCCTCACCACATTGTATTGACAGCAGCCGCCACTGCAGTGCAGTAACCAGATAGACACACTATATTATATGAAATACCATGAAGGGGCCTACAGACCTGTTTAACGCTACCAGCATGCTAAAAACCATAAAACTGCGTGCCTGTCTCTTACACTTCATTATCCAACACAATGCTGTATGCTGCTTCCCATAACATGAAAACCGCACTTCGGTGGTCATCACACATGACATGGAAGCATTTCTCACAATGGATCAAAACAAAAACAACATCCTTGAAACTATACACCATACATAGTGTAGAGTTCTACTCATGTAGTCAAGTGCTTCAGCGCCCCACATATGGGTAACAAGCGCTGTATAATACAATAGTTGTATGTACGCGTACTAACAAAGTATATTCTTTCGTAGCCTAATTTGTGTTGGACAAAAAAGAGGTATGAACCACTGCCTTCTGAGTTTTGCCTAGCACTGTTCTGGAGGAAGGGTAATAGATGCACTGGTAAATATGTGAATTTAAATGTACTTAAATACGACCGAAAGCAACAAAACTCTAATCTCACCCATGGTTTTCAACATCTACATGTAGTCATTACCGGCACTTATCAATCAATTTCACCTCACATGCATAATTATGCAGATGACATACAAATACTCCTTCAACTGGAATGCTCCAAAGACATTGGAATCTCACAAATGTTCAGTTGTCTCAGAGCCAGGGATCAAAGGATGACATGGAGCTGCATGGTCTGATGATCCAGGAACACCGCCTGAATTATCAAAGGAAGTAAGAAACCTCGGAATTACCATGGACTCCAAGCTATCATGATGGCCCAGGTGGACAGCCTATAGCAAGAACAAGTTTAATTACTATAAAATCTCTATGACAAATCTTACCCCACCTGGGGTCTCCACACAAGGTCCAGGCTACCATCTCTCTTGTTCTGTCCAAACTCAATTACGCCAACAGCCTCTACCATGGATCATCTTTAATAACTATGAAAAGACTACAACAGATTCAGAACTCTGCTGCCAGATAACTCTTACATATAAAGATACAAGCCCACATCTCCCCTGCCGTGAAATCCCTACATTGGTCTCCGGTTCCCAGAAGATCCACATTCAAGCTGCTTGGCATCACCCACAAAGCGATACATGGAACAGGACCGCTCTTCATCAGAAAGAAAATCACCAAATACATTCAGCTAAGGCACCTCCACTCTAGAAACCATGGGTGGCACATCCTTCTCTGTTCAAGCAGCCAAACTATGGAACTCTACCCCCCAAGCATAAAATCCACGGATAACCACCTTATCTTCAGAAAACTGATCAAGAATTTGGTTTTCATTACATAACCACCATTCTCAAACATAAATATACAGCATATCCCTTTGTATATAAGTTTTTATTTGGACTATAGATGTGTACCTACATATGTGTATTACTTTGTATAAACCTGTATATTAATTATGTTTTTAAAGAAATAAGATATTCATTAGTTCTGCATAACAAATGTAAATATTATTTATAGTTACATTACTATATGTTTACCATGTATATAAGTGACTGCATAAATAAGCAAACCTTTTATCATAATTATTTATTTACAATTGCTTTACTACTGAATTACCAAAAAATAAAAACAACACTTGATGGTCTGAGTTTATTAAATGCAACTTTAATCTACATATATTACCTTCCTTATACATATATACTTTCCATGTACTTATGTATCTTTCAATTTGTTTCTTTGCTTCTAATTCAGCATATCCAATGAACTACCCTATATCTCACCCTATACCTCTCACAATATATCCTCTACCTCCACTCGGGCTCATCTCAAACCTCTTTCTACTACTCTTTCCAATGGATTTCCCAATTTCTCACCCGATACCTCTCTCAATATATCATCTACCTCCACTCTCTCGTTCAGCCCAAAACCCATACCACAACTAAGATGCCCAAAATATTCCTTTATAGACTCTTCCCTCCTCTACCCCTCCTTGCATCATCTCATACCTCTGTTGCTATTCAGATCTCCCAAACAAGTCTTTCTAAACCCTTCCCTCCAACTCTTCCCCCTTTATCTCCTCTTTACCCATCCCAAACCCCCTCCTACTGCTATGAACTCCACCCCAAAAAACATTCTAGACCCTTCCCTCTTCTATCCCTCCACTATCTTTTTGCAATCCAAATAACAAACTAACATGTTCACCGCTCAAATCAAATTAATTTCATATTTCCCTACACGGCTCTTCAACGAAGCTCCATGATTGATTTATTGACACTAATTCACTACCAATCCTTCTTGGGTTCCGGGGTAGCGTGCTACTCGCAGAAAAGTGGTTCAACCTCATCTGGGGTAGAAAGCTCTACATAAATGCAAACCATTCCCTCTACTATCCCTTTTAATCCAAATAACAGACTAACATCTTCCGCTCAAATTAATTTCATATTTCCTTAGAATAATTCATCACTAATCCTTTTTTGGTTCTGGAGTAGCGTGCTACTAGTCGAAAAGTGCTTTAACACCTCAACAGGGGTAGCAAGCGCGATATAAATGCAAACCTTTCCCTCTTCTATCCCTTCACTATCCTTCTCAATCCAAATAACAGAGCAACATATCCACTGCTCAAATTAATTTCATATTTTCACTATACAAATTCACCACTAATCCGTTTGGGTTCTAGAGTAGCGTGCTACTCACCGAAAAAGCGCTTTGACATCTTGTTAGCGGTAGTAAGCACAATATAGATGCACATACAATACAATACAATATCCTTCAGATGGTCTCTCTGGAGATCCCCCTTTTACACACGGAAATGATGGTATGAGCTAAGAATAAATATATTCGGGACGGGTTTGGGGTTTGTTGCCTTCTGCTGTTTCAAAGAACAAAATTAGCAGAATTGTGCCAAGCCGAACTTTCCACCTGTGAGTTCTCTGGGTACTGCGGGGGGTTGTAGACTAAAGCAAGACAGCTTAGATCTCGCTTGAAAGGGGGCATGAAAGTGGCCCTTCCCTCTGAACACGAGGCCCTCCAACCAGGGGGAGGCGCCGAGAGGCAGGTGTAGGCGCACATGAATCCTGACGGTTTGTTGTGGTTAGTGTGTTCTGTAATTTTACTCCCATCCATTTGGGTTTAAAGGCAGATAGGTCTTTTATCAGTAATCATGTGTTACAGTCAAGTAGCACCCTTGAAGAGAATCCCTGCCCCTTTCTGTAACATGTTTATCAAATTAAGCATCTGCACGCCCCCTCACCCCGAGCAGGGCCACCAAACGGTTTTTCAACTTGACACTTTGAGGCTGCCACTATGAGCACTAATCCTCTAATGCTAGTCATCTTTTTTGTTTTGTAAATTGCCTGTACGAAGCAGACCTCGCCGTGTGTTTGATGTGGCTTTACTCTGTTTACTACAGCTTGTGGGCTGCAAAACCTTTTGATAAATGAACCTCTTCAATGGGGCGCGAGGGCACAGTCACCCGGGCTTTGATGCCTGACGCGTGCAGCGTCCATGTGGGATGGATGGGAGCGCTCTGTCTGTCTACCTGTATCTATCTATCTATCTATCTATCTATCTATCTATCTATCTATCTATCTATCTATCTATCTATCTATCTATCTATCTATCTATCTATCTATCTATCTATCTATCTATCTATCTATCTATCTATCTATCTATCTATCTATCTATCTATCTATCTTTGTCTGTCTGTCTGTCTATCTGTGGGTCTATCTATATGAATGCCTGCCCACCCCCCTTCTCTCGCTCTATCATTACTTTGCATCTATCTATCTATCTGTCTGTCTGTCTGTCTGTCTGTCTGTCTGTCTGTCTGTCTGTCTGTCTGTCTGTCTATGGATCTATCTAGATGAATGCCTGCCCACCCCCCCCTCTCTCGCTCTACCATCACTTTGTATCTATCTATCTATCTATCTATCTATCTATCTATCTATCTATCTATCTATCTATCTATCTATCTATCTATCTATCTATCTATCTATCTATCTATCTATCTATCCATCCATCCATCCATCCATCCATCCATCCATCCATCCATCCATCCATCCATCCATCCATCCATCCATCCATCCATCCATCCATCCATCTATCTATCTATCTATCTATCTATCTACCATCACTTTGTATCTATCTATCTATCTATCTATCTATCTATCTATCTATCTATCTATCTATCTATCTATCTATCTATCTATCTATCTATCTATCTATCTATCTATCTATCTATCTATCTATCTATCTATCCATCCATCCATCCATCCATCCATCCATCCATCCATCCATCCATCCATCCATCCATCCATCCATCCATCCATCCATCCATCCATCCATCCATCCATCCATCTATCTATCTATCTATCTATCTATCTATCTATCTATCTATCTATCTATCTATCTATCTATCTATCTATCTATCTATCTATCTATCTATCTATCTATCTATCTATCTATCTATCTATCTATCTGTCTGTCTGTCTGTCTGTCTGTCTGTCTGTCTGTCTGTCTGTCTGTCTGTCTGTCTGTCTGTCTGTCTGTCTGTCTGTCTGTCTGTCTGTCTGTCTGTCTATCTTATGTAAGAATATTTCTCTTTTTAACTCTGTACTGGCTGCTTCATTTCACTATATCTATCCCGTCGATCTTTGTATTTTTCTATCTGTTTCTCTTGCTTTGTGCTTTTTTTTTACTACATCTGTGTTTTATCCTTTCATTTCAAGATATCGTTTTCCCCTATATAGCTCATAGCCTACATTTTTATCTCTTTTTCTTATTCGTTCTCTTTTCTTTTTGCCTCCTCTAATACTTTTTTGGATCATTTTTATGTTTCTATTTCCACAACTTTCATTCTTTAGCTCCATTCCGGCAAATGAATGATGGGGTCTTTCATTTTCGCTTTATCCCCCTATCATTGGCTAGCTGGACATTACCTCAGTTTTAATATGAAAAATCTACTGAATATTTCATCAGTAATGTAAATCATCTTAATCCCTGCAATGTGTCTGGATTCACAGTCTCAATGTTTTATATCTGATTTGAAACAGCTTCAGACTATGAACGCAGCTCTGCCCTCTTGCTTCCAGTTTGAATTTTTTTACCCCCTATGTTTCTTATCCAGGGTGTAAGTGTACTTGAGCAGTGTGTCCGTACAAGTGGGCTTTACCATCTGCGGCTCACATTTTTTCCAGCTTGGATAAACTGTTTCTATTGGTGTTACTGTAACAGCGAATTACTTTAATTATGTTTTCCTTTGCATAACAGCGCCCGTTCCATTATGTTGGTGTCTCTGGTGCACAGGTCCCTGCGCTCTCAATCCCATGGAGGCTGGTGACCCATCGCTTCTCACGCTTTCTGTGGCAGCTCATGGAGGTCTTAGTAGATGCCACCACGTGCATGAAGTTACCTCCCATCCAGCATCTTTTAAAGGTTGGGACTTTGACCTTCAGAGGAGCAGGATAAGGATCCAAGGCTCCCGAAGACTGTACTCCCTCAATGACCATCTTTTGCTAGTCTGTGCTGCTCCGAGCCTTTTGTCTGGAGGTTTGAGGCTCCTGCGAGACTCCTGAAAGCAAGCATCCATCCACTCTGGGGTCTCTTTCCTAGGCTTGGCATCCTGCGTTGCCCCACTTGAGTACTCTCAGCTCCTTAATTTTTTCTAAGTATGAAGGCAGCATTCTAGACTTCTTTCCAGCACAGAATGCTTGAAAAAGCAAGATTCTGACCAACTGCACCCATTGACACTTTAGAATTTCTTCAAGTCTTTTCACTTTGAACTTTAAAAGTCCCGACCCAATTTTCATAATTTTGGGATTGTTGGAATCATCATTGAGTGTTTCTTTTTTATTCTGAATTTGGATTGAGAATTTCCCCGTTTTGTTACTCACTTTTGTTTTGATGCTGTCTAAATTCTTTACTCACGTTTCTTTAGAGAAAAGGCTGGTGTTTTGAGAAATCGACACATGGCATTAAGCCCAGGTTTTCTGATTGAAACTCTGTTGTATTTAGCAGGCATTTGTTGACTAACTTCATGGGAGTTCATACCAGTGCTTAATTTGTAAAATAATAAGTGCCAGGGCCCTGACCAGAAGGCCACTGCATCTCGAACCAAACAACGCCCCTGTCATCACTTCCAAAACAACTACTCACCATCTCACTTGCCTGCAAGCACGACAGTTCAGATTATTCAAGATAACCGAAGATAAAGGAGTGGCTGGGGAGGCAGGGATTAGTCATTTTTAATGAATATTGTATTTATAAACAACCCCTGGTCTGTTCATCTCTAAATTAAATGAGCAGAGCTACCAGGGCTTTCAGTGGGATGAAAAAACAGGGGGGTCTCTCAAAGGGGCCTGGTCAATGTAATAAGGGCATGACTAAAAAACAAATAAGCTAAAAATCTGTGTTTAGCACAGTGTGCCGCCCGATTTAAATTTTACTGTTCCTGTGTCCATATATATGATACAACAAGTCACATCATACCTACAAGTCAGGACTATTGCCTTTGTCACTGGTTGTTAGTTGCATAAGATAAATAAGCAGAAACTATGGCTTGTATATAATATTGAAAAAACTTCCAATTAAAGCCCTGGTGACACCACGTCAATGTTGCTGCTCCTGAGTTTCAAAAAGAGAAGGGAAATCCAGAGAAAAAATGACTCTCTTTAAAGGATATCCCTTCCTCTACAACACTCACCACGCGCACATCCATGTGCCTGCTGTCACTGCAGTCCAGAAAAAAACGGACCGCCTGTGCCAGGGCACAAAACAGAGTCTGATAGAGAGACCCGTTTCGAGGCCTCCTTAAAAAAACTGCTGGTGCTCAGACCCGGTGAGACCCGGCCCACTTAAAGCCCTGCATGTGACAGACTCTCATAAGTGTGGTGTTGACAATTAAGTGCCGCTGCTCAGCACCAGAAACCACCGGCTCAAATTAAGCTCTGGTTCATTCTTTGTCCTTGCTTCAGTTGATAATTCCAAAACTCCCAATCAGTGCCTAAAAAAGGCATAGTTGAAAATTAGTGAGTTTGAAGTAGTACCTGCGTCTTGAGTCAAATTGCCCTAGAGTTACACGGGCCTAGGAGAACTGTCTGACATTGGGGGCACATAGTGAGGGCTATAGAGACTATTTCTAGGAGAGCCTGTACACCAAGTAGTTGAAGTCATTTATTATCAACTGCGGTTTTATGTCAGAACATTGAGCACAAAAAATATAATTCCATTAAAATATCATAAACAGAATATTGATTACCATGATATCATGAAGGTGGGTCTAGATATAGGTAAGTGAAGATTTACTCTTCTTAATCCACATAAATGCGGTATTAATAGTCGTGGTACGCACATGTGAATTTATGCATCTTCTTGATATTCTGGTGGTCGATAGTCTGGGCCAAATAATTTTGTAGGACACTATTGAAAGCTCTATATTCTGATAGTACACCTCAATGGCTTAGTAAAGATTGCAAAGATTCAGCCCTACATTAAAGCTGAAAGTGAGGCTATTCCTAGAGGCTGTGCATAGCATCCCAAATGCACATTCAGCAGCTCTGGTTTAGAGAATAACAATATCTTAATGCATTTGCCACCCAACCCGACTGACCACACATCATCTAAATTGGTACTTTATAGATGGTCCTCACCATACACATCCTGCACCTCTCCAATATAATATATTTGGGCTTCAACACATGCTACCACCAACATCACACATCACCGTTCCACTCTCTCCTACAAATATACAGATTCACACAGTACAATCTAGACAAAACCCTCTCACTTTTATGTGTATGACAAAGCACCAAATGCATATACTTGGCAAGGCACACCCATAGAAATAAAAAGTAGTCATGCAGCACATCAAAGCACACCCTAGAAATATGCAGCTAAAACCAGCATGAACTTAACACCTAGTCATGCACAGAACCTTGCTTCGTAAATTACCCAATCTGTATTGTGATGCACATATCGAATATACCACACTCGAGATGGACAGTGAATATTTGACTCCATATTCAAGAGAAAAAAGAAGAAAAATGCTTCAGCATACCCATTCTTACATATAAAACACAACAGGGACCTTCGAAGATCAAAATCGCTTTACTTTCAGTGGAATTCACACAAAATATTTCAAAAGGTACTGAACAAACCATATTAAATGCACACAAACGAAAACAACATAGAATATCTAACAATGGTTACTATTTTTAGATCCAAGACACACATGAAATCGGGCCCAGATTGATAATGTACTGCAATGCTAAAGCAATGGTGGTTACTACTATACAAATGTTACAAAACGCAACATAATATAATATATATTAAAACATTGGCATGTTGAGCGCTATATTGTAGAAAATGGAGTGCTCCGGGCTTCTAATGGCTAGTAGAATCCCGGAGCATCAACATTCCAATGCTTGTTCATAGCAACAGAAGTGAACAAAGGCCTCACGGAGCCCAGGGAATTTCAACCCCCTCGGGCTCCGTGAGGCAGATGCTCTAATAGCTTTCGGCTCAAGCCTTTAACATTGGAGCGGGCCTTTAACGGCCTGTAGAGCCTGCCTGCTACATCATACCTGGCTATGAGTAGACAGTGTCTGCACCCTCCTTGATAGAGCTGTTTACTAGTCGGATCAGAGTTGTGGTGGCCTGAGGGATACAGAGATATTGTTCCAGAACATCGGTGTATATATGTGGGTGGAATGTTGCTATGTTTTATTTTGTACTTCTTCGTCTCCAGTCTGATGGTGTTCTAGGTGTGTGTACTAAGAACTACAGCAGGTGGTGAGGGGAACAACCTTTACAACGCAACTTTTACAACGCACTACACTTACAACGCAATTTTTACAACGCAACATCCACTACAACGCATTCCATTACATCGCATGACACTACAACGCATTTTTAAAAACTACCTTTACAACGCATTCCATTACATCGCATACTACCTTTACAACGCATACCATTACAACGCATAATATTACACTACACTATCCAACACTTACCCTACTGTTGCACCCCCTGGAGTTAGAATAGTAATATTTACCCCTATACTATCCAACACTTACCCTACTGTTGCACCCCCTGGAGTTAGAATAGTAATTTTTACCCCTATACTATCCAACACTTACCCTACTGTTGCACCCCCTGGAGTTAGAATAGTAATGTTTACCCCTATACTATCCAACACTTACCCTACTGTTGCACCCCCTGGAGTAAGAATAGTAATTTTTACCCCTATACTATCCAACACTTACCCTACTGTTGCACCCCCTGGAGTTAGAATAGTAATTTTTACCCCTATACTATCCAACACTTACCCTACTGTTGCACCCCATGGAGTTACAATAGTAATTGTTACCCCTATACTATCCAACACTTACCCTACTGATGCACACCCTGGAGTTAGAATAGTAATTTTTACCCCTATACTATCCAACACTTACCCTACTGTTGCACCCCCTGGAGTAAGAATAGTAATTTTTACCCCTATACTATCCAACACTTACCCTACTGTTGCACCCCCTGGAGTTAGAATAGTAATTTTTACCCCTATACTATCCAACACTTACCCTACTGTTGCACCCCCTGGAGTTACAATAGTAATTTTTACCCCTATACTATCCAACACTTACCCTACTGTTGCACCCCCTGGAGTTAGAATAGAAATTTTTACCCCTATACTATCCAACACTTACCCTACTGTTGCACCCCCTGGAGTTAGAATAGTAATTTTTACCCCTATACTATCCAATACTTACCTTAAATGCAATGTAATATTATGCGTTGTAATGGTATGTGTTGTAAAGGTAGTATGCGATGTAATGGAATGCGTTGTAAAGGTAGTTTTTAAAAATGCGTTGTAGTGTCATGCGATGTAATGGAATGCGTTGTAGTGGATATTGCGTTGTAAAAATTGCGTTGTAAGTGCATGCGTTGTAAAAGTATGCATTGTAACGTCATACATCCGGTGGTAAGCTTGTTAGTCAGATAGGCAGCGTGCTGGTCATGGTGACTTTGTTGGTTATGCAGCTGGTTTTGAAATGATGTGCACTGGCAAGGGCAGCCAGGGAAGTTGTATCAGTTCCTTCGCTCTGCCCGAAGTGTGAAGCTTTACTAATAGGGAGTTGAACGTTTCGGTCTGATTTACAAAGGAATTTAAGAGTATGTAAAAGAGTACTCCGGTAGTGCTAGTTCCAGTACTCATAAATACTTTTGTGAATCGGCAACAATGTTGGGAAATGTATTCCGCTTTTTAAACTTCGCTCACAAAAAAGAGTTTTGCTGGAGATGTTCTTCACAAAAACATTTTGCAGCTAATTCTTTATAAAATCATTTTAGTCTGGATGCTCTTGCAAAACTTACTTTTGCAGAATTTTCACCTACAATACTACTTGTTTAATGTTCACTGCAATTGAGAACTTAGAAACATTTACTGCAAACAATACATAAAGTTTGCACAGGCCAACTGTGCACATTTTACAGACCTCCACCACTGCTGCAGCTACTTTAAACTTACTTGAGTGTCTAGGCTGGCTGTGATTTCGGTGAGACTAGGGGACATATTTACAAGGAGCCAGCGCTGCCGCAGGGTAATTTTTGTTGACGCAGTGGCAGCGCAATCCTTGCTCCACACTGCTACATATTTTCAAACTGATGCATCAGTTTGTAGAGGCCTGCGTCATATTATAGCTGCGGCAGATATAATAACGTATGCCAAGAAGTCACCAAAACATTCACAATCCCCTGAAGGCAGCACCTTGAGTGCACTCAGGCACAAATGAGGACAGTGCATTTGAAGCCACAAGACTGTGACTCTGGGAAGAAGAGGGGTGGGATTGGCAACCTAGTTAAGGTATATGCATGTATCGGGCAGGTGGGTAGGTGGGGAAGAAAGTGTGACGGGATCTCTGTGGTTTTGGGGAACATGTATTTCAGGACAGGGTGCCATGGTTATGTGTGCTTATAAGTACAGTAAGAAACCACAAAGGACATGGAAAAGACAGCTTTTCATAGACGACAGACTGGAAATGTAAGCACTAAAATTGTCATGTACTTACCTTTCAGACGTCCTCTTTCCAAGGCTTGTCTGGCGTGTCATGATAATTAGGTATTTTGCCTTGTGTAGTGTTACATTTAAAAGCTGCGTTACAAAAATAAATGATGGACGGAATGCTAACAATGCAGACATTCTCCCCCAGTCAAGAGATCTGGGTTAAATCCATCGTTCTTTTGCCCACTACGCCACCCCAGTTCAGACATGGCCATATGCAAATCAGTCTTGACCCTGTGCCTCATGGGAACAGTCCAGCCCGAACTACCAAGCCATGTCTTCCCTGGACCGGAATCAAGCATCCTAGGACCGGTTTCTGGCTATCAGCCGTCATCAGCCAGGATAGCTTGACTCCAGTGGCGTAGTGAGCACGGGACCCACGTCTGGGCATACCCATCCCACTTAGGGCGAAAAGCGTTACAAAAACAAATGATGGACGGAATGCTAGCAATGCAGACATTCTCCCCCAGTCAAGAGATCTGGGTTAAATCCATCGTTCTTTTGCCCACTACGCCACCCCAGTTCAGACATGGCCATATGCAAATCAGTCTTGACCCTGTGCCTCATGGGAACAGTCCAGCCCGAACTACCAAGCCATGTCTTCCCTGGACCGGAATCAAGCATCCTAGGACCGGTTTCTGGCTATCAGCCGTCATCAGCCAGGATAGCTTGACTCCAGTGGCGTAGTGAGCACGGGACCCACGTCTGGGCATACCCATCCCACTTAGGGCGAAAAGCGTTACAAAAACAAATGATGGACGGAATGCTAACAATGCAGACATTCTCCCCCAGTCAAGAGATCTGGGTTAAATCCATCGTTCTTTTGCCCACTACGCCACCCCAGTTCAGACATGGCCATTTGCAAATCAGTCTTGACCCTGTGCCTCATGGGAACAGTCCAGCCCGAACTACCAAGCCATGTCTTCCCTGGACCGGAATCAAGCATCCTAGGACCGGTTTCTGGCTATCAGCCGTCATCAGCCAGGATAGCTTGACTCCAGTGGCGTAGTGAGCACGGGACCCACGTCTGGGCATACCCATCCCACTTAGGGCGAAAAATGTGGGCAAAAGAACGATGGATTTAACCCAGATCTCTTGACTGGGGGAGAATGTCTGCATTGTCAGCATTCCGTCCATCATTTGTTTGTTGTAACGCTTTTCGCCCTAAGTGGGATGGGTATGCCCAGACGTGGGTCCCGTGCTCACTACGCCACTGGAGTCAAGCTATCCTGGCTGATGACGGCTGATAGCCAGAAACTGGTCCTAGGATGCTTGATTCCGGTCCAGGGAAGACATGGCTTGGCAGTTCGGGCTGGACTGTTCCCATGAGGCACAGGGTCAAGACTGATTTGCATATGGCCATGTCTGAACTGGGGTGGCGTAGTGGGCAAAAGAACGATGGATTTAACCCAGATCTCTTGACTGGGGGAGAATGCCTGCATTGTCAGCATTCCGTCCATCATTTGTTTGTTGTTGTTTCGCACTAAGTGGGATGGGTATGCCCAGACGTGGGTCCCGTGCTCACTACGCCACTGGAGTCAAGCTATCCTGGCTGATGACGGCTGATAGCCAGAAACCGGTCCTAGGATGCTTGATTCCGGTCCAGGGAAGACTTGGCTTGGCAGTTCGGGCTGGACAGTTCCCATGAGGCACAGGGTCAAGACTGATTTGCATATGGCCATGTCTGAACTGGGGTGGCGTAGTGGGCAAAAGAACGATGGATTTAACCCAGATCTCTTGACTGGGGGAGTATGTCTGCATTGTCAGCATTCCATCCATCATTTGTTTGTTGTAACATTTAAAAGCTGAGCATCATTTCCATTGTGCCAGGAGACTGCCCTAGATATTACAAATCTGTATACCTGTATTTCCTCCAAATATTCTGCTGTGAATTGGGTAAAGGTCTGTTTTGGCACCGTCCATAGGACTGACATTTGTTCTTGAGGTAAGCTGCAGTCTTGGTCGAACTTAAGTTGTAGACAGTCTAAGATCACATGATCCTCACCACAGCAGCTATCATGTCAACCTAGATGATGGTTTGAGTATAGAAAGCCGAGGCCAGACTACAGTAGGGTAGGTCAGTCTTAAGCCGAGCCACCAATACCTTCTAAGGGCTTCTGCTCGACCCCTGATGCCTCTGTCCTCCCAGAATCCCAGTCAACTTGGGAAACATACACCTCATGTTAGACTAGGTTTTTTCAGCGGGTTTAACCCCAGACATTTTGCTTTTTGGTCTCCTGTTTTGACCCTATTTTTGTTGGTTTAAGGACTATTGGCACTTTACCACTGCTATTCAGTGCTAAAGTGCAGATGCTCTCCATGTAAATTGTGTTTATGGATTGGGGTTTCCATGATTTGCTTATTTGATTTACCTTTAAGTCCATAGTACAGTGTACGGTGTGTGCCCAGGGTCTGTAAGTCAAATGCTGCTAGTGAGCCTGCAGCACTTGTTGGGCCACCCACACAATCAGCCTTCAAAGGGTCACAGACCTGCCTCTACAGTGTCTGTGCGCAGTTGTGACTGCCATGTTGACCTGGCAAGTGCACCCACTTGCCAGGCCCTATCCTTCCCTTTTCTTACATATAAGACACCCCTAAGGTAGGCCCCAGGTATCCCTGTGGGCAGTGTACATTGTATGTGAAAGGTAAGACATTTATTGGTATGTGTGACATGTCCTGATAGTGAAATACAGTGTATTTTGTTGTTCACTATGGAAAGGCTATCTGTCCCATAGGATAGAGTGGGAGATACTTTGTACATCTTTGAAGTATAACTTCCCATTGGGACAAGATGGAAAGTTGGGGTTTAGTATGCCTGAACTCAGAATATAAAAATACATGTTTTAGTAAAGATGATTTTTATATTGTGTGTTTGAAAATACCACTTATGTAAAGGGGGTGTTTTCTTGCTTAGCTATCCTGTGTGCCTCTGCTGGTTTGTGGATTGACTGTCTGGCTTTGGAGTGACAGGGGCTGGGGATGCACATTCTCTCAGACAGCCACTGGGGGGGGTTGATACGTGTCCTGCCTTTCCTGGATAAGTCAGGGCTGGGCTGAATAGGTCTAGGCTGCATTCAGAGCAGTGGGAGGAGTTTAACTAGCACCTGAACAGGCCTAGTCTGCATTTAGAGTGGGAGGAGATTTCCCTCCCACCTGAACAGGCCCTGTCTCCCTTGCACAATGCTGTCTCCACCTCCTGCCGGGAAGCTGCACAAGAGAGGACAAAACTGGTTTGGACTGAGCACAGAGCCTCTCTGACACCAGAGAAATGGACTATAAATATTGGGGACCACACCCCAGAACTTTAGATAACTGCAGAACTAAGGAACCTGTCAGAAAGAAGAGCTGGAAGAGCTGTCAGGAGGAGTACTGCCCCTTTACTGTGTGCTTTGCTGGGTTGGCCTGCAGTTGCTGCTACTTTCTTGGGCAGGTAAAGGACTAGACTGTTCTTTCTGTATTCAAAGTATCTCCAAGGGTTTGATGTAGAGCTTGCCTCCTGTTGGAAGTCTCAGGGAAATCAACGACTTCAATATCTTCTTGGTACTGGCTTCTGGAACCGGATGTTTCACCTGCCACAGAGGAAAAAGGTAACCCAACGCCATCAACAACATCACTGCCGGCTCTGTGACCTGAAGGCACCACAGAGGGCACCACCGCGCTTCGTACTGCAATCCTGGTCTCATCACCGTCGACGTCCGATGCCGTCACCAAGCAGCTGCTTGCACCATGACCTGCGGGCACCACACTTCGCACTGCCACACTTCACACTCCCGCCTTGGTATCCACAATGACACTGCAACGCCATCACCAACGCCGCTGGCTGCACTGTGACCTGTGGACACCTCTCGTGGAGAACCCGAAGCACCATTCCACTTTGCACCGCAGCCTTGGTATCACTGTCCATGATGCGTCACACTGACATCGACATCGCTGCTTGTATCGTGTTTCAGGGGCACTGATCATTAGTTACACAACACACCACCCTCATCCCGCACTGCAGCCTTGACCTACCGATGCCGGCGTCTTCGACTCCAGTTCGTCAGCCTGCAACAGCGCGTCAGCAACAACAACAACGCCAGCTTTCACCGTGACCTACCAGCACTGCGATGAGCACCGCATCACTTCACACCACAGCCCTAGTCTCATGGATGTCGCTGGACTACAGTCCCCGAGCCGCTGCCACCCCGCGACCTGAGGGCACTGCTGGCTGCACCGCTGCACTTTGCAATGCAACCGCAGCTCCTGCCGATGCCGGCGCTCCCAACTTCAACCACGAGGAGTTCGATCTGCAATGCGTGTGACTTCAACGGCCTGACGACTCCTGCATTGACTTCCAGAACTGACGCCTGCCGACGCTGGCTCTTCGGAGCTCAATAAGAGGTCACCGACACCCTGCATTTCTAAAGGTACTGTTTTGCGGGTCTTCGACACAACATAACTGGCCCGACATGCTGCAGTCAGCCAGAACTGTTTGGATTTGTTGTTCACGACACCTTGATAGCCCCCAACGGAGCTATCGACATCAAAGAACTGTAATTTAAGCCTATTTTTGATTATCAAGATTTCTGAGAACTGTATAGCGGATTTTGGTGTAGTATCCTTTTGTAGTGTTTTACTGTATTACTGTAGGTTCTGTGCAAATGCTTTTCACACTGCTTCTGAGATAAGCCTGACTGCTCGTGCCAAGCTACCAAGGGGGTGAGTAGGGGTTATTTCAGCAGTGTATCCCAATTATCCTGACTAGGAAGAAGGGTCCCTACTTGGACAGGGTAACAACCTGCCAACTAGAGACCGCCATTTCTAACAAATCAGCACAGATCACTGAGAGAATATCGGAAAGCAAATATCTTGTGGATAGAATATGGTGTCAAAAACACAGAGGACCAAAATATTGAGGAGGCAAGTTCACATAGGTAAGTATACTAGTCTTAACTCCACATCTACGTACCCTGAAAATATATATATATCATCAAGGTACATATATGTGGAGTTATATATAGTAAAACTTTACTTCCCTATAGACACTTACTGTGACAATATGTACTCTATATTTTTGACAGAATATTTTGTCCCAAAATATTTGTGAATCCGATATTCTATCTAAATACCCCTCAGCACTCTTTTCTCTCAATTCACTTTCAGCAGTTGGGGAACTGGTAAATATATCTGTTAGAGAGAAAGCGTGTATGTAGATACATGGAAATGGGGTTGGGACAGTATTGTGCCTCAAGGCGCTCTTTGTGTCTGGCCTCATTTCTCTCCAACAGCATACCTAGATTTTAAACTCTCACTATTGCCTTTATTCCACCCACTGTCTCCTAACACCATCCCTCCGTATCAGAATTTCTTCTGCCTTACACCACTTGATCCCTCCCTTGTGCCTCACCTAACACCTCCCCCTCTCTAATTCATAAGGAAATAAATTAGCTTTTACACAGCTTCTATAGTAGCATCATATCACTTTTCCATAGAACTGTTCGCTACAGTGAGAAAGTTAGGCAAATTTCCAGAGGTTCTGAACACTAATGTGAGCCAAGGGTTCTGTAATTCCTTGGCCACCTTCTTTCAGGATAAGATTAAGGAAGTATACAGCAATTTTGCAAGGAACCTTTCATCAGCCCCAGTTCCTTCTCAGTGCCCACAGGCTACAGATGACACTGTCAATGATACCCTAACGGAATCTCCCATTATCTTCACTTTATCATCTTTCTCACAGCTGACTCTTGATCAAATTATAAATGTGCTTCTTCTCACAAAATCAGGCTCCCCTTGATCTGTGCACTCCTAAGATCTTTCATCCATTGCTGGAAACCATTGCCACACACCAATGACCTATTTTCAACCAAATGTTTGCCTCAGACATCTTTCCTATTAAGTGGAAATTAGTGTTAATTTTTCCACTTAAAAAAAAACCTAATTTGGACAATACAGACCCCAACAGTTATTTCCCTTTTACCAGACTTTCTCTACGCTAAATGGTGGGGAAAGTTCTGTACATAGAAAACTCAGGCTGTGTGGAGAAACTTGGATATCTTAAAGCTACTCGGTTTGGGCCGGATGTAGTAAGAAACGTTCATAATCAGGATGGGTCAGAGGCTCGAAATTAGCAGTTAACGCCTGCTTGAGGGTAATGTTGGTGTAGGGCGGTCCTGCTTCGGCAACCAATTTTTTCAGTTTATATATTGCTGGCCCTCCCAAATGTAAGAGCATGGAGCATCGTCTATCAGGATTTAGATTGACAGTTCCAAAGTAGGTCTCCAGGCGCTCCACCCATTTTTTACACTTTGCAGCATGTGCAGATGGGGGACCATCAATCAGAAAAGGCTCCACAGGTGGTATTGCGGTCATGGTGACCGTGCTGGCCAGTGAAGTTGATGAGATAGATGGTGCGTACGGCACTCACTTTTTCTTTCGCTCCCACCATGTCAAACTGTGCGCATCCCAAAATAGGAGCACCCTGAGACCGGCGCGTACAGATATCCAGCGAACGGTCTCACCACTGTAGGGGGTCCTGTGCCTGGGTGGTTCAGAAGCCAGAACTTTCACCCACCTTGGGATGCAGGAGGCACTGGGCTTGGTGGATAGTCCAAGGGCCGTAGAGCTGGTGTTGAAATTGTAGGTTGGTTCTCCGATTCTGTGGAATGAGGAGAGGAAGAGCTGGAGAGGAAAAAATGGCCAGAAACGTGCAGCCAGGGTGACCTACGGCCCACAGGAGCAGCCACTGGATGGCCCCGCCTCCAAGCAGAGCTGAACAGGCTCTTCCAACCACAACAGGCCAGCAACAGGCCACACACAAACAAGTCTCTTGCAGGCGAGAAAAATCCTCAGGCAGGGCAGTGATCCAGCGTGTGGGTGTGTGCTTCACTAGCAGGTGGGAGGGTGAACACCACCAGCCGACACGCCCACCGAGAGGCCACACTAGACACGCGACCCGTCTGCTGCGCAGCACCACAGAGCCAGAGCAGCTGACAACACATGCGCCACAGACACGAGCAGCACCGTAGAGTCAGAGAAGGTAGCGAGGCGGGTCCAGACTGCCCTCGTCGCCAGTTGTTCTGGTGTAAGTTCTGCTGCATGGAAATAAGCCTGGGAGACCTATGAAATAATGAGGCCCTACAACTGGATGCTTCTCGGTATCTCGCTTAGGTTTAACTGCCCTCGCTTACTTTATCTTTACGTCCCTACATGACGGTCCACTCCATTGAGATTGGACGTGAGGGATCCAGGCACAAACACCTCTTCCATTTCCACAGCTTTGGTGGGACCCACCAATGCAAACATAACCGCTAGTATGGGACTCACTGCAGCACTTATGAAAAGATAGGCTATACAAACTAATGTGTGGTAGGCAATGCAACCGAATAACTGAAGTCTTAGTAGTCCAAACTAACATCAATCTGTGCACTATAGAAAAGCTGTAAAAATAACATAACTTATGATTAGATCTGATACTGCTTACCAGCAGTCCATCCCAACATATCATTAAGTTGTCTTTTGTTATGTTATGTTAAATATGTTAGATATCGCGAACAAATGCCCAGAGGCGTTTAGGTGCTGCTGAGTTGCGGAGCGTATGAAGCTGAATTAATAGGTGAAAAGCCATGTTTTCAGTATCTTTTCAAAAGACAGGAGGTCCGTCTGAGATTTAATATGAAAAGGCAGAGTGCTCCACAGTTTTGAGGACCCTTGTCAGAAAGCTCCTACCACCATAGGAGGCGTGCTTGAACTTTGGAATCACAATGTATTTGACCACACTTGAACAGAGGAGCCTCTCAGGAAGCTACCGTTTAAACATTACTTTATGGTAGTTTGGGCCAAGGTTATGCAGAGCCCTGAAGGTGATGCACAGGGCTTTAAAATTCACTCTGTTTGATAGAGCGCCAATGAAGTTTCCATAGAGCTGGTTTGGCAGATTGAAACTTGGGAATTCTCGACAGAACCCGAAGGGCCGCATTCTGAAGGGACTGCAGCTTATTGACAAACTATGCTTGCATGTTAAGATAAAGCCTGGGTGGCATGGCCAACAAACATGGCCGATCGGACATGAATCTGATCAGCTCCGTCCCAGGCCCCGTGGATTACTGTGCATAAGGCGATTATTCAGGCACCCTGACCACCCCACGATGTGGCCAAAGGTGGGGTAACGACAGGGAACTGCCTAGTACCCCGGAATTCCTCCTGCGATACGGAGACGGAGCCCCAGTGATCTGAGTTGATCGGAGCCGAGAGCGTAGAAAATGGCGGCTCTCCCTGAGGTGGGCTCCGGTGGCAATAGCGTCTGAGGCCCGGGAACCCCCGCGTTAGATTTGCCCAGCGGGAGAAGCGACTGCTACAAGTAAGGGACCTTGCCCTATGGCGATTTTCCGCCCCCAAGAGGAGATCGGAGGTGGCGAGCAGTGTCCCTGGCCTCTGGACCCGGACTAAACAAGATGTCGGGTTCCCCCGTTGGATCTATGGCGCAGCGAGGACAACGGAAGGTGTGTTGACCCCCTAACTGCACTCCTGCGGGCCCTCCATCAGGAAAAGACACCGTGAGGGTTCAGATGGCCTGCAGGGGTAGGCTGCGGATCGGGGGGCTCACCGGGCATCACGCTGCCAGCCTGCCAGCCGACTGATACCCCAACAGCCTGCGAGGCCCCTGCAATCCACTGGATGAGCGCTGCGAGTAGGGGCCCCCAAGTAAAACTTGACGTTGGGCACATAGGTTGGCAGAGGCATTGGGAACGACTGTGTGCCGCCGCAAGAAATGCTGGGCCGCCCCAGGAAATTAACCGCTATTGGCAATCACCACCAGCAGGGGGAACAGGCATGTCGAGTGAGGCGTCTGTCATCTGTGGAGTGGAGTCTTGCAAAGTAACGAGGGCTGCGAGGGTGATCAAGTAGCCCCCATTAAGAACTATGAGCTGCCTGATGCCTTACTTTAAGATGGCCGCTTTGCCTGGGGGCTTGTAAAATGGCAGTAGCTGCTGTGTGGAAAAAACAAGAGGCACCATCTTTAACTCACTGGCATGCGAGGCTTTGGAGGGCGTTGACGCTGGAACGCATGACTGACATAGTAGGTGACACCAGAAAAGGCTCTGAATACATATGGTCCCCGCTGGTGACCTACTTGTCGGAAGGACTTCCAATGACGGCTTGCGCCCCACGGCTTAGAGCTCTCAACCTGTTCCATATTTAACTCCACAGCAGCACAGCTGGCAACGAGTTGCCTCAGTAGAGGCCCAGTAGCCCAACCCTCATGACCACCTCAAAATTATTTGCACCATGACATCACGTTTTGTTGGTTTGTTAGGTATGTTAAGTTTCCTTTTCATGTTACTCTCTTCAGGGTGTAGATTTACGGACAATTGCGGAATACTTCATGCAGCAAGATTTTATTGTATCGATTCATAACTTTTCTATGTCATAGACCTCGTGAACAATCTGTAACCTACATATGAGATCTGTAACTCTTTGCTTGCATTTGACAACTGTTGCATGTGTACTGCATTTATGTTCCACTCTCAAACTAAAATCCAATAAACAGGATTTGATATAAGATAAAGCCTGTTGCAGTAACCCAGCTTTGACAGTACCAATGCTGTTACTACTGTTTGGTTTTCTGCAGGGATGGAGGGATGTCAGAAAGAATCTTTTTCACTGACTTAAGTGTGTAGAAGGTAGCAGAGATAGTAGCGTTAACCTGGTCTCCACAGGCGAGTTGGTTGTCCATGAGAGATCCAAGGTTCCTAACCTTCTTAGCTGGTGACGGTAGTGCTCCTAGATTCTGTGGCTAACAGGAGGGCATCCAGAACGAGGTATCTTTGCCAAAAAGGAAAAGGAGGACCTCCGTCTTGTTGGAATTTACTTCTATCCAATGTTCTATGGCAAGCATGCAGTCGTGAAATGTATGAACAGTGCTATCAGAGGAGTCATTGAAGGAAACAACAATCTGGATATCATCGGATTATGATACCAGAAAGAAGCCAAATGATCTAATCAGAGCAGAGAGCTGCGTAACATAGACATTAAACAGTGTCGGGCTCAATGAGGATCCCTGCGGCACTCCGCAGGGTAGTGAAAAGTATTTGGATTCAAACTCTTTTAAGGACACTGTTCACGCTCACTCAAAAAAGACCTCAAAAGGGAGAGAGCAAATCCTCATATTCCGAGGTGAGCCCGGCGGTCAATGAGGAGAGCATGATTGACCATATCAAATGCCGTAGATAAATCTAAAAGTATGAGAGGGATATCCTCTCCATTATCAAGAATGGATCTGATCTCATCTGAGATCTTATAAGCACAGTTTTGGTGCTACGACAGCTCCTGAAGCCAAACTGAGTATGGTCAAGGAGTTCATAATCTTTAATGAAACTGGCCAGCTGGCAATTCAAGGCCTTTTTGATTATTTGAGCGGGAAATGGAAGCCTAGAGAGAGGGCGATAGCTGTTAGGAACCCAAGGGTCCAGACTTCGCTTCTTTAAAAGTGGTAATATCAAAGCTTTTGTCCAGCATTTATGAAATTGCCCAGTGGAAAACATTTTGTAGAAAATTGTAGTGAGATTACTGGCAATGACCACTGCGGCCAGTTGCATGATGGTCACTGGGCCTGGATCCTAGGGTGAGCCTCATTTTGTGGGTTTAATCAATTCTATCACCTGTTGGTCATTTAGGGGGGAGAATTCTGTACGGGTAGGTATGGCAATTTTTTGAATGGCCGACTTGTCTTCCTACACTGAAGAATTATACATTACCAAAAACTTGTAAAAAATACGTTCTACTTTTGATTGGAAGAATGTAGCCAAAGAATTACAGAAGGAAGTGCTGCTTTCCTGTGTTCCGATTGAAGGGACATTAGACAGCTTCTTTACTTTTAAAAACAGTTATTTCGTGGAGTTTTTAGATGATTCTATTTCCTTGTTTCCTGCAGACCTATTTTTGATTTCTCAATCTGCAGAGAACCATGGGCAGAGGTTTTGAGCCTAAGCTGTGGATGGAATGCAATTATCATAGTCCCGGGTGAGGATCACTAGATCATTGGATCTGTTGGGCTTTTCCGTATCTGGTTGCTACCCACTTGGATATAAAATCGCATCAGAGAGCACACCTACACATATGTCACCAAAGCCATGACAGAAGCTCTTCAGGCAGCTGTTTGTCACTAAGTAAGTACCTAATTACAACTTTGGCAGGGTGGGAGCAGGCCACCACGCCACTGCCTGCTCCCACACCGCCATAGTCGCCCGCCCGCCAGTTTAGGAGTTTCCTCCTGTTCTGGCAGGTGGTCTTTTGGTGGTCCCGCGGGTCTGCCATTCTAAGGTTCATAAGTGAGCCTCAGAAAGGCAGTGCTGAGGGACTGTCAAAGCCTGTTCCTGCATGGCATGGACTGTGAATTCCATGCCTTACAGTAACAGGGTTTGTATGCACACAGGGGTCACACCATGTGTCGACCTGCATTAATCCGCAGACCTTGAGGCAACATGGGGCTTTCCTCACCGCCACTCTTTTAATGGCAGACTCACCACCATGAACACTGTGGCGGTGAGGAAACTAATAATATATTTGATCATGCAGCAGCTGCACACCAGCATATTGTGGCCTCCTCCCGCTCTGCCGTCTACCAAACCCAGACTTTTCTGAAACCTGGAACTCCAGGGGAGTCCATGGTGGTGGGGCTTAAGTGGACCGCATTTCTTCTTCTAACCTAGAATGCTTTGCATAAATAACAGCTTTTCCTCACATTTCTGTGATCATGACTCCCCTACTCACTGCAGTTTTTTTCCCAGCATTCCAAATTCTTACAAATTCAAAAAGGCAGAACAAAAAATAACTGCAACCTTTTTACCAACAATTCAAATCTCTCGAAACATTCAAATGACAGACAGCCCACCCAACAACATTTTGGAATATACACAAAGCTTCGTCATAGTCAATCTATGTTACAGAACAGATTTAAACTCCTGTGTGCTGACAAGGTTACACATTGCACAAGAAAAAACAGCATTTTAGGTAGGCATTGTTAGAGAATGCAAAGTTAAAGGGAGGCAAAAATAAAGACAATTTACTAATCTCTTTCTCACTGTCTTATGAATCTGCAAGAAATTTAGTAGGCAATTAAGAGTTTACACTTGTGACAGGGATCACAAGATTAATGCAGATTTATTGGGGTTTTGGGGGGCAGCAAGTGAAAGTGGAGGTCAAAAACCTTTCACTTGCTAATAACTTTGGCATCATTTGACAGATTTGCAAAAAACACTAAGCTACCAGAATTGGAATTAACTTGGAAGGGGGTTATATAGATTGGATGTTAGTTGCTTGTGGCAACCCCAGAGATACACAGCTGAAGGACATGGAGAACACATGGTTTTCTGCAACACCATACAGAGGCATCATCAGCAGCCCCAGCGCCTACCATGCAATCACCACAAATACTCACATTAGCACCAGTAAAATGATGGGGAAAAAATAAATGAAAGTATTCCTTTAAACTCTGAAAGAGAGTTTTACGTGAGTCATGAATTCTGTAGTTCAAACACTTTTACATTTCCATTTGAAGAAATGTTCAGAAATGTACTACTAAAGCCATAGTTAAAGTGGCGTTCTGGTTCCATATTCCATTGCTAAAACCTAAAACCACGTACAATTCTCTAGTTATGGTATGCTGTGTGAACCATCATTGGTGCTCCTGCCATTCACTACTGACGACAGGAACTGAATTGATACACCTTGTATAATACAAAGAATGGACATGTTCTCATAATAATACAATTATTTGCAAATCAGTGCATTTTTCTTAAATCATTGCTGTATCCACATATAATGATTGCTACTATGACAACATTGCAGTTTTTCACAACTTTGCTGACTAGATATCATTCCTGTATAAATCTGATCAGCGAATTGTGCAAACAATAACTGCAACTTTTCTCAAATCACTGCACTTGTCTTTCATATCACTGTACCTTGCCTCACCACTGGCTTTATCTCATCATTATAGCTTTTATCACATCACCCCTGGTCAGCTTCCCTAACATTACCCCAGACCTGCTTTCACTTGAACATTTCTCACAAAACTGCACCATTCTCACAATCCAGCACGTTCCTCACATAAGGAGCATTTTCAATTACACTGCAGCAGTTTCCATTTTACTGCAGCATGTTTCATTTTACTGCAGCATGTTTCATTTTACTGCAGCAGTTTCCATTTTACTGCAGCATGTTTCATTTTACTGCAGCATGTTTCACTTTACTGCAGCATGTTTCATTTTACTGCAGCAGTTTCCATTTTACTGCAGCATGTTTCATTTTACTGCAGCATGTTTCATTTTACTGCAGCAGTTTCCATTTTACTGCAGCATGTTTCATTTTACTGCAGCATGTTTCACTTTACTGCAGCATGTTTCATTTTACTGCAGCAGTTTCCATTTTACTGCAGCATGTTTCATTTTACTGAAGCATGTTTCACTTTACTGCAGCATGTTCAATTTACTGCAGCATTTTTCATATTACTGCAGCATTAAATCACACCTTGTAAAACGCGAAACACCTATTCAACTTAGGTTTCTAAAATGTAGTATTTAAACAAGCACCAGTGAGTCTCGGTCCAACTCTTATGATGACACTGGTATTCATCTCCAATGTCCATGTGTTGTTAATGAATAACCCTAATACTGCGAGCAAACATTACACTACATAAAAAAACTATATCAAGAATTCTCGTTTTTTTGCAGTATCATAATGTGGAACATGACATGAAAGAAATACATGTTTGAGGTGTTTTCTGTTCAGCAACAAATAATAGGGGAGAGGATGTGGACTTACGGCTAAAGCGGTCAACCTCCTAGCTGGGGAACTGGGTTCAATCATGGCAGCGATGCTCAACATCCTGTGATTCTGGGCAAATCACTTAATCTCCCAGTGCCTCACAAAACAAGCATTGGCATAGCCAATAGGTCTCACTTTTCGGACCTTATAAGTATTTAGTTATGCAGCACAATATCCTTGGTGCAACAACAACTGTTGCATGGCAAAACACTTATAAGGTCCCAAAGGCGAGACATATTGGCTATGCCAATGCTTGTTGACTTGGGGTATGAGGAATGTTTATTAATCAAAGGCTGTTCAAGGGAGCTACAAGCATGTATAAGAGTACTAACTCAATAGGCAGAACCTAAAGGACGAGGGGGGGGAAAAAAACCTTATCAGGGCCCATAATTAGCGGTACTGAAGTCTGTTGAAGTCTAAGGAAACGGGGGAACAAAGGGTGTGCTGTCGACAAAGAATGCCCATACTTATGAAAAAGTGGACAGAGAACTGTCTGTATGTATTCTGGGCCGTGCGTCTACATACGAGGTAAATACAGTATAATATCACTCAAATCACGGGCATCTAGTGCCTCGGTCAAACCAACCACTTGTATAGAGTTCTAAAAAGAAAAAGAGAAAAGTAAGAAAAATAACAAACCCTGAAGTATGGGGAAAAATATATATATAAACGTGGATAAGAGAACAACGGGGAAAGGGTGCCTCACCACACTTACCCAGAATGGCGGCCGCTGTACGTATCGTCACGTTGATCGCAACCCGTCCCCTGGCTAAGAGGTAAAAAATGATTAGGGTCGGAGGTTTATATGCGATAGTGTGAGATCTGTGCAGGTGGGAAAGCCATTCAACCACCTGCACATGAATCTCAGCTGAAAGGCTAAGCCGCAAGGAACCTCGTCTAGCTATCGTCGCCATGTTGGATTCCCAAAGCTACGCAGCGTGTCACAGTAGACGGGGCCGTATAAGCTGTCTGAAATGCGTAAAGGGATATAACGCAAAGCCCTCTTAAAAGAGTACAAAAGCAGATGAAAAAATTTGAAAAATATATATAATGCGATATGTGAAAAGAAAGACACCAATAAAGAACTAATATAAAAAACTACTGTTTTGTCGTGAGTGCTGCCCATAAACCCTAGGGCAAGAAGATTTAATAGCTAATGATAACAAGCATTGGCCACGCGGCAGTAAACGTAACGCCGCGTGGCCGTAATAGCGAAAGTCATCGCGATTGCGATCACTCTGAAAGCGAAAGTGATCGCGATGACGCGCTAAAGCACGCTAGGGATGCGCGCGCAGCATCGGGGGGAGGGGCGGTGCTGAAGGCTGGCGCAGGAAAGGCAGATGGCTGGTTGAGAAGGGAGGGGGGACGTGGGGAGCTGCTGTGTGCATGCACACCATCGTGCACTCAAGCTTGTAGCCAGCACAAAAATGTGGGTAGCACTTTCAAAACTCACCTACTAAATGTCTTGCCAGACCAGCGCATGCGCTGGGTCAGGCGAGATCTAAAAATGAATGTGTCCATCTGTAATGCAACTGGTGCTCATGTAAAAGGTTCTGATATCTTCGGGTCAAGTTTACGTTATATAAAACTCCCCCCCAAAAAACAGTTTAAATACTTGGTAAAATCTCATGTGGTGCTGAATAGAGCCAAGGTAGCAGTTATTTCTGACAAATCTACAGAAGGCACTGCTTTCGCAGTATAAAGTTGACAAGCTCTGGAACTCATTACAAGCCAACATTAGAAGCAACCAGGAGCATTTACTTCTGAAGACAGTTGAAAACATGTTTATTTCCTAGATAACTACACCAACCACATCCTGGCTACAGACCACAGAAAACAGTAGCACCCTCAAGAGCAACCCCCAGCATACAACCCACTAATGGCAAACAACTCAACTAGCAAACTGCTTTCAAGATGCCTGTAAGGTAAGAAGGGCTAGCAATGGTTCGCCGTGGCATTATATAGTTATGTACTTGCATATATAAAAGGTATGGCCCACAATAATACTATACCCATAGAGTGCAGTGGTCATCAACAAATAATACAAATACTTGGTAAAATCTCATTTCGTGCTGATTAAAGCCAAGGTTAGAGATCTTTCCCACTAAAGAAACATATGTGGACTTTTGCAAAGGATAAAGACAGTTACCACAGTCTCAACATAAAGTAAATTGTCTTTCCAGATCGATCCATATTTATGCCTTTGTACTCCAATCCATTTTTTGCCACCCAACCACCATTGACTTCTTATACTCTACACATAAACGCAGAGTGCGGCATTTCTTGCCTTCTGCATTGTTTATACCCTTAGCCAATGAAAATCTGTCATCTTCTACAAACAATTTTTTTTTTTAAGATAACAAGTTTTGCTTACTAGAGCAACCCAAAATTGTTACTGCATAACCCTTAGAGCCACAAATCACTTTTTAGTAACAATCTCAACTGTATTCTCACATTAAGACTACGGGTGTTTGTACCTTATTTAATACCACGGTAGCTGGAAAACAGTGCAGCAGAGGGAAGGAGCAATTTGGGCAGCCAATAAAGAAGGAAATAAGGAGATATATGTTCAGACTGCGGTGCCCAGGGGAGCAAGGAGAGGAGGGTAGTGGTGTGGTTCTAAAATACTGAATGGGGGAGATAATGGGACCTCACTGGCCAAACATGGTGAAAGATAAAGCATAGAAATACAGCCACACAATGTGTTTGGAAAATATGACATTTTGTGTACGTCTAGGCATGGACATAGACACTGAATGGCACCTGATCATTTTGTAAGATGGACTGTGACTCATATGGAGATGATTTTAAGATCATCATAATGTTAAACTAAGAACACGAGTATTGAGTGCAGTGCTTTATGGGAGGACATTGATTATGGAGGCATTAGTTTGCACAATTATCTTTATTTGTAACAAACCTGCTACTTGAGGGATCACAAAGCATGTTTTTCTCTACTATCATTGAAGGAGGATGACATTATGATATGCCCTTTACCGTGTGCAGAGACTGCTGACAATTCAGCTGTAAACCTGGCTGCCACTACACCTCTACCTAATCCCCTTGCCAAATCTGATTAAATCATACAACCTCATCTGTCACAACTATGCAGATAAAACACATATAATTTTAAAAATGTATAGCCCTGATTAGCACTACACTTCACAACTCGATGACTACATTTGTGCAATTTACATATGTATGGCGAATACCCATCCAAAGTTCAATACCGCAAATACATAGATTATGACTTGCAGACAATTTTAAAAGTATCAGCGTACTGCCATGTGGCCTAAGTAACGTCAAGCCTCTCCAACAGCTTCAAGAGAAGTTAGAAACCTAAGAGTACCCATGGATTCAAACCTATCCTTGATACTGCTTGCTATCATCACAAAGAGTGCCTTCTAAACAATGAAAACCCTATATCACATCTGCCCATACCTTGCACACCAGCATAAACTGCAAGCCATCCTCACACATGTATTCTCCAAGCTTGATTACGCCAACAGCCTACACCTGGGTGCACCCGCATTCATCATACGCAAAATGCAACCCATCCAAAAGGAAGCCACAATGTGTCTTCTCCACCTTGTCACACGAAATAGATTGACTCCAATCCTGAAATCACTCCAATGGTTAGCCATAGCTAGAAGAACAATGTTAAGGCACTCTACACTGTCCACAGAGGCTCTCAAGAACAAGCATTTGCATAGCCAATAGGTCTCGCCTCTGGGACCTTATAAGTGTTTAGCCATGCAAGGATATTGTGCTACATAACTAAATACTAATAAGGTCCCAAAAGCGAGACCTATTGGCTATGCCAATGCTTGTTTTTTTCTCTATGTAACCTGTGCACCACAAGAGATACGAAAACTAGCAGCGTAAGGGGGAATTAAGTAAATTCATACCTTGGGCTCACTAAGTCATCACAGGTGCCGTCGTAATCACTCGTCAGGGCAGGAGAACTGGCACACTTTTGGTGAAGATTTAAAGCTGCAGGACCTCTGCAGAACGCGTCGATTTGCTTTTGGTCAGTTTGATAAAAAACTGTTCTTTCAGGAGCGGAAGACGAGTAGGTATCCCAAAGCAATGCTGGCCGGTCAGACTAAAGGCGATTGCAATTACAAAAGTCCATGTTTTTAACAATCGCTAGGATGTATTTGCAGGTAGGCCAAAACTAACGCTATCAAGAGAAGACAGAGGATATAAAGTGAGAAGAGCATGTTATCAGCCTTTCACAAGTAGCCGCCGGCATAAATATCCCTTCGTAAAAACAATCATAACAGATTCGCTTTCGCACAAAACAACTGCTTTTTGATATGCTAAGGTTCTGAAGAAGAGTGACAGGTGAACTCTTCATGAAATACATTTCATCCTTTCAACTTGTGTCACGTCCTGTGCCTTATATAAAGAGATCATATGTAGGTAATCTTTAGAATGCTGCCGTGTTCGAGTGTTGGTTAAGGCAATGATCTGCCGAATAGCGCAGAAATTGAGAGGAAGGGAGGACAGCCTTCATCAGCAGAAGAAAAGGGTTCTTTGAAATGTAAATCGAAAATTGTAAGACATAAAACAGCAGGTGGAATTTTCTTTTACTGGGTGCATGATCTATTGACACTTCTTGCAATCTCTACGTTCTCATGCAGATGAAATACAGTCCAACAGTATTGTAAGACTAACAAAGAGAAGGGTTGAGAACCTTTTAATGGTGACTAATATATCCAGGAAGAACAATAAATGCACTTCTATTTGTTCAGGTCAGAAGAGTTTTGTGACCGATAAAACTGTTGATCGGAGTTTGTGCAGCGTGCAATTGTTATCATAAAAGCGCTCTGGTGTTTGAAGTGAAGACTTGCTGCGATAAACTGGTTGCTTTAAGACATGGAAAGTTTCCTTTCTGTGCGCGCGCACTGAAATGAATGTCTGGTATGCAGCTGGCACCCAGCCGTGCTGCTGCTTGCTCCCGAGCACCCTAGGCCAGGGGACAGAGAAGGCGGGACATGCACCCGCCTTGGACTTATTGAGTGCTGTCTTTCTTAGAAAGACGCATGCAAAGTCCAATTGCGGGTGATAAATAAAAAGCACACGCTCGAGCGTGTTTAGAGTTTAAAAGCTCTTACTAAAAGCCTCTCAGGGTAGCGCATGCGTGCTGGCTCAGGCGAGACCTAAAAAGGACCAATAGGCCTATAATTTCAATGCAAGCAATACAAACCAAACAGAACGTTGTGCTACAGACTTGTACCATTTATCATCATAACACCTTACCATAAGAAATCAACAGACGGCACTGCTTTTTCAGTTCAAGCTGCCAAGCTCTGAAACTTATTACAAGCCAACATTAGAAATAATCAGGAACATTAACACTTCTGAAGGACAGTTGAAAACATGGCTATTTCCTAGCTTACTGCACCAACAACATACTGGCAACAGAGCATAGAAAACAGTTGCACCCTCAAGAGCAATCTCCAGCTTACAACCCACTAATGGCAAACAACTCAACAAGCAAACTGCTTTCGAGAAATAGGTAAGTTAAGATGGGCTGACCCATGGTTCGCCGTGGCATTATATAGTTATGTACTTGCATATATAACAGGTATGGCCGACAATAATGCTACAACCATTGTTTGCAGCAGTCATCAACAAATATAACTTATTCCTCTTAAATACACATAAGACACATCTGCTATGAGGGCTGTCTGTCATCAGCCCAGTACAGCTAAAAAAAACAGGGATCACCAAAACAACAGGCATTGGATAACTGAAGAGATCTGTCACACATTGCTGGACAATTCAGAGTACTTTGTTATAGTCCACCACTGCAGTCATATGAGGGAGAACCTGGACAAAGAATGCCCTACCAAGGGTCATGAGAATGTTAACGGCCATATTATTATTCTGGAAGCTGGACTTATAATGCTGATACTCACACACAATACAGATAAATTGAATTAGTAATCCCCTCTCCTTGTATGGATTCATGTATTCAAAAGCTGTTACACCTCATGTGGCCTGTTAATCTTCAGGCTATTCTACATCCAGCATAGGTTGCATAAGAATCCCTTTATTGGTGGAACTGCTCACCGTTTTACTCAGAAATTTGTGTCAAGCCATTTATTCCAAAATTTCCAATATATAAATATAGTAATATATACCCTTTCTATAAATTAGGATTCCCAATACATTCCTGGATAAAAGAAAACCCTTCTTCCAGGGAAGTTGCTTTCATGTACTGCTATTGTCAAATTGTCTTATTCCGTACTACAAGAGTCCATCTAATGCTAACCTCATTGGCTTTGTCAACGCGCATTGGCAATGTTTCTTATTGAGGATTTTAGGCTAAGATACGTTTTAGGAAATATTATATCTCTGTGCATTTGCTATTATAATATCAATTGTTATTTGTGCTACGTATGATTGAACAGTAATAAATTACTAAGAGACCGATTTACCAGTTACTCACGCAGCCCATGCATTGCACCTCCCCTATGCCTCCTTTTAGAGGGGGTTTAGGCTACTGACGCATTCCCAGGTTTACAGAACGTTGTACATCTGGCAATATGTCAAATGCCATGGGTGTTACAAGGGAACAACCACCGTAACACCCATGGCGCGGCTCCCCATCGCAGTGTGAGGCAAAGCAGCATCTTGCGATGGGTTGCCTCACACCATATCTGCAAGGCCATGAAAAGCCTCGCAGGGTGGCTTTGCGTGCCTTTGTAGATATGACACTGCACTGTGCGCTGCCGGGACATCAATAAAAGTGACGTTCCAGAGGCGCACAGGTGCTTGTGAATGAGGCCCTCAGTACTCAATAAATTGTAAGATTTTGGTAACCTTGACCTACTCTAGATTTTGGACCCTGGTTAATCCCAATTGAGGCTTCGTTTGAAGACATTGCTAATATTTTGTTCCCTACTTTATGCTAGCTAGAAGAATCTGTACACTCTTTTCTACAGTGAGACAAAACCCTGTTACAAACACACCACTGAAACCAAAAACAAGCATTGGCATAGCCAATAGGTCTCGCCTTTGGGACCTTATAAGTGTTTAGCCATGCAACAGTTGCATAACTAAATTCCTCATAAGGTCCCAAAAGCGAGAGCTATTGGCTATGCCAAGTGGCCATGCAGCCGTGAAAGTGAAAGTAATCGCGGTCAAGCGCGGCGCGCGCGCCCGCGCACATTCACTGTAGCTCTAGGCTGGCCTGGTAGCACTTTTTGGAGCCCTCTCAAAAAGTCTCGCCAGACCAGCGCATGCGCTGGGTCTGGCGGGACCTAATAAGTAGGCCATGCCTGACAACAGACCACGCCAGGGTTGAAAAGGAAGGTTTGGGAAGCAGCCGAAGACACAGAGGTGCACAATGAGGAACCAATAAAGATGCAAGAGGCGGTTGCTACGATACCTGCTTGCTTATAAACAAAACCTTCCTTTAACCCTTTAAAGGTTTTCTGTATGCCATGCTAGTGTTCAGGCCGCCCTCCACGGCCTTGCAAAAGTGAGCGGCTCCCTTGCATCATCCCAGGTATCTAACTCTGAAGAAAAGATCCTGTGTTGATCCAAATACAAAGAAATGTCACTCTCCAGGGAGAACCGGAAATCAAAAGGGAAGATCTGCTTCCAGGGAGATTAAAGGACTGAAGTGTAAACAAGATAACAGCCCTGCCCTTTCACGGAAAGCCGGGTCAGTGAGAACGCAGGGGCTCGTGTTTCTCGAGCTGATGGGCAGAAGCCACCCCTCTGCTCTGAGATACCCCGCAGAACAGCCCCCCTCCCTCTGCCGCCCCCCCCGCCCCCCCCAACCCTGTCATCAGTCTTGTCTTACAAGGTGCTTGACCTGCATGAGAGAGACGCGGCCCGACTGCGGCCGGCCCGAAAGCAGAGGCATTATGTTTTCCCCTCTCTAGGGGTGGGAAGGGATACAAAGTGGGGCATTCCTGACATAGCTGCTCCCATTCATGACCTAATTTCAGACGCGGACTAAGAACAGCTCCTTGTGAGGTTCAAAGCGAGCAGTACTACCTGTAGATCTGAAAATAAACGACACAAAACCTTTTCTTGGCTGTTTCCTCCCGCGTTTTTGCACAGTCCGGGTCCCCTACTAATTTTCTTGTGATCGGAGTTTAGTCCCAAAGTAAAGATTACTGAAAAGTGTTGCTCATCTCCTGTCAGAAGTCCATACCGTTTCATGTTAAAAGATGATTTAGTGGCTAACTTTCTACAGAGGAACTGTGATACCTGACGTCAAGTCCCAGCTACCACACTTGATCACATTGTGTGATATTGGCCACATCATTTAATCTTCCTATGACTATATGGTTGTCAGTACTACATCAGAAACAATCTTGTTGTCTCATCAGATAGTCCTGGAGTTATGTGTAGTAGCTACTGCTGTGATAGTGGTAGGCTATGAACTCAAATATATTTTGAAACGTGAGTTTTAGCTGCGCCCACTGGAGGAGTCATCGGCTCATCGTGAAAGTCTGACCTGCAGGACAGGATCATTTGTGCATCCCCAAGACATATAGCTATGGTGTTTAGAATAGTAAATCTATATATACCTGTGTATACCTACTTTCACAATACTTTAGTTGTCAATATTCTTGCTGCAACGTTCTTTGTAGCATGTTATTTTTGTGGCCGGGATTCCGACACACAACCACATTGAAACCAGACTCCAGCGGAGTGAAATCAACACTGGGGGGATGGAGTCACACCTGTGGGTCTCCGTAGTCTGAACCACCTGAAAATGGAGCAACACTAACCCGAGAATCTTAAATCCAGGGTTCGAATAGTGAAGTCACTGGCATCTATGCATGACGTGGCACGACTATCTTCAAGAGCCGAAGTGACATTTTTTTGGGAGATATTTGTGGTTCAATAGACAGTCAGAGTTTGTCTTAACAATCAAGTTCTTTACCAGTTTAACAGGTTTGAGACAGATCAAAAGCTACATTTAGCAAAGGGTACTCACTGCCATTAACACTCTGGGCCTTCAGGCGTTATTTACAAGATTTTGCCGTAGGGCTGCTCCGCAGGCCCTCCTGCAACGCTGCCGTACGGCAAAAGAATAGGGCAGTTATGCCACGTATCTATAAAATACGGTGTATTCCTGTTCTTTTTTCCTGCACTGGCGCAAAATGGGCTGCCATGCGCTAATGCAGGCATCTTTGTGCCATGGTGAAAGGGTGCATGTGTTGCAGGGATGTTTGTTTTTGCACAGGAAGGTCCCCCTTCTTGCACAAAAACAATGAAAAGAGGCTTTTTGCTCTTTCTATATGTGCTGCAGAATGCAGCACACATGGAAAAAGGAAAAACAAGGAGAAATAATGGTATTTCTCCTTGTTGCGCCTCCTTTATGCCACGCTGGGGAGGCGTCCATATTTGACGCTGCTTCAGAGTTACGATTCCTTGTAAATCTAGGGCAGTGTCAAAAAGCCATGGGTGTTGCTGGGAACGCCTCCAGCAACACCGATTGCACAACCCTTTAATGCAGAAAACTGCATTAAAAGGAACAATATTTACAAGTCACACAAATTGGCTTAGTGCTGCTTGGTAAATATGGAGCAGACCCTTTACCTATTGGAGCGTCAGAAACAGTGACGCTCTGTTGAAGCACCTTCACTGTAAATGAGGCCCTTAGTTTTATCTGACCTAAGGTTGGGTTAATTGCTGACCACAATCTCACAAATCAATAAGTACTACTAAAAGAGGACACCTGGCAGCCCACATCCTCCTGTACCTCTATGCGGCATTCAACACTGTCTCCCACCCCATCCTCATCCAACATCTACATGAGATTGGAATCCAAGGCCCTGCTCTCTGCTGGATTTACTCCTTTCTTACAGGCAGGACTCAAGCAGTCAGCGTGGACGCTTACTCTTTGGACGCCTGCAACCTAATATTTGAATTACTACATGGGTCAGTCTGACCCTCTACAATGCATACATGATCCCTCTGGCCAGTGTCATCTAAACCCACAACATTGATGTCTTTTACTACACTGAGGACAAGCAACTCAATCTTTTCCTCTCGGATAAGGCTCCTGACACACGGAACAAGTTCACTGCCTGTATGATCAAAGTTGCTAAATGGATGCAGTCCAGTTGTCTCTAACTCACACCGGCAAGACAGATGTTGTGATCTTTGGCAACAACTCCTTGCTATGGGACTCCACTTGCTGGTCAGCCAAAATAGGATACACACCCAACACAAGCACCCACACCAGGAACTTAGGAAGTATCATAAACAGAAATCTTGACATGACCGCACATGTCTGTTGTTGCAATCAAAGAAAAATCCTTTGGAAGCAGGTCACAAAGGTCTTATGATTACATTTATTAGGATATAATAGTCTCTGTTACAGCTTAAAGCTGTCATGTAGAAGTAACTTCAATGCCCCACCGGAAGCAAGCTCCTGCTGTTCGGCCTGCTCACTCCAAGTGATCTCTCAAGCATACATAAACATTCTAACACTATGACATCACGCACACACTCTGGCTGAGCAGCAGGTAGCAGAGAACTAAGGAGAGAATGCATCATGCCTAATTCAAAATATAACATTAACGCAATCAGAGCATCCTGTTGCCACAAACTGAAAATACTAAGGTAAATATTCAAATACTCAAATGGCTCCCAAGCAGGAACCGCAAGAGCATCACATACACCCTCATCACCAGCAAGGTGGACTAGGAAAAAATGCTTCTACTGAATAAACAAGAAGCTGATTAGAAGACTACAAACCATCCTAAACTCTGCATCCAGGCGTACCCTCATCCTCCAATGCAGCACTCACATCACACAGCTTCTCAAAGAGCTCCATTGGCTCCTGATGCACAGATGTGCACAGTTCAATCTCCTCATACACACTTTCAAAGCACTATACAACATTGACTCTGCCTATCCTAATAGTCACATCTCCTTTCACAAAACTACCAGAAACCTTTGCTTGACCGGACTCCTATTCGCACACAAGCCACGTGTACATGGAACCAGATCAGAAGGTTGGATCTTCTCCTAAATCACTCATAAAGTGTTGAATGACCTCCCACTACAAACTAGTGGTGTCCAAAAGATTCTGCTCTGCCGGAAGAGTTAGCAGAGTTTTGCCTACTCCACGCGGAGTTCCCCAAAACTCTGCAAAGTAACTGAGAACTGAGCTTATTCTCTCAAGCAATGCCCCAACGTTAAGTTGCCGGGGCACGCAAGAAAAATTCAAATGCTTGACCTCCTCCTGGCGAGATTTCTCAACGCAGGCTGTCGTGGCAGATCGCGACCAGTCACATTGAGTTATCTGCTGCTCACATTGAGAAAGCTGCAGCTCGAGTAGATCTACTCAAGCGGTAGGAAGCAGCAGCACCATCTGGCGTGACACGTTGCGCCGTTCGCACTGATTTTACAATGCAGGACAAACTCCCGGTGCTAAAAATAATTGCAGGCAGCACGACTTGACAGACTCTGATGCTGGTGGACCTCTGCAGAGCTCGGCTAAGTTATTTTCGCTGGTAGTGGAGTTACACGGAATAGAACTCTGCATACTCCGTCCAGGTCTACTACAAATCAGAGCCTCCTCCTGCCTTCTTGAGTTACACAAGAAAATGAAGAAACTGGCTCGTTAATTAGACCGTCCCCGGCGAGCCAAGACTCTCACCCGCTTAGCACCAGAATATGCGCTATTACAAATGAAAATAACATAACATAACAATATAAAACAAATAATCACTAGGACTACAGTGTTCCAGTTCTGGTTTTGGAAATAGGATATCACTGCATTGTAGAAATTAGTTTTTATTTATTTGTTTCATGTCATAAAAACATATAACATATAACACTAAGGGCCAAATCCTGATGGGTGACATACGTGACAGGGGGAATACCTTGGCCAAATTAATGAACTTCTAAGGTCCCAGTATTATTACATGAGGGCCAACAATGAGATCACGAGGGCCCACGATGAGATCCTGGAGTACCACCTTCATATTTTGTGGTATTGCTTGGTTTCAAAGTACTGTCTGAAGCATGGTCTAACTTAGCTGCTGGTTTTCATGGACAAGTATCATCTGCTGCTAGTTATATCCCAGAAACATCTACATCTGGCATCTCCAAGTAGAGCAGGAGACTGTTGCACATGGTGCTGTCTGTCACCACCTCCCTTGTTGACACTTAAGCCACTTCAGTGGCCCTTAGAATGGGTTGTTCATCTGGCCCAGTTGAAGTCAAGAACCAAAAAGCCACCACCAAGAGAAACAAAAATTGATTTCTTAATATGAGCGTTTGCAGTATTCACGGTATCCACCTTATGTCCACACATTTTCAACCCACTCGTGTACTGTTGCCAGAAAAAGGACACTCTTTGAAAAATGACCCTTTAGGCAGGGCCGCTCCCAAACATTTTGCCTTCCTGCTACTACTTTTTGCTGAATTTGTTATTGTTCGACTTAGAACTCTGAGAACTTTACCACTGCTATCCAGTGTTAAAGTGCAGGTGCTTTCTTCCTAAAACATGATGACATTGACTCATACCCATTTGGAATATTTAATTTACCTATAAGTCTCTAGTAAAGTGTACTACATGTGCGCAGGGCCTGTAAATTAAATTCTACTAGTGGGCCTGCAGCACTACGTATGACACTTGCCTAAGTAGCCCTCTAACCATGTCTCCGGCCTGCCATTGCAGAGCCTTCATGTGAAGTTTACACTACTATTTTCAACTGGCCAACTAAACCTTTGGCAGGTCCAAATCTCTACCCTTTTTTATACATATAGTCACCCCTAAGGAAGGCCCTGGACAACCCAGACAGCCTGGTGCAATGCATTTAAAAGGCAGGACATGTACTTTTAAGGTTTACATGCAGAGGTAGTGAAAACTCTCAAATTGGTTTTGCACTACTACAAGGTCTATCTCTCCCATAGGATAATATTGGGATTACCTTATTACATTTTATAAGTGTAATTCCCAATTGGGAAGACATTAATCCTTCCAGTCTGGTGTCTCTTGAATCACAATTTAAAATCCAAATGTATGGTGAAGTTGTATTTAAAATTGCAATTCTGAAAATGCCACTTTTTATAATTTGGCATTGTCTTACATTAGCCATTTGGAACCTGCTGCCAGTCTCTGAACACATGTCTGGGGTGGGTGACAGCTGGGCTTTGTGTATTGAGCCACACACAATGGGAGCTAGTGTGACATGATGAGCCATCCTGGCAGGAAGGGTGGGACGAGCTGGACAAGCCTCACTTACACCTGAACACAAATTGCTGCATACCCCCTGTAGTGAGTCTAGAGCCAAGGCAGGAAGGGCAGGGCCTCTGTGCACTTCAAAACCTGCCTTTGAAGTGCACAGACTTCAAAGGCACCACTAGGTATACGTACTGCACCTCAGACACCATCACTTCAGTATGCTTCTGGACCTATTGATACTCTGTCAGGAAGGACTGCTGCTGAAGAACTGCTACTCTTCTGGACTGCTCTCTGTTAGATTCATGCTATGCTGTGCTGACCTGTTGCCTGCTGCCCTCTGCCTTGGTGAGAAGGACTGGACCTGCATCACTTGACACCAGAACCCAGAGTGACTCCAAGGGCTAGTTGGCTGTTTTCCAGAACTAAAGTCTCAGGGACATAAAAGACTTCCAAGTCCTGAACCTGAACTCTGCCATCTGTAAGTCTACCCTGCCAGGTGGTGCCACCTTAGTCCTGGACCCTTGGACGGGGGTCTAATGTGGCTGCCAGCCGAACCAATGCAACTTCTCTGCTGAGTGATGCATTATAGAGCTGAACCAAAGCATCGCCGCTGTTGCGTGGATTGGACCCCTTGTAAAAGACTTGCATCGCCACAGCCCACCGAATATTAGGACAGACACATCGCCCACCGAACCGCCACTGCACAATGCTTTTCCTGGAGCAAGCTCCTCGCATCCCATGTCAACGAAAGCCTCAACGATGACGCTGGTACTCCGCACTACAGCTTCACCGCTTATTGGAATCGATGCATCACCTCTGCTGCAACTCCATCCTCGACACTGGACTAACACATCACAAGCCCCGTCGAAAGGATCCTCGACGTCGATGCATCAGGACCTTTCACCGCAGCCTCATCGCCTCTCTGAACCGACGCATTGCTTCGGCTGTGTGATGTATCTACGACCTGAATCCACGCAATGCTGGACAACCAGGATTAAGGTACTTTGTTTAGAAGGCCTAAATGGGTCCCTGTAGCTGCCCCATGCCCCATCGCTGTCTGTCTTAACTTGTGACTTTGGCCTGGTGTGACGCAACCAGATGTCCTTTGATAGCACCTTGTGCTCTTGGTGCTATTTTACCTACAAACTATGAAATGCAATATACTGGTGAAAATATTTGATGCACAAGTTTTTTTAAATTGAGGGTTGCTTGAATAATCCCAGATATTTAAAAGGAATAGGATATTAATGCGTGGAGACCTTTTGGAGCATTCATCTATACTTGCATTTAACATACCGAAAGCCTTGAAGAAGTTACGTTGTAACGAAACACGTGTCGGCTGTCTTTTCATCGCTGCCAACAGGAGAGGCAACATGATCTTGACCTCCGTGGAAATTTAAGGATTATGTTGTTGTTTTTGGTTCACATCCCCATTCTTCTATTGTATTTAATCATGTGATTCCTTGAAACTTGTGACATTAAATATCACTGTGAAGCACTTTGATCCTAGAGTTTGGTTTCCTGTGAGCTTACATATTGCATATTGACTCTGGATGTGTTACCTAGTCCTAATTATCAGATAATTTATAAAATATCTAGGTACATTACATTTTAGTTTTATATGTGAGCTCCCGCGAGCTCTCGTTGATAGACACCAGTGGTATTGTGGTGTCTTTTTCTGGCTACCTTGAGGGGCACCAATACAATTAGCACCTTAAAACCTAACAGCCATTTATTTTTAAGATTGATGTGCAATCCTATTATACCATCACTACCATTTGTGTGTTTGTTAAGTTTTGTACAATAGATACATCAGTGTTACCTTTTGTTAGTACCTGCTCCTCCAAATATATTAGCAACACAAATGGGAGTCTTCTGCCACCCTTTGGGCTGTCCTCATGTTTTACACAGATGTTATGCTCAGACACAATCATAGATAACACCCAATTTTAACAGACATGCTACAGATGGTGTCATCCAATACCAATTCTAGACTTGGGTACACACACAACATGTGTCAGGTACCTTACATGAAAGTCAGTTACATTGTCATCATTGCATGACTGAGAGGAAGAGTTATGATATTTGTTTCTGAAGCATTCCACCAATGTTTAGTCAACTTGCTCTGCATAGCTCTCCATCACCATTTTCTGTGCTAGACTCCAAAATATCCACCAATAACCTGGTAGTGCCTAAGTAGATGACAGGATGGCTTGACCTAGGAAGGAGTAAGCAGATATATTAATATGTATGTGACTAACTTTCATTTTCCATTCACACTGATAACGTTTTTTTTCTGAGAATCATAGATCAACAAACAAAACCTTGCATTGGCATGCTAATCATTGTGTCAAATTTAGAATATATATACTTGCACTTTCATAAAAAGTATCCTCAACCAAATAACTCTTTAAATATGATGGCCGTAAAGAACCTGGGAAGTAATTAGTGGATTAGTAGTATACATTATTTGATGAGATGCGGTTTATTATATGGTGCCGTTGTGCGACCTCACTGTGTAATAAACTTACAACTCTGTCTTGGATCCAGTCAAACTTGTTTGAAAAAAACCTTAGCTCAACCCTGTGTAGCTGTGGCTTCGAGTAATCAGGCTTTAACTAAGGAAAAAGTGCAAAACCTTTAGAAGTACCAGAACAATTGAATAAGGAAGAACCACAACACAAAGTTAATCCAATAACAATGTATAAAAGTAGAGATTATTTTGAGGAATGTTTTGCCACCAAAATGAACAAAAAATCCACTGGGGGGGTTCCAGAGATTTAAGTTATTATTATTTTTTTATAATACCTACATTTTTCAGCATTGGCAGTATTACAGAAAACAAAACATGATATAGTAAAAAGACAGATTAAACAAGCCGTCCACAACAATTTCCCATCATGACACTTGCAACCTTGCGTAACAAATTACAATCAATACAGACATTGAAGATTGCTTAAAGTGACAACATTGAGAGTTGAGGCAAGAAACGAAATAAGCAACATAGCAACATAGTAAGGACAGTTTCTGCATTAGCTGCGCCCCTCCCAACAGTAGCAGCCAATGCTACTCTACTCCTCATCATCTGTACAAGTAGCGTCCTGGTCCGATACTGCATCATTACCTCTACATAATTGAAACTACCTGAATTATTAAGAACATTTTAAATCACAGTTTTTCACTCAAAATGCAAACAAGCATTGGCAGCTAACTTGGGTAGCAGTTACTTTGAAAACTTTTGAAACTTTTTAATAAAGTTGTGTTTGGGTACTCTGCCCCACTATGGGATGATGAGCTCTGGCAGGAATTAAGTTAGAGGGGCCAAAAAGGCTTAGCAGGACATTTACATTGCAGTCAAAACAGTCTCGTGTCCAGTTCAAGGCTCTATGGAAAAACTCCCACAGACATCAAAAGAGTGCTCCTACTGCAAGGGATACAAGAGGCTGAAGTTGCTGAGGAGGCTGATCCAGTCGACAAGGGTCTTTCTGGGGCACCCCCAAGTACACATACATAATGAGGTGACTTTGGCCACGGGGCTCGATATTCATCAAAGTCCAGGTGAAATCCAGCCAAAAGCCCGTTGCCACTGATCTACTAGTCTCCGGTCACAGCCAAACCAGCAGGTCCCTTTCACTGCAGCTAGTGTCAGTCTTGAGTTACCAACTGCACTTCAACGACTCTCCTGGGTCCAGCAGACTTGAGTGCAACTTTTGAGTGTCGGAGTTCAGTTTCTCAGGCTGTGGTTCATCAGTCAGCATTGACAAAATAGTTGTGGCTACCAACTTGCCAAAGTGACTTCTTCAGCTTTTGTAGCCCTGGAGTTGTAACAGGAAGTCAGCCAACTGACTCTTGGAGTTCAACTCTTCTGTTTGGGGATTGAGAAATAACTTTTCCTCAAGCAGGGCACCATAGGCACAGTATTCTCTTTGCTTGTCCATGAGCAGCAGGTTCAGTACAGTCTTTGATGCAGCCTTTCTTAGCCTAAGTCCATGGAACAGCTGGACAGTCCTCTCCCAGCACAGGCGTTTTCTGAAGTCTGGGTGCCAGGGTTGCTAATTTTATGCCCACAACTTGCCCTCAGGAGACGCGATGACTAATAGCCAATGGGCTACCAGGCACCCTCCTGCCTGATGACGACTTGCTGGAATGTGTGGCATCAAGCTATGGTGGAGTGCAACAACCTGCCCACTCCCAAGAATGCTTCTCTCAGTGTGTGGAGCTTTGGAGCCACCCTAGAGGTGTCGCTACCAGAGTGCTACATGTCCATGGGAAAACTGGTTTGGTAACTGATTTCCGCCTTCTGTCAAGATGCCAACCTGTATACTAGAACAAAAAAGCAGCCCCTCTTGTGTGTGTCCACCATTTGCCCTTCAAAGGTGGCTTCCCCTTTGAAGCTTGCCTTTGGAGCTCACACCCTGTGTGGCTTCCTGCCAGGGAGAGATAACACCTCTTCCAATGGGAGGCCTCTATTGTGTCCATTCTTGGGGGTCCTTCACATATCTCTTCAGAAGGGCAGAAGGATATCTTGTTGCCAGCAACTGTAAATGGCCACTTGAAAACTTGGGCAACAGAGTGGCAACTTCCTCTTCAGAAGGGCAGAAGGATATCTTGTGGCCAGCAACTGTAAATGGCCACTTGAAAACGTGTGCAACAGAGTGGCAACTTCCTAAAGTTGCCTTTTACTCAAACGTTACATAGCATTTGAATTGGGCAGTCAGGTTAATGTAACAATGCTTTTGATACCTTAAAATACCAGCTTTAGTAGTCTCATTCAAAGGTTAGGAACTCTGATTTGTCAGCATGTAACCCTGTGCTTTAAAACGAGGTTACTAGCCTTTCTATAGTAAAAACAACAATTTAGGGTTGTCACTGTTAGGACATATAACAATACATATCCTACTTTTTAATATACAGCACCCTGCTTTAGGGGCATCATGCCTTGGGGCTCAACAGTCCTAATTTAGGGGATATTTATACATATTAAAAAGGAAGGTCTGGACTTTGTCATTAGTTTAAATTGCAATGTTGAGTTAGCAGTTTACAACCGCTCTACCAGTCTGCAGTGGCAGGCTGGGAAACATGTTGTACTCTGTCGTGCTCATGGTGGCACAATAAGCGCTGCTGCCTATGAGGGACACTATAACTTACAATCACTGGGTACCACTGGTATCATATACCAGAGACTGATAAGTAAGTTAACTTATGCCAATTGGGTATCAGCCAATTAAACAGGGCACTGGCACGGCGGTCTGGTTAGCAGGTCTCAGTACACTCTTGGACTAGAAAAACCCTCAGCATCAGTCCAACATTTGAGTCTGATCATAAAAAACAGGCATTTCCTTAAACATAACAAAAGAGAATATGCCTATTATGGATTATTAAAAAATATTTTTGTTTTAAGTCACTTACCATCAGGCAAATATGTTTTCAATAAATTCACACCTGAGGTCACTGCCTTCATCATCATTACTGTCATTATGCTGATGCATCTCACCAACACCACCCTAGGGTTCCCACTGGTAATCATCATCAGAAATAATTTCTCCGCAGGGCATTTCTGTGAAGTATTTAACATAACACCTCAATCTTGCATACCTTCCTATGAGAATAGAGATGGACCACTCTTTTGTCCTGACCACGCCTTCAGGAGCTCGAAAGCCCGCCACAAGCCCCCTTGATGGCACATGGCCCTCATTGAAGCTCACTTTCCCTGGCATTGTTGGGTTTCTCAGTGGTGCTAAAAGCCACTTATGGCTAAAATACCCTGAGTCCCCTGAAAACAATAAACAACTTTAAGACGTAAGTGAAATTCTCCTTGGAAGGCCCCACTTTACAGAAACATATCATAGCAACACAAATGTGAATGCTTCCCAACAAGCAAGACCCTCCTTGGTGTATGGTCTGCCACCTGTTGTGTAACACTAGTGATTATTGGTTACATGTTGCACACACACTGGTGATGTAGAGATTTGGTATGCAAACCACCTGCAAATTGAGTCAAAATATGTCCTATTGTGGTACACTTGCTGCTGGTTACTAGGTAGCACCAATGCAATGTGGCTTCCAACTATGGAACCAACAATAAGTGATATGCCTCTCAAGCCACAGAACTCAGCCTTGGCATTGGTAAATATAACATTATGAATTGGAAAGTTTATGTAGTCATTCATACATTTGAGCATAACATCCAAGATGTGACTGAGGACAGCCGAAAAAGTTGCCTGCGACATCCCATTGGAGTAACTATCTGTGTACTGGAAGGAACCTGGAAGGCACCAGCAGCACAGAAATGTAGCAGTGTAATATTGTTCACAATATGTGGAATGGCAGACTAAATTCTTATATCTTGCAACAGTTCATTTGTAGTGTTAAAGATTCAATTGTATCAATGTTCAGCCTCCATTTCCTAATGAAGTTCCTTTCTTGTTCCAAATCGGAAACGAGGTTTGCACACTCGTTCGTTGCATTGACATATCCTTGTCTGTCATCTTGAGACTGGTGCAACATATGAGTGTAATATGTCAATGTTCTATGTTCACACATGGGTGATGGACATATTTAAACATTTCTTTGTTGTAGCACAGGTGAGATGACATGCATATATACCATTGCCACATTTAAATTACATTTTCTCACCAGTTGGTTAAAATTTTAAAACATTTCTATAAACATGCATAGACTAGAAATGTAAAACAAAATCACTAAACACTGAAACATAAATAAACAAATAGTTGTTTAAAAAACACTTTAAATGTAAAGAAAATATCCCAACTCGTTCACATTCATTGCCATTATTGTATGTATGCTCTACACTTTTTTTTCATAATATTTTGTAAACACTCCTTCAGGGTTGACATAAATTGCATCTTTGATGGATGCAACATCAAAGATGATGGATGCTTCCATCAATAAAGCATTACTGGGCGCCATGTTGTCAGACATACCCTATGGTGACAATGTTGGTTTATGATGGTAGAAAAGACTTAACAGATGCCCGCAATATCCATCATCGGTAATGGACTACTATGTTCAGTCTGCCCCTACCTTTTACAGTGTTTGTGGTCCCGCATTGATTTTAAGGGTCCATGATGACAGAATCTGTCATCTGTCGTGTAAGCATCTGCTGAAATAATATTCATTATGGTGGTGTACACATTTTTTAATATCATTAGTAATTTCCTGTTAATTATCAAGTGCAGCAGATCTTCACACCTTTTGCTGCTCATTTTCTTCTGCTGTTACCATCCATGGGTGAAGGAGCATTTTACAGAGCCTCAACTTCACTCCTGAGGATTTGGATACCCTTGCAGAGGGGAGCCCTAACCAACCACAGCCAGCTATATGGGCCACCAGAGAGTCGGGTAAGCTCCACACATGAAATGTACTTACATTATTATGTGGAGTGTTTTAAAAATATTCTTAACGACTTCACAATAATGTTTTAATACTCATGTCCCCCTTAAAATGAATGTTTCTTAATCCTATGAGGTGCCAATTTGTAATTTACACACATAGGCCCACATGCATCAAGCTAATTTGTGATCGCAAACGTTGCGAATCGCAAAAAAAGGCCGCTTGCAATCGCAAAATAGCTTCTTCCTATGCATGAAGCAAATTCGCAAAAAAAACTTACTTTTCGCAAATATTTGCGAATTCTAAATTTCCGAATCTGTAATAGCGATTCTGTATTATGGAATCGCAAATAAGATATCGCAAACTCCTATACAACAAGAATTCTCAAATACAGAATTAGTCAAGAATTGCAAATTGCATCTCCTAAATAAGAACAAATTATATCAGGTGGTAAAGATTTCACATACAACAAATCAGGTGTAAATCATCAGCAAACTACTTAAACAGTCCCAGAATGCATCAGAGTGTCTCACAATGGCAGCACACTATGTCATGGCGAGGAGGATGAGGCTAAGAGCAGCAGCACAGAGAAGAAGGAGGACACAGGAGAGAATCTTCAGAGTGAACGTCACTTTGCTAGGGAAGATGGAGGAAGAGATTTATGATAAATATAGGCTGAATGCTGACACAATCTTTGATCTCATTGCTGAGTTAGACCCAATACTGCAGCATCAGACTCGCAGGACACATGCCATCCCCACCCATGTGCAGGTCCTATACTCTCTGCATCTCCTAGCTTCAGGGACCTTCCAGGGAGTAATTGCAGCACGTGGAGGTGTCTCTCAAAGTGCCCTATCGCGCTGTTTCAACGCTTTCCTAAATGCCATGTTGCTGAGGATACACCACCACATTAGGTTCCCCACAACACTACAGGAATTGCTGCAAACTAAATAAGAGTTTGATCAGGTTACACAATTTCCACATGTCATTGGTTGCATTGATGGGACACATGTACATATGTTCCACCTCAGTGAATGAGTATATCTACCAGAACCGGAAATCATACCATTCACTGTACATTCAAGTAATCTGCATTTCAAAAACAATAATCACAGACATAGTGGCAAGTAACCCTGGCAGTGCACATGACTCCTACATCTTTCGGCATAGTGGCATACACAGACATCTGCTGGCGGGTGAATTTGGAGAAGGATATTTGCTGGGTAAACAGATGTAATACTGTCTTGCACACCTGTCCGCCATGGTGACACATAGCAGTAACAAATGTAGATCTATTTTTCACATCCTGTAGGTGATAGTGCATACGCTGTGAGGTCTTTCATCCTCACTCCCTATCTGAATCCTACAACACAAAGGGAGCAGCGATACAATCATGCACACATTACAACACACAATGTGATTGAGAGGACATTTGGTGTACTCAATTCCAGGCTTCGCATCCTCCACAAAACCGGTGGGGTTTTACAGTGTAGGCCGGAGACATGCTGTAAAATTGTTGCTACATGTGCTATGTTGCTCAACGTTGCCTCTAATAGGGGCATTCCCTGAAGACTCTGATAGAGAGCCAGAACTAGACATCCGCCAAGACAGCCACACTACGCAGCATGCGGTCCATATGCAGCAGAGGGGAGACGGAGACGGGCAGAAATCATGCAACATTACTTCTAAGTTGAGTAATCACGACACAACACAGTATTTGCATAAAGGTTTATTTTGTTAGGTGGGTAGTTGTGTTGATGCACACATAGCATTGTCAGACAAGGGCAGTGTGGGTGCAGACAATCAATTGTCATTGTCTTGGCACGGCAACATCAGTGTGGACAGGATACATATTTCTGGTTACATCATTAGAATGGTACATGTCCAATCATCTACTTCCTCCTACCACGCACACCTGTGGCCCTGTCAGTAGGCTCTGCTACCCCCGTCATTGACCCCTCTGTGCCGGCTTGACTCCTGGTACTGCGCCTCTTGCCATATGACACAGGTACCAGTAGGCTGCTCAGGCTGGAGCCCTCCTCACTGCCCCCCCCTGCAAGCATGAGACTTCCACTAGCTGCTGCAGTGTGTAGTCCTTCCACAGCAGTGGTGACCTGGATGAGGCCCCTGGCCACATCCCCGCAGCAGTGGGTCATCTCCACCTGTATGCTGACTGCACGCCTTGAAAGCTGAGCTGTAGTATGACTCAGCCTATTTATGGCCCTGGTGTAACTCTGCATGCGTCCCATTGAAGTCTGATGCCTCCTGCCATTTGAGACATTCCTAGCCTGGATTACCCTGCACATATCCTGAATGGTAGTCGCAACACGGTCTAATCTCTCAGTGTTCGCCCTGTGCCCTTCAACTATTGTAGTAGTTAGCTCCCTCAGGCAGTCATGAATACCACCCATGTGTCTTGACATTGTTCCTAGTTGGCCCTGCATGATACGGATGTTCTTCCCTTGCAGGCGCTGGACCCTCAACATCTTGGACTTCAGAACACTTGCGGTGGGTTCGCCATCGTCCTCAGCATGCATGAGGATTGCCCTGGGCCTTCGCCTGCGGAACTGCACGGAACGGCGCTGCATTGTTGGCTCCGGTGCTGGTGATGGTGGTGTATGTGCAGGCTGCTGTGTGTGAGCTCCTGTGTTGCTGTCCTCATTACTCTTCAAATCAGGGAGTGGTTGTACTCTTCTCCTGGGGTGATTGGGAGCAGGTATGGGTGAGGATGCTGGCATTTCTTGTCCCTCATCATGCTGTTCCATGTGTCCCTCGGACTCGTGATCGTCAGCGACGTCACTGTCCTGTGCTGCATCTGTGATTGGAACAGTGCAAGTTCAGTTAGTTTTTGTTTGCACTAGTTCGTGACATTGCGCCTGCGTAGTTATATAAAATCTACTTCTGTAATGTAAAAAGTCTACTGTTGTCACTTCCTACTGTACTCTGCTGCACTAGAGCTTTGTTAGTCCCTCCATGCCTTGCCCTTACATTTGTCTGCATACAACTCCCACAATGCATTAGGGTGAACTGGATTCAGGTGTGCTACACTACGCAGGGTATGCATTTGGGGCAGTTTGTGATTGCATTTGACATACAAACATGTTTAGCTGTGCTCTTACCTTGGGAGGTGCCTGCATGCCCTGAGGTGTCGATCTGTGTCACACCAACAACTGCCTCTAGCTGCAAAGTGGATTCCACCATGTCTTCCAGTGGGGTGTTTGGACGCTCGCTAGATGGTCCCCCTCCTATATTTTTGGCTGCTGCTAGCCTGTCTGCCACTCTCTCTTTTGCTCGGCTGCACAGGTCATACCATCTCTTCTGCAGGTGAGGTATGTCACGGTGTGTCACCCCCACAACATTTACCTTGGCTTGTATCCCAAGCCAAATCTTCCTCTTCACTGACTCTGCAACATGCAGGGATTGTTTCCCAAACAGCTGGTCATGTCTCTGGACAACTTCCTAAGTGAGATTTTCAAGTTCCTTCTCACTGAACTTGATATTTCTCCTCCTGCCTTCTCCTTCTCTTTGTGAATTTACAGTGGCCGTGGTGTGTTTTTCTCACAGCTCCTGTTCAGAAACAGTTCCTCCAGGGTGTGCTCCACCAGTCTTCCTCCTCCTCCTCCTCTCCCTGTGTACAGGTGTGTGGAATCAGTGAAACACTTCCTGGTTGTGATGTCATGACAATTCAGCAATATGGGTATTTCGCAATTTCGATGCTGTAATAGCGAATTCGCAATTACATATTCAGTAAACAGGGAATCTGTAATGATATTTTCGAATTTTACTGAATCGCAAATATTTACCGATTTCATTTCTGCATTCGGTTTTGCGATTCCGTAATAGCGATTACTTATCTTTCACTATTAAGGTATCACAAAAACATTTTTTGATACATGTGGGCCATAGTAACGTAAACCCACATTTGATTTAAACTTTATGTGTCTAAATTATAAATATGCTGACTTTATGTACCATATATCAACTTAGAAGTGTGAGAAACAAGGACACCCTAGGTAACTGAAAGGGTTTTAATACTGAAAGTCAAAGGCTGACCTAATTTTCTTATTTTTAAACAAATGTATATCAATTGAACATTATTTAGGTTCTGGATAATTTTTGTGACACCCTGTATGTCAATACTTTGTACCTACTCTACTCTGTTAACAATAGTTATTGGTACAAAAAACATCTATCTTACGTTATGAGCCACAATACTTTACCAACAAGGTATTAGGGACGACTCACTGTTTTATTGCAGTGCGAGAAGCAGAAACATAAAATGGTAAAACTACCATTTTATATTACTGCTTCTCACACACTGCAAGAAAGCAGAAATGTTTGGTTGGGGGCGGGGCTGCACTAGGGCAGGGGAGGATTGGCTTGCCCACTGCTGAGGGCACTGACTGTTTGGGTGTCCCTCTGGGGCCGACCAAACCAGTCATGCACACTCTGCCTTTTCTCCCTGTAGACTACATGCAGCCTACATGAAGAAAATGGCATCCCCATAGGCGCCTGGCTGATCGGCATCCCGACCAATCACAACTCTGCCACTGCAGCATTGTGATTGGCTTAGGGAAGGCGAGGGAGGCGGCGGTCTCCTTCCTGTTCCTGCTGGAGGCAGTAGAGGAGCAGAGGCGATGCGGGATTAGGCAGGCGAAGGTAAGTTAACTTTTTATTTTTATTTTTGAATTAACCCCCCTGGGGACCCCATCCCCCTGCGACCCCCCGCACCTCCACCCTCGAGCCATGACGTCCGCGACTGCAAGGTATGTTTGAAAATCAATTGATGAGGGCACGCAGGACTACCCTTTGGCATGGTGAAAATGTGTGGTCAACCAGGCCAACAGCAATCATAGTGACAAAATGATTTAACATCAGTAGTGTCAGTAAACATGTCATATTTTAAGGTGAATATTGTTTTGATGTCAGCTAAGTCTAGGACATGACACTATCAGATCCAAGGATAGCCCTGGCTGTGGATTTTAACTTTCCCTTTTTAAGTCATTGGTGAAACTGCCTTTAAACAATTCGAACTGAACTTGCCTTTAACAATAACAATAAATGTCTTCTTTTGTGGACTGGATAATCCCTGATATTTTGAAGAGTTACCTCTGCATACAGCACAACAGTTCTGAGTCTCTTTTAGACAGAATGGCGACACCATCACAATGTGACATGTGGGCTGTACCCATAAATAGGAGTCATGCACTTTAAAAGTCACTTCTACTATGGGGAGTGGCCAATCCATTTCATTGGCATGGAGTAACTTGGCAGAAAAAGCAACAAATGTCTCTGAATATGGCCATTAATGCCATCACACAACAGTGAGTGATGGGCAAAGAAAAAGCAGTATGTTTCTAAACAATAATATAGTAAAATGTTTCACATGATTTGTAAGTTGTATGACATTTTATTTCCTAACAAAATAACGGATATCCCAGACACCAGACAAAATTTCATATTGTATATCACAGTTAGTTTTTCTATCACATTAGTAATGCAGTAACATGTCAGAACATGTCATTCTCCATCAATGTCTATTCATACAAAATAATAATATACAGACATAAGTTTGTTTGTTTTTGTATGGTTTAAATAAACATGATTATTAATGTATTTTTGAGGTTTTGTTTTGTTCTCTTACTCTTTGTAGGTCTGCTCCCAAAACAAAAAGAAGATTTAGCAGGCCACTGTCACGCAATTGTGCCAGCGAAGGTCTGTAAATACCGCAACATTCACTGCTAGAAAAAGTGAGAAGATACTCAGCAGAGGACCCACCTTCTTACAGTACAAACTGGGAAGGTTGTCTCGCGGAAAAGGTGGGTGTGATGGTCGCTGACTTCCATGATGGGGCTCATTTTGCAGCGGCCTATCGCAATTTGGATGGAGAGCTACAGGCCATGGAGCAGCAACAAGGGGGTAAGTGTATTCACTGTACAAAGTTACGCATATTGTTCATAACCATTCTTCCAAGTTTTCAGATTGTGATAGTGTCAGAATTCTAAGGTCCTCATTAAGGACTTGAGTTAGAGTGGTGTACACTGGTTAATCCTTCACAAGTGTAGCAGATATCCCATCTACCTCATTACAAGTGCCATAGGATATCATGAATTAGTAATAAGATGGACTAGATATACGTCTCATTAGTGGGAGCAACCAGTCTACCCAAATCTAAACATGGCTGTTGTGATTTAAAGCTCCATAGGATATATTGGACTTAGTCAAATGTTGATTTTGCTGGACAGCTGTTCCATCGCAAATCGGACAGATATCCCATCCACTTGTGATACTATAACATAACAATCAAATATAAAGTGGTACAGTGGCAATGCTGCAGTTGTAACTTTGCTAATGTCATATATGTTACAGATAAAATATTTCTAGCCTGTCCTTTCATCAAGTGATTCATGACACTCATACTCCTGTGGTGCACGAAAATAGTTTAGATGAGCTTATGTATATACTAAACATACCATCCCATGCCAATAACTTCAGGTTGTATTGTATATAAGACATTCAATTCTTCGGCAAGTGTATGATCACACTATTGTTAAAAAGATGGAAAGATGGCCTATTGATAGACATACACTAACTTTTACTATTAAAATGTACCCCATATGGTCATACAAGTGTGATGCCATCTATGTAGAAATGTAAGTGCTGGGAAGGGCCTACACGTACTCACCATTTGCACAAAGTCGGGTCTGGTGGTTTAATGGACTAATGTGTCCACTGTAGGGGCCTGTGTTTGACCTCATAGTCATAGGTTCAAATCTTGGATGGTCTACTCAGACTTTCATCCTTCTCAGGTCGATAAAATGATTTCCATTGAGTTAGGTAACAATAAACATCTGTTATTCAGTGCCAAGTTACCCTTGACTGTACGTGCGCTTTACAAATACACATGTTATGTGCAGAATCTTAGTGTTAACACTATTTCAAAAGAAAAAATCAAGAATATGAGGCTGTTCCTTTAATAAGATGGCAGAACAGACATACAACATTTTTTCAAGAGTGCATAGTCATATATAAATTGTAATCTGTTGGCCAAAAAGTATCTCAGATGTGTGAGTTAGGCTGTGTTTTAGAGTTTGTCAGACAGATTACTCTGCCACAAACATGATTCATATCCTGCTGGCCTTATTACATGTGCTACAAACTATAATGCACTTGTAAGAAGGCAGACAGAATATCTTTAACATTTTTGAAGGAGCAACCAGTCTTCCTAAATTACAATCAGGTCCTTCATGGTGTCCTATTGTGTGGCCTTTATTGAAATTAATATGGTAACATTTTTATGTCTGGCCAGTTTTGATGTGTGTATATTTTGCGATTGTCATCTGTAGCATGTAACTGATATGTAACTAATGTGTGCATACATGGGTTTTTGTTACCTAAAAAATAGATCCTAGGTCGACCTGGTGAGATTATTCAGATTTGAGCCCACCTTTGAGATTGGTGACATCTCTAATGCTCCATCTTGTTTCTTGCAATGTTTAAACGCTACTTGGAACCTATGGTAATCCTCCTTCTAAGAAACCATATTCGACCAGTATGCAGATGGCTTCAATGTCTATAATTATCAAATTGGAAAATGACATAACATGGCTGACATATTGCAAAAATCCAGGCCAGGATGTCAAAGATGTACTTACATATCAAGATTTTGAAGACTGGGCATCTGTTTATTGCTAATGATAGCCAACATGAATAGATGTAGGGCTGACTCTCACCAAATAGCCTCATCAGATTTCCTAAATGATTAGTCAACATGTGAAATGTTTGATTTAGTCTCAACCAGTAGTAATCACTCTGTACTACATTACAGTCCATCAGTTTTAGTTCATCTGTACCATTACAGAATATATGACAGTAACCTCAAAAGGGTTGGTACAGTAAGAACTGCCAAACCATATCAGCTCAAAACAGGAACACAAGCAAAGGCAGAACAATTTCATCCCTCTTGGGCCTCATCAGTGAGGTGCAGCTTGAGTCCTGTAGCTGTTGCCCCACCACACCTTCATCAAAGGACTTCTACCGTTCAGCGAAGCACTCACTCCATCTTCAAAGACTCCATCACCTCAGCCACATTTCCAGAAAACCAGAATTTGAGGACACCTTGAAACATGCCAGCATCAAGTTCATGCTCAAGAAACCATCTGGTTACCCAGCCACGCTTTCCAAATACAGACCCATCTCTCTCTTCCCGCAACCTGCAAAGTTCATAGAGAAACTAATCAACTGATGCCTTACCAATTACCCCAGCAGCCAATATCTCCTCAACACCATGCAGTACGGAGTCAGTCTGAACTATAGTACAGAAACAGCTCGGATCACTGCCACAGATTACATCTGCATTATCATTGACAGAGAAGGCATTGCTCATTCTCCTGGACCTCTCCAGCATTATACAAGTTCTCACGCCCCATCCTCATCAGGCGACTGCATTATACTGTCATCCAAGAACCTGCTCTCTGCTCTCTCCACTGGGTATGCTCCTTCTTAACGGATAGAACAAAGTCCATCAGTCTGACACTCTACTCCACAGCACTCAAACTCATCTGCCGAGTGTCTCAAGATTCATTCCTCAGCCTCACCCTCTATAGCGCATACATGATCCCTTTGGCCAGTGTCATCCACACACACAACATCAACATCCTCTCCTACACTGACAAAACAGAACTCATACTCTCCCTCTCAGACAAGACCCCCAACAGAAGAAACAAGTTCACCACCTGCATGATTGAAGTTGCTAACTGGATGAAAGCCAACTGTCTCAAGCTCAACAATGCCGAGAAGGAAGAAGTAATCCGGCTGAACTCGGACCCACACCAAGCACCCATCCAGCACCATGTGAATAATAATAGACAGCAAACTCGACATAACCACACATGTCAACGCTGTTACTGCATCCTGCTTCCACACACTGTAGGTGATGAGGGAGATCTTCAAAATGGCTTCCAAGCAACACTAGAAAAACTGTCTCTCACACCTTAGTCACCAGCAAGTTGGACTACTGGAACTACCTCTATGCTGGGATCACTGAGCAACTCACTAGAAGACGACAAACCATCTATAACTCGGTAGCCAGATCATCCTCAACCTCCCACACAGAATTCACAGAACAAAATAAATTGGGGAACCCATCAGGCTCCTTTATCACAAGCGCTGTCATTTAAAAATCCTTACACACACATCTAAGGCTCTACACAACCTAGGTACCACCGACCTGAACAGTTGAATCTCTTTCCACCAACCACCCAGACACCTTCGCTCCGCAGGACTCCTGCCCGCACACATCCCACGCATACACAGAACAAGAACAGGAGGATGAGCATTCCCTTAAATCACTCCTAAAGTGAGGAACAAACTTCTACTCTGCATCAGAATGGCACAACAAGCTGGAGATCTGGCTTTTCAACTAACCAACCTACCATAGGCAGGTCTAGGCACACATACCTGCTCAGCGCTAGAATACCTACGTGGTTGATAATGCGCTTTACAAATACAGATCAGATAAGATAAGATAGCATAGCATAGCAAAGTATAACATAACATAAAAGAGAATTCCGCATCTGAGTATTTATGAATCCAGGTAAAACGCCGTCACACATTTCCCAATTTCTTGCGATCTCCTGTACAATTGCCCTTGATTGACTGAGCATGGGATTTGACCTAAAACCACGTGCACAGTTCGCACGAAACCTTATCACTACTGCTGCCCCTGTGGCAATCTCTGCATTTTATTTTTAAATTGCAAATTCATATTTTTAAAAGCCTACTGGAGTGCCGCAGTCATTCGGGAAAAATACGTGAACATTTTATGGAGTAACAAATTTCTCTGAAACATAGAGAGAAAATGGCCACACACGCACTCAGCCAGTAAGTAAGAAGAGAACCCCTAAATCCACTCGATTGTTTCATTGGTTGGCGGGCTGCTCCCCCTTCCCTCCTCAGAATTCCACGAGATTTATCAACTCCACTATAATAGCCCTGGCGCATACTCCATCCTCCTTTGGAATTCAGTGCCATTCAAACCAATCGGATTAGGGAGCACTTTACATTCTGATGGAAGGCTTTCCGTCCCGCCGAAGTCAATGGAAAACATAAGCGCTTCATCATCTCTGCAGCCCCTCAGACTTCAATGGCACTTTAAATTCAGTGACTCGCAGGCACTAAACAAACAGACCTGCCTGATAATAGTGTTTAATTATAAACCCATTCTATTTATATTTCACCAGTCATACATTGATTCAGATTACACACACATTATTCTAAAGTTCTGGGCATGCACGAGTAATTGTCAATGTTAGTATGTGTACCTTGCCTCATTTTCTAATCATCTTTTTTTTAACAAAAAGCTGCGGATTTGCAAATGTACAAGCCATTATTGCATGTGTTTACAGAGGGATACTTTATTAATTTGGAAATGCTCTAAACATATAATTCTGTTTTCACATCTGCTAACCAGTCTTGATAGTAAAGAACCACTGTACTTATTCATAGAGCGCAAAGCACTGCTGACTATCTCAAGGGGCCAGATTTTGGGCAAAAAGAGATTACAAACTGTGCACCACATTTTTACGAATGGAATAGAATTTTGCGAACTGATGTATGTAGTGCTACATGGAATTAATTGAGCGATTGTTCCTGAAATATGCACTAACATGCAGCCTCCTAAATTTCTTAGCGACTGTAATGCAGGGCTAATATAGCAAGTTCATAAAGAGTTTGATCCGCACTCAATATAAAAAACAAGTCCATCCAATTGTTGTGTTTTGTATATTCCTTTATTCTTGTATCCTTTTGTAAATCTTTTTCTAATATAGCAAGGTGATTGCAACCAGCTTGTCTAGGGCCTGTTGCCTTTAAATGATGGCTGGGGGATGAGGTACACTCTAATGTGGTGAACTTTGTTCATACTGGCCTCACCTGTCTGAATTGTCAACGTGTAAATGAGGCTCAGAGTATGGCTTGAGCCATCTTTGTTCATAGAAAGATCTTTCAGTTCAGTTTCACTTAAATGTGCTACGAGTAAACTTCCATAAATTAGAAATAAAAATACATGTGTTTTAAATATGTACACATTGTTTTATAAGGCTGAACCTTTAAGAACTTATTTGCCAATATTCAAAAACATTTGCCTGTGATTTAAAAGAACAGCTCTCTTCCACATTGAGAACCAACCTCTCTTACACAGATATCCCAAAAGGCTGTTTTCTTTAAGAGAATTCCTTAAACAGGGAATTCTTATATCATCCTGAACCTGCACCATCTCTAACATGGGCCTTAAATAGGGATTGGAGGAAATACGCGTCCTGTTTTTTCTTGCTCCCTATCCACAGACAGGTTCCTTCTGCTCTGACAGCTTTTGAGCCTTTTTTTTCTTTCTAGTTGCAGTATTTTCAATTTTTAAAGACTAAGGACAGTGAGGCTTAGGCTAGAACTCCTTTCCCTTTTTTACATTTTAGATGGTGATGACGCTAGGCTTGCACCGCATAGGTGCGCCTGGACCTTCCTTCACGAAATAACCAGGCGCTGTGCAGAACTTTGGTACTGCCCAGAAAGGTTGCAAATCATTCCCTTCTATGCTTGGCCAATGGATAAGATCTGGTATCTCTATAGCGCACTCAGTAGCTGGTCTGGCTCTACCGAGTAATATATCATATGTGTGCTAAAAGTGGAATGGCGGCTTCCTGGGCCGAGTCTGGCGGGGCATCGAGTTCAGATTAATGCTTCAACTCATTCAATGCTCAATATTGGCCTGATAAAACAAAAATCAGCAAGAGAGCTGCAGAAGCACCTCAGGATCAACAGCGTTAAATTCTAATGGCGCACTAAATGGAAATGCAAACATACACCAAACATATGACGCGGAAATGTGAGTTATGCCAAACCCTGAGTATAATTGGTGGGATTGATTTTGACAGTAGGGATACGCTTGTATCCATATTGATTTTGTCAGCAATTGTGAATTTCCAAGCAGAGGTTTACCTGCATAGTTCACATTACTGCACATATTCCATGTGGTGAAAATGTATCTGAATATTAAGAAGATATTTTTTCATTTGGTGATCTACTGGGCTCGAAAGACCACAATAAGGTGTCGATTCTGATCCTGTAAAATCCGGGTACGAATGGTCGTACGGAGCGTTTTTTCCGTCTGACTCGTACCCTGGAAAAACACCTTACAAACTCGCAAGTACGATTCGCACAGAAATACAATTTCCGTACGAGTCGTAAAAAACAACGACAGGCAAAAAAATACATACAAATCTGATTCTGGACGGCGCATACGCTACGTCCGGACGAAGTCAGGCAGCGTTCTACGGACCAGCAAGTACGATTCGTGCTGACGTCACTCCGCACGCAGCAGTTTTTACGGGAGCCAAAAACTGCTGGGAAATTGAGGACGACGCGAACAAGGAGCCCCGGTACGCGACGGACAGCGATGGACCCCAACCTACGCGTCATCCCGGCCCTCATAGCCTATCACCTCGTGTACAGAAACCGACGCAGACGCCGCAGAAGGTCAGAACAACCTCCAGGGGCAAAGGAGAGGGGTGTGTGTGGAAGGGGCAGGAAACATAACCCACACCCCACAAATTACTAAAACATCCTGCACATTAATTACCTCCATGGACTGGTCACTTAGGGGGGCGTGTCCACCAATCCCACGTCCCGCCACAACGGAAGTGGACGTGGACGCGTACCCGTCACCACCACAATGGTGGTACGGGACGTACCCACGCCCCCCAGAGCGTGGGTACGGACCATACCACGCCTACCCCTACATCACACCAACAATGGCGGGACAGCCCGTACCCACGTCCCAAAGGCATGGATACGGGCCGCACCCCCAAAGTTGGGGTGCCGTAGGGGTATGGGCCGTACCCAGGCCATCAGCGCGTGGGTACAGCACATACCACGCCTACCCCTACGTCACACCAACAATGGCGGGACGGCCCGTACCCACGTCCCAAAGGCATGGATACGGGCCGCACCCCCAATGTTGGGGTGCCGTAGGGGTACGGGCCGTACCCAGGCCATCAGCGCATGGGTACGGCTCGTAGCACGACAGTGGACAGATACATAGGGGTGTGTGCCTATCACTCCCAGCAGTGCCCAGACATATGAGGGGTGGGTGCCTATGACTCCCAGCAGTGCCCAGACATATGAGGGGGGGGTGCCTATCACTCCCAGCAGTAGCCAGACATATGAGGGGTGGGTGCCTATGACTCCCAGCAGTGCCCATACATGTGAGGGGTGGGTGCCTATCACTCCCAGCAGTGGCCAGACATATGAGGGGTGGATGCCTATCACTCCCAGCAGTGCCCAGACATATGAGGGGTGGGTGCCTCTGACTCGCAGCAGTGCCCAGACATATGAGGGGTGGGTGCATATCACTCCCAGCAGTGGCCAGACATATGAGGGGTGGGTGCCTATCACTCCCAGCAGTGGCCAGACATATGAGGGGTGGGTGCCTATCACTCCCAGCAGTGCCCAGACAAATGAGGGGTGGGTGCATATCACTCCCAGCAGTGCCCAGACAAATGAGGGGTGGGTGTAGAGGACCCCCAGCAGTGGACAGACATATGGGGGTGGGTGCAGAGGACCCCCAGCAGTGGACAGAGACATGGGGGTGTGTACATCACCCTCCGATGAGCAAAACTCCATGGGTGCATGAAGGCATCCACAATGTGCGACAATGTTGAGAGTGCCATGACAACACATCACTGACAGCAGTGTCGCACTCCCATGAGGATGGATATCCTTCCCCCACTGCATGACACACCACATGTGGGTGTGATGACAAATTACACATGCATACCCACCCCTGGCGGAGGCAGCACAATACACACACTGAGATCATGCAACAAGACTGTATCCTCATGTCAAACACCACTAAACTAAGAGAGCCTAAGGGAACACACACTGTCACCCACATCCCAGGTGCCGGGGCAGCCAACAAGTTGTAGCCTCCCATGGAAGGAAAAGGGTGGAGTACACACAGATACAATGCCCACACTTGTCAGTCAGGTGCCCAAATACCCTGCAGTACACGTAACACATGTGTGTGAGGCAGGGAGTACACACATGCATAGTGCGGAAAAGGGAAAATGTCCACATGAAGTCATGTCAATATACTCCATACACAAGTACAGTGTCCAGCAAGGATGCCACAAATGATGCAGGTGTAGACATTGCAGAGCATGCATGGCCAAAGTCGAAGGGATGTGCCACACACCGAGGAAATGTTGACACAGCTCAGCACAACAATTGGGAAACATCCTGCAGGGAAGATGTCAGGTGCCACAGAGGAAGGAACACACCTTGGGACAATGTCACCATGCAGTAAGAGCTAACATGACCTACGAATATATGCAGACACCTTGTGACGGCATGAAGATACCAGGGTCCACCCCATGAGCAGCACACTACAACATTTCCCAGACACCCAACACATTATCACCACCCCAACTCAGGGAGCAGCAGCACCAACAGCAATACCAGAAAAGCTATAGTGTGCAAAGGAAAAACAAAAAACCACATTCAGCATTTTGAAGAAAATTAGCTACTGTACACCATTCACCAAGCCCATAGGCCACGCCAGATGCGAAGTCCTGGGGGGGACACGTGGGACGCGTCTCCCCTAGCTTGCCTGCACAGTGCACTGTACCATATCATCCACAGAAGGGGGGGCATCATGTGGGGGGGAAGAACCAGGCACCGCAGGGACAGGAGGGGCACGGGTAGGTGTCGTGGGTGCAGGGACAGACGACTCCACCACAGGGGGTGGGGCAGTGCCAAAGGAGGAGGTCAGTATGGCTCTGCACACGGCCGCAAGCTCTTCCAGTGTCTCCCCTGCACCCGAAGGAACCACAGGCCCCAAGGAGGGGGGGGGGACGGAGGGATGGTTCGCAGCGCAACTGGGGGAGGGTGTGGACAGGGGGGGGGAATCAACTACCCTGCCCGGGGAATCCCTCAAATGCTTGCGGGGTGGTGTCACTCTGGGGCTGAGGGACAGACTTGCCATGAAGGACTCTCTGTCCGACTGTTGGGCAGGAGAGCCAAGGGGAGTGGTTTTGGAGGTAGTGGGTCGTGAGGACTGCGGACTCCTACTGTGACAGCGTGGCTGCTGTTTGCCCCCCGACCCAGTGCCTGTGCCTTCTCCCCCCTGTGTGTGCGTGACAGGAGGTGTGCGCTTGGCCTTCCCTGGTGGTGTGCTGCCTGTGTCTGGTGGGGTGCGTGCATGGGGACGTCTGGGTGTGTATGGGACAGGCATGGGAGTGGGAAGTGCGGATGGTGCCGGGGTAGGGGGGGGACGGAGCACTGCAGGAGACCCACTGCTGCCGTCTGTGACGAGTCCATGGACCTCAGCAACATCCGTTGGTCAGACACCGCTGATGACATGCCCTCCATGTACGACACCATCCGTGTCAGCAGTCTGGTGTGGCCATGGAGGACACGCAGCAGCGATGTCTGACCAACCTGCAACTGGCGCTGAATGTCCACAGACTCTGCATTGATGGCAGCAGGGGAGACAGGGGCAGGGGGTGCGGTGCCTGGCACAAAGGAGACATGTTTGGTGTACCACAAACTCCCCTCAGAACCCAGAACCCCTTATCCGACTAGCTTAATGTCCCATTCGTTAGCCGAGGTTGAGCTCGGCGGTCCCAATGTATAGACAACCCAGAACAAGAGCATGACAATATTCTCAGGAATGGTGGGAATCAGACATACCTGTTGGTCATTATTCTCAGATCAGTCCACAACAGAATAGACACAGACACGGTAAAGTTGAAAGAGTTCATGCAATGAACCTCGCGTCCTAAGATGCAGTACTGTGGCTAACATAAGCAGACAAATGGTTAAGTTCAGAAGCATCAGCATTGTTGCAATATCATAGACAATGAAAGGAGCAATCATGAGAAAATGACAGTGGAAACAGCAACCTTCCTGTCGCCAGTAAACCAATAGTAGTATCATTCGACTAATAGAAGGTCTCTAGGCTTGAATAGGGGACCCCCCACCGTACAGATCAGCTCAGTGGTATCCCATCACAGGATCATCTAGTCTCTTCTCCTGCGAAAGTTCCCCATCACAATGAAACTAAAATGTGCTGCACTGCAATATGGAAAGCATTCGTCTATCAGGTATCTGCAGCTGCGTGCATGTAATGGCTAAATAGTGGGACGATCAACCTGCACACAACAACATGCACCGTCTAGTCACCCAGACTGTTTGTGTACACAATGTACAGTACAAGCTCGCTGCTCACTGTGAAGGATGACAAACAACAGACAGTCCTCATGTGAAGCAAACTCGAGTAGGCATTTTAAAATTAATAACACACAACTACAGTGTCGCGTGCAAAAGCAGCAAAATTGGCAAGATGGCTTACTAAGAACTAACGCGGTGGTGATAGGAATCATCACTACACCCCCCTTTGTTCGTACCACTAACCACTAGGAGCGCAAATTCGAGAACGCAGAGTTCAAGTTTGATAGAACAGAACTAAGGGCATGAACTGGAAGTCCATAGAAGGGAAGCGAAAAAGTCAGAAAAGAAATGTCAATTATGAACGATGTTGCAGGGAAATTAACCATGTAAAAGGGGAAAAAATATCACATCGATGGATGCACCATGAAATGAGCAGTGCTAAAGTCAATCCATCAAGGTATAAGCACAGGGGGCCCGATTCACAGAACTAACTTAAGACAAAATCCTAAACTTACTACTTTTGGTATTCACAACAGTTAGGATTTTGTCTTAAGTTTGTCTTAAGACAAACTTAAGACAAACTTAAGACAGACTTAAGACAGATTTAAGTTAGGATTTTGTCTTAAGTTTGTCTTAAGTTTGTCTTAAGTCTGTCTTAAGTCTGTCTTAAGTCTGTCTTAAGTCTGTCTTAAGTTTGTCTTAAGTCTGTCTTAAGTTTGTCTTAAGTCAAACTTAGGACAAAATCCTAACTTCTGTGGATAGCAAAAGTAGTAAGTTCAGGATTTGTCTTAAGTTAGTTCTGTGAATCGAGCCCAATAAGTTGCAACAGCTTCCAAGAGGAAATCATTTGAACGTTCCGCAAAATTATTTGCCATCCAGTTCAGCAGGGGGAAAGAACACACGTGTTCCTCAACAATCGGGGCATCCAGAACCATTTGTGGACAACAGGTGGGGACATCAAGATAACTTCTGGATAAGAATTCAGTTGCAGCCGTTCCGATGTCCCAATTCCCCAGGACTCCATGTGCTGCAGCACAGGCCATGCGGGGATCACACCAAACAGAGTTTGGAAGGAGGTCACGAGCCCGGAGCCCACAATTTAGAAAGAAACATCCAGGCCACTTGTTGACGAGGCATGAAAGATAGTCTGATTCCGAGTCCCAAATATGTAGTGGGAGATCAGTGTTCAAAAGCGCTTGCACCTCTGTGCGCGTGTGAGCTACGTGAAGGACAAATGTTTCTCGTGATGAATTCAACACAACTTGTTTTTGAGACAATAGAGCCCTTATTCTGCTCATCTTGTTGAACTCTGCTTTCAAGGTTGGAATGGAAGGCCAGATGGATACATCGAGCCGGCCATGCGGGGGTGGGAAAAGGACGTAATGACAGAAAACCACTCGTAGTGATACAGTCACGATGTGAGGAATTCCCGGAAGCATCCCACAGCAAGCTTCATCATTGAATAGCACATAATTACCGTTAGCAAGCAGCGTACAAGACGGGGTCATAACTGGCACACGAATCCCTTTCAGAATACAAGCTAAATCATGAGTGTGCATATGACAAGCACCATGCAATTGAATGTGCCTACACACCACAGAATGATCCGGAGTGGAAGTGCACCCTTCATCTTTTAAATACACCTCCTTGCCGTCTCCCACGCACCTGTGTCGCCTAGCACGGACACAAGGGACCCGAGCAAGTGGGAGGGCAGTGATGGGAATGGAGGGCGCGGCGAGAGATGGAGTGCTGCTTTCAGCTCTGGGAGCAGTCTCCGTCCCCTCTGGGAGCTCTGCCTCGGACCCGGCAGCGTCATAGTCGGTGCTGGGACTGGACAGGTCTTCCGCCTGACTCCCCTCGGCCTCCGTGCCACTTGCTGCGCCAGACTCCCCAGCACTGGTGGCCCAGGTGCTGGATCCCTCCCCCACGTCCGTGCCAGTGTCTCCCTCGGTTTCCCCCAACGATGCTGTGTGCAAGGTGAAGAGACAGTAAATGATCAGACAGCTGTATACATATGACACATGAGTCCAAACTACATAGGACACAGCGCACAGCATGAACAGCAACAATAGTGACATCTACAATACTACAAACATATGTAGGCCCTGCACCACACAGTTGGTTTACCCACCATGTCACTGGGAAACAATGGGGAGCAAGACACAACAGCAAATTAATTGATATCAATTGATACAGAGGAGCTACTCTCTGGGGACAGTCGAGCACTGCATCACTGGCATGACACAGTCACCTACACCCGCAACTGTCCCCTGATGCCAGGGACATGGATAATGACACCTGACATGTAACTACCGGCGTTGCACGATGTGACTATGTCATGTGTTCCCATGAGCTTGCTGTAGTTGTTCCGTGACATGCATCTGCAGTTGCTGCATCCAACATGTGTGTGCATGTCGATGGGCATGGCACACTATTACGCACACCAGGCCACATGTGGAATCAGACGTAACGGGTGTATGTATGCATCGCACATGGACTTGCGAGACAAGGACATATCTGCGTAGTCTCAATGTATGTGTGATCATTCCTGACATGTACCCCTTCATGGCAAGGTGTGTGGACTGTCCTATTTCAAGGACATGTGACCTGTGCCTCTAGTGTTCCGCAACCGGTCTGTATGATGAAACATCCTTCTTATGCACATATGTGGATGTCTGTCACTCCTGTAATGCGTCTGCCTGTTCACTTACACTGGCCCACAGCTAGTTCCATGGTATGTCATGTTGACCTTGAGCACCCACGTGTGTAGCTGACTGTTGGTAGGGGTGTAACCTGGCTGGCATACGTGTCCTGGATGCATTGCACAGTACAGACTCTGTATGTAGCATATGTGTATTAGCTGTTGAACATGTGCTCAGTTCATTGACAGTGGTGTAGTGCTGTACTCAATCTTCGTTATTCCTTCCAAAATTCTGCAGGGCACCGCCTCTCCCCCGACCAATGCCAGACTTGGCTGCCATGAGGGAACGTGACTGTATACGCCGCTACCGCTTCTCCCAACCGTTGATTGACAACTTGACCACAAGGCTGGAACCACACCTCCAACCGCTACACAGGTATCCTACTGCACTGACAGCCAAGATGAAGGTGATGGCAGCCCTACATTTCTTTGCCACGGGTATGTTTCAATTGACCATAGCTGATGTAGGTGGCATGTCCCAGACCATGTTCAGCCGTGTCCTGCATGATGTGTTAGAGGCCATGCTGTTACACCTGGATGAATTCATACATTTTCCAACTCGTGAGCAGTTGACAGGTGTCAAGGGTGAGTTCTATGCCCTGGGAGGGATGCCCCATGTAATTGGTGCCATTGATGGGACACATGTGGCTTTGGTACCACCACACGCACAGGAGGTAGCATTCCGTAACCGCAAGCATTACCACTCCATCAATGCCCTTGTGGTATGTCTTCCTAACATGATGATATCCCATGTCTGTGCCCGTTTTCCAGGATCAGCACACGATGCCTACATCATGAGGCGTAGCAGGGTGCCTGAAATGATGCTGCAGCTGCGCAACGAATGTGCATGTCTTGTTGGTGGGTATACTCTGTTAGTCCTGTATTTAGCGGTATCTTAATATCTTACTGCTTCTCCTGACCCACTTCTGTCCATGTAGTTTCCATGTAGGGGATGCTGGCTATCCCAACATGCCATGGCTGATGACGCCCCTCCGCAACTCCAGAACAGCCGCAGAACACCGGTACAATGACACCCATGGGCAGACGAGGCGTGTGATTGAGAGGACGTTTGGACTCCTGAAGAGCAGATTCCGGTGCCTCCACAAGACCGGCAGCGCACTCCCATATGCCCCAGGTGAAGGTCTGCAAAATCTTCCTTGTGTGCTGCATGCTGCACAACATGGCAGAGGAGAAGGCCGTGCCACTCATCCTGGATCCGGATAAGCAGGATAATCCACCCGTGGTGGATGAAGGGCTCGGGCACGGGGCAAGTGAGGATGAGGATGAGGTCATCCGGAGTCAGCTTATCCGCAACTTCTTCTCATGATAGTGAGTCCCTGTGTCTGAGTGTGCACGCTTAGAGCCTTGTGTGGCATGTGTTGCAATGTGTGTGTCGAGCTGACTGTGTGCTAAGTGACTTGGAGGTGTGTTCTGATGTGTCATTCAAGTGATGATGTCATTCCCCAAATTTTTGCGGGTACACAAAATTCATTATTAGCATGGTGACAACATCAATCCTGTAGAGTGCATGTACATGTCTGCGGATTACTAGCTCTTCGCTGACTTGTGTGACTGTCCTCCCCAGGTTCCTGCGGCTGTCGTCTGATCATGTCATCATTGCACTCCTGCTATTCCTCATGAGTATTGCAACGTGTGCTGGATCAGAGTTACATGCACAGACATGGTGAAAAGTCATTTGGGGTAAGGAGTGCAGCAAGGCGTTTTGTGGGTGGTACGTGTTTGTGATATGTCGGGACTGTTCCTGTGCATGTTGTGTTACCATGCATACATGTCGACTCACCATGGGCCACGTGACGTGTTGCATGGCTCCCATGAATTGATAGTCACCCTTCCTGACAGTCATCTGTCATGGATTGTGGATTCTGATGAAGGCATCAATGTGTGTATAACGTCCCTCAGGAACATACGGGATACTAATGGTGGACATGGTGTGGGATATCCCCAAATGAGGCTCAATGGGGAATTGTAGACTCTCCGTCTGCGGCAAGGGGTGTGAGGCTCAACCCCTTCACTTGTGTGCCAGCTCAGTAGGATTTACCACATCTGTGTGTTGCAGGGGGTGTCCAGTGTAGGTCACACATGGTCAGCCGAATGACCTGTGATTCTGTTCCAATGGATGCAATTCCATAAGTGTGAGGCTGAGTAATAAAGGTGTTCGTCACACTCCAAGGTGCCTCGTCTCTGTCAATGCAGGTCTCTTGCCACTTGGCATGCGGCATCTCTGGCATACTTGCTGTAGATAATGCATAGGAGTCCATGTGTTGTTTAGCGACATGCATACAGCTGCTCATGGATTAGGCTCTCTATTGGGCATGAAGTACATGGTCGTGTATGTTTTTTAGCAAGGTCGACCACACAATGGGCCATCACCAGCTGCTGAGGGTGTGTCTCCTGTGCGCAGGTCGCCCTTCAGTTTCCTGATCCGGTGTAATGGCTCTTTGGTGATTGTGCATGCATTGTCTCTGGGTGTGCCATGTGACACTGGACACTCCTTACTTTACACACGCGCCTGTTGCAGTTGTCCTTCTGACATTCTAGTCTTTGTGTGCAAAATGGGGCATTTTTCAGGGAGATGGCGCCTGCTGCTGCGGGCCCTGCACAAGCACCCAGTGGCCACTCACACAAGATGGTGTGCATCATGTTTGGCTCGCTCACATATGCCATGCTAGTCCACAGCATCTGTACCTCATGCTGCAATGCCCTCTGCATTATGCACATGATCCACAGATAGATCCACTCCAAGTTACGACAGACCATCCCCCAGGTCCATGACAACATCCGTCTCATATACTGCCCTGCCCTCTACGGAGCAAGTACATCCAAACTCCCAGGAAACTGGTCCACTTCCAGGGGGCATCTGCACACCTCAGCTTCTACACCCTGCGCCCCAGCCACCTCACCGTCCACCATAGATAGCTGCAATGGATCACTGTCTGCTGCAGGATGACCTCCACACTCCCCACCCATACTCAGGAGGCAGTCCACAACCCGACCCCAACCAACCTTGTACGTCTGTCATCCTAGATCCCGTTGGGCCATCTCCGTGCATCCAACCTTGCCCTGGCCACCGTTCTTCACATCCACCGTACTCCAGTATACAGGACATTGTTCTCCCACCTGGCCACACATACCTGGGACTCCCTCCCCGGGTACCCCCACATGGGCCATGACCTCTACGCCTTAATGATGATCTCCCAAATAGGTCTGTCCACACAGTTTAGCAAGCCCCCCCTCAGCAGCCAGAGCCATCACAGGTGAGTGTTGTGCTCCATGCCTACATTGAATGATACCTTGTGATCCATGTGTGTCCTGTACCAGACTCTGTTCCCAGGGTATGGATGGCTAGAGTTGGTTCAACACTCAGGCATAGTTAGACATTTCCACACACATGTGTCATTTAATAATGCAAAATGACAGCAACATCTCATGTGCAGAACAATATGAATTTATTTTTGGTGGGGTGAGTCTTTTGGTAGATGTGCCAAGGTGCTCTACTGGGGGAATAGAATCCAAAGTTCACAGGGGGAGATGGCATCCTTGTCAGTTGGAGTCATCAGAGTCCAGACCACAGTGTTGGTCATCATTGGTCAGACTGTGACCAGCAAGTCCATGTGGCAGAGAATGTCATTGGGTGAGGTGCTGCTGTTGCGCCAGGGGGCCAGGTGCCAGGCCAGGTGACCTGGGAGATGGAGATGGTCCGCTGACTCTCACGGTCTTTTCCGTGGACGACCCACCTTCCTCCGGGGACCCTCAGATGCAGGCCTTGACGATGTTAGGGACGCTCCGTCAGACGAATCCTCCTCCTCCTCGTCCCTCTCTGTGTCTGGTGCAGTTCTACGCCTGGTGGCACAGGGAGGGTTTGCCAGACTTTGGGCGATCTGACAGAGTGATTGGCTCACGTCCCTGTGCACCGCCAGGAGCTCAGCGAGTCTTGCCTCCATCCGTCCTTGGTGTTGTTGATGACTGGCATGATGCTCGACCTGCAGGTTCTTTATCTCATCGAGGGTCCCCTGCATCCCGGAAAGTCTGGACATGACCTGGTCCATGCCTCTGGTGTCACGCCGGTATGAGTCCAGGATTTTGCGTATGTGTGACATACCGGGGTCCTGAGCTGGCTGGTCAGGTTTGCGCCTCCGCCTGCCTCCACTCCCAACACCCCTGCCCACACGAGCCTGGCCTGCCGTTGTGGGCACATCAGATCTACGGGACCCCTGAGGGATGGCATTTGCAGGGTTGTCTGCCTCCTCCTGGGTGCCCGCAGAACCTTGTCCCTCCTGGTCAGACTGGCTGTGTTGTTCAGTGCGAGCAGGGCTCCTGGGTGTCTCCTGGGATGTGGCAGGAATGGGTGTGGGGGTTGGCACAGATGTACCTGACGCAGGTGCTGCAGGGGCTTGAACACCAGAGGGGCCAGGTTGGTCGGGGTCATCCACGGAGTGGTGAGAGTCATCGCTGTCGGTGGGATCGTCTTCACGCGGTGCCTGGGACTGTGATTCTTCCCCCCCAGTGTTGGGGGGAGATCGTCGACGTTGCCCTGTGTGTGAGAGAGAGACAATGTTAATGCTGTTTCATGTCACATCCATGTTTCATACATATTCAAGTTGACACAGTTCCCCCAGGTAGTTGGATGTCCCTAGCATTCCTCTCAGTGTCCACTTGGGGATGGGTATGTTGCGGGGGACAGATTGGGATGTTCTCCTGAGTGTGTGACCTGTAGATAGTTGGCTCTGATGCTTACTTGGCTCTGGATTGGTCTTGTTGTGTCACATGTCCATTGTGGGAGTGTGTGTATCTGTTGCCTGCCCCGGGGGTGTGTGCTTGTGTTAGGCGGGGTGTGACCGGGTGTGCTGTTGTGTGTAGTGTGAGTTGTGATTGGGTCTCCCAGGTGATGTGTGTGTCTCTTCATGGTGCATGCTGGCATGACAGTGTGTGTGAGTTCCTGTGCTAGATACCTGTGCTTGTGGAGTTGGTGTTTGAGTGTACAGTGGTCCCAGGAGGGCCTTGTGATGCATACAGCAGGGCCCAGTGTCAGCTACCTTGTCAGTACTTTGCCAGTCCCTGTGCATTGTGCATGGGTATGTACCTATGCCATATGGGCTGAGGACATTGTTGTCTGCGTCTCATTTTCACAATGTGTTGTGTGGGGCCCACCCTCCCAGCCTCCCGGACATCCAGTCTTGTGTTTGTGGTTGTTGTAGCCTTGGACATGGCCTTGCCTTGATTTGTGAAGGGTGAATGGTGACATTAGTGGCATGGGCGTGGTTTTTGAGTGTGGTTGTGTGCGATGAGTGCTTGGGGGTAGGTGCGTGCATTTGTTGTGGTTGGGGTGTGGATGCCATTCCCCCCATGTTACGTGAGTTGTTTGTGTACTCACCAGGCTCTGCGACTCCTTCGACTCCGTGTAGTCCCACTGGCGGTAGCATGGCCATCACCTTCTCCGCCCAGGGATGGTAGTGTCGGGTTTGCAGGGCGGCCCACCTCCAGTGATGTTGGTCTGGGCATGTTCTTCATTCATTTTCCTCTTGACCGCCCTGCGCAGATCGTACCACCTGGCTTGGGATTCATGCCTGGTCCTTCAGATGGGCGCAACAGCATTCACCTTGTCGACAATTCTCTGCCACATGGCGGATTTTTGAGCTATGCTGGTCTGTCTGACCAAAATTCCAAACAGCTGTGGCTTGACTCTGATGACTTCATTGACAAGGAGCTTCAGCTCCGCCGTAGTGAACTTTGGATTCTTGTCTGTGGGCATGGTGTGGGGTGTGGGTGTGGGTGTGGATGGTTGTGGGTGTGTGGGTATGTATGTGAGTGTGTGTGTGTGTGAATGTGAAGAGGGGGATGTTTGTGGTGGAGGTTGTGTGAAGGTGTAGTGGAGGTATGAGTGATGTAGAGTAGTTTCTATGTGGATTTGTTTGTGTGTGGGGTCTGGCAGCAGTGGGTCTGTTGCAAAGGCTCATGGGTTGTGTGTGTGGGCCCTTTTTATTGGTCCATTTTTGGGTGTGGCTGTGTTTGAATTTTGGTGGGTGTGTTATAAGAGGTGGTTGTGTTTGGGGCCTCTGTTGGCCTGTTTGGATGTGGCAGGTCAGTCATTGAGATGTATTTTGTCGTGTAGACGTGTTTTGTGTTGTTGTGCGAGTCGATTTGACCCTCCTTGTGCTGTTTTACAGTGTCCTGGTTCTGTATGAGTCGTTTTCGCGTAGGTACTACCCGTACATACGCGATGCTGGGTGAGGGTGCTGGGGTACGGTGTTGGTGTGCGGCGCGTACATGCGGTGCAGGGGTACAGTGCGTACATGCGGTGGGGGGGCTGGGGGTACAGTGCGTACATGCGGTGCAGGGGTACGGTGCATACATGCGGTGGGGGAGCTGGGGGTACAGTGCATACATGCGGTGCTGGGGTACGGTGCGTACATGCGGTGGGGGGCTGGGGGTACAGTGCGTACATGCGGTGCAGGGGTACGGTGCGTACATGTGGTGGGGGTGCTGGGGTACGGTGTGTACATGCGGTGGGGGGCTGGGGGTACAGTGCGTACATGCGGTGCTGGGGTACAGTGCGTACATGCGGTGGGGGGGCTGGGGGTACAGTGCGTACATGCGGTGCTGGGGTACGGTGCGTACATGCGGTGGGGGGGCTGGGGGTACAGTGCGTACCTGCGGTGCTGGGGTACGGTGTGTACATGCGGTGGGGGGCTGGGGGTACAGTGCGTACATGCGGTGCTGGGGTGCAGTGCGTACATGCGTTGGGGGGCTGGGGGTACAGTGCGTACATGCGGTGCTGGGGTACGGTGCGTTCGTGCAGTGGGGGGCTGGGGAACGGCACGTACATGCGGTGGTACGACGCGTACATGAGGGGGTGCTGCGCATACATGGAGGGGTACGGCACGTACAGTTGCGGGCCTGGGGTGCAGTGCAGACAGGGTGGTGTACGGTGCTGACATATTTGGGGGTGGGGGGGGCTGTACGGCTCGTACACGGGCATGAGTTTACCCGTGTACATGTGTGCTACTACGTTGGCTCCGTACGGGCCTTTTTACGTGCGATTGTGTATTCGGACGGGCGGTCGGGATCGTACTTGCGCGCTCGGACTTGTGTTTTACGATTTGTAAGTGAAACTGTCCGGCTCACTTTCGTACACTTTTCCCGACGATATTCGGACGTGGACACTTTCCGACGCACTCTCGTAGACTTTTCCCGACACTATTCGTAATTATTTTTCACGTACGAATCGTACTTGGCAGTTTGTACGGTACTTGTGCGACTCGTACGTAAAAAAATACGGATTGGGTCATACGCAAATTATTTTTACCGGATCGGAATCGGCACCTAAATGAGAAAACAAATTAATGGGTCTTATATTCTTGGACACCAGAATGTGTCCTTCTTTTGTGTTTTGCTTATGGTTTGTTGTGTTGGTTTAAATGTATAGAGGTCATCCATTGATGATAACCTGATATCTGAGTTCTGGAGTTTATCCTTTATTTTCAAAAAACATCAGCAGCACTGGTATCCTGTGCATACGGCTTGGGACTGTATTCTGGAACATCTATGGTATATGAGATAATAGGTATTTGAGCAAAATTTTGAAAAATACCAAATTATTCTATCATATTTTAAACTCCAGTATGAATAATTCTTGCATATTCATAGAAACTTCAAATGCCCAGACATGGGTCTCCACCTGAGCCACAGGACCCATGCTGGGCCTCACTGTTTGAGGCCCAAACATGACTGCACAGTTCCTGTTAGAGCATTGTTCATCTTCTGAACAGGCGCAGTAGGAAAAAACCGATGGACTGGAACGTAACATGGTGTGTTCAAGGCTGAGACTTTTGCAAGCATTCCTTCCACCATTGTTTGTTGTTTTAATGTGACTCCGAAAGTATAACGGGTATGCAGGTCTCTTGCTCGCTGTGCCATAGAATCCTCTGATGAGCCCTATCGAGTGTAAAACCTGTCTCGATTGCTTTTGTTCCCCTTTAGAGTAGGTATGGTCTGGTAGTTTGGGCTGGACTGTTTCTTTTAGAGCAAGACATACTTATATATGATAGCTTCCCATTTGAAGTCCACAGTGGGCAAAAAATGATGGACTAGAATGCAACCCTAGCAAATCCCACTGACTTTTAATTTTGAAAGTTTTTCAACAATCACCTTTTGTTGTTTTTTGACAATACCAATCTTATGGTACAGTACAATGCCTGGTTTTGCTGATCATCATCCTATGGCTGCACAGGAATCAGGAAAGGGTAAGGCGCTTCTAGACCTGCCCTGGTCAGAGCGGTTGAACAGAATGGGGCTGCAGACAGCAACTTCTTAAAACAGGCAGCGCCAAAGACAATGGCTCTCACTTTTTCAAACTAATGGCTTTACCAATGCTTTTTAGTGATGCTATACAGCATCGGGAGGGATCACCGTGCTGTCAAAAATCTGCAAAAGAAGAAAAGAGTGATAGGAAAGTGTGTATGTGTGTCATTACGCTGCAGGTGGCAATGTCATCTTGAATGCGTGCGCTTGCATGATAACACATGCCCGTGTCTGTGTGATGCCGTAGGTGCACATGTGCATTACCATGCATGTGCTTGCCTACAGAATGTCTCAGGCATTTTTTTATTTACTTTTTTTACTCACTATTCCAAGATGGTAGTCAGCACTTGGTGGAGTAAATTTTGAAATATTAATTTTTACTTACGCAAAGTTTTTTTTAAACAAAGCAGATCAGCAGAAAATTGCAGCTACTGCGCCTTCCTAAAAAATTGTAGAATTTTTTTTTTAAGGACTGAGAGCAGTGGGATAGCAATGGAGAAGAGGGTAGCAGAGCAGTGTATGAGTTTGAGTGTGAAGGAAGGAGGATAAATAAAAAACATATATGTATTTAGAAAAGCCAGAGATGGGAAAGCAATGGATAGGTGAAAATAGGAGGGAGCAACATAGAGTATGTGGTGTAGGAGAGTGGGTAATTGAGTGGAGATATGCAATGCTAAAACAAAACGCACAGTGCAGAGAGGGGGAAAACCCATGCTCTCACATGGAATGCTAATAGCAACAGAAAACAAGTGTTGGTAAATGCATTACGTTTTGCCTGTGTGGTTCATAATAAGCTGTTTTTTGTGTAGTTTGTAGCTGGCTAAGTAGTTGTACAATATAAGTTACTGAAAGTCTGTTAAAGTGTTATGACTTCCACTGAGGAGCGAGGCCCGGAAATTACTAGAGGACCCCATTTCCATAGAAGAAGTGACAGCTGCAGTCTCTGATTTACGATCAGGGAAGGTGCCAGGGCCAAATGGATTCCCGTATTTTACAAGGTATACGTGTCTCAATTGAGCTTGTCTTACCTGAACACAGTTCTTGAGGCACTGCAGGCGGCTCGGCTGCCCACACACCGAGATTGCAGTGTTTCTGAAACCAGGATATCCCCCAGAACAACATGTATCTTACCGCCTGGTATCCCTCCTAAATCTGGAAGCAAAACTATTAGCAAACATCCTAGCTAATCACTAAGAGCAGGGCCGCTGATGTTGGTTTTGATACAGCCAGATCAGGCGCTCTTTATGCCCCATAGAGCAACACACCACAATATTTGATGGGCCCACAATGCAATAGCAGCAGTAGATCGATTAGACAGACCATCTACAATGCTTCTAGCAGATATGAATAAGGCGTTCGACTCAGTTAGCTGACCATACCTTTTTACACTCGTGAAATGAGTAAACTTTGGTGAGCGCTTTCTGGCATGCTCACGATTACTGTATACGGACCTGAAGGCCGCCGTATGAGTAGCAAGTAGGGTCTCGTCATCCTTCCCCAAAGAGCAAGGTAACAGACAGGGCTACCTCCTGTCACCATTATTATTTGCCTTGGCCATTGAATCATTGGCGGCCTGGATTCGTAAAGATGCCCTGATCCGCTGATTCGAATGGAACATAGATATCTGATCGCATTGCACTACGTGCAGATGATGTTTTATTCTTTCTCACTTACCCACATTAATCGGGTCTCAGACTGCTCCAAATAATGCGAATTTGGGGAAAACTTCCGGCTTCTATATGAATGTCACTAAATCCATCTTATGGCCACTACAGGGGACACTGGATAATAGCAGATGGGCGACGGAATTGACACCTGCTCCAGATGGCATGAAATACCTAGGGGTCTTTTTTTTCCAACTGCCAACGGACCGCATGGGAACGTAATCTGGGATCCATAACCGAAACGGGCAAAGGAGACATTAGGACTTGGACAGGACTACCCATATCCCTGTATGGAAGGTCTGCAATATTCAAAATGCTTTCCCTCCCACGACTACTAAATTCGGACAATTTCTGTGGAGGGGCTGCACGTCCTGGGTTGCACTGCACACCTGCTTCCAATCCACCTACTGCGGGGGCATTGCCGCTGCGGACTTTCAGTCATATCATGCAGCAGCGCATCTTCAAGTTCTCAATGACTGCTGGTATGGCTCAAGAGAAAATCCAGCTTACATATTTATATAGTAGATCAGACGTTCGAGATTCACCCCTCGTCACAAGAGTCGTGATACTTCTATGGCGCCAATTTCTCCGCACCATGCGTTGGTGGGGCTGCCTCACATGCAAGACATAGTTATGGCGCAATTGACTACTACCTCAGCTGGCTGCTCTGCAGAGATTTAATGATAGGACCAGCTAGGGATCTCCTGTTTAGGAGACATTATGCATGGCCACACCCTTAAATCGTTTCAAGACATAAGCAAAGAATATTCCATGTCTGAAGCCACGCACCGACACCTTATATAGCTGATCTAACGGGATTGCCAGATTTTAACCCACTAGAAGAAAAGTGCTGATGGTAGACCTAGGCGACCATAAATTTCAAAAATCTATCAAACACTTATCACAAACAGCTGAACCACAACATACATGGCCCCCCTGGGTAATGATGGCTGGACAGAAGCCCTAGACTTCCCTAAAACGGCGGCTATCTCACCGCACCATTGCATAATCCAGTTTAAATACCTTCACAGGGCATATTACACCAGATATACCTTCACAGGGCATATTACACCAGATAAAAGTTGTGGAAAGTGGAGCTAATAGCATCCCTGGAATTTCTTCACAGTGGGCACGCTGAGGCCACATTCCTCCATACCGTATGGACCTGCATGGATTCTGTGGAGGTGTGTTGACATGTCTCATGGACGTTCTGGGATGGGAACTACCTAGATCTCCAGAATTAGCTCTATTCCATACCACTGACAGGATAGGAGGCCTCCAATATAAATCTCAACTTTTAGTTTTGGGTTTTACAATCGCCAAGCGGGACATAGGAGTCAACACCCGTCCCCCTCCCATCTAGCCCTCCTCCGATCTGCTAGGTCCAACTACAAAAAACACATACTCAATGTAAAGGCTTCCTTCTTCTGCACACAACTTGATAGAGCAAAAATAGACCTAGAGAATTATTCAGCATCATCAAAAGCCAAACAACCCCTGCCCCAAAAGATGACGGCCTTCAAATGAGAAATATGAAGAAATTGATAAATTCTTCTCTGACAAAATCACCAAAATAGATCAATCCTTCCTCTTAAATCCACTCTCTCCCAACCCACTATTTTCTAATAACAGTTCTCCTGAATCCCCATCTCCATCAAATCCCCCCCCCCCGGTCCCTTCCCATCTCTCGTCTATTACCTTCCCACCTGAATCCAACTCTTTTCTCCCCCAGCAACAAAAAAACAATGCCTCCTGGCAAAATTTTCACCCTGTCACCGAACACGAAGTCTATAACATCATCATTAAGCTAAAACCATCCTCTCACACCAAAGACCCACTGTCCTCTAACCTTGTCCAAGACCTAAAACATATCATTGCCCCAATCTGCACCACCATTATAAATTCCTCCCTGGCCACGGGGTGTGTTCCCTCTTCCCTCCAATTGGGGCAAATCACACCCATCCTCAAAAATCCCAACGCAGATCCCAACGACCCAAATAACCTCCGACCCATCTCTAACCTCCCTCTTCTCTCCAAAGCCCTTGAAAAATGCACCCTGCTCCAACTGGATAATCACATCAACACTTTCGACCTCTTCGACTCACTGCAATCTGGCTTCAGAAAAAGATGCAGCACAGAATCTGCCATGCTCAATATTGTTGATGACATACATCACTCACTCGACAATGGCGAGTTTTGCCCACTCATTCTCCTAGAACTATCCACTGCGTTTGACACAGTTAACCACACTGCCTTACTTAACACTCTTAAAGTCCGCTTTGGCCTTAATGGCCATGTCCTCAGTTGGTTCACCTCCTTCCTCCAACACAGAACACAGCAAATCAAAATAGAGAACGGCCTTTCAAACCCCACTTCAATCTCCCTCGGTGTCCCCCAGGGATCCATTCTCTCTCCTGCTCACTTCAACCTCTTCATGGAACCCCTCACCCTCATTCTCAAACAAGCAGAAATCAATTACCACCTCTAGGCTGACGACACTCAACTTTACTATAAGATTAAATCCCACTCTGATGTCCTACACCTCAATGACACCTTGACCAAGATCCAATCATGGTTCCACCATAATCAGCTAAAACTCAACCCTAAAAATACCGAAATCATTCTCTTCTCCCCTAAAAACAACCCACTCCCCATACAAGACTGGATGTCCGACCTTAATGCTCTCAACTGCTCTCTCACCACTTCCAACTCAGTCAAATCTCTAGGCAACATCATTGATAATAGCCTTGCCCTTACCTCCCACATAAAAACCTCAGCCAAAGGAGCACTCTTCACTCTCCGTCATCGCAAGAGAATTAAACCCTTTATCCCGGCTGATGACTTCAAATCTGTTGTCCAATCGCTGATCTTGTCGAGAATAGTCTATGGTAACACTATCCTCGCTGGAACACCTAAAGTACACCTTGCAGCACTCAAACCTGTGCTCATCATAGCTGCTAGACTTACCTCTGACTACAAACGTTTTGACCACATCTCACCCGCCCTTAAAACCCTCAAATGGCTACCCATCGAAGGCAGATCCACCTATAAGATTACATGAATCACACACAAAGCCCTTCACCAAAACACCCCATGTTACCTCTTTGACAAACTCCACAAAGCGGGCTGCACCCGACCGACGAGGAGCACCACCGCCCTCATTCTTATACCCCCTCTGTTAAAGAAGAAATGCACACAAGATCGCTACGTCTCTGGCAACTCTCCTTCCATCTGGAACTTCATGCCTAAAGACCTATGCTGTAAGCCTTCCTACTTCAACTTCAAAAAAATCTCAAATTGTACCTCATCACCAAATATCGGGGTCCATAATACCTACCTCTGACACTGTCTACCACTCTGCGCCCCCGTCAGGAACCCCTCTATTGCCCTCCAATTCTCTCCCCTCCCCATTCTCCCTCCTAACTCCCCCTTACGCTACTCTTTCCCCTCCCCCTAACCCGCCTCCCTGCCGCTATCGTTACTTATGACATATAGCCTTACGCACGGCCTCCCACTGATCTCCTATACCCCTAACTCCTACTCTCTTTGTCCCCCTCCTTTATCTTTTCTTTTTCACTTTCACCCAACCACCTTCGCCTAATTACTCTCTGCGCACTTAAGCTTAATATAGTACCTTTGTAAATAGCATTTGAATTTATCTGCTTTCTTTGTTATATTGGTTCCATTGCAATGTTTTTGATCAAATGTTTTGAGTACCGTACCTCCTCACACTCCTGTAAAGCGATCTGATACCCCTGGGTCTAGCCAGCGCTATATAAAACCTTTAACATAAATAAATAAATAAATAAATAATAGCCAATTATGGAAAGCCAATACATCACCACGGGTGGGGCATGGAAGAGGGGGGTGGATTTTTGTATGGGACTGGAAATTACAGTCTTCAAAGCACTGAGGGGGATCACTTTGAAGTCTCCGGAGTCAACAATAAAAGAAGTATAGACAAAGAAATACAGTCATATAGATGAGGAAATTTCCCAAGCACTGTGATACCGAAATATCTGGGACGTTGCTTAAAACATTATCAGAGACACATGGACATACTACATTGCCGCATGTTTAAAGTTTTATTGGTTCTGTTTTTCATATATAACGCCAAGATGTGTCTTACTGTGCTTTAAGTATGTGTCTATGACATCTTGGGTTTTCTTATGGTACAAAACTCAATAAAATATGTTGTGAGCAAACAAAGTGTTATGACTTGTTTATGTACAAAAAGGCAATATATTGCACTGTTACACGCGGTATAGTGCAGGTAAGTAATAACATTTTGAAAAATGAAAAGAAAGAGGGAATTAATTGATGTAATAACAATATTATGTGTTTAGAGGAGTTCTGCCAACTGTTGGGCCCGGTGCCACTGCACCTGCTGCACCATTCAAATCATGCCCCTAATGCCTGCAAGATAATTGCATTTCTGACTGCCTATTTAATAGTAAAATATAGCAATATTTGGTGTTTAAAGGAATTATAACAACTTTTGTTCCAGATGCCCTATTGCCTGTAAGGTAACTGTGATTGTGACTGCCTGTTTAGTAGTAAAATATTGCAATATTTGGTGTTTAGAGGAGTTCCTAGAGCTTTGGGCCCCGGTGTCACTGCACCTGCTGCACCATTGAAACGAGGATCCTAATGCCTGCAAGGTAACTGCACTTGTGACTGCTTGTTTACTAGTAACATTTAGCAATTATATACATTCAATGCGGTTCTTAGAGCTTTTGGGCCAGGTGCCACTGCACCTGCTGCACCATTCAAATCAAGACCCTTTTAACTGAAAGATAACTGCAATTAGGGCTGCCTGTATAATTGAGTTGATGTGAATGTTTGGTACAGATTCTTGTCCAGAAAGAATCCTAGACAACTGGTAAATCCCAATTTGTTCCTTTTCGCTTTTAACCCTGCATCTCTTGATTCCAGTTTTCAATTGTGATCTCATGCAATCAATATATGCTGACGCTCTCTTGATTGTAAACTTATTATACTAAGAAATATACACGTAATGTGATGGTAGAGTTAACGAGTGAGAGGTTTTTATTTCAGAACTATCATTCAAATTCAGAATTATTCTTCATACAATGTATGTGGTGATTTAGCTGGTGTGAGCCACATGACATTAAATATCTTTACGCAGGGATGTGTGAAGTTTCAAAGTTTTTGTAACCTTCCCAAGATGTATGAAAAGCTTCAGTTAGCCTGCAAGGTATTTAGTGTTGGGACATACGAGTTAAAATCGAGATTTCTGAGCTTTTAAGCCAATTTATTTTACATATTGATTTCCCTTTAAAAAACTGCTCTTCAGAAAAAAGATTTTGCAGAAAACAATTAAGCTCTGATTTCGACAAACTCTGAAATAATAATTTGCGAGAAACTGGAGTTTTTGCCGGAATCAATATTCAAAGTTATTAAGAACAAATAGCACTCCTTAGCACACGTCTATCAATTCTTAGAGTGCCCTGAGTACATAATGTGATCTGTCAGTACAAAGCATAAATAATGGACAAGAAATAGTTCTTCTTTCTTCTATCACTTTTGATTTAATATGCATGTCTTCGCAAGTTGTCTTCTACAGCCAACACGTGTTTCGTCGCATTCGGGAGGTCGTCCTGCGACTTTCTCAAGGCTAATTGGTGTGAAGAGTAAGTTTCTTTGTGTGGTGATAATTCCAACCCACAAATGGTTTCTGGGGGGGTGGCGTCACTGTTAAATGGGTAGAGTAGTCTTTGAGTTAAAAATCTTCTCAGATCTTGTTATACCCTACTTAATTGTATAACATGTACTCCAGCCCTGCTGTCTCTAGCTGCTCAGCCAGAGCGTGAGATGGTCATGGAATGTTGGTGTGCCTGTGATGCATGGAATGTCTGGGTGTCTGAGTGGATGAGTGTTGGCAGTTAGAGATGGGCTGAGCAGCTAGGCAGGCTGCTCCTGGTGGTTCTGGTACCACACTAGGCTGGCTGGAGTCAAGACAGATGTGACCTGTACTGGAGACTGAATAAAGAAGACTTAATAATACCTCCTGGCTCCAGGTGTCTATCTTCATAGATCACAACAGATCTCTTCCTGTTATACAATGTCCGCTTCTCCGAAGCCACCGCTTGATTTGGAATATTCGACTTAAGTGGATAATTCTGCTGCAATATTCCTACCATTACAAAAATGGGGTAGCCCAGTAAATTAAGGACCTGGGTGTAATCTTAATACAAAAGACAATGGTCCTGAATTAATATTTCATACACAAGAGCAAAAAGGCTCTTACTTAGTTGAATGATCTACTAAGTCATGAGCTGAGCAGGGAAAAAGATTTTGAGTAGCTCACAATATTCAATATAACATTTCAATATAAAACGCAACATCCAAACTAATAAATCACCGGATATTTACTTCATTTTTGGCAATTTAATTACAGAATTCAACTCAGGGTTGCTCCAGAGGGAATGTGCATATAGCAGAAGCGCTAAAGGGTGAGTGAGTGAGGAGAAGAGTGGTAGAACATAGTAGCAATAAAAATTCTTAAATTCACAAAAGAAGTAGACGGTCGTAATTCACCGTCACAAACAGAACCTGGTCACGTTCACAATTTACAACAATATAGTTGAAGACAAATTAATCGTCTGGCCCGGAAAAGGTATTGCGTGTCCCAGGTGGTAGAAGGGGCGTTGACGTTTCGACCCGTCTAGGGGGCCTTAGGGGAAGTTTGGACCTCGCCCATGCGGGTATTCATCAGGACCAGAAGGGCAACCTGAGTGACTCCTAGAAGACGTCTAGTGCCTGAAAATTTCAGGGCCCCTTATTATTAGGGGCGCACAAGGTGCTAATTCCAGACGTCCCTCGTAGTGCAGGGGTAGATTGTCTGGGTTCTTCAGTCAAAGAATGTAAGTCTCTTGGGATGATCAGTTTCAAGGACGAACAAAGAGGACGTCCTCGCGGTTGAGCGCGGAGTTAGCAACCAGCGCGTTGAGAGGCTTCCACAACCGATTAACTCGGCTTTTGTTCGTCCTTGAAACTCATCATCCCAAGAGACTTACATTCTTTGACTGAAGAACCCAGACAATCTACCCCTACACTACGAGGGACGTCTGGAATTAGCACCTCGTGCGCCCCTAATAATAAGGGCCCCTGAAATTTTCAGGCACTAGACGTCTTCCAGGAGTCACTCAGGTTGCCCTTCTGGTCCTGATGAAGACCCGCATGGGCGAGGTCCAAACTTCCCCTAAGGCCCCCTAGACAGGTCGAAACGTCGACGCCCCTTCTACCACCTGGGACACGCAATCCCTTTTCCGTTCTAGACGATTTATTTGTCTTCAACTATATTGTTGTAAATTGTGAACTTGACCAGGTTCTGTTTGTGACGGTGAATTACGACCGTCTACTTCTTTTGTGAATTTAAGAATTTTTATTGCTACTATGTTCTACCACTCTTCTCCTCACTCACTCACCCTTTAGCACTTCTACTATATGCACGTTCCCTCTGGAGCAACCCTGAGTTGAATTCTGTAATTATATTGCCAAAAATGAAGTAAATATCCGGTGATTTATTAGTTTGGATGTTGCGTTTTATATTGAAATGTTATATTGAATATTGTGAGCTACTCAAAATATTTTTCCCTGCTCAGCTCATGACTTAGTAGATCATTCAACTAAGTAAGAGCCTTTTTGCTCTTGTGTATGAAATATTAATTCAGGACCATTGTCTTTTGTATCAAACAATATTCCTTCAGCAGGGAGTTCATTTCACCAGCTGAAATACAGACAAACCTACACCCCGGAATAGGGTAATCATTCGGGGTTAACTTGCGGAGTTCACTACGGTAGCAAAGATTCCCTCAGTAATTCGGTATTGCTTACCGGTAATGCCCATGCTCTTTGACATCGTGGGGTTACCAATCCCTTTGGAATCAATAATTACTGATTCCAAATGTGAAATCCAGGTGTGAAAGGACTGCACCGGATATCCCCATCATGCTCAGAATTATTGCACAGTATTCGGTGAATCTGCAATTGCATCATACAGTGACATGACGAAACTTGACCCGACCACCCCCTTGAAGGGGGGCCCTTCCAAAGTTCACAGATGAGAACCCCCACATTCAAGACCCGTCAGAAGCTTTCAGGCCAGGAGCCCCGCTGCCCGTGCACACTGCTGGAGGGGGGCTCCCTGTAGCTCTACCCCCTTCTTCCCCCCACTCACACACGCGCAGCGCGTGGACTATTTTTACGCCACTGATATCATGCCCTGCACAGAAAAGCGCTCCTAATTGTAAGTTAAAGGTGTGTACATGTTTTCACATGACGCCATTATGCACGTAGCGTAAGTAGCGCTCCACTGGCCCAATCCAGCCTAGGTTGGATTGGGCTGGACCAGTGGTTAATTTGTAAAGATATAAATCCCGGGGCACTCGTCAGAAGGCAGATTGCACCAGCCCATTCTGGAGTCCTCCCGCCTGGCTGCACCAGGGAGCTGCTTTCAGGGTAGGGTGGTGCGCCATGGACACCTACATGCCCCAATCCCATGGCCCCATTCTAGGGACTGGGATAAGCATTTTTTTCCAGGGTGTATTTTGATTTCCACTCTGGTACTGGGGTCAAGCTGATTAACCATTAATAAAAATGGAAGGTGAGGATAGATATCGCGGCAAGGCCAAAATAAAAACATGAAACTTCTCAAACTTTTTATAGAGCGAAAAATCGTCATTGTTTGCAAGAGTTTATCAGCGAAAACAACCCTTCACAATCCCTACCGTGTTTATTATTTTACTAGAGATGTATTTACCCTGTGGAGCGCAGGGTGTGATGAGTGAAACAGTCCTTGTGTGACGGGCATTGATTGCTGTGTTTGTATCACGTCATGCTGTGCGCGCACTCCGGAGGAAACTGTTTTCTTACTTTCAAGCAGTTGTCAAACTTCTTTTTGGGCAGGGCGAGTGAAAGGGCGCTGCCACAGCCAGCATTTTGTGATGCACATCTATATTTTTTCAAACAGCATCAATCTCGCGCGCGAGTCAGACGAACAATCCCGCGCGGCGGACGCGTAACAACGCCCGCTCGCATCCATCACGCCGATAACGAGTTGGCAAATTGCTGTTTTACTGCAAGCTAAAGAGGCAACCACTTCACGGGGTGTCACCGCAAGTGTGAAGGAAGTGCCCCGAGGGCAGTTCACAAGGACCCTTTCTGTAAAGCATGAATGGGGGCGCTTAATTGATCTTTAGAAAGATCGCACCTTCCTGCTACTCCCTGTTCATGTTGTGAAGAGATTTTAGCTCTCACGGTGGATTTTATTTAGCCCTGGTGATTTCTCAGCAGCAGCCACTGTTCTATGTCTAATGGATGGGAGCAACGAAAAGGGAATGTGGGAGGGCCTAAAGTACAACGAAAGCACTACAGCTGGTACGTTAACCTAACAACCTGATTACATTGGTTCACTATTAAACAAAATGTAGCGCAACGGTCAGAGCAGTCGATTAAAGAGCTGGGCAACCGGGTTCGAGTCTCGGCGTCGGCTCAATAGCCTGTTATTCGGGGCACACCACTTAAGCTCCCCCTGCCTACAAAAATAAATGTGGCATTGTGTAATGTAACTTGTGCTCCATTACCTTCAGGTGGAGTTCGCACTACATAAAACTGCAAAAAGAGAGAGAAAGATGAGCAAACAAAAACTTTGTTTGAAACAGGCCTATCTGCAGAGTGCAGTGGATAGAGTGGAGGAGGGAGAGGAAATGAGAAAGAGGAAGAAGGAGAGTAGAGAAAGAGGGGAAGAAGAGACATACAAAAGAGGGCATGAAAGGAGAGTGTGTGTGTGAAGGAGAGGGCAAAAATAGAGAGTGAGATAGAAAAGAGAGTGGAAAGTAAAGAGAGAGAGAAAGAGCAAGAAAGAGAGAAATGGAGTGATGGATTGAGAGAAAGGTTCTGAATTCTGATTGCAGAAAGGCCAGACTGTTCAGTGGACTAATTCGTGTACTGTTGGGATCTGTGTCTTTGACCTCATGGTACTGGTTTGAATCGTGGTGGCTTGACTTTCATTACCCCACAGTCGAGTCGATAGCCTCAGTATTATTGAGGTGGGTAACAATATGCATGTGCTATTACTGACAAGTAGGCCTGGCCGGTAAACTCTGCTCCGTTCGCGGAGTTTGGGGAGTATTTCTTCTCTTGTGGCTCGCCAACATTAAGTTGGCGAGCAAGGAAAATCCAATGCTAGACCAACTCCCAGCGAGATTTCTCAATGCGAATGAGAAATCTGCTGTTCGCGTTGAGGAAGCTGCCGCTCAAGTAAGAACATCTACTTGAGCGGCAGAAAGAAGCTGCCACCTCTTGCGCTACGCTTGGTGCCATTTGCACTGAATTTAAAGTGCGGGACAAACACCCAGGACCAAAAATTAGAGCAAGCAGCACAACTTAGAGAAAGGCGGGGCAGGCATCGGCCACGCCAAAAGTATTGCGGTCGTGCCGGCCCCTGACGACCATAGAGGCGGGCCTGTCGCACACGGTGGTGGCGCGACAGGCGTGCCTCGCCAGTGATTGGTCATTGGTCCTGGCCGTGACCCAGAAGTGATTGTAATCACTTCCGGGTCACACGTTGGGCTAAAACCAGGCCGGTTAGGACCGGCCTGGCATGGAACTAGCATAAAAGGCTGGGGAGCGTAGGAGCCTGTCTCTTTGCTCCCCGCTCCCCCAGCCTGCTGCACCAGCCTCGCTATGAGGCTGTAACTTGATTTCCCCACCCACCATCCCCTAAAGCAAATATTGTGTGGTAAATTATTTTGTTTTATTCACAGGTTCGCATTGGTATTGTTGTACTGTATGCTATCATATTTTGTGTCTCTTTTGTCTTTAGAAGTGTGTTACTTTTACAGGTCGTCTATCGTCGTATTTAGTGCTATTCCTTGGTCAGGCGGTAAGGTCCTGATTGGTGAGCAGTAAATTTAAGGTCCTTAGAGGACGGTGCCATTCTTGAATGGGGTCGCCCAAGGGGGAGGGATAAGTGGTCTCTCCTAGAACTCCAGGGGCAGTTACAGCCGGTTGGCTGGATGGGTGCGGGGGAGTGGGGAGTCACGCTTTCCCTAGGCTGGTGGGCCACCCCGTACGTGCACAATGGTACCAGTAAACGGCACAGAACTGCAAGTGCCCCTTATGGAGATAATATACAGAGCGTACGGGGGTAACCGGGGGGGGAGTACCCTCACGGTGAACGGGCCCTCTGCGCATGCGCACTCCGGTTGGAGGGCGGGCATAATTTGATAAGGATCTGACACCAGTTATTGACTTTGCCGTAGGCTCAAATAGGGATACGCACAAAAATTAACTGCTATTATGGTTATTGATGATAATATGTTTAGTTTCGGATAGTAAATACCTTGTACTGGACATATGTTAAGGTTAGCCATCTGTACTTATCAATGTAATCAATGTAATGAAATGTTTTCTGCGTATTTTGTAAATATTGTATATATTAATTATGTTTTAAGTTTTATGTTAATAAATACGGCCGGGGTTTTTTACGACCCCCAAATCCAAAACTCTTCTCATGTCATTATCTGGGTCTTGATAAGGGAGGAGGGGGTGTAGGTAGTACCTGGCCATACCTCACTGTGCTGCTTGCAGAAATCCACACGGCAGAGGTTTTTGTCACTTTGCGGAGTTTCCTGTAGTGGAACTCTGTGAACTACATCCAGGTCTACTGCCAAGGCACCCACAGGTGAATGTGTGCTTTTAAAAGTAGAGGTGGGCGAGCCAACAAATTAACAGGGAGAGCCGAGTCAAGGGCCCGACTTGGGCGTAAGAGCCCGTGTACGAACTGATCTAAGCTGAACTGAGCCCTGAAAATAGTTGGCATGTAAATTGTGCAACAAACATCATACACAAATATGATAAAGTCTACTAAAATTCAAAAAATTGTATTGCTTCAACACGTGTAGAGTTTCACTTAAGTAATTATATTTATAAAATGTATTCCGATGTTCCCATTCCTCTATACATGCTTCATTTTACTGACATAAATGTTCTATTTCTAAAACAGGGTTGTCCTTGTTTGAATTCGTTACCTTATCTGAAGATTAAATAGAAACTCTTTTATGTCAGACTAAGTCCAGTTCTCTGCTTCCACGTATATTCCTCCATTAGTGATGAAGCAAGTCTCCCCTTAAAAAACCCATGGCTGACACATCTATACTTATGAACTACAGACCCATCTCTTTATTACCTGCTTCATCCAAGATTCCAGAAGAAGGCATACAGCTACAAAACACGGCTGATCTTGAAATAAAACATCTGCTAGATGATTCTCTATCTGGCTAATGGGATTGTAGCCATGACTGATGATATGAGACTAATCTTGGACCAGTGAGGTTCTGCTGCACTGGTCCGTAGGCATTCAACACTGTCTCCTGAACGGTCTCCTATCATGCCAAACTAACTTTAGCATTGTCGAAAAGAAAGTCAAACTGTTTCAGTCTTTTATGTGTGACAGATGCCAAACTGTCACCTAACATCGTTTTGAAACTCAGTACTGTTCTGTACAGTGTGGGGTACATTTATATCTCCCTGCTAGCTGAGTTAATCAAATCATTTGGGTTCAATATCATCTCGTATGCTGATGATACACATATTATTATTGCCATTAGAAAATATATTTCTACTACACAGGCACATTTTGTCAAAGTATGACAAGAATCTGTGGCTGGATGTGTTAAAATTGCTTCAAAATTAATGGAGACTATACAGAGGTATTGATGTCTGGCAAGCTCTCCTTGTTCTGGTACCCCAGCTGTAGACCAATAGTGACGCGGCAGGCGCGCCTCATTAGGGATTGGTTTGTCCGGTTTGCGCCCCAGAAGTGACAATAATCACTTCCGGGGCGCGTGTCACCCTAACGCCAGGGGGCCTGTTAGAACCGTCTCCTGGCCTGAAGTTTGGGGCAAATAAAAGGCTGGGGAGCGGCAAAGACAGCCTCTTTGCTCGCCGCTCCCACAGCCTGCAACAGGACTCCCTCATCCTCACTAGGAGACTGTATTTTAAATGTCATTTCTTTTCTCACTTTAGTTCGGCACGTCGGATTACGGAGATACAGCCTCACTGGGAGACTTAACAACCCTTGTGCTTTGTTTTTCCAGGTCGCGCTAGAGGGCAGTGCGGTGTAATTTCTCAGCATCGCTCGATCGTCTCAATCACTTAGTTTCGGCGGGAACAGGGCAGCAGCCACTTCGAGTGGGAGCACCCGATCAGCATTTTAAAGTCTGGGATTTTTTCGGCAGGAACAGCACGACCGGGCAGCAATTTTAGGGGCCAGGAACAGCGTCCCATATAGGTACTGGGGACATCCTCAGCCTCGCTAAGAGGCCTCACCTGTTTCTCCTTTTGTTGTTCCAGAGTGGGAACATCGGCGTGACATGGGGACATTGAAATCGATGAGCTACAGCGCCAGCAGGTGGCAATAGCACCAGCATCGGCAGCCAGATGCAGTGTGGGCAGCTGCCTCGGACTCGGGAGGCACAGCAGCTCCTCAGTTGTGCTTGGAGGCTTCACTTGATCTGTTCTTTGTGTTTTTAGGAAAACAATCAGGGAGTGGGACTGTGCTGAGCACGCGGTTGCGGCAAAGTAGAGCAGCTGGTGTACCGGGATTGGGGTCGATCTCAAGCTGCAGCAGCGTGGGTTTTTGGACAGCTTCTCCTTGGATCATCAGCAAAAGGTTGCCTTAAGGGGACACGGACATGCCTGCATTCCAGCGCTTCCGGGAGCCAAGCAGGGTTTTGAGAATCTCACCCTGACCCACTGGATTAGCTGGTGGGAGTGGCTCTGGTTGCAATGGTGCTCGTGGCCGGTTGTGTACCCTACTACGGTTTGGAAGGTAAGGGTCGGGGCAGTGTCCCAGGCCTCGGTGTGGCTGTTGATTGTTTTTGGGTATGCTAGTGTAGGTTGCTCCAAAGGTGCCTTTAAGCTTGTGGGGCGCTGTTGGGTTGGGATAGCTGGTGACACATCCTTACACAGGTGTTTTTTCGCAGCTTTTCTGGGTGTTTTAAGTGCAATGGCCCATAAGGCAAAGCGGGGCAAGCAGCGCTCCCAAATGGAGAATTTGATGGAGGCAATGATGCGAAAAATGGTGGATATGGAGGATAAATTAAAGAAATTTGATGAAATGGGACAGGGCATTTCGGACCTTAGAGATAAAGTGGACGGGTACGAACAGGTTCCAGACAGGCCCAGACGGCCCAATGTGGTTTCTAAAGCAGCATTTCATCCCCTTCCCAAAAAGAGTAGGTCTAAGAAAGGGGGGGCATCGGAGGGTGAAGGAGCGAATAGATCCATTGAACCAGTGGTCCCTGTGCCAGTTCCCCAGACAAGCGGGGAGGGGGGGAGCCAGGTCCATCTGGGGGAAATGATGCACCAGGCAGTGGTGGGGATGTACCTCCAGCAGGTACAGGAGGGCATCCGGGAACAGCGGGTAGTAGCCCACAGGCCCCAGTTGCCCCTATGGGTGGGGCCACCGCGGGGGGTTCCCCAGTTCCTCAGGATTTGGTATCCAGTTTAGCAGTGGTCCCCCCTTGGTTAGGAAAGATTGAGAACTGGTCTCCGGCAGCTGAGATGTCTGGCAGCGGGGAGGACTTACTTGATAAGGCCAGGCAGATAGTGGCTCAGTTGGACGGGGCATCTGGGGGTAAGCCAGAGAAGGGCTTGGTGCGCAAACCCCTGTCACTCCAGTGGGTGGGGCAACCCCTACTGGGGCCAGCAAAGAATTGCCGGAAAGCAGCCCAGGTGTGGATCCTGCAAAGAGGAAGCCAGCAGAACCAGCGGGGGTAGCCGCATCAGGTAAGCAGCAGACTTTGCCTGTGTTAGGTGTGGGGGAAGCGCGCACCCCTAGGGAACACCTGGCAAGACATGTCACGCAGGAAGTGAAGGAAAACATTTGGAAGGGGAGTTATATAAGTATGTTCTCTTTGCTGCTTGAGGAAACTGAAAGGGAGGAGGCCAGGAAAAAGAAAGATTGGATGCTCCTGAGGGAGTGGGCAAGTGAATTGCAGAAATATAGGATTGAGGATACTATGGTTAACTGGGTGAGGGGCTTCTCAGTTTACATGGCTGTTATGGCAGAGCGTTTCCCAAATTTAGCGGCAGAACTGGCATGCTACCACAGCAGTATCACTGGGGCACATGACAAATATGGTCAGGTAGGATGGAAAGAATATGATTAGAAACTTCAGAAGTCCTAAGGCTTCAGAACCTGCCCTCACTTGGGATCAGATTGATATGATCTTATGGTTAGACCTATTTGGTTGTGTGTCACAAAACAGTGCCAAGGGCCAGTCCTCTCAGTCTTTTCTGTCATTTCCCCCGCTAGTTCCAACAGTGGCGGAGGTAAAAAAGGGTCGTGTTGGGACTTCAACAGGCGCACATGCACTAGGCCTGCACGCACGTGGAAGTTCAAGCACGCATGCTCTTTCTGTGCCAATACATCACACCCTGAATCCAAGTGTTTTAAGAAATCAAAGGATAGAGGGAGTAAGAAGCAGGATTGATGATATTTCCCTGAATAAAGCACGTTCTCCCATTATAACAACTGCATTGATCCCATGGTTAAATAGATACACTTGTCCTTTATCTGCCAGGTTGTTGCTAGATGGTTTCAGATATGGTTTTAGGATTCCCGCTCCAGATTATGTAGGGACACCCGAATGCAAGAACCAGCTCTCGGTAAGGGCTAACCCAAGTGTGGCTGCAACAAAAATAGAGAAAGAGCTGCACCTGGGCAGAGTAGCAGGGCCATTTGACACCATCCCATTAAAGAATTTTGTCTGTTCTCCTCTGGGGGTGGTCCCTAAAAAAGAAGCGGGAGAGTTTAGGTTGATTCATAACCTGTCTGCACCTGGAGGGAAATCTTTGAATGATGCTATTGACGATGAGCTGTGCACGGTCAAGTACTCATCCTTTGATCAAGCTGTTGAGATACTCAGGGGTTTGGCCCCTGGCACACTGCCAGTTAGACATCGAGTCAGCTTTCCGCTTGTTACCAGTCTATCCCTTAGATTTTCATCTTCTGGGCTTTCAGTTCCAGGGAAAGTTCTACATGGACATGTGTATGCCTATGGGTTGCTCAGTCTCCTGCGCCTACTTTGAAAAATGCAGTTCATTTTTGGAATGGGTATTTAAACAGGTGACTGGGCACCAGTATGTTTTGCACTACCTTGATGACTTCCTCTTCCTGGGGTCACCAGGCTCCCAGGAGTGTGGGAGGGAACTGCAGGAATTTTGCACGCTCATGCAGAGTTTTGGGGTCCCATTAGCATCAGGGAAGACGGTCGGGCCATCCACAACAATAGAGTTCCTGGGGATAGCGTTAGACTCGACCTAGGGTTGTTCTCGGCTGCCCAAAGAAAAGAACACTAAGTTCAGGTCAGCCTTGCAGCAGTGCTTGGATAAGGAGAAGGTCACGCTGCATCAGCTGCAGCAGACAGTGGGTCAGTTGAACTTTGCGTTGCGTGTCGCGCCTATGGCACGACCATTTTCGCGATCCATCTCACAAGCAATGTCAGGTCTTAAAGAGAAACACCACCACACCTGGCTGTCTGCTGAGGTGAAGCAGGATATGCAGATTTGGATGGCATTCCTGCGTGACTTCAACGGAACGGGAATATGGCCCGGTCCGGTCACTCCTTCCGCTGAGTTGGGTTTAATGACTGATTCTGCGGGTAGTGAAGGGTTTAGCGCCATACTGGGTACTGAGTGGGTGGCACAGTGGTGGCCGGCATGCTGGGTGCTCAGCGGTTTGACCAACAACATTGGTTTTTCTGGAACTGTTCGCTTATCTTTGCGGCATTGTTGGTCTGGCCAGAGCGACTACAGAATCAATCAGTGGTTTTCTGGTCAGACAACATGACAGTAGTAGAATGCATCAATCAGCAAGCGGCAAGGTGTAAGATGATACTCCGTCTGTTGAAGGAAAAAATCTTGTTATGCATGAAGTTAAATATACAATTTAGGGCGAAGCATGTCCCAGGAGTGTTAAATCATGCTTCTGATGCATTCTCTTGTTGCAAGACGCAGGTATTCAGGTCACATCTCCCAGCTGCGACAGAGAATCCAACATCCTTCCCAGAACAACTTTGGCAGACTGGTGCCCCCAACTACCGGACCCTGTGGCAGCTAGCCTAGCACCCAGGACCAGGAGGGCATACGAAGGGGCGTTTTGGGCATACTGTACCTTTTTGGGAAAGGAGTGGGGGGAGAGGTGGCATGACACGGGGGCTGTTCTGTCTTACCTGGGGGCATTGAAGGAGGAAGGGCGCTCAATGGCAGCAAGGCGGCACGTAGCAGCGATCTCTTTCTTTGCGCAAGCAAGGGGTAGGGGGGACCCCACGAATATTTTCACAATAAGGAAAGCTCTGAAGGGATGGCAGCGCCTCCAAGGGTCGCAACCGGACCAAAGGCGGCCTATAGGGTTGGATCTCCTGGCATCAATACTTGGGGCTCTTCTCCAGATTTGCAACACCAGGGCGGAAGCTCTGTTGTTCAGTGCCACCTTTTCACTTGCATTTTATGGCGCATTTAGAATTGGAGAGCTGGTGTCCAAAAACAAACAAGATGAACGGGGTGGTATACAGTCTAGCCATGTTACGATCCAAGGGGACTCCTTGTTCATATCTATTCAGAGATCTAAGACCAATCAGGAGTCCCGCGGGGAGGGAGTGGTGCTGGGCCGGGCACAGAGGAACCGTTGCTGCCCTATCACCAACCTAGAGGCCTTTCTGAGGCAAAGGCCCAGTAGGACAGCAGGGCCATTGTTAATTCATGCTGATGGTACCCCACTCACGAGGTTTCAATTTAAAAGGGTCATGGATATGGCAGTGCAAAAGTCAGGTCTAGATCCCAGCAGCTTTGGAACGCATTCGTTCAGGATAGGTGCTGCCACCGAAGCGGCGGCAAGGGGTTTTACCAGGAGCGAAGTGCAGAGGATTGGCAGGTGGCCCTCCAATTGCTATAAGCACTATGGGGCAGATTTACAAGCCCCTTGAGCAACTTTTGCATAATTTTTCCCATGTTAAAAATGACGCAAAAGTGGCGCAAGGGGCTTGTAAATCTGTCCCTATGTGCGACTGCATATGTTATGAGAACTGCACAGACTATTTTCTGATGCTGGGTTTTCTTTTCTGCTCATTTTACAGTTTCTCAAGCCTGTCACACAGGGGGGAACTGGCGGCAGCGCAGCAACAACATGGTTCGGAATAAGAACGGGAGCATGCCCGGGACCAATGAACACACGTCGTGTGGATCAGTGGTCATTCTTATGTGGAACGTTTAAGAAACTTTTTCTTTAAGGAAATTACGAGATGAGAGCAGGACAAGCAAGCTTTAAGTTATCATTTCATGGACAGGGGTACTGCGCTTTGGTCAATTTAGGGGCTTAGTGTTAGATCTGCTAGACAGGGAAAGGGCTCGCCCCAGCATTATTATCTTACACTTGGGAGAGAACGATCTGGTACACCTGGGTAAAAGGGGGCTGGTTGAAACCCTAATCACTGAAGTGGGTTGGTTGGCACGGATATGATTGGGTCCATCCTGGTTTGTTCACAAATGGTGCCGAGATTCCAATGGCGGGGGGGGGGGGAGAGTCTGTGAGGGCATTGAGCCACTCGGTAAAAAGAATTAATAACAAAATGAGAGGTTATTCAGGGCTCCACATTTACAGACGATCGTCCATGGGTGCATCAGGGGGGAGCCGTGCTTCTTAAAAGACGGCGTCCATTTGTCCAAATTGGGTAATGAAATCTTCATGGATAGCCTTCTGGCTTGGTTAGTTGGGTTTAGAGACAGGGCATGACCTTTCAGTGAGCGTTTGGGGGGCCTGATAGTCGGGCAACTATGCTGGCCTGTGGCGGTAAGGTCATGATTGGTGAGCATTACATTTAAGGTCCTAAGAGGGCGGCGCCATTCTTGAATGGGTTCGCCCAAGGGAGAGGGACAAGTGAACTCCAGGGGAAGTTACAGCCGGTTGCCTGGAAGGGTGCGGGGGGAGGTGAGCTACACTTTCCAGTAGTCTGGTTGGCCACCACGCACAAGGGCGCAAGTAAACGGTGCATAACTGCAAGGGCCCCTAATGGAGATAATCAACAGGGCGTAGGGGGTGATCGGTGTGGAAGTACCCTCCTGGTGAATGGGCCCCTTGCGCATGCGCACTCCGGTTGGATGGCGGGCATAGTTTGATCTGGATCTGGCGCCAGTCATTGATCTTGCCGGACGCTCAAATAGGGATACGCAGAAAGATAAACGTAATTCATTGTGGTATGTTTAGATTCAGATAGGAATGTCTATATATTAGAGATCTGTTAAGGTTAGCAAACATGACATATGTACCTATCAATGTAATCAATGTAATGCAATGGACTTTCTGCGTATTGTGTAAATAATGTATATAAAAATTGTTTTTATGATTAATTTGAATAAATACGGCTGGGGGTTTTAACAACCCCCCCAATCCAAAACCTCTTGTGATAAATGATTTGCCGCCTTGGGGGTGAATGGGAGGCGGTAATCCTGACACCAGTAAAAGGGGCCATTTAGTAGGGGTTGTGGTCATAGGAAGAGGGGTCTAGGCCGTACCTGGCCATATGCAAAAAGCGGTAGCCAGGCTCCTTCTCAGCATCTCTCTCTCTCTTTGAAACAGTTAAGGAGGGTTTATAGATATTTCACTGGCTCTGGGTAGGGATCAGCTTTAGATTCAAGGCCTTGTGGCTTACTCATCAAAACTTGAACAATAAGAACATCTACAGATGCTTCACTGGCTTCCAGTAGAGAAAGGCTGCATGTTCAAGGCCTTGTGCCTCCCTTATCAAGCACTGAACAATGTCACAAGGTTAATCTCCAACTGGTGCAAGCCAACATTTATGTGGGGGGGTCATGGTTGGACTGGGCATCTTTCAAGACGGTAAGCCACCTGTCAAAACATCTCTTGTCAAGGGTGTGGCCCGCCAGGTTGTGAGGCCCCATCCCACCAGGTCATGAGCAATTGTGCTGTGATGCAGTGTGGTGCTGGACGGGGATGCAGGTGTCAGCTTTACAAAAGGTGGGTGATGCTGAAGCTAGTCCTTTCCCTAACTTTTGTGTAAGAGCAATAATCCAGAGTTGCACTGTAGAAGGCCTTTAGAGGGGTATGCATCTAAGTATGCAGATGAGGAAGGGGAGCTGGGGTGCAGGCCAACCATGAGTTCACAGAATGCATTTGCACAGGGCAGTACTGGGGATAGGTGACTCAATGTCTAGTTGTCTGTTAAACATGGGGGATCGATGTAAGAAATCAAGTAAACATTTTGAAGTCTGTTTTCTCTGCGATACAGAGGTATTTAGTTCTTACTTTACTCTTTTGTAAATAAAATACATCATGAGATTGTGATATCTCTAAGCAAAACCAGAAGCGTGGTGTCATCCTGTCATGGTGGTTATGGGGGATGATTTGTCGAGGAGGCGGAATGGTTCAGGGAGTATCGTATGCATTTCAGTAGTTTGGTAACTGAGGTCCTCGACATGTCTCTTCCCATATAGGAACATGTACAGATGCTTCACTGGCTGCCAGTACAGAAAAGCTCTATATTCACTCATCAAAATGTGAACTATAGGAAGCATACATACATCAGGCAAACATTTTCCTCATACTGTCTTCAGGTTATCTTTGATTTGCCTCTCAACTTCAAGCTCTGGTCCCAAGAATCTTCCTCTGTAGGCAGCTAGACAGGTCTTCTTTCTTGTTAAGCTGCTAGAGCATGCACAAATATTTCACTGCATCACCGACATATCTCCAAGCACCCTTCCAAGAAAGAATCAAGACCTGGGGCCATATTATCAAGGAACCGCGATAACATTATCGCCGCTTTAGCGGCAGGAAACTGCCGCTAAAGCGGCGATAATGGGCTTGATAATATGCCACAGAGAATTCCAATAGAAGCCCAGGTTCACACCAGAACCTGGGCTTCTATGGGAATTCTCACGGGCATATTATCAAGCCCATTATCGCTGCTTTAGCGGCGGTTTCCTGCCGCTAAGGCGGCGATAATGTTATCGCCGTTCCTTGATAATATGCCCCCTAGTTCTTCCAAAATGATTAACCTTCTTGATAGCTATTGAGCATGTTAGTACCTGGATGCCATCTGGTATTTAAAATTACTTTAGCTCTTTATAAATCACCTTCAATTGATTTATTTATTTATTTATTTTCTTATATCACTGCATTGATAGGCATTTATTAAAACTGATAGTTTTTAAACACTTAGAAAATGTGCCACCCCACCCTGATGTCAATGCCGCCAGTGAACTAAGAGGCAAATTGGTTGTACTGTGTTCCCCAAATGTTTCCTACATTCTTTAAATACACGGTGCAACCAAATCAAGCACAAAGGATTTTTGAACAGCACCCATGAACTCACCCATTTAAAGATCCTCTCATATTCAATAATGAAGAAAAGGGAGGTAAGGTGAAATAAACATATTGCCCATGATCAAACAATTTGGTCATGCACGTAAGCCGGTATTTATCCGAGGTTTTCTGGTTTCACATTGTGCAATTCAGGCATTAGATGGCTATCGTTTTCACTCTGCTGTTTAAAATCAACGGTTAATGGTTTGTCTGTAATTCTTTCTGCACAAGGTTAGATGGTAGGAGGCAGGCAGAAGTCACACAGAAGCTCAAATCAGTCTTGGATTAAGGGTCCAAAAGGACTTCGAGCAGACCCAGAGTAAGGCATCTGGCTTGAGCCTTCACTGGCTTGCACACCGCTCTTCAAAATTAATGTTATCTTTTTGACTTTATTGTAACATATTATGCATTACATAGTAAGTATCTTTATCTTGCAAGCAAAAACGTTTTTGTCTTCCTATTGCTTTTATCAGTCGCTAGTTGGAATTAGGACCGGCTTTAGGGTAGCGCGGCCGGTGCACCTGGCGCTGAGTTTGGAGGGATGTTTAAAAATAACTTATGGGTTAAAAGAACCAACTGCAGAATTCCTTGTGTGTCTAGCAGTTTTCAGGCAATTCCAAAAATGTCAAAATAACTCTGATGATTATTTTTCCTGCTGAAGAGAGATTGGAATTTTGTCTAGTGACAGTTTTGACTCATCATGTAGTAGGTCAGAGGGTTAAAGCTCTCCCTTGGTGTCTACTTCTCAATTTTTCATTTCCCCATCATTCCCATTTCTAGAACTTTGTTAGTCATGAAACGTAATGGAGTGGAGATGGAGCATTCATCCAATGGTCTATTTGTTAAATCTCTTAAAAATCATGATAGATATGATAGCCAAAATCCTGTAGTAATGGGAACTTGCAAGCCCACAGATAAAACTACTTGCAAGGCAATTTTCTAAATCGTACGAGGAAAAAGACCTGTCATGATAGTTCGAAGATCCCACAAGGGTACTGAGATGCTGCAGGCTTTCATTTCCATAAGCAATAGTGGCTTGAAATCCCATTGCAACTGGGCACCTAGCTTGCCACTTGCCAGTGACCTCCAGTTCCTACTTGTTCCAGCCGGCTCCAGTTGCAGCCTTTTGGCTAAGTGACACCACCACTGACCAGGCTTTCTCACCCGGGTTTTTCCCCTTCACCATTCTTCCCGTCGACAGAAGCCTTGGCCTCCCCAGGACCTACTTAATGCAAGCTGCAGTGAATCCGTGCAGCGAGCGACCCTCTGGTGCACCAAGGCAATCCAATTTGCACCTGGACCATGCCCAGAGCCAGGAACCCTGGCACCATAACTATCCAACGCAACACCGCAACCACAACTACTACCAGAGCCAACAGATGCTACCACTACTCCTCCAACATCCTCTGCAACCTCAACAACACACATTGGCAAATACGCTGCTTCCACACATTCCCCAGTACCATGGTAGGACCTTTCTCCTATATCCAGTGTGATTTGACCTGTGACATCTCAGACGCCAACACCACTACCTCCATACAACAATGCCCACCACCAATACAAACCAACTGCCTGGCATGCTTGTGACATCTGATCCCTCGGGAAACACTCCACTGCACTCTGGGAACTCCTCAACAGCACACCCCTGACCTTCTCTTCCTGTCCAAAACATGGTCTAAACATGGTCTAACCCATGGGTACTCACATACTTTCTCTCAGGGGCCAAATCTACAGTATGGTTTGTGGCCGAGGGCCGCACCGGTGGGGGCGGGGTCAGAGGGTGAGGGGCGGGGCTAAAGCAAAAAAACATTGTGACCATGAGGTTGAACACAGGTCCTTGCAGCAGACGCCTTCGTCCACTGAGCCACCAGACCCGGCATACACACCTCTCTCCCCCTCTCCCTCTCCCTCCCCTCTCCCTCCCCCTCCCCTCTCTCTTCCTCTCCCCCTCCCTCCCTCTCTCCTCCTCCCTCTCTCTCTCTCTCTCTCCCCCTCCCTCCCTCCCCCTCCCTCCCTCTCCCTCTCCCCCCCTCCTTCCATCCCCCTCCCTGTCTCTCTCACCCTGTCTCTCTCCCCCTGTCTCTCTCTCCCTGTCTCTCTCACCCTGTCTCCCTCCCTCCGTCGCCCTCCCTCCGTCTCTCTCTCTGTCTCCCTCTCTCTATCTCTCCCTGTCTCTCTCCCTCCCTCTGTCTCCCTCCCTCCATCTCCCTCCCTCTACTTCCGTCTCCATCTGTCTCCCTCCATCTCCCTCCCTCCATCTCCCTCCCTCTGTCTCCCTCCCTCTGTCTCCCTCCCTCTGCCTCCCTCCCTCCGTCTCTCTCTCTGTCTCCCTCTCTCTATCTCTCCCTGTCTCTCTCCCTCCCTCTGTCTCCCTCCCTCTCGCTCTGTCTCTCTCCCTCGGTCTCCCTCTGTCTCCCTCTGTCTCCCTCCCTCCCTCGCTCTCCCTCCCTCTGTCTCTCCCTCCGTCTCCCTCCCTCCCTCTGTCTCCCTCCGTCTCCCTCCGTCTCCCTCCCTCTCCCTCCCTCCCTCCCTCCTTCTCCCTCCCTCCGTCTCTCTCCCTGTCTCTCTCCCTCCCTGTCTCCCTTCCTCTGTCTCTCACCCTCTGTCTCACTCTCCCTCCCTCCCTCTGTCACTGGCCGTCTCTCTCCCTCTGTCTCCCTCTCCCTCCCTCTCTCTGTCACCCTCCGTCTCCCTCCCTCTATCTCCCTCTCTGCCTCCCTCTCTCCCTCTCTGTCTCCCTTCCTCTCCCTCCCTCTGCCTCCCTCACTTGCCAGGCCGCTGGCGGCCCGCGGGCCGTACTATGAGTAACCGTGGTCTAACCCAACCTGCAACCCAGACATTGCTGCAGCCATCCCACCCGCTCACCAAATCATTCACCAGGATCGAACCCACAAACTCGCGATCATGTACAAAACACCTCCTCCACGGACATTATCCTCATGGAACACCTCCACTTCAAAGTACGAATGGACTAAAACTCCACCCTTCCCACGGGTCCAGAGCAGAATTCTGCAACCACATCCCGACTTCTTCACTCTCCTGTCCATCAGATTAACCAACTACATCCTCCTCGGGGACCTCAATTTCCACCTGAAAAACACCATAGACCCTAACTCCATGGGCCTCCTCAACAGCCTCAGCAACCTTGGACACACCCAATTAATCCAAGGGCCAACCCACACTGCAGGCCACACCCTCAACCTTATTTTCTCATCCAACAACAGGATCACCACGACCCCGCTCACATGGTACAACCACTACATCATACATTTGAAGATACCCGCACACTAGGCCACCTCATCAGAAAAACCCAAGAAAACCACAAAGACACTGGGGCAAAATATTCAAAGAAAACTGGACCAAGAACCTGCAGGAACACACACCCAAACCACACCAGAAAACTCGACCTGATGGAGTACACATTGAGGATATTCTGCATGAGACACGCAGAGTGTTTGAAGATAGGTTAGGATGTGTGAAAGGTTACTCTCACAAAATTATACTGAAACACCATGCCTGTCCTGTTCAGCATAAGTTTAGGAGAGTGCCATTATCGGTTAGACAGGCGCTCAAAGAATTGCTACAAGACTTGTTGAAGGGAGGTGTAATAGAGCCAGTTGAAGCATCTTCATGGATTTCTCCGGTCGTCATAACCCAAAATGCTGATGGTCACTTGATATTCTGCATCGACTTGAGGTCCCTAAACCGGGATATTGTCACTGACACTTTTCCGTTGCCTAATATCAATGAGTTGTTACAATCTCTTGGCAGTAGTAAGTACTTCTCAAACATCGATCTGAGAGGTGCTTATCATCAGATCAAACTGCATCCTGATTCTACACCGCTAACTGCCTTCATCACTACGGAGGGCACGTTCCAGTTCACTCGCCTGCCGTTCAGTTTAGCGTTTGCAGCGATTGTCTTTCAGAGCATGATGAACAGTATCTTTGAAGGTGTGAGTGGTGTAGTTTATTTTCAGGATGATATTTTGGTTTCTGGTAAAACAGTGGAGCAGCATAATGCTACTTTGAGACAGGTCTTGTGGAAATTGGAGGAGGTGGGCATGACTGTAAACAAGGACAAATGTACATTTTTAACCTAACAGGTAGAGTATCTGGGATAAACCATCTCTAGTGGAGGCATTGCACATAAATGTAATCTTTTGGAAGCAATAAAACATGCACCCTGTCCTAAAAATAAGGATCAGCTAAGATCCTTTTTAGGTCTTGCAGAATATTATTCAAAGTTCATTAGGGGGTTTGATAATATAACTGAATCTTTAAGGAGTCTTCTTAACAAGGGAAGCAAATACATTTGGGAGGAACTTGATGCCAGCATTACCGGTATTGGTGTGGTGCTATCTCAACTTCAGAATGGTACCAAAAGAAGAATAGTTTTTGATTCTCTTACTCTCACACAGGCTGAAAAGAATTATTCAGTGATTGAACGGGAAGCTTTAGCTGCATGGGGTCTATCGTTTGACTATTCCTGTGTCACTGACAAATGTCCTTTTGTACTTATGAGAGGGCGTTTGCCTGGTTCTAGATTGATTCCCTCTTGGTTGCAAGATTGGATTGTTGGTGGTGGTGAGCAGATACATAAGGAGGTTTCTTCCAAGTTCAAGGTTGGAGAATTGGTTATGGTGAGATCTGGTAGGATGAGAGGTGGTTTAAGAAAATTTGCGGGACCCTTTCGCGTCGTTAAGGTTAGTAAATTTTTTGTGGTCATTGAAGGAGGGGAATGATGGAATATTCACAGGGTGGCATTGTATCAAAGAGGTGGCAAGTGTTCTGAACATGGTAATGATGATGGAGGTTGTTCTGGAGCCATATTCATGCCGGATATTGTTCCAGTGCACATGGGAGTGATCCCAGCACTGTGTCTGATTTTCTTTGTTGGATGAGTGTGGTGATAGCCTGGATTTTGCGAGTGGTTCCTTGGTAAGGGGTGATGCGGGGTTAGAGTTTGAAGACCACCCTCTTATTTACAGGACTATGTTAGAAGGTAATTTGTTGTTCTTTTCTCTATATTTGCTCCATTATTTACAGAACTATGGGGCATATTATCAAGGACGGCGGTAAAAATTATCGCCGGTTTAGCGGCAGAAAACTGCCGCTAAAGCGGCGATAATAGGCTTGACAATATGCCGCAGAGAATTCTCACAGAAGCCCATGTTCTGGTGTCAACATGGGCTTCTATGAGAATTCTCTGCGGCATATTATCAAGCCCATTATCGCCGCTTTAGCAGCAGTTTTCTGCCGCTAAAGCGGCGATAATTTTAACGCCGTCATTGATAATTTGCCCCCACGTTAGAATGTAATTTGCTATTCTTCTCTATATATATGCTTCAATATCTTTTATTTTGTTTTTGTTTCATTGCAAGGGAGAAGGATGTGTTATGAAGTGTTCTTACCTGGAATCTCTCCTCTGGTTCCATGCTAGAATGTTAGGCTGACGGCACTCAATGTTTGTCAGTAGCAGCTGACTTCCCGAGATGGTCGGATGCCAGGTTGTGCTTCTGACTAAATAGTTTCTTCAACCTACCTTGTCTCCTGTATTTATCCGGACAATTCATCTCAACAGTGGCTCTCCGACATGGCTCCCAACCTACTCCAGCGCACCATGCCAAGAACCTCAGAATAATCCTGGACTCCAACCTCTCTATGGCATAGGCAATATACCTTTAGGTCTGCCTGGCTCTGCCTGTGCTCAGTGACAGGGTGATGTCACCTCCCTTCCTCAGCCAAGTAGAATGTTGTGTATGTCAATGGAATATAGAGATATCGTAAGCCTTGTAATATGCACTGAGGTATTATGGCAGTTGGTCCCCAGCTGCAGTCTTTGATGGATGAAATCTTCTTTACTGTAAGAATAAACTTGGATGTTTCATCTTTACTACTGCCTTGTTGGATCCTTCATATAGAATGCAACACTGGCGTAGTCGGCAGGCGGAAAGCCACTATAAGAAGATCTTAACACATGGAGTTCTGCACTTTACTCAAGCCCAGCATGGAGGCAGCTTTCTGGTGAGAGATAACCATTTACGGATGTTGTTGTTGAATGATTAAGCAGGTTGTTGGTGCTGCTTATTTGAAACTATGGCCTCTGATGGTTTCAACTATACTTTAAACCTGGCATGAAGTTTTGTGACTGTTTCAAGGTGCTGTCTGGCTGAATAAACTCTGTCACATATTTTAACTTATGAAACTCGCATGATTGTGAAGAAGCCTTGAAGGGAACGGCATGAGGCGACCAAATTTCAGGGGTTCACTCGAGTGTGTAGCTGTAGGGCACAAGTCGAGTATGGAGCACTAGCAATTGTGTGGAGTGCAAGCAATCAAGACCAGCCACGAGTGTGTGATCGAGCAGCGTTCACAAGCAGAGTCATTATGGCCTTCAGCATTTCCTAAGTGTAATCAACTGTACGGCATTGGATCACAAATAGAAAATGTCTGCTCACACAAGGAATAAATCTAACTCTTACCCAATGCGTACAGAGCGGTCACAATTTAAAAGCAGTCTTCCATTCTTGGCTCCAGCCTGACACGTGCTTTCCTCCCTGATCAGCCTTTCGTTTAGACTCCAAGTTGGCATGCAAGTTTTCATTGGATGTTGTGCCGTCCTTGGGGATTGGTTATCCAAGGCTCTTAAGGGCAGGAGTTTTGTATTGCTTACATAAGCGTGTCGTTTCAGTGACACGCACACTCTTCAGAATTAGTACAAACCCTGCTGCTTCTCATTGTCTGGGCGTGTCATTTCAGTGACAGGCACACTCTCCGGATTCTTGATTTCCCGGATCGCATTTACCAGGCGTGCTCTTTCAGTGACACGCACACTATTCAGATTTCTGATTACGAGGTGGGAGCCACTTTTTCATTTAGGAGGTCAATTTGAGTCAATTTTATTGAGACGCAAATCTGTGTGTGCGTGTCATTGTTTTGTGGTCATCATTTCAGTGATGTGCACATTGTGTGAGGTTGATTTTACCAATAGTTTGTGCCCTCTGGAAGCTTACATTGTGGTGTCACTACTCACTGCGCGCTCATTACTTCAGTGATGTGCACACTTTGCGTGGTTGCTTAAAACATTAGTTCGTATTGTTCTTGATTGCTCTTAATTTTGTGACACGCTATATGCTGGTCCCTGTTCTTTTTTTAAAGTTTATGTGAAATCATTTGAGTCATATACACTGTTGTATTTTACATTTAAATTTCTACTTGCTAGTTAATGTACCATATTGAGGGTTGAGTACTTTAGAAACACACACACTAGTGCTCTGCATTGTCAATTTTGTGAGTCTACAATACCATTGGTGAACATCTGGGTTTTCCAAGACCATGCAGAATGTTCTAGTGCCACCATTCTTCTTGTCAAGTCCTGGCAATCTGCCAATTAAATGGCAAAAGTGGAGGAAAGTATTTGAGACGTATGCTAAGGTGTGCGGGACTTCAATAAGCGCAAAGCGGAAAACTTAATTACTCTTTCATTGTCTGGGTTCTGAGGGGTAGGATGTTTTTGATGATTCTTCCTGAGCTGCCAGATATGAAAGCGGACGATTTGAATGCGTCTTAAAAGATTAGAAAACATTATTTGCCAAAGGTGAGCACTATATTGGAAAGGTATCATTTAGCAAAGAGGACTAAAAGGGATAAAGAAACTGTTGAAGGTTACATGATGGATTCAAGAAAACTTGCATCATCATACAAATTTGAGAACTTGGTAGAAGAACGCTTTTGTGACTAATTAATGTCCGGGTGAAATATGGAAAAAGTAAGGGAGGAGCTGTGGCTACAAAATGAACCTATTCTTGAAGCGTTTCTGTGGGTGGCAAAAAGAATTGGGCTCTCCATGCAGTGTGTAGCGGTCATTAAAAAAAGGGAGTGATAAGGAAGTAAAGGTTCAAGTAGTAAAAGAGAAATTTAAAAAGGTGCAGGTTATGTGTTAAATGGATAAAGAAATGCAAAAAGAGAAAACGTTTGAATGTAAATGTTACAGGTGTGGAAAGGGAGGTCACCTCGACAATGACAGAAAAGGTCCTGCATTGAAACAGATGTATAGCAAATGCAATAAAAATTGGCATTTTGCGATAGTGTGCAGAAGCAAGTACGAACCAAAGATCAAAACAATTGATGTGGAAGAAGAATGTGATAGTGGTGACAATAGCAAAGATAGTTTTGAATGTGGCGAAAAGGTTCTGCAGATAGAAAATTCTGGTAGCATCAGGTCTAGCCCTTTGGACACCATTGTGGTAGAAGGTGATGCTGCCTGTGTTCTGTTCGATTACAGTACCAAGATCACAATCGTTTCAAACACATTTTTCAGTACTAAATTAAAAGGCAAAATCGTGCTAACAAAACCTGACATTAATCCATTTGCCTATGGTGATGAAGCCATAACGTTGCATGGATAGTTTATTGGTTTAATTGAGTACAAGGTTTCTGGGAAAATGTATGTATCAAACAAAGGTGACAGCATTATTAGTTGGCTTCATCAGGGAGAATTAGGAGTTATATTTGACCTTAATAGTGATCCTCCCATTCAACTCAAGGAGGGAGTGTGCACGGTGGAAATGACATCTGAGCAAAGTTTTTAGGGAGGAATTAGGATGCCTAAAAGGATATAAGCATAGAATTAGATTGAAGCAGGACGCTCAACCAGTCTGTTGCAAGCTTAGAAATTTACCTATTTCCATTAGAGAGGATATGCGATGTGAGATTCTGAAGTTGAAACGTAAAGGAACCATTGAAGAGCTGGAGGGCAAGGGGTGGCTTGCCCCGGTGGTTGCTGCCAAGAAAGCCAATAGAGACCTACTCCTTTGCATTGATTTGAGGCAATTAAACAAGAATATTATCTTAGATAGGTACCCTCTTCATAATGTTACAGAGTTGTTTTGGTATTGCTAGGAGGGGCTAATATTTTTTGTACAATTGTCCTCACTTCTGCGTACCATCAAGTTGAGTTGGAGGAGTCGTGTAGGGATTATACAGCAGTCATTACTTAATTTGGAAAATTTAGATATCAGGTTACCCTTTGGATTGGTTTCAGACTTGTCGGTTTTTCAGTATGTCATGGAGAAGGTACTGAAGGATACAGAAGGGGTTAGCAAATATCAAGATGACATCCTGATTTTTGGAAGACGAGTCTGAACGAACATGATGTACGCTTGAAAGAGGTGCTTGGAAAGTTGTGTGCCTGTAACCTCACAATCAAGGTGAAAAGTGCAGATTTCGCACTGGTTCAATTAACTGTCTTGGTCACAATCTTACTGGAGAAAGCATCAAACCCAAGAGTGAGTTGGTTTCCACCATTCTTAATATAAGCTTCCATTCTTCTGAAGAATAATTGATGGCTGCTAGCAGGAAAAGGGGCTTTGGTAACAGAAAAGTAGATAGGAAAACAGAGGCCAAGGTAGGAGCTTGGATGATGAAAAAACGTCCTAGATTGTCTGAGAATCCTTCTAAGTTTTTGAAACCTTTGCAAGTAATTAAAATCGTTTGTAATGCAGTGAAAATGTAAGATATTCGCATTTGGAATCTCAACAGAGTTGTGATCTCCAAACGGGACTCTCGGGAGTCCAGTCCATGTGCTCTCCTAGCGCAGGGTCGGGGAGTTGTACTTCCCCTGACAGTGTCAGATCTGAGAATGATGGAAAGCTGATTGTCATGAGGGGACAGGATCATCATTTGGCAAACGTGGCTGATAGAAGATGATCTAGCACATTTGTGAGACGTCCTGTGTATCTTTGGGATTATGCTTAAACCCCACTCCTACGGTCTTAGCAGCTTCCCTCAGTAGTCTTTCTCATTGTATATAGTTTTTTGAGTTTGTGAAAGAAAGGAGGTGTGTGGCATAGACAATATACGTGTGTCTGCTTGGCTCTGCCTGTGCTCAGTGACAGGGTGATGTCACCTCCCTTCCTCAGCCAATTAGAATGTTGTGTACGTCAATGGAACATTGACATGTCATAAGCCTTGTAATATGCATTAGGGTATTGCGGCAGTTGGTCCCCAGCTGCAGTCTTTGATGAATGAGATCTGATTTCCTGAAAGAATAAACTTGTTTCATCTTTACTACTGCCTTGTTGGATACTTCATATAGAATACAACACTGGCATAGTTGGCAGGCGGAAAACCACTACAAGAAGATCTCTATACATGGTCTGCACTTTACTCAAGGCGAGCATGGAGGCAGTTTTCTGGTGAGGGATAACCAATTACGGATCTTGTTGTCGTTGAATAATTAACCAGGTTGTGCTTCTGACTAAATACTTTCTTCAACCTACCTTGTCTCCTGTATTTATACGGACAATTTATCTCAACAGTGGTTCTCCGACTTTGCTCCCCACCTACCCCTGCGCACCATGGCAAGAACCTCAGGATCTTCCTGGACACCAACCTCTCTATGGCATAGGCAATATACCTGTGTCTGCCTGGCTCTGCCTGTGCTCAGTGACAGGGTGATGTAACGTTCCTTCCTCAGCCAAGTAGAATATTGTAGATGTCAATGGAACATAGAGATGTCGTAAGCCTTGTAAAATGCATTAGGGTATTGTGGCAGTTGGTCTCCAGCTGCAGTCTTTGATGGATGAGATCTGCTTTCCTGTAAGAATAAACTTGAATGTTTCATCTTTACTACTGCCTTGTTGGATCCTTCATATAGAATACCACACTCTACATGAGTAGACAGACCAACGCCGTCTCTTCATCATGCTTCCACATCCTGCAACTGCTAAGTAAAATTTTCTAGTGGACCCCACAAAACATCAGACATACAGTCACACAGGCTCTTATCACAAGTAGACCTGATTACGGAAACACCCTCTACATCAGAATCTCAGCTCATGTCATCCTCTGACTCCAAACCAACCCGAACACTGCTGCCAGACTCATCCTGAACATCCCACAAAATAACCACATCTTTCCACTCCTAAACAACCTCCACTGACTCCCAGTCCAAGAAAGATGTAAGTTCAAGCAACTCACCCACTCCTATAAAGCTCTTCACAGCACCGGTCAAGCTTTCCTCAACCACTGCCTCAACTTCTACCAACCCACTAGACACCTTCGAACTGCATCCCAGGTCAGAGCATTCCTCCCTCACATCAAGAAGACCAGAAGTGGGGGATGCTCCTACTCATACTTCACAGCATAGACCTAGAACAACCTCTCGAAACAACTCGGAACCCTCCCTCCTTCTTGGAATCCGAAGGAGCCTCAAGACATGGCTTTTTCTAATGAAACAGCATAATCTCCTCCTCCCCCTTCAGGCCTGCCCTAATCAGCACCTGGACACCCTCACAGGTGATTAGTCGCACTCTACAAATTCACATAATATAACATTGCTAGTCATTTTAGTACCGACATCAAGACCATCAATAAACATTTTAAGTTTACATTGTACCAGAGAGCCCAAGCATTCTTTTGATTCTAAGAGCTCCATTGCACTGGCAGCAGTGAATTTTAACAAGCACCCCAGCTAGCATTTGATAGAATGTGTCCTGTCATATGGGGCCGTATGTACAAAACTATTTTGCAGTCTCAAAGTCTGTGATTCACAAAATCACGGGCTTTGTGACCATAAGTCAGTGATTTGAATATTACAACAGTTTCTCTGTGAGTCAGAAGTAACTTTGTGGCCCTTTTCAAATTGCAAATCGGAATCAAAGTTCTGTGCACATATGGTTTACACCCTCAATTGTAGACATAAACTAATGATCGGTTACCATCCTCCCTTACTAGCATTTAGGAATCTGTGGAGCAGGCTTGGGGAAACAAACTGCAGTCCAAGTGAACATTTTTTTAAAGCAGACCAATGGATGAAGAAGGCTGGCAGAAAACCTATACAAATAAATATATTATTGATATATATTTTATTAAAAATGAAAGGTCTTGACTAATGCCAGATCTAAAGAAGCATTTGCAAAGCCCATTGGTCTCGCCTATGTGAGGTATTGGCTTTGTCAATGTTTTTTTAGCTATGCTGTGGAGCATGGCTGAAAGTTAAAATCCATGCAATGATGAGGCCAGAAGAAGTACATGAGGTTGTCAACTAAAATAGATGCACTATGGTAGAGTGCTAAAATCCAAAGAAAAAACTAGCACCTGAAAATGAGCAGTGGAAGAACACAAGTAATGTGTTCATGCTTTAAGCGATGGACAAACACTTGAAGAGGATGGACGCTTACAGCTGATAACCAATACGAAACAAGCAAATGAGAGTGGCAATGAAGCCAAATCATTGGTAAGCAACTGGCCCAATGCTAGAAAACCGAAGTTCTTGAAGAGACAGCACCTACACTGCCTAGATGGGACCTAAGAACAGGGATCCCCATGATCTAGACCCCATACCCCTGGTACTGTACTTGGTAGAATAGTTTGAGACAGAGCACTGAACAACTTGCATCACTCTTAAGCACACCACCCCTTGAGTCACTCCACTTTAATCCCCATATCTGGTCTAGAGGTCAGCTCACCCTTCATTCAGAAATGTACCTGCCAACCCAACTTAAGTCCCCTGAGTTGAGTGCCCTCACAAATGACCTTCCGTTTGGCTGGATTCCCTGCAGTAGCTTCAATTTTCAAAGCGTGAAATTCTCTTTTGATCTGTAACTGCCACCATCTCTGGTGTGTGGGCCAACTGTAGTTTGAATACATTAACATTTCTGAGCCTGTTATTTTTGCCTCTCTTTTCTCGGATGTAGCTATCACAAGCAACTTCCTTTCAGTCACACTCCCTCGATGAGCAATCACTGTTCCTGAATGTTGTTCGCCTTTTCATGGATTCCTTGTTGGCATTCCGTAGGCTTTGCATACAGGGGGAAAAGACCTCTGTAGCGAAAATAAACTCTGTACAGTGCCTGCAGTACCACATCTCCTGCCAACAGTGGAACACCAAATCAGCAAATGCTTGCACCTCACCTATGTCTTCAAAAAACTACATCTGGGATTCTTGGTGAATCATGGATTTTATTACAATCTCTAAATTCAGTATGAGCTTTGTTTTCTCCTTCGAGTGACACCTGTAGGCCTTTGCCTTCCCTACAGTCTCTGATACTCGCTCTAGAGCAGATTCTGCAATATTCAGATGCTAACCCATTGCAGCAAAATATCATTGATATGACATTTTTTCTATAGTCTTCAGTGGACTTTGAGGCTTTTGCAATGCCTCCATAATCTGGGAGACAGCACCATCAGATTCACAACTCCCCACTTCCCCTTTTAGCATTCGAAATCATAAATTCCATATGATTCTGTCTGCATATCTTATAACATGAGCTTACAAGCATTAGGAATAATGCTGTTGTCTTGAAAAGAAAGATGTCTTAATTTAGTCACTGATCTCATATTTATGAAGTAGAATTCACAAGGCCCTCCCCCAAATAGGGAGAGTCAACATTTCTGGTGGGCACATCAGGACCAGCTGGCCCTTACAAAATGGTGGGCTATGCTGGATGTCAAGGCTTTGCCATCCTTTCTTACAGGCCTAGCTCTCCCATTGCATGGGGGGTGTTCTTGTGGCGCGCAAGAAGTGTTGATGGGCGTGGCCACCTGATGACCACAACAAAAGGCATGGTAAGGTGGGTCACAGCCTCTTTGCTGAACTCGCCGTAACGCCATAGCCACCCCTTACCTGCTGCCGAAAGGAGTCACAGCCGTCAGTACTGCCCTTTTGTCCCACCCACCCATCGTCTGCAAGTAGCAGTTGTTTCAGTGTTGTCAGGTTTGTCAATGTATGTCAATGGTAGTTCTTGGTAGGTTTTCAGTGGCAGATGCTGTATTATGGAAGTGTTGAGGCCCACTATCCAGCATTCTGCCTAGGGCTTCGGCAGCTCCGGGCCAGACGTTCACATCACACTCAAGCAGAGATGCAAACATGCACACACCTTTGCAGGCATGCAGACAAAGACATTCACATCTACATACACATGCAAACCCCAGCACACAGACAGTCACTTATACTTTCATTCACAAAATCTTACCTGAGACAAGTTCACAATTTCTTGACTCTCTGCAGCTGCCAGACCCACAAGCTGTCACCCAATCAGAAGCTGGAATAAGATTGAAGGTACAGAGGTAGCCCTTTTTTCTCTATTGCAGCGTTTGATGGGGCAAGAGGGTATATATTACTGTTGTATCACACTTGCATCACAACAGTCCACAATTCTCTATGGTTACAATGTCATTTATGTTGATAACTTCCTCTACTATTCACAATAAAACTTTAAAGTTGTTAAACAATCTTTACATGCCCAAAATGTTTTTGAAGCAATATAGAAGATTACTATAAAAGCTTTAACACTCACTGTCCAACTCACAGATTTGAATTTGGAAGCTTTAAGTATCAGCGTTATTCAACACACGTTTTGGCTAACAATATGATTATTATTATAGTAACCGCTTTTGAAAAAGTAATATAGTGTATCAATAAGGCTTAGAAAAAAAGTTGAGAAAATAAGATTGTTAACTCCCCTGTTCTACAGTATTCGATTTAGCAATTCACACTGGTTCTTTCTTCCTACTATTTAGTTCATGACGACACCTTCACATGCTAATATCCACTTTCACAAAACCAATTTTTAATTTTTTTTTAAGTCAAGCCTAGACAGCGCTTGCGCTGTCAGTATAATCTGGTATATGTACTTCGTGGGCTTTGACTTCTCCGATCACTTTTTGTTTGTCTAATCGGTTGTCTTGTAAAATTCCTTGCAGGACAGTGAGTAATTTATCTTCCTGATCCCTCCTTTTTGCAAATATTCTCTCCCCTTGAGTATCGCCTCAGGACTTGTCAGCTTACATTTTTTTCTATTTTACTTTCTGCTCAGGAACTTATTTTTAAATTCTGAATAGCGCTTCACACAGCGCAGTGCCTGATTCATACCGTCTTTCTTCCTCTGCTCTTTGCTGGTGCTGCTACGACAAAGGAATGCTAGAAGGTGTATTTGTTTAGGGGAAAAAAATTACTTTTGTCTTTGTTGATCTTATAATCTGAAAAGCCAGAGAAAAGGGCTATTTCATTGAGTAATGCCAGTAGGAACATTTCTGTGGATGAAAGAAAGAGGAGAGTATCACCTGTATAGGCTGCTAGTTTCAGGTGGTGATCTTCATATTGAAAACCAGATAAGGATTTAATTATGATGGATACGGGAAAGGAAGGGCTTGAGAGCAAGAACAATAATAAAGGGTAAAGAGGACATCCCTGTCAAGCACTGCGTTGCAGGGGAAAATAGGGAGAAACTTCTCCGTTAACAAGTAAAGATGGACGTGGAGACTGAAAAAGAGATCAGGGCAATGATTTTAGGGCTAAAACCATGGCAAGCTCAAGTTTTTAACATAAAATCCCAATCGATCCTATCAAATGATTTTTCTGCATCTATTGTAATCACTGCAAGAGGGGTTTTGAGGAGAAAAGTTTTGCTAAGTGCATTAAGAAATAATCGAGTATTATCTTTTGCTAATCCACCTTTTATGAATCTGTCTGTTGCTGTGGAAGAAAAGATCCTAATCATATTGCTAAGAGTTTTGTGAAAATCTTGTAATCGACATTTAGTAATGAAATAGGCTTACAATTTGTACAAAGAGCGGCCACTTTCCATCTTTATTTATCAGTTATATTATTGCTTCTTGAAAAGTCCCGGAGGTAGAACCAGAATCAATTAAGTGACCAAACAAGAATGACAGGTGAGGAAGGATATTAGAGAAATGTAGAAAATAATTCTACAGTAAAGCCTTTCGGGCCTGGAGATTTCACTTTTTTTGAGAATTTAATGCTCAGGAAATCTCCTACAAGGTAAGGTCTAAGTCTAAAGATGCAAAATCTAATTTACAAGGAACAGAGTTTGGTGTTCATTGCAAATAGTCTTCAATGTGAGAATGTTTTACTGTATTTTTGTGAGTATATAAAGTTTTATAGAAACTGACAAACTCTTTTAGGATATCCTTTTGCATAGTTGGTGAAACTCCTTGAGGGTCAAGTAAGGAATCTATCTGAAGTCTCTGTTTTTTCACTTTCAGATAATTAGACAGTAATTTACCAACTCTATTTCTACCACCAGGAGGCATCATTAGTGGCTAGAGTATTAAAGTGTAATTTAACCGTAAGTGAATTTTGAAGATCAGTATTTAATTTAGAAAAGAAAAACTTTTGTTCCAAGACATTAATAGAGGATAGTACCAATGATTACTATTTGTTTTGTGCTTTCTTTTTCTTGGATACATAATCAATTATAAAACCACACACAACTTCCTTATATGCATCCCATAGTAAAGCAAGAGGGATGGTGGGAGAATCATTAAACAAGAACAATTCAGAAGCGAATGAGTTAAATGAGTTGGAGAATTGACCCTCTTTTAACACAATTATTAAACCTCCATCTAGGTGAGTGAGGTTGTGGAGTAACCAAGTCCAAATCCTTAATAACCATGGCATGATCTGAGAGCACTATGGGTCTAATTGAGGATTGTACTATATGTTGAGACCACGGTTTAGAGATAAAAATGTGATCTAACCGTAAATGGGTACCTTGTGTAACAGAATAAAATGTGTAGTTACGGATTAGAGATGCCCCAAGAATCAACCAAAGCACAAATGAGAAAAAGTGGTCTGAAATTGTTTGTGGACTTTATGAGGGAGAAATTGGATCTAGGACTGTCTATCTAAAAATGGATCCATAATTTGTTTACTATCTCTTCCTAGAATAAAGTATGCATCAGTATATTGCATACATTTTTGCGCTACTGTGGAACAAAAAGTGTTGTCAAATTGTGTTGGGGCATAAGTATTGAAAACAGTTAAAGGAATTTTGTTGATTAAAACTTTGATAATAATCCATCTGCCCATGTCATATTTTTCTTGTGAAAGTGCTACAAGATTTAAAGATTTCCTACATAAAGTAATAACACCATTCTTTTTATTGGAGGTAGAATACATAATCACAGAGCCTACCAAACTATAGTTGAATTTTAAGGCTTCTGGTTCGGCAAGGTGCGTTTCTTGAAGCAAGACTAAATCTGCAGCAGATGTGCCCAAGTCATTTGAGAGGATTATTAAAACCCTTTATCTTCCATGTAATAACTCTGAATTTTACAGTAAAAATTAAATAAATGTTGAGGACTATCAAATATCCAAAACTCTACAATGAGAATATGAAACAATATACAGAAACGTGAAAAAAAACTAAGAGTAATATATATGAGAATACAAAAAGAATATGAGAAACGAAAGGGGGGAGGAAAAGAAGAGAAAAAAAGATAACAGTACATGTCAAGAACTATTGCCTGAAAACACATTCCTAAATATGCATCAAAAGAAAGAATGGGGTGGTGACAACACTGATGACGATGGCACATTTGTCAATGGGATCGTGACCATAGCGGAACGGTATATAAGTAGGAAGGAGATGTACAATATAAACAGATATCATGAATCTGTAAGGAAAAAGCGAGAGAAAGGTTAACATAAATCTAACATCACCAGGATAAACATTTTATCCAAAAGCATAAAATGAAGAAGTATCAAGACATGTTAGAAAAGATTAGCGTGTAACTGCATCCATTGTATCCATCAGGTGAGAGTTTATAAATGTTATGAGTTCAGCTAGATCCTCTTACAAGGTAGTCTTATTTTGGTAGGTAACCTTAAAGAGGCAAGGATGAAATAGGCCATAACGAGCACCCAGATTGAGTAATGCAGGAGGGAGATTAATAAAGTCTTTACCTCTGTTTGCCATACCATTGGAGACATCATGCAAAAGGATAATCTTCCTGCCTTACTATAAGATTAGCTATTTTGCTTTGGCAGCATTAAGATCTTTCAAAAGGTCTGAGAACTCAAATCAAAAAAAGATAAGAACTCCTTGCGGATCAGTAGATGGCAGAGAAGAAGAGAGATGAGTACCCAGTCTATATGCTCTTTGTTTATTGAGATTGGTGGAAGGATGTAAATCCAATACTTGTGTAAGAAAGGACACAAAAAAGGTGACGGATCATCTCCCTACGTACCTTCGGAAAGATCATAAACACTGAGTTTATTGCATCTATTACTGTTTTCCAAGTCTTCTGAGTGCTTCTTTAATTAAAGGAACTCTTTTTCCAAAATGTTATTGGTTTCATCATGTAATTCACTAACCTGTTGCTCCACCAAAGACGTTTGTGTCTCTATAAGGGACCATTTATCATCAAGATGCTGGATGAGTTTGTTAGTCTCTTCAATACAAGGACGCAGGGCTTGAATCTCTTCCAGTTAAATCTCTAATGATACAGGAAATGGAGACTTCCAGGCACAGGGGGTCATGTTTAAATCTCGTATAAGTGGATGAGGGTGACTAAGCCTTCACTAAAGTACCAGATGCAGAGCAAGGAGTCATTGAATGCTCCATTTTAATTTCGGTGCAATACACTATATTATCTTTTAAAGAGCCCCTAGAAGGGAATTGTGAATATGTTTTGGGAGTAGACTGAGCCCTGGAACTGGTATCGAAGAGTGGTTTCTTTGATCTGCATACAACTGCTGTATAAAGAATACTTAGTATTGTGACAAATTAGCAATATATAGTTTACAACTTTACATAGAGAGAGAGAGAGCGTCAAAATAATTATGCATAACTTGGAATGCTCGGGGTGCTTATGTAGGGAACTGCACGCTTGATAGATTGTTAGGATGCCGGGTGTTCCTTGGATGAGGTATCATTCAAAAGCTGCATATAGAATATGTAATTATTGGCACACATTAGTAATATATAGGCAAGCAAATCCTTGGGAAAATTGTCAAAATAGTCATGCACATGTTGGAAGCAGTGCCATTAATAGTATTCTTATGAAGGGAACAACATGTTGGGAAAAAAGCACTAAATACCTATTGCTCCTTGGGTGAGGTATCATACAGAGACGCATTTTATATGAAGGGAATGCAGTCTAAGCAGACATTGCAGCAGAAGCATGTGGGAAAAACAAAAGTAAGAAGTGCTGGCGAAACATGTCACTACATATCACAAAGAGAGGAGAGTGTATAACACTTTTAAAAAGAGAAAAAGATGCTCTCTGCAGTATTGGCGTGTAGTGAGGAGCGGTGTTTACAAAATAGTGATAAAATATGGAGCATAAAAGGCTTCACCTGGCCCGTAAAATAAGAAATGGCATTCTTCTGATGGCTCGACATTAGAGGAATTCAGTTTCTCAGTTCACAGCATACTGATAGTCATGTACATGCGACAACGGTTCCGGCGTGCGACTGAGCGCCCAGTTCAGGCCACCATCGAGATGGCATCCAAGCCAAGCTCCCCAGCATTGTCTTTTTGTATAACGGTCACAGCTCAACAGAAGAAATAGGAGGAAGTCACGGATTTCAAGGAAGAGGAAGCAGATATGGGAGAGCCAAGCACTTCACCATTAATGAGAGTACCACTTGAGAGATCCATTTAACACTCAGCATGAGTGGAGCCAAGCGGGCCGAGCACAACAAGCACCACCAATGGGATATCCTGTAAGGTATAAGGCAACAGCAATGTCACTTCCTCACCCTCTGGGACAAATAGGACAGTAAATGTCCTGCAGTGCAGGGCTTGCAAGTGGGGTAAAGGACCATGTTAGCATCACCTAGGGAATTGCATTCTGTGGACGAATCTGTGCTACATGTGCAGACAAGAAGCTTAAGCATTGCGCGTAATGGAGAAGTAATTATGAGCCTTAGAAAATTCTATAAAAGGGCATAGGTTAAGCAACTGAATGCCAGAGGCCCACATCCCTACAAATTGAAGAGTGTCATAGTTTGACCCCAGATGCATACTGATTGAATTCCGGGGAATGTGTTACCTCTGATGTCAGGAGAGCTGCCCCTAGTGTCACAAGAGCTGGGAAGGGCGGCTGCCAAAGGCACCCTGACTGTTCACTTTTCACAATGTTTGAATATTTGACTTTGTTCATCATTCCGTCCATCAATTGTTCTTTTTGCATTTGTCACCCCGAGTAGGACGGTTATGCCCAGACATTGGTCCCATGCTCTCCATACCACTTGAGTCAAGATGGCCTGGCTGATGATGGGTGATATGCCAAAACCAGTCCCAGTATACTTGTTTCTGGTCCAGGGAGGACTTGCCCTTGCAGTTCAGGCTCGACTGTTTCCATGGGGAGCAGGGTCAAGACTGATTTGTATATGGCTGGGAACTAACTGGAATGGCATGGTGAGCAAAAAAACATGATGGATTTCGGCCCAGATGTCTGTACTGGAGGGTGACTGTTTGACATTGTTCAGCATTCCGTCCTTCAATTGTTCTTTTTAACATTGTCACCTCATCTGGGATGGGTATGCCTAGACATGGGTCTAGTGCTCTCCATGCCACTGGAGTCAAGCTAGCATGGCTGATGAGGGGTGATACCCCGAAACAAGTCCTAGATGCTTGTTTCTGGTCCAGGGAGGCCCTGGTCTGGCAGTTTGCGATGGAATGTTCCCATCGGGAGCAGGGTCAAGACTGATTTGTTTATGGCTGAGGACAAACTGGAATGGCATGATGAGCAGAAAACACTATGGATCTCTGTACTGGGGGTGAATGTTTGACATTATTCAGTATTCTGTCCATCAATTGTTCTTTATGCATTTGTCATCTTGTGTTGTGTGTCGATTTAGATACCGTATATAGGTTTCCCCTATTTATGTCCTTATATAGGCACAATTCGCATTGCTCATATTTAGCCATAGAAATCCGACCTTTATTTAGGCATTATCCATGCTAACCAAATACAGGATGGCCACCTACATCCGTTCATCTACGTCACAACGAGATCTTGGAAAACCAGACTCTTAAGCCTTTAGGACTTCTCCAAGAACTAATTTATTATGCATGAACATCTATTCCTTAGGGATTCATTCATGATATTTTTCTGCCTGACTTTTACGTCAATACTGGCATTCCTAAACACCTTCAAGGTATAAATATACCTTCACTTACCATGGCAAACCACGGTTCGGCTGCCTACTTGCACAACGCGGCTCGCCAAGGCAAGTTCGGAAGGAAGTCAAGTCCCCACCTGATGCACTGACCAGACGATGTCATCCTCCTCGCATAGAAACCAGCGCCAGTGTTTCTGACTCCCCTTGGGGGGTGTTAGAGATTGAGACTCGGAAAGAGATTCCAACCTCACTCATTCTAAGGTATGGAGTGGACTAGAACCTAAAGGGACTTTTGGCAAATCTTGGCAACTATAGCTAAACTAGACTATAGACAAACAGCACCTACTTCTTACCTCGTACTACACTTAGGTTAGGTACACTGGGGTAGAACTAGCTAGAAGCATCAGATGAGTATTAACATTTTAGCCTGTATTATTTATGTATGTATTTTTATGAATATCTGTCATAGCTACAAACCATGCTATTGCAGTATTATATTATCTTGATGCTAACGCCGTACATATTTTTCTTCGCATTCTGTCTTACGATTGTAGCAGTTTATATTTCTTGCATGAGAAATAAGACTGTTCAATAAACCCTTTTTATTGAAACGCCCGTCTATCCATTTCTGTGTAACTCTGCAGAAATGAAGCATGTACGATTGACTGAGTGAAACTGTTATCTATTTTTTCCACGATTCTGAGATGGTTCCGATTCTAAGGGAAACAAAGTTGTCATGTTTATGCGGTTTTCAGAAACGAATCCCTTCTTGATCATTCAAGAAGTTTTCTAGTGACCTCTGAGTTAGCTGGCACACACAAGTAATTAAGTTTAATGTACTCAATGGAGACATACTGACCTCAGTCCTATGTCAAAATTATAGTTTATATTATTCCAATGTGCAGAGCCTATCAGGGATATGGGAACTACACCACATGGCGCCCAACGGTTTGGTAAGGCACTAATTTAACGCTAGATACTGAAGTAACTCAGTCGTGCTTTTCTCAGAGACTCCTACTCATAATACTCCATAAGACATCTGGAGTTGGTAGGGATAATATCCGCCATAACTGAGTAGAACAAAAATCCTATGTATTAGCTGTTTGGTTTGTTCAACATTGAAGGATACAGTGTTCCAAAATATTGTGCACCTTATCTTTGTTCCCCTGAAACTTGCTCTGCAATTTTCATTAAACAAATATCCATAAACGAGGATAATAACACCGGAACCGGTGGAGCTGTACCCGACAATGTCGCAGCAGCTTTTGATTATACAGGGTTTAATTAAACCGATGAAAATGCGAAAATCATTGCTCCAAACTTAAGGAGAACCATCACTCTAAAACTTATAAAACATGGCCTAACACCAAGAGGTGGTAGAGCAGTTTTTGTTATAGAGGCACATGAAATTCACCAGACAGAGGTATTCTATTCATGGATAGTATTCCCAGAATCAAATCCAGTAACTAAAACGTTTCACTTCTACAAAGATGATGAACCACCTGAGGAATATTCCTTTCGAGGATATTGAAATTCCACTCACATACCAGGAGCATGATCTCTGGTTTCAAGGCACCCTAAAACATTACAATCACATTAACATGCTCGGTGCACTAGGTAGACAAGGAGCAACGTGGCCGATTTTAGTCGTCTACACACCTCATCCGGACATTGAAGAATTACTTGCTCAACTCAAGGAGTTAATCAAAATATATAGAAAATTGGTTCAATATGTCATGCGAACTTTCACAGTCCAACCAACAATAGCCATTCCAAGACAAACCTCTCACCAGGGGAATGCGCTAAAAATCACACCACAGACTATGGTGCCGATCACGATCCGGTAAAAAATTCCCCCGTGCGACTCGTATCCGGTCTTTTTACCGTACGAATCGTACAAGTGCCGTACGAACTGGCAATCACGATTCGCATGGTAAAAAGTCCATACGACCCGCACCGGGAATCATTCCCCACACGTCCTCGGGTCGGAAAATGTGTCCGACACGTCCTCGGACGATTTACCTTACAAACGTAAAAATCCAAGTCCGACCGAGGAATCACGATCCATCCCGTGCGTCCGAGCCTACAACCGTATGGAAAAAACACCGTCCGCACCGAACACCAATAGCAACCATGGAGACATGTGCCCGCATACGCGCCCAACACTCCCCCCAGCCCCCGTACGTCCGACACGTACCCCCCGTATATGTATACCCCCACCCGTCTAGGTACACCCCAGTACGTTCCAGTCGAACCCCCACCCCAGTACGTGTCGTACCACCGTCAATGTAAACCCCCCCACCCCTGTACGTGTCGTACCACCGTCAATGTACACCCCCCCACCCCTGTACGTGTCGTACCACCGTCTATGTACACCCCAGTACGTTCCAGTCGTACCCCCACCCCAGTACGTGTCGTACCACCGTCAATGTACACCCCCCCACCCCTGTACGTGTCGTACCACCGTCAATGTACACCCCCCCACCCCTGTACGTGTCGTACCACCGTCTATGTACACCCCAGTACGTTCCAGTCGTACCCCCACCCCAGTACGTGTCGTACCACCGTCAATGTACACCCCCCCACCCCTGTACGTGTCGTACCACCGTCAATGTACACCCCCCCACCCCAGTACGTGTCGTACCACCGTCAATGTACACCCCCCACCCCTGTACGTGTCGTACCACCGTCCATGTACACCCCCCCACCCCTGTACGTGTCGTACCACCGTCTATGTACACCCCAGTACGTTCCAGTCGTACCCCCACCCCAGTACGTGTCGTACCACCGTCAATGTACACCCCCCCACCCCTGTACGTGTCGTACCACCGTCTATGTACACCCCAGTACGTTCCAGTCGTACCCCCACCCCAGTACGTGTCGTACCACCGTCAATGTACACCCCCCCACCCCTGTACGTGTCGTACCGACGTCAATGTACACCCCCCCACCCCTGTACGTGTCATACCCCCGTGTACCTACACCCCAGTACGTGTCGTACCGACGTCAATGTACACCCCCCCACCCCTGTACGTGTCGTACCACCGTCCATGTACACCCCAGTACGTTCCAGTCGTACCCCCACCCAGTACGTGTCGTACCACCATCAATGTACACCCACCCACCCCTGTACGTGTCGTACCACCGTCCATGTACACCCCAGTACGTGTGAGTCGTACCCCCACCCCAGTACGTGTCGTACCACCGTCAATGTACACCCCCCACCCCTGTACGTGTCGTACCACCGTCAATGTACACCCCCCACCCCTGTACGTGTCGTACCACCGTCTATGTACACCCCAGTACGTTCCAGTCGTACCCCCACCCCAGTACGTGTCGTACCACCGTCAATGTACACCCCCCCACCCCTGTACGTGTCGAACCACCGTCAATGTACACCCCCCCACCCCTGTACGTGTCGTACCACCGTCTATGTACACCCCAGTACGTTCCAGTCGTACCCCCACCCCAGTACGTGTCGTACCACCGTCAATGTACACCCCCCCACCCCTGTACGTGTCGTACCACCGTCAATGTACACCCCCCCACCCCTGTACGTGTCGTACCGACGTCAATGTACACCCCCCCACCCCTGTACGTGTCGTACCACCGTCCATGTACACCCCAGTACGTTCCAGTCGTACCCCCACCCAGTACGTGTCGTACCACCGTCAATGTACACCCACCCACCCCTGTACGTGTCGTACCACCGTCCATGTACACCCCAGTACGTTTGAGTCGTACCCCCACCCCAGTACGTGTCGTACCACCGTCAATGTACACCCCCCCACCCCTGTACGTGTCGTACCACCGTCAATGTACACCCCCCACCCCTGTACGTGTCGTACCACCGTCTATGTACACCCCCCCACCCCTGTACGTGTCGTACCACCGTCTATGTACACCCCAGTACGTTCCAGTCGTACCCCCACCCCAGTACGTGTCGTACCACCGTCAATGTACACCCCCCCACCCCTGTACGTGTCGTACCACCGTCAATGTACACCCCCCACCCCTGTACGTGTCGTACCACCGTCTATGTACACCCCCCCACCCCTGTACGTGTCGTACCACCGTCTATGTACACCCCAGTACGTTCCAGTCGTACCCCAACCCCAGTACGTTCCTGGCGCACCCCCAACACAACCTCCTAAGTACGGAGCGCACCCCATGCCCCAACATCACAACCGCATGTACGAGTCGTACAAAGCCACACACAAGGACCAAATCGTACAACCAAATGGCCCATGTACACACCGTACACACGCTCAAAACGCACGTACACAACAAGGACAAAACAAAACAACTCAACAATACACCATTCGAAAGGCACACAGCCACTAAACATGGCCAACAACCACTAAAATAACACAATCACTGACCTGCAACTGTCAAAAACAAACAGAGGCCCAATACACCACCACTCCTTATAACACACCCACCCAAAATTCAAACACTGCCACACCCACCCATGGACCAATAAAAAGGGCCCACACACACAAACCATGAGCCTTTGCAACAGACCCACTGCTGCCAGACACCACAGAACCAGACTACAAGCGACACCACATCTTACACTTGCACACCTTCACACGACCACCCTCACAAACACCCTCTCATCACATTCACACACACACATAACCATCCACACCCCCCCCCAACATCCACACACCCCCCACACCCACACCATCCCCACCCACACCCCTCACCATGCCCACTACCAAGAATCCAAAGTTCAGTCACCGAGAGTTGGAGGTCCTTGTTGATCAAATCCTCAGAGTCGAGCCACAGATCTTTGGAACATTGGTCAGAAGCACCAGCCAGGCAGCCAAAACAGCCATGTGGCAGACCATCGTCGATGCTGTGAATGCTGTTGCGGACACCAGGAGGACCAAGCAGGATTGCCAGAACAGGTGGTACGATCTGCGGAGGAGGGTCAGAGCCAAGAGACAGGAGGAACACGACCAGGCCAACGCCACCGGAGGAGGGCCCTCCCGCAGACCCGTACAGTACCATCCCTGGGAGGAGAGGGTGATGGCCATACTGCCGGTGGAGGCAGTTGAAGGAGTAGAAGGACTCCGAGACCCGGGTGAGTACACAAACAACGCACCTCACATGGGGGGAACTGCAACCACAACCAAAATTAATAACAGGCACGCAAACACCACAAGCCATCGCATTACTCAACCACACTCCATGAGCAGGCACATGCCACTGCTGCCACCATGCCCCATGCACCCAGCTGGACAATGTCAAGTCACAGGCCACAGAAGACAACAACACATGACACGGTAACCCGGATGGCGGGAGTGTGGGCACCAAGAATCACATAGTGCGACTCCAAAGCAGACAACAATGCCCTCTGCCCATATGGCCTAGGTCACAGCCAGACAAACACTGTGTCCCAACACAGGAATGACTTGCCAGCAAATGGCGGATGCCTTGCATCAACACATGGGGGTGAAGGCAATGTTTTGCACATGCCAGCAGCTAATGAACAGCCAACAGTGTGAAAGAGTGGCAGCACACACCACCACAGCAGCAGCGCACAGACACACAGCAGACAAAATGGGTGCCTGGAGATCAGAAACAAACTCACATCAACAGGCCAAGGGCCACTCAAAGATCTGCTAACAGTGTGTGCCCAGGAAGCTGGGCCAAGGTGACAGAGGGTGACACACGGAGGGAGGGAGAGGGGGACACAGAGGGAGGGAGAGGGGGACAGAGAGGGAGGGAGAGGGGGACAGAGAGGGAGGGAGAGGGGGACAGAGAGGGAGGGAGACACAGGAAGATGGACAGAGGGAGGAGGCTGACACACAGAGGGAGGGAGAGGGGGACACAGAGGGAGGGAGAGGGGGACAGAGAGGGAGGGAGAGGGGGACAGAGAGGGAGGGAGAGGGGGACACAGAGGGAGGGAGAGGGGGACACAGAGGGAGGGAGAGGGGGACTGAGAGGGAGGGAGAGGGGGACAGAGAGGGAGGGAGAGGGGGACAGAGAAGGAGGGAGACACAGGGAGAGCAAATCAGTCCTTTGGTGTGTGGGAATGTCTGCTCGTCAGCAGGTGGACTGCGTGCATGTAGACAAGGGTGGCCAGTGCCAGAACCCCCCCTCTTCATCATGGCAAAACGCAGGGCCATGTTACAACCTGTACACGAGCACAAGGACAGCCACCTGCATCATATGAGTGTGTGGATCCACTCCATGTGCACATGTACAGTGCTACAAGGAAGGCGCAAACGCATAGCTCGGCACACATGCACACTCCACTGCTGACTGCAGTCACACTTGACGCAGCAAGTAAGACTGTGCCACACATAGTTAAAGGGGCCAAATTGGTGCCCAAGGGACACACACATGCACAAGTGCACTGTGAGTGGAATGCAAGACAGATCCTAATTCCAAGAGGAAATGTGCCAACTTTGTAACGGATGCAACATGGATGTTGCATGGATCAAAAGTAACATTGTCTCTCTCACACACAGGTCAACGTCGTGCTGCACCCCCCAACACTGGGGGGGAACACTCACAGGACCCGGATCTGCAGGAGACCGATCCCACCGGCAGCGACCACTCTCACCACTCTGCGGACGACCCCGACCGACCTGGCCCCTCTGGTGTCCAACCACCTGCAGCACCTGCGTCAGGTACAACCGTGCCAACCACCACCCCCACTCCTGCCACATCCCAGGAGACACCCAGGATCCCTGCCCCAACACCACAATGCAGCCAGGCTCGCCAGGAGGGACACGGTGTCCCGGGCACCCAGGAGGAGGCAGGCGACAACGCCAATGCCACCCCTCAGGGGTCCCGGAGACCCCATGTGCCCACAAGTGCAGGCCAGACGCAAGTGGGCAGGGGTGGTGGGAGTGGAGAGCGGCGGAGGCGCGAGCCTGACCAGTTGGCTGGGGATCCGGTATTTTCCCATGTCCGTAACATCCTGGACTCATACCGGCAGGACACCACGGGCATGGCCCAGGTTGTGTCCGTCCTCGAGGGGATCAAGGTCCAGCAGGCCCAGCAACATGCGGAGCTAATAGCCTGTCTACAGCTACACCAACGGAGGATGGAGGACAGACAGGCTGAGCAAGTGACGGCGTCCCAGGGGATTCACGCTGAACTCCGTCGGATGGCCGACACCATGGCCGACCCTCCCTGTGCCAGAAGGCGGAGAACATCACCACCCACAGGGAGGGATCATGAGGAGGAGGAGGAAACATCCGACGGAGCATCCCAGACGTCGTCACGGCCTGCTGCTGAGGTTCCCCGCAGGAAGCCGGGTCGTCCACGGAAAGGACCGTGAGGGTGGCTGCCACATCACCATCTCCCAGGACACCTGGCCTGGCACCTGGCCCACTGGAGCAACAGCATCACAGCATCAAGAGACATTCTCTGCCACATGGCCCTGCTGGTCACTGGCTGACCAATGTTGACAAAGACTGTGGCATGGACTCTGAGGATTTCCAATGGCAAGGACACCAACTCCCCTACTGAACTTTGGATTCCCTAATCCCGGAAAGGCCCTCACTTGGCCCCCCCCCCCCAATAATAAATCACACTATTAAGAGTAGATGCCTGCTGGTAGCATTATTACCTAACATGTGTCTTGTACAGTCTAAACATGCCTGAGTCATCTGTTCACTTCAACCATCCACACCCTGGGGCCTGAGTCTGGCACAGGACACATGGGTCACAGTTTTCTAGGCAAGACAGACATGGAGCACCATACACACCCGTGATGGTCAGAACCAGCTGAGGGGGTGGCCGAACAACCGTGCTGACAGACACATTGAGTACAGCAACAGTCATGCGCAGAGGTCAGGGATCCTGGCCCGTGTCCTGGGGGGCACCCAGGTACGTGTAGACAGGTGGCAGAACCATGTCCTGCAAGCTTGAGTCCGGTGGATGCAGAGAATGGGGTCATGGACAACGTTGGATGCATGGGGATGGCACATGTCACAATACCCACACAGTCATGGACATCATGCCCATTACACAGTCTCAGCACACACACACAGCTTGCATCTTGCCACTCGACACATTGACACATAGCCACAATCAGGGAATACCATGCCAGACATGCAGGATGCACCGTGCCAACACACCAGCATTGACTGAGAAGAGGCAGCTTGGAGGCATAGGGACACCTTTAATAGTCATGTGTTTGGGATTGCAGAGGCAACTTGAAGTACACATGAACACATCATGTGGAGTAACATGTGGCTCCAACACTGGCACCCCCCTTCTGCAGCACAAATGCGTGATAGCCATGGAACTGGCACACAAGTGTCGGATAATAGCTAAATACCCACAGCTGCTCACGGAGAGCCTGCCATACACCATGCATCCGCTGATGTGGAAGTCCCACGCCATGTCAAGACAATGTTAACCGTATGTGTCCGAGGGCAGTGTCACACACATTGATGCCTTCATCACAATCCACCATCCCATCACTGATGACTGACAACCAGGCAGGCCATCTATTCAGGTGTACCCAGCTGCATGTCGTGTCCCATGGGGATGCCACATGTCTGCAGAGGACCCAAACCCCGACCGGGGCAGTGTGCACACATCGTGAACAACTGCCACACCCAATACACCCCAGATGCATCCCTTACCCCATGGAGACTTCCAAACGTGTCCGTGCCTGTAACGCTGAGTCAGCCCACGATGCCATGTCCATGAGGAATAGCAGTGCCACAACAATGCAACCAGCAAACGGCATGGGCAGGTACCTGGGGAAGAGAGACACACAAGAAGTCAGCCACAAGAAGCACAGCCACTTGCATGTGCATGTACTCGACACATGTATGTATGACAACATGCTAGGTCACAATTATGTCTGGGGAAATACTACCATCACTGCCACCATCACTCCAGTGACACACCCACACACACCTCTGCCCCACGTGCCATACATGCAGGTGGAGACACACATCACAACGCATGCCACACGGGGACCAATGCGTGCACACTCAGACCCTGGTACTCACCACTAAGCAAAGAAGTCGCGTATGAGCCGAGTCCGGATGTCCTCTTGCGGCTCCACATCCTCCACATCACTAGCCCCATTGCCAAGCCCTTCGTCCTCCACGGGTGGATGGTCCTCGTCATCTTGATCCAGGATGAGGGGCACAGCTCTTTCAACTGCCATGTTGTGCAGCATGCAGCAGACCATGAAGATCTTGCAGACCTTCGCCGGGGCATATGGGAGTGCGCCGCCGGTCTTGTGGAGGCACCGGAATCGGCTCTTCAGCATGCCAAACGTCCTCTCTATCACTCGCCTTGTCCGGCCATGGGCGGTGTTGTAGCGGAGCTGGGCCGGCGTGATGGGGTTGCGGAGAGGTGTCAGCAGCCAAGGCATGTTGGGATAGCCAGCGTCCCCTAAATGGAAAGCACATGGATATCGTTAGAACAGGCGAAGCGGTAGTGCTGCTCGGCCAAACAGAATACAGGACAGACAGACTGTACCCACCAACAACACATGCACGTTCGTTGCGCAGCTGCATCATCATATCAGGCATCCCGCTACGCCTCATGATGTAGGCATCGTGTGCTGATCCTGGAAAACGAGCACAGACATGTGAAATCACCATGTTGGACAGACACACCACAAGGGCATTGATGGAGTGGTAGTGCTTCCGATTGCGGTACGCCACCTCCCGTGCGTGTGGTGGTACCAAACCTACATGTGTCCCATCTATGGACCCAATGACATGGGGCATCCCTCCCAGGGCATAGAAACCACGTTTGACCTCAGTCATCTGTTCAGGGGTTGGGAACTTGATGAAGTCATCCAGGTGAATCAACATGGCCTCCAAGAAATCATGCAGCACACCGCTGAACATGCTCTGGGACATGCCACCAACATGAGCAATGGTATATTGGAAGGTACCCGTGGCAAGGAAATGTAGGGCAGCCATTACCTTCAGCTGGGGTGTCAGTGCCGTAGGATACCTGTGCTGCGGTTGCAGGTGTGGTGCCAGTCTCGCCGTCAGCTCCAGAATCAACGGTTGGGTGAAGCGGTAGAGCCGGATCCTGTCATTCTCCTGCATGGTGGCCAAGTCTGGAATTCTTCGGGCAACAGGAGGCGCTCTGCAGTAATTTGGAAGTGACAAGGAAGAGTGAGTGCACTACGAGAACAACTCATGTCTACTGAGCACATGTAAATCTGCCAATACACACATGCCACATAGGGAGTCAGGCATGTGCTACATGCCCAGGACACGTATGGATGCAAGGTGACACTCCTTCCAAGACCCAGCTACACACGGTGATTGAGAACCTCCCCATGCCACGCCATGGGAATAGCTGTGTCCCAGTGCAAGTGAACAGCCCGACGCAAGACAGAAGTGACATACACCCACACATCAGCAGAAGTAGGATGCCGATTGTAGAGACTGGTAGCGGAACACCGGAGCCACAGGTCACATGACATTACACTAGGCCTGCCCACACACCTTGCCATGAAGGTGCACATGTCATGACTCACCACACATTCCTTGTGAGGATGCTGACATGGCCTTGTCACGCTACTCCGTGTCCCATGCATACATGTGCACCTCACATCAGATACCACATGTGGCATGGTGTGCGGAACAGTGTGCAATGACAATCTACACACAGACACATGTTGGTTGCTGCAACGGCTGCAGCTTTTGAGGGTGCTACAACATCAACCTGATGTAAATCCCGGACACATAAATGACATAGTCACATTGTGCACTGTGGGTAGTGACAAGTCAGGTGTCATGACCCCTGTACCGGGCATCATGGGACACTTCCGTGTGTTGGTGTCCGTGCCATGCCAGTGACGCTCACCCCAAGTGCGCAGTACGACATGCACACATGTCAACGGAGTCAAGGGCATGCCTGGCACACATTGCACCCTCACACAGTACACCTGTACACATCTCATCATACATCTGGTGCATCCTCCACTCAGGAGGCATGTTCCACATCACAGCCTGTCACACCTGTGCCCCACACATGTAGTAATGCACAGACGATGCCTTGATGTCCATTCCTGGACAAGTATGTCCATCCATGGACAAGTATGTCCGCCCTATTCCTACCTGTGTGTCGACTATCACCACAGTGATGTGTACAAACCGGCGTACTGCTGCTAAGAGGGCCTGTGTATGTTCCCCAATCACTGTGGGAGTGCTGCCGTATGTGTACCCATCGTGATGGCGAGCGTACAGGCATTTGTACGGTCCGTACCACAACGAGTACGCATACGCGTGCAGACCCATAGTGATAGTGAGCGTACATGCGAGTGTACGGCCCTCTCACTATGGGTCTGCACGCGTATGCGTACACGTAGTGGTACGGACCGTACAAATGCCTGTACGCTCACTATCACTATGGTTCTGCACGCGTATGCGTACACGTAGTGGTACGGACCGTACAAATGCCTGTACGCTCACTATCACTATGGTTCTGCACGCGTATGCGTACACGTAGTGGTACGGACCGTACACTCGCATCTACGCTCACTATCACTATGGTTCTGCACGCGTATGCGTACACGTAGTGGTACGGACCGTACACTCGCATCTACGCTCACTATCACTATGGTTCTGCACGCGTATGCGTACACGTAGTGGTACGGACCGTACCCTCGCATCTACGCTCACTATCACTATGGTTCTGCACGCGTATGCGTACACGTAGTGGTACGGACCGTACACTCGCATGTACGCTCACTATCACTACGGGTACACAGACCCATAGTGATAGTGAGTGTACAGGCATTTGTACGGTCCGTACCACAACGAGTACGCATACGCGTGCAGACCCATAGTGATAGTGAGCGTACATGCAAGTGTACGGCCCTCTCACTATGGGTCTGCACGCGTATGCGTACACGTAGTGGTACGGACCGTACAAATGCCTGTACGCTCACTATCACTATGGTTCTGCACGCGTATGCGTACACGTAGTGGTACGGACCGTACCCTCGCATCTACGCTCACTATCACTATGGTTCTGCACGCGTATGCGTACACGTAGTGGTACGGACCGTACACTCGCATCTACGCTCACTATCACTATGGTTCTGCACGCGTATGCGTACACGTAGTGGTACGGACCGTACACTCGCATGTACGCTCACTATCACTACGGGTACACAGACCCATAGTGATAGTGAGCGTACAGGCATTTGTACGGTCCGTACCACAACGAGTACGCATACGCGTGCAGAACCATAGTGATTTTGAACGTAGGCATGCATGTACGGGCCGTTGCCATGCATTTGGGGTGCCCTAGGGCCCGGAAACGCACCGTACCTGTGTGTGATTCTCCTAATTACATAGGGGACAAGTATTAAGGCCTACATGCATGCTGGTTGTCATGGCGACCAGGTTCAAATTTCGATTTTGTTCTGGAAGGTGCACAGCAGAAGTCAGTTGGAATTCTTCTACTTTGTTGCAATGTGTTTGTGGGGCTGACATCATGCAGGAGAATGAAACCGATAGAGAACCCACAGACTGCTAGGTTTGAAGGGATTGGTGGAAACATAGGATGCAAATGTGAGTGACCAATCACTCTGTACTCCTGTGCATGAGACTGGGCAGAAGGCCACATATAAGGCAGCCAGGTCCCATGAGGGATTACTTGCCTGCACATCTTTGCATTTGTCGACCAAGCTGCTGCTACTGATTCCCTGGAACCATGTCAAGGGCTGTGGAGAGGACACAGCCATTCACCCTGGAGGAGAACATGGCTCTGCTGGATGTGATCCTCCCACAGTACCCCATGCTGTATGGGCGACCAGGGTATCAGGTGAGTGCATAGGCCACTGCCACAGACTGTCCCTATGTTGTGACTGTGTCTTCAGGCATTGTGACCCGGTGTGACACACATGCCATGTACTGTCGGGGGGGTACCAGGGGGGGGGTGCCTGATGTCTCCCAGCAGTGCCCTGAGACAGGAGGGGTGTGTGCAGAGTCCTCCCAGCAGTGCCCTGAGACAGGAGGTGTGTGTGCAGAGTCCTCCCAGCAGTGCCCTGAGACAGGAGGTGTGGGTGTGATGCACAGTGTGAGCCTTGATCATTGATTGTGACATTGCCATCATTCCACCTGAGTACCCACTATGGCACGTACTGCCTTTTCCCTCACCAGAGGATGATGTCCCTATGACAGAGGTGCAATGCGTTGGCTGCATTACATGCCATGTAGTAACCAGCTATTATGTTCACATATGTCTCTCTGTGACATGTGGCTGGTGTATTGATGTGGTGTCACTTGTACTTCCTCACAGGTAGGCGCCTCTGCCAAGGAGCAGATCTGGCTGACCGCCGTCAGTGCCGTGAGGCGTGTGGATGGTCGGAGGCGGAGCCTGTCCCAGGTGAGGAAACGCTGGCAGGATATCCGGTGCTGGACGCGGAGGATTGCACGGCTCCTGCTGGGGGACTCACCTGAGAGCCACAAGAACCGCGGCCGCCGCCGTCTGACCCACCTCCACAGGCGTGTGCTGCCGGTGGTCTTTCCAGACCTGGAGAGGCGCTTACAGGCGATGCAGCAGGCGGAAGGGGGTAGGTACATGTGCGTTTGTTGTGTGTCACCGGCATTTGTAAGGGCACAGTGGCATTAATTCACTGGCAGGGTTTAAAGGTGCTGTGCCCATCCAGTTTGCCCAAGTGTAGCGCAGCGCCCCTGCCACCCTTCCCCTCCTTGCAATGTGTTCCCTGGTCTGTGTGTAGTCACTCCTTCACAAGGTAATGTAGGCTGGCGCTTTGTCCACGAGAACAATGACTGTAGCATCATGGGTGGTGGTGGTGGGTAACAGGTTGTGGGACCTTGCCTGTGAACTGTCAAGTTCACTGCATGTGGGTTCCATGTCAGTTGGCACTGATGCTGGCTCCAGACATGGGAGTTGGTCTCTCATGTGTCATGCCTTACAGCGCGCATGTCCTATGTAGTGGCCTGTGACATGATGTGCATGAGTGTGCGCTACGCATAGTGCAGGGATGGTGACGTGTGTAGCAGTCATTCCCATTCAGTAGCATGTAGTTGCGTGCCCAATACTGTCCCCTGGGGCACCTTATCCTCAGTGTTGTTTGTGTCATCATCAACGTGGACACTCTCACTGTCTACAGCGTAGGTTGTGCTCTGTGCCATTGTCCCCTGTCACCATGTATATAGACGTGCTATTATGTACAGGTGTCCACTGTGCAGCCTGACCTGATTGTCCCTCTTCATACTCACAGTTGCCAGTGCCTGTGTGTCTTGTTATACTCATCTGAGGATGGGCACTGGTACCTCATTATTTGTACAGGCGCACCTTTGCTGTTTTGCGTCCAATCTTGCCTTTTGCCTGCCACTGTGTTTATCACCCAGACTATGAGATGTTGGTGCCACCTGTGTCTCAGCAATTAGCATCGTGTGGGGGTTGCTTGGGGCGGGCAATGCCTATGTGTCAAATCCTGATTCCTAATTGCTGGGTCTGGACAGTGTGTGATGTTACTGGACACACACGCAAGGTGCAGTGACCGAGTTATGTTGGGCATGTTTGCAGCATTACCTATGCAGCATGTGTCTCAAGTGCATGGATATTGTCCCTGGTCATAGGTATTTTCACAAACGCTGTGTGGTGCAGAGGCAGTGCAGGATTGTCCCCAGGGCCTGGGTGCTATGTCAGACTCCGTTTCCTGTCATCAGCTATTGTCTCATGCTCTCCATGGTATTTCAGTGGCATGGTGGCTCAACCAACTGTGTTTCATGCCCTACATCGGTACCTTGTTTTGCAGATGTTAGGGATCTGCCTCTTCAGGCTATGCAATGTTGACTATGTAGATTGGACTCATGTGACAGATGTGTACAGGTGTCTGATTAATTTCTGTCTCTCCACCCTGCCCACAGCATCGTCGGGGGACACAGAGGGAGACATGGACACGGACCAGGCGGAGGGACCGAGCACCAGTGGCAGCCGTGACATCGGGGCTGGCACATCGAGTGGGACAGAGGCGGAGGATAGTGTGGCCGAGGACCTGTCGACTGGCACATCAGACTACGAAGCTGACAGGTCCGAGGAGGATGTCTCAGGGTTGGCGGAGGCTGCACCAGCAGCTGACAGTGGAACAACACCTGCCACCGCCCCCTCAGTTCCCACCAACCGCCTCCCACTTGCTCGTGTCCCTTCCCAGCGTGCCCGGTCACCGCATGTCTCCTTCCTGCCAGGCACCGCACCCCCTGCCCCTGTCTCCACTGCTGCCGCCAATGCTGAGTCTATGGACATCCAGCGGCAAATGCAGGTTGGTCAGGCTGCGATCCTGAATGTCCTCCATTCCCACGGGAAAACCCTCACCAACATCGAGGCATTCTTGGAGGGCATTCATTCTTTGCAGGCTGACCAACGCAACTTTCTGAGGTCCCTAGACTCCACACTGACTGCAGCAGTGGGTCTCCTGCAGCGCGACCTCCCCCCACCTACCCCTGCCCCATCCACACTTCCCACTTCCATGCCTGTCCCACGTACACCCAGACGTCGGCATGCACCCACCACAACAGACACAGGCACCACACCAGCAGGGAAGGTCCACCGCACTCCTCCTGACACGCACACACAGGGTGAGATAGGCACACCCACTGGGTCGGGGGGCAAACGTGTGACACGCAGCCAGAGTGGGAGTCCGCATTCCACACAATCCACTCCCTCCAAATCCCCTCCCCTCAGCTCTCCTGGCCACATCTCCCCCAAGGACTCCTTCATGGCCGCTCTGTCCCTGAGCCCCACAGTTACGCCACCACGCAAGCGGTCAAGGAAGTCCTCGGTCAGGGTGGTTGAGTCTCCCCCCCTGTCTCCACCCTCCCCCGGTGGCGCTGCAACCCATCCCTCTGAACCCCCCCCCTCCTTGGGGCCTGAGGTCACTTCGGGTGCAGGGGACTCCCTGGAGGACCTTGCTAAGGTGTGTAGTGCCATCCTGGCCTCCGCCTTTGGCCATGACACACCCCCTGTGGTTGAGTCCTCCATCCCTGCACCCACAACGCCGCCCCTTTGCCCTGATGTCCCTGCGATGCCTGTTGCTTCCCCTCCCCCTGATGCCCTCACCAGTATGGAAGACGATGGCATTTGACTGTGCAGGCAAGGTAGGGGACACACATCCCACTGTGTCCCCCATGCAGCTGGGAATAATTGACTGCCCTATGGCCTTTGTTGACTTTGAACTGCCGTTGATCCACGGACATTGTGCTCATGCTGATTAAAGCTTATTTTTTTTTTTCATTATCACACTCCTGCTATGGTGGTATTGGTGTTGGGGGGCTGCTACATTGTTTTGGGTGGTGTTTAAGGCTTTGGGTGTGTGGGATTTGTAGTAGTGTTCTGCTCTTTGGGGCCACCCTAGGATCTGTGTGCCATCACAAGGTGTTGGCTAACTTCCTTAGGTCATGTCAGCAGTTACTGCATGGTTCAATTGTCCCAGGGTGTATTCCTTACTCTGTGTACCCAGTTTCTTCCCTGCAGGGTGTTCCCAATGTTTAGCGCAGAGCTGTGTGTACATGAGCTGTGTGTGTGACGGAGCCCTTCTACTTTGGCCATGCATGCATGGCCATGTCTCCACCTGCAACAATCGTGGCATCCTTGGTGATCACTGTACTTGTGTGTGGAGTCAGTTGACATGAGTTCATGGGGACATGTTCCCTTGTAGGCAGTATGGATGTGGGTAATTGTGGCATCACACACATGTGTTACACCCCTCCTGGGTGTGGACACTGCTGGGAGGACTCTGCACCCACCTCTCCTGGGTCTGGACACTGCTGGGAGGACTCTGCACACACCCCTCCTGGGTCTGGACACTGCTGGGAGGACTCTGCACACACCCCTCCTGTCTCTGGGCACTGCTGGGAGGACTCACCACCCACCCCTCCTGGGTCTGGACACTGCTGGGAGGACTCTGCACCCACCCCTCCTGTCTCTGGGCACTGCTGGGAGGACTCACCACCCACCCCTCCTGTCTCAGGGCACTGCTGGGAGGTCTCTGCACCCACCCCTCCTGGGTCTGGACACTGCTGGGAGGACTCTGCACACACCCCTCCTGTCTCTGGGCACTGCTGGGAGGACTCTGCACCCACCCCTCCTGTGTCAGGGCACTGCTGGGAGGACTCTGCACACACCCCTCCTGTGTCAGGGCACTGCTGGGAGGACTCCACACCCACCCCTCCTGTCTCAGGGCACTGCTGGGAGGTCTCTGCACCCACCCCTCCTGTGTCAGGGCACTGCTGGGAGGACTCACCACCCACCCCTCCTGGGTCTGGGCACTGCTGGGAGGACTCTGCACCCACCCCTCCTGTGTCAGGGCACTGCTGGGAGGACTCTGCACACACCCCTCCTGTCTCTGGGCACTGCTGGGAGGACTCTGCACCCACCCCTCCTGTCTCTGGGCACTGCTGGGAGGACTCCACACCCACCCCTCCTGTGTCTGGGCACTGCTGGGAGGACTCTGCACACACCCCTCCTGTCTCTGGGCACTGCTGGGAGTGATGGGCACCCACCCCTCCTGTCTCAGGGCACTGCTGGGAGGTCTCTGCACCCACCCCTCCTGGGTCTGGACACTGCTGGGAGGACTCTGCACACACCCCTCCTGTCTCTGGGCACTGCTGGGAGTGATGGGCACCCACCCCTCCTGTCTCAGGGCACTGCTGGGAGGACTCTGCACCCACCCCTCCTGTGTCAGGGCACTGCTGGGAGGACTCTGCACACACCCCTCCTGTCTCTGGGCACTGCTGGGAGTGATGGGCACCCACCCCTCCTGTCTCAGGGCACTGCTGGGAGGACTCCACACCCACCACTCCTGTCTCAGGGCACTGCTGGGTGGACTCTGCACACACACCTCCGATTACTGGATATGTGCGCTTGGCACATACACGGTGGGGTTACGCACACTGCATTAGAGGTGAGGGTACGTGTCTACTGACACTGGTGTGGTGGGGGTACGCTCCGTACGTCCGCGGGTGTGGGTACGGGTCGTACTTACACTGTTGGGCAGGGGGGTACGCTCCTTGCATTCGTGGGTGGGGGTTCGAGTCGTACTTACACTGTTGGCATGGGGGGTACGCTCCATGCATACGCGGGTGGGGGTACGGGTCGTACTTACACTGTTGGGCAGGGGGGTACGCTCCTTGCATTCGCGGGTGGGGGTACGGGTCGTACTTACACTGTTGGGCTGGGGGTACGCTCCGTACGTCCGCGGGTGGGGGTACGGGTCGTACTTACACTGTTGGGCTGGGGGTACGCTCCGTGCGTCCGCGGGTGGGGGTACGGGTCGTACTTACACTGTTGGGCTGGGGGTACGCTCCGTACGTCCGCGGGTGGGGGTACGGGTCGTACTTACACTGTTGGGCTGGGGGTACGCTCCGTACGTCCGCGGGTGGGGGTACGGGTCGTACTTACACTGTTGGGCTGGGGGTACGCTCCGTACGTCCGCGGGTGGGGGTACGGGTCGTACTTACACTGTTGGGCTGGGGGTACGCTCCGTACGTCCGCGGGTGTGGGTACGGGTCGTACTTACACTGTTGGGCAGGGGGGTACGCTCCTTGCATTCGCGGGTGGGGGTACGGGTCGTACTTACACTGTTGGGCTGGGGGTACGCTCCGTACGTCCGCGGGTGGGGGTACGGGTCGTACTTACACTGTTGGGCAGGGGGGTACGCTCCTTGCATTCGCGGGTGGGGGTACGGGTCGTACTTACACTGTTGGGCTGGGGGTACGCTCCGTACGTCCGCGGGTGGGGGTACGGGTCGTACTTACACTGTCGTCAAAATATACAAACATGGAATTACGTGGCACACTACACATGGCCTGGACATACCTGACACCCATGCCCTGGTCACCACGAGGGGGTGGGGGCGTGTCCTGATAATCCAGCGACCGCCACAACGGAAGTCCGTCACCACGCGAACCGGCAACACAACCAGACAGGTACGTCCCGTACCCACGCCTGAAGAGCGTGGGTACGAGTCGGACCACGCCCACACACGTCACCCCAACAATGGCGGGACGGATCGCACCCACGTGGCAAAGGCCTGGGTACGGGCCGCACAAACATCACATAGCGTGGGGACGGATATGTACGGACCCTACCCCCACCCCGTATGCAAGGAGCGTACCCCCCAGCCCAACAGTGCAAGTACGACCCGTACCCCCACCCGCGGACGTACGGAGCGTACCCCCAGCCCAACAGTGTAAGTACGACCCGTACCCCCACCCGCGAATGCAAGGAGCGTACCCCCCTGCCCAACAGTGTAAGTACGACCCGTACCCCCACCCGCGTATGCATGGAGCGTACCCCCCATGCCAACAGTGTAAGTACGACTCGAACCCCCACCCACGAATGCAAGGAGCGTACCCCCCTGCCCAACAGTGTAAGTACGACCCGTACCCACACCCGCGGACGTACGGAGCGTACCCCCACCACACCAGTGTCAGTAGACACGTACCCTCACCTCTAATGCAGTGTGCGTAACCCCACCGTGTATGTGCCAAGCGCACATATCCAGTAATCGGAGGTGTGTGTGCAGAGTCCACCCAGCAGTGCCCTGAGACAGGAGTGGTGGGTGTGGAGTCCTCCCAGCAGTGCCCTGAGACAGGAGGGGTGGGTGCCCATCACTCCCAGCAGTGCCCAGAGACAGGAGGGGTGTGTGCAGAGTCCTCCCAGCAGTGCCCTGACACAGGAGGGGTGGGTGCAGAGTCCTCCCAGCAGTGCCCTGAGACAGGAGGGGTGGGTGCCCATCACTCCCAGCAGTGCCCAGAGACAGGAGGGGTGTGTGCAGAGTCCTCCCAGCAGTGCCCAGACACAGGAGGGGTGGGTGGTGAGTCCTCCCAGCAGTGCCCTGAGACAGGAGGGGTGGGTGCAGAGACCTCCCAGCAGTGCCCTGAGACAGGAGGGGTGGGTGTGGAGTCCTCCCAGCAGTGCCCTGACACAGGAGGGGTGGGTGCAGAGTCCTCCCAGCAGTGTCCAGACCCAGGAGGGGTGGGTGCAGAGTCCTCCCAGCAGTGCCCAGAGACAGGAGGGGTGTGTGCAGAGTCCTCCCAGCAGTGTCCAGACCCAGGAGGGGTGGGTGCAGAGACCTCCCAGCAGTGCCCTGAGACAGGAGGGGTGGGTGCCCATCACTCCCAGCAGTGCCCAGAGACAGGAGGGGTGTGTGCAGAGTCCTCCCAGTAGTGCCCAGACACAGGAGGGGTGGGTGTGGAGTCCTCCCAGCAGTGCCCTGAGACAGGAGGGGTGGGTGCAGAGACCTCCCAGCAGTGCCCTGAGACAGGAGGGGTGGGTGTGGAGTCCTCCCAGCAGTGCCCTGACACAGGAGGGGTGGGTGCAGAGTCCTCCCAGCAGTGTCCAGACCCAGGAGGGGTGGGTGCAGAGTCCTCCCAGCAGTGCCCAGAGACAGGAGGGGTGTGTGCAGAGTCCTCCCAGCAGTGTCCAGACCCAGGAGGGGTGGGTGCAGAGACCTCCCAGCAGTGCCCTGAGACAGGAGGGGTGGGTGGTGAGTCCTCCCAGCAGTGCCCAGAGACAGGAGGGGTGGGTGCAGAGTCCTCCCAGCAGTGTCCAGACCCAGGAGGGGTGGGTGGTGAGTCCTCCCAGCAGTGCCCAGAGACAGGAGGGGTGTGTGCAGAGTCCTCCCAGCAGTGTCCAGACCCAGGAGGGGTGGGTGGTGAGTCCTCCCAGCAGTGCCCTGACACAGGAGGGGTGGGTGCAGAGACCTCCCAGCAGTGCCCTGAGACAGGAGGGGTGGGTGTGGAGTCCTCCCAGCAGTGCCCTGACACAGGAGGGGTGTGTGCAGAGTCCTCCCAGCAGTGCCCTGACACAGGAGGGGTGTGTGCAGAGTCCTCCCAGCAGTGTCCAGACCCAGGAGGGGTGGGTGGTGAGTCCTCCCAGCAGTGCCCTGACACAGGAGGGGTGGGTGCAGAGACCTCCCAGCAGTGCCCTGAGACAGGAGGGGTGGGTGTGGAGTCCTCCCAGCAGTGCCCTGACACAGGAGGGGTGTGTGCAGAGTCCTCCCAGCAGTGCCCTGACACAGGAGGGGTGGGTGCAGAGTCCTCCCAGCAGTGCCCAGAGACAGGAGGGGTGTGTGCAGAGTCCTCCCAGCAGTGTCCAGACCCAGGAGGGGTGGGTGCAGAGACCTCCCAGCAGTGCCCTGAGACAGGAGGGGTGGGTGGTGAGTCCTCCCAGCAGTGCCCAGAGACAGGAGGGGTGGGTGCAGAGTCCTCCCAGCAGTGTCCAGACCCAGGAGGGGTGGGTGGTGAGTCCTCCCAGCAGTGCCCAGAGACAGGAGGGGTGTGTGCAGAGTCCGCCCAGCAGTGTCCAGACCCAGGAGGGGTGTGTGCAGAGTCCTCCCAGCAGTGTCCAGACCCAGGAGGGGTGGGTGCAGAGTCCTCCCAGCAGTGTCCACACCCAGGAGGGGTGTAACACATGTGTGTGATGCCACAATTACCCACATCCATACTGCCTACAAGGGAACATGTCCCCATGAACTCATGTCAACTGACTCCACACACAAGTACAGTGATCACCAAGGATGCCACGATTGTTGCAGGTGGAGACATGGCCATGCATGCATGGCCAAAGTAGAAGGGCTCCGTCACACACACAGCTCATGTACACACAGCTCTGCGCTAAACATTGGGAACACCCTGCAGGGAAGAAACTGGGTACACAGAGTAAGGAATACACCCTGGGAAAATTGAACCATGCAGTAACTGCTGACATGACCTAAGGAAGTTAGCCAACACCTTGTGATGGCACACAGATCCTAGGGTGGCCCCAAAGAGCAGAACACTACTACAAATCCCACACACCCAAAGCCTTAAACACCACCAAAAACAATGTAGCAGCCCCACCAACACCAATACCACCATAGCAGGAGTGTGATAATGAAAAAAAAAATAAGCTTTAATCAGCATGAGCACAATGTCCGTGGATCAACGGCAGTTCAAAGTCAACAAAGGCCATAGGGCAGTCAATTATTCCCAGCTGCATGGGGGACACAGTGGGATGTGTGTCCCCTACCTTGCCTGCACAGTCAAATGCCATCGTCTTCCATACTGGTGAGGGCATCAGGGGGGGGGGAAGCAACAGGCACCGCAGGGACATCAGGGCAAAGGGGCGGCGTTGTGGGTGCAGGGATGGAGGACTCAACCACAGGGGGTGTGTCATGGCCAAAGGCGGAGGCCAGGATGGCACTACACACCTTAGCAAGGTCCTCCAGGGAGTCCCCTGCACCCGAAGTGACCTCAGGCCCCAAGGAGGGGGGGGGTTCAGAGGGATGGGTTGCAGCGCCACCGGGGGAGGGTGGAGACAGGGGGGGAGACTCAACCACCCTGACCGAGGACTTCCTTGACCGCTTGCGTGGTGGCGTAACTGTGGGGCTCAGGGACAGAGCGGCCATGAAGGAGTCCTTGGGGGAGATGTGGCCAGGAGAGCTGAGGGGAGGGGATTTGGAGGGAGTGGATTGTGTGGAATGCGGACTCCCACTCTGGCTGCGTGTCACACGTTTGCCCCCCGACCCAGTGGGTGTGCCTATCTCACCCTGTGTGTGCGTGTCAGGAGGAGTGCGGTGGACCTTCCCTGCTGGTGTGGTGCCTGTGTCTGTTGTGGTGGGTGCATGCCGACGTCTGGGTGTACGTGGGACAGGCATGGAAGTGGGAAGTGTGGATGGGGCAGGGGTAGGTGGGGGGAGGTCGCGCTGCAGGAGACCCACTGCTGCAGTCAGTGTGGAGTCTAGGGACCTCAGAAAGTTGCGTTGGTCAGCCTGCAAAGAATGAATGCCCTCCAAGAATGCCTCGATGTTGGTGAGGGTTTTCCCGTGGGAATGGAGGACATTCAGGATCGCAGCCTGACCAACCTGCATTTGCCGCTGGATGTCCATAGACTCAGCATTGGCGGCAGCAGTGGAGACAGGGGCAGGGGGTGCGGTGCCTGGCAGGAAGGAGACATGCGGTGACCGGGCACGCTGGGAAGGGACACGAGCAAGTGGGAGGCGGTTGGTGGGAACTGAGGGGGCGGTGGCAGGTGTTGTTCCACTGTCAGCTGCTGGTGCAGCCTCCGCCAACCCTGAGACATCCTCCTCGGACCTGTCAGCTTCGTAGTCTGATGTGCCAGTCGACAGGTCCTCGGCCACACTATCCTCCGCCTCTGTCCCACTCGATGTGCCAGCCCCGATGTCACGGCTGCCACTGGTGCTCGGTCCCTCCGCCTGGTCCGTGTCCATGTCTCCCTCTGTGTCCCCCGACGATGCTGTGGGCAGGGTGGAGAGACAGAAATTAATCAGACACCTGTACACATCTGTCACATGAGTCCAATCTACATAGTCAACATTGCATAGCCTGAAGAGGCAGATCCCTAACATCTGCAAAACAAGGTACCGATGTAGGGCATGAAACACAGTTGGTTGAGCCACCATGCCACTGAAATACCATGGAGAGCATGAGACAATAGCTGATGACAGGAAACGGAGTCTGACATAGCACCCAGGCCCTGGGGACAATCCTGCACTGCCTCTGCACCACACAGCGTTTGTGAAAATACCTATGACCAGGGACAATATCCATGAACTTGAGACACATGCTGCATAGGTAATGCTGCAAACATGCCCAACATAACTCGGTCACTGCACCTTGCGTGTGTGTCCAGTAACATCACACACTGTCCAGACCCAGCAATTAGGAATCAGGATTTGACACATAGGCATTGCCCGCCCCAAGCAACCCCCACACGATGCTAATTGCTGAGACACAGGTGGCACCAACATCTCATAGTCTGGGTGATAAACACAGTGGCAGGCAAAAGGCAAGATTGGACGCAAAACAGCAAAGGTGCGCCTGTACAAATAATGAGGTACCAGTGCCCATCCTCAGATGAGTATAACAAGACACACAGGCACTGGCAACTGTGAGTATGAAGAGGGACAATCAGGTCAGGCTGCACAGTGGACACCTGTACATAATAGCACGTCTATATACATGGTGACAGGGGACAATGGCACAGAGCACAACCTACGCTGTAGACAGTGAGAGTGTCCACGTTGATGATGACACAAACAACACTGAGGATAAGGTGCCCCAGGGGACAGTATTGGGCACGCAACTACATGCTACTGAATGGGAATGACTGCTACACACGTCACCATCCCTGCACTATGCGTAGCGCACACTCATGCACATCATGTCACAGGCCACTACATAGGACATGCGCGCTGTAAGGCATGACACATGAGAGACCAACTCCCATGTCTGGAGCCAGCATCAGTGCCAACTGACATGGAACCCACATGCAGTGAACTTGACAGTTCACAGGCAAGGTCCCACAACCTGTTACCCACCACCACCAACCATGATGCTACAGTCATTGTTCTCGTGGACAAAGCGCCAGCCTACATTACCTTGTGAAGGAGTGACTACACACAGACCAGGGAACACATTGCAAGGAGGGGAAGGGTGGCAGGGGCGCTGCGCTACACTTGGGCAAACTGGATGGGCACAGCACCTTTAAACCCTGCCAGTGAATTAATGCCACTGTGCCCTTACAAATGCCGGTGACACACAACAAACGCACATGTACCTACCCCCTTCCGCCTGCTGCATCGCCTGTAAGCGCCTCTCCAGGTCTGGAAAGACCACCGGCAGCACACGCCTGTGGAGGTGGGTCAGACGGCGGCGGCCGCGGTTCTTGTGGCTCTCAGGTGAGTCCCCCAGCAGGAGCCGTGCAATCCTCCGCGTCCAGCACCGGATATCCTGCCAGCGTTTCCTCACCTGGGACAGGCTCCGCCTCCGACCATCCACACGCCTCACGGCACTGACGGCGGTCAGCCAGATCTGCTCCTTGGCAGAGGCGCCTACCTGTGAGGAAGTACAAGTGACACCACATCAATACACCAGCCACATGTCACAGAGAGACATATGTGAACATAATAGCTGGTTACTACATGGCATGTAATGCAGCCAACGCATTGCACCTCTGTCATAGGGACATCATCCTCTGGTGAGGGAAAAGGCAGTACGTGCCATAGTGGGTACTCAGGTGGAATGATGGCAATGTCACAATCAATGATCAAGGCTCACACTGTGCATCACACCCACACCTCCTGTCTCAGGGCACTGCTGGGAGGACTCTGCACACACACCTCCTGTCTCAGGGCACTGCTGGGAGGACTCTGCACACACCCCTCCTGTCTCAGGGCACTGCTGGGAGACATCAGGCAGCCCCCCCCTGGTACCCCCCCGACAGTACATGGCATGTGTGTCACACCGGGTCACAATGCCTGAAGACACAGTCACAACATAGGGACAGTCTGTGGCAGTGGCCTATGCACTCACCTGATACCCTGGTCGCCCATACAGCATGGGGTACTGTGGGAGGATCACATCCAGCAGAGCCATGTTCTCCTCCAGGGTGAATGGCTGTGTCCTCTCCACAGCCCTTGACATGGTTCCAGGGAATCAGTAGCAGCAGCTTGGTCGACAAATGCAAAGATGTGCAGGCAAGTAATCCCTCATGGGACCTGGCTGCCTTATATGTGGCCTTCTGCCCAGTCTCATGCACAGGAGTACAGAGTGATTGGTCACTCACATTTGCATCCTATGTTTCCACCAATCCCTTCAAACCTAGCAGTCTGTGGGTTCTCTATCGGTTTCATTCTCCTGCATGATGTCAGCCCCACAAACACATTGCAACAAAGTAGAAGAATTCCAACTGACTTCTGCTGTGCACCTTCCAGAACAAAATCGAAATTTGAACCTGGTCGCCATGACAACCAGCATGCATGTAGGCCTTAATACTTGTCCCCTATGTAATTAGGAGAATCACACACAGGTACGGTGCGTTTCCGGGCCCTAGGGCACCCCAAATGCATGGCAACGGCCCGTACATGCATGCCTACGTTCAAAATCACTATGGTTCTGCACGCGTATGCGTACTCGTTGTGGTACGGACCGTACAAATGCCTGTACGCTCACTATCACTATGGGTCTGTGTACCCGTAGTGATAGTGAGCGTACATGCGAGTGTACGGTCCGTACCACTACGTGTACGCATACGCGTGCAGAACCATAGTGATAGTGAGCGTAGATGCGAGTGTACGGTCCGTACCACTACGTGTACGCATACGCGTGCAGAACCATAGTGATAGTGAGCGTAGATGCGAGGGTACGGTCCGTACCACTACGTGTACGCATACGCGTGCAGAACCATAGTGATAGTGAGCGTACAGGCATTTGTACGGTCCGTACCACTACGTGTACGCATACGCGTGCAGACCCATAGTGAGAGGGCCGTACACTCGCATGTACGCTCACTATCACTATGGGTCTGCACGCGTATGCGTACTCGTTGTGGTACGGACCGTACAAATGCCTGTACGCTCGCCATCACGATGGGTACACATACGGCAGCACTCCCACAGTGATTGGGGAACATACACAGGCCCTCTTAGCAGCAGTACGCCGGTTTGTACACATCACTGTGGTGATAGTCGACACACAGGTAGGAATAGGGCGGACATACTTGTCCATGGATGGACATACTTGTCCAGGAATGGACATCAAGGCATCGTCTGTGCATTACTACATGTGTGGGGCACAGGTGTGACAGGCTGTGATGTGGAACATGCCTCCTGAGTGGAGGAGGCACCAGATGTATGATGAGATGTGTACAGGTGTACTGTGTGAGGGTGCAATGTGTGCCAGGCATGCCCTTGACTCCGTTGACATGTGTGCATGTCGTACTGCGCACTTGGGGTGAGCGTCACTGGCATGGCACGGACACCAACACACGGAAGTTTCCCATGATGCCCGGTACAGGGGTCATGACACCTGACTTGTCACTACCCACAGTGCACAATGTGACTATGTCATTTATGTGTCCGGGATTTACATCAGGTTGATGTTGTAGCACCCTCAAAAGCTGCAGCCGTTGCAGCAACCAACATGTGTCTGTGTGTAGATTGTCATTGCACACTGTTCCGCACACCATGCCACATGTGGTATCTGATGTGAGGTGCACATGTATGCATGGGACACGGAGTAGCGTGACAAGGCCATGTCAGCATCCTCACAAGGAATGTGTGGTGAGTCATGACATGTGCACCTTCATGGCAAGGTGTGTGGGCAGGCCTAGTGTAATGTCATGTGACCTGTGGCTCCGGTGTTCCGCTACCAGTCTCTACAATCGGCATCCTACTTCTGCTGATGTGTGGGTGTATGTCACTTCTGTCTTGCGTCGGGCTGTTCACTTGCACTGGGACACAGCTATTCCCAAGGCGTGGCATGGGGAGGTTCTCAATCACCGTGTGTAGCTGGGTCTTGGAAGGAGTGTCACCTTGCATCCATACGTGTCCTGGGCATGTAGCACATGCCTGACTCCCTATGTGGCATGTGTGTATTGGCAGATTTACATGTGCTCAGTAGACATGAGTTGTTCTCGTAGTGCACTCACTCTTCCTTGTCACTTCCAAATTACTGCAGAGCGCCTCCTGTTGCCCGAAGAATTCCAGACTTGGCCACCATGCAGGAGAATGACAGGATCCGGCTCTACCGCTTCACCCAACCGTTGATTCTGGAGCTGACGGCGAGACTGGCACCACACCTGCAACCGCAGCACAGGTATCCTACGGCACTGACACCCCAGCTGAAGGTAATGGCTGCCCTACATTTCCTTGCCACGGGTACCTTCCAATATACCATTGCTCATGTTGGTGGCATGTCCCAGAGCATGTTCAGCGGTGTGCTGCATGATTTCTTGGAGGCCATGTTGATTCACCTGGATGACTTCATCAAGTTCCCAACCCCTGAACAGATGACTGAGGTCAAACGTGGTTTCTATGCCCTGGGAGGGATGCCCCATGTCATTGGGTCCATAGATGGGACACATGTAGGTTTGGTACCACCACACGCACGGGAGGTGGCGTACCGCAATCGGAAGCACTACCACTCCATCAATGCCCTTGTGGTGTGTCTGTCCAACATGGTGATTTCACATGTCTGTGCTCGTTTTCCAGGATCAGCACACGATGCCTACATCATGAGGCGTAGCGGGATGCCTGATATGATGATGCAGCTGCGCAACGAACGTGCATGTGTTGTTGGTGGGTACAGTCTGTCTGTCCTGTATTCTGTTTGGCCGAGCAGCACTACCGCTTCGCCTGTTCTAACGATATCCATGTGCTTTCCATTTAGGGGACGCTGGCTATCCCAACATGCCTTGGCTGCTGACACCTCTCCGCAACCCCATCACGCCGGCCCAGCTCCGCTACAACACCGCCCATGGCCGGACAAGGCGAGTGATAGAGAGGACGTTTGGCATGCTGAAGAGCCGATTCCGGTGCCTCCACAAGACCGGCGGCGCACTCCCATATGCCCCGGCGAAGGTCTGCAAGATCTTCATGGTCTGCTGCATGCTGCACAACATGGCAGTTGAAAGAGCTGTGCCCCTCATCCTGGATCAAGATGACGAGGACCATCCACCCGTGGAGGACGAAGGGCTTGGCAATGGGGCTAGTGATGTGGAGGATGTGGAGCCGCAAGAGGACATCCGGACTCGGCTCATACGCGACTTCTTTGCTTAGTGGTGAGTACCAGGGTCTGAGTGTGCACGCATTGGTCCCCGTGTGGCATGCGTTGTGATGTGTGTCTCCACCTGCATGTATGGCACGTGGGGCAGAGGTGTGTGTGGGTGTGTCACTGGAGTGATGGTGGCAGTGATGGTAGTATTTCCCCAGACATAATTGTGACCTAGCATGTTGTCATACATACATGTGTCGAGTACATGCACATGCAAGTGGCTGTGCTTCTTGTGGCTGACTTCTTGTGTGTCTCTCTTCCCCAGGTACCTGCGCATGCCGTTTGCTGGTTGCATTGTTGTGGCACTGCTATTCCTCATGGACATGGCATCGTGGGCTGACTCAGCGTTACAGGCACGGACACGTTTGGAAGTCTCCATGGGGTAAGGGATGCATCTGGGGTGTATTGGGTGTGGCAGTTGTTCACGATGTGTGCACACTGCCCCGGTCGGGGTTTGGGTCCTCTGCAGACATGTGGCATCCCCATGGGACACGACATGCAGCTGGGTACACCTGAATAGATGGCCTGCCTGGTTGTCAGTCATCAGTGATGGGATGGTGGATTGTGATGAAGGCATCAATGTGTGTGACACTGCCCTCGGACACATACGGTTAACATTGTCTTGACATGGCGTGGGACTTCCACATCAGCGGATGTATGGTGTATGGCAGGCTCTCCGTGAGCAGCTGTGGGTATTTAGCTATTATCCGACACTTGTGTGCCAGTTCCATGGCTATCACGCATTTGTGCTGCAGAAGGGGGGTGCCAGTGTTGGAGCCACATGTTACTCCACATGATGTGTTCATGTGTACTTCAAGTTGCCTCTGCAATCCCAAACACATGACTATTAAAGGTGTCCCTATGCCTCCAAGCTGCCTCTTCTCAGTCAATGCTGGTGTGTTGGCACGGTGCATCCTGCATGTCTGGCATGGTATTCCCTGATTGTGGCTATGTGTCAATGTGTCGAGTGGCAAGATGCAAGCTGTGTGTGTGTGCTGAGACTGTGTAATGGGCATGATGTCCATGACTGTGTGGGTATTGTGACATGTGCCATCCCCATGCATCCAACGTTGTCCATGACCCCATTCTCTGCATCCACCGGACTCAAGCTTGCAGGACATGGTTCTGCCACCTGTCTACACGTACCTGGGTGCCCCCCAGGACACGGGCCAGGATCCCTGACCTCTGCGCATGACTGTTGCTGTACTCAATGTGTCTGTCAGCACGGTTGTTCGGCCACCCCCTCAGCTGGTTCTGACCATCACGGGTGTGTATGGTGCTCCATGTCTGTCTTGCCTAGAAAACTGTGACCCATGTGTCCTGTGCCAGACTCAGGCCCCAGGGTGTGGATGGTTGAAGTGAACAGATGACTCAGGCATGTTTAGACTGTACAAGACACATGTTAGGTAATAATGCTACCAGCAGGCATCTACTCTTAATAGTGTGATTTATTATTGGGGGGGGGGGGCCAAGTGAGGGCCTTTCCGGGATTAGGGAATCCAAAGTTCAGTAGGGGAGTTGGTGTCCTTGCCATTGGAAATCCTCAGAGTCCATGCCACAGTCTTTGTCAACATTGGTCAGCCAGTGACCAGCAGGGCCATGTGGCAGAGAATGTCTCTTGATGCTGTGATGCTGTTGCTCCAGTGGGCCAGGTGCCAGGCCAGGTGTCCTGGGAGATGGTGATGTGGCAGCCACCCTCACGGTCCTTTCCGTGGACGACCCGGCTTCCTGCGGGGAACCTCAGCAGCAGGCCGTGACGACGTCTGGGATGCTCCGTCGGATGTTTCCTCCTCCTCCTCATGATCCCTCCCTGTGGGTGGTGATGTTCTCCGCCTTCTGGCACAGGGAGGGTCGGCCATGGTGTCGGCCATCCGACGGAGTTCAGCGTGAATCCCCTGGGACGCCGTCACTTGCTCAGCCTGTCTGTCCTCCATCCTCCGTTGGTGTAGCTGTAGACAGGCTATTAGCTCCGCATGTTGCTGGGCCTGCTGGACCTTGATCCCCTCGAGGACGGACACAACCTGGGCCATGCCCGTGGTGTCCTGCCGGTATGAGTCCAGGATGTTACGGACATGGGAAAATACCGGATCCCCAGCCAACTGGTCAGGCTCGCGCCTCCGCCGCTCTCCACTCCCACCACCCCTGCCCACTTGCGTCTGGCCTGCACTTGTGGGCACATGGGGTCTCCGGGACACCGTGTCCCTCCTGGCGAGCCTGGCTGCATTGTGGTGTTGGGGCAGGGATCCTGGGTGTCTCCTGGGATGTGGCAGGAGTGGGGGTGGTGGTTGGCACGGTTGTACCTGACGCAGGTGCTGCAGGTGGTTGGACACCAGAGGGGCCAGGTCGGTCGGGGTCATCCGCAGAGTGGTGAGAGTGGTCGCTGCCGGTGGGATCGGTCTCCTGCAGATCCGGGTCCTGTGAGTGTTCCCCCCCAGTGTTGGGGGGTGCAGCACGACGTTGACCTGTGTGTGAGAGAGACAATGTTACTTTTGATCCATGCAACATCCATGTTGCATCCGTTACAAAGTTGGCACATTTCCTCTTGGAATTAGGATCTGTCTTGCATTCCACTCACAGTGCACTTGTGCATGTGTGTGTCCCTTGGGCACCAATTTGGCCCCTTTAACTATGTGTGGCACAGTCTTACTTGCTGCGTCAAGTGTGACTGCAGTCAGCAGTGGAGTGTGCATGTGTGCCGAGCTATGCGTTTGCGCCTTCCTTGTAGCACTGTACATGTGCACATGGAGTGGATCCACACACTCATATGATGCAGGTGGCTGTCCTTGTGCTCGTGTACAGGTTGTAACATGGCCCTGCGTTTTGCCATGATGAAGAGGGGGGGTTCTGGCACTGGCCACCCTTGTCTACATGCACGCAGTCCACCTGCTGACGAGCAGACATTCCCACACACCAAAGGACTGATTTGCTCTCCCTGTGTCTCCCTCCTTCTCTGTCCCCCTCTCCCTCCCTCTCTGTCCCCCTCTCCCTCCCTCTCTGTCCCCCTCTCCCTCCCTCTCTGTCCCCCTCTCCCTCCCTCTGTGTGTCAGCCTCCTCCCTCTGTCCATCTTCCTGTGTCTCCCTCCCTCTCTGTCCCCCTCTCCCTCCCTCTCTGTCCCCCTCTCCCTCCCTCTCTGTCCCCCTCTCCCTCCCTCTGTGTCCCCCTCTCCCTCCCTCTGTGTCCCCCTCTCCCTCCCTCTGTGTCCCCCTCTCCCTCCCTCTGTGTGTCAGCCTCCTCCCTCTGTCCATCTTCCTGTGTCTCCCTCCCTCTGTGTCCCCCTCTCCCTCCCTCTGTGTGTCAGCCTCCTCCCTCTGTCCATCTTCCTGTGTCCCCCTCCCTCTCTGTCCCCCTCTCCCTCCCTCTCTGTCCCCCTCTCCCTCCCTCTGTGTGTCAGCCTCCTCCCTCTGTCCATCTTCCTGTGTCTCCCTCCCTCTCAGTCCCCCTCTCCCTCCCTCTGTGTCCCCCTCTCCCTCCCTCTGTGTCCTCCTCTCCCTCCCTCTGTGTCCCCCTCTCCCTCCCTCTGTGTCCCCCTCTCCCTCCCTCTGTGTGTCAGCCTCCTCCCTCTGTCCATCTTCCTGTGTCTCCCTCCCTCTCTGTCCCCCTCTCCCTCCCTCTCTGTCCCCCTCTCCCTCCCTCTCTGTCCCCCTCTCCCTCCCTCTGTGTCCCCCTCTCCCTCCCTCCGTGTGTCACCCTCTGTCACCTTGGCCCAGCTTCCTGGGCACACACTGTTAGCAGATCTTTGAGTGGCCCTTGGCCTGTTGATGTGAGTTTGTTTCTGATCTCCAGGCACCCATTTTGTCTGCTGTGTGTCTGTGCGCTGCTGCTGTGGTGGTGTGTGCTGCCACTCTTTCACACTGTTGGCTGTTCATTAGCTGCTGGCATGTGCAAAACAGTGCCTTCACCCCCATGTGTTGATGCAAGGCATCCGCCATTTGCTGGCAAGTCATTCCTGTGTTGGGACACAGTGTTTGTCTGGCTGTGACCTAGGCCATATGGGCAGAGGGCATTGTTGTCTGCTTTGGAGTCGCACTATGTGATTCTTGGTGCCCACACTCCCGCCATCCGGGTTACCGTGTCATGTGTTGTTGTCTTCTGTGGCCTGTGACTTGACATTGTCCAGCTGGGTGCATGGGGCATGGTGGCAGCAGTGGCATGTGCCTGCTCATGGAGTGTGGTTGAGTAATGCGATGGCTTGTGGTGTTTGCGTGCCTGTTATTAATTTTGGTTGTGGTTGCAGTTCCCCCCATGTGAGGTGCGTTGTTTGTGTACTCACCCGGGTCTCGGAGTCCTTCTACTCCTTCAACTGCCTCCACCGGCAGTATGGCCATCACCCTCTCCTCCCAGGGATGGTACTGTACGGGTCTGCGGGAGGGCCCTCCTCCGGTGGCGTTGGCCTGGTCGTGTTCCTCCTGTCTCTTGGCTCTGACCCTCCTCCGCAGATCGTACCACCTGTTCTGGCAATCCTGCTTGGTCCTCCTGGTGTCCGCAACAGCATTCACAGCATCGACGATGGTCTGCCACATGGCTGTTTTGGCTGCCTGGCTGGTGCTTCTGACCAATGTTCCAAAGATCTGTGGCTCGACTCTGAGGATTTGATCAACAAGGACCTCCAACTCTCGGTGACTGAACTTTGGATTCTTGGTAGTGGGCATGGTGAGGGGTGTGGGTGGGGATGGTGTGGGTGTGGGGGGTGTGTGGATGTTGGGGGGGGGTGTGGATGGTTGTGTGTGTGTGTGAATGTGATGAGAGGGTGTTTGTGAGGGTGGTCGTGTGAAGGTGTGCAAGTGTAAGATGTGGTGTCGCTTGTAGTCTGGTTCTGTGGTGTCTGGCAGCAGTGGGTCTGTTGCAAAGGCTCATGGTTTGTGTGTGTGGGCCCTTTTTATTGGTCCATGGGTGGGTGTGGCAGTGTTTGAATTTTGGGTGGGTGTGTTATAAGGAGTGGTGGTGTATTGGGCCTCTGTTTGTTTTTGACAGTTGCAGGTCAGTGATTGTGTTATTTTAGTGGTTGTTGGCCATGTTTAGTGGCTGTGTGCCTTTCGAATGGTGTATTGTTGAGTTGTTTTGTTTTGTCCTTGTTGTGTACGTGCGTTTTGAGCGTGTGTACGGTGTGTACATGGGCCATTTGGTTGTACGATTTGGTCCTTGTGTGTGGCTTTGTACGACTCGTACATGCGGTTGTGATGTTGGGGCATGGGGTGCGCTCCGTACTTAGGAGGTTGTGTTGGGGGTGCGCCAGGAACGTACTGGGGTTGGGGTACGACTGGAACGTACTGGGGTGTACATAGACGGTGGTACGACACGTACAGGGGTGGGGGGGTGTACATAGACGGTGGTACGACACGTACAGGGGTGGGGGGTGTACATTGACGGTGGTACGACACGTACAGGGGTGGGGGGGTGTACATTGACGGTGGTACGACACGTACTGGGGTGGGGGTACGACTGGAACGTACTGGGGTGTACATAGACGGTGGTACGACACGTACAGGGGTGGGGGGGTGTACATAGACGGTGGTACGACACGTACAGGGGTGGGGGGTGTACATTGACGGTGGTACGACACGTACAGGGGTGGGGGGGTGTACATTGACGGTGGTACGACACGTACTGGGGTGGGGGTACGACTCAAACGTACTGGGGTGTACATGGACGGTGGTACGACACGTACAGGGGTGGGTGGGTGTACATTGACGGTGGTACGACACGTACTGGGTGGGGGTACGACTGGAACGTACTGGGGTGTACATGGACGGTGGTACGACACGTACAGGGGTGGGGGGGTGTACATTGACGTCGGTACGACACGTACAGGGGTGGGGGGGTGTACATTGACGGTGGTACGACACGTACAGGGGTGGGGGGGTGTACATTGACGGTGGTACGACACGTACTGGGGTGGGGGTACGACTGGAACGTACTGGGGTGTACATAGACGGTGGTACGACACGTACAGGGGTGGGGGGGTGTACATTGACGGTGGTTCGACACGTACAGGGGTGGGGGGGTGTACATTGACGGTGGTACGACACGTACAGGGGTGGGGGGGTGTACATTGACGGTGGTACGACACGTACTGGGGTGGGGGTACGACTCACACGTACTGGGGTGTACATGGACGGTGGTACGACACGTACAGGGGTGGGTGGGTGTACATTGATGGTGGTACGACACGTACTGGGTGGGGGTACGACTGGAACGTACTGGGGTGTACATGGACGGTGGTACGACACGTACAGGGGTGGGGGGGTGTACATTGACGTCGGTACGACACGTACTGGGGTGTAGGTACACGGGGGTATGACACGTACTGGGGTGGGGGTGGGGCTCGAACGTACTGGGGTGTAGGTTCACGGTGGTACGACACGTACTGGGGTGTGGGTACGACTGGAACGTACTGGGGTGTACATAGACGGTGGTACGACACGTACAGGGGTGGGGGGGTGTACATTGACGGTGGTACGACACGTACAGGGGTGGGGGGGTGTACATTGACGGTGGTACGACACGTACTGGGGTGGGGGTACGACTGGAACGTACTGGGGTGTACATAGACGGTGGTACGACACGTACAGGGGTGGGGGGGTGTACATTGACGGTGGTTCGACACGTACAGGGGTGGGGGGGTGTACATTGACGGTGGTACGACACGTACTGGGGTGGGGGTACGACTGGAACGTACTGGGGTGTACATAGACGGTGGTACGACACGTACAGGGGTGGGGGGGTGTACATTGACGGTGGTACGACACGTACAGGGGTGGGGGGGTGTACATTGACGGTGGTACGACACGTACTGGGGTGGGGGTACGACTGGAACGTACTGGGGTGTACATAGACGGTGGTACGACACGTACAGGGGTGGGGGGGTGTACATTGACGGTGGTACGACACGTACAGGGGTGGGGGGGTGTACATTGACGGTGGTACGACACGTACTGGGGTGGGGGTACGACTCACACGTACTGGGGTGTACATGGACGGTGGTACGACACGTACAGGGGTGGGTGGGTGTACATTGATGGTGGTACGACACGTACTGGGTGGGGGTACGACTGGAACGTACTGGGGTGTACATGGACGGTGGTACGACACGTACAGGGGTGGGGGGGTGTACATTGACGTCGGTACGACACGTACTGGGGTGTAGGTACACGGGGGTATGACACGTACTGGGGTGGGGGTGGGGCTCGAACGTACTGGGGTGTAGGTTCACGGTGGTACGACACGTACTGGGGTGGGGGTACGACTGGAACGTACTGGGGTGTACATAGACGGTGGTACGACACGTACAGGGGTGGGGGGGTGTACATTGACGGTGGTACGACACGTACAGGGGTGGGGGGGGTGTACATTGACAGTGGTACGACACGTACTGGGGTGGGGGTACGACTGGAACGTACTGGGGTGTACATAGACGGTGGTACGACACGTACAGGGGTGGGGGGGTGTACATTGACGGTGGTTCGACACGTACAGGGGTGGGGGGGTGTACATTGACGGTGGTACGACACGTACTGGGGTGGGGGTACGACTGGAACGTACTGGGGTGTACATAGACGGTGGTACGACACGTACAGGGGTGGGGGGGTGTACATTGACGGTGGTACGACACGTACAGGGGTGGGGGGGTGTACATTGACGGTGGTACGACACGTACTGGGGTGGGGGTACGACTGGAACGTACTGGGGTGTACATAGACGGTGGTACGACACGTACAGGGGTGGGGGGGTGTACATTGACGGTGGTACGACACGTACAGGGGTGGGGGGGTTTACATTGACGGTGGTACGACACGTACTGGGGTGGGGGTTCGACTGGAACGTACTGGGGTGTACCTAGACGGGTGGGGGTATACATATACGGGGGGTACGTGTCGGACGTACGGGGGCTGGGGGGAGTGTTGGGCGCGTATGCGGGCACATGTCTCCATGGTTGCTATTGGTGTTCGGTGCGGACGGTGTTTTTTCCATACGGTTGTAGGCTCGGACGCACGGGATGGATCGTGATTCCTCGGTCGGACTTGGATTTTTACGTTTGTAAGGTAAATCGTCCGAGGACGTGTCGGACACATTTTCCGACCCGAGGACGTGTGGGGAATGATTCCCGGTGCGGGTCGTATGGACTTTTTACCATGCGAATCGTGATTGCCAGTTCGTACGGCACTTGTACGATTCGTACGGTAAAAAGACCGGATACGAGTCGCACGGGGGAATTTTTTACCGGATCGTGATCGGCACCATAATCTAGTTTTGGATTACAGACACCTAAACTCTTGTTGTAAAACATTTGCAGTGCAAAATGCACATAGTACAGCATTAATGAATAACATTGTGCTTAAAAAATATAAAACCACATTAGATATTTCTAACGGTTTCTTTTGTCAAAACATAGCACCTGAAAGTAGGTATTTGACAGCTTTCTCAATAATGGGGACCCAGCGTCAATTCTGTCGTCTCCCTCAGGGATTCAAGAATAGTCCAGGGTTATTCTCAGCAAGGGTAACAGAGTTACTACAAATTTATGATGACAAGGCATTGTCATATGTCGATAATATCTATCTGACAGACGATGACCCGAACAGACACTTGAACAGGGTGAATACCAGTATACTGGGCTTCACTGCTGAAGTTTATAAATTCAATTTAAAAAAATCGAGAATTGCTCATCTCAACGTCCTTTTCCTAGGATATGAACTATCAAGTGAAGGAAAAAGCCTGGCAGCCAACTTTTTAGAAAAGTGCGCGCTGCTCCAACCTCAAAAAACAATAAAAAACATACAGTCGATTCTAGGTTTTCTAAATTTTGGAAGAACATACATTCTAAACTACGCAGAAAGGGTTAAACCTCTCTACGAATTAATCAAACCTGATTTTTAATTCACACATTGGACACAGAAACACACAGATGTCCTGCGTTCACTTCAAGCTGACAGGTTAGTAACAAAACACTTACAAACACGCGTAAACGTACGCAACTTAGTGATCCGAATCATTCCGGGTCAATGCGGATTCACCTACTTAACTTTTAACGAAGGTGAAAAAGTAGCAATTGCATACAAATCACATTTGTATACGCAAGCAGAAATGAAATTTACATCGACAGAAAAAATTCTAACAGCAGTTCAAACCGCTGTAGCAAAAGAAAGAGCTCTAGCACAGGGGAAACGTATTATGGTCGTAACCCCTGTACCAGCCTTAGAGGCAGTTACAAAAGCGAGTATTCCGAATGCAAAAGCTTTAGATCCAAGATGGATACAGTGGATTAATTCTCTTGCTGCAACTGATGTTGAATATGTTTTTGATCCTTATTTAAAAACACAAGCATTCCTGCAATACGAACACAAATTTCCTCTGCCTACTGAAATTCTCCCTCTTGACCAGTATGAATTTATAATTTATACTGATGGATCTGTAGAACCCGCTACGAATGTTAAGCAAGCTTATAGTGCAGCATGCGTGATCGTTAAAGGTCATATGCTCGATGGCAAATTCAGACCAATGGTCACAAAAACACAATCTCTAGGAGATTGTACAGCTCAGAGAGCTGAACTACAAGCATTTAAAATGGCACTTGAAAATACGGATCGCAAATTCCCCACACTTATAGTGTGCGGTTCTTTTTATTGTGCTCAATCATACAATAAATATTTACAGAATTGGCTTCAAAATGGTTTCAAAGATGCAAAAGGTGGCACAATCAAGCACAAAACGCTTTGGGAACAAGTAGTTCAGTTGCGAAATGGACTACAAAACACTCACGTGATACACACGCTGAGTCATCAACGTGATGGCGTCCACATTGAAGAGAATTCATTGACTGATGAAGCCGCAAAGGGGGCTGTGCAAACGGCTTCAGTAGCTGCAATCACTCGTTCAAAACCGAAAATAAACAGTGAAATAATACTGGCTGTCAATGCTTCAAGCAAAGGCAGCAGTGCAGCGTTACCTAAAAGGTTTCCACTCAAATACTCATATATAATTAATGCAAACAATGTTCCGTTTGCTTGAATCTCTGGAGTGGGGGATAGGGTAATAGCAAACATGGAACCTAGATTAGGACTAAACCTAGCAGCACATGAAGGGATCGCCTCTGCCCGTGCAGGTGTTTCCGCCACAGTATCGCTATTAAAACAGAGATACTGGTGGCCAGGCATTAGGAAACAGACCAGGAATTATGTTTTGGACTGCGAAATATGCCAGAAGATGAAAGTCTATACTGTGAAACGTCCTGTGCAGACGCCCCTGTTAATTTCAGATAAACAATTAGCATGTGTTTACCTGGACCATTGCAGTCCCTTACAAAGGGATGGTAACTATAAATATATCATGGTCACCGTGGATTCGTGTTCAAGGTTCCTCTGGATGTGGCCTCAGTGCTCAACTGACGCTCGAACTGTTATAAAAGATTTGAGAGTCTTTATCGGCACATACGCAATTGGCACACTACATTCTGACCAGGGTCCTGCATTTAGCTCTCAAGCTTACAAAAAAGCCATGGCCAGTTTGTGCGTAGCATTGCGGTATTCTTCTCCATTCCATCCTGTTGTGGAGAGAAAAAACCGGAACATAAAGCAGTCTATAACAGCTAGGGTATTAGGTTCTGGTGATGGGTGGGTCAAACATCTTTATGGGGTCCAACGCTCATTATACAATTTGCCAAGAAGTTCTCTGGGGGGTGTCACTCCATATGAAGTCCTATTTGAAACTAGAATGTTGATTCCAGACCTTGACATAAAAGGCACAGTGGTGGAAAATAAAATGTTTGTTATCAAAGATCATTTGGCTGTTTTACAGGACTTAAATGAACTAAGATCGAAACAAAGCAACGTGTTCCTGAAACCAACCACCACTGGGGAAAAACCAACCATCCCAGCAAGGCCTGTCTGGATCCCAAAGCTTGGTGATCTAGTCAGAGAAAAGATTGCGGACAAGAAGGAATTTGGGGGCATATCAACAAGGGTTTTATCTCTGCTTTTTTGGCTTTAAAAGCCAAAAAAGGAGAGATAAAACTAGCGCCCTATCAACCACAGGGTGCTAACATGCAAATTTGCATGTTAGCACCCTTTTACTCTACGCTTACCCTTGCATCTCTAATGAGATGCAAAGGGGGCGTTCCAGAGTAAAATAATAGGAGAAATGTCGCTAAGCGACATTTCTCCTATTATCAAGAATGTCGCTAACCCTGTTAGAGACAAAAAAAGCAGCGCTAACCGCGGTTAACGCTGCTTTTTTACGTCTGGTATTTTTCTGACTTAGCCATGATATCCTATGGAAGGAGGATATCATGGCTAAGTTTGCCTGTCCCTATCAACAAGCTAACGTGAGATTATCGCTGGGTTTCCAGCGTTAATCTCATGTTAGCCTGTTAGCGTGAGGATTTTTATCGCTAATGAGATAAGCGTTGCTAATAGCACGCTATCTCAGCGATAAAAATTCACGCTAGCCGGCGATAATTATCCTAGCGCTAAATGCGCTTAGAGATAATTATCGCCGGTTGTTGTTGATATGCCCCTTGGGCCTTCTTACAGACAACCAGTACCTGTCCTAGCAATCCACGGATCAAGAACTGTACTACTGCCGCCCCTTGCTGGTAAAAGGGAGAAAAGATTTGTGTCCATCGACCTGATTTAACCACACTATGTGTCCGATACTAAGCAGTAGGCCAAGTGGACTCTGACAATGTAGCTGGCGCACTCCACTAACTACATTCCAAGAGGTTCAAACTGAGAGACTCATCACCTTTGAAGATTCTACAGTGAGAAATAAAGGTCTAGGCAACAAAGCTATGGAACTTGTCCCTCTTGAGACCCAAATAACAGTTGGTCCTGATACACATGTCTACAACGAAGTACCAAGTGACCAACTGGTTCCAGTGATTTCAACTAATCCTGATGCAATTCCAACCATTGACAGAACTGCCTCTGGCTATTTCATGAACTTTGATACGTTTTCTGTGGATCCCAGCGAACCTGAAACAACGCCAGCACAAAGAACTTTCAAAGAACAAGCAACAGACTTTTTTCATCTCCTGAAAAAGACTTATCTGGTTTCACCATGGATTGAACTATGGATTGTTTTGGGAATATTCTTCTTTCAACTTAGCTCTGGTAATAACTCTGGGTATGATGATATATAGAAGATATATTCAAATGGACACAGCAAGTAAAAGAGTGAACTTACTTCTCCAGCCACACAAATCATCCCATTGTGAAGCAAGAGACTTGTCAGCAGTGAACATCACAGCCGTTCCTATACCAGAGGGTATAGTTTGGGACAAAACTGAATATGACATTTTTGGCCCGTCGGACCATTTTAAGATTCCACACTTATTTAAAATTTCATTAAGTGAATTTATTACTAGGCCTGGGCGAAAAATCCGTTCCGCTCGCGGAAATTGCGATAATTTGACATTTTCGCGTTCCGTGGAGAGCGCGAAAATGTCAAAATTTCCAGAATCCGCATCTTACCGGTATTTTTTTTCTTGCTCGCGCTGTAAAAAAATACATTCTCGCGTGCGCGCGATCGCCTTACCTGAATCCCCGCGTTCGCCGACAAGTTTTCCCGATCCGGTCGCGTTCTCCACGAGATGTTGGATTATTGGTAGCCATTTGCGCTGTCTTGCGACAGTTCGCGCCCGCATTAATGTCATTCGTCACGCGATCACTTCATTCGTCGCGCGATCACGTCTTTCTTCTCGCGATCATGCACCGCGAGACAAGTGAAAACAAGATGGCCGCGCACGTGAGCAACCGCATGGGTAAGCTGGTGAGCCGCGATCATGCAGAAAATACCGCGAATGGGCGGGAAAAAAAACTTCCGCGTCTTCGCGACATTTCCGCGTGTTTGCGTAGATTTTTTAAATTTTTGCGATAGTTTGCGAAAGTGAATTTCGTAAATTCCGCCCACCCCTATTTATTACCTGTAGCACCTTTTCTGATGATTGGGACTAAGAGATTCTTAATAACATGATGTCTGATCTAGAGATGTCTGTAGTATTCACAAATCATGAATATTTAGAGGGTTCATCAGACTATCAACAAATGTATTGTTATAATCACTATGGTCATCATTTCTTGCATAAAACTGCACCACCTAGAAATGTATTTATGTATAACCAATGGGAACATTGTCCTACACCTACAAAGGGTAGCTCAAAAACTTTTGCAATGAAATTTCCATATTTTTCAGGGTTCAACTTATCAAATCCAGAATCGTTTTATTTTAAGAATATGAACAAGACAGGAACGTAAAATATGTCAACCAATACAAAAAAGATTTTTTCCTTCAGCCTTTATTGCCCAACTGTCTAGACAGGGTTTCGACTTTTGGAAAGACAACATTGAGACAAAATCTGTCTGGGGTACAAAAGATTGGCAAGTGCAGGGGGTAAAAACTTTGTGTAGAGCCTGTATCATCCCTGAACAAATTATGTTTTTGAATGACACCGTCCAACAAACATCTTGCCTTGGGTTAGCCAAGATCAAAGACATGAACACACCGACCATACCTATACCTGCAAGTAATAGCACTACATGGGGGAGGTCGACATACATAATATTTTGCATCACAACAGATCAGATCCAGAATGGAAAAAATGGTTGCTCTGGCCCACAGACACAAACAACTGTCAAGATCAATTCTTGAACAAAACGCAGGGTTTCACTATCAATAGGCCAGACCCACGCTATGTTCAAAGACAGCATCCAGGGGTACTAACAAAATACAGTGTAGGGAAACTCTGCCTTGATTGGCTACAGAAAGCTACACTTCAGGATGTAAAACAACACTTATCATTACTTAAAGAAGGCGCAGACCTTAGGGAATTCTTGCTAGGAACGAGAAAACCGCGTCAAAAACGTTTCATATATGTCGGTATCTACGCTGCCTATAATGAAATATGGAAGATTACCCAAACAGAGACTGCAGAACGAATACGAGAAATTGATCGTATTAATTTAGAGAAATCTCTCTCTGTAGTAGACAATGGGTTAACGACTCTGTCGTCCAGGATATATTCACATTGGACAGCATTGTGTCTTCTGCCAGAGACATCATGGAACAAGACTTGGTCATGTTGCAACACGGTCAGTCTGAATTACGTTCTATAATGCTATTAGGTTGGACGCTCCAAAACTTGCGTTCAGGCTATGTGCCTTGGCGTTTAATCAACACTACGTGACTGTTTTCAGAATTCAATTTCACTGATAAACAGATTAGACTGGCACAAAGGGGAGCAGACTATATGGTGATGAGCATTGAAAAACTGGAAATATTACCATTCACGGTGGCAGAAAAACCAGCTACTAAGTGGATCATACATGGTAAAATTACTCTGCCTGTGACAACTTTCCATTTTGAATATTGCCTAAAACATATACCTGCAGGCAAATATGAAAGCTTGGGTAAAGAATACATCAAGACATCTTGGGATTTACCTTATACACATAGATGTTGGAGTGGGGGGCGTGAAGTGTTTCTTAGCGGTACAAACTGAGAAAACGCACTAAGCGGTTCTCTCCTTTGTCAGGGTATTAATTTACACGGGGCCTGCGATGGTTCCTCTACAAACTTATCCTGTCACCTGCAAGGCTCACCAGCTGCAGTGATTACTCCAATTTTTGGACTACTTTCAAATGGAAGTTACCTCATGTTGAATGATCACAGCTGCTGTGGCATGTTGCCAGGTATCCCATATCTAGTAACGGTTACATGCAGGGTCACTTGCTGTATGCAAGTCTTGTTTCCACAAATACGGACAGTCAGGGAGTTGCCTCTATGGCCTTCACTGAACATCTCTTCTATACGAATTGATATTCTAAGCAGAATGAAAGCCTTTCTTTTACAACAAACTGTGCCACTGACCTCGGCCAAAGAAACCTATGATCTACAAGTCGCAAGGACTTCTGCCGAGATACATGCCCTTTTGAATACAAACTGCCCTAAACATTTCTCAGAAATGTTGGAACGTATCTTAAACATGTCTGATACGACTGGTATTGTACATGTATTTAAGACCGTGTGTTCAGGACTGTTAGCACCTTTTCAAGCAGTCCTCAGAATAATTCCCAACTTCGTGCACTCTGCGTTTGCGGACTGCCACTACTTTTTGGACTCGTTGCAGGGATCCTATTTTTGCTCCTACTGCTCTGATATGGCAAGCCAAATCATCAGCGTCACTCCGAGCTCCATAGAGAGAGCTCTAATGGAAATGAAGTGTCGTGAGCGCATCGTTCGAATTTTAGGTTTACCTCGTCTACGAGAATTAAATACCACATGGTTTCTGTCATTCAGACCAATCTGGCAAGATTGCATCTTACCTGTTCTACGCTACCTGCTTTGCGGTGAAGAATGCGTGCTAGACATCTGTCTAACACTCCCATCAGTCATGCCTACGGATATCGATACACTGCTGGACCCGGTAACGGCCCATGCTGTGTGTTGTCCCCAGCGGATACCAATCCTGATGACGGCATTCATTGAGATCTCACAGACGCAAATTGCTACTGCTGAGGTACCAGAGGAAACAACAGGCGCGCAGGTAACATCCGATATGAACATTGCTGATGCGACCAATGCTGACGGCGATGCTTCTCATCTATGTGCGGTTAGTCTTCTAAACAAGGTAATCCAACTTTCACCTACAACGAATTTTTGTCTACAGGGTTAGAAGATTTCATGTTTTCTCCATCCCATACACTGCCTTTTGATTCAGTACACAGTGTACCGGTAAGACTCTGAATTTGGCCTTCATTTTTCAAAACAAAGACTAAACTTGGAACTTTTTCCTATGATTATTTTTTTTTTCCAAATTTGAATTTTTTCTTTTATGGCACAGTAATCTGCTTATAGTAGAACTATTCATAGAGAACAGATTTCTTTTATACACTTTCAGAGATAATATGTCACCTTGTCAATACCAATTGATTGATGTAACTTAGCATGAAATGGTTTAGGACTTTTTTCTTTTGTATTTACGAGCCATTTCATAATGTGTATATATATATATGTATGTTTATTCATTTAGCATTCAAAGTAAATATGTGCTTGGAATGAAACATTGCTTTAATATGTACAGCACCAGTGAATCTTTATGCATGGCAACAGTTTTTATGCATGTTTACGATGTATTTTCAAACATGTTCTTAGCCATCCATATGTAGCTATATTTTAGATATGTTTAGCATGTTTAGGATTTAGTGATGTCATTCATACAAAAGTGGAGTGGGTGTTTTGTGTCGATTTAGATACCGTATATAGGTTTCCTGATTTATGTCCTTATATAGGCACAATTCGTATTGCCCATATTTATGCATATAAATCCTACCCTATTTAGGCATTATCCTTGCTAACCAAATACAGGCATGGCCACCTACATCCGTTCATCTACGTCACAACGAGTTCTTGGAAAACCAGACTCTTGAGCATTTAGGACTTCCCTTTGCTTGGATATTGATTTCTCCAAGAACTCATTTATTATGCATGAACATCTATTCCTTAGGGATTCATTCATGACGTTCTTCTGCCTGACTTTTACATCAATACTGGCCTTCCTAAACACCTTCAAGGTATAAATATACCTTCACTTACCATGGCAAACCATGGTTCGGCTGCCTACTTGCACGACGCGGCTCGCCAAGGCAAGTTCGGAAGGAAGTCAAGTCCCCGCCTGATGCACTGACCAGACGCTGTCATCCTCCTCACAGAGAATCCAGCTCCAGTGTTTCTGACTCCCCTTGCGGGGTGTCAGAGATCGAGACTCGGAAAGAGATTCCAACCTCATTCATTCTAAGGTATGGAGCGGACTAGAACCTAGAGGGACTTTTGGCAAATCTTGGCAACTATAGCTAAACTAGACTATAGACAAACAGCACCTACTTCTTACCTCGTACTACACTTAGGTTAGGTACACTGGGGTAGAACTAGCTAGAAATATCAGATGAGTATTAATATTTTAGCCTGTGTTATTTATGTATGTATTTTTATGAATATCTGTCATAGCTACAAACCATGCTATTGCAGTATTATTTTATCTTACTGCTAACACTGTACATATTTTACTTCGCATTCTATCTTACGATTGTAGCAGTTCATATCTCTTGCACGAAAAATAAGACTATTCAATAAACCCTTTTTATTGAAACGCCCGTCTATCCATTTCTGTGTAACTCTGTAGAAACGAAGCATGCACGATTGACTGAGTGAAACTGTTATCTATTGTTTCCATGATTCTGAGATGGTTCTGGTTCTAAGGGAAACAAAGTTGTCATGTTTATGCAGTTGTCAGAAACAAATCCCTTCTTGATCATTCGAGAAGTTTTCTAGTGACCTCTGAGTTAGCTGGCACACACAAGTAATTAAGTTTAATGGACTCGATAGAGGCATACTGACCTCAGTCCTATGTCAAAACGATATTGTATATTATTCCAATGCGCAGAGCCTATCAGGGATATAAGAACTACACTACACTTGAGTGGGGCAAGTGTGCCCAGACATGGATCCCGTGCTCTCCATGCCACTGGAGGCCAGCTAGCCCGGCTGATGAGGGGTGATACCCCAAAACCGGTCCCAGGATGCTTGTTTCTGGTCCAGGGAGGACCTTGCCAGGCAATTCAGGCTGTACTGTTCTAATGGGGGACAGGTTCAAGACTGATTTGTATATGGCTGGAACAAACTGGAATGGCATGGTGAGCAAACAAATGATGGATATATGCCCAGATATCTGTACTGGGGGTGAATGTTCGACATTGTTCAACACTCCATCCTTCAATTGTTCTTTTTGCATTTTTCACCTCAAGTAGGACAGGTATGCCCAGAAGTAGGTCCCATGCTCTCAGCGCCACTGGTGTCAAGCTAGCCTAGCTGATGAAGGGTTATACTCTGAAACCAATCCCAGGATTCTTGTTTCTGGTTCAGGGAGGACCTGGCCTGGCAGTGCGGGCTGGACTGTTTCCATGAGGAAGAGGTTCAAGACTGATTTGTCAAGACTAATTTGTAAACTGGAATGGCATGGTGAGCAAAACAAACAATGGGTTTAGGGATAGATCTCTGTACTGGTGGTGAATGTTAACATTGTTCAGCATTCCATCCATCAATTGTTCTTTTTGCACTAGTGGGTCTGTAGCACAGATTGTGCCACCCACACAAGTGGTCTTTTAAACATGTCCCAGGCCTGCCATTGCAGCTTGTATGTGCAGCTTTAAACATACATTCAGACCTTGCAAAAAACATTTTGCCATGCCTAAACCTAACATTTTAATACATATAAGCCACCCATAGGGTAGGCCTTCTACAGCTCATAGGCCAGCATCCAGTGTATTTAAAAATGTGTACATATCCTGGTAGTGAAAAACTCTGAAATTTGTTTTCGACTATTGCCATACCTGGCTCTCCCATAGGATAACATTAAGGGCGATATTATCAAAGAACGGCGATAACATTATCGCCACTTTAGCGGCAGGAAACTGCCGCTAAAGCGGCGATAATGGGCTTGATAATATGCCCTTGTAAATTCCCATAGAAGCCCAGGTTCTGGTGTGTTAATATACATGTATTATCCCCCAAGAATCATCCGACTATCAGACAGCGTGCAACATATGCACTTGCACCCTCATGGGAATCAAGATGCAAATGCAGTCAAGTATCCAGACTCAGATGCGGTATATATACCGCGTCCGCACTGCGGTCAGTGGTTGAACTCGCTCCTGCTTGAGAGAAGTTTGCCACTCACCTGAAGATATGCCCTGTATCTCATTCCAATTCAGGCGTCTTACCTTCAGTTCTGGATTCCAAGCGACAGCACATACCTCATCTCTGCTTCCGACATGGCTTCTCCTGCTCTGTTTCAGCTCTCCATATGGCAGCACACTTCCTGGTTCCCCCGACAGCTCCTGCCTACATTTCCTCACCGGACACCTGTAAGGAGAACAAATATGGTTAAGTACCATATCCACGGTTAGTGTGCACTAATGAGACTGAACAAGACAACAAACTTGAATTACTTAAAACTGCTTAGTAAGACTGGGTACTATGCTTTGGGCATTTCAATGACATTTGCTAAAACAAGTACATTTCTCTGCTATTCCACAGAGCTTATTGTGCTCTGAATTCTGAATATTTTGGAACTGTGACAATTCAAAGGATGTACCATATATCGAGGTGGTAGCATATACATTTCTCTGAAATAACTCAAGGTGACAAGAGACTAGCACATAAACCCCTGATATGGTCATTGATCTGTATTTCGTGTTGTGAATTATGGAACATTGCTGAAGGTGATCCCTTGGAAGTGCTGTAACTTCAAGCTATACTCCTTAATTGTTGATAATCTCTAAAGCTATATTGTTAGGCAATTATGTAAGTGCATGTTTTCAGTAGAATGTGATTTCTGATATATACTGTAAGTAGTGGAACACTGACTGTGCAATAGTCTCTGTTGTTTTTCCAGTAACATTGCCTCAGAAAAGCCACGAAGCGCAGAGTCCTTATATGGAGTTGCAGAGCAGCCAACATCCAGAACTGCAAGTTTCTCGTTTCTTATTTTTACCCAAACCCCCTTCCTTTCTGGGGCAGTGTATGATCCAAGGTTACAGTCCCTTGATCATCCACCACCCCAGGGGAGTTCATGGGTCCAGCAGCTGTCAGACCCAGGTGAGTGCATGACAGCCAGGAAGGAAGGACTGCTTAGCTGTGAAGTCTGACCTGTCGACCCTATTGCTGACCAAGGACGGCTTCGCTGCCCAAGACCTGTTGTTGCTGCACCATGGCTCTTCTGCTGCTGTAAGCTGCCCTGCTGAATCCAGCTTGCCTGTGTGGGCTCTGGGCTCCAAAGAAATTTCCAAGGGACAGTTGCGTGGACCCCTGTTCAAGCCCCATGGACATAAAACGCTTCATCATCCTTGATGCAACTCCAAGCATCTCAACGCACAGAGAAGCAGCCAGTCATTGACTCCAGTCCAGAGCGATGCAGCTCGCCCTTAAAGCATCTCAGCGGAAGCCCTTGCAGCCTCCGGCAACTTCTTCTGTACCAACACTGACTGACAGTGACACCAGCCCAGCATGATGCATCTCATCCCCTGCACCGACTCATTGCAGCGCAATTCTCCGCAATCCACGGCAACTTTCTCAACAACAGCTCCACCACAACGCAACGTATCGCAATGCCGAACCTCACATCTCAGCTCCTTGATGCCAGCCTGCACAACTTGACGCAAGGACTTTGCATCACAGTGCCCAGGCCACAAGATAGTTTTCTACGGATGGAATTTAGTCCTGTATCAGGTTTCTGCAGATGGAATTCAGTCCTTTATCCGGCCCGCTCTCCATTACAGATGCCCTGAAGTTGTTACTTGGAACCACTTCCAAGTAACAGACAAACACAGATGGCACTTACTACTTCTTAGCATTTGATTTTTTCAAAGCCTTTAAAATTGTACATCTCCAGTTCTACTAATTGGATTTTTGTTATTTTGTTGTTAAGTAATTTACTAACTTTGACTCTGCTTTCCCAAATTAGTGAGGGATTTTTTTAGTTTTCTTACCCCTTTATTACTGTTTGAAGTGCTGCATAAATATTTTACACATTGCCTCTAAGTTAAGCCTGAGTGCTTTGTGCCAAGCTACCAGACGATTAAGCACAGGTTAATTCGGGGTTTACGTGTGTTTCACCCTAAGAAGAATTGTGGTTGCTGCTTGAGTAGGGTTTCACCCCCCTCAACCCGTAACCCAATTTCCTAAACATACCACTTGGATGACTTTTACGGTTTCTTTACAGGAATTATGTAGCTGATGGGCAATATAGTAAAACATTAATCCCATCCACTTGTGGGAATTGCTTGTGGTAACATTTCCCCATAGTGTCCTGCTTCTCCTGTTTGGTATTTGCTTTATATATTTGTATTGATTTTCACAAGTATAATAACAATGACTTTGAAAAATGCTTTGAGGCTAGTGCGATGCTAAAGCATTTTTCAGAGATATATACAGTTGTCCTTTCTGGCCTTGTGCTCTTACATGCAGAGGGTGATAGGGTAACTTTATTAAACAATAACAAGGTAACAAGGAAAACAATGGGGGAGGGCATCAGGGTTTGCTGCTGTAGTGCTTGAGGGTTTTGGGGTTTTGGGTGGTCATAATGGATTAGATGTTGTACCTCTGGCTGTGAGCAAGATTACAGTTGATGCTGACTGTTGCGGGTTGGTATAGGGTCGTTTGTGGATACTTTTCAACTGCTATATTACTTCTGCCCTGATTGTGGTGGCCCATATTGTCCCTTTTCAGTGCCTAGGTGGGGGATCCCAAGTAGTACAGCAGTTCGTCTTTAACGAGTTAGTCAAAGAAATGTAAGGAGAGGAGTCATTAAGGTGTGAAGCAGCAAAATTACAACCTCGACATATAGTCCATTAAAGGTTGCCATGTGTCTTAGAATTTCTGGTCTGAGTATGTTAGTGTGTAGGGGATCTTTTCCATGGCAAGCACTTGCCCCATTTTGTATATGGGAAGGCAGTATACGTATGTATTCTAGATAACTGCTTCTAGGATTGATCTGAGCCCAAGAGACTACACTTTGAGAAATTCCAGCTGCCATTGCAACTATACCATGGCAGTTCCCAGGGATCACTGACATAATATTGAGTGACAAATTATTGTGTTCTCAAAATATCGGGACATAAATATTGATGTAAAAAATATCGACATGCTATCTTCAAAATGGTAAGTACGAAAATATCGAGAAAAAAATTGTTGTTAAAAATATCGAAGTACAAAATATCGTATTTTTAAATGTATAAAAAATAAAGTAAAATAAATTAAATAATACATATAAATATTTTTTTTTTAGAATTATATGAACATTTTAACAATTAGAAGTAATAAATGTAATGTAAAAATAAATTAAACATACATATATAAAATGTAATATATATTTACTTAATAATAATTAATAAATAAATATTTTAATAAATTATAACATCTTAGAACTAAAATAAAAAGTCTAAATACATATATATATATACATACAACTGTAACATAAATATATATATATATATATATAATAAATTAAAATATTACAATATTTATTATTTTTTAAAACTATATTTTACACTAGATTAAGTGCAAAAGTAGGGAAAGTGTTGGATAGCGGAGAAGAATAAATTACTATTCCCACTCCAGCGAGTGCAACAGTAGGAAAAGAGTTGGCTAGCGGAGGGATATAATTTACTATTCCCACTCCAATTAATGCAACAGTAGGGAAAGTGTTGGATAGCGTAGGGGTAAATATTACTATTCCCACTCCAGGGTTGTGCAACAGTAGGGAAAGTGTTGGATCGCGTAAGGGTAAAAATTACTATTCCCACTCCAGTGAGTGCAACAGTAGGGAAAGTGGTGGATAGCGGAGGGATAAAAATACCTATTCCCACTCCAGTGAGTGTATCAGTAGGGAAAGTATTGGATAGCGGAGGGAAATAATTTACTATTCCCACTCCGGCAAGTGCAACAGTAGGGTAAGTATTGGATAGTGTAGGGGAATAATTTACTATTCCCACTCCAATGAGTTCAACAGAAGGGAAAGTGTTGGATAGCGGAGGGAAAAAATTTACTATTCCCAATCCAGCAAATGCAACAGTAGGGAAAGTGTTGGATAACGGAGGGGATACAACCAAACATTACAGCTATTGAACATAAATCCCCCCCCCAAAAAAATTGCCAAAAATATTTATCATTAAAAAAATGAATATTAATGATCAACTAATGATTAATTGATTTTAAATTAATTACTTCTCACCATCTAACCCAATAAACACTAAAACACACACCAAAAATTATTTACCCAATTTCCATAGCTAATTTTACATTCATAAATTAATAACAAGTAACAACAAAACATTAATTAAAGTAAAAATGTTTACTTCCCACTATTTACCTCTATTAACCCCACAACTCACATCTCCAAATTATTACACAATTAGCATATTTAATAATTAATTAATTAACAAATAATTGATTAATTATAAATAATTTACCTCCCACCATATTCCCCTATAAATGCCACCACCAATTTTGTAAAACATAGAACAATTAACATAATTATTTATCAATGAATGAATTAATTGATAACAATTAACAAGCAAAATATAAATAATTATTAAAAAACATAATTCACACAATTAACACTATAAAATAAAATTAATTAAGTATTATTTCTATAAAATTAATAAATGTATTACAATTAAATTACTTTCCACCCTACTCCCCTATCGACCCACAACCAGCTCCTAAAAAAATTACACCATTAACATATTTACCTATTAATTAATAATTGACAACCAATTAATAAATAATTAATAATAACTTAATTACCACAATTTCTAATATAAAATATTAAATAAATAAATATTAATTCATGTAATTTTTTTTTACATTCATTATAATTAAATTACTTGCCACCATACTTCCCTATCAACCCACACCGCACTCCTAAATAAATGACACAATTAACATAATTACCAATTAATTAATAATAAACAACACATTAATAAATAATAAATAATAACTTAATTACCACAATTAACAATATAACATATTGAATACATAAATATAAATTAATAAAAAATATAAATTAATTAATTATATTTACATTACTTCCCACCCTACTCCCCTATCAACCCATAACCCTCGCCCAAAAAAATGACACAATTAACATAATTACCAATTAATTCATAATAATTAAAAACAAATTAATAATGAATTAATTCCCACAATTAACAATATGAAAAAATACATACATATTAATTAATACAAAATATTAATACATTAATTATAATTAAATTACTTCCCAGCCTATTCCCCTATAAACCCACAACCCGCTACGGAACTAAAACGCAAAATTTAATTAAAATAAAATTAATAAGTTCTAAAAATTATTAATAAATGTATTATAATTAAATTACTTCCTGCTCTATTTTCCTATAAACCCACAACCCGCTATGGAACTAAAACGCAAAATATACTTAAAATAAAAAATGTATAACTTCTAAAAATTTAGGACATATATTAAAAAACAAATGCAATACTTAGACAAAAAAATAGAACACATACCTTGAAAATACATGCCAAAAATATAACACTAACTAAAAAAACGATATTTTTAACAACTAGGGGCCGATTCCGATCCTGGAAAAATTTCCCCCGTCCGAATTGATTCTGGACTTTTTTCCGTCCGAATCGTACAAGTAGCGTACAAACTGCCAAGTACGATTCGCATGGGAAAAACTCCATACGAATCACATCAGGAACATTTCCCCACACGTCCTCGGGTCGGAAATTGTGTCCGACACAGCCCCGGACGATTCACCGTACGAATCGGAAAAATGAAGTCCGACCGCGCAAGTACGATCACTCCCGTCCTTTCGATTTTACAACTGTATGGAAAAAACACCGTACGGACCGAACTCCTATAGCAACCATGGAGACACATGCCCGCATACGCGCCGAACACCCCACCACAGACCCCGCATGTACGCGCAAAACGCCCCCCGGCTGTGGATGTACGCGCCGAACCCCCACCAGTGTATGCATGGAGCGTACCCCCACCCGTGTATGCATGGAGCGTACCAACTCCCCACCCGTGTATGTACGGACCGTAACCCCCAGCCCCCCCTGTATGTACGGACCGTACCCCCACCCGTGTATGCATGGAGCGTACCAACTCCCCACCCGTGTATGTACGGACCGTACCCCCACCCGTGTATGCATGGAGCGTACCAACTCCCCACCCGTGTATGTACGGACCGTACCCCCACCCCACCAGTGTATGTAAGGACCGTACCCCCACCCGTGTATGCATGGAGCGTACCAACTCCCCACCCGTGTATGTACGGACCGTACCCCCAGCTCCCCCCTGTATGTACGGACCGTACCCCCACCCGTGTATGCATGGAGCGTACCAACTCCCCACCCGTGTATGTACGGACCGTACCCCCCACCCCACCAGTGTATGTACGGACCGTACCCCCACCCGTGTATGTACGGACCGTACCCCCACCCATGTATGCATGGAGCGTACCCACTCCCCACCCGTGTATGTACGGACCCTACACCCAGCCCCCCCTGTATGTACGGTGGGAAACACCACCACCGATGGACTGTGCGGACCAACACCCTGCCCGTGTTCGTACGCACCCTACCCCAGGCCCACACACCAGCAACCTCACCCAACATCGGGCATGTACGAGTCGTACTAAGCCATAGCAAAGGACAGCACTGTACAACCACATGGCCCATGTACAGACGCAAAAAACACTCCTACTGAAGCAGGACAAACCAAAAAAACACAAGGAGAGTCAATTCAAGGCACACAATACCACAAAAATTTTCCAACAAGGCCAAATACATCCTATACACTGACCTGCAACTGACAAACAGCTAAACAGAGGCCCAAACCACTACCACTCCTTATAACACACCCACCCAAAGTTCAAACACAGCCACACCCACAAATGGACCAATAAAAAGGCCCAACACACACAAACCATGATCCTTTGCAACAGATCCACTGCTGCCAGACCCCAGAGACAACGCACTGCACATACTTCAACCATCAATACACCTTACACTTGCACTCCTTCACACAACCACCATCACAAACACACCCTCATCACATTCACACACACACACCCACAACCATCCACAGCCACACCCCCACAACCATCCACACCCACACCCCACACCATGCCCACCAACAAGAATCCAAAGCTCACAAAGGTCGAGCTGGAGGTCCTTGTCGACTAAATCATCAGAGTCGAGCCACAGCTCTTTGGAACATTGGTCAGACGGACCAGCATATCAGAAAAATCAGACATGTGGCAGAGGATAGTCAATTCCGTGAATGCTGTTGGGGCCACCAGAAGGACCAGGCATGAGTGCCAAGCCAGGTGGTACGATCTGCGGAGGACGGTCCGCCGCAAAATGTCGGACGAGCACAACCAGGCCAACATCACTGGAGGAGGTCCGTCCCGCAGACCGGTACACTACCATCCCTAGGAGGAGAAGGTGATGGTCACGCTGCCGCCGTTAGGAGTAGATGGACTAGAAAGAGAGTCCGAGAGCCTGGTGAGTACACAAACAACTCACCTCACATGGGGGGAACGCCATATACAACCCAAATACCAATCATGCACGCAACCCCCCCAAAGCCAGCACCGGACACAACCACACTCCAAAAACACACACGTGCCACTAGGGCCTCCATGCCCCAAGCAAGGCCATGCCAAGTCACAGGCCACACAAAACACCAACACAAGACAGGATGTCCCCGATGCCGGCCGGGTGGGCCTCAAAACTAACATAGAGCAACTCTGAAGCACACAACAATGCCCTCAGCCCATATGGCTCAGGGCACAGCCATACAAACATTGTGTCCCCACACAGTACTGTTTTGCCTGCTAATGGTGGCCGCGTTGCAGGACGACATGGGTATGAAGGCACAATTTGCACTTAACAGCAGCTAAGGAAGACGCAGCACACTGAAAGAGTGTCAGCACACACCGCCACAGCAGCAGCGCAGACTCAGACACTCCGCCCAATGGGTGCCGGCAGAGAAGAAACAAACCCACATGAACAAGCCAATGGCCTTTGAAAGACCTGCAAACTGTGTGTGCCCAGGAAGCTGGGCTGAGGTGACAGAGGGTGACACACAGAGGGAGGGAGAGGGGCAGAGAGAGGGACAGAGACAGAGGTGGACACAGGGAGACAGAGAGAGGGAGGGAGGAGGCTGACAGAGGGAGGGAGAAAGGGAGACGGACAGAGGGAGGAGGCTGACAGAGGGAGGGAGAAAGGGAGACGGACAGAGGGAGGAGGCTGACAGAAGGAGGGAGAAAGGGAGATAGAGGGAGACGGACAGAGGGAGGAGGCTGACAGAGGGAGGGAGAAAGGGAGAAGGATAGAGGGAGGAGGCTGACAGAGGGAGGGAGAAAGGGAGATGGACAGAGGGAGGAGGCTGATAAAGGGAGGGAGAAAGGGAGACGGACAGAGGGAGGAGGCTGACAGAGGGAGGGAGAAAGGGAGACGGACAGAGGGAGGAGGCTGACAGAGGGAGGGAGAAAGGAGACGGACAGAGGGAGGAGGCTGACAGAGGGAGGGAGAAAGGGAGACAGAGGGAGACCAAATCACCCTTGGGTGGTGTGGCCATGTCCGCTCGTCAGCAGGTGGACTGTGTGCATGTAGACAAGGTTTCGCAGTGCGTGAACCCTGCCTGCAACCTTTGATGAACACTAGGCCATGTGTCAATCTGTGCACGAGTACATCCGTGCTGCAGGCACAAACAGAACCTTACACCCAGTATACCCACCCACTGTGTTTGTCAGAACCCTGTCTCAAATTGTTAAGTTACCTACCTGCATTCTCAAATAGCATGGAAAATACAACATTTGGCCACGTACAGTGCAACACGTAAGGCGGCTCTGCATGGCTTGCTACGCCCGCTCACTACACTGCTGACTGCGTTCACAAAAGATGCATCAACTAAGATTGTGTCACACATAGGTAAAGTGTCGAAACCAGTGGCCAAGGGAAATACCCATGCACAAGTGCACTGTGAGAGGAATGCTAGCCAAATCCAACCACCCAGAGGAACTGTGCCAAATCAAAACTGAATGAAACATGGATGTCGCATGTAACACAATTAACACTGTCTCTCTCACACACAGGTCAACGTAGTCGATCTCCCCCCAACACTGGGGGGGAAGACTCACAGGACCAGACTCTGTGAGAAGAGGACCCCACCGGCAGCGACGACTCTCACCACTCCGTGGATGACCCAGACCAACCTGGCCCCTCTGGTGTCCAACCACCTGCAGCACCTGCGTCAGGTACAACTGTGCCAACCACCACCCCCATTCCTGCCACATCCCAGGAGACACCCAGGAGCCCTGCCCGCACACAACAACGCAGCCAGTCTGTCCAGGAGGGACAAGGTTGTCCGGGCACCCAGGAGGAGGCAGGCGACACCGCAAATGCCATCCCTCAGGGGTCCCGGAGACCCGATGTGCCCACAACGGCAGGCCAGGCGCAAGTGGGCAGGGGTGGTGGGAGTGGAGGACGGCGGAGGCGTGAACCTGCCCAGTTGGCTCAGGACCCGGCTATGTCACACGTCAGAAACATCCTGGACGCATACCGGTGTGACTCCAGAGGCATCGACCAGGTAGTGGGGACCCTCAATGAGATGAAGGCCATGCAGGTCGAGCATCATGCCAGGATGGAGGCAAGACTGGATGAGCTCCTGGCGGTGCACAGGGACGTGAGCCAATCACTCCGTCAGATCGCCCAAAGCCTGGCAAACCCTCCCTGTGCCACCAGGCATAGAGCAGCACCAGAAACAGGGAGGGAGGAGGAGGAGGATTCATCTGACGGAGTGTCCCTGGCATCGTCAAGGCCTGCTTCTGAGGGTCCCCGCAGGAAGGTGGGTCGTCCACGAAAAAGACCGTGAGAGTCAGCGGAACATAACCATCTCCCAGGTCACCTGGCCTGGCACCTGGCCCTCTGGCCCAACAGCAGCATAGCAGCTAAGGACATTCTCTGCCACATGGCCTTGCTGGTCACTGTCTGACCAATGTTGACAAAGACTGTGGCACAGACTCTGATTACTTTCAATGGCAAGGACACCAACTCCCCCTGTGAACTTTGGATTCTACACTCCCGCCAAGCACCTCTTGTCACCCACCCAAACACGTACCCCAGCACAAATAAAAATCATCACAATCACAAGATGATGCCGTCATTTTGCATTATTCCACTACATGTGTGTGTTGTAAAGTCAAACCATGCCTGATTTCTGAAGTAACTCCAAACATCCATACCCTGGGGTCTGAGTCTGGCACAGGACACACATGGGTCACAATGTACCATCCAAGACAGACATGGAGCACCATACTCACCCGTGATGGGCCCAACCAGCTGAGGGGGTGCCCGCACCACTGTGCCTACAGACCTATTTAGAAGAGCAACAGTCATGCGCAGAGGTCAGGGATCATGTGGAGTGTCCTGGGGTGGGAGTCCCAGGTATGTGTAGACGCGTGGCAGAACCATGTCCTGCATGCTTGAGTCAGGTGGATGTGGAGAATGGTGGGCCAGCCAAGGTTGGATGCATGGAGATGGCACAATTGGGTGTTGGATCACAGTGCCACAAGGTTGTGTTGTGGTTGTGGGCTGCATCCTGAGTGTGTGCGTGGATTGAGAAGGTCACCCTGCAGCTGGCAGTGATCCACTCCCCCCATCTCTGTTTGACGTTGATGTGGCCTGGTCGCCAGATGTAGTAGCAGAGCTGTGCAGATGCACCCTGGATGTGGACAAGTATCATGGGATTTCTAACGCACATGTCCGTAGAGTGCAGGGTAGGATTAGACATGGATGTCGTAGTTGACCTGGGGGATGGTCTTCCTCTTGCCTTGAGGTGGATGGAACTGGGGATCTTGTGCATAATGCAGAGTGTGCTGCCGCATGAGGCACAGATGCTGCTGATAAGCATAGCACATGTCAGCAAGCAATCCATGATGAACACCAGCTCGTTTGCGTGGACACTAGGTGCCCTTGCTGCAGGGCCTGCAGCAGCATGCGCCATGTCAAGGAAACAATGCCACAAGTAGCACACAAAGACAAGGATCTCAGGAAGGAGCTATGCAAAAGGTGTATGTCAAGGAAGGAATGTCTGGTTCAACATGGCACACACACACACAATGGATTCACATGCAGCACAGTGGCCATCCTGGAGACTGACATGCCACAATACCTACACAGCCATGGACATCATGCACAAGACAGAATCTAATCCCTGACAAACAGCTTGCATCTTGCTACTCTACACATAGACTCATATGCACCATCTCTGAGAACAATGCCAGACATGCCGCATGCACAGTGGCAACAGACCACCATTGACAGAGATGAGGCACCTTGGAGGCAGAGGGACACCTTTATTACTCATGTGTGTCGGAATGCTAATGCAACTCTGTCAACACATACACAGGTCATGTGGATGAACACGTGGGACCAACACTGGCACCCCCCTTACCACCACAGATGCTGGAAATCCATAGCACTGGCACACAAGTGACGGGTTACAGCTAAACACCCCCTGCTGGTCACGGAGAGTCTGCTATACACCATTGAGCCTCTAATGGGGAATTCACACACCGTGTCAACCCGGTGCAACCCGTATGTTTCCCAGGGCAGTGTTACACACATTGATGGCTTCATCACAATCCACAATCCCATTACAGATGACTGTCACCAAGTCTGACCATCAATTCAGGTGAATTCTGCTCCATGTCATGTTCCCCATGGTGATTCTACATGTATGTAAAGTATCCAAACATGAACAGGAGCAGTGCACACACATTCAAAACAAATACCACTCCCAAAAAGCCGTGCTGCATCCCTTACCCGAAGGCGATTTTCAAACTTGTCCGTGCATGTAACGCTGATTCAGCACATGTTGCTGTGTTCATGAGGAATAGCAGGAGCACAACAATGCCACCAGCAGACAGCATGCGCAAGTACCTGTGGATGGGAGACACACCAGAAGTCAGCCAAAAGAATCACATCCGCATGCATGTGCATGTACTCGACACGTATTAGGTTGTCAACATGCTAGGTGACAATGATTACTCTGGAAAAACATTCTTCTATTGCACCATCACTCGAGTGACACATCCAAACACACCTCTGACTCACTTGGAAGACATGCAGATGGACACACACATTGCAACACTTGCCACACACAGCCCAATGCGTGCACACTCAGACACTGGAACTCACCACTAAGCAAAGAAGTCGCGTATGAGCCGACTCCGCATGTCCTCTACCGCCTCCTCCTCCTCCACATCACTTGCGTCGTGACCAAGCCCTTCATCCTCCACGGGTGGATGGTCCTGCTCATCTGGATCCAGGATGAGTGGCACAGCTTTCTCCACTGCCACGTTGTGCAGCATGCAGCACACGAGGAATATCTTGCAGACCTTCACCGGTGCATATGGGAGTGCGCCACCGGTCTTTTGGAGGCAACGGAATCGGCTCTTCAGGAGGCCAAACGTCCTCTCTATCACTCGCCTGGTCCACCCATGGGCGTTGTTGTAGCGGTGATCAGCAGCTGTGCTGGGGTTGCGGAGAGGCGTGATCAGCCATGGCATGTTGGGATAGCCAGCGTCACCTACATGGAAACATCATGGACATGAGTGGGTGAGGAGAAGCAGTAAGACAAGAAGATGACGTTAAATACAGGACTGCCAGAGTATACCCACCAACAATACATGCTCGTTCGTTGCGCAGCTGAAGCATCATTTCAGGCACCCTGCTACGCCTCATGATGTACGCATCGTGTGCTGATCCTGGAAAACAAGCACAGACATGTGAAATCCCCATGTTGGCAAGACACACCGCAAGGGCATTAATGGAGTGGTAATGCTTGCGGTTACGGAAGGCTACCTCCTGTGCCTCTGGTGGTACCAAAGCCACATGTGTTCCATCTATGGACCGAATGACATGGGGCATCCCTCCCAGGGCATAGAACTCACGCTTGACAGCTGTCAACTGCTCAGGAGTTGGGAATTTAATGAACTCATCCAGGTGCTCCAACATGGCCTCTAAAAAATCATGTAGAACACAGCTGAACATGGTTTGGGACATGCCACCGACATGGGCAATGGTATGTTGAAAGGTACCCGTGGCCAAGAAATATAGGGCTGCCATCACCTTCATCTTGGGTGTCAGTGCAGTAGGATACCTGTGTAGAGGTTGGAGGTGTGGTGCCAGCCGTGTCGTCAGGTCCTCAATCAAGCATTGGGGGAAGCGGTAGCGGCATATACAGTCATTTTCCCGCATGTCAGCCAAGTCCGGAATTGGTCGAAGGAGAGGCGGAGCCCTGCAGTGAATTAGAAGGGACAACGAAGAGTGAGTACAGTACACCACCAATGTCAATGTACAGAGCACATGCTCAACAGGCAATACACATATGCTACATACATAGTCAGGTCTGTGCAATATGCCCTGGACACGTATGCCAGGCATGTGACACTCCTACCAAGAGCCAGCTACAAACGTTGATTCTCAACCTCAACATGCCATGCCATGAAACTAGCTGTGGACCAGTGTAAGTGAGCAGGCAGACGCATTACATGAGTTACAGACATCCAAATATGAGCAGAAGAAGGATGTTTATTGTACAGACAGGTTGCGGAACATTAGAGGCACAGGTCACATGTCATAGAATAAGGACAGACCACACACCTTGCCATGAAGGATTACATGTCAAGACTGATCACACATACATTGAGAGTATGCAGATATGTCCTTGTTTTGGAACTCTGTGTCGATGCATACATACACACCTAACGTCGGATTACACATGTGTGCTGGTGTGCGTAACAGCGTGCCATGCTCATCTACACACAGACACATGTTGGTTGCAGCAACTGCAGATGCATTTGACCAAACACCTACAGCAAACCTATGGGAACACATGACACACACATGACATAGCTACAGCGTGCAACGCGGGCATTCACTTGTCAGGGGTAACATTCTGTGTACCTGGCATCAGGGGACATTTGCGGGTGTCGGTGACTGTGCCATGCCAGTGACGCATGGCCCACCAAGTCAGTACTACATGCACACATGTCAAAGGAGTGAAGGGGATGTGTGGCACATAGGGCACCATCACACGTGACATGTGTACACAGCTCATCATACTGTAATTTGCTTCACACCTCAGGAGTATGGTGCCACATCACAGCCTGACCCACCTGTGCACGACACATGTAGTACTGCACCGACAATGCCTTGATGTCCAGCCTTGGCCATGTATGACAGCTCAATTCATTCCTGTGTGCCGCCTGTCACCACTGTCAGGTGTGAATCCCACCGTACATACGCTCCGAGGGCGTGTGTGGGGTCCCTATCACTATGGTGGTGCTGGCGTATGCGTACGCCATAGTGATACGGACCGTACACGCGTGTGTAGGGTCCCTATCACTATGGTGGTGCTGGCGTATGCGTACGCCATAGTGATAGGGACCGTACACACGCGTGTGTACGGTCCGGACTACTATGGCGTACACGTACGCGAGCACACCCATAGTGATAGGGACCGTACACACGCGTGTGTACGGTCCGGACTACTATGGTGTACACGTACGCAAGCACCCCCATAGTGATAGGGAGCGACCCTACACACGCGTGTGTACGGTCCCTATCACTATGTTGGTGCTGGCGTATGCGTACGCCATAGTGATACGGACCGTACACGAGTGTGTAGGGTCCCTATCACTATGGTGGTGCTGGCGTATGCGTACGCCATAGTGATACGGACTGTACACGCGTGTGTAGGGTCCCTATCACTATGGTGGTGCTGGCGTATGCGTACGCCATAGTGATACGGACCATACACGCGTGTGTAGGGTCCCTATCACTATGGTGGTGCTCGCGTACGTGTACGCCATAGTAGTCCGGACCGTACACACGCGCGTGTAGGGTCGGTCCCTATCACTATGGCGTACGCATACGCCAGCACCACCATAGTGATGGGGACCGTACACACGCGTGTACGGTCCGTTGCAATGCATTTGGGGTGCCCTAGGGCTGTGGAACGCACCGTACCTGTGTTGTGACATAGGATTGACATAGGGGACACATGAGGGATAAGTATAGGAGCCTAAATGCATGCTGGTTGTCATGGAGACCGAGTTTGAGGTTTGAATTTTGCATCATGTGGCCAGCAGAAGTCGGTTGGAGACAATATACTTTGTTGCAATGTGGTTGTTGACATTACATCATGCTCAATTTTAAGACCATGCAAAGCCTGTCACTGGGGTAGTTTTAAAATGATTGGACGACACGTAGGATGCAAATGTGACTGAGCCAATCACTCTGTACTCCTGTAAATGAAACAGGCCAGCAAGGAAGATATAAGGCAGCCAGGTCCCTTTAGAGAGCACTTGCCTGCACATCCTTGCATTCCACAACACTGCTGCTGCTTGTGATTCCTCTGGCACCATGTCCAGGTCTGTGGAGAGGGCCCAGCCATTCACCATGGAGGAGAATATGGCGTTGGTGGATGTGATCCTCCCACAGTACACCATGCTGTATGGTCGACCAGGGGAGCAGGTGAGTGCAGACTCCACTAGCTTAAACTGTGCCCCTTTTTGTGACTGTGACTTCTGGCATTGTGTCCAGGTGTGACAGACATGCAGGGTTCTTCATAGTGGTTCCCAGGGGGGGGGAAGGGCTCATGTCTCCCATGCAGAGCATGCTGTAGTTCCTGTGTGCACAATTGCACTAGCATGGTGCTTACTGTGACGATCACTGCATGGTGCATGCCACTTTCGGACTGCCTAATCCTCCTAGAAATGTTGTTTCTACAGTCCTGATGTGAGTCTGTGCTCCCCCCAGGGTGACAGGTGCCAGGACCCACTGATGTGTGTCTGTTCAGTGTACCTGTAGTGAGAGTGTCCAAATGATGTGGTCGTCCCCTGGACATTGGTGTGTGTGTGTGAGTCCCCTGTCATGTGGGTGTGTGCATATGTGGAGTGTTGCACCCCAGCTGCATGTGGGATGGATACACCCTGCCCATCTGATGTGAGCAGGGAGCTGGACTGGATGTCTGCCGTGCTGAGACAGCCCCACATCTGTGACACCCCCAGTCTAGTGGCACATGTGCAGAGTGAGGTTTGTAGCGGCAGTTGCCTATTCCAGGTGATTGTTCAGTGCCTGTGTGTGTCTGTGTACTCTGCTGAGGTAGCGTAAGTGGGCTGGGGCATGTGACTGCTTAGGGTACTGTTCAGATTCCTGTTGTAGCTTGGGATGCACAGTGTGAGCCTGCATCATTGATTGTGTTGCACCCCTCATGCCACCTGTGTACTTTCAATGGCACCTACTGCATTCACCCATTCCCAGGAGGATGATGTCACTATGGCAAAGGTGCAATGAGTTGGCTGCATACTATGGCCAGTTCAAACATGCATAATTTGTAATATGTGTGTCTCTGTATCATTGATAAGGTGGATTGATGTATTGTCACTTTTGCATCCTCACAGGTAGGCGTCTGTGCCAAGGGGGAGATCTGGAAGCAAGCCGTCAGTGCCGTGAGGAGGACGGATGGTCAGAAGTGGCGCCTAGCCTAGGTGAGGAAACGCTGGCAGGACATCTGGTGCTGGACGCGGAGGATCGCACGGGTCCTGCTGGGGGACTCACCTGTGAGCCAGAAAAACCGTGGGCGTCGGCGTCTGACCCACATCCAGAAGCGTGTGCTGGCGGTGGTCTTCCCCGACTTGGACAGGCGCTTCCTGGAGAAGCAGCAGCAGGAAGGGGGTAGGTACATGTGTGTTTGTTGTGTGTCACCAGCTTTTGGAAGTGCGCAGTCGCATGGATATACTGCCAGGGTTTAAATGTGCAGTGCATATCCTGTTCCCCAAAGTAAAGCGGTGCTGTTCTTCCTCCCTTCCCCTCCTTGCCATGTATTCCCTGGTCTGTGTGTAGTCACTCTTGCACCAGGTCATCTAGGCAGGCAGTTACTCCAAGTGCCCAATGCTTGCAGCATCATGTGTGGGGTTGGTGTGTAACAGGTTTTTGCACGTTGCCTGTGCCCTGGCCAGTTCTGTCATTGTGGGGTCCATGTTAGTTGGCACTGATGCTGAGTCCCGACATGGGAGTGTGTGTTTCATGTGTACTGCCTTACTGCCTGCATGTCGAATGTTGTGCCCTCTGACATGATGTGCTTGAGTGTGAGATATGCATAGTGCAGGGATGTTGGCTTGTGTTCCAGTCATATCCATCCAGGGCCATGGAGTAGTGTGGCCAGTACAGTCCCCTGGGGCACCTTTTCCTAGGTATCATGTGTGTCATTAGACAATGTGGACATTCTCTGTGTCTTCAGCATAGTTTGGGCCCTGTGGCATAGTACCCTGGCATCATTTGTATTCACGTATACTGTGCTACATGTGTCCACTGTACAGGGTGACCTAATTTAGCTGGTGCATACTCACAGGGGCCAGTGCCTGTGTGTCTTGGTACAACTATCTGATGATGGTTGTTTGTCAGTGATATATGTGGACAGGCGCACCAGGGGTAGTTTGTGTGCGATCAGGATTAATTGCAGGCCATGTGTTTTCATCCCAGACTAAGAGGTGTAAGTACTTCCTCTGTCTCAATCACATTGCCTCAGGTAGGGGGGGGGGGTTGGTGCGGGCAAGGCCTACATGTCCAAACCTGAAGTCTCCTTGCTCGGTCTGGCCAGTGTGTAATGTTTGTGTGGCCAAACACTCAAGGTGCAGTGCCCCAGTCATGTTGGCCATGGTTTTCAGTATTACCTTCGCAGCATGTCCCAAGAGTTGATAGACATGGTTCCTGCTCATCCCTTTCTTGGCTACGCTGTGTGTCGCTGATGCTGTGCTAGATTGTCCCCAGAGCCTGGCTCCTCTGTACAATTTGATATCAAGTTATTTGCTATTGTGTCATGCTCTCCACATTTTAACTGTGGCATGGTGGGTCAACAAACTGTGTGTTGCAGGGACTACATATGTACCTTGTATTGTAGATGTTACTCTTGTTGCTTTTCAGGCTCTGCACTGTGACCTATGTAGAGTTGCATCATGTGACATATGTATACAGGTGTCTGATTTCTCCTGTCTCTTCACCTTGCCCACAGCATCGTCGGGGGACTATGAGGGAGACACTGGCACGGACCGTGAGGAGGGAGCGAGCACCAGTGCCAGCAGTGCTGAGTTGGCTGGCACATCGAGTGACACGGAGACCGACGGGAGTGCAGTGGAGGACCTGTCCAGTCAAACCACCACCAACTATGACGCAGACGGGTCCGAGGCTGAGCACTCCGAGGGGGCGGATGCTGCTCCCACAGCTGACAGCAGCACTGCATCACTACCTGCCCCCTCCATTCCTATCACCGGCCTCCCACTTGCTCGTGGCCCTTCCCGCCGTGCTAGGTCACCACGTGTCTCCTTCTTGCCAGGCACCGCACCCCCTGCCCCTGTCTCCACTGCTGTCACCAATGCCGAGTCTGTGGACATCCTGCAGCAGTTGCAGGTTGGTCAGACTGCGATTCTTAATGTCCTCCATGGCCACAGCCAAGTGCTCAACCAGATGGAGGCATACATTGAGGGCATTTCAGCTGCGCAGTCTGACCAACGTAACTTGATGAGGTCCATAGACTCGACACTGACTGCAGCAGTGGGTCTCCTACAGCGCTACGTCCCCCCCTACCACTGAACCATCCACACTTCCCACTCCCATGCCTGTCCAAAGCACACCCAGACACAAGCACCACATCACCAGGGAAGGCAAAGCGCACACCTCCTGGCACGCACACACATGGTGAAGTAGGCACACCCACTGGGTCGGGGGGGAAACGGAAGACACGCAGCCAGAGTGGGAGTCCACATTCCTCACGACCATCACCCTCCAAATCCACTCCCCTCAGCTCTCCTGGCCAGGATTACACCAAAGACTCCTTCATGGCCGCTCTGTCCCTGAGCCCCAAGGTGACACCACCCCGCAAGCAGTCAAAGGAGTCCCTGGTCAGGGTGGTTGAGTCCCCCCCCTGTCCACAACCTCCCCCGGTACCGCTGCGACCCATCCCTGCACCTCCCCCCTCTCCTTGGGGCCTGTGGTTCCTTCGGGTGCAGGGCAGATGCTGGGCGACCTGGCAGTAGTGTGCAGCACCGTGCTCGAATCCACCTTTGGCGCTGCCCCACCCCCTGTGTTGGAGTCGTCTGTCCCTGCACCCACAACACCTACCCTTGCCCCTCCTGTCCCTGCGGTGCCTGGTCCTTCCCCCCCACATGATGCCCTCCCCCTGTGGATGACAAGGTAGTCTGAACTGTGCAGGCAAGCTAGGGGACACGCATCCCAATGTGTCCCCCACCTGGATTGGAACTATGGACTGCCCTATGGGCCTTGTGCATATGGAACTCTTCATACAATTCATTTTAAACATTGCTGAATAAAGCTATTTTATTTTCCTTGGCACACTACTGCTTTTCTGGCATTGCTGTTGGTGGTGCTGCTCCATGATTTGTGGTGGCGATAATGTGTTAGGTGTCTGGGATATGTTGTAGTGTGCTGTTCGTGGGGTGGACCCTGTTATCTGTGTGCCATCACACGGTATTTGCTATCAAACTTTGCTCATGTTAGCTGTTACTGCATGGTGACATTGTCCCAAGGTGTGTACCTTCCTCTGTGGACCCTGACATCTTCCCTGCAGGGTGTTGTGAAGACATTTGTGCAGTGCTGTGTCTACATTTGCTGGGTGTGTGACGGACCCCTTCAACTTTGGCCATGCATGCTGGCCAAGGTCTCCACCTGCATCATTTGTGTCATCCTTGGGGGTCACTGTACTTGTGACTGGAGTATATTGACAGGACTTCATGTGTACATGTTCCCTTTTCCTCACTATGCATGTGTGTACTCCCAGCCTCGCACACATGTGTTTCGTGTTCTTCTGGGTCTTTGAGCACCTGCCTGACAATTGTGGCCATTGTATCTGTATGTACTCAACCCCTTTCTTTCCATGGGCACTGCTGGGAGGACTCTGCACACACCCCTCCTGTGTCTGGGCACTGCTGGGAGGACTCTGCACCCACCCCTCCTGCGTCTGGGCACTGCTGGGAGTGATAGGCACACACCCCTCCTGCGTCTGGGCACTGCTGGGAGTGATAGGCACACACCCCTCCTGTGTCTGGGCACTGCTGAGAGGACTCTGCACCCACCCCTTCTGTGTCTGGGCACTGCTGGGAGGACTCTGCACACACCCCTCCTGTGTCTGGGCACTGCTGAGAGGACTCTGCACCCACCCCTCCTGTGTCTGGGCACTGCTGGGAGGACTCTGCACACACCCCTCCTGCGTCTGGGCACTGCTGGGAGGGCTCTGCACCCACCCCTCCTGCGTCTGGGCACTGCTGGGAGGACTCTGCACCCACCCCTCCTGCGTCTGGGCACTGCTGGGAGGACTCTGCACACACCCCTCCTGTGTCTAGGCACTGCTGGGAGGACTCTGCACACACCCCTCCTGTGTCTGGGCACTGCTGGGAGGACTCTGCACACACCCCTCCTATGTCTGGGACCTGCTGGGAGGACTCTGCAACCACCCCTCCTGTGTCTGGGCACTGCTGGGAGGACTCTGCACCCACCCCTCCTGTGTCTGGGCACTGCTGGGAGTGATAGGCACACACCCCTCCTGCACCTGGGTACTGCTGGGAGTGATAGGCACACACCCCTCCTGTGTCTGGGCACTGCTGGGAGGACTCTGCACCCACCCCTCCTGCGTCTGGGCACTGCTGGGAGGACTCTGCACCCACCCCTCCTGTGTCTGGGCACTGCTGGGAGGACGCTGCACACACCCCTCCTGTGTCTGGGCATGTACGGTCGGGACATACACAGGTGTGGGTACGCTCCATTCATACATGGGTGGGGGTATGCTCCATTCATACACGGGTGTGGGTACACTCCATTCATACACGGGTGTGGGTACGCTCCGTACATACACGGGTGGGGGTGTGGGTACGCTCCATTCATACACGGGTGTGGGTACGCTCCGTACATACACTGGTGGGGTGTGGGTACGCTCCGTACATACACTGGTGGGGTGTGGGTACGCTCCATTCATACACGGGTGTGGGTACGCTCCATTCATACACGGGTGTGGGTACGCTCCGTACCTACACTGGTGGGGTGTGGGTACGCTCCAATCATACATGGGTGTGGGTACGCTCCATTCATACACGGGTGTGGGTACGCTCCGTACATACACTGGTGGGGTGTGGGTACGCTCCATTCATACACGGGTGGGGGTACGCTCCATTCATACACGGGTGTGGGTACGCTCCATTCATACATGGGTGTGGGTACGCTCCGTACATACACTGGTGGGGGTGGGTATGCTCCATTCATACACGGGTGGGGGTATGCTCCATTCATACACGGGTGTGCGTACGCTCCATTTATACACGGGTGTGGGTACGCTCCATACATACACTGGTGGGGTGTGGGTACGCTCCATTCATACACGGGTGTGGGTACGCTCCGCACATACACAGGTGTGGGTACGCTCCGTACATACACTGGTGGGGTGTGGGTATGCTCCATTCATACACGAGTGGGGGTACGCTCCGTACATTCCCGTGCCCACGATTTGCAGGCCTGGGTATGTACCGTACCCAGGCCTTAAGAGCGTGGGTATGGGCTGTACCACGGCCACCACTACGTCAAGCCAACAATGGCGGTACGGCCCGTACCCACGTTCTAATGGCCTGGGTACGGGCCGTACCAGCATTGTTGGGGTGATGTAGGGGTACGCGTGGTACGACCCGTAACAACGCTCTGAGGGCCTGGGTACGGTGCAGACCCCAATGGGGTGCCGTAGGGGTACGCACCGCACCCAGCCCTTCAGAGCGTGGGTACGGGTCGTACCACGCGTACCCCTACATCACCCCAACAATGCTGGTACAGCCCGTCCCCAGGCCTTTAGTACGTGGGTACGGGCCGTACCGCCATTGTTGGGGTGACGTAGTGGTGGGCGTGGTACGGCCCGTACCCACGCTCTTTAGGCGTGGGTACGGTACGTACCGGTATTGTTGTGTTGCCGGTTCGCGTCAACATCCACTTCCGTTGTGGCGGACGCTTGCATTGCTGGACACGCCCCCACCCCCTTGAGGTGACCAGGTGCTGCAGGTCAGGTATGTCCAGGGCATGTGTAATTTGTGACTTGGGTGGGGGTTATGTGTCCTGCCCCAGCCCCCCCTATGCCCCTGGGTGTTATTCTGACCTTCTGCGGCATCTGCGTCAGTGCCTGTAGAGCAGGTGGACTGCTATGAGGGCTGGGATGACACGTAGGTTCGGGTCCATGGCTGTCCGTCGCGTACAGGTGCTCCTTGTGCGCGTCGTCCTGATTTCCTGGCAGTTTTTGGCAGCCGGAAAATATAATCCGTGCGGGGTGACGTCAGTGCGGATCGTACTTCCTGGTTCGTGAACCGCAGCCTGATTGCGTCCCGACGTCACGGCGGAGCATTCCCGGATCACATTGGTATGTATATTTTCGTCGGTTGGTGTTTTTTACGATTAGTACGGATATGGTGTTTCCGTGGGAATCGTACTTCCATGTTTGTAATGTTTATTTCCCGGGTACGAGTCGGACGGAGAAAACGCTCCGACGGACGGTTCGTACCCGGTTTCTCCAGGATCCGAATCGGCACCTATATTTTTGCAAACGATATTGATGACTTCAATATTGTTAAAAATGATATTACTTAACTTAGACTCGATATTCTTAACCACGATTAGGCCTGGGCTAAAATTTCGTTCCGCTCGCGGAAATTGCGATAATTTGACAATTTCGCGCTCCGCGGAGAGCGCGAAAATGTCAACATTTCCGGAATATGCATTTTACCGGAAATGTTTTGCTTGCTCGCGCTGTAAAATAATACATTCTCGCGTGCGCGCGATCGCCTTACCTGAATCCCCGCGTTCGCCGACAAGTTTACCCGATCCGGTCACGTTCTCCACGAGATGTTGGATTGTTGGTAGCCATTTGACCTGTCTCGCGACAGTTCGCGCCCGCAGTAACGTCATTCGTCGCGCGATCACGTCTTTCTTCTCGCGATCATGCACCACGAGACAAGTGAAAACAAGATGGCCGCGCCCGCGAGCAACCGCATGGGTAAGTTGGCGAGCCGCGACCACGCAGAAAATACCGCGAACGGGCGGGAAAAAAACTTCCGCATCTTCGCGATATTTCCGCGTGTTTGCGGAGATTTTTAACATTTTGCGATAATTTGCGAAAGTGAATTTTGCAAATTCCGCCCACCTGTAACCACGATATTCTGACAGTCGATATTTTTGCATCACAATATTTTGCACTCAATATTAGTGCTAGTCGACAATAAAGACTCAATATTCTGACTGTTTACCAATTCCCAGACATCAGCATCTTTAATGCACACATGACCTGCATATATATGTGATTGATCTGGATGCGCAGCATGTTCTGATAAAACTCCTGGTGCCTCATTCCTCCTTTTCACCATGTGTCATGGTCTGAATTCTATAGGGTGTGTCGTTATCTGACTCCAAGACTCTGTGTGGGACTGTGTGGAGGATAGATCCTTGATTGAGAGGTCCCCATTATGGATTCTTTACTAACAGTTTTGGCTTTATCACTCTTGTAGATTGAAGATTATATACCGTGTGGTTTTTTTCGGGTTTTAATAATTGTTTCCTTTGGCATTCTGATACCGTTGCATTCTCACACTTACTGAGAGTGGCAATCTTCTGTGCTTGTTGTTTTGCTACTCGACTCTACACTACTCTATTCAACACAATGCCACTCTATGCCACTCCACACGACTCCACTCTACTCTTTGCCACTCTACGCCACGCCACCTAACTCTACGCCACTTTATGCCACTTTATTCTACACCATGCCACAGCATTCCACTCTACACCACTCCAATCTATGCTACTCCACTCTACTCTACTCTGCCACTCCACTATTCAAGCCAATCTTCTTCAATCCATCCTACTTGATGTCCTTGTACTCAACACCACTCCACTCTATGCCATTCAACTCTATACCAATCCACACTATGCCATTCTATTCTATGCAACTCTCGCCTATTCTACTCCATTCCACTCCAGTCTATACCACTCTATGCCACTCCACTCAATGACACTCCACCACACTCTATGCCACTCCACACAATGCCACTCTATTTTGTGCCACATCACTCTACTCTATGGTGCCAATCTACATCACTCTACGCCACTCTACTCTTTGCCTCTCAATTCTATACCACACTACGCAACTCTATGCCACTCTAGTCTACTCTACGCCACTCTACTCTATGCCATTCTACTCTACACCATGACACTCAGCACTACTCTACTCCATTCTATTCCAATCATCTCTATGCCATTCTACTGTATGAAACCCCATTCCACACAATGCCATTCTACGCCACATCACTCCACACCACTCCACTCTACTCTACACCGCTCTACTCAGTGCCACTCCACTTTACTCTACACCACTCAGCTCTACTTTATGCCACTCTTCTTCAATCCACCGACTTTATGCTTCTGTACTCTACGCCACTCCACTCTATGCCATTCCACTCTATACCAATCCACTCTACGCCAGTCTGTTCTATGCAGCTCTGCTATATGCCACTTTTTCCACTCCAGTCCATGCCACTCTATGACATTCCACTCAATGACACTCCACTCCACTCTGAGCCACTCCAAACAATGACTCTATTCTGTGCCACTCCACTCTATGCCACTCCACACAATGTCACTCTACTCTGTGCCACACCACTTCACTCCTCTCCATGCCACTCTATTCACTTTACCCCATGCTATGCCACTGTATGCCACTCTAATCTATGGTGCACTCATCTATACCAATCTACTCTATGTAACCTTACTTTACACCACTCTATGCCACTCCCCTCCACCCCAGTCTATATCACTCTATGACACTCCACTCTACACTAGTCTAGTCCACGCCACTCCTCGCAATGGCAATCTATGGCACTCTGCGCAACCCCACTTTACGCCACTCTCCTCTACAACACTTCACATCACTCAATTCTACTGTCTGCCACTCTGCCCGACACCACTCCACGCTACTCAATTTCACTGTGTCACTCAATGTAATGCTATGTAACTCAACGCCACTCTGCTCTATGCTACTCTACTCTACTCTACACCACTCTATTATACTGTACGCCACTCTACTCTATGCCACACTATCCTGTGCCACTTCTCTCTATGCCACTCTACGCCTTTCTACACAACTACAGTCTATGCTGCTCAATGCTACTCCACTCCACACTAGCCTATATTATATTCCACTCTACGCCACTCTACTCCACTCTCCTCTATGCCACTCTACTCTAAGTAATGCCACAAACATTTAGCCATGACAAACAGTAGCCACGCTGATGTACAACATGCCTCATAGAAGATACTGATTGGCTGTGCCAATGCTTGTTATCACCTTATTTGTTCTCTTTGAAAACAGCTCGAAACACATGTTTTGAACTTACAAATAAATGGAGTGAAAAGCCAACCTTAAAAGACTCCTAGAAATGGCGTTGAACTCTCATCTATTTCTTAAAATTTGCAGCCCTACTCGAGGGGACACCTCCGACCTTATTTTACATCCAGATGCACCGAAGGAGATGGGGGTGTTATGAGAAATGACACCCTCACAACAAATATAAAAAGCCATCGTGGGTGTAGGCCAAATAACCCTCGTGATGTATATCTCTGAGCAGGTCCTCATTCTGTAATGACAGTGATGACGAGGAGTGATGACACGCTATGGTTAGCTGCCAGGAACCCTCATTATACTGTCATATTATGTCTGGCTATAGCACGGCTTCTTCTTTTCCTCACTCCTTCCATCATTCCTGCACCAATCGAGTAATAGAAATGCAACTTATGGCTCAAAGGTCACGAAGGGGAAGGGGCAAGCAACATTTCTGTCAAATGAAAGGGCTGGTGCGGGGCTTGTTTCCTGAACATGACTCACCCTCATTCGTTCCGGACAGTGACGTGTGTTACCGCTAAGCAATCAGAGGATTAACAGTCCCAGATATAAACGAGCATATTTAAATACACAAGTATGTTTGAATAATGATGTGAATTATAGTTTGCAATAAAGGCATGCTTCTGAGCGCCTCCTTATATCAGCGTACAATAAAGAAACCAACGAATCAAGTTGAAAAAATCCCCCATGTTTTTAAATGAATCTTGAAACTATGTCTGAATTTGAGAGTCCTCTCCTCTAGCAACATAGATGGCATCGGATTGATGTTTAGGTCTGCTCATGAGACAGCTTTAGCCCTCTAGCAAGATTATTGTCTTTCCGAGCAAAAAAAATCATGAATAGTTTGCATACATCGAGGGACTTTTGGTTTTGGTAAGAGTGACTGGACGGAACCTGTGTACATTGTTCACGTCCTTCCGAAAGTAGTTCCTTTCTCTTCAGGGACAAACTTAGTTCAAAGACTGTTTTATTTAATTTATTCATAATGTATTTATTTATTTCTATTAGCTTTAAATACCAGCTATTGATTTTGCCTGCACTTTAGGTGTCGAATTTAGATGGTGATGTACTTATTGTCTTATTTTTGAAGCTATTCTTGTAGTTTTAAAGTGATATTGTAACATTGTTAACTGCTTACAATCTGAATAATTGGTAAGTGATCTATTCTTGTCTATTCACAAATAATAATAATCAATTGCATGACACAAATAACAGGCTTGTTTCTTAAAAAGCATTGTTAGTAACACAGCCATGTTAGTGAATATTTGAACATTTACATTGCAGATATTTGGCGGTCATCTTTAGCTGGCTGCATATTTTTCCCTATTTATTTTGCGGTGTGTGTTTGCACTTGTTTGTCAATTTAACCATTTCACCAGCTTGCCAAGGGCAGACTTTCAGCCCTTATCAATTCAGTCATTCCTGCGAACCCTAAACCGCTTAATGTGTGCAACGCGTGTTGATTCCAGGTTACTAGTGATATTTTAAGAAACGATTAATTCCAACATTTGTACAACTCGCTCTTTAATACAAAGCAGACGGTTTACTTCCTAGAAACAAACACACATGAGAGCGGTTAAAATACCGAACTTAATTGAGGATAATACGGGGGGGAAACTGCTTTCCCTGGTGCTGCCGAGGTCTTGGCGGTACAGCTCCCGAACACCTCTTTCAACTTTCCCAGTGTGGCCTGCTGGAATCAAAGATACCCGGCTGTTTTGATGCACCGGAAGCGGGACTGCCTCCCACGGGCCCTGCGCGCGGTACTTCCGTCAGTAATGCTTTGGAGCCTGGATGTCCTGCGGAATTACGGTTGCTCAATTACCCCTGCCTGGCACCATTTCCTAAACTCAGAAGTACTTAGCAATCCGTCTCTTCAAAGATCACATGGGTTATTATTCCTAAACATTTGGGCTCTATGAGGTAGACAATCCATAGATGTTTACAGCAAGAGGCATAAAACATACATGATGCGGTTAGAGTTTTAAAAAAAAAAAAGGATTCTGTAACGTTGCATACCTTGTCCGTTACAATTTTGACTGCTACATGGTATGTGAGTATGGCACAATTATTGTGTAGACTGATATGACAATTATAGGGGTGGGCGGAATTTGCGAAATTCACTCTCGTAAATTATCGCGAAAATGTTAAAAATCTCCGCAAACACGCGAAAATATCGCGAAGATGCGGAAGTTTTTTTCCTGCACGTTCGCGGTATTTTCTGCGTGGTCGCGGCTCGCCAACTTACCCATGCAGTTGCTCGCGGGCGCGGCCATCTTGTTTTCACTTGTCTCGCGGTGCATGATCGCGAGAAGAAAGACGTGATCGCGCGACGCATGACGTTACTGCGGGCACGAACTGTCGCGAGACAGCGCAAATGGTTACCAACAATCCAACATCTCGTGGAGAACGCGACCGGATCGGGAAAACTTGTCGGCGAACGCGGGTATTCAGGTAAGGCGATCGCGCGCACGCGAGAATGTATTATTTTACAGCGCGAGCAAGAAACAAATTATCGCTAAGCTGCGGAATGCGGAAATTTTGACATTTTCGCACTTTCCGCGGAACGCGAAAATGCCAAATTATTGCAATTTCCGCGAACAGAACGGAATTTTGGGCCAGGCCTAGACAATTATGGAAACTTCGTGAAGGGTTCGGGGCTGAGAAATAAAGGATGTAGTGCCCCAGGGTGCCTACCTGGCATGGTAACAATAAATAGTGGTTGTGATTTACTGGAGAGCCGAGGTGAGGTACATAATCTGAAATCTCAGATAGTTCCCCATATTAAGGTTTATTTAGCACATCCAATTAATATATTATGTCATTTTAGAGGCATTTGCATAGTTCTCAGTCTAGCGGCTTCCCATCTGTTCCTGAGTTTACCAAGGCAGGTGCGAGTCTGAATCCGTGAGCTGTGATGTACTACTGGTACCGGTAAAGTTTTCTACTTTTGGCTATACAGCGCACATCCACTCCCACAGAGGGGCATATTTACAAAAAAATGCCCGAGTGCAGTGCCACGTCAAATTTTCAACGCTGCGCTCCAACATTTTTTAAACGCAGAGTGCACTGTATTCACAAGAATACAGCGCAACTCTGTGCTTTCCATAGCGCTCACACAAAAAAGCTGCCTAGCACCAGCGCAGGCACCTACCGCCATATTGCAAGGGTGCCCGCGCTGCAGGGGCAATTGTTTATATGCAGGAAGGGACCTCATATTGCCATCCTAAGAATAGGTATTCCCTGGTATTTGTTTTTGGCGCTGCCTCAGCCTTGTAAATCAGGACAACATCTAAAAGTAATGGGTGTTGCAGTAGCATGCCCCCAGCAACACCCGTTGCACCCCCCTTTGCTGCAGAAGACTGTGGCGGAAAGGGGCATATTTACAAGCTGGAGTTAAGCCCATTAAGTGGCTTAGCACCACCATGTAAATATGGGAAATGGTGCTGCACCACTAGAGCGTCACAAAAAGTGTCTCTTCGAAGGCGAATGGGGCTTCTAAATATGCCCCTGAGTCTCTTGGCACTAGATGAGGACATTTTCTAGTGCACGTTGCTGAGTGGAATGGTAAAACATCTGGTTCGGCAGTAGGTTACCAATATTATTGAGAAAAGAAGTACATTTTTAGCTTTTACTTGAACTTAAAGAGAGTAGAATACAAGCGATTACACAGTCGGGATGCTGTTTCGAGGATCAGCTGCTTGAAACCTGTAGTCTCTGCTACCCAGTCTTTCAATTATGTGGCTCTATTAGGCTTGTGCTCCAGTACAGAGATGGAGGGGAACGTTGATCCAGGTCTTGGCAGCGATATCGGCAAAGGAGCAGCCACAGCTGTGATGGAAGTGAGGAGGTGCGCAGACGTCTAGAGGGTTGGTGGTAGTTCAGTCGATGGTTGCTTGTAGGCAGGTCCTAGGTCATGGAGGGCTTTGTAGGCGTGTGTGAGGATCTTGAACTGGCATCTCTTCGGATGGGGAGCCAGTGAATACTAGACATGTGTACCCTTTTTTATCTTCAAATCTCCCCATCCATACGTTACACCAAATCAATTTCCTCAGCTTCCTTTTTTTCATTCTCTCCTGAATATACTTCTTCGCATCGCCTCACTTCACCACCCACTCACCTCTAAGCACTGAATTTTCTTTTACTTTCACCTTTTCAATATTTTGGCTACTGTGTATCTCTTTCACACACATTTACGCAGAATCAAAATTGTGCCAGTGAGGAGGGAGCTGGGGACCCGTCGGCTGGCGGTGGATGTGTGTGCCCACATATGATCAGAATGCAGAACCTAATTGCAGAGGCAAAGGGCATGCAACAGACAGCACAGGGGCAGGAGATACAGGGCGGCAAGAACTGCTGGCAGGCCGTGAGACAACTGACATGCCCTAAAAATATTGCAATCCCTAACCTTACTCCCTGCCATAAGGCTGTACACGCGCTACAAAAACCGTGCCCCACCGCAGTAACCACCACATTCAACAGCCAAGCACTGGCACACACCACTGTGGAGTGAGAGGCCGTTAGGGGAAAACTGAAAGGCTACGTGGGAAGGTCCCTGGCAGGTGGCAGTCATTACCCTGCGGATATATGCCACCAACTGCGTCACTGATTGCAATCACACCGGCTCCAGAGCTATCTGAGGAAGTAAAGGTAGGCGTGCCTCGCATCAGACCAAACTCGACAAATACTCGTAGCAAAGAGCACAAGATGGGGCTGCAGTGCAACCAGACTCAGTACAAGAAACACAGCAGAAACAGGCCGAGCAGGGCCCCCCCACTTTGCAGGATATAATGGCGGCCATCACCAGTGTGCGTACCACTCTCGAGTCGTGCTTGGACTCTGTTTCCGCCAACATCTTCCTGTTACGCGCAGACCTAAGGAAAAGACGCTTGAGTTTAGGAAGTGGAGGATGTGACTCATCGTCTGTTCACAGGCGCAAAGACCTTAGAGGAACAAGTCTTGCAACTGTAAGCCACCAGCTAAAACCTGGCAGCACAACTTGATGACTATGAGGGAAGGTCCAAAAGAAACATGTCAGAATCCTGGGTGTGCCAGAAAGGACGGAACTAATCACAAAACATTTGCAGCCCCGTAATTTCTCCAATTACTACTCCATCAAACAGGCGCACTGTTTGCCAGGAGGAAGACCCAAGCCGAGTGCGCCCACCAAGCCCATCCTGGCTAACATATTTTCAACTATAGAGACAGCGATAATATTCTGCAAACCGCTCGTAGCGCATCGCCTCTAAAGTTTGAAAACAGCACCATAACATTCTTCCCCGACTTCACCATGAAGGTGCAGAGGCAAAGGCGCAGCTTCTTGGAGGTAAAAAATCTCAGGGAGAAGGAGTTGAAGTACGCAATGCTGATCCCCGCTGAGGGTCAAGACGGAGGGTAAAAGCTGTTTTTTCATCGAGCCGGGGGCCGCCTGGGAGTGGCTGGATGGATGGCGGAGAGTAGGAGATCCTGTGGAAATTTAGCTTGTAACTGAACATTATCTGCGCCATCTTGCCTCTCCCCAGCGCCACACACAACGAACGCACGGCCGCCATTTTAGGTGCCCCACACTCTCTCTCTCTCTCCCCGCTCATTGCCGATCACCAGCGCGCCCCTCAGGCGCTGCGAACTTCCCCCGCGCGCTGGCCACCCCCGCTCTCTCGTACATGGGCCGTAAAACCTCTCCTTCTGTGCGACCATGCCATGGAATCGCACCCCGTGCCTGACCAACACCTCCTTTTTCATCCCATACATGGTCATACATCCTTTCTGATAACCCCCTTCCTCCGCGCCCGATTGTCCGAGCCGATCCCAGGCCATCACCTAGCCCTGCGGATGCAGTTTATTGCCCCTACTGTAAAGGAAACACCCCACATCAAAGGGATTACTGCAGATCAAGGCCCCCACCCCCTGGGACCCGACCGGTCGCCCACACCCCCGGGAATTGGCGGAATGTCCAGCTGTGTGATAGCCATCTCCCACTGTGGGTGGGGTGGGGACTTCCACTGTAGATATGTGTGGGAACGAGCCTGAAGTGGGGATTCTGAGGATGTTCTTTCATGTATGAAAGCGATCTCAAGAATGTGCCATGTATGATAAACCTGCAATAAAGTCATAAACCTGTGTATAAGAGGCCAGGCCTTAGAGATACAGTTAGAGCACCTCGTGACGATACCTTGCTGTCTGATCTGATGTGTTCTACTCCGACGGAATAAAAACTTTGTTTCCTGCCTTCCAGTCTCCGGCGCCTGCCTCTTTTGTTGGTTAAATCATCGAATGGTATAAGAGGCGATTACCGCCGGGCAATCCTTGAAGGGTTATCGACTGCAACTGCCGCTACCATTTAACAATTGGCGTCCCAAGCGTGGGGCCCATCAGCGACACGTGGATCCAGTGGGAGAGGTCCCGACGACAGAGTGAACGACTGCAACGATCGGGAGAGCTCCTGCCCAATAGACCCTCGTCTGGCAGCCGATCATCCGAACTTCACTGGTTCCGAGCAGACCTCTCTCGAGTGATCTACGGTCCTGACTGGGAACCATCAGGAGTGCTGCGGCAATAACGGAGAGTAGAGGACGATCGGGCGCTGGAGGCTGAAGACGAGAAACTGTCCACGCGGTACGGGTAAGGTCGTGAAACACGACAAATTGCGAAATGATTGATTGATTGATTGAAATACTAGTATTTGCTTATTGATTGTTCTCTTTGAGATATTCGCTGTCTACAAACGGGGAGGAGTAGAAATACTCTCTCTTCCTTTGCAGATAGTGAAGGGTAGGTAACGCAGACTTTTGTCCCCATTGTAACCCGTCGTGCCTATTTTTATCTCCCCACTGATTGATTGTCCGAATATTGATTGTTTTGAAGGATAGTGCTCTTTGAGATATTCTCTGTTTGCAAATAACGTAGAATAGAAATATTCTGTCTAGTCTTTGCAAATAGTGAAGGGTAGGTAACGCAGACTTTTGTCCCCATTGTAACCCGTCGTGCCTATCTCTTTCTCACCATTGATTGATTGATTGTCCGAACACTAGTTGTTCGATATTGGTTCTTTGGAGGTATTCTCTGCTTACAAATAACGAGGAATAGAGATATTCTATCTAGTCTTTGCAAGCAGTGAAAAGATAGGTAGTGCTGACTTTTGTCCCTGTTGTAACCCGTCATGCCTATCTTCTCCCCACTGATTGGTAGTTGGTTCTGCCCGGACCGCTTATTAGAGGTGAACCATCCGGCTCCACTGGAGGGCACCCCTAATAAGGACATGTTCACTAAATATGGACTAGTCGCCGTAGCTTATAGCAAGCTATGGCATAAATATACAAAGAAGGACCCCGAGAGTCAGTGGCCACTGATGGGATCCTTCAATGACCATAAAATAGAAACGCTAGAAATAGCTCTACGTAGTAATAAAACGACGCCTACTATGCTTGACAGTATCGGCATATGGCGCAAAGAAGCAACGCAACGGAAAAAGAGGGAAGAAGTGAAAGCAGAAAAGGAATTACGAAAGGCAGCTCACCTTGCCGCTAGAAAGTTAGAGGAAGAAATAAAGGAGAGAAGGGAAGCTAAACTAAAACAAGAGCCTGAAACGTCAGGCCAGTACCCTGTTAGGACCCCCTCTATGCTCTACCCTGAGTTGCCTTCCAAGCAACGAACGAATGACGAATTGCTATTAGGTCCCCCGATCATCTACATGCCCCCACCATACGCACCCTCCCAACCGGTAATGCAACACTCCAACAAAGTAGTACAATTATAACATTTTAATGACTTATAGGTATAACAACACGCCAACAGGGTAAACACATTAAAACATGTTTTTAAACAACTATTTACATGACAGTCCTCGCCCCTCCTTCTTCGAAATAGCAACATTGGCCTGTTTTGGGCGGTCCTTTTAGTTGGCTTTGGGCTACAAAATCCATCGGCCTGTGAGGCGGCATCAGTGGCGGACGATTGTGCGGACAGGCCGGAGGCTACACGCAGCGCCGAGGCCCTAGCAGCGCCAAGGTGGAGTCCACCACGTTGTATTGGTCTTCCCATTCTCTGCTTCGACCGGCAGCGAAGGGTGCCCTGGCAGGTGGGAAGCGACGCGGACGGGCCTCCCCCTCCTCCCCAGGTGGAGGCTCGCCAGCAGAGAAGGCACCCCAGCCGTTTCACTCGCCGGCCAGCTGAATTGCACCCTGCCGTTTCATTCGCCGGCCAGCTGAGTTGCACCCTGCCGCTTCATTCGCCGGCCAGCTGAGTTGCACCCAGCCGTTTCACTCGCCGTCCAGATGAGTAGGCGCCCCTGCACTCACCGGCCAGCTGCAGCAGGATAGCCATTCACGTCTCGTCTGCCGGGCAACCACTCAGGCGCGGGTCCACTAAGATTGCCATTAGCGTTTGACTCGAGAGGTGGGTCCCCGCAGCCGAGTGATCGGGGGACCCACCCCGGTGGCTGTAACGAAGAGCTGCTGCTGCTGCTGCCTCTGGACTCTGGCGGCCGGTTCTTCAGATCCAGGCCTGGCCCACCGAAAGACGGCCCTGGACTCGGAAGCTTGTCTGCTCGGGCGTGGGCCCCACCCTTGAAAAAAACACCCTCTCAACATTGCAGATTCTGCGGAAGTCATTGACATTCGACTCCCGCGGACTTCCGGTGGGGGCAACCGCCGCTATTTGCTTGCTTATTCCACATTAACTTGTCTTTGCCCCGGGCGGCAGCCATCTTGCCTCCGTTTGGTGCCGTAAAAGAAAGACTGATTCAAGGCGTCGGCGGAAGAACCCGCCTGCTGCCACGCCCCTGACGCTAACGAAAGTTCTCGAACTACCGAAAGGGATTCTGGTCCGGCAGCTAGTCAGTGCGAAGACTTAGACTGTGCACTGGACCCACCCGACCTCGCCCCAAAATGGCGCCAATGTAGGAGGGGCCTGCAACTCCTTATGGCGTCCCGGTTACTTGACATTTATGTATGCAATGTTTCCACACATGATGGTCGGAGGGACGGGGAGGGTACTGAATTTATGCTAAAGTAGTGTTGCTCATGATACTCGACGCCTTTCACACCGTGGCCGGCCTGTGGCGGTTGTAGGCCCGTATTTGTATACTGACATTGTTTTAAATAAAGGGCTTCTTAAAGGAATTACGGAATCAGCGTCATGACAAATCATCTAGGTTGGTAAAGGTTTTTGAATAAATGATTGTTACTCCCAAGCAATAGAAAGCAGATAATGCAGACCCTATTTGCCTGAATTTTGGATTGATGAAATTTGTACCAATCACGCCTGTCTTTTTCAGAATTGTTGGAAAATGGTTGACTATAGCTTAAGGTATCTGCCGAATGCAAGGTACGGTACCTTGCCCCATAATATGCGACCGATTGAGAAACAAATGCACGACAAGGGAACCCGAATTTAGGAGACGAATAAAATGGAGCATCTTGTATAGTCGAAAGGAAGGATATAGTAGGTCTGTGGTATTACCCGCTCCTGCCGCTAGCCTGGTACGTGGTAAGTAGAACTTTTTCATGTCTATGCGCGCTGATGTGCTTTGAATGCTGCACACCCCCCTTCTTTTCTTCTCTATAGGTCACATCGGAGTTCCGACTGAAGAATGGAGTGGACATGGACCGCACCGTGCTCAATGTAGGGAAAAACATAGACAAACGTTGTGGGATGGTGCGTGAAGTGCAGACCACCACTGGGAGCGTGAAAAACTGTATGGTATGACTGTGCGTACGTGCCCTGATTATACGGTATGAATGTGTATGCATTTCATAGGCTTGGGTCGCTGGAAGAGAACGTCATCGTATGACTGAAGTGCTTGTCTATCGATCAAAGGGAGGGGAGTAAAAAGTCCGACACCCCCCCCCAAAATGAATTACGGAAAATACTGAAAATACGCAGCATGCATAGGAAAGAGGACAGGAAAGGAGAGGTCCCCGTACTTAACGTAGCTCTGTGTCTTCGTCTTAATTCCTGCGCTTGATGTATGAACTGTTACGCCCTACCCGGTATTTGTGTGTACGTGATCGCCGAATTTATGTTTTTCCCCCGCTTGTGTTTTCTTACGTAGAATTGACCCTTGCTACTCCATGTTGTGTGTACACCAAGTAGCCTACTATCATACACATGTCTCTCTCTCGTTTTATGTCGTACTTGTACCAAATAGCCTACTTGATGCGCACGTCTCTCTCTCTCTCTCTCTCTCTCTCTCTCTCTCTCTCTCTCTCTCTCCCTCGCTGAAGGCTCTCTTGCCCTCTTTCTTTTTGAATAAATTAACGACACTATACCTCCTCAGTATGTGTATAATTGGCCTAAAACACGACAGTGTTTGAACAAATTGACAGAAGCAAAACGACCATATTTTACCACATTACTACCTCTCCTTTCTGTAAAATGTTGGACTTAACTGGCTGAGAAAGAAAGGACAGGTAAGACGACTGATGTCTCCCAATCTGGCCCTCATCACGGGGACTATATGTCAGTGGTTTTCGTTTTAGAGCTCTAACGACACCATCTCCACCGCCCAGAATTGCCCCCGCCCAATTGTTCCGAACTAGAATGTCTAAGCACCCCGTCCTCCCAGAATCACCCCAGCTCTCTACCGGAGAAGCCGGTTCGAATTTTTGATAGACTAGAAAGTTGACAGATGTCAGGCTTCCTGCCACGATTATAGGGCACAGGAATCGACACCTAGCAGGCCAGACGATGGACAGGAACACCCACAGAAACCTGCACCACAGCAATGATTAATAAATTAGTAACACACACCGACATAAGAGTTAATAGACATCAATCTTACAGCGACCGATAAAAGCATTTCCCCAACTACTCGGTGGTTGGGAGAGAGGATGAAGTGTGTAAATGTGTTCCCTGCCAGAAAAGGTATTCTGCCATGCCTACAAACAAGGCATTGCCATAGTCCAGTCTGCTAGTAAGCAATGCCTGAGTGACCGTCCTCCTGCACTCAAGGGGGATCCAAGTGAAAAGCCTTTTTAGGAGTTTTAGGATAGCGAAGCCTCTTCCGCACAGAGTCCGCACATGGTCCTGCATGGACAAGGTGTTGTCAATGGTTATACCTATGTGTTTTGCGCGCTGTTTAGGTTCTGGGGCCTCACCCAAAGATTGTGGCCACCAGGTTGGATCCCAGATTAGATGAGCCCCACCAAAAAGCAGTATTTCTGATTTCCCTGCGTTAAGCTTAAGGCAGTGTTTAGTCATCCATGTTACCATTTCCGAAAGGCAGTTGTTTAGATTGACCTTGGTATCCTCATGGCTATCATCCATGGTAATCATCAGCTGTGTGTCATCTGCATAGGAGCAGATACTAAGTCCCCATTTCCTGCTTATCAATGCCAGAGATGAAACATAGGCATTGAAAAGTGTCGGACTCAGGGAGGCACCCTGGGGGACACCACAGCTGATGTTTTTTTTCCCCGAGAAGAACTGACCCAGTTGTACCATATGGGTTCTGTTTGTCAAGAAGGAGTTGAACCATTGGAGGGCTTTGGCATGGATGCCCTTTTCATAGAGAATTTCCAGCAGGAGGTCGCCGACAGATCCAGTAAGATAAAGGCAACAGCCTTGCCTTGGTCTGTAGACGATCTTATATTGTTGAGGACCGCCAAAAGGGTGGCCTCTGTACTGTTAGCTGCTCTGAAGCCGGTTTGGGAATAGTCTAACAGTTCATTGGTTTCCAGGTAATTGGCCAGTTGTTTATTTACCAGCTTTTCTAGCACCTTAGATAGATATGGGAGCTGGGAGATGGGTCCATAGTTTTCAGGGTTAAGGACATTTGTTCCGGCTTTCTTCAACAGGGGTGTCATTACAGCCTGTTTTCATATTTCTGGGAATATTGATGAATCCAGAGATCTATTAAAAATGTGAGTGACATAGGGGCATATTATCGGAGTGATCTGGGAGAATATGTAGTGGGGGCATGGATCTAAAGGGGATCCTGATTTTACTTCCAGCATGGTTTTTCCCACCTCTGATTCACTAAAGGGGACAAAATTGCCCATATGTGTCATGCTCGCTGGATATGGGGGTAGATGTTCCCAGTGAGTTTTGGATTGGGAGGAGTCATTGGTAAATGACGAATAGATTGCGCCGATCTTGTTGAAAAAAAATTCATTGATCTTTTCACAGTTTTCCTCCGAGGGAGGCAGGGTTTGAGACAGGCTGGATGGTTTGCAAAGTTCCCCAACAACTCTAAACAATTCCTTAGCCGAATTGCAGTTTTCTTTTATCCGGGTAGAAAAATAGTTTTTTTTAGCTGTTTTAATAGAGTTGTTGTAGGTCCTTAACCTGTCCTATCTAGGAATTTACACCACGACCAGTGTGGAACTCTTTCATGAGCATAATTTCATCGTGCCCCGTCCATGGGGGGATGTGCAAGACTGGAGAGCTCTGCCACTTTCCCTGCTGGGAAGAGCGGCATTATTCAAAATGATGGCTCTACCGCGATTTCTCTACGGTCTGCAAAATACGCCCTACAAAGTTCCTGAAGCATACTTTGCAATCAATAGATGGAGAAGTTAGGAACCTACAGTGGTATGGCAGGCCACACTGCCTTGCAACCCATAAACTTACTAGAGGATAATATGACAGCGGAATCGCTGTACCTAACATCAGAGCATATTATTGGGCAGCCCAGTTAGCGGTCATGAACAAGTGGGTACATCACGCACAGGACGACCTATTTTGTCATATGGATAAGTGGTTGATGGCAGTGGGGGTGTACAGAGAAGCACTATACACAAACCCAAAAATGCAGCAACTTACGGGGCCTATGGCCCAAAAGGTCACCCTCTGGCACAGAGTTACAAAAAGCTCAGGAGGAATAAAAGGGTGACACTTTGGTGGACAGAGCTCCTAGGAAGATTGGGCTATTATTGGGGCTTTGATAAATGGGATACAATCGGTATTTCAAAAGTGGACGATTTATGGGCAAGGGGGAAAATAATCCTGGTTCGCAAATTTACAGAAGGAGAACGAGCTGTTCAAAGGTGAAACTTTTAGATACTTGCAAATACAGCACGCCCTCCAGGGTGCGGTCCTGGCAGGGGAGGAAATACCAGAGGCATCACCATTGGAGGACAGCCTCCTGACCGAATATATGTACCGTAGGGCCATCTCCTTGACCTACCAGCATTTTCTAAATAACTTACTTGACCCACGTCTGAGTCTCCGTGAGAGCTGGCAGGCCGATATAGGGAACCTAGAGGAAGAGGATTGGGGGGATGCGCTGGCTTCACCACGCAAAGTCCCAATATCATCTGGGCTGAGACTAATTCAAATTAAAACACTCCACAGTCTACAAAAACAGAGGATGCCCCAGGAAGTGGGACCAGGTGTGGGGTAAATGGAACACATATCGAGGGAGTATACGTTACCCTTCCCTTCGCGGAAACGGCACAGGTAGGGATGGTAATATCATGGAGGTCCAAGACGATGATATGTGAAAGGGGTTTTCAAAAGTCTGAGACTATGGGGGGCCTTGAGAGTTATAATCAATTGACCTGTCTTGATTGGTGTTGGTCGTGCATATCGGCTGTATTTCGGTTTAATCAAGAAAAATATATATTTTTTAACCTTTAGAAAGAAATATTGGTGTTTACATGTGCGATAGTGCACTTTTGATAGGCTGCAGAATCAGGTGAACTGTCAATCTACTGCTAGGCTATTGCTAGACCGCTGATAAGCTGAGGGGTTGGTAGCGCAAAGTAATGCCTGAATGCATATATAGAGACGTACCCAGAGCTTTAGGCTGTAGAATGACGCACAATTATCAAGATCAAAGCAACATGGGACAATATACAGTTTAAATAATGCAAACATGAAATGCAAGCACTAAAATGAGATTCTGCAAATAAGCCATATCTTCTGATGTTTACCCTAAAAATATGCTTCACAAATGCGTTGCTTAAGTACCTAACGGCTAGGGTGGTCGAACTCAAAGCTGGGGAACCGGGTTCGAGTCTCGGCAGAGACGTTCAACATCCTGTGATTCTGGGCAAATCATGCAATCTCCCCATGCCTAACGAAACATTCATGTGTCTGTCTGTAATGCAACTGGTGCTCATGTAATGCGCCCTGATGCCTTCGGGTCCAGTGCGCACTATATAAAACTCCCCAAAACAAAAAACATGAGAACATTTGTACTTCAGATCTGTCCTTTGTCATTCTCGGATTGCTGCTTCAGGAAGGATCACAAAAGGCAGGTGCTGATATCTTGCAATTCTCTGTGCCCAAGCAGTCGGTTCTCCAGTTTGGAGCCAGCCCCAATACTTCCCAGTGTGTAGCAAGGGGGGAAGGTCCGTCCCGGGCAGTACAAGTTTTGTGGACGGCAGCCTCTAACACCTGCCCTGTTCAATGCCTTTCCAGCGGGGCGGCAATCGCGGGAAAATCGCCAGCACCCCCCCCCCCCACCTTTCACGGCCTCCACTGGGTGACAAAGTGGCTAACTACGCCACTGATGCCTCCTGCTATGAGAAACATCACTCTGGACAAAGGGTGTTTCTTGATGGGAGCCTGAGAAACACAGAGGTCCCAAACCACCACAGGTCTCAAGTATGGAAACGAGCAATACATGCAGAGGACGAGCCCTGACATTTTATGTAAAAGATTTAATTTTTTCTACTGGCAATGACATCATATACATTGGTCTGTGCAGGTAGATGTGCTACCTGTATACTGTGAGTGGAGAGTCAAAGGGGCATATTAACAAGGGCCGGCGATACAATTATCGCCGCTTTAACGTCCGGTTTTCATTATTTACAAGGACACGCTAGCGCATGTTTTCTTGACTTAGCTCCCGTTTTTCACATGCCTCGCCTCGCATTGATAATGAGATGCAAAGTAGGCGTGGCTGTGAAACCAACATGGGAAAATATCGGGAAGGCATGGTCGAGATATTAACAACGAGGCGTTAATTTAAATCGCGCTAACTCTGCCTTAACTCAGGAATTTATGTCTGTTAAATTCCTGACTAAGGCATACCTAACATGGGAGGTGGATTGTGGGGATAAGGCCACAGGGCCTATCATCAAGCTTATCGCCGTTTTCAATGGAACATCGCTGGAAAACCAGCGATATTCCATGGAAAACCCTGCTATCGCTGGAATATTTATCGCCATAGTGCTAAGCGTTGATAATACAGCGCTAGCTTGGCGCTATATTCCAGCGATAGCCGGCGATAATTAAAAGCGCGCTAAGCACGCTCAGCGATAGTTATCGCTGGGGCTTGATAATATGCCCCAAACACTTTCTGCATTGCCAATCCTTCTGTGAAAAACTTCTTTATGTTATTTCTGATCAGTGGGTGGCCCGCATCACCTAATTACATGTACATTGTTCAGCAAGAACACTTACTCTAGTTGGACTTTTTTTTAAATTCAACATATACTTACATACATATAATCTAAGATTGTCATAAACTCCCAGACATGTACAAGAATATGAAGAAATCTATCTTCCATTTGAGGAATTTCCATTTCCTTTGATGCATCCTCACACTGTTGTCTTTCCACCTCTTAAGTGCTGTTTGCAGCCTCTGAAGAGGTCTCCATAAAAAGAGGAATATCATTGCTGTCATTCAGCACTCTTGTGCGGTCTTCCAGCACTTCATCGATGACTTTGTATGAACGTTTGGCAGCAGAGGACAGACACCGAAAAGCTCAGATCTTTGTACCTTGTTTTCATAGTTGGGACAATGCATTACTCCACCTTTGACGGCTGCAGAAGCCTCCAGTCTATATCTATGAAAAGTACTCCTGGTTGCTTTACCTATTCAGTGATTATTATTGAGGACATCCATGTAAATGGGGCATTAACTTCTCAATTATTTTAACCATATGTGAAAGAGAATGCCCCAGCTGACCCTGATGTTAAACTGTAGTTGTCTGAGGTCCGAACAACCTACCACTGTGAAAAGATTGCAGTCTGTCTAGGCTATCATTCAGCACACACAAGAATATGATGGGTGGAATGTGAGATGAGTTGAAGTGCTTGAACTGTTTTGTAATTTGACAGTGTTCCTGTCTCAGTCTCAAATTGTGACCTTATTCTTGCCAAGCGGAAAATTGGACTAAAAAATGCTGAAGTGTGGCATGTGGTGTGCACAGTGGCAGCTCCTCCGCTAAGGCGGAGAGCGTTGCCCCACTACTCTGCAGCAGCAAAAGAGGGAGGGAGGGAGATGTGGCTGCAGAGCAGGGGAGGAGTGGTTCAGCCCTCCTAAGTGAGCAATGACTGTTTGGTCGTCCCTCGGGGCTGCCCAAAACAATCATGCACACTTTCCCTGTTCTCGATGCAGGCTGCATTCACCCTGCGTGGAGAACATGCCTACCCCACCAGCCCCTGGCTGAGCACAGTGTCACGCACCCCCGTGGCACTATGGTGTAGGCCAGGGCAGCAAACACCACTCTATTCGTGGAGTTAACAGAGTTTTTTGCTCACCCGGCTTCACTGAGCTTGCAGAATTCCAAAAAGCTTGCCTTCGCCAATAGTACGTTGGTGAGCAAGGAAACTCCAATACTGTACTGCTTCCCAATGGGATTTCTTAACACAGATGATCGCTACAGCTTCCCTTGAGAAACCTTCCATTTGCGTTGAGGAAGATGCTGCTCGAGTAGAACATCTACTCTAGCAGCAGAAAGAAGCAGCGCCCTCTTGTGCTGCACGTGATGCCGTTCACGCTGATTTTACAGCGCAGGACAAACACACGCGCTAAAAATCAGTGTGAATGGCACGTGGTAATGCACTCTGCCGCTCGCGAAACTCCGCGTAACTTGACGGAGTTTTATTGTCACTTTGCTGAGTTCCGCATAGCGGAAGTCCACAAACTCCCCCAGACCCACTGTAGAGTACAGATGCTTGTGGCCCCCCTTCTATAATACTAATAATGTCAATGCTACAGCATGTGGGAGTTCACTAATTTGCAAGGGGAGATGCCCGTAGCAAAATGAGGGAAGCACTTTGCCTCTGCATCTGTGCTGTATTAATGAATGTGTTATACACAACAGGGCAGCCCAAATAGTACCTGAAACCAGAGGCAGTAATATACAGATGTGCATCAATGGTTCTAAGTGTGGAAATGTAACAAGATCACTAGTCAAAGGATTACTTAATGAACAAGAGCCAAAGGGTTGAAATAATTATGTTCCTGAAAGTCTAACTTGGGTCTATAGAAATTTGGTTTAGAGAATAACTCCCTGAAAATGTAAGATGTGCATAGGGAGCTTATGGAAGCTTCCTACACCCATCTCACCATTTCCCGTATTCAGCGCTCCCCCTACTGACGCAGGCACTCCTGAACAGCTGACTCACCCAGTCATCAAGGGGTCATTATCTGAACCAACTTACCGCAGGCCCAAGATACACAGGCATTACTCAAGATTTACAATTCCACTGATCCTTTGAAGTGATATTTGACTGGTCCTTTGAAGTGATTAGCTATGCCCTTGCTTAATTATTTTTCCCTGTCCTGATGATGACCCGTTCACTTTGCTGGGTCGAAACATTGTTGACGCCTCCAACATTTTGCATGGAGTTATACCCTTGGAAACTGAATTATTGCATTTGTTGAAAACTTTTAATGTTACATTCCACTGTCGCAATTTCCTTGATTTACACACTGTGTACTATATAGGATGTAATCACTGTGCGACCAGTTGAGCACTGAGCACTTTTTCACTGTAATTTTATACTTTGTCTATTTTTTTATAAGTAATACCAATATAACATGCCCTACTGGAAATTACTAAGTGGGGTCCTTGTCTTGCCCATTCCGGGAACATGATTGTTTAAACCATTTGGCTCTTGTTCATTAAATGATACTTGGACTACTGATATTACTACACTTCCCCACTTGGAGAAATTTTGCATATCTATTTTATTAACATGGGCACAGAGGGAAAAAGGACTTCAGAATGTGCCATGAGAGTGCGCCACTAAGATGTGGTGTATTGTCAGTGTGCTCTCCGACAGAAGCTCTCTGGAGGTGGCATAGGCTGTTCCATGGAGCTCCCAGGCATACCCCAGCAGTTGGGGCAGTTACTTTCCCCCACTGAAGTGCAGGCAGGTGCTGCCTGCACAGTAAAGGATTGAGCAAACTGGGAAGAATACAACCCCTTCTTCACTTGACTCTCAGGATAGCGTGGGTGTGCAGTCAAAGGCATATCAGAGAGGTAGTGCGATGTGCAATCAGTCAACAAATGCAGTATATCCAATTTCCAGCCCTGTGCTTATCTTTTGTGAAAATATGTATTTTGAAGGACACAGTTATAATACTACACAATCCAATTTGATATACCAGTTAGTGTCCCTGGGAGTAATTCTTCCTCGAGGGTCTAATCTGATTATTTCTGGGTGGCCCTCTAGCTGCTGCATACCCACCTCTTCTAAGCAATCAGGTGATAGTGTGAATCAATCACAGGTGCTGACTTTTCTCACTCACTGTGAAATGTGCACTTAGTTTTTTGTCTCACCTCCGCAGTGTACTGATGATCATGAATGACCAGCACATTTCCTGTAGGACTGTGGTGAGCAGTAAGTTCGCTTGACTGCATTGGAAGTTAGGCGTGGGCCGCATACGTCTAGGTGCCACCCATGCTTCAAGTCTCAAGTTCACAGTGCCAGTATAGGTGCAGACCAAACAGTGTCATTTTCAGATGTTTCTAGTGATGCGGCCATGCACAGGCCAAAGACAGTCCCAGCCTTACCCGGACCAATGTTGGTTACAGCAATTGGTCCTTATTGGATTGGTGGTAGTTGCAGCCTCCTCCTGGCCAACGAAGATCACAACAGTTGCAGGCCCCATCCAAGCCGTAAATGATCACGGTAGTTGCAGCTCTCATCCTGATCTACGAAGACCCCTGCAGTAGCAGCCCTCATCTGGGCCAATGACGATCATCGTAGTTATGGTTCGCACCAGGAACCGGGGGGAGAGAACAGGGATTCACTTAACAAAGGTCACTCAGCCACCGAGGACACTGATCCTGATTCTTCCTGGACAGTCGACCCTCCTGCAAGACAAGCAGACTCCACTCTCTTAGCAGCCAGGCAGGCTTCTAGGTGCTATTGGCAGAAGCGTTCTTCTCCATCAGATAGTAAAGACTTCACATGATATCCTCATTATCTCTGTGAGAATGGCTGTCAGGCAAACACCGGCCTTTGTTGCATAGCAGTCATTTGACTACTCTGTGAAGCACTCATTTTCCCTGGTTATAGAGGAGGTGTAGCTGGAACAATGTGGGGTGTATTGGATCCCACATTCCTACGCAACGTCTAGACAGGGTATATGGATTCAATATCTTAAACTGCTGAACCAGTTTAGGGCAGTTCTTCTTTCAGTTGTCCTTCTCAGGCTACTTTTCAGACACAGCTTTGTGTAGATGGATGCTGATTATTATTATTATTATTATTATTTATAAAACTTATAAAGCGCAACAGCTACCCGCAGTGGGTTTCCCGGCGCCAGGGATAGACTAGAGAAGAAAAGGAAGAAAAGGAGAAAAGGAGAACGCAGTAACCATGACAACACCAAATTAAATAACAGGAAGAAATTAAAAAATTAAAAAAGCAGAGTCTTTAATTTTTTGCGGAAGTTCAATAAGTTGGCTTCCAACTTAAGGGCAGTAGGCAAAGTGTTCCAGAATTTGGGTCCTAAATAAGAAAAGGACCGTCCACCCATTCTGACAAGTTTAAATCTTGGAACAACAAAGTCGCCGTTTGCCGAAGATCTTAACAAGCGAGAGGGTTTGTATGCTTGAACAAGGCATTTTAGGTATTTTGGGGCCACACCATTCTTAATCTTAAAAAGATAACACAGGGCTTTGAATTTTATGCGACTAGCAATTCTCAGCCAATGCAGGTCGCGGAGGGCCTGTGTTGCCGAAGATCTCCGTGGTAGATTACATAAAAGTCGAGCGGCTGAGTTTTGTACTACCTGGAGTTTATTTAAAGTAAAAACATCGGCGCCAAGATAGAGAACATTGCCGTAATCAAGACGAGATGTAACTAACGCTTGTACGACAGTTCTCCGAGTAGAGTGGGGAAGCATCCACAGAATTTTCTGCAGCCACCTTAAGATGGCAAAGCAGGTGGAGGCAACCTTGGTAACTTGCTGTCTCATTGATAGCTTGTCATCAATAAGAAAACCAAGATTGCGGACCACAGAAACCGGTTGTGGAAGGGGTCCCATATTACTTGGCCAGTGCTGAGGGCCCCATAACTCTTTGTTTTTACCTAAAATAACGACCTCCGTCTTGTCGCCATTCAACTTTAAAAGATGTGTTTGCATCCATTCGGCGACACGGGAAAGTCCATCTCTTAGAACAGAGTCACGGTTGCCTTCACTACTGGAAAGGGAGAAGACAATCTGTGTGTCATCGGCATATGAAAAGATGGTCAGCCCAGCGTCCTCAGCGATGGCAGCCAGGGGTCTAACATAAATGTTGAATAATAGGGGGCTGAGTATAGACCCCTGGGGGACGCCATATGCCGATGAACAGATAGCTGAGGAGGCCTTCGTCGAAAAGACCTGGAAGGTGCGCTCACACAAAAAGGAGGCAATCCAGGCGAGTGCGGGGCCATCCACTCCAAGGGACCGGAGGGAATTTAAAAGAATGGTGTGGGACACGGTATCAAAGGCCGCACTCAAATCCAATAGGATGAGTGCAGATGTTTCCCCTCGATCAATACCGTGTCGCAACTTCTCCGTGACCCCTAGGAGAGCAGTCTCAGTAGAATAGTGTGCTCGGAAGCCAGATTGAGAAGGGTGTAAAAATTCAGAGCTTTCCACTATTTGATTTAACTGAGAGTTAATATGTCTTTCCAGTACCTTTGAAAGAAAAGGCAACAAAGATATAGGTCTAAAGTTGGACAAGTTCACAATGTCCGCACCAGCTTTCTTTAGAAGGGGGACAACCATTGCGTGCTTCCATTCTGGTAGCACATAGGACTCCGACAAAGACGCATTGAGAAGACTCATTAGAACCCGACGGGGTTTGAGATCCAATAACTTTAAAACTCTTGCTGGGATCAAATCGCGAGGGGATCCAGATCTGACACTGTTCAAACAGGAAAGAAAAGAGGTATCATCAAACAGCTGCCAGTTAGTGACCTTCAGCAAAGGGGAGGATAGTTCAGGCGCATTCAGTTGCGTCTGGTGAGAGTCCGTTGTGGTCAAGGGAGAACTCATAGAGTCGTATATACGCTCAACCTTGGCCACGAAAAACTCAGCAATAGCTATACATTGATCCTCCTCCAAAGCGGGAGGGGTCGGAATAGCATCAGCTCCTGCTAGCTTTTTTACAACGGAGAAAAGAGTGCGTGGGCAGTTCTGGGCTTGCGTCACTGTACTCACAGTGTAAGAGGCCCTAGCTTTTTTACATTGGAAGTGATACCCTTTAAGGGCTTCTTTATATTCCGCTTTAGAAGACACAGAGTAGAAATGCCTCCATTTCCTTTCAAGCACCTTGCACTTGGCTTTTAGGATTTTTAATTCTTCCGAGAACCAAGGTGCAGGGGGGTGATGTAATCTAGAGCGCTTAGATGTTAGAGGCAATAAAACAGTTATAGCACTTGTGAGCCAGTGTGATATTGCCTTATTAAGCTCTGAAGCTGAAACATCCGTGTCAGGGCAAGTTTTAGAGAGGTGCTCATTGAACTCTACAATGTCCAACCTTCCCCACTGATGAGTCAGTTCATTCCCACCACAGCTGCCCACGACTGGACTTCTAAAAAAGGACAGGGAGAAATGAACCGCTGAGTGGTCAGACCACTCTAACGGACGGGCACCTCGTGAACAATCAAGATGTAAATTTGAAATAATCGGATCCAACAGATGTCCGGCAGAATGAGTGGGTCCAGAGTTCCGAAGTAGTAAATTCAGAACTTCAAGATCATTTAAAAAGTGTGTACTAAGAGTACAATGGGGATCCTCGAGATGCAAATTAAGATCACCTAAAATAGTAAAATTTGCTGCTTTAAGAAGCAGCGGGGCTATGGATTCGGCAAAGGACGATATCCAAGTACTCGCGTTGCCAGGGGGGCGATAAACCAAAAGACCTGAAAAGGTAAATTGGGAATTAACTGCCAATTGAAATAGGGCGGCTTCGCAACCAGGTAATGAAAAGGTATCAAATTTACACACATAACGAGATTTACAGATTATCGCGATACCTCCGCCCTTTCCGGAGGATCGGTCTTGTCTTACTATAGTATAATTATTCGGAATAGCAATGGCAACATCCGGACCGGAACTATCCTGGAGCCATGTTTCCGTGCAAAATATTGCATCTGGCCTCTCATCCGTAATAAAATCATACATATGATATTTGTGTTTGGGCAGAGACCTACAATTAATGCTCCAGAAATGGAGCGGAGGATCAGCAGATAAAATTTTGGTAGCACGTCGATTACCGCGAGTGCGTGTGCGACTCAACGCTTTGCAGCGAGTCATTTTGCCTGTATGAAAATTACAGCCAGAACATTTAAAATTATGGGTCGGTAATATGTAGGGGGTACAGTTAACACGGGAAGGAGGGTGCAAGTTATATAATGCCTCACCTGTGTATGGACGACATCCTGCCAGAGTATGGCCAGCTGTCATGTTTGGAGCGAAATAGGAAAGTGGCCCCTGGACCCGTACTGACGCGGACGGGCGCAGACGGGCTAACTCTGGCGTAAACTCCGGCGGAAATCCGGCGTCCCGCAGCGCGTAACCGCTGCGCGTAGCGTGGCTGTTATTTTATAGTGGTCTCGTCCCTTGTGACCCTGTGCCACACCTACCCCACAACAAGCACTGAGCGTAGTTCCCCGATCCAAAATGGCCGCCAAACACGAGTCGGGGCAAAGGACCCGCAAAACGCGGTGGTCGAACAAATTATGGTGCAGGTAAGCTGGGATGAGTGCGAGTGTGCGAGCAGCCCTAAAAACAGGGGAAAAATAAAATAAAATGCAAATTAAATAGTTAACACGGAGTTTTAAAATATTATCTCGGACAATCCGAGCGCCTTAAAAATCTCATGGGTAGTTAATCATAGAAGCGTTCTCTTATAGCAAGGGAGAATACACAGTTTGCCTGCTATTTATAGTGGTCTCGTCCCTTGTGACCCTGTGCCACACCTACCCCACAACAAGCACTGAGCGTAGTTCCCCGATCCAAAATGGCCGCCAAACACGAGTCGGGGCAAAGGACCCGCAAAACGCGGTGGTCGAACAAATTATGGTGCAGGTAAGCTGGGATGAGTGCGAGTGTGCGAGCAGCCCTAAAAACAGGGGAAAAATAAAATAAAATGCAAATTAAATAGTTAACACGGAGTTTTAAAATATTATCTCGGACAATCCGAGCGCCTTAAAAATCTCATGGGTAGTTAATCATAGAAGCGTTCTCTTATAGCAAGGGAGAATACACAGTTTGCCTGCTTTTTATAGTGGTCTCGTCCCTTGTGACCCTGTGCCACACCTACCCCACAACAAGCACTGAGCGTAGTTCCCCGATCCAAAATGGCCGCCAAACACGAGTCGGGGCAAAGGACCCGCAAAACGCGGTGGTCGAACAAATTATGGTGCAGGTAAGCTGGGATGAGTGCGAGTGTGCGAGCAGCCCTAAAAACAGGGGAAAAATAAAATAAAATGCAAATTAAATAGTTAACACGGAGTTTTAAAATATTATCTCGGACAATGCGAGCGCCTTAAAAATCTCATGGGTAGTTAATCATAGAAGCGTTCTCTTATAGCAAGGGAGAATACACAGTTTGCCTGCTTTTTATAGTGGTCTCGTCCCTTGTGACCCTGTGCCACACCTACCCCACAACAAGCACTGAGCGTAGTTCCCCGATCCAAAATGGCCGCCAAACACGAGTCGGGGCAAAGGACCCGCAAAACGCGGTGGTCGAACAAATTATGGTGCAGGTAAGCTGGGATGAGTGCGAGTGTGCGAGCAGCCCTAAAAACAGGGGAAAAATAAAATAAAATGCAAATTAAATAGTTAACACGGAGTTTTAAAATATTATCTCGGACAATCCGAGCGCCTTAAAAATCTCATGGGTAGTTAATCATAGAAGCGTTCTCTTATAGCAAGCAGGTACCACTGTGGTTGTCTCCAACCTGAAGAACGCACAGCATAGGCACAATGATATGTGAGGTTTCTGCACCTGGCTACCATCAGCTCACCTGAAAGAGTAACCAGGGACAGACAAAAGGGCAGGCCTCACGTAGAAACAGACTCACCTTGCACAAGAGAGACTACAGTCCAACCCCTACATCCACTAAATGACAGACCGTAGGAAGACTAATCAGCAACTTCCTGTTAACAAAAGGCCTCATGAAATGTCTGGTTCTGCTCTCTACAGCTACGGAAATGCTGGCAATACACGTCCACTCTCTTGGAGAATTGTACTCACCCTCCCTCTTGTGCTGTGCTAAGTCACAGGGATCCAAAATGGATACCACTGGCCTTCATTACTCAGGCTCCCTCACACACTCAGGGAAAGAGGCCATGTTTATATAACATGTAGGTGAATTTTCCGCCCCAACTATTGCATATCTGTCAGTAAGGTGTAGTAAGGGATTTTGTCTAATGTGTTCAGTTAGAATTTTTTGTGAGTCCTTTAAGATTAGTGCTGTTCTGATCCACGTTACTGGGATGGAAATTTCCTTTGTATAGTTCGGTACAGAGTGCACCTTGCCTTGCAGGTCTCCATGAGTTTTGTTTTGGCTAGGCCCAGGCATAATTTTCTGTGACAGTGTAATTAGCATCATTATGGTATGGTAATTTTATTTTACTGTTATGCAAAATTTCTGAAATGACACTATTATTCGACATCATGTACTTACACACCATTCACAGTAAACACTTAAGGCGGATGCAGCGTTAATCTTTCAGTGAACACACCGGAACAACGCAAACGAGAGAGTGTGAACATCTGTTGTTCAAGGTGCTTTTGTTTTTTTACGCTATTTTTTAGTACAAAATGCATTCTCACCTTCAAAATTCTAAGAGAAAGACAGAGAGGCAGCTAGTCAAGGCTCAACTGATTTAGAACAGACTGCCTTCATTTTTCATAACAAGCAAGCATACAGTTATACCTGAATTCAATTTATTACCAGCCTTTTAACTTGAAGAAACGGTAAATGAGGGATGTTTCCTTACTGTGCATGGAGTGGTAAAAGGCCTTTGTCATTTTTTAGCTTGGCAAGAATGGCACTAGCTAATCCTAGCTTAAATACTTTGCTGTAGAAGTGGCAAAAGACTTTATCACTTTCTATCTCAGTGTAGATGGCACTGTGCTAATCCTATGCTTAAAAACTTTGCTAGAGAAACAGACATTTAAAGTGAGCAGATTCAGTGTATCGCAGGTGTTGTAGGGTCCTCTATACATGACATGATCTTGAATATATATATATATATATATATATATATATATATATATATATATATATATATATATATATATATATATATAACATTAGTATTTTTTGCTCGAATTCCTGTTTGCATTGTGCTATTATGTTTGCCCAAATTTTGAATGTTAACATCATGAAAACATCGCAATTGTACAAGGCACATACACAAAAAATCGATGTCTTGTATTTGGGCTTTTGTTTCTATAAGTCTGCCTTCCATGTCTATGTTGAACCATATCACGTCTTCCTATTTAAGGAAGTGTTTTGGATTTGTATTTTGTCATGTGAACAAGGCTCTAGGGGAGCCGAAACGTTATGGCGACAAACTTGCGGACAAGCTAATAAATTTTCGCACAAAGAAAACGGTCCGTGTCTGTGTTTTCTGGGTCAGAGGCCACGAGGAGGCAGCCGCACCTGGGGAGCAAAATTGACTGATATATTTGGCTGAGTGGCGTCGTACGGCCATTACACGAGACCCTTTCCACAAAGGACAACGCCAGTTACGGAGCCATTACCCGGTTTTCTGGGCACTTCTGAATCCTTGGAAGAGGAACGGCGTTGATCCCCCCAAGAGCAACGGAGTAGCTAGCATAAGGCGGGATTCACGCAGGAGTAATCCTCGGGCGGTGCCGAGTCGGAGGATACGTCACACCGGAGGTAATTACTCTAGTGAACACGTCATCTTGCAGCATTCCGAATAACGGGGGAGGAAAGTTAAAGTGCAGTCGGGGATATGCAGAGTGAGGACGAATAGGATTATCAGCTGTATATTCCCTTGACATTAAAATCTAGCTATAAACGCACTCAATATATTTTTATTATGTCAGCCGACTACATGAACGAACGCGAGGAAGCTGCATTGAAAATGTTTTCGGACAGTCCCCAATCACTATCAAATATACGGGACAAGAGCAGCAGTGAACTTGTGATAAGAAACAGCACAATTAAAGATAAAATTAAAATACTTGAAAAAAAGATGCGCAGTGAACAAAGTAAGTGGTGGGAGGCTAAGTCCCTACAAAGCTACCTGGATGTAAAGCGGATACCCAGAGGATTACGCATTTTGACGGCGCCAAATTATGAGAGCCCCAACCCCGAGATGATGAAAGAATGGGCAGACAGTAACCTTGAAGCGTCACGACGTTTAGTACAGATTTTGGTCAAGTACGCGGAAATCGACAGGGCACAATTATTAAAAGACATTGCTACTATACAAGATGAATTGGAAACTATGGAGGACAATGATGAGAAGAAAAAATTAATGGAGGAAATGAGAGAAAGGCTGAAAAAAGAGCAAACGAAGATAATGGACAGAAAAGCTTATAAATTCCAAAGGGACCGAAACGATTACGAACTGGGACAAATATTTACCTTCTCTAAGAAGTATGATTTCTATCGGGGCCCAAAAAATAAGTCTCAAAGTATACCGAAGGCAACAACAAGTAGTAAAGAACAAGCTGACACAACCAGGTCAGACATTAGCTCATATACTAGCAGCGAATCGGAATCGGACCAACGTGCCACTGCATCAAACATCACAGCTAAACCACACCCGGGGGAGGAGATACATTTTTTATGTCAGGAAAGGATGCAATCTCTACGACCCCGAGCTCAAAAGAATTATGGAGAAAACGAGCTAACTACAAGCGCAGGCAGAGGTACAGGACGAGGAGGCGGCACCTATTACAGGAAGAGAGGCAGAGGCCAGTGGAAAACAAAAAATCAATAAATTCAATCACTGATGACACCACGATTATTAATTTAACAAATATCGTACTTACTCAAGCAGAGGAAGATATACTTAAACTTGGCCTCTCCTACGCTGCACAATCCAACTTTAATTATACTGACACCAGATTTGATACCTATAAAGCTATACGAAAGTTGAAACTCCGCAAATTCCATGCAAAGAGAGATACAAATCGGCAAATACCTAAAACAACTGAGATAACTGATACAGGGTCTGACTTAGAACCTCCTATACCCAGGGAAATTCTCGACTTGTGGTGCAATGACGGAACCGATTCCCAGGTTGGTACACAGGCAGGGATTGGAGACACAGGCCAGGAAGCAGCCAGGAAACACATTTCTCCAGCTACACCATTCAAACCTGCCTCCACATTTGTTCCGATATTATTACGGGACTCCATAGATATTTTCAATGAGAACGTCACATCTCAGATCAAAGATCTGCATAGAAAAATTAGCAACAAAAAACATAATTTTGATGTGAAGAATGCCAAATATTATGCACTTACTCAAAAATTGAACAAAGACAAAAGCATTATCATACGTGGCAGTGACAAAGGAGGCAATATTGTGCTAATGTCTAGATCTCTGTATGACAAAGAGGCTTACTCCCAGCTGAATAACAGACAGCACTATGAACGTAGCAATATGTCTACATTAAGAACTTTGCAAGCTGATTACCATAAGAAATTGTTAAAATGGAAAAACAAATCTATGTTGACCAATGATGAATATACATTTCTAAAGACCGATTATCCCAAAGTTCCATTCATCTATTTTATCCCGAAAGTTCAGAAGGATATGGCAAATCCCCCCGGTAGGCCGATTATTTCTGCCAGAGATGGTCTCCTGGAAAAAATGTCTGTTTATATTGATTACTTTCTACAGGGATCTGTGAAAGCACTGGAATCGTATATTCAAGACACTGGTGATTTCCTATTAAAACTACAAAGGATTGAATGGAAGGTGGGATATTGGATGCTTGCACTAGACGTATCATCACTGTATACCAGCATAGTACACAAAGATGGCATGGCAGCGGTTGAATATTATCTATCTAAGAGGAAGAACAATTCAAAGATCACACAACCATGCTTATGGAAATGTTAAAAATATGCCTCTACAACAATGTGTTTATGTATAATAATTTGGTGTATCGTCAATTACAAGGAGTGGCTATGGGGGCCAGCTTCTCTCCAAGCTATGCATGTATGCACATAGGAGCTTGGGAGGAGCTGGTCCTCAGAACTGATTATAGTGACACAATGGATTCACATGTAATTGCCTGGTATTGTTACATAGACGATCTTTTCGTAGTATGGGGGGGTAGTAAGGAGGCTGCTGAGGAATTTGTCAGGTCCATCAACACTAACAACCTCAATCTCAGTTTTACAGTCAGCATGAGCCAGACCAATGTTACATTCTTGGACACGGAGGTGTATATCTCCAATGGTGCCATTGAAACGAAATTATTTAGAAAAGAAACGGCTGGAAACACTATTTTACATGCGGCAAGCGCCTATCCACAGCATCTTATCACCAGTATACCATATGGTGAGATGCTACAGCTGCGCAGAGTTTGCAGCAATGAGACGGAATTGGATGTGGCCCAAGCAGCCAGCAAAATCAGATTTTTACAACGAGGCTACTCTGAAAAGATTATTGATAGAGCTATGAGTAAATCCCGAACCAAATCCAGACAGGATTTACTCAATAAGTATGATAATACGATCAACAGCAATACAGTAACCCAAACAATTTCTAAACCACTGAATGATTTCAGAATTATAACGGGGTTTAACAAACAACACTGTGAACTTTATCGTATTTTTAATCGCAATTGGCCCATATTATTGAGTGAACCCATCTTAGGCCCAACCCTGCCTCGTAGAGCAACTGTAACGTTCAGTCGAGCACTCTCCATGAAAGATCATATAGTAGATACTAATCCGGAAATCATGGAGAAGACTAGTTGGCTCCAAATGAATGGGTTTTTTTTAAAATGTAAAACGTGTAAAGCGTGTACACACGGGGTTAATACCAAACATTACAAAGATGGTTTTAGTGATAGAAAACACAAAATTGAGAAGTTTTTAACATGCAAAACGGAATATGCTGTTTATGTGCTCCAATGTCCATGTGTGCTAAGATATGTAGGCAGTACTAAATTAGAGGTACATAAACGAATCCTACAGCACCTGAGGGCAATTGCAAACTAGGACAATACCTACCCAGTGGCCCGCCATTTTAAGGATATACATCGCAGCAATAACAAATAATTGACTTTCTTTGTTATTGATTCAGTACCAGCTAGCAGACGCGGTGGCAATAGGGAAGTTAGGTTAAGACAGTTGGAAACAAAATATATACTCCAACTAGACTCCAAATCCCCGGGTGGACTCAATGTCACAGAGGACCTACACACTATTTTGCACTAGGGGCACATCTCTCATTATATGTATACACTATGGAGGTCAGTAGGTGAGAAAAATGCATATCAAGTATGGGTATATTTACCAATATCTAGCCTATTGATTTTACTAATGGTTTTTATTATTGTGGGAAAATAATTTTAACCAAATTGTACTCTATTTATTGTTTTACCATCGATATTATTTATTAGTCAAACTGTGTATTCTGTCATCTGGATGATTTTTAAGTAGAGCTAGATATTATATATTCCACCTACAACAGTACTGATTGGTGATACCATTGAGCCTTAAACACTATAACACCCCATAGATATTAGCACTAACTTAAGCTGGACTAAATAACCCCATGGGGTACCAAAAAACCTGCGGTGAAAAATCACCCTCAATTTTGGAAACCGTTGTTTGCTCAAACCCGCATTCTGTATTCTCCTGTAGGGTATAGTAACACCTAGTACAATGTCGGTAGTAACTTATTAGTTGCTTTAGTGAATTTGTTATGTTAGACAAGTTTATGTCAATGCAATGGATTTCTGTGACTGGGATCAGTCAGCGGATCTCTATTATAACTCGTACATTTCTTGCACTCTTAGAGTTTAACTTTATCAATGCTGTTTACATATTTATATATTTTTTATGGGAATAGCTATTTATGTAAAATGAATGAATGTTAAATTATTAGGTGAGATGTTTACTTATTGGCACTTTTTGCACTTAGCACACTTCCTCGCATACTTGTACAACTGCAGGGATCTGCAGCCCAAAATAGGTTAAGAGTGACTAAACATGGAACATATGGGGATTTATCCCGTTATTTGAAAATTGTACAGACTTTAGAAGGTTTCTACATAACTACAGGAATTATTTGACAATACAAGTTTCCAATTGAAAGTTGATCAGGAACTTGAATACTCTAATGTTTACGATGCACCGTGAGTAGGATGCAGTAAAATTGAGACGGCCATTAATGTATAAAGCGTTTACATAAGCATTAATAACATTAGTATTTTTTGCTCGAATTCCTGTTTGCATTGTGCTATTATGTTTGCCCAAATTTTGAATGTTAACATCAGGAAAACATCGCAATTGTACAAGGCACATACACAAAAAATCGATGTCTTGTATTTGGGCTTTTGTTTCTAGAAGTCTGCCTTCCATGTCTATGTTGAACCATATCACGTGCAGAGTATCTGTCTTCCTATTTAAGGAAGTGTTTTGGATTTGTATGTTGTCATGTGAACAAGGCTCTAGGGGAGCCGAAACGTTATGGCGACAAACTTGCGGACAACCTAATAAATGTTCGCACGAAGAAAACGGTCCGTGTCTGTGTTTTCTGGGTCAGAGGCCACGAGGAGGCAGCCGCGCCTTGGGAGCAACATTGACTGATATATATATATATATCTATATATATATATATATATATATATATATATATATATATATATATATATATATATATATATATATATTATTTATATTCACTGAAAAAAACATAGGTTTCAAGGACATTATAGTTAGCTGGACATTTCACTCTTACAAAACCATAGAAATTCCACGGTTATAGTTAGTTGAGCTAACTATGGCTCGCACCTACGCAATGCACTGCTGACAACATCACATATTACAAAGGTACAAAAATACGAGTTATTATTATTTTAGGAAGATATGTGAAGTCTATTGATTACAACTACTTATTTATTTATAAAGTTTTATATAGCGCGAACGTGACCCACAAGGGCATCAGAGCGCTTTTTTCACTGAAAAAACCATAGGTTTCAGGGGCGTTATAGTTAGCTGGACTTTTCACTCGTACAAAACCATTGAAATTCCCCCGTTATAGTTAGTTCAGCTAACTATAACTCGCGCACCCGCAATGCACTGCTCATGACGTCACATGTTACATCATTCATGACATGGTCAGTGATATCACTGATGACATCACTGATGACATCTAGAATGACATCACTGATGACATCACTGATGACATCATCCAGTGACTGTGTGTTTCTGTAAAGTTTAAATATGTTTTATATATATTCCAAGGTGTATTGAAGAATGAGTGGGCGTATAAGTGTCTGGATGGAGGATTTAGTAGGTGTGTGACTGACTGTATAAGTGACTGATTAAATGTGTCTTACTGAATGCATGGGTTAGTGACTAAACTGTGAATCTCTGTATCAGTCTGTCTGTTGTTGTGCAAGCTGCTGCATGGGTTGGTCAGTAGCTACATGAGTGTCTATATAGGTTATTGATTGGTTGTCTGAGTATTTTCTCGGGAGATTGAGTGTGTTTGGGTGGGTGGGAGGTGTGTGACTCTGTGCATATATGTGTGAGTGGTTGATTCACTGGGTGTATGGGTTCAAGAGTGCATGTGGAAACAGCTGTATGGGTGCCTGAGTGTGTGTATGGGTGTGTTGGTGAGTTAATGGATGTCTCAGTGGTACAAGTCCAAGTAACTACATATGTAAAAGGCAGTGTATGTGAGAGTTGAAGTATATAAATGACTATACATGATAGTCAGGGATTGTGAGACTGGCTGTATGGTTGAGTGTGTACTTGTATCACTGATTATATAAGAGAGTAAGTATGCGTTAGTATCTGTAGTAATAAGTGAGGTGGTGTGTGTATAATTGTATAGGTGAGTAAATGGGAGTGTGATTGATTCTTTGCATGACTTACTAGGTGTGTGAGTAACTGCATGGATGAGTGGCGGTGTGTGAGTGTCTGTATAGGTGTATGAGTGCATATGGTAGTGTTGTATTGATGAGTGACTGCATGTATGAGTGATTGTATGGATGAATGAGTGGATGTGTGTGTAGACCTAGGAATCAGTGAGTGCGTATGTAGTAACTGGTATTGGTGTGTCAATGATTTAGAAAATGGTAGTCTGTATTTTACAGTGGGTGTATCAAAGGTTATATTAGAGTGTGAGGAGGGGCACCAGATTTTCACGTGGATGATGTCATCAGTGATGTCATCGGTGATGTCATTTGAGATGTCATCAGTGATGTCACTTACCATGTCATGAATGATGTAATATGTGACGTCATGCGCATGCATTACGGGTGTGCGAGTTATAGTTCGCTTAACTAACTATAACCGTGGAATTTCTATGGTTTTGTAAGAGTGAAATGTCCAGCTAACTATAACGTCCCTGAAACCTATGTTTTTTTCAGTGAATTTCAATGGTTTTTTAAATGCTAATTTCTAAGTATGACATCCCTATTAAGTCCCCTTGAATCCTGAAGGTCCCTAGTGGCCAAGTAGCCCACCAGGTATATCCAGTAAATGCCACAGAGCTGCGTTTCAGAGAGGTGTACTGAAGCCACCCTCTTTTTTACACCACGCTGCAAACGCGGCTTCTGGCGCACTGCTGCCCAGTGGATGAAGTCCACTTGTGTCTTGAGGTCCTCAGGACACAAGAGGACCTCATCTCCCTACCAGCAGTGCACCAGAAGCTGCGTTTGCAGAGTGGTGTAAAAAGGGACAAGGCCTCGGAGGAGCACCTCTCTGCAACCCAGCCCTGTGGCATTAACAAGAGGTGCCTGGTGGACTAGTCCCTAGGGAACCTCAGGATTGAAGGGGAAATAAACCCTCAACTTAAAACGTGCCACAGGGTGTGTTTGCACAGTGGTGCAGGGAGGGGGGCGGGACCTGATGTGACAAGTGTGCAAACGCGCCCTGTGGCGCGTTTTAAGTTGGGTGATTAAGTCCCCTTGAATTCTGAAGGTTTTTGAGGGCCAACTAGTCCACCAGCTACCTCCAGTAAGTGCCATAGAGGTGCGTTGCAGAGTGGTGTAAAAAGGGGCATGGCCTTAGACCAGTGTTATTCAAACTGTGGGGCGCGCCCCCCAGGGGGGCGCGGCACCATCTCAGGGGGGGCGCGCACTCCACCCTAAAATCTCACCTTAGTTTGTTTCACACTGTCCCAATCGATAGGGGCACGATGTGCCCCTACTTCGGTAATTTGAAAGAAAACCACGAGCAGTTCGCTTTCGGTTTCACAGAACAGGAGGCTCCGTGCCTCGCTCTGCAGACAAAACATTTCAGCTCTCAGAATTAACCATTTTGGATGGTTAGTTCGTCACACAAAGGAGGCAAAGTTGCTCTTTAAATTGTTTAAGTATGAGCATGAGATACACTCATGGTTATATTGCAAAATTATTCACAGTTATCATTTTTCATGCTTCTTTAATACATCATGTTCTCTGCAGGTTGGTTTGGCAACTCACTTGATAGGAATTCTTATTTTATACAGTTAATAATAACTTTTTCCTCTGAGCAGTTTTCTCCAAGCTGTGGGCAAATAGCACTCAGTGGGCAGATGCTCAAATGGCTCAGCAATTATAATAGGGTGGGGGTGCAAAACTTTTCACTTCCTCAAATTAACATGGGGTTTACATAGAAAAGATTTGCCATGCAGGATTCCGATACCACGAAATTAAAAATCCATCAAATTTTAATGGCGAAGCAATTTTTTCAACCATTCAGTGTTCATTCAGTACTTGGTTTGGTGAATTTTCACTCAGTTCTTTTGGAGATGTAAGCAAAAATGTAATTCTCCATGGCACATGCCCGAACTATGATTATATCTGATATGGATCACCATCACTGGAAAAACAATTATAATGCACCTCTCCTCCATGGTCTTCAGCATATTGCGAGTGAGGAGGAGCAGGAGCAGGCCTCTCACTGTTTGCAATTTACACCTGGTCGCAGTGGCAGCTGGTAGTTCCACTTCTCTTTGGTTCGTAAAATCCTGTGGGCCCACTGGAACCGGGCATCGGGCAGCTCTCCAAGTGCCCTGTTTGTAATTGTGATCTGGGCACTGGGTCCACTCACTCCTCCACAGTTCACAGCACATGGAAGAGAACAATTTTAAGAGAGATATTTCTGTATAATAGGCTGAAAACAAATGGCTTAGGGGACAATTTTGTTTATTTTTTAGAGTTTTTATATAGCGCAAACTAGATTAGAAGATATCAAGTATCAGAGCGCTTTACATGAGCACCAGTTTCATTACACAAGGATACATTCATTGTTGTTAGGCACGGGGAAATGAAATGATTTGCCCAGAATCACAGGATGTTGCGCATCGTTGCCGAGACTCGAACCTGGTTCCCCAGCTTTGAGGTCGATCGCTCTAGCTGTAAAGCTACATCCTCCTCCTGGCTCATCCTACTGTGCGATTTCACATCTGAAGTTCCCTCACATGACAGAGTGTAATATATTAAGCGATTACCGTTTTATTTTTACTAAGTGAATGGAATTCAAGTAGAAATGCTACTGGGAGTCTCAGAAGGCAAATAAAAGAAAGCGAGAGCTATGAAGAAGTCCGTTCTTGTTAGTGACAAGGTTGACATGCTTTGAGCATATGACCCTGAACCTAAATATTCAGTGTCTTTTTTTTTTAGCATTTACATGTACAGATTGTGCAGGCTCATTGTGGGCCAGCAGCAAATGGCCAGTTATGTGAATTGCAAGTGTGGCTAGTTCACACAATTTGCTGCTGTAGTATTTTGCTCCCAAATAGACGTGATCCCGCAACAAAGTGCTTGGAAGGTTGGGTGTCTCCAGTCTTGCGAAAAGGCAGAACAGGGCGTTGGCAGCCTTCTCGTGCCTGTTTTGAACGGAAGGCTTTCTAGCAATGTATGCAACTCACGCCTTATATATATTTTTCCCCTTAGGACCTCTGTAAAGTGCCACTTGTTACCTGACTGTATAATGTCTGCACTTTATGCAGCATGCAATTATATAGCAATACAATCAGAAGCATAAAGGCAATGGACACAAATGATAACATGATTAACATTGCAGTGCATAAGCGGCTGTGGCGACTGGGCCGAGGGTTCTGGGGCAAAGGGCGATCTTACGAATAGTGCTTCCAACCAGTCCATTCCTGACCTCACTCCACATGTGGGCAGTGCTTCCTTTTTATCGGAAGTGGCAGTGGTGGCCCTCGGTACTCATTTTTATGGACCAATAATTATTTTTCAGCATCCAACTTTGGCCAATAGCATGATAGAGCAAAGCAGAATAGGGTAAAAGAAAAAGGACAAGAAAGCTGTGAAAACAGAGACAAAGGGATAAAGCAGGGATGAAAAAACACCTGCAAGAATGAGACAGAGGCAGGAAAAACAGGGTGGAGGAAGAAGGAGGTGTGTGTTGGTTTGTTGAAGACCTGGTGGTCCTGGGATACAGCTGCCCTGGCAAGAGCCAGCACTGGCACAAGTGACGTAATAAAAGCTTTGGCCCCTGCACTTTAAAAAAAATTAAGCACTGCCTTTGGCATCCACCATAAACCCTTTCCGCCTCTAACAATCTATTCTACTCTCTTGCTAGACCTACTCCCTGGAGGCTCACGCATCAGTTGTGGCTGGTGCAGGTAAGCGCGATGGGGCGGTGGAGTGCTGCCGGGGAACAGAATAGGTTTAATTAATTTATTTAATTTGAACTATTCTGTCATCTGTCGACTTCCCCGCCCTGCCGCCGGCCTACCGTTCTTACCTGCGACAGCCGCCGCTGCATTTTCAGACACTGTAATGCTGCCAATTCACTGTGCTGCTGGACCTAGATCCATTTGATCACCACAAAGTCTGTCAGACAACATTGCTCTGAAGTAAAATAGGCAACATCATTCAGGTTTTATTAGTTCTATTTTTTTAAACATAAGCCTCACATGGTGTCCTAAACCCCCACTCAGGGCACAGGTCCTAAAAACACGAGTGGGGGGACTAATAAGAATAATCAATGTGCAGTGGTGTCACATGACATCACAGGAATGGGTGTCGCCACCTCAATTGCTTTAGTAACGCTCAACAATTAGAGAAGGTGCAAAAACAAGTCTGGGACTAAGTGGCTCACTTCCATTCAAAATGCTTATGAAGAGGTTGGTAGGTATTTGCCTGACTTGAGGGTACTTACTTAGTAGGTGACGGGGCTGCTCCAGAGAACACTGTCCCATTATGACTCAACTATATAAGTAAAACCTTAGTAAAAACAATATGCGTGCATTTTGTATTTGAACTGTCTAATAAGCCTCTGTCATTTAACCACACCCACTCACAAACCTGCAGTTTACTAAACACTCTTACTACATTTAACATTATTTGTCGGATATGGCCTGGGATATCCGAATGGCGGTCGATTATGAGGTGTACCAGATTCCAGAAATTTCTGTCAGGAGGTGGGGGGCCCGACATTTAAAAAAATTCAGCTTGGGGGGGCTCAACCTAAAAAAGTTTGAAGAACTCTGCCTTAGACCATCACTCTGCAACGCAGCTCCCTGGCGCTTACTAGAGGTACGTGGCGGGCTAGTTGGCCCCCAGGGACCCTTAGGATTGAAGGTAACTTAATCCTCCAATTTAAAATGCTCCACAGGGTGTGTTTACACACTTGTCAAATTAGGCCACGCCCGCTCCCTGCACCCTTGTGCAAACGCGCCCCCCTGGGAGCGGTCTACTGTAAAAATAAGAAGAAGAAAACAAAACAAAAGAAGAACATGAGAAGTTGGAGAAGAGTGAAGACAAGAGCAAAAAAGAAGTAGTGAAATAACAATGGGAATACGAACTTTAAGAAAGAGAAGACCAAAATACACATAAACAGGTGAAAAGGAAGATAGAATGGGAAGAAAGAGCAGAAGAAAAAGAGGAAGAAAATGTGTTAGCAAAGAAGAGGAAATAGAAGAGAATTAAGAAAACTGGCAGAGAATGAGAAAAATAAGGAAGGGTAGGAGGAGGCACAAGAGGAGAGGGGAACAAAAAATAAAAGAAGAAAAGAGGAGACGAGAAGGTAATATAATGAATAGAAGTAAGGGAACGAGAAGAAGAACAAAAAGGAGAAAGAGATTAGGGATGTTTGGGGATTAGCTGTTGAAAACAGAGGATGAAAAGATATAAAAGAAGGAAAGTGAAGAGAGGGGGGAAATGAGAAGACAAGGAGGAATACTTCGGAGAATGAATAGGAGGCTGAGTAGGAGGAGGAGCAGAAAGAAGAGAAGACAATGTACAGAGGAGATGAGGAGGAGGGAGGTAAGAAGCAGAATAAAAGAGGGTACCGAGAAGGGGGCAGCAGAAAGAGGAAGAGGAGAAAAAAAGCTGGAAAAAAACAACAGCACGAACAAGCAGAACTTCAGAAGAAATTGGGGTGGGGAAGGGGAATTAAGAAGGTGGGACCTCGAGCAGAACAATAGGGAAGGAGGAACTAATGCAGGAAAAGGAGGAAAGCTGGGGACATGGCAGGCCCGTATGCAGGGCCCCGAGCACGAAGTGTCCTTTGAGCTTCACTGCGGGGGCATTATTAGAAGCCCAGCATGTCACATGACTGCTCCTCCCCGCGCTCCGGCGCCCGCCTGCTTTGTGGCTGTGCTTCTAAGCGCTGCCTTGCAAAGCTTTGGGTGGGGCACATCGAAGCTCACAGAAGACACTTTGAAACGAGTCACTAGAAGTGAGAGACGTCATGTCTGTTCTAAGGGTGATTTTGCTGAGCCCCAGGGGATGCTCAAACAGAAGAAAGGGCAGGAGAGACAGGGTCCACTTCATCTACAGGGGTGCAGACAAACGAAGGGAGAGCTGGTTGATTGGCAAAGTTGGGTTTTGGAAAGAAGAGATCTGAACCCGGACCACAGCTTTACCCCTTTGCCAACTTGTGTTTTCCTGGGAAAGACACTCTATCTCGCTCTGTCCGGATACCTTTATGTTAATCGTTTGGACAGTATTGACAAAACACTGCAGAGCATGTGTGGCCACATTCAGGCCGAATTGTTGCTCCTGTGCCAGTCCACGTGGATATCAGTTGCAGCGAAGGAATGGGTGAATTAATGATTGGATCAATGAATTCATTCAATCGCTGACAAATACACTAATGAACTGAATGCATGAACAAATGAACGTGTAGGTGACTGCACGAATAAAGAAATAGGTAAATGAACACGGTAATGGTGGTCGGATGGATAGATGGGAGTGGGTGGACGAATGCACTATTGAATGACTGAACCCGAGAGCGCAGGTATCTTTAATAGAATTGAATGAATGAGTCTCATTGGCACGTGGAAAGTGCGCGCCACGAGTTTGCCACAGTAGGGACAGTGCACGCTCCCCTATCTATGCCGTGCACCGAGGCAGCGTCTCCAGCGAGTTACTAAAGGGTTCACGCGAGGACTTCCCAGAAGGTGAATGAAAACCACACACCGCAGTGGGAGGCTGTGTGGGTGGGCATGAGAACCGGGGCGTGTTGTAGGTTGGAGTGGGGCCTGCAGACTACGTGGAATATGGGTGAGGGCTGGAATAAGGACTGCCTGGGGCTTGATGTGGGTGGGGTGGGTGGGACAGGTTGGGGTCGAGCCGAGTATCTGTGTGCGAATTGGACAAAGGCAGGCCGTTGGTAGGTAGAGTGTGGTGGGTGGGATAGTTTGGGGTGTAGCAGAGTACCTGTGTGGGTATTGGATAAATATTAGTGTAGGCCGTGTGGGTGGTTGGTGGGTAGGACAAGCTGAGGTGGAGCCGAGTGTCTGTGTGGGAGTTGGATAAAGTCTGGTTGGGGCCGAGTGGGTGTGGGGTGGGTGGGACAAGCCGGGTTAGAGCCGAGTGTCTATGTGGGAGTCGGATACAGTCTGGCTGGGGCCAGGTGTGCGTGTGGGAGTTGGATAAAGTCTGGCTGGAGCCAGGTGGGTGTGTGTTGGGTGGGGCAGGCCAGGGGAGGTGGAGCCGAGTACCTGTGTGGGTGCTGGGTAAAAGTAGGCTGTAGTGAGATATGCGTGTGGTGGGTGAAATGGGTTGGGGTGGCGCCAGTGTCTGACTGTGGGTACGTGTGTGTGTGATTGGTGGGCAGGGTGGGAGGGGCAGCAAGCTCGCATGGGTTCTGGGTGAGAGAAGGGTTAAGTCCAATGGTGTCTGAGAGGGGTGGGGCACCAGCTCTACCCGCTCCTTCCACCTTTCTCTCCCGGGAAGCCAAGCATCGAACGTGACAAGAGTCCATGCTGCATTACCACATCTGGAAAGTAGTAGGTGCCCAAGATCACAAATGTACAAAAAAGAGGAGGAGAAAACAAGAGCGAGAAAGAGGAGCTGAAGATAAAATAAAATGGATGTCGGCTTTGACAACTGGCTGGGGAGGAAGCAGAGCTCTGACACGGCTCTGGAGTGGGGGCACAGATCCCAGCGCCCCACCGGCGGACGCACACTGGCCTGATGTCGTCCTGAGGATGTGTATGTTCGTGGTTTCCTTGTGGAGCCTTCCGGCTGCACAGGTAGGTTTTCCCTGCACTCTTCACACCCCTGTAACTGCCTGGCCCCGCCCACCCTGCCATGCATCCCTGATTGGCATGACTGATGGCTCCTCTCCGGTGCGGCTTTAATTGAGTCTGGGTTCGGAGCTGCGCCCCCTGACCCCGTGCATTGGAGGAAGCGAGGATCATTGGCTGCCGTTGATAGATGGCTCCAGGTGGGAAACTCTGATTAACGCAATTAGGGCCATATGTAGGTAGCCTCACATTTACCGATTCATAAATACCGAATTTTACAGATTCGGTATTTATGAATCGGTAAATGTGATGTAGGTAATGATTCGGTAAAGTTTACCGAATCGGAAAAATTCGGTAATTATGAATCGGTATTTACCGATTCGGTAATGATGCATACCTTCCCATTGATTCCTATGGGCCTGGAGGCCCATAGGAATCAATGGGAAGGTATGCCTCATTACCGATCCAGTAAATACCGATTCGGTAATGGGGGAGCATATACAAGGGTGGCAGGGTGTCACATTGACACCCTGTTGCACCCCTGAATCTTGCATGTGTGCACATGTGGCGCACATACATGCCCTAAGGGCATGTATGTCTGCCACATGGCACTCTTAATTCTGCAAAATATTGCTTTTTGCAAGGTATTCGTTATTTATCCCCAATCTGTATTTGGTGGTAAATAACGAATTCCTAATTCTAATTTTCACTCTTTAGAGTGCTCTCTACATTGCATTTCTGGATTCGGTATTTGCCGAATCGGTATTTTACCGATTTCTTAATTTCCGATTCGGTAAATACCGAATCCAGAAAATCGGCCCCCTACATCGCAAAAGCCTAAATACCGGTCGGTAACGGGATATTTACCGAATTTCGGCCGTTACCGACCGGTATTTGGCTTCCTACATGAGGCCCTTAATCTCCAATTACTGGGTTCCCACCTGGTGCCGACTTTCGAACTTTCTGTTGGTTCCCAGCGCTGTGCTGACCTGCCGGAACAACCCGACCCTCTGCACAGAAGAGGGAATGCATGCAGAATCCCCTATATAACCATACGTTTAGAGGGGGAGCGTATGTTTAGCCCCTATGCAAACCATCGCACAGAAGAATTAATGCATGCAGCAAACCCTATGCAATCTTATGTCTAAAGGAGTGAATATATAGGGATCCTTGATGTACACCACTGCATAACATAACATAACATAACATAACATAGAGGAAGAAATACATAATAAATTCTTATGCACTCTGCTGCACATAGGGAAATATATGGCCCACCCGGGGGTTTATAGAAAACGAAGCGCGGGAGCCCACGCTTAGTTTTTAAAAAATAATTTTGGTGGGATTCGCGACCCCAACGCTAATTTCACCGAAATTATTAAAAAAAATATGCTTTTTTAGGCCCTGGGGTCCTTGTGGGACCCCCTGAGCAGGCCTGGGGGGTGAGGGTGTTTCTACTCTGCCCCCTTTTCTTGTTTTGTATCTTTGTATCACTGTTTTCTTGTGACTCGGTTCTACCGAGTAACAAGATGGCTGCCAACACTTCCTGGTTTGGACTGTTGGCAGCCAATCACAGTGAAGCTCGTGGTCGGGTGGGGTCACAAATCCACTGCTGCCTTAGATATCAAAACTTTTATTTTTGAATTTCTCAGCAACTACTGAATGGATTTCCACCATTTAAAAAATAAGGACGCTTTCTGAAATAAGCACTACCTTTTTGCCAAATTTGGTGTAATTCCGTTTCACAGTTCGGGCTGTAGCCGTGTCTAAAGTTTCAAATGGGAAATGTATTTTCCAACCTCTATTATTTTAATATCTAAGGAACGGCTGAATGCAGATTTACATCATTTAACAAAAAGGACTCTTTCTGAACCAAGGGCTACCTTTTTGAAAAATTTGGTGAAATTCTTTTCGGCAGTTCGGGCTGTAGCCGTGTCTAAATTTTCCTATGGAAAATAACACGGAGAAAACATGTTTTGGGACCCCCCTTTTTTCTTGGCCCCCGCTTGGAGAATCACCCCGAAACTTTTAAGACAGGACCTGACCGGAGCACCCACTTGTTTAGAATATTTCGCAATGATTCGGCAAACGACACCAAAGTTATTGGGAAAGCAAAAAAATGCTTTTCCTATGGAAAATGGGTCCTAACTATACCTACCTACTGGCAACCGCCAGTGGGTAATATATATATATATATATATATATCTATCAGCACAACCCCTACTACCAACGGAAGAAAGCACGCACACAAGTACTGCAGGTTAAAGCTTCTTTATTGGATCAGGGCTCCCTCAACCCAGCAAACAGGAAAGATGCGTTTTGGCTGCACCCAACACCCTTTCTCAATATATATATATTTTCCACAATTGGTTTCAATCCAGACACGCTCACTGCGGGTGCCAGCAAAGAGCCCAGAAACAGTCTCAACATACAAATACGCCGCACTCAGTGAATCCTTTGTTTTACTTTTTAATTTTGGAACAGCACTCCTCCACCAACACGGTTTGACCTCACAGTCTTTTTCGTGGTAGGTTGCTATTTTTTTATCTTCTATTTATACCCTCACCATCGTCTGCCCATTATGATGCATGGTGGGTGTTGGAGCCGGCCTTGTGGCGTGGTCCTGTTCCCCCTCGCTAAGCCGCACGAGGTCCCCTGCACCTCGGGGCTCCTCCATTTTGGATTATACGTGACTCTATGCACCTGCCTACGTGACCCCGCTTCACCCGGCCTCGGTCCTCGAGGCCCGACATCGAGGCGCCAACCCCTGGCCAGGGGGATACCACGTGAACACTTCCCACTCCCGGCGGAGGGCAGTATCGATGGGACCCCCAACCGTCCTTCCACACCTAGGTGCGATCGCCCCACAGCTCTCTGGGGCCTGGCGCCTCTCCGGCTGGGCGTCTGGCCGCTCCCAACCCGGCCTCTCTGCCCCCCGGGCGCAAGGGTCCGGACATCAAAGGGTTCCAGACCTATATCTGGGGCGACCCGGCAACAAGACGGCGGTTGTATCCCGGAGTCAAGAGCCCTGCTGATCGGATCGCGGCTGACCCTACGGAGAAAGACTCATCCTGGAACTACGCTCTGAGCCCTGCTGACTACGTCGCGGCTCCACCGTGCTTAAAGACCTTCACAAACCTTTGGGGCCCTGCTGACGCTGTCGCGGCCCGACCTTGTTGAACTTACCATCAGAGCCCAGCTGACCTCGTCGCGGCTCGACCGAAGCGGACCTACCACCGGAGCCCTGCTGACCGTGTCGCGGCTCGACACAAGCAGAACTACCAACCGAGCCCTGCAGACACCGTCGCGGCTCTCCACGTCCGAGCTGCTTTGAGACCAGCACGCAAGGTCTGGCGCAGAGCCTCCCCGTACCAGGCTGGTACTAAGACTGTCCCGCTACCCTGTCCTTACAAAGACATTGAGACTCTTGCTGGATCACTTGATCACACTGTAAATATTGAATGTGCTACCATTGATAAAGTACCGAGATAAGCAACTGATACGGAGTCCTGTGTGGTGGTGTTACTGGGCCTAGTACGATCACAGGAGAAAGACCTCGCCTAGGAGGCTTCTCAGCGGCGCTCGGCTATAACTTTGTGGTAGGAAGGTGCCCCGGAGTGGTCCCCCTGACTCCCCGGTGGTCCTCCCTCCAACAGTGGGATTTGTAGTTTACCAAAAAACATTACATATTTCACAGTATGGAGATTTATATAAAATGTATAATGTGTAACTTTTAGTATCTTATAGTAATCTGTTACAGGCTGCTGTTATTCAAATAATATATTGGACTATGGGTATATACATCTCATACACTGAACGGTATAGTACCTTATTCAACACTTCAAAGGCCACTTTTACAGTCAAATAATAAATGAACTGTTCATGTATTGTACAGACTATAAGCTAAGATTAGCTAAATGTTGCTTGTCGGTATAGTACCAGTGCTTCTAAATACCTTTTTAAAACACTTATTATGCATACTGTAAACTTGAAGGATATTCCTCTGATTTATAGGTGTACAAAAAGTTCTTCGTCACAATTGAGGCCAGTTGGTATCTTCGTTCTGAGTCTGATTATATACCGCGATTCCAATTGTCTCAGTTTTCTTGTTCTGTCTATCTCACCTTCATCCTGTGGGATTGTATCCAGCCCAAAATTGCTCATTGTTTTCCAATCTGCATTCTGGCATTAGATCAGATGTCTCACTGTTGCATAGTTCACATCTTTGTTCTTGACTGCTCGTATATCCTCTAATACCCTCTTTTTTAGCATACACGTTGTACTTCCAATATATTGTAGGCCATAGCTACATTGGATTACATATACTACATATGTTGTTTTGCAGGTGATGTTATGTTTGAGATAGATTGTTTTACCATCTTTGTCGCATAAATATTTCTTGTTTACTCCAATTTTGCATGCCTTGCAGGTATTTCATCTTGTGAAGCCTTTTCTAGCTTCTCCAAGCCAGTTTTTTGTTATTGTAGTTTGTAAGTGACTTCGAACCAATTTATCTTTCAGAGATTGGATTTTCTTATAAGTCACTGATGGTCAGGTACCCAGAAGATGTCCTATATCTGGATATTTTTGATCAAATACCAATGTTTCTGTACCGCGTTCACAATTTTCTTGCTTTATTTACTGTATGTTATAATCAGTCTTGGTGCTTCTTGATTTCCTACTCTGTGATGAGTTGCCTTTTTGGTAACTAGAGTTTCTGCATGTTATTTTGTTCTTACTCTTAAGGCAGGTAGTCGGATCCTTTTGTTTGTATCCTCTCTTTCACATTGTTGATATTGTCTCTACAAATTGATGTTCTGCATCCTCATCTTTGGCACAGTTTCGGTGCATTCTTACTACCTCTCCATATGGGATACTCTTTATCAGTGACTTATGATGGAAGCTTTTTTTTTTGGTGGCCGTCTTTTTCCTAAATAGTGTTGAATGAATTATACCTTGTTTTATGTAGATATATGAATCTAAAAGTCTATGTTTGATTGACTCATGGTACATGTAAAGGATAGTCCTATGTTGTTCCGATTCAATTTGTCAAAATATTCCATGAAGTCTTTTTTGTTGCCATTCAATATTATGAAGAGGTCGTCGATATACCTGACCCATAATATGTTGTTATCAAGTTCCATCTGGTTTTCAGGTTCCCATGCTGTCTCTTTCTCCCACCAGCCCATTGTAAAATTGGCATAGTTTGGTGAAAAAGAAATGCCCATTGCGGTGCCGCATCTTTGATGAAAAAGTGTGTGGTTGAATATGAAAACATTTGTTCGTCAGGCATATTTCAATCATTTTCAGAAGCATTTTTGAATGCTGTAGTTCACTTATATTTCTTTGTTTCAAAAAATAGGTGCAGGCCTGCAATAATAATTTGTGTTCAATCAACGTGTAAAAAGAAACAACATCAATGGCTGTCATCATATAGTTATCATTCCAATTAGTCTCTGATAGAATATGTAGAAAGTCTCCAGTGTCTCTATTGTTGGAACTCAGCATTTCTGCTATTGGTGCCAGATGGGGGTCCACATTTATTGACATGTTCTCATAAAGCAACTCACTTGAAGAGACAATAGGTCTTCCTGGTGGGTTAATTAGTGTCTTGTGGATTTTTATCAGAAATTAAATAGTCGGCATCATTGGTTGTTCTTTCAGTAGAATATGATATTCATCCTTATTTATCAGTTTCATTTCATCCCATTGTTTTAGTTATATTTCCAATTCTATAGTCGTTTGATTGATGGGGTTAGATGGTAATTTAGTATAATTTGCCTTGTCATTCAATTGTCTTTAGCCCTCCCAGATGTAATTACTTTTGTTTTGGAAGACTATATTACCTCCCTCGTCCGCGGGCTTGATTATAATTTGATCATAGTCCATAAACTCCTTAAGAACTTTTCGCTCATTGGGTGTTAAGTTCTCATTCTTGCATCGTCTCGTTTTAGTTATTTTCCCCAATTCTCGAGTTATGGCATCCGAGAACATATCAAACTTATTTCCGGGAGAGAGGCTGGGACAATATTTAGATTTCCTCCTCAATTTACTGAACGAGTGTTGGTCAGTTTCTATTGATAGTTATTGCAATATGTCACTTTCCGTCATATCATCTTCATTGAGGTTATACATCAGATCAAACATATTTTTGAGGTCAGGTATTTGCTCAATTGTTAGTTGAGTGTTTTTTTGCTGTACTTCTGATATTGGAGTACTGATTTCAATTGGTTTACTTGAATACATTTTTGCTAATTTTAATTTTCCTATGTACTTCTATAAATCAATTTTGGTATCTGTGTAATCAAACTGGGACTCCGGACAGAATGAAAGTCCTTTATTCAACAGCGATCTTTCATAGTCTTTCAATTTATGATTTGAGAGATTAGGTCATTTGCTTCATTGTTGGTTATTTCTTCTTGATCAGATAATGTATTTTTCCGCTTAGATCTTCTCATTTTCTCTGTGCTTATGAAGACTTTGTATCTCCTCTGCCACGTCCTCTGCCTATCCCTCTTCCTCTTCCTTTCCCTCTTACATAGTTTGATGAAATGCATAAGTCTCATTTCCTCTAAAAAAGTTGTTTTAACTGAGAGAGTGAAGTGCTTGTTCCTTCCCCTTTGCTAAGATCTGATTCGCTCGTTATGTCTCCTGTTCTAGTTGGTATTTTCTTTGTTGCATAATTTTGTTTCAAAACATCGAATCTTTTAGCGAAGGTGAGAATCCTGCCATGTTTATAGTCAATTTCAACTCTATAAAACTTTCTCTTTTTCTTTCTTGGATGTCATTATCATATTTATCCAACCAGACTTCCATTTCCTTTCTCAACTTAGTAGATTCCTCTTTATCAGAATTGAGTGTTATTTTGGATTCCATTTCCTGTACTGAAACATGCACCTCATTGATCTCAATTTTTGCATGCTTTATTAGGATCTTCATCATATTCATGGAGCACTGCATGTTATTGTGCTCCCATTCTTCCAGTAGTTTAGATCACGTGTTTGGGTGAGTAGGCATTGTGAAGAATCTTAAGCCTCTCGGAACTCGATTAACTTCCACATATTTTTCAAGAGGTATCCCTTCCCAGCTCTTTATTGGTTTCTTTCTTATACATTCGTTCTAAAGGAAAACTATCACTGATTCACCTGATATTATGTGCCTAGCCATGTCCTTTCGGGACAACCAGGTGTTGAGCTTGATTAACATTTATTCCCGTCCAGTGAACTATGGCCAAGTGTCCTGTACTCTGGTTAGCTTAGAGACATTTTTGACTTCATCCATTAACGTAGACCATCTTATAATTGGCGGAGACTTTAACTGCCATTACGAACCATTGAATGGGTTGATTAATCCAGTATCCCAGGAAGAGGATCAAGTGTTGGCTATCCCCCCGACTAATACCTACTCTACGAAGGTTTGGACACCCCTGGTCCTTCAACTCACCTCAATAACACTCACCTTTTCGTTAAGGGCATGCAATGGCAGGTTCCCTGCAGATAACCCAGGTAATTCTACTTTTGAAAGAAATGGGCAAACCTCCATTATCGATTATATAATGCTTAGTATGGGATTCTGGCCCAGGATTCTGGACTTTCGAGTCAAGAAACGATGCGAAAGCGACCACAATCCCATTGTTGTATCCATGGAGGGTTTCATTAACTTCTCTCATCCCGCTAATGATCTAATCACCTCAGCTCCCTTGGTCACAGCTTGTGGTGCTCGTAGAGTCAGATGGGAGAAGATCGCCCAATCTCAAAGGGATCTTAGCGCTATGTATACCGAGATCTATCCCCTCCTGGAGAAGTCTCTGGGTGTAGTTGCCTCGACAGAGGGCCATCTAGATCTAGATCTGATAGGGGCAACTCACTTAGAACTTTGTGGTATCTTAGAGACCCACTTCCATCGGGAAACCAAGAGAAATTCGGTACCCGTGAGGGGGAACAATACTTGGTACAACAAATCCTGCAGGGAAGCCAAGACATTGCTTGTGACAACCCTTAAGAATGGCAACATTCCACTAATTAAGGAAGCGAGGGCACATCTTAAAAAAATGACTGGAGAAGCTAAAAAAGAATGGGAAATAAGCAGATGGGGGGAGATCTCCTCTGCATTAAAGAATAGGGATTCAAGATCATTTTGGAATCTGGTTAAAACCGGATCATCATGCTCCCAGCAAGCAGTCCAACCTAACATTGGGGAAGAAATCTGGCGTGGTCATTTTGAAGACCTATACACCTCTAAGACATCAGAAGTAAACTATCCTTCCTCCCTCCCAAATCCCTTCATATCACTTACCCAGGGGATGGCTCACATGTGCACGCTTAGCGAAGTTAAAATGGCACTTAGCAAAGTCCTCCCAAATAAAGCTCCAGGCCTAGATAGGATCCCAGGCGATCTATTTAAGAGCGAGCCGGACATCTGGGTCCCCTATCTATATGGTCTTTTTTACGCAATTCTAGCTGGAATGCCGCTACCACCAACTTGGGCTGGTGCCGAGATCATACCAATACATAAAAAGGGCTCTCCTCTTGATCGGCAAATTATAGGCCGATCAGCCTAATCGATGCGCCCAGAAGATTTTTGCACGCATTCTTCTAGGGAGATTACAAACCTGGATGGATGAGTCCAATATTCTAACCCCTCTACAGGTGGGCTTTAGAGCCAAATTGCGACTGTGGACCAACTGTTCAGGCTACATATGATCCACTGGAAATCCATTACATTAGAAGGGGGCAGCCTTTATCTCACGTTTGTAGATTTAAAGTCTGCCTTCGATATGGTGGATCTTCGCCAGCTATGGGAGCTGTTAAAAGGGATGGGAGTCCCTCTTTATCCCTGTGACCTACTAGAGCGATTACATAAAGGTTCCTTTGCTAAAGTTAGGTTTGGATTAAATGGAGAACTCTCGCACCCCTTCGGTGTAGAGAAGGGAGTAAGGCAGGGATGCGTACTAGCTCCAACCCTTTTTTCCCTTTTCCTAAATGGGCTGGTCGAGGATATCCTGGCCCTAAGAGATATAGACGCACCTAGGCTGGCGGGTAGAAAAATACCTGCATTAATGTTTGCAGACGATACCCTGCTTCTGTCCAGGACTCCCATGGGGATGGAAAGAATCCTGGATGGTTTTGCTTCATTCTGCAGGAAAAGGAACTTAGTCATTAATGTGAACAAGACCAAATATATGGTCTTGCACGCAGACATTACAAACCGCCCTACGCCAAAATTGGATGGTCTGCACTTAGAACGGGTGAACATCTTCGACTACTTGGGCTTGACCCTTTACAACATAATGAACTGGAGCCCCCAGATCTCAAAAGTGAATCTAAAATTTGTACAGATAACTGGGGGAATTATAAAGATGTATAAAAATAGCCCACTTAAGTTGATAAGCCCATTAGTCGAGATATACAAAGCACAGGCGAGGGGGCTGGTGACCTACGGTGCTGAACTATGGGGCCACAATATAGTCCAGATTTTAACCAAGTCAGAAAACCAATTTTTTAGACAATTACTGGCACTTCACATGAGCACTCCTATGCAGCCGCTCAGGATGGGCCTGGGCATACAACCCATTGCGGATCTGGTCTCCTCAAGACAGGTAATGTATTGGCGCCGACTATGGAGCACTCCCGAACTTGCTAATTTTCGGGAGGAATTGAAATCTATCTTGTTGTTTCCAAAGGCAGGTGCCATTCCCTGGTTAGCATTCGTAAAAAAATCGCTGAGGGCAATTGGGAGAGAAGATCTTTGGCTCACACCTGAGGAATCATGCCCTCTTCTTTCAAAAAAGTCTCTGGCAAAAACCCTGAAGGAACATAATCTGACCCAGGTTTTTCGATCAGTGAATAGCCCCAACCTGACCTCGGTATTTCTCGAGGTAAAAAATGGGTATAGTTTTGAGCCTGCATTAGATTTGATCCACCCGGTTATTGCCAAGAAACTATTTATACAATTTAGGCATGGTTCCCTTCCTCTTTTCTCGAGAACGAATAAGTGGGCCGGTTTCATTAGACAACCCTGTCCTGGGTGTGGTGTCCCTGAAGAATCAGAGGTTCATGTTATTTTCTTTTGTGCAGCCTATAAAACCCCCCGTCGAAAATGGATTATCCAGCTTGCAAAAAACTTGGGGGTTAGGAACTATAGAGACCTGTTTAGGTTGTTGAAGTATGATCCATCTCCCTTATTTGTCACGGTGATTGCCAAATTTTTATTTTCAATGTGGTTAATCAGAAGACGATTATTATTATACTAAGATAAATCCTGTGGCACTATCCACCCTTAATATAGTGCTCTTTCTTATGTGCTTCTTTTTAGGTTCTTATTTTTTCTGTTTCGTATCATTTCCTCATATTTATTGTTCATGTTTTATTGTGTTTTATGAACTTTTATGGCTGATAGCCGAAATAAAGTTTTCTGACTGATTGACTGAAAAAACATTTGCTTGAGCAAACACCCTTGTGTAGCTTGCTCAGAAACTCTCATAGTTCGATCTTCACTTGCTGGCAGAAACATTGTAGCCGCTTTGGCTGCTTGTTTAACTTTCCGTGCCTCCATTACCAATGCCACAAGGTTTGCACTTAGTTAGTCTTTTCCCCCATCCGCCTCGTCAAAAATTGTTCAACATGTATTGCCGGCGAAGGCCTGAACCCTAGAGCCCAGAAACAGTTTCAGTATACAAATACGCCGCACTCAGTGATTCCTTTGTTTTTCTTTTTTAGGTCTCGCCTGGCGTTGCAGCGCAAAGCATTGCTCGCTGGGCAAGAGATTTTGTAGGAGAGTAGATTTGAGAAGGGGACCTGAAGCTCCACCCCTCATTTTCATTGGCTGGCATCACCGTTTATGCCAAACGGTGGCCTGCCATTGGAAATTAGGGTTTTTTGGAGACGCCCTTTCGCCTTTTCGTCCGGCTGATCCGGACTGGGTCGTCTGTTTTGCGGCTGTTGCAAAGCACTTTCTTATCTTTATGGGGCCATGTGTTTCTAATTAGCTTGGAGGACACACTGCCCCTGACCTCTCAAAGGAAAAAAATCTTGGTTTCGTCAAGATTTTTTTCTTTTGAGAGCTCGGGTGTAGTGCGCACCGCCACGCTAATTATAAACACATGGCCCCATAAAGATAAGAGATCGATGCTTATTATTTATTTATTTTCAAAGCGCATCATGCTGCGCTTTAAAAAACTAGCATGCAAAACTTCAGAGCTCGGGTAGGGCATGGGTGTTTACACTGGGTTGCTGCCCTGTCGGATGAGAAGTGTGACACCATTCCTGACTTTTTTTATCACGCATCACTTGTTATCAGCTGACAACGAGGGATGCGAACTGCATGTGCAGTGCCAGAAAACAAAGTTATTGGACTAAAAAGCTGCTACTGGCTTACCAACTCACACCTGTGTGAGACACGTTGACTGCTCCTTTTGTGTGTAGTTTCCCGTGATGCAGGATGGGCCTCGGAAATTGAGGTTGTAGTGGTACACGTGCTCCTATTATGTTCTCATTAGCCACAAAATACACCCCCCCAATCTGCTAAGGTTTGCTTTTTTGTTTTTAAATTCTTTCTGCCAATAAGACCTTTGAAATTATTTAACTTTTTTACACTTGACGGTTTCCTTAAACCGCAGGCCGATCGGGTTCTTGGGGTAATTGCTAGGCCACGTGGAATGCTGATTCAGGCTGACAAGTCAAGGTCCTTCCCATCCCATAGTCAGATCATGCAGGACTACAGCTCCCAGCTCTACGGAACCTAAACTGCAGTGGGAGAGCAGAGTATTTATTCCCTGCTCTTCAGCGCCGTGGGGCTGTTTTCCTTTGCATTGTCTGCACCGTGTGGCTGTTTTCCTTGGCAGTGTCTGTCTTCTCCGGGAACCAGAGTGACTATTCTGTTTGCAAAGGTCATTCTGTAAAGGTCATTCTGGCCCATGTTTGTGCATGTGAAGATTACTTAGACTTGGCAAAGTTCTATTTAAAAAAACGACAAAGATGAGCTCAGTTTTCAGTTTAGCCACTCTCAATGTAAGTAATTGTGTTTGCTTGAAGAAAACGCTTTAATGTGCATTATAAACGCCAGTATGATTATTGCTGCCAGACTATAGCACGTTAATTAATGTAACTTCCATCGTGATCCACCTCCTGAAAGAAAGGCCGCCGTCTGACTCCGCAGTACTGCATATCCCGTCTCCAGTTCCAGGCTGTTTGGGTGAGTTCTCATAATCTTAGTGGAAGCAAACAGACTACTTTTCCCAGCGTGCATTATGTTATCCTTCAAAGCTTTGGTCCTGACTGGCTGTCTGCGGCGAGTAAGGTGGCCACCCTGTTATAGAAGTAAGCACATCTGTTATTAAGAGAAGACAGATGGGTGTTTTTGGTATAACAAAGTGTAACTGTAGAAAGTAATGCTTGGCCTTACCGCAAAGCTATACATCTGCGTCCTGCGACTCACTATGATCTGTGCCCTTTGGTTCATGCATCCAATACTGCACAGAGGTGAGTGTATGTGGGCAGCCTATAAGAGGAATCTACCCCCCTCTTCTCTGGAATGCGCCCGCCCACATCTGATTAATGTCGTCTGAAGCTGCTTACGTTTCTGATGATGGTATGGCTCTTTCTTGTTTTTGAACGGCAAAAGAATGTGTACTATACGTATTTGTATGTGTATATCAGTACACAACTTTCCACGCATTATGCGGTGATGTCCTCACTGGCAACAGTGGCTTGTGGGGAGGGAGACATGTGTGTGTCAGGCATGTAGGTTGTAAATGCCCTACTCTGGTTAGAATGGGGATCATTTTAGTTATATTTGAAGCAGTTTTTTAAAAACATTTTATTCACGTATATCACAAATGATATTTAATGTCTCCAAGTATAACAAACTGAGATGCTTTTTTCTAATGTAATAAAGTCTTTTGTAGGACACCATCTTACTCCATTTCCATTTAAAGCAGTTGACTGTGGGTGGTCCTATCCAGCCCTCTTTGCCTGTGTTTATTTTTTGTTGCACGTTGTGCAGTGTGCATGTACAGTGAAATATATGACCCCTACGACTGTCATCGGAGATGTGTGCCTATTAAATAGTGCAAGCTTTCTGGTTGCAAAACGCCTATTGTGAGCTTACTACAAATCTACATTGGGCTTAGAGCCTCCCTATTGTTTACTATTGGCTGGTTGTATCGTCATTCTTGTATGCTTGTTTCTTATTAAATGGTTTGACTTCCCCTTCCTTTGTTTGGTCCTCTCCTGAGCATAGCTTCTCTACCATCTTTTTATTGGCTAACTTCTATCCTACCACTGCTCACATTTATCACATTTGATACTTCTGTTTTTCTCAGCACTCCATGAGTGCATATGTTATATAGCGCTCTCTTGAATGTACTGATTCCCTCTCCCAAACACCCGCTGTCCCCCGCTCACGTTCTCTGTACCTGTCTCCCTATTTGTGCTGCTCTTGCTCTCTCTCGTGTGCATATCCTACCCTTTCTCTGTAATTGTCTCCCTTATGTGCTGTTAATCCCCTCTTCCCTCAACCTCGCTTTATTATTTTTTTATATCCCTCCCATCACTCCTCACCCACTCCACTGGCCAATGCAGGTATTTCAAGTTTATATTTGTTTCCCGCTTTTTTTTCTTTTGTTTGAGGACCTGAACGATGCCATTTGCTTCTGGGTGTATTGCCTTTATCAAAAGTGCTTTCATACACATAATTTTTTTGTTTATTTATTTTTTGATTTACTGATCAAAGTGGCTTACACCATCTTAGATAAGTCATTTAAAAACGCAAAAGAAAAATGATGGCTGCATGTGCAAACCTATAGAATGATGCGACAGGTAAAAGGTGCCATATCATTGCTCTATTTTAGGTCGAAGCCTACCAGACAGCACAGCTGTCTGGTTTGCTAAAGACTTCTTCGGCACATTCTGAAATCTTCCCTGGGAATGCATTTCGCCCATTGCTTATGATTGACTTTGTGATTTATAACTCACAGTTGCTTGCTTTCTGTTTGCTGGCTTTTTATGTTTTAGACTGTCTAACTTGAGTTAGTCCCTCCTGTGAAGTCGACCTGTTTACTGTATTCTTCCACGAGTGTTTGCTTTCTGTAAACGGGCTTTTAATTTTTGTTCTTTTCTTGTCATAATTGCTGTGCATTCAAAGACATAGGTCAAATGCCAGGCTCTGGCTTCTGAGGGAGCTTGGTGTTTACTATTCTTTCTCTGACTTCAATGTGAGTGGATTTATCTGACAGTCTGGGGGTGTGAAAGGAAAAGCGTTTTACTAGCACACAACAAAACTTCAAAGTCTATAAATGAACTGTGCACATATTTCTGAATAGATCAGTAATAGAACACACAAATGAGGCACCTTTTTTTGTAATTCTAAAGTGTGCTGAAAACAAATTTAATTATTTAATTGTTTTTTCACATCCTTCTTTTTGTTAATTTCGAGCATTAAAATTGTTGGGTATTTGTTTCTATTTTGATTCTTCCTGGGGGCGTGTGGTTTAAGTAATTTTATCATGGATTGGGTTGGCATGAGCTGGTTTTAGATATTTTTGGGGACATGGAAGCACTTGTTTAAGCAGTTGTTTGGTTGGTGCTACCCTATTTTTCGGTCGAGCCTGGGCAGCGCATGTGCTGCTCTGTGAGGCTTGCAGTATTCGAGTATGGACTTGGAGCCCCGCCCACTCTCCGCCAATATTTATCATTGGCTTGTATCATTGTCTTTTGTAAATGCTGGCTTGTTAGTCCCTCCTTAGTACGGTCTTGTCTTCATTTTTAACCTCCCATGAGGACTGGGCCTTTTACTTCTGTTACACGGTATGACTTTTTTAGTCTGTAAGCACTATTTTCTTTCATTCGTTTTTCGTACTGCAGGCACGACATGCTTTCCTGCAACATTCAGCGTGCCATGAGCGTTTTCACTTTGCAAGCAACCCACGACAATGGCGACTGCTTCTTTAAAATGCAATAGGTCTCGCATTTATAAGAGTTTGAGTTATTGGCATTGTAAAAGACAATGCCTTTTATTTATGTGTTAATTATCAAAACAGATAAATAAAAGGCATTGTCATTTACAATGCCAACAGCTTAAACTCTTGCATATGCGAGACCTATTGCATTGCAAATGCTTGTTAATTTTGGAACTGCACTACTCCACCAACGGGTTTTGACCTCACAGGGTCTTTTTCATGATAGGTTGGTCTCTTTTTTATTTTCTATTTATACCCTCACCATCGTCTACCCATTATGATTCATGATGGGAGATGTAGTTAACCAAAAAATATTACATATTTCACAGTTTGGAGATTTATATAAAATTTAACTTTTAGTATTTTATAGTAAGGACAGGGGCAATGTGTTACAGGCTGTAGGTATTCAAAGGATAGTTAGTACTATGGGTATATATATATCTCATACACTGAACGTTATAGTACCTTATTCAACACTTCAAAGACCACATTTACAGTCAAATATTAAATGACCTGTTTAGATGTCTCTTAATGTATTGTACAGACAATAAGCCAAGGTTAGCTTAATGCTACTAAAAGTTACATTTCATATATAAATCTCCAAACTGTGAAATATGTAATTCTCTTTTGTAAACTACAACTAAACGGAGGAATCACCGAGTGCAGCGTATTTGTATGTTGAAAAAAAAAAAAATTATATATACATATATATATATATATATATATATATATATATATATATATATATATATATATTCACTCAAAAACCATAGGTTTCACACATGTTATAGTTAGCTGGACATTTCACTCGTAAAAAAACAATGAAATTCCCCCGTTATAGTTACTGCAGGCAACTATAACTCACGCGACCGCAATCCTCTGCTGATGATGTCAGATATTACATCACTGTATTTAGACACTTATTTACCCATGTCTTCTTCCATTAATCTTTAGCTATACATATATTACAAATATTTATTTTCAGAAAGACACATATGTCATCAGTGATGTAATATCTGACATCATCAGCAGAGGATTGCGGTCGCGTGAGTTATAGTTGCCTGCAGTAACTATAACGGGGAAATTTCATTGGTTTTTTTACGAGTGAAATGTCCAGCTAACTATAACATGTGTGAAACCTATGGTTTTTTAAGTGAATTTGCAAGGTTTTTTAAATGCTAATTCGTAACTATAACGTGTGTGAAACCTATGGTTTTTTCAGTAAATTTGTACGGTTTTTTAAATGCTAAGTTATGTATTTTATTTATTTATTTTTTCAGGTTTTACACCGTACTCTGTGGGCACTCGGTGCGCTTCGCGCACCGAGCGCCCACGGTTCGCAGTGCGCGCCGGGTGCGCGCACCTCGCGATTTAAAAAAAAAAAAAATGTGTTTTTTTCTCCCTTGGGGGTCCTTCTGTGACCCCCTGACCAAGGCTAGGGGGTCAGGAACTGTCCACTCTGCCCCCTTTTCACGTTCTCCACCTTTGTTTTTCACCCCCTCAGACTGCGAGAGACAAAATGGCGGCCGACACTTTCTGGTTTCGACCGATTCGAATGTTTACCGACATCTAACAACCAATCAGAATTGCGCTCGCGCACGGCAGGGTGCGCGCACAGTGCGCGCACAGTGCGCGCGTATAGATATTGATATGCTTTTAAATGCTATTTTCTCAGGAAATACTGAACAGATTTACACCAGACCTGCAAAAGGCACTTCCTTGACCTTATGGCTACCTCTCTGCCACATTTCAAGTAATTATGTTCAGCCGTTCGGGCTGTAGCTGTGTCTAAAGGTCCTATGGAAAAATGCATGGGGAAAATGAGTTTTGGGACCCCCCTTTTTTCTCGGCCCCCACTTGACGAATCACCCCGAGACTTTCAGGGTAGGAGCTGAGCGGAGCGCCCCATTAGTTTTGAAAATTTCGCGAGGATTCGTCAACCGGCGCCAAAGTTATTCAAAATAGAATTTTGAGATTTCCTATGGAAACTAGGTAACTAGGTTGTAACTATAACTATCTACTGGCGACCGCCAGTAGATAATATATATATATATATATATATATATATATATATATATATATATATTACCTACTGGCGGTTGCAGTAGGTAAATTCGTAACATTCTTTTCCCAATAACTTTGGCACCGGATGACGCATCTTTGTGAAATTTACAAAACTGGTGGGGCACTCCGGTCAGCTCCTATTCTGAAAGTTTGGAGGTGATTCGTCAAGCGGGGCCGAGAAAAAAGGGGGTCACAAAGCATGTTTTCTCCATATTATTTCCCATTGGAAATTTTGGAACAGGCTACAGCCCGAACTGCTGAACGGAATTACACCAAATTTTGCAAAGAGGTAACCCTTGGCTCAGAAAGAGACCTTTTTTTAAATGGTGTAAATCTGTTCAGTAGTTCCTGGAAAAATCAAAAAATAGAGGTAAAAAAATCATAGGAAAGGATAGCCCTTTGTCGATGACCATGAACTGGGGGTGTTGATTTGAATTAACTTTATTTAAACTCACATGAGTTGTTGTATGTTTGTGTGATCAAGTCTACGGACGAAACGCGTAACGAGCAATAAACGGCTGCTTAGCTTACCCGAGACTCCGAGTGTGCATTTATTCGAAGAAATTGGATTGATGTATATATACATATATATATATTCACTGAAAAAACCAAAGGTTTCAGGGGCGTTGTAGTTAGGAATTGGCATTTAAAAAACCTTAGAAATTCACTGAAAAAGCCATAGGTTTCAGGGGTGTTATAGTTAGCTGGACATTTCCCTTGTACAAAACCCTAGAAATTCCCCTGTTATAGTTAGTTCAGCTAACTATAACTCGCGCCCCCGCAATGCACTGCTGATGACGTCACATATTACATCACTCATGACATGGTCAGTGACATCACTGATGACATCACTGATGACATCTCAAATGGCATAGCCAAAAGACGGAGATTTTGCTGTTGGGAAAATGTAATATTCTCTCACCTAAAATGTGGTGGCCAACTGACGCAGCTCCAACCCCTAATACTGTGGACACTTCAAAAAATCTCGGAGTACGATTTGATACCTCTCTCTCTTTTCACCAGCAGGTCATGTCGGTTGCAGGAACTTGTTTTTATTGGATAAAAACTCTGAAAACGTTCTTTGAATTCTTGCCCACCACGGCCCGCAAGTCCGTGGCAGTGGCCACGATCCTTTCATGATTGGATTACTGCAACAGTCTCTATGCAGGCATAAAGAAAAGTACCCTAAAAAGGCCGCAGACTGTGCAAAATGCAGCAGCTCGAATGGTATTGAACTTACCTAAAGGGTCTCCAGCTTCTGAGGCTCTTCAATCCCTCCACTGGTTACCCATACACAAGAGAATTCTCTTTAAAATCCTTGTGATTACCTTTAGAGCTGTAAAACAAAGTGGCCCCAAGTACCTCAGGTCTAGGTTAAAAGTTCATGTACCTGTTCGTAATCTGAGATCCTCTAAAGAAAATTGGCTAGTACCCCCACATTTCTGTCTGAAGTCCAGAGGAGGAAAGTCCATGGCTGCTCTTGGAACAAAAGCCTGGAACTACTTACCCACTCACCTGAGACTTATACAGACAGAATCTATTTTTAAGAAAAAACTGAAAACCTGGATATTTACAGTTCCAGATAGTCTGGACTTTTCTCTTATCTAATCCATTTAACACAGTGACATTAGGGACTACTTTCCTCAGACACTTGCCCTCAGCGCCAAGATGCTCCATTGGAGTGAAAGCCTGCGCTTTATAAATGTCATCATTCATTCATTCATCACGGATGACATCATCCATGTGATAAATTGATGCATCTTCTCACACCCTAATATAACCTTTGATACACCCACTCTAAATTACAGACGGCCATTCTCAAAACCAATGACACTCCAACACCAATATCTACATACCCACTCACTGATTATTAGGTCTACACACACATCCACTCACTCACTCACCCGTACAATCACTCATACTTATGGTCACTCAGTACAGGACTATCATATGCACTCATACATCTATATAGACACTCACACACCACCACTCATCCATAGAGGTACTCACACACCTAGTCAGTCATGCAAATAATTAATCACACTCCCATTTGCTCACTTATACAGTTATACACACACCAGATCACTTACCCATACAAATACTAGCACATTCTTACGCTCTTATACAATCACTGATACAAGCACACACTCATCCATACAGCAACTCTCATAATCACACACTCTCACTTATAGCCATTTATATACTCTAACACACATATAAACTGCCTTTCACATATGTAGTTACTCACACATGTGCTACTGAGATATACATCCACTCACTAACACACCCATACACGCACTCACCCACCCATGCAGTCCATCACATATGCACTCTTGAAACCATGCACCCAGTGAATCACCCACTCACACATCTATGCACAGAGTCACACACACTTCACCAACACAAACACTCAGGCACCGATACAGATACTCAGACAACCAATCAATAACTGATATAGACACTCATGTAGCTATTCACAAACCCATGCAGCCGCTTACACACCAACAGACAGACGGATACAGACATTCACACAGTTTAGTCACTAACCCATGCATTCAGTAAGATACGTTTAATCACTCACTTATAGTCAGTCACGCACCTACTAAATCAACCATTCAGACAGTTATACACCCACTCCTTCTTCGATACGCCTTTCCCTATATATATTAAACATATTTAAACTGGACAGAAACACACAGTCACTGGAAGATGTCATCAGTGATGTCATCAGTGATGGCATTTGAGATGTCATCAGTGATATCACTGACCGTGTCATGAGTGATGTAATATGTGACGTCATCAGCAGTGCATTGCGGGGGCGCGAGTTATAGTTAGCTGAACTAACTATAACAAGGGAATTTCAATGGTTTTGTACGAGTGAAATGTCCAACTAACTATAACTTTCCCTAAAACCTATGTTTTTTTAGTGAAAAAAATAAAATACATATATATATATATATATATATATATATATATATATATATATATATATATATATATATATATATATATATATATATATATATATATATATATATATATATATATATATATATCATCCAAGAGGTTGCACTTCATTCAAGACGCACTCACAGGCAGGCTGAACTCTTCAGAGTCCTTTATGAAGGTAAACAGCATTACACATTTAGAAAAGATTTTTGTCGCCTTACGCATTTCAAACCTCACGGTTCTTGTTCACAGGCATTTATGAATAGCTTTAGCAGCACATCAGGACTTCACTCCCTAGCATGCTAATTAATTAATTTTCCTCTGGTGGAACTCTCCAGTGTCATTCTACCAAAGCATGCTGGAATATGTAGTCCCTTTTCCCATAGGTATGACCATTGTTTTAATCTATTTATTAGATAACAGGCAATTGCTAGATCCTCTTATGGTTCTGTCTGGAGCATTTTTCTCTACAGATGCATTTGCCAGACAACATTGCCATTTATTTTGTTTTGGTTGTCTTATTCAGTGGTCACTTCTCTGCTACCAGTAGTTATATTGTGGGGCATTTTCTTCAATATCAGACTTTGATGCCATTCTTTGTGTATGGAGGGTGGATGTATGACGTTACAACGCACACTTTTACAACGCATGCACTTACAACGCATTTTTTACAACGCAAAATCCATTACAACGCACTACACTTACAACGCATGACACTACAACGCATTTTTAAAAACTACCTTTACAACGCATACCATTACAACGCATAATATTAAATTGCATTTAAGGTAAGTATTAGATAGTATAGGGGTAAAAATTACTATTCTAACTCCAGGGGGTGCAACAGTAGGGTAAGTGTTGGATAGTATAGGGGTAAAAATTACTATTCTAACTCCAGGGGGTGCAACAGTAGGGTAAGTGTTGGATAGTATAGGGGTAAAAATTACTATTCTAACTCCAGGGGGTGCAACAGTAGGGTAAGTGTTGGATAGTATAGGGGTAAAAATTGCTATTCTAACTCCAGGGGGTGCAACAGTAGGGTAAGTGTTGGATAGTATAGGGGTAAAAATTGCTATTCTAACTCCAGGGGGTGCAACAGTAGGGTAAGTGTTGGATAGTATAGGGGTAAAAATTGCTATTCTAACTTCAGGGGGTGCAACAGTAGGGTAAGTGTTGGATAGTATAGGGGTAAAAATTACTATTCTAACTCCAGGGGGTGCAACAGTAGGGTAAGTGTTGGATAGTATAGGGGTAAAAATTACTATTCTAACTCCAGGGGGTGCAACAGTAGGGTAAGTGTTGGCTAGTATAGGGGTAAAAAATTACTATTCTAACTCCAGGGGGTGCAACAGTAGGGTAAGTGTTGGATAGTATAGGGGTAAAAATTACTATTCTAACTCCAGGGGGTGCAACAGTAGGGTAAGTGTTGGATAGTATAGGGGTAAAAATTACTATTCTAACTCCAGGGGGTGCAACAGTAGGGTAAGTGTTGGATAGTATAGGGGTAAAAATTACTATTCTAACTCCAGGGGGTGCAACAGTAGGGTAAGTAGTGGATAGTATAGGGGTAAAAATTACTATTCTAACTCCAGGGGGTGCAACAGTAGGGTAAGTGTTGGATAGTATAGGGGTAAAAATTACTATTCTAACTCCAGGGGGTGCAACAGTAGGGTAAGTGTTGGATAGTATAGGGGTAAAAATTACTATTCTAACTCCAGGGGGTGCAACAGTAGGGTAAGTGATGGATAGTATAGGGGTAAAAATTACTATTCTATCTCCAGGGGGTGCAACAGTAGGGTAAGTGTTGGATAGTGTAGTGTAATATTATGCGTTGTAATGGTAGGCGTTGTAATGGAATGCGTTGTAAAGGTAGTTTTTAAAAATGCGTTGTAGTGTCATGCGTTGTAAGTGTAGTGCGTTGTAATGGATTTTGCGTTGTAAAAAATGCGTTGTAAGTGTAGTGCGTTGTAAAAGTTGCGTTGTAAAGGTTGTTCCCCATGGAGGGTAGGTTTATGTTAACTACTATTGAATGACTGCTATATAGCTTTGGGAGACGAGCTGTAGCAGGATAATGTGAATGGATGTGCCATAGAGCTAATAAATAATTAGCTAACTTTAAAGTTTGGAGCCATGTTGTGTTTGTGATAGTGCCAGGGGTTATGTCTAATGTCTACTTTTAATGTAGTTTAAGGAGTGAGTATAACAATCTAGTTGTGACATTGAGGTGGCAAACGCTTAGCCTACTAAACAGCTTGGAGCTGGGTTGTGTGAACTTTGGTTCCAGGAGTTGTATCCATTATGTATTGTTGTTGCAGGGTGAAGTATGAGTAAAGCTTGATCTGTAATTGCCAATGTCATAATGTCAGTGGTAACTACTGAAGTATGATCTATTTGCAGCTGACAGCTCAAGGCTATTTAAATTTCAAAAGCTTTTGTTGCGATCATGTGATCGATGTTTCCTCAGAGTTGGTTTGATGCTTATTTGGTCCACCTCTCGACCGCCTTAATTCCGAATTGCTATGAAAGCACGAAAGCTTAAGGTGATCAAGCGAGAGAAGGATAGGGAAGGTACAGCAGGGAGGGAGATTTGTAAAAGAAAATACAACATATGCTATAGCTCGATATTACACAATTTAGAATAATAATCTACAGCTAATTCCTTCATTACTGGTAATAGAAAATAACATCACCCTAGGATAACTTCTAGAAAGTATTTGGCCTATCTGTATAGTAGGAGACTATGGTGTCTTTCTTTAGGGAGAAGGATGTAAGATGAAAAGACACTTATTATATTTCCAACAATGTTTTTCATCACATTTGAATTTTATATCATTAATGATATCTTTAGTACCTACCAAAAGATATCAGGCATCCAAGCGCACAGGGTATGAACCAATATCCAGAACTCATATACCCCTGTTAGAAAACATGACTAAATTATGATGAGCTTATATGGCCTTATCGTCTTGTCATGTAAAAAAGTATTTTTCACAATCTAAAATCAATGTTTATATTTCAGACAGTAAGTACTCTTGAAGCGTAGCCTTCTCAGGGATTGCACCTAAGATTTGGACCTCCTTACCTTCAGTAGTGCGTGGAATCACTTCCCTTACCGCCTCCAAAAAAAACGTAGAAATACATCTAATGAACAAATACTTGCCTTAATTTTCAACTCTAGGATGTCTCTGAGTCATGTTTATGATCCGAATGTCTTTACCTATCTCAGGTGGAATGGACGAGTCTTTTTTTTTTTGTATTTTGTTTTTTTGTAAGGCTACTAGCACAGCTCATACTGCTCATCAACTGTATGTAATGAAACGTTTAGCTGGTGATGGGTCCCTCTTGGTTTTTCTATACACTTTATATCTATTGTGAATCGATTGTGGTCTTAATATGTATGTTTGCTAGCACAATCACCTAACGTTCACTAACTGTCTATTGTACAACGTCCTGCAGTTTCATGGTCCTCTATGTTTGTTATTCATATATTTTGCTATTTCTTATGTACAAATTGACACTTTTGAATGTGTGCATACCACCTCATCCATTTATGTTCGCGACTGTAAAGCGCTCTGATGCCCTTGTGGGTCACGTTCGCGCTATATAAAACTTTATAAATAAATAAGTAGTTGTAATCAATAGACTTCACATATCTTCCTAAAATAATAATAACTCGTATTTTTGTACCTTTGTAATATGTGATGTTGTCAGCAGTGCATTGCGTAGGTGCGAGCCATAGTTAGCTCAACTAACTATAACAGGGGAATTTCTATGGTTTTCTATGAGTGAAATGTCCAACTAACTATAACGTCCCTGAAACCTATGGTTTTTTCAGTGAATTTCTAAGATTTAACCTATGTTTTTTTAGTGAAAAAAAAAAAATACATATATATATATATATATATATATATATATATATATATATATATATATATATATATATATATATATATATATATATATATATATATATATATATATATATATATATATATATATATATATATATATATATATATATCATCCAAGAGGTTGCACTTCATTCAAGACGCACTCACAGGCAGGCTGAACTCTTCAGAGTCCTTTATGAAGGTAAACAGCATTACACATTTAGAAAAGATTTTTGTCGCCTTACGCATTTCAAACCTCACGGTTCTTGTTCACAGGCATTTATGAATAGCTTTAGCAGCACATCAGGACTTCACTCCCTAGCATGCTAATTAATTAATTTTCCTCTGGTGGAACTCTCCAGTGTCATTCTACCAAAGCATGCTGGAATATGTAGTCCCTTTTCCCATAGGTATGACCATTGTTTTAATCTATTTATTAGATAACAGGCAATTTTCAGTCCCAGGAATCTCACCCCGAGGTCTGTCATACTTTAAAAAAAAAATGTGAGCAGGTCCTTGCGAACCCCCGCCTGAGGCCGATATATATTTATATGGTATTTCGTTGAAGAAAGGGAGAGGAGAAGGGTGTCTTCCTTTTTCCTACAACTTCGCTGCTGAAGCGCACATTTTAGGAACACTGCAGCATTTGCTTAAGCACTTGGCATCAATATTGAAAAGCAATTGGCAGCAGAAATATAATTGCACCGTCAGGCTGGCAAAAGTATTAGTGATACTGTGTGAAATAACGCTATTGAGCAGAAAGACACAAGTCCAGTACACACCTGCGGATACCTACCTGATTCATGCTGGGACCCGCAGTTCAGCAACTGCGGGACCAAGCCCACTTGGAAATAATTAAGACACACCTACCTATGATTAAGGCGGAGAAACGCTGAAACGCGTCAGGACTAATTAAGTGTGTCACAAGCTGCAGTGCCTGAGACGAATAAAGTCGGCTTCTTGCTGTTAGACGAAGTTGGGCTCTGGTGTGTTTTGTGAGAAGTTACAAGCGGCAGGATCTCCATTCCTGCCTTTGAGAGCCCGTCCTGCAGGGTCGGAGCCCCCGGTAAATGGAAATCTTTTGAAATACTAATGGAGGGGGATGAACCGCTTACAATGTTGCCAGCCATATCTGGACTTCCTTGGCTATCTGGTATTTCGTTGAAGAAAGGGAGAGGAGAAGGGTGTCTTCCTTTTTCCTACAACTTCGCTGCTGAAGCGCACTTTTTAGGAACACTGCAGCATTTGCTTAAGCACTTGGCAACAATATTGAAAAGCAATTGGCAGCAGAAATATAATTGCACCGTCAGGCTGGCAAATGTATTAGTGATACTGGGTGAAATAACGCTATTGAGCAGAAAGACACAAGTCCAGTACACACCTGCGGATACCTACCTGATGCATACTGGGACACGCAGTTCAGCATCTGCGGGACCAAGCCCACTTGGAAATAATTAAGACACACCTACCTATGATTAAGGCGGAGTAACGCTGAAACGCGTCAGGACTAATTAAGTGTGTCACAAGCTGCAGTGCTCGAGACAAATAAAGTCAGCTTCTTGCTGTTAGATGAAGTTGGGCTCTGGTGTGTTTTGTGAGAAGTTACAAGTGGCAGGATCTCCATTCCTGCCTTTGAGAGCCCGCGCTGCAGGGTCGGAGCCCCCGGTAAATGGAACTCTTTTGAAATATATATATATATATATATATATATTACCTACTGGCGGTCGCCAGTAGGTAGTTATAGTTAGGACCCTGTTTCCATAGGAAATCCGCAACATTCTATTTGGAATAACTTTGGCGCCGGTCGACGAATCCTCACGAAATTTTCAAAATAGGTGGGGCGCTACGCTCCGCTCCTACCCTGAAAGTCTCGGGGGGATTCGTCAAGCAGGGGCCGAGAAAAAAGGGGGGTCCCAAAACGCGTTTTCCCCATGCATTTTTCCATAGGACCTTTAGACACAGCTACAGCCCGAACGGCTGAACAGAATTACTTGAAATTTGGCAGAGAGGTAGCCATAAGGTCAAGGAAGTGCCTTTTGCAGGTCTGGTGTAAATCTGTTCAGTATTTCCTGAGAAAATAGCATTTAAAAGCATATATATATGTGGGCGGAGCCTAACCACACATCTCATCCTGAGATCTGATTGGCTGTCAGCACTTCATCCAAGAAGTGTTGGCAGCCATCTTGGGACCAATATACATGATAGCACCTCATTAAAAAGCATTGCAGTTAATATAAGGTTTTAAGACTTTAGTTACATTATAAATCATTTGTTGATGGTACCATACTCATTTTAGGAATTGTGGTATGTTCTAAGGTGATTTCACCATGTGAAAAAGCCTTCTGCTGGGATATCATGATTGAGAGAAAAATATTTTCTCATGCTTTTACCACAGAGGTTTGGAAGGTGATCTATAGGCTAAACTGAGAGCTTATTTTCTGTAAATTCACATTATCTTTCTCAGTCATGTGAGAATGAAGTCTGACATTCTCAGTAAAACATGTACATCCAACAAGGGCAGAGACTGTCAGTTGATTCCTTTGTGTTCTACTGCAGCTTCCCAGAGTGTTCCAAAGAACTACTAGAGCGCTAACAGTCCTACTTATGATAAACGTATGGCACACCTGAAGCCATCTTGCTTGGATTAAAGTGGTAACTCTTAAAACATTTAATTTAAAAAGGAACAAAATGAGGGGGTTCATTTTTCCATAAAAAGTATGATTAGTGCTGCAGAAAGAAAAATTAGGGCACATTTTGAGTGACTTCTCAAATCCTCTTCTATTTCATTAAAAAATTCTGACATGCAGACTGAAACATGCACTTTCAATACCAGCAGCAGTTTTCCCTGGTGAGCAGTAGCTTTACTACAGTGATCTAATGAGCAAAAAGAGTGCTAACATTCTGAATTTATGGCAAATGTGTGACACATCTGAATGCCTTCTTGATGGAATCAAAGTAAAAAACTGAAAGTATTTCCTACTCAGGAGACTGCAGTAAATGAGGAAATTAGGAAACTTCATAACAAATAAGTCTCCCAAGATGGCCACCAGAGACAAAAGAGCCCAAATGTAGCCCAAATATCACCCAGATGTAGCCCAAGTATAGCCCAATGACAGAATGTCCCAGAATGTTCTTAAAAACAACTAGAGCGCTTACTGTCTTCATTATGACAAAAGTATGGCACACCTGAAGCCATCTTGATTGGAATAAACTGGTAACACTTAAAACATTTAATTTAAAAAGGAACACAATGAGGAGGTTCATTTTGCCATAGAAATTATGATTAATGCTGAAGAAAGAAAATGAGGGCACATTTTGAGTGACTTCTCAAATCCTCTTCTATTTCATTAAAAAATTCTGACATGCAGATTGAAACATGCACTTTTAATACCAGGAGCAGACTTCCATGGTGCAGTAGTTTTACTACAGTGATCTAATGAGCAAATAGAGTGCTAACATTCAGAATTTATGGCAAATGTGTGACATATCTGAATACCTTCATGATGGAATCAAAGTAAAAAACTGAAAGCATTTCCTACTGAGGAGACTGCAGTACATGAGGAAATTAGGAAACTTCATAACAAATAAATCTCCCAAGATGGCCACCGGAGACAAAAGAGCCCAAATGTAGCCCAAAATCACCCAGATGTAGCCCAAATATAGCCCAATGACAGAAGTGTGCAAAACACTTATTATTTTGTGTTTTTGCAGTGTTATATAGTGCAGACTTGTCAGGTATTGGAGTGCTTTACATGAGCATTGGTTACATCACACAAGAACAAATTCATTTTGGTTGTAGACATGGGGAGACTAAGTGATTTGACCAGAATCACAGAATGTCGAGCTGAAGCAGAAACTTCAACCTGGTTCCCCAGTTGCAAAGTCTGCAGTTCTGGAAGTAACACCACATCCTCTCCCCTAAGTGCAACATTTAATCAAGTGGTCAACTGGATAAAAAAACATAAAGATAACAAATAATTTAAAAGTGCTTTGTCGCTATTTGAAAACTCAGAAAATATGTCCTTATTTTAGTCTTTTAGAGCACTGACCATAATTTTGATGCCAATAAGACCCTCTCATATATGTAATTTCTAAAGGAAATGCTCTAGGTATTACAGTTTTGATTACATCAAGATGATGTCAGGCATTCCACACTTTTGTAATAAATATAGAATGTTAGCAATCTAGTTGTTCATTAGGATACTGTTGAGAGGCAGAGGCCAGGGGCACGGACTCTGAAAATTGAAGGCAGGTAGGAGGGTGCAAAGGCAACAATTTAACCACACTGAGCAGGCAGGAAGGGCCGTGGAAGCACAACAGACTATGGAGGGCAGTGGAAAGGGGGGCAGGGGCAACAAACCAACAATACAGGACTTGCAAGAGAGGCTGTTGGAGGGAAGATCTATTACGGGTCAAGGAAGCTAGGGGCGGTCCCCAGATCCCCGGGAGCCACCACAGAACTGAGCAGGAGAGTGAGTCAGGGACAAAAGGGGCACCTTAATTTGAGCCGGGGTGCCTAGGAACACTTGCTCCAAAAATGAAGAAAACAGACATATGAGACATGGAATTGGAGGCAGAATACAATGGCAGTTTAATGAGAAGATGCAACTTCAAAGAAACCGCAGAATAGAGACATAAAGTACAAAATACAGAATCCAGATAATCATACAGCTGTCATAATATTCTCTGTATCTCAATTAATGTACTGACAGAGAGAGAGAGAAAACACATCTATAAATGCATCATGGGAAACAAGTTACACCAAGGAAAATGTTACCTTGGAACACTCACGTTTACTCTTAGAGCAAGCATTCCTGCAATTACAATACAAAATCTTTTAAATGCAAAAGTAAAGAGAACAATGGTTAAACATAACATGACATTTCATATAGGTAAAATAGAATAAGATACTTCAAGCAAAGCAGAGCAAGACATTTTAAGCAAAGGAAGACAAGAGCTCCCAGCTCTTGGGGAAAACCTGCACTGCCTGTTAACCTACATACAGACGGCGAGGTAGTCCGTCGATATCTGTGGGTGCTCCCTTTTTATATCATTTTGTGGGCTCCTTTGCACGCTACATCTACCTACGTATGCTACCCAAAAGCTTCGTCTGCAGATTTTACCAGACATTTCGTCATTTACCCACTTAATGCTGACAATGGACTGGGTGAAAAGGTCAGTCTCTCAGGCCAATCGCTTATCGTAAGTTCCATAGAGCAAGCAGAAAATAATGGGTATTGTACGGGAATTCAATATATTCATGTATAAAATCTCCTCAGTTCTCCTAACTTGACGCTCTGCGGTTGCCACTTCCTTAAAAGCGGGAAACCTGCCCAGGAAGCAAGTACCAGTCCAGGATGCAGCCTACTGTATGTCGACAGCTTCAGGGGGATGTTGAACTTTGATACCGAGCACGGAGCACTCGGGTAGGGTGGGGGCTACTAGTTTGGATCAGAAGGCCTCGCAGACCTGCCTTCAGACTGCTATACACTAAAATTGCAGAGCTATGGTCAATTTAACAAAGAGGCCTACATATTGAACAGAAGGGCCTACACAGGGGTTTTATGCTGGCTGAGTGGTAAGGATGTCTCAGGATAATTATATAGCAACACAGGACCCGCTGGTCAATTTAATATGGCCTACAAATGCAGCTGGCAGGGCAAGGACAAGGGTCTCATACTTCAGGTGTGGACAGAACGGGCCAGGGGCCCCCTGTGATACAAAATCTACCCTCCTTCAAGGCTGTGGCAATGTAATAGACCATTGTGGGCAGAAGGAAGAGGCAATGGTAGTACAACCATACATGCCAACAGACCCGATTCAGCCAGGAAACGTCCAATGTTTTTAAGCTCAAATGGGCTTTATTTGATCTGTCTCCTGTCTACAATATCCTCTTTTTCAATGTAACTCAAAGGGGAAAATCAATACCCCAGTTTTTTTTCAAAATCTCACTCTTACCAAGTTCAAAATGTTCGCAAGTATGGTACATTGGATCATGGAAGGAAATGGGATAGGGACATGGACTTGGATAACAGAGGACAGGAGGGACATGGAGAGGTGCACCAAACTGACCCTGCAGGGCAGGCATCAGGGTTTGCAGCAGCACAATACACCACACAGGGCATGCAGGACGGGAGTGCAGCACAACAATCCATAGAAAGCAAGAGGGAGGGGACAGGACCATGCACATGGATAACAGAGAACAGAGGGGCAAGAGGCAATGGTAGCTAGCTGACCATAATGGACAGACAGGAGAGAAAGCTGCAGCATAACAGACCATAAAGGGCAGGAGGGACGGATCAGGGGCATTACAATGGAACAGACAAGCCAGGAGGGAGGGAGTAGGGCTGGGGGCAAGGGGGCAGGGCAGGAGCAGCAAGATAGCCATGGAGGTCAGGCAGGATGGGCACTAGAAGCAAGACACACCATGAAGAGCAACAGTGAGACTGTGATGGCATACACACAGACCATGGAGGGAATGTGGGAGGGGGTCAGGGGCAGCTAACTGACCACACAGGGAAGGTGGGAGGGGCCATGGCAGCACAGAAGACCATGCATGGCAAGTGGGAGGGTTAGTGGCAGCACAATGGCTATGATGGGCAAGAAGGAGGATGGAGGGGCATGCACAAAGGACGATGGAGGATAGAAGGGAGGGTCAGGACCTGTGCACAGACAAGAAAGTTCAGGGGAAGGGACCTCACAACAGACCACACAGGGCAGGCAGGAGGAGCAGTTGCAGCACAACAGACCAGGGAGGGCAGAAGGGTGTGGCAGTACAATAGACCATGTAGGACAGGAGGAAGAGGATAGGGGCATGGCATGTGGACAGGCAGGGTGGAGGTGGCAGGGACAGGTTACAGTCATCTGACAATGCTAGGCAGGTGGGAGGGGAGTGGCAGCTCAACAGAACAATCAGAGTAGATAGGAGTGGCAGGTCCATGGGACATGGTGGGCAAAAAGGATGGAGCAGGGGCATGCACAAAGACATCGGAGGGCAGGGGGAAGGAGAATAGGGGCAGCAAGCTAAGCACAAAGTTTAAGCAGGAGGTCAATGATGGGGCATAGAATTGGGCAATGGAGGGCAGGAGGAGTGGACTGGTACATCATACTAAATTGAGGGCAGTGGCAGCACATCCCCCGTTATAGTTAGTTCAGATAACTATAACTCGCGCGCCCGCAATCCACTGCTCATGACGTCACATATTACATCACTCATGACATGGTCAGTGGCATCACTCATGACATCACTGATGATATCATCCTTGTGATAGAGTGGCGGTCGCGCGAGTTATAGTTATCTGAACTAACTATAACGGGGGAATTTCAATGTTTTTTTACGAGTGTGAAACCTATGGTTTTTTAAGTGAATTGCAAGGTTTTTTAAATGCTAATTCCTAACTATAACATGTGTGAAACCTATGGTTTTTTAAGTGAATATATATATATATATATATATATATATATACACACACACACACGGAAAGTTTTCCCAAGTGCTATCGAGCACAAAGCAGGAACACGGACTCTCAATATAGCTGATGCCAGATTGGATTTATTTAATGCAGTGATTTCTTGTGGTGCTGTCTCAGACGCGTTTCAGACACAGAACGGTGTCCTTGGTCATAAAAAAAATATATAAATATGTATATATATAAATATATAAATACACACACGCACACATATTACCTACTGGCGGTCACCAGTAGATAGTTATAGTTAGGACCTATTATCCATAGGAAATCCGCAACATTCTATTTGGAATGACTTTGGCGCCGTTTGACGAATCTTCGTGAAATTTTCAAAACTGGTGGGGCGCTCCGGTCCGCTCCTATCCTGAAAGTTTCGGGGTGATTCGTCAAGCGGGGGCCGAGAAAAAAGGGGGTCCCAAAACCTGTGTTCCTCATGCAATTTTCAATAGGAACCGTTAATCGCGGCTGCAGCCTGAACTGCTGAACAGAATTACACGAAATTTGGCAAAGAGGTAGGCCATAGTTCACACTCGTGCCTTTTGGTTAAATGGTGTAAATCCGTTCAGTAGTTGCTGAGAAAATTAAAAGTAAAATCATAAATATATCTGGGCGGAGCCTAACCACACATCTCATCGTGAGATCTGATTGGCTGTCAGCACTTCATCCAAGAAGTGTTGGCAGCCATCTTGGGACCAATATACATGATAGCACCTCATTTAAAAGCATTTCAGTTAATAGAAGGTTTTAAGACTTTAATTACATTATAAATCATTTGTTGATGGTACCATACTCATTTTAGGAACTGTGGTGTGTTCTAAGGTGATTTTACCATGTGAAAAAGCCTTCTGCTGGAATATCATGAATCATGTTTGAGAGAAAACTATTTTCTCATGCTTTTCCCACAGAGGTTCTGAAGGTGATCTATAAGCTAAACTGAGAGCACATTTTCTGTAAATTTACATTATCTTTCTCAGTCATGTGAGAATGAAGTCTGACATTCTCAGTAAAACATGTACATCCAACAAGAGCAGAGACTGTCAGTTGATTCCTTTGTGTTCTACTGCAGCTTCCCAGAATGTTCTAAAGAACAACTAGAGCGCTAACAGTCCTACTTTTGACAAAGTATTGCACACCTGAAGCCATCTTGATTGGAATAAAGTGGTAACTCTTAAAACATTTAATTTAAAAAGGAACACAATGAGGGGGTTCATTTTGCCATAGAAAGTATGATTAGTGCTGCAGAAAGAAAATATAGGGAACATTTTGAGTGACTTCTCAAATCCTCTTCTATTTCATTAAAAAATGCTGACATGCAGACTGAAACATGCACTTTCAATACAAGCAGCAGACTTCCCTGGTGAGCAGTAGCTTTACTACAGTGATCTAATGAGCAACTAGAGTGCTAACATTCAGAATTGATGGCAAATGTGTGACACATCTGAATGTCTTCTTGATGGAACCAAAGTAAAATCCTGAAAGTATTTCCTACTGAGGAGACTGCAGTAAATGAGGAAATTAGGAAACTTCATAACAAATACATCTCCCAAGATGGCCACCAGAGACAAAAGGGCCCAAATGTAGCCCAAATATCAACCAGATGTAGCCCACATGTAGCCCAATGACAGAAGTGTGCAAAACACTTATTTTTTGTGTATTGGCAGTTTTATATAGTGCAGACTTGTCAGGTATTGGAGTACTTTACATGAGCATTGGTTACATCACACAAGATCAAATTCATTTTGGTTGTAGACATGGGGAAATTAAGTGATTTGACCAGAATCACAGAATGTTGAGCTGAAGCAGAAACTCCAACCTGGTTCCCCAGTTGCAAGGTCTGCAGCTCTCGAAGTAACACCACATCCTCTCCCCTAAGTGCAACATTTAATCAAGTGGTCAACTGGATAAAAAAACATAAAGATTACAAATAATTTAAAAGTTCTTTGTCGCTTTTTGAAAACTCAGAAAATTTGTAGGAAGGGCAGTGGCAGCACAACAGACTATGGAGGGCAGTGGAAAGGGGGGCAGGGGCAACAAACCAACAATACAGAACTGGCAAGAGAGGCTGTGGCAATATAATAGACCATTATGGGCAGAAGGAAGAGGCAGTGGCAGTACAACCATATATGCCAACAGACCCGTTTCAGCCAGGAAACTTCCAACGTTTTTAAGATCAAATGGGCTTTATTTGATCGGTCTTCTGTCTGCAATCTCCTCTTTTTCAATGTAACTCAAAGGGGAAAATCAATACCCCAGTTTTTTTCAAAATCTCCCTCTTACCAATATCAAAATGTTCGCAAGTATGGTACATTGGATCATGGTAGGCAGGAGGAATTGGGGTAGGGACATGGACTTGGATAACAGAGGACAGGAGGTACATGGAGAGGTGCACTAAACTGACCCTACAGGGCAGGTATCAGGGTTTGCAGCAGCACAATGCACCACACAGGGCATGCGGGACGGGACTGCAGCACAACAGTTCATAGAAAGCAATAGGGAGGGGACAGGACCATGCACATGGACAACAGAGAACAGAGGGGAAAGAGGCAATGGTAGCTAGCTGACCATAATGGACAGACAGGAGAGAAAGCTGCAGCATAACAGACCATAAAGGGCAGGAGTGACGGATCAGGGGCATTACAATGGAACAGACAAGCCAAGAGGGAGGGAATAGGGGGTCTGCACATAGAAACAGAGGGCTGGGGGCAAAGGGCAGGGCAGGAGCAGCAAGATGACCATGGAGGTCAGGCAGGATGGGCACTAGAAACAAGACACACCATGGAGAGCAACAGTGAGACTATGATGGCATACACACCGACCATGGAGGGAAGGTGGGAGGGGGTCAGGGGCAGCTAGCTGACCACACAGGGAAGGTGGGAGGGGCCATGGCAGCACAGAAGACCATGCATGGCAAGCGGGAGGGTTAGTGGCAGCACAATGGCTATGATGGGCAAGAAGGAGGGTGCAGGGGCATGCCCCAAGGACCATGGAGGATAGAAGGGAGGGTCAGGACATGGGCACAGACAAGAGAGTTCAGGGGAAGGGGCCTCACAACAGACCATGTGGGGCAGGCAGGAGGAGCAGTTGCAGCAAAACAGACCAGGGAGGGCAGAAGGGTGTGGCAGTAAAATGGACCATGGAGGACACGAGGAAGGGGATAGGGGCATGGCATGTGGACAGGCAGGGTGGAGGTGGCAGGGACAGGTTACAGTCATCTGACAATGCTAGGCAGGTGGGAGGGGAGTGGAAGGTCAACAGCACACTCAGAGTAGATAGGAGTGGCAGGTCCATGGAACATGGTGGGCAAAAAGGATGAAGCAGGGGCATGCACAAGCTAAGCACAGAGGCTAAGCAGGAGGTCAATGATGGGCCATAGAATGGAGCAATGGAGGGCAGGAGGAGTGGTCTGGTACATCATGCTAAATGGAGGGTAGTGGCAGCACATAAGACCATGCATGGCAGGAGGGAGGAGGCTAGTCCATGGATTCAGACAACAGAGGATAGGGAGGAGGTGGATGGGGCAGCAAGCTAACTGTTCAGAGAAGGTGAGTATTAGGAACTTTATTGTTTTTCAAATGTGTGTCTGTGCGAACTACTTAAAATATGAACAAGTATGCAGCATAATCTCACTTTTATTCAGGAAGAAGAGGACGTTTGTGACTGTGACTCTGGGCTCACTTGGCAGAAACACCCCCTGACCCTCCCCCCCCATTGCAAAATGTAATGCCTGTGAAAAGGGTAGGTGGACGCAGTGTTATATAGAACATAGTCCTGAGAGCACGATTGAAAATGAAAACTATATATAGTATATGGTGCACCAAAAAGTGTGATATAAGATGAACCGGGGCGTGAAATATAATATGCAATACATTGTGCGCAGTGACAGATTCATTGGAGAGCGCGAGATAGCACAGGCACTAGCGCGTGCTATGTGATATGCGCCTTGGAGTGCAATATGCACAGGGCAGTGTTGTGTAACCTAACTAGTCTCTAAAGTTGTAATATAAAATATGTGCTGGGGAGTGTATATGCACTGTGACAAAGATATGGATCCCAAATTGTAATATGTATGGCATAGCGCTGTTCGTTATAACATAGGCATCGTGGAAGGCACGTTAGATGGGGCAATATAACCCGTGCGAAGGCAAGTATGGCATGACATATTCATGGGGTGGTGTTACAGTGCACATGGGCTAGAGAGTGTCATAGCATACGCACTAGCTGGTGGAATACAACACAGAGGTGTGTGGCACTCGGCAGGCACTGGTGGGTGTAACACAGCATTGGGCTCAGCCAGGAGCACGCTGTGACTCTCAAGTGAGGTTCGTCTCCTTTCCAGAGAGTAAAATAAAAAGTATAACACATCCGGTGGTGGATGTGTGTTTTATTAACAGTGAGGGGGGTTGCTTGCATAGTTTGGTCGAATTGTTGTCGAATCCCCTTTGAATGGCTTGGTCTGCATGTGTATTAAATGTGCCTGTCAATAGCTACCCATATTTGTATAAATAAACGACAAGGGTGTCTACTTGGACAGTACCCACCGGCGTGGTCGCCGGGATTAGGCACGGTAGGGCGTCAGACACGTCAGAGCTTCACTAGTGGTGTAAATACATTCCACGTGGATTCATTGTATGCATAGTCGCCTTTTAATGAATATCACGCAAATCCTCATGGTGATAGGTACATACGGTTTGTCCAGCATGTCCTAGGTGTTTCTATAAATATATATTTTTTAAAAATAATATAAAACAAAGGCTGGCCCCGGGGGATGGGGTCCCCGGGGCCATAAGTGGCCTGAGGAGGGGGGCAATGCAGCCCCCCTCCTAAAGAATTAAAAAGAAAAAAAAAAGGCCATGACCCGGGGGTTGGGGTCCCCGGGGCCGATTAAGGCCTTGGGAGGGGGGCCCCCTTCCAAATTAATTTTTTTCAACAAAAAAAATTAGGGTGCAGGCCCTGGGGGATGGGGTCCCCAGGGCCAATAAATTAGAAAAAGAAGGGGGGCCACACAGTGGAGGAGTGTGGCTCAATGGTTAGAGCGGCAGACCATGAAGCAGAGTTCTGGCCAGGGACCAGGGTTCGATTCCCGCCTTGGCGGGGCTCGGGCTCAATTTCCTCGGACCTGTCTATTCTCGCCTCGGTGCCTATTCTAATCACGGCGGGCCCCACGGTGCAACTCTGGGCAATAGCTTGCTTAGCCTCCACACCGGCCCCAACAGCGCTAAGGATGCCTGTCTTCACCCTGGGGGTGCCCAGGAGTGGACACTTCACAGGGAAAGCCAGGAGGGGTTCCACAGCGGTATGAGTATCAGCACCAGGAAACCGCAAAGGCGACACCGCAAGGTGGCCGTCTGGTGACAGTGCGCTCTACAAGTACCTTGACATTTACATTACATTTACCAGTATCCGTCTGAAAAAGTTGAGGGTGCAGGATGATTTTGCAACAAGGCTTCTTTCTGCTCTTCTGTTTGTTCTTTCTGCACGTTATCCTTCTTCCTGCCCTTTTCTTCGTCTTTGAGGACTTCTGTTGCTTCTTTCTGCATTTCTTTTTTTTCTTTCTGTGCTTTTTTTCTTCTTGGTTCACATGTCCTATCTCGGTAGGTATAGTTAGAAATTAGCATTTAAAAAACCTTTGAAATTCACTGAACAAACCATAGGTTTCAGGCACGTTACAGTTAGGAATTAGCATTTAAAAAACCTTAGAAATTCACTGAAAAAACCATAGGTTTCAGGGGCGTTATAGTTAGCTGGACTTTTCACTCGTACAAAACCATTGAAATTCCCCTGTTATAGTTAGTTCAGCTAACTATAACTCGCGCGCCCGCAATGCACTGCTGATGACGTCACATATTACATCACTCATGACATGGTCAGTGACATCACTCATGACATCACTGATGACATCTCAAATGACATCGCTGATGACATCACTGATGACATCATCCTTGTGATAGAGTGGCAGACCTCCTCTCCCCCTAATATAACCTTTGATGCACACATTCAAAAATAGAAACTAAAATTTTCAAAACAATGGACATACCAATATCAGTTACAACAACCTATTCAGTAATTCTAAGATCCACATACACATCCACTCATTCCCCAACAGTCCTATACAGTCACTCATACATGTACTCACTCATCATATGTACTCATACACCTATACATCCTGTTACACAATGCCACTCATCCATAGAGTTACTCACACACATAGTCACTCATGCTAATAAAGAATCAAACATCCATTTACTTGCATATACAGTTATACACACACCACCACACTTACTTCTACAGCAACTTACACATACTTAGTCTTTTAAACAATCACTTATAGAAACACATACTTATTCATTCAGGAACTCTTCCAATCTCTCACTCTCACATATACCCACTTATATACACCAATAGTCACATATACTAGTTTAAAACATATGTAGTTACTCATAAAGACACTATTGAGACAGTCATTCACTCACTAACACACCCATGCACACACTCATCCACCCATACAGTCCTGCACACATGCTGTCTTCAACACATACAAACAGTGAGTCACTCATTCATGCACCTATGCACTACGTAATACCCCCCACCGAACCATACAGACACTCAGACACTCATACTGATACTCAAAAAACCAACTAATAACCTATATAGACACTCACCAACCCATGCAGCCACTTATACACAAAGTGAGAGACTGATACTGATATTTACATATTTAAACATTACTCACTAATCCATGTATTCACTAAGATACACTTAATCAGTCAGTTATACAATCAATGTTTCAAAAACAAATCATCCATTTAGACACCTATATACCCATTTATTCTTCCATCGACCTTGAGATATACATATATAAAACATATGTAATTTTCAGAAAAACACACATTCACTGGATGATGTCATCAGTGATGTCATCAGTGATGTCATTTGAGATGTCATCAGTGATGTCATGAGTGATGTCACTCTCCATGTCATCAGTGATGTAATATGTGATGTCATCAGCAGTGCATTGCGGGCGCGCGAGTTATAGTTAGCTGAACTAACTATAACGGGGGAATTTCAATGGTTTTGTACGAGTGAAAAGTCCAGCTAACTATAACGCCCCTGAAACCTATGGTTTTTTCAGTGAATATATATATATATATATATATATATATATATACACATATTACCTACTGACGGTCGCCAGTAGGTAGGTATAGTTAGGACCTATTTTCCATCGGAAATCCGCAACATTCTATTTGGAAGAACTTTGGCACCGATTGACGAATCTTCGCGAAATTTTCAAAGCTTTTGGCCAGCTCCGGTCCGCTCCTATCCTGAACTTTTCACGGTGATTCGTCAAGCAGGGGGCGAGAAAAAAGGGGGGTCCCAAAACGTGTTTTCCCCATGCAAATTCCCATAGGAACTTTAGCCGCAGCTACAGCCCGAACTGCTGAACGGAATTACACCAAATGTGGCAAAGAGGTGGTCCTTAGTGGTCCTTAGTACGGATTTACACCATTTAAGCAAAAGGCACGAGTGTGCCTTTTGCTTAAATGGTGTAAATCCGTTCAGTAGTTCCTGAAAAAATGACATCTGAAAGTACATATATATCTATGGCCTCGGAGGGTCCACGTACTCTGCCGTGCACAAGCTGTACTCTAATTGGCTGTCAACACTCCAAATCAGGAAGTGTTGGCAGCCATCTTGTGCCTCGGTAGAACTGAGGCACCAGAAACCTAAGAAACAAATGCACAAAACGTGAAAAGGGGGCAGGGTAGAAACAACCTGACCCCCTAGGCCTGCTCAGGGGGCCCACAAGGACCCCCCGGGCCAAAAAAAGCATTTTTTTTTTAAACAATCGGCGAAATTCGCGCACGGAGCGCGAATTTTGGCCGAATTTTTGTTTTAAAAATGAAGCGAGGGCTCCCGCGCTTCGTAGCTATTTAGCCCCCTGGTGGGCCAAATCCCAGGGGCAATGGTTTAATTGTTATGGGGGTCCAAAGGGGACTGCCACCCCTGGGGCTTTATATGATAATTTTGGGGGGGCAAGGCAGCCCCCCTCCTAAAATATAATATAAAAAAAGGGCCATGCCCCGGGGGATGGGGTCCCGGGGGCTGATTAAGACCTCGGGAGGGGGGCCACATAACCCCCTTCCCAATTTTTTAATTTAAAAAAAAAATATAAAAAAAGGGCCATGCCCCGGGGGATGGGGTCCCGGGGGCTGATTAAGACCTCGGGAGGGGGGCCACATAACCCCCTTCCCAATTTTTTAATTTAAAATAAAAAAAAATTAGGGGGCAGGCCCTGGGGAATGGGGTCCCCAGGGACCAAAAATGAGAAAAAGAAGGGAGCTATGTAGCCCCCGTCTTAAAAAAAGAAAAAAAGAAATACCGGCATTGCGCCGGAGGCCACGCCCCCTCCTTGCTGCACTCTGCAAACGTGCCCCCTGGTGCGTTTGCAGATGGGGAACGAATTCCCCTTGAATACTGGGGTCCCTGGGGCCAACTAGCCCACCAGGTACCTCCAGTATGCGCCAGGGAGCTGTGTTACAGAGAGGTGTTCTGAAGCCACGCCCTTTTTTACACCTCTCTGCAACACAGCTCTGTGGTGCTTAGTGGAGGTAGCTGTTGGGCTAGTTGGACTCCAGGGACCCTCAGTATTCAAGGGGAGTTAATCCCCAACTTAAAACACACCACGGGGCACGTTTGCACAGTGGTGAAGGGAGGGGGCGGGGCCTGAGTTCACATGTGTGCAAACACACCCTGTGGCACGGTTTAAGTTGGGGAATTAATTCCTTATCAATTCTGAGGGTCCCTGGTGGCCAACTAGCCCACCAGGTACCTCTAGTAAGCACAACGGAGCTGCGTTGCAGAGTTTTGTAACAAGGGGGGTGGCTTCTGAACACCACTCTGCAACGCAGCCCCCTGGCACATACTGGAGGTACCTGGTGGGCTAGTTGGCCTCCAGGGACCCACAGGATTGAGGAGAAATTAATTCTCTAACTTAAAACGCGCCACAGGGCGTGTTTGCAGACATGTCACCTCAGGCCACGCCCCCTTCCTTCACCACTGTGTAAACACGCACCGTGGCGCGTTTTAAGTTGGAGAATTAATTCTCTTTCAATAATTAGGGTCCCTGAGGGCCAAATAGCCCAACAGGTATCTTCAGTATGCGCCAGGGAGCTGCGTTGCAGACAGATGTTCAGAGGCCATGCCCCTTTTTACACCTCTCTGCAACGCAGCTCTGTGGCGCTTACTGGAGGTACCTAGTGGGCTAGTTTGACCCTAGGTACCCTTAGGATTGAGGGGGACTTAATCTCTCAACTTAGAACGGTGACAGGGCGTGTTTACACAGTGGTGAAGGGAGGGGACGGGGTCTGACTTGATATGTGCAAATACGCCCTGTCGCGCGTTATAAGTTGAGGAAAAAATTCCACTTCAAACCTGAGGGACCATGGGGGCCAAGTAGCCCACCAGGTGCTTCCAGGAAGCGCCACTGCGCTGCGTTGCAAAGAGGTGGTGCAGGCCGTGCCCCTTTTTACATCTCTCTGCTATGCAGCTCTGTGGCGCTTACTGGATGTACTACGAATTCCGATTTACTCACCTGTTATCAGGAGAGACCTCAGTGCTGCCTCTTTGAGCCCAGTACTGATCCTGAAAAGTAATTCTAACCAGACTTACCAGTAACTTGAATTTACTTCTATTGGATAACATTGACTGGTTTCACTTGGAAATTGTTCTAAGTGTGGAGTTTTGGAAATTTTAAATATTCACCTAAAATCATCCGAACAACGAATTCCAATTTACTAACCTGTTATCAGGAAAGAACCCAGTGCTGGATCTTTTAGCCCAGCACTGACCCTGAAAAGTAATTCTAACCGTACTTACCAGTAACTTGTATTTCCTTCCATAGGAATCCATTGTCTGGTTTTTATCTGAAAAGTTTGTCTATTTTGACAAACGAAAAATATTCCTAAAAAAAGGCTTGTATGACTTAAACGCATTCTTTCAACTGTTTACATGAGATACACCAGTGCTGGATCTAGGATCCACCACTGAGTAAGGAAAAGTAACGGTAACACTACTTACCTGATAAGTGAATTTCCTTCTATAGGGTAACATTGACTGGTTTCACTTGGAAATTCTTCTAAGTGTGGAGTTTTGGAACTTTAAAATATTCCTATAAAATCTGCAGAACTACAAATTCCGATTTACTCACCTGTTATCAGGAGAGACCTCAGTGCTGCATCTTTGAGCCCAGTTCTGATCCTGAAAAGTAATTCTAACCGTACTCACCAGTAACTTGAATTTCCTTCCATAGGCTAACATTGACTGGTTTCACTTGGAAATTCTTCTAAGTGTGGAGTTTTGGAACTTTTAAATCTTCACCTAAAATCATCCGAACAACGAATTCCGATTTACTCACCTGTTATCAGGAAAGAACCGAGTGCTGCATCTTTTAGCCCAGCACTGACCCTGAAAAGTAATTCTAACCGTACTTACCAGTAACTTGAATTTTCTTCCTTAGGCTAAGATTGACTGGTTTCACTTGGAAATTCTTCTAAGTGTGGAGTTTTGGAACTTTAACCCCTTGCGTGCCCATGACGGAACCACTCCGTCATGAGCCACGGGCGGCATGTGCTCATGACGGAGTGGTTCCGTCATGCTGCGGCCGCTCCTCCCACGCGGCACTGATTCCCCGCTTGTGCGGGTGAAATAGAGAGTGGGCGGAGTCGTGACGGAACCACTCCGTCATGAGCACAGCTCGCCCGTGACTCATGACGGCGTGGTTCCGTCACGAGCATGGCAGCGCCGCGCTCACCCCGTACCCCCCCAGCGCCGCGGCGGAATTCGCGCCGCAGCGAAGGGGTTAAAATATTCACCTAAAATCATCTGGACAACAAATTCCGATTTACTCACCTGTTATAAGGAGAGAACCCAGTGCTGCATCTTTTAGCCCAGCACTGACCCTGAAAAGCAATTCTAACCGTACTTACCAGTAACTTGTATTTCCTTCCATAGGAATCCATTGTCTGGTTTTCACCAGAAAAGTTTCTAAGTGTCTATTTTCACAAACTAAAAATATTCCTAAAAAAGCGCCTGTATGACTTAAACACATTCTTTCAACTGTTTACAGGAGATACACCAGTGCTGGATCCAGGATCCACCACGGAGTAAGGAAAAGTAACGATAACACTACTTACCTGCTAAGTGAAGTTTCTGCCATAGGATAACATTGCAACAACTGTAACTACTGTACTTGAAAGTTTATTGCCTATTTGCAAAGTATTTAAACTAAAGTAATTAATTCTGAGAAAGTATATTTTGTAATGTAATGTATAATGTAATTATAATATAATTAAAAAATAAAATATCTAAAAATAAATAGTTTAAAAAATGTAGTAAATCAGTATCAAAAAATAAATGTAACAATTAATACATTTAAAAATTGTCATTTACAAAACGTTTGAAATTCACTGAAAAAACCATAGGTTTCAGGCCTGATATAGTTAGGAATTAGCATTTAAAAAACCTTAGAAATTCACTAAAAAACCATAGGTATTAGGGGTGTTATAGTTAGCTGGACATTTCACTCGTACAAAACCATTCAAATTCCTCCGATATAGTTAGTTGTACTAACTATATCTTGCGCGCCCGCAATCCACTGCTGATGATGTCACATATTACATCATTCATGACATGGTCAGCCACCTCCCTTGGGCTTCATTCAAAACAAAGGAGGGGAGAGCACAGACCTCCCTCCTGGGGCCTACATATGCCCTGGGGACCACCGTCTTCCTGGGTCTAAATAAATACTGACGGGGTGACCCGTCGACCCCAGGGGCCACTACCTCCTCTGGGCCAAACACATATTAGAGAATGGCCCTTGGGACCACTACCCACAGAGCCTGCTCCTGCTATCTCCTGAGGTGCCCACCCTTGGGAGATAGCAGTTTGCTTTTGCTTGATGGTAGCTGTGAAGAGCTCTTGCCTAGCGAGAGCAAACACTAACTCAGCTCCCAGCAATCAGGAGCTATCAAACTGCTCCTGCTTGCCAGAAGCGGAGTTTTCACACTATTCCCTGCCCATTGTCATGCAGCCAGGAAAACAGACAAAATATTTCTCCTGCATGCATGAAGATACTTCTTTAGCAGCTCCCTGCGTACGGGAGCAATACTGTCTCCCACAGGAGGAGGTGAGCTGGCTGGTATCATGGGGACATTAAGGCTACCCCCGCAGTCCTCATCATAGCACACAGGATGCCCATGGCGGGGACAGGGCACCCACGTAAATGTGGTTGTGCCCTGGGCGATGGGGTCCCCAGGGCCAAAATCAACCCATGGAGGGGGGCAGCACGGCTCCTTCCATATTGAGTTTTGGCTGGCCCTGTGGAATGGGATCCCAAGTTATGAAATTGAGAGTGGCTTCTCTCCCTCATTGCACAAAAGGCAAAACTGAGGGTAGAAAAGCCAAAGCAGAGCATAAGAAGGCAAAACAGAGGGCAGAAAATTAGCAGAAGAGGCAAAACAGGGGGCCAAAAACGAGCAGAAAGGCAAAACAGAGGGTAAAAAATGAGCAGAAAGGCAAAACAGAGCAGAAGAGGACAAAACAGAGGGCAGGAAAGAAAGAGCAGAAAAAGCAAAACAGAGGGCAGAAAAATGAGCAGCAAAGAAAAAACTGAGCAGTAGAGGGCAAAACAGAGGGAAGAAAAATTAACAGAAAAGTCAAAACGGGGGACAGAAAAACTGAGAGGAAACACAAAATAGAGGACTGAAAAATTAGCTGAAAGGCAAAAACAGGGACAAAAAATGAGCAGAAAAGGCAAAACAAAGCAAAAGAGGGCCATACAGAGAACAGAAAAATGAGCAGAGAAAGCAAAATGGAGAGCAGAAAAACATGCAGAAAAGGTAAAGCAGAGGGTAGAAATATTAACAGAAAAGGCAAAGCAGAGGGCAGAAAAACAAGCAGAAAAGGCAAAACAGAGTAAGAAACAGCAGAGGAGGCACAGACAGAAGAGAGCAGGTAAACAGGATGCAGAGGGTAGTAGACTGTGGGCAAGCTGGACAGGAGAACTGGCATGAGGACCTGCTTCATTGTTACAGAAATGAAACCTCAATGGGAAACATTTACATATCTAAACATAGCAGGTGCCCCAATTGTTGCTACACTTCTGTAAAGGACAAATGATCCTTACCTCCTAGGCTTGACAAAAGCAAAGCAAGTGTTTTTTCACTGAAATTCCTCATTGAAAAATGATTTCAAATGCTTTGTGGAGGTAAATGCATTGTTGATCTATTAGAGCGCAATGTGTAGTGACTGTGATGAGTGGGTTCTTTCTTGTCCCTACCTGATGAGAGCAGAGTCCTTGGTTCTCCTCTTCAATGACTATGAGTATAGAAATGTAGAAAATCACCTGAAGCTCCACCCATTTGGCCTCACCCCGTACACCTTAGTAAAATGCAATGATCGTCCCATCTTTCACCAGGATGATGGGCACCTTACCAAAAGGCCGCCCAGCGCTTTTCCTGCCGAGTTTGGTGATGCATTCTTGATGCTCAGGAATATGGGGACATCTCCATCAAACAAAGAAGCACTTACTTCATATACCCTAAATGGAGATAATGACGCCAAAAGTAGACTACACAACTGCCTGTCAGAGCTATCCAATTGGATGCACGGCCATTATTTAAAACTGAACGCTGACAAATCAGAAATTCTACTTTTTGGTGGGGCCAAACAGCTCTGGGATAACACCTGGTGGCCAACTTCCTTAGGTTCTCCACCAATCCCCTCATCGTCTGCTAGAAATTTAGGAATTCAGATGGACACCACTCTATCATTGAAATGCCATGTCTCCTCAATATGTGGCAAAGGATTTGCCATATTAAAAAGATTGAAAAGGGTCTTCCCCTGGATCCCACTTGAATGTAGACAGATCCTAGCCCAGTCGTTACTAGTCAGCAGGCTGGATTATGGCAACTCGCTATTTGTAGGAATGTCGGACTACTTATTTAGAAAATTACAATTGGTTCAGAATGCCGCAGCAAAAGCAGTCTGCAATAAGAGAAAGTTCGATTCTGCCACAAGCTGTCTGAGAGCTTTACACTGGCTGCCCATGAGACAAAGAGCCATGTTCAAGATGCTATGTATTGCCTTTAAAACAATTCACAATACAGGCCCTTACATTCTACGAAATAGAATTAAGTTCTATGCCCCAGCGCGGAACCTACGTTCGCAAACCTCAGCCAAAGCAGCCACCACTCGGATCAAGCTTTCCAGAATGGGCGGAAGTGCTTTTTCACACATTGCTGCGAAATGTTGGAATGAACTACCGATCAACCTCAAACTCACGGACTCCTATTCCACCTTCAAGAAAAAACTAAAAACCGCACTATTCCCTACTTCAGAATAATCAATATGTTCCCAGGTTAATGCCTTGGTTTTTACTGTTATTTTTTGCAGCGTCGTGATATCCTTGTAGGATGAATGTCGCGCTTTACAAATACACCTAACAATAACAATAACAATAGTTAAGATGAAGGATCCTTGTTTGGTGGAGATTTACCTCTTTGTACTCTTGTCACCTTCTCTACAGGAAGATTCATGTTATCACACATATCTGGATAAAGACGCACGAGGAACATTCACAATGCCAAAATGCACACAAAATCACTGGTGGCATTTACTCTTGCTCCATTACACAGTTGTAGTGTAGAATACGTACTGGACATTTACCCAAGGAGGTAGCACTTAGTAATAAATAGAAAGTATTCCACTTGGGTAGATATTTTGTGCAAAACTGTGGACTCTTTTTGGATAAAGGGGTAGGTGTGTTTCTGTTGTGGCCCAGTGACTGACACAGTTACTGACACACCCACACAGACACTTAGACACCCACTCACACACACACAGACAGATCCACTCAGACACTGATACAGCCACTTAGTCACAGACCCACTCACACACCCACTCAAAGTCCTACTCAGATACTCGCACATGCACTCATAGACCACCTCAGATACTCATGCACCCACTCACAGATGTACTCAAACACTCTCATTCTCACTCAGTCACACATGCACCTATGCATAGAACCACTCAGACACTCTCACAGCTACTCACAGACCCATTCAGACACTCGTGCACCCACTCACAGACCAACTCGGTCATATACACCAACTTACAGAACCACTCATACTCTCTTACACCCACTCACAGACCTTCTTACAGACTCACTCAGAGACTTACACACCCATGCACAGACCGACCCAGAGATCATGCACCCTCTCACAGACCCACTCAGACACTCAGTAACTCACTCACAGACTGACTCACACACTCGCAAACCCACTCAGACCCTCTCACACCAATTCACAGACCCACTCAGACAGTCGTGCACCCACTCAGACACCCACTCAGACACTCATGCACCCACTCACAGACCCACACAGACACGTATGCACCCACTCACACACCCAGTGAGACAGTTAAGCAGGCACTCCCAAAACCACTCAGACACACACATACCTACTCACACACCCATTGAGTCATGTTAGGCCCTGCATCACTGTGGGCAGGGAAACAGATCAGTAGTATGCTCGCAGCACACTGGAGCATTTTTAAATCTTCTGTCCACGGGTAGTGGACTTGGTGTTTTCTCTTGCTTGACGGTTGTTTCGAAAATGCTCCCACCATACGAAAATAAACACACGCTTACCTGTCCATGCCAGTGCGGGCAGGGAACCACTTTGTACCGGGAATGGGCTACCCATGACATAGCATCTGAGCCAGTCCTGGGGAATGGGGTCCCCAGGACCATTTTTGGCTCATGGATGGGGGGTTACACAGCCCCCTCCCTTAAAGTAATTGGCCCTGGGGGTTGGCTCCTCTGCGTCTTTAATGGCTCGGCGAGGAGGGCCAAGTGTTCCCCTTCCCATTTTGAAAAATTTCAGCCCAGAGGTGGGTTATGCAGGGCCTTTAGAATACCCCCATATTCACTGCATTCGGCCCTAGGGTAAGGCTCCCCAGGCCTCTGGGGGCTTGAGGAGTGGGGCAGCATGGCCCCTGGCCCCTTACATTCACATTTTGGCCCTGGAGGTGGGCTCCCTGGCACCTTTAATGGCTGAAGGAGGGGAACCACACTGCACCCCTCCCCTTATTAAATATGGCCCTAGGGATGGGCTTCCCACGGCTTATAATTGATGAATGCCACCCGGCCGCCATTTCTTTTGTTGCAGATTTATAAAAACAATTGGAGCCGGGGGGTCCCTCTGGGTCCCCCCATGGGTCCTATGGGGGGGTCACATCAGGACAGGGGCCTAAGTCCTGGAGCCCTGTAATGGCTCCAAGCCACATTTTTCTCATGTGGCTGAAAGACAATCAGAGCACTTGCTCCTGCAGGAGTCTGACTCCCACAGGAGCTGGATGGTCCAAGGGAAATAAAGCTCCCGGGGCCAATCGGAATGCTTTTTTAAAATCAGCACCATGGTTTGGTTCGATATTTAAATATATATTATATATTTCGCAATCTGTATTGAAGACTGACTGGATGTATAAATGTCTGGATGGAGGATTTAGTAGCACTGTGATTAACTGTGTAAGTGACTAATTTAAAGTGTCTCACTAAATATATGGGATAGTGATTAAACTGTGTGAATATCTGTTTCACTTTATCTTGTGTGTAAACTACTACATAAGTTGGTTACTAGCTATGTAAAGTCTATGTTAGTATTAATTTTTTAAGTGAGTATTTGTATAGGATAGTTAATGTGTGTGCAGTTGGATGAGAGGTGTGTGACTGTCCAAAGATGTATAAATAGTTGATTTAGTAGGTATATGAGTTAAGACTGCACGTGTAAACACTTGTTTGGGTGAGTGAATCTCCTTATGGGTGTGGTGATGAGTAAATATATTTCTCAATGATACATGTCTAACAAAGTAGAAATATAAAAGACAGTGTATGTGACAGTTTATAAATAAGTAAACTTAACACTCAGTGATTGTATGAGTGACTGTATCGAAAACTGTATACTTGTAATAGTGATTTTATAACACACTAAGTATGAGTTACTATCTATGTGAATAAATGAAGTGGTGTTTTTATAAGTGTGTAGCTTAGTAAATGTAAGTATGGTCAATTGTTTGCATAAGAGAGTAGGATGACTGCATAAGTGAATAGGATGTGTGCTGGTGTGTAATGTCGATGTAGGTGTATAAGTATATTTGATAGTGTTCTATTGATCTTTGTTAGCATGTATGAGTGAATATATAGGTAAGTGATTAGATGCGTGTGTAGATGTAGGAATCACTGAGTGGGTTTTTAGAAACTGGTATTGGTGTGTCAATGGTTTCAAATATGCTACTCCATATTTTATAATGAGTGTTGAAAGGTTATACTAGTGAGATGATGAGGTGTATCAGATTGTCACATGGATGATGTCATCAGTGATGTCATCAGTGATGTCATTTGAGATGTCATCAGTGATATCATCAGTGATGTTACTGACCATGTCATGAATGATGTAAAATGTGACATCATCAGCAGTGGATTGCAGGCGCGCGAAGAATGGAGGAATTTCAATGGTATTGTACGAGTGAAATGTCCTGCTAACTATAACACCCCTGAAACCTATAGTTCTTCCAGTGAATTTCTAAGGTTTTTTAAATGCTAATTCCTAACTATAACATGTCTGAAACCTATGGTTTTTTCAGTGAATTTCAAAGGTTTTTTAAATGCTAATTCCTAACTATAACATGTCTGAAACCTATGTTTTTTTCAGTGAATTTCAAAGGTTTTGTAAATGACAATTTTTAAATGTATTAATTGTTATATTTATTTATTTTGTTACTGATTTCCTACATTTTTATTAAAATATTTATTTTTAGATATTTTTTTATTTAAATTACATTATAATTGCATTATACATTACACAGTCCTGGTCCAAAGGAAATAGCGGGGGGGAAGAAAAGAATTCATTTAAATGCCTTCTACTAAATACAAGATCCTTAGTCAAACATAGCATTGAATGCACCCATTTTTTGGAGAATGAAGGGATTATGATCACTTTTATCACCGAGACTTGGATGGATGAATATTCTGGCCCAGATCTGGTAAAAGCAACACCTTCGGGGTTTATTTGCCATACATTGCACAGATTGAATAGGAAAGGAGGTGGGTTAGCAATAATCTATCATGAATCTTTAAACGCCATGTTCAAGGGCTCATCAAGGCCAGAATGCGAAGCATTAGATTTTTGTTTCTATCTCTCGCATCAATTTACGTTTAAAGGTACGCTGGTGTATCGGCCTCTGGGTCCTAAATCTCGGTTCATAATCCAAGCCGGTAGTTGCGTCGAGAACGCATTAGGGACAAGTTCATATACAATACTAGGGGATTTTAACTTTCATTTAGAAGTAGAGGGAGATCCTGATACCAGAAAGTTAGTAGATCTCATGAATACCATTGACCTGAAGCAATTGGTCTCGGGTGCCACTCACAATGCGGGCCATACCATGGATGGAATATTTTCTAATAACGAACAGGTTACCTTTATTGATACTTACCCAGTAACCTGGTCGGATCATAATGCAGTGATATTCACGGTCATTTCCCCCTCACCGAATCTTTAAAAAGGCATGACTAAACATCTGGTCAGCCGACCCTGGAAAAAGGTGAGTGCAAAAGACTTAAATAATCTACTAGATGATACCTTTCCCACTCTTCCTATTGATTTAGACGACGCCGCTATGTGCTTTTCCAATTGGCTAGAAGCAGCTAGCAATAAACTGGCCCCAAAAAAAAACATTCTGTAACACCAGAAAGCGACCAAAGTCTCCCTGGTATTCTCCTGAACTTAGAGAAAAAAAACTCTGTTGTAAACTCCTCGAAAGAACCTGGCGAAGGAACTATGATGAAAAAGAAAAAAAATGACACAAAGACTGTCTGAATGAATATAAGCAACTTCTTTTTAAAACTAAGCAAGAGTTTCTTGCTCTCAAAATCAATGACGCAAAAAACTCCTCCAAAGAATTGTTTAAAACAGTAATGACGTTGGCTCACCCAGTTCCCCCTCCTATAAAAACTCCTCAAGATCTCTGTGATAAGATAGCCAATCACCTTTTTGATAAGGTTGAAGCTATCGTTTTCCAGTTTCTCACATTTTCCTAAAATATCCCCGTCTAGGCTGACAGATCAGAAATGTTTAAATAATTCGGTGGATCAATTACTCAATTTTACACCTATTACAGTCTCCGAAGTTGGAAAACTGTTGGATAAAATCAGATCAGGATCACCTTTGGACCCCTGCCCCATTTCAGTACTAAAACTAGCTCAGGAACCAGTCACGGAAATTTTAACATCCATGATTAATTCCATGTTTGAAAAAGGCTACTTCCCCAAAGATTGGAAATCAGCATCGAACCTTCCGCTCCTAAAAAAACCACAATTGGACACCAATGATCCTAACAATTTTAGGCCCATATCCAGGCTCCCTCTGCCTGCTAAAATTGCGGAAAAAATAGTGAATTCTCAACTCAGTAGTTTTTTGGAAGAAGGCCACGTGCTGGATCCCACACAATATGGTTTCCAGGCAGGACGCAGCACCGAATTGGCGCTCCTTAAACCTACTGAGGAGATCAGAACCATATTGGACCAAGGAGGAAAAGCGGCTCTGATCATGTTGGATCTATCAGCGGCCTTTGATACGGTCCATCATGGGCTGCTGATGGACCGACTATATGAAATTGGAGTCAAAGGAATAGCCTGGATCCTTATTAAATCTTTTTTGGAAGATAGAGTACAAACAGTTACATTGGGTAATTTCTCCGCCAAACCCTTCTCCTTTCCCTGTGGTTTTCCACAGGGTTCATCCATTAGTCCAACACTTTTCAATATTACGTAAAACAATTGGCCTCTTTGGTAGAATCCTTTGGGTTCTACCTTACCTCTTATGCAGATGATACCCAGATTGTGGTGTCTCTGCTTCCGGGGCAACACCAGAATGCTATATCTGGGTTTAAGGATTGTATGACGGCGGTTGGTAATTGGATGGCTCAAAATTGCCTCAAGTTGAATTCCAACAAAACTGAGGTGGTCCTTTTTGGCAATGATTTAAATCTCTGGACCCCAGAATGGTGGCCAGATTCATTGGGACCACTTCCGTCGCTCAGTAGTAAAGTAAAAAAACGTAGGTATCTTGATAGATAACCAGTTGTCCTATAAAGATCAAGTCAATGCGGTAGTTTCTGCTACCTCATATACTTTGAGGTCATGCAAAAAGATCCTGCCCCTGCTACCCAAAGAGAGTCAAAGAATAGTGGTCTCAGCCCTGGCACTATCAAAATTGGACTATTGCAATAGCCTTTATTTAAATATTCGGGAAGTGCTATTAAAAAAACTTCAACTACTGCAAAATGCAGCTGCTCGACTTATCTCAGGGATTCCAAAATATGCCGCAATCTCGTCTGAAATCAAAAAAACTTCACTGGCTTCCAGTGAAAAAACAAAAACTGTTTAAAGCTATGTGTGTTGTGTACAGGTCCCTTCAAGGCAAGGGGCCATCCCCCTTGACAAAGCACATTCTATGGTATGCACCCAGAAGAATGTTACGTTCTTCCGAGGCAAAATTGGCTTCAATCCCTTTGGTAAAAAAAGAAAATTGGGGAGGACAAAGCTTTTTAGTTGGAGCAACTAAGGCATGGAATACTCTCCCACGATACCTTAGAGACACTAAAAATCACCTGAATTTTAGGAAAGCACTGAAAACTTGGCTATTCGCGCTCTAATGGTCCTATTCATATCCAACTCAATTTAAGGAGGGACTTCCTACTATAGCGCCAGGACACCTATGGGTAACAGTCGCGCTCTATAAATTCCCATAACATAACATAACATGAAAAAATAAACTTTCTCAGAATGAATTACTTTAGCTTAAATACTTTGTAAATAGGCAATAGACTTTTAAGTACAGTAGTTACAGTTGTTGCAATGCGCAACTCAATTTCAGACACAATGCAACATTGAGCTCAATGTGAATTTCTAGTTAAATGGAATTAGTTACTTTATAGATTACTTCTCTAACCACAGGACTGGATCCTAGAATCAGTCCTGGGATATCTCCTGTAAACATTTGAGTAAAAGCGTTTTGGTTACAGTAGTGATTTTTAAGGAAAATTATTGTATTTTAAAAGTCGACACTTGGAAACTTTTTCACATAGAATCACCAATGTTATGCTACGGCAGAAAATTCACTTAGCAGGTAAGTAGTGTTATCATTACTTTTTCTTACTCAGTGGTGGATCCTGGATACAGCACTGGTGCATCTCCTGTAAACGGTTGAAAGAATGTGTTTAAGTCATACAAGCGATTTTTTAGGAATATTTTTAGTTTGTGAAAATAGACACAGAAACTTTTCTGGTGAAAACCAGACAATGGATTCCTATGGAATGAAATACAAGATACTGGTAAGTACGGTTAGAATTACTTTTCAGGATCAGTGCTGGGCTAAAAGATGCAGCACGGGGTTCTCTCCTGAGAACAGGTGAGTAAATCGGAATTCGTTGTTCGGATGATTTTAGGTGAATATTTAAAAGTTCCAAAACTCCACACTTAGAACAATTTTCCAAGTGAAACCAGTAAATGTTAGCCTATGGAAGGAAATTCAAGTTACTGGTAAGTCTGGTTAGAATTACTTTTCAGGATCAGTACTGGGCTCAAAGATGCAGCACTGAGGTCTCTCCTGATAACAGGTGAGTAAATCGGAATTCGTAGTACATCCAGTAAGCGCCACAGAGCTGCGTAGCAGAGAGATGTAAAAAGGGGCACGGCCTGCACCACCTCTCTGCAACGCAGTGCAGTGGCGCTTCCTGGAAGCACCTGGTGGGCTACTTCGCCCCCATGGTCCCTCAGGTTTGAAGTGGAATTTTTTCCTCAACTTAAAACGCGCCACAGGGCATGTTTGCACACATCACGTCAGGCCCCGTCCCCTCCCTTCACCACTGTGCAAACGTGCCCTGTCACCGTTTTAAGTTGAGAGATTATGACCCTTCAATCCTAAGGGTCCCTAGGGTCAAACTAGTCCACTAGGTACCTCCAGTAAGCGCCACAGAGCTGCGTTGCAGAGAGGTGTAAAAGGCGGCATGGCCTCTGAACACCTGTCTGCAACGCACCTCCCTGGCGCATACTGGAGATACCTGTTGGGCTATTTGGCCCTCAGGGACCCTCAGTATTTAAAGATAAATAATTCCCCAACTTAAAACGCGCCACAGGGCGCGTTTGCACAGTGGTGAAGGAAGGGGGCGTGGCCTGAGGTGATAAGTCTGTAAACACACCCTTTGGCACGTTTTAAGTTAGAGAATTAATTCCTCCTCAATCCTGTGGGTCCCTGGGGGCCAACTAGCCCACCAGGTACCTCCAATATGCGCCAGGAGGCTGCGTTGCAGAGAGGTGTTTAGAGGCCACGCCCCTTTTTACAACACTCTGTGACGCAGCTCCGTGGCGCTTTCTGGAGGTACCTGGTGGGCTAGTTGGCCCTCAGGGACCCTCAGTATTGACAAGAAATTCATTCCCCAACTTAAACCGCACCACAAGGCGTGTTTGCACACATGTGAGCTCAGGCTCCGACCCCTCCCTTCACCACTGTGCAAACACCCCTGTGGCGCGTTTTAAGTTGGGGGATTAACTCCCCTTGAATACTGAAGGTCCCTGGGGTGCAACTAGCCCACCAGCTACCTCCAGTAAGCGCCACAGAGCTGCGTTGCAGAGAGGTTTAAAAAGGGGCGTGGCCTCGGAACACCTCTCTGCAATGCAGCTCCCTGGCTCATACTGGAGGTACCTGGTGGGCTAGTTGGCCTGCAGGGACCCCCAGTATTCAAGGGGAATTTTTTCCCCATCTGCAAATGCACCAGGGGACGCGTTTGCAAAGTGGTGCAATGAGGGGGCGTGGCCTCCGTTCGCGATCCCGTATTTTTAAAATATTTTTTTTTTAAGAAGGGGGGCTGTGTAGCCCCCCTTCTTTTTCTAATTTTTTGGCCCTGGGGACCCCATCCCCCAGGGCCTGCCCCCAACTTTGTTTTAATAATAAATCATTGGGAAGGGGGCCGTGTGGCCCCCCTACTGAGGCCATAATCTGCCCCAGGGACCCCATCCCCTGGGGCATGGGCCTTTTTTTAATTATTTTTTTTATTTCGAAGGGGCTGCCTTGCCCCCCTCCTGTGGCCATTTATGGCCCCGGGACCCTATCCCCGGGGCTGGCCCACTCAGTTGAGGACCATGCGGGGCTCCCCAATCCCCCCACGGTCCCAGTCGGCTGCCCGCATCCTGCAGGAGCCGGCATTGCCCCAGGGGCTGGGGGGGCCTGAGAGCCACCCCAACAAAGAACTTGAAGCCCTGGGGGTGGCGGTCCCCGGGGTTGAGGGGGCCTGAGAGCCCCCCAACGAATATTAAGAAGCCCTGGGGGGTGGCGGTCCCAGGGGCTGGGGGGACCTGAGAGCTGCCCCACACAATTGAAACAAGCCCCGTGGGGTGGCTGTCCCCGGGGCTGGGGGGGCCTGAGAGTCCCCCCGCACATAATTAAATAAAGCCCGGGGGTGGTGGCCCCGGGGCTGGGGTTCCCCTCCGGGCCCCCCTTTACATAACTTTTGCCCCTGGGATTTGACCCCCACTGGGTGCGCGAATCTCAGTGATTTTTTTAAATGGCTGGGGTGGGCTGAACCATGATACCGAATGGCAGACGCACTGTTGAGTGCATCTTGAGAAGCTTCGGCGTTTGTTGGAAAAAAGTATGACACAGGGCCATCCCGTGCAAGATCCACCATCTTGAAGCAATGAGAGGCTGAGGGAGAGGAACCTTCCTGCTCTGGTTTCCAGCACAGTGCGTCTTGATGAAAAGTGCCTGCTCCCATCACATCCAGTACTTACCAAGGATTCTAACTGACTCTCTGAAATCTGTACGCATTGGAACCTACTATAGGTGTTCAATGAAAGCTCGATGTGACTACACATCCCAGCATGCTGTTTGAAGAAATCAAATACGCAGTTGAATCCATGCGGGGTTGTTAAACCAATCAGCATGCAGTATAAAGAGAGCTCCAATGCGTACAGGAGAAATGCCACTGATGCAGTGGTACATTGGCCACAGAAACGCATCAGGCAATACAACGAACTTGGATGGCTGGGGCGAGCTGAACTGTGATGCCGAATGGCAGAAGCACTATCGAGTTCATCTTGAGAAGCTTTGGTGTTTGTTGGATAAAAGTATGACACGGGTGGCGTCTCGTGCAAGATGCACCATCTCAAAGGAATGAGAGGCTGTGGGAGAGGAACCTTCCTGCTCCGGTTTCCAGCACAGTGCGTCTTGATGAAAGTGCCTGCTCCCCTCACATCCAGATCCCACCAAGGATTCTAAGTGACTTTCTGAAATCTGTATGCATTGGAACCTACTTTAGGTGTTCAATGAAAGCTCGATGTGACTACACATCCCAGCATGCTGTATGAAGAAATCAAACACGCAGTTGAACCCATAAGGGGTTTTTCAACCAATCAGCATGCAGTATAAAGAGCGCTCCAATGCGTACAGGAGAAATGTCTCTGATGAAGTGGTACGTTGGCCACAGAAATGTGTCAGGCAATGCAACAGACCTGGATGGCTGGGGCGTGCTGAACCTTGATGCCGAATGGCAGACGCACTGTTGAGTGCAACTTGAGAAGCTTTGGCGTTTGTTGGATAAAATTATGACACAGGTGCTGTCGCGTGCAAGATGCACCATCTCGAAGGAATGAGAGGCTGAGGGAGAGGAATCTTCCTGCTCTGGTTTCCAGCACAGTGCTTCTTGATGAAAAGTGTCTGCTCCCATCACATCCAGATCCTACCAAGGACTCTAACTGACTCTCTGAAATCTGTACGCATTGAAAACTACTATAGGTGTTCAATGATAACGCGATGTGACTACACATCCCAGCATGCTGTATGAAGAAATCAAATATGCAGTTGAACCCATGAGGGGTTTTTCCACCAATCAGCATGCAGTATAAAGAGTACTCCAATGTGTACAGGAGAAATACCACTGATGAAGTGGTACGTTGGCCACAGAAATGTGTCAGGCTATACAACGAACTTGAATGGCTGAGGCGGGCTGAACCAGGATTCCGAATGCCAGACGCACTGTCAAGTGCATCTTGAGAAGCTTCGGCGTCTGTTGGATAAAATTATGACACGGGTGCCGTCTCGTGCAAGATGCACCATCTCGAAGGAATGAGAGGCTGAAGGAGAGGAACCTTCCTGCTCCAGTTTCCAGCACAGTGCGTCTTGATGAAAGTACCTGCTTGCATCACATCCAGATCCCACCAAGGGTTCTAACTGACTTTCTGAAATCTGTACGCATTGGAACCTACTATAGGTGTTCAATGAAAGCTCGATGTGACTACACATTCTTGCATGCTGTATAAAGAAATCAAATACGCAGTTGAACCCATGAGGGGTTTTTCAACCAATCAGCATGCAGTATAAAGAGCGCTTCAATGCGTACAGGAGAAATGCCTCTGATGAAGTGGTACGTTGGCCACAGAAATGCATCAGGCAATACAACAAACTTGGATTGCTGGGGCGGGCTGAACCGTGATGCCGAATGGCAGATGCACTGTCGAGTTCATCTTGAGAAGCTTCGGCGTTTGTTGGATAAAATTATGACACAGGTGCCGTCCCGTGCAAGATGCACCATTTCGAAGGAACGAGAGGCTGAGGGATAGGAACCTTCCTGCTCCGGTTTCCAGTACAGTGCGTCTTGATGAAAAGTGCCTGCTCTCATCACATCCAGATCCTACCAAGGATTCTAACTGACTCTCTGAAATCTGTACGCATTGGAACCTACTATAGGTGTTCAATGAAAGCTCGATGTGACTACACATCCCAGTATGCTGTATGAAGAAATCAAATATGCAGTTGAACCCATGAGGGGTTTTTCAACCAATCGGCATGCAGTATAAAGAGCGCTCCAATGCGTACAGGAGAAATGCCTCTGATGAAGTGGTACGTTGGCCACAGAAATGCATCAGCCAATACAACGAACTTGGCTGGCTGGGGTGAGCTGAACCGTGATGCCGAATGGCAGACGCACTGTCGAGTTCATCTTGAGAAGCTTTGGCGTTTGTTGGATAAAATTATGACACGGGTGCGATCCAGAGCAAGATGCACCATTTCGAAGCAATGAGAGGCTGAGGGAGAGGAACATTTCTACTCCGGTTTCCAGCACAGGGCTCCTTGATGAAAAGTGCCTACTCCCATCACATCCAGATAATACCAAGGATTCTAACTGTCTCTCTGAAATCTGTACGCATCTGTACGCTCCAATGCGTACAGGGGAAATGCCTCTGATGAAGTGGTACGTTGGCCACAGAAATGCGTCAGGCAATACAATTAACTTGCATGACTGGGGCGGACTGAACTGTGATGCCGAATGGCAGACGCACTGTCGAGTTCATCTTGAGAAGCTTCGGCGTTTGTTGGATAAAATTATGACACAGGTGCCGTCCCGTGCAAGATGCACCATTTCGAAGGATCGAGAGGCTGAGGGATAGGAGCCTTCCTGCTCCGGTTTCCAGTACAGTGCGTCTTGATGAAAAGTGCCTGCTCCCATCACATCCAGATCCTACCAAAGATTCTAACGGACTCTCAGAAATCTGTACGCATTGGAACCTACTATAGGTAATCAATGTAAGCTTGATGTGCCTACACATCCCAGCATGCTGTATGAAGAAATCAAATACGCAGTTGCACCCATGAGGGTTTTTTTTCAACTAATCGGCATGCAGTATAAAGAGCTCTCCGATGCGTACAGGAGAAATGCCTCTGATGAAGTGGTACGTTGGCCACAGAAATGCATCAGCCAATACAACGAACTTGGCTGGCTGGGGTGAGCTGAACCGTGATGCCGAATGGCAGACGCACCGTCGAGTTCATCTTGAGAAGCTTTGGCGTTTGTTGGATAAAATTATGACACCGGTGCGATCCAGAGCAAGATGCACCATTTCGAAGCAATGAGAGGCTGAGGGAGAGGAACATTTCTACTCAGGTTTCCAGCACAGTGCTTCTTGATGAAAAGTGCCTGTTCCCATCACATCCAGATCCTACCAAAGATTCTAACGGACTCTCAGAAATCTGTACGCATTGGAACCTACTATAGGTGTTCAATGTAAGCTTGATGTGCCTACACATCCCAGCATGCTGTATGAAGAAATCAAATACGCAGTTGAACCCATGAGGGTTTTTTTTAAACCTATCAGCATGCAGTATAATGAGTGCTCCAATTCGTACAGGAGAAATGCATCTAATGAAGTGGTACGCTGGCCACAGAAGTGCGTCAGGCAATGCATAAAACTTGGAAGGCTGGGGCGGGTGAACCGTGATGCCGAATGGAAGACGCACTGTCGAGTGCATCTTGAGAAGCTTCGGAGTTTGTTGGATAAAATTATGACACGGTTGCCGTCCCATGCAAGATGCACCATCTCGAAGCGATGAGAGGCTGAGGGAGAGGAACCTTCCTCCTCCGGTTTTCAGCACCGTGCATCTTGATGAAAAGTGCCTGCTCCCATCACATCCAGTACCTACCAAGGATTCTAACTGACTCTCTGAAATCTGTACGCATTGGAACCTACTATAGGTGTTCAATGAAAGCTCGATGTGACTACACATCCCAGCATGCTATTTGAAGAAATCAAATACGCAGTTGAACCCATGCGGGGTGGTTAAACCAATCAGCAAGCAGTATAAAGAGCGCTCCAATGCGTACAGGAAAAATGCCACTGATGAAGTGGTACGTTGGCCACAGAAACACGTCATGCTATACAACGAACTTGAATTGCTGAGGTTGGCTGAACCGTGATTCCGAATGGCAGACGCACTGTCAAGTGCATCTTGAGAAGCTTCGGCGTTTGTTGGATAAAATTATGACACAGGTTCCGTCTCGTGCAAGATGCACCATCTCGAAGGAATGAGAGGTTGAGGGAGAGGAACCTTCCTGCTCCGGTTTCCAGCACGTCTTGATGAAAGTGCCTGCTCCCATCACATCCAGATTTTACCAAGGATTCCAACTGACTTTCTGAACTCTGTTCGTATTGGAACCTACTATAGGTGTTCAATGAAAGCTTGATGTGACTAAACATCCCAGCATGCTGTATGAAGAAATCAAATACGCAGTTGAACCCATGAGGTGTTTTTCAACCAATCAGCATGCAGTATAAAGAGCGCTCCAATGCGTACAGGAGAAATGCCTCTGATGAAGTGGTACGTTGGCCACAGAAATGTGTCAGGCAATGCAACGAACTTGGATGGCTGGGGCGGGCTGAACCATGATGCCGAATGGCAGACGCACTGTCGAGTGCATCTTGAGAAGCTTTGGTGTTTGTTGGAAAAAAGTATGACACTGGTGCCGTCCCATGCAAGATGCACCATCTCGTAGCAATGAGAGGCTTAGGGGGAGGAGCCTTCCTGCTCAGGTTTCCAGCACAGTGCGTCTTGATGAAAAGTGCCTGCTCACATCACATCCAGTACCTACCAAGGATTCTAACTGACTCTCTGAAATCTGTACTCATTGGAACCTACTATAGGTGTTCACTGAAAGCTCGATTTGACTACACATCCCAGCATGCTGTTTGAAGAAATCAAATTCGCAGTTGAACCCATGCAGGGTTGTCAAACCAATCAGTATGCAGTATAAAGAGCGCTCCAATACGTACAGGAGAAATGCCACTGATGGAGTGGTACGTTGGCCACCGAAACGTGTCAGGCTATACAACGAACTTGGATGGCTGAGGCGGGCTGAACCGTGGTTCCGAATGGCAGACGCACTGTCAAGTGCATCTTGAGAAGCTTCGGCGTTTGTTGGATAAAATTATGACACGGGGGCCTTCTTGTGCAAGATGCACCATCTCGAAGGAATGAGAGGTTGAGGGAGAGGAAACTTCCTGCTCCGGTTTCCAGCACGTCTTGATGAAAGTTCCTGCTCTGATCACATCCAGATTTTACCAAGGATTCTAACTGACTTTCTGAACTCTGTACGCATTGGAACCTACTATAGGTGTTCAATGAAAGCTCCATGTAACTACACATCCCAGCATGCTGTATGAAAAAATCAAATATGCAGTTGAACCCATGAAGGGGTTTTTCAACCAATCAGCATGCAGTATAAAGAGCGCTCCAATGTGTACAGGAAAAATACCACTGATGAAGTGGTACGTTGGCCACCGAAACGTGTCAGGCTATACAACGAACTTGGATGGCTGAGGCGGGCTGAACCGGGATTTCGAATGGCAGACGCACTGTCAAGTGCATCTTGAAAAGCTTTGGCGTTTGTTGGATAAAATTATGACACGGGTGCCGTCTCATACAAGATGCACCATCTCGAAGGAATGAGAGGCTGTGGGAGAGGAACCTTTCTGCCCCAGTTTCCAGCACAGTGCGTCTTGATGAAAGTGCCTGCTTGCATCACATCCAGATCCTACCAAGGGTTCTAACTGACTTTCTGAAATCTGTGCGCATTGGAACCTACTATAGGTTTTCAATGAAAGCTCGATGTGTTCACACATCCCAGCATGCTGTATGAAAAAATCAAATACGCAGTTGAACCAATGAGGGGTTTTCCAACCAATCAGGATGCAGTATAAAGAGCGCTCCAATGCGTACAGGCGAAATGCCTCTGATGAAGTGGTACGTTGGCGACATAAATGTGTCAGGAAATACAACGAACTTGGATGGCTGGGGCCGGCTGAACCATGATGCCGAACGGGAGATGCACTGTTGAGTTCATCTTGAGAAGCTGCAGCGTTTGTTGGATAAAATTTTGACACAGGTGCTGTCCCGTCCAAGATGCACCATTTCGAAGTGAGAGGCTGAGGGAGAGGAACCTTCCTGCTCCGGTTTCCAGTACAGTACGTCTTGATCGAAAAAGTGCCTGCTCCCATCACATCCAGATCCTACCAAGGATTCTAACTGACTCTCTGAAATCTGTACGCATTGGAACCTACTATAGGTGTTCAATAAAAGCTCGATGTGACTGCACATCCCAGCATGCTGTATGAAGAAATCAAATACGCAGTTGAACCCATGAGGGTTTTTTCAACCAATCGGCATGCAGTATAAAGAGCGCTCCAATGCGTACAGGAGAAATGCCTCTGATGCAGTGGTACATTGGCCACAGAAACGCATCAGGCAATACAACGAACTTGGATGGCTGGGGCGAGCTGAACTGTGATGCCGAATGGCAGAAGCACTGTCGAGTTCATCTTGAGAAGCTTTGGTGTTTGTTGGATAAAAGTATGACACGGGTGGCGTCTCGTGCAAGATGCACCATCTCAAAGGAATGAGAGGCTGTGGGAGAGGAACCTTCCTGCTCCGGTTTCCAGCACAGTGCGTCTTGATGAAAGTGCCTGCTCCCCTCACATCCAGATCCCACCAAGGATTCTAAGTGACTTTCTGAAATCTGTATGCATTGGAACCCACTTTAGGTGTTCAATGAAAGCTCGATGTGCCTACACATCCCAGCATGCTGTATGAAGAAATCAAACACGCAGTTGAACCCATAAGGGGTTTTTCAACCAATCAGCATGCAGTATAAAGAGCGCTCCAATGCGTACAGGAGAAATGCCTCTGATGAAGTGGTACGTGGGCCACAGAAATGTGTCAGGCAATGCAACAGACCTGGATGGCTGGGGCGTGCTGAACCTTGATGCCGAATGGCAGACGCACTGTTGAGTGCAACTTGAGAAGCTTTGGCGTTTGTTGGATAAAATTATGACACAGGTGCTGTCACGTGCAAGATGCACCATCTCGAAGGAATGAGAGGCTGAGGGAGAGGAATCTTCCTGCTCTGGTTTCCAGCACAGTGCTTCTTGATGAAAAGTGTCTGCTCCCATCACATCCAGATCCTACCAAGGACTCTAACTGACTCTCTGAAATCTGTACGCATTGAAAACTACTATAGGTGTTCAATGATAACGCGATGTGACTACACATCCCAGCATGCTGTATGAAGAAATCAAATATGCAGTTGAACCCATGAGGGGTTTTTCCACCAATCAGCATGCAGTATAAAGAGTGCTCCAATGTGTACAGGAGAAATACCACTGATGAAGTGATACGTTGGCCACAGAAATGTGTCAGGCTATACAACAAACTTGAATGGCTGAGGCGGGCTGAACCAGGATTCCGAATGCGAGACGCACTGTCAAGTGCATCTTGAGAAGCTTCGGCGTCTGTTGGATAAAATTATGACACGGGTGCCGTCTCGTGCAAGATGCACCATCTCGAAGGAATGAGAGGCTGAGGGAGAGGAACCTTCCTGCTCCAGTTTCCAGCACAGTGCGTCTTGATGAAAGTACCTGCTTGCATCACATCCAGATCCCACCAAGGGTTATAACTGACTTTCTGAAATCTGTACGCATTGGAACCTACTATAGGTGTTCAATGAAAGCTCGATGTGACTACACATTCTTGCATGCTGTATAAAGAAATCAAATACGCAGTTGAACCCATGAGGGGTTTTTCAACCAATCAGCATGCAGTATAAAGAGCGCTTCAATGCGTACAGGAGAAATGCCTCTGATGAAGTGGTACGTTGGCGACAGAAATGCGTCAGGCAATACAACAAACTTGGATTGCTGGGGCGGGCTGAACCGTGATGCCGAATGGCAGATGCACTGTCGAGTTCATCTTGAGAAGCTTCGGCGTTTGTTGGATAAAATTATGACACAGGTGTCGTCCCGTGCAAGATGCACTATTTCGAAGGAACGAGAGGCTGAGGGATAGGAACCTTCCTGCTCCGGTTTCCAGTACAGTGCGTCTTGATGAAAAGTGCCTGCTCTCATCACATCCAGATCCTACCAAGGATTCTAACTGACTCTCTGAAATCTGTACGCATTGGAACCTACTATAGGTGTTCAATGAAAGCTCGATGTGACTACCCATCCCAGTATGCTGTATGAAGAAATCAAATATGCAGTTGAACCCATGAGGGGTTTTTCAACCAATCGGCATGCAGTATAAAGAGCGCTCCAATGCGTACAGGAGAAATGCCTCTGATGAAGTGGTACGTTGGCCACAGAAATGCATCAGCCAATACAACAAACTTGGCTGGCTGGGGTGAGCTGAACCGTGATGCCGAATGGCAGACGCACTGTCGAGTTCATCTTGAGAAGCTTTGGCGTTTGTTGGATAAAATTATGACACGGGTGCGATCCAGAGCAAGATGCACCATTTCGAAGCAATGAGAGGCTGAGGGAGAGGAACATTTCTACTCCGGTTTCCAGCACAGGGCTCCTTGATGAAAAGTGCCTACTCCCATCACATCCAGATAATACCAAGGATTCTAACTGTCTCTCTGAAATCTGTACGCATCTGTACGCTCCAATGCGTACAGGGGAAATGCCTCTGATGAAGTGGTACGTTGGCCACAGAAATGCGTCAGGCAATACAATTAACTTGCATGACTGGGGCGGACTGAACTGTGATGCCGAATGGCAGACGCACTGTCGAGTTCATCTTGAGAAGCTTCGGCGTTTGTTGGATAAAATTATGACACAGGTGCCGTCCCGTGCAAGATGCACCATTTCGAAGGATCGAGAGGCTGAGGGATAGGAGCCTTCCTGCTCCGGTTTCCAGTACAGTGCGTCTTGATGAAAAGTGCCTGCTCCCATTGCATCCAGATCCTACCAAAGATTCGAACGGACTCTCAGAAATCTGTACGCATTGAAACCTACTATAGGTATTCAATGTAAGCTTGATGTGCCTACACATCCCAGCATGCTGTATGAAGAAATCAAATACGCAGTTGAACCCATGAGGGTTTTTTTTCAACTAATCGGCATGCAGTATAAAGAGCTCTCCAATGCGTACAGGAGAAATGCCTCTGATGAAGTGGTACGTTGGCCACAGAAATGCATCAGCCAATACAACAAACTTGGATAGCTGGGGCGAGCTGAACCATGATGCCGAATGGCAGACGCACTGTCGAGTTCATCTTGAGAAGCTTCGGCGTTTGTTGGATAAAATTATGACACGGGTGCCGTCCAGAGCAAGATGCACCATTTCGAAGCAATGAGAGGTTGAGGGAGAGGAACATTTCTACTCCGGTTTCCAGCACAGTGCTTCTTGATGAAAAGTGCCTGCTCCCATCACATCCAGATCCTACCAAAGATTCTAACGGACTCTCAGAAATCTGTACGCATTGGAACCTACTATAGGTGTTCAATGTAAGCTTGATGTGCCTACACATCCCAGCATGCTGTATGAAGAAATCAAATACGCAGTTGAACCCATGAGGGTTTTTTTTAAACCTATCAGCATGCAGTATAATGAGCGCTTCAATTCGTACAGGAGAAATGCATCTAATGAAGTGGTACGCTGGCCACAGAAGTGCGTCAGGCAATGCAAAAAACTTGGAAGGCTGGGGCGGGTGAACCGTGATGCCGAATGGCAGACGCACTGTCGAGTGCATCTTGAGAAGCTTCGGAGTTTGTTGGATAAAATTATGACACGGTTGCCGTCCCATGCAAGATGCACCATCTCGAAGCGATGAGAGGCTGAGGGAGAGGAACCTTCCTCCTCCGGTTTTCAGCACCGTGCATCTTGATGAAAAGTGCCTGCTCCCATCACATCCAGTACCTACCAAGGATTCTAACTGACTCTCTGAAATCTGTACGCATTGGAACCTACTATAGGTGTTCAATGAAAGCTCGATGTGACTACACATCCCAGCATGCTATTTGAAGAAATCAAATACGCAGTTGAACCCATGCGGGGTGGTTAAACCAATCAGCAAGCAGTATAAAGAGCGCTCCAATGCATACAGGAGAAATGCCACTGATGAAGTGGTACGTTGGCCACAGAAACACGTCATGCTATACAACGAACTTGAATTGCTGAGGCGGGCTGAACCGTGATTCCGAATGGCAGATGCACTGTCAAGTGCATCTTGAGAAGCTTCGGCGTTTGTTGGATAAAATTATGACACAGGTGCCGTCTCGTGCAAGATGCACCATCTCGAAGGAATGAGAGGTTGAGGGATAGGAACCTTCCTGCTCCGGTTTCCAGCACGTCTTGATGAAAGTGCCTGCTCCCATCACATCCAGATTTTACCAAGGATTCCAACTGACTTTCTGAACTCTGTTCGTATTGGAACCTACTATAGGTGTTCAATGAAAGCTTGATGTGACTACACATCCCAGCATGCTGTATGAAGAAATCAAATACGCAGTTGAACCCATGAGGTGTTTTTCAACCAATCAGCATGCAGTATAAAGAGCGCTCCAATGCGTACAGGAGAAATGCCTCTGATGAAGTGGTACGTTGGCCACAGAAATGTGTCAGGCAATGCAACGAACTTGGATGGCTGGGGCGGGCTGGACCATGATGCCGAATGGCAGACGCACTGTCGAGTGCATCTTGAGAAGCTTTGGCGTTTGTTGGAAAAAAGTATGACACTGGTGCCGTCCCATGCAAGATGCACCATCTCGTAGCAATGAGAGGCTTAGGGGGAGGATCCTTCCTGCTCAGGTTTCCAGCACAGTGCGTCTTGATGAAAAGTGCCTGCTCACATCACATCCAGTACCTACCAAGGATTCTAACTGACTCTCTGAAATCTGTACTCATTGGAACCTTCTATAGGTGTTCAATGAAAGCTCGATTTGACTACACATCCCAGCATGCTGTTTGAAGAAATCAAATTCGCAGTTGAACCCATGCAGGGTTGTCAAACCAATCAGTATGCAGTATAAAGAGCGCTCCAATGCGTACAGGAGAAATGCCACTGATGGAGTGGTACGTTGGCCACCGAAACGTGTCAGGCTATACAACGAACTTGGATGGCTGAGGCGGGCTGAACCGTGGTTCCGAATGGCAGACGCACTGTCAAGTGCATCTTGAGAAGCTTCGGCGTTTGTTGGATAAAATTATGACACGGGGGCCTTCTTGTGCAAGATGCACCATCTCGAAGGAATGAGAGGTTGAGGGAGAGGAAACTTCCTGCTCCGGTTTCCAGCACGTCTTGATGAAAGTGCCTGCTCTGATCACATCCAGATTTTACCAAGGATTCTAACTGACTTTCTGAACTCTGTACGCATTGGAACCTACTATAGGTGTTCAATGAAAGCTCCATGTGACTACACATCCCAGCATGCTGTATGAAAAAATCAAATATGCAGTTGAACCCATGAAGGGGTTTTTCAACCAATCAGCATGCAGTATAAAGAGCGCTCCAATGTGTACAGGAGAAATACCACTGATGAAGTGGTACGTTGGCCACCGAAACGTGTCAGGCTATACAACGAACTTGGATGGCTGAGGCGGGCTGAACCGGGATTTCGAATGGCAGACGCACTGTCAAGTGCATCTTGAAAAGCTTTGGCGTTTGTTGGATAAAATTATGACACGGGTGCCGTCTCATACAAGATGCACCATCTCGAAGGAATGAGAGGCTGTGGGAGAGGAACCTTCCTGCCCCAGTTTCCAGCACAATGATAAAAGTGCCTGCTTGCATCACATCCAGATCCTACCAAGGGTTCTAACTGACTTTCTGAAATCTGTACGCATTGGAACCTACTATAGGTATTCAATGAAAGCTCGATGTGTTCACACATCCCAGCATGCTGTATGAAAAAATCAAATACGCAGTTGAACCCATGAGGGGTTTTCCAACCAATCAGCATGCAGTATAAAGAGCGCTCCAATGCGTACAGGCGAAATGCCTCTGATGAAGTGGTACGTTGGCGACATAAATGTGTCAGGAAATACAACGAACTTGGATGGCTGGGGCCGGCTGAACCATGATGCCGAACGGGAGATGCACTGTTGAGTTCATCTTGAGAAGCTGCAGCGTTTGTTGGATAAAATTTTGACACAGGTGCTGTCCCGTCCAAGATGCACCATTTCGAAGGAATGAGAGGCTGAGGGAGAGGAACCTTCCTGCTCCGGTTTCCAGTACAGTGCGTCTTGATTAAAAGTGCCTGCTCCCATCACATCCAGATCCTACCAAGGATTCTAATTGACTCTCTGAAATCTGTACGCATTGGAACCTACTATAGGTGTTCAATAAAAGCTCGATGTGACTGCACATCCCAGCATGCTGTATGAAGAAATCAAATACGCAGTTGAACCCATGAGGGGTTTTCCAACCAATCGGCATGCAGTGTAAAGAGCGCTCCAATGCGTACAGGAGAAATGCCTCTGATGCAGTGGTACGTTGGCCACAGAAATGCATCAGGCAATACAACGAACTTGGATGGCAGGGGCGAGCTGAACTGTGATGCCGAATGGCAGAAGCACTGTCGAGTTCATCTTGAGAAGCTTTGGTGTTTGTTGGATAAAAGTATGACACGGGTGGCGTCTCGTGCAAGATGCACCATCTCAAAGGAATGAGAGGCTGTGGGAGAGGAACCTTCCTGCTCCGGTTTCCAGCACAGTGTGTCTTGATGAAAGTGCCTGCTCCCCTCACATCCAGATCCCACCAAGGATTCTAAGTGACTTTCTGAAATCTGTATGCATTTGAACCTACTTTAGGTGTTCAATGAAAGCTCGATGTGACTACACATCCCAACATGCTGTATGAAGAAATCAAATACGCAGTTGAACCCATGAGGGTTTTTTCAACCAATCAGCATGCAGTATAAAGAGCGATCCAATGCGTAGAGGAGAAATGCCTCTGATGAAGTGGTACGTTGGCGACAAAAATGCATCAGGCAATACAACAAACTTGGATGGCTGGGGCGGGCTGAACCGTGATGCCGAATGGCAGATGCACTGTCGAGTTCATCTTGAGAAGCTTCGGCGATTGTTGCATAAAATTATGACACAGGTGCAGTCCCGTGCAAGATGCACCATTTCGAAGGAATGAGAGGCTGAGGGAGAGAAACCTTCCTGCTCCGGTTTCCAGTACAGTGCATCTTGGTGAAAAGTGCCTGCTCGCATCACATCCAGATCCTACCATGGATTCTAACTGACTCTCTGAAATCTGTACGCATTGGAACCTACTATAGGTGTTCAACGAAAGCTCGATGTGACTACACATCCCAGCATGCTGTATGAAGAAATCAAATACGCAGTTGAACCCATGAGGGATTTTTCAACCAATCGGCATGCAGTATAAAGAGCGCTCCAATGCATACAGGAGAAATGCCTCAGATGAAGTGGTGCGTTGGCCACAGAAAGGCATCAGGAAATACAACGAACTTGGATGGCTGTGGCGAGCTGAACCGTGATGCAGAATGGCAGACGCACTGTCGAGTTCATCTTGAGAAGCTTCGGTGTTTGTTGGATAACATTTTGACAAGGGTGCCGGCCCGAGCAAGATGCACCATTTCAAAAGAATGAGAGGCTGAGGTAGAGGAACCTTTCTACTCCGGTTTCCAGCACAGTTCTTCCTGATGAAAAGTGCCTGCTCCCATCTCAACCAGATCCTTCCAAGGATTCTAACTGACTCTCTGAAATCTGTACGCATCTGTACGCTCCAATGCGTACAGGGGAAATGCCTCTGATGAAGTGGTACGTTGGCCACAGAAACATGCCAGGCAATACAATGAACTTGCGTGACTAGGGCAGGCTAAACTGTGATGCCGAATGGCATCCGCTCTGTTGAGTGCATCTTGAGAAGTGTGGGGTTTGTTGGATAAAATTATGTCACGGGTGCCGTCCCGTGCAAGATGCACCATCTCGAAGGTATGAGAGGCTGAGTAAGATGAACCTTCCTGCTCCGGTTTCCAGCATGGTGCGTATTGATGAAAAGTGGCTGCTCCCATCACATCCAGATCCTACCAAGGACGTTTTTCCTGTTCATGAATTAAGAGTTGTATTTCTACAGGAGATGGGGTGCAATTCCTTAACCTGAGAAAGGTATCGCTGAAACGCGTTGTTGTTTGTGTGCACATTAAAATCTGTGTACTGTCTCTGGTGTGCCGCTGGACTTCTTAGTGGGATTTTCTGCTTTATTCCTACTTTCTGCAAATTATTGACGGGTGCTACTTCCGTTGCTGGCATCTGCATCGCAGGATATATATATATATGAAACCCAAAGTCTCCTCAGATGAAGCTGCACTCGACAGCATGTCGTTCCATTCTTTTAGGCAACCTGCAATTCCAACAATATTTTTTCGGCCTTACGTGTTTCGGGCTGCCAAATTCCTTGTTTACAGGCTCCTCTCATGGCATCCACACAATTAGCATGAACCAACAATTCATATATATATATATATATATATATATTACCTACTGGCGGTCGCCAGTAGGTAGTTATAGTTAGGACCACGTTTCCATAGGAAAACCTCAACATTCTATTTTGAATAACTTTGGCGCCGGTCGACGAATCCTCGCGAATTTCTCAAAATAGGTGGGGCGCTACGCTCCGCTCCTACCCTGAAAGTCTCGGGGGGATCCGTCAAGCGGGGGCTGAGATAAAAGGGGGGTCCCAAAACGCGTTTTTCCCATGCATTTTTCCATAGGACCTTTAGAACGAGCTACAGCCCGAACGGCTGAACAGAATTACTCAAAATTTGGCACAGAGGTAGTCCCTAGGTCAAGGAAGTGCCTTTTGTAGGTTTGGTGTAAATCTGTTCAGTAGATTCTGAGAAAATAGCCTTTAAATCAATATATATATCTGAGCCCGCTTACGGTACGCTTACCGTACGCTTACGGTAAGCGTACGGTGGCGTGCGCGAGCGCGATTCTGATTGGCTCTTAGATCTTAGTAAACATTCGAATCGGCCGAAACCAGGAAGCGGCGGCCGCCATTTTGTGTATTTCACTCTGAAAAAAAAGAGTGAAAACAAGGAAAGGGGGCAATGAGGAGAGTTACAGACCCCCTAACATTTGTAAGGGGGTCAAAGAAGGACAGAAAAGTACAAAAAAAACATTTATTGATTTTAAAAAAAATCACGGGGTACGCGTACGGTAAGATTACGGTAAGCGTACGGTAGAAAAAAAAAAAAAAAAAATGAAAATCAGATTTAAGTGTTTAGATATTAGGGGGCTCTAAAAAGAGCCGTTGTGTTTATGAAATGATTTTTTAGTGGTACCTACAAGTAAGTACCGATGCAGAGTCTAAGGTTCAAGAGGAAGACTCTGTTCCCTTCATCATTGAAGTGCACACCATCTCCTCTATAAATGTCTTGCATGTCATAACGCAAGTTGTTGTGGTAAATGGCACCCATACCATAGTCACGGAGGAAAGCAGAAACAGATTTGTTGACGTGCTTTCTTGCTTTGTCATCGCACCGCGTGCCCACCGTGCGTGCACGGCACTAACTGCGTAAAGTGGGCGCGCGGTGCGCGAAGCGCACCGCGTGCTCACTGTGCGCGCACGGTGCGCGAAGCGCACCGTGCGCGCACGGAACGAACTGCGTTAAGTGGGCGCGCACGCCACGAATGGCGTAAAGTAACTTAGCATTTAAAAAACCGTACAAATTCACTGAAAAAACCATAGGTTTCACACACGTTATAGTTAGGAATTAGCATTTAAAAAACCTTGCAAATTCACTGAAAAAACCATAGGTTTCACACATGTTATAGTTAGTGGAAATTTTACTGATAAAAAACCAATGAAATTCCCCCGTTATAGTTAGTGCAGGCAACTATAACTCACGCGACCGCAATCTTCTGCTGATGACATATGTGTCTTTATGAAAAAAAAATATTTGTAATATATGTATGGCTAAAAATGTATGGAAGAAGACATGGGCAAATAAGTGTCTAAATACAGTATTAGCATCAGCAGAGGATTGCGGTCGCGTGAGTTATAGTTGCCTGCACTAACTATAACGGGGGAATTTCATTGGTTTTTTATCAGTAAAATTTCCACTAACTATAACATGTGTGAAACCTATGGTTTTTTCAGTGAATATATATATATATATTACCTACTGGCGGTCGCCAGTAGGTAGTTATAGTTAGGACCACGTTTCCATAGGAAATCCGCAACATTCTATTTTGAATAACTTTGGCACCGGTTGACGAATCCTCGCGAATTTTTCAAAATAGGTGGGACGCTACGCTCCGCTCCTACCCTGAAAGTCTCGGGGGGATTCGTCAAGCGGGGGCTGAGATAAAAGGGGGGTCCCAAAACGCGTTTTTCCCATGCATTTTTCCATAGGACCTTTAGACACAGCTACAGCCCGAACGGCTGAACAGAATTACTTGAAATTTGGCAGAGAGGTAGTCCTCAGGTCAAGGAAGTGCCTTTTGTAGGTTTGGTGTAAATCTGTTCAGTAGATTCTGAGAAAATAGCCTTTAAATCAATATATATATCTGAGCCAGCTTACGGTGCGCTTACGGTGCGCTTACCGTACGCGTACGGTGGCGTGCGCGAGCGCGATTCTGATTGGCCCTTAGATCTTAGTAAACATTCGAATCGGTCGAAACCAGGAAGCGGCGGCTGCCATTTTCTCTCTCGCACTTTGACAGGGGGATGAAAAAACAAGTGCAAAAACATGTAAAGGGGCTGTTTACACAACTCCCAAGCACCTAGCCATGTCGAGGGAGTCCCCAACGACCCCCCAACTGAAAAAAGGCAATTTTAATTTTTTCGAAAATTTCGCCGATTACGCTTACCGTACGCGTACGGTAAAAAATAATAAAAAAAAAAAAAATATCCACATTCTTCCCAACCCCGTCTGCAAAAGGTGCCCGAAGGGCACCTTTTGTGCATGGCTTATGAAAATTTAATCAAAACATATATTATACCTGTCACAACGATGCTCATCATATGTCCTCCATGTGCGCACGGTGCGCGAAGCGCACCGTGCGCGCACGGAACGAACTGCGTTAAGTGGGCGCGCACGCCACAAATGGCGTAAAGTAACTTAGCATTTAAAAAACCGTACAAATTCACTGAAAAAACCATAGTTTTCACACACGTTATAGTTAGGAATTAGCATTTAAAAAACCTTGCAAATTCACTGAAATTCACTGAAAAAACCATAGGTTTCACACATGTTATAGCTAGCTGGACATTTTACTGATAAAAAACCAATGAAATTCCCCCGTTATAGTTACTGTAGGCAACTATAACTCACGCGACCGTAATCCTCTGCTGATGACATATGTGTCTTTATGAAAAAAAAATATTTGTAATATATGTATAGCTAAAATTTAATGGAAGAAGACATGGGCAAATAAGTGTCTAAATACAGTATTAGCATCAGCAGAGGATTGCGGTCGCGTGAGTTATAGTTGCCTACAGTAACTATAACGGGGGAATTTCATTGGTTTTTTATCAGTAAAATGTCCAGCTAACTATAACATGTGTGAAACCTATGGTTTTTTCAGTGAATATATATATATAGCAGGTAACACTCTGCTACATGCAGAAAGCAGTCATCCAAAAACATTGATTCGCAGCATTCCGTACGGGGAATTTCTCCGGGCTCAGAGAAATTGCAGTACGGAGGCAGACTTTAAGCATGAAAGTGACTGCATGACCAAAAGGTTCTTGGAAAGAGGCTATACAACCAATGTGATACAAGAAGCACATCTAAAGGCAATCCAGTTTACACAGACTGAATTGCTAAGACCTAAAGCAGTAACTAAGGAGAATGATGATCAGGTTGTTAGATTTATCAGTACGTTTAATTCCAGTTCCTATGCGGTCAGGCAATGTCTAAATAGACATTGGGAGATCCTGAAGACGGAATCTACTTTGGATGACATTTTAGGGGATGCTATCAACATTACCTATAGAAAAGCAAATTCCCTTAAGGACAGACTATGTAGCAATGAGGTACCTTGCACTAAAGGTACATACATGGACATACAGGGTTTTTTTACGTGTATGTCCTGCAAGGCCTGTAAAACCAGTTCCAATGTCAAAACTGTACATTATCCAGTTTCTGACACTAACAGACGTATTGAGAAACATCTGACATGCTTGTCAGATTATTGTGTTTACGTCTTGACATGTCCATGCCCCAAAAAGTATGTTGGCAGCACTATGTTTGCTGCTAAGAAACGGATTTTGGAACATATGAGGGCAATCCAGAACAAGGACAAGCTATCCCCCATTGCCAGACACTTCGAAGAGTTCCATAAGAGCAATCGGAACCTGTTAAGATTTTTTGTTATTGACAGAATCCTACCTTCTAATAGAGGTGGTGATAGAATTCGTAAGTTGCGTCAACTTGAATCTAGGTATATTATGGAACTAAATACGAAGATTCCAGCAGGGTTAAACTCTGAAGAAGAATTGTCGTGGCATTTGGGGGATTAAATGTATTACTTAGCATGCTTATTGAGCTTATTCAGCTAATTATGCTTTCTCTCAAACGATCCCTGTTTCCAGCTTCTTTGTTAATGCTCTGAATCTTACTGTCATATCTTTATTCCCTTCCTCATTTTGCCATACCTTTTATTATGCTAACAAAGCTAAAAATAACCTCATATATTTATGAGAAATTTAAGATATAATTGGTTGCACGTATGGGTTGGCTCTGTTCTTTTCTCTTTGGGTGGATTCTGACACGATCCTCTATCAACATCGGTGCTATGCAGTTATGATGTGGAAGCATTTTATGGATTGACAGCTATGTTTGTTTTGCTATTTCTATTTTGTGATGTCCAGGTGGTCCAAGAAGAAGATCGATTGAGAATACCCATTACTTTAATTGTGAATAGAGAAGGAGGAAAGAGGCTACTATCAAGAATAATGAGTCAGGAATAGAAGCAAAGAAATGTATTTAAGGCCCACTTGGGCGTAGTACTTTTCCTAGATTTTGTTTATCATGCTAATTTATCCTTTTATCATATTTGGGATTATAGATGTTCCTCTTTCCATTAATTTAATTTTGTCACTAATCTTTTGAAAAAAAAATTTTTACCCACTTGGGTTTAATTCTGAGAAAAGAGATTTAATGTAATTAAACATTACATTGATTTTTTGACTGAGATACCTAATCTTTTCTCACTTGAGATGTATTATTTTGGTACCTAATTGTGAAAAGAAGATATTCAGAAAATGAGGAAAACTTTATTGTAAAACTTTATCAAAAGTAAATTTTTATAAGAGTAACGGTTGTTGAGGAGCAGCCACAATATAAGTAACATTGATTATGTTTGGAATTCATGCACTTGCTCGAATTTTGTTAGGCAACAAGCGTTTTCTTTCCTCTGTATGCATTACTTTATCGCATAATCAGATTAGGGTACCATTATGTTTGGTCTTCATTTACCGTTCTAAGATGGCGGCCATGTAGCTGGATAGTGGTATATTCAAACTGCTATCCGCTTTTGCTGTTGATGTTTTGAACGCAGCTCCGATGTTTCTTTGTCTTTTTTTGTATGCATTTAAACTGTTGAATTGTAAACAGTCGGTTACCCGTGACCAAGACGATACGGTCGTCGAAACGCGTTGGGTATTTATTTGGCTTTCATGCACTGAATTAAATCTTGGGATTTACAAAAGACGCTGTTTGTGTATCATTGGGGAAGGAGTGCATACGTGTATGTGATACACTTGGTGGAACTGGAATATATATATATATGTATATATTACCTACTGGCGGTCGCCAGTAGGTAGTTATAGTTAGGACCACGTTTCCATAGGAAATCCGCAACATTCTATTTTGAATAACTTTGGCGCCGGTCGACGAATCCTCGCGAATTTTTCAAAATAGGTGGGGCGCTACGCTCCGCTCCTACCCTGAAAGTCTCGGGGGGATTCGTCAAGCGGGGGCTGAGATAAAAGGGGGGTCCCAAAACACGTTTTTCCCATGCATTTTTCCATAGGACCTTTAGACAGGGCTACAGCCCGAACGGCTGAACAGAATTACTAGAAATTTGGCAGAGAGGTAGTCCTCAGGTCAAGGAAGTGCCTTTTGTAGGTTTGGTGTAAATCTGTTCAGTAGATTCTGAGAAAATAGCCTTTAAATCAATATATATATCTGAGCCAGCTTACGGTGCGCTTACGGTACGCTTACCGTACGCGTACGGTGGCGTGCGCGAGCGCGATTCTGATTGGCTCTTAGATCTTAGTAAACATTCGAATCGGCCGAAACCAGGAAGCGGCGGCCGCCATTTTCTCTCTCGCACTGAGAGTGATGTTTAAAATATAAAGCACAAAAACATGTAAAGGGGCTGTTTAGACAGCTCCCACACACATAGCAATGTTGAGGGAGTCCCCAAAGATCCCCCAAGGGCAAAAACGGAATTTTTATTTTTTCGCTAATTTCGCCGATTACGCTTACCGTACGCGTACGGTAAACAATTATAAAAAAAAAAAAATTATCCACACTCTCCCCACCCCCTGTGCAATTGGTGCCCGTAGGGCACCAATTGTGCATGGCTTATTAACGATAAGTTAAACTAAAATATTAAAAAAAATAATAATAAAAAAAAAAATTATCCACACTCTCTCCACCCCGTGTGCAAATGGTGCCCGAAGGGCACCATTTGTGCATGGCTTATAACATATACGAAAAATTAAAATATTACCTTTCAAAACGAAGTGCATCATATGTCCTCCATGTGCGCACGGTGCGCGAAGCGCATCGTGCGTACATGGCCCATCTAGCGTAACTTGGGCAAGCGGTGCGCGTAGCGCACCGCGTGCCCACCGTGCGTGCACGGCACTAACTGCGTAAAGTGGGCGCGCGGTGCGCAAAGCGCACCGCGTGCTCACTGTGCGCGCACGGTGCGCGAAGCGCACCGTGCGCGCACGGAACGAACTGCGTTAAGTGGGCGCGCACGCCACGAATGGCGTAAAGTAACTTAGCATTTAAAAAACCCGTACAAATTCACTGAAAAAACCATAGGTTTCACACACGTTATAGTTAGGAATTGGCATTTAAAAAACCTTGCAAATTCACTGAAAAAACCATAGGTTTCACACATGTTATAGTTAGCGGAAATTTTACTGATAAAAAACCAATGAAATTCTCCCGTTATAGTTAGTGCAGGCAACTATAACTCACGCGACCGCAATCTTCTGCTGATGACATATGTGTCTATATGAAAAAAAAATATTTGTAATATATGTATAGCTAAAAATGTATGGAAGAAGACATGGGCAAATAAGTGTCTAAATACAGTATTAGCATCAGCAGAGGATTGCGGTCGTGTGAGTTATAGTTGCCTGCACTAACTATAACGGGGGAATTTCATTGGTTTTTTATCAGTAAAATTTCCGCTAACTATAACATGTGTGAATCCTATGGTTTTTTCAGTGAATATATATATACACACACGCACTGGCGGTCGCCAGTAGATAGTGATAGTTAGGACCGAGTTTCCATAGGAAATCTGAAAATTTTATTTTGAATAACTTTGGCGCTGGTTGACGAATCCTCGCAAAATTCTCAAAACTAATGGGGCGCTCTGCTCAGCTCCTACCCTGCAAGTCTCGGAGTGATTCGTCAAGCGGGGACTGAGAAAAAAGGGGGTCCCAAAAGGCATTTTCCCTATGCATTTTCCCATAGGACCTTTAGTCGAAGGTACAGCCCGAAGAGCTGAACAGAATTACTTGAAATTTGGCAAAGAGGTAGTCCTCAGGTCAGGCATGTGCCTTTTGCATATATGGTGTCCATCTGTTCAGTAGTTCCTGAGAAAATTGCAGTTAAAAGTACATAAATATCTATAATCGGTCGAAATCAGGAAGTGTCGGCTGCCATTTTCTGTGTTTTGTGTGTGACTGAGAAAAAGAAAGGTGGAGAACATGAAAAGGGGGCAGGGTAGAGAGTTCCTGACCCCCTAGCCTTTGTCAGGGGGTCCCTGAAGGACTCCGAAGGATGAAAAAAACATTATTTTTTTTCAAAAAACAGCGGGGTGCGGTGAAAAACCATAAAAATATATATATGTATTTTAAACAAGCCATTCCATATTACAGGATACAGTCAATCTATAACTCTATACATAGGTAGTTTATTGTAAAATTAATATCTAAAAAATATAATAATACATACATAACTTAGCATTTAAAAAACCTTACAAATTCACTTAAAAAACCATAGGTTTCACACATGTTATAGTTAGGAATTAGCATTTAAAAAACCTTGCAAATTCACTTAAAAAACCATAGGTTTCACACTCGTAAAAAAACATTGAAATTCCCCCGTTATAGTTAGTTCAGATAACTATAACTCGCGCGACCGCCACTCTATCACAAGGATGATATCATCAGTGATGTCATGAGTGATGCCACTGACCATGTCATGAGTGATGTAATATGTGACGTCATGAGCAGTGGATTGCGGGCGCGCGAGTTATAGTTATCTGAACTAACTATAACGGGGGAATTTCAATGTTTTTTTACGAGTGTGAAACCTATGGTTTTTTAAGTGAATTGCAAGGTTTTTTAAATGCTAATTCCTAACTATAACATGTGTGAAACCTATGGTTTTTTAAGTGAATATATATATATATATATATATATATATATATACACACACACACACGGAAAGTTTTCCCAAGTGCTATCGAGCACAAAGCAGGAACACGGACTCTCAATATAGCTGATGCCAGATTGGATTTATTTAATGCAGTGATTTCTTGTGGTGCTGTCTCAGACGCGTTTCAGACACAGAACGGTGTCCTTGGTCATAAAAAAAATATATAAATATGTATATATATAAATATATAAATACACACACGCACACATATTACCTACTGGCGGTCACCAGTAGATAGTTATAGTTAGGACCTATTATCCATAGGAAATCCGCAACATTCTATTTGGAATGACTTTGGCGCCGTTTGACGAATCTTCGTGAAATTTTCAAAACTGGTGGGGCGCTCCGGTCCGCTCCTATCCTGAAAGTTTCGGGGTGATTCGTCAAGCGGGGGCCGAGAAAAAAGGGGGTCCCAAAACCTGTGTTCCTCATGCAATTTTCAATAGGAACCGTTAATCGCGGCTGCAGCCTGAACTGCTGAACAGAATTACACGAAATTTGGCAAAGAGGTAGGCCATAGTTCACACTCGTGCCTTTTGGTTAAATGGTGTAAATCCGTTCAGTAGTTGCTGAGAAAATTAAAAGTAAAATCATAAATATATCTGGGCGGAGCCTAACCACACATCTCATCGTGAGATCTGATTGGCTGTCAGCACTTCATCCAAGAAGTGTTGGCAGCCATCTTGGGACCAATATACATGATAGCACCTCATTTAAAAGCATTTCAGTTAATAGAAGGTTTTAAGACTTTAATTACATTATAAATCATTTGTTGATGGTACCATACTCATTTTAGGAACTGTGGTGTGTTCTAAGGTGATTTTACCATGTGAAAAAGCCTTCTGCTGGAATATCATGAATCATGTTTGAGAGAAAACTATTTTCTCATGCTTTTCCCACAGAGGTTCTGAAGGTGATCTATAAGCTAAACTGAGAGCACATTTTCTGTAAATTTACATTATCTTTCTCAGTCATGCGAGAATGAAGTCTGACATTCTCAGTAAAACATGTACATCCAACAAGGGCAGAGACTGTCAGTTGATTCCTTTGTGTTCTACTGCAGCTTCCCAGAGTGTTCTATAGAACAACTAGAGCGCTAACAGTCCTACTTATGACAAACGCATTGCACACCTGAAGCCATCTTGATTGGAATAAAGTGGTATCTCTTAAAATATTTAATTTAAAAAGGAACAAAATGAGGGGGTTGCCATAGAAAGTATGATTAGTGCTTCAGAAAGAAACATTAGGGCACATTTTGAGTGACTTCTCAAATCCTCTTCTATTTCATTAAAAGATTCTGACATGCAGACTGAAACATGCACTTTTAATACCAGCAGCAGACTTCCCTGGTGAGCAGTAGCTTTACTACAGTGATCTAATGAGCAACTAGAGTGCAAACATTCTGAATTTATGGCAAATGTGTGACATCTGAATGCCTTCTTGATGGAAGCAAAGTAAAAAACTGAAAGTATTTCCTACAGAGGAGACTGTGGTAAATGAGGAAATTAGGAAACCAGTGTTGCCAGATTTTTAGACCCATCCAAAGCCGCTCAAATATAAGCCCAAAATAAGCCCAATCAGACCAGTTTGAGCTCAAAAACCAGCCCAAATTAGCAAGTCTCCAATTATGCACAAATTGTCATCAGAAACAATTTTAACGACAAAAATACATTCTATTCAATATACAGATGGTGGGAGGGTGTTAACTGGGCACCTGCCTTAATGCTACTCATGTTTAAGACCAGTGCTCACTGTGAACTTGTCATGTGAAACAGGCACTGCTCAGAATACAATAGTAGAAAACAGAGAATAAGCAAGGCAGAAATAGTGTTCTGTGCACTTTACTGCTCCCTCTAAATTTTATTTTTAATAAAGTCTATAAAACTCAGTGTCTTCATTATTCATTACATTACACATTAAAAATCTACATTGAAAAATGGTCACTCACTTCTCATGATGAGCAGCAATTTTGTAAATCTTCTGGTTGTTGGATTTCAGGTGTGGCAGTTTTTGGCTGTACGTTGCTTTCAGCTAGCAAGTGCGCATGAGTCGTCTAACAGACTTCCTCACATTAAAGCCCTTAGTAGGAGCCAGTTGGGTTTCGTCCATTTCAAGACAGCAAGCAAAGTAAATAGGCACATCCTATGCCTCCATAAGCTTGTTTCAAGGGGTGAGGCATGATGGGCAGCAATTTTGTAAATCTTCTGGTTGTTGAATTTCAGGTATGGCAGTTTTTGGCTGGACGTTGCTTTCAGCTAGCAATTGCGCATTAGTCCTCTGACACCTGCTCACATTAAAGCCCTTAGTAGGAGCCAGTTGGGTTTATTCCATTTCAAGACAGCAAGCAAAGTAAATAGGCACATTCTATGTCTCCATAAGTTTGTTTCAAGGGGTGAGGTGTGATGAGCAGCAATTTTGTAAATCTTCTGGTTGTTGGATTTCAGGTATGGCAGTTTTTGGCTGGACGTTGCTTTCAGCTAGCAAGTGCACATTAGCCCTTAGTAGGAGCCAGTTGGGTTTCTTCCATTGCAAGACAGTAAGCAAAGTAAATAGGCACATCCTATGTCTCCATAAGCTTGTTTCAAGAGGTGAGGCAAATCACTGTAAACATGTCTAGCACAGGGAAACTACGAATTGTTCATTAATCACTTCTTTGTATTTCAACTTTGGCAGCTTTTGGCTGGACACATCAAAGACCTCAGCAGGAGCCACTTAGCTTTCTTCCGGTAGAAGACTGTAAGCTAGGTGAATAGGCACATGGTGTGCCTCCAGACGCTCGTTTCAAGGGGTGAGGCAAGTACCTGTAAACATGGCCAGCACAGAGAAACTGCGAATTGTTCATTAATCACTTCTTTGTATTTCAACTTTGGCAGCTTTTGGCTGGACAAATCAAAGACCTCAGCAGGAGACACTTAGGTTTCTTCCGGTAGAAGACAGTAAGCTAGGTGAATAGGCACATGGTGTGCCTCCAGACGCTCTTTTCAAGGAGTGAGGTAAGTCCCTGTAAACATGGCCAGCACAGGGAAACTGCGAATTGTTCATTAATCATTTCTTTGTATTTCTACTTTGGCAGCTTTTGGCTGGACACATCAAAGACCTCAGCAGGAGACACTTAGGTTTCTTCCGGTAGAAGACAGTAAGCTAGGTGAATAGGCACATGGTGTGCCTCCAGACGCTCGTTTCAAGGGGTGAGGCAAGTACCTGTAAACATGGCCAGCACAGGGAAACTGCAAATTGTACATTAATCACTTCTTTGTGTTTCAACTTTGGCAGCTTATGGCTGGACACATCAAAGACCTCAGCAGGAGACACGTAGGTTTTTTCCGGTAGAAGACAGTAAGCTAGGTGAATAGGCACATAGTGTGCCTCCAGACGCTTTATCTGTACTGGCATAACTGTGGTAATCCTAGCGCTAACACAAGACAATGGCACCAGCTCCATCAAAGTAGGGGGGAAATTGGCTTGGCTCATCTTGATTAATAACTTGGAGTATTTTGTATTTCGAGTTTGGCAGCATGTTGCTATTATCTATCAAGTGTGCATCAGTTCTCTAACACCATGCACCTGTAAAGTAGACAGCTGGTTAACTAAAGCTCTTAATGGTTGAGTAAATCTTACACTCAAAGTTCGCTGCAGGTTGCTTCAAATCATTGTAATGGGCATGCAGTTCTATCGGGCTGAAATATGTTATGCAAATGCACAGCAGTTTTTCCCTTCAATGGCAGTTGAGTCATCAATTACAAAAGAAAATGGTGATGCTCTAATATCTTTCAGCAATTCCTCTTTGAAATATGGGCCCAACACAGATTTAATTAGTGTTATACATTTGGTGCGGTGCATTTGGAAGGCAGGGAATTCATCTTTCAAAATGTCACCATACCCATCTATAGTATTAATGGATGTACAACAAGCAGTTTGTATGGCAGACCTGATTTCTGTTCTTTTCTGATCATTAGATATGGAAGGGATAGGTTGTACAAAGGACGCCACAGATGTGCTTGCTGCATTACAGCGTGAGCAGTGTTTCGTGGTTGCTGCATGTTGCTTCAAATCATTATAATGGGCATGCAGTTCTATAGGGCAGTACTTGCACGCGGCCTCTGTATTATCTTATTTTATTGGGTAATCCATCCTTTGGATTCAGAAACCACTACCACCGTTTTTAATGTTTTGAACTCACTTGCCCATGTTGCACTCTTTAAACTGCAACTGTTAGGCTGCTGGGAGAAGCTGCACAATGATGAACTGTGTGTTGATGAGAGGGCAGGGGACTACCTGAAACTGCAAGAGACAATCATCTCTATCTGTACTGGCATAACTCTGGTAATCCTAGAGCTAATACATGACAATGGTACCTGCTCAAAGTAGAGGGGAAATAGGCGAGGCTCATCTTGATGCAAAGCAGTGTTCCACATATGATGCTATGCAAAAGTTTAATATTAAGGCATCATATTGTTCTAATAAACGATTCTATGTTTGAGGTGTTAAGAAAGGAGCATGAGGATACAGTTCTCCATTGTGACTCCAGGACCTCCGATGGACAAGTGAAAAGGGCTTCTGGCAAATCTGTTACAGGTGGTTTGGGATCGGTAAGTACTTTTTGGGGAACTTTCTAAGCATGCTGAGAGACTCGGGAAGACGAGCTTTATATTCACACACCAATACTTTCATGAACTCCAGGCACCTTGCCACGATGCCTTCCTTTGACAGAGGGGAGTTTACTTTCTTCCAGCTTGTTACGGAAAGTGAGCCCAAGATCTGCATCATCCGTTGAAAGTTAAATGGCAGAACTTTATAAGTCTAGGCTCTGCAACTGCTCATGATTACTACATGTGAAAACACTTGGTTTTAGTATCCTTTTAAGTGTGGACAAGTACAGAGTATATAGATCACGGAAGATGTGGAGTGCATCCCCAGATTGTAGCTGAAAATTTTTGTTAACGATCTTTAGTTCTTGCAGCACTGGCTTTAAGAAAGTGAGGTAAAGTAGATTTATCTCATCTTGATACATTTCTTGGAGCATCCTTGCTGCATAGCAGTTTCCCACATAGGATGCTGTGCAAAAGTGTAATTTTAAAGCCTCATATTGTTCTAGTAAACGATCTACACAATCTGCATTACTAGCCACCGTGTTCCGCAAGGCGAAATTAATTTCAGGGGCATGCCTCCGTCCAATGTGAGATACAACTTCTTATAGTCAGACTGGCGTTGTGGTGAGTGGGAAAACCAGTTCTTAGTTTCTCTGATAATAAATTCTATATTGCTAGGAATGCTCCTTATTGCTTTCTTAGCAATGATGTCAAGGTAGTGGCAAATACAGCGCACAAGTTGCAAGGATGGTTGTTTATCTCGCAACAGGGTAAATGTTGAGTAGTGCTTCCCACACATTACGCTTGCCCCATCTGTACCTATGCCAATTAAATTTTTAATCTCAAGGTTACAAGTTTCCAGCAAGTTTAGGACTGCATTTGCTATATCTTCGGACCAGGCCTGATCTAATTCTACCATGGCAAGGAAGGTGCTTGCAAATTTGTTAAGCTTTTGGCTGAAATATTTAATGCAAATGCACAGTAGTTTTTTCAATTCAATGTCAGTTGATTCATCAATCAATAAAGAAAATAGTGATGTTCCAATATCTTTCAGCAATTCCTCTTTGAAATATGGGCCCAACAGAGAATTAATTAGTGCTGTACATTTGGTGCAGTGGATTGGGAAGGCAGGGAATTCATCTTTCAAAATTTCACCATACCATCTATATTATTAATGGATGTACAACAAGCAGTTTGTATGGCAAATCTGATTTCTCTTCTTTTCTGATCGTTAGATATGGAAGGGATAGGTTGTACAAAGGATGCCACAGATGTGCTCGCTGCATTACAGCATGAGCGGTGTTTCGTGGTTGCTGCATGTTGCTTCAAATCATAATGGGCACGATGTGTACATGGCAGTACTTGCATGCTGCTTACAGGGGCAATCCATCATTTTAGTTCAGGATCCAACTCCCACTCTTTTCATTATATTTTTTTATATCCTGACCACTTGCCCATCTTGCAATAATTACACTGCCAAGTCAGCTGGGAGCAGAAAAATGATTAACTATTTCACGATGAGGCTGGACGACTACCTGAAATTGCAACAGACAAAATCATTGTCCCTGGCTCACTGCCAATCATGTAAAAAGAAATAACAAAATGCTATAAATAAATGCCTACTTGCAATGGATACTATAGCATACAGGAGCAGCCCGTGCAGGTAAGAGGAGGTGTGGGGGGGGGGGTTCGACACACAAGGGAAATGGTATTATTCAATTTTCCCTCTGGGTCGTCTATCCAATCCCTCGCCGCCTCTGCCACCACCCTGCCCCACTGCTCTTACCTGTACAGGCCGCTTCTGGTAGCATACCTCTACATTGTGCATGTCCAAGGGTGTCATTTCATTATTTTGGGGTACACCAGTAAAATCAAAAGGAGACACTAAGTGTTGTTGACTGAGCTTAGGCAAGTAATTTTATGAAGGGTTGACAATTGAGTCTGATTGAGTCAATGTTTTGAAATGGAGGGTGGGCCAAAGGGTGGTGAGCCTCTTATTCAGGGAGTGGTCAGAGGTATGCTCTAGCTTTCAATCTATTTATAATAAAAAAAGGGCAGCTTAGTGATCTCAGCAAAAATGAATACATCCTAATGGAATACCCCTCATACTTAACTTTCCATGTCGGACTTAAGTTGGTGATGAGCAGACAAGCTTTCCTCTTTGCATTTTACACTACATGTACTGTTAATCCCAATAAAATGTCACTCCAAACATGCAAAGTTAACATTTGCTACATCATTAACCTACTGTAATAAATAGCCCTATCTAGTGGATTGTTATACACTTTTTATTGAACCAATACAGGACACAAAATGAATCCTACACCATTTGTTGCCCAAACCACATTCCTTTAGTACAACATTTCAATACTTAGCACGCAGGGTACATGCACCCGACAGAACAGGTCAGAGTTAGTCCATTCAGCATTATCTCTTTAGAATTCCATGCATCTGATATGACTGCTTTATGAATGATGTATTCATTAAAAATGCATATTACACTTGAGAAAAAACAACATCTTATTTAGGATTCAGAATGCTTTTTTCCTTGCACATTTGCCCGTGGTAAGAAAACTCTGGAGGATAATGTATTTGCTGGAGGGATTCATGTTTGGCCTAGTCCCAGTTTTTCATTTATAGTTCATGGCCAAGTTAAGGGACCATCAGGCCTACTTTAGAACAAGTGACCTGCAACTTCACACTTCAATGTAAATACAACGGAGGGGAACAAAAGAACACAGCTAATCTCTTCATAGGTACTTGAGAGGCATGCTTGACTTTTTTCAGTCCCTTCATGTAAGTGCATGAAATGCAAGAATGTCAGATGTGTTGGCCTGTCCCAGTATTTACACACAATTTAAAAAGCAGTATTTTATTTCTTTTTTAGCACACTTCAGGGTTTCAGAGTGCTTTACATAACAGACACATTACCAATAAACCATACAACTGTGTAAATCAACTTACAAGATGTGTTGCATGACTCGGTGAAGGTTAAAAGATGTAGCAGTCACACTCACACATAGCTCAATGTGCAATGGTAAAAGGATTACTAATTATTAACTGCAAGGAACAAAAGGATCTGTGTTCAAAGCAGTAGCCCACTAAACTACCTGCATTAAAAAAAAATTGTTATCTGCAAATTACATGATGTGTAGTGCTTTGCAGTAGACACATTACACTTCTACACTACTTTGATTCAGATCTAGGACTACACAAAGCAGAGTTCTCTGCAACAAATACTTTAACTTCCAGAGTTCTCACCAAGTATTATTCACTGATTACTGGGCACCTCTGCAGATGTCTTAGCACCATAAAATATTAAAAAAGCAGACCTTGCAACCAATTCAGCATAATAGATGTAGTACCATGCTTCTCCTTGTTGCCACTTTCTTTACGGCTGGAAAAATTGTGTGGCAGATAAATAATGGCCAAGGGTGACTACTGTAATTGTAGCACACTTCCACCTTGAGCTGGCGCTGACCAAGGGGATAAATATTGGTCTAGGGTGACCGCTCGAGGAAACTCCAGCTAGCAGCAGTATTACTGGGTGTGCCTGTGACTTGGGTGTCTGCTTGAGGTGGACACCACAATGTTGACCTCCCTTTGCTGCTATGGTAAATTGACACATCCTCCTAAATTGTTGGATTAATTTGAAGTAAACCATTAACATTAAAACCTACAACAAACACTCCTCAGAAACCCAGTGGGGGGGCACTCAGAGAGTGAGACAGTCAGACAGACTTACCTAAGCCCAAGACAGCGCGCAGGGAAAAGCCCCCTTATCTGACGGGACCCTGGACCTGCGCATAAATGAAGCTTCTTTTATTTTCCAAATAATTTCCAGGTAGGCAGGTACTGGCAGCAAGGCAGAAGCAGCCGCAGGGCCCAGCCCAGGGCTAGCTAGGCCCAGACTGGAGTTGTGAGACAAGAAATAAAGTATTTATCGCCGGCGCCACCTAGGCCTATTTTTACCGACCTAGCTAGATGGGACCACGGATGATTCATTGTTGGAATGCAAACTGACGGTCAGTGACGCGTCGGTCCGACTCAAGAACCTAGTCAGGAGGACTCTAGTCTAGTAGTCTGTCTGACTCTTCACCATCTGAGCCTGAGGCAGGAGGCAGGCCGCAGGCCAGGCTGGCAGGTGGCAGCTGAGGGTGGGACTGCTGGGGGCTGCCAGGAATGCCAAGGGCCTTAATTCAGGGTTTGACTTTCAGTGAGTAGTGGGATTGAATACTCAATTATTTGCAGAGTATCTGGCTTCTGAGATTATGTAGCTAGTGGTAGTACTTTCTACAGTGGTTTGCCTATGTCCCTCTGAATTGCGCATGTTCCAGAGAATTGGCTTGACCGATACAATAGTAATTAAATACTCACGGTTTACTCTGGTCTCACTCAGGCTCTGCGTGTGTATCACTCACAATAAATCGTTTGTTGAATTCTTTTTTTTTTAAAAGACGACTTATTCTTTTATTACTACTACGGAAATATGCCTAGTAACTTTAATGTCCCGAGACATGTTTACTCTGGTCTACATGTTTTACATGTAAACCATGTAAACATGTAAACCATGTTTAGATGTTTACTGTGGCTACAGTGGGAAGTTAAGAAGACGACGTCCCAGACCCAGAGTGACTCACTCTCACTCACCTGAGGTCGACCGTCGCCGGCGAAGTCCAGACTCAGCAACTGCGGGTGCCATCGGGCGGCCTGCTGCTGTGCTGCGTGACTCCGCCGCAGGGCTGTGCTGTCGACTGGTGGTGGTGGGCTCACTGGGCTGGCTGGCTAGCCTGCGCTGCGCAGAGAGCGCTGCCTGCGAGCACCGCCCGCCGCCACCTGCTGACTGTGGCATGGGTGACCACGGAGCACAGTGGGCGGCAGCAGCAGTGACACCATGTGCGTCCGACTCCTCTCGATGATCAGGCATCCACCGTTGAGCCGAGCACCGCGTCGAAAGAAAGAGCTCACTTCACCCCCAGGATTGACGGCCCTGGGGGTCCCCCACATTGGCCCGCAGTGCCCGCACACACACAACAACAAAGCTAGGTGACCCCTCTGGGTGGTGTGTGCGGGCGTGCAGTGCGCATGTACAAAATAAGAGTGAGTGCACCTACACAAATCGTAACAAGTTAGCAATAGCAACTTCTGCACAACATCACGTGCCGCGCCATCATGATGCATGCCTGCTAGCTTGCTGCTGCTCTAGGGTGGGCGGGGTCAACAGGTGCGCACAGGCAGACCCAGGATCGGACCTCCAATGAGTAGCAGTCTCTTAGCGCGCGCTGCACTCTCATTTGCCACTGACAGTGACTGCCACCATCACGCCACTGACTCCTCGTGGTCGGCACCTGCCCAGTACAGTAAATTGTGCACCCCCTTTTAATTCTATCCCAAAAAGTTGCCCCCCGCCAGGCATGGGTTTTTCCCGAACAACTGGGAAAGAAGTCGCCCAATTGTGCAGGAAATAGCCCAATCTGGCAACGTTGTAGGAAACTTCATAAACAAATAAGTCTCCCAAGATGGCCACCAGAGACAAAAGAGCCCAAATGTAGCACAAATATCACCCAGATGTAGCCCAAGTATAGCCCAATGACAGAATGTCCCAGAGTGTTCTAAACAACAACTAGAGTGCTAACAGTCTTACTTATGACAAAAGTATTGCACACCTGAAGCCATCTTGATTGGAATAAAGTGGTAACACTTACAACATTTAATTTGCAAGGGAACAACATGAGGGGGTTCATTTTGCCATAGAAATTATGATTAGTGCTGAAGAAAGAAAAATTAGGGCACATTTTGGCTTCTCAAATCCTCTTCTATTTCATTAAAAAATTCTGACATGCAGACTGAAACATGCACTTTGAATACCAGCAGCCGACTTCCCTGGTGAGCAGTAGCTTTACCACAGTGATCTAATAAGCAACTAGAGTCCTAACATTCAGAATTTATGGCAAATGTGTGATACATCTGAATGCCTTCTTGATGGAACCAAGCATTAAAAATGCAATAGGGCTCGCACTCATTTAAGTTAAAGCAATTCTGTTTGTAATTAGGTGGTTTTTTAGCTTTGCTTTTATTAGTGTTTTTCAAACTTTCATGTATATAACATGCATATGTATGCATATATGTATATGTATATGTATGCATGCATTTATATTTGTATTTATATAGATATGCAGATTATATATATGTTTATATATGTATGTATATATACACATACATATATATATAAATGCATATGCATATATATATGTGCATATATGTGCATGTAGAGAGAGGTAGAGGTGTAGAGGTAGAGGTGTAGAGGTAGAGAGGTAGAGGTAGAGAGGTAGAGGTAGAGATAGAGAGGTAGAGGAGTAGAGAGGAAGAGGTGTAGAGAGGTAGAGAGTAGTAGAGAGAGAGGCAGAGAGAGGTGTAGAGAGGTAGAGAGTGAGTAGTAGAGAGTAGTAGAGAGAGTAGCAGAGTGAGTATTAGAGAGTAGTAGAGTGAGTAGTAGAGAGTGAGTAGTAGAGAGAGAGTAGTAGAGATTAGTAGAGTGAGTAGTAGAGAGTGAGTTGTAGAGTGAGTAGTAGAGAGTGAGTAGTAGAGAGTAGTAGAGAGAGAGTAGTAGAGAGTGAGTAGTAGAGAGTAGTAGAGAGTGAGTAGTAGAGAGTTGTAGAGAGTGAGTTGTAGAGAGTGAGAAGTAGAGAGAGAGTAGTAGAGAGTGAGTAGAGAGTAGTAGAGAGTGAGTAGTAGAGAGTGAGTAGTAGAGAGAGATTGGTAGAGAGTAGTAGAGTAGTAGAGAGTGAGTAGTAGAGAGTAGTGGAGTAGTAGAGCATGAGTAGTAGAGAGTAGTAGAGAGTGAGGAGTAGAGTGAGTAGTAGAGGTAGTAGTAGACAGTAGTAGAGAGTGAGTAGTAGAGTGAGTAGTAGAGAGTAGTAGAGAGCGTGTAGTAGAGAGCAAGTAGTAGAGAGTGTTTAGTAGAGAGTGAGTAGTAGAGAGTAGTAGAGAGTGAGTAGTAGAGAGAGTAGTAGAGAGTAGTAAAATAGTAGAGAGTGAGTAGTAGAGTGAGTAGTAGAGAGTGAGTAGTAGAGAGCAAGTAGTAGAGAGTGTTTAGTAGAGAGTGAGTAGTAGAGAGTGAGTCGTAGAGAGTAGTAGAGAGCAATAGTAGAGAGTGAGTAGTGGAGAGTGAGTACTAAAGAGTAGTAGAGAGCGAGTAGTAGAGAGTGAGTAGTAGAGAGTGAATAGTAGAGAGTGAGTAGTAGAGAGTAGTAGAGTGAGTAGTAGAGAGTGAGTAGTAGAGAGAGATTAGTAGAGAGTAGTAGAGAGTGAGTAGTAGAGTAGAAGAGAGTGAGTGGTAGAGAGTAGTAGAGAGTAGTAGAGAGTAGTAGAGAGTGAGTAGTAGAGAGTAGTAGTAGGGAGTAGTAGAGAGTAGTAGAGAGTAGTAGAGCGTGAGTAGCAGAGAGTGAGTAGTAGATAGTAGTAGCGAGTGAGTAGTAGACAGTGAGTACCAGAGAGAGAGTAGTAGAGAGTGAGTAGTAGAGAATGAATAGTAGAGAGTAGTAGAGAGTGAGTAGTAGAGAGTAGTAGAGAGTGAGTAGTAGAGAGTGAGTAGTAGAGTAGTAGAGAGTGAGTAGTAGAGAGTGAGTAATAGAGAGAGAGTAGTAGAGAGTGAGTAGTTGTGTAGTAGAGATAGTGGTAGAGAGTAGGACAGAGTAGTAGAGTGAGTAGTAGAGAGTGAGTAGTAGAGAGGAGTAGTAGAGAGTAGTAGCGAGTGAGTAGTAGAGAGTGAGTAGTAGAGAGAGAGTAGTAGAGATTGAGTAGTAGAGAGTGAATAGTAGAGAGTAGTAGAGAGTGAGTAGTATAGAGTAGTAGAGAGTGAGTAGTAGAGAGTAGTAGAGAGTGAGTAGTAGAGAGTAGTAGAGAGTGAGTAGTAAAGAGTTAGTCGTAGAGAGAGAGTAGTAGAGAGTGAGTAGTAGAGTAGTATGGAGTAGTCAATCAGTGTCAGTCTGTGTCAGTCAGTGTCAGTCAGTCAGTGTCAGTCAGTGAGTCCGTGTCAGTGTCAGTCAGTCTGTGTCAGTGTCAGTATCAGTCAATCAGTGTCAGTCAATCAGTTGCAGTCAGTGTCAGTGAATCAGTGTCAGTCAGTGTCAGTCAGTGAGTGTCAGTCAATCAGTGTCAGTCAGTCAGTGTCAGTCAGTCAGTGTCAGTCAGTGTCAGTGTCAGTCAGTGTCAGTCAATCAGTGTCGGTCAGTGTCAATCAGTCAGTCAGTGTCAGTCAGTCAGTGTCAGTCAGTCAGTGTCAGCTAGAGCAGCTCTGCTGGCCTGGTTCTCTGGCTCTAAAGCAGCTCTGCAGACCTGGTTCTCTCCCTCTAAAGCAGCTCTGCTGAGCAGGTTTCTCTGGCTCTACAGCAGGTCTGCTGACCTGGTTCTCTGGCTCTAGAGCTGCTCTGCTGACCTAGTTCTGAGGCTACAGAGCAGCTCTGCTAATCTGGTTCTCTGGCTCTACAACAGCTCTGCTGACCTTGTTCTCTGGCTCTAAAGCAGCTCTGCTGACCCGGTTCTATGGCTCTAAAGCAGTTCTGATGACAAGGTTCTCTGGCTCTAGAGCAGCTCTGCTGACCTTGTTCTCTCCCTCTAGAGAAGCTCAGCTGACCTGGTTCTCTCCCTCTAAAGCAACTCTACTGACCTGGTTTCTCTGGCTCTACAGCAGCTCTGCTGACCTGGTTCTCTGGCTCTAGAGCAGCTCTGCTGGCCTGGTTCTCTGGCTTCAAAGCAGCTCTGCTGACCTGGTTCTCTCCTTCTACAGCAGCTCTGCTGACCTGGTTTCTCTGGCTCTACAGCAGCTGTGCTGACCTGGTTCTCTGGTTCTAGAGCAGCTCTGCTGACCTAGTTCTTAGGCTCTAGAGCAGCTCTGCTTGACCTGGTTCTCTGGCTCTACAGCAGCTCTGCTGACCTGGTACTCTGGCTCTAAATCAGCTCTGCTGACCCGGTTCTATGGCTATAAAGCAGTTCTTCTGACCTGGTTCTCTGGCTCTAAAGCAGCTCTGCTGACCTGGTTCTCCCCTCTAAAGCAGCTCTGCTGACCTGGTTCTCTGCCTCTAAAGCAGCTCTGCTGACCTGGTTCTCTGGCTCTAAAGCAGAGAGTAGTAGAGAGTGAGTAGTTGTGTAGTAGAGAGTGAGTGGTAGAGAGTAGTAGAGAGTAGTAGAGTGAGTAGTAGAGAGTGAGTAGTAGAGAGTAGTAGTAGAGAGTAGTAGCGAGTGAGTAGTAGAGAGGGAGTAGTAGAGAGAGAGTAGTAGAGAGTAGTAGAAATTGAGTAGTAGAGAGTGAATAGTGGAGAGTAGTAGAGAGTGAGTAATAGAGAGTAGTAGAGTAGTAGAGAGTGAGTAGTAGAGAGTAGTCGAGAGTGAATAGTAAAGAGTTAGTCGTAGAGAGAGAGTAGTAGAGAGTAGTAGAGTGTGAGTAGAAGAGTAGTATGGAGTAGTCCATCAGTGTCAGTCTGTGTCAGTCTGTGTCAGTCAGTCAGTGTCAGTCAGTCAGTCAGTGTCAGTCAGTCTGTGTCAGTGTCAGTCAGTCAGAGTCAGTCAGTCAGTATCAGTCAATCAGTATCAGTCAATCAGTTACAGTCAGTGTCAGTCAATCAGTGTCAGTCAGTGTCAGTCAGTCAGTGTCAGTCAGTCAGTGTCAGTCAGTCAGTGTCAGTCAGTGTCAATCAGTGTCAGTCAGTGTCAGTGTCAGGCAGTGTCAGTCAATCAGTGTCAGTCAGTGTCAATCATTCAGTGTCAGTCAGTTTGTGTCAGTCAGTGTCAGCTAGAGCAGTTCTGCTGACCTGGTTCTCTGGCTCTAAAGCAGTTCTGCAGACCTGGTTCTCTCCCTCTAAAGCAGCTCTGCTGACCAGGTTCTCTGGCTCTACAGCAGGTCTGCTGACCTGGTTCTCTGGCTCTAGAGCTGCTCTGCTGACCTAGTTCTTAGGCTACAGAGCAGCTCTGCTGATCTGGTTCTCTGGCTCTACAACAGCTCTGCTGACCTGGTTATCTGGCTCTAAAGCAGCTTTGCTGACCTGGTTCTATGGCTCTAAAGCAGTTCTGCTGACAAGGTTCTCTGGCTCTAGAGCAGCTCTGCTGACCTTGTTCTCTCCCTCTAGAGCAGCTCTGCTGACCTGGTTCTCTCCCTCTAAAGCAACTCTACTTACCTGGTTTCTCTGTCTCTACAGCAGCTCTGTTGACCTGGTTCTCTGGCTCTAGAGCAGCTCTGCTGGCCTGGTTCTCTGGCTCCAAAGCAGTTCTGCTGACCTGGTTCTCTCCCTCTTAAGCGGCTCTGCTGAACTGGTTTCTCTGGCTCTACAGCAGCTCTGCTGACCTGGTTCTCTGGTTCTAGAGCAGCTCTGCTGACCTAGTTCTTAGGCTCTATAGCAGCTCTGCTGACCTGGTTCTCTGGCTCTAAAGCAGCTCTGCTGACCCGGTTCTATGGCTATAAAGCAGTTCTTCTGACCTGGTTCTATGGCTCTAGAGCAGCTCTGCTGACCTGGTCCCTTGGCTCTAAAGCAGCTCTTCTGACCTGGTTCTCTCCCTCTAAAGCAGCTCTGCTGACCTGGTTCTCTCACTCTAAAGCAGCTCTACTGACCTGGTTTCTCTGGCTCTACAGCAGCTCTGCTTACCTGGTTCTCTGGCTCTAGAGCAGCTCTGCTGACCTGGTTCTTAGGCTCTAGAGCAGCTCTGCTGACCTGGTTCTCTGGCTCTAAGGCAGCTTTGCTGACCTGGTTCTCTGGCTCTAAAGCAGCTCTGCTGATCTGGTTCTCTCTCTCTAAAGCAGCTCTGCTGACCTGGTTTCTCTGGCTCTAGAGCAGCTCTGCTGACCTGGTTCTCTGGCTCTAAAGCACCAGGTTCTCTTCCTCTAGAGCTGCTCTGCTGACCTGGTTCTCTGGCTCTAGAGCAGCTCTGCCGACCTGGTTCTCTGGCTCTAAAGCAGCTCTGCTGACCTGGCTGTCTCCCTCTAAAGAGCTCTGCTGACCTGGTTCCTGGCTCTAAAGCACTTCTGCTGACTTGGTTCTCTAGCTCTATGGCAGCTCTGCTGACCTGGTTCTATGGCTCTAAAGCAGCTCTGCTGACCTGGTTCTCTCCCTCTAAAACAGCTCTGCTGACCTGGTTCTCTGCCTCTAAAGCAGCTCTGCTGACCTGGTTCTCTCCCTCTAAAGCAGCTCTGATGACCTGGTTCTCTCCCTCTAAAGCAGCTCTGCTAACCTGGTTCCCTACCTCTAGAGCAGCTCTGCTGACCTGGTTCTCTGGCTCTAAGGCAGCTCTGCTGACCTGGTTCTCTGGCTCTAAAGCAGCTCTGCTGATCTGGTTCTCTCCCTCTAAAGCAGCTCTGCTGACCTGGTTCTCTGCCTCTAGAGCAGCTCTGCTGACCTGGTTCTCTGGCTCTAAAGCAGCTCTGCTGACCTGGTTCTCTGGCTCTAAAGCAGCTCTGCTGACCTGGTTGTCTCCCTCCAAAGCAGCTCTGCTGACCTGGTTCTCTGCCTCTAAAGCAGCTCTGCTGATCTGGTTGTCTCCCTCCAAAGCAGCTCTGCTGACCTGGTTGTCTCCCTCTAAAGCAGCTCTGCTGACCTGGTTCTCTCCCTCTGAAGGAGCTCTGCTGACCCGGTTTTATGGCTCTAGAGCAGCTCTGCTGACCTGGTTCTCAGGCTCTAAAGCAGCTCTGCTGACCTGGTTCTCTGGCTCTAAAGCAGCTCTGCTGATCTGGTTCTCTTCCTCTAAAGCAGCTCTGCTGACCTGGTCTCTCCCTCTAAAGCAGCTCTGCTGACCTGGTTCTCTGGCTCTAAAGCAGCTCTGCTGACCAGGTTCTCTGGCTCTAAAGCAGCTATGCTGACCTGGTTCTCTGGCTCTAGAGCAGTTCTGCTGACCTGGTTCTCTGCTTCTAGAGCAGCTCTGCTGACCTGGTTCTATGGCTCTAGAGCAGCTCTGCTGACCTGGTTCTCTGGCTCTAAAGCAGCTCTGCTGACCTGGTTTCTTTGGCTCTACAGCAGCTCTGCTGACCTGGTTCTCAGCCTCTAGAGCAGCTCTGCTGACCTGGGTCTCTGGCTCTAGAGCAGCTCTGCTGACCTGGGTCTCTGGCTCTAGAGCAGCTCTGCTGACCTGCTTCTTAGGCTCTAGAGCAGCTCTGCTGACCAGGTTCTCTGGCTCTACAACGGCTCTGCTGACCTGGTTTCTCTGGCTCTACAGCAGCTCTGCTGACCTGGTTCTCTGCGCTCACGATGCACGCACCGGACTTCGCAAAAATATATTTAAAAATAATATAAGTTTATTATAAGTACAAATATATTATGTTTATGAATATCTTAGATAATCTCTTGCCCTAATATGTATATTAAAGACACATACATATCATTTTGGAACATACATTTTTTTTGCGGGAGTCGCGCACCCAGCATGTATATGACGTCAGCGGGACCCGCCACCGCGCTAGCATTTCGTACGATAATGCGCATGTGTTGCGAATGCGCGGGAGCAGGAGTCGCGGACTGGTCGCTTACCAATCGCGCACATCACGTAATATTAAATGTATATGATGTAACTGAAAAACACGCAGCCATCGCACACCGTACGCAGATCCTTCACAAGTTTTCTGAAATGGCGGCTAGAATCTGCGCACCCACCGTGATGTGTACACTTTGAGTGCGCGACTCCGAAAATTTTTTGGAAAACTATTAAAAATATATAAATATATTAAAATAAAAAATGAAAACAAAAAAATAATCAATATTTCAGTTTGAATGTTTTCTTTAATTTTTTTTTGTTGCAATTTTCAGAAAAATATATAATGTTATTTAATGAATAAAATATTTATAAATAAACAGTTAAAAAACTGTAGAAAATCAGTACAAAAAAATAGGTATAACTACTATCACAATAAAAAATTAGCATTTAAAAAAGCTTTGAAATTCACTGAAAAAAAACATAGGTTTCAGAGACATTATAGTTAGAAATTAGCATTTAAAAAACCTTAGAAATTCACAGAAAAAAACATAGGTTTCAGGGGTGTTATAGTTAGCTGGCCATTTCACTCGTACAAAACCATAGAACTTTCTCCGTTATAGTTAGTTCTGCTAACTATAACTCGCGCGCCCGCAATGCACTGCTGATGATGTCACATATTGCATCATTCATGACATGGTCAGTGACATCACTGATGACATCACTGATGACATCTCAAATGACATCACTGATGACATCATCCACATGACAATCTGATACACCTCATCTTACACTAGTACAACCTTTCATCACTCACTGTAAAATACAGAGTACCATATTTGAAACCATTGACACACCAATACCAGTTACTACATACCCACTCACTGATTCCTAAGTCTACACACACAACTCCCCATTCAACAACAGAATCCTTTATACATGCAGTCACTAATTAATAGAACACTATCAAATGCACTTATACACAAATATAGACACTGACACATCAGCAGTCATCTTAGTCCGTTATGCAGTCATCCTACTCACTCATAAAAAACATTAATCACACTAACATTTACTCACTTATACAATTATCCAACAACACCTCATTTATTCAACCACATAGTAGCTCATAGTTAATAGGTTAAAAAATCACCATTACAATTATACACTCATTCATATAGTTACTCTCACAATCACTGACTCTTACACGTACTTATTTATATACACCAACTCTCACATACAATGCCTTTTATTTTTTTACTTTGTTGAAGATGCACAACTAAAACATATATTCGCTCACCAACACACAAATAAATACACTCAGTCACCAAAACAACTGTTTCCACATGCACTCTTAAACCTATACACCTAGTCAATCAACCATTCACACATCTATGCATGGAGTTACACACACCCCATCCAACCACACACAAACTCAGTGTCCCATACAAATACTCACCCGACTAATCAATAACTAATATACACACTCATGCAGTTAGTGACCAACTGATGCAGCATGTTATACAACAACAGAGACAGTGATGCACACATTTCACATAGTTTAATTACTCACTTAAACAGACAGTGAGACAGCTACTAAATCCTCCATCCAGACATTTATATATCCACTCAATCTTCAATACAGATTGGTATACATATAACACATATTTAAATTTCAAACTAAACCACATATATGTATGTTTCTATAGAAAGTGACTTCACGTGTGGTGTTGACTAAAATGGTGGGTTTGGGTTCTGGTTAGATGGTGCCCCTTAGTCACATACTTTCTCATGGGAAAAATCACACTTTCTTTGCACAAAAGAACCCATTACTCCAGCTCCGTCGCTTGTTTGATGTAGCCCAGTTATCTGTTCGTGGCGCAGACATGACTGCAGTGGGCGTTCCTCTTGCTTTCAAAGCGCCTAAACGTCTTCCACTAATTGCTACATCAAATGACAGAGATGTCCTCAGTGGAGGTCCGAGAAAGGATGTGACAAATACACAACAAGGCCCCACTGAAAGCTGAACACTTTTTGTGCCTTTTCCCATCTCAGATTGAGTTACTTGGGCGGGGTGCAGAGAAGGGTTCTTATCACACAGGATGGCCTCTCACGGCAGATTAGTTCTGCATCGCTACCAGGCCGCAATGCTGGTCTCATCCTGGTTCCTGGTCTGTTACATGTTTTTCTTTGTATTTTTCAGCCATAAGGGAGAAGGCTGCCCTCTTTGGTGGGGTCAGCGGGTGCAGGGGAGAGACAATGGTCGCGCCGCGTTACCCGAGTGTCGCTTCATGGTTTCTGTTCACGCGCCAGTGACGTGGGCACCTTGCCTCGGACCCATGGAGCATCGAAGGAGCTGTCCATCTCGGAGTTTACGAAGAGAAACCTTTTGCGTGAAGGGCAAGGCTCAAAAAGCCGTGATCCATATACAGCTGAGCCACTCCAAAAAACCCGCCGTGCCTCTGATCTCCATTCTATGTGTTTTCTCGGGCCTATCAGTCAATGGCGGTTGTGCTCTCCTTCGGGGTTGGGGTGTCTCACCGCAATCAGCGGAGTCTCTCCGGGGTCACGGCCCGGCGTATGAGCCTCTGCACACACAAGTAACATTTTCCTTATCAGTGTCACGGGGCCACTTCAACACTTAAGAAAGCAGCAAGATAAGCAGAACTGGCAGGTGCAGGCCGGCCCTCTCTCCGCCCTCGATTCTCCACTGACCCATGGCGCGCTAAGCTCATAGGCAAGTTAGTCGCGGCAGCCGCACTGGCCCTGTTAGCCGTTCCTCCGTGAGTCTTAGCGGGAAGGGCCTGACTGCCCTTAATCCAACCGGGCATTTCCCCGGTGGGCTGGAGCCATTAGAGGCCGGTTATGACAGCCCAGAGCTGCTTCTCCTTAGCGCCAGGAGTATTATAGCAGGCAGAGGAGGCTTCAAGAGAGAGAGAGAGAGCGAGAAGGGGTGGCCAGAGGGACAGCGAGAGAGCCAGTGATCAGAGAGGGAAAAGAAATAGGAGAGAAGCAGAGAGAGAGAGAATAGATGGATGGAAAGAGAGAGATAGAGTGAGGAGAGGAAGGGCGCAGGGCTGGTTTGAGCATTTTTTTCAGGGCAGAAAAGATGTTGCTACGCCACTGCCGGCCCCCCTTGGGTCATGCTACCTCCCGCACACACAACTCTTCAGCTGTGGTGAGGAGGGGAAGAGGGTGCTCTTTTGTGTTGTGAGATTGGCTCACGAGGAGTGTTCTCGCGGCTGGCGCAAAGAGAAAGTGGCACCCAGGGGTTGGCGCGTCACTTCCTCCATCGCAACATCGGGCCTATTTAGGGCACGCCTTCCCTTCCCCCCTCCATTTTCAGGGAAGGCCTCATGGCTGTGGGAGCGGATCAGGCATCGTAGTTGTGGTGTTGTACTATTTTGCTTCGACTTTTGAGCTTGTGTGAACAATGCCAGCCAAAGGGAGTAGGGTGGGCAAGAGGAAGGCATGCAACCTAAAACTAGCCCAGCTGCTATACCAGGGTCTGGATAAATTGGGTGAAGGTTGGGAGTCGGGCAGCTCTGCCTCCGTGTCAGAGCCGGAGCCAGAGGAAATAGTAGCAGAGCACCCTCATCGATCCAACATATCTCCATGATGCGTCTTTCCTTCTGTGAAGAGAAGGCAAAAAAATAACCAGTAAAATCCTCCCCCTAGTGGTTTTGGTTACCTCAGGTCAAGGGACCACTGTAGTTGAGGGGCCAGAGAAAGGTACCTTGGAAGCTGACTCTTCCAGTCAGGCCCCTCTCCCTTCGCTTATGGTTCCTACCCGAGTCACCATGCCTCCTGAGTCACATCATGCAACTTCGGATTCCAATTAGTTCATGTCTGAGTTAGCTGAAATCAGGCAGCCATTGAGCGCACTTTCAGAAGGCCAAAAGGGGTCCTCTTCGGGTCAGCCAGAGACAGTCTCTAACTTGCAGTCCCATGATGTGGTTGCCTTTGGCGTCACCATAACCAGTGGCACATGCCAGTGTTGCGGGGATGTCAGGATATGCCTTGGATCCTACGTCCGGTGTGCTTTCCTCTGTTGCATCCCTACTTTCTCAGTTGGCAAATCCTGCAGCGGGTCACAAGGGGTGCCTCCACTTGCTTCCCCATGGGCCCCTTTGTCATCAGTTTTGTCTGCCATAGCTGACTTGCAGAAGCAAGTTGATATAATAGCAAAAACACGTAGTGAGTCAAGAAAGGACCACGTCGTCAAGAAGGATGGCGCAGGGGACTCGTCGGTACACAAGGACCCCTCCACAGCCACATCATGTAAAGGGGCAGACATGGTTGGAAACGAGTCTTGCTCGGTGCAGAGAGCGGATGGTGGGCAGGGCACTTTATTATCCAGGCCAGGAAAGCTAGCATCCCATGTCCCTCCAGACATCAAAGAAAAAATATGGAAGGGTGAATTTATGGATATCTTCTCTTTGATTAGGTCCAAAAAGAAGGTGGGGGAGGGGGTGAGTAAAAGTAAAGAATGTGAAAGATACCTCCTCAAAAGAGAGGAAGCCTGGAGTCGAAGAGTTGATCTCTAATTGGTTGTTTGGTTTTAATGTCTATATGACTATTATGTTGGAGAAGAAACCTGAGGTAGACACGCCCATGACATTTTATGCTAACAAAATACTCAAAGCGCATTACGTCTATAGGAGGGCAGCATGGCTAGACTGCAATGGGGACTTTAGATGGGCACGGCTGGAGGAATCCAATATTGGTTGGGACCAAACATGTGTGGCTAGAGAGGGCTAATAACATGACACCCTTCAAACAGCCTTTTTGCCACAAACAGGGAACATATAACAGAAAGGGATCATGTTGGGTATTTAATAGAAAGGGGTGCACTCGTCACACGGGGTTTTGTAAATTCAAACATGTCAGTGCCTTTTGTCGGCAGACCCCACATTCTGAGTTCAAAATGTGTCAATCCAAAGAGAGAGGAAAGGACACCACTAACTCAGCTGGCCAGTAATGCCTTGCCCACACCAATTCAGATGGACAAACAGGGCTTAATTTGAGCCGGTAGTTTCCGGTGCTCAGCACCAGCACTTAATTGTCAGCACCGGCACTGATAATAGCCTGCCACATGGTGGTGTTGTTCGTCTAATTAAGTATTGAGCACAAAAACAGATGTTTAATTCTGCATTTAAAATGACTAATACCTGCCACCCATACCATTTTTAAAGCGTTGGGGATCTGTAATAGTCTGAATTGTCATGCTTGTAGGAGTGCGATGGTTAGTAGTTGGGTTGGTACAGTCATTGGCAGCACGGGCAAGGGCAATGAGCAGTGCAAGCCCTAATGGCCTCCTAACGAGGGCCCTGGCACTTACTTTTTAACCAATTTACCACTGGGCATACATCTGAGTTCAGCCCAATGTCCAATCTGCTGCATCATTTACCCATTCTAATGGGGAGTTCCTGTCATGGCATCAAGTTTTGGCGGTATTACGCAGCACCCTCAGTACTATTGGAATTGACCCGTCAAGTTATTCATCATATTCCTTTAGATACGGGCGGTGACTTTTGCAGCAGGATCCGGTTTGTCTTCTAATGATGTCAAGATGATTGGCCAGTGGTCTTCATCTTGTTTTAAGCGCTATATAGGCCCAGAGTTGCTTTTAGTATGAGAGTTTCATGGCATGATTGGCACTTCATTGCATTTATCTCACTTTGATTTTTACTCTCTTTTAGTAGTAAGCCTTCCGAGGTCGTGTGGGTGATTAGCCATTCCTTTGTGCGACATGCGGCCTACCATTTGCAACAGCATCATAAGCCGTAGCCTGACGAATTAAAGGATGTTTTCTTCTGAAGGTGTGAGGTTGGGGCCTCCAGATTTCTCAGTTTCACCAGCTGGTAGAGGAGACAGAGTTGCGTGGGACTAAATTTGCTGGACCTAATTATTGTGCACGGCAGCAGGGCGGTCAGGTGAGTTTGCTAAGTTGGATAAGGCCTTCCCGGAGGTGGTCATAGCATGGTAAGACCTACTCCCAAGCCGTAAGTGGGGTTCAAACATTAGATCCAGGGCATTTAATGTAGCCATCAAGCTTCTCAAGTCCAAAGTCACAAAGCTGTGCCCTGGCCCAGAGCATCTGCAGAATATACCGTCCAATGTTTCTTAGCGATGGTATTCACTTGTCTGTACTGGGTACTGGCCTGTTTAGCAACAGCTTTCGGGCCTTCCGCTGCAATTGTTCTTTGGTGGGGAGGGCAAAGAACTGGTTGGCCTTGGTTACCCTTGTGGCGTAAAAGTTAACACAAAGATATCTTTACAACAGCAGGGGAGTCCTTTCACTAATTTTCCTGCAGCATTGAGGGGGGAGACAGCAACCTGAATCCTGAGGGAGAATTTTCACACCGTCTTGGGGAAAGGGCCCACAGTTCAGTGGTGTAGGGCATGGGGCTCCAGCACCTGGTCACACTTTTTGGAGCTCCTCAAATAGCCTGATGTCGAAGGGGCGGGTCCTGGGTTGCGGACAAGGTTACAGGGAGTGGGGAATACCCCTCAGGGATGCAGGTGGAGTCCACCTGTATGGTTCTCCTTGGTCTATAGGGTTGACTGGACCTTACCGTTGAATGGCTAGGCAATTAATGCCCAACTATGGCGAACTGTAAAATCTCAAGAATTTAATTATAATAACAATGAATTGTAACAGTTTGCCAACATTGAAATGCCAATTGTAAATAATGCATTTACTGAGTCAACTGTGAATTTCTTAGATATGTTTGCTGTGTCTAGATGTAATAAAGATTAAGAACATGTTCAGATGTTGTGTTTAGATTGTTTTTGTATTAAACATGACCCTCTTCCCAAAGCAGTCTGTTGTCTTGTCATTGACTCGTTTGGTTTGGAGGGTGGTGCGGTCCGGTGTGGAAACTTCAGGTCTTATGCCTAGAGCATCACTCCTTACTTGTTTGCGGCGTTAGGACTCGGTGCCAAGAGGGCCATGTTCCCTCCTGCACACACAACTCTGTGGCATGGTGGGGAGGGGGTGCTCTTCTGGGTTAACGGGATTGTCTTATGAGAATTGTTCTCACTGCCGTCGTGAACAGGAAGTGGTACCCTTTGTTGGCACATTACTTCCACTTCTGCTGTCGCGACATCGGGCCTATTTAGGACACCTGTCCTGCCTCCTCCTTTTTCATTGGAGGCATCACGGTGGCAGGAGCAGATGGGGCATCACACCCTCCCACCCGTCCCTTGAAAGAAGGGAGGGGCAGAAAAGTTAACACCAAAATTCCTCTACAACAGAGGGGGGATTGTGTGATTCTCCTTGGGATGGAGTGTTGACTAGACCTTAGTGTTTGATGGTTAAGGAATGGAGACCCAAATGTGTCGAACTGTAAAAACTCAACAATTTCATCATAATAACAATGAATTGGATCTATTTGCTATCATTGAACTGTCAATTGTAAATAATGCATTTACTGAGTCAACTGTTAACCCCTTGCGTGCGGGTTTATTTCTCCCGCTGTGCGGGAGAAATAAACGGCGTTTGCGATCACGACGGCTCCCGGCCGTCGTGCGCACACGCCCACCGTAATGCACGACGGCCAGGTGCCGTTGTGCGCACACAAGGGGTTAATTTTCATTGCCATGTTTACAGTGTCTAGATGGAATGAAGACTGAGAACATGTTAAGATGTAGTGTTATGATTGATTTTGTAATAAACATGACCCTCTTCCCAAAGCAGTTTGTTGTCTCGTCATTGACTCGTGTGGTTTGGAGGGGATGAGGTCTAGTCTTGGGACTTCGGGTGCTAACGGTTTCATCTCATTAATACTAGATAGGTGACCAGTTAGGTTGAGGACCTTCTATGGTGTAGTAACATGTGATGCAGCGTTTTTAGTAACTTTTGATCTGTTTGAGGTAGAAACATTTTTTTTCCTAAAATCTCAATATTATGTAGCAGATGATAGATGGCAAATGCAGCAAATCCATAATTATGGGGAAAAATCTGCAGCTGCAGACTCACACAATTCCATTAATTGACTGGTTCCATTTAGTAAATTGCAATACAACATGGGATTTAGCAAATGTGAATAATGGGATCTAGGTATGCTATCACATGCAGGCCTCCATCCCAGTATTCATGCCCCCTTGCCAGAACGCTCAAATGGATTCCTGCCCCATTACCATTAATGCAAATGTGTGTGGTTTATCCATTTGCTTTAGAAGGGTTTTGAGATTTGCTAGCACCACAAAGTGATATGCTGATTGCAGTAGAATTTAACAAGCATTGGCAAAGCCAATAAGTCTTGCTACTGCAAGAGCTATTGGCTTTGGCCGTGTTTTTTAGCCACGTTTTCCACCAGTGTGTCTGCTGTTCAGCACGGCTAAACAGTGGCTTGGTGTGAAGTAGATTGGGATGGGAAAGATAGGGATAGAGTGGAATGAGGTAGATTGGAGAAGCGTGCAGTTGGGTAGATTGGAGTGGAGTAGATTTGTGTAGAGTAGAGTGGAGTGGGGTAGAATTGGGTAGATGTAGTGGTGTAGATTGAAGTAGAATGTATTTGGGTAGATTGGGGTAGAGTGTTGTAGACTGAAGTGTAGTAGAGTGGGGTAAACTGGAGTGGGTGAATTAGAATGGGGAGGAGGGGGGTAGATTGGAGTGCAGTAGATTGGAGAAGGGTAAATTGGTTGAGTAGTGGGGTAGATTGAGGTAGAATATAGTTGGGTAGACTGGGGTAGAGTGATGTACACTGGAGTGTGGTAGATTGTAGTGGAGTAAAGTGGGGTGGACTGGAGTGGGGAAGATTGGAGTAGAGTGGGTGAAGGAGAATAGGGAGGAGTGGGGTAGATTAGAGTGGAATAAATTGGAGTGGGGTAGATTGTGGTGGGTAGATTGAGGTAAGGTGGAGTAGATTGGAGTAGAGTGGTGTTGATTGGAGTGGAGTAGATTGGAATAGGGTAGATTGGTGTAGATTGACATGGGGTAGCTAGAGTGGAGTGAGGTAGATTGGAGTGAGGTAGATTGGAGAGGCATGGGGTTGAAGCGGAGTAGAGTAGATTGGGTGGAGTGGAATAGGGTAGATTGGAGTGGAGTGGAGTGGGGGTAGATTGGAGTGGAGTGGGGGTAGATTGTAGTGGAGTGGATGGGGTAGATTGTAGTGTAGTGGATTAGATTGGAGTAGATTGAAGCGGATTGGGTTAGATTGGACTGAAGTGGGGTAGATTGGGTTGGGGTAGATTGGAGTGGAGATAGGTAGATTGGATTGGAGAGGGGTAGATTGGAGTGGAGAGGGATGATAGGAGTGGAGTGAAGAAAGTGGCGTAGATTGAAGGGGAGTGGGGAGGCATGACGTGTTATAGAGTTTTAGAATGGAGGGGTGTAGAGCAGAGTGGTGTTTCGTAGAATATAGTGGAGTGGAGTGTTGTAGAAAAGAGTGCCATGGCGTAGAGTAGAAGGGCATAGGGTGGAATGGCATAGAGTAGAGTGGAGTAAAGCTAAGTGGAATAGTGTAGTGTGGAGTATGAATGGTGTGGGGGCGTGCAGTGTCATTACAGACAACACATTTCCAAATGAAATGACCATTACATTTTCACAGACCTACAGCTTTTCTGCACACAAACAAATGTGTAGAAATATCATCACCTAGTGTATTGATGTGTTTTGATCGTATTGAAATATTTGTTTCTACCCCACTACAGAAATACAAAAAAAAGGGCTTCATTTACACTTTCCTAATTCTGATGCATTCTGAAATATTAGTACCGTTCACTTCTGTTGTTTGGTAGAAAAAATAACATCCTACAGCCTATCCTCTCACATGTGCACGAAAAGGAAGGGATTGCCACATAAATTCTCTCACTTTGAAGTCAGCAAATGAAAAGCAAACACCAGGCTACCTTGGAATACAAAGCCAGGCATTTGACCTCTGTCTTTGAATGCACAGGAAATGTGACAAGATAGAACAAGATTTAAAGGCCTGTACTTGGAAGAATACAGTAAACAAGAGATGCTCATGGGCGAGACCGACTCAAGCTGGACAGTCTACAACAAATAAAGCCAGCAAATAGAAAGCAGGCAAATGTTAGTTACAAACCACAAAGCCAATAGTAAGCAATGGACAAAATGCATTCCCAGGTAAGCTTTAAGAATTGTCACAAGAAGTGTAAGTAAACCAGAGAGTTGACCTAAAAAGTACAGAAAGAGAGAGATAGGTGATAAAAAATAGTCAGGTGTTCAGATAGCAAACAGACTGAGCGACAGGTATACAAAGGCAAAACAAAGTGGCCGCAATAGAGAAAGATACCGAGCAAGAACGACATCGACATATACAAGGCGGCAAACCAGGAGAGAAAGAAACGATCAGAAAGAGAGAAGTGAGTGGAAGAGAGACTATGGGGGAAGGGAGAGGGATGCCAAGAAAGGGTAGTATAGCAACATTGGAGAGATAAACATATAGAGGACAGAGGTGATGAGAAAAGCCAAAAGGAGCATTCTTTTTTTAATTTGTTTTGCAGTGTTATATAAGTGTATTGGAGTGCTTTACATGAGCAGCAGACTACATTACAAAAAATCAGACTTTTTTCTTAATTAAGATGGGGAAATTAAGTCAACTGCCTAGAATAACAGAATGTTGTGCTGACGCCAGGATTCGAACCTGGTGTGAAAGAATATGTTGCATGAAAAGAGGTGAAAAAGGAATTCTGTAAAGAATCTGGACAAAACTTGAAAGAAAGTCTGACATTCACTTTAGGCCTGGTGCCACTGAACCTGCTGCATCATTTAAATAATTACCCTATTGCCTGTAAAATTACTGCACTTGTGACCATCTGTTTAGCAGTAAAATATAGCACTATTTTGTGTTTAGTGGAGCAATTGCAAAATGTTGGTCCCGGTGCCACTGCACCTGCTGCACTATTCAAGTCAAACCCCTTTTAACTGAAAGATAACTGCAATTGTGTCTGCCTGTACAGTAGTAAAATATAGCAATAGCAGGGGTTTCGAGGAGTTCTGACAACTTTTGGGCCCTGTGCCACTACACCTGTTGCACCATTCAAATCATGACCCTGCTGTCTGCCAGGTAACTGCACTTGTGACTATCTGTTTAGTAGTAAAATATAGCAATATTAGGTGTTTAGTGAAGTGCCTAGAGCTTATGGTCCAGGTGTTACTGCACCTGCTGCACAATTCAAATCATGAGCCTATTGCCTGCTTGATAAATGCACTTGTGACTGTCTTGTTTAATAGTAAAGTTTAACAATAATCTGGTTTTAGTGGAGTTCCTGGAGCTTTTGGCCCCAGTGCCACTGCACCTGCTGCACCATTTAAATCAAGCCCCTTTCAACTGCAAGGTAGCTGTAATTGTGAGTGTCTGTTTTGTAGTAAAATATAGCAATATTAGGTGTTTAGAGGAGTTCTGAAAACTTTTTCACCCAGTGCCACTGCACCTGCTACACTATTGAAATCATGACACTAGTGCTTGCTAGATAACTGCACTTGTGACTGCCTGTTTAATTGTAACATATAGTAATATTAGGTGTTTAGAGTTCTGGCAACTTTTGGGCCTGGTGCTACTGCACCTGCTTCACCATTCAAACCATGACCCAGTTGTCTGCAAGGTACTGCACTTGTGAATGCCTGTTTAGTAATAAAATATAGCATAGCTCTTGCATCTGAATTTTATTTTTAACGTGCAATGTGTATTACAATATTTAGAATTTGATCATAATGACCAAATACATAAAGTTGAAAAAAACAATCTGATAATGCCTACAAAGTGCAAAGAAATGTACTGAGGCATGAATAGCAGATGCCACACATTTTCTAAGGCTCTATCTGCTTTACATAACTTATTAATAAAAGCAAGTATTCCAGCATACTGTTAGAAGCTATCTGCCTTTTCCATGGGAAGAGATCTTATATTGACAGTGAAAAGGGCTTAAAAAGTGTGAACAGTTTTAGTAGAAGTATCGTAAATGCGTGAAGCCAGAGGAACTTTAAAAAAAAAAGTTCCACACACAAGCAAATAACCACAGTAATTTGGCACTGGGAACTGATAAGAGCCCCCTTTAAAGAAATAATAAATACAAGAGATTTCACAAGCACGGCGCAAGCGCTGTGCAGGCAAAACCTAAAAATTTAAAGTGCTCCACTACCTTTGGGTCTAGTTTGCACTATATACAACCACCTATACTTGTTTCAAACAGAATCTCAAAACTCTACTGCTGAACAATTACTTCAGCACGCCCCCCTGAGGTTGCTAAACCAACAGGATAATTCGATATGGTAGCCAAATCCAATTCAGCGTTTAATCCAGCACTAATGACTCGGATGGACAATTTTGGATTAATTGTTACTGTTTGAGATACATTTATTATGTTACAACAGGACATATTTATAAGAAACTGGCGGAATGCGGCGTTACGCCAAAATCGGTAACACCATGCTCCAACAGTTTCAAAACGTATGGATGCGCCGTATTCACAAGAATGCTGCGCACCTTTGCATTACCCCAAGCGATGGCACTAAAAAAGCTGCCTAGCGCCAGTGCAGGCACCCTAGCACCATTTTACTAGGGTGATTGGGCTACAGGGGCAATTGTGTCCTCTCCTACACATAAACAATCTTTACATGCGATTTGCTCTATCTATGTGTGCTGTAGAATGCAGCACATATGGAAAGAGCAAAACACGAGGAGAAATAAAACATTTCTCATCGTATCGCCTGCTTAAGACCAGGTGTTTCCTGGTGTTATTTTTGTGGCTTCCCCATACCTTGTAAATATGGGGCAGCATCAAAAAGCAATGTGTGTTGCGGCGGAACGCCCAATGCACGGCCCTTTCACGCTAAGTGTTGCATGAATAGGGGCATTATTTACAAGACAGCATTAAACCACGTTAAGTGGTTTAACGCCGCCTTGTAAATAAGGCGAAGGACTTAACGCCACCAGAACGTCAGAAAAAGTCACGTTCTTGTGGTGGTAACTCCTTATACTCCTTACTACTTCTGATTATAAAATGTCAACCATTAATCCTTATCTATTCTCTGTCTTATAGAGTGTTCTGATACCCCCGGGTCTAGGTAGCACTATATAAATCTCTGAAATAGGCAAATAAATAAACACCCCATGACGGTAGAAGAGGCAGAGGGCAAGTAGCCACAGGGGCATAGGATGGAACAAGCAAGAGTGAGAGGAGGGTGCATATGGGAAGGGAGAAGCAAGAATGCATAGTGGGGGTTAGTGCAATATGAAACACATGCAAGTGCTGTAGATGGAGCCGCAAGGAGGGAATAAAGGAGGGGACAAACAAAATACCTCAATCACGTCGGAAGCAGAGAATGGGCAAGGATTGAGTTGAATTATGCTGTGCTTGGTTTCTGCTCCACGACAAGCATCAAGAGTGACGTTTCGACTGCACTAGTCAATAAACATGCCTGCAAAGAAGAGTGGCACTGAAGTAGACAAATGGTAGGCAATGGGTAGGCTCCAAGCTCCTTTTGGATATAAGAGTGTCACTCAAGTGAGACACATGTGGTAGCGCCTGCTCTCGCAGGCTCGACCCTAAAAAGGAGCAGAGCCAGAGTGACTGAGCAAGGCAAGAGAGCAGTGCATGCGAGAGAGCAGAGCTGAGCACTGAGCATCCTGAGCGCAGGGCAGAGCTCGCGGAGTGCTGTGCATAGGGAAGAGCGGGAGACTAGACTCAGCAGGAAGAGAGCTGGGGCAGCCAGAGTAGCCACTCAAGGGTGAATGGTGTGTGGTCAATGCTTGTTTGAATGAGGAGACACAGCTTCTGTAAGATCTTCAGCTTAGAGCCTGTGGAACCTCACTGGATTAGGGCACTTGAGCTCCCTGGTTTTATATAGGCCATAGCACAAAGGGCACCTCCAACAATATATTTCAATATACAATATTCAGTATACACACCGTCTGCTGCGTGAACCACCATGACGCAACAATTGTGGACGAAAGAAATAATAATCTCCTTTTTGAGTTATTAAGGAAATTCTGGAGACAGGTAGATGACTGGTATAAGTGTGTATGAATACATAAGACTTGTATTTATGTGTGGTTTTAGAGTTGATTGGGGCTTGTAACGACTGAGTAATATATTTTACTGTACAAGAAATATATGTCAAATACATTTTTTTTTGTAAATGAAATGAGCCGTGTTATTGTTGCTCTTTATATTGAAAACTGAACAAAGATAAAATAATAAGAAATTAGATAAATGTATATAAAAATATAGGTGCGTTTGTAATCATTTATGTGATTGCATCTGAGACAGAAGCAATAAAAGTTAGGTGGGAATTGTTGATTATTTAAAGGCTCCTTGATTTTACCACCTACCTGCCACCCGGCCCTCCTGCCTTTTTGGCGCCATATGTGGGATTTTTTGTCTTAAGTGTTAGATCACTGCATTTTATTGAGCAAAATGCGATAAAGGATTAGAGCACTGTGAGGACCACACCCATGGTCAGGACACACTAGTCATTGTTTGGGGGAGTATTTGATCCTGACTTTGAGTTGAGGAATACTTCATTATACCTAAATTAATCTAATTCCATCTCGACCCACCTGCTCCAGACCTTCTCGATATGCACCCGGATCTAGTCTTTGTATAGGCTGCAATCCTACTCAATTCTTAGTCATTGCTCTGTTTGCTGCAATTTTTAGAGCTTGAAGTTACTGTAAGTGCTGTCTTGATATTCTAAAATCCAAGGTTCAGGCCTACCCTTGGCTAACGCTTGGCTCTCTTCAGGTCTGAAGGTCCACGTTCCACAATGCCTGACTCTCTTGAACTCAATTTATGCTCTTTACAATTTCTAAAAAGGTTTATCAGTGGCAAGCCCAGTGATAGTTCTCCTTCTTTATCCCGCCTCCCTTCACAGTCCAATGTGCAGACTGTTGGATACAGTGGGGAGGAAGCGGGTGTACAGAATCATTATTCACCAATGGCCATTTCCATTTCTGACTTTGTTGCGAAACATTTGAAGTCTCATAGATCTACAGCGGTCCTCTCCAAGTCTTCACCAAGGGCCAGAACACATTCTAATTCCTCCGACTTATCACTAGGCACTGCACAGATTTTGATCCGCTTGTGAAGTCAAATGGTTTAGAAGGTGTTGGTCTGGATCGCTCAACCACTATATATTTATAGTTCGTCCACCACATCGCTAATCTTCCTTTCTGCTACCAGCTATGGGTTCAAACCCTACTCTGACTGGTCCACAGATTTGTTTCTTATGTGAACATACTGCCATTGATACTAATAATGTCCCGGTGACTTAAAAAGTTTGATATGGGTACCCACCTTAAAAGGGGACCCACAGGGTACACACGGGTACTCTGAAGAAAACTCTTCCATGCCAGGTGAGATCCTCAATCTTTCAATTCCTTAAACTGCTGACTTTAAAGCAGACCACCTTTGAGGGCAATTTGAAGGCACTTGTCCTATTTAATAACTTAATATACAGTAAGCCAAACAAATCGACCTTTTAAAGGCCATTAGCAAAATTAAAATATAGGGCCAAAGGTTGTTTCAAAGGAAGTTCTTTCGCCGATCTTTGTACCACAAACTGAAGTCACACAATCCCTAGTGGTTGGTTGCCCCGAGGGTCTTGATGTGTCTCAGAAAGACCTATGTTAGTGTGTCAGACGAGATTAAGATATGACAAAATAGTGCTGTTTCGCTTTTTAGTAGATATAGTAGCAGACGTAACAGACATATCAGGCCAATATTAAACACCTCAGCTAGGAGAGTAAAGCCAAAGTCCCCAAAACGGTGGATGCAATTAGGAATAAAATCAGTCAAATTCAGCAACATTCTCCTATGTTCTTAGATAGACAGGAACACAATTGAGTTCCAAGTAGCATGATACATTCATTTATTGCACCCCTGTGATCAAACAGTGCTTCCTGCCCAGTGTCCCAGGGCCAATGACTCCCCCCAGCTCCCCCATATTCCAGAATGGAATCTCCAACATAATAGGACGGCCACACTAGGCCACAGATAAAACAAGCACTTTCCAGAGCACACAACATATACAACACATCCCTATTACTGGCCCAATTAATACCAGTTCTCTAACTACTGGTACATTGATGTCAGCTTTTCACCAGACTTGGTCTATTCCCTTTAAAGAGTGCAAAAAGGCAGTCGAGCTGATGAGGTCACTACCCAATTGCCTTTCATGTCAGTATCACTTCCCACAAATACAAATGAGTCGTAACTTAGGTGTAAATGAGAGTTAGTACAAGTGTTGTGTCAAGTGGTTCTCCCTTCCACCATTATTCTATTTTGTAAGCCTCAAAGAATTAAAGATAAGCAGAAGTAGTATGTCCGGCCTTTCAATGATAGTAGGCTTTGGGCAACATTCAAATCCTTAGGGGGGTTAGAAAGTACTTCCCTTGTGTATGAACGACCTAGAGGACAATTATTTTTAACAAAGATTGCCTCTTTAATTAAAGAGTCAGTGTCTGAGCTTAAAAATATAGATATTAGGCCAGATGTAAGATGAGAATTAGCATGCGCAAATGGCTTTGTGACCCGTTTGCGCATGCTAATTCTGATAGGGCCATGTACAAGCACTATTTTGCGAGTCGCAAATATTTAACGACTCGCAAAATAGTTTTAGGCGACTCTGTTGTAATTATCATCCTTAATTGGTTCTTTCCACCCACCCCTCCATTGTTTTGGACTTTCCTGGAATGTTGTCAACGTTCTACACTGCATTCTCGGGGACCTGTGTGGTTCCTGTCACTGGGTTATGGATGTCGTTGACCACCCATGTAAATAAAGACTTGGACCTTTACATCGGTGTGAGGGTGATTATTTCACTGGCGACGAGTGTTGTGAGGAGGACAACGTCACGACATTCCCTCCACACGTTACCCGTGATATGGTCTTATCTTGTAACCCCTCATTCTGTGAGTGGTGTGTCACAGGAACAAAATTAAGTCCTATGTGGCTCGTAGGTAACAAAATTGAAGAAGTTGATCGTGGAAGAATTATGGAGAGAGTACATGATCACCAAAAGAAACATGTTGACAGGTACAATTGTAAAATACAAAAGCCTGTGAAATGTTGGAAGGAAGGAGATCTGGTAAGAGTGAAATTACCTAGAATGGTACACTCAGGTTGTTCTAAGTTTTCTGGAAAAATAATTATATGCAAAGTTTTCAAGAATGTTGTGTTACTTGATGATGGTCAAACATGGAGCACAGACAGAATTGTCAGAGACAACAGTGTGAGTACTACCACCACCACTGACATTCTTAAGAATAACACCATGACCAACAAATGTGCTCCGCAATTGAGAAAGTCTTTAAGAAATTTCCAATGTAAGCCACTATGGTACAATGACTATTTTATGCATTAATATCCTCCTCATTATTATCATCCCTAGGGAAGGAGATGTGTTCTAATTAGCATCCTTAATTGGTTCTTTCCACCCACCCCTCCATTGTTTTGGACTTTCCTGGAATGTTGTCAACGTTCTATACTGCACTCTCGGGGACCTGTGTGGTTCCTGTCACTGGGTTATAGATGACGTTGATCACCCATGTTAATAAAGACTTGGACCTTTCCATCGGTGTGAGGGTGATTATTTCAGACTCGCTATTAGGAAGGGTCATTCCCTTCCTAATAGCAAGTCACAAGCCATGTACCAATGTTTTGCAACCACAATTGCGGTAGCAAAACACTCGCTAATTGCCACCCTCTTCAAGAGGGTCGTAATGCAGTCGCAAATAGGAAGGGGTCCCCAGGGGACCCCATTCCCTTTGTACCTGGCCCTATAATATTTTTTAAGGGCAGGCAGTGGTCCAAGGGACCACTGCCTGCCCTTAAAAAATGAAACAAAAACTTTTCTTTTAAGTAAATCTCGTTTTCCTTTAAGGAAAATGGGCTGCATTTTAAAAAACTGCTTTATTGACAAGCAGTCCCAGACATGGAGGTCTGTTGAGCCCAGCAGGCCACCAACCCTGGGAAGGCCAGCCATTCCCAATGGGGTCGCAAATTGCGAGTGACTCATTAATATTCATGCGCCTCGCATTTTGCGACCCCATTAGGAATCGCATTCAGTGTCTCCAACACTGTTGTACATTCCAAATTGCGACATGCAATTTGCGACTCGCAATTGATTGCAAATTGCGAGTCGTAATTTGGAGCGGTAGTACATCTGGCCCATTGTTCTTTGTGATGAGCCAAGTGTTAATCTTGTGAAGTAATGTAATGTAAGGTGGATTTGTAGATCTCTGCTTGTCACCCCTGTAGGTATCCTGGTGGTGGATTTAAAGTAACTAGTTCAAACGGTATACAAAATGTTTTGAAGAAGCATGGAGGTATTGTTCAAGTCGAGCTGTTCAGTGCTCTATTGCACCACCGCTATTCAAAGGAAAAAGAATCTACTAACAAGATACATTTAAGTGGAGGAAATATTTTTGTATCCAATAAAAAGGACATGTATAGCATGTGCCCCTACTCCAGCAAAGTAGCAGCTAGACACAGTCAATGGGGCCCCAATAATTCACTGAATTACCAGTCATGGAATGACAATCCCTAGGTAAATGAGCGGCCAAAGGCTCATGTCTCTTGGTATGGGATGTGCGTGGGTTTTACACCATTAGAAATTCTGGATTTCTGTCCAAGCATCTAAACTCCATGACACATCGGATCTATTACTATTTCGAGAGACCTTGATTATTATCGAAAGCCATTCAGTCAATGGGTTTGTGACATTCGCCAAGAAGGCAGCATCACAACGACCAGACAGACCTTCGGGCTATTCTTACCCTAGACCAGGTGACCTGAGTTGAGAATGGAACACAACTAAATTTGGAGCGTATTTCAACTTTGGCCTTGTCTTTAATGTTTATACCTTATGTTTTTTTAAATGTAATTTAATGGTTTAAACAAATATTTATTCCTTGTTATCTATGCCATGTTTTGATGAATTAACTAAACTAGATTCTCATTTTGCCAGTTAGGAGGTGAGGGATCTAGCTGCTGTGTTTCTTATTGCAGGAGATTTTAAGCTCAAACCTGAGTTTCAGCGTCTAGAAGGTGTACTTGTCGAATTTGCTTTTTCAGCAAAGATTCCAATTGAGTTGCTTTGCCTTGTGTTCACTCATCCAAAGCTGAACAACTAACTACTATTGTTATTAGACTAAAACAATTTGGTAAACTTTAGGGGTCCTTTTTCCGAGGACACCTGGGCAGCTTTAACTTTTAGATTTGGCCAGATTGATTATGCTTTCATTTCAGTGGACCATCTTAGAGCTATAAAATAATTCAAAGTTTTTTATTTCAGGACCATTGATTACCTTGCTTTAGAAATGTTTCAATTGACCCTAGTTCCAAACCCTCGGCAGGGATCACATAGGAATAAAGTCCAAATTAGAGACAGCAATCTTTGCGAATTAAAAGGCTCATCCTGAAGGATGTGTCCGTCTCAAATCCAGGGTTTATAATCTTAGATGGATGTTCATTTTATAGATGCTTTCTTCAACTGAGTGAAAGCTAAGTTTTCTCAAAAAATACAACTAAGGAAAAAAAACAGAAATGTAAGAGGGTGGTTTTACCAAGAATCTTGTGAAAAAAACTAATCCCAGCCCACCATAAGGTAACGAAAGATAAGAAGCATATTATGATTGATGAGTTGATATATTTAAAAAGCATTGATCAAAACCTTTTAATACAAAAGAAGATCCAGTATTATAATTAATGCCGGCGGGAAATGCACACACCTCTGGGATTGGGGAATGTAAAAAATGTGGATCTTTAGTCAACAATGTAATCACAATTTCACCTGATTGTCTTGAGTGTGCCGCTCCTCACGAATGTTAAAGTACCTATATTTCTACTCTTCATATAAAAGAGGATGAAGATAACCGCATCCAACAGGATGGAGTTTATATCACAGACACTGGGCTGTTACATTTCAAGAGAACGGTCCTCTGACCAAAATAGTCTAAGAATTGAAAGCTTCCCATGGAGTCAACCCCGACAGTCTCTAAGCTCGCCTATTTAAATCAGATTTCTGTGGGGAGCTTTGCTACTCAGACGCTTCTTTTAGTTGGTTTGAAAAAACAAAAAACATTGTCCCTGACTTCTGTGAGTCCAGCAACCTATTGAGAAGATCATATTAATGAGGGGTGTTCAATCTGTCCCTGGCATCTATCGATTTATCTTAGTTTTGTATATTTCCTTCAACAGTTTTGCTAGGATTGTATTTAAATGTCTCAAAGGTTGGATGGCTGAGGCAGGTCTCATTCCACGGGTACAATGTGGTTATTGCCCAAATTATTCAATTATTGACCACTATTTAGTTCTTTGGGGCTTATTGTGAAGATCAAAGGATTCAGTTGGAAAATGTTGTTGTTGTTTCTTTGATCTTCCTGCTGCTTTCAATCTTAAGGATCAAAATGTACCACGGTGTACGCTACAAGGGTATAGAATTCCTGAAGGGATTCTATGTATGATCTTGGAGCTCCATACACAAAACTGAGACCAATTAGATTTCAATAGGAGCAGCAGTTTGTCACATAAAATCCCGACTGAAAATGGACCGAGGCATTGATGTGTTTCACTGCCCTTACACTTTAGCTTGTTTCTGGCTGCCTTCCCTAAATTTATATTGAAATTGAATTGTTTTGTTTTTTTGCCCTAACACTGGCACTGTTCATATTCCTTGCCTTGTGTATGCTGATGACTTGGCATTGTTGGGCCATACCCCTGTGTACCTTCCTTCAAAGGAAAATAAATGTCCTGGGTGTCATGCACTTACCTAGTATGAATCTTGGAGATGACACAAGAGTCAATGCCAGACCTCCTATCCCTGTCAGGAAAATACGAGATCCAGGGACAAGACTCCTAGATCATGCCCTGCAACAAGAGGAAAGGGGGGCAGGGACAAAATGGGAAAAGAGAAACTTGTGGTATTGGGTCTGGTCTGCAGTGATGCACACTGCATAATAGGATGTGTCGCTCCTTAGTCCTTCTGTATTTGCAAAGGTAGGGATGTATGGTTTTTTGAAGATGTAATACACTGGAATAAACAAGAAAAGGCAATAACCATAAGTACACTTGAAGGCCTCATTATACATTCTCATTGCATTAACTTTAGTAACATTCCGTCCATCACCACCCCCTTTTGTACCACTTTCTTCTACAATACAGCATGAAAGTAGGATTACCAGGTTCACTGATCGGTATCTCTGAGACCCCTGTGGATGAACTCAAAACACTGATTGGAGCCTCTGACACTCCCAGGATAAAACTGGAAATATGGGTTGGAGTTTCTGGCACTCCCAAGGTTACACTCGAAACATGTGTTGGAGGTTCCGGCACTCCCAAGGTTACATCCGAAACATGAATTGGATTTTATGACACTCCCAAGGTTACACTCAAAACATGGATTGGAGTTTCTGGCACTCTCAAGGTTACACTCGAATCACAGGTTGGAGTGTGACGCTCCCAAGGTATAGTAGGAACATAGGGTAGAGTACGACACTTCTAAGGTATACTAGAAACATTGATCTTGATAGAAGGATCAAACATGAATCAAATGCTCTGTGCATGGATGTCAATCTGGGGTCGCCAGATGTCAAACCTGCGACCTATAGCTTGCCCATTGTGACCCCTGGCAGAGTTCTTGCGACCCCCAGCTTCATACCTGGTATAAGCAGCATAACTGAAAGTCAACAAGCATATGTTCCACAGGCACAAAGTGCATTTTGGAAAAGGTTGCACTGCCTGATCATCATTAAAGCAAAGCAGTGAATACGTCATAAATAAAAGCCTGCGCACTAAGCCTTAAATTGGTTTTATACTTTTTTTTTACACTTTTGTACTACACCATTAACGAGAAGTTAGAAACAAATGGACTTTCTTTGCTTGAAATGAGGAGCACCTCGCATTCTGTTAAATTTCAGCCACATTGCAATTGCACTGAAAAGAAACAGATGAAAAGTTCAGGCAGGAAATAATTTACCTGTAGGCTGCTGCTTCAGCTATGGCTCTCTGATGACCTAGAGAGCTCCTCCTTCAGACGTGTGCTGCACACAAGGGGTGTTTCTGATAGAGCAGATGACCTGCAATGCCATACCTGTGAATGTGCCAGCAGGTGCAATGATATGAAAGAGATGTACCAGTGCCAGCCAAGCCAAGTTGTGGGGAATCAAAAAGATCTTTTCCAAAGAAAGATCCCAAGGGAGATGACTCTAGACACAGAAAATTCAAAACTGATAGAATTGGAGATTTCCCAAATGTTAGACAAGGGAGCCATTATAAATATCCCCTTATCAGACATTTCAAGGGGCTTTTTAAGTACTATCTTTCTAGTCAAAAAGAAGGATAATGGTTGGCGTCCCGTCATAAACCTAAAATATCTGAATAAGTTTCTAACATACAGACAGTTCAAGATGGAGGGTATCCATCTTTTGAGAGACATTTTACAAGCCAAGGATTGGCTGATAAAATTGGATCCCAAAGATGCCTATTTTACGATACCCATGCACGAGGACTGTCGAAAGTACCTTAGTTTTACTTGGAAAGGAACTCTTTATCAATTACAGTGTCTCCCCTTCGGCCTGTCCTTGGCACCTTGGTGTTTCACCAAGGTCCTCTGGCCAGTGGTCAGTTATCTCAAAGAGAGAGGGATTCGTCTTATTATTTACTTAGACAATATTCTCATTATGTCTCAAGGCAAACTAGAAATTCAGAAACATTTACAAATGACCATGGACCTTCTTCAGAACCTGGGATTCATCATATGTATATATAGAGAAATCTATAATGGTCCCGACACAAGAGTTGGAATTCCTCGGTTGCCAGGTAAATACAATTCTCTCCTACCTAATCTTACCATACAAGAAGGTTACCAAAATAAAAAAAACGTGTCTCTTTTATCCAATCGAAAGATGTAATCCTTCTGACAGGCCTAGCTAGGGTTTTAGGTCTCCTGTTATTGTCTATCCAAGCTATTTCACCCGGTCCTCTTCATTACCGGGGTCTGCAAAGAATAAAAGCGTTAGGCCTGAGGAAAGGTCTGTGGTACAAAGACTCAGTTCCCCTCTCGGAAGATGCTCAAGAGGATCTTCACTGGTGGTTGAAAAACCTTCAAGCATGGAACGGGAAAGCTATTTTCGGAAATGTTCCAGATTTTACTCTAGAATCAGATGCGAGCAACCGCGGTTGGGGTGCTCGCCTAAACAATTTAGAGACCAGAAGGAGGTGGTCTTTAGAGGAACAACCCCTACACATAAATTCTCTGGAGATGTTGGCAGATCTGAATGCGCTTATGAGCTTCAAAAAGTTTCTGAAGAACTCCAATACCCTAATCCACTTGGACAAATTTTGTGCTGTTTCATATATAAATCGCCTGGGGGGGCGCGAGATCGAAGAATCTCTCAGATATTGCCAAACGGATATGGTATTTTTGTTGGGATCAAAAGAATACTTTCAGGGCCAAATTCATTCCGGAAATTCAAAATCTGAGGGCAGACTGGAATTCTCATTTTCTCTACGATTCCATCGATTGGAAACTCAATCCTGAATCCTTTTCCTTGTTCCAGGAGTTATGAGGCCCAGTACAAATAGACCTGTTTGACCGCAGAATTTCTCACCAAGTTCACAAATACTTCAGCTGGAGACCAGACCCGAATGCGTCAGGGGTAGATGCCTTTCGCCAATCCTGGGAGGGGATCAAGACTTACACCTTTCCCCCCTTCTCAATGATTCAGAGACTGTTGTGGAAAGTGAGACTGGAGTCATGCTCCATCATCCTCGTAACACCCTTTTGGAAATACCAGGTTTGGTTTCCCGGGGTAATGGAGTTAGTGGTGGATTTCCCGCGGCTGATCCCTTCATCCTTAGGCCTACTCCAGGGTCCGGACGGAGAAGAACATCCTTTGGTTCTAGAAGGCAGGATGAACCTTCTTGTCTGGAGGATTTCAGGGGTTCAGGCAGATATTCGGACCTTTCAGGAGAGGCTAAGAGCCTTTTGGAAGATTCATGGGCTTTAGGAACCAGAAAAAGGTACATGGGCGTTTGGAGAAAGTGGTCTTGTTGGTGCATGGAAAGGGATCTGGCTCCCGTACAGAGCACTCTACAAGAGGTAGCTAATTATCTTGCCCACCTCTTTAAGTCAGGTCTCTCCTATAGAACTATCAACTGCTACAGATCAGCGATTTCTTCGGGACATACCTTGATGAATAATCTTGCTATTGGTAACAGCCCTTTAATCAAAAGGGTTATGAAGGGTATTAGACTAAGGAGACCATCTAAGGCTCTTGACGAATCCCTTTGGGACGTTAACCTAATTTTTAATCTCTTATTTTCCTGGCCAGTTAATGATTTACTTTTTCCTTAAAAGGATCTCCATGAAATTGGCGACTCTTTTGTGTCTTATTTCTTTTTGAAGGGTTTCAGACATTAAAGATTTGGAACTTTCTAATAGGTTCTACTCCTCTGAATGTGTTCACTTCAATATTTGAAAAAGAACTATAACAATGTCAGAATCTATTTTCTATCCCTTTTTTCATGAGTGTGAAAAATTGTGTATTGTGAACTGCATGAAGTGTTATGAAAATAACATTTTAACATTTAGACCTGTTGGCTGATCAGCTGTCATATATTAGTCCTTTTAGACCTGTTTCTTCAGCCACTCTAGCCAGATGGGTCCACATCATTATGCATGAAGCTGGCATTGATCGCTCTAGATTTGGAACTCACTCCTCTAGGGAAGCAATGGCTAGTAAAGTATTTTGGGCTGGAGGTTCCCTGCCCAAAATACTTAAAGCCGCTGATTGGTCAAATGCAGGTACCTTCTCAAAGTTCTATTTGAGACCAATAGAGTATGTTAGCAGTGTAGCTCAACATGGCTTTAAACATGCATAATGGTAGCCTCCGTCTTGTAATGAAATGACGATTCTCCAATTATTATGCAGAGAGAATCTTGATTCCATTAAAGACAAATGGAGGCTAACATTATCCCGCCCTCCTCTCCCAGAGAGGTTTGGGTTTGTTACTGTTTATTTTTTAATATGCTGATATTGTATTTCTTTACACTTAATGTATTGTGCATGTTGTCATTACCTATTCAGTATAATCGGTCTCTATACCTTTTCACTATACTGTTTTTTTTAGGGGGGGGTTCCTTAGTTTAGGAGCAACGGGAATGCCACTTTGTACGCCTGTGTCATCGCAGCCTAAGAGGAAGATGGGAGTGTGCACTGTCTTCTTATGATGTTGTTAATGTTCTATATATTGTGATGTATTAACATTCTTTAAAGGGCTGCATGTTGGGCAGCAAATAAAAGTATATGCATAATGGTAGCCTCTGGTCCTGTAATGAAATTTACCAGCAGGCTGCTGCACCAGCTATGGCTCTCTGATGACCTAGAGAGGTCCTCCTTCAGATGTGTGCTGCACACAAGGGGTGTTTCTGATGGAGCAGATGACCTGCAATGCCATACCTGTGAATGTGCCAGCAGGTGCAATGATATGAAAGAGATGTACTAGTGCCAGTCTAGCCAAGTTGTCGGGCATCAAAAAGATCTTAAGTATTTAATGTGTCCCACTACCCACATGAAATAGTGTCTAGAGAAGAGAATGACTATTCTCTAATTATTATGCAGAGAGAATCGTCATTATATCTTATATAATGTACTATAAAATGAGCTTGTCCTACCGATGACTTTTGAAATGATTAAATAGCATGGCAAGCTTAGAATGCTTTAGTATGCTCTTAATTTAGGACTGAAACAAAGAGTCCAAATACATTTATAAAAAGGCATAGAAAGCTGGCTCTTTAATCAATAAAATTATATACTGTGTAAAGAGTTCAGGAGTTCCCGTACAAGTGGAAAGGCGCTTGCTATTCAATCCCAAAGTGCTCTATTAGGGAGTTGTGTGGTCGAGCAGCCTCAGGCTTAAAACAAAGGAATGCAAGAAATCTGCAAAATGAAAAAAATATGATTAGATTACAATACGACTCAAGAAGGAGATCCACGCCATGTTTTAAAAAAAACACTAAGTACCTTTATATACGATTTCGCAATTTCTGAGTACAGGAATGTTATCCTACGGAAAGAAGAACAAACAGGTACAGTACATCGACTTACAGGCCCAGTCTCCAGGTGTTAAGATGAGTGGTTGGCAAGGTCCAAGGCAGCACCACCAGTGGCGTGGGGCAGCCGGCTGCGGGTGCAAATCAGCTTCCGGAATACAATTTGTTTAAATGGGGATCAGTCACTGTAAAAAGAGGCTGCAGGCTTTGACTATGAAGCCAGCCAGGCTGAATCAGCAGTGTGCTCAGGCCTTGGGATGCTCAGGGAGGGGGGACACCTTTGTACCTCTTCTCCAAGGCTCAGGGGCTACAGGTGCAGGGGTGTCCTTAGGTGTCGGGGTTTTCCTTACAGGAGCAGTCGGGGTTGAGGGGGCCTGCTTGCAGAAGCTGCAGGAGTTGTCAGGGAGTCCACAAGGGGTAAAACTATGCTGGATTCAAGTTCTTAAGGGCTGGAGGACAATGTTGACTCCAGTGGCCCACATCAACTTGGGCCAGAGGCAATGGGAGTAGTGCTCACTTCAGGTGTCATGTTTTTTATCTGTTCCGACAGCCTCAAAGTCTTTTCTTTTGGAGTTTCTGCAGAATGCAGGGAACAGTTCTACTGTTCTTCTGAAGGTCGTGGCCTTTATTGGCGCAGGTAGACCTCTCAAGTTTTGGAGGCACACAGCTGAAGGGTGAGTCACCTATGGCTGGTATGACAGAGAACGGCAGATAGGACACCAGGCCTGAGGCCAAGTCAGGTGCTCTCTTCAGTCTTCTGCTTTTGCAGCTCTTCTTGTCCTCCTTCTTCGTATGTCATCAGGATCTACTTCTATGGTGCCAGGGACTCCAGTAAATACAACATTTAGGGGCATTCAGGGAGTGTAGGGTAATAGCCAGTGGACTACTGACCCTTGGGGGTCACTACGCCCCCCATATGACCATTTCCTGTGTATATCCCAGTCCAGGAAATTCCTAACTATGCCATTACAAAGAAGGCTACTTCTTGAAATCGTGTCCTCCTCATAGTAGCCCACCTTAGGGGTGGTACTAGCCTGAGAGCAAAGGCTCTCACCCTAGAAAGTCAGAACAGCGTCTTGGGTGGCAGGCTGGCAGAAACCAGTCAGCAAGTACACCAGAGCCTGCAAGGTTTTCAGGGGCACCTCTAAGGGGCCCTCTGTGTGCACCTATTAGTAAATCTAGCACTGGCATCAGTTTATTTTTATCAATTCGAGATGTTTGATACCAAACATCCATAGTTTCAGAGAACACATCATGCAGCTGGGGAGCTCGTTTTCACCAGTGCCCAGCACATATTTTAAAATGGCTTCCCTGGTCACTTGTAGAGCAGTATTAGGACTGACCAGCACAGGGGTATATCTGTCGTGCATGTTTGCCCTCGCATGTAATATTCAGCACCCTGCCTTAGGGCCGGCAGGCCCGCTGTAGGGGTGACTAACAAATATTCCATGCAGTAGTAGGGGACTTGCCACACAGGGATGTGTAACATGTGTGTCTTGTTTTCACTTTTGTATACACCAAGACACACTGCCTTCAATGGCAGTTCTGTATCTGCTTGGTGAGGGCTCCCTTAGGGTGGCACAATTCAAGCTGCAGCCTCTAGAGGCCCTCTTTAGTACCTCATGCCGTAGATGTCAATTACAACGGACTTACAGAGGTGCTAAAGGTTTTGCCAATTGTACAGTTTTGGGAAAGAAAACTGGCACTGGTGACCTGGTTAGCAGGAATCCAGGTCACTTTCAGTCGAACTCACATCCTTTACCAGGCAAAAAGTGGGGGTGACCATGTCAAAAAGGGGTGCTTTCCTACAAAAGATGTCTAACTCCCTACAATAAAATATGAAATTGTGAACTAGCGTGAGAAGTACTAAAGAGTAACAGTAGTAGAATGTTTCTACACATTTTGTTTATTGGTAGTAAGCAAAATTTGTTATCTCATATATTTAAATGGGTATCTTTACAATTACTTTAGTCACAATATTTAAAGAACCATTCACCATTATGTTTTTAGTGTAACATCCTTTCTTAAACACGTGGGATTACTCTGCTAACAGGCTACATTAAACATATGTATTTGCTGTAAATTATCTCACACTGCGCACAGACACACACACAAAGTTTGAAATGTATGGAATGGGCCCGATTCACAGAACTAACTTAAGACAAAATCCTAAACTTACTACTTTTGGTATTCACAGAAGTTAGGATTTTGTCTTAAGTTTGTCTTTAGACAAACTTAGGACAGACTTAAGACAGACTTAAGACAGACTTAAGACAAACTTAAGACAAACTTAAGACAGACTTAAGACAGACTTAAGACAGACTTAAGACAAACTTAAGACAAACTTAAGACAAAATCCTAACTTAAGTCTGTCTTAAGTCATCTTAAGTCAGTCTTAAGTTTGTCTTAAATCTGTCTTAAGTCTGTCTTAAGTCTGTCTTAATTTTATCTTAAGACAAACTTAAGACAAAATCCTAACTTCTGTGAATACCAAAAGTAGTAAGTTTAGGATTTTGTCTTAAGTTAGTTCTGTGAATCGGGCCCAGAGGGCCCGATTCACAGAACTAACTTAAGACAAAATCCTAAACTTACTACCATTTTGGTATTCACAGAAGGCACTTACTCATTTTGGTATTCACAGAAGGCACTTACTCATTTCGGTATTCCTAACTTTAGGACTCCTAAATGCCTTCTGTGAATACCGAAAGTCTTAAAATTAGGATTTTTCTCAATTTAGTAGTAAGACTTTCGGTATTCACAGAAGGCATTTAGGAGTCCTAAAGTTAGGAGTCCTAACTATACTACTACTAAACTGAGAAAAATCCTAATTTTAAGACTTTCGGTATTCACAGAAGGCATTTAGGAGTCCTAAAGTTAGGACTCCTAACTTCTGTGAATACCGAAATGAGTAAGTGCCTTCTGTGAATACCAAAATGAGTAAGTGCCTTCTGTGAATACCAAAATGGTAGTAAGTTTAGGATTTTGTCTTAAGTTAGTTCTGTGAATCGGGCCCAGAGAGTTTATTTTATTGCTGATTTTTGAGGGACCAATGTATTATCAGTTAATCACAAAACCATTAGTGATATACTTTTTAATGTTATAATGTCAAGTCAGCTGATAAAATGACTTTTTGCTTTGATAAAATTCCACGCGCAGCTGTTTATGGCCCATGTGGCTTTTACATAGGGGAAATACACGTTAGCTGGATGAGGACGGGTAGCAGATATGAATTCCCGGGATCTACCACCTTGTGATCCCTGTGGTGCATTTTAATACTGTTAAACTATTAGGTTGAATAGCTATTTATGGGGACTGTTTTATGGTATATGGTTTTATGCATGTAAATTGTTTGTTTATGCACTTTAATAAATAAAATAATAAACAATAACATAAAAATAAATAAATAAAGTTTGTTGGAATGTCATGGATATTATGGCTGATGGTCATAGCCGCCCGCCCTGCCCTGGATGACTCTAAAACAACCCCTAGCAAGAGGAGCATTGATTGGGCCTTCAGGAGGTTGGCTTTGAGTTCTTTGTTTTCCTCAACTGATTTCTGCTTCTGTTTCTGATCCCGCACATCCAATTTTAACTGTCTAATGTTAAAGGCAGTGTTTCCATGTATTGGGTAAAAAACATGGCACTGGTTGGTCGTAGGGGCACATACAAGTTATTGGGTGCTGGTTTGCAGTGCAGCACAGCACTTTCTGAAACTGTCTGCCCGCTTTCGAGGCAATGCGGAAACGATTTATTGACAAACCCATAGACTGATGATAGGGCCATTCCAGTGTTCTTTCTTTCAGTAAAATTTTGCCATATTGCCAAACTTAGTCTTCTGCTGGGCACAGTGTTCAAGTGAAAGTTTAGGGCCTGCTCAATATGTTTCAGGGGAGGGTTCATAGTTTGTATTATGCTACTTAGCGAAAGTGGGAGGCAGGTCACATAATCCCATGAGGGAGTGGTAGCTTAGCCAGGGTGAAGATGTTGCAGTGTCGGGGTGTAGTATATTACTGTGCCTACAGGGTTTTCCACAAATCACACACCACTCTCAGGGTTAGGGCTACCAGATGACTCAATGTTATCAGGGATGAAGTACTCCAGTCCAAGAACACTGACAACCTCATGCATTCTTGTAGTTGTAGTCTGGGGTCCCATCAATGAAACTACTTGTACTAAACTTCAAAACCACAATGTGTAAAGCAGAGTCCAGAACTGGTGCTCTGTGTCCTTAGGGACATGGAGTCATCGTGTGGCCCTAACATCAGTGAATCCCGGATGTGTATGCGGAACTCTAGGTAGATTCAGAAGCCATCTGGGTTTTCACAGATCAGCATCGCTTCCTGAGCACTCTGTCTTTACTCCTCAACACACTCTGGGAGTTGCTGCCCTTACTCATTCTAATTGAAACAATATTTCTACCCTCAATCCACAGTGCATATGCAGAAGTAGGGCCTAAAGCAGCTCACATTACCCCTCAGAAAGCCTCCAGTGCACAGTCAGTCCTTAGCAATGCCTTGGTCAAAATGTGTTCTCTGTACTAATTCACACTGGGATCCCCTAATTCTCAGGGCAGAGAAGTATTGCAAGAGCTTGGTCACTGTACTAAGGTGTACTAAATATGGCGCACTGCATGTGAAAACTGAGGTGCATTTACCAGGGCCAGACTGGGAATAAAAAGGAACCAGGCAACAATTTTCAAACCAGCTCCACTCTCCTATTTCCTTTTCTGTGTCTCTCTTCCCATCCAATCCTCTCTATTTCCTTCATGTCTTCTCTTTTCATGCTCTGATCTCTTTTTCTCTCAATCTCCCTCCTCTATGCATGCTGCTGATACCCTCAGGGAGCTCGAGAAGATGACAGAGGCACAAGCCTGGGACTTTCAGAAACGGACCTGCAAAGGCTCCCGCCCTCCTAGGAAATACACAACGGATTAAATGGCCAGTCCAGCTCTGGCATTGACAGACCATGATCATCTGTACTGAGAAGCAGTGGCGGCCAACACAATGAAGAGGTGGTGAAGCGGGGGGAGGGAACAAGGGAAGCACATGAGGGTGGAGCACAGGGGTCAATAATTATAATTTTTAAAACACTTACCTGAACCTACCGGCCACACCACTCCTCGCGCATCGATGTTCAGCTGCTTCCTGGTCCGAGCAGGCACTCGGACAGCAGCAGAGACTCCCTGTCCAATCCCTGTGCTGTTCTCATGCTATGAGAGCAGCACAGGGATTGGCCTGAGTGGGCTAAAAAAATACTCAGCTCAGGAAAGGAAGTCTGTCCTGTTTCTCCAGCCCGCTTGTACAATACAACCAGGTTGTGAGATACCTAAGTGTGAATGTGTGTTTGGTCGGCTTGAGACATCAGGCAAGACACACATTCACACTTAAAAGTGCACATAGCGCTCCTCCCACCCTCCCATGCCCGGCCACATCCCTCCCTACACTCACTGCCTCAGCCAGCAGGAGAAAAATAAACAATATTAGAATATTGTTTTATTTTTCACCTTCTTGCACTGAGCCAATGGGGTGATGCGCCTCCGCCATTGCAGAGGAGCCACCGCTGCTGAGAAGCAAAGGTCTGCTATAAATTGGATGTGAAGTGCTTTGTTAGAGCTTTTTTTATCTGTAGTGATTGGAAAATCAGTACAAAGAAGGTTGGAATTTTTTCTAGGGCAAATGATGCAGATAGTTAATATAACTAGTGCATGAATGTGAGGGCTTTATTGATGTGAGGAAAGGGTGTGTTATGGATCAAGGTACCAGCAAGGTGCTGGACATCATTTCACCACCCTGTATGGCTCAATATAGAGAAGCAAACACTAAAAAATAATGTTATGCTGTCAAAGGAAAAATGCATACACTTATAGATTGCACACATCTTTATCTGTGGCCCCATGATAGAAACTAAATCCAACACATTATATGGGAGACACATGCAGAGAAGAACAAACCCACCTTATACTATTCAAAGAAACTTGCCATTGCCATTTGTTTTACATCCCAAAGTGATTTAATGTGTTTCAAATTCCTTTGGCCAAACATATCCATTTAAAGGCAATCAAGCATCAAGCACATTTATCTCGTAAATACAAATGTAATTCTATCTGTGCAACACCACTGCATACACTCTGTATATGTCCAAGAAAGTGATGAAATGGAGTCCTATCACCAAGCAATGACCCTCACGCATCTTGTATTCAATGTATATTTCTAGTCATGTGTAACCTGTGCAGTGGGTCAGCAAGTTCAATGCTGGCTGTGGAAAACTGTGTAAAATAATCAGGTACAAGTAAAATTTCTAGACTCAACCTCACTCTTCTGATGCCCATAAAATGTGTCCCAGTGAGTTGGTGGAATTGGAGCAACTGTCCGTTTAATGTATAGAGAATGCTACAGAAATATCGAACTTATCTTGTATACATATAACCAAACGATTATAATGATCATAATATTTCAGATCTATAAAAAAGCTACCCAATTCAGTAATTAAATGAATTATGTCTCCAGAAAGAACACCGTTTTCTGAACACTCACTCAGTAGTTAGGGGGGAACAGCATGGCCGGACTGGCCATAGCGGGCATCAGGCGTTTGCCCGGGAGGCTGGAAGGGTGGGGGCGGATTTGGAGCAGTGGGGGCCGGTTTCAGAGCAGTGAGGGCTGGTATTGTTACTGGGGGTCGGTTTTGCAGTGATGCTGCAGTATCGGCCCCCAGAAACAAAAGCAGTAGTGCTGGGGGATGGTTTTGTGAAGCAGCAGCGCTTCATGCTTGCCCCCCCCCGTGCCACCCTCGGAGGGGGGTAGGGACGGATCTGACAATATTGCCAGGGCTGTTTCGGGTTACCAGTCAGGCCCTGGAACACAACACACGTTTTTGTAGTCTGGAAGCCCCACACAGGTGCCACCCAGGCTAGTCACTAAGTAATGATGGTGATCGTGATGGTTGGGCCTGGGCATGTGGCAGCTGTTCCAATGGCATTTCAATGTGCACTTGGGCATACAATGGATGTACCTGGCTGCATGATAGCTATGCTGCTGGTATGAGAAAGAGGCGATCTAGCCTATACTGGTTTTGCTATTTGTAGATGATGATTGCACAGCTGACTTATTTATTTATTTAAAGAGATTTATATAGCGCTAGCTAGACCCGTAGGTATAAGAGCACTTTACATAAGATCAGCAAAGTTACAACAATAATAACAATTTTACGTTACATCAAAATATATGAGACTCATTAACGGGAGAGAAGGAGAGATCAGTAGAGAGGGAAGCGGGGAGGGGAGTGAGAAGGAGAGGGCGAGGGGAAGGAAGGAATAAGAGACAGAGGTAAAGTCAGCCCAAAGATTGAATGGGTAGGTGAGGGCTAGTGAGGTAGTCCGAGGTCAGTCACCCCTATTGCTCTCAAGGAAGCACCAATGGGTAGCGGTCAGACAGGTGGATAGAAAGGAGAACAAGGCAAAAGCAGTAACGGCAGGAATACAATGAGGGGGAGACAGGGAGAGGGGGAGAAAACTGTGCCCAATGTCCGGCTGGGCAGGTGACGGTCAGGGGGTGAACCAAGTCTGATCTCCTCATTAGCTGAACAGAGCAGCTCCACCGGGCGTCGGACATAATCCTCAGATTCCGCAGTCAGGAAAGAGTTCATGTGTCTTCAGGGAATGTCAGAGTAGTGCGGGGGCGGTGGGGGAAGGAGGCCATGGTCATATAGAGATCTAGAAGTCCTCTTGAGGTCAGGCACAGTCCAGGAAGGGTTGAGTAGGTAAAAGTTCAGCAAGGGGGAAGAAGTCACCAATGTTGGTCATGTTGGGGTCAGGCATCCTGGGCCCCTTTTCCAAACCGAGAGTGTGCCGAGTACGACAGATCTTTGTAGGGAGGGAAGGGTCGGACTCCCATTAGTTATTACAAAGGACACAAGATCACCCCCGGTGTCCCTAGGCTCTCAGGCGCAGCGCAGACCCTGAAAGGGCGCTGGGGCACATCTCCCATTACGGTGGGCAGCGCGGTGGGAGCCGCCATTGTGCCTCGCGCAGAGGGGGGAGGGGGGACCGCTCACCTCAATCTTTGGCAAATAGGTGATGTGATATGATCTCTATACCACACTTATAATATGTTTTCTATTATTAAATTAGTATTTTATTGTAGGTCTTTAAATATGTTGCATCCTGTAATGTCACTGAGATCAAACATCACATGACATAACTACCTGTGATCTTAAAACCCTGATTTTTTCTGGAAGACCAAAGAAATGTGAATGGTATTTGCATAATTTTCCTTTAGGGTAGGTAAACAGCTTTAAATACATCAGCCTGTATTTGGCATAAAGTCTGAGCTGGATCCATAATTTCTTAGCTTTGAAATCTTCTCTTGTAGCAACGCATAATGCACTAAAAAGAAATTAGGTTCTTTTTTTGATCCTTTAAGGAAAGTGCATTTATGTAAATTAGTCCCTCAAGCTCTTTATGGGGTTGTTACATTCTCTCAATATAAGGTGGACAGGGAACATATAGAAAGCTCTTGCCTCAACAAATGATCTAAGAGTGGGAGGTGATTTTGCAGCCTGGAGCTTGCCTTACAAGGCTCTCGCCTTTTGCTTTTTCACTCATTAAATTGCTGTGGTATAGAAGACAAGCTATCTCCAGTAATGTGGGGAGCCACAATTGTTTGCTTGAATAGGATTTCTAATGGTTTAAGCAAAGGTTGGTCGCACACTGCTCGTCACACCAGCAAGTTGCCCCAAAGGACTGTGGTAGATGTAGTGGCGACGGCGGGTACGCCTATGCCACGATGTATAAAGAACAGTATGTGTTGCGTTAGCCATCCCTGGACACGTGTTTCGAGGTAGTTGCCTCTCGTCAGCAGGGAGCAGGTCAGTGTAGAGGGGTGCCGCGTGGACTGCCAAAATGTAATTAAAACAGGTCAAGTACCTCTCATGGCGCGCAGGTGCAGATCCAAGGCTCGTCAGCCCGTTGGCTCAAGGGAGCCGTAATAAATTAAGCAAAGGTTGGTCGCACACTGCTCGTCACACCAGCAAGTTGCCCCAAAGGACTGTGGTAGATGTAGTGGCGACGGCGGGTACGCCTATGCCACGATGTATAAAGAACAGTATGTGTTGCGTTAGCCATCCCTGGACACGTGTTTCGAGGTAGTTGCCTCTCGTCAGCAGGGAGCAGGTCAGTGTAGAGGGGTGCCGCGTGGACTGCCAAAATGTAATTAAAACAGGTCAAGTACCTCTCATGGCGCGCAGGTGCAGATCCAAGGCTCGTCAGCCCGTTGGCTCAAGGGAGCCATAATAAATTAAGCAAAGGTTAGTCGCATACTGCTCGTCACACCAGCAAGTTGCCCCAAAGGACTGTGGTAGATGTAGTGGCGACGGCGGGTACGCCTATGCCACGATGTATAAAGAACAGTATGTGTTGCGTTAGCCATCCCTGGACACGTGTTTTGAGGTAGTTGCCTCTCGTCAGCAGGGAGCAGTTCAGTGTAGAGGGGTGCTGCGTGGACTGCCAAAATGTAATTAAAACAGGTCAAGTACCTCTCATGGCGCGCAGGTGCAGATCCAAGGCTCGTCAGCCCGTTGGCTCAAGGGAGCCGTAATAAATTAAGCAAAGGTTGGTCGCACACTGCTCGTCACACCAGCAAGTTGCCCCAAAGGACTGTGGTAGATGTAGTGGCGACGGCGGGTACGCCTATGCCACGATGTATAAAGAACAGTATGTGTTGCATTAGCCATCTCTGGACACGTGTTTCGAGGTAGTTGCCTCTCATCAGCAGGGAGCAGGTCAGTGTAGAGGGGTGCCGCGTGGACTGCCAAAATGTAATTAAAACACGTCAAGTACCTCTCATGGCGCGCAGGTGCAGATCCAAGGCTCGTCAGCCCGTTGGCTCAAGGGAGCCGTAATAAATTAAGCAAAGGTTGGTCGCACACTGCTCGTCACACCAGCAAGTTGCCCCAAAGGACTGTGGTAGATGTAGTGGCGACGGCGGGTACGCCTATGCCACGATGTATAAAGAACAGTATGTGTTGCGTTAGCCATCCCTGGACACGTGTTTCGAGGTAGTTGCCTCTCATCAGCAGGGAGCAGGTCAGTGTAGAGGGGTGCCGCGTGGACTGCCAAAATGTAATTAAAACAGGTCAAGTACCTCTCATGGCGCGCAGGTGCAGATCCAAGGCTCGTCAGTCCGTTGGCTCAAGGGAGCGTAATAAATTAAGCAAAGGTTGGTCGCACACTGCTCGTCACACCAGCAAGTTGCCCCAAAGGACTGTGGTAGATGTAGTGGCGACGGCGGGTACGCCTATACCACGATGTATAAAGAACAGTATGTGTTGCGTTAGCCATCCCTGGACACGTGTTTCGAGGTAGTTGCCTCTCGTCAGCAGGGAGCAGGTCAGTGTAGAGGGGTGCCGCGTGGACTGCCAAAATGTGATTAAAACAGGTCAAGTACCTCTCATGGCGCGCAGGTGCAGATCCAAGGCTCGTCAGCCCGTTGGCTCAAGGGAGCCGTAATAAATTAAGCAAAGGTTGGTCGCACACTGCTCGTCACACCAGCAAGTTGCCCCAAAGGACTGTGGTAGATGTAGTGGCGACGGCGGGTACGCCTATGCCACGATGTATAAAGAACAGTATGTGTTGCGTTAGCCATCCCTGGACACGTGTTTCGAGCCGGGGAGTCGACGGACTCAGGTTACGCACCTGCGTTGCTACGAGAGGTACTAGACCTGATAATGATTTTAGCAGCTTACATTGCAACCCTACACTCTTTCCTACTCTCTGCTGACGAGAGGCAACTACCTCGAAACACGTGTCCAGGGATGGCTAACGCTATTCACACTTGCACTCACGACACGAGCATAGGTGTATCCGCCGACGCTAACTACAGGGACCACAGTTCTTTGGGGTAACACGCAGGTAGGTCAGCAGTGTGCGACCATTTTGTTGTAACTATTTAGTGGCTCTCCGAGACGGGGAGTCGACAGACTCAGGTTACGCACCTGCGTTGCTACGAGAGGTACTAGACCTGATAATGATTTTAGCAGCTTACATTGCAACCCTACACTCTTTCCTACTCCCTGCTGACGAGAGGCAACTACCTCGAAACACGTGTCCAGGGATGGCTAACGCTATTCACACTTGCACTCACAACACGAGCATAGGTGTATCCGCCGACGCTAACTACAGGGACCACAGTTCTTTCGGGTAACACGCAGGTAGGTCAGCAGTGTGCGACCATTTTGTTGTAACTATTTAGTGTCTCTCTGAGCCGGGGAGTCGACAGACTCAGGTTACGCACCTGCGTTGCTACGAGAGGTACTAGACCTGATAAGGATTTTAGCAGCTTACATTGCAACCCTACACTCTTTCCTACTCCCTGCTGACCAGAGGCAACTACCTCGAAACACGTGTCCAGGGATGGCTAACGCTATTCACACTTGCACTCACGACACGAGCATAGGTGTATCCGCCGACGCTAACTACAGGGACCACAGTTCTTTGGGGTAACACGCAGGTAGGTCAGCAGTGTGCGACCATTTTGTTGTAACTATTTAGTGGCTCTCTGAGCCGGGGAGTCGACGGACTCAGGTTACGCACCTGCGTTGCTACGAGAGGTACTAGACCTGATAATGATTTTAGCAGCTTACATTGCAACCCTACACTCTTTCCTACTCCCTGCTGACGAGAGGCAACTACCTCGAAACACGTGTCCAGGGATGGCTAACGCTATTCACACTTGCACTCACGACACGAGCATAGGTGTATCCGCCGACGCTAACTACAGGGACCACAGTTCTTTGGGGTAACACGCAGGTAGGTCAGCAGTGTGCGACCGTTTTGTTGTAACTATTTAGTGGCTCTCTGAGACGGGGAGTCGACGGACTCAGGTTACGCACCTGCGTTGCTACGAGAAGTACTAGACCTGATAATGATTTTAGCAGCTTACATTGCAACCCTACACTCTTTCCTACTCCCTGCTGACGAGAGGCAACTACCTCGAAACACGTGTCCAGGGATGGCTAACGCTATTCACACTTGCACTCACGACACGAGCATAGGTGTATCCGCCGACGCTAACTACAGGGACCACAGTTCTTTGGGGTTACACGCAGGTAGGTCAGCAGTGTGCGACCATTTTGTTGTAACTATTTAGTGGCTCTCTGAGCCGGGGAGTCGACGGACTCAGGTTACGCACTTGCGTTGCTACGAGAGGTACTAGACCTGATAATGATTTTAGCAGCTTACATTGCAACCCTACACTCTTTCCTACTCCCTGCTGACGAGAGGCAACTACCTCGAAACACGTGTCCAGGGATGGCTAACGCTATTCACACTTGCACTCACGACACGAGCATAGGTGTATCCGCCGACGCTAACTACAGGGACCACAGTTCTTTGGGGTAACACGCAGGTAGGTCAGCAGTGTGCGACCATTTTGTTGTAACTATTTAGTGGCTCTCTGAGCCGGGGAGTCGACGGACTCAGGTTACGCACCTGCGTTGCTACGAGAGGTACTAGACCTGATAATGATTTTAGCAGCTTACATTGCAACCCTACACTCTTTCCTACTCCCTGCTGACGAGAGGCAACTACCTCGAAACACGTGTCCAGGGATGGCTAACGCTATTCACACTTGCACTCACGACACGAGCATAGGTGTATCCGCCGACGCTAACTACAGGGAACACAGTTCTTTGGGGTAACACGCAGGTAAGTCAGCAGTGTGCGACCATTTAGTTGTAACTATTTAGTGGCTCTCTGAGCCGGGGAGTCGACGGACTCAGGTTACGCACCTGCGTTGCTACGAGAGGTACTAGACCTGATAATGATTTTAGCAGCTTACATTGCAACCCTACACTCTTTCCTACTCCCTGCTGACGAGAGGCAACTACCTCGAAACACGTGTCCAGGGATGGCTAACGCTATTCACACTTGCACTCACGACACGAGCATAGGTGTATCCGCCGACGCTAACTACAGGGACCACAGTTCTTTGGGGTAACACGCGGGTAGGTCAGCAGTGTGCGACCATTTTGTTGTAACTATTTAGTGGCTCTCTGAGCCGGGGAGTCGACGGACTCAGGTTACGCACCTGCATTGCTACGAGAGGTACTAGACCTGATAATGATTTTAGCAGCTTACATTGCAACCCTACACTCTTTCCTACTCCCTGCTGACGAGAGGCAACTACCTCGAAACACGTGTCCAGGGATGGCTAACGCTATTCACACTTGCACTCACGACACGAGCATAGGTGTATCCGCCGACGCTAACTACAGGGACCACAGTTCTTTGGGGTTACACGCAGGTAGGTCAGCAGTGTGCGACCATTTTGTTGTAACTATTTAGTGGCTCTCTGAGCCGGGGAGTCGACGGACTCAGGTTACGCACTTGCATTGCTACGAGAGGTACTAGACCTGATAATGATTTTAGCAGCTTACATTGCAACCCTACACTCTTTCCTACTCCCTGCTGACGAGAGGCAACTACCTCGAAACACGTGTCCAGGGATGGCTAACGCTATTCACACTTGCACTCACGACACGAGCATAGGTGTATCCGCCGACGCTAATTACAGGGACCACAGTTCTTTGGGGTAACACGCAGGTAGGTCAGCAGTGTGCGACCATTTTGTTGTAACTATTTAGTGGCTCTCTGAGCCGGGGAGTCGACGGACTCAGGTTACGCACCTGCGTTGCTACGAGAGGTACTAGACCTGATAATGATTTTAGCAGCTTACATTGCAACCCTACACTCTTTCCTACTCCCTGCTGACGAGAGGCAACTACCTCGAAACACGTGTCCAGGGATGGCTAACGCTATTCACACTTGCACTCACGACACGAGCATAGGTGTATCCGCCGACGCTAACTACAGGGACCACAGTTCTTTGGGGTAACACGCAGGTAGGTCAGCAGTGTGCGACCATTTTGTTGTAACTATTTAGTGGCTCTCTGAGCCGGGGAGTCGACGGACTCAGGTTACGCACCTGCGTTGCTACGAGAGGTACTAGACCTGATAATGATTTTAGCAGCTTACATTGCAACCCTACACTCTTTCCTACTCCCTGCTGACGAGAGGCAACTACCTCGAAACACGTGTCCAGGGATGGCTAACGCTATTCACACTTGCACTCACGACACGAGCATAGGTGTATCCGCCGACGCTAACTACAGGGACCACAGTTCTTTGGGGTAACACGCAGGTAGGTCAGCAGTGTGCGACCATTTTGTTGTAACTATTTAGTGGCTCTCTGAGCCGGGGAGTCGACGGACTCAGGTTACGCACCTGCGTTGCTACAAGAGGTACTAGACCTGATAATGATTTTAGCAGCTTACATTGCAACCCTACACTCTTTCCTACTCCCTGCTGACGAGAGGCAACTACCTCGAAACACGTGTCCAGGGATGGCTAACGCTATTCACACTTGCACTCACGACACGAGCATAGGTGTATCCGCCGACGCTAACTACAGGGACCACAGTTCTTTGGGGTAACACGCAGGTAGGTCAGCAGTGTGCGACCATTTTGTTGTAACTATTTAGTGGCTCTCTGAGTCGGGGAGTCGACGGACTCAGGTTACGCACCTGCGTTGCTACGAGAGGTACTAGACCTGATAATGATTTTAGCAGCTTACATTGCAACCCTACACTCTTTCCTACTCCCTGCTGACGAGAGGCAACTACCTCGAAACACGTGTCCAGGGATGGCTAACGCTATTCACACTTGCACTCACGACACGAGCATAGGTGTATCCGCCGACGCTAACTACAGGGACCACAGTTCTTTGGGGTAACACGCAGGTAGGTCAGCAGTGTGCGACCATTTTGTTGTAACTATTTAGTGGCTCTCTGAGCCGGGGAGTCGACGGACTCAGGTTACGCACCTGCATTGCTACGAGAGGTACTAGACCTGATAATGATTTTAGCAGCTTACATTGCAACCCTACACTCTTTCCTACTCCCTGCTGACGAGAGGCAACTACCTCGAAACACGTGTCCAGGGATGGCTAACGCTATTCACACTTGCACTCACGACACGAGCATAGGTGTATCCGCCGACGCTAACTACAGGGACCACAGTTCTTTGGGGTTACACGCAGGTAGGTCAGCAGTGTGCGACCATTTTGTTGTAACTATTTAGTGGCTCTCTGAGCCGGGGAGTCGACGGACTCAGGTTACGCACTTGCATTGCTACGAGAGGTACTAGACCTGATAATGATTTTAGCAGCTTACATTGCAACCCTACACTCTTTCCTACTCCCTGCTGACGAGAGGCAACTACCTCGAAACACGTGTCCAGGGATGGCTAACGCTATTCACACTTGCACTCACGACACGAGCATAGGTGTATCCGCCGACGCTAACTACAGGGACCACAGTTCTTTGGGGTAACACGCAGGTAGGTCAGCAGTGTGCGACCATTTTGTTGTAACTATTTAGTGGCTCTCTGAGCCGGGGAGTCGACGGACTCAGGTTACGCACCTGCGTTGCTACGAGAGGTACTAGACCTGATAATGATTTTAGCAGCTTACATTGCAACCCTACACTCTTTCCTACTCCCTGCTGACGAGAGGCAACTACCTCGAAACACGTGTCCAGGGATGGCTAACGCTATTCACACTTGCACTCACGACACGAGCATAGGTGTATCCGCCGACGCTAACTACAGGGACCACAGTTCTTTGGGGTAACACGCAGGTAGGTCAGCAGTGTGCGACCATTTTGTTGTAACTATTTAGTGGCTCTCTGAGCCGGGGAGTCGACGGACTCAGGTTACGCACCTGCGTTGCTACGAGAGGTACTAGACCTGATAATGATTTTAGCAGCTTACATTGCAACCCTACACTCTTTCCTACTCCCTGCTGACGAGAGGCAACTACCTCGAAACACGTGTCCAGGGATGGCTAACGCTATTCACACTTGCACTCACGACACGAGCATAGGTGTATCCGCCGACGCTAACTACAGGGACCACAGTTCTTTGGGGTAACACGCAGGTAGGTCAGCAGTGTGCGACCATTTTGTTGTAACTATTTAGTGGCTCTCTGAGCCGGGGAGTCGACGGACTCAGGTTACGCACCTGCGTTGCTACAAGAGGTACTAGACCTGATAATGATTTTAGCAGCTTACATTGCAACCCTACACTCTTTCCTACTCCCTGCTGACGAGAGGCAACTACCTCGAAACACGTGTCCAGGGATGGCTAACGCTATTCACACTTGCACTCACGACACGAGCATAGGTGTATCCGCCGACGCTAACTACAGGGACCACAGTTCTTTGGGGTAACACGCAGGTAGGTCAGCAGTGTGCGACCATTTTGTTATAACTATTTAGTGGCTCTCTGAGCCGGGGAGTCGACGGACTCAGGTTACGCACCTGCATTGCTACGAGAGGTACTAGACCTGATAATGATTTTAGCAGCTTACATTGCAACCCTACACTCTTTCCTACTCCCTGCTGACGAGAGGCAACTACCTCGAAACACGTGTCCAGGGATGGCTAACGCTATTCACACTTGCACTCACGACACAAGCATAGGTGTATCCGCCGACGCTAACTACAGGGACCACAGTTCTTTGGGGTAACACGCAGGTAGGTCAGCAGTCTGCGACCATTTTGTTGTAACTATTTAGTGGTTCTCTGAGCCGGGGAGTCGACGTACTCAGGTTACGCACCTGCGTTGCTACGAGAGGTACTAGACCTGATAATGATTTTAGCAGCTTACATTGTAACCCTACACTCTTTCCTACTCCCTGCTGACGAGAGGCAACAACCTCGAAACACGTGTCCAGGGATGGCTAATGCTATTCACACTTGCACTCACGACACGAGCATAGGTGTATCCGCCGACGCTAACTACAGGGACCACAGTTCTTTGGGGTAACACGCAGGTAGGTCAGCAGTGTGCGACCATTTTGTTGTAACTATTTAGTGGCTCTCTGAGCCGGGGAGTCGACGGACTCAGGTTACGCACCTGCGTTGCTACGAGAGGTACTAGACCTGATAATGATTTTAGCAGCTTACATTGCAACCCTACACTCTTTCCTACTCCCTGCTGACGAGAGGCAACTACCTCGAAACACGTGTCCAGGGATGGCTAACGCTATTCACACTTGCACTCACGACACGAGCATAGGTGTATCCGCCGACGCTAACTACAGGGACCACAGTTCTTTGGGGTAACACGCAGGTAGGTCAGCAGTGTGCGACCATTTTGTTGTAACTATTTAGTGGCTCTCTGAGCCGGGGAGTCGACGGACTCAGGTTACGCACCTGCGTTGCTACGAGAGGTACTAGACCTGATAATGATTTTAGCAGCTTACATTGCAACCCTACACTCTTTCCTACTCCCTGCTGACGAGAGGCAACTACCTCGAAACACGTGTCCAGGGATGGCTAACGCTATTCACACTTGCACTCACGACACGAGCATAGGTGTATCCGCCGACGCTAACTACAGGGACCACAGTTCTTTGGGGTAACACGCAGGTAGGTCAGCAGTGTGCGACCATTTTGTTGTAACTATTTAGTGGCTCTCTGAGCCGGGGAGTCGACGGACTCAGGTTACGCACCTGCGTTGCTACGAGAGGTACTAGACCTGATAATGATTTTAGCAGCTTACATTACAACCCTACACTCTTTCCTACTCCCTGCTGACGAGAGGCAACTACCTCGAAACACGTGTCCAGGAATGGCTAACGCTATTCACACTTGCACTCACGACACGAGCATAGGTGTATCCGCCGACGCTAACTACAGGGACCACAGTTCTTTGGGGTAACACGCAGGTAGGTCAGCAGTGTGCGACCGTTTTGTTGTAACTATTTAGTGGCTCTCTGAGACGGGGAGTCGACGGACTCAGGTTACGCACCTGCGTTGCTACGAGAGGTACTAGACCTGATAATGATTTTAGCAGCTTACATTGCAACCCTACACTCTTTCCTACTCCCTGCTGACGAGAGGCAACTACCTCGAAACACGTGTCCAGGGATGGCTAACGCTATTCACACTTGCACTCACGACACGAGCATAGGTGTATCCGCCGACGCTAACTACAGGGACCACAGTTCTTTGGGGTAACACGCAGGTAGGTCAGCAGTGTGCGACCATTTTGTTGTAACTATTTAGTGGCTCTCTGAGCCGGGGAGTCGACGGACTCAGGTTACGCACTTGCGTTGCTACGAGAGGTACTAAACCTGATAATGATTTTAGCAGCTTACATTGCAACCCTACACTCTTTCCTACTCCCTGCTGACGAGAGGCAACTACCTCGAAACACGTGTCCAGGGATGGCTAACGCTATTCACACTTGCACTCATGACACGAGCATAGTTGTATCCGCCGACGCTAACTACAGGGACCACAGTTCTTTGGGGTAACACGCAGGTAGGTCAGCAGTGTGCGACCATTTTTGTTGTAACTATTTAGTGGCTCTCTGAGCCAGGGAGTCGACGGACTCAGGTTACGCACCTGCGTTGCTACGAGAGGTACTAGACCTGATAATGATTTTAGCAGCTTACATTGCAACCCTACACTCTTTCCTACTCCCTGCTGACGAGAGGCAACTACCTCGAAACACGTGTCCAGGGATGGCTAACGCTATTCACACTTGCACTCACGACACGAGCATAGGTGTATCCGCCGACGCTAACTACAGGGACCACAGTTCTTTGGGGTAACACGCAGGTAGGTCAGCAGTGTGCGACCATTTTGTTGTAACTATTTAGTGGCTCTCTGAGCCGGGGAGTCGACGGACTCAGGTTACGCACCTGCGTTGCTACGAGAGGTACTAGACCTGATAATGATTTTAGCAGCTTACATTGCAACCCTACACTCTTTCCTACTCCCTGCTGACGAGAGGCAACTACCTCGAAACACGTGTCCAGGGATGGCTAACGCTATTCACACTTGCACTCACGACACGAGCATAGTTGTATCCGCCGACGCTAACTACAGGGACCACAGTTCTTTGGGGTAACACGCAGGTAGGTCAGCAGTGTGCGACCATTTTGTTGTAACTATTTAGTGGCTCTCTGAGCCGGGGAGTCGACGGACTCAGGTACGCACCTGCGTTGCTACGAGAGGTACTAGACCTAATAATGATTTTAGCAGCTTACATTGCAACCCTACACTCTTTCCTACTCCCTGCTGATGAGAGGTAACTACCTCGAAACACGTGTCCAGGGATGGCTAACGCTATTCACACTTGCACTCACGACACGAGCATAGGTGTATCCGCCGACGCTAACTACAGGGACCACAGTTCTTTGGGGTAACACCTGCGTTGCTACGAGAGGTACTAGACCTGATAATGATTTTAGCAGCTTACATTGCAACCCTACACTCTTTCCTACTCCCTGCTGCAAGAGGCAACTACCTCGAAACACGTGTCCAGGGATGGCTAACGCTATTCACACTTGCACTCACGACACGAGCATAGGTGTATCCGCCGACGCTAACTACAGGGACCACAGTTCTTTGGGGTAACACGCAGGTAGGTCAGCAGTGTGCGACCATTTTGTTGTAACTATTTAGTGGCTCTCTGAGCCGGGGAGTCGACGGACTCAGGTTACGCACCTGCGTTGCTACGAGAGGTACTAGACCTGATAATGATTTTAGCAGCTTACATTGCAACCCTACACTCTTTCCTACTCCCTGCTGCAAGAGGCAACTACCTCGAAACACGTGTCCAGGGATGGCTAACGCTATTCACACTTGCACTCACGACACGAGCATAGGTGTATCCGCCGACGCTAACTACAGGGACCACAGTTCTTTGGGGTAACACGCAGGTAGGTCAGCAGTGTGCGACCATTTTGTTGTAACTATTTAGTGGCTCTCTGAGCCGGGGAGTCGGCGGACTCAGGTTACGCACCTGCGTTGCTACGAGAGGTACTAGACCTGATAATGATTTTAGCAGCTTACATTGCAGCCCTACACTCTTTCCTACTCCCTGCTGACGAGAGGCAACTACCTCGAAACACGTGTCCAGGGATGGCTAACGCTATTCACACTTGCACTCACGACACGAGCATAGGTGTATCCGCCGACGCTAACTACAGGGACCACAGTTCTTTGGGGTAACACGCAGGTAGGTCAGCAGTGTGCGACCATTTTGTTGTAACTATTTAGTGGCTCTCTGAGCCGGGGAGTAGACGGACTCAGGTTACGCACCTGCGTTGCTACGAGAGGTACTAGACCTGATAATGATTTTAGCAGCTTACATTGCAACCCTACACTCTTTCCTACTCCCTGCTGACGAGAGGCAACTACCTCGAAACACTTGTCCAGGGATGGCTAACGCTATTCACACTTGCACTCACGACACGAGCATAGGTGTATCCGCCGACGCTAACTACAGGGACCACAGTTCTTTGGGGTAACACGCAGGTAGGTCAGCAGTGTGCGACCATTTTGTTGTAACTATTTAGTGGCTCTCTGAGCCGGGGAGTCGACGGACTCAGGTTACGCACCTGCGTTGCTACGAGAGGTACTAGACCTGATAATGATTTTAGCAGCTTACATTGCAACCCTACACTCTTTCCTACTCCCTGCTGACGAGAGGCAACTACCTCGAAACACGTGTCCAGGGATGGCTAACGCTATTCACACTTGCACTCACGACACGAGCATAGGTGTATCCGCCGACGCTAACTACAGGGACCACAGTTCTTTGGGGTAACACGCAGGTAGGTCAGCAGTGTGCGACCATTTTGTTGTAACTATTTAGTGGCTCTCTGAGCCGGGGAGTCGACGGACTCAGGTTACGCACCTGCGTTGCTACGAGAGGTACTAGACCTGATAATGATTTTAGCAGCTTACATTGCAACCCTACACTCTTTCCTACTCCCTGCTGACGAGAGGCAACTACCTCGAAACACGTGTCCAGGGATGGCTAACGCTATTCACACTTGCACTCACGACACGATCATAGGTGTATCCGCCGACGCTAACTACAGGGACCACAGTTCTTTGGGGTAACACGCAGGTAGGTCAGCAGTGTGCGACCATTTTGTTGTGACTATTTAGTGGCTCTCTGAGCCGGGGAGTCGACGGACTCAGGTTACGCACCTGCGTTGCTACGAGAGGTACTAGACCTGATAATGATTTTAGCAGCTTACATTGCAACCCTACACTCTTTCCTACTCCCTGCTGACGAGAGGCAACTACCTCGAAACACGTGTCCAGGGATGGCTAACGCTATTCACACTTGCACTCACGACACGAGCATAGGTGTATCCGCCGACGCTAACTACAGGGACCACAGTTCTTTGGGGTAACACGCAGGTAGGTCAGCAGTGTGCGACCATTTTGTTGTAACTATTTAGTGGCTCTCTGAGCCGGGGAGTCGACGGACTCAGGTTACGCACCTGCGTTGCTACGAGAGGTACTAGACCTGATAATGATTTTAGCAGCTTACATTGCAACCCTACACTCTTTCCTACTCCCTGCTGACGAGAGGCAACTACCTAGAAACACGTGTCCAGGGATGGCTAACGCTATTCACACTTGCACTCACGACACGAGCATAGGTGTATCCGCCGACGCTAACTACAGGGACCACAGTTCTTTGGGGTAACACGCAGGTAGGTCAGCAGTGTGCGACCATTTTGTTGTAACTATTTAGTGGCTCTCTGAGCCGGGGAGTCGACGGACTCAGGTTACGCACCTGTGTTGCTACGAAAGGTACTAGACCTGATAAGGATTTTAGCAGCTTACATTGCAACCCTACACTCTTTCCTACTCCCTGCTGACGAGAGGCAACTACCTCGAAACACGTGTCCAGATATGGCTAACGCTATTCACACTTGCACTCACGACACAAGCATAGGTGTATCCGCCGACGCTAACTACAGGGACCACAGTTCTTTGGGGTAACACGCAGGTAGGTCAGCAGTGTGCGACCATTTTGTTGTAACTATTTAGTGGCTCTCTGAGCCGGGGAGTCGACGGACTCAGGTTACGCACCTGCGTTGCTACGAGAGGTACTAGACCTGATAATGATTTTAGCAGCTACATTGCAACCCTACACTCTTTCCTACTCCCTGCTGACGAGAGGCAACTACCTCGAAACACGTGTCCAGGGATGGCTAACGCTATTCACACTTGCACTCACGACACGAGCATAGGTGTATCTGCCGACGCTAACTACAGGGACCACAGTTCTTTGGGGTAACACGCAGGTAGGTCAGCAGTCTGCGACCATTTTGTCGTAACTATTTAGTGGTTCTCTGAGCCGGGGAGTCGACGTACTCAGGTTACGCACCTGCGTTGCTACGAGAGGTACTAGACCTGATAATGATTTTAGCAGCTTACATTGCAACCCTACACTCTTTCCTACTCCCTGCTGACGAGAGGCAACAACCTCGATACACGTGTCCAGGGATGGCTAATGCTATTCACACTTGCACTCACGACACGAGCATAGTTGTATCCGCCGACGCTAACTACAGGGACCACAGTTCTTTGGGGTAACACGCAGGTAGGTCAGCAGTGTGCGACCATTTTGTTGTAAGTATTTAGTGGCTCTCTGAGCCGGGGAGTCGACGGACTCAGGTACGCACCTGCGTTGCTACGAGAGGTACTAGACCTGATAATGATTTTAGCAGCTTACATTGCAACCCTACACTCTTTCCTACTCCCTGCTGACGAGAGGCAACTACCTCGAAACACGTGTCCAGGGATGGCTAACGCTATTCACACTTGCACTCCTGACACGAGCATAGGTGTATCCGCCGACGCTAACTACAGGGACCACAGTTCTTTGGGGTAACACGCAGGTAGGTCAGCAGTGTGCGACCATTTTGTTGTAACTATTTAGTGGCTCTCTGAGCCGGGGAGTCGACGGACTCAGGTTACGCACCTGCGTTGCTACGAGAGGTACTAGACCTGATAATGATTTTAGCAGCTTACATTGCAGCCCTACACTCTTTCCTACTCCCTGCTGACGAGAGGCAACTACCTCGAAACACGTGTCCAGGGATGGCTAACGCTATTCACACTTGCACTCACGACACGAGCATAGGTGTATCCGCCGACGCTAACTACAGGGACCACAGTTCTTTGGGGTAACACGCAGGTAGGTCAGCAGTGTGCGACCATTTTGTTGTAACTATTTAGTGGCTCTCTGAGCCGGGGAGTCGACGGACTCAGGTTACGCAACTGCGTTGCTACGAGAGGTACTAGACCTGATAATGATTTTAGCAGCTTACATTGCAACCCTACACTCTTTCCTACTCCCTGCTGACGAGAGGCAACTACCTAGAACCCCGTGTCCAGGGATGGCTAACGCTATTCACACTTGCACTCACGACACGAGCATAGGTGTATCCGCCGACGCTAACTACAGGGACCACAGTTCTTTGGGGTAACACGCAGGTAGGTCAGCAGTGTGCGACCATTTTGTTGTAACTATTTAGTGGCTCTCTGAGCCGGGGAGTCGACGGACTCAGGTTACGCACCTGCGTTGCTACGAGAGGTACTAGACCTGATAATGATTTTAGCAGCTTACATTGCAACCCTACACTCTTTCCTACTCCCTGCTGACGAGAGGCAACTACCTCGAAACACGTGTCCAGGGATGGCTAACGCTATTCACACTTGCACTCACGACACGAGCATAGGTGTATCTGCCGACGCTAACTACAGGGACCACAGTTCTTTGGGGTAACACGCAGGTAGGTCAGCAGTCTGCGACCATTTTGTTGTAACTATTTAGTGGTCCTCTGAGCCGGCGAGTCGACGTACTCAGGTTACGCACCTGCGTTGCTACGAGAGGTACTAGACCTGATAATGATTTTAGCAGCTTACATTGCAACCCTACACTCTTTCCTACTCCCTGCTGACGAGAGGCAACAACCTCGAAACACGTGTCCAGGGATGGCTAATACTATTCACACTTGCACTCACGACACAAGCATAGGTGTATCCGCCGACGCTAACTACAGGGACCACAGTTCTTTGGGGTAACACGCAGGTAGGTCAGCAGTGTGCAACCATTTTGTTGTAACTATTTAATGGCTCTCTGAGCCGGGGAGTCGACGGACTCAGATTACGCACCTGCGTTGCTACGAGAGGTACTAGACCTGATAATGATTTTAGCAGCTTACATTGCAACCCTACACTCTTTCCTACTCCCTGCTGATGAGAGGCAACTACCTCGAAACACGTGTCCAGGGATGGCTAACGCTATTCACACTTGCACTCACGACACGAGCATAGGTGTATCCGCCGACGCTAACTACAGGGACCACAGTTCTTTGGGGTAACACGCAGGTAGGTCAGCAGTGTGCGACCATTTTGTTGTAACTATTTAGTGGCTCTCTGAGCCGGGGAGTCGACGGACTCAGGTTACGCACCTGCGTTGCTACGAGAGGTACTAGACCTGATAATGATTTTAGCAGCTTACATTGCAACCCTACACTCTTTCCTACTCCCTGCTGACGAGAGGCAACTACCTCGAAACACGTGTCCAGGGATGGCTAACGCTATTCACACTTGCACTCACGACACGAGCATAGGTGTATCCGCCGACGCTAACTACAGGGACCACAGTTTTTTGGGGTAACACGCAGGTAGGTCAGCAGTGTGCGACCATTTTGTTGTAACTATTTAGTGGCTCTCTGAGCCGGGGAGTCGACGGACTCAGGTTACGCACCTGCGTTGCTACGAGAGGTACTAGACCTGATAATGATTTTAGCAGCTTACATTGCAACCCTACACTCTTTCCTACTCCCTGCTGACGAGAGGCAACTACCTCGAAACACGTGTCCAGGGATGGCTAACGCTATTCACACTTGCACTCACGACACGAGCATAGGTGTATCCGCCGACGCTAACTACAGGGATCACAGTTCTTTGGGGTAACACGCAGGTAGGTCAGCAGTGTGCGACCATTTTGTTGTAACTATTTAGTGGCTCTCTGAGCCCGGGAGTCGACGGACTCAGGTTACGCACTTGCGTTGCTACGAGAGGTACTAGACCTGATAATGATTTTAGCAGCTTACATTGCAACCCTACACTCTTTCCTACTCCCTGCTGACGAGAGGCAACTACCTCGAAACACGTGTCCAGGGATGGCTAACGCTATTCACACTTGCACTCACGACACGAGCATAGGTGTATCCGCCGACGCTAACTACAGGGACCACAGTTCTTTGGGGTAACACGCAGGTAGGTCAGCAGTGTGCGACCATTTTGTTGTAACTATTTAGTGGCTCTCTGAGCCGGGGAGTCGACGGACTCAGGTTACGCACCTGCGTTGCTACGAGAGGTACTAGACCTGATAATGATTTTAGCAGCTTACATTGCAACCCTACACTCTTTCCTACTCCCTGCTGACGAGAGGCAACTACCTCGAAACACGTGTCCAGGGATGGCTAACGCTATTCACACTTGCACTCACGACACGAGCATAGGTGTATCCGCCGACGCTAACTACAGGGACCACAGTTCTTTGGGTTAACACGCAGGTAGGTCAGCAGTGTGCGACCATTTTGTTGTAACTATTTAGTGGCTCTCTGAGCCGGGGAGTCGACGGACTCAGGTTACGCACCTGCGTTGCTACGAGAGGTACTAGACCTGATAATGATTTTAGCAGCTTACATTGCAACCCTACACTCTTTCCTACTCCCTGCTGACGAGAGGCAACTACCTCGAAACACGTGTCCAGGGATGGCTAACGCTATTCACACTTGCACTCACGACACAAGCATAGGTGTATCCGCCGACGCTAACTACAGGGACCACAGTTCTTTGGGGTAACACGCAGGTAGGTCAGCAGTGTGCGACCATTTTGTTGTAACTATTTAGTGGCTCTCTGAGCCGGGGAGTCGACGGACTCAGGTTACGCAACTGCGTTGCTACGAGAGGTACTAGACATGATAATGATTTTAGCAGCTTACATTGCAACCCTACACTCTTTCCTACTCCCTGCTGACGAGAGGCAACTACCTAGAAACACGTGTCCAGGGATGGCTAACGCTATTCACACTTTCACTCACGACACGAGCATAGGTGTATCCGCCGACGCTAACTACAGGGACCACAGTTCTTTGGGGTAACACGCAGGTAGGTCAGCAGTGTGCGACCATTTTGTTGTAACTATTTAGTGGCTCTCTGAGCCGGGGAGTCGACGGACTCAGGTTACGCACCTGCGTTGCTACGAGAGGTACTAGACCTGATAATGATTTTAGCAGCTTACATTGCAACCGTACACTCTTTCCTACTCCCTGCTGACGAGAGGCAACTACCTAGAAACACGTGTCCAGGGATGGCTAACGCTATTCACACTTGCACTCACGACACGAGCATAGGTGTATCCGCCGACGCTAACTACAGGGACCACAGTTCTTTGGGGTAACACGCAGGTAGGTCAGCAGTGTGCGACCATTTTGTTGTAACTATTTAGTGGCTCTCTGAGCCGGGGAGTCGACGGACTCAGGTTACGCACCTGCGTTGCTACGAAAGGTACTAGACCTGATAAGGATTTTAGCAGCTTACATTGCAACCCTACACTCTTTCCTACTCCCTGCTGACGAGAGGCAACTACCTCGAAACACGTGTCCAGATATGGCTAACGCTATTCACACTTGCACTCACGACACAAGCATAGGTGTATCCGCCGACGCTAACTACAGGGACCACAGTTCTTTGGGGTAACACGCAGGTAGGTCAGCAGTGTGCGACCATTTTGTTGTAACTATTTAGTGGCTCTCTGAGCCGGGGAGTCGACGGACTCAGGTTACGCACCTGCGTTGCTACGAGAGGTACTAGACCTGATAATGATTTTAGCAGCTACATTGCAACCCTACACTCTTTCCTACTCCCTGCTGAGGAGAGGCAACTACCTCGAAACACGTGTCCAGGGATGGCTAACGCTATTCACACTTGCACTCACGACACGAGCATAGGTGTATCTGCCGACGCTAACTACAGGGACCACAGTTCTTTGGGGTAACACGCAGGTAGGTCAGCAGTCTGCGACCATTTTGTTGTAACTATTTAGTGGTTCTCTGAGCCGGGGAGTCGACGTACTCAGGTTACGCACCTGCGTTGCTACGAGAGGTACTAGACCTGATAATGATTTTAGCAGCTTACATTGCAACCCTACACTCTTTCCTACTCCCTGCTGACGAGAGGCAACAACCTCGATACACGTGTCCAGGGATGGCTAACGCTATTCACACTTGCACTCCTGACACGAGCATAGGTGTATCCGCCGACGCTAACTACAGGGACCACAGTTCTTTGGGGTAACACGCAGGTAGTTCAGCAGTGTGCGACCATTTTGTTGTAACTATTTAGTGGCTCTCTGAGCCGGGGAGTCGACGGACTCAGGTTACGCACCTGCGTTGCTACGAGAGGTAATAGACCTGATAATGATTTTAGCAGCTTACATTGCAACCCTACACTCTTTCCTACTCCCTGCTGCAAGAGGCAACTACCTCGAAACACGTGTCCAGGGATGGCTAACGCTATTCACACTTGCACTCACGACACGAGCATAGGTGTATCCGCCGACGCTAACTACAGGGACCACAGTTCTTTGGGGTAACACGCAGGTAGGTCAGCAGTGTGCGACCATTTTGTTGTAACTATTTAGTGGCTCTCTGAGCCGGGGAGTCGACGGACTCAGGTTACGCACCTGCGTTGCTACGAGAGGTACTAGACCTGATAATGATTTTAGCAGCTTACATTGCAGCCCCACACTCTTTCCTACTCCCTGCTGACGAGAGGCAACTACCTCGAAACACGTGTCCAGGGATGGCTAACGCTATTCACACTTGCACTCACGACACAAGCATAGGTGTATCCGCCGACGCTAACTACAGGGACCACAGTTCTTTGGGGTAACACGCAGGTAGGTCAGCAGTGTGCGACCATTTTGTTGTAACTATTTAGTGGCTCTCTGAGCCGGGGAGTCGACGGACTCAGGTTACGCAACTGCGTTGCTACGAGAGGTACTAGACCTGATAATGATTTTAGCAGCTTACATTGCAACCCTACACTCTTTCCTACTCCCTGCTGACGAGAGGCAACTACCTAGAAACACGTGTCCAGGGATGGCTAACGCTATTCACACTTGCACTCACGACACGAGCATAGGTGTATCCGCCGACGCTAACTACAGGGACCACAGTTCTTTGGGGTAACACGCAGGTAGGTCAGCAGTGTGCGACCATTTTGTTGTAACTATTTAGTGGCTCTCTGAGCCGGGGAGTCGACGGACTCAGGTTACGCACCTGCGTTGCTACGAGAGGTACTAGACCTGATAATGATTTTAGCAGCTTACATTGCAACCATACACTCTTTCCTACTCCCTGCTGACGAGAGGCAACTACCTCGAAACACGTGTCCAGGGATGGCTAACGCTATTCACACTTGCACTCACGACACGAGCATAGGTGTATCTGCCGACGCTAACTACAGGGACCACAGTTCTTTGGGGTAACACGCAGGTAGGTCAGCAGTCTGCGACCATTTTGTTGTAACTATTTAGTGGTCCTCTGAGCCGGCGAGTCGACGTACTCAGGTTACGCACCTGCGTTGCTACGAGAGGTACTAGACCTGATAATGATTTTAGCAGCTTACATTGCAACCCTACACTCTTTCCTACTCCCTGCTGACGAGAGGCAACAACCTCGAAACACGTGTCCAGGGATGGCTAATACTATTCACACTTGCACTCACGACACAAGCATAGGTGTATCCGCCGACGCTAACTACAGGGACCACAGTTCTTTGGGGTAACACGCAGGTAGGTCAGCAGTGTGCAACCATTTTGTTGTAACTATTTAATGGCTCTCTGAGCCGGGGAGTCGACGGACTCAGATTACGCACCTGCGTTGCTACGAGAGGTACTAGACCTGATAATGATTTTAGCAGCTTACATTGCAACCCTACACTCTTTCCTACTCCCTGCTGATGAGAGGCAACTACCTCGAAACACGTGTCCAGGGATGGCTAACGCTATTCACACTTGCACTCATGACACGAGCATAGGTGTATCCGCCGATGCTAACTACAGAGACCACAGTTCTTTGGGGTAACACGCAGGTAGGTCAGCAGTGTGCGACCATTTTGTTGTAACTATTTAGTGGCTCTCTGAGCCGGGGAGTCGACGGACTCAGGTTACACACCTGCGTTGCTACGAGAGGTACTAGACCTGATAATGATTTTAGCAGCTTACATTGCAACCCTACACTCTTTCCTACTCCCTGCTGACGAGAGGCAACTACCTCGAAACACGTGTCCAGGGATGGCTAACGCTATTCACACTTGCACTCACGACACGAGCATAGGTGTATCCGCCGACGCTAACTACAGGGACCACAGTTCTTTGGGGTAACACGCAGGTAGGTCAGCAGTGTGCGACCGTTTTGTTGTAACTATTTAGTGGCTCTCTGAGACAGGGAGTCGACGGACTCAGGTTACGCACCTGCGTTGCTACGAGAGGTACTAGACCTGATAATGATTTTAGCAGCTTACATTGCAACCCTACACTCTTTCCTACTCCCTGCTGACGAGAGGCAACTACCTCGAAACACGTGTCCAGGGATGGCTAACGCTATTCACACTTGCACTCACGACACGAGCATAGGTGTATCCGCCGACGCTAACTACAGGGACCACAGTTCTTTGGGGTAACACGCAGGTAGGTCAGCAGTGTGCGACCATTTTGTTGTAACTATTTAGTGGCTCTCTGAGCCCGGGAGTCGACGGACTCAGGTTACGCACTTGCGTTGCTACGAGAGGTACTAGACCTGATAATGATTTTAGCAGCTTACATTGCAACCCTACACTCTTTCCTACTCCCTGCTGACGAGAGGCAACTACCTCGAAACACGTGTCCATGGATGGCTAACGCTATTCACACTTGCACTCACGACACGAGCATAGGTGTATCCGCCGACGCTTACTACAGGGACCACAGTTCTTTGGGGTAACACGCAGGTAGGTCAGCAGTGTGCGACCATTTTGTTGTAACTATTTAGTGGCTCTCTGAGCCGGGGAGTCGACGGACTCAGGTTACGCACCTGCGTTGCTACGAGAGGTACTAGACCTGATAATGATTTTAGCAGCTTACATTGCAACCCTACACTCTTTCCTACTCCCTGCTGACGAGAGGCAACTACCTCGAAACACGTGTCCAGGGATGGCTAACGCTATTCACACTTGCACTCACGACACGAGCATAGGTGTATCCGCCGACGCTAACTACAGGGACCACAGTTCTTTGGGGTAACACGCAGGTAGGTCAGCAGTGTGCGACCATTTTGTTGTAACTATTTAGTGGCTCTCTGAGCCGGGGAGTCGACGGACTCAGGTTACGCACCTGCGTTGCTACGAGAGGTACTAGACCTGATAATGATTTTAGCAGCTTACATTGCAACCCTACACTCTTTCCTACTCCCTGCTGACGAGAGACAACTACCTCGAAACACGTGTCCAGGGATGGCTAACGCTATTCACACTTGCACTCACGACACAAGCATAGGTGTATCCGCCGACGCTAACTACAGGGACCACAGTTCTTTGGGGTAACACGCAGGTAGGTCAGCAGTGTGCGACCATTTTGTTGTAACTATTTAGTGGCTCTCTGAGCCGGGGAGTCGACGGACTCAGGTTACGCACCTGCGTTGCTACGAGAGGTACTAGACCTGATAATGATTTTAGCAGCTTACATTGCAACCCTACACTCTTTCCTACTCCCTGCTGACGAGAGGCAACTACCTCGAAACACGTGTCCAGGGATGGCTAACGCTATTCACACTTGCACTCACGACACGAGCATAGGTGTATCCGCCGACGCTAACTACAGGGACCACAGTTCTTTGGGGTAACACGCAGGTAGGTCAGCAGTGTGCGACCATTTTGTTGTAACTATTTAGTGGCTCTCTGAGCCGGGGAGTCGACGGACTCAGCTTACGCACCTGCGTTGCTACGAGAGGTACTAGACCTGATAATGATTTTAGCAGCTTACATTGCAACCCTACACTCTTTCCTACTCCCTGCTGACGAGAGGCAACTACCTCGAAACACGTGTCCAGGGATGGCTAACGCTATTCACACTTGCACTCACGACACGAGCATAGGTGTATCCGGCGACGCTAACTACAGGGACCACAGTTCTTTGGGGTAACACGCAGGTAGGTCAGCAGTGTGCGACCATTTTGTTGTAACTATTTAGTGGCTCTCTGAGCCGGGGAGTCGACGGACTCAGGTTACGCACCTGCGTTGCTACGAGAGGTACTAGACCTGATAATGATTTTAGCAGCTTACATTGCAACCCTACACTCTTTCCTACTCCCTGCTGACGAGAGGCAACTACCTCGAAACACGTGTCCAGGGATGGCTAACGCTATTCACACTTGCACTCACGACACGAGCATAGGTGTATCCGCCGACGCTAACTACAGGGACCACAGTTCTTTGGGGTAACACGCAGGTAGGTCAGCAGTGTGCGACCATTTTGTTGTAACTATTTAGTGGCTCTCTGAGCCGGGGAGTCGACGGACTCAGGTTACGCACCTGCGTTGCTACGAGAGGTACTAGACCTGATAATGATTTTAGCAGCTTACATTGCAACCCTACACTCTTTTCTACTCCCTGCTGACGAGAGGCAACTACCTCGAAACACGTGTCCAGGGATGGCTAACGCTATTCACACTTGCACTCACGGCACGAGCATAGGTGTATCCGCCGACGCTAACTACAGGGACCACAGTTCTTTGGGGTAACACGCAGGTAGGTCAGCAGTGTGCGACCATTTTGTTGTAACTATTTAGTGGCTCTCTGAGCCGGGGAGTCGACGGACTCAGGTTACGCACCTGCGTTGCTACGAGAGGTACTAGACCTGATAATGATTTTAGCAGCTTACATTGCAACCCTACACTCTTTCCTACTCCCTGCTGCAAGAGGCAACTACCTCGAAACACGTGTCCAGGGATGGCTAACGCTATTCACACTTGCACTCACGACACGAGCATAGGTGTATCCGCCGACGCTAACTACAGGGACCACAGTTCTTTGGGGTAACACGCAGGTAGGTCAGCAGTGTGCGACCATTTTGTTGTAACTATTTAGTGGCTCTCTGAGCCGGGGAGTCGACGGACTCAGGTTACGCACCTGCGTTGCTACGAGAGGTACTAGACCTGATAATGATTTTAGCAGCTTACATTGCAACCCTACACTCTTTCCTACTCCCTGCTGACGAGAGGCAACTACCTCGAAACACGTGTCCAGGGATGGCTAACGCTATTCACACTTGCACTCACGACACGAGCATAGGTGTATCCGCCGACGCTAACTACAGGGACCACAGTTCTTTGGGGTAACACGCAGGTAGGTCAGCAGTGTGCGACCATTTTGTTGTAACTATTTAGTGGCTCTCTGAGCCGGGGAGTAGACGGACTCAGGTTACGCACCTGCGTTGCTACGAGAGGTACTAGACCTGATAATGATTTTAGCAGCTTACATTGCTACCCTACACTCTTTCCTACTCCCTGCTGACGAGAGGCAACTACCTCGAAACACGTGTCCAGGGATGGCTAACGCTATTCACACTTGCACTCACGACACGAGCATAGGTGTATCCGCCGACGCTAGCTACAGGGACCACAGTTCTTTGGGGTAACACGCAGGTAGGTCAGCAGTGTGCGACCATTTTGTTGTAACTATTTAGTGGCTCTCTGAGCCGGGGAGTCGACGGACTCAGGTTACGCACCTGCGTTGCTACGAGAGGTACTAGACCTGATAATGATTTTAACATCTTACATTGCAACCCTACACTCTTTCCTACTCCCTGCTGACGAGAGACAACTACCTCGAAACACGTGTCCAGGGATGGCTAACGCTATTCACACTTGCACTCACGACACGAGCATAGGTGTATCCGCCGACGCTAACTACAGGGACCACAGTTCTTTGGGGTAACACGCAGGTAGGTCAGCAGTGTGCGACCATTTTGTTGTAACTATTTAGTGGCTCTCTGAGCCGGGGAGTCGACGGACTCAGGTTACGCACCTGCGTTGCTACGAGAGGTACTAGACCTGATAATGATTTTAGCAGCTTACATTGCAACCCTACACTCTTTCCTACTCCCTGCTGACGAGAGGCAACTACCTCGAAACACGTGTCCAGGGATGAATAACGCTATTCACACTTGCACTCACGACACGAGCATAGGTGTATCCGCCGACGCTAACTACAGGGACCACAGTTTTTTGGGGTAACACGCAGGTAGGTCAGCAGTGTGCGACCATTTTGTTGTAACTATTTAGTGGCTCTCTGAGCCGGGGAGTTGACGGACTCAGGTTACACACCTGCGTTGCTACGAGAGGTACTAGACCTGATAATGATTTTAGCAGCTTACATTGCAACCCTACACTCTTTCCTACTCCCTGCTGACGAGAGGCAACTACCTCGAAACACGTGTCCAGGGATGGCTAACGCTATTCACACTTGCACTCACGACATGAGCATAGGTGTATCCGCCGACGCTAACTACAGGGACCACAGTTCTTTGGGGTAACACGCAGGTAGGTCAGCAGTGTGCGACCATTTTGTTGTAACTATTTAGTGGCTCTCTGAGCCGGGGAGTCGACGGACTCAGGTTACGCACCTGCGTTGCTACGAGAGGTACTAGACCTGATAATGATTTTAGCAGCTTACATTGCAACCCTACACTCTTTCCTACTACCTGCTGACGAGAGGCAACTACCTCGAAACACGTGTCCAGGGATGGCTAACGCTATTCACACTTGCACTCACGACACGAGCATAGGTGTATCCGCCGACGCTAACTACAGGGACCACAGTTCTTTGGGGTAACACGCAGGTAGGTCAGCAGTGTGCGACCATTTTGTTGTAACTATTTAGTGGCTCTCTGAGCCGGGGAGTCGACGGACTCAGGTTACGCACCTGCTTTGCTACGAGAGGTACTAGACCTGATAATGATTTTAGCAGCTTACATTGCAACCCTACACTCTTTCCTACTCCCTGCTGACGAGAGGCAACTACCTCGAAACACGTGTCCAGGGATGGCTAACGCTATTCACACTTGCACTCACGACACGAGCATAGGTGTATCCGCCGACGCTAACTACAGGGACCACAGTTCTTTGGGGTAACACGCAGGTAGGTCAGCAGTGTGCGACCATTTTGTTGTAACTATTTAGTGGCTCTCTGAGCCGGGGAGTCGACGGACTCAGGTTACGCACCTGCGTTGCTACGAGAGGTACTAGAACTGATAATGATTTTAGCAGCTTACATTGCAACCCTACACTCTTTCCTACTCCCTGCTGACGAGAGGCAACTACCTCGAAACACGTGTCCAGGGATGGCTAACGCTATTCACACTTGCACTCACGACACGAGCATAGGTGTATCCGCCGACGCTAACTACAGGGACCACAGTTTTTTGGGGTAACACGCAGGTAGGTCAGCAGTGTGCGACCATTTTGTTGTAACTATTTAGTGGCTCTCTGAGCCGGGGAGTCGACGGACTCAGGTTACGCACCTGCGTTGCTACGAGAGGTACTAGACCTGATAATGATTTTAGCAGCTTACATTGCAACCCTACACTCTTTCCTACTCCCTGCTGACGAGAGGCAACTACCTCGAAACACGTGTCCAGGGATGGCTAACGCTATTCACACTTGCACTCACGACACGAGCATAGGTGTATCCGCCGACGCTAACTACAGGGACCACAGTTTTTTGGGGTAACACGCAGGTAGGTCAGCAGTGTGCGACCATTTTGTTGTAACTATTTAGTGGCTCTCTGAGCCGGGGAGTCGACGGACTCAGGTTACGCACCTGCGTTGCTACGAGAGGTACTAGACCTGATAATGATTTTAGCAGCTTACATTGCAACCCTACACTCTTTCCTACTCCCTGCTGACGAGAGGCAACTACCTCGAAACACGTGTCCAGGGATGGCTAACGCTATTCACACTTGCACTCACGACACGATCATAGGTGTATCCGCCGACGCTAACTACAGGGACCACAGTTCTTTGGGGTAACACGCAGGTAGGTCAGCAGTGTGCGACCATTTTGTTGTAACTATTTAGTGGCTCTCTGAGCCGGGGAGTCGACGGACTCAGGTTACGCACCTGCGTTGCTACGAGAGGTACTAGACCTGATAATGATTTTAGCAGCTTACATTGCAACCCTACACTCTTTCCTACTCCCTGCTGACGAGAGGCAACTACCTCGAAACACGTGTCCAGGGATGGCTAACGCTATTCACACTTGCACTCACGACACGAGCATAGGTGTATCCGCCGACGCTAACTACAGGGACCACAGTTCTTTGGGGTAACACGCAGGTAGGTCAGCAGTGTGCGACCATTTTGTTGTAACTATTTAGTGGCTCTCTGAGCCGGGGAGTCGACGGACTCAGGTTACGCACCTGCGTTGCTACGAGAGGTACTAGACCTGATAATGATTTTAGCAACTTACATTGCAACCCTACACTCTTTCCTACTCCCTGCTGACGAGAGGCAACTACCTCGAAACACGTGTCCAGGGATGGCTAACGCTATTCACACTTGCACTCACGACACGAGCATAGGTGTATCCGCCGACGCTAACTACAGGGACCATAGTTCTTTGGGGTAGCACGCAGGTAGGTCAGCAGTGTGCGACCATTTTGTTGTAACTATTTAGTGGCTCTCTGAGCCGGGGAGTCGACGGACTCAGGTTACGCACCTGCGTTGCTACGAAAGGTACTAGGCACTGATAAGGATTTTAGCAGCTTACATTGCAACCCTACACTCTTTCCTACTCCCTGCTGATGAGAGGCAACTACCTCGAAACACGTGTCCAGATATGGCTAACGCTATTCACACTTGCACTCACGACACGAGCATAGGTGTATCCGCCGACGCTAACTACAGGGACCACAGTTCTTTGGGGTAACACGCAGGTAGGTCAGCAGTGTGCGACCATTTTGTTGTAACTATTTAGAGGCTCTCTGAGCCGGGGAGTCGACGGACTCAGGTTACGCACCTGCGTTGCTACGAGAGGTACTAGACCTGATAATGATTTTAGCAGCTTACATTGCAACTCTACACTCTTTCCTACTCCCTGCTGACGAGAGGCAACTACCTCGAAACACGTGTCCAGGGATGGCTAACGCTATTCACACTTGCACTCACGACACGAGCATAGGTGTATCCGCCGACGCTAACTACAGGGACCACAGTTCTTTGGGGTAACACGCAGGTAGGTCAGCAGTGTGCGACCATTTTGTTGTAAGGATTTCTAATGGTATAAACTATATCACCTGCCATTTTCAGTTGGAACTCAATATTCTTACACTTGATCAACCGATGTCTCTGGACAAGATTATATGATTGCGAAGTGAAAAGGCATTAAATGAGCAGAACTTAAATATAGACAATATTGACCCTGTAAAACTCAATGCACTTTTCATACAAATCGTAGCAGATACATCTTGTTTAATGATTCCCAATGTATAAAGTATAAGTATTTACAATAATATTTATGTTGTAAATCTATGAGAATGCTCCTCAGAAGCAAGCAAGCAAAGAATCAAAGAAAAAAAGTAGCAGCAAAGGAGAAAAAAAGATGGGTAGATAGAAAAATGAAAGTAAGAAGGATGGTGAGAAGGGAGGGTGTAACAAAGGTAGGAATGAAGATAAGAAGGAAGGATGAATGGATGGATGGAAAGCGAAAGGTGAGATGATAGGTGGGTGAATGAATGATGAGAATGTGAATAGATGGATAGGCAAAAGGATATATGGATGGATGGAAGTAAGATGGATGGATTGGTGGATGGATGGATGCATGGTTGGATGGATTGGTGGATGGATGTGTGGATGGAAGCATGCATAGATGATGGATGTGTATGTGCATGGTTGGGTGGAATGTTCTGTGGATTGATGGAATTGTGAACGATTGAATGATGGATGAAAAGAAGAATGGATGAAGAATAAAAAGGTAGAATGGTGGCTATCAGTGGGTGAATGAAGGGGTGAAAGGATGAATGGATAGACACTTGGAAATAAGAGTCAAGGGAGATCGTATGGAAAGGGCCAGGCTTACTTGCATAACGCCATCAGTGCTTCTCTTCAAAGTGGAGGATATTTAAGTTTCTGACTATTCCCTTGCTTCTCAGAAACTATTTTTGTTGTCTCCAGTTTCTGTCTATTGCATTTAGGTTTCTATAGTAACACTGTAATTATATGACTTTCTGTGATATTGTTTCTCCCCTGCTTTCTCACAAGACAATCCTATTTGCATAAATTGATAGAACATAATTATTTGAGGGGATTTATCCGGACCATTGATTTGCTATGTATTATATTCATATACTTATTCAAAAATGTTATGATGTCATTTATTTTTGCATGTTTCTCAGAAATCCAATTATTTAATAAACATGCTTCAGAGAGTGAAAACACGTGCTCTCTTTGGAAAGTAGTCCCTTGTTTTCTGTTTTTGCCCCTGCTTAGTCCACACATACGTGTTATATAGAGGCAGTCGAAAACACACGTGGCAATATTTTCCGTGTTTTCCACCCACCAGCTGCCTGCAAGTGGAAGGCTGTGGAGAGTCTACGTGCAGGACGTGTAATGTTACTTCTACGATCCCCGCCATTTTGTTAGACCGGCATCCATGGTAGTGTGGCAATGCGCGAAGTTGAGAAAGTTTCTTACTACTGTACTTGCTGTACTTTCAGCAGGACGCCAGTGGAAGCTATTGGCTACACATACATACTCCATTTGCAGGGTTTTTCCTGTCAGTCACAGTACTCATGTTTTCATCCATATTCCAAAGCTGTGCTGCCTTCTCAAACACCCCCCCCCCGCTCTCTTGACCCCCCCCCCCCCCCAACTCCCGCCCCCAAAATGAAGGCAGGAGGTGCAGAGGTCTCCTGGTGCTGAGCCAGTGCTTAATTTGAGCCTGTGGTTTCCGGTGCTTGGCACGGCCCTTAATTGTCAACACTGGCGCTAATGACAGCTGCCACATGGCGGCGCTGTTTGTGTGAGTTACAGATGAATAGAAAAGCAGTGGTTTATTAGTTCAATATATATTAAAAACAACCAATACCTGCCTCCTCAGCCATTCTTATAGCTTTGGGGGCCTCGAACAGTCTCACTTGTAACACTTGAAGCAGCGTGATGGCGGGCAGTTCTGTAGGCGCTGTCACTGGTAAAGGGTGGCGCAAGCTCCGATGGCCGACAGACACGAGACCTGGCACTTTATGTTTTTACAAATTAAGCTCTGTGCTGAGAGATGAGGCGGATTTCTCTCCTGAACACTTCAAGGCTGTTAGGAGACGGGGTTTGACACTTGCCTTGTTTTCAGCTACGCTCTGTTGTCTTTGCAAAGGTGCTGAAAGTTCAGCGGGGCTAATTGGGGCGGCCACCGTCTTTTAGCACGAAGAAGCCACAGGCATTACGAGTAGCCAAACACTGAGGGAGACATCATGACTCATGTGTCAATACAGCGAGGGAGTGAAGGGAAGAAGTCGCGTCTCGGCCACAATGCTCTGCTTTGCACGTGGTATCCGCATGCCAGAAATGTAGGCATCCATACCATGAGTTTCATAGATTTCACAATTGTAAGGTGCAACAACTGTCCAGAGCTGGGGAGTACATTAAAACATGAAACTTTCACTTTCTTATTTATTCTGCTTAAGGAATCATTTTTCAGGAATAGAAACTGCTTCGGTGTACCCCCTAGAAACATAACCCTTTACCGTCCCATTTTACCCCTAAAATCTCACCTCTTCCTACCTTTGCAGTAGCAGATTTACTTTTGTACAGTTCAGAAATAGCAGTGCAAAGGGTTTGGTGGTATTCCATGCAGGTTTGGTGGTATTCCATGTGTACAAATAATGTCCATAAAGGTATCACTGTAAACAAAATAAGTTTACAACTTCATCAATGCCAAACTGTGTAAATAAATCAATTGGAAGAAAGAAACGAACGATAGTTAAACATATACAATTATTCAGTTAAATATTTCGAAATGACAGCGACACAGCATGAAAATGGAAAGTTTTGATTGGCTCATAACAGAGAGTTACACTATGGGGCTAATTACGATGTCGGACGGACGTCCTGGGACAGACCGACCTCTAGTCTAATTAGGATTCCTACATTTCCCTATGGGATGCCGGCCGTAATACATGCTGCCATAGGAAATGGGAGGTGCTGTTCATCCCTGCACCCCATGGCAGGCACCTCAAGGTGCAGGGATCAACAGGGGGTACCATAGGCGCCTCCTTGGCCCCCAATCAAAGGCCGCGCACCCTGCTGGGGGACCCCAAACCCGCTTTCTGACATGGAAACCATGCATGAAACTGTGCATCAAAAGCCCAAGGGTGGAAAGGTCCGCCCTTTGGTATTAGGAGACGGTTCTGACTGGCTGACGGGCCCCTTGAACCCGTCAGAAGCAAGCCGGAATGACCGGACGGTTTAGTTTCCGACCGCCAGCATTGCAATGCGGGGCTCAGAAAGTAAACCTAGGGGCCACTTACGTTGCGGCCATGAAGGCTCGAACCGTCGTTCGGAGCCTTTATGGGCCACATCGTAATTGGCCCCTTTGTGTCATATAACTTTATTGATTTTAGGACTTTTCTCTGCTAAGAAATGTTTAGCTTTTTCCTTGTTTCTTCCCAGTATCATCACCACTCCGCGTCAATTATCTAACGTTTCGGCACCATCTGTTAGGCATACACCTTGCCTGGCCATGGTAAAACTTAATATCCCTTTCACTGATATGTGATATATTTAAACAAATAATTCTGTATTTAAATACCAGTCATGGCTCTCTACCAATTTATTTTCTTTAGACAGTTTGGGTTTCATGAATTTGTACATTTATTTGATTTCCAGTGATACTTTAATGTATTTAATTTTTTATAAACAATTCAGACCCCTATTCATTTTGGTCTATGGGTAGCTCCTGAGCAGATAGTTGATGTAATTCCAAGCATTTGGCAGGACAATCATCCCTGGCACTCCCATAGCGCCAACGTTTTCACCCTCATTGTCTCTAAACTGAAGCCTGTGAAAACTCAACCATGCTTCCATACCTTTACCAAGCCTAACCAGTGTGAAAATCTGCAAAATCTACCTCTGTGATTCAATATTTCTGTATTCCACACACAAATTAATGTTTTGTGTGCCCAAGTGACTCTTAGATGAGCAAAAGGTTTTGAAGACTCGATACTGTGTGGGCACAATTCAGATGCCCCTCTTAATACTATGGTCCACTGGACCACCGCCACTGAACCGCTGCTACCTTTGTGGATCAAGGATCCTGCGGCGGTCTGGCAGCGGTCTGAGGCCAAAATATGCTGGCGGTGCTGCAGAAGCACTGCCAAGCATATTTTGAGTTGCCTCACCGCCACCCTTTTCATGGTGCTCACACCGCCAGGAAAAGGATGGCGGTGAGGCAACAAAGGGGGCCCTATAGGGCCTCTTTGTGCATTTTGTGTCTTGGGGTGCATGCAGGGAGGCACATGCTGAATGTAGAAAACATATTTCCAATTTTCATTGAGCTTACTAGAATGTGTAAATTCCTTGTGACTACTCCAATACAGTAGTCATCAAAAAGCCAGTGGGCAGTGGCCTTGCTTGCCACCCCCACAATGCTAAAAGTGGTGCTGGGATCATCGGAGTGGTCGGTGATCACTTCTGCACTTCTACTGCCCATGCAACCACCGCGTCACTGCGCAGTGTGATGTGTGCGTGAGGATCAGCAATTCATTTTGCAGAAAGCAGGATACATCTGTATATCTGGAGACGCAATCTCCTCAAGGCCACATTACTGTCTGGCCTTCAGCTAGTCATTGTAGCCCCTCATTTCCTTTCTCTGCTCCCATATCTGCACCTGCAGTAAATCTGCAGCTTTCCTAACAATTGCTTGCAGCTTTCAGCCAGACAGCTGGCTTCCAATGTGAGAAGCCCTGTTCCCTATGTGTTGATGTATTTCAAACATTTTGCTCAATGGATGAAAATGCATGAAAGATTACTTTCTCCTGAACCGAAATAAAAGCGAATGTAAGCATGCATCTTAAGTTTGAAATTACTGTTTTGGTACTCATTGCAGAAATTGTGCTGTTTTTTTCTTTTAATTTTTTAACTGGTAGATGGTTTTCTAATTTGTTATTTTTGTTTATTCAGTCAACATATTATTTATTGCTGACAATGACTTTTGACCCCCATATCCTGTGGCCCATGTGAATACAATTGAGCCTTTAAGTCTGACTATATAGCCAAAAGATCCTAAACAACACCATATAAGGGAAGTCATTCATTTATTCTCTCTCACAGTCACACACACGGACCCATTGTAAATCTAATCATTTCAGATTGGAAGTGGAATTTGCAGCCTTTAGCATCAGAGGGTCAGATGAAATGGCAAATTATCTTTTCCTTGATTGGTGAAATGTGGGTAGTTTCTTTAGACCACTACTCAGTGAGGGCACTATCATAAGCAGGGCACAAATGTATCCCTAGTCTCTCTAGACATGCTTTATCACGTGCGGGAACACACCTAGAAAGAACAAATGCATCTCTATACACACTTAATAATAATAATAATAAAACTTTATTCGATTTGAAGAACAAATCATAAAAGCATATAAATAACAAGTCATTCATAAAATTTCTCGCAAGGGTACAAAAACAGGCTGTCGAAGGGTAACCACATACATGAATGAAGGTATTGCACGGTAATAACAAAGATACCTCCAAACTTCAACACCCCTCGTGATTCTTAGCTTTAGGGCAGCTCTTAAAGAGTTGACCACACAGAAAAGAGCAAAAACATCAGATGACAGTTTTAAAAACAGCAAGGCTATGCGCCTGCCTAAATCTAGTTTTCTTAACAGGCCCTTCAAAAACATTTTTCTAGGGTAGACGTAATACGGGCAGAGAAGGACTAAGTGAAGGGTATCCTGTGGAGACCTATTGTCGCAGTCACAGGGCCCTCTCTCTTCTGAATTTATAATAAAACCTGCCGGTACCGCCAATAGATGATGAATAAAATGTAATCTAAAACGAGTAATCAAAAATCTATTGTGTGCTTTCGTCATTAGTGTTAAATATGGTTCTATACCCTGAGTTGTTTTAACTAAAATATAATCTTTCACTGTGTGTTTAACAAGTTCGACGGCTTCACGTTGCGCCATGGCAAACTTTGAATACAAAACTTTGGTATCACCCTTGTCCTTAGGTAATATTATTTCCGGTGAAGTAAACAAATCTGCGCGCCCTAACTTGGTAAAAGAATCCTTAAAATATTTTATCAAGGGGATTTTCATCGCGTGGTCTAAGTAGAGACAGTCCTGAATTACCTGCCGTGTCAGGCCTGCCTCTGCAGTTGTCCAAATCTTCAACCAACACAGTAGGGCTTTAACTGCCACCAGGTCTGAGATATATTTGACCCCCAGTTCTTCGTGCCGGGGTACTATGAAGAACCTACAGTAGGCGCCACAAGTATAAATTCTCTTCCATTTGTAAGTTAGTAGTCTTAACAAAACCCCACACCTCACCCTGAATTCTCAAATATATGAATATGATCAGGCCCCCCTTTGCTCTGCCGGAGGCCAACCTAACTGCTGGGCATAAGAAGGTTTTATATCCTTCAATAAAAAAGTTTTTATCTGTCTCCCATGCCTCCTAAAGACATATTATGTGGAACTCCCTCATGTGAGTGAGCCATTGTTCATCCCCACATTTACTGGATAGTCCAGCTATGTTCAACGACATAATTTTTATGTCTCCCCTGTTACTCTCCACATTGGAATCGGCAAACGTGGTAAACTCCACAAGATTTGCTACAGGGTTAGATTGAGGGATATAATTTTCCGTGTCCTTTACCATGTCAGCCCGTTTGCGTAATCGGGGATCAGAGCCCGTTAGAGGTAATATAGATGAAGTCCTTGTCACGGGCTCTCCCCCTTCTGACGCCCCCTGAGTAGCAGATAGTACCGCTAAAGGTTGCACTGATTGAATACAACACCCCCCTGCATTAGATGGGTTAGATAATGTGCTATTTGACTGTTCAATTGACAAAAGTTTCTCCTCAATTAACCGCAATTTACATAATAAGGGGTCCAACAGCACCAACACCAATGTCTCAAGTCTTCTTCAGTGGTCATTACTGCAATCGGGAGTCAGTGGGCTAGAGGCTAAGCCTTGTCGCATGGGATGCCCTTCTGCACCCTCCGGGCCGTGAGATCTTGATTTAATGATTTGGGGGTGGCTGCTTTGATCTGGCCTTCTGCCTTGGTTTTTGGGGGGCATCACACCTTGACCGTTTTGCCGGCGGTTCATTGATAGCTGTTAATATTGATCCCTTCCCACTCCCCCTTGGGCTAGCCCTTAGGTGTTTTTTAGATCTGGTTGTGACCTCTCTGGCCATGGGCTCTGGTGTTGATAATGTTTCAGTTAGGGCCAGAGGTGGAAGGGGCACAATGGGCTGGCTCTCTCGGGAACGGGATGCCTCCTGCACCGGCGTGGCACCACTTCCCTCCTCAACCGTCCCCGGTCCTAGGGTGTCTGCTGGGTTGAGTGGGTCTGCGTCTAGGGTCACTATCGCTGAGTCCCCCTGCCCCCCGAGACTGTCCGTAAGTGCTGGATCATCATACTGGTACCCAGCATCTATGTGAGCGCCTTCTGGAGATTTAGCACTACTTATGCAACCTAATGATGATCTTTTATGGGTCACAACAGTATATACAGAGAGTCCTTTTTCCGTTAGCTTTATTTCTTGTGTCAGCACTGATTCCGCCCGTGTCAAGAAGGTATCGAGGGTCCCCACAAGGCTCACCTCTGTAGTTCTGAGAACACCCTTTAGTTTAAGCTGTTTCACCATTGGATGCTAGTTAACAGGCCCAACTATATGGATGAACAGTACCTTGAAACTGTGCATTCTGCGCCCTTACTCCGATGACAGAGGGTGGGCCAGCCCAGCCTCCTGGTGCTCTTATTGGCTGGTTGCGGTATTGGCGGCTCTGGCCGTGGGTGAGACCACGCTGGAAGCAGGGAGCAGTTGTCAACGGGATCCGCACTGCGGGAGCCTGCGCCCGATTTTCAAGCACCTCCTGGTGCTCTGATTGACTGGTTGCGGTATCGGCGGCTCCGGCCGCGGGAGAGACCAAGCTAGAAGCAGGGAGGAGTTGTCAGCGGTACCAGCCCTGCGGGAGCCCGCGCCCGATTTTCAAGCACCTCCTGGTGCTCTGATTGACTGGTTGCGGTATCGGCGGCTCCGGCCGCGGGAGAGACCAAGCTGGAAGCAGGAAGCAGTTGCTTAAAGTGGTGAAAAAATGCGAACAGAACCAGGTCCAGATTCAGTGCCCCTCTACGGAATTGTGTGTGTTTGGAGGTGCCAAATAAGTTTCCAGGTTACAGAGACAGAATATCGAATCAAAAATATCGAGTTGCACAAATATAGAATAGCAAATATCGTGTGTCAGAAATATCAACAGCAAGAATATCGTGGTCAAGAATATCGACTTAAGGTAAGTAATACCGATTTAAAAAATATCGAAGTGTTTAATATCTTTTGCAAAAATATAGTTGTTAAAAATATTGTTTGTTTATTAATGTTATGCATTTTAGTATATATTTTATATGTATGTGTTGTATGTTCTTTTGTATTAGAATTTTTTGTATTTTTGATATATGTGTCTAATTTTTTGTAGTTATTAATTTATTTATTTTAATTTTGCGTTTTTAGTTCTGTAGTGGGTTGTGGGTTTATAGTGGAGTGGGGGGAAAGTAATTTAATTATAATAAATGTATTGATTATTTTTTATTTATCAATATTTGATTAATTGAGATGTTTTAGTGTTAAATGTGTAAAGTAATTTATTATTAATTAATTAATAATTGGCTAATGATTAATTTAAATTAATGATTTGGTAATTAGTTATGGTAATCGTGTAATTTATTTTAGGTGAGTGTTGTGGTGTTCATAGGTGTTAAGGCTGGGAACTAATTTATTTTTAATTGATAGATTGATAATTGGATGCTAATTCATTTGAATTAATTGGTAATTAATTATGGTAATTGTGTAATTATTATTAGGTGTGTGTTGTGGTGTTCATAGATGTTAAGGTTGGGAAGTAATTTATTTTTAATTGATGAATTAATAATTGGATGTTAATGAATTTTAAGTAATTAGAAATTAATTATGATAATTGTGTAATTAATTTTAGTTGTGTGTTTTGTAGTATATAGGAGTAATGGGTGGGAAGTAATTTGTATTTAATAATTATTATATAGTTGTTGATTCGTGTTAATTTTTTTAGATTACTTTGTGTAATTGATTACTTGTTTGTCTGTTGTTTTTACTTTTAAAGGGGTAAAGAGTGGGTATTAAATAGATATTAATTACTTTATTATTAGTTGTTAATAGTAATAGGTTTTAATTTATAAATACGTTTTAATTGTGTTTTATTATTTTAGAGGTTAATGTAGGTGTGTGTTGTAGATATCATAGTGTTAAAGTGTGTGTAGTCAATTAATGTTCATTATTATTTTTTATTAATAATATTTCTTAAATTGATTATTAATTATGTTTATTTTGGAGAATAAATAATTAAAATGTAAAAGTATTTTGTTATTGGGGTAATGTTATAGGGTAGGAAATACAATGAATACATTTATGTATTAATTAATTTATTTGTTTGTAAATATTTTCTAGTTTAAAATATTTTTTTTAAATAAATGTATTTTTTATTTTATTTTATATATTATTAGTAGGTTGTTTATATGTAGTTAATATTATAATATTTTTTCTTTTTATATATTTAATATATTTGATTTGTCATTTCTAAATATTGTTTATTTATTTTTATGATTTTGTATACACGTTAATGTTTTTATTTTAGTTTTAACTGTTTCAATATGAATAGATATTTTTGTCTCTTCGCTATCCAATACTTTCCCTTATGTTGTACTTACTGGAGTGGCAATAGTTATTTTGACCTCTCCGCTATCCGTCACTTTCCCTACTGTTGCACTCACTGGACTGGGAGTAGTAATTTTTACCCCCGCTATCCAACACTTTCTCTACCGTTGCACTTACTGGTGTGGGAGTAGTAATTATTACCTCTCCGCTATCCAACACTTTTCCTACTGTCGCACTCACTGTAGTAGGAATAGTAATTTTTACCCCTCCATTATCCAACACTTTCTCTACTGTTGCACTCACTAGAGTGGGAATAGTAATTTGTGCCCCTCTGCCATCCATCACTTGCCCTACTGTTGCACTCACTGGAGTTGGAATAGTAATTTTTATACCTCGCTATCCAACACTTTCTCTACTGGTGCACTCACTGGAATGAGAATAGTAATTTTTACCTCTACGCTATCCAACACTTTCTCTACTGTTGCATTCTTTGGAGTGGGAATCATAAATGTTCCCCTCCGCTATGCAACACTTTCTCTACTGTTGCTTTCACTGGAGTGGGAATAGTAATTTCTACCCCTCTGCTATCCAACACCTTCCCTACTGTTGCACTCACTGGATTTGGAATAGTAAGTTTAATGAATCCACTATCCAACACTTTCCCTACTGTTGCACTGATTGTATTGGGAAATTTAAGCTTAAATAATATTTTTTAATAATTTAGTGTTTTAATATATTATGGATTTTCCAGTACTGTTTGGATTTGTTTTATCACGATGCCGTGATAGCCCCGGACAGAGCTATCGACATTAAGTAACTGTTTTTAGAGCATATTTTGATAACTGTTGATTTTTGAGGACTGTATTGTGGTTTTTTTAATCGTTTTTGGTCTTGTCTTAAGTATATAAAAATATTGGATATTTTTCTAAACTGGTGTGGTGTCCTTTTGCAGTGTTTTAAATTATTTATATATATATATATATATATATATATTATTTTTATAAAATTTTAAAGTTTTAAAATAAATGTAAGATAATAGTTTATTACTTATTTTAAAGTAAATATATATATATATATGTATAAATTATAATGTTTGTGTGTTTATCTTTTTTTATTCTGTTTTATTTGTTATATTTTGTTAAAATGTATATTACATTTAATTCATTTTGGTAAAATAAATATTAATATTTAATATATTTAATATATATATTATCTCATTTTATATATATATTCACTGAAAAAACCATAGGTTTCATGCCTGATATAGTTAGGAATTAACATTTAAAAAACCTTAGAAATTCACAGAAAAAAACATAGGTTTTAGGGGTCTTCTAGTTAGCTGGACATTTCACTCGTACAAAACCATTGAATTTCCTCTGATATAGTTAGTTGTACTAACTACATCTCGCGCGCTTGCAATCCATTCTTAAGGGAATTGCGCGAAAAAAATAAAGAAATTTGGGCAGTATATTCATCTTAACTATATTACACCTCCCGATAATAGTCAACGGAAGCCTATGCCACCTACGCAAATCAATAGTGACCTTTTTCAAAAGTGGTATATAGTTTAAGTCAAATATATCATCAATACACGCGCTAAGGCGTACCCCCAGATACATAGCCGAGGCTATTATACCTAATGAAGGTGGAGCTGCTACCGGTGTAAAATTAAGAATAGACTGTGTCTTAAGTTTGTATCCGGAAAAGGACCCAAACCGCTGCGCTTCTTGAGTTAGTACTGCGATGGTTTCTACTGGCCTTGTGGAAAAGACAGCAATATCATCCGCATATACGGTAACTTTCAAAGAGATACCATTAAAGAAGACTGGTGATATAGACATATTGTGGAGTAAGTGTTTGATAAAAGGCTCAATATACAGTGCAAATAATAGAGGAGAGAGCGGACATCCTTGCCGTGTACCACAAGATATACTGAAAACAGACGAAACAAAGCCACTATACTTGATCGTAGCGGTGGGTTTACAGTAAAGTTTCTGTACAGCTGAGACAAACCTCCGACCGAGGCCAAAAGAGCCCATCGTGCACCACAAGGAGCCCCAGGCCACCCGGTCGAAGGCCTTCTCGGCATCCAACATAATCATCCCAATCTGCTGATCCAGCTGATTTGCAACATCAAATGCGGCTATAGCAGTATTAATATGTGCCGCAGTATCCCTACCAGGAATAAAACCATGTTGTTCCTCAGACACTAAATGATGCATCAGAGGAGCTAAGCTGGATGCCAAAAGTTTAGAAAAGATCTTGGCATCTGAATTAATTAAAGATATCGGTCTATATGAACCGAGATTGTCAGGTGGCTTATCTTTTTTGGGAAAAACAACAATATTAGTTTTATTCCAAGAGGGAGGAGAGTCACCACCCATACGTATCTCATTGGTCAATTCTAGCAGAATTGGAGCTAAAAGATCCCTAAATGTTTTATAAAATTCAAGTGGTAAAGTATCTTCTCCAACTGCTTTACCCGTAGGTAGCGCCCCAATTGCAGAATTAAGCTCTGCTAGATCAGCATTTCTATCCAAACTTGAGATCTGGGACGAATCCAATAGAGGCATATCACTCTCTTGTATATAAGTAGTAGCTAACTGTATATTAAAACCACTTGCTTCTCTATACAGATTAGTATAGAATAACCGAAACTGCTCCACAATCTCCTGTGGTTCTGAGAAAACATTACCATTTACCCCAATAACTTTTTTTATATAAACCTTAGCTTTTTGGTCTGCTAACTGATGAGCCAATAATCGTCCAACCCGTTCGCAATACTCATACTGCCGAGTTTTATACCTAACAAAATTAGTAGCCACTTTGGCTTTAAGCCGTCTGCCAAGTTTTTCTCTTATATCAATAACCTGTAGATATATTCGATGTTCCTCGGCATCTTTTAAAACAATGGATTGGGCATGTTGCTGTCCTAGCTCCATATATTTCCTGTGCTCGCTATCCAATTGATTGAAATAGGACCGATTTTGTTTAACTATATATTGACGTGTGACCCCCCTTACATATGCCTTCAAGCAGTCCCACACCAATGCCAAAGATGTAGAATATAGATTGTTAGTTAAATATTCCTTAAGGACTTCTTGCATAAATGTAATATAATCTGAATTATTTAGAAGGTGCTTTGGAAATGAAAAATTTCTAGTTTGAATACCCTCGTCGCTACCAATAGCTAACGTAAGCATTACAGGATTATGATCCGAGGGGATCTTAGGACATACCACCATGTTAGAATTCTCCAATAAATTGTATTTTACAAAAATCATATCTAACCGTGAATAGTGTTTATGCAGATGAGAAAAGTAAGTAAAGCCTGGCTGTGCGGGATATAGCACTCTCCAGGCATCCTCCAATTGATGTACATAGAGAAAATCTTGAATTGCTGCCCTCACCCGAGTCATTCTACTTCTAACTTTAACATTTGTAGTATCGATTTTCTTATCCAATATTCAATTTAAATCGCCCATCACTATAAGGTCCCCGGACCAACCTAACAATTCCGAGCTGAGATAATTAAAAATATCGGGGGAATCATTATTCGGTCCATAAATTGTGCAAATTGTCATATTACGATTAAGCACAGAGATCTGAGCTATCACCCATCTCCCCTTAGAATCAGCCATAGTACGTAAGATTTTAACCACAGAGCGCTTAGCTTTAAACAGTGCTATCCCCCGGATAGACATTACCTGTGATGTACAGATAATTAAATCATAGCCTAGCTGTTTCAAATAACTCCTATCTTTAAAAGCTACGTGAGTTTCCATAAGGTCGATTATATCTGGTTTAAAAACCTTCAACTCTTCCGCGACAAGTCGTCTTTTATCAGCTTGGTTCAGTCCACAGACATTCCAACTCATAATTTTGAATTTACTACTTGACATAGAATGAATTCATCTTGATTCTGCGATTACTAAATCCAACTGTATATAAACTGACATAGAAAATTTGCAACAACATTTTTATTACTTTACCCAGTGTGCCGTGACCCTTTAACCCACACTTCACCCCCCAAAAACCACTGACTCTTCCCACCCCTCCCAATGTTAGCCCCCACCCAGTATCCATGGAAGGGAATCAACCCCTTACTTAGCTGTCCTAAATGACAGCAAAAAAGAGAACACCTCTCCCCCACCCCTCTGTGGCCAATCACTCCCACTGACCCCCACTGACCCCCCGCCAAATGCAAAGTATTTACCCACAGAAGAACTCTCAGACCATTAACTATAATAGTGACATAATACGATAATCAGAAATCAAAAAGTCAGAAAACATAAGATCAGAGAAAAATCAAAGAAAATAAAAGGAAAAGAAAAATAGAAGGAAGGGGAAGAAAGAAGGGGAACTTGCCAGAAGCCAAGGCACTTCGTCAAAGAAGGGCAATAACAACAACAACAACAGACGTGAATCAGTCCTTTGCTGCGGATTGCCATTTATGAAGAGCTTTTTTTGCATCCTGCTCGTTAAAAAAAAAATGAGTATGACCATCTTTGACAACTTTCAAACGGGCAGGATCCTGTAGAATAACCTGAGAGCATACAGTTTTGAAAGAGTCCATAAGTTGCCGTAATAGCCACCGCCTTTCCATAGTGGGTTTTGAAAGATCAGAACGCACAAATATAGAAAAAGAACCCACTTTTACAGGAGCTGTAGGACGTGCCTTGAAGAAGATGGCCTGTCTTAACAAAAAGTTACCCAAAAAGACCAATATAGGCCTAGCAAAATTTCTTTTAGATTGAGTGTCTCGAGGAAGAAAGAGTGGTAGCCTATGTGCTCTTTGGACTTGAGTGTCCATGTCCCAATCCTCCAGGTCTGGAAACGCTTTTTGTAGAAGGCCAACAATAAACGCCCGAGGATCAACTCCTTCAGTGCCTTCCGGGATCCCAAAAATCCTCAGGTTCGTACGCCTCTGATGATTTTCAAGATCTTCTAACTTTAATTGGACGCTGGCTAACTGTGACTCATGTATGCTAACCTGTTTCATGGTGAGAGAATTGTCCTCCTCTACTACAGCTACCCTATCTTGAAGATCAGAGACCTCTGCAATGAGATGGGATACTTTAGTGGTAACCTCAGCCAATGAATTTTTAATTTCAAGATTATCAACCCTAACTTGTTGATAATGTTGCTGGGCCTCTGATCTCTGAGTCTTAAGTGCCTGCATGATCCCGGACAAAGATGGCTCATCATCCTGAGTTTAGTCCTGAGGACAGCCTTCGGGACAGCTCTCCACCCCTGTGGCCTCTGCAGCCCCTAAGTCTAATAGATCTTTGGGTAAACAAAAAGAATCAGGGATCATAATCTGGCCAGTAGCTGCTGTTATTGCAGTTTCAGCTTCAAATCCCAGTTCCCGAGATAGAGTCTGGGATCCATCCTGAGGACTATCCGCTGCTGCCGCACCATCAGAGGGTGGACCGTCTAAATCCGTAATCTGCAAACGCTTAGATATATCAGTAGATAGGCCACCTGGAGCAGAGTCTAATTGATCGTGTGGAGTTGGAGCAGTTGTAGCAGATGTGGAAATGAGGGGAGTAGGTATTCCTGAATTAGATTTCCTGGAAACAATTGATCTAACCTCTCCCTTTGAAGAAACCCATTTCCGAAGAGGACTCAGCTCCAGGCTTGATTTAGTAGTATTTGCTACCCATTTCAGCCGATCCAATACCTCCGATAAATGAGTCTTAGTACTGGCCCCACTTGTACCCCCTCGTCCTCTGCCGCCTTTCCCAGTTCTACCTTGTTTATGAGTTTTCCCCTTCTGGATCTTCCAGCTCTCCGGGGTACGATTGTTAGTATCAAGGCCTGGCTCCTGAGTATCTAGATGTTGATTAAGGCTCAGGGGAGCCAAAGTAGCACTATGAGACGTCGGTCCCGTCTCCCTAGAAGAGCACTTACTGGCCTTCTCCTTTCCACAGGCGGCATTTTCACTTATATTAACCCCGATAGGGGCTCCATCAAGTGAGGTCCCGAGGCTCTCGACCATAGAACAAGACTGCTGCCGGGTGGAGTCAGCCCTAACCGATGCTGATAGAATAGGCAAGTTTCCACAAATTGTATTTGAAAGAGGTAGCACTGTGTATTCTTGATTATGTTCCTCATTATGCTCCTCATTGTGTACCTCATTAGGTGGAATTTGCAAAACCATATCAGCCAATGTGGAAATTTCTTTATTAGGAATGGGATTATCACTGCCATTAGTGTTCTTCTCAGAGGGGGCGTTTAGTGTTTTAGTCAGTTCCTCTAATCCACCCCAGCCCTCATTCACTGCAGCGTTTAACACATCCGCCATTTGATCCGTAGGGGCTACTGGATCCGAGCCACAGGAGCGTAACAATGCCGATACTTTGCCAGAGCGCAGCAACTTTAGCATCGGCTTCCCCAACTGGGGGTTAGAAGTTATAGCATCCCTCTGTGCGCAATTATTAACAAAAGCCGCTTCAGGCGTACCCCCACAGTTCACGTCATGTAACCTGACCACGTCTGCTCCTCCTGCTGGGCCGGGTGGATCCACTGCTGTCTTCACTGGGAACCCCGCCCGTCCTCGGCGGGCCACTCGTGGGGGCGCCACTGCTGAAAGGTGCCGGTGCCCACCTCCTCGACTGCCAGCCAGACTTCTACAGCAACTACAACACTCCTCACGATTATGCCCACATCTGTTAAGAACACCAGAGAGCCGTCAAGGAAAAGATATTGGCAGGGTTACTCGTAATGCTCCAAACACAAACCAGCTCGCTGCGCGGACCCCAACCACCACGCAGCTAATCTCCGTTACCCGGCACATCAACGATGGAGGCCAATGACTGAAGCTGGGGGGGGGGCAGAAAAAGCGTTACTAACAGAACGGAGAGCCCATTCTCTTTTTTCAGCCCCTTTCCATACGTCTTTTCCTTAATTTCTGTAGCGTTCCTCTGTGGCGTTCATCAGCCGGTCAGCCGGTCGACAGCGGAGGTGAGCGGGAGCCGTTGGTGTCAGCCATCAGTCGAGAGTGGGAGGAGGCAGTCTCAGAGGCGGAAACATTCCGCCATCTTCCTTTCCCCTCATGAGTGATGTAATATGTTACGTCATCAGCAGTGCATTGCGGGCGCGCGAGTTATAGTTAGCTGAACTAACTGTAACGTAGGAATTTCAATGGTTTTGTACGAGTGAAATGTCCAGCTAACTATAACACCCCTAACACCTATGGTTTTTCTGTGAATTTTTAGGGTTTTCTAAATGCTAATTCCTAAATATATCGGGCATGAAACCTATGGTTTTTTCAGTGAATTTCAAAGGTTTTTTAAATGCTAATTCCTAGCTATATCAGGCCTGAAACCTATGTTTTTTCAGTGAATTTCAACGGTTTTTCAAATGTTAATTACTAACTATAACGTGTCTCAAACCTATGTTTTATTCAGTGAATTTCAAAGCTTTTGTAAATGAGAATTTTTTAATGTATTAATTGTTATATTTTTTTTATACTAATTAACTACATTTTTAAAAATATTTTTAGATATTTTATTTTTTAAATTATATTATAATTACATTATACATTACATTACAAAATATACTTTCTCAGAATGAATTACTTTAGTTTAAATACTTTGCAAATAGGCAATAGACTTTAAGTACAGTAGTTACAGTTGTTGCAATGGGCAACACAATTTCAAACACAATACACCATTGAGCTCAATGTGAATTTCTAGCTAAATGCAATTAGTTACTTTATGGATTACTTTTCTAACCACAGGTCTAGATCCTAGATTCAGTCCTTGGACATCTCCTGTAAACAGTTGAGTAAAAGCGTTTTGGTTACAGTAGTGACTTTTAAGGAATATTATTGTATTTTAAAAGTTGACACTTAGAAATGTTTTCACATAGAATCACCAATGTTATCCTATAGCAGGAAATTCACTTAGGGGCTGATTCCGATCCGGGTCGGAAGGGCACCGCACGCGATCCGGGTGGAAAAACTATGAGCCGTACGCATGTTTTCCGCCCGACTCATACAGCTGTATGAGCGAGCAAGTACGATGCGACCTACATGAAATTCACCGACCGAGTCGTTTCCGGGTCCGAACCGCTCCATACGTCTCGGTTGTAAGCTAACTGTGGCGTGCAATGGATGCGATTTACGACCGAGCCAGTACGATGCACGCGTCAGACAGCCTGTGCAAGCCGGAGTGTCTGGCTCGCAAAAGATCCCGTAAGTTGGACTTCGGGGGTCGCGTCGGACCCCCCGACACCCGCAGCCATACGCCTCGCACACAAGGGGAGACACATGGGTCTCCCCCACACAGGCATGTACAGCACGGATGGCACCGACGTGTACCCACTGTAGGGGGCGCCCTTGTGCGAGACATACCCATTCAGTCAATGGGAGCCCATGTACGCGTCGTACAACTGGCTCCCATTGACTTCTATGGGAGTCCGACTGAACCGAGTCCGACAGCATACGTGCGCATCGTACTCGCTCGGTCGGACTGTAGGGGTCCGGCTCCGTTGGAAAACACTCCAGATCTGACTCGGTCGGAGTGCTTTCCGACCCGGATCGGAATCGGCCCCTTAGCAGGTAAGTAGTGTTATCGTCACTTTTTCTTACTCAATGGTGGATCCTGAATCCATTACTGGTGCATCTCCTGTAAACAGTTGAAAGAATGCGTTTAAGTCATACAGGCGATTTTTAAGGAATATTTTTAGTTTGTGAAAATAGACACTTAGAAACTTTTCTGCTGAAAACCAGACAATGGATTCCTATGGAAGGAAATACAAGTTACTGGTAAGTACGGTTAGAATTACTTTTCAGGGTCAGTGCTGGGCTAAAAGAGGCAGCACTGAGGTCTCTCCTAGTAACAGGTGAGTAAATCGGACTTCGTAGTTCTGCTGATTTTATAGGAATATTTTAAAGATCCAAAACTCCACACTTTTCAAGTGAAACCAGTCAATGTTACCCTATGGAAGGAAATTCACTTAGCAGGTAAGTAGTGTGATCGTCACTTTTTCTTACTCAGTGGTGGATCCTGGATCCAGCACTGGTGCACCTCCTGTAAACAGTTGAAAGAATGGGTTTAAGTCATACAGGCGATTTTTAAGGAATATTTTTAGTTTGTGAAAATAGACAATCTTTTCTGCTGAAAACCATACAATGGATTCCTATGGAAGGAAATACAAGTTACTGGTAACTACGGTTAGAATTACTTATCAGGGTCAGTGCTGGGCTAAAAGATGCAGCACTGGGTTCTCTCCTGATAACAGGTGAGTAAATCAGAATTCGTTCTTCGGATGATTTTAGGTGAAAATTTTAAAGTTCCAAAAGTCCACACTTAGAAGAATTTCCAAGTGAATCCAATCAATGTTAGCCTATGGAAGGAAATTCAAGTTACTGGTAAGTATGGTTAGAATTACTTTTCAGGATCAGTACTGGGCTCAAAGATGCAGCACGGAGGTCTCTCCTGATAACAGGTGAGTAAATCGGAATTCGTAGTACATCCAGTAAGCACCACAGAGCTGCGTAGCAGAGAGATGTCAAAAGGGGCACGGCCTGCACCACCTCTCTGAAACGCAGCGCAGTGGCGCTTCCTGGAAGCACCTGGTGGGCTACTTGGCCCCCATGGTCCCTCAGGTTTGAAGTGGAATTTTTTCCCTAACTTAAAACGCGTCACAGTGCGTGTTTGCACACATCACGTAAGGCCCCGTCCCCTCGCTTCACCACTGTGTAAACGCAGCCTGTCACCGTTCTAAGTTGAGAGATTAAGTCCCCTTCAATCCTAAGGGTCCCTAGGGTCAAACCAGCCCACTAGGTACCTCCAGTAAGCGCCACAGAGCTGTGTTGCAGAGAGGTGTAAAAAGGGGCGTGGCCTCTGAACACCTGTCTGCAACGAAGCTCCCTGGCGCATACTGGAGGTACCTAGTGGGCTAGTTGGCCCCCAGTGACCCCTCAAGATTGAAGAGGTATTATTTCCGCAACTTAAAACGCACCACAGGGCACATTTGCACCATGGTAAAGGAAGGGGGCGGGGCCTGAAGTGACATGTGGCCAAACACGCCCTGTGGCGCGTTTTAAAATGGGGAATTAATTCCTCTTCAATCCTGAGCTGCCCTGGGGGCCAACTAGCCCAGCACGTACCTCCAGTATGCGCCAGGGAGCTGCGATGCAGAGAGGTGTAAAAAGGGGCGTGGCCTCTGAACACCTGTAAAATTGTGGTTTTTTTTCATCGGCAAGATCCGCGCACCCTGCGTGCATTCTGCCGATTTAAAGAAAAAAAAAAATTGGGGCGCCTTGGGGTACCTTGTGGGACCCCCTGAGCAGGCCTAGGGGGTCAGGGTGTTTCTACCCTGCCCCCTTTTCGTGTTTTGCACGTTTGTTTTTTAGGTTTCTTGTGCCTCGGTTCTACCGAGGCACAAGATGGCTGCCAACACTTCCTGATTTGGAGTGTTGACAGCCAATTAGAATACAGCTCGTACACAGCAGGGTGCGTGCTGGGTGCTATTACGGTACGCGGATCCTCCAAGGCCACAGATATATATATATGTACTTTTAATTGTGATTTTCTCTTTGCCAAATTTGGCGTAATTACGTTCAGCAGTTCGGGCTGTAGCTGCAGCTAAAGGTCCTATGGGAAATTGCATGGAGAAAAACACGTTTTGGGACCCCCCTTTTTTCTTGGCCGCCACTACACGAATCATCCCGAGACTTTCAGGACAGGAGTGGACCAGAGCTGGCCAAAAGTTTTGAAAATTTCGCGATGATTCGTCAATCGGCACCAAAGGTATTGGGCATAAAATGTTGCGAATTTCCTATGGAAAATAGGTCCTAACTATATCTACGTACTGGCGACTGCCAGTAGATAGTTATAGTTAGGACCGAGTTTCCATAGGAAATCTGAAAATTCTATTTTGAATAACTTTGGCGCCGGTTGACGAATCCTCGCGAAATTTTCAAAACTAATGGGGTGCTCCGCTCAGCTCCTACCCTGAAAGTCTCGGGGTGATTCGTCAAGCGGGGCCGAGAAAAAAGGGGGTCTCAAAACGCGTTTTCCCCATGCATTTTCCCATAGGACATTTAGTCGAAGGTACAGCCCGAACGGCTGAACAGAATTACTTGAAATTTGGCAAAGAGGTAGTCCTCAGGTCAGCCATGTGCCTTGTGCATATATGGTGTCAATCTGTTCAGTAGTACCTGAGAAAATTGTAGTTAAAAGCACATAAATATCTATAAGCATAATTCTGATTGGTGGATTCATGTCAGTCAACATTCGAATCGGTCGAAATCAGGAAGTGTCGGCCGCCATTTTGTGTGTGACAGTGAAACAGAAAGGTGGAGAACGTGAAAAGGGGGCAGGGTAGAGAGTTCCTGACCCCCTAGCCTTTGTCAGGGGGTCCCTGAAGGACCCCAAAGGGTGAAAAAAACATTTTTTTTTTTTTTTTTTTTAAATCGCGGGGTGCGCGCACGGTGCGCGCACGGTGGCAAAAAAATCATCAAAAAAATTACAACACAGTATATTAGGAATATAGCTCTTCTGGGAGAAGTGAAGTGAGTTCTGAAAAAAACTGTTGTTTTTTGAGGAGCAGCAAAAAAAAAAATGCAGCAAAAAAGAAAAAATGTTCACAAGGAACAAAAAAAAAAGAAAAAAAATTAGGGGGTGGAGCATGTGTGCTGCTGTATCTTGTTCTCTATTAGGTTAATGCTGCTCTCACCATAACAGAGAACAGCATTGCACACATTGCACCGTATATGCACCTTCTGGAACAGAGGGTGCATATCCAGAGGTCTAGAAGCAGGTGAAGCTGCGGCTGCAGAAGATGTGCTCGGCTGAGCAGCGGCTGCAGATGATGTGCTCGGCTGAGCTGCTGGAGGGTTGTCTCTTGCAGCCCGAGCATGAGCCACAGGATGCATTCCTTTAAAGTGCCTTATCACGGAGTAAATACTAAAGGAGTATTTTTGTTAGGGTCTCCTCTAGATAAGACCACTCCACAAACAGTGCAGGTGACTTTAGGAGCATTCACCTTCTTCTGACCCTCTGGAAAAGTAAAAAATTGCCAAATAAATGAGTCCTTTTGTTTCCTCTGCCTTGGGGGCACAAAGGTCTCCTCCTCACTCCCTGAAGAAGTCTCCTGTTCAGTCATTTTCAGGTGCAGGAAAAGCTGTTCAGCTCCTTCTCCCAGGAAATAAGAAGAAGTAATGAGGGGAGTGGGTGTGGTGTTGGAAGATTCTGGAACTCAAACTACTTTGAACCAATGAAAAGTGTTGTTTCGTAATCACATGACTTGCCGTGCGTGCACGGTGCGTGCACGGAGCACGCGCGCATGCACGTACGGAGCACGCACGCACGGAGCACGCACGCATGCGCACACAGAGCACGTACGCATGCGCACACAGAGCACATACGCATGCGCACACGGAGCACACACGCATGCGCACACGGAGACGGTGCGCTTCGTGCGCGCACGGTGCGCACACCGCGAAAAAGTTTAAAAAAAAAAACAAAACTGTTTATAAGTTTATGGAAGATATAGGTTTCACACTTAGGAATTAGCATTTTAAAAACCTTGCAAATTCACTGAAAAAACCATAGGTTTCACACACGTTATAGTTAGGAATTAGCATTTAAAAAACCTTGCAAATTCACTGAAAAAACCATAGGTTTCACACGTTATAGTTAGCTGGACATTTCACTCGTAAAAAACCATTGAAATTCCCCCGTTATAGTTAGTTCAGCTAACTATAACTCGCGCGACCGCAATCCACTGCTGATGACGTCACATAGTTAGAAATTAGCATTTACAAAACCTTTGAAATTCACAGAAAAACCATAGGTTTCAGGCAGTGTATTGTTAGCAATTATCATTTAAAAAACCTTAAAAATTCACTGAAAAAACCATAGGTTTCAGGGGCGTTCTAGTTAGCTGGACTTTTCACTCGTACAAAACCATTGAAAATCCCCCATTATAGTTATAGTCACTGGAGATGTCATCAGTGATGTCATGAGTGATGTCACTGAGCATATCATGAGTGATGTAATATGTGACGTCATCAGCAGTGGATTGAGGTCGCGCGAGTTATAGTTAGCTGAACTAACTATATCGGAGGAATTTCAATGGTTTTTTACGAGTGAAATGTCCAGCTAACTATAACATGTGTGAAACCTATGGTTTTTTCAGTGAATATATATATATATATTCACTGAAAAAACCATAGGTTTCAGGCACGTTATAGTTATGAATTAGCATTTAAAAAACTTTAGAAATTCACTGAAAAAACCATAGGTTTCAGGGGCGTTATAGTTAGCTGGACTTTTCACTCGTACAAAACCATTGAAATTCCCCCGTTATAGTTAGTTCAGCTAACTATAAATCGCGCGCCCGCAATGCACTGCTGATGACGTCACATATTACATCACTCATGACATGATCAGTGACATCACTCATGACATCACTGATGACATCTCAAATGACATCACCGATGACATCATCCAGTGAATGTGTGTTTTTCTGAAAATTACATATGTTTTATATATGTATATCTCAAGGTCGATGGAAGAATAAATGGGTATATAAGTGTCTAAATGGATGATTTGTTTTTGAAAAATTGATTGTATAACTGACTGATTAAGTGTATCTTAGTGAATACATGGCTTAGTGAGTAATGTTTAAATGTGTAAATATCTGTATCAGTCTCTCACTTTGTGTATAAGTGGCTGCATGGGTTGGTGAGTAGCTACATGAGTGTCTATATAGGTTATTAGTTGGTTTTTTGAGTATCAGTATGAGTGTCTGAGTGTCTGTATGGTTCGGTGGGGGGTATTATGTAGTGCATAGGTGCATGAATGAGTGACTCACTGTTTGTATGTGTTGAAGACAGCATGTGTGCAGGACTGTATGGGTGGATGAGTGTGTGCATGGGTGTGTTAGTGAGTGATAGACTGTCTCAATAGTGTCTTTATGAGTAACTTCATATGTTTTAAACTATATATGTGACTATTGGTGTATATAAGTGAGTATATATGAGAGTGAGAGATTGAAAGAGTTCCTGTATATGAATAAGTATGTGTTTCTATAAGTGATTGTTTAAAAGACTAAGTATGTGTAAGTTTCTGTAGAAGAAAGTGTGGTGGTGTGTGTATAACTGTATATGCAAGCAAATGGATGTTTGATTCTTTATTAGCATGAGTGACTATGTGTGTGAGTAACTATGAATGAGTGGCGTTGTGTAACAGGATGTATAGGTGTGTGAGTACATATGATGAGTGAGTACATGTATGAGTGACTGTATAGGACTGTTGGTGAATGAGTGGATGTGTATGTGGATCTTAGAATTACTGAATAGGTTGTTGTAACTGGTATTGGTATGTCCATTGTTTTGAACATTGTAGTTTCTATTTTTGAATGTGTGTATCAAAGGTTATATTAGGGGAAGAGGAGGTCTGCCACTCTATCACAAGGATGATGTCATCAGTGATGTCATTAGTGATGTCATTTGAGATGTCATCAGTGATGTCATGAGTGATGTCACTGACCATGTCATGAGTGATGTAATATGTGACGTCATTAGCAGTGCATTGCGGGCGCGCAAGTTATAGTTAGCTGAACTAACTGTAACGGGGGAATTTCAATGGTTTTGTACGAGTGAAAAGTCCAGCTAACTATAACGCCCTTCTAGAGGGTGACCTGGGGAGTGGGGTGACGGATGCCACAATACATGTTCTACACCTTAAGCAGGCGGCCTATAGGGCCCTCGTCACGGAGGCGGCCAGGGGCCTCAGCAGAGAGCAACAGGGGCGACTGTATGATGTGGGTGATAAGGCTGGTAAATTGATTGCGTGGTTGGATAAAAAGGAGAGAGCGAATCGTGTAGTCCCGCTGATCGAGAGAATGGATGGTGTACGTGTCACCGAGCCAGAAGACATTGTCTCTTGCTTCGCGGATTATTTCCGCGAGGTGTATTCCCCGGTTTCTCCCTGCTCGGAGGAGGATTCCCATGCCCTGCTTCGGGACATCGCACTGCCCTCCCTTTCGGTGGAGGACAGGGAGTCGTTGGAGGCTGCTCCCACCTCGGATGAAATTGCCCTCGCCATACGCTCGGTCGCATCTGGCAAGGCCATGGGCCCAAACGGCATCCCTATCGAGCTGTATAAGCTGCGACCGGATGTGCTGGGGCCCCACCTTCGCGCGATGTTCCTGGCGGCCCACTCGCGGGGCTCCCTCCCGCCGGACCAGCGTCTGGCTACAATCGTAGTGATCCACAAGGAGGGGAGACCCCGAGAACGGGTCACATCCTATAGGCCTATCTCGCTCTTGAATGCGGAGCCCAAAATCCTCGCCAAGGTGCTCGCCAACCGGCTGGTCGGTGTGGTGGGCGATCTGGTCCACCAAGACCAGTCCGGCTTTATACCCCATCGCAACACGGCCCTTAATCTGCGGCGCCTGCACGGGGTGCTCACGCGTGTTCCGTTTGTGCGGGAGCCGGCCATCTTGGCGTCCCTAGATGCCACCATGGCGTTTGATACACTCGAGTGGCCATACATTTGGGCGATGCTGGCGAAATTTGGATTTGGACCGGGATTCATCAGCTGGGTCAAATTGTTGTATTCGGGCCCATTGGCGCAGGTGGTGGTGAATGGGCGAGTCTCGGCCCCATTCGCGCTGGGACGAGGCACGCGACAGGGTTGCCCCTTGTCGCCTCTCCTGTTTGCACTGGCCTTGGAGCCCCTGGCGGAGTGGCTGCGGTGGCACCCTTCCATCCGTGGTCTCCGTTGGACCCCCGAGTATGAGGACCGCGTGTCCCTATATGCTGACGATATCCTTTTGTACCTCGCCTCCCCGCGTAAATCACTGATTGTCCTGGTTGATGTTTTGCGTTCATTCGGTCGCAACTCAGGCCTTGTCATCAACTGGGCTAAATCATGTGTGTATGTGCTTTTCGGGGAGGCTCCCGTCCTCCCGCGGGACTGTCCGATCCAGATTGCATCTCAGGGGTTCCGGTACCTGGGTATCTATATCACTCTGGACCCGGAGGCCCGCTACGAGCGGAATTTGCTTCCCCCCCTCCAGCGCTTGAAGGAGGACGTCGCGCGTTGGCGGCGCCTGCCGCTTTCGCCGCTTGGCCGGGCGGCATTGTTTAAGATGATGTCGCTGCCACGCTTCCTCTACGCTTTCCAGAACACTATGGACTTGGTCCCGGCGCGCTACTTCCGTGAGGTGGAGAGTCTACAGCGTCGATTGTTCTGGGACGGGAGGCCGCGTATTGCCTTGGCGAAGTTGACGCTCCCGTGGTACGACGGGGGGGTTGCCCTCCCGGATATTAAACGGTATTACTGGGCCTCCCAGCTAGCTGCAATTAATCATGGCCTTTACGGGCCCGCCTTGAACCCGGCATTTGAAATGGACAAGATGCTCCTGCCTGGTGGCGACTACAATCGAGCGCTCTACTCTGGCGCGCCCGACCCCCGCCTGACGGGACCTACGCGTGTCATGGTGCGAGTATGGCACGCGGCTAACGCAGCTATGGGGTGGAAGGACCGTTTGACCCGGGCGTCACCGCTGTATGCGTCCGAGAGGTTGGGCTCCCTGTGGACCTCGAAGGGCTTCGAGAAGTGGGACACGATCGGCATCAGTACAGTGGGGGACCTCTGGACGAGGGGGGGATTTAAAACATTCGAGATGCTGCAGACGGAGTTTCAGCTGCAGGGCAGCGAACACTATCGGTATCTGCAGGTCCGCCACGCACTGGGCTCCGTCTTCCCAGACGTCGCCTCCATTCCGGAGTCATCCCCCCTGGAGGATAGAGTGCTGGATGGCCATGTTCCGGACAGCACGATCTCCCTCATATATAAAAAACTGATTAATGATCGCTCGGGCTTGCTGACTGGCCTCCGCGAGGCCTGGGTTGCCGATGGGCTGGAGTTGGACGACGAGGACTGGATTTCCGCGGTGGCCTCTCCGAAGGAGGTGGCCATACCGGCTCGCCTTCGCTTCGTCCAGCTAAAGATCCTCCACCGGGTTTACATGACGGGGCCACGGCTTCTGCGTATGGGCTATGCCGAGGATGGGCTGTGTAAGCGTGGGTGTGGTGCTTTGGCGACTTTTTTGCATATTCTGTGGGAGTGCCCGAAGGTGGAGCGATTCTGGCGTGGTGTGCATGAGGTCCTGCGAGTGGTTACGCGTGTCGCGCTGTTGCCTGAAGCGAGGAGATGCTTGCTGAATGTGTGGGAACCAACTGACTACTCGGTTCCGCAGGCACGATGGGTGACTCTGGGATATATGGTAGCTAAGCGTGACATCGCGCAGCTGTGGGGGTCCCAGAGGCCCCCGGCGGTGTCGGCCTGGAAAGAGCACATGGATTGGTGCATGTTCCGAGAAAAGGTGGTGTACGTGGCGAGAGGTAAGCCTGTGGCGTGGGTGAAAGTTTGGGGCCCCTGGAACGCCTACCGCGGGGGTATTTGTGAGCCGCCGCTGCTGCCGGCGGCTTCGCCAGCTCCGTCCCCCTAGTTGACCCCCTCCCCCGGCCCCGGGCACAGGGTCCCCCGGTCCGTGCTCTCTTCCCGTTCCCCTCTTTAGATTCTTGTGGATGGTTGGGGTCCCCCACTTACGGAGCACGTGCTGTCATTTCGGATTGCGGGTTGCCTTGCGGGTGTGGTTTTTGTGTGTTGTTGTGTTCTTATAAAATGAAACCGTATTGCGGGCTCGGAGTTATGTGGCCCACGTCGTTGATACCTCCTGATTTACCTCTCTGCAACGCCAAGAGCCTTTTTTGTATGTATGTCATATTCTCCTGTCACTCTAGCGGCCGGCCGGAAGGTTGTAGGCCCATACTTGTATATATTTGAAGACTGCAATAAACGGTTTCAAACAAAAAAAAAAAAAAAAAAAAAACTATAACGCCCTTGAAACCTATGGTTTTTTCAGTGAATTACTAAGGTTTTTTAAATGCTAATTCCTAACTATAACGTGCCTGAAACCTATGGTTTTTTCAGTGAATATATATATGTGTGTAGATAGATAGATAAATAGATAGATAGATAGATAGATAGATAGATAGATAGATAGATAGATAGATAGATAGATAGATAGATAGATAGATAGATAGATAGAAGATATTTTTTACATCTATATTTTTTACATCTGTATTTTTGATTCAATATTTTTGTACTTACCTGTTTAGGTATGGGAGTCAATATTTTTTTAGTCTACATTATTTTTCTCGATATTTTGAACATCAATATTTATGTCATCGATATTCTATCAGTAAACCAGTTTCTAGATTCCAGGTGCATTAAGTCATGATGCTTATAATTGGAGGGGTGAAGGGTGTCGGCCGGAATTATTAATTCTGACCCCCAACAACTTTCTGGAGTTTTCAAACATGGCCCAGTTTAAAAAACGTCACTTCCAAAGTTGGCTGAAGCAAGGTGCTAACTTTTAGTTCTTAGTTGTTTTTTCATATGAAGCATAGAAAGGGTGACAAGAATAGGGCATCAGCTCCCTTTCCAACAATATTAATATTTATATCTAAATGATATTGTTATGTTGTGGGAGGTGGGGTTTGATATACAAGCGAGGAGGCTGAATGTAGATTCTGACGATACTAGATTTATTATCAGGATAAGTTTGTACAGGAGATATGGCTTCAGTCTTTCCTCGTTCTGCTCTTGAGGTGCTCGGGGTGGCGCTGGACTGGGAAGCTGGCGCCGATGGTTCTGGTTCCTCCCTGGTCTCGATGGGGTCTCCCCGGAGGCTCATAGGAGAGAAGAGAGAAAAGGAGCCGTCAATTATCTAGTTATATGAAGCCTCAGAACCTTTACCAAACACCACACCCGGGAGTGACCGAATAAGGTAGTGTTGTATCTCTAGGGAGATACGATAGAAATGTGTCAAAGGGAACTCCCAACCTAGGGACGATAGTAATTCCGGGAGTGTTTGACTGTCGGTTTAAGACAGGAATGAAAATCAAGTGTTGGCACGAGTTCGGTGGTAGGAAGAAAACGATAACGAGGTGCAAAAAAAACACAGGAGAATTCCGAGGTTCGTAAACCCCCTCCCCAACATTACCTAGGGTTTGTGCACAAGCTATTCAGGCATTTTCCCCGGTGCTCCCCTCCCGTTGCGTCTTCTCGCGCCACCCGCTCACCCGCTCACCCTCCCCATTCACCCCCGTAACGTGACTCACCCGGCCCGCCGCAACTCTCCTGAGCTGCGGCCGCTCTTCCGCCTCCTTCGGTGGGGACCACCACTCCTCGCTCCACCGTTCTTCCGCATCCTCTGCTTCCTCCCGGTCGTCCTCGGGCTCCGCGTCTTCCTGGGTCTCTGTTTCTTCCTGGATCTCCGCGTCTTCCTCGCCGGGTTCTCCGTAATCTCCTCCTCCCATCTTCTTTATCTGCGTCCCTTTATAGCTATTGGTCCGTGCCTCCCCCTTCCGGTCGTTCAGTCCAGTCATTGGGCCGTGAACACTACTTCCTGGTTTGCTTCCGCCCAGTTCCGGGTTTGTCCAACGGTCCTGCGGTGGAGAAACGGGATACAGGTGTGTGGTAGATTGCCGTTTCTGCTCGGCCTTTAAGTTCCATAATGCACTGGGTTCCCTCGAGACACAGAGCGGCCTCTCCCACGGCGTCCCAAAGGTAAGCCCCGTACTCTCCTTCTCACATCTGTCCTCATGCCAGTTCACTGAGAGACAACGAGTGCATCCCATGGAACAATGCAGGCACAATACTGAACACTTGAAAGTTTGGAAAGTCGAGATTAATTTTAATAAATGCTGCAGATGACACACAGACTCTACAGCAGAAGAGATATGTGAAAATCACTATGACAAGTCAACAATTTTAACCTGTCCTGAAATAGAAGCACTGAATTACACTCGAGCAGAGTTTTGATTAGCAAGGAAGATAGTAGAATTCTTATCTCTGCTAAAAGTGTCTCTTTATCTTCATCAGTGAGATTGTTCTGGAAACAGATCAAATATGGAATGTATCAATTCGTAGTTTGATATCAGAATGAATTATATTTATTATTTTGGGCATAAATTAGAGTTTAGCGGACATGGCACACTGCCCCAAAGGTGAGCAAGCACCATGTCTACCAGTACCCCTACTTTATTTGGAGTTGGGGTAACCACCGTGAGTCTGACAGTGAAGTCTAGGCGGCAGAAACCTTTGATCAATGGCCCATATAACATTGGCCTCTTAAAAAAATGAGAGGGACCCTTTGTGAAACTAAAGGACTAGGGTTCAATCTAGAAAAAGTAACAGTATATCCTTTGGTTGGCAAATACTGAGAGAACCCTTCCTTATTCAACCATCTAAATCACACACATTCAATCATGGGGGACACAGTAACAATTGAAAAAGCAGTGTGCCAGCACACAAGAAAAGAATTGAAAATAATATGTATTCATTTATTAAAAACATATAAAACAATTATGGCAAGTTAAAAAACAGTTCATAATTTATAGTTTATATCATTCAAAATAAACAAATATCACACCGTGAATAGACAAATGAAAAAACTCAATAACAAATAAAATATAGACAAAAGTATTAAAAGACACTACACTTTGCCATAAAGGGACCATATCTGTATGAAGTAACGTTGGGAATGGACCCTGATGTGCAAAGGACAAACAGTATCTAGTGTAGCAGCCCACTGCGTGGATTATGATGCCAGTGCGTCGATGCGTTTCAATGGTATTATCTTGAATTAAACCATCTTTATCAAGACTAAAGATATTACTCTCTGATGGTATATCTACAATAAAAACATACAATTATTACACATTCCCAATAACCATAAAAGACATTGATATACAATACAAAAAAAACCATTTCAATCACGATTAATCTGTTATATTGTTTAGACATAATTAAAAAAATTACAAAAAGTCACTGACAATGTTCATGACATCACCGCTTTGATAATTACCTCTGGTTCCCTCCATAAATCTCACAATGACACATCAACATGCTCATTCGTCAATTCACACTCGGTTCCACCCAACTGGTAGAACACTAAAGACCTATACGCAAGTGAACAATATCTCACCTTAAGAATAACTTGACCAAGGTGCAGTGATCACTTCTGTTCTCAAGCTTCTTGTAGGGAATTATAAAATGCTTCTCCCAACACCAGAAATTAGCATTAAAAAGCTGAAGGGAGACCAAACACTGTGTCTAAGAACCTACATATTACATAATATTATACCGCCTATGTCCTCATACGATATTAGAGGCCACAATCACATGTTAATATATTCCTATCTCAGCCTGTATAAAGGATCAAGCAGAGTGCAGATCGGGCAACAGCTAACCTTACTGCTCTTTTTCCATCACAGAGTCTAAAACAAGGGCATATTACACTGTTTACAAGGCATCTACCAAAAAGTCAATTATTGGCAAAGTGATATGAATATCAACATACCTCTAACACCCACCAATAGTGGATAACATCCAATGTTGGAATAATGCATCCTGCTCAGGCCTGAATATTGTGTCACAGGATTCCTTTATGCCCTTCATTTAATAGGGTCTGCAAAAAATATTAAAAACAGGACTCAGTTCATTAGAAAATACCCTTCAATTGATAGGGCCTGAAAAAAAGAGATTTTGCATGTGTTAAAGACAAGACTCCATTACTCAGAAAAATAGTCCTATCGGAAAGTACTCCTATACAAACCCACATTATAAACTTTCAATTGCTGCCAAACGGCTAATATGTAATACAATATAAAGATTCTCTACTGGAGAATTAGTAGAGACACCCTACCAGCATATTAAGCAGAAACATATAGACTCAGAACTATAGCCACAGCCTTAACAAAAGACCACTCATATAGGCTAAAAGAACTTCTCTAAGAACAAGTCTTAGCCCCACTCAGGGCAAAAGTGACACCATTTTGATTTGAGCCTCAATAAATACCTTTTGTCCTCTGGTATGGCAGTGCCGCTCCGTGTCCGTCCAATATCGTTTATCTATCAACGCCAAGCTAGCGTTAGCGTACTGCTCGCCGTTTTATACGCTCTACCGCAATGAATCTAGGTCAAGAGGCTAGTCCACCAGTGCTTCGACCACACCCCCTGGAATAATATTTCCTTAGCGCCAGGCGGCTCGCGGAAATAGAAATAGTTCGGCCATCTTAGAATAGTCAAAAATAATAACTACATAGATCGAGGAGCTTCACCCGGGCTCGCACCGTAGGACAATGGCAGATACCAACTCAAATAATTATTAGTAGCTTATATAATTGTATAACAGACCGGTGCTATTATTTTGACCTCCTTAGTGCGAGGTGGCCCGCATTACTAGAAGCGGTTCTGCCATCTTGGAGGGGTCATAAATCATACCTACATAAATCAAGGGGATAAAACTAAGTTCACACCAATGGCACTTGCAAATGAGTACCCTATCATTATGAAGCAGACTGTTGCTGCTATTTCAACCTCCTTAGTGTGAGGCGGCCCACATTACTAGAAGCGGTTCTGCTATCTTGGAGGGGTCATGAATCGCACCTACACGAATCGGGGGACTAGACCTAAGATAACACCAAGGGCTCTTGCAAATGGGTACCCTAAATACAATCACAAAAATTAGCAATTTGCAAACACAGGAGTGAACATGAATATAACTTCCTAATTTTGAAAAAAAATAAATGCAATTTTTTTTTATTATTATCACTTACTAATGTCACTCCTTCATAACAGCACTACACCTACAGACTAATGCAACCGTGTTGAAGATTAAAAACACATACTCAAATTGTCAACAGATACAGGTGCAGGGATGTTATGGGGGGGTATCATAGGTACCTCCAAGGCCCCATAGCGGAGAGCCAGAGGGGTAGGGGGCCTTGATAAAGGCCCCCAAAGACACTTTCCGACAGCCTTTCCATGTCGGAAAGGCCGCATGAAAAGGCTGTTGGTAAGTGCCATCATAATTACAAAGATGGATCTGAGCCATCATTAGGGGATAATGGTGGCTGTCAACGCTCCGACGGGCTCCTTGAGCCCATCAAATGTACTTCAGAATCCCCACGCAGGTTTCACTCCAACCGCCATCATCCTAATATGGCAGCTGGATGGAAACCTATGAGGTCGGATGGAAAGCCTCCGACAGCTGGTTGGAGGCTTTCCTTCCGACATCATAGTCGGGCCCATAATTGTTTTCTGTTTGCGTTCGACAGGAAAGGCTGGTGGTTCTGCCCAGAAAAACAAAGAAATGACTCCAACACGCTGGGAGAAAACTTTCAGCAAGTCATGCCCATTTGTTTATTGTTTTCAATAGTAAACTCCTGTTTTGGAAGTTACACTTTGGAAAAGAAAACCTTTACTGTGCAGACATACTAAACATGGTACCCGTACACCAAAGCTTCAGTGCCTTTAATGGAGCAGCAGTAGTTGTGGCTTTGCTGAGGCACAAAGATGCCTGCCAGCATGACTGACATCCCTAAATGTGGGAGGCTGGACTCCGCCAGGGTAGCAGAGTACATCCTTCTGCTGACTTGGTAGAAAGGTGTTCACTCCAACTCTAAATACACCCCTTAGTTGTGTCACTAAATGAAATGTTTTTTTCATAAACATATGAAAAATTCCTAAACATCATTACCAGAAAAGTGAAAAATTTCAAATTCATTGGTATCCATGCTATCTTTTTTATTTGTTTTATTTTAATAGTTGTTTACAGCGCGAACATGACCCTTGCGGTTAACGGAGTGCTTTACAGAATTACAATATGCTTAGTAGTAAAAGTAATAGTAACATATTCGCTACAAGTCCACTAACCATTGGATTGGAAGGTTACAGCATTAATAACAAAATAATGTCAAAATTCATCCACAGCAAAACCAGGCAGAGTTGAGAAGCAGGGGGGTAATGTAGGTATTGCACGGAGGATCGTGTTAGATATCCAGGTATAGTTAGTCATGTGTGTGACTGAGGAGAGGAGAGTCATGTGATCTAGGGGAGAAATTTCTTCAGGAGGAATTCTTTGGCTTCTTTCTTGAATAAAATGGTCAAGGGATTCGTTCTGATTTCTGGAGGTAAAGTGTTCCAGATTATTGGGAAATTCCTAGAGAAGGCACAGTTGTAGGTTTTCTACTTGTGGAATCTCTGAGGTTTCAGAAGAAAGTTGTTTGAGCTTCTGGTCGCTCTGGAACCTCCAGAGAGTTTGAGCTTCTGGACGAGATATTTAGGAGTATTATGATGGATGACTTTGTGGATCATGCAGGAAATTTTTAGTTGGATTCTAGCTTTGTATGGGAGCCAGTTGAGGGACTTGCGATCCGGGGTGATGTGGGTGTATCTTTTTGAGCCCGTAATAAATATAGCGGCAGAGTAGAGTGAGGCCATTAGAGGAGCAAGTTTGTATCTGGGTAGTCCCGAAAGGGTAACACTACCATAATCCAGCTTGGGAATCACTAACGCTTGTACAGATAGTTTGAAATCGCTGGGGGAGGAAAGGTTTTAATTTTCTTAAAATACTCATTTGATGATTTGCTGCTTTGGTGGAGGCACTGATGTGTTTCTACATGTTGAGATTTTGTCAAGAGTAACGCCCAGTGATTTTGTAGAGTCAATAATTTGTGAGGTGCAGTTGATGGTTGTAAGCTGTTTCAACCATGCTATCGAGTTGTAGTCTTTGTGCCTACCATATTTGTCTATTGGTGTATTTGTAGACTTAAGGAATTGAAATGTGAAGACATGAACAGCAAAAGAAGTTAAGATCACCACTAGAAAACATCAGTCAAAAAGTGGAATAGATCTATCGGGTAATGATCGAGATATTAAAGCACACGCACAGTAAACAACAAAGTTCAAGCTATTACAAATGCTAAATACCTCTACAAACACTTTCAATGAGTAAAATACACAACAGCATTAACTTTTACAGAGCACCAGATATGAACGTTAGTGCGCCAGCAAGGCGACTGCTAGAACCAAATACCCCACAACAAAGAATTAACTGCAATAACCAAATCATAGAACACAGAAACAAACAGACTAACCCTGTATATTCCAATTACAGGAAGTAAAGTAAAGCTGTTAAGTTGTTCAAGTATGGTAATGGATGACACAGTCAGTTGAATTAAAAAAAAAATATTTAGTATGATTTCTTGGTACCAGAGTACTCTGTCTCTAGGGTAGCTTCTTTACCCACATGTGTAGGGGCCATGCTATTCTTACACTTCCTTGCTCTAGAATTCACTTCCCTCAGTGCTTACTTCTTATACAGCTCTTTAGAAAGGTAGGGGTCTCATTTGTCCAATGCCACGCAGAGTCTAGACTAATGCTCGACTCAATTCAATTCAATTCAAGAATCTTTATTCGGTGATTAAAAAACACCATAAAAGCACACATACATATACATAGATAAAACGGCATTAAATATTAGTCAAGATCCTTGTGCATAAATAACAATAAAATACTAACATACAAGGCTGTAAATTTAAAACAGGCAGTCACAAGTCTTTTAATCCTCTCCCCTCGTCTTCCTTAGTCGGACAGCAACCTTGATAAAATTCATAACACAACACAAGGTTAGCGGGTCAGAAGCTTTTTGCAAGTAGATTAGTGCATCTCTGACATGTTCCAGGTGGGCCTTTTTTAGGATGTCTACTAGGAATCTACGCCTGGGCATTGAATAATAGGGACAGAGCAAAGTAAAATGAAGGGAGTCCTGCGGAGACCGATTGTCGCAGCCGCAGGGTCCCTTCTGCTCGATTGACATGGTAAAACCTGCTGGCGAGGCCAACATAAAAGGAAGTAGGCTCAGTCTGAAACGGCACATAAGAAATCTGTCCTGTGTATTGTGTACAAGATACAGGTAGGGCTCCATACCCTCCACACTCTTCACCAAAGTATGAGCCCTTATTGACTTTTTTTCCCCTTCAGCCAGAGCACGGCATTGGGTTTTCCGCTCTAGGAAAATTTCCCCTACTTGTTTCTTGTGCTGTGCTGAAATGGTGGTGGGGTTCTTGAAGAGGTTTCCAAACCCTAGTTCCTCAAGAGTGTTTCTCACATATTTGAGCCATGGGATGCGCATGCAGTGGGTCCTACCTAGGCAGTCCAGTAAGATTTTTCTACTTAGATGCGCGTCTGGATTTACCCAGATTTTTAGCCACGCCACAATTGGCCTAAGTTTTAACAAATCGACCAGATATGGCCTTCCTAGCTCCCTGTGAGCTATGAGTCCAGCAGTACTGGGTGGTACCCTCAGGATAGATTTCAGATGTTTGTTCTCTTCCTGGTCAATTCTAGAGGTATTCACGAAGCCCCAAACTTCTGCCCCATAGCTTACTTTAGCGCATGTTATGGAGCCGTACAGGTTCATCACCTGTTCCGGACTCCATCTGCCCAACCTCCTGCCATATCCGTCTATTGCCCCGTTAGAGGCAATCATTTTGTTACAGCGCTCTTCCACCAAGGAGTTAAATTGAAGAGCACCATCAAAGGTTACTCCGAGATAGGAGAACGTTTTAACCTCCTCTAAACAATGGGAGCCTATTGTGTAAGAAAATTTTGAGGAAGGTTTTTTGCCTGCCAGGAGCACGTAAGATTTGCTTAGGTTGACAGATAAGTCCAGATCGCTCATAAACTTGACGAACCCATCTATCAGAATCTGTAGGCTTCGCGGTGTACGCGCCAGCAAGACCGCGTCGTCTGCGTAAAGCAGGACAGGGATTTGCCGCGTCCCAACCCTTGGGGAATCTACCTTTAAGCCCAAAAGAAACTGTTCCAAATTATTAATGTAAAGGGAGAACAAAAAAGGGGCAAGAATACAACCTTGTCTGACTCCACTTTTGCATGGAAAGGAGTCCGTCAAACCTCCCTCCCTGTTAAATCTAACTCTAGCCGTGGTGTCGCTATGCAGCTCCCTTAGTATGGTAATTAGGCCGCTCTCGATCCCCATCCCTGCCATCATGTCCCACAACTTCCCTCTATTGACGTGATCGAATGCTGCTGCCAGGTCCATGAATCCCATATAAATGGGTTCCTTACTGGCCAGAGTATATTTGGCAGTCAGCATATATAGGTTCAGGCATTGGTCGCTGGTGGACCTCCCTGACCTGAACCCATATTGAGTGTCCGAGAAGATGTTGTTCTCTTCGGTCCACTCGGACAATCTGTTCAGGAGTGCCCTTCCCAGAAGTTTAGCCGAGACGTCAATCAGGGAAATAGGCCGATAACACTTGGGGTCGTCCTTGTTGCCCTTTTTAAAGATTGGCACAATGATCGCTTTAGACCATGATGGAGGGAGACCGCAGGTGATAGCAGTGTTTAGGACCCTGGTCATCAGTGGGGCCCAAAGATCTATATTACTAAGAAAAAGGTCAGGGGGAATTCCATCTGGGCCCGGGGCTTTATTCTTAGTTAGACTCTCCATCCCTGCCGTGATCTCCTTAAGGGTAAATACTACCGGAGGAGCCTGACTTGGGGTTACTGATGACTCTACGTGGGGACCCGATTCATGGTTATACAGGCTCCTAAAGTGTGTGACCCACTGCTCCGGGAGGATGTTAGCCCCTATCTCCGGAGAATCATTTTCTTGAAAGGTCGGTTTATTGATGATTCTCCAGAACCCCGCTAGGTCCCTTCTTTCCCCTGCCTCTCTCAGATCTGCCCAAGCTTCTGCCTGCAGGGTGAGTTTCCTCCTTTTGGTCTCTTTTTTATATTTTTCTCTGCATGCCCTGATTACTTGTGGATCTCGTGGTTTTGACTTAAGGGAGCATTTCAGTTCCCTCAGTGCCTTGGAACAATCTTTATCAAACCACCGGGGATTGACCAGATTACGCGTGGGCGCACTGGACCTTAGTAATCCGTCTATCAGGTTGGCAATGTAGTTAAATGCTTATAATAACCTTGGTCCCTGGACTTCCAGATCCAAACATTCATTTATGGCCAGCAGACCCTTATCGCTCAGGTTTTTATAGAACTTTGCCCCATCTATTTTGGACCATTTCAGTCTCCTGCCTTGATCGGTGACCCTCTCCACGATTGAACGATGGGCATTGGAGCCAATACCCGCCCTATATGCGAGCATTAAAACAAGCGGGTTATAGTCGCTGAAAGTGTTCCAGTCTATCCCTACACTGACTACTTTCTTAACCAGGGATCTCGAGACCAGAATATAATCTATAATAGACGAGCAGCCCCTGCCCTTAAAAGTTGGTGGGAGAGTACCATCCGACTGTGGGTCTACCATATTAATGGTGTGCTCTAGGTCGTACTTAAGCCGAAGCAACCTAAGAGCCGACCCAGTAGGCGAATGAGAAAAATGCGGTCCCTTCTCAATTGGGCATTGCGCCCAATCTGTGTTCTTTTTGACCAGTGCCGGACAAAGGTGACAATTAAAATCCCCCACCACAAGCAGTCCACCAGACGGTCCCTTATTCTGGGATATGATTTCTTTTCCTAACCTTTGGTCGAGTTCAGTTAATACCGGGGTGTGGCTATTTTCTAACTCGGTGCTATACATGTTAAAAACAGAGAAACGTAACCCCTTTCCCTGGAACCGAACCGCCTGTATCCCATATGAGAACCAGTCTGGAAAGGACCAGGTGCCTGGCAGGTCTAAATCTACATAGATGGACAAACCGCCCATTGCTCTCCCTGAGCTAGATTTTCGGGCGGGAACAAAAAAACACTTGTACCCCTGCAGATGGTAGTTATTCTCCACAGCCCATGTCTCCTGTACACATATAATGTGAAATGTTCTAATGAAGTCCACCCATTCCTTATTGTTGAATTTGCCCGCTATACCCGCTATATTCCATGAGATAAGTCTCACACCCTCTCCACTCCATTCAGCACCCCCCTGGGCCCTTGGTCTTCTTTCCCACATTGATCTTTGCATTCCCTGCCCATGTCCCCCTCCTGTCTTGTCTACAACTATTTCCTTTGGCACAACGCAGTTTGGTTCCCCCTCACCAACCACCAGGATTTGCTGAGCCTTGGATCTTTGCTCCTCCAGTCTTTCTACCGTACCTCCAATTTCTATACAACCCTGGGGGGCATTGTCTGTCTGTCAATCGACCCCTTCAAGGCCATTTAGGCAATGGAACCGGTTATAGGAAAAAAAGGGTTGTTCAGGTCGGCCAAAAAACGGCCTAGGGTTAAAGGCCTGGTGACTCCCCCTCCTGCCAACCCTCTCCCAGATGTCATGAGTTTGGGATTGCTGAGATAGGACTGGGATGATGGGAAAAAAGAACGACACATGGAGAGTTTGGATGGTGGATTCCCTAGATCTGTTTTTCCCTTGACATATATGGGACACCGTTCCTGTGTCCCTAAAACTCACCAGTATGCAGTCCCCTTTAATGGATTTTTGTGTTCTTCCCACCCATGGTACCCTTCTTACCATTATAATTTCGTTATTAAAATGTGTCGGGAGGGGTCTATTTATGTTTAACCACTTGATTACCCTACTTTTTAGGGCACAAAAGTCCTCCGTTTCACCTTCCTCAAGTGGGGGGACACCTGCCATAACGACAGTAAAAGCATTGGACTCTGGAGGTAAATTGGGTCTGCGTGGTCTCAGGGTGAGCTTCATTAAAGGGGTCGGGGTGCTCTTGTCTACCGGCTGTGCCGGGGGTACAGATCCTAAAGGAGGGTTAGGCATATTGGTGTTAGGGGGCTTAGCTGTTGCAGGCTTTGGCCTTGTGGGTTGTTGCGAGGGTGCCACATTCACAGCTTGTGGAGGGACTGGATTGGCGACACTATTTGCCGACTGCTTAGGGGCTACAGTGGAGGGAGTGGACTCTGATTGCCTTCCCTGTCTGCCAGCTGGAGTTTTCAGACTGCCCAATGTGGCCTCTAAAATGGTTAGTCTGATCTCAATCTTTTTAATACTCTCGCTGATCGGTAATAACAGGGACCTTAGCAAAAATTCTAGGTTTCCCAGCGGGACAACAGACAAGGGAATATTAGCAATACCAACTCCTGTGTCTTTTAACATAGTAGGAGCTGGATCCTCATGAGCAATGGGTTTAGGGTGTAAATCGACCAATGGTTTCTCTACTAATGTGGGGGTTTTTAAAAACTTCCCAAAATCCGAGTGTGGAACCTTGGGTTTGCTCTTTCCTTGAACTCCCCTCGATTTCCTCCTGCGTTTATTTGGAGGAGGTCCAAAGGCTACTTGTGTGTTAGTTGGCTTAGATTTAGTTTTCCTAATCTTCGAGGCTGGAGGGGCCGGAGGGGGTTGGGACACTAAATCAATGGTCACCCTTGGGGGGCTAGAACTAATTTCTGGGGCTATACTCAAGGCTTCAACTGGTGACATGTTAGTGCAATCCCTCAGCAATAGTGGGACATCATCAATTCGGGACAACTCCTCCCTTGGTAAAATAAGTTGGTCTCCGAGGGGCGTGTTTTTCATATTATCTATTGAGCGTCTCCGTTCTGCCCTTAACCTGGACAGATTACACTCTTTGTCCCCCTCCCCCACTGCCCGGGAGAAATAATTCTCTAGAGTCCTATTCTTTGCTCCACCCGGTTTTAGTGGGGTGCTCTCCCTTGCAGGGGACGGCATAATGTTCACAATAAATTAAACTCGGCGGGCGGCTCCACCGAGTGTAAGAGACCAGGGGTCGGAAGCACAATCCAAGAGGGTAGGCCCAGCCCGGCCACCTTCGGCCCCGGACGGCCACAGACGGTCCCGCCCTTGTCCCGGGCTTCTCCCGGCGCCCTCCCGCGCGCTCCCGCGCCGCAGAAGAAGCTGCACCTGATATAGGGGGAGGGTGCTTAGGGGGCGTGGCCAGCAGGGAGAGCGTCCAGGTGCAGGAAATGATGGCAGCACAGGGACTCCTGGGCAATGGAGTCCCTGATCCTCACCTGGCGCTCGCAGCCCTGCTCCCCGAGATTCAGGCAGCTCCCCTGTCAGGAATCAGCAACGATGCGCCCAGGCACACGGGCGAAGCGGGACCCGCGGAGCGGGTTCCGCGAGATGCAGCAGCAGAACAAACAGCCCGACAGGAAGGACCTCGCAGGACAGAGCTCGCGCTCACAGGTCAGTCAATGTCTCAGTTATTTACTTTTTGTTGTCTGATCTTTTTGCCAGTGACAATGTTATAAAGCGCTCTGATACCCCCTGGTCTTGCCAGCTCTACATAAAGCTCTCTGAATAAAATAAAGAAGTAAATAAATGGCCTTATTTAGAGTATGGCGGGTGGTTTGCCATATGCTAGGGTGGCGGAGGTAGAAACGTTCCGTGTCCTGGTGACTAACCACCTGCAATATGCAGAGATCTCCACCTACATGGCAGAGATAGCTCTGCTCCAGAAGAACTGCCACCATGGCAGCTCCTCTGAAGACACTGTAATTTAGCTGCGAGACCTTCATGTTTCATGGGGCTGCTCATCAAACTTTCTTGTTTTATAATAGCAAACTCCAAAAGTGAGAGTTTTATAAAACAAAAAGATAATGGCCCTACACCCTGGGCATTTTCTCCCTATGTGTGGGGGTTATTTGGCTTTTTTGTGTTTGGGAACTACAGGCTTTTCTTTGTGGCCCAATAAAGGAAAAAGGTATGTTGGACCAACTGCTCTAAATAGGGTAAATAGTCTGAGGTATTTAGGACAATGGACCAAACTCGATCAGGTCATTGGTCTCAAGAGGCACCACTCGCAGTATTATAAACACAGAAAGGAGGAGAATAAACATATAGACTCATATGTACACTAAGTAATTATTTCACAAAAACGGCCAACACAAGGAGACTACAAAACCACAATAACAGTAAGAGACATCACAAAATTTATATTGTTTTATAAAAAATTCATCTTTTATTCCTTCTTTTCTTGTACATAGAGATAGGAACACGAACACAGCCAAGGACAAAGCCAAAAACACAGCTAAAGCATTTCGTCCTTTTACACAAGGACTTTCGCAGGCCAGATTGTCCTGTTCTCTGTAACCAACCGTTACTAAGCTTCCATTGTTTTTTCCAAAGAATCAGAAAGGGGACATTTCAGATTTTTCTGTTTTCTGTAACAAATCGTTACTAAGCTTCCTTTGTTTTTTCCAAAGAATCAGAAAGGGGACATTTCCTACATCCGGCACTCCAAGAATTGCCTGTAAGTACCACTCCCCAAGTCCTTCTTATTACACCCAAAAATGCTCCATTTCTGTTTCTAATACTTGAACAAACCAATTACATGCCCAACACGGTTTAGATGACAGGACCTCCTTTCCTCGTGACTCGGCATCCACTCCATAATACCAATTTTTGTGAATGATTGGCCCCAAGAGTGAGTACTCTTCTATTTAAGGAAACAATATTGAGTGCGGTGTAATTTTGTCACAATCGTTCAACTATATTTTTGTGTAAAACTCGCAGTATTATGATGGTTCGCCTGTCTCTAAACAAAGCGAATGAACCATCAGTTTGGCAGACAGATTAGTCTGCCATATTTGTGGCAGGGGGTCTAATCATTCACCATGGGCTGCCTTCCCTTGTGCTCTTGGGCTTCTAACTCCTGCAGCCCCAAAATGGCAATCACCTGGCTGAGGGTTTGCAGTTACTTTTTTAAGTTGGGCAATAGCAAGTCTGGTTAAGGTGTTTGATTCTGTTTCTTTACCTTTTCCATCATGGCTGTTTGTTCCTAGATTCCTTTCTGGTTTTCTGAATCCTTTGTGTTTCATGGCATGAGATGTTTGATGTGATTTCCTTTTATTCTTATTTTACTAGACTCAGACTTCAGTCTTTTGGCGGGTGTGTCACAACAAAGCCATGTTCCTTCACCTGTTTCCTCACGTTCTCCGCATTCTGTTCCTGACTCCTTGTTACTGAAGAATTCCACTATAAGATTCCAGATTCCTGCCTTCCTTCAATCCTCTGATATCTTTGTCCAGAATGAAGGTTTTTTACACTCACCCATGCATTGGACAGGGGAATACCTGCAACAGATTATGGATAAGCATTGAGACCGGAACACATAGCCAGTCACAGGGTACATTGTATCCTACTACCATTCTACATTGATAGGATGTTGGACTAGGAACAATACCAGTGCAACAGGTGTTATGGAGCTCCACAATAATAATAAAAATTACACCTGTCACATCCCAGATTATCATAATTTTACCCCCAACCTTGAAGGAGTTGATCTTGCCATCATCAACAGTCCTCCAACATGATGGACAAGCATGCCAAAGCCTAGAATTTACTTTGAAGCAGATCTTGATAAAGAGCAGGACATGCACAAGAATAATAGGAAAGCAGAGGGGACATCTTTTTGTAATTGGCTGCCGCTGCCATTGTACCCAAACTACACTGAACTATCAAGTGCTGCCTCGAGACCACCGTATTCCCGATGACCAGAAACAAGCCGAAGTCAGCCCCCTCCAAAAGAAACCCTTCACAGACCCGCCGGATCTCAAGAACTTCAGGCCCTTCTTACTGCTCATTTTAGCCGCCAAAGTCATTGAAAAAGCGGTAAACACCCAGCTAGCACACTTCATAGAAACCAACACCATCCTAGACACCTCCCAATCCTGATTCCGAAGCAACTACAGCACAGAGACCGCCCTCGTAGCCGCCACCGACCACATATGCGCCCTCCACGACTAAAGCCACACAGCAGCAATCATCATCCTGGACCTTTCAGCAGCCTTCAACACCGTCTCCCACTGCACACTAGCCTTTAGGCTCCACAACGCTGGCATCCAAGAAACCATTTCAGCCAAGACCTGCAACGAACTCCTCCTTCACCTCCGCCAAAGACCGACACTTCACCAATTCAGAAAGGACCTCAAGACCTGGCTCTTCAAATGACCCCAATGGAGTTGCTCACACCCACTCTCCTTCAGTGCTGTGAGACCCTCATGGGTGAGTAGTGCACTCTAAAATGCCTGATTGATTGATTGATTGATTGATTGATTGAATGCATTCTCAAGTGGCCCACTCGCTGATGCACTGACAACTACAAGTGTAGTCACTCCTGTCAAGTAGACTCATACCATTGTACCATCTTGCACTGCACCCTTATCAGGTGTCTCTGGATCCCATCAGTCTATAGAGGAGATCTAGAATTAAAAAAATGATATAAAAAAGTTATCCTATGCATCTGGATGCATTTCTCACCTATGCTTCTCGCCGTCTCCTTCATCACATTTCTTTTTGTTTTTTGTCTCTTTGACTATAGCAGTAAAAACTTCCACTCTTTCTATAAGATGCTCTCTCCGGCATCTCTACTGATGATCGCACTTGCCCTCTAACCACTGTCTAAATTAACCCTTCACCTACTTTTTCATTTTATCTCCTTCTCAGTAGCAATCTAAGGACATTTATTCAGTGTCTCAAGCTCTGTAAATCTAGGTAACTGCTTTCTCTCATTTATGGTACTCCTCAAGAAATCTAAAGGCATATTAGCAAGGGCGTCATCGCTGCTTTAACGGCACTTTTTGCCGCTAAAGCAACAATATTTTCATCGCCCTATCAGCAAGCTGTGGCTAACAGCGACAGCTTCCTGGCGAAAGCGACCGGTTTGGGTGCTACTTTGCATGTCAGCGATATTTATCGCTAATGACATGCAAAGTAGGCGTTCCCAACTTCAAGGCAACTGAAAGCAGTCGCTAACTCACCTTCCCCCTTATACCAATGGCCGCGATGCGATGAAATAACATGCGCTAACCGCGATTATCGCTGCTTCCTTACGCCTGATAGAAACCTGACTTAGCCATATTTCCAATGGGAGATGGGTTGTCAGGCTGAGACCACCTTGGCTTATTATCAAGGATTTCACTATCGCAGGAATTTCATCGCTGGATTTCCAGCGATAATCAGGCATTTCGCCGCTATCGCTGGATTTCTTCTCGCCTTGGAGATATGCGTTGCTGATAACGCGCTATCTCCGTGATGATAGCCGGCGTTAAGAAAATGAGCGACAAGCGCGTTTTGTGATATTTATCGCAAAGCATTGCTAATATGCCCCCTAGTCTTTTAATGTTAAAGGTACCCTCTTAAGGAAATTGTCCATGTATAGAACCAAACGTTGTCATCATTTTTTCTGTATGTGAACTCTCTGCAGGTATTTCTGCTCCTTCGTAGCAGGGACGCTAGCAGTTGTAAGCTTTTTCTACATAGCTATGCCAAAGGTCAATTAATCACAGCACTGATTTGACAGCAACCAACCAATAACGGTGTGACTTTTTGGTGATGCCTCATCAATTTCAACGGACTCCTCAACAGAATGACCAATTGCAGTGCGACTCCTCAATGAATAAGAAAACAATTTCATAGCCTTTCTCAATGAACACACACTAAATAAATCAAACGAAATTTTGTCTGCTCAACCAATGTAGGAATACATCAGCAAGTCAGAATAAAATATATCTCACAAACAACAAAAACAAGACCAGCACCTTGAACCCCTTGTGCGCTCATGACGGAACCACGCCGTCATGAGCCACGGGCGGCGTGTGCTCATGACGGCGTGCTTCCGTCATGCTGCGGCCGTTGGCGGCTGCTCCTCCCACGCGGCACTAATTCCCCGCCTGTGCGGGCTAAATAGACAGTGGGCGGAGTCGTGACGGAACCACGCCGTCATGAGCACAGCTCGCCCGTGACTCATGACGGCGTGGTTCCGTCATGAGCATGGCGGCGCCGCGCTCACCCCTCACCCCCCCCAGCGCTGCGGCGGAATTCGCGCCGCAGCGAAGGGGTTAAGACACTAGTCAGTTTCAATTCACACTAAAGCATACTCCCATCCAGGGGCAATCCAATTCTGGCTAGAGTAATACTGAGGAGCAAATTGCACCAACCCAGATTATATATACAACCCCAGAAAGAAAAATCGATAGTTCGAAAGATCCTTATCTGTATGTATTGGTGTCTCGCAAAACACACAGGTTCAATAATAATATTTTGAGATCTTCGATTTCAACAAATCTGATAACCATGCCAGTCAGCTATAAAACCCCAAACCTTTTCCACGCTCATTCTAATAAGAATAATACATCAAAATCAGACTACCAATAGAGCCCAAAATCAACTTTCAGTATAACAATCCATCATGTAGCATAAAGTACAATGCTTCAGTTATACACCAAAACCCTCTCACTCATCAGAATCCTTCTACCCTAGTCATACCTAAATCGGATTTGCTCAGGAGCAGCATCACAAGTCAGGAAATCTGCAAAATCGATCATCAAAATCTACACTAGAGAGTACACTAAAACTATGGTCAGGGCAAAAAGGGAAATTTCTAAAGCCAAAAGGAGGTGCTCTTAATTTGCAACCATCCTCTATCACAAATGTATGTGCTTGGGGGAACCCACAATTTTGACACACCAAAACTTGACCTCAATTGAAAGTCCACAATTTGATGTATCAGAGACATTATTAAACCTCAATTTAGACCATTTTGCACAGAAACTTGTGTTCACAGATACGAATCCACATAAGACCTAACTATAGGGTCCATTAGGATGTCGGGCGGTGCAGAAAAATGCTTTTTTCCGCCCGCGAGCAGCGGTCCTCACGTTCGCCATATTAGTATGGCCAAATATAGCCCATTTCCCGACCGCCGCGGTGCGATGTGCACCGCCATAAAAGTGCACAAACTTGGCCAGAGAACTGGGCAGTACACACAGTTCAACTGCATAGGAGCAACCATGACTGCCAAACAGCATCAGCACATCACATACAGCCCATTGGGGAAATACCCTGAGTGACACATTGACCCTGGACAAAGAACTGCACCACAAAGCACAGTGTCACAAATGAAGTGATGGAGAGGCACACACACATGGAAACCAAGGGGACAGCTGACACCAAAGTGAAGTGTACTGCATGTCAGTAGGGGACATGGCAGGAGTGTACCATACACAAAGAGAGGGAGTGTAGACCCACAATGGGTAGGCATCTGAAGCACAGATAGGGGATGGTGTGACAACACACACAACATTCCATACTGGAGGCAAGAAGGCACCATGTGACAGCAAGGCATGAGAAAACACAACCACAAAGGCAGTGTGGAACAGCAGGTCTGCACAGTCACCACAAACAGCCACCAGACACATGGATGTGCAACAAAATACAACACTGACTCGCCAGTCACACACTCTGTATACTCACAAGTGACAAAAACAACAAGTAGGAGCCAGACAGAACTGCAAGGACACACCAAACACACTGCAGAGTGCATTACATACAACTCACACATATGCATGCAACCACATCCACAGGGCTGAACAATCAAAACAACAGGCATACAACTCCTGGGTGACACATGTGTGTAGTTCACAATGCAGAGGCATGCACACATCAACACTTCCCACAAACTCACACCCTTCACACTGCACACCACCTGACCATCCAAGAGCACACATGGAAAGTAAGCCATGGGACTAGGATGACTGGCCATCACAATATGACCCCACACATACACCACTGGGCACACATAAAGGAAGAACACACATACATGATGACCCTGGACAGCCTGCCTACAAAACTGTGTGCAGAAACTCACTCTGTGCCGGCAGTGCCCCCCGACCTGACATGTGTACAATATAGCCAACATGAACTAATTAAGTAAATGACAACTGCTGCACATTGTAAAATTACACCATTTGCCACACAAGTATCTGGTTCAGGAAGAACTGAAGACCCTGTCACCCCAGAAAACTGATTCGTAAGTGAGCCCAAACATTGACCATGTTGAAGTGGCACGCAGAGCATGTGGCCCAGTAAACCATATACACACAGCAAAAGAACTTTATTCTGTAAGGACACTGACAAAATAGACAACAGGAGCAACTGTCTTTATTCACATATTTCACAGATAGGCACCATGACAAGAGAAGAGCAAGGCACACAATGCAGAGCATGTCCATGAGAAGCTGCACAGGCAAGGCCAAAACAGCAGTGAATGACAAGTCCAGTGGCCAGGGCAGAGTGCAGAGCATGTCCATGAGAAGCTGCACAGACAGGGGGCAAAACACAAGGCCAGTGGCCAGTCCAAGATGCAGAGTGAGTCCATGAGAAGCTGCACAGGCAGGGGGCACACAGCAGTGAACGACAAGGCCAGTGGGCAGGACAAAGTGCAGAGTGAGTCCATGAGAAGCTGCACAGGCAGGGGGCACACAGCAAGGCCAGTGGCCAGTCCAAGGTGCGGAGTGAGTCCATTAGAAGCTGCACAGGTAGGGGGCACTCAGCAGTGAACGACAAGGCCAGTGGGAAGGACAAAGTGCAGAGTGAGTCCATGAGAAGCTGCACAGGCAGGGGGCACACAGCAAGGCCAGTGGCCCAGGCAGAGTGCAGAGTAAGTTCATGAGAAGCTGCACAGGGAATGTGTGCAACTGTACCTTTCCATGGTCAGCAACACAGTCAGGGGGTAACAATGTGCAGTACAGGCCCACCTGTGTGAGAGACAGGTGTGTGAGGGTGATTAACACTCAGACTTGGCTGTCAGGCGGACTGGGAGCTGGCTGTGTCTCGGGGACTGTCGGGCCACTTGACAAGGGAGAGAGCGGAACAGCTGAGGTAGAGCTATCAGTGGCTTGGCAAGCCGGAGGGCTCCTTTGACCAGGTGGTGTAGTGGCACGTGGAGGATGAGTCATGCAGACGGGAGACACGGTGTGGCTAGGAGATTGTGGAGGGGTGCCGTTCCACTTCTTGGGGATTCTAAATGGCTTGCCTGACTTTGAATCAATGGGAAGTGATGTGGGCACAACAGGCACACTTCCCACCAAGGCTGCATCAGGTGCAGTCACTGGCACCCCCTCTGGTGATGTGCTGGACCCAGCAGAACGCTTTGCCTGGCTTCGCCTCTGCCCCGCTTCCCCTGTTTACTAGGTGTTACCCCTACAGTGCCCTTGGGCCCCTGCTTCACTGGGCTTGGAATGGGAGTCGAGGTGGTGGGTGAATCAGCCTTGGAGCCCTTCCTAGGTGTACCCTTGGCATGCACCACCTCCTTGGTGGGCACAGACACTGTATGCTTCTCTTTGCACGATGCTTTAGGGGCAGGAGAGTCCTTGGATGGAAATGTCTCTGAGGCATGTGTGCCTGAGGTCTGCTGCTTTACTTTTTTGTCCACTGGTGTCGCCTGACAGGCTTTTCACCCAGCGCTCTGGGGTGGCTTTGGTCTTCTGTGGGGATGGTGTCGGCGACCGGGACCGCTTGGGTTGCTGCTGCTGTGTGCTTCGTGTGCTGTATCGTGACTTTGATGTATGTGGACCGTGGTCACTATCGTCAGATGTGGCCACTGCCAGGGGGGTGGACAAAGGTGCTAGAGCTGGACTGTGAGTATGTGCCTGTTGAAGGGCAGACATCACTGTTGATGACAAAGCCTGGACTGTCCGGTGCAGCCCACCCACGTCTGAATGTATGCCCTCCATGAAAGCAACCACCTTGGCCAATTTCTTGTCGTTGTCAATGAAGGCATCGAGGAGAGCTGTCTGGCCTACACACAGCTGGTGCAAAAGGTCCACAGACTCAGCACTGATGGCAGCAGGGGGGACAGGGGCATCGGTGCCAGGGGTGAAGGACACTCTTCCCCTCTTACTGAGGTGGACATGGGCAGCACCAGAGGATGTGGCTGGGAGGGTGGGCACTGGCTGCTGTGTCGTTGAAGACGATGCAGAGTGCCCTGCAACATGGATGCATCCCCGCTGGTATCAGATGATGTGGTGCTCTGAGGCGCTGGTGACATCTGTGTCACTGGGCTCCTGTGCAGCTGTTGTGCTAGTTTCACCCCCACTGATGTCCGTCTCCTGTCCCTCCGTGACCACAGGAGATGCTGCATGAGAGAGAGAGATGTAGGTCAGTGACAGCAACAGAACAAACATTTTCAAGCAATGCATTACAAAAGATGACCAAATCTACATGTTGCACACCATCCTGTGCAATCACATTGTGCCAACTCACTATATAGGCTCAAGAAGTGCGTGGAAACTAGAAACTCAGGCATGAGTGAGCCATGTGATGACCACACAGCACAGCACCCTGCTTGTGGCTGTGTTCAACCAGACACACAACTAGCTCTAAGCACACCTGGGGACATGATGGGGGCACACTACTTGTTGCCACTGACGGATCTGGATGCAACAGGAAGGGACAACAGAAACCCAGACTACAACATGACAGTCCACAATGTTGTACTTTGTGGACAATAGAATGGTGCACATTGTTGTCGTATGTGTTGGCCTCCCCAATCTGGGTGCATGCAATGGACGCATTGATGAAGGCACAGTCTGATCAGGCACACTGCCGTTCCCTCCCATGGGATTCCCAAGACTACCCCAATGCAGAAGAAACCTGAAGAGCACAACTCAGAATGTAATGTGAATGCACAGCATCCAAATTACCGTTTTAAGTACAGGTAGGGCAAATGCATGTAAGCAGCACACAGCCCAGCAGCCAACATCACATAGGCCAGCGCTGGCACAGGCTCTGTACACATGCAGCCACTCCCAGCCAAAGTCACCCTCCCCAAATACTCACCCCTGGCTTGCTGCTGATAGTCCTTCAAACGTGCACCCAGCTCAGGCTGTGTCACCGCCAAGATGCGGCTCATTAGTGGTGTCATGCTGCGTCGTGCCAAACGCCCAGTGCGCGGAAGCAGCCCCATGGTCATCTCCGCCACGTTCTTTGCCAGCCGGCTGATGTCGTCAAACCTCTTGTGGCAGTGGGTGCGCTGTTGGTTTGAGACCCCCAGAGCTTGAACCTTCGCTGTAATGGCCCTCCACACGACCTTACGCTGGTGGACCTTGAGCTGAAGGCATGGGAGACCAGAGGGGGAAATGATCAGTGACACAGTGTTATGTACTGACATCTATCAGTGTAGCAGGAAGATACAGACTCATCACAAATCCAACGAAATGTCGATCAGAGACTATAATACATCTCACATGGTACATCTGCATGGGAAAAGCAGGTGTGAATGCATGCGGTGTGAGGGGGAACACAGTGTCTGCACATCTCACACACATGCAGGATGCCAGCACAGAAACCCCATGTAGCCTGCCCACATCTCCAGTCCATTGTTGGGTTGAGCAATACATACATCACATATCAACCTGTGTTTGGGGGGTGACCCACTGTGTCCAAGACTGCGCAGCCCCAATGTACCTGCCCTGTGAATAGATAACTATGTCATGGATGTCACATTGAGGGACATGATCTGACAAAAACAAAATGCCCTTCACAAGGGCGGTTGTGCGCAATATACAGTGCTGAGAAAGCCCATAGCTGGAGTGCAATATGAAAAGATTGATGTCACACTCTGAAAGTGAAGTGATGTGTCCTTGTCTTTGTAGATGGGGACTGTGCTGCCCAGCTGGGCTCACACTGAGATGAACTACAGGGGCACACACAGCCATCCAGCCAAGCAATCACTGTCCTGACTACAGCATGAGCAACCTTCTGTGTCACTGTATAGCTGACAACACAACACAAGTCACACATACATACATGAGCAGGGAGGCAAACCTGTGGCATTGGGTACACACACCGTCCCCCTGGAGACAGCATGTCAGGCAGTGCATGACACTACCCCACACTCCAAGGCACATACTGCATCAGTCCAACTACATCTGTGGCCCCCCTGCCCTACCCCCCACTGTTGATGACTTTCCACGACATTTGAGGCACCATATAGCCTTGGGTACTGTGTGAGCTCCTCGTCCACCAGGACCTCCAGCTCCTCACTGGTGAAGGGACTGGCACGGATCTTCTCTGTCCTTGCCATCACTGTGGACATGAGACAACAGTGGCGGAATTGGGTGGTGAGGGGTCTCAGGCAGCAGTCCCTGGAGGCAGCAGCAGGTGAGAGCTCTCAGGCAGCAGTCCCTGGAAGCAGCAGCAGGTGAGGGGTCTCAGGCAGCTGTCCCTGGAGGTAGCAGCAGGTGAGGGGTCTCAGGCAGCAGTCCCTGGAAGCAGCAGCAGGTGAGGGGTCTCTGGCAGCAGACTCTGGTAGCAGTGGAAATGTGAGGCTCACTTCCACACGTATATAGCCGCCTGGGGTCGTTTCAAAGGTGCCAAGCTGCAGCAATTGGTGGTCCAGGTCTGCCTCTTTCAAATGCATCCAATGACCGCCCCGCGGTGGTGGAGCACGCCTAGCGCGATTTTCAAAATTGCATCATGCCACAGCTATCGAGCTTCCCATTGGCTCTAGGGCAAGCTCCATGGTGGTGACACACCGCAGGGGCCCGGTGTGGCTACTGCGATGATGCATCTTTCAAATGCATCCAATGACCGCCTCTGCGGTGGCGAAGCACGCCTACCACGATCTTCAAAATTGCATCATGCTACCGCTATCGAGCCTCCCATTGGCTCTAGGGCAAGCTCCATGGCGGTGACACACCGCATGGGCCCGCTGTGCGCTACCGCAATGGTGCATCTTTCAAATGCATCCAATGACCGCCTCCATGGTGGCGGAGCACGCCAACCACGATCTTCAAAATTGCATCATGCCACCGCTATCGAGCTTCCCATAGGCTCAAGGGCAAGCTCCATGGTGGTGACACACTGCAGGGGCCCGCTGTGCGCTACCGCGATTTTTGCCGCAGAGCATGCCAACCTCCATCTCCCCATGTCTCCATGCCTATCACTACCGCACATGTGTGAATGGGGGTACTGGTGACACACCGCCGGGGCCAGGCGGTAGCTACCACGATATGGGTGCCATACATTGACACGAGGCACCGCCATTCATGCGGCGGAGCATGCCAACTGCCATCTCCCCATGTCTCCATGGCTATCACTACCGCACATGTGTGAATGGGGGTGCGGGTGCTGATGACACACCGCTGGGGCCAGGCGGTAGTTACTGTTATATGGGTGCCATACATTGACACGAGGCACCGCCATTTAGGCAGCGGAGCATGACAACCCCCATTTCCACATGTCTCCATGCCCATCACTACCGCACATGTGTGAATGGGGGTGCTGGTGACACCCCGCTGGGCCCAGGCGGTAGCTGCCGCAATTTGGGTGCCATAGACTCGCAATGGCCATCTGGCAAGCATCAACTGTGCACAGTGCCCACATGGTCAATGGCACATCATTGTGCACTCAATGCCAATGTTCCATTTACTCCACTGATGGCTACACATGCCATGTGTGTGATTTCGTAGATTGGCCTGTACTCCCTCACATGTCATGGATTTGATGTTTGGGTAGGCAGGACAGTATTGTTCTGGACTCTACAATGTGTACACATGTCAATGTGTTGAGGTGCAGTGACAATCACAGTAATGTTCGTCTCAATGAATGATGATCTATTTTGTATTGCCTCTCATGTCTGCTCATGCACAAATTCGTCATTCCTGCACCGACTGTGGTCATTGTGTGGTGGATGTGTGCCAGATTGTAATGACGCATTAAGGTGTGACAGGTACAGCAGCTAGGTATGAGACAGTGGGTTTGATTTGTTGCACATATGCTGGATGCTATACTCCCAGGCGTGCCCATGTGAAATGTGGCCATCTCCCCATCTGCATTCACATAGGGGTGGGCGGAATTTGCGAAAGTGACTTTCGCAAATTATCGCGAAAATGTTAAAAATCTCCGCAAACACGCGGAAATATCGCGAAGATGTGGAAGTTTTTTTCCCGCCCGTTCGCGGTATTTTCGGCATGGTCGCGGCTCGCCAACTTACCCATGCGGTTGCTCGCGGGTGCGGCCATCTTGTTTTCACTCTTCTCGCGGTGCATGATCGTGAGAAGAAAGGCGTGATCGCGCGACCAATGACATTACTGCGGGCGCGAACTGTCGCGAGACAGCGCAAATGGCTACCAACAATCCAACATCTTGTGGAGAACGCGACCGGATCGAGAAAACTTGTCGGCGAACGAGGGGATTCAGATAAGGCGATCGCGCGCGCGCAAGAATGTATTATTTTACAGCACGAGCAAGAAACAAATTATCGCTAAGCTGCGGAATGCGTAAATTTTGACATTTTCTCGCTCTCCGCGGAACACGAAAATGTCAAATTATCTCAATTTCCGCGAGCGGAACGGAAATTTAGCCCAGGCCTACATTCACATTGACCAAGGTGGTGTTTGAAGTACTTGTCTTATGTAAGTTTACAGGTGAGCCCTTTGTGTAGCTGAAGGTGTCCCTACATGTAAGCTGGTCTTTTAATCAATATTGGTGTCAGTCATTGTTGGCATTGTGTCATCCAGAGCGTGATATGCTTTGCACATCTCATGATGTATTGCATTGACATGTGTCCACTATCATCTCAAATAGGAGGAGGCCAAATTTGATTCGTCACTTGACGGTGCTGGAGGACATTGAGGATGTTGCGATCATACGGAAATGTTGTCTGGATAGAGCCACCCTGAAAACCCTTTGTGATCTGTTGGGGCCCCACCTGCAGCCTCGCCGGACATATCCAACAGCTTTCACCCCTACTTATAAGGTGATGGCGGCCCTGCATTTTTTTGCCACTGGATCGTTCCAAGAGACAGTGCCAGCACTAGTGGGATGTCACAACCGATGTTCAGCATGGTGCTGCGTGATGTACTTTCCGCCATGATGATATACGAGGACAGATACATCCATTTCCCCAGGGGGGCTGAATTGCCAGCTGTGAAGAGAGATTTCTATCCCCTTGGACACATCCCCAATGTTGTTGGTGCCATTGATTGCACCCATGTCGGGCTTGTGCCACCACAGGCAATTGAGCACATTTACAGGAATCGCAAGCATTACCACTCCATAAATGTGCAGGTGGTGTGCCTGGCAGATATGATCATCTCACACGTGTGTGCCAAATTCCCAGGCTCGGCCCACGACTCCTACATCCTGCTGAACAGCATTGTGCCCCAGCTGATCTGCTTCCCGAGCGTGCATAGATTGTGGGTGGGTATGCCTAGTCGTATGGCGTGCTGGGTGTCTGACCTGCTGCCCGCAGCCTCAGCGACATTGCAATGTCTATTTGTGTTTGTCATACCTAGGTGACTGCATATCCCAACCGTCCCTGGTTGCTGAGCCCACTGAGAAATCCCAGGACCCCAGCTGACGTCCGCTACAATGAAGCACATGGGAGGACACGTTGTGTGGTGGAGCGTACTTTAGGTCTGCTCAAGTCACGTTTCCGCTGCCTAGACAATTCCGGAGATGCACTGGCATACTCGCCCGGGAAGGTGTGTCAGATTGTAGTGGTATGCTGCATGATCCACAACCTAGCCATTCGCAAGGAGATTCCCCTGCTCCTGCATGATGGTGAGGACTCAAGGCCCCAGCCTGCAAACCAACCCGTGTCCAGTGATGAGGACAGTGGAGAGGAGAAAGGTGTTGACCTGCGTGTACAGCTCATCACCCGCTACTTCACTTGAAGGTGGGTGACAATGTGCAACATACCCATTGTCTGCTGATATTGCTGTTGTCATGAAGGGGCATGTGAGAATTGTAACAGCAGCCAGTTGTAGACTCAGTGGTGGTTGGCAATGTGTCTGGGACAGGGCATTTGGGAACATCTACAGGACATGTATGTTGACACTTGTTGCCCATTGTGACGTGTGCATGTTGGGTTATCCTGATGGTAGGGGTTGTGTGATGTCTGTGATGCCACACCCAGACCAGTGAAAGTAGTTCTGTTGTGTTTCCCTAGGTGCCTTGAACTTCTCCTTGCCTACATACAGCCCATGCTCCTGGTACATTGTGATCATGTTGACGATTGTACATCCTGCAATAAAGACAGAGCAGACACAACAACATGTGTTTAAGGATATTTTATTTGCAATGGTGAGATGTGAGGGGGGTGTACATTTCCATTGGGGGGGTGGAGCAGTGAGTTGACAGTTTTGGTAAATGAGATAATCGAGTAGTCACCACCTTGATGTGGTGACCCAGTCCAACAGACAGATGCCATTCACAAGGCAGTGTGGGGAAGGATAGTCCAAAAAGTCAATGCAGTGGTGGAGAGGGTTGCCATTATGGCTTTCTCCGTGACTGGCGTCTAGCATGTGCTTTGCAACCAGATACTCCCAGGGTCTTCTTAGGACGGCCCCTTCGTCGTTTGGCAGCAGGGGGCCCTGCTGCAGGGCCAGTGGAGTCTGAGGACTCATCCCTCTCCGTGGGAGCAGGGGAGGATGGTGAACTGTCATCCTGCGGCTCACCAGAGGGAGGTGGAGGTGTTGATTGTGGTGCAGGCCTGTCCCTCCGTACCACCACTTGCTGGCCCAAGAGGTCCACGATTTGTCCCATGCGGGTATCGATGGACCTCATCAGCGGGATGAGCCTGTGCAAAAGTTTGTACGACCGGCCCGTTCATCCCTAGGCCTGTTCGTATGCGCCAAGGACTCTGGTAATGTGTTCCAGGGATTGGGTCCCAGCCTCCTGGTGTCCGTGGGTGACCCTGCCCCTCCCACCTGCCCTGCTGCCACAGACCTGTTGCCTCACCACTGTGGGCACCCGCATCCTCTCCCTGCCCTCCTCCGTCGGGACAGGGGTGGTTTTTGCAGGCAGTACTGGTGGTGGTGGTATTGGCAGTGGCCGCACAGGCCGTGACAGCAGGGGTCTGCTGTGAAGTTGTTGTTGCCGCAGATGTGGTGGGGGGGGGACGATGGGGTCCTGGGACCTGTTGCTCCCTGGCACACCAGATGGGCCGTCTTCGAGCTCATCGTCCATGGAATCCTGGGAGTCAACATCCGAGAGGCCATGTACCGGAGGGGGGGGGGGGGGGGGGGACTGGCTTTGCAGATTTCAGTGAGTTCTTGGTCACCTGTGTGGCCTAAGGCAAGCCTGTCTGTGCCCGTCCGCGCTCTGGCCGGGCGCAGGGCCTGTCCCCCTGATCATTATTTTATCAAAAGACTTCAGTACACTAGTACGGAACTACATATGATTAATCAGGCTGACAAGTCTGTACAATGTCCCAGAATGTCTCCGGATAATTATCATGACAGTAGAGGGGGTTCTTTGTGTACCAGTTGTCAGCTATCTCTTCTGATACTGTTAAACCTACCAATTGGTGGTCTGAGAACTACATTGGGCAATAAAATAGGTGGCAGAAACAAAGATTCGCTGAAATGTATGTTATTCAATGCCAGATCCCTGGTGAAACATTATATGGAATGTGCTCTTCTATTAGAAGAACACAATGTTAAATTAGCACTGATCATGGAGACATGGTTAGATGGCTCATCTGACCCGGATTTGGTCAAAGCTGTCCCACCTGGCTTTCACTGTCGCACTCTTGATCAAGTACAGAAAAAGGGGGGAGCTTGCGGTGATTTATCATGAGTCACTTACCCCAAACTTTGCTCCCGCCTCTAATCAGATGTGCGAAGCTCTTACCTTTAATATATATTCTGCTTCGCACAATTCTTTTAAAGGCATTCTACTTTACCGCCCACCGCACTCGAAAAGTGTCTTTTTAGACTCATTGAGTTTGCTGCTAGAAGAAGGGCTGTGTCAACAGTCCTTCACAATGCTGGGAGATTTTAATTTCCACTTGGAAAAACTTAGTGACGCTGATACTTCCAGATTAGAACAAAATATGGCCATAGGAGGCCTGGAACAACTGGTAACCCGTCCTACACACGTGAAGGGTTACACTTTAGATGGCATATACTCTAATAATAATGATCTTGTCAATATTTCAGTTCTTCCAATCACGTGTTCAGATCACTTTGTGATCAAGTTTGAGCTAAAGAGCTCGTCTGCCCATAGCTCAGGCCCCATGCAGGCTAAGGAAGTTATCACTAGAGCCTGGGGTAAATTGGACATTAAAAATTTGGAATGGTCTCTTACTAAGTCTAAGTATATGCCCTCGCAGGACATTGAAGAAGCAACGACTCTTTAGAATAGATGGCTTGCCAATGCATGCGAACAGCTAGTGCCCCCTAAAAAATGGATCCGTAAACAGACTACCCCTACTGCACCTTGGTATTCAGGAGAACTTAAGGCCAAGAAATTGATCTGCAAACATGCTGAAAGAAAATGGCGCAAAAACTATGCAGAGCCTGACAAAAAGGAGATAAACTGCCATGTCCAATTATAAACAAGCTCTAATGGCAGCCAAAAAAGAATATTTTTCGTTACAAATAACTAAGGGCAATCCAATTCTACTGAACTTTTTAAAACGGTTATTAAGTTATCTAAGCCAAATATGCCTAAAAATCACGCTGTCCCCGATTTCTGCAATAAAATTGCTGATTTTTTAAAATCCAAAATAGAGACGATATTTTCATCTCTTTCGGGACTAATTAAAAAAAATCAGACCGGTCTGAATGTAAACAAATTGCAAAGCCTTTGTCCTATGGACATAACCTTGGATCATTTTGCCCCTTTGGAGAAATGTGATACACTGAAACTGATTAATGGCATTAATCTGACGCACTGAATGATCCTTGTCCAGGGTGGATCATTAAACAGATTGCTGATAATATTTGAATGGGATTAACTCCCTTGCTTAATGATATCTTCTTATCTGGGATCTTTCCAAAACTATGGAAAAAAGCCTTGGTTCTTCCTCTTTTGAAAAAGCAGTCTTTGGATCCGACCGACCCAAACAACTATCGACCTATTTCCAGACTTCCTTTGCCAGCCAAGGTGCTGGAAAAAGCAATGAATAGTCAACTCAGTGACTTCCTCCATCTCAATAACTCTTTAGATCCTTCACAATATGGGTTTAGAGCCCTACATAGCACTGAGCTGGCGCTACTAAAAGCGACTGAGGAAATCAGAGAGGCCGTGGACAGGGGAGGGAATGCAATGCTGATCCTCCTTGACCTGTCCGCGGCCTTTGATACGGTTCACCACAAGGTTCTACAGAACCGGTTGTTGGAAGTAGGGATACGTGGTTTGGCCTGGCAGCTGCTGAACTCATTTTTGACAGACAGATCACAAACAGTGGACCTGGAAGGTAATGTCTCTGAACCCTTCTCCTTGCCATGTGGGGTTCCACAGGGCTCAGCTCTTAGCCCTACACTTTTTAACATCTATGTGGAACCCCTGGCAGGTATTATTAGATCTATTGGGTTCCAGCTTACCTCCTACACCGACGACACACAGATTGTGCTGTCGGTGATGGAGGGAGCAGAGAAGGAAGCAGGTGCACGTTCCCATGACTGCATGGGATCCATTTCAACATGGATGTCAGCTAATTGTTTAAAACTTAATTCAGCCAAAACTGAGGTTCTGAGTTTTGGTAACAATCATTTAATGTGGCCACCAGATTGGTGGCCTGATAATCTGGGTCTTTGTCCCACACCATCCAGAAAAGCTAAGAACCTAGGTATAGTGGTAGACAATAAACTTACCATGGGGGACCATGTAAGCACGGTGACCTCCGCATGCTTCATGGTGCTCAGAATTATTAGGAAAATGAGGTTCTTTTTGTCTGAATCGAGTTTGCGGACGGTAGTGACAGCACTAATAATGTCGCGTCTTGACTACTGTAACAGTCTATTTCTTAATATCGAAAACAACATCTAAATAGGCTGCAGGTTGCCCAGAATTCAGCAGCTAGACTGCTGACAGGGACACCCAGATTTATCTCAGTTAAGAAAGAATAAAAAAAATTACATTGGCTTCCAATACATCTGAGATTTCGCTTCCAGGTGCTGTGTATTGTGTTCAAGGCTGTGAATGGAATGGGTCCTCAGTTTCTTAAAACAAAGTTCTCATGGTATATTCCAAGCAGAAATTTAAGGTCCACAGGTTCTAAACAAGTGAACACCCCCTCTTTTAAGAAAACAAACTGGGGGGGTAGAAGCTTTGTTTATTGTGCCTCTAAAACCTGTTATGAATTGTCCTTCATTCTGAGAAGCGCCTCCGACCTCACCTCTTTTAGGAGACACCTTAAGACATGGTTCTTCTCCCAGTTTTAGATCTTTGCCCCGCAGGTATTCAGTGCTTAGCACCAGGACACCCTGGGGTAACCGTGCACTTTACAAGCTTTAATAACATAACATTGTAATCTCCTGCATACCTTTGTCCTGTCATATGCATATCTTGATTTGTACCACCACACATGCTTTCGTATTTTTCGAATGGTCCTTGTTGCACTTGCCCTATGGCGATGCACATGTAAATAGGTGCTCTACATGATTGTGCCCGGACTTCCTTCTACTTGTGCATTGGTGTGTCACACTTTGGTAGCTGTGACAGTTTCCTTAGCTTACCTGTGTGCACACTGTGCTTGGCAATGGGGTAGGTGTGCCTCTTTGTGCAATGAGAGGGCTGGTGTTGTCATATGGCACCCTTTAATCTTTGATGAATGGGTGGGTGCACGTACTGGCTACTTACCTGTAATGTGCCCACATTTGAGTTTATTATGTCACACATGTGTGTGTGCGTGGTGGCGGCTTACATCCTACTGAGGGGCCGATTCCGATCCAGACCGGAAGGGCACCAAACGTGATCCGGCCAGCAAAAAACTACAAGTCGTACGCGTGTTTTCCGCCCGACTCGTACAGCTGTACGAGCGGGCAAGTACGATGCGAGCTACGTGAACTTCACCGACCGAGTCATTTATGGGTCCGAACCGCTCTGTACGTCTCGGTCGGAAGCTAACCGCGGCGTGGAATGGATGCAATTTACGACCGAACCACTACGATGCACGCGTCAGACAGCCTGTGCGAGCCGGAGTGTCCGGCTCGCAAAATGTCCGGGTGGTTGCCTTTGGGGGTCCGCGTCGGACCTCTGTCACCCGTAGCCCTACGACTCGGACACATGGGGAGACTCAAGGGTCCCCCCCACACAGGCATGTACGGTGCGGATGGCACTGACGCGTACCCACTGTAGGGGGCACCCTTGCCTGAGACGCACCCATTCAGTCAATGGGAGCCCATGTACGCGTCGTATGACCGGCTCCCATTGACTTCTATGGGAGACCAACCGAACCAAGTCTGGCAGCATACGGCCGCATCGTACTCGCTTGGTCGAATTGCAGGACTCCGGCTCGGTCGGAAAACACTCCGGAGCCGGCTCGGTCGGAGTGCTTTCTGACCCGGATCGGAATCGGCCCCTCAGTGGGGTCACAGGACAGAATCATATGTCTACCTACCTGTAAGTTTGATGAGGGTAATTGTAAGAAGGTGGTTCTGACACTATGGGCCGCCCGGATTTTTCGCTTTTTTAGCACCTTATTGTGGAGCTTTTACTGTGGGGGAGCCTCATAAGTTGGGACTTCCCCACAGTGAACTCAGGATGGAAGAGACATGCCAGGGAAAGTCAGTGTGTTTTACTGTGTTTTCACTTCCTTATTCCCCTATGGGAATGTGGAGCCACGGGCTAGATTAACTTCAATTAGGCCTACAGATTCCAGACACGCACTTAGGTCCAATGTAGCAAATGTGAAAAGAAGTATTCTGCAGAGTCCAAAGTCATATTTGTACTGCTTTTGGGTCATCCAGAACTGTCATATTCCTCTGAGCCAGCTAGGACCAGACCCAGGCTGAGGGCTGACCTCAGCTGGATGGATTGATAACCTTTCTTCCACAAGCTAGGGCCTCCTCTCCACGAAGGGGAGATGGGAGGGGCTGCAGGCCAATCCATCAACTGCTGTCGCTGGGTGCCAGGCACCAGGCTGCACCAAGGATGGAAGGAGTGGGGTTTCAGAGGCCATGTGGCCAGAGATACTGGACTACGCTATTTTGAACAAACCCAGAGGCTGGACAAGGATGAAGGAGCCGGGGCAGGAAAGTGATGTGTTGCTGTTTGATAGGACCAACATGGACTTCCTGCCAGCCCCCTACTCAACTTTTAAAAAGTGCTTGTACAGGAAGAGAAGCTCTCTCTGGGGTGTGGTCGACTGAGGCTGAAGGTGCTGGAGCCTGGTAAAATGGGCAGTTGGAAGGAGAGACCCCCTGACTGCCCCAGTACACAAACAGCACCAGAAGAAGAGTCCAGGACCGGTGTGCAGGAGCAGTGGCCTCTGCGCAGGGAGAAGAGGGGCCCAGAATAAGAGCCAGGGGAGAGGCTGGCGCAGGGAGCCAGTGAAGACCGTTCCCTGCAGAAGGCAGCCTCTTGGAGACCAGGAGGGCGAAGGAGAGTGCTCCAAGTGGCTGGGGAGCACCACCAGGAGCGATAAGACGCGAAAACGGAGGAGATCTGATCCCTGGGGGCTGAGATATGCCCCCAAGAAGGTACACAACCTTTGACCTTGGCTGGGACCGACGACGAAGCACGTGGGGCTCCGCCGCCGGTCTGGAAACTGCCCCCGGGGTGGGTCAAGTCCCGGGGGCTGCCCCCAAATGACGTAAAGCCGGGCTGCGCCGTCGCGCACCCCGTTAAGAATGGCCCCCGCGGGATGTCAGGAGCCCACCCTGGCCCCCGCCGATAATAACATCCAGGGAGCACCATCGTGCCCCCCCCCACGCGAATATGTGCCCCGGGGGCCTGGGACCCCATCCCCGGGCCTCGAAGAAGTAAAGGCGGGGAGCGCCGCCGCGCTCCCCATGAAGATGGCAAAGGGTGGCCCGGGACCCCATCTCTGGGCCCTGCGGTGATGGAAGGCGTGTGGGGGGATGTGCTGTCACACTCCCCCCGGAGTCCGGCGAGGGCGGGAGATCCAAGTGCCTGCCCGCTGGAGTGGGCAGACCAGAAGACCTGAAGACCAGAAGACCCGCACTGGCTCCCGCGGCCCGGGCTGGGCCGGGAGCCAGCCGGTGCAGCCGGGGGTGGGCTCCCCGGGCTGCACCCTAATCCGGAAAGGGCCATAGCGGCGGAGGGCCCGGGTGGGACTGGGCCCCCGCGAAGAGGACAAGGAGAAGGAGCCAGGGGCCTGGGTGAGACCGGGCCCTGAAAATCGGAGAGAAGCGGCCGGGGGTGGGCTCCCCAAGCCGCATACAATTACCTGGGGGTCCGGGTGGGACCAGGCCCCCCAACGAGCAGGAAGATGCAGGAGGGCCCGGGTGGGACCGGGCCCCCGTGAAACAAAGCAGGCTGTGCGGCTCTCCCTGGCACAGCGGGAGAGCCGCTGTTCTAATATGCACGAGGCATGACGGAAAATCGCCCCATAATGCCTGCGCCGTCAGGACTGGCCTGACTGCAAACCTTCCCGTTTCTCTGCTCGTGGTGGCCCCAGAAGGACGGGGACACCACCAAGTGAGTGCAAAGGGGCTGGGGGAACAGCTGGAGGAATGCAGTCTCCCCCCAGCACGAAGAAAAGTCCCACCCCAAGTTTCATGGGGCATCTGAAAGAATAACCCCTCAAGGGCTCAGCCAGCATCTATCACCTTCTAGGCTGGAACTTATGTTCTACAGCTGAGGGTGTACTACGAAGTGCATCACGGAGGGAAGGGCTGAGTTGGGGATGTCTGTAGAAGGGCAACCCCTGGAGGTGAAGTGGTGTAACTGCACTGAAATGCATTTACTAATGGACTGAACTTCATTTGTTTAATGTGATGTGCTGGTGTAAGGTGATGTCATAAGCCAAGTGGGGTTATGTTGCCAGACAGTCCTGCTAGGGTGTCTGGCTGTATATGCGTAATCCTGTGATTTCATCTGTGATGCCTTTAGGGGCTGTAATTGCAATGCATTCAAATGATCAACTAAGGTGATGAGTACTGTCAATCTAAAGTGTGCGTAAACATGGATTCTTGCTGCTGCGCTTAGGTGAAGACCCCAGACTGCTAGCCCTTAAGATGTAGAGGTGCATACTTTATAGTCAGTAGGAGATGCTCAGTCAGGGTCATGTGTCACCAAGGCAGGTTTACCCCTTTTTAATGCTTGTTGAGGTAATGGGGTGAGTCGCCACTGGGATGGTGCCAGTGCGCAGGGCCCTCGCTCCAGGTTATGTTCAACTAACTGCATTGGGGGCAAGTTGATGTGCATACATGGGAGTGGTGGTACTAGACCCCACCCCCCCCCCTGCGGGAGGGGTGGAGATGTTATGCAATGCCACAAAGTAATTCCAACAGCTTGTGTATATTTGGAAATTGGTGCATGGTATTGAGAAGTGTGTTTGTTTAATAAATGTACTCTTACTTTTATAAAGCAAAGTACAGACTGGACAATCAATTATTGAGTGTTATTTTTGTGCACCTGCAAATGGCGATTACTAGCCCACACCACCTCCCTTGAGTAAGCCTCAGACTGCTCTGCAACGCTACCCTCTGAGAGTCAGGCGCTACAATTGGGTGTCTGGTTCCCAGTGAAGGACAAATGTAGTCATGTTATTTGTGCAGGCCTCACAGATGCTGCCTCGTTTTCCAACAGTAATGTAATGGCTGACACATGCTTCTGGGTGGGGTGGGGGGAGGGCTCCCTCCTGCTGAGGTGTGGGCCAGGGAGCATGGTGGGAGTGGTAGTGCAGGCCTCCCACCCTTAAACACCCTCATTGTGAAGATGGCTACCTACTTGTAAGTTTGATGAGTGTAATGTAATGGCTGACACATTCTTCTGGGTGAGGTAGGGGGAGGGCTCCATCCTGCTGAGGTGGGGGGCAGGGTTCATGGTGGGAGTAGTGATACAGGCCTCCCACTCCCAAACACCCTCCCAGGGCAGATGCCAACCTACCTGTAAGTTTGTTTGGTGTACTGCAATGGCTTCCAACTGCTTCTGGGTGGGGTGGGGGGGTGGGCTCCATCCTGCTGAGCTGGGGACCAGGGGACATGATGGGAGTGGTAGTGCAGGCCTCCCACCCCCAAACACCCTCATTGTGAAGATGGCTACCTACCTGTAAGTTTGTTTGGTGTACTGCAACGGCTTCCAACTGCTTCTGGGTGGGGGGCTTCATCCTGCTGAGGTGGGGGCCAGGGGGCATGGTGGGAGTGGTAGTGCAGGCCTCCCACCCCCAAACACCCTCCCAGGGAAGGTGGCTACCTACCTGTAAGTTTGATGAGGGTAATGTAATGGCTGACACATGCTTCTGGATGGGGTGGGGGGAGGGCTCCATCCTGCTGAGGTGTGCGCCAGTGGGCATGGTGGGAGTGGTAGTGCAGGCCTCCCACCCCCCAAACACCCTCATTGGGAAGATGGCTACCTACCTGTAAGTTTGATAAGGATAATGTAATGGCTGACACATGCTTTTGGGTGGGGTGGGGGGGGAGTGCTCCATCCTGCTGAGGTGGGGGGCAGGGTGCATGGTGGGAGTAGTGGTACAGGCCTCCCACTCCCAAACACCCTCCCAGGGAAGATGGCTACCTACCTGTAAGTTTGATGAAGGTAATGTAATGGCTGACACATGTTTCTGGGTGGGGTGGGGGGAGGGCTCCATCCTGCTGAGTTGTGGGCCAGGGGGCATGGTGGGAGTGGTAGTGCAGGCCTGCCAACCCCAAACACCCTCATTGTGAAGATGGCTACCTACATGTATGTTTGTTTGGTGTACTGCAATGGCTTTCAACTGCTTGTGGGGGGTCCATCCTGCTGAGGTGGGGGGCAGGGGGCATGGCGGGAGTGGTAGTGCAGGCCTCCCACCCCAAACACCCTCTCAGGGAAGATGGCTACCTACCTGTAAGTTTGATGAGGGTAATGTAATGGCTGACACATGCTTCTGGGTGGGGTCGGGGGAGAGCTCCATCTTGCTGATGCTGTGGGACAAGGGGGCCTGGTGGGAGTTGTAGTGCTATCTGCCTGTACATATGCCCCCATGGTAATGTTGGTAGGTACTTTTGGGGTGAATGGGAGTGGGTGAATGTTGGATCTGTGAGACGTTTTTGTGAGTGTGTGGTGCAGATGGATGGAATTTGTCCTAGGTGGTGTAGCTTTGTAGTTGTGCAGGACTGTACCTAGCAGAGTGGTGGTAGTCATTTGTTTGTACTTACCAGCCTCCACTCCCCCGGCTACTCCTGTGAGACTCTCTGGATGCAGTATGGCAAGCACCTTCTCCTCCCATGGTGTGAATGGTTTTTGTGGAATGGGAGGGCCACCGCCAGTCCTCTGAGCCAGCTCACGGCTCTTGCTCCTCCTCTCCTTGACCACCCTCTTCAGATCATGCCACCGCTTCATGATCTCCTTTTTTGATCTTGGGGTGGTCCCTACTGCATTAACCCTTTGGACTATCCTTGCCCACATTTGTGTCCTTGTGGCTAATGGTGTCTGTTGGACCAGGCTATCAAAAAGCTGTGGTTCCACTCTGACTATCTCATCTACCATGACTGTTAACTCACTCTCTGTGAATTTGGGCATTTTCTGTGTGGCCAAGGTGTGTGGTGTGCAAAGTGGTTGTGGGTTCAGGAGTGTGAGTGGTGGGTGTGGTTGTGATGTGTATGGTGTGTGTTGTGCAGGGGGGTTAGTTGTGCAGGTGTGGAAGTGGTGGTGGTGCTGTGTGTGGTGAGGCTAGTGATGTGTCCTTTGCCTCTCCTTTCAGCTGGGGGGGTGTATCTCTTCTCTCATGGAGTATTGCAAAGGATTGTGGTCAGGGAAGGGGCTGGTTTTATACTCAGCTATGTGTGTGTGTCCAATTGGGGTATTGCTGTCAGGCGTGTTGTCCTGGGATTTGAATGTTTCTTTTTGCAATGTGGTTGTGTCAGGGGGGTGTGTTTTGTGTATTTGGGGGGCATGGCTAGTTTGCTGTGTGCACTTTTTGGTCTTATTGTGGGGTTTTTGCTTCGTCCGCCATATTTTTTATGGATCGTCCGCAGCGGTGGCTATGCTTCAGCTCTTCCGCTGGCTCTCCCATTCATCCCATTGTGCGACCGCGGCGGTCGGAGATAGCGGTACGTACCGCCAGACCGTCAGCGATATCCTAATTTCCCGTGTGGTGTTTCCGCTATACTTGCGGCGGGTTGGTGTTTTTCCGCTGCGAATCCGACCACTGCGGACAGATTTTGGCCATCTCCGCCCGCTACGGGCGGTTTTCCTTGGCCCCGTTCCACCGCGGTCAGTGTTTTTTGGCGGTTGTTCCTAAATTGGCTGCCGGTTTTTCCACGGTGCCGGCGGGCGGTTGTTTTCTGCTTCCATGGCAGTCGGGGTGCTTTTCCGACCGCCATCCTAATGGGCCCCTAGGTTGCTGGAAGAGGTATATAGGCAGGTGCACAGAGAGAATATCAAGTTTTAAATGTCGGCATACACAAATATCGAGTTGGAAATATCGTGATGCAGAAATATCGACAGCAAGAATATCGTGGTGAAGAATATCGACTTTGAGGTAAGAAATATCGTTTTTGAAAATATCAAAGTCATTAATATTGTTTGCAAAAATATAGTTGTTTTAAAATATCGATAATTTTAATTAGTGTTATGTATTTTATGTATATATTGTATAAGTATGTGAACTTTTATTTGTATATGTATTGCTTTTGTTTTTTAATATATGTGTTATATTTTTAGTAGTTATTAATTTTATTTTGATTACATTTTGTGTTTTTTAGTTCTGTATCGGGTTGTGGGTTTATAGGGGAATAGGGTGGCAGGTAATTTAAATTAATTATTTTTTATTTATTAGTATTAATTTAATTGAGATGTTAGTGTTAATTGTGGAAATTCATTTATTATTAATTAATTATTAATTGGTTGTTAATTATTATTAATTTATTAATTGGTAATTATAATAATTGTGTCATTTTTTTAAGAGCGGGTTGTGGGATTAAAGTGGCAGAGAGTGGAAGTAATTTAATTATATTAAGGGGCCGATTCCGATCCTGTATTTTTGTTTCCGTCCGACTCGTATCGGTAAATTTTTCCATACAAATCGTACAAGTCCCGTCCGACCCGTGAAGTACGATTCGTACAGGAAAAATACAACTTTTCCCGATCCGATATGTACGGATCTGCCCGATCCTTACAAATCGGATCAGGAAAAGTTGTACCAGACGGACCCGGACACTTTTCCGTACAAATTGTAAAAATGCAGTCCAACCGTACTAGTACTATCCGGACCGGCTTTCCGATTTACGATTTGTACGGAAAACGTCCTGTACACGGGGTATGCCATTACCCGCTACGAAGCGAACTTTGTACGATTCGTATCCCGGGAACAGTTGTTCCCGGGGTGCGAGTTGTACAGGGGTACGAGTCGTACAGGCATACACCCCTGTGCGTTGTGTATGTACGGTGCGTACCCCAACATCGCATACCCCAAAATTGCATACCCCAACATCGCGTATGTACGGTGCGTACATACGCGATAGTGGGGTACGCGATGTTGGGGTACGCGATGTTGGGGTACGCACAGTACATACGCGATGTTGGGGTATGCACAGTACATACACAATGCACGGGGGTGTATGCCTGTATGACTCATACCCCTGGGGACTCTGCTTTTACAGCTGTTTTTGGCTCCCGTAAGAAAAGAGCCGTACGGAGTGCCGTAGGGACGAATCGTACTTGCTGGGCTGGAAACCGCTGCTTAAATACATACAGACGTCGCGTGCAAGCTGTTCCGGATCAGAATCGTTGGGTTATTTTAGCTGTCTGGTCTTTTATATGATTTGTATGGAAAGAGTCTTTCTGTACGAATCTTACTTCCTAGGTTGTAAAAAAAGTTTACCGGGTATGAGTTGTACGGGAAAAATGCTCCATACAATGATTTGTACAGCCTTTTTCCAGGATTGGAATCGGCCCCTAAATGCAATAATATTTTTCATTTCTTATTATTTATATAATTGATATTTTATAGTGTTAATTGTGGGAATAAATATATGAATAATTATTTATTAATTGTTTATTATTAATTAATTGGTAATTAATTATGTTCTTTTTTTGGGAGTGGCTGGTGGGGTTTATAGGGGAATAGGGTGGGAAGTAATTTATTTATAATTAATTATTAAATATTTGTTAATTAATGCTAATTAATTAATTACAATTTATGGCAATTGTGTAATTTATTTGAGATGTGAGTTGTGGGGTTTATAGTGGTAAAGGGTGGGAAGTAAAATCTTTTAAATTAATTAATAAGTTGTTGTTGATTGATATTAATTTGTGAATGTAAAATAAGTTATGGAAATTGTGTAATGATTTTTAGGTGTGTGTTATGGTAGAGGGTGGAAAGTAATTTATGTTTAGTTAATTAATATTTAGTTGATCATGAATATTAATTCATCAATTGTTAAATATTTATGGTAATTGTTTATCTTTATTTTGTTTGTGGGTTTCAGTTTTATAGGGTACTGTTTCGGGAGGCAATTCATTTTTATCTGTTTGAATTTGTGTTTTTTAATCAATTATATTTCTTTAATTGATAATTAATTATGTTAAATATGGGGGTACTCATTTCTTTTTTAAATGTAGATGTCTGTTGTGAATTGTGTGGTGTTATAGGGTAGGAAATAAAAAAGATTACATTTATGTAAAAATTTATATTTTTGATTATAAACAATTTCTATTTAGAATAGTTATTTGTTTGTAAATATATATTTTTTAAACATTCCTAGGTATTTGTTAGATCTTTTTAACATTATATGTTTTTATCTTTGGTAAAAACAAATATATTTTTATATATGTTTTGTTTTATTTTTTAAATCTTTTGTGTTGTAGTTGATATTTTTTTTTTTTGATCTGACTCCAATGGGAATATAAATTTTTACCCCTCGCTATCCAACACTTTCCCTACTGTTGCACTCACTGGAGTGGGAATAATAATTTTTACCCCTTAGATATCCAAAACTTTCCCTACTGTTGCCCTCACTGGTGTGGGAATAGTAATTTTTACTCCTCCGCTATCCAACACTTTCCCTACTTTTGCACTCACTGGATTGGGAATATTAAGTTTCACCCCTCCGCTATCCAACACTTTACCTACTGTTGCACTCACTGGAGTGGGAATAGTATGTTTTACCCCTTCTCTATCCAACATTTTCCCTACTGTTGCAATCACTGGAGTGGGAAACGTTTTTTCTACCCCTCCGCTATCTAACACTTTCCCTACTGTGGTTCTCAATGGAGTGCAAAATTTAAGTTTAAAGCCTATTAAATATTTTAATGTTTTAATTTATAATATAATTTTTTTATTAGATTTTATGTTATAGGTGTATGTATATATACATATTTATTTGCAAATGTTTACATATTTATACAATTATAAAATAAATAAAAATTAATAGTTTATTAATTGTTTTAAAGTAAATGTACATATATATATTACATTGTATATATGTATGTTTACTTTTTTTGAAATTAAATGTTTCTTATATTTGTTAAAATGTATATTAAATCCAAATACTATTTTAAAAGTTAATTTTATTATTTAATATATATTTAACATATATATATATATATATATATATAAAAATAGATATTTTGTACATCTCTATTTTTTACATGGATATTATTTTCCAATATTTTTATACTTACCATTACAAATATAGGATGTCGATATTTTTGACATAGATGTCTTGATATTTGTGTATGGGGATATTTTGGGCATCGATATTCTATCAGTGAACCCTAGGACAGTTTTAAGCTCACTTATAATACTGATAGTAACTGCGTATCATTTCTGTACTTGATCTAACATGACGAAAATAAGCTAATTGTATCCTTATACAGAAAGCAATCTGAGAGGAATACTTTTTTGCAATCTAACAACTTTCACTCATGTGCCATGCAAGACAGACTTTCATATCGTTATTCCACAGAGTTCACCAAAAATCTACTCACAAGAATGACTTCTTTAGAGAGGCCAACATACTAGGCTTGAATCAGAATGGAAAACTTACCTTTTTGTGCAAGTTTACAATTGTTTGCAATTTACAAAGTTATTTTACTAGTAATATCCTTATGGCATCAGTGTCTCTGCACATAAAAAGATAGTCTTTTTATGTGCGGAGACTCCACAGTCGTAAAGATACTACTAGCAAAATAGCTTTGTGAAGTGTAAAAATCGAAAGCTTCGACAAAAGTGTAAGTTTACCTTTGTGAATCAGGGCCACTGTCAACAAAGTTGTTAGAAATAGGTTGTCCCGAACGTGTTGTTAGGACTGACATGAAATGAGCCTGGTACAGCCCTAGAGAGTAACTCTTTCAAACAAGGACTAGAAAATCCTCAGACCAACTGGTTTGTGTCACCACATTTTGTCAGACACTAAGACATTTTTTAGAATACTGAAAAAGCATTGCTATATTTTGAAGCAGACTGATGACACCTTCCAGTTACCACTTTTTGTCTATTGAAGACCCTGTATTTCATGCTGTCAGTTCCAACAAACTCAGTAGCAACAACTTAAAGAGCTAGGATCTGGACCCTTTTAAGGGTCACTGCAATTATGGCAGCTGTGTGACCTGCCAGTTTACTTTCAACACCAAATACTTCTCTCATGGTAATATAAATATTGATCTGTACTTCCACATCAACTTTAATTCTAACAATGTGGTATATCGCCTTAAGTGCCCGTGTGACTTAATGGGGTTCAGGCATCACAACAAATGAGATGAAGATTGGGCAACATAGTAGTCACATTAGATTCTAAGTTCTGAATGCTCCTCTGGTGGTTCGTTTCATTGAACTTGGCTACAGCACAGACAACATCAAATGGAAAGTGACTGAGAAAGCAGCACCCTTCCCTGATGAGTGACTTGTCATATACTCCACAGCGTATGGAGTGCAAATGAATAGACACAAGCAGCTCAATTAAGGATGAACTGAATATCATGGAGTGGGAAAATGTTATAGCTCTATCAGACCACTAATAGACCTTCAGTGAAACTTTTGTTTACATCATTGATGGACTGTAAAATCATATGTACTGATCAAGTAAAAAGGTTCTTCAAATGTGCCTAGAGAGACAACCAATTCCAGTTCAATTATACATAATGAATTGTCTAGATATTGTGCTGCATTTATTATGTCTGTTCAGATGATGGATAGTGCTTACATTAGTGGTCATACTACTTTATTCATGATTCGTACCGTTGATTGCCTGAATTACCTATAGCCACACATGAACTAGTAACCGGAGTTACAGAGTTGACAAGTATACTTTTATTCATATTTTGTTCTGTGGAAAGACTGATGGTGCATCTATAAGTTTTGAAATTGGTTTTATAGCTCTAATTAGAATTATCTCCTATACTGCATAACTGTTTAAATATAGTATTAGTTTCCTTTACCTGATGCAATTCTGGGGCATGATGATATCCACTGGATTGTTTCTTATTTTGTTATTAACACTTATTGCTCATTCCTTCGTGTTCGTTCTAGTCCAACACTAATATCCACTGTAGCCCTTAATCAACCATTTTTCATTCCTGATCTCCCCTGAAATGCATTTGCGTTCCACGCCTCCTGCGCATCAACTATCAGTCATTGTTCGGAACCCAATGTGTTCAAAGCCTTGATCTCACAATCCGCCATATTTGTAACTGGCGTGCTCTTGGGGAATTTACTGAGACAGTGACGGTATATTGTTACAGCTCGTCCCCCTTCTCTCTCATTGTAGAGACATAATGCAGGCTTGATTACTGCCCCCCACAACCCCACTGTAGACCTTGAGCTCTCCATCTACCCTCGTCATGGATACATTTTCCAAGATTGCTATGTGGGTCCAAAATCAGATAAATTACATATCCTTATCTAACATCACTGCTTTTACTATTTTTACTATTGCTAGGTATCATACTAATAACTGCTTTCGTTATTAGACACTGGTTATTACCTATGACTCTGCATGCTGTAGGACACAGTTTGCCTAAGGGTTCCATTCTTCCCTGGTCAAAAGTAGGTATTTGTCCATACATACCAGTTAAATTGTTTTAAATTCAAATTTTATATGGATTATGTAGAACCCCTGCAAGCATGTGCACTTTACATTCAGTTTAGATTTGGCACCCCCCCCAAACACTGTGAGAAGTAAATGGACACATTCTAATTCTACCTCCATGTGCCCGTCCTGTAACTCCGCCACTGAAACTATTGAGCATTATCTTTTCTTTTGCCCTGCTTATGCTATACTGAGGAAAAAATTGATTGTTCCTGCATGTCGTGTCCTGTCTTTCTTCCGCCACACAGATGCTCTGCGTGTTTTTACCTCAGACACTACCAAATGGCTTGTCTTTACCCTATCTAGATAAGTCCTATATGCCTGGTGGTTGAGGGCCAAGGTGGTTAAATGAATACTTACCACCGGAATCGGAGGCATTCCAACGGAGTGCCATGATCTAAGCCCTGTGTCACACTCTAGACCTCTTAGATATTTCTAACACATATTTGTTTTTATATGATTTTAACTCATTTTATCTTGTTCTGAAATCCAAGAATGGTGATTTCTGCTGCTACATTCTGTTTTTTAAAATCCTTGCACTGATTATTTCTTATTAATATGTTTTGTATTTTATGATATGATGTGTGTGTGTATGATCTTGATATTGATCGAACAAAAAAAATGGTTTTATGCTTCCAGTAGGTTCCCTGTCCTCAGTATGTGTTCTGCATCTCTATAGGTCCCCAGCCCTGAAGAGGCCCCTGTATTCAGTGAAGGGTTGAAACGCCATTGATGCTCATTATGAACAATTTGTCTGCCATTTCATGAGGCATTTGTATACAGGCAACTATGGGCCTGTTGTAATGGAATACAATTATGCAGTATTTGTATACTAACGCACCTTTGAATTACACTGCACTGATTATTCACAAGTCTGGTTGTGGGTTTCTCACATGGGGGTGACTTTGCATCAATACCTTCTAAGTATTTAGTTGAAGAGTGGTTTGTGGTGTAAATAAATCTGCTTTTTAAACTAGAACCTGCTGTTCAAATATATTTAACATTTCTCTAAGTCGTCCTAATAACAGTAATTTTGCTGTCTTGAGTATGTTGTTGTAAATTTGTTCTGTTGCCACCATTGTGATCCTATTTATCTGTATTATCCAGGTTCACATAGACATTAGGGTTGCTCTTGTTTATGAAGTATTGGAAGAAACAACAAACAGTGAAATGTGCAAGAGGAAGACAGAGGGCATATCCATTTTTGTAAAAATTGGCTGCTCGGTCCAAATTGGTGCCTAGTTAAAAAAAGTTAGGAAAATACATTTCTACACATCATAGGGAATTTGTTTTAAAGACAAAGATATATCTTGGTGTACATGTGTAATCAAGTGAAAAACACATTCTGCATGTTGCCAATAATACACACAAATATAAATGCTTACAAATCATCAACATATGCCTTCCAGGTGGAGTTGCATGATGTGCAGTGTGTCTGGCAGGTAGTCAGTAATTACAGAGTTTATAGCAGGTAGCTTCTTCCGAGTTTAAGTTTGAATGTCAGGCTGCATTATTCTTTTAACATGCAGATTAGTGTTTACTTTCTTTCTCTGACTGTGAAGTGAGGGGAGCTTTTAGAGTGAATTATGTGACAGTGTAGGATGTTGTTTTTTGCAATACACAACAAAATGTAAATACCTGTAAATGAACCGTAGGCATCCAGCATTTAGGAAAGCAATACTGAAGGCACTTTATATATAATTCTGAAGTGTGCTGGAAACAGATTTTAATAGGATTAAAGCAAATCAATACTCTTTACTTGGTAATGCACACATAATTAATGTTTACAGAAACCCGATTTTCACACATCATCATCTGTGTGCTATGTAGTTTTATCAATAACACTGTATGTCTGTGCAAATTTACTGTCCATTTCACTGGTTAATGTGCTGTCTGTAAATGACAATGCTCGACCACATGATGTTTTAGTTACATTCAAAAATCACCCCTCCTCATGTCCACTAGGTGAGTCGCAAACATTTGTTGTACTAAAAAGTGGATCATGGATCAAAACATTTTGGGAACCAATGTTATATCATATTTTTAGGTGTGAGGGCCCGATTCACAGAACTAACTTAAGACAAAATCCTAAACTTACTACCATTTTGGCATTCACAGAAGGCACTTACTCATTTCGGCATCACCGAAGTTAGGAGTCCTAACTTTAGGACTCCTAAATGCTTTCTGTGAATACAGAAAGTCTTAAAGTTAGGATTTTTCTCAGTTTATGAGTAGTAAAGTTAGGACTCCTAACTTTAGGACTCCTAAATGCCTAACTTTAAGACTTTCAGTATTCACAGAAGGCATTTAGGAGTCCTAAAGTTAGGAGTCCTAACTTTAATACTCCTAAACTGAGAAAAATTCTAACATTAAGACTTTCGGTATTCACAGAAGGCATTTAGGAGTCCTAAAGTTAGGACTCCATAAAGTTAGGACTCCAAACTTCTGTGAATACCGAAGTGAGTAAGTGCCTTCTGTGAATACCAAAATGAGTAAGTGCCTTCTGTGAATACCAAAATAGTAGTAAGTTTAGGATTTTATCTTAAGTTAGTTCTGTGAATAGGGCCCTGCGTGTCCAGAGTCATGCATTGCTGTGATGTACTACAACAGTAATTACATCCATGTTTGTTTATGCCAGTTGATTATTTTCAAAAGTGTTTCCTCCCTTGTTTCCAGGTTTATTTTGCCATGTTTCAGTAGTTGGTTCTTTTTTAGGTATCGCCTAGGCAGAGCTTGCGCTATCTCTTTGAGACATGCTGTGTTCAGGATATGATCTTTAAGCTCTGATCATTGCCCTCCATGTTTTCAATTGGCTCTTTTGACAGTCCTTTGTAAGTGGTTTTCTTTCATTGGTTATTTGTTCAGTAGTCGCTCCTTCGTCCCTCCCTTTCTACTGTAGTAACCTACCATAAGGACTGGCCCTATTAAATGTAATCTTACTTGGAATGTTTTATTTACAGTTTATTTGTACTATTTTGTTAATGACTTTTGGTCAACTGGTATTGCAAGCAAAACAGCTATACACTTCACCAACCGCAGTTCCCAAATGCCCTGCTTAAATGTTAACAATGGCAGCCGCAGTCTTCTTTCTGTTGCATTATCGTGCCAATTATCGTGGTTTATTCTGTTGTGTCTAGCTCCCACAACTGTATTTCTACAAAAGTAACTACATGTAAAAAAAATATGGTGGCCGTACAACTTTTTTGTCTATTCATTGACTTTTGTGACAATGAAGGCCCACCGTGCTGTAGCTTTAAACATCTAAAGCTAAAGCGCGGCGTGCTGCCATTGTTTAAAAAAACAATAAATAGAAAAACTAAGGTAGGTGGATACTGCATTTATTTTCCATTTATTTACTTTTTTAGCAATCATGGCACACCACACTTTACTTTTCAAACATATTAAACTAAAGCAATGTGTGCTGCGATTGCTACAAAAGTAAATAAATAGAAAAAAAGTACTGCTGCCGCACAATTTTCTTTCTATTCATTGACTTTTGTGGCAATGGCAGCACGTTGTGCTTTACTTTTAAACATATTAAGCTAAAGCGTGGTGTGCCACGATAGCTACAATAGTAAATTAATAGAAAACAAATACCAATGACAGCACGCCCCACTTTTGCTTCAAACATCTAAAGCTGAAGCACTGTGTGCCGCATTTGCTACAAAAATCACTAAATAGAAAAATAAAGGCAGGCAGATGTCTAATTTCTTTTCCATTTATTTACTTTGGTAGCAATCACGGCACATGGCGCTTTACTTTCAAATATATTAAGCTATAGTGCGGCATGCCGCGATTGCTACAATAGTAAATAAATAGAAAAAATATACGGCGGACGCGTAACTTTTTTACATTTATTGATTTATTTTTGTAGCTACGCTACTGAAGGGATATTTTTACACAAAAAAAATTCTCATTTGCAAAGCCAATAGCTCTAAATTTAACTCATGTGAGACCTATTGCATTCAAAATGCTTGTCTTGTAAATCATTGTGTTTTTTTGCTTCTGCAGTGGTGAGAGGGACCTGTAAAAATTATTTGAGCAGAATTTAGATTTTGCTGTTATATGCGGTTTATATGTAATAATGTGATTGAGGTGTTAGTACATGATTCCGTTATTTTTTCCGCATGAATACAGCGTTGCCTTATTAGTGGCCTTGTTGAGGAACAAAGAGCAGGCACGTATGCGACCAGTACCAAAGAGGTTTTTTTTCTCCTTCTCCTTCTCTTTCTCCTTCTCTTCCTCTTCTGATTTCTCTTTCTCTTAATTTTCTATTTCTCTTTCTACATTAGAATTCTGTTGAACCTCTCTGATGGCATCTTAGGGCCATAATACATAATTACACCTTATGCATCTTCTGGGCACACATAGAGACTGTGGCAGTCACTGATGAGGTAAAAGACTGCTTTGGCATGAAAGAAAATGAAAAAGGGCTGGACATCTCTTTCAAATATAGCTCTGCAAATATATACGCATAGCGTTCCAAGATGTTCTCTGATCCTTTGAGAATTACAGAGCTAGTACAATATAGCATCAACAGCCCTCCTTTCTCTGTGTGTATTTGGAGCACTATATTTGGAAGAAAAGTCGTTCTATAAAAGTGACATTACTTGTGCATGCACCGATTAGCGTGGCTGCTTAACCAACAGGTAGGCACCTATACCCACACCTATACCTGCAGGAGTTGTGAGAGAAAAGGCCTCAGACACTGGCTACCCACCCTCCAAAGAGAAAGAAAAAGAATTGACCTGAGAAAATCCCCTTTGTGTTTAAGAAAACAATTCTCAGGCCTTATTTAATACATAAAACATAAATTGCAGTGATAGCAATTTTGATTACGGTTGCACATTGTACCTTCTTTTATATTCTTAAGATGAAATGAGTTGGAGAACTGATAGACATTGGAATCACCTAACCAAAATTGTTGGAGTCATGTTTGCCCACATCGCTGGCCCTTAGAGCACCGGCTAATTGACTTGGGAGCCTGAGTTCAAGTTACAAAGCAATCTCACCTGCTCCCTCCCAAGGAGGGGAGCCAAGGCAAGCAAGTCAGCGGAGCCCTTAAACATGCATGCCAGAGTCAAGCCAAGAGGGATCCCCCTTGCATCCTTCAGGAGATGGGCCTGGGGAAGAGGGCCATGTCTTGCTCCCCTGGTGCAAGCACCAACTCACACCAATCCCAGGACAGCACAATACAGTACGAGGAGGGTCAAGGACAAACGCTGTAGCATACATCCCTGGCCCTGCCTTACGGACCAGACCATAGTAACACCGCCCCGCCTGTGGCAGCCAATGGACAAGATTTTCAAAAATCAACTGCAGAGTAGCAAATGGCATCGGAGTGCCCCTTACCTGGGCCAGGTACCAGCCCCAATTCTGGCCTGGTCCTTAATTATTGCTTCCCTCCACTGATCAAGATCTCACATCCACATTTTCCACATATTCCATTGTGTTTTACCTTCCCTGTGCCTAATTGGTTAAACCAACACAATTCACTGTGCGGTTTTGCACACTCCTGAAAAGGCTCAATTGAATATACAATATATGTATGGATTTCCTCTACTCAAAATGTGATGATGATGACGAGGGGGTGGATGAAAAGTCCTTTCATTAGTGAAAACCATGTAGTAAAAGTACACTTCATGTTCTGTTCAGTAATCTTTGTGTATTATATAGCACTAAGACATTTGTACATCTCGTAACACTAGCTTAACCTCTAAGTACTGTCTTTCGGAGTTGGGGAAGAGGCGAGCCGAGTTTTTATGCATGTTTGGTACAGTGAATATTTATAGTGTAGTGTGAGGACTCTAAGTGTGCTCCGAATGTGTTGTACTGGGCGTGTGCTAGGACATATGCCATCAGTTATACAGAAGCATGTAGAGTAGATAGAGTCACGCTTGCTCTTAAATGCATCCCCCCCACCTGGTCTCCACGGTTGAAGAGTTGGGTGATGGTTAACAGGGCAAGCCTAGATTGAGGGGAGTCCTGGATGGGTGACAGCGTCAGGTCCTTGTGCACAGTTAGGGGAGGATCATCTTGTAAACACCATTCATATAATTTCCTACAATTGATCTGTCTGTGTCCTTGGAGTCCCTTTTGGGATTTTTGTTCCTACCAAAACAGACAACCATTGTCTTCTCAGCCCCCCCTAACATTGCATGTATTTTTTTCAACTAGGATGCACTTTTTCTGCATCTCTATTATGCCTCATTTTGAAAGATGCCTGGCACCACAGCTCAATCATCTGTATAATACACTGTCCCAAATGTGATCTGAGTTTGAAAACTGTGACATGGGTGAACTGTCCTTGGCCACTCTGCCTCTGCCCAGACTGTGGCAAGTCTCTGTGACCACTAAAAGCCCACTGTGCGCTCAGGGCCGGCAGCACCTCACAGAAGCAGCTCTTAATCCCTTTTAATCCTCTAGATTGCATAAATGCTGGTTAGGAAAGGGAGATAAAAAGATCATTTATTTTAAGAAAACCAGATAACCTACTACTTACTTAGGAATCTTAGCAGAACTTGTCTTTATTTAGCCATTTAATAATTTATGGAGTCCAAGGCCTGTGTATTCCTCTTTCAGGAATTAACCACCCCAGGCCAACAGCTCATTCCTAGATCAAATCTGGTGACAAGTACAGCAATTTACACATGATTAAAGAGGTAAAGGTCCATCCTGCCCACGTAAATATATGTCACAGAATAAAAAATTATAGGGCAGGCAGGCTGTTGAAGTTTATTCTGACGCTGAATGCAGTGTTGACAACCCTTTGTCTTGGTCATTGGCAGAATGTTTTTATTGCAAAGCCTTTAATAAAACCTTGTGGCAGTATCATTGGAGCCCAGAAAGTATGCCATCTTGGTAATCTCAGCAAGCTATAAGCGTTACGCCTAAATCTAGGGTATAATCCTCAATGTGCTACACATTTTAAGACCTTTGCCTAAAAAACTGAAGTGTTTGATGTAGTAAAAATGACTCCCACTAAGGTCCTCATTACAATAAGTAAACTTGCTTTCAACACAAACGTATATTTGTGCCTGAAACAGGATTACAATTTGCATGCCAATTCCGCACATGCATGCCATTTTCTTGCCCCAGAAATTTGCACCGGCTAAGATCAGAAACAACGTTGTCGTGTAAAATTTGGCGAAATTAGTGCAGGGAAAAACATACAAACTTTTGCACAGCCAAAGAAATAAAATACACAATGGAGAAGAATTGAAACCAGTGGCATAGGTATTGCCTGAGGCAGTAATACAGCACCGTTATTCCCAGCGTATTGCATATTGTAATTTACATGGCATATTAATTTGCTGATTACGGTATTTAATATTGTTTGCTTTGTTTCTTAGGTTGGAGCCCACGAGAGCCTGCACTAGCGCATGTGTCTCGCTTGCGAGACACTATACACAAAAAATGCTTGGTGCGACTGTTAACAAAAAAGGTTTGGAGCCTGCCAGTTGGTTAACATTTGTTGGCTTGCCTGGTACACCTCATAATTCGTGAATGCAGGCCTACCATCATTTCCGTTACTCTCTGTGGAGCAGGAACCAAGCACTGATTGATTCAACTTGACCAGAGCCCGACTGCTGCCCCCGACGTGATTATGGTACTATTTTGAGGTGTTTAACTTTTAGTGCAATGCAATCAGAAGGCTAGTGACTGGCAAAAACATGCCCAGCAGGAGAAACAGATAGCAAACATTTATTTTCTGTGGTTAACTTTTTTTTATTTTGCCAATTCTTCTTTCCTTAGTTTGCGCTCATGTTTTCTTTTGTTTTTACTCGTGGACACTGTTCTCAAAAGATGAGAATTATTTTATTGCAAATCAACATTGCTTCTTTGTTATGTGTAATTTCAGAAATGATTCTTTAACACATAATTTTGTGGTACACCCCAATTCACTCCACTGAAATATGCCCGCCTCCTAACCCCGCTAATTCACCTCAACTCACACCACCCCAATCCGCCCGACTCAATCCAGTCCCCAAACTAATTCAAGCTACCCCAATCCAACCTCAAACACACACCCCAACTTAATCTACACCAATCCACCACATTCCAATCCTCCCATCCCACACCACTTCCATCTACCCCATTCCAATTCACCCCACTCCAATCCCAAAAAATCTGCCGCACTCCACTCAGAAACAACCTGCCCCACTTCATTCTTCCCCACTTAAATCTTCCCCACTCAATCCAAAACAATCAGCCTCACTCCAATCCAAAATCATCTGCATCACTCCCAAAACAATCTGCCCCACTCCAACCGAAACAATCTGGCCCACTCCAATCTAAAACAATCTGCCCCACTTGAACCTAAAACAATCTACCCCACTGCAATCTGCCTCACTTCAATTCAAAAGAGTCTGCCTAAATTCAATCTGCCCCACTACATCCCAAAACAATATGCCCCACTCCAATCCACAACTTTATACCCCACTCAATCCAAAACAAACTGCCCCACTCCAAGCAAAAACAATCTGCTCCATTTCAATCCCCAAAAATCTGCCCTACTGCAATCTGCCCCACTCTAACCGGCAAAATCTAATCGGCCCGCTCCGTTCCAAAACAATCCGCCCTAATTCAATCCAACCCACCTCACCTAACCCCAATCTAATCCACCACAGTCCAATCCAATCCACCCCTCTTCCCAATCCAGTTAACTCCACCCCAACTCAATCCACCACAATCTAACCTCAATCACTCAGCCTGGGTAATTGACAACAGCGGGAGATTTACATCCTCAAAATAATGCTAATTGACTCTTGCCTGACCGTATACTTGGTAGTATATAGCTGCTCATAATCCTCCACAAATACTTGGGCAATCCTGTCCTTATCAGTCACCGTAACTCTGGTAGTTAAGGCAGCTTCCTTTTCTACCTTACTTGACCAAGTTAGCAGTTTACCTATCGTCTGACTTTCTTCGTAAGCTCGCTGTTAAATGTACGTGAGCAATTAATTTCTTCTATCAAAAAAATCTCTCTTAGTTCCTTTTTTGCTTTTTCAAGCTGACTTCCAGCTGACCAATCACCCCATAGAGAGGCATTCCTCTGCAACAAAGCAATATCGACTGCCCCTGGAGTTTGGCTATGCAAATGCTTCGATTTTTGGACTGGACGGCCATGAAAGAAATCATTTGCCCGTGTACTGCTGCCTTAAAAGCCCCACATGCTGAAAAAAGTTCTGCTGTTCTCTATGTGCAATGTGTGTCAATTTGATGAGAACAAGATTACCAAATTCTGTTATAATACAGGACAGACACACAATATAATGCACTTTATTATTTGCAATACTAAGTACGTTGTTTATTGTATAGTTTGTCAATGTCATTTAATTTATGTGGGGAGTATGATCAGACCACTTAAAGAGAGAATCCAGGAGCATATTAGAGCAATTCGCAATAATAATGCAAATTACCCATTGGTGTCACATTACAATACTGTACATAAAACATCTGAAATCCTATGTCTCAAATTCCCTGGCATCGCCATTGCAGAAGAAGATACCATCTGACCACGATATTGACATTACGGTGGGTGGAGATTGCTCTTCCTGACTGACTATTCAGGGTTTGTGGACCATCCGGGGTCACTGGTTCTTTGGACAACTATTTACTACGTCTATCGTAACTTTGGGGATCTTTCTGAGATCTTGCTTTGCGTTTAGGGATATGGTTTCACATATTTTTCTGTCTTTTGGTCTTGTGTTTTTCACTGCCAATTCTAAATTTTAACAGTCACAATTGTTTCTCTTCTTGGCTTCCACTGGGTGTTTTACTTTACGCCTTGAGAAAGATCATCATTACTTTTTCGCGGTGGTGACAGAATCGCTATGCTCAGGAAACCTGAAGCCAAATGGCTTATTAAACTGAGATCAGTGGACCAGGGGCTAAACATTAACAGAGAGATGCATGTGTTTTTATGTGACTGAGCAAGTTCTGTGTAGGTATATTGCTGTCAGGGTTTGTTTGAATTATTATGTTTGTTTATCAGGTTGTTATATTAATGAGGTTTTGTTTTATGTATTTGTATCAATGCTATCTGCTGAATTTAACTTGCAGAATGGTGATTTTTTGTACCTCATTCTGATTTATATTTTGATTTATCTATAATTTTATGGCTGGATTTTTAGTTATCATTAAAAATATTTGGTAGGATGATACCTTGACAGTACTATGCTGGGATTTATCAGATCAACAATGTATGTCTCTCTCTCTATAAGCAATATACAATAGTCTACAAGTATTATACAATTTTGACAATGTGTATGTATATGTTCACCTCATTGTAATGGATTCGATATTTCTGATTTGTGTTTTTGCTAACCTCCATATAAGAATTTTTAGATGATCTAATTGTAGGTCTCTTGCTAATTAATTGTATATTGACTAGCTTCTGACATAGGGTTACAACTAATACCTTCTTGTGATCTTAGCACTGTCCTTTGTTTTCCTCTTTTTCACGGACCAGTTTACTCTGGTTCTTCCTACACTGGAATTTCTCCACTAAAGACATGACCTGCTGTCTATATGATAGTGACGTATACGTGATGCGTCACTGAGATTGTTTGTATACATGAGACACAAAAATGGAACATATCAGAATTCTTTACTACAAGTGCTCGTTTGTGTTTATCGATCACCCTTGTTATTTGGTATCATTAACCCTCACTTTTATGTTACTCTGTGTAATTCTTCTTATTTGGAATATTTCCGTAAACATATTGTTAGACGTTAACTTGGGGCTTTAAACGAACTATGTGGATTCGTTTTTTAACTTTAATGTTGGCTCTAACCTGCACAAACGTACAAATAGTTTGATTGCCCTTAGTATTGACAAATATAATATCTCATTATGGCGACTCTTAAATATAGGGTTAAACACTACCATGCTAATTTTACTACTACACAGAAGATTTATTCACTCAAACGCACTAGGGCATGTGATATCGAAATCCCAACATTGGATTAAGCCGTTATTTGGTTAATATGCCATTCCAAAATGGCGGTTTCATTAGTTAATTCTTTTTTTAGAATACTAGGAACGCTACGTGTTGCGCATCACGTGACCTATGGGTCATATGACTTTTACGTATACTTATTACATCCAATATGGCGACGTTACCTTTCAATCGTGTGTTCCTCGGACAGCCACACATACGACCGTTGTGCTGCCGACTTCAGTTACTTGTGAGGTGAGATTTTAGTTGCCATTGGTTTGTTTGGTTATATATTAGTTTGGGGGCACTAGCAACTTTTGTGATATTTGTTTTTTCTTGATATAGGGGACCAATTTATCAGGGTCTGGTTTCCCGACGCTTGGCTAATACTGCAGGAATTGGTTCTTATGTTACCATACACGTACTCCATATGATTTTGACATACATTGGAGCGGACATATTAGGAGAGAGTAAACTGTTCGTGTTGTGTTCAGTTACTACGAGATTTTCACCATTATAGGTAGGGGCCACCATCATATTTACTTTTATATTGTAGGACTACTTTGGAGTTGGCCATGATTAACAGGATATGGTCTGATATGGATATTTGAAGACGTACTTAAACTCTACATTTGCTACTATATTTGATTATTGGTGAGTAGGGATACATCGTGGCCTTTGCATATTAGCCACATTGAGGCTTCCATAATAGTTAAAGCCATGGGAGCGTCTTTGCCATAGGATTGAGTTGAACTTACAGGAGTGTCTTTTCTGGTTGAGCTTTAGAACATATTTAGTTATCAAGGATACCTGCATATGAGGCCTTGATTATATAATAACCTTTTGATGGTTAATGCTAAGACACTATTACCAGTCTTCTCCAATCTCTCTACACAAGATTCTAAGTGTTATTGATTTAATTTTAAGTGTCGGTGTTCAGCACCCATATCCTGCAGTATCATATTCAAGTTGCTAGTCCTATATTATTATTTATATTTGCTTGATGCCTATATCTTTACGCAATTGTCTTATATGCTATAGATTTATGGTCTGAACTCAGGAGTGTTTTGAGTTCACAACAGATCATCACCCGTTTGAAGTACCCGATATGTCATCGACCATCTGACCACGATATTGACATTAGGGTGGGTGGAGATTGCTCTTCCTGACTGACTATTCAGGGTTTGTGGACCATCCGGGGTCACTGGTTCTTTGGACAACTATTTACTACGTCTACCGTAACTTTGGGAATCTTTCTGAGATCTTGCTTTGCGTTTAGGGATATGGTTTCACATATTTTTCTGTCTTTTGGTCTTGTTTTTTCACTGCCTATTCTCAATTTTAACACTCACAATTGTTTCTCTTCTTGGCTTCCACAGGGTGTTTTACTTTACGCCTTGAGAAAGATAATCATTACTTTTTCATTCTCTTTATTAGCAAATATTAGCTGAATCGTTTTTTAAGACTTTGGTCTTATTGTTGTTATTGTTTGTATTATGATGCAAGATAGAGTAACTTATTGAATATAAAATTATTACCTTTCCAGCCTTGAAAAAGTCTGAATACAGATCTGTACAGATGAAACACGTGTTGGCTTCAATAACTGCTGGGAAATTCTTACAATACAATAAAAATTACGTTTCAATGGAAGATGTTCATGGATTATCTTTGAAAACCTCTACAAGATTGGAATATATTATACTCACCGCATGACTCTAGGGAGTGATTACTATATGTTATGAAACAGAAATATCCAATACACCTAATTTTGGATTTATTGCAACTAATAAGGGTGTGCTGCAACAAGCTTCTTTGTTAATGTTTAAGTGCATGTTTCTTGGAACCTGCCGATAGCATCAGTGGGTAGTAGGTGCTATAACTATATGAGCACCCCAATATTTCTGCAAATTGATTATTACTCACGCTTGTACTTGTTATTTACTACATTTTGTTATATTGATGTGCGGTTTTTCCCTGTTGGGGACACTACTACCTATTGTTTGTTTGCCTAAAAAACTCTTGCATCCATTCCCATGTATCTGCTACCCATTGTTGATTTGAAAGGAGGAGTCGATCCAACTGCCACCTGGTTCTTGTCCTCCTTTGCTCCTCAATTTATAGAGCTAACTTTACCAGAGAATGGTCTGAGAATGAATTAGCCCCTATTTCCGAGCCAATGTGTTTCAGGGAATGAGATATTTTAAAAAAATCATTACAGGAGACGGTTTGGAATTGACAGGAATAGCAAGTACATTCGAGTACTCCCCGGTGAGCTTTATGCCAAGGGTCAATTAACTGATGGTCTTGTATTATTACAGCTACAAATTTTTTATTCTTTGGCTTCAGTTGCTTTTTATTTGAGGTATCCTTTATCAAATCTTGAATGTAATTAAAATCCCCTCCATAAATAATCTGTCCTGAAGCTCCTCTAAGTAATTCATTGATTTTCACCACGGATGTGGGATCATCAATAATTGGGCCATAATAGTTGACAAAATTTAAAGTTGTCCCGCTTAGATTCACCGTTACCCACAGCTATCATCCATGAGGATCCCTCTGCACTTGGACAAACTCCCAATCCAGACCCCAACACAAATATATAGCTACTCCTCTTATTGTCTGCCCTGCTTGCTGAAACAACAAAAACCTTTCAAAAATGCTCTTGGGACAAAAGGGAAAATTATTTTTCAAATGATTTTCCTGGAGAAAAAGGACTTGTGGCACAAAGGTAGCCAGCCATCTTATTAGACCTCCATACTTTTGTTTATTTAATACTCTGTTTAAATCAACTGAAATATTTGACACCTAATACCCATCTTTATAATTTATACCTAAATATAATAACACTTGGTTCAAAGCCTTGTTTTCCTCCCACCTCTCCACTACGAGTCTGCTCTTTTTTTATCTTTTTACTACCATGCACCCACCTACTCCCTCCCCTGTCCCAATCCAATCCCTCCCCATGAGAAGTGCAAGGACCAGCAAGCCACATCTCGTCCCTCCATAACTGCTCTTGTGGGGTGCCCTGGTACTGCACCCTGGGTGACCACTCCCCCCCCACCTCAGTGACCCTTCATAACAATCTGTAATTCTATTCTATTTTACAGAGGACATTTCTCTCAGCAAATCCTGCGCTTCCTCTATGTTTGAGAACAAATGGAACTTGCCTCTCACAAGCATCCGCAACTTTGATTGCTTATCTATTGAAGCCTGCGCGCCTTGAGCCTTAAAAAGATATAACAATTTAATGAACTCTTTTTCGCCTATGCGCGGCAGCTGCTGATACATCAGCAAAAATGTGACAGCTAGAAACCTCATTGATCGCAAATTGCCTCTGCTGGATTGCCGTTGTTAAAACCTTTTCTTTAAGACAGTAATCGGCAAAGTTAATCAGAATTGTACATGAAAATTCTGAATTTGGCAACGAGTGTGAGGGGACCTGATGTGCCCTTTTTATAGTCAGGTCTCCAGTAAATTCTGGCAAGACATTTTTCCCAATAAAAGTCTCTACCCATTGCAGTTTTTGGGACCCCTCACTCCCCTCATACGTGTACGTAAGTTTGCACACCGTGAATGATTCTCAAGTTCCTCAAGTTTACTCTCTAGGGCATATTTTTCCTTTGCTGCTTCATTCACTTTCTGGTGCACAGTGTTCATTTGATCTTCCAATGTGCAATCCTTGATTCCGCTTCTTGTATCCTAGCTGGGAAACTAGCAACTGCTGCCACGATTTTACCGAGGTGTTAATGAAGGGAGGCTATTTTGTTTGCTTGAGATCTCTTCATATCTCTTTTCTCATCTGAGATAAGATTCAACATGGTCTTTATGTCCTATTGCTGGATGGTGCCTTTTTCTTGGATTTGTACTGGCGAGCTATGTTGGGGCTCTCCATTTTGCTTTTCCTTCTGATTCCGGACCTGCTGCCCTGAAGCTTCCGATCCTCCTTTGCTAGGTGACCGGGGCTGAGGCTGATGTAATATTGAATCTTGTGGAGGCGCCTGTGACTGAGCCTTAGCCTGTGGCAATGATGGTAATGCCTGTCCATGAGGCTGGAAACCCATCGAGATATTATTGACCTTGTGAAGGGAGTTTTTAAGAGCTTTTTCTTCAGAGATAGCTAGTTGTCATGAGGGTAATTGCGTATTTTGAGCAGAGCTTGTTGATGTCTCCTCAAGAGACCCCTCCAAAGGCCTTTGTGGTTTAGCCGGTAATTTTGCTGGTGTAGACTATGTAGCCTGGGATGCTTTTCCTTTTGAAAATAACGGAAAGTCTTTATAGTTTTTCATACCATCCTCGCTCACCCCAACAGTTGAATCGGATGTCTGCTCTTCCTCTCATCTTATTCCCTCCACTGTGGCTCCTCCCATCTCCATCTCTGCGCCTGGGTCTCTCACTCCCAATTCCTGGTGGAAATCTGATGGCTCTTCTTCCGAACTCTTAAAACTCGATTTTATGCAAGGTCGCGTTTTTAAATTATACTCAGCTCTTGCCGCAGTTTACACTGCCTTTGATTGAGCTAAATGCGTTTTAGCTTTAAGACCTGCTGCTGAGTCTACTTTAGCCATTAAATTTGACTGCTTTAGATGTTTTCCCATTTTCAGCTTTAAAATCTCTTCCAGTGGCAGTACTTTAATCTGAGCTGAACCAGGAAGTATTCAAAGCCCAGAATTATGCTCAATTGCCTCCGCCCAGCTCAGCTTGGGTCCTATATTATGGAAGAAGGACTGTTTGCCACCGGCTTCCCACCTGCATATCTGTCCTTAACTCCCTCTGGCCCTTTAAATTTTCTCTATGGTTGAAAAACGCCACGAGGACCAGAGCGAGAAAAATACTAAATTATTGGCTTTAAAGGTGCCTTTTTATCGAGTTCTGCAAATTTTACTCTGCGCACCACCCAAACAGATGGCAGGGTTAAAAAAATGCTCTAACCGCAAATAAACCAATCCCCTCGAACAAACCTGTTGACTCTGGGTCGCTCACCTTTCTTGTTGATCCTTAAATGAGAAGCGCCTCAAGCCCTTGCCCTTTGAATCAGCGTCCTCAGCAGGCTTCTCCACATTCTACACGTTTTGCAGGTTTCTGCTACACAGGATTGCAGACTGATGACGCTATGGGATTCTCAAAGCACCTCCATATGATGTCCGCAAACTTTTGCCAGTCGCAACTGTTCTTTTCCTAACAAGCCCCTGCAGTCACTGGGGCCAGCATACATCTAGGCACTGATCCAGAAAAATGCCAATAAGAAGCAATCCTCTTTTCGTTGAGTAGAAAAAAAGAGACTCTACATTATCGGCTCAAAACTGCAGCTTCACGGCGTCTCAGCATCTCCTCGCTCAGCTGCTGCCTCCGTGATCTGCTCTGAAGCAGGGGGAGGGGCGATGGTCACCTGGGAATACGCAGGGTACGCCGTAGCCATCATTCAACCATTCGAGTGTTTCTTTACTCGTAGTGTATCCTCGAATGGCTGTAAATATTATAGGTCAGAAATTTGCAAAGTAGACAGATTTTGTGTACTCCTTCTTCAGGTAGATGTATCTACACTTTGAGATCTCCGTGACCTGGATCAAGCAAACTCCTTATAAAAAAGTGTGAAAAAATCTTCTAGAAGTAGTTTTCTGCAGGAGCATCCAACTGTTAGACATTACCTATTGGAGGAAGAGAGTTCTTTACCACCACATACTGATATCTGCAGGGCGCAGAAAGTGATGAATTAAGTGCAGAATTAGATTTTTCTGTATGTATAATTTTCCCTTGGGCATATCAGTGTAATTTCGCTGCTAAAATGTAGTGAAGGTATTTTGTATGGGAGGGGTTAGACATGGGATTTCTGGTTGGCTAGGGCTTCGCCTAAGCCAGGCAGAAACCACCACTCTAGTCAGGGCAAGGGAGTAACACGCTGAAGATAACCTCTGCTCACCCCCTTGGTAGCTTGGCACGAGCAGTCAGGCTTATCCTAGAGGCCATGTGTAAAGCGTTTGCGCAACACACACACACAGCAGCAACACACTAGGCACACCACAAAAGAATCTCCACACAAGGTTATATAAAAAATAGCCTTTGTATTATCCAAAACACATTAGAATCATAATCACACAATATACACTGTGTCAACTGGAACCAGGTAGAAATTCACAGGGGATTATATACATGACAGGGCCAATCGGGTCACTGTCAGAACCATCACCAAACACAAGTAGCAAATATATAACATAACCAGTAACTACTGGTAAAATAATGAACTCAGCATTATCACTAGCAACTTAAACGCATTATATCTGCACCCCATTATGCATCAACATAGATCACATTTAGGAGTGCACCATAGTAACATTCCCCAGCTCCATACATCACCCTCAGCATAAACACATTATGCAAACCTTTAGGACTTTGAACCCTCCTAGTACACACAGGTATCACCCATGAAAATGACCCCAGGCCAACTGGCCTTTCTCTGGGGCTCAAAATGCCCTCTGTCCCAAATGTCGGGGCTCGCAATTATAGGGCCTCCTAAGTAGCCCTCTGGCTGCCAAAGCAGCAAACCCAATATGCCTAAGCACTGGGGTAGGGAGTGTATCTCACTCCTTCCTTGTTCTCGAAAATCAAAGATGCCCCCTCGTTGCAGCTGCCTCCGCTCTCGCTGTGCAGCTGGGAAGAAATCAGATCAGCACTGGTACCACTGTGCCTTTGAAGCCCCTTCACGGGACTTCCATACAACGTGCCCCGTGAGCCCCCTCCTCTGGGGCTCTTCCGGTGCCTCTTCTCGGCACCACCATGCATGAGGACAGCCCCACTCACCGGGGCTGCTCTCTGTCGACTCCTCTGTCTCCTCCAATGCGGGGAAAGCTCTGCGGCATCTCCCCTTGCAGTATACTGCAGCAGTGAGACGCGGAGCAAAGTCTCCACCGGCGTCGTCCCCTCTGCCTGTCTTCCGGCCGGGAACTTCCTCTTCCGAGACCGCCCCCAGTCAGGCAGCTTGCCTGACTTTTGGGCCGCTGATTTCGATGGCGATTTCTCAGCAGCGATTTACCAATGTGCGGTGGGCTGTCGCTTCTTGAGGCTGGCAATTGTGGGGTGGGCTCCCGCTAACAGGAGCACAAAAATGTGGGGTGGGCTCCTGCTTCCCTCCAGCAATGCGGAGGAATCCCCACATCAGGATTCCCTCTGAATATGTTGCAGCTCAGTGCTGCAAAGCACCCGCACTCTTCCTGTCCTGGGAGAGAGATATAGCGCTCACAGGGCGCTCAGTCCCCAAAAGTTTCAGGGCAAAGGCTGGGCCCAGGCAGGCCAGCTCACAGGGCCCATCAGCAGGGAGGCAGTCCCTCGTGGCGGTTCCTCCTGGGGCCCAGCAGCAGCAAGTCCCAAAGCACAAGGCAGCACACTGTGGAAATTTAGTTCGTATCTGAACATTATCTGCGCCATCTTGTCTCTCCCCAAGCGCCACACAAAGAAAACGCGCGACGGCCATTTTAGGCACCATGGTCTCATTGCCGATCGCCAGCGCGTCCATCAGGCGCTGCAAACATCCCCCGTGCGCCGGCCACCCCCCCCGCTCTCTCATACATGGGCCATAAACCCTCTCCTTCTACGCGACCCTGCCATGGAACCACATCCCGCGCCTGACCAACACCTCCTTTCATCCCATACATGGTCATACATCCTTTTGATAACCCCCTTCCACTGCGCCCGATTGTCCAAACCAATCCCAGGCCATCACCTAGCCCTGCGGATGCAGTTTATTGCCCCTACTGTAAGGGAAACACCTCACATCAAAGGGATTACAGTAGATCAAGGCCCCCACCCCCTGAGACCCGACCAGTCGCACACACCCCCGGGAATTGGCAGAATGTCCAGCTGTGTGATAGCCATCTCCTACTGTGGGTGGGGGGGGGACTTCCACTGTAGTTATGTGTGGGAGCGGATCCAAGCCGGGGATTCCGAGGATGTTCTTTCATGTATCAAAGCAATCTCAAGAATGTGCCATGTACAATAAACCGGTAATAAAGTATAAGAGACCAGGTCTCAGAGATGCAGAGAGAGCACCTCGAGACGATACCTTGCTGTCCGATCTGATGTGTTCTGCTCCGACGGAATAAAACTTTGTTTCCTGCCTTCCAGTCTCCGGCGCCTGCCTCTTTTGTTGGTTAATTATCGAATGGTATAAGAGGCGATTACCGCCGGGCAATACTTGAAAGGTTATCGACTGAAACTGCCGCTACCATTTAACAATTGGCGTCCCAAACGTGGGGCCCATCAGCGACACGTGGATCCAACGGGAGAGGTCCCGACGACAGAGTGAACGACTGCAACGATCGGGAAGAGCTCCTGCCCGATAGACCCTCGTCTGGCAGCCGATCATCCGAACTTCACTGGTTCCGAGCAGACCTCTCTCGAGTGATCTACGGTCCTGACAGGGAACTATCAGGAGTGCCGCGGCAAATACGGAGAGTAGAGGACGATCGGGCGCTAGAGGCGGAAGACGAGAAACTGTCCATGCGGTCCGGGTAAGGTCGTGTAACACGACAAATTGCGAAACAATTGATTGATTGATTGAAAATACTAGTATTGCTTATTTGATTGTTCTTTTTGAGATATTTGCTGCCTACAAACGGGGAAGAGTAGAAATACTCTCTCTCCCTTTGCAGATAGTGAAGGGTAGGTAACGCGGACTTTTGTCCCCCTTTGTAACCTGTCGTGCCTATTTTTCTCCCCACTGATAGATTGTCCGAACATCGATTGTTTTTGACGACTAGTGCTTTTTGAGATATTCTCTGTTTGCAAATAACGTAGAATAGAAATATTCTGTCTAGTATTTGCAGATAGTGAAGGATAGGTAGTGCGGACTTTTGTCCCCCTTTGTAACCTGTCATGCCTATCTTCTCCCCACTGATTGGTAGTTGGTTCTGCCCGGACCGCTTATTAGAGATGAACCATCCGGCTCCACTGGAAGGCACCCCTAATAAGGACATGTTTACTAAATATGGACTAGTCGCTGTAGCTTATAGCAAACTATGGCATAAATAGACAAAGAAGGACTCCGAAAGTCAGTGGCCACTGATGGGATCCTTTGATGACCATAAAATAGAAACGCTAGAAATAGCTCTACGTAGCAATAAAACGACGCCCACTATGCTCGACAGTATCGGCATGTGGCGCAAAGAAACAACGCAACGGAAAAAGAGAGAAGAAGTAAAGGCAGAAAAAGAACTACGAAAGGCAGCTCACCTTGTCGCTAGAAAGTTAGAGGAAGAAATAACGGAGAGAAAGGAAGCTAAATAAAAACAAGAATCTGAAACGTCAGGCCAGTGCCCTGTTAGGACCCCCTCTACGCTCTACCCTGAGTTGCCTTCCAAGCAACGGGCGAACGATGAATTGCTATTAGGTCCTCCAATCATCTACATGCCCCCTCCGTACGCTCCCTCCCAACCTATAGTGCAGCACCCACAAACCCCGAACGCAAGCGAAAGCAGTACCAGGGCCTCGGTCCTCACGGCCTCCGCGCCGGCCGAGCCTCTTGTACTGAACACAACGTTAGCAATAACGTTAGATGACCCCGAGACGAGAAAGAAAGATTCCGCCAGAATGAATCGGCTAACAAAGGGTGAACGAGCCGGAATCGATAAGGTAGTGAGAACACTAGTAGAACGGAAGGAAAGTGAGGAATATGTGACAGATATGTATAACTCGTATGCCGACAAGCACAGACGACACTTTGTCGTACGACTTTGTTATCACACTCTGAATGGCTATGAGGATAGGTACCAGGATAGAGGTCCCGAAGGCTTAGCAACCTTGTATAGAAAGGTTGATATTGGGGAAGAGGGAGAGGGCGATGTGACGGACCTCTTCACATGTACACTCGAAGTCTTCCGACATCTTAAAGAACACAGGCAGACGACCAAGACAGAAACCCCCATAGCGACTGAACCCCAGGCAGGAAAAGCTGATACCATGATGCCCATCAAGGAAGCCGCTCCTTACTGGGTCCCCCCACGAGGTCAGGGAACACACGATGACATCAACCACCAAGATGCGAAGGGAAGTGTTGTATATAACTGGGTCTATCAGCCATGGAACCGACAAGACATCCTGACCTTTAGAAAAACCCCACCCGACTTAAGAAAGAACCCAACTGCCTTTTACACAGAACTAGGTACGGCCTTAGGTTCAACTATAATGACCTTGGCGGATATCGATTTGTTCTTTGGGTTATGTCTGCCGGCTGATGTGTGGAAGCAAATCCGGAAAGTCGACCACGCTGAGCCGTTCGGATATACCTGGGTACAACTCGATACCATAGACAAGCAGCGAGAACCTGGACAGAAACCTCTAAAGGCCATATTGGAACTCCCATACAAGATTGTTCAGAAATTAAAGACCCTAATCCCAGAAAGGAAGGTAGACTGGTCGATAGTGACGGCTTGCCGCCAGAAACCCCAGGAGGATGTATCCGAATACTTCTCTCGATTCGAGACAGTGTTTTCCGATTATAGTGGCCAGGACATGACCACTGTAACCGGACATCACCTCTTTGTCCAGAATTATGTGAAGGGTCTGTCACAGGAAGTTTCCCAGAAGTTACAGACCAGCGAGAGTAGTTGGGCAGCCTCCAAACCTGCGGCCATCCTCCAGATGGCCCAGTACTACGAACACCAAAAGAATGAGAACGATAGGGCGTCCGAGAGAAAGAAAAAGGAGCTGAAGGAAAGGGTAATAATCGCACAGTTGCAAGGGGTGACCATAGGAAGGGAACCTCCCAAGGGAAACTACCAACCGACTGCTCCTAGAAAACTACCCCCTAGAGACCATGCACCCACACCCTACGCTGGACGCAGGGACTTAGACGAGAATCAGTGTGTGTTCTGTAAAGGGTTCGGACACTGGAAATCCCAGTGCCCGGTCCTACTGGATATGAACAAGAATAAGGACACAAGAGACATAGCAAACAGCCCCAGAAATAGAGGACAGGGACGAGGGTACACGAACGACACCACCAACGACAGGCCAGACAGACCAAACACCTTCGACCGCCCCCGAGAGAACCAGTGCCAGCAGTCCGACTACGAAAACACCCATGACTTTGCATAGGACCGCCAGGGGCAAGGGAGGGATCCAGTCGAACTCCGTATTGACCAGCAAGGACCTTACGTCACTGCTAAGGTCCTGGGCACAAAGTCTCCATTTTTGGTAGATACTGGGGCGACACGTAGTGCGCTATCTAAACGGCTGATCCCAAGGGCACCCTTGTCTGGCTCACATGTAACCTCAATCGGCTTTGATGGAACGCCCTCCACTAATCCCTTGTCCGCACCAATCTCCTTTGACTTGGAAAATAACACCACTGACACGACATTTCTGCTCTCCTCCAACACCCCCGACGCCATTATGGGTCTTGATTTACTAAAACATTTCCGGGCTACCATCAGATGTTCCCCAGACAGAGTTCGAGTCGTACTGCACGATAACCCAGATCTGTTCAGGCCTTGTCTCGCACGACGTATGTTCTCCATAACCGATGCTGACCTGTCCCTACTTGACACGTTACCCACACATCTATGGGCTAAAACCGACTCAGACGTAGGACGCATGGTGATCGACCCTGTACACATAACTGTCCGACCGGACGCAGTGCTCCCAAAGCTTCCACAGTATTGGATATCGCCCGAAGGCAAGAAGGCGTTGGTGGAAATCATCCAGTCCCTAGTCGATGCAGGAGTGGTAGAAGAAGTAGTTAGTAATGTTTGCAACAGCCCTATCCTACCCATTGTTAAGAAGCAAGGCGAGGGAGATGAGAAAGCATACCGCTTCATTGTCGACTTACGAGAGGTTAACCAAGTAGTCATACCTCAGTACCCCGTAGTCTCAGATATCACCACCATCCTCACCCTGATTCCGTCCACTGCCACTACCTTTACTGTTATTGATCTCAAGAACGCATTCTTTTCCATCCCCATCCACCCAGACAGCCGCTACCTTTTCGGCTTCACCTTAAAAACCCGTTCGTACAGATTTTGTAGGGCACCACAAGGCTACACTGAGAGTCCCAGCATATATAGCCAAGCCCTCAAGAGACAACTGGATGCAGTTCAACTACCGGACGGAGTGGTGTTAATACAGTACGTCGATGATATTCTTTTGGCGGCCGACACCACTCCGCTTGCAGTCACAGCCACCATCCACCTCCTCCACTTCCTCGCGGAGAACAGTCACAAGGTCTCCAGGAAGAAGTTGCAATTCTGCCAACCCCAAGTGACATACCTAGGCCACCTACTATCCAAAGATGGGAGGAAGCTTACACCTGACCGAATTCAGACCATCCTAGAAGCCCCTGTTCCCAAAACTCAGAAGCAAGTGCGGTCTCTGGTAGGCCTCACCTCCTTCTGTCGACAGTGGTTGCCAAACTTCAGTCTTATTGTAAAACCTCTGCTTTCCCTGTTGGCTAAAGATGTCCCCTTCCCCCTCCCCTGGACACCCGAATGCCAATCCTCCTTCAAAGAATTACGAGATGCCCTTTGCTCAGCACCAGTCCTAGGAACCCCAGACTACACTAAACCTTTCTCCCTCTTCACCCACGAAAGGGAGGGATGCGCGTTGTCTGTTCTAACCCAGTCCATAGGTCCCAAGCAACGCCCTTGTGCCTACTTCTCTGCCACTCTTGACCCTGTAGCCAGAGCTTTGCCCGCCTGCCTTCGAGCGGTAGCCGCCGCTGCTGTCTCTATCCGACAAAGTGAGGGGATTGTGCTTTCAAACCCCCTCACCGTGCTAGTACCCCATGCAGTTGACACCCTCCTGAACCAGACTAAGACTCTCAACACCTGACTAGCGCACGACTGACTGGTTATGAACTTACTCTGCTTGCACCCCACATCACGTTGAAACGATGCACCACTCTGAACCCAGCCACTCTGCTACCTCTCCCTGACAATGACCCCAATGCGTCCCCTATACATGACTGTGTGACCCTCACCGACGAACAGACCAAGAGTAGGGTTGACCTCCGAGATACTGCCTTCCCAGATCCTGACGGAGAGCTGTGGGTAGATGGCTCATGCATCAAGCTCCCTGACGGCACCACTTCAGCCGCCTATGCAGTCACCACGGCCCGAACAGTTGTTGAGACAGCCCGCATCACACAGCGATCCGCACAGGTGGCTGAACTGATTGCTCTCACACGAGCATGCATCCTAGCAGCGGGGACAACCGCAAACATTTACACCGACAGCCAGTACGCCTTCGGGGTGGTTCACCACTTTGGGCTCCTATGGAAGGAGAGGGGATTCCTGACTTCCCATGGCACACCCATCCTACATGGATATCTAGTCTCCGCTCTGACCGAAGCAGTCCTCCTCCCCACACGGCTAGCTGTGATTAAATGCCAGGCACACAAAAAGGTGACGGACATTATAGGACAGGGAAATGCGCTGGCTGACATCACTGCCCGAACCACAGCCGAGAATAGGTCAACAACACGCATGTACGTGACCAGGTCACAAACTGAAAAATGGAAGGATGCTAGGGAAACCATTAGAGACATACAATTGGCCAGCTCACCACACAAATTGACTGAATGGGCACGGGTGGGATTGAAAGACGATGAAGGCTGCTGGCGAACTAGAGACACAAACAAATGGTTGCTACCTGACTCATACCTGATTCCCATGCTGACCATGACACACTCCCCCGCACACATAGGGTCTGCCCCCATGATTGAACTCATCTCCAAAGTCCCAGACTCAGCTAAACGCCTAGTCCAACAATGTCTGATATGCCTCCAACACAACCCTGGTAAAGAAACTGCTGTACCCCGGGGAGGGTTTGGGGTTCCTAGTCACCCCTTTGAGGTCCTACAGATGGACTACATTCAGTTAGAAAGGTGCCAAACCCTGAAGTACGTGCTTGTCGTTGTGTGCGCCTTCAGCAAATGGGTGGAAGCCTACCCAACCCGCGACAACACTGCTATGACTACCGCAAAAGTACTACTGAAAGAATTCTTCCCCCGTTACGGCCTTTGTCGAATTTTGTGGAGCGACAACGGCCCCCACTTCGTAGCCGAAGTTATCCAACTCATCTTAAAAGGGTTGGGTGTAGAAGTTTCATGCGGTCTTCCACCCCCAATCTGCAGGCTTGGTTGAGCGACATAATGCCACATTGAAACTCAAACTATCCAAAATAGTTGCCACCACAGGACTGAAATGGCCAGACGCCCTCCCACTAGCATTGCTATCAATGCGTTCCACTCCTACCAAACACCACTTAACCCCCTACGAGGTCGTCTTCGGGCGACCCATGAACCTTTGGACTGCACCAAAACCAGCACCCATTCACGACGTCCCGGACGTCCTCATGTCTGACTATCTGTACAATCTAACTAAAACGTTGTCTGTTATCCATCAGCAGGTGCTGCAAGCCATTCCCGATGCTTCCAGGGGCCCCGGACACGACATCCAACCCGGTGACTTCCAGCGCACCAAGAGTCTGGAGCCCCGGTGGACGGGCCCCCTGCAAGTCCTGATCACCACCCGAACAGCTCTTCGAGTGGAGGGGAAACGTAATTGGCTGCATGCACACCACTGCAAGAAGGTATCATCGACCCTGACGACCACCGAGAACATCACCGCCCAAGAGGAACTTCTGGACAAAGACCGACCATCCCTGAGCTGCTACCCGAATACAGAGACACTTGAATTGACTGAATATCCCAATCCCACTGTGCCATCCAAAGAAGGGTATAACCTACGACGAAAGGAGGGAACTTCGGCTAAGCAGACCACGAACTAAGCTGAAATCTCAGAGCGATAGCCTAGTCACCTCAAAGGCCTCCAGGAGAGAAACTAAACAAAGTCTGTGGTTCTGCCCGTTACCGAGTCCCTTGAAGGTGATGGAAGCGCCCGACATGAAGATGATGGAAGCAACCGGACGTCCGAAGATCCACTACAAAAACCCAAAGACTGACAAAATGCACAGCTCAAAGACTATTGCACTTTTTATTACCCTTCTCCTTTGCCTCCTTCTCATGTTCACTTTCTGGATCATGGAAGAAAACGCACCCGCTCATAAGACATTGCTGACCACTGCTCAACCCACCACCATGAAAGAACACCATCTGATTTCACTTTCACCCCAACTCCGAGAAAGACGTAAGGAGTTCTGGAATAACTCTTTTGTGCAACTGCTCCACCAACACAATCTTGCCGCCAATGCCACTAACTGCTGGATCTGTGGATTGCTACCACATGCCACTGGACATTCTATCCCTTTCATCCCTTCGCCCTTCTCTGTCCATGGCTCCCGCCTCGCTTGGCTAATCCTCCTGCAAGAAAGTTACAAGGACAATGCCACTTCCGGCAAAACTGTGTTGCACTTCTATCATGGGTTCTGGCTGAACCAAACTGGAAAAACCTCTGCCCCCTTTTGTCCTCTGAGATCAAACACCTCTTTCCATATGGACATCCCTGCCAAGGAGCGAGTTGAAATGCAGGTGTTCAACAACCCAGCCAGACCCACCTTCTCTTACCTCCGGAAACGAACGGCCGCCACCCTAACAGTGGCCCTATCCGTCGTCAACATCACAGGTCTGGTGTGCCTCGAAGGCCTAGGAACACAGCCGGTAGGCCACAGTTCCTGTCTCATCACCCGAACATTGGACTCAGTTGACCCACCCTCCTTTGTTACCTCCCCAAATATGTACTTCGTCTGTGGTACTAAGGCCTACACCTGGCTTCCGAAAGGTTGGGGAGGCACCTGCTACATCGCTTTTATCCTTCCTCCAACATATGTGGCTCCAGCAAACCATCACCGGCAGGAACGTGCAAAGGACATTGTACAAGCCGACTCCACTGGAGCACAGTTCATGGATGCAGTAAAGGGACATGTTCCACTGTGGGGTCCAATGGCAAACAGCCGTGCCATCCGGCACCTAACCCAGGCAGTCGAAACCACAATGAACATTACAGCCGACATCCTCACCAACAACACCGCTGAGTTTCAGGCCGTCCGCCTGGTAGCTCTTCAGAACCGCCTCGTTCTAGACGTGGTTCTGGCTGATCGTGGAGGAGCATGCCGCATCATTGGGTCCAGCTGTTGTACCTACGTACCGGATAACTCACCCTCAGTCTACAAGGCGATTGAACACCTCCACAGACTTTCCGCAGAGGTTCATCAGGAGCAAGAAGGATGGTCGCTTGGGAGTTGGTTTTGGGACACTATTAAAAGTTGGGGGTGGAGGTTGTTTACATTTATCATGATACCAATTGTGATACTGTGTGGGTGCTGTCTGGGGATTCAGGGCTTGCCACCTTTATGTTCACTTTTCACGAACTACATCTGCCCTAAGACTCTGAACTTTGAAGCAGAACGAATGAAAGCCCTGTACGAAGTAGAAGTACGTGGTATTGTGGGGATAGATCCGAACTAAACAAGCTGGCGAGATATGTTAAAAGGGAGGACTGTGGAAATTTAGTTCGTATCTGAACATTATCTGCGCCATCTTGTCTCTCCCCAAGTGCCACACGCAGAAAACGCGCGACGGCCATTTTAGGCACCATGGTCTCATTGCCGATCGCCAGCGCGTCCCTCAGGTGCTGTAAACATCCCCCGCATGCCAGCCACCCCCCCCCGCTCTCTCATACATGGGCCATAAACCCTCTCCTTCTGCGCTACCCTGCCATGGAACCACATCCCGCGCCTGACTAACACCTCCTTTCATCCCATACATGGTCATACATCCTTTTGATAACCTCCTTCCTCTGCGCCCGATTGTCCGAACCGATCCCAGGCCATCACCTAGCCCTGCGGATGCAGTTTATTGCCCCTACTGTAAGGGAAACACCTCACATCAAAGGGATTACAGTAGATCAAGCCCCCCACCCCCTGAGACCCGACCAGTCGCACACACCCCATGTCCAGCTGTGTGATAGCCATCTCCTACTGTGGGTGGGGTGGGGACTTCCACTGTAGTTATGTGTGGGAGCGGATCCGAGCCGGGGATTCCGAGGATGTTCTTTCATGTATGAAAGCAATCTCAAGAATGTGCCATGTACAATAAACCGGTAATAAAGTATAAGAGACCAGGTCTCAGAGATGCAGAGAGAGCACCTCGAGACGATACCTTGCTGTCCGATCTGATGTGTTCTGCTCCGACGGAATAAAACTTTGTTTCCTGCCTTCCAGTCTCCGGCGCCTGCCTCTTTTGTTGGTTAATTATCGAATGGTATAAGAGGCGATTACCGCCGGGCAATACTTGAAAGGTTATCGACTGAAACTGCCGCTACCATTTAACACACACCTAACATGGGATCAAAGCCCCAATATTTATACACCATTCTGTCTTTGTTCTGCCGTGGCAAAGGACTTGGGGAGAACCAGTCTCAACTGGTTCTGGGGGGTATTGGAGCACTCTGTTTACCGTGCTCCTCTTCCCCTTTGTCAGGTGGCGGCTCGGTCATCAGATACACCACAGGGGGCCGAGCAAGCATTCACCCAGGCAGGCACAGACCTATTCAGTGTCAGGGGACTACTCCTCCCACTACTCCAAATGCAGATCTCCTATTCAGCCTAGCGCTGACTCACCCTGCCCTCCCTGGAGTCACACACACCTCACCAGCCCCTGTCACTCCAGAGCCAGACATGCAATACACATCAGGCAGGCAGACACATAGCACACAGAAATGCCAACTTCCAAAAGTGGCATTTCTAAAATAGTGATAGTAAATCTGCGTACACCATTGCACAGCATTTATTATTACTATTCCAAACAAACCAAACTTGACCATGCTACTCCTCTCATATCAGGGAATACCACTGAAACACTTATCAGGGAATCCCCAATGCATTCATATGAGAGGCCAGCCTCACAGCAGTGAGAAACCAAAATGGCTGTTTGTCACTACCAGGTCATGTCACACACTTAAGGTACATGTCCTACCTTTTCCCTACAATGCACCCTGACCATAGGGCTAGCTAGGGCCTACGTTAGGGGTGACTGACATGCAGTAAAAAGGGGGGTCACAGATGTGGCACACACTTTAGGTGCCATGTCACAGTGGAAGTAACACTGCCCACACAGGCCCTGCAATGGCAGAGGACTGAGACAGGTTTGAAAGGCTACTTCGGTGGGTGGTGCAAGCCCACCAGTAGCATTTAATTTACTGGCCCAGGGTATCTGAGATACCACTTTACAAGGGACTGACAGGTAAATGAAATATGCCAAACAGGTGTAGACCAATCTTACCCTGTTTACCACAGAGAGCACACGCCCTTTACACTGGACAGCAGTGCTAAAGTGCCCAGAGTCCTAAAACCACCAACACCATGTTAGAAAAAAGGCTAAGAGGAAGGCAAAAAGATCAGGGATGACCCTGCAAAAAGGGCCAAGTCCAAAACGAGGGGTATTCATTACAGAATCATCCAGGGAAATAGTTGCACCGAGTGCCTTGCACAGATAAATCCATCTCTGTGCAAATTGAACTTCTGTGCCATTCCATTCCCACCTGAAGTCCCGCTGCTTTGGGCTATTGGGATATAGACGGTATGGTAGCAATATTCTGCTGTTATGAGGCAATTATTTCTTTCAGTCTGACATCCCACACCTCTTGAGTTAGAAGCCGGAAAAGGGAAAAAAGTATAATTTTGCCTCTATGAAGTCGTGAATATTTATCTAACTTCCTAAAAGACGAAGTCTTGCGACTTGAATAGAAAAGAAATTTCTTTCACTACATTCTTAGCAGATTGATACTTACTCATCAGCTCATATAACACAGGGGTGAACTATCTCTATTCTTGTTTAGCATTTAAGTTAATTTGTTGTCTTATATTATATATTACAAAAAATTAAAAAATCTGGAGACAAACTATATCCACCTATAAAAAGGAAATAACCATAGCAAAGGCTCGATAGTTCGCTGATGTTATTTTGAAGTCCTCTAATAGCGCTAAGAGTATTTTCAGAATAGTAAATGACATCACCAATCCTACCTGTACAAAAAAGTAAATCCCCCCAACGCCGACTCTCTGTGATGAGTTAGCCGTGTTTTTCGAGAAGAAGATAAGTAAAATTATTAAAGGGCTACAATCCAGCAATGTTCCCACTCAGGAGGTTCAGATGGGGAAACCTGAGAATCATTGTACTTCCAAAAAACTAGAGTGGTAAGCGTCATAGACCTCAGATAGTCTTGACCATTTTGATACACCACAAGTGGAGGAGTTTATTAAATTAGCTCTTAGCTTATCTTCAGGTTCCTCATTGGACCCATTACCTCACCAAATTATGGAAAACTCTAGGAGTAAAATGTCTTCCGGCACTTAGGTTGATACCTATGCAATCTTTGGAGAGTGGACTGGTATCAGGGTGTTGGAAAAGAGCGTTGATTACACCTCTGCTGAAAAAAGAATCATTGGACCCAGCCTGTCCTAAGAACTACAGGCCTATTTCATTGCTACCCTACCCGGTGAAGATCTTAGAAAAACTGGTTAGTAAAGAACTTTCTACGTTTTTAGAAACGAACGGCAAACTGGAGGATGTGCAGTTTGGTTTCCACCCAGGACATGGGACAGAGGCCGCTCTGGTGACCGTAATGGATGTCCCTCGAAAGCTAGCAGAAGGGGGCAAGCTACTATTCTGATTCTGTTAGACCTGTCCGCCACATTTGATGCAGTTAACCATGCGGTACTCCTAGCCAAGCTTGCCGGAGTAGGTGTGAGTGGGTTAGCACTGAAGTGGTTCCAATCCTATCTTTCAGATAGGGCACAGGCGGTTGCTTTCCCCCGTATCAATCTACGTTTAGGGAGGTTCACCATGGGGTACCACAGGGGTCTGCAATCAGTCCCATTCTTTTTAATATTTACATGAGGCCCCTGGTGACCGTCATCAAGTCACATAATATTAGTTTAGTAAACTATGCTGATGACACCCAGCTGATTTTATTTCTGGAAGGCCATCAAGCACTGTCACTGGAGAAATTTCACAACTGTATGCAAGACACGGCGCTCTGGCTCAAAAACAACAATTTGGTATTTAATGGGGAAAAAACGGAGATCCTGTGCTGTTCAGTGGGGAAGGTTCCATCTCCATTACCAACTAGGTTGTGGCCATTACTGGTGACAGCCCCTCTGATTCCGGCAAAGGTAGTCCGTAACCTAGAAATCAGTTTTGATTGCAAATTGAGCCTGGAGTCCCAAATAAATCAGACAGATGGAAATTGTTTTGCTCTGATGAGAGTGCTTCGCAGAATTCTCCCAATGCTTCCTAAACAGTCCAGGCCACTGATAGTAAGGAGTATCATTCTCAGCCGACTGTATTATTGTAACGCTCTGCTACTGGAATCCCCTAAATACTTGATGGGGAAACTCCAGAGAATTCAGTCTATTGCAGCCAAACTGGCACTTATGAGACCCCGCTAGTCTTCATCATCTCAGGCCTTGGCTGAGTTCCATTGGCTCCCAGTAGCGCAGAGGGTGCAATTTAAATCAATATGTTTAGTTTTTAAAGCCCTGCATGGCATGGGACCCAGGCCTCTGCAGAGTCGATCTGAATGGTATACCCCCGCGTAATCTTCACTCTTCCTCAGCCAAACTGGCGAGAGTACCTAAGTTCAGAAGAGTTAGGTCTGGCGGGAGAACCTTCAGCATCACAGCAGCCTCGATGTGCAACAAACTCCCAACTGAACTCAGACAGATAGAACTCTGTTGCTATTTAGAAAGCGGCTGAAGACCTGGCTTTTTTCCAGGGTGTAGGTTGGGCTTCTTCTCTTCGGCAGTTGTTATTACATTTTAGTATAAATGATCCCACGTGCTCAAGCGCCAGGATACCCGTAGGGTCACAGTGCGCTCTATAAATCCCTGATACAATACAATATAGGTATTCAATGACTGCTCTTTTCCTAGAACTTACATGTATGTGATAAAGCACATATGTATGTGAGGGCCTATTCACAAAAGTACATTTGGCCATAAGCTTACATTTATGACCACATTTACCCCAGTTACTCTTGCTCAGAATTTATAACAATACTCCTGATTTGATTTGATTTGATTTGATTTTATGTTTTCTTAAGCGCGCAGCTACCCTGGGGCATCCCGGCGCTGAAAAAGACTACGGAACTGAGGGAAGGAAGGGTCAGGAGGTGAACTCAGGGGAACAGTAGAGTTTTTAGGCGTTTCCTAAACCTGAGGTAGTTGTGTTCTTGCCTCAGGGAAAGGGGGAGGGCGTTCCACAATCTAGGAGCATTATAGGAGAACAGGCGACCTCCTGATCTGGCCTTCCTGATTCTGGGGACATTGGCGAGGGAAAGAGAGTTGGACCTCAGATGGCGACTCGACTGTTGTTGAGTCACCAGTGTCCTGAGTATGGGAGGGCCCTCATTGTGCAGAATTCTGTGGGTGATGCACAGGGTCTTAAAATTGACCCTCTCCTTCACTGGCAGCCAGTGCAGACTTCTGAGAGCTGGTTTAGCTGAGTTCCTCGTTGAAGTTCCTGTGAGGATTCTCGCCGCTGCGTTCTGAGCGCATTGGAGTCTATGGGTCACCGATGCTGGGGCTCCCAGATACAGGACGTTTCCGTAGTCCAGTCTGGAGTTCACGAGCCCTTGCAGCAAGAGTTTCCTGGACTGGAGTGGCAGTAAATGTAAGATCTTCCGAGCCATCTTTATCAGGCCGAGGCAAGTTCCCGCCGTTTTTCTCGCCTGAGTTTTGAAGCTTAGATCCTGATCAAGCCAAATCCCTAAGCTCTTGACTTCGGACTTGGGGATGGGTGGTGTTCCCATGCACGGAGGCCAAGGAAGGGAAGTGGGAATTTTGTTGGAGGTCCCTAAAAGGAGAATTTCCGATTTTTCCCCGTTTAATTTTAGCCTTGATTCGCACATCCATTGATGCACCCCCTCTAGACAGCTGCTCAGGTTGGACAGGGCATTGTCCGCCTGGTTAAGGGAGACGATCAGCTGGGTGTCATCAGCATACATTATTGATTTAATGCCATACGGCTTTACAACATCCTCAAGGGGAGCCATGTAGGCGTTAAAGAGTGTGGGGCTCAGGGAAGATCCCTGAGGCACACCACACCCAAGAGGCTGAGCAGAGGAGACGGAGTACCCGTCCGCTACTTGGAAGGACCTGTTTTTGAGGAAGGATGATATCCAGGCCAGGGCGGAGTCGGCCACTCCCCTTAGGCCAAGGCGCTGGACAAGGGTTGCATGGTCCACCGTGTCGAAGGCGGCACTCAGGTCGAGGAGGATCACTGCCACTGATCCTCCTGCGTCCAGTATGCCTCTGGCTTCCTCGACAACGGCTAACAAAGCGGTGTCAGTCCCCTGTCCTGGTCTAAAGCCTGTCTGGGACATGCGAAGAAGATGGTTGGACTCTAAAAAATCCGAAAGTTGCCGATTTGCTACTCGTTCGGCTATTTTACTCATAGCTGGAAGCAACGAGATTGGTCTGAAATTGGAGGGGTCTGAGGGATCCAAGTGTGGTTTCTTTATGAGGGCCTTGACCGTGGCTTTTTTCCAGTTCTCCGGGACTATACCGTTTTCAAAGGAAGCATTGATCAGTTTAGTAAATAGGGGAGCAATAGTGGAAGCAACTAGCTTCAATTTACTAATTGGGGCTGGGTCTGATGGGGAGCCACTTTTGACTTTCTGTAAAACGTTGAGGAACGTTTCGATGGAGATTTGGGAGAAAGAGGTTAGTCTCGGGGTGTCTTGGAGAGGGGAGGGGCCTGGTAGTGCTTGGATTGGCAATGGGGTTGGAAGGGAGGTTAGGATTTTGGTAATTTTTGCGGAGAAGAACTCTGCCATTTTATTGCAATTTGCACCGTCCACGTCAGGGGGGGATGGAGGGTCTTGTATTTTGGTGAGGAGTTTCACAATTCTATAGGTCTCTCTCGCGGAGTTAGCGGCTGAAGCTATTTTCTCCTCAAAGAAGTTGGCCTGTGCAGTTTTTAATGCGTTTTTGTACAGTCTAATATGGGTTCTATAGTCGCTTTTATCGTTTGTATTCCAGTTTTTTCTCCAACGGCGTTTGAGCTTTTTTCCCTTTCTTCTTAATTCGCGAAGTTCCTCTGTGAACCAAGGCAGTTTGGACGATTTCCTACTGGATGGGAGAGTTTTAAGAGGTAAGACTGAGTCGAGGGAGTCTTTTATCCAGTTATGAAGTTGGATTTCAGCTGACGAGGGGTTAGGGTCTACTAAGGGGGTCGTAGCCGTCAGTGCTTGATCCCACAAGGTTGTGTCCAGTTTTTTCCAGGGCCGAGAAGGGGCTCGGGGAAGGGGAATGTCAGGCAATTTGCCTGGAAGTTGCAGTTTAAAAGGAACCAGGAAATGGTCTGACCAGGGGAGGGGAAGAGGAGTTTGTACAGTGAGGGTGGAGAGGTTGGAAAAGATTGGGTCAAGTAGTCGACCTTTCGTATGGGTGGGTTCTTTGTTAAGGAGGTGAAGATTGAGGGAAGCCAGATCGGCTTTTAAGTCAGTTGCAAGTTTGTTGCTTTGATCGTTGAAGTGGAGATTTAAGTCTCCAAGGATTGTAAAATTAGGGGTAACACAAGCCCGAGAGGAGAGGGCGTCTGTGAGTGAGTCTATGAAACCCCCTACCTGTCCCGGAGGGCGGTAGATTAGGGCACCAGAGAGTGTCGTAGATGGTGGCAGGTGAAGGGAGAACAGAATGTTTTCACTATCCAGAATGGGGCTATCTTTAAGTTGGCATGAAAGATTATCCCGGTAGATGATCGCAATCCCTCCACCAATACCCTTCGGTCTATTTAGAGATTTGATAAGGTATCCGGGGGGGAGTGCTTGAATGATGTCTGGATCTGTGCTAGGGGAAAGCCACGTTTCTGTTAAGAACAGAGCGTCTAAGCCAAGCTCTGCTAGTAGTAAGTGGATTTCAGTCTGGTGCTTTGGGAGTGACCTACAATTCAACAGGGCCATTTCGAGATGTGCCGGTTCGGGTTGGGGGGATGGGGATAACCTGTATTCGCAGTTTGGGCAGCCCAAAGGGTCGGTTTCTGGCATGATAGTTTCCTTACATCCAGTGGTCACTGATTCCCTGAGCTGGTACAGGGTGTCGAGTGTATATATTAATCTAGGGCCATTGTAACTAGCCTGGGGTCTTGGCTCTGGGCTCGGTCTGGCGCGGACGGGCGCAGACGGGCTTACCTTAGGCGCGCCTTCGGCGCGCCATCGTCGCGCCCGCTGCGCTCGTCCGCTGCGCTTCCTGGCGAGGCACATGGTTTATAGTCAGGGGAGGAGTGGTCAAGGGGGGGTGGCCGCCTGAGGTGGGCGTGTCTCTAGTCGCGCCTCGCCCTCGAGAATGGCGGTGGGAGTGACAAGCGTTGCAGCGAGGAGCTCGCTGTTCGTGAAATTGCTAAGTGCAAATGAAGGTGATCGTTTTTAAAATACAGAGTATCACACACAAGCGTTTTAAAAAATAAGATTTTTGTCTCAATCTCTCCCGGCTTCCGCCTCAGGAGTCTCGTAGGTCTTAGTGTCGCGCTTCCAGCTGCGCGCACTATTTATAGTGTGGTCAAGGGGGCGTGGCCGCCTGAGGTGGGCGTGTCTCTAGTCGCGCCTCGCCCTCGAGAATGGCGGTGGGAGTGACAAGCGTTGCAGCGAGGAGCTCGCTGTTCGTGAAATTGCTAAGTGCAAATGAAGGTGATCGTTTTAAAAATACAGAGTATCACACACAAGCGTTTTAAAAAATAAGATTTTTGTCTCAATCTCTCCCGGCTTCCGCCTCAGGAGTCTCGTAGGTCTTAGTGTCGCGTTTCCAGCTGCGCGCACTATTTATAGTGTGGTCAAGGGGGCGTGGCCGCCTGAGGTGGGCGTGTCTCTAGTCGCGCCTCGCCCTCGAGAATGGCGGTGGGAGTGACAAGCGTTGCAGCGAGGAGCTCGCTGTTCGTGAAATTGCTAAGTGCAAATGAAGGTGATCGTTTTAAAAATACAGAGTATCACACACAAGCGTTTTAAAAAATAAGATTTTTGTCTCCATCTCTCCCGGCTTCCGCCTCAGGAGTCTCGTAGGTCTTAGTGTCGCGCTTCCAGCTGCGCGCACTATTTATAGTGTGGTCAAGGGGGCGTGGCCGCCTGAGGTGGGCGTGTCTCTAGTCGCGCCTCGCCCTCGAGAATGGCGGTGGGAGTGACAAGCGTTGCAGCGAGGAGCTCGCTGTTCGTGAAATTGCTAAGTACAAATGAAGGTGATCGTTTTAAAAATACAGAGTATCACACACAAGCGTTTTAAAAAATAAGATTTTTGTCTCAATCTCTCCCGGCTTCCGCCTCAGGAGTCTCGTAGGTCTTAATATTTTCCTGGAAAGAGAATGCACTTTTTACAGCGGTGGACATCTCCACCATGATTGTGGAGATCTTCATGCCCATAAATCCACCTCAACTGGCGAGACTTAGGTTAGTCCAAGGCACAGTTAGCCCTGTAAGTTTGAAAATGCCCACAACCCAAACTTACATCTTTCCCCTTTCCAACTGGGAAAGGGTCATATTTTTACTTCGGCCAAGGATCACTCACAACTTTGGGTGGGGGGGCTGTACTGGGAGGAATTTCTCCACTGGGAACAATATTTTGCCTGCAGATAAAAAAGAAACAAGCTTACCATTTAACAAATAACTGGATGGTGGAATTGTAATGCATGGACATTCCAGAAAGGAATTCAAAATGTGATAATTTTTGTATATGATCGTCACACGTCTCTGTCGCTGGTGCTTAATTTATAGAAAAAGACATAGGGCCAAATTAAGAAGGTTTTTGTGCCACCAAGTTTATCTAATGTGTGCAAAATATCTTGCTTAAAAAGTGCAAATACGATAGTAAATTCCATTTAAGAATTCAGGATCTGGGGAATTTCATGAACATAAATTGCACTTATAATAATGGAAAGCTATCATAAAGTTAGGGTTGGGCATAACAGGGGCTAACCGTGCACAATCCAGTTGACACCCACAAGCTCAAACGGAAATATGTTGCACGTAGATTTCCATTAAGTTAATGCCTGTAAAATTACTCCTGCCAATCTGACTTTCAAAGGCGGTGTTATGTTAACCCTAATATTTTATTGCAGTCCAGAGAAAGTGTTTTCCTGAGTGGAAAAATATGTTCCCTGTGGGAAAAAAATGCTTTCCATGGACAGGGCCGTATGAATTTCACAAGCTGATTATCCAATCAATAAATTTTTCTTATAAGGAGTTTGTCACTGTTGCTAATTTCCAGAAGTACTCCTAGAATTCTTCATCAAATCTGAAAAAAGCCTGATATCCACTTTAAATACAGCTTTAAATCTAGCAAGTTAGATTTCTAACTTTAGAAAGTTCTCAAATCTCTTCTAGATTCATCCCAAATAGATTGAACCATGTGTGGTTGTGTGTGTGTGCCTGACCTGCCATAATAGTTGTTTTATATATGACATGTCAAACTTACATTACAATGCTAAATGTAAATTGCACCAGTAGCAAACAATAATTTGAAGCAGCTAAATTCATACTGCATGTTGTCCCTAAAGAACATCAACCTAGTCCTTTTTACCATTTGTAATTGTACTGTAGCTTTCTCATTTGTTCAGTTTTTGTTTCTGATACAGAGGCTCAGAAAAAGGTTTCTAAACTGTTATAAATCAATGTGTAGTCATGGACTAATTCTTAAATGTACTGGCTGTCCTGAGATACCTTATTATGAATTACAAATATTTTCCCTTCTAGGGTTACCTATTGTTTTAAGCCCACAACTATAATTCAAAAAGCTTCTTCAAAAGTCAGGTGAGACATCAAGGGAAATGATAGTTTATTAACAAGTAAATTAACTCCTCTCGACTGGGCACTAGTGTTAATAGGATAGGATAGTATTTATAGAGCGCACTAAACCAAAATTTGTCAAGGCACTGGAAGAGCAGAAGAGGGACTAGCTTCAGCCAGCTAAGAGGCAAAAAGCCAGGTCTTCATAAGCGTCCTGAAGACCGTAAGCGAGTCAGCCATGGTAATAGAAGGGGGCAGAGAGTTCCAAAGTTTAGCAGCCGCCACAGAAAACAAGCGGCCACCCCATCTGGAACTACAAAATCTGGGAGAGACAAGTTTCTTTTGAGTAGAAGATCTCAGGGTTCTCTCAGGAGTGTACCACTGAAACATGGTCTTAAGGTGTGGTGAGCCTTTGCAATGCATTTCTTTGCACATCAAATTAAGAGCCTTGATGGAGATGTGATTCCTGATAGGAAGCCAGTGCAAGGCACGGATTCCTCCCCTGGCGGTCTGGTGTTTTGGGAGAATAAGAACCAACCTTGCCGCCGCGTTTTGCACCACTTGGAGTTTATTCAAGGAGCCTATGCTGATATTAAGATACAGAGCATTGCAATAGTCTAAACGGGAGGTGACCAGAGCAATGATAGTGGGCCGATGTAGGTCTGAGGGGATATACGGCAGAACTTTCTTCAATATTTTAAGGATGTAAAAACAGATACTGACTGTGCGGTTCACCTGGGCGTCAATATACAGGCCCTCGTCAAAGAGGACCCCCAGATTTTTTGCCATTTTGACTGGAACAGGAAGAGGCTACAGTCTGCGGGCCACTAGGCAGCAGACCAAATTGGGGTCTGAGGGCCAAAGACCAGGACGTCGGTTTTGTCTGTATTGATTTTAAGTGAGTTGTCCTTCATCCAGCATATAATGCTGGACATACAATGATTAAACTTTTGGGCAACCAGTTGCAAATCATTGGAGATTGAAATTACGATTTGCGTATCATCCACTAGCTGAATGATCTTACCAATGTAGCCAAAGGGGTCACATAAAGATTGAAACGAGTGGGGCTGAGCAATGAGCCCTGGGAGACCCCGCACAGAAGGCCAAAGGCTTTGGCTTTGAAACCACCACAGCTAACGACATTTGATCTGCCTTTCATAAATGAGTGAAGGAGCTGCAGGGCGCTCCCGGTGACTCCTGCTTCCCGCAGTTGCTGCAGCATGCGAACTGTGGAGATGGTATCGAACGCCGCCGAGAGGTCGAGCAGAATCAATACCGCAGACCCGCCTCGGTCAACCTGCATGCAGATACATTCAGAGGCTGCTACCAAGGCGGATTCAGTGCTGTGACCTGCCCGAAAGCTGTTCTGGTAGCTGTCGAGGACGCCTTGATATTCAATGTGTTTCATAAGCTCCACATTAATCTTGACAGGGGCAGGAAGAAGAGAGACAGGCCGAAAGTTCTTCAGCTCTAAGGGATCGGCGTTGGGCTTCTTAAGGAGTGGTGAAACAATGGTTTCCTTCCAAATGATAGGATGTTGCCTGGACAGAAGTATGTTATTAAAGACCTTGCACAGGAAGTTAGCAATAGGGTCGGAAGCCAGTCTGAGCGTGGACAGCATGCAGGGATCGGTGGGAGCTCCAGACTTAAGGCCGAGTAAAAGTTCCGTAGTGCGAAAACCTGTGATAGGAGGAAAGGACGACAAAGCAAGCATCCCAGAGGAGAACTCGTGGAAGATTTTAAGGGCTTTCGCCTGGAAGTAGTGTGCTATTTTGTCGCAAAAGTCTTGGGAGGGGTTTAGGAGCTGTGATCCCGGGGGCTCAGCAATCTATTTGATGACTTTAAAGAGCATGCTGGAGGAGTTATCAGCTGACACTATCTTGTCAGTTAAATACTGGGATTTGGCCTGGAAGATAGCAAGTTTATAGTTCTGCAGGAGAGATTTCTGCTTGATTTTTTCCAGAAGGCAAAGATTTGCACAACATTTCCGTTCTTGTCTACCGCATAGGCATCTAACTCTTTTAATGGCACAGCTTTTGACTGGGGCTACAGTGTCCAGGGCATTAGTAATCCAATTGCGGAAGCCCTCTGCCATATGGGGGTGAATGGTGTGGTTACCGACCGAGACTGAGACCAAGGCAGCCTTCCAATTCATGGCCGTGACCTTGTTCAGTCTTCTGCATTGTAGGTTTTTGGGTGGGAGACCTGTGATATTTTTTGTGGGGGACGCAAAGGTGATATTGAACTTGACCAACCAGTGATAACCCAGCTGAGAGGCTGAGCAGCCTCAAGCTTAATCCTACTATGGTTGGCAAAAATGCCGTCCACGCTATGACCAGCTCTGTGGGTAGGGGAGTGAACCAGTTGTTAGAAACCCATGAAGGTCATAAGGTCAAGAAAATGAACAATGTCATAGTCCTGATTGCATTCAAGATGGACATTAAAATCCCCAAGGATTGTGTAGTGTGTCATAGTGACGAAGGGTTCAAGAGTCTGGCCCCATGTCTCAAGGAATGTGGCCCTGGGCCCAGGAGGGCGATAAACCAGTAGGCCAGAGAAGTTACATTTTTCGGCTAGCTTGATTTAAAACATAGCTGCTTCCAGGTGAGGGCCGGAGGTCCCTTCTACGGGGGTGAGGGCGCAGCTGAGGGAGTCCCTGGACACCAGGGTGAGGCTGTCGCCTCTTCTACCATGGTGGTCACATCTGAGAATAGTATAACCTTGGGGGACTGCATCTGTCAGGTCAGGACCCGAGTGCTCCTTCTCCCAGGTCTCAGTAATAAAAAGGCAGTCTAAATTAAGAGATGTGATCGTAAGTGCAATTTCAGTCTTGTGCTTAATCATGGAGCGAGCGTTAATCAATGCTCCCTTAAGAGGGGTTGGACCTCTGGTCCCCAGGGATTTGTGTTGGTACAAATTTTCTTCTCCTGGCCCCTGGGGCCCTGCCATAGGACCTGGGATGGAGGCCCGACCATTAATGGGGCAGAGGCTACATTCCCGGCAGTGGTCTGCCTCCCCTGTAACTAAATTAATCCCAACTGCACACCCCCTGTGCAGAGATTTGGGACGCAGGTCGAGAAGGTGCGACCTAGAGTACTGGTATTCATTGTTGTAGGAGAAAGAACAGGTAGCATGCCTGGCCCCTGGTGCCGTCCAGGTGTGGACGGGTGCAGATGGGCTTGCCTTTGGCGTGCCTTCGGTGCGCCCGCTGCGTGCGTCCGCTACGCGCTCAGGGATGCATCTATTAAATATGCCCAACTTGACCGGAATAGGAAGAACAAAAGGAAGATTAAAATGAGCTGGACCGCTAACCCGCTGGAAAGGCGGCCGGCTCAAAGAAGAGGAAAGTGAGGTAAAGGAGAACTCTTTGCGCTCAATTGAGGGAACCCCACTGTGGACCGAAGAGTCCAAGAGAGGAGAAGAGAGTGGGCTGAGAGTGCTCACCAGAGCACTCTCACAAGGTAAAATAAATAAATGTAAACTGCAGAAAGCGAAAAATAAAACCAAACAATTAAAAAGTAGTCACAGCACAAGAGTAGGTTAACGGAAGCAGGTTGCGCGTCTTACTTCAGCAAATGTCCGCTGCGTGCTCTGGGATGCATCTACTAAATATACCCATCTTGACCGGAACAGGAAGAGCAAAAGAAAGGTTCAAATGAGCTGGACCGCTAACCCGCTGGGAAGGCGGCTGGCTCAAACAAGAGGAAAGTGAGGTAAAGGAGAAGGCAGGGTGACGTCTTACTTCAGCAATTCTGTTCTTTCCCTTCATACTTATGCAATGTATAAGCCTGTAACAACTATAACACCCTGATCCCAATTCCTCAATCTGGCTGGATACTTTTTAATTTGTACCATATTTATGTATGTACTGTCTTGCTCTTTGTCAGAACTCATAATTACCTTCAACCACATGGCTTTAAGAAACCATATATGGATGGTTTAATATTTGTCAATAAATAAAACAAATTAAATGTTCTTTGAGCTCAGTGAGCGGAACCTTCACTGATCTACAAATCACGAGTTCAAGTATCAGCCAAGCAGATGCCGCCTTCCGTCCTTCTGTGGTCAGTAATATGAGTCCCATGAATCATTACATTAAATCTGTTATTACCATTACGCTGGGCATGAAAGGCTACATTAAAATAAATAAATAAACGCATAGATACATCATAATAATAATAATCATTATCATCATCCCATCATTTCATCATAATCATACTAAGAACAAAAAAACAATAATACTTGGTGTTTTATAATATAATTCATAATATATAATATAATATAATACAATATAATATAACACAAGATATTATTGTTAATAATAATAACAACAATAATTATATTAATATTAATAATAATAATAAATGTCATAGGTGCACATGCATCAACATACTGAAAAGCGATTCCTTATTAGCGAGATATAAGGAATCGCTAATAAGGAATCGCATTCCGGAATGCATGAACAGATTCGGTATAATTTAGCGTTTCCTTAAAAATCGCTAAAAATTACCGAAAACTCAATAGCGATTCCTTAAAATAAAGAATAGCAATTTCCGAAATCGGTATTACTGAATTCGGTATTAGCGAGTTCGGAAATAGCGAATTCGCAAAAAACGGGTCACACAAGAAGCGGGCTGATGACATCACAACCAGGAAGTTATCCAGCCCATCCCTCATTCACTGCCCTGAGGAGCTCACAGGAGGAGGCAGAGCATACAAGCTGAGGCAAGAGACTTCATCCTCTGAACTCATCCACTTCACCTTCATCCAGGATGGACAAGGATGCACCTGCCACTTCAGACACGCCCAGGAAGAGGAAGAGAAAGTTCTCTGACAGGGAACTTGAGCATTTGATCGAGGGGGTGAGCAGCAAGCATGACAAGCTGTTTGGGAAGCTGTCACTCAAGGTGCCCGAAGCTGAGAAGTGGAAGATTTGGCTTCGCATCAGGGAGAGGGTGAATGCTGTTGGAGTGATGCACCGCAGCATCGACGACCTTAAGAAGAGGTGGTATGACCTCAGGAAGAGGGCAAAGGAATGCATTGCCGAAAGGGTCAAGGAGGCAGCTGGCACAGGAGGAGGCCCATCCAGAGTACCTGCCAACACTGCCCGGGAGGAGCTCGTAGAGGGGACCATTGAGCCAGAGGCAGTCATCGGAGTAACCCAGATGGACACCTCCGGCGCAGCAACCACAGAACAAGGTAAGATGCATGCCTGCGCCTATACGCTGCGTATTGTATACCCATGCCCATCCCACCAGGCCAATCACAGTGTGCAGGGAGAAGTGCATAACACATATGCCCTCACATTAGTATTGCATCATGGGAGTCGTAGTCATGTTAGCCAAGTGTGCATGTATGATCACCAATGCCCAATAAATGAGATCAGCAGTACAGGCCCAACAGAATGTCAAATAATATAATTTATTGTAGGAAAAAAATGCTGAATGACAAACAGATATAGTCACAAAATAAACTAACAATGCACTGTTTCACACACAGATGCATCTCCTGGGGAATCTGATGACAGTGAGTGCCTCATCATCTCCGAGACACCAGCAGATACCGATGGCGAGACTCCGCAGGAAGGTCAATCCCCACCACCACCACCGACAATACCACCACCACCACCACCAGCGACAATACCTCCACCACCACCGACAACACCACCAAGACGCAGGGCACATGCCCCTCCCTGCAGGTGATGGATACAGACCCGAGTCCAGCACTCACAAGTGCCCACAGTCAGACATGTGTCACACCGCCAGCCCCACCACCAGCATGTGGCCGAGTCACACAGCGGCGCAGGTCCATGCGTAGTACTGCCGAACGAGCCGAACAGCCAAGGAACATCTATGGTGGTGTAGAGGCCCAGATCCTGCGTGTTCAGCGCCTGCAGGGGAGACACATGGGGACAATGAACCTCAACATCTCCAAACTCGCCAAACACATGTGCACTCTGACAGACGCTGTGCAGCACATGACCACAGTTGTGGCTGAGGGCAATCGGGACATCAGTCAAAACCTCCAGGAGCTCACCCATGCTATCCGAGCTGGACAACACAGCGAGCGCAGGAGGCATAGGCAGAACTTGCTCCGTATCACAGCATCGACCAGGGCCATCACAAAGCTCTGCAATAGCACAGCAGTTTTGTCCCGCTGCTCCGTGTCACTGCAGGTGGACCTCGGCCATTACTGTGGGGATGTGGCGAAGGTCTTAGGCCAGGTGACCACTGCAGTGGAACACTTGCAGTCAGGTACATTCAGTGGCAGCAACTTGGGAGGGGAGGAGGGCAGTGAGACCGCATCCAGTGTGAGCAGCGTGTCGGTGCCGGAGGCCTGCACCAGGAGGCGCAGTTCGCGCTGCTCCACAGCCACAGAGACACAGCGTGGTGAGGTAGAGGAGACACGCGACAGGAGGCTGGGGGTACGTGGGAAGCGGCACTAGACATTCAGTCCTGTATCTCTGTCCGTGGTGGTGTAACCATGGGCCACTTTAAGTTTGCCTTAGTACTTCCGTGATGCCAACAGTTATGTTTTTTGCCACAATGTGTGGAAGCACTGTAATTTTGTATAGTAATGTTACATCACTTTCGCAAATGCTCATGTGAAGTAAACAGTAGCACTCCAAAATATATAGTCATGGCTCATTCTTATCTGGCTCTGAAATGATGTTGTGTGATGTATGTCCGCCTCCTTTGACCTTCAGCTTTGTTTGGCACGTGTGACTGTCGGTGTTGTGCGGGTGGTTGGTCATCCCGATAGTTGTCATTTCTGTCCACCTCTATGGGTATCCCTCTTCTGGTTGCAATGTTATGCAGCATAGCACATACTGCTACAATCCTGCAGCAGGTGTCTGGTTTATATTGCAAAGCACCACCAGTCTTATGTAAGATCCGGAAGCGACTCTTCAGGATCCCGAATGTTCTCTCTATCACATTTCTTGTGCTAATATGTGCCGCGTTGTAGCGCTGCTCCTGTGGTGTTGCTGGGTTGATGTAGGGGGTGAGGATATAGTCCCGCAGGGCGTATGCACTGTCACCTACAGGGGGGAAGCAAAGGCTTAGCGGCAGTAATGATGATACATGTGTGATACTGATGTAATGAATAGGTATGACTATATACCAAGCAGGAGTCCCTCTGTCCCCATCTGTCCGGGGGACAGATGGGGACATGCATGCAGTCAATGCATCCAAGGACATGGGGGAATTGGGCCACCAGGTAGAATTCCTGTTTGGTGTGGTCAATCTGCTGTGGGGTTGTGGGGAAGCTGATGTGGGCATGTATCATTGTCAGCATGGCATCAATGAATTTACGGAAGAAGCGTGAAAGTGCGCTTTGTGATACGCCTCCCGCTACGACCCCCTGGAAACTTCCAGACGCCAGTAGGTGCAGGCTGCATAGGACCTGGACGTGCACAGGAATGGCATTGGTCCTACGTGTCTGGTGCTGCAGTAGTGGTTCCAGGTCAGCAATTAGGTGCATTGTCATGGCACGATTGAGACGGTACTTGTCATATACTTCATCCTCATTTTGGCCCAGCAATGTAATGCGCACTCTGAATACCCTCTCCTGGATCCTCCTCCTGCGCTGTGCTGCTGCATTTATTCTCATCCTCCTTGCAAGCACGTAGATGGCTGCCATTTTGTAAAAGGAAACGGGGTCTCCAGGCCCAATTTTTAAGGCTTTCGGATTAATTACACCTGTGGTACACTTTGACATTTTTTTTTTTGTGTGGCTGCAACTTTACCTCCTGGTTCTGATTCCCCTTATTCTGCTCCTGCTAAATACCGATTTTGAAGGTTTTCGGTATTAGCGATTTTTGATGCATTCTTTTGCGATTCTTTAATTTAACGGGGATTATTTTAGCGATTCTGTATTTTTTCGCTATTGGTGTTGATGCATTGTAATTGGTTGTTTGCCACTCGCTAACGGACGATTTTAGCGATTCGGTATTTTAGCGAGGAGATTTTTGCTTGATGCATGTGCCAGTTAGTTCGCCCTTTACTCTTGCACCAAAACCATGAGGCACGAAAACAATATGGAGAGACATTCCAGATGAGTGGTGCCTTACAGAAAAGAAAGCACAGAAATTGACCTTTTTTTTTTTTGGAGCAGTGTAGCAAACCAACAAAGCCAGGAAAAAGCAATGTTGCCACTTCGAGTTATGTAATATCTTCTTTGTGGGGTATTTTGCAGCATTGCTACACAACTGCTTCAAATAGTAGTTTACCAAAGCTTTGCCAGCTACACACAATTGCGTAGCTGCGAAAGCTTTAAAATATTTAAAATAAAGAATTAAATAGGTGCTAGAGGGGGCACGAGGGGGCATGATTTTTTATTTTTTTTTAATAACATTTTTTATTATTCGCAACCGCCTTCATACCGTCATCCTTTCCACAACAGGTGCATACAATACATAGTAATATATTGCTCTCTTGAGTTCACATACAATATTATCAGGCAATATATCCATAAGAGTGTACGGTATTATCCAAGTTCCTATTTCCCGTCTCTCATTGGCTGTTAACAGCCTCCCCACTCTGGTAACTATTACCCTCAACTTTCCCCCCCAACAAAATTACTACCCCCTCCCCCCCTACCCCTCCCCCAGTGTGCTCCCCCATCAGTTCCAGTTTCAATGTGTCGTAACTTCTAGGTACATGCCCACTTTGCACCGTCACTATTACCCGGCCTCTATCCCCAGGGCCCCCCGCGCTCTCCCCTTTCACCACCTTTTCCGTTCCCGTCATTCCCTCTACCCTCTCAACGTCCTGTGGTCTAGCAGTTGGCCGGTTCATCTTCCTGGCCTCCGCCAGCTCTACGCAGCTCCTCAATTAGCGCTTCCCAAGCTCGCGCCCCCTCTAGCATCGTCTCCTTCTGAGACCTATGCGCCAGCCGTAACTTGATCACACTTTCACTCGCCGCCCACTTAAGGAATTTGTGTTTCCATCTTTGCAGTCTGGGCCCCTGGCTATGCTTCCAGTGGCTGGTTAAATCTCTTTTGGCTGTTATCATGCCTAAGTCTATAAATTTGCTTGTCACCTTATTGCGTTTTGTGCGTGGAAACCAATGCAACAAGCTCACTGCCATATCGTGAGTAAGCGTTCTCTCTGTCGCCAGTCCCAACGTCGTTAGTACCTCCTCCCAATAGGCAGTCAGGTTCGGGCAGGACCACATCATGTGTCGAAAGTCCGCCTCCTCCATTCCACATCTAGGACAGTCAGCCTTGTCTGCCCCAAAAATCCGCTTAATGTGCTTCGGTGTCATATACGCCCTATGCATCACATAAAACTGTATTAGCTGGAACCTAGCATTCCTCGTGCTCTTCCACGCCCTCTCTACGAGCTTAGGCCAAGTGGTGTCTGGGATATCCCTCCCCAAGTCCTATTCCCACTGCTCCTTTAGGCGATCTAGCGGCTGCCTGCCTTCTTGCTCCATTCTCCTATTAAGGCACGTGACAGCCTGGAAAGTACCAGCCGCCATAACTACATATTGGCAGATCAACGACGTCTTCGGCTCTGATAACCCCATCTTCCAGCGGCGTTGGATCGCCGCTATCAGCGCCGCGTGCAATAAGTAGTGGCCCCGGGGCAGGTCAAACCGTTCCTGTAGGCCTGAGAACGGTAATAAGACACCGTCGTCATAAAGGTCGCCCATCACAAAGAGGCCCTGCTCCTCCCAAGTCCCCAGTGCCGACCAATCTCCCCCATGGGACAACGCTGTGCACGCCCCTATCGGCATTTCAGGTGCATAGGGGCACTCCACTCCATGCTTTTTGTTACTCCGAATCCAACAACGTTGCATCGTTCTCTCCTCATTTGTGATAGTATCTCTACGCAGCTGTTGCCCCATCAGGACATATGAAAGCACATGCCGCGGCACCCAGCAATTAAGTCCCGGGTCAGGCCCTCTAAACATCGCCGCCACCGCTTGCGTGAGCCATTGGAGCTGGGCGGCCAGATAGTACCGTTCAAAGTCCGGCACTGCCCAGCCCCCCGCTGCTCTGGGACGCATCATTATGTCTAGCGCAACCCTCCTCCTACCGGTTTCCCACAAGAAGGCTCCCACCATCTTCTTCAGATGCCTGAACATCACCCTAGGTATCCATACAGGGAGAGTCCTGAAGAAATATAATAGTCTCAGCAATACTATCATCTTGAGTAAGGCTACCCTCCCTGCCACCGACATCTTCAAAGCAGTCCAGAACTCCATGCTCCCCTTAATTCCGCAGATTGCCCGACCGATGTTGGGCACGAGGGGGCATGATGGTCTACAAATTGTTCTGGTTAAATGTAATGTGATGCTTTGGCCCCCCAGCTTACTAATGTATTTAATACCTCCCATCTGATGCTTGGCCTGAATCTTGGTCATCTTCAGCTAGGGAAATATATTGGAACCAAGGTATTACCGACCTATATCCCTGTGGTTAATGTTATAGGAAGAGTTATTCTCAATAGGTTGCGAGTTGGGCATATGGACACAATATTCTTCATCCAGAACAGTATGGGATCAGAGAACACAGACCAGTTGGGCACAGTGGAGCAGTGCCTTAATGTGCTCCTTATCGTGGGGAAATATACTACCTCTAGGCACTGCCTATTGTACCTGATGTTCAGGAACCTTTTCACTGCATTTGATTGCATGAAACTCTATTGGTTGTGAAAACTGTTGCTGTATTTGGGTCTGGATGCAGCACTGGTGCATTTCTTGCCTATCTTACATGAGGTCTTGATGGTCAAGGTCTGGTTCGCTTTAAATGGGAACTTACTGAACAATTCAATCTTGCTGACGGAGGGTGAGAACTGCGGTCCCTGCATTGAAAGTGTATTGCTATATTCCTCTAGCTGCAGGGATAAGACTTCGAGACTTAAGCCTTTGAATCATATTGGTTAGCAAAGAAATGTTAATTAGCCATCGGAGCATTGCCAGATGGTGGATGGTAGGGGTGAAGAGTCGAACTACAGACTCTCTTGTGAAAGGTGAGGGAGTTTACAGGTTAGGCCACCCCTTTTGTTTTTTCTTGATTACTCCTTCATTAGGGCTGATGACAGCAAGGTGCGGAAACCTCTCTCCTCTTTGTGCCTCTCTTATGGGTGCTTCAGGATGGAGACAACCTTGCTGTGAGAAGCATCACTCTACACAAAACTGTGTCTGAAAAGGACACTTCGAAGAGGAGCCACTGCAAACTGGTCCTACAGTTTGTTACAGTGGATCTACCTCTACTGTCTGCCATTGGTGTATAAAGTGTATTTTAGCTACTCCACTTTGCTGCAGTTCCAAGTCCTCTATGACGAAGGAAAGGAGTGCTCAGTTAGTGGGCTACCTGTCCAACCATGGCTAGTGTCTGTCTGATACCCCTTCTCCCGAAGGTATGGGACATCACCTGAAGCCTGGATCCCTTACTGGAGAAGCTATGTACCTGTCTTGAAGCACCTAGAAACCCAACTGTCTAATGACAGATGGATCCTGTCTATGCTGCAGAAGGACAGACTGTCAAAAAAAGGAGAGGTCCAGCATGTCTCCAGTGGCTATGGGGCACCCGGAAAAAACAAACTGCTGGAGAGCAATCTGGGAAGGATCGGGTGTCTGCCGCTCTATCACCCACAAACTCTCCTAAGAGTTGAAAGAATGATTTTCGGGACCTGGTCAGGGCTACGATTGTATTTTGCTATTTGGCATGTATTGAAACTGCATCATCCAAATTTCTGATCGGCTCATGTAGGTCTACACCTGCCCTGTGTTCAGTATTTCAACTTTTGGGGAACAAAATCTGAAGCGTAATCTGTGGTATTCTCCTCTATTCTTAGATTGATTGTGTACTAAAGTGCTATGTTATTAAAAGTACATACTTTTCTAAAAGACAAGTATTGGTCTGCACATTGAGTTATTGTGTGTGTTGCTTGATTGTTGAATATTGAGTTCATGCCTCCCACACTCCCTCCCTGAGAAGCCTGTGACAGCTCACCCCAGCTTTCCTGAGAGTAAAGTGTGGACAGGGTTGTACTTGGCACAGGTTGGACTGTCATATTACTAGGAACTACCCCAGGACACTAAAGGCAAATAACCTCAATCACCACAGTAGGATCCCACTAGCACATATGTGGTCAATGACCCCCTCAAGCAAGGCCTGGCAGCATCCTCAGAGATTACAGTCCACACTAGTCTTAGGCTCATGCATTTTGGGTGCTGCTTTGGCAGTGACCAGATACGTGATAAAACCAGTATACAACAAATGATTAATTTTGGAAATTATTCAAACTGGCTACCGTTCACTGTACTACATACATAGGGGCATATTTGTGAGCCCCTTGTGCCACCGGAGAGTCACTTTTAGTGATGCTCTGGCGGCGCAATCTACAAAATCATATTTATTAGGTCATGCAAAGCCACTTTGAGTGGCTTTGAATGGCCTCATAGATATGGAGTAAGGCAAGGCAGCGCAAATCACTGTGTTGCCTTACTCTGTGCTAGGGAGGTGTTCTATGGGCATTGGGGTGGGTGTTCCCACGCAACACCCATGGATGTTTACACTTCTCCAGGTTTACAAAACCATGTAAACCTGGGAATGCACCAAAACATCACGCCTCCCTAGGGGAGGCGTAACGAGGAGAAATCATTTTATTTCTCCTTGTTTTTCCTCTTTCCATTTGTGCTGCATTCTGTAGCACACATAGAAAGAGGAAAATGTCTCTATGGATTGTTTTTGCACAGGAAGGTGCCTGTTCCTGCACCAAAACCAGGGCCGGACTGGGAACCAAAACCGGCCCTGGCATACTGCTCGGCCGGCCCCCAGGAGAGGGAGAGGGGTGCGGCCGAGCTGTTTGCTACGGCCGGTTTCGGCCGATTTTGTTACCGGGGGCCAATATTGATGGCCTCCAGTAACAAAAACTGCCCCAAGGGGGGCCAAAATCAGACCCCACCCTAGAGGCCCACCAGGGAAATGCCTGGTGCCCGCTATGGCCAGTCCGGCCCTGACCAAAACAATCCTGCCAACAACACAGGCATTCTTGAAAGGACAGGAATGCACTAGGAGAGAAGTAGTTCTACTCCTACAACTCCACTTTCATTTGACAAATGTCTACAGGATGATAGATACCCCACTAGTAAGCACTAGATATCCTGCTTAGAGAATCCGGCTGTAATATTAAGGCTGCTACACTGATGTACCTTTGGAAGAGACGTTTCAAACCTGGCATTTAACACTAAGTAGGGCTATCTTACTACTCGGCAGTGACAATATTGTACCAGTGACTGGTACTCAGTCTTATGTGGAATGCTGGCAGTATCTGGTATTAATAACCCTGTCTTTTATTGTATATTTTTGCGTTGACGGTAAATCACTTCGATACCTTTGTGGGTGTGGTTCACCCTATAGAAAACTAAAGAATGTATAACTAAATAGCTAGGTAACTAAATAAATAAATAATAAAATCAGCCCCTCAACAGAGTGAGAAGATATTTTTAAAGACGTGTGTAAAACAGCTATAACGCCATTCTCAAACGCTATGATGGTCTTGTTCTCCCGACTGCGCAAGCAGCGTGTATTCCAAGTACTTAGACAAGTTTTCCTATAGCAATTGTTGGTTCGAGTGGGTTGTGTATTGCGCCTACTTAAAGTCCCACTCCCTTTATTTCAAACAAATGTATTTACGTTTTCTTGGCACAAGATCTTTTCGACAAGATGGGAATCTCTGTTTCTTTCATTTTCAAAAGGCTGGCCAAGCCGCAATTTATTGCAGTTGTGAGATCTCTTTGCTGCCGCTGGATATCAAAGACACTGTTTTATCATAATTTGAGTCCCGAAGCAAGAGTTCGCATGTAACATGAGCCCCTCTGCTATTTACTAAGTGGGCTAAAACTGTCTTTCAGAATGCTGCTTATGTTCCACGTGCTCCTCACACTTGGGTCATATTTACAAGGCTCCTGCGCCACCGGAGTGTAACTTTTTTTTCCTCTCCGGTGGTGCACAATGCTGGCTTATATTTACAAGAACACAAAAACCCACCCTGCATGGCTTTTCATGGCCTTGGAAAAAGGGCACCCTTTTGCGAAAATTACTCTGCGTGAATGGGGAGTTCCATGTGTATTGCTGTGGGTGTTCCCATGCAACACCGATGGATTCTGATGCATTACCAGATTTACAAGATTTCGTTATCCTGGGAGTGCGTCAGATCCTAACGCCTCCCGAGGGGGAAGTATAAAAGTGGCGCAATGAGGAGAAATAACTTTATTTCTCCTAGTTGTTCCCTCTTTCTATGTATTCTGCATTCTGCAGCACACATAGAAGGAGGAAAACGCTGTCAATTATTGTTTTTGTGCAGGTAGGTGTCCCTTCCTGCACAAAAACAATCATCCCTGCAGAATACACCCTTGCAAGGGTTCCTGCATTGGCGCTAGACAGTCTATTGTGCGCGAGCACAGGGGAAAGCACAGAGATGTGTCTTATTATTGTAAATATGATGCATCCCTACACTTACCTAATGATACAGCTCAGCACAGCGAGATGGCCTGCAGCGCTGCACAATGTCATTAGCTTGTAAATATGCCCCTAGGTACGTAGTTCTTTTTCGACGGCACACCCTCCAGCTAAGATCAGTGTCTTATTTGGGACGGTGCTCACTCCGTCAGGTGCAGGTTCTATGTGGGCATGCCAAGGTGACCACTGTTTGTCAATCCCCTCCCTTAAATATTCATCGGACTCGTACCCCCCAGGATGGCTCCCAGCCCTGCCCCCATCCAAACCCGCAAATCAATGCTTGACGACCAGAGCTGTGGGTTAAAAGGCCATGTTTATTACAAATCATCACACAAACATGACAATATATAATTCATACAATTTGATACGATATAGATTTATCAAATTCAATCGTTAATCAATATTTATATTTAAGTTGCCCCTAGCTTCGTGCTCCATCCGCCAGTCGGGCAGAACTCAATTTATTCACCAGAAGAACGTTGTCTATTGCTCCAACACTAAGGGGCCTTCTGGCTCGCGTCGCCCAACCAACTGAAAACCACAAAAGGCGCAACCCACCTGCGTCCTTGAGGGGTGAGCCCCTGTCATCTGGTCTAGGTCCGCCACCTGAGGGGCCCACCCCTCCACCACCAGGCTGCTCATCGGGGCTCGTAGGGAATAACCAGGGGCGCATGCCCCATGCCCTATTTTTAAACTGGCGCCCTTGCCCCCAGCAGGTGTCCCATTCTCTCTGGGGTGAGCTTACCGTCTCAGTGCTGGCCTACGGAGTATGCAGGAGGACTCCCCTTAACAATGTAAAGGCAATTTATGTGGCCTCTTTACCACCACTCTCTATTCCATATCCAACCCCTCCCCAATCTCTATCATTAGGGACGGGTGGGTGGGAGATTAAAAAGAGCCCCTGCATACTGGGGCCGGCGCAGTAAATAAGAGAGGGCGAGGACAAGGGCAAGTTGCCCTAAATAGGCCCACGCCCACTCCCCCCCTCGGGGTGCCGGCTTCGGCCGGAAGTGACTTCACGATGTTGACCCGGAAGTTATTCATGCTGCAGTCCCGTTACTCCACCGATGAGGATCACCAAGGGAGGCGTGCCCGGGTGCCCGGGGGGCCGAGTCCTAAGTATGCGCTTCATTATATTTCGTGCTTGTCATAGGACTTGTACCCCCCAGGATGGCTCCCAGCCCTGCCCACATCCAAACCCACAAATCAATGCTTGACGACCAGAGCTGTGGGTTAAAGGGCCATGTTTATTACAGATCATCACACAAACATGACAATATATAATTCATACAATTTGATACGGTATGGATTTATCAAATTCAATTGTTAATCAATATTTATATTTAAGTTGCCCCTAGCTTCGTGCTCCATCCGCCAGTCGGGCAGAACTCAATTTATTCACCAGAAGAACGTTGTCTATTGCTCCAGCACTAAGGGGCCTTCTGGCTCGCGTCGCCCAACCAACTGAGAACCACGCAAGGCGCAACCCACCTGCGTCCTTGAGGGGTGAGGCCCTGTCATCTCGTCTAGGTCCGCCACCTGAGGGGCCCACCCCTCCACCACCAGGCTGCTCATCGGGGCTCGTAGGGAATAACCAGGGGCACATGCCCCATGCCCTATTTTTAAACTGGCGCCCAGCCGGTGTCCCATTCTCTCTGGGGTGAGCTTACCGTCTCTCCACCTCAGTGCTGGCCTACGGAGTGTGCAGGAGGACTCCCCTTAACAATGTAAAGGCAATTTATGTGGCCTCTTTACCGCCACAAGGGGGACCAGGACAGACCGCCCTTCGCCCTCCCCACCCCAAAGCAAGCTCTGAACCCCTATCGTCAGGCTTGGAGCATGTCTGATTCAAATGCCCTGATTCGTCAGTCTTGTTACCTCTGCAATGCAAGATAACCCACTCAGGGGACAGGAGTCCCACACGACGTCTTGCGCCCGCTGCCACTGTGTGTGCTCCGAGAATCACCCATGTCGCTCACCCGAGGGAGACCTTCTACCCGCCCCCGACTCCTGTTGCTGCTTGCCCTGCTCACAGGCAGGCCACCCAGGCTCTACACCGCTTTTACCACCCTACCTAACTCTTGGCCCGAGCCATATCTATCCTGCTGCGCATGTCGCGGCTCTAATTCTGAATCTTGTGACCAACTAACTTGAAACGTCAGCTGCGGGAAAATAGCCCTGCAAGCGATATGTACTAACTATGCGCGAGTCTGTCATGATAATCGATGGGCTTGCATACCCCTGTAAACATCCACCTGCTGCTACATGCTCCTGTTATAAAATTCTGTCGGGAGAGAGCCTGTCTACCCTAGCTAACCCAGTGTCCGGGTACTTCCGCCCTCCCACCGCTCTGAGTCGCGATGCCCGCACAAGTCTGCTCCCCCTGGAGGAGCCCTCGCAGGCGCCCCACCACCCTGCATCTGATGCGGGAAATCAGGTAAGTCCGTCGGATGACTGCTGTTGCCAACTTCAATCGGGCAAATTCGCCCCTCTGGGCCCCATTGCGGCGATGACCGACACATCCTGCGCGTATATCCTCCCCAAAGCATACAGACCTCAATGACGTATATGTCACAGGCGATGAGAAAGGGACAGCTCCAATGTTGGGACATAGCCAAGGCACAGACCGGCCATAAGAGGACACCCAGCGTTAAGCAAAGGCCAATTTAACATGAAGACCGCAAGCGCATTATGCGAGAAAGTCGCCATGGATTAATAGACTGTTTCCGTCAACAGCAGCGGCGAGAAAAAGACCCTCCCCGAATACAACTGTCTCCAACTTTGCTCGAGTAAAACCAAGCTCGCAACCCCCACACATTTCTGCAAGCACCGAAAGTCAACAATAAATTCAATACTGCCGCCAGACACCTTTGGTGTCAAACAGAATTTATTTTAAAATACCTTAGGAGACCAAGGCGACTGCTGCAGAGAATTAGCTGTGTACGCCCCTTCTTGGGCTACTAACTGACCGGCTGGCACAGGGGGGGGAATGCTCTTACTGAAAATATGGGTGGGTAATCTCTTGTTACAGACTCCAAATATCAAAAAATAGTTAACGTGCCTGCTGCAATTTTTCGAATGAAAATGCCAGATCAGACGTCTACTCCATGTAACACCGCTTATCTAGGTAATAAGTAACTAGTGAACTGCGGATTACTCTAATATGTCTGCCACACACCCTCATGATAGAATATTTTGTAATATTTATATTTCAGCAGTTTTAGATGGTGCTGCACGACCATAAGTTATTGGGTGTTTGAGCACTTTACATGCGCACCAGTTACGTTACACAAGGCCACACTCATTTCTTTTTAGGCACGGGGAGATTAAGTGCTTTGCCCAGAATCCCTGCACTTTGAGAAGGCGCTGAGACTCGAACCTGGTTCTCCAGAATAGTTTAGTGAGCTATGCACTAGCTCGTTGTGCATGGAAAGCATAAGTTTCAGTAGGCGAATGTTTGAACTCACTGTTATTATTTTTTACCCTATAAACAGGTTTCTTTGAGTATCCCTAGAAAAGTATTATTAGTCACCGGAAACAATTTCACTTGTATCCTGCGCTATATTGATTATGCTTAATGTAATTAAGCACACCCCTAAAATTCCCTTAAAACACACATACATCTACGTATCTTTCGAATATACAAAGCTTGAGAAAGGAATCATCCATGAAGCCAGGGATTTACAGATGAAGATAAGGAGTCTTCTAGGCTCGTGCCCTGCATGTGTGCCAGTCTTTCTCATGACCCCAGAGTAGGCACAATGCGCCGTGCCACCGCTGGGTGGATTGTAAGGCACTGGCTCAGAAACTACTTTGTTTTGGCCCCCCACTAGTCAAAATGTGTTCATGTCTCAATACTGAACCCCTGCTCCCACTCCATGACTATCTGTGTAACTCGAAACCGAATCAGATGGACTTCAATCGGAAACCCGAAAAAAACACAATCTTGCGCACACCACGCAGGCTCACCACGTTCATGCGGAAAAAATACCCCACTAACTCAGCAACGTCGAAGTCATCCTCTGCAATATGCTCATTAACCGTTGGCACGGGGAAATATTCATGTTGCCTAATCCTAAGCCAGCAATAGCCCGTGCTGATCTGATGACACCACAACGTTACTGTAATAATCACAAGTGACAACAGAGTGTAAGTAGAACTTGCACTTTATTCAGGCCATCCGCTCTCTGGCAAACGGTATGTCAACATTCCAAGATGAGCTCCAGGGGATACCAAGGTGAGAGAAAGGAGGGGGGTGGGCGGAAGGTACCAAGGTGGGAGTAAAAGGGGAAGATACAACACATCACCTTACCCAACATGACAGATAACAATAGATGACAGGAGAGATCTTTACATTGCTACTCTGTCCCCGCTCCAAACATGACCGTCCTCCAACTCCACCACATTTTTCCCCTTGTTTTTGATTTTTTGAGGGAGGAAAAATTTACTCTGTCCCACTTGCACCCGTGTGGGTTTCTTTATCAACACAGGGTCATTAACATTGGGTTTTAAATTCTTCACTCCATTTTTCTTGTCATACCATTCTTTGTAGCGGGATTGATGTTGCTGAACTTTGATCTGACTTTCTGATCCGTCATAGGCAACAGACTTACCCCCATCTAGCTAGAGAGGGTACAGCTTGGTGCCAGGTTCTCTCCCTCTTAAGACCACAAAAGGAGAGATACCAGCTACAAGGCTAGGTGCCGTGTGGTAGGCCCACAAACAGTCTCTTAGGGAATTATCTACGTTAAACCCATTAGACATTGCCAGTTGAATGTGATCCTTAATCATACGATTCATCCTCTCTACTAACCCATTAGCTTTTGGACAGTAAAGAGCAGTTTTCTCATGCCTGATGTTAAGGTTCTTTAGAAAAGACATCATTTCATCAGATGTAAATTGCACCCCATTGTCAGTTACTAAAATAGATGGAATCCCTTCAAAAGAAAACACTGACTTTAAGAAAGCAATGAGGTTCTTGGTCGTAGTGGAAGGGGTGAACTTGACATTTACCCAGTGGGAAGTGTAATCCACCAGGACAAACATGAACCTTTTCTGTGGACCAAGAGCATCCATGGGGCCAATTATGTCCATGGCCAGTTTAGTCCAAGGAATTACAGGTACCTCCACTGGGGATAGAGGAACTTTATGTAAGGTCTTAATTTTGTCACTTTTAGCACAATTATAGCAATCCTTTAGTTTTATTTCTACTCTTGAATCCATCTTGGGGAACCAAAAGCTGTTCCTCACTTTACTTTTAGTGAAACTTCTCCCTAAGTGGCCCTCGTGGGCGAGGACTATAATTCTGTCTCTTAGGGCCTCAGGTGGAACAATTTTGGTATTGCCGTAGATTTTATTTTCATAAATGGTCAGCTCGTTTCTAATTTCCCAGAATTCCTTTAGACCATCCATAACATCACCACATTTGTCAGGCCAACCATTTATGATTAGATTTTTTAGTGCCTTCATTTTAGAATGCTTCTCCATTTCCTCCTTGGAAAAGGATGGAAGATGGATCGCAAGAATGGGAGTATCCAAAGGGTCTGCCTCAATGTTGACTGCTAGAGGAGATCTGGATAAATAGTCTGCAAGAACGTTATCCTGACCAGGAAGATACTCAATTCTAAAGCTAAATTTCTCTAGCCCTAAAACCCATTTTGCTATTCTAGGGGATTCAAAGAGTACTTCCCTGGATGAAAAAATGTGCATCAGAGGTTTGTGGTCCGTATGAACTGTAAATTTACTGCCCCAAAGGAAAAACTTGAAATGATTAATGGCCCAGTAGCAGGCTAATGCTTCCCTTTCAATCATGGAATAGTTCCGTTCAGGTTGACTTAAAGTACGTGAGGCAAAGGCAATAATAGTTTCCCCCCCCTGCCATTTCTGAGACAGGGTGGCCCCAAGACCATTGTTGGAGGCATCAGTGCATAAGATGGTTCTCTTTCTATGGTCAAAAGGCCCTAGAGCACGTGAGCCAATGATTTCTTTTTTTAAGTTGGTTACCGAATCAGAGTGTATCTCTTCCCATTTGAATTCACTTTTCCTCTTTAACAGATCTCGTAAAGACTCACATTTTTCAGAAAATTTGGGATGAACTTGGCCATATACTCAACCAAGCCTAAAAAGGATTTAAGCTCTTCCTTATTCGTGGGGAAGGGAGCATTTTCTACTGCTTGAATTAAGCTGAGTTTAGGTTTCATCCCTTCAAAAGAAAGATTGTGCCCCAAATAATCCACTTCCATGACTTTGATCTTACATTTTTCCTTTTTCACAGTTAATCCTGCGTCCGACAGCCTTGCACATACCTTCCTAAATATGGAGTCATGTTCCTCTTCATCGGCTCCATAGACCAAAACATCATCTTGAACACACATGCTGTTCGGAATTCCCTCCAGTACCCTTTGCATCATTTTTTGGAAGACAGCAGCCGCCGTAGCAAGCCCGAAGGGCATCCTTCCGAACATGTATGTGCCAAAAGGGGTGGAAAATGCTGTTAGTGGCCTTGAATCCGGGTGGAGATCTACTTGGTAGTAGGCCATGGAAAGGTCTATGACAGAAAAAAACTTGGCCTTACCCATAGTACTCAGCATTTCGTTGATATTAGGAAGGGGAAAACGTTCAATCCAAATGTTTTCATTCAGGCTGCGTAAATCAATGCAAAGGCGAATGCCTTGCCCATTAGCTTTAGAAGCTATGACGATGGGAGATAACCACTCCGAGGCGTCAATAGGATAAATGACGCCTAAGTGGCAGAGTTTGTCAAGTTCATCGTTCAATGGCTGTCTTAAGAGTAAAGGAACTTGGCGTGTTTTATGTACAACAGGTTTTGCCCCTTGTCTAATTTTTATTTTATGCTGATAGTGTTTCAACAACCCCAGATCATTAGAGAAGAGGTGAGGAAATTCGTCACAAAGGGGAGTCTCCCCAGTAGCTTCTTTAACCAAATTGACCTGTTCCCTGCTATTGGGGTCAAGAATAATACGAAGTTTTCTCTGGTGTCGCCACCCTAGAAGATTTGAACCCGAGCTGACGAGGTAGACCTTGCCCACAGTGGATCTCCCTTTGAAAATAATTTGTGTCTCCACCATCCCCACCAACGGGACAGGGTCTTTGGTATACCCATGAGGTGTAATGTCAGGTTTAGTAATAAGCATACCTGGATCCCCTTTAATTTTCCTGTAATCCTCCATATTTAACAAGGTAAATGGAGAGCAGGAGTCTGCGAACATTTCAATAGATTTGTTATTTTTTTTTTTTATTTTTTTTTTTTGTAAGACATTTATTATGAACAAATGAAATAGATGATGTACACTGCGTCACGCCAACAACCCGGAGGCAGGCCGCTATCAGGTAGGTTATACAAAGATTACATATAAATATCTCTAAGGCCCTCATCCGGCCGGTTGATCATTCAGAGGTAAACTTAAGATACAATAAAATCTTCAGAGTGTATAGTGCATCTCTAGCGAGTAAACGGTCTTACTTTTCTTTCTGTGCTGCTGACAATTGAAAGATAGCGAAAATCAATGAAGCCGCCCCCGAATAAGCAGCAGTCAACCACCCGCTGCAGCAGCCTATAAAAAGGATGTGTCGGTCAGCACCATGTTTCTCCCAACAGGACCCCCCAACAAGCTAAACCAAAAACGTCAAACATAGGTGCAAGTACTTGGAAACAGCATCTATACCACACTCCAGTTCACAAAGGGGTCGCGCGGGCCCGCCACAGGTTGTCTAGATAGAGGGCCAGCCATGTTCAGGGCGGGCACGGAAAGGCATCTTGGCTGTGTACGAATTAGCGAAGGACGTGTGGGGTGGGGGGGAGGGGGGGAGGGGCAGTGAATTATCCACAGTAGGACCAGTAGGGCGGGGGGGGGGGGGGGCAGGGGACTCCATCCGGGTCAGTGGAGGCAGTAAACGCAAAACTTACGTCTGGGCAGTTCCTGTCAGTGTAAGCGCGGGACAGCGGGACCTCTATCATTAACCTACGCAGCGCGCACCTTTAGCCCATGTCGTCTGAAATACTAGTAGCACGTGAGGTACCTGCGGAGTCAGGGGCCGTGCGTTCTGTAGTCCACTGTACAAACGGGCCCCATATGTCAGTGAGTCTGGAAGCGGTGGGCATGGTCTCCCAATAGTGCGTCAGTTGAGTGTGGCCGTAAGTCACATCCCTGATCCAGCTCTCAAGCGTGGGGAGGGCCGGCCTGCCCCAGTGTATAGCGATCTGTCGTTTGGCGTATAACAGGAGTAATGCATGTAGTTTCCTGTCGCAGGGCTCAGTGTGCTTAACATACCCCAGCAATCCCAGCAGTGGAGACGGTGAGTCACTCCTTTGTGTGATTTGATTGATGGCATTGAAGATCCCTGACCAGTATGTCCTCAGCTTGGGGCAGCTCCAAGCCACATGAATAAAGGTGGCATCGTCACCCCCACATTTCCAGCAAGAGGCATCCTCACGTATACCCATGCGGCGTAGCAGTGTCGGAGTGCGGTAGTATCTGTGTAGGAATTTGAAGTGGATAAGCCGTAGTCGGTAACTCGGGGATAGAGCTGTGAGTTGTGCGCAGCAATACTCCCATGCGTCATCCGGCAGCTGGTCCCCCAGGTCCTCAGCCCAAGCGGTCTCGGCCGTGGCTACTGTCACCGGGGCTTGTTCCTGCATGCAGTTATATAATCTGGACACCAGCTTCTTAGGGGAGGGTCGTGAGAGCAAGTTTTGCAGGGCGGCTAGTGCGCAAGGCTCTTCCGGGAAGCACAGTCCTATCTTCTTGCAAGATTCCCTAAGGGAATGATATAGTAATTTGTCAGCAAACGTGCAGGGCTGGTCATCCCCATCCGCAGGCATCTCGAAAAAAGAGCCATCTGGATATAGGTCAGCGAAGGTGAGAAGTCGATTCCCACGGATAGTGAGGACGTCACCTCTTGCCGTCAAACAAGGCAGCATCGGGTTGCCCCTCAGAGGAACCGCCGGCGCATAAAGCAGGGAGAGACCAGCTCGTTTCCGAAGTTCACTCCAGGACCAGCGGACCATTTCCACTGTGTCCACATCACGCGACGGGCACGTTACCTCTCCATATAGTGCCACTCGTAATGGCAAGGGGGCGACCACTGCCAGTTCCACCGCCACATGCGGCTGGTAGGGGGTGGGGTAGGCCCAGAAGTGCAGGAACTGAGCTTGTGCACAGAGTGAATAGAGCTTCAAGTCCGGGGCCCCCAGGCCTCCCTGTCGGAGCGGAAGCGTGAGTAGGTCCCAGGAGACTCTGGCTTGGCCGCCGGCCCACACCAGTTTCAGCAGTAGTGAGCGGACCCGGGTGTGGAAGTGCGTTGTCATAGGTAGTGGTACATTGACGAACAAGTACAAGAATTTGGGAAGGACCACCATTTTGGCCAGTGCAATTCTAGCGACCAGAGACAGCGGTAGCTTATTCCAGACTTCGACCTTTCCTTCCAACCAGTCCACCGCCCTACCAAAATTCAGCGACCACAACTCCTGTACATCTCGGCTGATCCAGATGCCCAAATACTTGACAGCTTCCGTCTCCCACCTGAGGGGGTAGTCCGGGGCAGGTCTAACAGTGCTCTCCGTCAGGGGGAAGGCCACTGACTTCTACCAATTAATGGATATCCCTGCCAAACCCTCAAATCTCACAAATTCACGAAGTAGTGGGCTCAGGTTGTCTTTAGGGTTCAGGACGTACAAGGTGACATCGTCCGCGTACAGCGAGATCAGTAAGCTTCTAGCACTGAATCCGATGCCCCTGGCAGTGTGGTGCTGCCGAACTCGAGCCGCTAGTGGCTCCATCGCAATTGCAAAAAGGAGCGGGGATAGAGGGCAGCCCTGCCTAGTACCCCTCGAGACATCGAATGGCTTGGAGACAAGACCATTAACGCTCACTCGGGCTCTGGGTTTCGTGTAGAGGAGCCTAATAAGGGTCAGGAAGTTTTGGCTGAATCCCATCCGCCTCAGTACACCGAAGAGGTAGGGCCATTCTAAGGAGTCAAAGGCTTTGGTGGCGTCCAAAAACACCACCGCTGCCTGTACTGACGGGTGTAAATAGTGAAGTACCGAAAAGATCGTTCTGAGATTATGTGATGTTGCTCGGCCAGGGATGAATCCCGATTGATCTGGGAGCGCTATCATCGGCAACATCGGTTGCAATCTATCGGCAATTACTTTTGCGTATATTTTGGCATCTATGTTTATAAGGGACAGGGGCCTGTAAGAGTCCAGCTGTTGGTCATCCTTGTCTGGCTTGAGGAGCGTGACAATGAGAGCCTCGCGCATGGAGTCTGGGAGGGAATTTTACTCGAGAGCCTCGACAAACACAGAGTGTAGTCTCGGCGCTAGTTCAGCCACGTAGGTTTTATAAAAGGAGGTGGTCAGGCCATCTGGGCCAGGAGCTTTATTGGCCGGCATGCTTTTAATCACCTGGGCGATATCTTGCACTGTAACGGTGAGGTCCATGTATTGTCTGTGATTGTTGTTGAACCACACGAGTGCTATGGAGTCAAGGAAGTCCCGCAGTGACGCCGGTGTCGTGGGCTGTCTCGAGGTGTACAGAGCAGCATAGAAGTCTGCGAAGGCGCCTAACACCGCCTCTTGGCCTACCACTAGACGTCCAGTGTTATCATAGATAGTGTGTATGTAGTTCGACTGTGTGCGAGGAGCAATCAGTCTGGCAAGAGTCCTGCTTGGCCTATCTCCCTCCCCATACCTGCGCGCCTCTGCCTGCCTCCCTAGAAACCGCACCTCACGCTCCGCCTCCTCATTAAATGCCAACAGTTTAGTTTTCAGAGCGCCAGCAGTCGCCAACGCTGGGTCGGAGCTAAAAGCAACATCTAGGTCCTTTAGTTCCCCCTCAAGTTTAGCTAACGCGTCTCTTATGGTGCGTAGGACCCCTGCTTTTCGTGCAATACATTGACCCCTTATAACAGCTTTAAATGCATCCCACACAATGGCTTCAGAAGTGGCTGACCCAGCATTCTCAGTAAAATAATTAGTGATATCCTCTCTTATCTCCTCTACAAACACAGGGTCTGTGAGCGCGTGTGGGGGAAGGCGCCATTGGAACGCCCTATGTACAGCGTCGGGGGGATGTAATACCAACATACACGGAGCATGGTCTGATAGTGATCTAGCCATAATATCAACATTTGACACCCATGTCGCAACCTCAGGAGACACCAACCAGAAATCTAGTCGCGACCAAGCAGCCTTATGAGAGGTGTAGCAGGTCCCTACTTTTGCACCCGGATTTCTAACTCGCCACACATCTGCAAGTAGACCCTCCTTCATGATATCAAAAATCGCTTGGCGCGCTCTAGTGTGCTGCGGTCTGCTCACACCTTTGCGATCCGCGTCATCATTTAACACAACGTTGAAATCCCCCCCCAACACGACCGCCCGACAATCCAGCAACACAATTTTCGCCCAAACATTTCTAAAAAAGTCAGGATCATCCACATTCGGGCCATAGATTGCAGCTAGGACAATGGGTCGCCCCTGTAAAGCCCCATGGAGCAGGACATATCTTCCCTCCGCATCCCTCACATGAGAGTACTCCCGCCAATCCAACCCTCTGCGAATGAGTATAGCTACGCCCCTCGCATAATTTGAGTAAATGGAAGAGTAAACGTGCGCCCATCTTGAATTCTTCAATCTAGCTGAGGGGGTGACATTCAGATGTGTTTCTTGTAGGAAGCAAATATCTACATTGTGTCTTGACAACACGCCATGCAGCAAGCGGGCTTTTTTGAAGTCCCCAAGGCCTCTAATGTTCCAAGTCCAGATTTTGATACCTCCCATTAAAGCATTTGACAGTCCCGAACCCCCATCACATAACCCCGCCCCCGGAAGCCGTCCTGGCACCTAGACCCCATAGCCGTAGACCCAGCGCACAGAAATATAGGCATGTGTAGTAGTACAATGCACCCAATACGAACCAAAACTCGCAACATATTAAAACCCCCCCTCCACCCCCTTCCCTCAGCAACCCCCCAATCAGGTCGTGACATATCCCAATAACATGTACGCAATGCGTAGAAATACCCCAACATCAACAACAAAGGGAGGCACCCCATGAGGCGTGGTGCGCTCGGCTAACACCCCCGTTTACGCGGGGTGGCTACTATCAAACTTTAGTGGTCCTGGGTTCTGACAGTGCCCCCACCCCGTAGTCCTCAAGGTCCGCAGCCAACCAGTGTCCCAGTGGGAACGCGGAGACGGCAGCACAAGCCGGTGTACAATGGCGTCCCAGCAACTTACCCCCAATTAGTCAGTTCAATAGATTTGTTATTAATTAAAATATTGCATTTGGGGTATTCTGTGAAATTACTGCCGCAAGAACTCTTTACTTGGAACACAAATCTAAGCTGATGATCGCTGGGTTCATTGATGGCTTTGACTTGACTGCTATCGCTGTCCCTGCACACTCTAGCTAAATGTCCTCTTCTGTTACATTTCTTACAGTGAGCATTGCGAGCTGTGCAAATAGGATTGTTGGCTAAATGATTACTACTCCCACATCTATAGCATTTGAGGTCAGAATGTTCTCTTTGAAACTCATTAGATGACTCTCCTTTACTTCTGACTTTCGTAAAATTTTTATTGGGAGTATCAACCTGAACTGCTGCAACCACATCCTCAGAGATTTTTATTTCCTTCATACACTTAGCAGTGTGTTCAATAGACTGAGCTATAGAAATAGCTTCTTCCAGCGATGGATTTTTTGACAACAATTTCTCTTGGATCTTACTATTGCTTGTGCATCTCACCAATTGGTCACGTATTAAAGGGTCATTAAGATCCCCAAAATCACACCTTTGAGTAAGACCTCTCAAATCAGCAATGTAATTTTTTACAGACTCATTTTTCCCTTGAGACCTACTGAAAAATGTGTGACGTTCTAAAACCACATTTATTTTATCCCCAAAGTAGTTTCCTAACTTTAGCATAGTTATTTCATACGCATCTAGGTCATCTTCCTCATCTAACTCTGGTCCAGGTAGAGTCTCGTACACTTTGCGACCATGAACTCCAATGTTGTGTAAAAGAATATGCTGCTTCCGTAAAGCAGAAAACCTTTCTCCACCCATAGCAATCAAATAGGACTCAAAAAGTTTAGTCCATTCCTTCCAATGGATGTCAGGATCTCCACATTCATTTAGAAAAGAAGGAGGTTGACATATTCCTGGAGTTCCCATGCTAGAGGAACGAGGAATTAATAAATTATGCAGAAATGCGTTAATCTAAGGTGAGTGCAGAACACCAGAAGGTCCAAAGCAGGCAGACAATTGTAATGTATATACTTAGTAGTTCAAATGCAGGCAAGACTCAAGTGTGTGAAGCTTTAACTCTTTTTTCCAAAAATCACCACAAGTTCCAGGAACAAAAACAATCTATAGCACTATGGCAATGGCGCATCTCAACGTGGAAGTTCCTGGTATGCCAGAAAACAAATATAGAAAGGCTATTACAAGTTCCAGGAACAAATACAATCTATAGCGCTATGGCAATGGCGCATCTCAACGAGGAAGTTCCTGGTATGCCAGAAAACAAAAATAGCAAGGCTGCGTAAAAAATAGCAAGATGTTTTTCCTGAATGCGACAGCGGAGCTGCGTGTGTGGCAACTCTACCCCCAGTTGGACCAAATGAAGTAAATAGCCCCAACACCAACCTCTATGTTGACAGCAACTGAGAGGAATCATGCCTCAGCAATAGAAGGATACTTGATGGCAGCCAATTGAACATGCCTCAGCAAAACCACAAGATTCTTGGTCTGGGTGCACTGACATCCCACGAAGGTCGCTGCAGTGACTATCGCCCGCTGGTGGGCAAGAGCCATCATCCACAACCTCGTACCATGTCAACGCCAGAAATTCCCTCAACCGCCGAACCAGGCTCAGTGGATCAGGACCCAACGGAGCACTGCTAGGATGAACTCCGCCCGCTGGTGGGCGTGAGGAGGCGTCGACAGCCGCGTCCTCAATCTTGATCCAGGAAGCCGTAAGAGCACTGCTATGATGAACTCCGCCCGCTGGTGGGCATTCAGAGGCGTCGAGAGCCGCGTCCTCAAACTTGATCCAGGAAGCCGTCAGCAATGTGGAAGTCTCACATAGCGAAGACTGCCGAGGGAGAGCTACGCAGAGAATAAGATATCCTGCCGGCGAAAGTTCATCAAAGCCCTCATACGGTGAGAGGTTTTTCTTTTCTACAACAGCGTAACAACAGTCGCTGTACACAGGGAATGAAGCAAGTCCTGACGTTCTGAGTGAAACTCTGAAAAGCCACCACAGACGTTGAAACAGCTCGGCAACACAGAACAAGCCAATCCTCCAGCAAGAAATGCACAGCTGGTAATCTCCCTGCTTCTCGAGAGCAAGCGCAAAGGGGAAATGGCCTGTCCTGCCCCCCTCACAGGTTCGTCGCCAGTGTAATAATCACAAGTGACAACAGAGCGTAAGTAGAACTTGTCACTTTATTCAGGCCATCCGCTCTCTGGCAAACGGTATGTCAACATTCCAAGATGAGCTCCAGGGGATACCAAGGTGAGAGAAAGGAGGGGGGTGGACGGAAGGTACCAAGGTGGGAGTAAAAGGGGAAGATACAACAGTTACCCTTCCCAGTTATTGTTCCCACATGACGTGCACAGCCATTTTTTCCCCCGACCGCCAATACAACAGTGGTGTTTCTTCCAATTTATGAATAGATGTTAAAAGTTGTTTGGTAACCATATTTATAGCACTTTATACGCTTTCAGCCACCGTCTGAATACAACATTCCGTAAACTAGGGTTCGGTTCAGGTAGCCTGAGCGCACGAAAGAGGTTCTGACACTCTTTGGCATGACCTGGGTTAAAACAAACGACAAAACACTCTATCAAAGTCAGAAGCTCTGTCATCGAGTATGGTTGATTTGCGTTCTTTTTGTGCCCCCGGTGTTCTAATCGGTGCAAAGTGCAGCTTCTCTCACTTCTCTTTGGAAAGACAACTCATAGAAGTGCTGTTTGCCAAAATGTATTGCACCGTTCTGTCCCCACTGTTTCTTTTACTGAGTTGCTTTAATTTCTGTGTCCGTGTATGTTTGACGCCTTCACTGCACAGTAAATGTTATGTTATGTTATGTTATGTTATTATAGTCTTTTATAGCGCACGGCTACTCCAGAGAGTGTCCCGGCGCTTTTTGACCAAAACCTGTGACAAAGTAACACAACTCAAATAAAGAAAAGAAATAAAGCAAACCCGGTAGAAGAAAGGTGAATTAAGGGGAGAAAAGCCAAGTTTTAAGGCCCTTCCTAAACGTCAGCAAATTAATAGTGCTACGTAATGCCAAAGGCAAAGTATTCCAACACTGTGGCGCCAGCAGCTTAAAAGAGCGCCCTCCAATGCGAGCCCTTTTTACTCGGGGGACCACAGCAAGGAACAGTGATTCAGACCTCAAAGATCGGGCCGGATCAAATCTGGGAGCCCCCTAACCAGTGACTGCCTGCCTGCGTGCCAACAGTTACTGTTTATAGCCTGTTATCCCCTCAGCCTGTTATATCCCTCAGCCCCGCCGAGGCCCGAACCTGGGCCCCTCAGCATCGGACAACCGGGCTGGCCCACACAATCCTAACGGAAAAGGGGATATCGAACCGGACAAAATAAAAGGAAATTAAACATGTCACCCTGAGAGTCAGCGTCTCATACCTTAACCATTAGGCCACAGTAGCTCCGGATCCCGGTGCCCCTCAGCCCCGCCGAGGCCCGACCCTGGGCCCCTCAGCATCGGACAACTGGGCTGACCCTCATAAATGTAACGGAAAAGGATATCGAACCGGACAAAATCAAAGGGAATTAAACATGTCACTTTGAGAGACAGCGTCCCATACCTTAACCATTAGACCACAGTAGCAACGGATCCCGGTGCCCCTCAGCCCCGCCGAGGCCCGAACCTGGGCCCCTCAGCATCGGACAACTGGGCTGACCCTCACCCCCGCCGAGGCCCGAACCTGGGCCCCTCAGCATCGGACAACTGGGCTGACCCTCACAATCGTAACGGACACGGATATCGAACCGGACAAAATCAATAGGAATTCAACATGTCACCTTAAGAGTCAGCGACTCATACCTTAACCATTAGGCCACAGTAGCAACGGATCCCGGTGATCTCTATCCCGCGATTCATCCGTGCTCTCTCAAAAACCGCCACGACGTGCTGCACTAGACACAACACCCATGTTTTTTACTATTCACTTATGCTCCGAGCCCTGTACCTTACGTAGACTGCAGCTCCCATACATTACACTTTTAACAAAGTAGAAAACACGTGTACCCGCAACTTCTTTACTACGTTCTCAGAGCTCCCGCGGCCCCACAAGTGTAGGTATATGTGTGCCCATAAATAAACTGATGCCCAATCCCTTCCACCGCTGGGTTATCGCAATTAGAGACAGACCGTGGGTGACCGGCGACCAAAGCCAACGCTCCATTCCCGCGCGTTTTTAAAAAATCACCGCACACTTCTAACGCAAAACAATCAAAGGCTCCCTTCCCTTTACCTCATTGCTCCACCAACACACTATGGCTCAATCCCCTCTTCCTAGGCCGCGCCGCACTTCTGGCAATACGGGAACTCCACTGTTCTCCAGCTTCCGGACCTGCAGCCATGCTCTCCCACAGCTGCTGTCCATTAAACTCCACAAGCGCCGGTCCTCTAACGACGCATAACTTGACGACCTGCACAAATGAGATTAAAAGAAGACCCCAGCATACCGGGGCCGGGGCAGTAAGAAAGAGAGGGCGAGGACAAGGGCAAGTTGCCCTAAATAGGCCCACGCCCACTCCCCCCCTCGGGGTGTCGGCTCCGGCCGGAAGTGACGTCGCGACGTTGACCCGGAAGTTATTCATGCTGCAGTCCCTTTACTCCACCGATGAGGATCACCAAGGGAGGCGTGCCCGGGGGGCCGGGGGGCCGAGTCCTAAGTGCGCGCTTCATTATATTTCGCGCTTGTCAAAACAAACGTCTCCCTGGTTGGCACTCAAACGTCATTCTCCTTGGAACAGGACTGACCTTCCTGGCACCCTTGGCGTGGGTGCATCCTGGCTGACTCACGTGAATTTTTCTGTTGTGGCCAAACAACTTTATATTATGAAAACTTAGAACTGGATATTTCTCTAAGGGTCATTCGGAGCCCATTTGCCAGAGGGGACTTGATTCTAATGTATTTATGTAGTGTTAAGGTTTCTGTGTTTTGCGGTTTTATATATGGCGCGAACTCGACCCGAGAGTAATGGAGCGCTTTATGTGGGCAGCAGTTACATTACACAAGGCAATGTTAATTCTTTTTCTTTAAGGCACGGGGAGGTTACGTGATTTGACTAAAATCACAGGACGTTGAGCTGACGCCGAGATTCAAACCTGGTACCCAGTTCTAAGGACGGCAGCTCTGTCTCTAAAGCACGTTCTCTTGCAAGACACCTGCCATAGCATATCCGTTGTTTGCACCCTGAGATGGCTTTGCCTTTGAGCGCCTATTTGAAGGCTTAGTTTTGGCAGCACAAATGCGTATTTCTTCCAGGTTCATTTCCAGCAGCGGACAGCGCTGTCTGGTCATTTCTCCGCCATACATCTCTTGACCAGCCTTGCCCCATGCACGAGGGTGTTTTTTATGACGCACGACTGAGCGCATTCATCGTTCTGAACATTAGCAGGGGGGTGTCGAGGCGGAGTAGGGGCGCCAATTAGGCTAAGCAGCAAGACATGTCCCGAGGTCCCTGGAAAGACCTTTTATGTTAAGAGTTATACAGCGCTATATGAGAGGCGGCCATGTAACGGGGCCTCGTGAACCCTTGATCGCCTGCCAACGTGTGAATGACCCGGCCGTATAAAGGTGGAGGGGCATAACTGTACCTCACAGCAGCCCCAGACCCAGTGCCCGCTCTCGGCGAACGAGCTCTGTATGTGAGAGCATTGGGCCGTAAGTAGGTTTAATGGGGCTCATTCGTAACTAATTTCTTTATTGCATATTCACAGCAGGCTGACGTGAGAACTGGAAACCTCGCGCCCAAAGTGCTGTTCGGTGGCTGTAAACCGCGCTGGCTTTGATCTCAGAATTAACTTGGCACTGTTTTTCCATGCAGCTATCGCCACTGACAAAGCATCACAGACAGGGCCCAGCAAAGCCACACAGTGCTTATTAACCCTTCCCTCCCTGGGAAACCTCCGGCGTGTGAAACAACCGGCAGCCTTTTCAGAAGTACTGAGCGTGACTCTCTCTGTCTTAAACCGTATCTCTCTCCGATCACAGGACGCACAGATACGTTTACAAGTACCTGAGAATGACCTCTCCATTCGGGCTTCTGTCAAATCAAATCTCCTAAGGGCGGGAATAAACGCTGTCCATCTTTTAGCACAATTTTCACTAATAAACCCGTCACATGTTGGTTTTTGGCCTCAGACTTACGCATGAGGTCATTGTAGAGAGTGACCCAACTCCCAAGCTGGTTTCCGGTGACAGAAGTCTGCACGAGAATTGGCCTTTGAAAAGGATGCTGCTGTTTGGAAAACAAACATAGGTGTCACTGCAAATTAATGATAATGTGTGCATCACTTGCTCTCGGCATCAGTGCAGGGCTCAGCTTTCCAGTATCTGTTTCTGGGCTCATTCTGCAGGATTTATGAGATTTACACCTTACGGAGTCAGCTGGCAGCGCTTGGATTCACTCCTCTGGTGGGGTGCTAATCTCGATTGGTCTTTAGGTGAAGTCTCCTGAATCTGTGATATGCTTCGGTTTTGGTGGCGAGTAAAACCTGTTATGTTATTGCCTTCCGAGATGTTGAGATGTTTATGACGTAGTATTGTTAAGTCTGTCTTACTTTATGTCAGTCTTTTTGAGGGATCACGTCGACAGTTTGTGTAATGTCTGTCTTCTTCGGGTCCAATATGGCGCGCGGATCATTTCCTCCGTTTGTGAGTTCAGGCCCATGAACTAGATACTAGGGGTGGGCGGAATTTGCGGAATTAACCTTCGCAAATTATCGCGAGAATGTTTAAAATTATCGCAAACAAGCAGAAATATCGCGAAGATGCGGAAGTTTTTTTCCGGCATGTTCGCGAGATTTTCTGCATGGTTGCGGGTCGCCAACTTACCCATGTGGTTGCTTGCGGGCGCGGCCATCTTGTTTTGAGTTGTTCTCGCGGTGCATGATCGCGAGAAGAAAGACGTGATCGCGCGACGCATGACGTCACTGCGGGCGCGAACTGTCGCGAGACAGCGCAAATGGCTAAAAACAATACAACATCTCATGGAGAACGCGACCGGATCAAGAAAACTTGTCGGCGAACGCAGGGATTCAGGTAAGGCGATCGCGCGCGCGCGAGAATGTATCATTTTACAGCGCGAGCAAGAAACAAATTATCGCCAAGCTGCGGAAACCGGAATTTTTGACATTTTCGCGCTCTCCGCGGAATGCAAAAATGTAAAATTATCGCAATTTCCGCGAACGGAACGAAATTTTTGCCCAGGCCTACTAGATACTAGGCCTGGGCGGTAAATTCCGTTCCGTTCGCGGAATTTGGGTAATTTCGCGTTCCGCGGAAAACGCGAAATTGCCCAAAAATCTGCGTTCTGCGACTTCGCGAAATTTTTTGCTTGTTCGCGTTCTCAATATGCGTGTTCGCGAGATATTTCACCGCGAGCACGCAAACAGCGATCGCGAACAGGAAAAAAGTATCGCGAACAAGCAATTCCGCGTGTTCGCGGAATTTCTGCGTGTTCGCGGAGATTTTTTACCGTTTCGTGGAGATTTGCGTAACGCGATTACGCAAATTCCGCCCACCCCTACTAGATACGATCTCAGGAATGCTCGCCCTGTTTCAAGATATCTCTTTCTCGCCAGGGTTACTGAGAGCGGTGTCCTAATGCAATTTACGCAACACATTCTTAAGCAAGCTTTCTTTGCTGAGTGCTATTCAGGAAATTCAGTAGCAAGGAAACCAGTCCCACAGAGCTCTGTTCTGGTGCCACTCTCTATGTTGAACCCCTTGGAGTCATAGCAAAGAACTCTGGGGTGCAGATGACACACAGGTATAAAGACCTCCTCTCCCAATGACGTCTCTCAACTCACTTAAATCGGTGCAAGACAGGATAGACTAATCTAAACCAATCAAAAACTGAGGTTCTCCTTATCTCAGCATCCCAGTCATCACTACTGGACAGTGCGTCCACCCCCCATAATGGGGGAATGGACGTGGCACTTAGGACCAAGACCCCGTGGGCCGGGACTCACGCAATATGGTAGAATGCTGACCTTGGGCAGCCAAAACCGGATCTGGCCTTGACGCCTTCCAGCTCAGTGCCTCTTGATTGGTGGGCGGCCAGGAGTGCGTCAATGCTGAGCGCCGCCGCCGGGATGGCCCACGTGGGGTATAAAGACCCTGTGCCCTTTGCCCTTGGCCTTTTTTCCTCCACATGGCCATCCCGACGACATAGCGGCCGGCCCAGCGCGGCATTTTATCCCTCCCATTGACCCTAATTTTAGGCTTACTGTGGGTCAGCGGGGTCTCGAATACATAAGTCACCCCCCACCAGTTAGTGGGGGGGGGGGGCTCCTTCAGAAGCAGTTCCCCTCCCCCTCAGGACAGTACCAAGGGGTAAGGTTAGGCAGTCCTGGGCCAACCAGAAGATGTCCATCAGCTTGCGGGCTAGAGCACACAGTTAGATCTTGGGAGTCAGCACGAAGTGCCCTGCCCCTGTCCACCTTTTCCGCAGCCTCTGGGGAGCTTGGTGTTCGGGGGCCGGTGCTCATTGTGAGTACAAGGGTACAGGGGCATGGTACCGCCCCTCACGGATGCAGGTGGTTGCACCTTGTGGGGTCCAATGGTGTCCAGGATTGTGAGGTGCCCTCTTGCGGTAATAGTCTAGATATTCTTCTTCAATGTTCACATGAAGTTATTGTGTTGGCAGTTTGTTTCCTCATGATTTGACACTTCGTTTATGATTGATTGACATACAAGTCTTGTGATTTTTTGCACCTTTGTTCTTGTGTTGAATTTATCAGATTTGCACAAACGTTGCTGTGTTAATGTTGAATATAATGATCCACAAACTAAGCTTATCTTGTGAATTGTTGGTAACTCGTTTGGGTGGTGTTGGGGTTCCGGTCCTATCGGGGGTTCCTGGTCCTATAGTCCTGGGTCAGTTTAACAATGTCCTTAACTGTAAACATATCATAATCAACTGTGCCAGATCCTTAGGTGTCATTCTAGATAAATAAAAACAGTAGCTATTTCTTTTTTTTCAAATTTTCAAGTCATTAGGTCTCGCCTGACCCAGCGCATGCGCTGGTCTGGCGAGACTTTTTAAGAGGGCTCCAAAAAGTGCTACCAGGCCAGCCTAGAGCTACAGTGCATGTGCGCGGGCGCGCGCGCCGCGCTTGACCGCGATTAACCGCGATTACTTTCACTTTCATGGGTCTCACTTTTGGGACCTTATAAGTATTTAGTTATGCAACTGTTGCATGGCTAAACACTTAAAAGGTCCCAAAGGCGAGACCTATTGGCTATGCCAATGCTTGTTTTTTATTACATTTAAATGCTGGACTTTCAGAATCTTACAGACTTTGCCCTCCTTTGAGAGAAGGATATCTAACGCAAGGCAGTTGGTATGGCCACTACTTTCAAACCGGCTGGCCGTCTTATCGTAGTCATAGCCAAAGTTCATATTTTTTTTACACTTCCTAGGTTGGCTTCTGCATCGGTACAGCAATTATAAACTAGACAAAATATCATTCTAAGATAGCCACTGGTTGCTAAATTATACTTTTGCAAATTTGTATTGTTAGCACATTCTTTAAACATGTATTGAGAAAGAAACTTTATTTTAATTGACTTGCCTCTTATTCTCTCCTCTTTATATGATTTTGTTACCCAGATTTAAAGCTGTAAAATAAAGTTATTATTAAAAAATTAGGGCCTCATTCCGATGGTGGTGGGAACGCCACCGTCAGGCCATCGGTGGCCGTCTTACTGTCATCGGACAATCCTTGACTGCCCGCTGCATTATGATGGTGGGTGAATGTAGAGCGGGTGGAGGTTCCGACCGCCATGCATCCGACAGGCTGAAAGAGCCTATAAGACCCTCGGAGGGACTTCAATCCCTACAACAGTAGTGGTGCCTGATCAGGCACAGCCGTAGGGATTACAATGTCCCTTTCCGCCATTCGTTTTGTGGCGGATAACCCATCATGAAAAGGCAGCCAGAAATTGACTTGGGGGCCCGTAGCGGATCCCCCTTGCCTCCTGGCCCTCTGATATCGGCCCTGGGGTGTACCTATGGTGCCCCTCCACATATCCCTGCACCATGTGGCAGACCCCACATGGTGTCTACAACATAGTGCAGGGATTTGTAAGATGTGTTGTTTTCTGCATTGTGGCATGTGCTGCAGCCCGCAGTACATGCCGCAATACAAAGACTACACATTGCGACCGCCATGAAGGCGGTCATATCAAAATGTGGCCAGCAGGACCTTCGATTCCTAGTCGGGCTTTCCTGCTTCCGCATCGGTTTCGGGCAGACGTAGGTCCGCCCGACATCATAATCAGGCCCATAGTTGCTGCTCTTCATACATTTTCCAGTGCTGAACATGTTGAAGATGTTACTATTTATGGACAAGATGTTTCTAAAAGTGTTCAGAGAGTCAGTTAAACATCCACTCACATGGAAGTTATGTATGCACTACAAACATAGACAGTTTTACACAGAATTACACACCACACACCCACTAACACACCCAGTTACCAATTCATGTAGCTAGTTGTATACTCATGTTGATACCCATATAGTCCCTAAGAGACTGATTGACACACTCACACAGCTATGCACACATCCAGTGACAGACACACAGAGGCACTATAGCCTGGTACTTGCCTAAAGTCCCCCTCCTCTTCACCCTCAACCCTTGGGGTGGACACCCTCTTGGCTCCCATGGGGCTCACCCCCCCCCTCTTACCCCCAAGGCAAACAATTCAAGCACGACACTGCTTTGGATTAGGGGTCGGAAACCCCGGCCATATTTTATTACATAAAATAAGCAAACATTAAAATGTATTATTATTTACATTATGCACTGACTACGCAGAAAGTCCAATACATTGATAGGTACAAGCTGTCAATAGGCTATAACATGCTTCTAATACATATCCTATCATAAGCTAAGCAATGAAGATATTCTCTTTCTGCGTATCCCTGTTAGAGCCTACGGCAAGGTCAATGACTGGCGGCCCTAGGTCAAGATCAAGCTAGGTCCCAACACCCAACTGGAGTGACCTTGCGCAGGGGTCCAGCTTACCGGATGGATACCTCCACCGGGCCCCCCTAAGCCCGTAAAGATTCAACTCCATAAAAGGGGGCCGCTGCAGTTATGTGTCCTTGCGTCCTGGAGCGCATGTGCGTGCAGGGATTGGCCAACCAGCCTACTGGAAGCGTGACCTCCCTACCCCGCACCCTTCCAGCCTACCAGCTGTAACTGCCCCTGGAGTTCCATGAGAGACCCTCTGTCTCCCCCTCAGGCATCCCCATTTTGACCATGGTTATGCACGCTAAGGACCGAAACTATGCTCACTAATCATGACCTTACCGCCACAGGCCAGTATAGTTGACCGACTATCTGGCCTCACCCTTCCAACATCTAGAAAGGTCATATGCAGCGCTCTTTGCCCCATTGAACCGTGCCTATAGGTTTTCAGAAATACTGCCTTACCCAGTCTAGAGCGTTGTACGTATCTGATCCTGCGATTGGCAACAGAATTCCTAGGTGTCCCCCGCAGGACATTAGACCTTATCCTCGCTTATGACGCAAGGCCCAGTGTGCCTTAGACTATGCACCTACTGTGCCGACTCGCTTTATGCAAAAGTCCTCCTCATCACTGGTAGGAGGGCTTGCCCAAATTTACTTGGTATAAACCTGACCTAACCACTGTTCCAGGTGCTGTACAGCATGTGTAACCCAAGATGCCTCTAGGGAACAGGTTGCCTTGCGCAAGACCTCTAACACAGCGAGGTTCATAGATACTTGGAGGTACACTGGCGCTGGTGTTGAGGGGAGAAACAAGTCTGAAATGGCTCAGTTAGCTAAATTTGCTGTCCCGGAAGCCTTGCAGATCACGCCGGAGCCACTGCACTTACTTCCCCTACTGGCTAATACCTAATAATGCCTAGTACATGACACCTTCCATACGCAGAATAACTCTGTTATACCCGTCGTGTGCCCTGCCAATTGCCGAAAAACATCCCCCAAAAGGGGTGACATCATCTCGCACCCCATCCACGGTGGCCGATGCTCCAGTAACAAGTATGTTCCAGCACCTGCTCAGGGTGCCCGTATCGAATACTAGGGACAGGCATACTGCCCGTTTCCTGGCAGGGCAGCCTACCTCAAGGGACTTCTGTACCAGCTGTACACACGTCCCGTAAAACTTGGACTGAATGAAGAGGAGATTATCATACCATCTTGGAGCAAATAACTAGCCTCAATTGATAGAGACACGATGCGCCAGACAGACATGTTGCACCAGACATGAGACTCATTGCTAGTGTAACTGCACCCACCCCAACAGGGTTGGTGCCATACCGACATAGCCAGCTGATCCCGAAAATTGAAAAATTGGAAGACTACACTGAGAGTGCCCTACCCGCCCCAAGATCTCCCATAAACATAGCAAAGGAATGTGAAAAACACATACCTGGCCACTAAGTACTGGGATAAGCTCCGAATGAACCTCTCCCCGTACTAACTACCTGCTTGGGAAAAAAAAACCATCCTACGGAGCATCCCAATGCTGGCCAGTACCCGCTAAGATGGCACCTGCGTGTACAAGCGCCGTAAGATATTGCTTCACAGCAGAATAACATTTCAAAACAGGGGGTGCTGAGGTGTTGCATCTGTCTGTTGCACCTGAGTTTGGTCATGCTGGGAGGACATATACACTTGTAACGTAGCGGACTTCCAAACACCCCTACTGACGGCAAATTCTGGTTGCCTATATCTATACCCAACCAAGACAGTGTATGTGCTGCAGCATCTCACCCATGCAGTCTGGCACCTCTGAACCCTTCTATTGATTGCTCATCACACTTGATGCCTCCACTTGCCACACCTGTCCCGGATCTTCCGGTCCCATTTCCTGTCCACATCTTGCCATCATTACGGTGTGTATCACCTCCCAGGTATCTTGTTGTCATTGCAGTGTGGATCACATCCCAGGTATCACAGTCGTGGATCCGGCCATACATAAAGGAACACAAAATACAGAGGATTAGTGCTCAAAGCCTTTGCATAAGAGATAAAGTTCACATGCCAGTGCCCATTGACTACATCATGAGACTGAACCCCCCTTACAACCCACACCCACAGTAATTCAAGTCCTATTCTCACAAAGAAGGCTAATATCAGTGAAAAGCAGGCGATACTCATATCCGGTGGTGTAGCCCCAAGAGCTAGCTACTGTGTGAGAAGCCGGTGTGCAGTTATAATGAAGGTAACCGGAGGCTGGGACGTTACCCTGCAGTTCATCTGCAAGTATTGCTATATCACATTAGCGGACAACAACATACCCACCAGAGCAATACACAATAGGTTAGAAGTGGTTGGCATTCTAGAGGAACTATGACATCTACATGTTTATGAAACAATATTGATGAAATCTATACACCCTTTTCAAATAATAGTTCATATGGAACCAGCAACTGGGACACTACCACCTACTGAGCTCCAGAAAAGCTTTAGAGGTAGAGTTGTATATTTACCTTTAGATTTTAAACGCAATATTGAATGTGTAGGTGTAGAGAGAGATTTGGAAGAACTGCTCTTTATTCTGATAAATAGTGTGCCCACAAAAAAACATAAAAATATGGCAGGAACTAGTGGTACGGCCTACCGCCCCCTCCTCCCTTCTATTGTGACAGAAACCAATACAATCATTTTTGTTTGGAATAGGGGGTCGTCGACCCCCGATCGTATTTTATTAACAAACACAAATATTTGCACACAAATATATAATTACGCAGAAATGAAATGACAAGACAGGATTCAGTACATTTGATTCATTCCTAGCTTTAACCAAGCTCTAATACATAATGCTCCTATCCTAGTCTAAACATATTGCTGATCACATTTCTGCGTATTCCTTTTGGGCCTACGGCAAGGTCAACATGCTGGCCCCTCCCAATTAATCCAAATTGTCCCGGTGTAGCCCCAAGAGCTAGCTACTGTGTGAGAAGCCGGTGTGCAGTTATAATGAAGGTAACCGGATGCTGGGACGTTATCCTGCAGTTCATGTGCTATGTTGCAGCTTCAATATAGCAGCCCTACTGCTATGCGCAGATCCCTGTAGCAGGCCCCTCCCCCTAACTGCCCCCTATTTGAGAAACCGTGAGACGGGACAGGCCCCGGTATTTGTGACCAACAGTGACCCCAGCAGTCCATCAGGTGATACGTTGTCCCGACTCCTGGCGCGGCCTCCATGGACAGTGTGAGCACTTAGCTCGCACCCCCCATGTTAGGGGCAGTGTACGTTTTCATGGACCCCTCCGAGTGAAACCTTAGCAAACTATAGTGCACCTGAATAGTTATAAGCCGCCCTCTTAAGAGGCCATGGTGATCCCCGGCGCACCCCATTTAGTACTGCGTAAGCTGGCCATATAGCTGTAAAGTTTCGCAAAAGCTAACTCAACTTATTTTAACAGGATGGCCAGCCAACAGTTAAGGAAAAAAGGCGGGACCCTTCAGGCGTTGCTCAGCACCTTGAGGTAAAGGGAGGTGCGAGAACAAACGACAAGGAACATGCCCTTGATTCTAAAAAGATTGTCACACCCAAAAGTCTTGAACTAAAAGCCCTGCTGCTGGCACAATTACAAATGCCTGCGGTAAAACTACCAGGGCTGCGTATTCTTGAATCTTTCGTGCTGTGATTCGCCAGACACACTCTTACGCTAACCGTAACAACAAGGTGACTAATAATAGAAAATGGAAATGAGAATTTCAGTGAGCTAGACGGCTGTTATAATTCACTGGTGATAATGCATAGCAAATTAGGTTCCAATATATGGGATCCTATTTCCTGACACAATTGTCTGATTGTGATTTAATGAGGATATGTTTGCAGGTCAAACAATCAGAGAAAAGGTAGCAGACCGAATACACACTGAGCGCTTCTGCACAGATCCTGTGATCGGCCCCAGTTTAACTTAAGCACGAATGAACTTCAGCCAGCGATGGCTGACTGACCCGAAGCCGAGAGACTCAAAGCTTTTAAAATAAACATAGTTGAAATAAGACATTATGTTGAGAGCGCCTAACATAGCACCAGTTGCATTACATGAGGACACATTCATGTTAGGCAAGGGGAGATTAAGTGAACTCCTGCGTTACTCCTGCGTATCATGCGATACAGTCGTGATTAGACGGACATGATAGTACGCGGAAACACCCACACGGTAACACACATGCAGTAACACCCACACTGTAACATGTGGTAACACCCATGCGGTAACACCTACACGGTAATACACAATAACGCCTGTGTGGTATCATCTCTGCAGCAACATCCACGCAGTAACAACCACTTGGTAACACACGGTAACACTCACACGGTAACAACCACTTGTTTCAAACCTACGTGGTAATACACGGTAACACTCACACGGCAACAATCACTTGTTAACACCTATGTGGTAACACACGGTAACATTCACGCTGTACCACCCACGCGGTCACCCTCCCTTTAGCAATGCAGACATCTACGCTCTAGTCTAGGATCCAAGGAGAACGGTGGAAAGAAATAAAGACAAGTAGAAGAGACAAATTAAAGGGAAACTGGAAAATGGAAACTGATTCTGGGGCAAAAAGGAAAACTGAAGGAATAAGAAGAAGACGCTTGTAATATCACATCTTAATTACACATCTCTCACTCTCTCCCTATGAACAGCAGATACAGGATCGTGCCATTCTTTCTGTCAAGTAATCACTCTGTTCATCCACCATCCCTGGGGGCCCACAGCATTTTCTAGAAAAGCAGCGTAGCTTCAAAAGCAGAACCTGGTGCGAAAGCATTTAAAACCTTTTGAAGAGTTTGGTACAGTTTCTTAGGAGGCTAACGGGCTGCAGCAAACGTCAGTCACATTGCAGGTGACAGCTACTCTTCAGTACGAGGAAACCAAAGACTAAACACACAAGTTCACAACTATGGTGCCGATTCGGATCCTGGAAAAATTTCCCCCGTCCGAATTGAATCTGGACTTTTTTCCGTCCGAATCGTACAAGTAGCGTACAAATTGCCAAGTACGATTCGCATGGGAAAAAGTCCATACGAATCACTTCGGGAAAATTTCCCCACACGTCCTCGGGTCGGAAAATGTGTCCGACACATCCCCGGACGATTTACCGTACGAATCGGAAACATGAAGTCCGACCGCGCAAGTACGATCACTCCCGTCCTTTCGATTTCACAACTGTATGGAAAAAACACCATACGGACCGAACTCCCATAGCAACCATGGAGACACGTGCCCGCATACGCGCCGAACACCCCACCACAGACCCCGCATGTACGTGCAAAACGCCCCCCGGCCGCGGATGTACGTGCCGAACCCCCACCAGTGTATGCATGGAGCGTACCCCCACCCATGTATGCATGGAGCGTACCAACTCCCCACCCGTGTATGTACGGACCGTACCCCCACCCCACCCGTGTATGTACGGACCGTACCCCCACCCCACCCGTGTATGTACGGACTGTACCCCCACCCCACCCGTGTATGTACGGACCATACCCCCACCCGTGTATGTACGGACCGTACCCCCACCCGTGTATGCATGGAGCGTACCAACTCCCCACCCGTGTATGTACGGACCGTACCCCCACCCGTGTATGCATGGAGCATACCAACTCCCCACCCGTGTATGTACGGACCGTACCCCCCCCGTGTATGCATGGAGCGTACCAACTCCCCACCCGTGTATGTACGGACCGTACCCCCACCTGTGTATGAATGGAGCGTACCCCCACCCCACCAGTGTATGTACGAACCGTACCCCCACCCGTGTATGTACGGGCCGTACCCCCACCTCACCAGTGTATGTACGGACGGTACCCCCACCCCACCAGTGTATGTACGGACCGTACACCCACCCGTGAATGTACAGACCGTACCCCCACCCCACCCGTGTATGTACGGACCGTACCCCCACCCCACCCGTGTATGTACGGACCGTACCCCCACCCCACCCGTGTATGTACGGACCGTACCCCCACCCCACCCGTGTATGTATGGACCGTACCCCCACCCCACCCCACCCGTGTATGTACGGACCGTACCCCCACCCCACTCGTGTATGTACGAACCGTACCCCCACCGTGTATGCATGGAGCGTACCAACTCCCCACCCGTGTATGTACAGACCGTACCCCCACCCGTGTATGCATGGAGCGTATCAACTCCCCACCCATGTATGTACGGACCGTACCCCCACCCGTGTATGCATGGAGCGTACCAACTCCCCACCCGTGTATGTACGGACCCTACACCCAGCCCCCCCTGTATGTACGGTGCGAAACACCACCACCGATGGACGGTGCGGACCAACACCCTGCCCGTGTTCGTACGCACCCTACCCCAGGCCGACACACCAGCACCCTCACCCAACATCGGGCATGTACGAGTCGTACTAAGCCATAGCAAAGGACAGCACTGTACAACAACATGGCCCATGTACGCACCGTACAGACGCAAAAACACTCCTAATGAACCAGGACAAACCAAAAAAACACAAGGAGAGTCAATGCGAGGCACACAAGACCACAAAACATATCCAACAAGGCCAAATACATCCTATACACTGACCTGCAACTGACAAACAGATAAACAGAGGCCCAAACCTCTACCACTCCTTATAACACACCCACCCAAAGTTCAAACACAGCCACACCCACAAATGGACCAATAAAAAGGCCCAACACACACAAACAATGATCCTTTGCAACAGATCCACTGCTGCCAGACCCCACAGACAATGCACTGCACCATACTTCAACCATCAATACAACTTACACTTGCACTCCTTCACACAACCACCATCACAAACACACCCTCATCACATTCACACACACACACCCACACACCCACAACCATCCACACCCACACCCCCACAACCATCCACACCCACACCCCACACCATGCCCACCAACAAGAATCCAAAGTTCACAAAGGACGAGCTGTAGGCCCTTGTCGACGAAATCATCAGAGTCGAGCCACAGCTCTTTGGAACATTGGTCAGACGGACCAGCATATCCGAAAAATCTGCCATGTGTGAGAGATTAGTCAATTCCGTGAATGCTGTTGGGGCCACCAGAAGGACCAGGCATGAGTGCCAAGCCAGGTGGTACGATCTGCGGAGGACGGTCCGCCGAAAAATGACGGACGACCACAACCAGGCCAACATCACTGGAGGAGGTCCGGCCCGCAGACCGGTACACTACCATCCCTGGGAGGAGAAGGTGATGGCCACGCTGCCGCCCTTGGGAGTAGACGGACTAGAAGGAGTCCGAGAGCCTGGTGAGTACACAAACAACTCACCTCACATGGAGGGAACGCCATATACAACCCAAATACCAATCATGCACGCAACCCCCCCAAAGCTAGCACCGGACACAACCACACTCCAAAAACACACACATGCCACTAGCGCCTCCATGCCCATGCCCCAAGCAAGGCCATGCCAAGTCACAGGCCACACAAAACACCAACACAAGACAGGATGTCCCCGATACCGGGAGGGTGGGCCTCAAAACTAACATAGAGCAACTCTGAAGCACACAACAATGCCCTCAGCCCATATGGCTTACGGCACAGTCATACAAACAGTGTGTCCCCACACAGTACTGTTTTGCCTGATAATGGTGGCCGCGTTGCAGGACGACATGGGTATGAAGGCACAATTTGCACATAACAGCAGCTAATGAAGACGCAGCACACTGAAAGAGTGTCAGCACACACCGCCACAGCAGCAGCGCAGACTCAGACACTCCGCCCAATGGGTGCCGGCAGAGAAGAAACAAACCCACATGAACAAGCCAATGGCCTTTGCAAGAACTGCAAACTGTATGTGCCCAGGAAGCTGGGCTGAGGAGACAGAGGATGACACACAGAGTGAGGGAGAGGGGCAGAGAGAGGGACAGAGACAGAGGTGGACACAGGGAGACAGACAGAGGGAGGGAGGAGGCTGACAGAGGGAGGGAGAAGGGGAGACGGACAGAGGGAGGAAGCTGACAGAGGGAGGGAGAAAGGGAGGGAGACGGACAGAGGGAGGAGGCTGACAGAGGGAGGGAGAAAGGGAAATAGAGGGAGACGGACAGAGGGAGGAGTCTGACAGAGGGAGGGAGAAAGGGAGACGGACAGAGGGAAGAGGCTGACAGAGGGAGGGAGAAAGGGAGACAGAGGGAGACGCACAGAGGGAGGAGGCTGACAGAGGGAGGGAGAAAGGAAGATAGAGGGAGACGGACAGAGGGAGGAGGCTGACAGAGGGAGGGAGAAAGGAAGATAGAGGGAGACGGACAGAGGGAGGAGGCTGACAGAGGGAGGGAGAAAGGGAGACAGAGGGAGACCAAATCACCCTTGGGTGGTGTGGCCATGTCAGCTCGTCAGCAGGTGGACTGTGTGCATGTAGACAAGGTTTTGCAGTGCGTGAACCCCCCCTTCAACCTTTGATGAACACTAGGCCATGTGTCAATCTGTGCACGAGTACGTCTGTGCTGCAGGCCCAAACAGAACCTTACACCCAGTATACCCACCCACTGTGTTTGTCAGAACCCTGTCACAAATTGTTAAGTTACCTACCTGCATTCTCAAATAGCATGGAAAAAACAACATTTGGCCACGTACAGTGCAACACGTAAGGCGGCTCTGCATGGCTTGCTACGCCCGCTTACTACACTGCTGACTGCGTTCCCAAAAGATGCATCAACTAAGATTGTGTCACACATAGGTAAAGTGTCAAAAGCTGTGGCCAAGGGACATACCCATGCACAAGTGCACTGTGAGAGGAATGCTAGCCAAATCCAACCACCCAGAGGAACTGTGCCAAATCAAAAATGAATGAAACATGGATGTCGCATGTAACACAATTAACACTGTCTCTCTCACACACAGGTCAATGTCGTCGATCTCCCCCCAACACTGGGGGGGGAAGACTCACAGAACCAGGCTCTGCGTGAAGAGGACCTCACCGGCAGCGACGACTCTCACCACTCCGTGGATGACCCAGACCAACCTGGCCCCTCTGGTGTCCAACCACCTGCAGCACCTGCGTCAGGTACAACTGTGCCAACCACCACCCCCATTCCTGCCACATCCCAGGAGACACCCAGGAGCCCTGCCAGCACACAACAACACAGCCAGTCTGTCCAGGAGGGACAAGGTTCTCCGGGCACCCAGGAGGAGTCAGGCGACACCGCAAATGCCATCCCTCAGGGGTCCCGGAGACCCGATGTGCCCACAACAGCAGGCCAGGCGCAAGTGGGCAGGGGTGGTGGGAGTTGAGGACGGCAGAGGCGCGAACCTGCCCTGTTGGCTCAGGACCCGGCTATGTCACACGTCAGAAACATCCTGGACGCATACCGGCGTGACTCCAGAGGCATCGACCAGGTAGTGGGGACCCTCAATGAGATGAAGACCCTGCAGGTTGAGCATCATGCCAGGATGGAGGCAAGACTGGCAGAGCTCCTGGCGGTGCACAGGGACGTGAGCCAATCACTCCGTCAGATCGCCCAAAGCCTGGCAAACCCTCCCTGTGCCACCAGGCGTAGAGCAGCACCAGAAACAGGGAGGGAGGAGGAAGAGGCTTCATCTGACGGAGCATCCCTAGCACCGTCAAGGCCTGCTTCTGAGGGTCCCCGCAGGAAGGTGGGTCGTCCACGCAAATGACCGTGAGAGTCAGCGGAACATCACCATCTCCCAGGTCACCTGGCCTGGCACCTGGCCCTCTGGCCCAACAGCAGCACCGCAGCAAAGGACATTCTCTGCCACATGGCCTTGCTGGTCACTGTCTGACCAATGTTGACAAAGACTGTGGCACAGACTCTGATGACTTTCAATGGCAAGGACACCAACTCCCCCTGTGAACTTTGGATTCTACACTCCCGCCAAGCACCTCCTGTCACCCCCCCAAACACGTACCCCAGCACTAATAAAATTCATCACAATCACAAGATGATGCTGTCATTTTGCATTATTCCACTACATGTGTATGTTGTAAAGTCAAACCATGCCTGATTTCTGAAGTAACTCCAAACATCCATACCCTGGGGTCTAAGTCTGGCACAGGACACACATGGGTCACAATGTACCATCCAAGACAGACATGGAGCACCAAACTCACCCGTGATGGGCCCAACCAGCTGAGGGGGTGCCCGCACAACTGTGCCTACAGACCTATTTAGAAGAGCAACAGTCATGCGCAGAGGTCAGGGATCATGTGGAGTGTCCTGGGGTGGGAGTCCCAGGTATGTGTAGACACGTGGCAGAACCATGTCCGGCATGCTTGAGTCAGGTGGATGTGGAGAATGGTGGGCCAGCCAAGGTTGGATGCATGGAGATGGCACAATTGGGTGTTGGATCACAGTGCCACAAGGTTGTGTTGTGCTTGTGAGCTGCATCCTGAGTGTGTGCGTGGATTGAGAAGGTCATCCTGCAGCTGGCAGCGATCCACTCCCCCATCTCTGTTTGACGTGGTGTGGCCTGGTTGCCGGATGTAGTAGCAGAGCTGTGCAGATGCACCCTGGATGTGGACAAGTATCATGGGATTTCTAACGCACATGTCCGTAGAGTGCAGGGTAGGATTAGACACGGATGTCGTAGTTGACCTGGGGGTTGGTCTCCCTCTTGCCTTGAGGTGGATGGAACTGTGGATCTTGTGCATAATGCAGAGTGTGCTGCCGAATGAGGCACAGATGCTGATGATCAGCTTAGCACATGTCAGCAAGCAATCCATGATGAACAACAGCTCGTTTGCGTGGACACTGGGTGCCCTTGCTGCAGGGCCTGCAGCAGCATGCGCCATGTCAAGGAAACAATGCCACAAGTAGCACACAAAGACAAGGATCTCAGGAAGGAACTATGCAAAAGGTGTATGTCAAGGAAGGAATGTCTGGTTCAACATGGCACACACACACACAATGGATTCACATGCAGCACAGTGGCCGTCCTGGAGACTGACATGCCACAATACCTACACAGCCATGGACATCATGCACAATACAGAATCTAATCCCTGACAAACAGCTTGCATCTTGCTACTCTACACATAGACTCATATGCACCATCTCTGAGAACAATGCCAGACATGCCGCATGCACAGTGGCAACAGACCACCATTGACAGAGATGAGGCACCTTGGAGGCAGAGAGACACCTTTATCACTCATGTGTGTCGGAATGCTAATGCAACTCTGTCAACACATACACAGGTCATGTGGATGAACATGTGGGACCAACACTGGCACCTCCCTTACCACCACAGATGCTGGAAATCCATGGCACTGGCACACAAGTGATGGGTTACAGCTAAACACCCCCTGCTGCTCACGGAGAGGCTGCTATACACCATTGAGCCCCTAATGGGGAATTCACACACCATGTCAACCCAGTGCAACCCGTATGTTTGCGAGGGCAGTGTTACACACATTGATGGCTCCATCACAATCCACAATCCCATTACAGATGACTGTCACCAAGTCTGACCATCAATTTAGGTGAATTCTGCTCCATGTCATGTGCCCCATGGTGATTCTACATGTATGTAAAGTATCCAAACATGAACAGGAGCAGTGCACACACATTAAAAACAAATACCACTCCCAAAAAGCCGTGCTGCATCCCTTACCCGAAGGAGATTTTCGAACTTGTCCGTGCATGTAACGCTGATTCAGCACATGTTGCTGTGTTCATGAGGAATAGCAGGAGCACAACAATGCCACCAGCAGACAGCATGCGCAAGTACCTGTGGATGGGAGACACACCAGAAGTCAGCCAAAAGAAGCACATCCGCATGCATGTGCATGTACTCGACAAATATTAGGTTGTCAACATGCTAGGTGACAATGATGACTCTGGAAAAACATTCTTCTATTGCAACATCACTCGAGTGACACATCCAAACACACCTCTGACTCACTTGGAAGACATGCAGATGGACACACACATTGCAACACTTGCCACACACAGCCCAATGCGTGCACACTCAGACACTGGAACTCACCACTAAGCAAAGAAGTCACGTATGAGCTGACTCCGCATGTCCTCTACCGCCTCCTCCTCCTCCACATCACTTGCCTCGTGACCAAGCCCTTCATCCTCCACGGGTGGATGGACCTGCTCATCTGGATCCAGGATGAGTGGCACAGCTTTCTCCACTGCCATGTTGTGCAGCATGCAGCACATGAGGAATATCTTGCAGACCTTCACCGGTGCATATGGGAGTGCGCCACCGGTCTTGTGGAGGCAACGGAATCGGCTCTTCAGGAGGCCAAACGTCCTCTCTATCACTCGCCTGGTCCGCCCATGGGCGTTGTTGTAGCGGTGATCGGCAGCCGTGCTGGGGTTGCGGAGAGGCGTGATCAGCCATGGCATGTTGGGATAGCCAGCGTCCCCTACATGGAAACATCATGGACAAGAGTGGGTCAGGAGAATCAGTAAGACAGGAAGATGAAGTTAAATACAGGACTGCCAGAGTATACCCACCAACAATACATGCTCGTTCGTTGCGCAGCTGCAGCATCATTTCAGGCACCCTGCTACGCCTCATGATGTACGCATCGTGTGCTGATCCTGGAAAACGAGCACAGACATGTGAAATCACCATGTTGGCAAGACACACCGCAAGGGCATTAATGGAGTGGTAATGCTTGCGGTTACGGAAGGCTACCTCCTGTGCCTGTGATGGTACCAAAGCCAAATGTGTTCCATCTATGGACCCAATGACATGGGGCATCCCTCCCAGGGCATAGAACTGACGCTTGACAGCTGTCAACTGCTCAGGAGTTGGGAATTTAATGAACTCATCCAGGTGCTCCAACATGGCCTCTAAAAAATCATGCAGAACACGGCTGAACATGGTTTGGGACATGCCACCGACATGGGCAATGGTATGTTGAAAGGTACCCGTGGCCAAGAAATGTAGGGCTGCCATCACCTTCATCTTGGGTGTCAGTGCAGTAGGATACCTGTGTAGCGGTTGGAGGTGTGGTGCCAGCCGTGTCGTCAGGTCCTCAATCAAGCATTGGGGGAAGCAGTAGCGGCGTATACAGTCATTATCCCGCATGTCAGCCAAGTCTGGAATTGGTCGAAGGAGAGGCGGAGCCCTGCAATGAATTAGATGGGACAACGAAGAGTGAGTACAGTACACCACCAATGTCAATGTACAGAGCACATGCTCAACAGGCAATACACATATGCTACATACAGAGTCAGGTCTGTGCAATATGCCCAGGACACGTATGCCAGGCATGTGACACTCCTACCAAGAGCCAGCTACAAACGTTGATTCTCAACCTCAATATGCCATGCCATGAAACTAGCTGTGAGCCAGTGTAAGTGAGCAGGCAGACGCATTACAGGAGTTACAGACATCCAAATATGTGCAGAAGAAGGATGTTTATTGTACAGACAGGTTGCGGAACACTAGAGGCACAGGTCACATGTCATAGAATAAGGACAGACCACACACCTTGCCATGAAGGATTACATGTCAAGACTGAGCACACATACATTGAGAGTATGCAGATATGTCCTTGTTTTGGAACTCCGTGTCGATGCATACATACACACCTAACGTCGGATTACACATGTGTGCTGGTGTGCGTAACAGTGTGCCATGCCCATCTACACACAGACACATGTTGGTTGCAGCAACTGCAGATGCATTTGACCAAACTCCTACAGCAAACCTATGGGAACACATGACACACACATGACATAGCTACAGCGAGCAACGCGGGCATTCACTTGTCAGGGGTAACATTCCGTGTACCTGGCATTAGGGGACATTTGCGGGTGTCGGTGACTGTGCCATGCCAGTGACGCATGGCCCACCAAGTCAGTACTACATGCACACATGTCAAAGGAGTGAAGGGGATGTGTGGCACTTAGGGCACCATCACACATGACATGTGTACACAGCTCATCATACTGTAATTAGCTTCACACCTCAGGAATATGGTGCCACATCACAGCCTGACCCACCTGTGCCCGACACATTTAGTACTGCACAGACATGCCTTGCTGTCCAGCCTTGGCCATGTATGACAGCTCAATTCATTCCTCTGTGCCGCCTGTCACCACTGTCAGGTGTGAATCCCACCGTACATATGCTCCAAGGATGTGTGTGGGGTCCCTATCACTATGGTGGTGCTGGCGTATGCGTACGCCATAGTGATACAGACCGTACACGCGTGTGTACGGTCCCTATCACTATGGTGGTGCTGGCGTATGCGTACGCCATAGTGATACGGACTGCACACGCGTGTGTACGGTCCCTATCACTATGGTGGTGCTGGCGTATGCGTACGCCATAGTGATAGGGACTGACCCTACACACGCGTGTGTACGGTCCGGACTACTATGGCGTACACGTACGCGAGCACCCCTATAGTGATAGGGAGCGTACACACGCGTGTGTACGGTCCGGACTACTATGGCGTACACGTACGCGAGCACCCCCATAGTGATAGGGACCATACCAACGCGTGTACGGTCCATATCACTATGGCGTACAGCACCACCATAGTGATAGGGACCGTACACACGCGTGTACGGTCCGTATCACTATGGGGGTGCTGGCGTACATGTACGACATAGTAGTCCGGACCGTACACACGCGTGTGTACGGTCCCTATCACCATGGGGGTGCTCGCGTACGTGTACGCCATAGTAGTCCGGACCGTACACACGTGTGTGTACGGTCCCTATCACTATGGGGGTGCTCGCGTACGTGTATGCCATAGTAGTCCAGACCGTACACACGCGTGTGTAGGGTCGGTCCCTATCACTATGGCGTACGCATACGCCAGCACCACCATAGTGATAGGGACCCTACACACGCGTGTACGGTCCCTATCACTATGGCGTACGCATTCGCCAGCACTCCCATAGTGATGGGGACCGTACACACGCGTGTACGGTCCGTTGCAATGCATTTGGTGTGCCCTAGGGCTGTGGAACGCACCGTACCTGTGTTGTGACATAGGATTGACATAGGGGACACATGAGGGACAAGTATAGGGGCCTAAGTGCATGCTGGTTGTCATGGAGACCGAGTTTCAGGTTTGAATTTTGCATCATGTGGCCAGCAGAAGTCGGTTGGAGACAATATACTTTGTTGCAATGTGGTTGTTGACATTACATCATGCTCAATTTTAAAACCATGCAAAGTCTGTCACTGGGGTAGTTTTAAAATGATTGGAGGACACGTAGGATGCAAATGTGACTGAGCCAATCACTCTGTACTCCTGTAAATGAAACAGGCCAGCAAGGAAGATATAAGGCAGCCAGGTCCCTTGAGAGAGCACTTGCCTGCACATCCTTTAATTCCACAACACTGCTGCTGCTTGTCATTCCTCAGGCACCATGTCCAGGTCTGTGGAGAGGGCCCAGCCATTCACCATGGAGGAGAATATGGCGTTGGTGAATGTGATCCTCCCACAGTACACCATGCTGTATGGTCGACCAGGGGAGCAGGTGAGTGCAGACTCCACTAGCTTAAACTGTGCCCCTTTTTGTGACTGTGACTTCTGGCATTGTGTCCAGGTGTGACAGACATGCAGGGTTCTTCATAGTGGTTCCCAGGGGGGGGGGGAGGGCTCATGTCTCCCTTGCAGAGCATGCTGTAGTTCCTGTGTGCACAACGCACTAGCATGGTGCTTACTGTGACGATCTCTGCATGGTGCATGCCGCTTTCGGACTGCCTAATCCTCCTGGAAATGTTGTTTCTACAGTCCTGATGTGAGTCTGTGCTCCCCCCAGGGTGACAGGTCCCACAGATGTGTGTCTGTTCAGTGTACCTGTGGTGAGAGTGTCCAAATGATGTGGTCGTCCCCTGGATATTGGTGTGTGTGTGTGAGTCCCCTGTCATGTGGGTGTGTGCATATGTGGAGTGTTGCACCCCAGCTGCATGTGGGATGGATACACCCTGCCCGTCTGATGTGAGCAGGGAGCTGTGCTGGATGTCTGCCGTGCTGAGACAGCCCCACATCTGTGACACCCCCAGTCTAGTGGCACATGTGCAGAGTGAGGTTTGTAGCGGCAGTTGCCAATGCCAGGTGATTGTTCAGTGCCTGTGTGTGTCTGTGTACTCTGCTGAGGTAGCGTAAGTGGGCTGGGGCATGTGACTGCTTAGGGGTACTGTTCAGATTCCTGTTGTAGTTTGGGATGCACAGTGTGAGCCTGCATCATTCATTGTGTTGCACCCCTCATGCCACCTGTGTACTTTCAATGGCACCTACTGCATTTGCCCATTCCCAGGAGGATGATGTCACTATGACAAAGGTGCAATGAGTTGGCTGCATACTATGGCCAGTTCTAAAATGCATGATTTGTAATATGTGTGTCTCTGTATCACTGATAAGGTGGATTGATGTATTGTCACTTTTGCATCCTCACAGGTAGGCGTCTGTGCCAAAGGGGAGATCTGGAAGCAAGTCGTCAGTGCCGTGAGGAGGACGGATGGTCGGAAGCGGCGCCTAGCCCAGGTGAGGAAACGCTGGCAGGACATCCGGTGCTGGACGCGGACGATCGCACGGGTCCTGCTGGGGGACTCACCTGTGAGCCACAAAAACCGTGGGCGCCGGCGTCTGACCCACATCCAGAAGCGTGTGCTGGCGGTGGTCTTCCCTGACTTGGATAGGCGCCTAGCGGAGAAGCAGCAGGAAGGGGGTAGGTACATGTGTGTTTGTTGTGTGTGACCAGCTTTTGGAAGTGTGCAGTTGCATGGATACACTGCCAGGGTTTAAATGTGCAGTGCATATCCTGTTCCCCAAAGTAAAGCGGTGCTGTTCTTCCTCCCTCCCCCTCCTTGCCATGTGTTCCCTGGTCTGTGTGTAGTCACTCTTGCACAAGGTCATCTAGGCTGGCAGTTACTCCAAGTGCCCAATGCTTGCAGCATCATGTGTGGGGGTAGTGTGTAACAGGTTTTGGGACCTTGCCTGTGCCCTGGCCAGTTCTGTCATTGTGGGGTCCATGTTAGTTGGCACTGATGCTGAGTCCCGACATGGGAGTGTGTGTTTCATGTGTACTGCCTTACTGCCTGCATGTCGAATGTTGTGCCCTCTGACATGATGTGCTTGAGTGTGAGATATGCATAGTGCAGGGATGGTGGCTTGTGTTCCAGTCATATCCATCCAGGGCCATGGAGTAGTGTGGCCACTACAGTCCCCTGGGGCACCTTTTCCTAGGTATCACGTGTGTCATCAGACAATGTGGACATTCTCTGTGTCTTCAGCATAGTTTGGGCCCTGTGGCATAGTACCCTGGCCTCATTTGTATTCACGTATACTGTGCTACATGTGTCCACTGTACAGGGTGACCTAATTTAGCTGGTGCATACTCACAGGGGCCAGTGCCTGTGTGTCTTGGTACAACTATCTGATGATGGTTGTTTGTCAGTGAGATATGTGGACAGGCGCAGCAGGGGTAGTTTGTGTGCGATCAGGATTAATTGCAGGCCATGTGTTTTCATCCCAGACTAAGAGGTGTAAGTACTTCCTCTGTCTCAATCACATTGTCTCAGGTAGGGGGGGGTTGGTGCGGGCAAGGCCTACATGTCCAAACCTGAAGTCTCCTTGCTCGGTCTGGCCAGTGTGTGATGTTTGTGTGGCCAAACATTCAAGGTGCAGTGCCCCAGTCATGTTGGCCATGGTTTTCAGTATTACCTTTGCAGCATGTCCCAAGAGTTGATAGACATGGTTCCTGCTCATCCCTTTCTTGGCTACGCTGTGTGTCGCTGATGCTGTGCTAGATTGTCCCCAGAGCCTGGCTCCTCTGTACAATTTGATATCAAGTTATTTGCTATTGTGTCATGCTCTCCATATTTTAACAGTGGCATGGTGGGCCAACAAACTGTGTGTTGCAGGGACTACATATGTACCTACTATTGCAGATGTTACTCTTGTTGCTTTTCAGGCTATACACTGTGACCTATGTAGAGTTGACTCATGTGACATATGTATACAGGTGTCTGATTTCTCCTGTCTCTTCACCTTGCCCACAGCATCATCGGGGGACTACGAGGGAGACACTGGCACGGACCGTGAAGAGGGAGCGAGCACCAGTGCCAGCAGAGCTGAGTTGGCTGGCACATCGAGTGGCACGGAGGCCGACGGGAGTGCAGCGGAGGACCTGTCCAGTCAAACCACCACCGACTATGACGCAGATGGGTCCGAGGCAGAGCACTCCGAGGGGGTGGAGGCTGCTCACACAGCTGACACCAGCACTCCATCACTACCTGCCCCCTCCATTCCGATCACCGGCCTCCCACTTGCTCGTGTCCCTTCCCGCTGTGGTAGGTCACCACGTGTCTCCTTCTTGCCAGGCATCGCACCCCCTGCCCCTGTCTCCACTGCTGCCACCAATGCCGAGTCTGTGGATATCCTGCGGCAGTTGCAGGTTGGTCAGACTGCGATGCTTAATGTCCTCCATGGCCACAGCCGAGTGCTCAACCAGATGGAGGCATACATGGAGGGAATTTCAGCTGCGCAGTCTCACCAACGCAACTTGCTGAGGTACATAGACTCGACACTGACTGCAGCAGTGGGTCTCCTGCTGCGCTCCGTCCCCCCCCCTGCCCCTGAACCATCCACACTTCCCACTCCCATGCATGTCCAAAGCACACCCAGACGTCACCATGCACGCACACCACCAGACACAGGCACCACACCACCAGGGAAGGCAAAGCGCACTCCTCCTGGCACGCACACACAGGGTGAAGTAGGCACACCCACTGGGTCGGGGGGAAACGGAAGACACGCAGCCAGAGTGGGAGTCCACATTCCTCACAACCACCACCCTCCAAATCCACTCCCCTCAGCTCTCCTGGCCAGGATTCCACCAAAGACTCCTTCTTGGCTGCTCTGTCCCTGAGCCCCAATGTGACACCACCCCGCAAGCGGTCAAAGGAGTCCCCGGTCAGGGTAGATGAGTCCCCCCCCTGTCCACACCCTCCCCCGGTAGCGCTGCGACCCATCCCTGCGACCCCCCCTCCCTCCTTGGGGCCTGTGGTTCCTTCGGGTGCAGGGGAGACGCTGGGCGACCTGGCAGTAGTGTGCAGCGCCGTGCTCGAATCCACCTTTGGCGCTGCCCCACCCCCTGTGTTGGAGTCGTCCGTCCCTGCACCCACAACACCTACCCTTGCCCCTCCTGTCCCTGCGGTGCCTGGTACTTCCCCCCCACATGATTACCCCCCCCCTGTGGATGACAAGGTAGTCTGAACTGTGCAGGCAAGCTAGGGGACACGCATCCCAATGTGTCCCCCACCTGGATTGGAACTATGGACTGCCCTATGGGCCTTGTGCATATGGAACTCTTCATACAATTCATTTTAGAACATTGCTGAATAAAGTGATTTTATTTTCCTTGGCACACTACTGCTTTTCTGGCATTGCTGTTGGTGGTGCTGCTCCATGATTTGGGGTGGCCATAATGTCTTAGGTGTCTGGGATATGTTGTAGTGTGCTGTTCGTGGGGTGGACCCTGTTATCTGTGTGCCGTCACACGGTATTTGCTATCACACTTTGCTCATGTAAGCTGTTACTGCATGGTGACATTGTCCCAAGGTGTGTACCTTCCTCTGTGGACCCTGACATCTTCCCTGCAGGGTGTTGTGAAGACATTTGTGCAGTGCTGTGCCTACATTTGCTGGGTGTGTGATGGACCCCTTCAACTTTGGCCATGCATGCTGGCCAAGGTCTCCACCTGCATCATTTGTGTCATCCTTGGGGGTCACTGTACTTGTGACTGGAGTATATTGACAGGACTTCATGTGTACATGTTCCCTTTTCCGCACTATGCATGTGTGTACTCCCAGCCTCGCACACATGTGTTTCGTGTTCTGCTGGGTCTTTGAGCACCTGACGGACAATTGTGGCCATTGTATCTGTGTGTACTCAACCCCTTTCTTTCCATGGGCACAGCTGGGGGGACTCTGCACCCACCCCTCCTGTGTCTGGGCACTGCTGGGAGGACTCTTCACACACCCCTCCTATGTCTGGGCACTGCTGGGAGGACTCTGCACACACCCCTCCTGTGTCTGGGCACTGCTGGGAGTGATAGGCACACAGCCCTCCTATGTCTGGGCACTGCTGGGAGGACTCTGCACACACCCCTCCTGTGTCTGGGCACTGCTGGGAGGACTCTGCACACACCCCTCCTATGTCAGGGCACTGCTGGGAGTGATAGGCACCCACCCCTCCTATGTCTGGGCACTGCTGGGAGGACTCTGCACACACCCCTCCTATGTCTGGGCACTGCTGGGAGGACTCTGCACACACCCCTCCTATGTCTGGGCACTGCTGGGAGGACTCTGCACACACCCCTCCTATGTCTGGACACTGCTGGGAGGACTCTGCACACACCCCTCCTGTGTCTGGGCACTGCTGGGAGGACTCTGCACACACCCTTCCTATGTCTGGGCACTGCTGGGAGGACTCTGCCCACACCACTCCTATGTCTGGGCACTGCTGGGAGGACTCTGCACACACCCCTCCTGTGTCTGGGCACTGCTGGGAGTGATAGGCACCCACCCCTCCTATGTCTGGGCACTGCTGGGAGGAATCTGCACACACCCCTCCTGTGTCTGGGCACTGCTGGGAGGACTCTGCACACACCCCTCCTATGTCTGGGCACTGCTAGGAGTGATAGGCACTCACCCCTCCTATGTCTGGGCACTGCTGGGAGGACTCTGCACAAACCCCTCCTATGTCTGGGCACTGCTGGGAGGACTCTGCATACACCCCTCCTATGTCTGGGCACTGCTGGGAGGACTCTGCACACACCCCTCCTGTGTCTGGGCACTGCTGGGAGGACTCTGCACACACCCCTCCTATGTCTGGGCACTGCTGGGAGGACTCTGCACACACCCCTCCTATGTCTGGGCACTGCTGGGAGGACTCTGCACACACCCCTCCTGTGTCTGGGCACTGCTGGGAGTGATAGGCACCCACCCCTCCTATGTCTGGGCACTGCTGGGAGGACTCTGCACACACCCCTCCTGTGTCTGGGCACTGCTGGGAGGACTCTGCACACACCCCTCCTATGTCTGGGCACTGCTGGGAGTGATAGGCACCCACCCCTCCTATGTCTGGGCACTGCTGGGAGGACTCTGCACCCACCCCTCCTATGTCTGGGCACTTCTGGGAGGACTCTGCACACACCCCTCCTATGTCTGGGCACTGCTGGGAGGACTCTGCACACACCCCTCCTGTGTCTGGGCACTGCTGGGAGGACTCTGCACACACCCCTCCTATGTCTGGGCACTGCTGGGAGGACTCTGCACACACCCCTCCTATGTCTGGGCACTGCTGGGGTGACTCTGCACACACCCCTCCTGTGTCTGGGCACTGCTGGGAGCGATAGGCACCCACCCCTCCTATGTCTGGGCACTGCTGGGAGGACTCTGCACACACCCCTCCTGTGTCTGGCCACTGCTGGGAGTGATAGGCACCCACCCCTCCTATGTCTGGGCACTGCTGGGAGGACTCTGCACACACCCCTCCTATGTCTGGGCACTGCTGGGAGGACTCTGCACACACCCCTCCTATGTCTGGGCACTGCTGGGAGGACTCTGCACACACCCCTCCTGTGTCTGGACACTGCTGGGAGTGATAGGCACACACCCCTCCTATGTCTGGGCACTGCTGGGAGGACTCTGCACACACCCCTCCTGTGACTGGGCACTGCTGGGAGGACTCTGCACACACCCCTCCTGTGTCTGGGCACTGCTTGGAGGACTCTGCACACACCCCTCCTATGTCTGGGCATGTACGGTCGGGACATACACAGGTGTCGGTATGCTCCATTCATACACGGGTGTGGGTGCGCTCCATTCATACACGGGTGTGGGTACGCTCCGTACATACACTGGTGGGGTGTGGGTTCACTCCATTCATACACGGGTGTGGGTACGCTCCATTCATACACGGGTGTGGGTGCGCTCCATTCATACACGGGTGTGGGTACGATCCGTACCTACACTGGTGGGGTGTGGGTACGCTCCATTCATACACGGGTGGGGGTACGCTCCGTACATACACTGGTGGGGTGTGGTTACGCTCCATTCATACACGGGTGTGGGTACGCTCCGTACATACACTGGTGGGGTGTGGGTACGCTCCATTCATACACGGGTGTCGGTGCGCTCCATTCATACACGGGTGTGGGTGCGCTCCGTACATACACTGGTGGGGTGTGGGTACGCTCCATTCATACACAGGTGGGGGTACGCTCCATTCATACACGGGTGTGGGTGCGCTCCATTCATACACGGGTGTGGGTACGCTCCGTACATACACTGGTGGGGTGTGGGTACGCTCCATTCATACACGGGTGGGGGTGCGCTCCGTACATTCCTGTACCCACGATTTGCAGGCCTGGGTACGTACCGTACCCAGGCCTTAAGAGCGTGGGTACGAGTCGTACCACGCCCACCACTACGTCACCCCAACAATGGCGGTACGGCCCGTACCCACGTTCTAATGGCTTGGGTACGGGCCATACCAGCATTGTTGGGGTGATGTGGGGGTACGCATGGTACGACCCGTACCAGCGCTCTGAGGGCCTGGGTACGGTGCAGACCCCCAATGGGGTGCCGTAGGGGTACGCACCGTACCCAGCCCTTCAGAGCGTGGGTACGGGTCATACCACGCGTACCCCTACATCACCCCAACAATGCTGGTACGGCCTGTCCCCATGCCTTTAGTACGTAGGTACAGGCCGTACCGCCATTGTTGGGGTGACGTAGTGGTGGGCGTGGTACGGCCCGTACCCACGCTCTTAAGGCCTGGGTACGGTATGTACCGGTATTGTTGTGTTCCAAGTTCGAGTCAACATCCTCTTCCGTTGTGGCGGACGCTTGCATTGCTGGTCACGCCCCCACCCCCTCGAGGTGACCAGGTCCTGCAGGTCAGGTATGTCCAGGGCATGTGTAATTTGTGACTTGTGTGGGGGTTATGTGTCCTGCCCCTGCCCCCCCCTTTGCCCCTGGGTGTTATTCTGTCCTTCTGCGGCGTCTGCGTCGGTGCCTGTAGAGCATGTGGACTGCTATGAGGGCTGGGATGACACATAGGTTCGGGTCCATGGCTGTCCGTCACGTACTGGTGCTCCTTGTGCGCGTCGTCCTGATTTCCCGGCAGTTTTTGGCAGCCGTAAATTATAATCCGTGCGGGGTGACGTCGGTGCGGATCGTACTTCCTGGTTCGTGAACCGCAGCCTGAATGCATCCCGACGTCACGTCGGAGCATTCCCGGATCACATTCGTATGTATATTTTCGTCGGTCGATGTTTTTTACGATTCGTACGGAAATGGTGTTTCCGTGGGAATCGTACTTCCATGTTTGTAATGTTTATTTCCCGGGTACGAGTGGGACGGAGAAAACGCTCCGACCGACGGTTCGTACCCGGTTTCTCCAGGATCCGAATCGGCACCTATGTGTATGACCTCAAATCTTGAATCTATTTCTTTTTTGCAACAAAATGTAAATGTTTCATACTGAAAGCATCACTACAAAGAAGGTAATAATGTGAGAAGGCTGACGGTGTGCAAGAGCTAAAATAACAAGAGGTGGCGCGGGACCGCAGCCATGTACGGAGCAGGGCATTCTGGGACACGCGGACCCTTTTTGAACACACGGTCTTCAGGAAGCCTGTGTAAAACCAGCTCTAATCAAAGCATTACCTACTAACGGGGGTGCTTTTACGAACTCACAGACCTTTTGGAGGGAATAAACCAACACTTGGGTTCAAGCTCTTATTACAGCTCCCGCGATAAGCTGTAGCACAATATTGTGAAATGAAACAGTTTTAGCAGAAAACACCCTTATAGGAATTGGAGGCGAACCCCATACAATGTTAGGAACTTATGTAAACCTCTGGCATCAGGAAATCTTTTTAAGGTTAGTAATTCCTTCTGCAAAATTCCGGACAATTTAAAATATTCTTTTATGTCCAATGAGACAGACAAGATGCCCGAATTGGTTTACAACACCCCCCTCGCCGTAGAATAACAGTCTGGCCTAACCAAATAAGGGTAGAAGCTAGAAGCTAAAGTCATCCGCCTTCTCGACTCACAGCCGACGATCTTCCCAGCCGGGAACAATTCCCAGGTTGACCTGATTCGCACTCGCAACAGCTGCTGCTGTCCCCACTCGAAAACAAATGCTGCTCCGAAGTGTTTTGCCTCTACAGTCCTGCCCCTTTGGACTTTCTAGCGCCGCTCATCCGCCTTCAAGCGCTGCCACTGTTTAGGACCTTCTATCCATCTTGAGCTCACAGACGACGATCGGATCCTGAGATGGACGAATGAATTGAAGTCCTGAAAAGAAAAAAGAAAAGGAATAGTTAGGGCCTCCGCCGGAGGCCCTGACCCATCGTGTGAGGTTCCCAGGCTGGGGAGTGGCGAAAAAGAGAGGCCGTGTTCTCCGCTCCTCAGCCTCATATACCCTTAATGGAGGGCAAACCGGTCCCAACCGGCTTGCCCGATGTAGCCCGAGCGCGTGAACCGAAAGCATTAATAAGGGCTTCCGGTTCACTCAGGCCACCAGTCAATCAAGTGGAGGCCGGGGGCGCCGCGTCACCACTGTGCGCAGCGCTCCCCACCTCCCACCGATGCAGGGGAATGGCGCGACCGCCATAATGGTGGCGTGCCCGAGCCCATGCCCTGTCTCTCAATGAAACAGTTACTTACATATTCACTCAACCAGTGACATAGCTAGTCACCCTTCTGTATAGCCAGATACACACATTTAAAAGTTATACGTAGACACTTAGACAGCCTTTTAATAACTGATATAACCACTTATGTAGCAACTGATTTGCTTATAGTATTGAATGAAGGAGTATATATTTTATAAAGTTACATTATATATTTTCTTTTCAGATATTTACTTGTGTTTACAGAGGATGATTTATAATGCCAAGAAAGATACAAAGGAGAAAAAACAGAGTAGACAGTAATATCTGCTTCACATGATGTGAGGAATGTTCTGGAAGAAAGAGCTGCTGGTAAGAGAACTAAGGAGTTTGTAAAAACATCACATAGGAAAATGTAAAATGTGGAAAAAGTTTCAAATAAAAAGCAACCACTTCAAGGCGGAAAAGTAATTCATATTGAAAGTGGAAAATGATACAAAAAAACACCTAATTTGACTAGGAGGCAGAAAAAATGTACAGAAATTCGAATTAAAATATTTAGAAGTAGGGTAATACACAATTTGTTACCAAAAATCAAGCAGTGTAAGAAGAGAAGGGAAGCATTGAAACAAAAACAATATTTGAGAGTGTGGTTGATAAGGGGTTTACCCTGAAGCACAAACTATTTCTATTGATAATAAACAGAATGAGAACACTGGATAAAACAGTGTTGTCCTTGAAAAAAAAGCAAAAAAAACAGGCTTATTAATAAAGCAATTTTTGAAAACGTCTCAAAGGAGAATGGGAGTACATGTCTAGTACTGAGTCTTTTTTTAATATAGAAAGCTATTGAAAGGAGAATTAATTAAAGCATGCAGTTGAAACAATTAGCCAATGCGATAAGGTAAAAGATGGTACCCCTATTACAAAAGAGGAGATAGTTCCTAGAAAGAAATAGCTGAAGAGAAACAAGGAAGGAGTAGAAATGCCCATGTATAAATAGGATTGAAGTAGTCTTTGTAGCATTTGTGTGTAATCAATTGAAACATTAAGAAATTTCTATATGAAATTCAATGTAAAATGTTAAAAGAAAAATTGCAATGTTGCAAGCATTAGATCCATTCAAAGTGAGGAAATATATTGATTTGCCAGGACACTCATTGGCGTGTCTATCCAGAAAAGTGTGTAAAAGTACTTTTCATCACTTTCGAATGTTGGCTGTTCATCATTCAAAGATATAAAATGTAGGTAGAAAAAATTACTTTGTAAAGTGTCCTGCATTGTGTTTAGAAGAAATTAACACAACACTACTGTATGGTACAGCATCAGAGGTTGAAAAAGTTTGTGAAAGTATTCATTTTTGTTTCTTTGTTCCTGAAGGGCAGTCTGGCCAAAATTATGAGCTGGTATATTCAGGTATAGAGGAACAAAACACATATATTAGTACTGATACGTTTAGACAAGAAATAGCAAAGTTTAATGCAGTTTCTACAGGGAAATCAAATGATGCTTGTATTTGTTGTCGGCACACCCACTACAAAGGCCAAATTTGCACTGTTGATATGTCTTTGAAAACTGAAGACGAAAACAGAGAAAAGTCGCTAGAATTTGCAGTGCACCTATTGATGGAGGAATGTTTTGATTAATTGACACACCAGATCTTCTGCAAGTATTGCTATATCACATTAGAGGACAACAAAATACCCAGCAGAGCAATATACAATAGGTTAGAGGTGGTTGACATTAAAGAGGAACTATGACATCTACATGTTTATGAAACAATATTGATAAAACCTATACACCCTTTTCAAACAATAGTTCATATGGAACCAGCAACTGGGAAACTACCACCTACTAAGCTCCAGAAAGGCTTTAGAGGTAGAGTTGTATATTTACCTTTAGATTTTAAACGCAATATTGAATATGTAGGTGTGGAGAGTGATTTGGAAGAACTGCTCTTTATTCTAATAAATAGTGTGTCCACAAAAAAACATAAAATTGTGGCAGCAACTAGTGGTTGTAAATGAGGTGAAGATGGCTACTTTCTATTTTTAAGAGCATAATGTTTACTGTAAAGATGTAGATGTCGCACATGGAAGTTGCATGGAGGAAGAAATGTTACCTTCAAGTGGACAGTTTGAAAAAGTGGATTGAAGTAGATCTGAAGAAAATTATATCAGCACTACATTATCCATCCACTGCCTTCAAAGGTGGTTATGGGACATGCTATTGAACTGTATCAGATGAAACAAGCTAAAGGATCTCCAATGAGTGTGTGGGAGAAAGGTTTGGAAGCTCGATGTTTTCCTCAACTGTTTCTAAATGGAGTAGGTGGATGTATGATGACCCCCCTGTGCAAGTATCTACAGATGAGTATAGGTCAACAAGATTATATTCAGAGGATCCTAGATATCGACAAAGTATTCCATATGTATACCATCTCTTATTTTAAAGTGATTTGTCTGACTGTCATATGCTGTTAACCCTATTCTTAAACAGGAGTTAATCTACAAAATATGTCTACCATACACTTTGTTGAGAGAATTCATGGAAAAGATGAGAAGCCGGAGTACAATTTGATCAATGTGATGCCATGCCAATATGGGGCTAATTAGTATTGGTATCATTGTCATCATCAGCTGAAGTGTATGTTATACATTTTAGGTGCACCAACTTGGTTTGTGATCCTGAGGTGTACAGAGTATGCATGGGATGGTGTACATGACTTTTTGAGAGAAGCAAACTCTAACATAAAAGGCATTGAATTGAAGATACCAGGAGAATTGTGCTCTTTGGATCTTGCAAATGTTTGAAGGAATTTTTACCAGACATTTCAAACTATGGTGTCTTTCATCTGCAATCAAAAATCCACCTCCTGGTGAAGTTACTTATGTTTTTTTGTAAAAATAAAAGTACAATCAAGAGGTGACCCTCATATTCACATGCTGTTCTGGGATAAAGATACATCTACATTTTGAACAGACTCAGGTAAGTCTGCACTTGCTATCATAGAGGAGTATATTACATGTAGCATTCCAAAGGAAACTGAGGAAAAAGGCCTAACGTAGCAAGTATTACATATTCAATCACATAAATTTGGACATTACTGTCGGCAGAAGTACAGAGCAAAAGCAGCATTTGTGGCAGACAACTCTTTAGCTGTTGCTCATTATGTTCCTTAATACATACCAAAATCTGAGAAGATGGAGATGAAAGATGTGTGGGAAGAGATTTCTGCTGATACGAATCTAACAAAAGATTATACAGCTGCAGTCTGAAGAGTCTTTAGCACAGAAAAATGTGATCCAATGAATGCTGTGATTGGTTTATTTCAGCTAGTTTCTATTCTATTTTTAAGTTGAAAGAAATTGTTTGGGTGACTCCAGACCTAGAATCAAGTCGAAAAAGAGTTTTGATTTCTTTTCCAGAAATTGAATATCCTGCAGAATTTGAGCCAGATAGTACAGAACAAACATGTGAGAGCAAACATGTTAGACACTTACTATCAAAAAAGTAGTTGATTTCTAGAAATGTCTGTCTATATGAAGTACTCTAGTACTACAAATATAGAAATGACGTGACAGAAAATGTAGATGAAAGTAAATTTGCAGTAGGTGGTTGCAAAGGGAAACATCGTTTACATCGCATTCGGTACAACGCGATGCTGTTACATCGCGGTCGTTACCACGACTGCGATGTTACTACGCTATGCCATTACAACGCAAGTCTTTACATCGACTTGCGCTAGATGGCGTGCTAACATTACAAATAGTGTAGTTTACTATCCCAACACCTTCCCTACTGTTAAGTGGCCTGGAGTTGGAATAGTAAATTACGCTTTTCTAATGTTAGCACGCCATCTAGCGCAAGTCGATGTAAAGACTTGCATTGTAATGGCATAGCGTAGTAACATCGCAGTCGTGGTAACGACCGCGATGTAACGGCACGCGTTGTAATGACTCGCGTTGTTACGTCATACATCCGGTTGCAATGGGTGTTTGGTGCGACATAGCAAGCCAGTCTAATGAGAAAACTGAGGACCAAGACAGCTGTAAAAATGGAATTTTTCTATTTGGCACTTTTGCAGCTGTTGAATCCTTGGCATTCTGAAACAGAATTACTGGGAGAGTTTGACTCCAATGAAGACTCTTTCAATGCTGTAAAAGGTAGCATTGAGTGGTCAGTATTTCCAAACTACTTTCAAGTGTTAAATTATGAAATTCAAACAGGATAAAACAGTTGCTGTTGAACATGGATTGCTCCATACTGATGTTTGTCATCGGTCAAACTGGTACTGGTAAACATTTCTTAATACAACTTCTTACAGCTTTTCTACAGAAGACTAGAGACTGTAATTTATAATGTGTGGTTATGGCACTACTGGATTAGCTCCAGACACTATCCAAGGTATTACTTTACATTGTTTTCTGATGCTGACTGTGGAACATGACAGCAAACTGGAATACTTAAAGTTATCTGGTGAAGCTTGTCATGAGGTGTCAATAGTGTTAAAAAAGTTTAAAGTTTTAGTCATTGATGAGGTGAGATGGTCTCAAATGTAATGCTTGCCTTCACCAGTTGAGAATAGAAGACGTTTGGTAACAGATTATGATGTCCTATTTAGAGGAAAACATTTGCATACTGTAAACACACCTCTTTTTGCCTACTGATTCTCCATATTTCTATTTATGCATCATTTTGATTCTAAGTGTCCAGCATCATACACACAGCTACGCTTTTCTATTTCTCATTCTAAGCATCCTATGTAAAGCTAGACATGCCGTTTTTTTTATATAAATCGCTCTGATACCTTCAAGTCTAGCTAGCACTATATAAAACTTCTAAATAAATAAATAATGGTCTAAAAAGTCATCTTCTGAGAAAGCATTAGCCAACAACGAAGACAGCAACAGAACTAATGTTCAGTTTTATACAAGAAGGTAAACATATTGTGTGTCTAATGCCTACTCAGGAGGAGTGTGCATTTTTCAGCAATGAATTGTTGGAACTGCAGAAAGAATACATTTTGCAACTAAATCCAATAGATAAAGGGGAACACCATGGTGTAACTCTACTGTTAAACGAAAAATTCCAAACAAAACTGGATTTATTAGAGAATTCTAGTTCATGGGATTAGGGACTGGAGAGATGTTTCTGTGTATGCAAAAACTATAGAGTGATTTTGCACCAAAATTTAAATGTTGGAAAAGTTTGGTTAATGGTGGTTTGCCTAAAGTTGTTGATTTTATTATTTTCCAAATAGGAAAAGGGTAGAATACCTTGTCATTAAACTTTATCAGATTGACAAAACAAAGCAAACTGGACAATCTACAGCACGTTTTCTACTTATGAATGATATATATGTTCAATGGAAACTGTTTCTAGTTTCTCTAGCATATGCTGTTACTATTCATAAATCACAAGGTTTAAATGTAGATGCAGCATTGATCAACATTGGTAGTACAGTGTTTAGGAAAGGTAGGTCATATGTAGCTATGACTCAATTTAGGACATTGTTCTGATCAGGTTGCATTTGAAAACAGCAGAATAAATGCAGATTCAAGTTGTAGAAAACAACAGTATCCAGTTTATGAGAAACTCTCCATTTGTGCAAAGCAGACATTTTCAAAGCAGTGTAGTGATGTTATTGCACAGAGGATATGAAAGAGAACAAGGAAGCTATTAAGAAGTAAAAAATTGAAACTGAGGAAGATATTGTTTGTTATCAATTGTTAAACCCCTCTGGTCTGAACTGCTATGCTAATGTTGTGTTAAATATTATGGCCAGGTATTGCTGAGTCCCCACCCTTAAACATCCCGATTCCCATAACCCCCAAACTATCCTCCACCCGCCCCCCTCCTTAATGGGGTACCCCACCCCGAGGCACAGATCGACCACAACTACCATCAGAACTTTTTGGATTAGGGGTCGTACCAACCGCGGCTGTATTTTTATTTACAAAACAATACGAAACAATGCATCATACATTTTACATATCATATTAATATGCAGAATTTGCAGAAAACCTCATAACACTCCATACAATACAATTTACAACATTTGTGGATGGCTAACCTTAAAAGAGATTCTAATACATAGCAATTCCTAATCCTAAACTAATAAAATACACATTGTCTCTGCGTATCCTGCATTGAACCTACATATAAGCTCATGACTGGTCCAACTATGTGCGAGGTCCATCACCCCCACCCCAGGTGACCGTGTGCAGGGGGCCCGCCTGCCCAGATGGTTACCTACCTCAGGCACGCCCTATGTCCTGAAAATACCACACCCCAAGGGGCCGCGCTGCTATGCTTCCTTGGCGCCCACGCAGGGATTGGCTGCAAGGGCATGCTTGAAGTGTGCTCTTCCCCACCCTGCACCCTCTAGCCGACTGGTCATAAGCGCCTCCCTAGAAGTCCATGAGAGACCGCTGTCCCCCACTTATCCCCATTATCAATGGGGATGCCTACTAAAGACCGTAAATGCCCCATCAATCATGACCTTACCGCAGACCAAGGATACTATGACTCAAAATACGACACCTGCTGACCACTGCATGGGAAAGTTTTTACACAGACATAATTGCAACAAACCAAGGGACAGTGATGAAAACCACAGGGCCTCAGGGGATGATAAGTGGGACAAAAAAGAGAGAGAGTTTATCTCCAAGCCCCTGATGAGGCAGCTGGCAGCACGCTGTGTAGGGAGCGGCGAGTGGTGCAAAAGAGACCGTCTCGAGGCTCTGTTGCCCCTTTAAAGGGGCAGGAACAGACGCACACCAGCTCCCCCTGCCCTGGAAGTGCTTCAAGCGCAAGACGGGCCAATGGCCTGGCTTGATAGGGGCTGTTGCCGGCTTTGTCATTCGCCGCCGTCACAAGCCCCGCCCCCTCTGGCAAGGACCGGCACTTCACATAGGCACTGCACGCCTGAGTCCGTGGAGTGCCTTAGTATATGGGCAGGTACTGCTGAGTCCCCGCCCGAGGGGGCAGGCTGGTGACGTTACATCATGCAGTGGATGCAGTTGAAATGGAACAACAGAAAGCATTATGTTTTGCACTGTGTGTTTTGTTGCAACATCTGTGCAGTGACAAAACTAAAACACATTGTGTGTCACGCATTAGTGAACTTGTAAGTCTATGTAGTGGAAATGTACAGTCAACTCCAAACACTCAAAAGAATGTACAGGAGTTTTCAATGGCTATTTGCTGTTTTAGAAGTAGAGGAAATACCTATTGATGAGTTATTTGGACTTGGTTACTCATAGAACAATGAATGTGAAGATTGCTCATACACATCAACTGAAGAAACAGACGCAGAGCTTTTAATTCATTTAACGTTACCAGATTACAAAAGTGTGACTTTTGACAGATTGCTGAGACAAACTACACAAAAAAAGTATGCCAAAATTGTACGACAGATCTTGTGTCAACTTTACATGCATCAAGAAGTGGCCAGTATGTTATTTTAACAAACCTTTAGTGTAACTTCATAGACATAAACAAATTACTCCATTCATTACCAGCTCCCAAGATATAAAATTATCATACCATAATACCAAACAATTGTATATATATGCTCACAATCTTCTCTGTATTATTATTAGATGATTCAAATATAATAAATCTTAATTAAAATTAAAATGGCCTCAACACAGGAGCTTTATCTTCATTGTTATTAAGATAAAAATAAAAACGGGACTGCTGATTATTATGATGGTTTGGTTCAGTCCATTTACAAGAGCAATTCAATTGATATTCACAATTGAAATTATTGTTCAAGTTGAACAACTTAGTTCCTTCGCCGATTTTAATTATTTCGTCTGTACAATAGAGAACACAGTTAAATTGGATGGCACAATCTGATATGATCAACATCCTGGATCAAAGAGATGTGCTTGCATTGACATAGAAATAAGATTAAATATGACCCCAAATGAATTAGGTACAATTCTGTGATATACATCTGTAGGTACATCGCATAATCGTACCAGTGATCTAATGCCCCTGAACAGTAATAAATATAAAATATAATAAAATGTAAACATACGCTGACCAGATCAAGGAGTTACTGCTTGTGGTCGATGGCGTAAGTAAATTAAGTAAGTAGAGTTTTGTTTAGCGCGCGCCAGCTGAGGAATCCTGGCACTGAGGGAGTGTGGCGTGTGTTGTTTAGGCAGGGTGTGAAACTTATTTGGGGGGAAACAGCCAGGTCTTAATCATTTTCCTGAACTGGAGCCTATTCAGCCGCACCGAATAGTGGTCGGCAGCTTGTTTCAGAATTTTGCAGCAAGGTGAGATAGGCTCCTGCCTCCCCATCTTGCCCTGCGAATTTTGGGAGTCTGAACCAGCCCAGCATTGGTTGATCTGAGATTTCGTGTAGGGGAGTACCATAGAAACAGTTACTGCATATCCAAGGCTCCCCAGCCATACAGTGACTTGTGTACTAGGCAAAGTGCCCTAAATTCCACCCTTTGTTGTGTTGGAAGCCAATGGAGTAGCCTGATGCTAGCGGAGATAGAATGGTATTTGGGAATGTTGAGTAGTACTCGCGCTGCTGCATTCTGTACTGACTGTAGTTTGGCAATCTGGGCCTTGTCACTGTCCAGGAGTAGTGCATTGCCGTTTACGAATAAATGGGTGGGCCTACAATCATTGGGCTGCCCTGCCTGCAATGGCGCAGAAGAATCTGAATACCATGTGTTTTTTTCCTGCACTGGCTATAAGAAAGCAAGAAAACGATGGTTAACCCAGATATGTAGAAATTTGGGAACTAGGCAATGCTCAGAGGCATTCAGGTTACTGAAATATGAGGCTGTTCTCCCCATAGCCTTTTCGGTGGCAGGCTTCTTATTTTCTATGTGGTGTACCCGTAGAGTTTTCTTAAAAAATGTCCTCTAAAGATGACGATTAAATCTGTGTACATCTCCATTTAACTGAAGGTACTTTATATGAATTGTATGTGCATTTTAGTACTGTTTTAACAATGTATTACTATTATGATGTACATTACTTTGGTGGGTACCCGTAGAGTTTTCTTAAAAATGTCCCCTAAAGATGACGATTAAATCTGTGCACATCTCCATTTAACTGAAGGTACTTTATATGAATTGTATGTGCATTTTAGTACTGTTTTATCAATGTATTACTATTATGATGCACATTACTTTGGTGGGTAGGACTATTAAGAAGTAGGATTGCTGTCCAAGGCTCTACTACAATGTTTTTAGCCTTCTCATTGATTAAAGCACATTATTTGTTTTTTATATGGAAATATTTGTAAATTGTTTATCTATATATTCATAAGCACTTTAATGTAACCAGTGATGATTTAATAATCTTGACATGATACAAGCACTTTATACAAACATATATTTTTGGTTTGAATGGTTGATCTGAGAGAGAGCAAGAGCGGAAAAAACCCCCCAAAAAACAATGGATATTGTAAATTGTATTTATGCACTGTACAAGCACTTTAATGCAGACTGTGGTCTTGGGTTTGATTGCAATATAGATTTCCGTAGGTTATATTATGTATCTACTATACAATGTCATACGATGACCATATATTTTTTTATCTGTCTTATCATAAATGAAATGTAAGATATTGTTCAAATGCTTTTGTGGTCAAATTGACCGAAATAAAGTTTTATAAAGTAAAAAGCATTGCCTTAGTCTATTTTTGAGATGATCAGTGCACCTATTACCGTTTTCCTAAGATCCTTTGGGATAAAAGGCATGATCTTACGTAGAATCTTTAGCAAAAAGAAACATGAGGGCATCAGGGGATTGATCTGTCCTGAAAAGTTTAGTTGATTGTCAAAAATCACTCCCAGGTTTCTTGCCTTGGTAGCCAGAGGAGGGCTGATACCTGCCTGTGTTTGGCCACCATTCTTGGTTCCATATGGGTGGACCCTTGCCAAACTCTATGACCTCTGTTTTATCCATATTGAGCTCGAGAAAATTTTGGTTCATCCAGCCCATGATACTTTTCACGCAGTTGTAAAAGCCAACAGCTGTAACTTCAGCCCTCTGTGAAATAGATATAACTAACTGCGTGTCATCAGCATATGAAACCAAAGTGAATCCATGCTCTCGGATTAAGCTGGCCAGAGGGGTGACATAAATATTGAATAGGGTTGGTGATCGAGCCGAACCTTGTGGCACCCCGCAAGGGAGGTGAAATTTCACAGATTTGAGGTTATCCCAATGTACCCTCTGCTCTCTGGATGTTAGAAAGGAGGAGAGCAGGGTTAGAGCCATCTCTTTAATTCCTATTGCCACCAGCCAACGCACTAACACCGCATGATTCACGGTGTCAAATGCTTGTCATAGGTCGAGTAGGATAAGGACGGCTCTACCCCCCCACCCCATTCAGTTGCTTACAAATCTCTTCTGTGGCCATAATCAGGGCAGACTCAGAGGAATGGCGTGGTCTAAAGCCATGTTGGGTAGTATCTAAGAGATTGTTGGAGTCAAGATATTGGATTAACTCACATTTTACCGATTTTTCTAGGATTTTTGGCAACTACTGGCAGAATGGGCCTGATGCATGCTTTTTTCAAGGGCAATGGGAAGGTCCCGGAGTTGATTACCTTGTTTAGAAGTGGGGTTAGATGAGTACTGATCTTTCCAGAGACCAGATGTAGAGTGGCAGGGGGACAAGGGTGGTTAGGCGATACAGACTTGATCAGAAGTAGCAGGTTATTCACTTTCTCAGTGTTTAGAGTCGAGAAACTAGTCAGTTTGTTGTGGGTTAGATTCTTGTCGATAGTTAGAGCGTTATTTTTAGTTGCATCAGGTGCTATTTTGAGGAGATCCTCGTAGATTGATTGCACTCTGGCTTGAAAAAAGTTTGCAATCTTGTTACAGAGATTTTGGTCAGGTGTAAACTGATTGACCTGCTGCAGCTTAGATAGAGCCCAGACCGTCATAAAAAGCTCCTTAGAGGAGTTCTTAGCAGCACCTATATTGCTTTTTAAATAGTCAGTCTTAGCTTTTTTAATTGCCTCTTTATATTCCTGTAACACTAGATTGCAGGCCATTTTGTGTTCCCTGCTATAGTCGACCCTCTATAATCCTTCAGCTTTTCTACATTTTTTTTTTTTTTTTTTTTAAACTTTTTTTATTGAGTTTTGGAAAACATAACAATGCAAGCATATCGGCTGTGCAGATCTTTAGGAACAAGTGCGGAGATACAGCAGTACACTCCCCCCTCATATACAAACAGCAGTACAACTTCATGGCAGCAGACCATAGAAAGACCCCCCTTCCAGAGCCAACTCGTCTCATCCGCCCGTGTCCACCAAAGGGAAATGACGCAGTCAGGACTCCCCAACCATGTGCAGCTGGTACCCCCATTGTCGGCTCAGCTCCCCCAGTGCAGCCCGCCCCGAGAGCGCATATTCACCCAGTTCCCAACAGGGAGGACTACCAGATCTACCCCACTCCCGTGGGCACTATTCCGGAACTGGTTCGCGGTGGGGAAGAGCTCGGGAGGTTAGCAATATAGGTCTTGTAGGGGCCCCAGATATCCTTGGGACGCGCAACTGCAGGGAGGAGACTGGCGTAAATCTCGCTGTTTGTGCTGCAATAAGCCATAGATGTGAGCCATGTCCCGGCCGTGGGGGCCGTTCTACCGCCCCAATGTTTTGCCACCTCACGCTTGGCGAGTAGTAGGCCCAGGTAGGCTAGCCTGCGGACGTTCTTGGGGAAGTTCACTGTATAGCCCAATAACGCAACCTCCGGAGTGGGAACCAGCGTGAGCTCCAACATAGCGCCAAGGATCTCGTGTATCTGCGTCCAGTATAATTGCAGTCTGGGGCACGTCCAGGACAGGTGTGCAAAGTCAGCGTGTGGTGCAGCACATTTCCAACATGTGTGTGGGCGCGCAGGGTCAATGGCATGGAGCCTAGCTGGGGTCATGTAGCAGCGGCGAAGAAATTTATAATGGAGGAGCTTGTGTCGACTATTGAGCGAGATCGTGTTAGTGACTTTGCAACAAGCGGTCCATTGTTCGTCTGTGATCGGCCTCCCTAAATCTGCCTCCCAGGCCGCTCGCAGTCGGCCATCCTCACATGGAACCAGCGCCGCGCATGCCTTGTAAAGCTTAGATACCATATGGGCCCCCGAGTCCTTGTCAATGAGGAGAGTTAGAGGCTCAAAGGATGCGGGCTCGAGAGGGAATCCCGCAATGTCTGAACGAGCCGCACAATAAAGCCGACGCAGGACAAATTTGTCCATGAACGTGGCCTCACCAAAGCGCTCCTCCTCCGAGACCGAAAAGATGTGGCCCCCAGGGTAGAGGTCCCCAATCTTAGTAAGGTGAAACTTTGTCAAAGTACGCTGAACCAGCGCCTCCCCCGTGCCCGACAGCAATCCGGGGTTAGGAAGTGGAAGAGAAGAGGAGTAGAGGAGAGGCTGGGCTAGATAGCGAGTAAGGCGGTGCCACGCCCAGCTTGTGGTGGACACCGTTTGAATATCAACTGGGTCCCGGGGAACCCCCTTTGGTAACACAGCCGCTAAACGGCCCGGGAGAACGAAATCCGCCTCGGGACGCAGGAACGGAATACGGGCGTCAGGGTGGTACCAGGCATAGGCATGCGCACATTGCGCAACCAGATAGTACAAGTACAGATCCGGTACCCCGAGGCCGCCCCTATCAGGAGGGAGCGTGAGGGTCCTCCAACCGATCCGGAGGTGCTTCCCGCCCCACACCAGCCTGATCAGCTGGGATCGCAGCGCGGTGAAGAAGGCCCGGGTGATGGGGACGGGGATATTATTGAAGAGGTATAAAAATCTAGGGAGAACTATCATTTTTACGATTGCAATTCTGGCCGACATAGACAGTGGGAGTCTCAACCATCCCTCCACCTGAGTCTCCAGCCTGTCCAATGCGCGGCCATAGTTGAGGCGGATGAGTTCGTCCGTGTTAAGATGGATCTGTACGCCCAGGTACCGAACCGAGTCAGAGCACCACTCCAACGGGTACTCGCATTGCCATGGGGAGGTGCTGCTGGTCAATGGGAAGATTACGGACTTATGCCAGTTGATGCCCAGCCCGGAGTGTGCGCCGAAACGAAGGATCTCCCGTATCAGGGGGGCTAGGTTGACCTGCGGTTCTCTTACATACAGTATGGTGTCATCTGCGTAGAGGGACGCGAGCAAGGGACCCGTCCGGAACTGGAGACCTCTGTGGAGATGGCGCTCCTGGAAATGGCGGATCAAGGGGTCCATGGCCAAAATGAACAGCAGTGGTGAGAGTGGACAGCCCTGCCGCGTGCCACGCGTTAAAGAGAAGGGACAGGACAGTGTGCCATTGATACGCAGTCGGGCCGTGGGGCGGCTATACAAAAGCCTCGTAGTGGCAAGGAAGTTCTCCGGCATGCCCATACGTTGCATGACGGAGAGAAAGAAAGGCCATTCTAGAGTGTCGAAGGCTTTCTCGGTATCCAGGAGGACCGCCGCCGCAGGCGTGGCAGGGTTAATTCTATGTAGGACCGTGAAAAGTGTTCGCAGATTTAAAGACGTAGAGCGGCGCGGGACAAAGCCCGACTGGACGGGCGAAATGATAAATTCCATCAATTGAGAGAGCCTGTTGGCCACTATCTTTGCCAGGATCTTGTAGTCAAAGTTTAAAAGGGAGAGGGGCCGATAGGAACTACACAACGTCGGGTCCTTGTTTGGCTTCGGAAGGAGGACTATCACCGCCTTGCTGAGGGTAGCCGGAAGGGAGCCGCGCTCCAGAGCCTCCGCATACACCTCTATCAGTTGTGGCGCCAGCTGATCAGAGAAAGCCTTATAAAAATCCCCGGAGAAGCCATCGAGGCCGGGGGCTGTGGACCCGCGAAGCACCTTAATCGCCCCGCGCACCTCCGCAACAGTTATAGGCTCCGCCATGAACTCCTGCATGCCCTTATCGAGGAATACAAGTGCGATTTCCGACAAGTAGGCAGCACGGGAGGCCGGGGATTCCCCCAACTTGGTCTTGTACAGGTCGGAGAAGTAGGACAGGAATTCGTCTCTGATCGCTGTGGGAGTTGTGCGGAGCGAGCCATCTACGCCCCTCACCTCGACTATCAAGGACTTACCATACGGAGGCCTCAAAGCCTGAGCCAATGTGCGTCCCGGCCTATCTCCCTCACCATATCTACGCGCCGTCTGGTACTTCCCAAGATACAGAATCTCCCTGTCCGCAGCCTCCCGGAAGTCAGTCAGGGAGGCGAAGCCGTGTAGCGGTCACGTCCCCATCCCGCCCACGCTGCGCCTCGGCGTCAATCAACTCTAGCTGTGCCTCCAGTTGCTTAATGGTTGCGCGCAGCGCCTTCAAAACCCCAGAGTGCTTGGCTATGCAAACCCCCCTGATGTAGGCCTTAAACCCCTCCCAGAGCGCAGCCTGTGAGTCTACAGATCCTGTATTAATCGTGAAGTAGTCCTCTATCGCCTCGGAAACCTCGTGGACAAATAAGTCATCCAGCAGTGCTCTCCCAGGGAATCGCCACTGCCGCTCAAAACCCTCGGGGCGCGGGACATCCAAGCGGAGCAAGACAGGGGAGTGGTCTGAGTACGTTCTAGGGAGAGTAAGGAGCCCACTAAACCATGGGGACAGGCCCGGGGACAGCAGCCAATAGTCAAGTCTGGTCCAAGTGTTGTGTTGCCCCGAGAAATGTGTGTATTCAGTGGTGTTTGGGTTGCGCCTGCGCCAAATGTCTACTAGGGAGAACTCAGCTTTTCTACATTTAGACTTAATGGGGCATATTTTCAAGGAGCTGTCGCCGAGTCAACAGTACTTAATTTCAGCCAAAGTCGCGATAAATGTATCACCCCATTCACAAGCTGGTGCTAACAGCCCATAGCACCAGTTTACCTGCGATAGCAGCCGCAAAAAACATCACCACAGATGACCCCGGCAACTATCGCTAATGAGATGCAGAGTAGGCGTTACCGTGCAAAAAGCCGCGACAACACCACTCCACAACATTCTCAATGTCCAGCCAGATTGTCGAAAAGACCACAAAACATGCAATAAGGTGTGTTAGCAGCAGAAAATTAACACCTGCTCTGACCTGGTTTAAAGTTGGACGGCAGCCGGCACCACAAAAGGGAGCCCAGCCCAGAGCCACACCTGAAGAACAACAGATGGCATGGAGCCACTGAACATGCGTGCCGGACACCCAAGAGTGCTACAACACCCACCGCCACCACTCCCAAGACACCCCCTCCCTGGTGCCCCCCCGGCCAAAGACATGCCACATCAACTACACGGAATAATGTACCAAATAATCCGCCTGATGTCGCACAATCACATTTGGTGACATGCATGTGTCGTCAAAAAAATGAGCATCACACATTCACCTTCAAAGCAACAAATGAAAATGTATTAAAATAAACACAGAACATAAATTAAGACACATGGTGGCTCCCCTCGGGACAATCCGTAGGTCAAAGCCTGCAAGGCAAAAATCATGATGAGAAGGTATGTCCTGCGCACATCAAGGGACAGAGAGAGAGCGAAGGAGAGAGAGAGGAAGAGAGGGAGAGAGAGATAGACAGACAGAGAGTGGGAGAGAGAGATAGATGGACAAAGAGGGAGAGAGAGAGAGAGAGACGGACAGAGAGGGGGAGAGAGAGATAGATGGACAGAGAGGGGGCGAGAGAGAGAGAAAAGAAGAGAGGGTCAGGGAGAGCGAGTGCTCACACTGTGCACCCAGGTCACACTGCTCACCTGCTGCCACCGGTGTGTCTCCAACCACGTGCCGGTATGTAGTGCAGTTCACCAGGTCCCACATCTGAGAAAGACCCGTCACCTGAAAAAGAGTACAGATACATGAATGGCACAGTACATACAATTGCACAAGACATCATCGCCTGACTGCCCCAGCGCAATCAAGCAGATGCACTCCAGACCCTCCCGCCACCCAGCGGTGCATGCCCACCCCTGCACACCCAGGCAGATGCACCCCAGCCCCTCCTGCCGCCCAGTGGTGCATGCCTGCCCCTGCACACCCAGGCAGATGCACCCTAGCCCCTCCCGCCACCCAGCAGTGCATGCCCGCCCCTGCGCACCCAGGCCTCACTGTTCACCTTCCGCCACCGGCGTGTAGAAAAGAGGGCCTACCAAGTGCTGCTGCAAGCCACAAGCCCGGGGCCCGCAGACATGGCACCCTCCACATCATGCAGCCCTGCTCCGCAGGCCACCAGGTCTCACTTTTGATGCTGGGTCTTGATTTCGCCATGGCAGAGGACATACCAGTGCACAGGGCATCATCGCAGGCTGCACATCCGCTCATCTCTTGAGGTGCCACTAACTCTGTGACCCCGCGAGGCCATGCCACATGGCGGTAGGCCCCTGCTGTCCACTGGTTCAGGCCTACAATGCGATCCAGCAGGCCACCCAAAACCTGAGCAGTCTGGACCGCTGGGACAGGGCATCATCGCAGGCTGCACACCCGCTCAGCACTTACTGTGCCCCTACCTCAGTGTACCGAAAGTCACCGTCCCGTGGCGGTGTGCCTGTGCCAGCCACAGTGTATCCGGTGCCACCAAGTCTGTGCCCCGCAAGTCATGGACCCTCTATGATTGGGTATCATGGTGCGGACGCCATCATGTCACCTCCGGGCCTGCAGAATGTGATGTCGCAGGCCCCTGGGCCCCCATGCCTACATGCACACCATACGGATACACATCAAGAGAGGTTGGAAATGGTGTCGAGCACGTGCGCCCGACCTTTTTTATTGGCAGGGTCACATGTGCTGTGATGCATGTGCTGGATGGGTGTGGTGTGGGTGTACACCAGCCATGAGGGAGTGGCTGTGGCATGCTGACAACTTGACCTGTGAGCAGCAGATCCCTACAGGGAAGACCTGGGACATGTAGCGTTGTCGCCCAACCCCTGTAAGAGTAAGCGGAGTGGGCTGACCTGGCGTAAGGGTTTGAACAATGACCCCAGGGCTCTGGGCGTTGTCTGTACGGGGCTGGACAAGGAAGTAACAAATGCGTGTGTCGCTGTTGTTGCGTCGGCGCCACCCTGACAACATTCGGCAATGTGTCACCCTGTGACCCAAGTCCAACGATATGAGCCACATGGAAGTAAGTGGAATTCACTGACCCTACTTTCGTCCATTCTACCACACTTGAAAGACCACAGACACAACACATCTGTGTGATTCGGAATGTTTAATGCACATTCAGTGGAGTGTTGCATCTGGAGCAGTACAGGGCCATGCAAAGCCCACTTTACAATGTTGGCATTTGGAGGGCCAGCCAGGGTCCTTCAGGGAATGACAAGTCCAAAGGAAGAGGAAGAGTTCAGTCCACAGTCTGTTAGCTGTGTCAGTGGCGATCAAACAGAATATGGCAGCTCATTGCGAGGTACAAGGTGAGTGTCGCAGAGTGTATCGGGGGAGAGTGGAAGGTGATGATGCAGAGGGCAGACCCAAGCTGAAACCGGCCATATGGTGGAGATGAATGCTAGAGTTTTCTCTGTACCAGTAAGGCGATTTCATCCGCATCTTCGTCCTCTGCTGTCTCATGTGCCTCATGTGTGGATGGTGCTGGCCTTTCTCCAGCACTGTGTGGCAGTGACACCTCAGGGGTCAGAGGTGGAATGTCTGCCGCACTGTGTGGCACTGACACTTCAGGGGGCGGAGATGTGGATGCAGTGGTAGCAGCAGCATGCATCGGCGCCAAGCCTGGCGGCAGCCATGAGGATGGTTTTGAGGTCATTGTGGAACCCAGCTACCTCTCGCTGGTGTGAAGCCATGGCAGCTGCTCTTTCTGCATTGGCCCGCTCCATGTTCTCCATGAGCCTCCGCATGAGTTCCAACTCCCGGGAGAGCTTGCTGGAGCCACTCTGACTAGACAGTAGTTCTTGACTCAGAGTCAGGACTATGGCAATGTCAGCCATGGTTCGTTGGAGAGCATGGAGCGGACTGTGGGTGTCCGTTAGGGACTGTGAGTGGTCCCTGATGGTACTTTGACACCCACGTATGGCATCTAGTTTTTCTGCCATGCAGTCGAAGCCCACCTGTACCTGTTCAGCCAGCTGCTCCTGGCATCCCAACATACGGCATTGGAAGGCCATGTGTTCTTCGTGGGGGTCCTGGGAGGCAGCCGTGGTGGTGGGTGCTGCCTGCAGTGTGGTCTGTTCAGGAGGTGGGTTGTCCCTGTTGCAGCTGGGCTGCCTTGCTCCTGGAGGTGGGCTGTGGAGACTGTCAATGAACTCTTGGAGGGCGTCGGAGTCGAAGCTGTGGTGGTCTTCTTCGTCATCAGAGAAGAGAGGTTCGGGCTGCTCTGCAGGAGGTGTTGATTGTCCTTCTGCAATGTGAAGGGGAGATGCAGTTTGACAATGTGTTAACATGTGTTCACATGTGTGTTGTCGGATTGTACATGTTCACATACAGATTGCATGACTGTGTACATCGTGGCTGTTTTGGAGGGGCTGAATATTTGCTGCGGGACAGTGGACATTTCAACAACATCACGGATGTGTGTTTGAACTTGTACATTGTCTACTCACATTTCCCTGCAATGCCACTTGTGATTGGCCACTGTCTACACCCAGTAGGTGCCAGTTGTGTCCTGTGTTCTGTTGTGGACGTGTTGCAGTTTGTGCCACTTTGTTGTCAGTGTTGATGTGCTCTGCATGTTATGTGTGTGTGCTGCATTGGGGGGGTGGCCCCTGCTGCTCTGTTTTGCTGCCCCTTATCCATTTCATGCAGTGTGCCTTTGACTTCTGTGCTAGTATAGTGCTGACATGTAGCATACTTGGGTACATTGTTCTCTTGGTGGGAGTTGGGGTCTGGGGCATGGTTTGTCCGCAGATGTGCTCAGCTCAATTGTGCATGTGTGCCATTGTGCCCATCTCCCCCCGTCCCCCTAGTCTCTGGTCGTTACTCACCCTGGTGATGTTGTGTTCGGTCATGTTAAGCAGTGTCCGGGCCCCCGACTCCAGCCACCGTCTCCCCACTGATGACTGTGGACACCATTTCCTCCATGTCGTCCAGCTCCTCATGTGGCGCAGGACTGCCACCTCCAGTCTGCATTGTTGCCTTCTGGTTGTTGGCGAGTTTCAGCTTGGATTTGCGCTTGACATCAATCCAGCGCCTCTTGACCTCTTCCATTGTCCTCTTCAGCACTCTGACTGCATTCACCTTGTCCACGATGGGCTGCCATAGTCCATTTTTTGTTGCCAATGACACAGTGGAGGTGACGAACAGTTGTTGATGGTGTTCAACCACCTCCGTTATCAGGATCCTGTTTTCCTGCGGACTGTAGCGCTTCTTCATACTCTTCTTCTCCTTGCCCTTCCCTGACCCCGAGGTCCCAGGCAGGTCCTCCGGGGGGCTTGAGGGGTTCTGGTTCTCCTCCGTACTTGATCCGGCAACATCCGTTGTGCTTGGCTGTTGTTTGGCATTTGTTTGTCAGTTTTCTTTCCACTTTTATGGTGATTTTTCCCACCTGACACGTGTGAATTGCAGGCCTGTAGCTGGTTTTCGCAAATTTTTGTATCACGATTGCCCTCATTGCAGCTTTTTTTGCGTTCGCGTTTCGCATTTTTGTGGCGTGGCGATTTTAACGCGGTCAGTTGACGTGTTATCTGGGGAATATCACATGGTGCCGCCGTGTTGAGAAGCTTCGTTAACACAGCGTAATTTACCCACGATAGACTGCGATGTTGGAAGTTGCGTTAGGTTACTTTTGCGATGGTTATCACACGTTCTTGAGAATATCCCCCAATATTTTTAAGGTCTGGGCTGTACCATGGAGATGACACTAGACTTCTCATTTTCATGATTTTTTCCAGGGCCAAGTGATTTACTGCTGATCTAATCCATTCGTCGAATTTGCCAAGTTGTTATCAGAAACCTGCATAGGAGGGTGTCTGTCCAGGGCCTCTTCTAACTCTTTCTTCTATATTCTGTTCTAAGGGCGCGTTTAAACAAGAAGCGGTCTATTTGATTGGGGCAAGTTGGACTGCGTTATTAGTACTTTAAAGTGTATGGCTTTGTGATCTGTCCAGGGTAGTGGGAGGATTTTGACTAGTGTGATATCAGGATTATTGGTAAAAATGCCATCTAAGGTGTGGCCGGCCATGTGTGTGGCTTCAGAAATAATTTGAGTTAGATCATGTGCTGCCAGAATATCCAGTAGAATCGCTGTATCTACGTTATTGTTAGATTCGAGATGGAAATTAAAATCGCCCAAGATTGTTAACATGGGAGATTCTAAACAGGATTCTAGCAGAGTCTGGAGCGCTTGAGCCCTGGTGCCAGCATGACGAGGAGGTGGCACTACACAAAAATATAATCGCTGCCACCTCCGTTTCATTGAAATGTGTTTGGGCATTTCTGTCTTACCCTGCCATCGACCATACGGCAGTACAGGAATCAGTGATGGCAACGCTGCCTGCCTCCACCATACCTGGGAACTAGGAATGGGGAAACCTTTGCAAGGAAGGGAAAATATACAGCAGCAGTAAAAAAAATGAGAAAAATTAGAAATAAACACAGAGGGGCAGTCAGAAATAAAAAGTGAAAATAAAGTTGACAAATGGGGAGAGGTGGACTAGAATGGTGTGCAGGGAGGTGGATGGGACCTAGGAAGCTAGGGATAGCTAGGCAGAAACAGGCTGGAGCAAAACAAAATGGCCATGCGCTGCACAACAAGGATTGCTATTTATGCTATTTTTTGGGAATGTGTCTCAGTTGTCTTTTTCTGACACCAGGACCTAGAGATGCATTTCATGTAATTAAGAGTAATTCTGTGTAATATTTTTGAATTTTGCATAGCTAAGCAAAACACAAATTATGTACATTTCACATCTTCCTAACTATAACATTAAATAATTAAAATAAATGACTAAAAATTACAACATTAACATTTTTAATTATAAATAAATATTATCAGAAAGTATTTACTAATAAAAAACAACAAACATATATTTAAAACTTCCTAGCCTACAAATCCAACACCCCCAAAATCTTAAATTGAATCAAAAATACAATTTGAAAAAAAAGCAGTGCTCAATTATTACAGAAATAATAAGAATATAAATGGTCATATAAAATAATAAAAAATAATATATTCATTGAATATAAAAAATATTTAAAGCATTTACATAATTTACTTGCTCAATAATCCAATGAACCATTTAACATTAAAACTGTGTTAAAAACTATTCAATAATGTACATTATTATCCAAACATCTACTTATATACTTTTTTATCAAATACATATTAAAAAGATTCCACCATGCTCCCCTGTAACTTGCCAACAAGTAAATAAATTCAAATAAAAAATAAATATAATCTTCAAATATATTACCGTAGCAAAAATAACATATACTATACTTAAAAACACACACAAAACATTACAAAATAAATGACGTTTTACAAAAAAGTAATAAAACAGCAAACACAACTATACACAACTATTGCTTTTTAGAAAGCAATATTAAACACTCAAAAAGCTTATATTCTTACCTGAGGTCTTCTGCTGCAAGTATTCTTCCAGTCACAATAATTTTGATACGAAATGTGGATCCAACAATATTTTTACAATTATATTAAGGTTGTGGTATGGTATTTTAAGCCAAGTTATAATGTGGTAGCAAGGTGCTGTGGTGATTTGTGCAGTAGTGCAATCTTGAAAAACGAGTATAAAGCAGTGTTTTCTAGGGAGATATTGTGCCACATAGCATGGTGTGGTGATATCAATCAGGGAATTGTGAAGCGCGCTACTCACCCATGAGGGTCTCAAGGCGCTGGGGGTGGGGGGGTGCAGCTCTGGGTCAACTGAAGAGTCAGGTCTTGAGGCACTTCCTGAAGGTGTGCAGAATGGGTGAGCGTCTGATGTTGATTCAGAGCCCCTTTCAGGCCTTTGCTGCGATGTAGGAGAATGCTCTTCCACCCGCTCTGGTTCTCAAGATGCTTGGGGTTTCTGCGAGGGTGAGGTCGGCAGAGCAGAAGTTTCTCACGGGTACGTGGAAGGAGACTATTTCTTTGAGGTATTTGGGTCCGATGTTGTGGAGGGATTTGTAGGCATAGGTGAGTAGCTTGAAAGTTACTCTCTGATCGACTGGGAGCCAGTGGAGGTCTTGCAGGTGTTGGGTGATGTCGTGGGATGCCGAGGATGAGTCTGGTCGCGGTGTTCTGGATGGTCTGGGGTTTGCGTAGCAGGGATTTGTTCATTCCAGCATAGAGGGCGTTTCCGTAGTCCAGTGTGCTTGTTATGAGCGTGTGGGTGACGATCTTTCTGGATTCAGTGGGGATCCATTTGAAGGTCTTGCAAAGGATGTGGAGGATGTTGAAGCATGTGGAGGCGACGGCATTGATTTGGTGGGTCATGGTGAGGGAGGAGTCAAGTATAATGATGAGGTTCCGGGCGTGGTCCATGGGGGTGTGAGGCTTGCCGAGGGCAGTGGACCACCAGGTGTTGTCCCAAGCTGAGGGGGTGGGTCCGAGGATGAGGACTTCTGTCTTCTCCGAGTTGAGCTTGGAAACCAGGGAATGTTTTTCTCTGAATTGTCATGGTGATAAAAGGTGTTGGATAGTTAGGTACACTGCAGGTCCGGAGATGGAGGGGTAGGTGGTTTCAGGACTTCGTAGTGAGGTAGGAGAAGGACCGTCTTCTACTGTTGCTTCGGCGGATATGGGGGAGATGTGAGCGAGGGAGTGGGAGGCAGAGTCAGAAGTCTGAAGTGTTGGTGTTATGTTATTTTAATTTAATTTGATAACACACACTCAAATCACCCTGAGAAGGGTATCACTTCTCTAGACCAATCGTAGGCAAGAGAAGACACTAAATTAAAACAACACTGTCTTGCACAGTTTCCTGTATTTAGAAGGGTCTGTACACGTTCAGATGTGATGAGGCAACTCATTCCAATAGAAGGGGGCCAAGTACAAAAAAGACCTTCCACCAGCTTGTGACCTTCTGACACGCGGGACAGTGGGCAAAGCTCTATTGCTGGGTTTCAGATGTCTGACTTGCTGGGTTCCAGAAATCTGACTGAACTATAGTGTTTTAAGTAGCTGGGGCCTTTCCCCATTAGCAAATTGTGAGTGAGACAGCAGAGCTTAAAAAGTATTATTTTCCTTACAGGCAGCTAATGCAAGAATCTCAAAAGAGATGTGGAGATGGAACCAGATGGAAGGTTGCAAATGATACGGGCCTCTGTGTTTTGAACAACTTGAAGTTTGGACAATAATGTCTCATTTGCAGAGGCTTGTAATGTGGTGCCATGATCCAATCATCTGATGATAAGTTAGTGAACCAAGTTTATCTTCTTCGATAAAGGAATGTAAGTAAAAGCTTTCCTTAACAGGCGCATGATATGTAAACAGGTGCTGGTGGTAGACAGAACCTGCTCTTTCATAATTAGGGCTCGGTCCAATCGCACGCCCAAGTTCTTAACTACCAGTTTGGGGGCTGAGGTAATGCCTGGTTCTCAAGACCCCAAATCGGATGACCAGAGCTGTTGGGCTTTACCAAGCAGCATAGTCTCGTTTTTTTCTGCATTCAGCTGAAAACAGTTATTTAGTCATCAAGCTGCAATTGCTTTGATCCCTGTGGTGGAAGCTCAGGAGGTGGTTCATTTTTTCATGTCGACTCCTCGGGATCATGGATTTTTGATATATTATATCTGTATTTATGTGTGGTTTTCTTCCCAGCTTTGTCCCACTTAAATGTACAACCTGAATGTTACATGTACTGACACCCTGAAGGATCATGTATGCACTATATAAATCTCTGCAAATAAATAAATAAATGTATGCTGGTCCTTGGTTGTGCAGGGCTTTGTATGCATGGGTCAGAATCTTGAATCAGCATCTCTTGTGTATGGGGAGCCAGCAGAGTTTCTTAAGGTGCTGGGTGTTGTGAGTTCGTCTGCGGAGGTTAAGGATGAGTCTAACTGCTGAGTCCTTAATGGTCTGCAGTCTCTTCAGGAGGTGTGTGGCAAATCCTGCGTAGAGTGCGTTGTCTTAGTCCAGGTGACTGGTGATGAGGGCTTGAGTGACGGTGTGTCTGGTGGACACTGGGAGCTATTTGAGGATCTTTCGGAGCATGCACAAAGTGAGGAAGTAGGCGGAGGAAACCAAATTGATCTGATTCTCTGTGGTGTGATGCCCAGAATAATACTTAGGTTCTGGGCATGGTTAGTGGGGGTGGGAGAGGGTACCAATTCAGCAGGCCACCAGGAGTTATTCCATGGGGAGTATTGTTCCCAAAGATTAGTACTTTCGTCTTGTCGATGTTGAGTTTGATGCAGTTGTCCTGCATCCAGTCGGCGATGCTGGTCAGGGTGGAACTTAATCCTCGTAATGGATGGGCTGGGTGTCATCTGCATAGGAGATGTAATGCAGTCCATGGGTTCTTGTGATGCTAGCCAGGGGGCTATGTAGACATTAAACAGAGTAGGGCTGAGGGATGATCCTTCATGGATTTCACACATGGTGTTCTTGGGCTCCGAGGTGAATAGTGGAAGGCGCAATCTCTGCGTTCTTCCAGTGAAGAAGGATGCAATTCATTTTAGGACATGCTCTTGGATTTTGATCTGGCGAAGCCTCTTGATCAGGGTGTGATGGGACATAGTGTTGAAAGCAGCCGAAAGGTCAAGAAGGAACAGAGCAGCCGGTTCTCCTCGGTCTAGGAGGGTTCTGATGTCATCAGTGGCTGTGATCAGGGCTGTTTTGATGCTCTAGTTTGTGCGGAATCCGGTTAGGATTTGGCCAGAAGATCGTTGTTCTCAAGGTATTCCATGAGTTGGTGGCTGCTGGCCTTTTCGAGGACTTTGGCAGGAAAGGGGACCAGGGAGTTAGGTTGGTAGTTCTTGAGCTTGTTGGGGTCGTTGGATGGTTTCTTGAGGAGGGGTTTGACTTCCACGTGTTTTCAGTCATCTAGGAAGGGGGCCAAGGTGATGGATGTGTTGAAGATATCTGTGAGCTTGTTGCTTATGGTTCTGTTGCCGAGATTGAACATGAGGTGGGGAAAGGGGTCCATGTGTGCTCCTGAGTAAATGGACTGTGTTGCTCTAATGTGAATTTACCTTGAAAAAATGAAAGACAAGGGGCGTTTGGCAAAACAGAAACAGCTGCTTTGATTAAACACAGTGGTCGGGAGAACAGTCTGGGGTCTGAAGACTGTCTCAAAGCACATTGGTTACGGCTGTCATTTTATACATTACATGAAGTATCAAAAACGATTTGTACATTTTTTTGAAGACAGAAATTTGGGCCTAGTCACAGGGCCTTAAATCAGATTAGAAGCACAGGTAGGCCTACACCTTGACTGAACACAATACTGGCCAGTTGGTTCGTGGCCAGATGTCTGGCATTGGGTGCGCATGATCAGTCGTGTAGTGTGCATCCTGTGTTCTGATTGACTGTGTGTTTCTAACTTAGTGTGGCATCTGGCTTTATGGTGTTTTTGGGAATGCGTGCCCCTCCAGCCAAATAAGTTTTATTAGGGCCAATCTCCTGAGACCATTGTGGTTTTTATCACTATCTGTGGGATCGATCTGGGATTTTCTGTTCACACAATTGACTAAGGGTTACGTGTCCCTCCACTTGTGATCCGTCAATCAGTTGCTTTAGGCCTAGGTCGCTGGGCTTGCCTGATCAAGTACTTCTAACTCTGGGTTGAGGGGTGAATTCAACAACTGAGATGAGCGTTTTTTATTATATGTACGTATATCATGGTGTACATCAACATCATATTTATCAGTATTAACAAATGTACGATGTCTGAGGTGCTCAGCGGGGTGAACTTGTCCTATGTGATGATCCAGTGGTAGGAGGTTGAAGCTGTGGGAGCGAGGAGGTTGAGGATGTCGGCGGCTGCGGGTTGGGGTTTGAAGTGTTTGTAGATGGTGGAGATCTTGTCATGGAAGACGTCCGCCAGCGTTTCGCAGAGATTTTGGGAGGTGGTGATGGGTTGGAGAACTCCTTGATAATGCTAAAGAGTTTTTTGCTGTGGATGGAGATGGCCTGGATCACTGACAAAATATCGAGAAGAAGAATATCGACCTGCCAAAATATCGAGGAAAAAATATAGAATGCCAAAATATCGAATCCCTATCTACAAACAGGTAAGTACAAAAATATAGAATCCAAAATATTGTTGTAAAAAATATAGTTGGTTAAATATCGAATTTTTTAAATGTCTTAAAAGTAATGTAAAATTAATGAAATAATACATATAATTAACTAAAACATACTTAAAAATACTTTAATAACTTTAAAATTAATAAATAATTAATGTAAGTAAAAAATAAAAATTTAATACATATATATTAACATAATATTATTTAAAAATATTCAATATTTTTTGCGTAGGATAGCGGGCGGGTAAAATTTACTATTACCACTCCAGTAAGTGCAATAGTAGGGAAAGCGTTGGATAGCGGGAGGGTAAAAATTACTATTCCCACTCCAGAGAGTGCAACAGTAGGGAAAGCGTTGGATAGCGGGAGGGTAAAAATTACTATTCCCACTCCAGAGAGTGCAATATTAGGGAAAGCATTGGATAGCGTAGGGGTAAAAATTGCTATTCCCACTCCAGAGAGTGCAACAGAAGGCAAAGCGTTGGATAGCGGGAGGGTAAAATTTACTATTCCCACTCCAGTGAGTGCAACAGTAGGGAAAGCGTTGGATAGCGCAGGGGTTAAAATTACTATTCCCACTCCAAAGAGTGCAACAGTAGGGAAAGCATTGGATAGAGTAGGGGTAAAAATTACTATTCCTACTCCAGAGAGTGCAACAGTAGGGAAAGCGTTGGATAGCGTAGGGTTAAAATTACTCTTCCCACTCCAGAGAGTGCAACAGTAGGGAAAGCGTTGGATAGCGGGAGGGTATAATTTACTATTCCCACTCCAGTGAGTGCAACAGTAGGGAATGCGTTGGATAGCATAGGGGTAAAAATTACTATTCCCACTCCAAAGAGTGCAACAGTAGGGAAAGCGTTGGATAGCGTAGGGGTAAAAATTATTATTCCCACTCCAGTGAGTGCAATAGTAGGGATAGTGTTGGATAGCGTAGGGGTAAAAATTACTATTCCCTCTCCAGTGAGTGCAATAGTGGGGAAAATAATAATTTAATATTTTATTAAAAATACATTAATTATTAATACCAAAAAAAAGTATTGCAATTAATTACCAATCACACAATATTTAATAATTAATTAATTATAAATACCCCCATTTTTTTTATTTAATTACCTATTAATAATTAATTAACAACCAATTAATTTTCAATGCCAAAAATAATACATACAAATAATGCCAATTAATAATTAATTAATAATAAATTAATGATCAATATTCAATAATTATTTCAATAATTAATTATTTACAATTAAATTACTTCCCACCATATTCCCCTATAAACCCACAACCCACTACAAATAATAAATACATACCATTAATATAATTATCAATTAAACAATTAATACCAATTAATGATCAATTAATACAAATGATTTACCAATTAATAACTAATCAACAGCCAATTAATTTTCAATACTAATTAATAATTACTTAATAACAATTACATTACTTCCCACCCTATTACCCTATAAACCCAAAACCCGCTACAGAAGTAAAACGCAAAATTAAATGACAAATAATGAATAATTCCTAAAAATTATTATTAATGTACTATAATTAAATTACTTCCCACCCTAATCCCCTATAAACCCACAACCCGCTACGGAATTAAATTACACATAAATTAAATAACATAAAATTCATTACTTTAAAAATATTCAAACATACATTCCAAAATTGATACATACTTTTAACACATATACTAACACTTAAAACACTATAAAAAAAATCGATATTTTTAACAACTATATTATGACTGTCGATATTACTTACTTCTATATTATGTAAATCGATATTTCTTACCTGATTTTCGATATTCTTCACCACTATATTTTGGCAATTCGATATTCTGTCCATTCTATATTAAAAACTCAATATTCTGTCCAGTCGATTTTTTTTTTAGATATTATGACTGTTTACCGATGGCCTTGATGTGGGTGGCTAGGGCATTCTTTCTTGATTCTTTAAGGAGTCGTGGTAGTGGTTGAGCGATGTCTCGAAGGTGGTCTGGTCGGTAGGCTCCTTGGTGGGGCGTCATTTTCTCCAGTTGCTTGCAGTTGCTTTTCTTGGTTCTAAGTTCCGGGGTGTACCAGCTGGCTTGTTTGACGGATCTCTTGGGTCTGATTCGGGCAACTGTGTCGGCGCAGTCGGAGATCTAGGTGGGGAAGTTCTTGGCAGCCAGTTCAAGGTTGATGGTGGTGTCAGGGTGGGAGGTGTTGAGGTGGTCAGTCCATTGGCTTTTGGGTACTTTGTTCTAGCTGCGATGTGAGGTGCTGGATGGCCTGGTGGCATCTCTGGGAGCTACTGTAAAGGCAAAATGGATGATTGACTGAACCGTCCAGGTGAGTTTGGTGACGTGGCTGTACTTGACTCTTGCTGGCTTCGAAGATAGGGTCCAGTGTATGCCATGCGATGTGAGTGCAGTCTTTGACTTGCTGGGTGATGCCGATGCTGTTTGTGCTTTCGAGGAGGTTGGCTGTGTTGGTGTCATTGGGGTCATTTAAGTGAATGTTGAGGTCTCCGAGGAAGATGTAGCATTTGGAGTCGATAGCTTGAGGGGCAATGAATTCAGGAATGGCGTTGCAGAAGCCCGGACATGGTCCTGGGGTTCTGTAGGTGATGGGACTTCTGATGGTGGTCTTGCCATCTGTTCTGAGTTGGAAGTAGAAGTGTTCCATGATCAGGTTGGTGTTGTCCTAGGCAGTGGTGCAGTAGATGTTTTCCTTATAGTTGATGGGGATCCCACCTCTGTGTTTGTTGATGCAGTACCGGTGTGCAATCCTGTAGTCTTTGGGCGTGGCAGATGCGGGGTTGAGCCAGGTCTCGGTGTGGAAGATGGCATTGCGGGTGAGGGAAGTGAATGTGTCCAAGATCTTAGTGGTGTGGTGTGTTAGCAGAGCAATCGGACATTGAGCAGGAGGCAATGGAGTTGTCCCGGTGCAGTTGTGGTAGGTTGTGGTGGTGGCGGTTGTTTGTGCGGGAACTCAAGTGTTGCAGGAGAAGTGGGGGTGGCGCATGCGAAGGGTCCTACTGTTGAGGATGGAGAGGTGCTGCAGCAGTTATTGTTACTTTTGATATGAAACCCAACTGATTTAATCAAAAGACAATAATGACTCATGTGCATGGTAATTGACTGAGATCTTTTTCAACTTGCCTATAACAGTAACATACATATTTGCACATAATTCAATAATACCAGCTTATATATGCAAAAAATAAATGAAAAACTGATAGGTACATAACGTGACAATGCCGTCAAATTATAAATAAAAAAGTAAATCAAATGTTGGTTAAAACAAAAACTTCAGTCTGGGGTTCAGGGCTCTGAGCTTGGTGCTGGTGTAGCTGAGGGTGACATGAGATCTACAGTTCCTGGCGCTGGGCACCGTACGGGCGCAGACAGTTTCACTAGGGCATTCCAGTGGCGCGGCCATGCTGTAACTTTCATTAAGTGGGCCCTGTAATGGGTGCAGGGAGGCAGGAGCAGTGAAAAACGGGCAGGAAATGAGCACGGCGGTGAGGCGCACCGGACTGCCGGGAAACTGCAATAAAACCAAATAAACAGTTATGCAGCACAAACACGCCTAGAGGAAAACTGGCTAATGACAACAGAGGAAGACTGGCTGATTATGAACAGGAAAACAGAAATATGGTTAACAGTTACACAGTAAGCTCGCTAAGGTACAACAATCAGGCTACACTTACGATATGCGGGAGCTAATATAGTAGAGCAGAAGACGAGGTAGACAGACGGGGAAGCAGGGAGCAATCAGCAGGGTTGGGAGACCGGCTGAGTTGAGCAGCAGTGAGTGGGAGCTAGATCAGTGAGCTACTCCTACAGTCTCTGAGCTTGGTGCATAAATATTTGAAGTGCATGGTTTAGTATAAGGATGAGTGAGGCTTTCACAGTTTCCAATTTTCATGTTTCTACTAACATTGACTAGCTTAGTTAAAAGTGCCCCAAACGCATCTGTGAGAAGGACCCAGGGTGTCCTTCTCAGTACCGCCAAGGGCTCTAAAAAAACATGTTCACTAATGGTACAACTGTCAAGATCCCATGGGGTATCTATGTGGTATGGAGTGTGCTTAGTCAGTCAGTCAGTCAGTCATATGTGCAGAATGTCAATGCTTGGGGCCTCCTACCACAGTCGCTGAAATATATTGATCTTTACCACTTCTACTAAAGATTTTCGGAACACTGACTCTACTTGTAACTCAACAAGGACAGCACTTGTCTGGAGGCTGTTTTACCATATATTAGGTGACCTGTAAGACTCATGTATAACATTAGGGTGCAGATTCGGATCCTGGAAAAACCGGGTACGAACCGTCGGTCGGAGGGTTTTCTACGTCCGACTTGTACCCGGTTGTAAAACTTTACAAACATGCAAGTACGATTCGCACGGAAACACTATTTCCGTACGATTCGTACAAAACACCAACCGAGGAAAATAAACATACAAATGACATCCGGAAAAGCGCCGAGGTGACGTCGGGACGCATGCAGCCTGCGTTCCACGAACCAAGAAGTACGATTCGCACTGACATCATTCCGCACGGAGAATATTTTCCGGCAGCCAAAAACTGCCGGGAAATCAGGACGACGCGCACAAGGAGCACCTGTACGCGACGGACAGACATAGACCCGAACCTACGTGTCAACTCGGCCCTCATAGCAGTCGACCTCCTCTACAGGTACCGACGCAGACGCCGCAGAAGGTCAGAACAACACCCAGGGGCAAAGGGGGGGGGCAGGGGCAGGACACAAAACCCCCACCCAAGTCACACAGCACACATGCCCTGGACATACCTGACCTCCAGGCCCTGGTCACTTCCAGGGGGTGGGGGCGTGTCCAGCAATGCCAGCGTCCGCCACAACGGAAGTGGGCGACGACGCGAACCGGCAACACAACAATACAGGTACGTACCGTACCCACGCCTTAAGAGCGTGGGTACGAGTCGTACCACGCCCACACCCACGTCACCCCAACAATGGCGGTACGGCCCGTACCCATGTGCCAAAGGCCTGGGTACAGGCCGCACAAGCATTCCACAGCATGGGCACGGGTACGTACGGACCGTACCCCCACCCGCGTATGTATGGAGCATACCCCCACCCCAACAGTGGATGTACGGACCATACCCTCACCCGCGTATGTATGGAGCGTACCCCCACCCCAACAGTGTATGTACGGACCGTACCCCCACCCGCGTATGTATGGAGCATACCCCCACCCCAACAGTGGATGTACGGACCGTACCCTCACCCGCGTATGTATGGAGCGTACCCCCACCCCAACAGTGTATGTACGGACCGTACCCCCACCCGCGTATGTATGGAGCGTACCCCCACCCCAACAGTGGATGTACGGACCGTACCCTCACCCGCGTATGTATGGAGCGTCCCCCACCCCAACAATGTATGTACGGACCGTACCCCCACCCATGTATGTATGGAGCGTACCCCCACCCCAACAGTGTATGTACGGACCGTACCCCCACCCGTGTATGTATGGAGCGTACCCCCACCCCAACAGTGTATGTATGGACCGTACCCTCACCCGAGTATGTATGGAGCGTACCCCCACCCCAAGAGTGTATGTACGGACCGTACCCACACCCGCGTATGTATGGAGTGTACCCTCACCCCAACAGTGGTTGTACGGACTGTACCCTCACCCGCGTATGTATGGAGCGTACCCCCACCCCAACAGTGGATGTACGGACCGTACCCTCACCCGCATATGTATGGAGCGTACCCCCACCCCAACAGTGTATGTATGGACCGTACTCCCACCCGTGTATGTATGGAGCGTACCCCCACCCCAACAGTGTATGTACGGACCATACCCTCACCCGCGTATATATGGAGCGTACCCCCACTCCAACAGTGTATGTACGGACCGTACCCACACCCGCGTATGTATGGAGCGTACCCCCACCCCAACAGTGTATGTACGGACCGTACCACCACCCGTGTATGCATGGAGCGTACCCCCACCCCAACAGTGGATGTACGGACCGTACCCTCACCCGCGTATGTATGGAGCATACCCCCACCCCAACAGTGGATGTACGGACCGTACCCTCACCTGCGTATGTATGGAGCGTACCCCCACCCCAACAGTGGATGTACGGACCGTACCCTCACCCGCATATGTATGGAGCGTACCCCCACCCCAACAGTGTATGTGCGGACCGTACCCACACCCATGTATGTATGGAGCGCACATGGCCAGACGCAGGAGGGGTGTGTGCAGAGTCCTCCCAGCAGTGCCCAGACGCATGAGGGGTGGGTGCCTATCACTCCCAGCAGTGCCCAGACACAGGAGGGGTGTGTGCAGAGTCCTCCCAGCAGTGCCCAGACGCAGGAGGGGTGGGTGCCTATCACTCCCAGCAGTGCCCAGACACAGGAGGGGTGGGTGCAGAGTCCTCCCAGCAGTGCCCAGACACAGGAGGGGTGAGTGTAGAGTCCTCCCATTAGTGCCCAGACACAGGAGGGGTGGGTGTAGAGTCCTCCCAGCAGTGCCCAGAGGCAGGAGGGGAGGGTGAAGAGTCCTCCCAGCAGTGCCCAGATGCAGGAGGGGTGGGTGCAGAGTCCTCCCAGCAGTGCCCAGACACAGGAGGGGTGGGTGTAGAGTCCTCCCAGCAGTGCCCAGACGCAGGAGGGGAGGGTGTAAAGTCCTCCCAGCAGTGCCCAGACGCAGGAGGAGTGGGTGCCTATCACTCCCAGCAGTGCCCAGACACAGGAGGGGTGGGTGCAGAGTCCTCCCAGCAGTGCCCAGACACAGGAGGGGAGGGTGTAGAGTCCTCCCAGAAGTGCCCAGACGCAGGAGGGGTGGGTGCCTATCACTCCCAGCAGTGCCCAGACGCAGGAGGGGTGGGTGCCTGTCACTCCCAGCAGTGCCCAGACACAGGAGGGGTGGGTGCAGAGTCCTCCCAGCAGTGCCCAGATGCAGGAGGGGTGGGTGCCTATCACTCCCAGCAGTGCCCAGACGCAGGAGGGGTGGGTGCAGAGTCCTCCCAGCAGTGCCCAGACACAGGAGGGGTGGGTGTAGAGTCCTCCCAGCAGTGCCCAGACACAGGAGGGGTTGGTGTAGAGTCCTCCCAGCAGTGCCCAGACGCAGGAGGGGAGGGTGTAGAGTCCTCCCAGGAGTGCCCAGACGCAGGAGGGGTGGGTGCAGAGTCCTCCCAGCAGTGCCCAGACACAGGAGGGGTGGGTGTAGAGTCCTCCCAGCAGTGCCCAGACGCAGGAGGGGAGGGTGTAGAGTCCTCCCAGCAGTGCCCAGACACAGGAGGGGTGGGTGCCTATCACTCACAGCAGTGCCCAGACACAGGAGGGGTGTGTGCAGAGTCCTCCTAGCAGTGCCCAGACGCAGGAGGTGTGGGTGCCTATCACTCCCAGCAGTGCCCAGACACAGGAGGGGTGGGTGTAGAGTCCTCCCAGCAGTGCCCATGGAACGCAAAGGGTGGAGTACCCACATATACAATGCCCACAAATGTCAGTCAGGTGCACAAAGACCCTGCAGTACATGTAGCACATGTATGCGAGGCTGGGAGTACACACATGCATAGCGCCTAAAAGCTCAGCCTCGGACCCGTCAGCTTCATATTCTGTGGTGGCAGTGGACAGGTCCTCCGGCTCACTCCCCTCGGCCTCAGTTCCACTCGATGTGCCAGCTAAGAGGTCACTGCTGGCACTGGTGCTCGTTCCCTCCGCACGGTCCTTGCCGGTGTCTCCATCCGTGTCCCCCGACGATGCTGTGGGCAAGGTGAATAAACAGGAATTAATGAGACACCTGTATACATATGTCACATGAGTCAAATCTACATAGGTTACAGTGCCAGGCTCTCGGGACAATCCAGCACTGCATCTGCACCACACAGCGTTGCCGTAACTAGGGATGAGCAGGGACCATCTCCATGAACTTGAGGCACATGCTGCAAAGGTAATACTTAAAGACATGCCCAACATGAATGGGTCACTGCACCTTGAGTGTATGTCCAGACAAACATCACACACTGGCCAGACCGAGCAATGAGATTTCAGGTGTCGACATGTAGGCCTTGCCCGCACCAACCACCCCCTACATGAGACAATTTGATGAGACACAGGAAGCACTTGCATCTCTTAGTCTGGGAGAAATACACAAGGGCTGCCAGAAACCCATATTGGACCCAAAATACCCCATGTGCGCCTGTACAACGATCTCATGTACAAATGGCCATCATCAGATAATTGTAACAAGACACACAGGCACTGGCCACCGTGAGTATGAACGAGGAAAATTAGGTCAGGCTGTACAGTGGACACTTGTAGAACACGTTACGTAAATATACATGGTGCCAGGGGACAATGGCACAGAGCACATCCTATGCTGTAGACACTGAGAGTGTCCACAGATTGTGATGACACACATGATACCTCGCAAAATATGCCCCAGGGGACAGTAGTGGCCACAATATTCCATGGTCCTGAATGGTAATGACTGCAACACAGGCCACCATCCCTGCACTCTGCGTATCGCACACTCATGCACATAATGTCACAGGCCACAACATAGGACATGCTTGCTGTAAGGCATTACACTTTAGAGACATACTCCTATGTCTGGACTCAGCACCAGTGCCAATTGACATGGACCCCACAAGTACTGAACTGGACAGGGCACAGGCAAGGTCCCAAAACCTGTTACACACCACCCCCACACATGATGCTGCAAGCATTGGTCACGTGGATAAACTGCCAGCCCAGATGACCTTGTGAAAGAGTGAAAGAGTGACTACACACAGACCAGGGAACACATGGCAAGGAGGGGAAGGGAGGAAGGACAGCACCGCTATACTGTGGGTGACAGGACCTGCACCGCACATTTAAACACTGGCAGTGTAACTGCGCACTTACAAATGCTGGTGACACACAACAAACACACATGTACCTACCCCCTTCCTGCTGCTGCTTCTCCCGTAAGCGCCTGTCCATGTCAGGAAAGACCACCGCCAGCATACGCTTGTGGATGTGGGTCAGACGGGGACGCCCATGGTTCTTAGGGCCCACAGGTGTGTCCCCCAGCAGGACCCGTGCGATCCTCCGCGTCCAGCACCAGATATCCTGCCAGCGTTTTCTCACCTGGGCCAGGCGCCGCTTGCGACCATCTGTCCTCCTCACAGCACTGACGGCGTCCCTCCAGATCTGCTCCTTGGCAGAGGCGCCTACCTGTGGGGTTGAAAAAGTGAGACTACATCAATACACCTGCCACATGTCACAGAGACACACATTAGAACAATTTTGCTGGTTTCAACAAGGCATAGTATGCAGCCAAAGCATTGCACCTTTGTCATAGGGACATTTTCCTCTGTGTAAGGGCAAATGCACCATGTGCCATTGAAAGTACACAGGTGGCATGAGGGGTACGACACAATAAATGATCCAGACTCACACTGTGCATCAGAAGGTACACCAGGATTATGCGCAGCACCTCAAAGCAGTCACATGCCACAGGCCACTGACGCTACCTCAGCAGAGTACACAGACACACACAGGCACAGGACATTCACCTGCCATTGCCAACTGCAGCTACAAACCTCACTCTGCACATGTGCCACTAGACTGGGGGGGCTCACAGGTGTGGGGCTGGCTCTGCACGTCAGACACACAGCACTGCTCCCTGCTCACATCAGATGGGCAGGGTATATCCATCCCTCATGCAGCTGGGGTGCTACACTCCACATATGCACCCACCCACATGACAGGGGACTTACACACGCACCGATGTCCAGGGTACGAACACATCATTTGGACACTCTCAGCACAGGTACACTGAACAAACACACATCTGTGGGTACAGTCACCTGTCACACTGGGGTGACCACAGAATTACATGAGGACTGTAGAAGCAACATTCCCAGGAGGATTAGACAGGCAGAATGTGGCATGCACCATACAGTAAACACAATGCAAGTGAGGACGGCAGACATGCACCACAGCATGCTCTGGCTGGGAGACATTAGGTATTCTCCCCCTGGGACACACCCTACAGTACAATGCATGTGTGTCACACCTGGACACAATGCCAGAAGTCACAGTCACAAAAAAGGGCCACAGTCTGTGCTAGTGGACTCAGCACTCACCTGAAACCCTGGTCGGCCATACAGCATGGGGTACTGTGGGAGGATCACATCCAGCAATGCCAGATTCTCCTCCAGGGTGAAAGGCTGGGCCCTCTCCACAGACCTTGACATGGTGCCAGGGAATCACGAGCAGCAGCAGTGTTGTGGAATCAAAAGATGTGCAGGCAAGTGCTCTCTCATGGGACCTGGCTGCCTTATATCTGCCTTGCTGGCCTGTTTCATGCACAGGAGTACAGAGTGATTGGTCACTCACATTTGCATCCTATGTTTCCTCCAATCCATTTAAAGCTACCCCTGTGAGGGGGTTAGATTTTTTTAGAATTCAGCATGATGTCATTTCAACAACAACTTTGCAACAAAGTAGATTATTTCAAACCGACTTTTGCAGGCCACCTCATTCAACAAATTCATAGTTTAAACTCGCTCTCCATTGCAACCAGCATGCATCTCTGGCTTCATACTTGTCCCTCATGTGTCCCCTATGTAATTTGGAGATTCACACACAGGTACTGTGCGTTCCGGGGCCCTAGGGCACCCCAAATGCATAGCAACGGGCCGTACAGGCGTGTGTACGGTCCGTATCACTATGGGTACGCATACGCGAGCAAACCCATAGTGATACGGGCCGTACACACGCGTGTACGCTCACTATCACTATGGGTGTGCTCGCGTATGCGAACCCATAGTGATACGGACCGTACACACGCGTGTACGCTCACTATCACTATGGGTGTGCTCGCGTATGCGTACCCATAGTGATACGGACCGTACACACGCGTGTACGCTCACTATCACAATGGGTGTGCTTGCGTATGCGTACCCATAGTGATATGGACCGTACACACGCGTGTACGCTCACTATCACTATGGGTGTGCTCGCGTATGCGTACCCATAGTGATACGGACCGTACACACGCCTGTATGCTCACTATCACTATGGGTGTGCTCGCGTATGCGTACCCATAGTGATACGGTCCGTACACACGCCTGTACGCTCACTATCACTATGGGTAGGCCTACGGCAGCACTCCCATAGTGATAGGGAACATACACACACCCTCAGAGCGAATGTACGGTGCCTTTCACACATAACAGTGGTGACAGGCAGCACACAGAAAGGAATAGAGCTGACATACTTGTCCATGGATGGACATCAAGGCATTGTCTGTGCAGTACTACATGTGTGGGGCACAGGTGTGAAAGGCTGTGATGTGGCACATTACTCCTGAGTTGTGAAGGAAATAGATGTATGATGAGATGTGTACAGATGTTATGTGTGATGGTGCACTATGTGCCAGACATGCCCTTCACTCCTTTGACATGTGTGCATGTCGTACAGAACACTTGAGATAAGCGTCACTGGCATGGCACAGTCAACAACACACGCAAGTGTCCCCTGATGCCCGCTACAGGGGTTACCACACCTGACATGTGACTACCCACGTTGCACAATGTGACTATGTCATGTATGTGTGGTGTGTTCCCATTAGCTTGATGTTGGTGTTCCCTCAAATGCATCTGCAGTTGCTGCAACCAACATGTGTCTGTGTGTAGATGGCCATGGCACACTGTTACGCACACCAGGCCACATGTGGTATCGGATGTAAGGTGTGTATGTATACATGGGACACGGAGTAGCATAACAAGGACCTGTCTGCATACTCTCAATGCATGTGTGATCAGTCATGACATGTACACCTTCATGGCAAGGTGTGTGGGCTGTCCAAGTGTTATGTCATGTGACCTGTGGCTCCAGTGTTCCGCTACCTGTCTCTGCAATCAACATCCTACATCTGCTGATATGTTGATGTATGTCACTCCTGTATTGCGTCTGGCTGTTCACTTACACTGGGACACAGCTAGTCCCATGCCATGGGATGTGGAGGTTCACAATCCCCGTGTGTAGCTGGGTCTTGGTAGGAGTGTCACCTGGCAGCCATACGTGTCCAGGGCATGTAGCACATACCTGACTCCGTATGTAGCATATGTGTATTGACAGATTAACATGTGCTCAGTACATATAAATTGTTGTTGTAGTGCACTCACTCTTCCTTGTCACTTCCAAATTACTGCAGAGCGCCGCCTCTTCCCCGACCAATTCCGGACTTGGCTGACATGCGGGAGAATGACAGTATACGCCGCTACCGCTTCCCCCAACCGTTGATTGAGGAGTTGACGGCAAGGCTGGCACCACACCTGCAACCGCTGCACAGGTATCCTACGGCACTGACACCCAAGCTGAAGGTAATGGCAGCCCTACATTTTTTTGCCACAGGTACCTTTCAATATACCATAGCTCATGTTGGTGGCATGTCCCAGACCATGTTCAGCCGTGTGCTGCATGATTTTTTAGAGGCCATGTTGCTTCACCTGGATGAGTTTATCCATTTCCCAACTCCTGAACAGTTGACAGGTGTCAAGCGTGGATTCTATGCCCTGGGAGGGATGCCCCATGTCATTGGGTCCATAGATGGGACACATGTGGCTTTGGTACCACCACAGGCACAGGAGGTAGCGTACAGGAATCGCAAGCACTACCACTCCATCAATGCCCTTGTGGTGTGTCTGTCCAACATGGTGATTTCACATGTCTGTGCTCGTTTTCCAGGATCAGCACACAATGCCTACATCATGAGGCGTAGCAGGGTGCCTGAAATGATGACGCAGCTGCGCAACGAACGAGCATGTGTTGTTGGTGGGTATACTCTGTCTGTCCTGTATTTTGCGTAGACTTCCTGCCCGACTGCTTCTCCTGTCCTACTTATGTCCATGTGGTTTCCATGTAGGGGACGCTGGCTATCCCAACATGCCATGGCTGATCACACCTCTCCGCAACCCCAGCACGCCGGCCCTGCTCCGCTACAACACCGCCCATGGCCGGACAAGGCGAGTGATAGAGAGGACATTTGGCCTCCTGAAGAGCCGATTCAGGTGCCTACACAAGACCGGCGGCGCCCTCCCATATGCCCCGGTGAAGGTCTGCAAAATCTTCATGGTCTGCTGCATGCTGCACAACATGGCAGTTGAGAAAGCTGTGCCACTCATCCTGGATCAAGATGATCAGGACCATCCACCCGTGGAGGACGAAGGGCTTGGCAATGGGGCTAGTGATGTGGAGGATGTGGAGCCCCAAGAGGACATCCGGAGTCGGCTCATACGCAACTTCTTTGCTTAGTGGTGAGTACCAGTGTCTGAGTGTGCATGCATTGGTCCTTGTGTGGCATGTGTTGCAATGTGTGTGTCCATCTGCATGTACGCCACGTGAGTCAGAGGTGTGTGTGGATGTGTCACTCGAGTGATGGTGCCAGTGATGAGTGTTTTTCCGCAGTCATAATTGTGACCTAGCATGTTGTCATCCTTATATGTGTCGAGTACATGCACATGCAAGTGGATGAGCTTTTTGTGGCTGACTTCTTGTGTGTCTCTCTTCCCCAGGTACTTGCGCCTGCCGTCTGCTGGTTGCATTGTTGTGGCACTGCTATTCCTCATGGACACGTCATCGTGTGCTGACTCAGCGTTACACGCACGGACTGGTTTGGAAGTCTCCTTAGGGTAAGGGATGCATCAGGGGTGTATTGGGTGTGGCAGTTGTTTACGATGTGTGTACACTGCCCCTGTCGATGTTTGGTTCCTCTGCAGACATGTCGCATCACCATGGGACACATGACATGTAGCTGGATTCACCTGAATAGATGGTCAGACTTGTTGACAGTCATCTGTAATGGGATAGTGGATTGTGATGAAGGCATCAATGTGTGTAACACTGCCCTTGGACACATACGGTTTGCATTGGCTTGACATAGTGTGGGACTTCCACATCAGAGGATCAATGATGTATGGCAGCCTCTCCGTGAGCAGCAGGGGGTGTTTAGCTGTTACCCGACACTTGTGTGCCAGTTCCATGGATAACAAGCATTTGTGGTGCAGAAGGGGGGTGCCAGTGTTGGACCCACATGTTACTCCACATGACCTGTGTATGTGTACTCCGTGTTGCCTCTGCATTCCGGAATACATGACTAATAAATGTGTCCCTATGCCTCCAAGGTGCCTCTTCTCAGTCAATGCTGGTGTGTTGCCATGGTGCATACAGCATGTCTGGCATGGTTCTCAGTGATAGTGGCTATGTGTCTATGTGTAGAGTAGCAAGATGCAAGCTGTTTGTGTGGGATTAGACTCTGTATTGTGCATGATGTCCATGACTGTGTGGGTATTGTGACATGTGCCATCCCCATGCATCCAATGTTGGCTAGGCCACCATTCTCTGCATCCACCTGATTTAAGCTTGCAGGACATGGTTCTGCCACCTGTCTACACATACCTGGGTGCCCCCCAGGACACTCCACATGATCCCTGACCTCTGCGCATGACTGTTGCTGTACTCAATATGTCTGTCGGCACGGTTGTGCGGCCACCCCCTCAGCTGGTTGGGCCCATCACGGGTGTGTATGGTGCTCCATGTCTGTCTTGCCTAATACATTGTGACCCATGTGTGTCCTGTGCCAGACTCAGGCCCCAGGGTATGGATGGTTGAAGTCATATGAAAACTCAGGCATGGTTAGACTTTACAAGACACATGTAATGTAATAATGCAAAATGTAGGCATCATCTCTTGATCGTGTAAGTTTTTATTTGTGTTGGGGTATGTGTTGGGGGGGGGGGGTATGACAAGAGGGGCTTTCCGGGTGTGTGGAATCCAAAGTTCACTGGGGGAGTTGGTATCCTTGCCATTGGAAATCATCAGAGTCCATGCCACAGTCTTTGTCAACATTGGTCAGACAGTGATCAGCAAGTCCATGTGGCAGAGAATGTCATTTGCTGATGTGCTGCTGTTGGGCCAGTGGGCCAGGTGCCAGGCCAGGTGTCCTGGGAGATGGTGCTGTTGCGCCGACCCTCACGGTCTTTTCCGTGGACGACCCGCCCTCCTGCGGGAACCCTCAGAGGCAGGCCGTGACGATGCTTGGGATGCTCCGTCGGATGTATCCTCCTCCTCCTGATCCCTCCCTGTGGGTGGTGATGTTCTTCGCCTGGTGGCACAGGGAGGGTTGCCCATGTTGTCGGCTATCCGACGGACTGAACGGTTAATTCCCGTGAGCACCGTCACAAGCTCAGCCTGTCTGTCCTCCATCCGTCCTTGGTGTCGCTGTTGACAGGCATGTTGCTCCGCATGTTGCTGGGCCTGCTGGGTCTTGATCTCCTCGAGGGTCCCCTTCATCTCGTTGAGGGTGGACACAACCTGGCTCATGCCTGTGGTGTCCTGCCGGTATGTGTCCAGGATGTTTCTTACATGGGAATATACCGGTTCCGCAGCCAACTGGTCAGGCTCGCACCTCCGCCGTCCTCCACTCCCACCACCCCTGCCCACTTGCACCTGGCCTGCCCTTGTGGGCACATCGGGTCTCCGGGACCCGTGAGGGGTGGCATTTGCGTTGTCGCCTGCCTCCTCCCGGGTGCCCGGTGGTGGGGCAGGGATTCTGGGTGTCTCCTGGGATGTGGTAGGAGTGGGGGTGGTGGTTGGCCCAGTTGTACCTGACGCAGGTGCTGCAGGTGGTTGGAAACCAGAGGGGCCAGGTTGGTCGGGGTCGTCCACAGAGTGGTGAGAGTCGTCGCTGCCGGTGGGATCGTCATCCCGCAGAGACAGGTCCTGTGAGTCTTCCCCCCCAGTGTTGGGGGGTGATCCACGACGTTGACCTGTGTGTGAGAGAGACAATGCTATTTTTGTTCCATGCAACATCCATGTTTCATTTGTTTCAAAGTTGGCACATTTCCTCTGGGTATTTGGATATGTCTTGCATTCCACTCACAGTGCACTTGTGCATGGGTATGTCCCTTGGACACAGCTTTTGAGACTTTACCTATGTGTGACACAGTCTTACTTGCTGCGTCAATTGTGACTGCAGTCAGCAGTGGAGTGAGCAGGTGTGGCGAGCCATGCATTGGCACCTTCCGTGTTGCACTGTATGTGGGCAAATGGAGTTGTTCCACACACTTATATAATGCAGGTAGCTGGCGTTGTGCTCGTGCACAGGTTGACACATGGCCCAGTGTTTTGCCATGGAGAAGAGAGGGGGATTCAGGCACTGGCCACCCTTGTCTACATGCACGCAGTCCACCTGCTGACGAGCAGACATTCCCACACCACCCAAGGCTGAATTGGTCTCCCTGTGTATCCCTTTCTCACTCCCTCTCTGTCCCCCTCTCCCTCCCTCCCTGTGTCAGGCTCCTCCCTCTGTCCGTCTCCCTGTGTCTCCCTCCCTCTCTCTCCCCCTCACCCTCCCTCTGTGTGTCACCCTCTGTCACCTCAGCCCAGCTTCCTAGGCACACACTGTTTGCAGATCTTTGAATGGCCCTTGGCTTGTTCATGTGAGTTTGTTTCTGATCTCCAGGCACCCATTGGGTGTAGTGTCTGCGCTGCTGCTGTGGTGGTGTGTGCTGCCACTCTTTCACAGTGTTGGCTGTTCATTAGCTGCTGTCATGTGCAAAAAGTGCCTTCACCCCCATGTCTTCATGCAAGGCGTCCGCCATTTGCAGGCAAGTCATTCCTATGTGGGGACACACTGTTTGTCTGGCTGTGACCTAGGCCATATGGGCTGAGGGCATTGTTGTCTGCTTCTGAGTTGCACTATGTGATTTTTGAGGCCCACACTCCCGCCATCCGGGTTACCGTGTCTTGTGTTGGTGTTTTCTGTGGCCTGTGACTTGGCATTGTCTAGCTGGGTGCATGGGGCATGGTGGCGCTAGTGCCATGTGCGTGTTTATGGAGTGTGGTTGAGTCATGCGATAGCTTTGGGGTGGTTGCGTGCATGATTGTGAGTTTGGTTGTGGATGACGTTCCCCCCATGTGAGGTGAGTTGTTTGTGTACTCACCAGGCTCTCGGAGTCCTTCTACTCCCTCCACTCCCACCAGCGGCAGCATGGCCATCACCTTCTCCTCCCAGGGATGGAAGTGTACCGGTCTGCGTGGCGGCCCTCCTCCAGTGATGTTGGCCTGGTTGTGGTCGTCGGTCATTTTGCGGCGGACCGTCCTCAGCAGATCGTACCACCTGGCTTGGCATTCATGCCTGGTCCTTCTGGTGGACGCAACAGCATTCACAGCATCGACAATCGTCTGCCACATGGCTGTTTTTTCGGAAATGCTGGTCTGTCTGACCAATGTTCCAAAGAGGTGTGGCTCGACTCTGATGATTTCGTCGACAAGGACCTCCAACTCTCGGCTAGTGAACTTTCGGATTCTTGTTAGTGGGCATGGTGAGGGGTGTGGGTGTGGATGGTTGTGGGGGGTGTGGGTGTGGATGGTTGTGGGTGTGTGGGTGTGGTTGTGCAGGTGTGTGTGTGAATGTAATGAGGGGGTGTTTGTGAAGGTGGTTGTGTGAAGGTGTGCAGGTGTAAGGTGTAGTGGAGGTTGTAGTATGGTGCAGTTGTTTCTCTGTGTGTTCTGGCAGCAGTGGGTCTGTTGCAAAGGATCATGGTTTGTGTGTGTTGGGCCTTTTTATTGGTCCATTGGTGGGTGTGGCTGTGTTTGAACTTTGGGTGGGTGTGTTATAAGGAGTGGTTGTGTTTTGGGCCTCTGTTTGGGAGTTTGACAGTTGCAGGTCAGTGAATAGGTTGTATTTGTGCTTGTTGGACATTTTTTGTGACTTTGTGCAATTCGAATGGAGTTTTCTTGTGTTGTTTTGCTTTGTCCTGGTTGTGTACGTGTGTTTTTAGCGTCTGTACGGTGCGTACATCGGCCATTTTGTTGTACAGTGCTGTCCTTGTCTCTGGCTTGGTACGACTCGTACATGCGCGATGTTGGGTGAGGGTGCTGGTGTTGGGGCCTGGGGTGCGCTCCGTACTTAGACTGGTGGGGTGTGTGTTCGCTCCATACATACGCGGGTGAGGGTACGGTCCGTACATACACTGGTGTACATAGGCGGGTGAGGGTACGGTCCGTACATACACTGTTGGGGTGGGGGTACGCTCCGTACATACGCGGGTGGGGGTATGGTTAGTACATACACTGGTGTACATACGCGGGTGTGGGTACGGTCCGTACATACACTGTTGGGGTGGGGGTACGCTCCATACATACGCGGGTGGGGGTATGGTTCGTACATACACTGGTGTACATACGCGGGTGAGGGTATGGTCCGTACATCCACTGTTGGGGTGGGGGTACGCTCCATACATATGCGGGTGGGGGTATTGTTCGTACATACACTGGTGTACATATGCGGGTGAGGGTACGGTCTGTACATACACTGTTGGGGTGGGGGTACGCTCCATACATACGCGGGTGGGGGTACTGTCCGTACATACACTGTTGGGGTGGGGGTACGCTCCATACATACGCGGGTGGGGGTACAGTTCGTACATACACTGGTGTACATACACGGGTGGGGGTACGGTCCGTACATACACTGTTGGGGTGGGGGTACGCTCCATACATACGTGGGTGTGGGTATGGTTCGTACATACACTGGTGTACATATGCGGGTGAGGGTACGGTCCGTACATACACTGTTGGGGTGGGGGTACGCTCCATACATACGCGGGTGGGGGTACGGTCCGTACATACACTGTTGGGGTGGGGTACGCTCCATGCATACGCGGGTGATGGTACGGTCCGTACATACACTGTTGGGGTGGGGGTACGCTCCATACATACTCGGGTGTGGGTACGGTCCGTACATACACTGTTGGGGTGGGGGTATGCTCCATACATACGCGGGTGTGGGTACGGTCCGTACATACACTGTTGGGGTGGGGGTACGCTCCATACATACATGGGTGAGGGTACGGTCCGTACATCCACTGTTGGGGTGGGGGTACGCTCCATACATACACAGGTGGGGGTACGGGCCGTATGTACACGGGTGTATATACACGGGTGGGTGTACGGTCCGTACGTACGGGGGTGTACATGCACGGGTGGGGGTTCGGCGCGTACATACGAGGGCTGGGGGGTGGTTGGGCGCGTACATACGGGGGCTGGGGGGGTGTTCGTCGCGTATGCGGGCACATGTCTCCATGGTTGCTATGGGAGTTCGGTGCGGACTGTGTTTTTGCCATACGGTTGTAACATCGGACGCACGGGATGGATCGTACTTGCGCGGTCGGACTTCACTTTTCACATTTGTATGGTAAATCGTCCGGGGACGTGTCGGACACATTTTCCGACCCGAGGACGTGTGGGGAATTATTCCCAATGTGATTCGTATGGACTTTTTCCCATGCGAATCGTACTTGGCAGTTTGTACGGCACTTGTACGATTCGTACGGTAAAAAGACCGGATACGAGTCGTACGGGGACATTTTTTCCAGGATCCGAATCGGCACCTAGGTATTACGCAGCCTAAAACTAGATAGAGCCTAGATGTAATCTGTGCTCAACTAATATGAATGAAGGCTCTGGATAATATTGAAACCCAACTGAACTTCGTATATCCCAATTGACATCCTTTTAATTTAACATTGCATCTTTTAACATCTGTCAATGGGTCCAATTACTATGACGGTGCTGCGCCGGCTGCGCCCCAACGCCGCACTGCCAAAGCTCTGGCACTTTAAGATTCAAGATTTGATACTTAAAAAACTTTAGGAATCCTCATTAATTTTAAGACTTAGGCCTGGGCCAAAATTCCGTTTGGTTCGTTTAAATTGCGATAATTTGGCATTTTCGCGTTCCGCGGAAAGCGCAAAAATGTAAAAATTTCCGCATTCCGCAGCTTAGCGATAATTTGTTTCTTGCTCGCGCTGTAAAATAATACATTCTCGCGTGCGCGCGATCGCCTTACCTGAATCCCTGCGTTCGCCGACAAGTTTTCCCGATCCGGTCGCGTTCTCCACGAGATGTTGGATTGTTGTTAGCCTTTGCGCTGTCTCAGTTCGCACTCGCAGTAACGTCATGCGTCTTTCTTCTCGCGATCATGCACCGCGAGACAAGTGAAAACAAGATGGCCGCGCCCGCAAGCAACCGCATGGGTAAGTTGGCGAGCCGCGACCACGCAGAAAATACCGCGAACGGGCGGGAGAAAAACTTCTGCATCTTCGCCATATTTCCGCGTGTTTGCGGAGATTTTTAACATTTTCGCGATAATTTGCGAAAGTGAATTTCGCAAATTCCGCCTAGTTTAAGTGCCCTTTCCAGGTAACTTCTAGTTTGAGAACAGTGTCTCTGATGTAAACAAGAAATTGTCCAAAAAGTAGAAAAAAATATTTTCTTGACAAGTGAAGAATCTTTCTTTTCACTGTGTTTGAATTATAATTCAGCATTCAGCAGCAGAAAGGTGACCGGTTAACCTTTGCAGAATGTTTGGTCCGGTACTTATAATAACTCACGACCGGGTTGAGCTTGATACAAAATGTATTTGTTGAAATATGAAAATTGAGCTGCAAATAGCGGAGTTCTGCAGCTACGAAATTGTTTTTTCAAAAGCCTAGTTTCGATGCGTGCTGAATGCTTACTCGCCGAGCCTTGAGAGAGATAGACGTGCTCCTGTTTGTGGGAATTCCATGCCCCTCTATAACTGTAGTCTTTAAAATCCCGTCCAGAGTTACGGTTAGCAATAAACAGATGCCTGCTAATTGCAGATAAGTGGTACTTGCTGTTTACAGGCCTCTTTACAGCTCACAACTTTGAAGGTAACACAGGACAGTAAACAGCCTGTGAGGCTGGTTCAGTCGAAGAGACCCTCTATATTATTCATTTAGCGTCTTGGTACCATGGAAAGGTTTTTGTTCACGAGGAGCTATTCAGGAGTCTGTTTTATGCCCCATTCAGAAATAAGCTTTACGGGGGCATATTGTGAAACATGAAAACTCAAAGAGGATTCGCACTTTAAAGTTATGTATATGGAGGCACACTGTGCCTTGGCTGGCATGGTGGCTCAGCGAGTTTATCCGTGGTACTGTCATATGCACTTTTTTAAAAGTAACAAGTTTGAATCCTGGCAAGACAGCCTCGGGGGCTTATTTATTTTCCTCTGGCGACACTTTTGCACCGCCGTTGCGTCACTTTTCGTGATGCAGCAGCGGCATAAATAATGTGCCACGTTGTGACGTATTTACAAGGTGCCCCATTGAGGCAAATGCGTCACCTTCTAAAGCCCTGTGCCACATTATACTTGAATTTGGTATAATGTATGCAGGGTGTACAAAAATAAACAGTCGTACGACTGACCACAGGCTAAGCACCTCAGAAGATAAAGTACAGGAATTTAAATATAGTCTGTGCAATCACATCCGGAGTACGTCGTACTTATACCCCACTGGAAACCAGATAGTTACAAATTTGAAGAAAAGGATGGTGCACCAGCATAGAGTCAAATCAGTCCATATGTTTTCCAATTTTAACTTCTTTAATAGTTTTTCAAATATAAAATCTTGGACATCAGCCAACGCGTTTCGTTCCTAGAGGAACTTCATCAGGGCTGAAACAAATATATAAATACAAACTCAATACAACTGCCACATTTAAAACATATAACATACGACATTTATAAACATATAAAGTATATATATATACACACATAATTATTTCATACTTAAACAAATTATTATTGACAATTAGTGAAAAAACAAAACAGTATTATCCAACAAACAATTAAGTTAAAAAATACATATATATACACATATATATACACATACATATACATATAGCAAAATGTATAAATGTTTCCTAAAAATTAGGTCATTATGTCCAATGACTTTTGAGAAAGATAAGAGCAGAGCAATATTATTTGTTCTTAGCATATTAATTCCTATATAACATCGTGAAAACAGATAGAAAACAGATCAAAAAAGAGGGGAAGGAAACTTATTGTGACCACCACCATAAAATCACCAATATAAAAGTCTCACCGAATATATCATCGCGTCTCCAAGAGGTCGCCTAAAAAGGTCAAATTGCTTATTTGTATAAAGACAATGTTCTTCAATTTAGTATTGAATTTTAGATATTTCCTCAAGGTTCATAGTAAAAATATAAGTATTGTAAAAAAAGGCCCAAGTCATAGCCCTATTCAAAAGAGAAAAGAGAGATATAGTACTATAAGTATTACATGAAGAACATGTTGCTACAATAAGAAGCTAAAGTCATAAAAAGCCTTACCTTAGTTTAGTAGTTGCCTAATTAATGGCCTATGAACCTATCAGCAAGAAACAGAGAAAAATATATGTATAAGGAAATATGTCCATAATATAGTAAATAATATAACCAGAGAAGGCAGAAAGCAACAACAGACAAAATCCTAAGAAAAGCCACCAAGATCGCACCATTATCGGTATATCAAATGAAAATAAGAAGGACACGAACACTGAGGCAATATTTATATGAGTCCACACAAGGACCGGCTGTGCCATAGGGAACATAAGATAAGGGGCCAGATGCTTAAACTGGATAGAAGATCCTTATAACGAAGTGCCAAAATAGAAGCGCGACGTCCGCGCGAGCACATATCAGAAGCCCTGGTCCCTCTACAGTCTAGCACAGTAATTACCGGTGACAGTCTAGAGACATGTATAAATTTATCACAACCTGTTCCGAAAAGTGCATTCAACTAAAAATAAACGTGCATGCAAACGTTTCAATAAGTTAATCACAACCAGTTCAGAAAAATACATTCAACAAAAAAATATAGACGATCATACACACGCCTCAGCACACAGCGTGACTGATCATACAAAAACCGGGTATTCCGTTCTAGAAATCATCACTGAACTGAAAATCACTGAACTGAACATTATATATAATTAAAAATAAAATCCTCTACCCGACTAAACGCGCTCAACTCGAGCCAGGAAACGGCCCCAAGTATAAGTATTGGCGATAAAGCAATCACGGAAAATTGAACACTAACCTCATTTACTACCAAATACATGTAAAAAAATAGTATATATATTCGTACGGTCTTACCGTTGAGGTATCGTAGATCGCGGTCAAAGTACCAAGGTTCCGTTCCGATCGTTTGAACAGAAGCGCCATTTTTTCTTCGTTTAAATAGACAGATGCCTGTCCGTAGTCCTTCTATACTTGCCATAGCCTAAGACGTAGTAACCATCAAAACGAACGCGCCATCTTTGAAAGGTGGTTTGTAGTCTACGAACTGATTTAAAACCACAGTAATAACCCAGAAAAGAAACGAAACAAAGAGTAACTAGCGATAAGAAGCGCGAATTATTGAGCATAGTAACGAATAATGAAATTAGTCCCATGATACAAATAGTCTCATAAGAAATATTACAAAAGGTAAAAAAACAGAAAAGATGCAAGAATAATCCCGCTATATCAACCGACAGTAGATTGCCAAGGCATAATAAAAACCACCAAACGTTCACAAGATGATTGCGGCACCATTTGAATATTTTAGACAATTTTGTCATCCGGAAATATAACGGAGGTCATAAGAGTAACATATCACATCAATAATATGAAATGTTAAGCATCGATAAGATATATACAATACCAGAGTCAAAAAAAGAAGAAAAAGACCGCTGTAAATTATAATATGTTAACAGCTCGCATATGAACAATCTAACAATATAGAGAGTTGACTGGAATACCTGTTCACATTAAAAATCAGTAATTAGGTATAAGCTGTGTATACTGATTATATCCATGAATTAGCAGTCATATGATCTGCCCTCAATAAACGGAATTTAATAAGTTCTCAAGATATTGAGCATTGACCCTGATTATTAACCCACTTGGAGTAGTTGGGATATGGTCAAATCGATACTGAAATAACAAAGCAACAAATAATAACGTAATATAAAGTGATGGCGTTACATGTCAGAGTGGTGGCATTTCAGAAAAAGCCAAGATGTGTACTATATATGTAATAAGAATTACTCAAGAGCCATATAACATGACACGAGGATTTAAAAGAGAGTAAATAGTACGGTGAAGACCAAAAGATTCATATTCAGTATAAATGGTCCAATTGTAACGGCCCATATTAATTAATAAGTATATATGATAGTATTTAGAATATGTATAGAATGATACAAGGATTAAGAGGGAAAGGACAGAGAGGACGAGTGATAAATTTTCAGATAAGTAAAGGAATACATCATATATGATGAGATAACAAATACATCATTATATAAACAAATCAGCAATCAGAATAAGACCTTTACTCATATCATCCATATATTAAAACCTAGAAATGTAAGTTTAGATCATTCAGATCTTCCACAAACTGTATCACTAGAGGAAATAATGCATTTCCCCATCCGTATTATGACCCAGTCGGGTCGCTTTAAGTCTACAGATCCATTTTGCCTCCATTTGCCTTAGTAATAGATCCCTATTACCCCCTCTGTTCGGGATAGGCACATGGTCTATTGCATGGAACCAGAAGGTTAAATTATCTGGATGTTTAAGAGAAAAATGATTTGTAATTGGATACCTATTATCCTTAGATTTTATTGCCCGACAATGTTCCTGTATTCTTATTTTTAAGCTGCGGATGGTACTGCCGACATAGATGATATCACAGTTACATCCCAATATGTACACCACATGTGTTGTATTGCAATTTAAGAAGTGGTTTATTTTGAAACTTTTTGGGGTATTGTAACTAAATGAAAAAGTCTTATTTTTACCGAAAGGACACATATTGCACATACCACAAGTAAAAAACCCCTTTGGTTTTGGTGGTAGCCATGATTGTGTTGTTTTTGGTGTCTTTACATAACTGGGACATAGAGTGTTTTTTAAAGAGACACCCCTCCTGTATGTAATGGAAGGTCTGGTTTCAATTGAGTTCTTCAGTCCCGGTATTTCCGTTAGTAGGTGCCAATGTTTGCGGAAGATATTGAAGATGGCACCACTTTGTGCTGTGTATTGTGTAATAAATCTCGCCTTGGGGTCAGTACTGACTCTACGCGGTTTATCTTTTAGTGTGTCATCCCTATTCAGATTTGAAGCCCTAGATTCTGCCTTGTCAAGTATGGCCCGTGTATAGCCCCTCTTGGCAAATCTATCTTTCACATCCTTAATGTTAGTCTGAAACATTACTTCCTCGCTGCATGCTCTCCTTATTCGAGTCATTTCCCCAAATGGTATATTATTCTTAACCGAACTGGGGTGTGCACTCGTAGCATGCAGCACTGAGTTGCAAGATGTTTCCTTTCTAAATAGTGTGCTATGTATCTGGCCCTGTTTAATATAAAATTGTATATCGAGGAAATTAATGCGTTCCCTGTCAAATGTCATGGTGAATCTAACATTGTACTGATTGTCGTTAAGAAACCCGACATATTCCTCAAGATGAGCAGCAGAGCCAGACCATAAGCAAATGACATCATCGATGTACCTACCCCAATAGACAATATAATCAGTCCAAGGGGAGGCACCTCTGCCCCAGGCATGCTCCCTCTCAAACCATCCCATAAAAAGGCAGGCGTAAGAGGGAGCAAACCTGGAGCCCATCGCAGTACCATGGATCTGTTGGTACCAGCAATCATCAAAGAGAAAAAAGTTATTGGTCAATATAATGTCAATCATGGACATGATCATCTCATTATAACCAAATAATCCTGCATCATCTTTGTCAAGGAAAGTCTGCACCGCTTTCATACCTAAGTTCTTACTTATACAGGTGTACAGACTCTCTACATCCAGAGTGACAAACAAAAGGCCATCCACCCACTCAAAGTCCTTAAATTTAGTGAGGATATCCTTACTGTCCCTAATAAAAGATGGTAAATTGGGGACATGTTTCTGGAGTCTCAAATCTACATATTGGGACAACTTTTCAGTTGGTGACCCTACCCCAGAGATGATAGGTCGTCCTGGGGGAAATGTTCCCCCCTTGTGTATTTTGGGTAGGGCATAAATACATGGGGACGATGGGCTATCCACCCATAAGAATCTGTATTCATCCTCTGTAAGTAGGCCAATTTCTTTCCATTCTGTCAATCTTGCATTAATCAGGTTGGTAACTGTTTGAATAGGGTTACCACGGATCTTTTGATAGTATTTATTATCACCCAATTGTCTAGAAATCTCCTGCATATAGTCACTGTGGTTCATAATGACCACATTCCCTCCCTTGTCAGCCTCTCTTATTACAATACTAGAGTCCATATTTAATTTTTTAATGGCCATCCTTTCAGAAACTGTAATATTTTGGGAAGCTTTAGGGACAAATTTGTTTGGAGTTTCCAGATTATATAGGTCTTCAGTAACTCTTGTGTGGAATATATCGATGTTCGGATGATAAGAGTGCATGGGGACAAATTTCGATTTTGGGTGAAGTCCACTGTCCGCACCCAGATTTTGAGGGATATTGAATTCACTAAGGATTGAGGTTACATCATCATTTTCTTCATTATTAAGGCTCATAAGACAATGTATGTTCCTGATATCAGCGATAGTGTGTGTCACATCAGGAACACTGTTGGTTTCAAGCTCAGATTGGGATGGCCTGTTTGAAAAATAATCCTTGAGTTTGAGAACCCTCGTAAACTTATACAAATCAATATGTGTATCAACAGAATCGCCATCATGCGTGGGGCAAAAATTAAGACCCTTACTCAAAACGCTTATTTCGTTGCTATTCAAAACTTTATTAGATAGATTGACAATTTTTAGATCATTATTACCATTTAGCGAAGCATTAATGGTGAGATCTGTACATACATCCTCTGTAGCTATTTCTTTGGTCTCGTGCCCAAGTGTGTTTTGTTCGATGTCCCACTTCTTGTATCTCCCTTTGGACCTCCTTCCCCCCCTCCTTGTTTTGGTGTGTTTCTCTTTTGCTGAAGGCGGTTGCTTATTCTTAAATTCGCCAATTCTTTTTGAAAGGAGGTGGTCAATTCCCCTAAAGGGATCTCAGGAGTGGTAATGTTTGAGGCAGTGCTACTTAATGATGACAAAGATAGGTTACTACTCGAACTTATCTCCTCACTTTCTCCTCCCTCCTCTCTCGTTCTTTTTTTATTTACATTCTCTTGTCCCTGTAGTCCATCGAATTTTTTGGCGAAGGTATACACCCTGCCATCTCTGTAATCCTTATCATCTCGTTTTATTTTTCTAAGCTTTTTGTCTTTCAAATAGAGTTGGTAACCTTCCATTACTTGTTTCAGAACAGTATAATTCTTTTCAATTAAATCCTTCTGTGTCAAGTTATTGATTTCCTTCTCTAATATTTCTATTTCTGTCTGTAATTTTTCTCCCTTCTCAGCGGCATGTCTCACTAGTATCCGCATCATGATAATTGATGCTCCTTCTAAGTTAGATTCCCACTCCTTTAATAAATCACTGCTTAGGTCCTCGAAGGTGGGAAAAATTAATATCCGTAGTCCCCTTGGGATTTTACCATTTTTTATATACTGTTCAAGGGTCACCCCATCCCACCATCTACTGAGTTCTTGCTTGCGTAAACGTTCCAGTTTTTGGAACAAGTTTTTCAGACTAGTAGGATTACTTGCTGCCTGGGCAGTTGTATTATTGAAGGTATTAGTACCAAACAAATCTGAGGCTAGTTCCTCACGACCATCCAAAAACTTTGACATTTTTCAAGTGTAAAGAAGAACAATACGTAAATACAAAGATAACAGTAGACTTCTGAGTGCAGAGCAGTCCAGCAAAGTATACAAAAATAAACAGTCGTACGACTGACCACAGGCTAAGCACCTCAGAAGATAAAGTACAGGAATTTAAATATAGTCTGTGCAATCACATCCGGAGTACGTCGTACTTATACCCCACTGGAAACCAGATAGTTACAAATTTGAAGAAAAGGATGGTGCACCAGCATAGAGTCAAATCAGTCCATATGTTTTCCAATTTTAACTTCTTTAATAGTTTTTCAAATATAAAATCTTGGACATCAGCCAACGCGTTTCGTTCCTAGAGGAACTTCATCAGGGCTGAAACAAATATATAAATACAAACTCAATACAACTGCCACATTTAAAACATATAACATACGACATTTATAAACATATAAAGTATATATATATACACACATAATTATTTCATACTTAAACAAATTATTATTGACAATTAGTGAAAAAACAAAACAGTATTATCCAACAAACAATTAAGTTAAAAAATACATATATATACACATATATATACACATACATATACATATAGCAAAATGTATAAATGTTTCCTAAAAATTAGGTCATTATGTCCAATGACTTTTGAGAAAGATAAGAGCAGAGCAATATTATTTGTTCTTAGCATATTAATTCCTATATAACATCGTGAAAACAGATAGAAAACAGATCAAAAAAGAGGGGAAGGAAACTTATTGTGACCACCACCATAAAATCACCAATATAAAAGTCTCACCGAATATATCATCGCGTCTCCAAGAGGTCGCCTAAAAAGGTCAAATTGCTTATTTGTATAAAGACAATGTTCTTCAATTTAGTATTGAATTTTAGATATTTCCTCAAGGTTCATAGTAAAAATATAAGTATTGTAAAAAAAGGCCCAAGTCATAGCCCTATTCAAAAGAGAAAAGAGAGATATAGTACTATAAGTATTACATGAAGAACATGTTGCTACAATAAGAAGCTAAAGTCGTAAAAAGCCTTACCTTAGTTTAGTAGTTGCCTAATTAATGGCCTATGAACCTATCAGCAAGAAACAGAGAAAAATATATGTATAAGGAAATATGTCCATAATATAGTAAATAATATAACCAGAGAAGGCAGAAAGCAACAACAGACAAAATCCTAAGAAAAGCCACCAAGATCGCACCATTATCGGTATATCAAATGAAAATAAGAAGGACACGAACACTGAGGCAATATTTATATGAGTCCACACAAGGACCGGCTGTGCCATAGGGAACATAAGATAAGGGGCCAGATGCTTAAACTGGATAGAAGATCCTTATAACGAAGTGCCAAAATAGAAGCGCGACGTCCGCGCGAGCACATATCAGAAGCCCTGGTCCCTCTACAGTCTAGCACAGTAATTACCGGTGACAGTCTAGAGACATGTATAAATTTATCACAACCTGTTCCGAAAAGTGCATTCAACTAAAAATAAACGTGCATGCAAACGTTTCAATAAGTTAATCACAACCAGTTCAGAAAAATACATTCAACAAAAAAATATAGACGATCATACACACGCCTCAGCACACAGCGTGACTGATCATACAAAAACCGGGTATTCCGTTCTAGAAATCATCACTGAACTGAAAATCACTGAACTGAACATTATATATAATTAAAGATAAAATCCTCTACCCGACTAAACGCGCTCAACTCGAGCCAGGAAACGGCCCCAAGTATAAGTATTGGCGATAAAGCAATCACGGAAAATTGAACACTAACCTCATTTACTACCAAATACATGTAAAAAAATAGTATATATATTCGTACGGTCTTACCGTTGAGGTATCGTAGATCGCGGTCAAAGTACCAAGGTTCCGTTCCGATCGTTTGAACAGAAGCGCCATTTTTTCTTCGTTTAAATAGACAGATGCCTGTCCGTAGTCCTTCTATACTTGCCATAGCCTAAGACGTAGTAACCATCAAAACGAACGCGCCATCTTTGAAAGGTGGTTTGTAGTCTACGAACTGATTTAAAACCACAGTAATAACCCAGAAAAGAAACGAAACAAAGAGTAACTAGCGATAAGAAGCGCGAATTATTGAGCATAGTAACGAATAATGAAATTAGTCCCATGATACAAATAGTCTCATAAGAAATATTACAAAAGGTAAAAAAACAGAAAAGATGCAAGAATAATCCCGCTATATCAACCGACAGTAGATTGCCAAGGCATAATAAAAACCACCAAACGTTCACAAGATGATTGCGGCACCATTTGAATATTTTAGACAATTTTGTCATCCGGAAATATAACGGAGGTCATAAGAGTAACATATCACATCAATAATATGAAATGTTAAGCATCGATAAGATATATACAATACCAGAGTCAAAAAAAGAAGAAAAAGACCGCTGTAAATTATAATATGTTAACAGCTCGCATATGAACAATCTAACAATATAGAGAGTTGACTGGAATACCTGTTCACATTAAAAATCAGTAATTAGGTATAAGCTGTGTATACTGATTATATCCATGAATTAGCAGTCATATGATCTGCCCTCAATAAACGGAATTTAATAAGTTCTCAAGATATTGAGCATTGACCCTGATTATTAACCCACTTGGAGTAGTTGGGATATGGTCAAATCGATACTGAAATAACAAAGCAACAAATAATAACGTAATATAAAGTGATGGCGTTACATGTCAGAGTGGTGGCATTTCAGAAAAAGCCAAGATGTGTACTATATATGTAATAAGAATTACTCAAGAGCCATATAACATGACACGAGGATTTAAAAGAGAGTAAATAGTACGGTGAAGACCAAAAGATTCATATTCAGTATAAATGGTCCAATTGTAACGGCCCATATTAATTAATAAGTATATATGATAGTATTTAGAATATGTATAGAATGATACAAGGATTAAGAGGGAAAGGACAGAGAGGACGAGTGATAAATTTTCAGATAAGTAAAGGAATACATCATATATGATGAGATAACAAATACATCATTATATAAACAAATCAGCAATCAGAATAAGACCTTTACTCATATCATCCATATATTAAAACCTAGAAATGTAAGTTTAGATCATTCAGATCTTCCACAAACTGTATCACTAGAGGAAATAATGCATTTCCCCATCCGTATTATGACCCAGTCGGGTCGCTTTAAGTCTACAGATCCATTTTGCCTCCATTTGCCTTAGTAATAGATCCCTATTACCCCCTCTGTTCGGGATAGGCACATGGTCTATTGCATGGAACCAGAAGGTTAAATTATCTGGATGTTTAAGAGAAAAATGATTTGTAATTGGATACCTATTATCCTTAGATTTTATTGCCCGACAATGTTCCTGTATTCTTATTTTTAAGCTGCGGATGGTACTGCCGACATAGATGATATCACAGTTACATCCCAATATGTACACCACATGTGTTGTATTGCAATTTAAGAAGTGGTTTATTTTGAAACTTTTTGGGGTATTGTAACTAAATGAAAAAGTCTTATTTTTACCGAAAGGACACATATTGCACATACCACAAGTAAAAAACCCCTTTGGTTTTGGTGGTAGCCATGATTGTGTTGTTTTTGGTGTCTTTACATAACTGGGACATAGAGTGTTTTTTAAAGAGACACCCCTCCTGTATGTAATGGAAGGTCTGGTTTCAATTGAGTTCTTCAGTCCCGGTATTTCCGTTAGTAGGTGCCAATGTTTGCGGAAGATATTGAAGATGGCACCACTTTGTGCTGTGTATTGTGTAATAAATCTCGCCTTGGGGTCAGTACTGACTCTACGCGGTTTATCTTTTAGTGTGTCATCCCTATTCAGATTTGAAGCCCTAGATTCTGCCTTGTCAAGTATGGCCCGTGTATAGCCCCTCTTGGCAAATCTATCTTTCACATCCTTAATGTTAGTCTGAAACATTACTTCCTCGCTGCATGCTCTCCTTATTCGAGTCATTTCCCCAAATGGTATATTATTCTTAACCGAACTGGGGTGTGCACTCGTAGCATGCAGCACTGAGTTGCAAGATGTTTCCTTTCTAAATAGTGTGCTATGTATCTGGCCCTGTTTAATATAAAATTGTATATCGAGGAAATTAATGCGTTCCCTGTCAAATGTCATGGTGAATCTAACATTGTACTGATTGTCGTTAAGAAACCCGACATATTCCTCAAGATGAGCAGCAGAGCCAGACCATAAGCAAATGACATCATCGATGTACCTACCCCAATAGACAATATAATCAGTCCAAGGGGAGGCACCTCTGCCCCAGGCATGCTCCCTCTCAAACCATCCCATAAAAAGGCAGGCGTAAGAGGGAGCAAACCTGGAGCCCATCGCAGTACCATGGATCTGTTGGTACCAGCAATCATCAAAGAGAAAAAAGTTATTGGTCAATATAATGTCAATCATGGACATGATCATCTCATTATAACCAAATAATCCTGCATCATCTTTGTCAAGGAAAGTCTGCACCGCTTTCATACCTAAGTTCTTACTTATACAGGTGTACAGACTCTCTACATCCAGAGTGACAAACAAAAGGCCATCCACCCACTCAAAGTCCTTAAATTTAGTGAGGATATCCTTACTGTCCCTAATAAAAGATGGTAAATTGGGGACATGTTTCTGGAGTCTCAAATCTACATATTGGGACAACTTTTCAGTTGGTGACCCTACCCCAGAGATGATAGGTCGTCCTGGGGGAAATGTTCCCCCCTTGTGTATTTTGGGTAGGGCATAAATACATGGGGACGATGGGCTATCCACCCATAAGAATCTGTATTCATCCTCTGTAAGTAGGCCAATTTCTTTCCATTCTGTCAATCTTGCATTAATCAGGTTGGTAACTGTTTGAATAGGGTTACCACGGATCTTTTGATAGTATTTATTATCACCCAATTGTCTAGAAATCTCCTGCATATAGTCACTGTGGTTCATAATGACCACATTCCCTCCCTTGTCAGCCTCTCTTATTACAATACTAGAGTCCATATTTAATTTTTTAATGGCCATCCTTTCAGAAACTGTAATATTTTGGGAAGCTTTAGGGACAAATTTGTTTGGAGTTTCCAGATTATATAGGTCTTCAGTAACTCTTGTGTGGAATATATCGATGTTCGGATGATAAGAGTGCATGGGGACAAATTTCGATTTTGGGTGAAGTCCACTGTCCGCACCCAGATTTTGAGGGATATTGAATTCACTAAGGATTGAGGTTACATCATCATTTTCTTCATTATTAAGGCTCATAAGACAATGTATGTTCCTGATATCAGCGATAGTGTGTGTCACATCAGGAACACTGTTGGTTTCAAGCTCAGATTGGGATGGCCTGTTTGAAAAATAATCCTTGAGTTTGAGAACCCTCGTAAACTTATACAAATCAATATGTGTATCAACAGAATCGCCATCATGCGTGGGGCAAAAATTAAGACCCTTACTCAAAACGCTTATTTCGTTGCTATTCAAAACTTTATTAGATAGATTGACAATTTTTAGATCATTATTACCATTTAGCGAAGCATTAATGGTGAGATCTGTACATACATCCTCTGTAGCTATTTCTTTGGTCTCGTGCCCAAGTGTGTTTTGTTCGATGTCCCACTTCTTGTATCTCCCTTTGGACCTCCTTCCCCCCCTCCTTGTTTTGGTGTGTTTCTCTTTTGCTGAAGGCGGTTGCTTATTCTTAAATTCGCCAATTCTTTTTGAAAGGAGGTGGTCAATTCCCCTAAAGGGATCTCAGGAGTGGTAATGTTTGAGGCAGTGCTACTTAATGATGACAAAGATAGGTTACTACTCGAACTTATCTCCTCACTTTCTCCTCCCTCCTCTCTCGTTCTTTTTTTATTTACATTCTCTTGTCCCTGTAGTCCATCGAATTTTTTGGCGAAGGTATACACCCTGCCATCTCTGTAATCCTTATCATCTCGTTTTATTTTTCTAAGCTTTTTGTCTTTCAAATAGAGTTGGTAACCTTCCATTACTTGTTTCAGAACAGTATAATTCTTTTCAATTAAATCCTTCTGTGTCAAGTTATTGATTTCCTTCTCTAATATTTCTATTTCTGTCTGTAATTTTTCTCCCTTCTCAGCGGCATGTCTCACTAGTATCCGCATCATGATAATTGATGCTCCTTCTAAGTTAGATTCCCACTCCTTTAATAAATCACTGCTTAGGTCCTCGAAGGTGGGAAAAATTAATATCCGTAGTCCCCTTGGGATTTTACCATTTTTTATATACTGTTCAAGGGTCACCCCATCCCACCATCTACTGAGTTCTTGCTTGCGTAAACGTTCCAGTTTTTGGAACAAGTTTTTCAGACTAGTAGGATTACTTGCTGCCTGGGCAGTTGTATTATTGAAGGTATTAGTACCAAACAAATCTGAGGCTAGTTCCTCACGACCATCCAAAAACTTTGACATTTTTCAAGTGTAAAGAAGAACAATACGTAAATACAAAGATAACAGTAGACTTCTGAGTGCAGAGCAGTCCAGCAAAGTATACAAAAATAAACAGTCGTACGACTGACCACAGGCTAAGCACCTCAGAAGATAAAGTACAGGAATTTAAATATAGTCTGTGCAATCACATCCGGAGTACGTCGTACTTATACCCCACTGGAAACCAGATAGTTACAAATTTGAAGAAAAGGATGGTGCACCAGCATAGAGTCAAATCAGTCCATATGTTTTCCAATTTTAACTTCTTTAATAGTTTTTCAAATATAAAATCTTGGACATCAGCCAACGCGTTTCGTTCCTAGAGGAACTTCATCAGGGCTGAAACAAATATATAAATACAAACTCAATACAACTGCCACATTTAAAACATATAACATACGACATTTATAAACATATAAAGTATATATATATACACACATAATTATTTCATACTTAAACAAATTATTATTGACAATTAGTGAAAAAACAAAACAGTATTATCCAACAAACAATTAAGTTAAAAAATACATATATATACACATATATATACACATACATATACATATAGCAAAATGTATAAATGTTTCCTAAAAATTAGGTCATTATGTCCAATGACTTTTGAGAAAGATAAGAGCAGAGCAATATTATTTGTTCTTAGCATATTAATTCCTATATAACATCGTGAAAACAGATAGAAAACAGATCAAAAAAGAGGGGAAGGAAACTTATTGTGACCACCACCATAAAATCACCAATATAAAAGTCTCACCGAATATATCATCGCGTCTCCAAGAGGTCGCCTAAAAAGGTCAAATTGCTTATTTGTATAAAGACAATGTTCTTCAATTTAGTATTGAATTTTAGATATTTCCTCAAGGTTCATAGTAAAAATATAAGTATTGTAAAAAAAGGCCCAAGTCATAGCCCTATTCAAAAGAGAAAAGAGAGATATAGTACTATAAGTATTACATGAAGAACATGTTGCTACAATAAGAAGCTAAAGTCGTAAAAAGCCTTACCTTAGTTTAGTAGTTGCCTAATTAATGGCCTATGAACCTATCAGCAAGAAACAGAGAAAAATATATGTATAAGGAAATATGTCCATAATATAGTAAATAATATAACCAGAGAAGGCAGAAAGCAACAACAGACAAAATCCTAAGAAAAGCCACCAAGATCGCACCATTATCGGTATATCAAATGAAAATAAGAAGGACACGAACACTGAGGCAATATTTATATGAGTCCACACAAGGACCGGCTGTGCCATAGGGAACATAAGATAAGGGGCCAGATGCTTAAACTGGATAGAAGATCCTTATAACGAAGTGCCAAAATAGAAGCGCGACGTCCGCGCGAGCACATATCAGAAGCCCTGGTCCCTCTACAGTCTAGCACAGTAATTACCGGTGACAGTCTAGAGACATGTATAAATTTATCACAACCTGTTCCGAAAAGTGCATTCAACTAAAAATAAACGTGCATGCAAACGTTTCAATAAGTTAATCACAACCAGTTCAGAAAAATACATTCAACAAAAAAATATAGACGATCATACACACGCCTCAGCACACAGCGTGACTGATCATACAAAAACCGGGTATTCCGTTCTAGAAATCATCACTGAACTGAAAATCACTGAACTGAACATTATATATAATTAAAGATAAAATCCTCTACCCGACTAAACGCGCTCAACTCGAGCCAGGAAACGGCCCCAAGTATAAGTATTGGCGATAAAGCAATCACGGAAAATTGAACACTAACCTCATTTACTACCAAATACATGTAAAAAAATAGTATATATATTCGTACGGTCTTACCGTTGAGGTATCGTAGATCGCGGTCAAAGTACCAAGGTTCCGTTCCGATCGTTTGAACAGAAGCGCCATTTTTTCTTCGTTTAAATAGACAGATGCCTGTCCGTAGTCCTTCTATACTTGCCATAGCCTAAGACGTAGTAACCATCAAAACGAACGCGCCATCTTTGAAAGGTGGTTTGTAGTCTACGAACTGATTTAAAACCACAGTAATAACCCAGAAAAGAAACGAAACAAAGAGTAACTAGCGATAAGAAGCGCGAATTATTGAGCATAGTAACGAATAATGAAATTAGTCCCATGATACAAATAGTCTCATAAGAAATATTACAAAAGGTAAAAAAACAGAAAAGATGCAAGAATAATCCCGCTATATCAACCGACAGTAGATTGCCAAGGCATAATAAAAACCACCAAACGTTCACAAGATGATTGCGGCACCATTTGAATATTTTAGACAATTTTGTCATCCGGAAATATAACGGAGGTCATAAGAGTAACATATCACATCAATAATATGAAATGTTAAGCATCGATAAGATATATACAATACCAGAGTCAAAAAAAGAAGAAAAAGACCGCTGTAAATTATAATATGTTAACAGCTCGCATATGAACAATCTAACAATATAGAGAGTTGACTGGAATACCTGTTCACATTAAAAATCAGTAATTAGGTATAAGCTGTGTATACTGATTATATCCATGAATTAGCAGTCATATGATCTGCCCTCAATAAACGGAATTTAATAAGTTCTCAAGATATTGAGCATTGACCCTGATTATTAACCCACTTGGAGTAGTTGGGATATGGTCAAATCGATACTGAAATAACAAAGCAACAAATAATAACGTAATATAAAGTGATGGCGTTACATGTCAGAGTGGTGGCATTTCAGAAAAAGCCAAGATGTGTACTATATATGTAATAAGAATTACTCAAGAGCCATATAACATGACACGAGGATTTAAAAGAGAGTAAATAGTACGGTGAAGACCAAAAGATTCATATTCAGTATAAATGGTCCAATTGTAACGGCCCATATTAATTAATAAGTATATATGATAGTATTTAGAATATGTATAGAATGATACAAGGATTAAGAGGGAAAGGACAGAGAGGACGAGTGATAAATTTTCAGATAAGTAAAGGAATACATCATATATGATGAGATAACAAATACATCATTATATAAACAAATCAGCAATCAGAATAAGACCTTTACTCATATCATCCATATATTAAAACCTAGAAATGTAAGTTTAGATCATTCAGATCTTCCACAAACTGTATCACTAGAGGAAATAATGCATTTCCCCATCCGTATTATGACCCAGTCGGGTCGCTTTAAGTCTACAGATCCATTTTGCCTCCATTTGCCTTAGTAATAGATCCCTATTACCCCCTCTGTTCGGGATAGGCACATGGTCTATTGCATGGAACCAGAAGGTTAAATTATCTGGATGTTTAAGAGAAAAATGATTTGTAATTGGATACCTATTATCCTTAGATTTTATTGCCCGACAATGTTCCTGTATTCTTATTTTTAAGCTGCGGATGGTACTGCCGACATAGATGATATCACAGTTACATCCCAATATGTACACCACATGTGTTGTATTGCAATTTAAGAAGTGGTTTATTTTGAAACTTTTTGGGGTATTGTAACTAAATGAAAAAGTCTTATTTTTACCGAAAGGACACATATTGCACATACCACAAGTAAAAAACCCCTTTGGTTTTGGTGGTAGCCATGATTGTGTTGTTTTTGGTGTCTTTACATAACTGGGACATAGAGTGTTTTTTAAAGAGACACCCCTCCTGTATGTAATGGAAGGTCTGGTTTCAATTGAGTTCTTCAGTCCCGGTATTTCCGTTAGTAGGTGCCAATGTTTGCGGAAGATATTGAAGATGGCACCACTTTGTGCTGTGTATTGTGTAATAAATCTCGCCTTGGGGTCAGTACTGACTCTACGCGGTTTATCTTTTAGTGTGTCATCCCTATTCAGATTTGAAGCCCTAGATTCTGCCTTGTCAAGTATGGCCCGTGTATAGCCCCTCTTGGCAAATCTATCTTTCACATCCTTAATGTTAGTCTGAAACATTACTTCCTCGCTGCATGCTCTCCTTATTCGAGTCATTTCCCCAAATGGTATATTATTCTTAACCGAACTGGGGTGTGCACTCGTAGCATGCAGCACTGAGTTGCAAGATGTTTCCTTTCTAAATAGTGTGCTATGTATCTGGCCCTGTTTAATATAAAATTGTATATCGAGGAAATTAATGCGTTCCCTGTCAAATGTCATGGTGAATCTAACATTGTACTGATTGTCGTTAAGAAACCCGACATATTCCTCAAGATGAGCAGCAGAGCCAGACCATAAGCAAATGACATCATCGATGTACCTACCCCAATAGACAATATAATCAGTCCAAGGGGAGGCACCTCTGCCCCAGGCATGCTCCCTCTCAAACCATCCCATAAAAAGGCAGGCGTAAGAGGGAGCAAACCTGGAGCCCATCGCAGTACCATGGATCTGTTGGTACCAGCAATCATCAAAGAGAAAAAAGTTATTGGTCAATATAATGTCAATCATGGACATGATCATCTCATTATAACCAAATAATCCTGCATCATCTTTGTCAAGGAAAGTCTGCACCGCTTTCATACCTAAGTTCTTACTTATACAGGTGTACAGACTCTCTACATCCAGAGTGACAAACAAAAGGCCATCCACCCACTCAAAGTCCTTAAATTTAGTGAGGATATCCTTACTGTCCCTAATAAAAGATGGTAAATTGGGGACATGTTTCTGGAGTCTCAAATCTACATATTGGGACAACTTTTCAGTTGGTGACCCTACCCCAGAGATGATAGGTCGTCCTGGGGGAAATGTTCCCCCCTTGTGTATTTTGGGTAGGGCATAAATACATGGGGACGATGGGCTATCCACCCATAAGAATCTGTATTCATCCTCTGTAAGTAGGCCAATTTCTTTCCATTCTGTCAATCTTGCATTAATCAGGTTGGTAACTGTTTGAATAGGGTTACCACGGATCACATTGTCTTATGAGCCTTAATAATGAAGAAAATGATGATGTAACCTCAATCCTTAGTGAATTCAATATCCCTCAAAATCTGGGTGCGGACAGTGGACTTCACCCAAAATCGAAATTTGTCCCCATGCACTCTTATCATCCGAACATCGATATATTCCACACAAGAGTTACTGAAGACCTATATAATCTGGAAACTCCAAACAAATTTGTCCCTAAAGCTTCCCAAAATATTACAGTTTCTGAAAGGATGGCCATTAAAAAATTAAATATGGACTCTAGTATTGTAATAAGAGAGGCTGACAAGGGAGGGAATGTGGTCATTATGAACCACAGTGACTATATGCAGGAGATTTCTAGACAATTGGGTGATAATAAATACTATCAAAAGATCCGTGGTAACCCTATTCAAACAGTTACCAACCTGATTAATGCAAGATTGACAGAATGGAAAGAAATTGGCCTACTTACAGAGGATGAATACAGATTCTTATGGGTGGATAGCCCATCGTCCCCATGTATTTATGCCCTACCCAAAATACACAAGGGGGGAACATTTCCCCCAGGACGACCTATCATCTCTGGGGTAGGGTCACCAACTGAAAAGTTGTCCCAATATGTAGATTTGAGACTCCAGAAACATGTCCCCAATTTACCATCTTTTATTAGGGACAGTAAGGATATCCTCACTAAATTTAAGGACTTTGAGTGGGTGGATGGCCTTTTGTTTGTCACTCTGGATGTAGAGAGTCTGTACACCTGTATAAGTAAGAACTTAGGTATGAAAGCGGTGCAGACTTTCCTTGACAAAGATGATGCAGGATTATTTGGTTATAATGAGATGATCATGTCCATGATTGACATTATATTGACCAATAACTTTTTTCTCTTTGATGATTGCTGGTACCAACAGATCCATGGTACTGCGATGGGCTCCAGGTTTGCTCCCTCTTACGCCTGCCTTTTTATGGGATGGTTTGAGAGGGAGCATGCCTGGGGCAGAGGTGCCTCCCCTTGGACTGATTATATTGTCTATTGGGGTAGGTACATCGATGATGTCATTTGCTTATGGTCTGGCTCTGCTGCTCATCTTGAGGAATATGTCGGGTTTCTTAACGACAATCAGTACAATGTTAGATTCACCATGACATTTGACAGGGAACGCATTCATTTCCTCGATATACAATTTTATATTAAACAGGGCCAGATACATAGCACACTATTTAGAAAGGAAACATCTTGCAACTCAGTGCTGCATGCTACGAGTGCACACCCCAGTTCGGTTAAGAATAATATACCATTTGGGGAAATGACTCGAATAAGGAGAGCATGCAGCGAGGAAGTAATGTTTCAGACTAACATTAAGGATGTGAAAGATAGATTTGCCAAGAGGGGCTATACACGGGCCATACTTGACAAGGCAGAATCTAGGGCTTCAAATCTGAATAGGGATGACACACTAAAAGATAAACCGCGTAGAGTCAGTACTGACCCCAAGGCGAGATTTATTACACAATACACAGCACAAAGTGGTGCCATCTTCAATATCTTCCGCAAACATTGGCACCTACTAACGGAAATACCGGGACTGAAGAACTCAATTGAAACCAGACCTTCCATTACATACAGGAGGGGTGTCTCTTTAAAAAACACTCTATGTCCCAGTTATGTAAAGACACCAAAAACAACACAATCATGGCTACCACCAAAACCAAAGGGGTTTTTTACTTGTGGTATGTGCAATATGTGTCCTTTCGGTAAAAATAAGACTTTTTCATTTAGTTACAATACCCCAAAAAGTTTCAAAATAAACCACTTCTTAAATTGCAATACAACACATGTGGTGTACATATTGGGATGTAACTGTGATATCATCTATGTCGGCAGTACCATCCGCAGCTTAAAAATAAGAATACAGGAACATTGTCGGGCAATAAAATCTAAGGATAATAGGTATCCAATTACAAATCATTTTTCTCTTAAACATCCAGATAATTTAACCTTCTGGTTCCATGCAATAGACCATGTGCCTATCCCGAACAGAGGGGGTAATAGGGATCTATTACTAAGGCAAATGGAGGCAAAATGGATCTGTAGACTTAAAGCGACCCGACTGGGTCATAATACGGATGGGGAAATGCATTATTTCCTCTAGTGATACAGTTTGTGGAAGATCTGAATGATCTAAACTTACATTTCTAGGTTTTAATATATGGATGATATGAGTAAAGGTCTTATTCTGATTGCTGATTTGTTTATATAATGATGTATTTGTTATCTCATCATATATGATGTATTCCTTTACTTATCTGAAAATTTATCACTCGTCCTCTCTGTCCTTTCCCTCTTAATCCTTGTATCATTCTATACATATTCTAAATACTATCATATATACTTATTAATTAATATGGGCCGTTACAATTGGACCATTTATACTGAATATGAATCTTTTGGTCTTCACCGTACTATTTACTCTCTTTTAAATCCTCGTGTCATGTTATATGGCTCTTGAGTAATTCTTATTACATATATAGTACACATCTTGGCTTTTTCTGAAATGCCACCACTCTGACATGTAACGCCATCACTTTATATTACGTTATTATTTGTTGCTTTGTTATTTCAGTATCGATTTGACCATATCCCAACTACTCCAAGTGGGTTAATAATCAGGGTCAATGCTCAATATCTTGAGAACTTATTAAATTCCGTTTATTGAGGGCAGATCATATGACTGCTAATTCATGGATATAATCAGTATACACAGCTTATACCTAATTACTGATTTTTAATGTGAACAGGTATTCCAGTCAACTCTCTATATTGTTAGATTGTTCATATGCGAGCTGTTAACATATTATAATTTACAGCGGTCTTTTTCTTCTTTTTTTGACTCTGGTATTGTATATATCTTATCGATGCTTAACATTTCATATTATTGATGTGATATGTTACTCTTATGACCTCCGTTATATTTCCGGATGACAAAATTGTCTAAAATATTCAAATGGTGCCGCAATCATCTTGTGAACGTTTGGTGGTTTTTATTATGCCTTGGCAATCTACTGTCGGTTGATATAGCGGGATTATTCTTGCATCTTTTCTGTTTTTTTACCTTTTGTAATATTTCTTATGAGACTATTTGTATCATGGGACTAATTTCATTATTCGTTACTATGCTCAATAATTCGCGCTTCTTATCGCTAGTTACTCTTTGTTTCGTTTCTTTTCTGGGTTATTACTGTGGTTTTAAATCAGTTCGTAGACTACAAACCACCTTTCAAAGATGGCGCGTTCGTTTTGATGGTTACTACGTCTTAGGCTATGGCAAGTATAGAAGGACTACGGACAGGCATCTGTCTATTTAAACGAAGAAAAAATGGCGCTTCTGTTCAAACGATCGGAACGGAACCTTGGTACTTTGACCGCGATCTACGATACCTCAACGGTAAGACCGTACGAATATATATACTATTTTTTTACATGTATTTGGTAGTAAATGAGGTTAGTGTTCAATTTTCCGTGATTGCTTTATCGCCAATACTTATACTTGGGGCCGTTTCCTGGCTCGAGTTGAGCGCGTTTAGTCGGGTAGAGGATTTTATTTTTAATTATATATAATGTTCAGTTCAGTGATTTTCAGTTCAGTGATGATTTCTAGAACGGAATACCCGGTTTTTGTATGATCAGTCACGCTGTGTGCTGAGGCGTGTGTATGATCGTCTATATTTTTTTGTTGAATGTATTTTTCTGAACTGGTTGTGATTAACTTATTGAAACGTTTGCATGCACGTTTATTTTTAGTTGAATGCACTTTTCGGAACAGGTTGTGATAAATTTATACATGTCTCTAGACTGTCACCGGTAATTACTGTGCTAGACTGTAGAGGGACCAGGGCTTCTGATATGTGCTCGCGCGGACGTCGCGCTTCTATTTTGGCACTTCGTTATAAGGATCTTCTATCCAGTTTAAGCATCTGGCCCCTTATCTTATGTTCCCTATGGCACAGCCGGTCCTTGTGTGGACTCATATAAATATTGCCTCAGTGTTCGTGTCCTTCTTATTTTCATTTGATATACCGATAATGGTGCGATCTTGGTGGCTTTTCTTAGGATTTTGTCTGTTGTTGCTTTCTGCCTTCTCTGGTTATATTATTTACTATATTATGGACATATTTCCTTATACATATATTTTTCTCTGTTTCTTGCTGATAGGTTCATAGGCCATTAATTAGGCAACTACTAAACTAAGGTAAGGCTTTTTACGACTTTAGCTTCTTATTGTAGCAACATGTTCTTCATGTAATACTTATAGTACTATATCTCTCTTTTCTCTTTTGAATAGGGCTATGACTTGGGCCTTTTTTTACAATACTTATATTTTTACTATGAACCTTGAGGAAATATCTAAAATTCAATACTAAATTGAAGAACATTGTCTTTATACAAATAAGCAATTTGACCTTTTTAGGCGACCTCTTGGAGACGCGATGATATATTCGGTGAGACTTTTATATTGGTGATTTTATGGTGGTGGTCACAATAAGTTTCCTTCCCCTCTTTTTTGATCTGTTTTCTATCTGTTTTCACGATGTTATATAGGAATTAATATGCTAAGAACAAATAATATTGCTCTGCTCTTATCTTTCTCAAAAGTCATTGGACATAATGACCTAATTTTTAGGAAACATTTATACATTTTGCTATATGTATATGTATGTGTATATATATGTGTATATATATGTATTTTTTAACTTAATTGTTTGTTGGATAATACTGTTTTGTTTTTTCACTAATTGTCAATAATAATTTGTTTAAGTATGAAATAATTATGTGTGTATATATATATACTTTATATGTTTATAAATGTCGTATGTTATATGTTTTAAATGTGCCAGTTGTATTGAGTTTGTATTTATATATTTGTTTCAGCCCTGATGAAGTTCCTCTAGGAACGAAACGCGTTGGCTGATGTCCAAGATTTTATATTTGAAAAACTATTAAAGAAGTTAAAATTGGAAAACATATGGACTGATTTGACTCTATGCTGGTGCACCATCCTTTTCTTCAAATAATGTATGCAGGGTGGGCGTTCCGAAGTAAAAAAAAGGTTGTAGAAGTGTCGCAGTGAAATCTATGAGATTTCACAGCGACGCCTCTAGCCCACCACTGCGTCAAAACCTTACACCTGCCTCATGGCAGGGGTAAGGGTGACAGTGCCATAGGACCAAGCCTACCCCATGCATTTCTGTAGTTGCTTCATGCTTGAGACTTTTGCACCCACAGATACTTCAGGATTCCTGACATATCTGTCATTCCTTGCTACATGGATCACCGTACATTAAATGCAGCGCATCCATCGGGTCACAAGGAGGGCGCAGTGAAAACTGTTCCATCGCTGTTTTATCACAGCGATGCGACTGTTTTCATACGACACCGTAAAATTCAAAATGAACACTGAATTGTCCGTCGGATATAAATGAATGCTAAATAGATACTGTGCTGAAATGTGTTCCTTTTTGCCTCAGACTTTCTGAAAATTTGAAGCGTATTTAATTTAATTGTTCAAATGTGGGTATTTTTGTGCAAGTACAAAAATTGCAATAAGCTAAGGGGCTTGTATAGAGTACCTTCTGATTTTTAAAATAGCCATGTATATGATTCTGTATGCTTTTGTGAGGGATTTAAAATAATTGTTTGCTGTATTCTAATTAGATTCAGCTGGAATATGAAGTAAGAGACTTTTTAAAGTAAGGCAACTTGAATAGCATAACATTGTGAAATTGGCGCGCATCCAAGATGGCCGCGTAGGCTTACGGCTCTCGAGGGCCTCCGCAACCTCCCACGTCTATCCTGACTTAATCCTGATTTATTTGACGGGCTTTTGCTGACGAACTTGCGCTGAGGTGCCACCCATTTTCCGGGTTCGGATCAGACGCCGGGAACCGGAATGGTTGCGCTCCGAAGTTTGCGGCCTGCTCTTGCCTTGGTCCCGATCTCGAGTTGTTGAGGTGCTCGGGTACGAAGTGAACAACAGCGGCATGCCGGGCTCGACCTGCCACGTACCCCGCACTTTCACTTTCGTTTTCAAGCTTGTATTCTGATATCGGCTGAGGGACTTTGGTGCTTCAGAGGGGCGCGGATGGCGGAGTGTCTGGCCTGCCTCTCGGACTATTCTCGGGCTTCCTGTCTGTGACGGCTGTGTTCAACTGAAGTAGCTACCTGGTCCTTGTTCCTGGTGCTGGCGGGTGCCAACTTTGGTGGCCTCCGGACGATGGCGGCGAGACTAGACGGAGACAAGTCGAAACCCAAGTCAACCCGGAGGGTAGCCTATACTCAGGTCAATAACATGGATCGTTATGCGCAGACAAAGGGATCCCCTAGTGGCTCGCATAAATCGCCTGAGATGTCCAAAGAGGTCTCGGGCCCTTCGTCGGAATTGACCTTGCTGGATGTTATGGGCGCCATTGAGGAGATGAAGGCTGCTGTGGGTCAGCAGTTCGATACCCTGGCTCATAAATTGGACGCGGTCCTGATCGATGTGAATTTGGTCAGGGCAGACCTATCCAAAACTAACGAGCGGGTCGACTCTTTTGCTCAAACTGCGTCGAGCCTAACTGTGGACGTGGCTGCCCTGCAGACGGAGGTCCGTAGGTTGTGGGTTGCCAGTGACCAGACGGACCGTCGACTTGAGGACTCCGAAAGCAGGGCTAGACGGAACAATGTTCGTATCATCGGAGTGCCGGAAAGATCGGAGGACTCTGCTACCGACCTTTTTGTGGAGGATCTGGTGATCAATCGTCTCGCGCCCAAGGGACTGAGCAAGTTCTTCGCGGTGGAGCGGGCCCACAGGATGCCGGGTGGTGCGCCCAAAGTGGGTGCTCCCCCGCGGCCTATAATCGCCCGACTCTTTAACTTTCGGGATAGGGTTGCTATCCTTCAGGCGTCGAGGGTGGCCGGGCCGCTGAAGTTTGAGAACTCTAATGTCAGTTTTTACCCGGACTTCACGCAAGCGGTCCAAAAACAACGGCTGGGATTTTTGGGCGTCAAACGGCGCTTGAGGGACATGGAGCTGAAATATGCGATGTTATTCCCGGCCAGGCTGCGGGTTGAGTTCCGGGGTCGCTCACACTTCTTCGACCGGCCGGAGGCGGTTGGAGATTGGTTGGATGCCCTGCCTCGGGGACAGGATCGGGACGGTCAGATGGCAGAGAGCATGGAGGGTTTGGTGCAGCAGGACTAGAACTTGGTTCCTGGGGATGGTCTGGACTGGTGACGTCTTGTACCTTGGCTCAACTGGACTCTAGTTTGAGACACTATGCCCTTCAAATGCTGGAGGTTGTGGGGAGCTTATTGGGGCCTTTTCCTCCTTCTGGGATTCTTTTTGTGGTATATGTTAGGGCGACCGGCACACTGCGAGTTGGGGGGGCTGTTTGGGCTCATGCAGGGGTACAGGGAGGGGGGAGTTGTGGTTGGGGGATTGTGGGGGAGGGGGGGTGTTGGGGACTGTTCGTTTGTTTTCCAAGGCAATGTGAAGTTTTCTGCTGACTTATCCGGGTTGTGCTCTCCGGGAGGTGGGTATCATGCACGGGAGTGGGATGGGGGGTAGGGGATTGGGAATCCTCTCGTGGAATGTGAATGGATTGGGGACAGGATCAAGCGCGGGGTAGTGTTGCAGTTTTTGAAACGGATTTCGCCCGACATTGTTTTCCTGCAGGAGACACATCTGATTGGGAACTCCTTCCATGCCCTAAATAGGAGGGGCTATCGCCTTGGCGCTCACTCTGGTTTCACTTCTGGCTCCAGGGGAGTGGGTATTTTGGTTCGGACCTCTCTCCCATTGGAGGTGGACGAGGTGCTTCATGATGATAGGGGGCGCTATGTGGCACTGGTGGGGAGATGGGAGGGTAGGACTGTTTCGCTCGTTGCTGTTTATGTGCCTCCGGGGTTACAGACGGCTACATTTGCTGATTTGGGACGTCTGGTCCCGGGACTCCCTGGGGGGGTTCTGGTGTTGGGGGGTGACTTTAACGCTGTTGTATCCGGGTTGGAGGACCGTCGCTCCCCCGGGGATCTCCCTAGGGCCCAGGCCTGGTTGGGTGGCTTTCTGGACACTTTGGGACTTGTAGATTGCTGGAGGTTGATGCACCCGGGACAGGCGCAATACACCTTTCACTCGGGGGGCCACGGAAGTCTCTCGAGACTTGATTATATGCTTATGCCGGCGGTCCAGGCTGGGATGATTGGGGAGGTGCGTCATTTGGCCCGAGGTATTTCTGACCATTCCCCTATATGGTTGCAACTGAAGGGTGTCCCCGGGGCAGAGGGGAGAGTAACGCCCATTAACCCCTGGTATTTCCGTAACCCTAAGATCCGCGCGGAACTGGTCGAGTCCACCGATCACTACTTCAATGATAATGTGGGGTCGGTGTCGTCGGCTGTCTCCCTATGGAAGGGTTACAAGGTGGTGATCAGGGGGCAGGCCTTGTCACTTATCTCCCATGCTAAGAGGTGTGGGAGAGCAGAGGTGGTTCACCTGGAAACTGAAATAGCTGAAATGGAGGAGGACTTGGAGCGGGGTGTTACTGATGAGAAATTGCACGTTCTCGGCCTCAAACAATCAGATTATAGAGCGCTAGTCACGGATGCCGCTAAAGAGATGAGTAGAGAGCAGCAAGGATGATTGTATGATGTGGGGGATAAGGTCGGAAAGTTGATTGCTTGGTTGGACAAGAAGGAGAGAGCGAGCAGGGTGGTGCCCGTCGTGGAGAGAATGGATGGAGTGCGTGTGACTGACCCTGTGGAGATTGTTGACTGCTTCGCGGATTATTTCCGCGGGGTATACTCTCCAGTTTCTGTGCGTTCGGAGGAGGATTCTCAGCTGTTGCTTAGAGACATTGCATTGCCAACCCTATCGGAGGCTGATGCAATATTGATGGAGGCGAAGTTCGCTTTGGCCACTCGCTCGATCGCGTCTGGTAAGGCTGTGGGTCCTAATGGTCTTCCCATTGAACTATATAAGTTGCGTCCCGATAAGATGGCGCCGTATCTTCGGGACATGTTTTCCGCGGCACGTGCGACGGGCTTCCTCCCCCCTGACCAACGTCTCGCCACCATAGTTGTGATACATAAAGAGAGGAAGCCGCGAGATCGCTGCACCTCCTATAGGCCCATTTCGCTGTTGAATGCAGATTCCAAAATTCTTGCCAAGGTATTGGCTAATCGGCTGGCCCGGGTCGTGGGCGACTTGATACATCAGGATCAGTCCGGTTTTATACCCCATCGGAATACCACCCTGAATTTGAGGCGGTTGCACGGCGTGCTTGCTAGAGCGGAGTTCATACGTAAGCCGGCCATCCTGGCATCTTTAGACGCTACTTTAGGCGTTTGATACTTTGGAGTGGCCGTACATTTGGGCCGTGTTGGCGAAATTCGGGTTCGGCCCTGAGTTTATTGGTTGGGTAAAATTACTATATGCTGACCCACTGGCTCAGGTTGTGGTGAACGGTAGGGTGTCGGCTCCCCTCGCACTGGGGAGAGGTATGCGGCAGGGTTGTTCGTTATCACCCCTTCTCTTTGCACTTTCTTTGGAGCCTCTCGCCGCATGGTTGCGTTGGGAGCCGTCGCTGCGGGGCATTAGATGGACGCCAGAGTTTGAGGACCATGTCTCCCTTTACGCGGATGATATCCTTCTGTATCTTACCTCTCCCCGACAGTCACTAATTGTATTGGTGGACGTATTGAATTCCTTTGGTTGCGACTCTGGCCTGGTTATCAATTGGGCCAAGTCATGTGTTTACGTCCTCGCGGGTGAGGCCCCCCTTCTGCCGCGGGATTGCCCTATCCAGATTGCTGCACTGGGGTTCAAATATTTGGGAATCTTTATCTCTCTGGATCCCGCGGTCCGCTATGAGGAACCTTCTCCCTCCCCTCCAGCGATTGAAGGCCGACGTCGCGAGGTGGCGACGACTTCCGCTCTCGCCGCTCGGACGGGCGGCATTGTTTAAAATGATGTCGCTACCTCCCTTCTTGTACGCTTTGCAAAATACTCTCGACGTCGTGCCAGCCCGTTATTTCCGTGAGGTGGAGGGTCTTCAGCGCCAACTGTTTTGGGACGGGCGGCCGCGGATCGCTCTCGCCAAGTTGACACTCCCTTGGTATGATGGGGGGGTCGCCCTTCCCGATATTAAAAGATACTATTGGGCGTCTCAATTGGCGGCGGTGAACCACGGGATATACGGTCCCGCCTTGAATCCGGCCTTCGAGATGGATAAATTACTACTCCCGGGTGGGGATTATAATAGGGCGCTGTATTCGGTGACCCCGGATGCACGGTTGACAGGACCCACGCAGGTTACGGTGCGTGTGTGGCATGCGCCGAGTGCTGCGATGGGGTGGAGGGGTCGCTTGACTCGGGCGACGCCGTTGTATGCCTCCGAGCGGCTGGGTTGTTTGTGGAAAACGAAAGGCTTTGAGAAATGGGATATGATTGGTATATGTAAGGTGGGTGACCTTTGGGCGAAGGGGTCTTTTAAAACGTTTGAAATGCTTAAAACTGAATACAAATTAAATGATAGAGAGTACTTCCGGTATGCACAAGTATACCATGCGCTGTGTTCGGTCTTTCCGGACGTTGCCGCTATCCCCGAATATTCCCCACTGGAGGATAGAGTGTTAGATGGCTATGTGCCCGACAGCACTATTTCTCTGATCTACAAAAAACTTATTAATGATCGCGCGGACTTGCTCATCCGTCTGCGGGAGGCATGGACGGGCGACGGCTTGGAACTGGACGATGAGGACTGGGTAACGGCGGTGGCCTCCCCGAAAGAGGTGGCGATCCCAGCCCGCTTACGATTCGTACAGCTGAAGATCCTCCACAGAGTGTATGTCACGGTGCCCGGTTTGCTACGTATGGGTTACTCGATGGATGGAATGTGTAAGCGTGGATGTGGCCTGTCGGGTACCTATCTTCATATCCTATGGGAATGTTTGGAGGTTGTGCGATTTTGGAACGGTATTCACGCTGTAATGGAGGAGGTCACGCACGTTGCTCTGCTGCCAGAGGCTAGGAGGTGTTTGTTGAATGTCTGGGAACCGAATGACTATAATGTGGCACAGACGCAGTGGGTGACTTTGGGGTACATGGTGGCTAAGCGTAACATTGCACAGCTGTGAGGTTCCCCGAGGCCGCCCACGGTCGCGGTATGGAAGGAGAATATGGACTGGTGTATGTTTAGGGAAAAGACGGTGTATGTGGCGAGAGGCAAGCCTGGGAAATGGACTAAGGTTTGGAGTCCATGGAATTTATATCGTGGACATATCTGCACCCCGCCTCTGCCGTTAGAGGTCGATATTGCTTTGTCCCCCTAGCCACACATTCTGCGGGATTGTGTGAGGTGTGCTCCATGCTTTGTCTCCCCGTTGCCCCCCGCTACCACTTCCTGTCAAGAATTGCTTTAGACACTGTCCGTTGTCCCCTGTCCTGGGTAGCGCACGTTATTATTTCGGACTCTCATTGCCTTGAGTGTGTTTTGTATTTAACAAAAAATGAAACTGGGTTTTTTTTTTTGATTGCTCTCGGCCTATAGCCACGGCCTGTTGCATGAGCTCTCGGACTGCCGGGAGCTTCGCCTCTGGTTCATTTGAATGTGTGGCATTGCATTGTGGGCCTTCGAGCTCTGTAGCGGCCGGCCTTGGTAGTTGTATGCCGTTGTATGTATTTTATTGTATAATAAAGGTTTCTTTAAAAAAAAAAAAAAACATTGTGAAATTAATTACTTCTGGTTATGTCTTAAGCTGTTTAAATGGACTTCTTCTAATGTGTCTTTGAGCTCATGGCTTGAAAGTAGAATCCGGCATTAAAATACATTTCCATATTGTTTTTCGTTATACAGGAGTGAATGTATGTCCAAATACTTCCTGGTACCACTGAAATATCGTTGATGAGCTGGTTAGGGGTGTTCTATAACACTATCAAAGTCCAAATATTTCCCTGCAAAATTAATCCAGCAGCAATGTTGACCTTAACACTACATCGCATGACCCACGCCTACAAAGCCCGGCATAACATCAGACCTGTGTACCTCAATCACCGAGTTCAACTCTACCATCCAAGCAGAAAGCTATGCTCAGCCTCTCTCACACTCACACATGCCCCTCGCATCCGCGTAAGGAAGTCAGGCAGTTGCTCCTTCTTCTTCATCACCGTCTAGACCTGGAAGGAACTTCCTCAACATACCAGGACAGCCCCTTCACTACTCAACTTCTGCAAGAAACTGAAGACCTGACTGTTCAACTAGGAGTTATGCCTGGCCCACGTTTCTGCTCAGTGCCTGGATACCCTGACAGGTGATAAATTGCACCTCGACGAATCGACTTAATGTAACATAAGTGCATGTTGGGTTTATCATTGTAAATCTATACTTACCTTTACAATTTAGTAGTGAGCAATATAGTGGTTGCAATATTTTTGCAGGCCAATATTTCACAGCTGATATTCTAACATACAGCTTGTAACTTGTAGGACTGAAGCCAGGATTTAAAGACCACTCGTCTGAAGGTCAGGTGGTCAGGTGGTCTGGCATAGTTTTTAAAGCATGAAACAGCGTAGTTCTTAGTATCTAAAGACTGATGACTACGGCAAAAAATCTAAGGGGTAGAAAGGGAATCAGGCCAAGAGTGCCTTGTACCTTAGGCAAAATAACTCATACGCTATTGGATCTCAAACCTGGAGTTAAGGAAGGGAGGCTACAGGAGGTGTCATGAAAGTAGGCTTGTTCATGTCCTCCACGATATCCACAGCAATATTTGAAATGCACAATAGTCTCTTACAGGCACATGCATCAAGAACAAAACCGGTCGCAAACGGGCAGATTCTCAGAATCTGCCCCTTTGCGACCGGTATTTTTGCATTTGGGATGCATCATCCCAAATGCAAAAATCGCTATTTAAGGAATCTCAAAATAGCGATTCCTTAAATAGCGATTGCATTTAAGGAATCCCTAATTGAGATTCCTTAAATGCAATGCATTACAGTTTAAAAAATAGCGATTTCGCTATTAGCGTGAGCAAATTACCATGAGGCTGGACCTCATGGTAATTTGCGATAACTTAGAAAAATGCACTTATTTGCATTTTTCTAAGTTTCATGTTGCCCACACACATGCCCTTAGAGCATGTGTGTATGCAACATTTGTGCAGAGTGAACATACATGGGTGCAATAGGGTATCATTTTGACACCCTTGCACCGTCGAAATTGCGGGAGCAATGTGCGAGTACCTACTGGTACTCGCAAATTGCTCCCGCAATCTCCAATTCATTCCTATGGGCCCGGAGGCCCATAGGAATGAATGGGAAGACATTACTTAATTGCGACTCGCAATTTGCTAGTCGCAATTAAGGAATTTGTGGGAATCGCTATTTCCTTAGCGATTCCTACATGCATAGGGGTTTTGCTATTCCTTAATTGCGATTCCTTAATAATCGCTATTAAGGAATCGCAAAACCCTATGATGATGCATGTGCCTGTTAATGTTTTTCCTAGAGAATAGTCTAATAACATGTCACATATCTATTCAGGAGGGACACTGTCTGAGACAAATTGAGAAACTGCACCACATGTCACAAGACTCACAACTGGAAGACATAAGACCAAGACATTTAATTTGAGGTTTGAGGAAGGCTGGTGGCTTAAATCTAAAATCCATATTTTTTACTACAGGTCCTCACTATGGGCACGGCCTGGCTGCCCAGAACGTTGTGGTGTGAACAGATGCAGAATTTCTGAATTCATGTTTAATTTCAGTCAATTATTTTATCATACATAATTGTTAATTACCAACTGTTGCATCCAGACACCACTCTCTGTAGCCATGTACTAGGAAGGATATGGGACCACCAGCATACATGAAGAAACAAAAGCCACATCTTTCCTACAGACACTGTAATAGGTTAAAAAACATAAATAAAAAGGCATACAGTGCCCCTTTAATGTCCCAGTAAATTAATTAAAGGAATGGATTACTAATGGTAATGATTGACGTTGAAGGTACTATTACCAAACTTGCCAATACTCATTTATTTTTGTGAAAAGGCGCATTTATCACTGCTAGGATTCAAACCTGTTCATTGCATATAGATGTTTACACCATATGTACGAATCCACTGAGCTGTTTTTTCCAGTTTACGCAACATGTAATGGGAATGAAGAAGGGCCACTTAGCAAGAGATGTGGTATGAAAAATTATACAATATAAGAGCACCAAATGTCATTTTGGCCCATAAAGATGGTAATGGAACATGGACAAAGATCAAGGCTAAGGATATTGTGATTTTCTCACAGGGAATCCAACATTTTATCTATATAAATGTGTGTGAAATTAGTAAGATTAAATAAGCATTACATTATTTTTTAAAGTTTTCATTTATTTGCTTGGAACAAAGGGACACAGACTTTCATATCCTCTGTACTGGAATTCACTTATACTATTACTCAGGTGTATTTTGGCTCCCCCATCCCACTTGGTGTTAAATCATATATGGCTTCTATTCACACCTCCACTCTGTGGCACATAGTGTGACCCATTCTGATCAGGGTGGAGGTTGCTTTTTTGGCTGGGCCCTATCAGAGGTGGCATGGTGGGCAATAGAAAGATGGGCTGGAATGCTACCCTGAGCGATTGTCAGTGGCTAGTTTTGTTGCAGGCATTCCTCCCATCACCTTTTGTGTATTTGATGTGATGCCCTAAGAGGCCAAGTGTATGCCCTATAGTGGGTGCTGTGCTCACTGAGCCACTGGAACCAAACTGTACCCGACTGAAGAGGCCCCATCAGGCTGAATTTTGTCTTGGATTGGTCGTTTTCCAGTACAGAGAGGACTCGGCTTCATAGCTCGAGCTGGACTGTTCTTATTCGATTGGGACAAAGGCTGATTTGCATATGGCTGGGTCTAATCTGAGGTGGCATGAAGAACAAAGTAACGATGAGTTGTAATGATACCCCAAATAATTTCCACTGGTTAAATTGCTAGCACTCCTCCAATCACCTTTTGTGCATGTGATGTAACGTTTCTTGAACATGCAACCGAGAACTAGTGGTAGGATGGCAGTCAAGAATCCCTTAAAAAACAGCCTCAATGGACGATACTAACGATACAACCTTCCCCGTGTATTCCGGTGCGAGAGGAACTGCTGCTGCGTGCACATGCCAATGCCATGCTGCCTTTCCAAAAGTGCCTACATGCAGCTAGTGGTAGTCAAACGGGGGAAGCAGGGAGGGGGCTTTCTTGTTAGGAGGGGGTGGTCTCACCACTGTCCTGTCCAAAAGACAAAGGAAAGGAGACTGGGGATGTACTACCTTCAAACTATTCATATGCAAAGACTTATCTGAAGGGTGGGTCAAGGATTCTATTCAGTGTATATCAGAGTATCCTGCAGAATCACAACAGAGATGCAATGGACGGGACTGCTGTGTTCATACCTCCAATACTTCTACTCTCAGGTAAATGGTTTGGGAGTAAAGGATGTACTTTTCCTCAAAGGGAGGATGGGGGAGAAGGTCACATGACATGTGAGAGATATTATGTTATATGTATTTTTATACCACCCAACTCACTCGGGAGGGAATCCTGGTGCTGAAGCAAGTGCCTTAGAGGCTGAGCCAGGGTTGGGGCTTTTTGAAGAGTCAGGTCTTCAGTTTATTGTGGAATTCAAAAACTGAGGAGGAGGCTCTGAGGTGCAGGTTCAGGTCGTTCCAGGATTTAGGTGCGCGGTAGGAGAATGCACGACTGCAGGATGTGGTTCTGCCTATACCCTGCGAGTAGGAGTCCAGTTGAGAAGATGTGCTTGGTAGGTTTTCTGAATATTATGTGGTTGTTAAGGTATGCCAAGATTGTGTAAGGCTTTGTATCTATGCTTGAGGAGTTTGAAGAGTGTTTATCTGCGGATTCTGAGCCAGAGGAGCTCTTTAATGTGTGAAGTGATGTGAGAGAAGTGACTCTGGTTTCTGGATTTTGTATGGCCTGAAGATTTCTGGTTAGTTTAGGGCTGATTCCTTCATCCAATGTGTTGCCGTAATCCAGCTTGCTGGTGATGAGGGCTTAGGGGAATGATGTTGGCTTGACTAGTGCACACATACCTCCCAGACTTCTTTTTGTTCCACTTCTTCTATAGTCTTATCCCAGTGAATCATTTTGCAATACTTCATTTGTATTTCATGTATAATTTGTAATGCTATTTTCACAGTATTAAATGGCAACTTTGTTTTCCCTGTGGTAATGCCACCGTCTACGCTGTGTTCCCTGTAACATTGTAGCTTTCCAGATACTGACACTAGGATCCCTTGCTACAATGCACATCAACATAGTCACTGTCTTGAACGAATCTGTTTCAATGGTTTCCAGGGGTGCTTCAATTCCTATCAAGGTAGAAATTTGAGGCTAGCGTACAAAGCCTTTCAGAATTGGTAAGCAACTGCAAACTGGTTACCAACAGCAAAAATGATGTTCCCGAATGTACCAATAATAATTCTATTGCTATTTTCTGGAGTAGACTAGTTACTGAATCAGTATTTTAGTGACTAGAGTTTGCGAGTTGCTGTTACTGATTCCCAAATACCGGTTCGCACATAGTATGTATTAACTATTTGCAAATAGCGAGTAGTCACATAATGTTGATTTTGTACTCGCAAATCAATACCACCAACTCTGATCCGGTGGTAACCAGATGCAACACATATTTTTAAAAAAGACCAAAATGCATCAGGGTGTTCCACAATGGCAGCACTTGCGTGATTGAGAGGAGAATGAGTCTCAATGCCCTTCAGAGAAGGAGGAGGAGACAGAAACAGGTATTTGAGTGAGGGTCCCACTCTTCCAACAAATAAGAGAAGGTTAATATTTGATAAATACAGGCTGATGAATGCAGTTATTTTAGACCTAATTGCAGAAATAAGGCCTCAGCTCGAGAGAAGCACTCTCAGAAGCAATGTCAAACCCACTCATGTGCAGGTACCATGCTCACTCCGGGCCCGATTCACAGAACAAACTTAAGACAAAATCCTAAACTTAGTACCATTTTAGTATTCACAGAATGCACTTACTACTTCTGGTATTCACAGAATGAACTTACTACTTTTGCGATTCACAGAATAAACTTACTACTTTTGCTATTCACAGAATGGATTTACGACTACTAACTTTACGTCCGCACTCGGGCCGGAAATACCGGGCCGGAGGCGGAGCTTCCGGGCTGGAGGCGGAGCTTCCAGGCCGGAGGCAGAGCTTCCGGCCCAGAGGTGGAGATTTTAAATCTCCGCCACTGGCCGGAATCCCCACCTCCGGGCCGGAAGCTCCGCCTCCGGCCCGGAAGCTCCACTTCCGGGCCGGAAGCCCCGCCTCCGGGCCGGAAGCCCCGCCTCCGGGCCGGAAGCTCCGCCTCCGGGCCGGAATTTCCGGCCCGAGTGCGGACATAAAGTTAGTAGTCTTAAATCCATTCTGTGAATAGCAAAAGTAGTAAGTTTATTCTGTGAATCGCAAAAGTAGTAAGTTCATTCTGTGAATACCAGAAGTAGTAAGTGCATTCTGTGAATAGCAAAATGGTACTAAGTTTAGGATTTTGTCTTAAGTTTGTTCTGTGAATCCGGCCCTCCATCTTTTAGGCTCTGGGCTTTACCCATTGGGGTTTCATAGAGTGCCCGTTCCAGATTTTTTTATGGCTTTCTTTGGATGCGATGGTACAGAGAATACATCATCATATAACTCTCCCCAGCACAGCACAGGAGTTGCAGTAAGCAAAATTGACTTTTTACTGCAATGCCCAATTTCCGCATTGTCATTGGAGGTATTGGTGGCACCTATGTTCCCATATGGCTTACCATGAGTACATATTTTGAATCAGAAAAAACAGTCATTCACTCAATCTACAAGTGGTGTGTGTTGAAAAATATATCAGAACAGATCTTGTAGCAAAGTACCCTGGCAGTACACATGACTCTTTTATGTTCAGGCATAGCGGCATTTAAACATGTCTTTTCAGAGGAAAGTTTGAAGATGGCTATCTACTTGGTAACTATGGCCAATGCATATGACATAAACGTCCTAAAAGTAAAAGTTGTATTGTAGCAACATTTCCCAAATGTTTTCAAGGTGACCGTGATATGCCCTAAGATCATGGATATTAACACCATATCTACATCCATACATCCAAAGTGAGGTACACTACAATGCAGCACACAAACAGACCCGGTGTGGCATTGAGGGGATATTTGGTCTGCTGAAGAGTAGATTATGCTGTCTCCATAAATGTGCGGGTGTCCTACAAAATTCCCCAGAGACAAGTTGGAGCATAATCGCTACTTGTTCAATTCTCAACAATGTTGCAATACAGAAAGAGGTGCCAAAAATCAAGTCTGATTCACAACATGATGAAAATGAACCCCAAAACTCACCAGTACAGGCAACACAGGATGGCACATTGGCAGCAGAAGGAAGAGCCAGACGTATGCCCATTGTAAACAACTACTCTTAAGGTATGTAAAGGATGCTGTGTGGATGCTGTGTGCTGCATTTTGAACAAAGCGAAACACATGAAGTGCTGTGATAAACAAATGCATCTTTATTGTTCAGGTTGTAAAGGGAGTTGTAGAAACTTTTTCACTGCTCAGAATGTTCAAATGAAAGTAGAACATCAGTACACATTGCAGAAATAGCAAAAATGACAAAACAATGTGTGGGGCAAATGTAAGCGTTATTACAGTTTGCATCGAGTACGAACAGAACATTGTCGCACAGGTGTAGTGGAGCCTTCAGTATCAACAACAGCACCTCTTGATCTACTGCGACACACATTCATTGCTTCATTCACAGAGACACCGCTAATACTGGAAAGGCCCACACCTTCAACATGCCTAAATGCTCCACTTCATGCTATTTTAGTGGTCTGTAAGCTCGCTACTGCAGTGGTTACTTGCACAGGGCCCTGTGCGACATCACCACTATAGTGACCCATTTTGACCAGCAGCCATACAATACGGTGTAAGTGTTGATGTAGCCTGTGCAAGGCGATTAATAAAGTGACTCAACATGTCCATGCGGGACAATAAACGATGTAGACTACGTTTGTGCGTTGTATTGTCCTGTTGCATTTGGCCACATATATTGTTGAATACCCGCCATCATAGATTCCACTTTTGCCTCCAGAGACTTGTGGGAATCTTCAATGGTAGTTGCTACATTTTGGAAGCCAGTTGTGATGCTTCTTTCTATTCCAGATAATTGTTTGATTATAATGCACATTTGCTTGTGTTGTAGGTGCTGTACCTTCAGCATAAAGGCTTCAAGACCACCAAGAGCCTGTGTGGTATCAGCCATATATTGTGTGGACCCTGATCTGGGATTAGGCTGCATGGCGACACTGCGATGTTTTACACCGATGCCCCTGTGCAGTTGTCTGTGCCTCTCCGCAGGTTCCTCTGTGACAGTTGGACTTCCTGCATCATCCACTTCTTCAATGGGCAGTTTGTGACTGCCATGTTCAGGACTGCTACTCTGACTCTGGGATGTTGTTTGTGGCATAATGGTTTAATTGCCTTCTTCACTGTACATCTGTATGTCTTCCTGAACCTCCCCTTCAGATTCATGTTCTGTTTGTGCTGGAACATCTGTATAGAGATGCACGTGTAAATACATTTTATTTTGTACACTTTTGTTTGTATCATTTACAGTGTGATAGATTATGTTTGCGCTGTAGGCTTTCATCATGGAGTAATACAAATCCCATAATGCACAACTAGGGAAGTTCTCCTCCTGTTGCACAGGCCTCTGTTCTATGGGTTTGCAACTTTTCTTTGGTCCTGGCTCGGAGGTCGTACCACCTCTTGCAAATCTCTTCTATGGATCTCTGTGTGACCCCCACAGAGTTGATGTGCTCCTAGATTTTTTTCCAAGTAAGACATCATTATTTGTAACACATTTTTCAATGAATATATCCAACTCATTCGCAGAAAATGTTAGTTTCCTCTTCCTCTCTCCAAGGTCATTCTGCTTCTCAGGATTCTGCTGAGGCATCATTCTTAGTTTCTGAAGTGAAAAATATGAAATATTCCAATATATTCCAATACATCATATTATGTTAGTGCCCAAGAGCATAATTTATGCATTGCAAAAGATAACTATATGCAAGAAATACAAGAAAACTGTGTTTGCGTGTTGTAAATGATATGTGTAGTGATTATTGTCTTGTGATAGCTTTCTATGACTTGATGAAGGATCACTGTTTGAACTTATTGTTTTTGAACTTGTTCAGTTGTTGTGGTATGTAGTTTTGTGCCTGGGTGGGAAAGTTGTTGGACTTGCTGTTTGATTTCTCATATCACAAAGGTGACATTTTCTATTGCCAGGCATTGTATGTTGAATTCTACTGTTGTGAAGCTCCAGTTTGTCATGTTTATAACTATGTTGTAGTGTTGTGAGTATGAGGGTTTTGGATGGTCTGTCTAGTGTCCTAGAAGGTCTGTGAAAGTTGCATGATGAGTGGCTTTAGCATTTGGAGCATCACATTAGCCATGACACTCTGATTTGCAGTGACGGTGAAGGTCGGATTGTCTATTCTGTTCATTTGCATCAGTCAGTGAACATTGGTTGTGTGTGTTGTGGGTTGCACTAATGTGAAGCATCAACTTTTAGGGTCACTAGTGTCTATGAGGGGTTGGGATACACAATCCAAGGTGGTCTGTTGGATCTGTGAGCACTGATTTTATGAGGCCTAGGTTAAACTATTGGAGGCATCATATTATGAGCTTCATGACATTAGTGATGTCTGGATAATGTGTTTTGAATAGAATTTGGGGAACTATTGTGTAGCAGGGTCTTGTGTGGCATCTGTTTTGGAGCTCATTGGGCGCAGGGGAGTGAACTGCTTTTTTCAGAGATTATTTTAGAATTGGGGAGGTATGTTGGGAGAAAACTGTCTTTCGTTTTTAGTTTGATAACTTTCCAACCGCATGACTCTCGTTATAGAGCTGAATTTAAGAGGACGTGGAGGCGCTGAGTGTGCTGTTGTGTTGCACTGCTTGTGGCAGTGGCTGAGCTTGTTTTGAGATTTGAGTCTTCCTGACTATGAGAACTGCAGTTAGAAACAACCGGTTGTAATGTGGTTGGTATTTGGCTCTGTGTTACTGAGATGTGAGACTGGACTACATATTTTTAGGTAAATTCTTGTATGATGGAATATGTGTGCTATGTTTGTGTTGCGTTTGTTGAGAGTCCTGGTTTTGCTTCTTGCTGTGGGGGATTAAACATGTTAGTTGTAGGTCTTCTTTGCTGCTTTGGTGACGTGAAGGAATTTTTTTGATGATGCAAAAGTGCTCTTTTGGTGTTGAGGCAAAAGCTGGGTGAGTTCAGGTGGGTCCTTCTGTGCAACCTGGTGTCATGTTAGACACTGCTGCATGCATCACTTTACCACCTGTATGAGTTTCACACTGATTTTAGTGATCATAATGCAGAATACGGGTAGGTTAGGGCACTTTGGGTTTATCCAGGCTATTTCAGTACATTTGTGACTTACATTCATAGGATAAACTACAATACACTCTATTGTGTTCTGGCAATGGAAATAACCAACCGATGGTCTGTGCACTCTTTCACATGAGGAAACAGACACATGGACAGGAATGTCGTCGTTGAATTTCTGTACAAATGCCCGAGCTCATGCACTGCGCTGTCGTAGGCTGGCACGAATACCCACTTTGAACAAAGAACTCTACAGGCTGAGTGCTGTACCTCCGTACCTCGACGGATAGCTGTTGGCTTCCCAGTTCTAGTGGTGGTAAATGCTGCAATGAAGGACATACAATTATTTGCTTGATGTTATTATTGTGTGATCACCCCTGGACTCTATAAACACACAGATCACTCCTGATGCAAAGCCCCTGTGCTCCCCCGTGGTTGCTCTTCTGGGGCACATTATCCTGTGCTGCTGTGCTGCACATCTGCTGGGGATTTCCTGTTGTAAGTACTCTCCTGTTGCACGCCATTGTGTTGTGTGATTAAATATATCACCTTGTCGGTGGAGGGAAAGGTGTGTCTGTTGATCAGCGTGCATGCATACCTCAGTGTTTGTTGATCAGTCTTCAAGGGTTGTCTTACTGCTGTGCTGTGTGTATGTTACCTGTAGGTATGTTGGATTATTCACATGCTTGTGTGGATGTCAGATAAAATGTATATGCCTTTAAGTAAATGCAATAAATAAATCATACTTCTGACTATGTTAAAACATATCAAAAAAGAAAAATTGCCTTGGGCATCTATCCACTCTATACTTTTATAGGTATGGGTTACCATCACACCTATTGCTACTGACCCCTTAAAATATACAAGGCTTTGGCCAAAAGGAGTGAATATCTCTCACCTGAACCTATTGGTTTTTTGGTGCATCCTTTTGCATCCTCTCACATTGTAATGTATTAAGGAATTCTTTACATCTTAAAAAGTACACTGAATCATTTCCCCATCAACCATTTTAGGTCTCGGCTAGCGAAGGCTGCGCTTGCGTAGTCTCGCTCGCGAGATTTAATGACTTGGAGAAGAGGGGCTTGAACCCGCCTCTCTTCTTTCCTCTTCTCCATTGGCTGGCCTCTTAAATGCTGGTCAGCCATTGGATAAGAGGTTTGTCGCTCCAAACAGGCCCCGTCTTTTTGCGATTCAGGGGCGTGTTTTTTGTCGATTTTTCTCTGGGCGTGTTTTTTTTAATACACGCCCACAAGACAGCATGTCTTGCTCACGCTGCCTATACGCGCCAGTCGGCTCTCTGATTGGTTGGCAACTACCAAATAAGCGCTGTGATTGGTGGACCTTGTCAACCTATCAGAGAGCCTACTGGCGAGTGCAGGCAGCATGGACGCGCTGAGGAAGGAAAGCGCTGTGCCCCAGAAATCACCACCGCCGCCCGGGACCTGAGCGGGAATTGAGAGGTGAGATTATGGCCGCGAACAGCAAAGATACAATTTCGACAGATACAAAAGTTCTCCCCGAACTTTTCATGTGTTGCGTACAATAAACTGAAAAAAGGTAGTAGCGATCATGGAGAGAGGTGGTTCTTTCTTTTCTATTCTTGCCCCAGTTGTAAATTATCAAACGCCTTTTCCTATAAGTACTCGCTTTAACCTGGGATCATTAAGTACGCTCGAACAATACGATAATACTACGTAGCCCTTGGCTATATTCTTGTGCAATGCTTCGGATGTAATTTGTAAACCCAAAGCGCACTGGATCAAAGACGCGGTGTGTTATCTATACCATGTGGGTATGTTGTCACATCATTGCTACTGTTGCGACATGTCACTATGTCATGCATGCGATGCATTTGCAGGGAACTTACTGCATGCCCAGGGGAGATTCATTCGTGTCTCGAGAGAACGTGCTTTTTACTACCCATTGACATTTCGTTATTTACAATAAATTAATTTAAATTGATGTAAATGTGGTGGCTTAATTGTTCAGAAATACTATAAAGGTATGGATTGCATATACGTAGTGACCCTTCTTATATTTGATGCAATTATATATCATAATTTAATGTTCTATATGTCTACGGTGTTCTGAAATTCTATTTCGTAAATTAAATGAAAGACGGATGTGCACTAAGGTGCTGTGAGACTAGTGGAGGTCTGCGGTTTCCTCAACTTTCTTTTTTATAGAACGTTCGACCTCTTTTAGTGTCAGTTTTTGGAACTTTGAGATTCTGGCCGCATTTAAACATCACATTTATAGAGCTCCGGTTATTTAAAGTGCATTCCCGTCTTTGTCCCCTCTTCGGTTCAAACCTGCCTTTGCCCCTCACCTCGAGGTAACATCCAAGTTCAACACTTTTAGTCCAGAACAAATGTTTTCTGACCTGTCACGGTTGAGGTGAGAAATGTTGTCATGACATTATAATGGAGTGTGGACCCTCACGTGAAATACCCGAGCCCTGGATAGTCGAGGCCTGTCACAGCTGCGACCTCTTGACTGCACAGTATGTCACGACCCTGGCCGAGTATGTCGCCGACATCCGTTTCTAAATTAGGCCAGCACAGAATGTTTTTCCTTCCTCTAGTCTAAGACCTAGACAAATAAGTCCACAGCCAACCGAGAGGTGTGGGCGACGGCCTCTGTGATTTGTCACATTTGTTTTGCACGTGGGGCCGGCTGCTGGCCACAAACATGTCTATTTAGGCCCAGGATATCAGCAGAAAAATAGCACTGATGGCTCAGATAATTTTATAAGCAACATGTGGTAGGATGGGGACTTGCTGCTTGGGTAGCCGTCGGCTGCTTGTCCTTTTACCATATAAACTGTCTGGTGCATATTGTGCTTGTATGTGCGCGAGGAAAGCTTCATGTACTAGGAACGTCTGGATGTTTTACTAACTCCGATAGATGCACTTTGACCCGAAAGCATATGAACGTTCCTAAAAGCTGAATGCAGGCCTTCGACATACTAGGACCGCTGCGCACTGCTAGCCTTTAATGTGCACAAACATTTGCAAGGCCCAAAGATGTACTTGTGAGCGCAGTCCGTCCTCACACAGTGCACACACTGCCTCCCTCCGTCCTCACACAGTGCACACGCTGCTGCTGCAGTCCGTCCTTACACAGTGCACACACTGCCTCACTCCGTCGTCACACAGTGCACACACTGCTGCAGTCCGTCCTCACACAGTGCACACACTGCCTCACTCTGTCCTCACACAGTGCACACGCTGCTGCAGTCCGTCCTCAAGCTATTGACATTGTAAATAACAATGCAGTTTCTTAAAATATTTTAAAAACAAAAAACAATGTCAGGAGCAATGCCAATAGCTCTAACTTTAACAATGCCGAGACCATTGCATTGTAAATGCTTGTTGTCTCATGAATGCATCGTATACTGAAACAATTGTTTTTTCTTTGCTATTTTCCACTGAAGCTGGTGCTTTAATATGATGCTTCTGTCACTCAGCAGCGGCCCCACCCCCGTCCTGACACTCGGTTCGGAACGGGGATGAAAAATAAAATGGTAATTAATTGCTATGTTATTGTTTATTTCTGGGGATGTTTAGGTGATGCCACGCTCCTCTGCTCAAACGGGGGAGCCGCCCCTGTTTAAAATGCAAGTCGGACATTTTGGCTTTGCCAGGGTTTGTTTATGGAACTTCCAGCAGTGGAAGTTGGTTGGATGATCTGTAGTCTGCATGAATGTGCCTGGAGTATGGTCACTCAGGGAGAGGTTATTGGGGCCTATAGGGTCTCCTAAGGTGAACATGATAAAAAGGTAAGCAAGGTGCCCTTGGGATCCAATGGTGTTTGCAAAATAAGTTGGGAGTCAAAGCACTGTGAGTTGCTTTGTGGGGGGAAAAGGAGTAAAAAAGGGGCAACAAGACAACACCCTTTGTAACGCATAAGATCTTTAAAACTGTGTATATATGTTCAGCAGCTCGATTGTACCGATTCTTTATTAAAAAAAAGAAAAGAAAGAAAAGAAAAAAAAAAGAGTGCTACTTTTTATTGCATGTGACATGCCATGTTCCGGCACTTATTTAGAAATATAGCGCGAATTTGTTGGTAAGGCATCAGAGCGCTTTACACGAGCACAAGATCAGATCACATAGCACAAGTTTAGCTCCCCCTCCCCCCCTCCTTTTTACTCACAGCGAGATTAATGCAATGATTTGCCCAGAATCACAAGATGTTGAAGTGACGCCGGTCCTCGAATAGGGTTGCCCCATGGCTAGGTTTATACAGGCATGACTGGTGTCCCGATCGGTACAAACCGCCCCCCCCCCCCATAACCCCCCCAGGTATCGACGGACGTAACACTCGCTGTGGTCCGCTCGATCCTCCATTTGCAATTCTGTTGTGTACACTGTCTCTTGTCGTGCCCTCTCCCCGGGCGCTGCCATCACTCCAGCGAATGCGCCACTTTCTTCCCTCCCGCTGACAAAGTGCCAATCCTCCGTTGCCCGCAGCCCATCCATCTCGCACCCCCATCAGTCAGAGAGACAGGGGGAGCTCTAAGCTCGGGACAATGCAGGGACAGGAAGTGGACGTCCAAGGCCTCCTGGGGAGGGAGGCGGCCATCCGTATCCATGTACACAAACCACCTTAACAGAGCAGCCCTTAATCCTGACGGATGCCCGGCCCTCAAGTGACATTGTGTGGCAGTCACATCTTTGTCCGTCTGAAGGCAGGAGGCTAAGAGGGTGAGACAGAAAGGAAGCCAGTTTCTCTTATTCATTAGAGTATAGCCCCGAGACTTAGAAGGCCTTCTGCAGACATTTGTATGTAACACGAAGCGCCTGGATACCCTCTCGAGTGATTAGAGTGCTATACAACTCAATTTAGCATAACATAGCGTAATGCGAAGGCCTTCAACTGGGATCCCTGCTGGGCTGATACTGACTCTCACCTGTCTAAGATTACTTTAAAAAAGACAAGAAACTCCCGCATAGCTACAGTTCTACAACAAACAATATGACGTGGCAAAATCTTACCAGTGAAGGAGGCACACCTTGAAAATACATGTGCACGTATATAACATATTCACTTGTTTATTACTACACTGCAAAGGTCCAAGCCCAGGTTATGTTAGGCATGGTCAAGATGTCAATTACGCTGGCGAAAAAAGCAAAATGCCCGAACTTCGACTTGTGCGAAGTTGGAAACTTTCTCAAAATATCTTTTCGCTCTTGCATGCTGGGGACTTATTTGCGCAGAAAGTCTCTAACATAGAGACTTTTTTTGTCTAGCCAGCATGCAGCTCTTTTACACGAGGTGCGTACTCTTGTGAAAAATGTCATGCAAGATACTGGCAAGCCACATTGAACTTACTAAAGGAGTAATTTTTTTCACATTTGAAACGAAAATAGGAACATTTCTATAATTTTAAAAAAAGTTACCCAACTCAGTTTTTACCACTATCCAGTTCCACCGACTTGAGCAAATACTGCTTAATGCAACGCCGATTCCATAGAAGAATCCCTTTGCAGACGAAAACAACACTGGCCATGCTCACAAAATATAGTTATTCTGATTTTATTGCACTGAATGGATTTATTCCTGTCTGCTTTAGTTAGCATTACTTACCTTTATTTCCAAAATATTGCAAAAGAAAAAAAACTGCATAATCTGCACACGCAGCCACGCTGAGTGTGAAATGCAATGTATTACCATTGTTGAAGGAGGGGAGCATCATTTCCCCTCCCCTCAAAATGACACACAGTTAGTTACTGTCACTCTCTGACCAGCTCTCTTTCGCTCAGCAGCATTTTAAGCAACGCCTGTCAGCAACAGCCAAGTGGAAGAAAAACCGCTGTTTGCAGCTTAATTCTAGTAAAACTGAGCTTTTGGGGCATATTTCCAATTTAGTGGCGCAGAGTGTTGTTAAGCCAAGAAGGCTAACAACACGCTTCGTCACTTTAGAAACGCAGGGCTACACCATATTTACTAGAATATGGTGCAGCCCTGCGTTTCCCCCTGCGCTGGTGCTAAATTAAGCTGCCTAGCTCCAACGCAGGCACCTTTGCACCATGGTGCAAGGGTACCTGTGTTAAGAGAAAGATTGTTTATGTACAGGAAGGTCCCCCTTCCTGCACATGAACAATTATTAAATGCCATTTTGTAACTTCAATGTGTGCTGCTTAATGCTGCACAGACTGAAGTTGCAAAACTGCATTTTTTAAAAATGATTGTTTATGTGCAGGAAGGCGGACCTACCTGCACATAAACAATCAAAGGCAATTTGTTGTATCTATGTGTGCTGCACAAGGCAGCACACATGGAAACATCAAAAACGAGTAGAAATAAAGCATTTCTCCTCATTTCACCAGTTTATGACCAGGTTTTCCCTGGTCTTAATTTTGGCACTGCCTCCTATTTACGCTGCCCTTGTAAATAGGGAGGAGTGTCAAAACCAATGGGTGTTGTGGTGAAACGTCCACCGCAACACCCATTGCCCTCCCCTTTCAAGCTAAACACAGCGTGAAAGGGTGCCTTATTTACAAGGCAGCCTTAAGCCACGTTAAGTGGCTAAACGGTGCCTTGTAAATAAGGCGTGGTCCATGTTGCCATCACAACGTCACTGAAAGTGACGTTGTTTTGGCGATCACGGCTTGTAAATATGGCCCTTTGGTTTTTTGGACCTCTAGTGGTAATTGGTCTCTGGACTGTTGGGATTCAGAACTGCGCCCTGTCCCTGCCCAGTCGGGAAAGAGACGCTCATGACATATCCTTTGAATCGCAGATCTCAGCAGTATCAGACTGTCACTTTTGCTTTTTGGAGTCACTTAGGACATGTTTGGACTTTCTGCCGTCCTCCAGTTGGAAAACCGTGGTCCGTATGCTGTTGACATCATGACCAGACTACGGTACCTCTTTGCATCTCGGCTTACCCAAATAGTGGTTGCCGCCTTGATCGAAATAGTACCTAAACACTCACGGGTGATTAGCACGCTTACAAATTCTGATTGATTGATGACAATGATTTCTATTCTCCCTGATTTAGTGACCTACCTTGGCTTCTTGTCCACAAAAGATAGGTATCAAAGGCCATGGCTCCAGTTTACAGAACCTTAAGATGAGTAGGCCCAGGCTACTGGTACACACTTTTACAATCGTGCTCCCCTGGTAGAGTCTTTAGATCTGGAGCCATAACTTTGATTCTTCCAAGAATAAGGCTCACCAGAATTGGCAGGTGTTCCTTTGCTTTCCAAGCAGCTAAACGGTGGACTCTGCTTTTTATTGATCTACGTCTATCTCAATTGATGGCTGTCTTTCGAAAAACACTGAAAACCGGGTTCTTCAATCAGATTTAGCTATCCGTTTGTTACTTCTTGCAGCATTCCTAGTTCTGGGACATCCAGTTGGGGTAGCTGTTGTACTCTATAAATTCATCGTCCATTTATTTCCCACTAGAGGCATCACTTCTTGAGAGGCATGGCCATTCCCCATGCTCAACAGCAGTAAAAATAGCATACTGCATTCTATACAACTGCACATGCCGGGTATGGTGGTTCAGTGGACTAACACATCAACTCCAGAAATCTGTGCTTGTGCAGGTGGGTCCACTCAGCCTTTCATAATTCTGTGGTTGATAAAAAGAGTACTGTTAGGTAGCAATAAGCACCTGTTGTTCAGAGTTATGGTGCCCCATGGTGTGAATGTGGTATCTATACAAACATATGCCCTATCTGCCACAAGCCCCCATCTTCTGCTGTACATGCTATAGCTGATTAGAGAAAGAAAGAATCTCTCCGTATTCTGAGCTACAAACTATTTTTTCATCTGGTTTTAATGCACTGATACTTATATGTTTCTTGCAAGTCATCAAGATGTTTTGTGACGTAAAGAATCATTATAATGTATAGCCAAGGGTATTTTAAATAACTAACTCTCTGCAATATTTAATAAGGGTATTTATCGTAAGTCACAGAGGAGTTCAATGACCACGTAGAAGAAGGAGGCCTAAGACCTAATTTCTTCATAAAGTCTAATGAACGCCTTATGATACACTGACACACCATTACCCCTCCAGCAATCAGCTTAAAACCTTGGGGCCGGATTGTTCAATGCTTTGCGCTGGTGCAGGGTCACAAAAAGTGACACACACCAGAGCAAAGTCTTAGTAAACCATTTACTCTCCAGCACAAATCTTGATTGGTCCTGGAAAGTATCCCTAACGTAATTTAAAGTTGAGCTTTCTTTTCTCTAAAATTGTTTTAACTTTTCATATGTGATGTAATGTACAACACTCACACAAACTGGTAACAATGTTGAACTATGTCTAAGCAAAGCATTATATACTGGAAGGGTACTATGGTATCCTTAAAACTGAGTGCCATAACATTCACCGAGAATGCAATGATGTCAGAGAGAGCTGGACAAGAGCATTATTTGAAGGGGTGGAGTGGAGGCAACTGGAGATATGAGAACTGCGAAGTTGTTGAAGCGTTTGAGAAAATTAATCTACTTGTTTCTACCTCTCTATATGCCCTTGGATCTTCTGGAAGAGGGACACCGGATACATTTTCTACACTGGTGACGAGCATAGTATATGTACTTAGGTTAATTATTCTGCTGATCTTACCAGTTTGACACCTAAGGTGAGACAGCGTCACTCTGTATTTTCAAAGCCATGATTGGCTCTGAACTCCTTACTCAAGTTAAAGAGGTTGGCTGGCCTCCCCCAAACCTGCTCTTGTGCTTCTATTTAAATTAATTGGTCTGGCCAATTTGTGGAGTGATTCACACATCAATCAATCCCAGGCTACATCACTCAAAGGTAGAATTATCTCTCTTTTTTCCTCTTTATAATTTAAGCTTGCATAAATGCAAAACAATGTATTTTCAGCAGTTACCTATTGGCGCTTCCTCACATGCTGTCCTCAAGATTATGGTTGTGAGAGATTCGTGTAATTGGCTTTGGCAAAATCATGTGAAATTTCAGAAAATTCTCTTAAACTTGTATATTATTAGCTATTTTAGCAAGAAATGTGTGCTTGGGTCAATTTTTGGTGCAAGGACACATTTAACGCTCGATTTCTATTGTTTGTGCAAGCTAGAGTGAATGGAATGTTTCACAGTAAATTTTTACCGCAAATGGCACAGAATTACGCAAAGTGGAGTAATGGTGGTATTTTTGGAATTTCAACCAGGCCTACCCATGAACCTCACCGGGCATGCTTCAGATGTCGCATTCGAACACTGCACTATCGACCTTGCATCAAACGCACTGTGACATAGAGACTGGAATGCCTGCTGCCTAAGAACTCAACAGACCTCGCTAGGCGTTGTGGTAGAGCAACTGCACATCCAAGAGAACTCCCTGTGCTTGAGCCACACTGACGGTGAAGCGTGCTGGGGAAGATTTAGATACTGGAACATGCGGTGTGTCCAGAAACTTTTTTATGTTAACGCTGCTTGCATTGGTCATCAGAGTACCCTTATCTCCACTCATGATGAGATCAATGCTTGGGGAAACTGTAATGGAGGTAGTTCTGTGTAGTGTAATCATGAGGAATTAACAAAGAATTTTGCGAAATTATGGTTAATTATATGAAAGTGTAATTCTGCATTTAGTGCTATTTTTTAGTGCAAAAATGCCTCCCTGTGTCCAAAATGGACGCGAGAATGCAATTTGCACTACGAAATAGCGCTAAATCCAACAGAACATGATCAGCAAGCATGAGCAGCCGCTTGCACTCACTTAGTGTGCTCTTGGGGTAGGATTTTTGCGTAAGTTACCTTTCGGCATTTAGTGCTGTTTTCATATCGTAAATGCCCAAAATGGGCATGAAAAGACATTTTGTGCTAAGAAATACCGCTAAAGGTGCTTTGGGTCATTGAAGTCTCCCTCCAAAGTACTCCCGACATCTCATGATATTTTCTTAGCACAAAATTAAACCTTGTATCCAAAATGGATGCAAAGATGCATTAAGAAATACTGCTACAATGCGGCAGAACACAAATAGTGAGTGCGAGCGGCTGCTCGCTGTAAGTAAAGGTGCTCCTGCATTAGAATTGTTTTCTACCAAATTACACCTAATTACGCGAGCAGGCGTAATGGCTTTATTATTGGTAATTCCGCATCAAAGAGTTACATGGAATTACCATATTACTCAGATCATGCCAACATAATTGTATTGGTTTGGCTGAACCCTATCCCCTGTTGCCTTTATAAAAGGGGTTGATCTCCAAATTGTTGATGTCTAGTTTTGCCCACATCACTGTTCATACAACCCTTTGTCCCACCACTTTTTATTGGTTACAATGCAGCATGCAACAGCCCCACCATTTTTTCTTACTGTGCCAGGAGATTTGATGATGAAATGGACAAAGTTGAAAAAGATGGTTGGGCACCAGCAAGGTTGTGTGCTATATCCTTAAGTGCTGAGACAAAGACCTCCCTCTTACTTAACGGTTTAGGGCCAGAAGGCCTGGATGTGTTCAATGACCACTAGAACATAACAGTGAAGAAGTGTCTTGTCTCAATGAATATGAGCTATGTGTTAAACAAACTTGATCTGCACTATCTTCCCAAGGTGAGCTCAATCTTTGAGATATATCACTTTGGGAAAAGAGTACAAAGAAGGAGTGAATTGGTAGAGAGTTATGAAACGAATGTCGGAAAGTTAGCATTTTCCTCTGAGTTTGGCTCAACCTTAGAAGAGCGAATTAGAGATCAGCTTATACTTGACTGCAAAATTGAAAAGGTAAAGTATGGGTTTTGGCGGTAGGATGACCCTGGTCCAAACAAAGTACTAATAATGGCCAAGAGAACTGAACATTCTATTGCTCGTGTACAAGAAACCAGGAAAGGCAATGGTCTCACTGACAAGAAGTAAAGTGTAAAAGTCTATGGAAGCCAGCCAAAAGAAGGTTTTTCAAAGGAAATGCTATACATGTGGTAATTTGGGCACATGGCCAATAAAAAGGATTGTTCAGCATGAAAAGTGGAATGTAAAGGGTACGAGCGCAAGGGTCACTGCGCAGAAAATTGCAGGTGCAAGATAAACAGAACAAATATCATAGAATATGTCACTGTGTTAAGAGCTGGGCTGTGGGAGATACTATTACAGGAAAAAGGTGGGAGATAGAATGGGTCCCAGGGCTTTGCGAAGGTGAAAGCAGTGGAAGTGTGTATGCTCTTTTATTTTGATGCCAAGATTATGTTGGATCCCAAAGTGTTCATTTATTAACATTTGAAAGTAAAGTGGTTCAAGCCTGACATCAACCCTTTAGCCTGTGGTGGTGTGCCAATAAACCTGAAAGGTAGTCTAGGGGGAATTAGAATATAAACTGAGGCTCGTCACTCAAAAGCCATATATGTCAACAACATGTGCCAATATAAAAACTGGCATCATGAAGGAGACACAAGTCTGTTCCTGGATACTCACAGTAATTCTCCTATAAAACTGTCGACCAGTAAACATCAACAACATAGCAAATGCTGGTGGTGTAGCCATCAACAACATGGTGAATTGTGGTGGTCTAGCTGAGAAATTGCAGAATGATTTTTCAGAGGTATTTTGTGATCTAATTGGCTGCACAAAATTGCACTGAGGAAGAATGCTCAGTTTGTTGCAAGTGTGGTGAGGAGTGTACCCATTGGAGTGAAAGTGATTGCCTTTGTAACACCTTTTGGAGAGTCTGGGCAATGAAGAAGGTTTTGAGGAGCATCAATCGAGTCAAAATGTATCAAAAGGATATCTTGATTTTTGGCTTTATTGACAAAGAACATGAGGAAAAACTCAGACATGTACTGTCGAGGCTCAGTGACAATGGTCTTACTCTGAAAGGATCAAAATACAAGTTCAAAAGAGATGGGATTGTATATCTAGGCCGTAGAAAAACAAAGCCGATATTAAACCTAAAGAGGAATTGGTTAAGACCTTTCAGCAATTACCTTTCCTGGAGAATAAGGATGAACCAATGACATTTCTGGCAATGACTAAGTACTATAGTAAGTATGAATCTAAGTTTACTGTTTGAATCAGAAGTATGAGGCAATAACTTAAAGACTAGACGCCAACACCAAGGAGGACTGACCTTCACGTCGTGGGACTTCATGGACAGTGAGACCAATACCGAGATTGGCCCAGCTGTTCTCTTTGCTCCTCTTCTGCCAAAAAAATGGAAAGTGAGCTTCTGACCGCAGTAAACTCACACCTCAAACAGCCTCTGCACCTGCGCCCCACAGCATGAGTCTGAAGGAGGTGACAGTGCCCATGGGCCCTGAGACCCACAAGAGCCAATCCAATCCTTAAGTCTGGCCATACTGGACTTTCAGTCATCACCTGCAGCCTCTTTCAGCTGGTCCCATCCAACTGCGAGTGATCCCCCCTAGCACCCAATCCGACGCCAAAAGACACCACTGCACCTGAGTCTCACATCCTGCGGGCAAGCGGACCAACAGTGTCCCTTCGTTGCTGAGCATCTCAAGGGTCAAGCCCCTTTGTGGGTTCCCCCAGACTGGCAGCCCCAGTCCTTGCTTGGAGCCGCTTTCTGACCGGACCATTCCCCATTGAAGTGAATGGGACACCCGATGTTGTCACACATCTGTACACCCGCATGACCCAAAGCCTTCAAAGAGGACCTGTTGGTGTAGACTTGTACCTTGCCCATACTCACCTTAAGTCCAGGAGAAGGGACTTGAAATAGAAGTGTTATTATTAGAAATTGGTGTTGGATTTCTTTATTAAGTTTGTGTCTCACTTTCTACCTTTGTGTGTGCAATAAATGCTTAGCACTACCCACGATAAGCCTTAGTGCTCGCCCATGCTACCACAAAAGAGAGCATTTAGATGATCACTTGTGCCTCTGCGTTTGCCGGGACTTTTACACGTTGTACCTCATTTTAGTCCACTATATAGCCAGCTTCCTACAAACATGAGCAATATTGAGTGAGGTGTTTAGCAGGAAAAGTTTGCAAGGCAGCATTTTAACTGACAATGATGTCACATATTTGTCGAGAGAGTTTTAGGAGTTTTCAAGGAAAAGGGAATCAGGCACCAGAAATGTCTCTCTATTAATTCAGAGGACAAAGGAATAGTGGGGAGATTGAATAGGATTCTTATAGAGGCAATACAGTTTGCAAGAGCTACTGGGAAGATCTGGAGAAAAGGATACAAACATATAATAATAATAATAATAATAATAATACAGAATTTTATAAAGCGCAAACAGCTACCTCACAAGGAGGTGTCCCGGCGCTGCAGAACAAGATATAATGTTGACCAAGAGAGCTAGAGGTGTTAGCGACTAGCGCGGTTGAGCGAAAAGCTAGATTTTCAGCATGCGCTTGAAGCATGCTTCAGAAGGGGCCTGTTGAAGAGCAGGGGGCAGGCTGTTCCAAAGTGTCGCCACATTTGCCGAAAAAGTCCGTCCTCCCAGCCGTGCTTTTTTTGCTCTAGGAACTGCAATCTGAACACGTTTGTTGGATCGGAGAGAGCGGGCTTGTGTGTATCTAGGCAATCGGGCTTTCAGATAGTTTGGGCAAGTACCATACAGTGATCTGAAAGCCAATGTAAGTGCCTTAAATTTTATTCTATTTGCTACTGGTAGCCAGTGAAGTGAGAGAAGATGTGGAGAGACCGAGTGCTTGAAAGGAATCCGCATTAATAGTCTCGCAGCCGCATTTTGGACCAGTTGCAATCGATGTATAAGGTATTTTGGTAGGCCTAGATAAAGGCTGTTAGCGTAATCCAGCCTAGATGTTACCGTGGCATGGATTACTGTTTTTCGGCAAGTTACTGGCAAGAGTCGCAGAATCTTACGGAGATTTCTCAGTTTGCACAGACAGCAACCGACTTTTTGCTGGACGTGTGATGCAAAAGACAGACTGTCATCCCACCGCACTCCCAGGTTTTTTGCCGAGTGGCTAGGCGAGGGGGGTAGTCCCATCTCTGCCGGCCACCAAAGATCAGATGGGGGAGGGGGGCCTTTACCGAAAAAGATCACTTCCGTCTTGTTAGCGTTGAGTTTTAGTTTATTTGTGTTCATCCAGCAAGCCACATCTTGGAGACAGCCCTTGAAGCTTAAAAAGGACGCCTCAGACACTTCTGAATACGGAAACACCAGTTGGGTGTCGTCGGCATATGAAATAGCCTTGATCCCCCAGTTGGCAATCAGCGTGAAGAGCGGAGCCAGGTAAATATTGAATAAAAGTGGGCTAAGAGCCGATCCCTGAGGGACGCCGCAGCTGAGGGCCTTTGGTGTTGAAGAGACAGAACCCAGCGCCACCTTCTGTGTTCTCTGGGTCAGGTATGACTGTATCCACCCCAGTGCCCGGTCCTTAATGCCTGACTCCGCTAATCGTGACAGCAATTTGGCGTGGTCGACCGTATCAAAAGCGGCTGACAGATCCAGGAGCACCAGCATCGCTGAGTCCCCTGAATCCATCGACCACCTCACTGACTCTGCCACCTCAATTAGTGCTGTCTCAGTGCTGAAGCCGGGTCTAAAGCCTGATTGCGTCTCGTGTAATATATTATTTTCTTCAATGAATTTATTCAGTTGGCGCTGGATTAGTTTCTCAAGCATTTTGCCAGGTGCCGCCAGCAGAGAAATCGGGCGGAGATTGCTAAGATCCTTGGGGTCCCCATTTAGTTTTTTCTTTAGCGGGAGGAGAGTGGCGTGTTTCCAGATATTCGGGAACACCCCAGAGGAGATGGACACATTCCATATTTGCTGAATAGTGGGAGCCACAAAATCAGCTATGGTATTCCAGAGTTTTGGAGGGCAAGGGTCGTCAGGAGATCCTGACTTACAACGGCTAAGTTCTTGCGTAACCAAGTTTAGAGCTATTGGCTCAAATTGTGTCAAGGTAGCGCAATCCGGCATTTTACCAGCCAAGTCCGTTTTTACCGTTTTCTTCTCTGGCCCAAAAGATTCATAGACTTGTTTAATTTTTGAGTCAAAGAAGTCAGAGATGCTGTTGCACAGCTTGGTCGACGGGGGAACCTCCCTCTCAACACACCTAGGTTTGAAGAAGGACTGTACTATTTTAAAAGTTTCTCTGCTCGAGTGTTCAGCTTGTTGAATAGAGTCAGCGTAGAACTGTTTTTTTGCCTTTCTAATGGCTTTATGCAGTTTTTTTGAAGCTTCCTTATATCGGACTTTATCTGGGAGTCCGTAATGTAGCCTCCAAAGCCTCTCCAGCCTTTTGCAGTCCGACTTTAGTATTCTAAGGTCCTGAGAGAACCAGGGAGCGGACGGGGAATCACGCTTGGATGTCGCGTGTGATGCTGGTGCAATAGATGCCACCATGTTTCCGACCCAGTCATTGAGTGACAGTGCGTCAATCTCGACATTTGAGGTGAGGGAAGGTGTGTTCTGGGCAAGAACTGGCCCCATCGTAGCGGGAACTAACTTCTTCCATTGTCTCTTCATGAAAGAGCACTTACTTGTCACAGGTTTGTCCACCGCTAACTTTAGTTTAAATGGAATCAGCGAGTGGTCTGACCATACCAATGGCAACGGTGTCTCTGCCAACACGTTGTCAATATTAGAAAATATTAAATCAAGCGTGTGGCCCGCTCTGTGCGTGGGGCCCTTGTTAATGAGTCTTAGGTTGGCTGTATCCAATGTTGACCTTAGTAAAGCTGCAGGGACACATTCTTCCCTATCCATATGAATATTGAAGTCGCCAACGACAAGAAATTGAGGGTGAAGGAGGGAGCTCTGGATGATAATATCCATCAGAGTGATCAGGTGGGGCTCCTTTCCCCCAGGGGGGCGATAGATGACTAATCCCGCTAGGGATAGTTGAGGACCCACCTGAAAGCAAAAGTGTAGACCCTCTAGACCCTGAATAAGAGTAGGGGTTGAAGATGTGAGTATGAGCTGCTCTTTAAATATGACAGCCACACCCCCGCCCCTTTTTTCGCCTAACCGGTTGGAGAAGCATATTTTATACCCAGAAGGTACAGCCAGAGCAATGGCGGTCATCTTGTCCTCGTTAAGCCAAGTTTCTGTTAGAAACAGCACATCCCACTGATACCCTTCCAATAGCAGCCAGATTTCGTCTGCATGCTTAGCCAGGGATCTGCAATTCAGAAGGCCCGCTCTGAGGTCTCTGTTAAATGGTGACTTGGGTTTAATCATCCCCTCCACCTTCCCGCCATCCGGCCTACCTAGTGGTATCCCACAGGTCCCACACGCCTGAGGGAGGGTGGTAGTCCCAAGGTCGATCTTGTGAGCACAGGTATCAGCCATGGAATTTAGAGACCAAAGGTTTTCCCGCGATCGCACGATTCTGCCCTTATGTGCAGCCTCACCGTCAGCATATCCGGCTGCGGTTTGGTCGCGGACGGGCGCAGACGGGCTTGCCTTAGGCGCGCCTTCGGCGCGCAAACGGCGCGCCTGCTGCGCTCGTCCGCTGCGCGTCCGGAAGATGCACATGTAAAATAGGAAGTGAATGATAGGAAGGGGCGTGGCCTGATGTTGATGGGCGTGGCCTCTGTGTCCCGGGGCTGGCGGCAACACAATCAATCAAGTAGCCCGCGGCAGCGTTGTCAACTGCAGTGCGGTAATGCCCAGGGGAGAGTGAGGGTAAGATCAATAATAACACAGCAATACACTCAAATTTTAAAAAAAGCAGCGATACAACTCTCCCGGCTTCCGCCTCAGGAGGTCAAATGTTCTGGGCCGCGCTGGCCAATCAGCGCGCTTAAAATACCCTGAATCAGAGGGGGCGTGGCCTGATGTTGATGGGCGTGGCCTCTGTGTCCCGGGCTGGCGGCAACACAATCAATCAAGTAGCCCGCGGCAGCGTTGTCAACTGCAGCGCGGTAATGCCCAGGGGAGAGTGAGGGTAAGATCAATAAAAACACAGCAATACACTCCACATTCCACCACATGAAAGGTTCTGTTTGAGTTATTCAGGAGAAGGAATTGAAGTAAGGTGGTGTGCCTTGCATTGATAGAAGAATAAGAAGAGAACTGGTCATAATCAAGAATCCAGTGGGGAGGAAAAATGGTCAAAGTTTTAATAGTGCAAATATTACTATTGCCCAAGAACTTGAAACTGCACTTATGAAACACATTGAGGAGTTAAAAATGGACTATGTAATACTTTGGGGGGGGGGGTGATTTTTATTGTAAATTGTGCTCACTGTCTAAATGCAAGGCATGCCACCATTTAACAAGGAATGCGGTGGGTGGCTATCACATTGAGCACAATCCTTGTGGGAACAGTTTTAATTCTTTACTGTCAAAATTCTCACTTTTCTTAACTTTAGATTTCATTGAGCTCTTAAATTCTGATGTGGTAACATATGTTAGAAGAGGTCAAGGGACGCTAATTGATTTTATTATTTTGTCTGATTATTTTAACTCTGAAACTGTGGTTTTTAACATTCCTAAAATATATTTTAGCGACCATTACCCACTAACGTTACAATTAGCAATCCTACCAGTTCCTCCAAATACACCAGTTAAGGTAGTCCCCTTATTTTATACTAAAAATAAGGGGTTAACTCGGAAGTGGTCCTCTGTCAACCCTGAGATCGTTCTGGAGGAGATTATAAAGAGCAATTTTGTGCAAGTACTGGACTGTTTGGATGAAAATGTAAGTGTTACATCCATGATCAAATCGTATAATGCAATAATTGAGACAACAAAGGTGCTCTTAACTAAAAACCAGTTGAACAGCTCACAGAAAAATAAAAGGTGGTTTGACAGGGAATGCTCCCAATTACATAATCAATTAATTAAGATCCTAAAAGATAAACCACGAGATAGGGTGGGAGTGAGACAGACACGCATAGATTATAAACGCGCACTGGTGAAACGCAAGAAGGAAATTAGGCAAGAGGCATGGGGCAAATTGCATTCAGCATCACAGAGTAAAGATTCCAAACTTTTTTGTGGAACTGTTAATGAAGAATACTTTGGTGACACAAAATATGGCCATATTGATGCAACAATCATGCCCGATTCGTGGATAAAATATTTTGCCGGCCTCTATAGTAATAGCACTGAGAAACAAACTGCTGCTCGCTTCCAATATGTGGCATGTCCCATGGAAACCCCAAATTTAGATGAGGTAAATAGGGCGCTCTCCCAGACTGTAAAGAACAAGGCCCCTGGGCCGGACGGCATACCCGCTGATCTATTTTTAGCAAATAACCCCTTGTGGAACCCGCTATTAACAAATATATTAAGATGTTGTGCAGCTCAGGGCCCCCCGGAGTCATGGAGATCAGTTACAATAGTTCCCATATTTAAAAAGGGTGATAGATAAGATCCCAAATGCTATCAACCTATTTCTTTAATCGATAGCACTTGCAAGATTATGGGACGAGTAATACTGGAGAGATTGGAGACTCGGGTCACAGAAAAAGGGAAGTTCTCCGCTGTCCAGTATGGCTTCAGGAAGGGCCTCGGCACTGTAGAACAGTGCCTTAACCTGCACCTGGTCATTGGCAAATAAATCATGGCTAAGTCAGGGTCCTTATACCTGGGGTTTATGGACCTGACCTCTGCCTTTGATTGGTGCAGAGCAGGAAATTGAGGGAGAAAATGCTCCTTATGGGCATTGATCCCTCCATTGTCCATTTTTTAGCTGCAATGCATCAGGGTGTCACAGGTAAAGTACGCTACGGAGCAAATGGAGAGCTTACCCGACCCATAAAGATGGATTGTGGGGTCCGACAGGGATGCATACTTGCTTTTCTGTTTATATATAAATGACCTAGAAGGCCACATCAGAATTGGAAACGTAGATGCACCAACCATAGGCCGCAGGACTTTACCAGCCTTGTTATATGCGGACGATTGTGTCCTAATGTCGAGAACCGTGGTGGGTTTACAAAGGCTTTTAATTAGATTTAATGAATTCATGAGCGATCTTGGGTTAAAAACAAATGTTGCCAAGTCACATGTCTGGTAGCAGGAAAAGTTCCTTCTAAGATGAAAACTTTCTACATAAAGAATGAAATATTATGTCAGGTGCCAACACTCTCTCATTTTTTGGCTTTCTTTTTAATGAAAAAAACTCTTGGTCCCACCTAGTTAATGCCAGGATTGAGGGCCTCAATAAAAACATGGAGGCATTTTTTAGATTCTCAAAAAAATTAGATTCTCGCCCCATAAAAGTAATTATTGATATTTATAAATCACGAACATGCGCCGTTACATTATACGGTTCTGGAGTCTGGGGTTGCTCAAATACATTGGGCCTCCAAAGACCCGAGAACTTCATGTTAAAACGTGTGCTGACATTACCTAAAAGCATCCCTGCCATCATGTGTCAAAATGAATTAGGTGTTACACCACTATCCTTTCGTATGCAATTAGCACCATCGTAGCATCTGGGGAAAAGAGGAACCAGTCCTGAATCGTGACATAATTTTAGATTGTTTAAAATTGGATTATGTAAAAATAATTCCATGGCTCTCTTACTTGCAAGAACAATTGGAGAAGTTGGGATTGCAGGATTGTTTTAACAGTCCCAGAAATATATCTGCAATTCCTAAGGCCAAGCTTAAAAGTGATTTTCTTTTACTTCTGAAGCATGAAAGAGATAGCCTAGAGATGGTAAAAAAAAAAGGGTCGTTGAGCACTCACTGTTAATTAGCTCTCCCCGAATTGAATCCTATCTTTCTTTTTATTTTAATCAAGCAAAGATGTTTTATCTTATCAGGTTCAGGATGGGTATTGCTAATTTACTGGTATCGTACCCACGTGATGCATATTGGGATGCCAAATTAGAATTGTGTCCATGTAATTCAATTTCTGCACAAAGCATTTTGCACTTTATGTTTTTTTGTAAATTGTATCTTAACCCAGGGCGCACATTTTAAAACAATTATTAAGATTTTTAAATATTAGCAAGTGTCAACCTGCATTATGTCATCTACTTCTTTTAAATAATGAATTCACCTGTCTTATGGTCTATAAGTATATCTCCGCTGCAGTTCGACTTCGTATTGTTGTCGGAAAATGAATACCAGGGTATTATTCAGAATTAGTTAAAATCTTAATATGTGTATTATTGTTAAAATAATGTTTTATTTGTTCTTTTATGGCTGTCATTAGGCCGAATAAAGATTTTTGACTGACTGACTAGTCAAAGTTCTTTGTGCCCTTGTAAAAACCATAGATTCCTGGTTTTAGAATTTCAAAATTGTGGTTATTATCAAATGAAAAGAAGAGTGTAAGAATTGTGGCCCTGGAAATGAGAGGAGTGTGAAAGATCATACAAAGTGGTCTTCTTTTCAGTCAAGCCCTTTGTGTGAGCACTGATTCCACATTGAGAGAAAATGCAGGGTCTGAGAAGAAGCAACAGAGAAGAGTGATGAGCACTCACTCAGTGACCCACAAAGCTAGAAAACCTCTTCATTAATTTACAAACTCTAAGACCTATTCTCATTTTCCCTATGACCTGGGCTGATACTTTGGGAGTGTGGAAAAGAATGCTGGCTGTGCCCAACATTTATGAAATATCTCAATAAGATTTTAAAGTAGGGCAAGCCACCAGGAGCAGAGGACATATTCGTGAGCAAAGCATATTATGAAATGATTGTTGCATTTTCAGACATTGGTGACATACAGCATTAAATAGAGCAAGTCACCCTTAGGATTTAAAAAAATGTGTTTGGTGTGTTCGCATTGGTAAACCTACAATAGCTTTGAAAGAAAAGAACATTCCAGCAGAGGTCTGATGAGATTTCCCAATCTTGGCAGCCATCTTGGAACTTGAAGGTATACATGCCACACGTTTGCCAGGTTACATCGTGTGTCATCAGGAGGCTGTATTCGGAACTTACCTGAAAGAAAAGCAGAGATCTGTGGAGATGTTTCTTTAGCTCATGCTACTGCCTGGCCGAGGTCAAAGGAAATCTGAAAAATAAGAGAAAAGAAAGAGATAAGCAACTTGTTTATTTCTGTGCAAAATCAAGGAACACTTTAGATATCTGAACATAAATTAACATAGCTATGTGCTAGCATAATGAGGCAATTATTAAGAGGTTCAGTCTGACATGGGATAACGAACCAAAATGTAATGGTACAGGACATATCTAGCTTAGGTGAACACATTTGGCGATGGGAGGTCAAGCCTTGTACATCACTCCCACAGGGCTAGTGGGCGAAGTTCAGTCATTCTGAATGCAAACTGCATTCGATTTCATACTCTTTATCTCAGTACATTACCCTAAGACAAATAAATAAAACAAAAAATTACAAGATTAATAGCAAAGACAAAAACATACAGCAAAAGCATTTCTAAAAGAAAGTGCCTAATCTACGAGCCTGAGGCTGTGCTATTTCTAGAGTCTTAAAAAGATAGCACTACCAGATTGATGATTTAAATCTTCCAAAATATATTAATAAAAGCTAAACTGTCCGTATCCTTTAAAACAGCTATGTTGGTCTGTCTTTTTTCTTATCAACCGAGCATACAATTACATTCTAGAAACAGCAAAAATCATTTGAGGTGCCAAATCTGTTTGAAGAATTCTATACGCCAGCTCGTTTCTTCTGTTGCCACGGTTCCTACAGATGGCAATCAACCACTTTATTCCTGCCCCGCTATATGCTGGGCACAAGAATAACAGATGAGCTACATTTTCTTTCTTATAACCACACATGTGGCATCCCTGGCCGTTCACATTTGATAATCCTGTCCATCTTGATGTAAAGGCATGCAATGGTGGTGTCCATATCCAAACTGAACACAGAGTTTTTTTATCAAGATTATGCTCAGTTACATAAAGAAAGGTTTCTAACAAATAAGTATTCTTGACTGCTAAAAAGGTATTTTTTAAAGAACCGTGTACATGCATTAAAAGAATTTTAAACTTAATTTGAATATATTCTTTAATTCTTTTGAAGTTATGGGTGAGCGTTATCCTCAGGGTCAAGCCAAAGATTGCCAAGAACTATCCCCTAAAATGAGTCATTAACACATTTGATCCAAGGAATTTTGGGGATTATGGGATATTTCTTTCAGACCACTATGATACTGTGATAGTTCAGGGGTAACCCACTAATGCCTCCAAAAAGCCAGCGGACGAAATTCGATCTTTTCTGAGATCGACCCGAGTCCTAAGTCCAATCTCAACGAAGTCAATGGAGTACTAGCTGGTAGACAAAGCCGACTCCTCATTAACTTATTTTCGACCATTACCAGAGATTTTGGATCTTTAAACTCCCAAATCTCTGCACCATAAAGGGATACAGCAAGTGCTGGATAGGCATACAACTGGAGGACAGGGGTGACAGATCTACATGTGTAACTTCTGCAGCCCACCTATATGTTGTTCAAATTTAAGTCTACGGTATACTAACTATATTTGTGGGGCTCACCTGGTTTGTCGCAGAGGCGAAATGGGCAGAACTAATGCTAATTCCCAACTTCCCTCACCCACCTCTTTCGCCCAATCAAAGTCAAAGCAAAAGAGAAAAGGTGGGGAAGAGGGGAAACAAATCAAGGGAAGGGAAAAGGAGTAGAGACCCCTGGATTGTCCAATGTGGTGTCGCAAGTTCTCCTACATGGAAAGAGACAAGCATAAATAAGAATCTTTAAACCAAGGGCCTGAAGTATGTAATATGGTTAGTTTAGTATTCTACCTGTTGACAGCTCTGCCAGGTGTATCTAGGAGGTATCAATTGAATAAAGAGTGAACTTGTGCAGTGTATCTAAAAAGCAAGCATACACTTATTATTCATCAGGACTGCAGAATTTGAACACTAAACAATGATAAGAATGAAACATACCAACCTTTACGTAAACCAGTAGTAGAATATAATGGACCCATAAGAAAACTATACCACAGCCAGAAAACTAGGAAAAAAAATTAAAAACGTATTTTCCTAGTCACGACTGGCAAGAAGGAAAACCAAAAATGTGGCACAAAAAGGTGCAGGGTCTAAGCGTGTAATACGTTCAGGGATAAAAATCAATCTCTTGAATTTTTTGTGGTAAAGAGACTTGAAGACATCGTGAATCAAAGCAAGACCATGGCTGAGAATATACTGCACGACAAGCGAAGGAGCAGAATATCAGATAAGTATTAGGATTGCCAACTAATACTTGAAAACAGCTTGAGTCCTACCTTCAACCTAGAACTCAGTTCCTTTGAATAGCTTCTTTGTTTTTCTCCCATATAGGTATCACGACAATGGCAGTGTATGGAAATGCGGCACCAGAACAAAAACACTGAATTGGCCGACAAGGGAGCGCCGAGCCTGAACTAAGCCCCAGGAAGAAGACGCGGTAACCCGGAAGCAGCTGTGTACAGAGGAACGCTGTAGAAGAACACCAAAGACGTCCTCCTACTCCGATGCGGAATCACAAAACGCAGATGATGGAACGCAGAGTGAGTTTCCCTCGCGGATCCCTCCCTTAAGTAATCCTCAAACGCCGCCTTCGCCCGCTGACCGGAGTCAGCATGAGGGGCACATGCAAGAGGCTGTGGGCAGACACAGAAGTGCTGCTATGGGCAGATCAGCATGACAATATTCAAATGAAAACCAAATTATTCAATTTTGACAAGAAGTGAAGTCATTCAAATATTGGCAAGAATATTTGATGATTACCAGTGTTTCCCAGATTATGTTACAAGTTTGGAGGGACTTATGCATCTTGGTATGTCCTTGTGTAGCTTATATTTAGCTTTTCTTTAGCTAGATATTTCGGGGAGTCAAAGTTGTTTGGTTTGGAATTTAACCACATCGATGCGAGTGACGGAGCGGTTCTGTCATGCGCGTCGGTTGCGCTGTGCGTATGACGGAACCGCTCCGTCATGGCCCCGCCCGCGTAATAGAACCTTCAGCACTGCGCGGTAATCCGCGCCGTGCTGAAGGGGTTAAATGTTGGAACTTCTGTTATTATTATTATTATCATTATTATTATTGTTATTATTATTATTATTGTTATTATTATATTTGTCGGCACCTTTTCTACAGGTTCCCTTCCAGTACAAATTCTATGCTAGCCATGATGCACATAACCTTGACATGATACAGGAGTGTGTGCATGGTGCAAGGCAGCCTACAATGCGCCGGCGCTTGAGGAGGCAGCAGCAGCACCATCACTTAGCAGATCTCGAGCTGTGCTGCTCTCTCCCTTTCACGCAGCACAGAAACCTTGGTTGGTGCAGTGCACTGAATGAGTTCTGAGTAACTCTGGCCCTTGCCGCTGGTCTCTTTCGTATGAAAGAGATATCAGAATGGTCATGAAAAGTAAAAGCAGAGCGTGTAGTTCAAAGTAAACACATCGAAAAGCATTTAATAATGTGCTGCAAACAATATTAGTATTAGTTTAGTGTAAGTCGGATTTAAAAATGCTGAAGCTCAGAGTGTGTCGAAGCATGCATAGAAATGGTGTTTGTCCTGTTACCACCTAAAGTGCAAAAAATAAACACAGTGCCATACATATCTGCTTTCTTCTGATCCGAAGAAGGGAATGGCAGTTCTCATTTTATTGTTTAAACTGCAGCTGCAGTGATGCTCTATGAGCTGCCTTTCACCTCGGTTGCTGGCAGCGGGTCTCATGGCACCATAACTCAACTGTAATAAGTTAATACAGTTGAGCAGCTATGTCGTGTTTTTTAAATTGTAGGTTCATTATAGGTTCACAACTGGACTGCAGTAAGAAAGTAGAAACAGGCAGTGAAAATAAATAAATGTGGCCTAAGAAAACATTACTTAGAGAAACTGTACTAATAAACGCACATAGGTAAAGTTCAAGTTTATTACCTCAGTACTGCAAAAGCTACATGGGAAAATAATGTTTTGCTTCCTCACAGAATGCTTGTAACAATTACTTTAAGAAAGAAAACATCTTTCTTAGTCGTCAGCTATCTCCTCAGCATGATTGTATTATGCTATGCAAATCTACCCCTTTGTGTACTGGTTTTATTTGAATACCTTTTATTAAAACAAATACAAAAAGAAAAACATGGCATAAACCATATATGCAAAAACCAAAGGAAATGATGGACGGAGTGTTGAACATTGCAAGCACTCACCCCCAGTCAACTGATCTGGGTTTAATCCATCACCGTTCTTTAGCCCACTCTGCCACCCCAGTTCAGACATGGCCATATGCAAATCAGTCTGACCCTGTGCCTCATGGGAACAGTCCAGCCCGAACTGCCAAGCCCTGCCTTCCCTGGACCGGAAACAAGCTTTCTAGGACCGGTTTCTGGCATTTCAGCCGTCTTCAGCCAGGCTTGCTTGAATCCAGTGGCAAAGTGTGCAAGGGACTCACGTCTGAGCATACCCTGCCAACTAATGGCGAACAAAGCAAAAACCAAAGGAAATGATGGACGGAGTGTTGAACATTGCAAGCACTCACCCCCAATCAACTGATCTGGGTTTAATCCATCACCGTTCTTTAGCCCACTCTGCCACCCCAGTTCAGACATGGCCATATGCAAATCAGTCTGACCCTGTGCCTCATGGGAACAGTCCAGCCCGAACTGCCAAGCCATGCCTTCCCTGGACCGGAAACAAGCTTTCTAGGACCGGTTTCTGGTATTTCAGCCGTCTTCAGCCAGGCTTGCTTGAATCCAGTGGCAAAGTGTGCAAGGGACTCACGTCTGAGCATACCCTGCCAACTTATGGCGAACAAAGCGGTACAAAAGGGGGCTGAATACGGCTGAAATGCCAGAAACGGGTCCTAGGAAGCTTGTTTCCGGTCCAGGGAAGACATGGCTTGGCAGTTCGGGCTGGACTGTTCCCATGAGGCACAGGGTCAGACTGATTTGCATATGGCCATGTCTGAACTGGGGTGGCAGAGTGGGCTAAAGAACGGTGCTGGATTAAACCCAGATCAGTTGACTGGGGGAGAGTGCTTGCAATGTTCAGCACTCCGTCCATCATTTCCTTTGGTTTTTGCATAAACCATATATGCACATGTGCAGAGTATAATGTGCTACATATCATCATTGTTAAATAAAGGGCGAACATCATGATTCACTCGAAACTTCACTTCTTGTGAGTCATGGTCTCTTCCCACACTGAACAATGGTACCAAATAGCATGTTACACTCTGCACACCAATATGTCATTTGAGATGACACCAGAGGTGTCATCAATTATGTCATGTAATATGTCATGTGTGAAGTAATTAGTGAGGTCATAAGCAGTGTACGGCGATGGTGCAAATTATAGTTAGCTCAGTAAACTATAACTGGTGAATTTCAGAGGGTTTTATACGTTAATATTTCACCATACTTCAACACCTAACACCACTTTAACCATTGTTTGTGTTAAAATGTAACATAGTGATATAAATTTTACTATTTTACAACAAGTGAGCTGTTTAGCAACTGAGAAGATGGCTGGGCTGATTAAACGTGTGAAAAAGAGATGCTGTACTTATGCAAATGTCTCTCTTTTTCACTATTGTTAGCCCTTTTAAAAATACATTATGCTATAGATATCAATTTGATATGTTCTTCTTTTATTATTCTTTCCCTCTTCTCCCTCTACTCTTTTTTTTCTTTCTCTTTCTCTCTTCTCTCCTCTCTTCTTTTTCTTTCCTCTTTTTTTTCTATCAAAGCTCTTAAAAAATGCTCTTTTTTCTTAGTATTGTTTTAGTTTCCGTTAAGGGACTCTTCTGAAATATGATATTATATTATTGTCCGAATTTCTCCATTGTAATGTTTTCAATCTGTTCTGATGTTTTACTATGATTATTAATTACAATAAAGCTCTTTAAACAAAAAAAAACATTATGCCTCAAATTACTAAAAACCTGCACCTTCCCCCACATTTTCAACCCTCTGGTGCCTGCATTAACATCTCCATGCTCATTTACTTCAGGTTGCTCCACGGGAAGGGCTCACAATTCAACAGCTCCGATGCAAACAAAATGGCATTCAAGAGCACCACCCTTTTGCACTGAATACAACTCCAGCTGTTCAATAGAACTCTGCGGTGATGATGCAGTGGATTCGTGGGGAGTTAACTAGCAGACTGCTGCTGTTATTGGAATATCAGAATGTTTTACTGAAAAGGATGAAGAAGATATTTAAAAATAATCAAATTGTAACCTCGTTTTATATTTCTATGTCACTAACAATAATTTCTATGGCAAAACAAACTCCTTCATTTTGTTAATTTCTAAAGGAAATGTTAAACGTTTTACAGCTTTGATTACATCAAAATGGCTTCATTTGTGCGCAAGTCATGAATGCTGAATGTTAGCACTCTATTTGTTCATTAAATCACTGTGGGAAGCTATAGTAGAGCACTTGGGAATCAACTGTCAGACTGCTGCTGCTATTTGAAGTACTTTTTACTCAGAATATCAGACTTTGTTCTCACATGGCTGAGGAAGATAGCGTGAACTAATTGAAAATATGTTCTCATTTTTTGGAGCACCTTCCAAAACCTTTATGAGAAAAGCGTGATAGAAAACAATTTTCTTTCAAGCATGGTTTTTAAAATTCCAGCACCACAATTTTAACTTAGTTTGGTATCCCTAACAAATGATTTGTATCATGACTAATATCTATTGTCTCCCTTTATAAGTGCTTCTTTTTGTGTCCCTCAGAACTTGGCATTCACTATGATGCATTTCACTGGGGATCATATCTCAGAGTCTAGTAATGGCTACGACAACATGTTCTCCATGTTGTATCCAGCCAATCAATCTTTGTGAACCCCCACTCAGATAATGTCCTTTGGGTTCAGGGTGTGCTCACCTTGCCCCATTATATATTTATTTTCAGAATACTGCGACCATGTCCCCGAGTCCTGTAATTGATACCACAGCATGTTGTTCAGGTTTTGGCTAGACAATAAGAATTGACCAATCATCATATCTGGACACCAACTGTCCAGCTATCACTACCTTTTTAACCACTCATGATGACCCAGAGAGGCCCTTTACATAACAATTGTTTAAAAACGGCTGAACAGATTTACACAAATAATGAAAAGCATGCTTTCTGGGCAAATTTCTAACTTTTTCCTGAATTTTGGTGTAATTCTGTTTGCTCTTTTTTCTGTAGTGCTTTTCAAATTTCCCATGGGACTTAACATGGAAAATTACATTTTGGCACCCATCTTTTTCTCAGCATCTGCTTGATGGATCACCTCAAAATCTTTCCAGGAAGGATTTGAGGTGTATGAAAGTTTTTTTAAAGTTTCATAAGAGGCATCCAACAGCACCTAAGTTACTGGTGGATAAAAACTGGTCTTCTTATGCAAACTCTGACTTAACTATAACTACCCAGTGGCGACCACCAGTGGGTAAATATGAGGGGTGCAGACTCCGCAACCTGCACCCTTTATGGTGCGGCAGGAACTGCCTCCATCTGATGGGTACCTCCCGGTGGGAGAAGCTTATCTCAGGGTCTTCTTCGGGGCAGGAGAAAACCTATGTATCCTACCTACAAAAGTGCAGGCAGGGAGCTGTCCCTGTCTGTGCTTTTGCAGGCAGGGAACTGCAGTGTCCCAAGGTTGAGGTCCCAGGACACTGCTGCCATTGGGATCCAGGGGATGGGGTCCTTGTGGCCAAAGGATGGCTTGGGCAAGCCCCATTCTCTGTCTCCAAAAAAAGACTATTGGCCCACCGAATGGGGTCTACAGGGATCATACGTGGCCAGAGGAGAGAGCGCTATGCCCCTCCCCAAAAAAGATAAATCACCCTGGGGATGAGGTCTCTGGGGCAGGTAAGTCATCGGGGAGGGGAGACCATATGCCTCCTCCCCAAAAAAGAAAATACAGCTCCAGGGGATGGGGTCCTTGGGGTTCTTATATGGCTTGTGGAGGGGCGGGGCATGCACCCCTTATGAAAAAACAAAATTCAGACCCTTAAAGTGGAACCTCAAGTGGCTTGAGGTAAGGGGGTCCTACGCCATCTCCCCTTAAAAAAAATGGGTTCCCTGGATCGTATAGAGGCCACGTCCACTCCCCCAAAAAATAAACGTAGTCCCCGGGGGGTGGGACCCATTCTCTGGAGCCTTTTTGTGGCTCGGGGGGGGGGGGAGGGGCATATGCCCCCTCATAAAAAAATATGTAAATGTGAACGGAATGGAGTCGCTGCTCATTTCACATTCACCGCTCCCGCTGGGGAGCACCCCATGATTCCCTGCAAGGGCTTTTCTAACAATATCTTTGGATTCTGGTAGTGTCCCTATTATATCAATTAATTCTGATATGATGGGATATTAGATTATATTATAATATATTATACTAGATTATAATTTAGTATGTATTCCACCGCCAGTGAAAACGAATGGAAAAACAATGCAATCGTTCGAGAAACCTTGCCATTTGAAACAAGCACAGTAACAAAGGCGCACACATTGATTGCTAAAGTGGAAGATTCACACTGCGAGTAATAAGCATAATTCAATATACAGCGTGAGGAACTTGAGAAGCCACTGCTTACTGCCTGGCAAATTCCATTTTACTTCGTAGATGAACCCCTAGGAGCCATGTTCACGAGGAGTATTTTTATGATATTTCTCTCACTGCGCAAATTTTAACCCTTGTACTTTGTTTTGCATTAGCTACTTTGTTTACAACTATTAGAGTTAATGCCAATCTACCGAGGATAATGAATAGAATACTGCAGTATGCGCGTCTCCCGAGATGCTATACATATTAGAATCCTTTCTGCCTATAGGTGTGGGATTCTCATTCTGCTACCGTCAGTCAGCAGCTCAGTGACGCAAGTGCATTCTGTCGAGAAGAATTATGATAATGGTATACATATAGTGCTGTATGCAAACTGAAGGACCACTAGGCTCTGATAGCAGGTGACGTTAATACCATACTCGAGATTGACCATTTTATGAGCCTCAGAAGGATGAATGTCTGACTAGCTGCACAGCGAATCAGGCTTGTGACCTTCTCACTGCACTCACAGCTGCCTCGTTGATTTTGTGAAAGCTTTAGATTGAGCTCTGATGTGCCTGTTGGGCTGACTCGGAAGTTCATGCTTCCGAGGTAATTTAGGTGAATACTAGTATTGCCCTTAAATCTCTCGCAGTTAGCCTACATAAAACAACGGATGATCACCGTTGCTGTGCAAGGCAGTTCTGTCAATTCACTGTACAGCCGCAAACACAGCAGTCGACTGCCTCTAATGAAACAAAATAACATTTGCCCTTTTGTAGCCTTCATGGTTTTAGTCATTGTTAATACCGGAAATTCCTTTAAATTTCGCAGCCCCATCCCATAACCGCGTCCTCGGAAACGCAGTTCGAGTTGTGAGCCACCCTTCTCCGCTGTAACCAGGCGCTACACGTCAGTAGCACCGGATTGTACAGTCCTCAGGCAGCCCTGGGACAGCCGTGGGCGCGCCCTCTGCAGAGAAGTCCCCCCAACCTTCAATCACCGCCGTTTCCTCAGAATTACAGATAATGACATGTGTTTAAAAGTTTTCAGGGACTCCGCAAGCATCTTCAACTTCCCGTATCTATCACTGACAGATGTAGAAGCCTCAAAACGCTGCCAGACCTGTCCCTGCTCTTCCGGCTGCGGCGACCATGACTTCCCCGGTGCCGCCGCCCTCGGGCGTCAAGCACTCTATACTGCTCATAGCGCTCGTGACCTCATCAAAGCACCGGAAGTGCCCCGAGATGAACTATCTGGACGATGGCCGCCGCCTCTTCTGGTAACCCGGGTTACAGTTCAAGCCAGGCGGTTGGACAGTTAGGCTCTCAGGGCCATATTACCGAATGTTGGGATTGTGATTCACTAATTGCGATTCTTAGCGAATCACAATTTGGAAATGTCAATTCCTAAAATACAAAAACCTAGAGGTTGGAAATAGAAATTCCTAATGGGGTCACAATAGACCTAACTCATGAAAATGAATGAGGTAAGTCGCATTTTGTACCCATTAGGAATTGCAGCCATCACACAGATAGGAGCCTGCTGAGGTCACCAGACCACCATGTCTGTGATTGCTTTTTAATAAAACAATCTTTTGATTTTTAAATCTAGCCCATTCCACTTAAAGGAAGAAAAGAAAAAAAAATTAAACGTTTAAGTTTGATCTTTTAAGAGTGAGAAGTGTTCCCTAAGACCACTGCCTGATCCTAAAAAATCTTGGTTTCAGGAGTCACGAAGAGGAAGGGGTCTAGTGGGGAGCCCTTCCCATTTGTGAATGGTTAGCACCACCCTTGAGGTGTCAGTAAAAAAACAAATGTTTTCCAACCGTAAATCAGTCACAAAACATTCATACATACCACTGTAATTCGGTATTTGGAAGGAACGCACTAAACACCCTCCTCCTAAATAACGAATAGAGAAACACAAATTGCGATTCAGTAGCACGTTACCGTAACCACAATTTGGGTTTTGTACATGTCAAAAAGTATTTTTGGTGTCGGAAACGGCTCAATTCTGTGAATCGGGCGGTTTCCGACCACAATAATTCTTGTACATATGGTCCTTAGTACTGCAGTTCATTGACTGAATGCAGGGGCTTAGCTTCAGTTGGTGCAGTAGGTTCAGTGGCACCAAAGCCCTGATGCCTTAGAGGCCCACTGAACTCTGATTATTGCTGTATTTCATACCTCTTTCAGAAGCCAGTGTGCTCATTTCCTTTCATGCACTAGGGCCCGTGACACACTGGCTGTGCCTCGGACTGAATACTCCTTTGTCAATGCTCATAAGAACCACTTTAGACGAGTCCTCACCATAAAACCGGCAAGCCTGCTCCTGTGGCAGCATATCTGCCCTATGCATAGTGTTGCAATATGGGGATAGCACACCACAAGCGGAAAATACCCCTTAAGCAAACCTGGGCAATTTCCAGAGGTAAGTATGCAAGGAAAGATGGCTGGTCAGCCCTCTGACCTAAAGTTGTTGAGTCGCTGCTATGTTTGGTAGAATGACCTCATCTGATGACTTCAGCTGGACCATGCAAGTCATTATCCGGTGAAGTTATCCCAACCATCCTGAAGAATGCGTATAGGGTGAAATATTTGAATGAGACAACTCTACAGTCACCACAATGATTGCTCTAGAATGGCGTTGTGATTACTTACATGTGGTGATCATTTATTACTGCTTGATGGAGTTACTTACCTCAGTGGCAAACACGTGATATACTTTTACTACTCCAGAATAATGCCATGATGTTTTCAGGGTGCAACTATATTACTCTGGGATGAAACATGATGAATTCAAGATAGGGCTTTATTACTCCTAGCTGATGCCATGATGGCTTCAGGGTGATACCGTGTTCCTGTTGGTTGATCTCGTAAATAGCAGTGCGTTGAGTATTTTTTCCAAATGAGAAAAGTAAAAAACACCTTTTTAAAGTCTGCCTTTAGAGTGGTTGTGGCTATAAAACACCTAACAGGAGAGCCAGGAAAATCTATCCAGATATGCAGCCCAGGTCTCTCTCTGTGGAACCTTCCTGTGGTGTACTGGGACCGTGCGCCAGGTCTTGACTTTAGCAGTCGCCTACTTGGAAAGATCCTGGAGTCATAGGGAGATTGGGGATGGAGCGGGGGATTACCTGCCCAGAACCCTGTGGGCCTATTCCACTGAGAAGAAGGTGGATTTTTTGCCTCCCAGTATGGCATTGAGTAACCAGTCCTCAAGAAAGAGATCCATGTTTAGGGTCCTCAGCTCCCACAGGGTGCCCCATAACACATATATTGTTAAGGCGTGACCAGCCTTCTGCATCATAGGCCCTGGTGTGCAGTAGTGTTATTTCATATTGAAGGGCCTTGAGCTTGGACTGTTATCAAACATCGAGGGCCATGTTCCTGCCAGGGCAGATTCGTTTTACTCCGCTCTCTCTCTCGATTTAACCTGGTCAGCCTGCAAAAACTCCAGTTTAATTGTCAGGGCAACCAATTTAGGTGCCAGTGCAGTCTTTACAAGCTTGAATGCCAGTAGAAGTCTATCAAACCTTCCTACCTGAGTGCTCATAGCGGAGGCCGAAATATCCTTAACTCCCTCCAAAGCGGAAGGGAATTGGTAGGACAGGGTTCCCTCCCATCTGAGCCCCATTTAGGATTTCTCTACTTCAGCATGTCTATGGGGCAAAGGTGCAAGCGTGACACTGTCAGGCCAGAGCGGAAAAAGAATATGGGGAGTTCAATGCCCCGTGTGAACTTTGCTCACTTCCGAAACATGGGAGCCCCCGTCGATTTAAATGCTGCATAGTCTCCAGTTCTCCTTGAGGGCTTCAGATATGCTGCACCTTTCCGTGGCCATGTGCATAGAGGTTGGAGGGTCAGTCTGAGAACCACACTCCAGCTGGAGCAAGGTCCCCTCTGCAATTAAGGGGGCAGGCCGGGGAGGCATGGGTTTCCAGCATTGCACCTTAGTGACGTGGGAGGATTAATTCCCTAGTTCTTCCGAGCAATGGTCAGTGATGTTGAATCACTTCCTATTCTGCCCCTGCTTGAAGCTGCATATGTCTCTCTCAATGCTCTGTTCCTCTTAACTGTCTGGAGATCACATATTAATGGGCTTTCATCAATAATTAGTGCTTCCCCAGAGCAAGTACTGAAGAGGCTCGCGCCACTTGATGGTTATGTGATCCGTTACTCTAGCTCCTGGTAGCATCCGCACACTTCTGCAGCTTTTGATTGTCCCCCCTGCAAGTGGTTGAGGCGAGGTGGGGGTGGGGTACTAGGCCAAATCCATCACAGTGCCGGTATGCTCACCCAGGGAGAGTGCTCGGTAAGCCACCTTGTTCCTACACGTCGCCGGGCAGGAAAGGACTCCAGCTTGCAGTTGTGGTCTGCTGCAGGCCACAGTCTTGTTCTTTGCTGCTGTCTCTCAGCCCCTGGTGTTGGACCTTTATAGATCGGCCGAATTCAGGATGGCTCCCGCTCACCCAGGGAGGAGGGCAACAGTAAATCAGGATGGTGCTGGGCTGGTGGACAGCATTGAGCTCTCTGCAGTGCGTCTGTCCTGGTCGCCATCTTGGCCATGCACCTCCGACACTAAAGTTTCATTTTAGGAATAGATTTCTATATGTCCACGTTTTCTAGTGTAAGATATACCAACAAAGCCTATATGCATTTAGATTTAACACTATAGGGTCCCCACGAGGCCGATCCCCCAGCCAATGTGTTAGAGAAACTCTTGCCACCTTCAGAGAGATCTCTAAATGTCTTCAAATGTATTCCTTCAGGATGTATTGTGTTGGCTGAAAGAAACCGTGTCACCCAAACCCTAAAGCAGTCCCATAATTTGGTACAAAGGCTACAAATAAATCTACTGGCCCACGGTGGAGCAACAATTCTGGAAATTAAAAAGAAAACATAGAGTGTCATATATTTTCCTAGTTGCAACTCTATTAAAACAGACAGTGGTGCATATATTTCCTGTCTGCTTTTGCATAAAAGCATAGATTAGACGACTATATTTTTCTCTTTCCGAATTTCCTCTGAATCCCTTACTCTTCATGCATCCCTTTGTATTCCCATAGACTCACGAAAGCAGTTTTTGACTTTTCACATTGAATGAGATTGGGCAACAATTTCAGGAAACCGATGTATGATGATCTGTCTGTGCTTGACAATGATCCTCTAAGGGATGAGAAGCCTCAATTGTCAACTTCTGCATGATCATGTAGCTGATCCGGATCTCCTGTTTGAGAAACTGGGCTTCTCCATTGTGGTATCTAAGAGACTGATAGTCTTGAATTCCTATGCAGAGGAGTTTGTTATATTTTTTACCCGCAAACTTCCTAATGATGAAGTTAATCTAATATTCATGTACAATGGCTTCCTATACTTACACGGCACTAAATATTTTCACTGCTATCACAAGTGTTGCAATTTTTTCACGAATCCAGGGCAGTCTGGGGTTACTGGCTCATTATTCAGCCAGTGATTTTACCTACAAGGAATACATACTTTAATCACAACACACAACTAAATATTACATAGCAAGAGTTGGATAAGCCAATAGGCCATGCTCTTAGTCTGTCCATGTAGGCCTATTGGCTTTGCCAAAGCCTTTTTGCCATTGCTCTTTTGTATCTGCAAAAAGAGAAAAGAGTTTTTTTCTGATGCTGTGGAGCATCAGCAAAACAAGTGGTAAAAAAGGATGCTGTGTATGTGCACGTGTCATGACGCATACATGCTTATGCGTTATGATGTTGTGGAGTCCCAATGCATATGGTATGACACAATGCCATTTTGCTTGTTTTTGTTATTTACTGTTCCAAATTCGCAGACACCAATCTTTGAGAAGAAAATAAAAAATAAAGTTAAATGTGCATGAAAGAGTGTTTTGTAAAAGAAGTGGACCAGGAGCATATTACACTGTCAGGCCATCTAAAATTTTAGAAAGTAAGATAAAAAGAAAGTCGCAATAACAAGGGGTGGAGTAGCAACGGTGGTGCTGGCTGGGGTTAGGGGAAGTAAACATAGCAGAGAGGCAAGTAGAAGTAAATAACAAATACAAATAAAATACATTTACAAACTGACAAAAGTCAAATGGGAGGGAAGTAATAGATGAGCATGTCTGGAGTACAACACAGAAACCACATGGAGGTGAACATTTGAAAGCAGCCCACACGGAACAGAAAAAAAAAACACAGCACTCAAATAAAATGCAAAAGTCAAAAGGAGTTCCCTGAATATGAGCAATGGAAGGATTTAAATCATCCAATCAAAATGGAGGTAAAGGAGCTATGCTCCAGGGGAGAAACAAATACAAGAAAAGGAAAGCATGTCATCAAATAACAAACAGACAAATGAGAGTGACAAGAAAACCGGCATTAGATTACATCAGTTTTAATGTGGAGTAATCACTGTGTGGGGAAACCAGCCCATGCTGGTCTAGGATGTTCCTTTAGGTAATCCTATCTTAATGATATGATCAAAGTAGGTGAGGACAGGATGGGTGGGTTGTGTACTCCTGGGACTCACAGACAGTCTACTAAACTTAGATATGAACTAGCTGTTTGGTAACTAGAAAATGTCTCATCGTCTAGTATTCTCCATCGAATGTCTCACTCTGGCATTGCACCTTTGTTTGGTCCCTGGGGCAGCACCAACAGGCTGCCGGCTGGGACCACGCCACTCGCATTTTAGCAGTTGGGAGAGGGGCATGTCCACCAAAGAGAAGAGGCCATTCTGATTTTTTTGCTGTTTCTGGTTTTGGCTGAAATACAATGGCTTGCACATCCAGTTGGGGAACGTAAGGGTATTTGGTTACAAGTAAGGAAAGCTGCTTTCAACTTGTTCGTATGTGAAAAAGGGGAACACCTCCAGTCTATCTCCCTCATGTCCAAACAGAAGCCCACCACTTTTTCTAACCAAAGTCAGAGACTGGGGTAACAGCTGGTTGTATTTGCAATCTAGATGTAATACCAAATCTTCCTAGCGTTCAGGTCTTGGGATGGAACGACTGACCACTGTCCCGATTCTTCCTAGCACCAAGCACTCTCAGGCACTCCTCATTCTGGACAGTCCTCAGTAGTTCATGGCTGAACCGCCCCAGCTGCTATGTGCTATGCTCCCTGGATCTAATGGGGAAAGAGGCCCTAGGTGCTCATAAGGCAGCACAACTTCAGGGAGCAATTCATTTCATATCATACACACCAAAGGAGGATCACAGAGCCTCACCACATGGCCTGGAGGTGCTTATCCTTCCCTGGGCTTCAGCGGGTAAAATTCAGTTCTTACTGCACAGTTACTCATGATGACCAGTCCTCTTCTAGGTAGCCTGTCCTTCAGTGAACTCTTTTCATCAAGGTGGCATCTACACAGCTCTTCCTGGCAGGTTGCAGAATCTACAGGTTCCTAAACCTGCAAATAGGGGGGTGTGCTTTGAATTTTTCTTGTTTGAGTGCTCCTCTTTCAATTAATTTGTGCATTCATTCATATACTAAGTCATTATAAATGCATGCTTTCATTTATTATGTGCAAGTATATCAGGTATTATTTTGATAATATAACAAATAGTTCATATATGATATATACTGGCTTCATATAGCTAGATATTACGTGTAGGTAAATGCGAAACAGAATTTATAGCCTAACTTAAGCATTTTGCATCACAGACTACAAGGACTTACTCTTTCTAAGATAATGGACAAAGTGTATTTCAACTGGCTGAATAAGTCTTCTGGTGAAGGGACATCTTTGTATTTCCAGGAACAAAGAGGCTCATGACGCAGACATCTCAGCTCTGATGGCCATAGTCAAGGACTTGTAGCTCGAGTCTTATCTGTACTCTGGCCACATGGAATACCAACAAGCCACACACAGACAATAGGCTTAAAAACATCTTGTAGTGTCGAGGCTCCCCACTTACTGATCCTCCCACCAATCAAGGCACTTTCAGACCCAGCTCTCTGCTGAGTTACCGCTGGTGCTCTCCTGAGCCCTTCCCTCCCCCGCTCTCATTTGTCTGTATTGACATTTTTCTGCCTTTCCATTCTCTGCATTTCTCTGCTTTTCCATTGCTCACTCATACCTTTTTACCTCTTCTTCACCTTCCCACTCTCTCCTTTTGCCTGTTCTGTTCTATTGTCATTTCTCTGCTTTTCTGTTTGCTGCACTCACACCTTTTTACAGCTACTTCACCTTCCGACTCACACCATTTGCCTCTTGTCACTCTTTTTACATTTATTAAATTTCTTTGCCTCTTTGTGCGCTTTGTCCCGTTATGCAGTACTCAGAACCGCCGACGCCACTGTGAACAACTAGTAAGAAAATGGTGCAATAGTAAGAACATCACCGATAAGACCTCCTTCAAGACAGTCCTCAACCTCGACCACTGACATCTAATAGACTCTGAGTAAACAGCTATATCCTCACGCATTAAATCAAGCCCCAACAATAGCAAACAACTCTTCAACATCGTCAAATAATTCACATAACCCTTAGTGGAAGCAAACATCATTACCCCCTCACAGTAACAATGCAACAATCTTGCTAACTTCCTCCAAGACAAGATCGCCAACATCTATAAAAACTTTAAACCCCAGACCAAGACCAAATACTTTTCCAACCAACAAAAGAGCCCCATTACCTCCACTGATCACTGACTTACTGACTGGAACCAGCTCGCCACCCCAGGACACCACCTCCATCATGAACTTGGTCAACTCAGGGGCACCCACCAACCCATGCCCACACCTCATATTCAACCAAGGCAGAGCCAGAATCAGCCAATAACTCACCACCCTGTTGAACACCTCATTAGCCACTGCCACCTTCCCTTAGGACTGGAAACACACAGAGGTCACCACCCTACTAAAGAAACCTTCAGCCAACGCAGACAAACTCAATAACTCCTGCCATTCTTGGCCAAGCCATCAACCACCAACTCTTCTCTCATCTGGAACAACACCACCTTATCAATGCCTCCCAATCAGGATTCCACAGCAACAACAGCACCAAGACAGGCCTCATTGGGTAATGGATGACATATAAGCCCTACTCATCCAAGGTGAGACAGTAGCTCTGATCCTGCTTGACCTCTCTGCAGCATTTGATACAGTCTCTCACCACACATTCATCGCTAGGCTGCACATCGGTATCCTGGGAGCCTCTCTCAGATGTATTGCCTCGTTCCTGACCGGAAGAACCCAGAACGTTTGCCTACCCCCTTTCACGTCCAAACCAAAAGAAATCATCTGTGAAGTACCACATGGACCCTAGTTCAGTCCCACCCTCTTCAACACTTACATGACCCCACTAGCCACCAATGTCAAAACCCACAGACTCAACATTATACTCTACACCGATGACACACAGCTTTTCCATTCTCAATTCAAAGACACCACCAACACCAAGACCAACTTCCACAACTGCATGACAAACATCCTCAACTGGTTGAGAGACAACTGTCTAAAGCTCAACACAGACAAGACAGAGGTGCTGATCTTTGGCTACAAAAACTCCTCATGGGACACCTCCTGGTAGCCCACAAAGTTCAGACCACTCCAACTCTTACTGACCACACAAGAAACCTAGGCCCATCCCGGACAGCAAGTAAACCATGACGGCCAAGATCAACTCTTGGACAGGGTTTCGATGGGACCTTTATACACAGGCTTGGATTATGAGTTTAGGTGCTATTTATCGCACCTGATAAATAACAATACCTTGGAGTACATTATTTATCGGGTGTGATAAATAACACCTTTTACGAGTTGGTGAGGAATAACGTGGATTTTGGTTTAATGCACCAAAAAAATGCATTGTACGGTAAATACTATATGTTTTTTCCTTGTTAAATTTACACAGGTTTGACCAGCCAAAATGTAATGAAGGTTGAGTCATTTAATAGATCCAATAATTACTGGATTCATGAAATACCTTTAAACTCGCAATTCCGATCCATGAATAAATAGGGTTTATGCATGGGCCGGATTCAACCGACCAACTCGTAATCAGGTTCTTAGAGGTGAAAGGCCTGTATTACAGTTCATCTGCTGTGGAGCCACCGCGGCTAAAAGCGTCAGCTGCTATGTGACTTGTATTTGGAAGGGTAAAAGCTGAGTTTAGTCATAACTAGGAAACTATGCAGCAATTGAGCTGTAATCCAGTGATAGCAGCAGCGGCGGCTCCTCCGCTAAGGTGGAAGAGCATCGCCCCACTGCTCTTTGAGCAGTGGAAAAAAAAAATAAACACAATGTTATTATCATTTTATTTTTCCAAGGCAGGTTTACTGGGCAGGGCGGGTCTGTCATCACAGCCAGCAGGGGGAAGAGTGGTAAGGGCACTTAAGTGCGTATGACGGTTTGGCCGGCCAAAAAGTCATGGGGGCATATCATCAAGGCCATGCGATAATTATCGCTCAGCGCTCTTAGCGCGAGGATAATTATCGCCGGCCAACTCTGAATGTTATCGCGGAGATAGCGTGCTTTCAGCAACGCTTATCTCCAAAGCGATAAAATTCAGAGCGCAAACTGCCAATTGTGCGATTATCGCTGGAAATACAGTGATAATCGCACAAGGTTTGGCGAAAGCTTGCTGATAGGGCAAGGCATACTTAGCCATGATATACACCTTCCATAGGATATCATGGCTAAGTCAGTTTTGAAGCAGGCGTAAGGAAAGTAGCGATAACAGAGGTTATCGCTACTTTGCTTGTCGCTCTGCAGGTTAGGGTGGCCATTGATAATTGGAGAAATGTTGCTTAGCGACATTTCTCCAGTTATGTCAGGGCAGGAACGCCCACTTTGCATCTCATTAGAGATGCAAAGATGGGCGTTGGGGGAAAGGGCGATAATGCATGGATTCACACGATAGCGTGACCTTGCTGATTAGGCGATAAAATTATCGGCGCTTTCCGTCCGAAAAAAGACGCTAAAGCGGCGATAATTTTATCTCCAGGGCTTGATGATATGCCCCCTGCACACTTAGCATGTTCTGACTGGGTGGAGAACATGCACAGGCTCCTAATTCCCTGTCTGAGCACCGAAGCAGGGCGCTCAGACCATTCATGACCCTGCTGTCATGCTGGTGATAGCAGCGTCCTGATTGGCTTAGGGAAGCCTGTGTCCTTCCTGCTTCCGACCCGGAGGAACAGAAGAGGACAGAGGAAAAGCTGCGGCCGTCAGCCTGGTAAGTGACATTTTATATATTTTGCTTCGCCCCCACCCCCTCGCCCCACCCATACTGCTCTGTGGCGGCCTCCACTGAATAGCAGAAAGTAAAGTAAAGTCAGTTAGAAATATTTATTTCTACTTTCCCAGGTCAGAAAACGAGTTACAGCAAATGTAATACCTATAGGACCCAGCGGTATAAAATGTAATCCTGATTTCCTCATTTCACCAAATTTGTTGATTTATTTCGGAAAATGCTACGTAATGTCTATATTTGTTCCCGTACATTTCCCTAAAATGAAATGATGTGCTTAGAAATAGGCGAATTTGGTATTGTGTAAGCACTGGATCAAAACTGAAAATGATCGTTTTAACTCCTTGCTGCTCCCAGACTTGGTCAAGTCGTCTTTTCCTCTCCCGCTGTCCATGGCTGGACCATCGAATGCCCACTCCCTTCTACGAGGTAACTACTGAACATGTGCACTCCTCCCAACCTCTTCCGCCACCCCTGCCCCCGGAGATGCCCAGATTGCAATCGACTCAACATCCTCTTGCATCACACATCCGACATTGCGGCAGGAATGCGGCCCATCTGCGCGTCAGTTTCCTGGGAAGCGCCCACTTTGGCATGTGGCTGTCGCAGGCGCTATAGTTTGTGCTCCATCAAGAGTGGGGGACCTCTTCATCTGACCCGCTGTCTGCAAGCACTTAACTGCTGGGCCTGGCAGCCAGGGTCCCAATCATTTCCACAGTTTCAGGCTGCGTGCAGGGGCGAAGGAGCCGCGCGCCCAATGCGGTAGCAGCCCCCGAGTGTCATTTCTAGCAACAACATTTCACTTTGACGATCTGTCTTGTTGCCTGCAGCCCGCCCTTGGCTCAGTTCATTGAAGTCATGTATTTCACGAGGCGCCCGGTGAGCGAGCAGAGCCAGCGAGCTTACGCTTTACAAGAGCCCTTGTGGGGTTCGTTCTCCCCCTGCAAGAAATCTGCCCAAAAATGGGGCCAAACTTTTTCACACATGCAATAAATTATGGGGTCCACTAATGCACCAAAGACAGATTGTATACAGGGATTAATGTTTCTATCACGAGAGAAATGCTATTTATTAGGCCACTGCGACCAGGATCACTGGTATCATGCGGTTCTGGGGCCGCACAATTTTCCACATAACTATGGATTAACTGCATTTACCGCATAATCCACCATCTACTGCAGAATTTGCAGATTTCACACTTGGTCAACCGGATCGAAAGTTACTAAATAAAAAGAGCTACGCATGGTGCCATGGGGTGACACGCCATTAGCAAAAGTTAACTGATCACCTTTTAGGTGCGGATTGTGAAACTGAAATGAATTAGGTGAAACATTTTCCTAGGCAGTCCAAGTCTGAGTTATAATAACAACAGAGAGAAATAATGCTCCTACACATGTTTCAGCATTATACGGCATAATTGACATTTTCTTGCAACACAATTTATTCCTCCCCACCTCTTAATTTGTTCCTTAATTGCTGCGTAGTTCAGCGCCACGTCATGAAAATGTGCGCCATACCTCCTACTTGAGAAATAAAACTTGCTTTAAGGATTAGGCTAGGAAATGCCGTATATGAAATGCCTTCAGACTTGATGCCAATATGTTATCAGGGATATTGTTCCACTTTAAATATGAGAGATGCTTAACTCTAGCAGACCGATTCTAAATGTAATCCAAAACACTGCTCTTTTATCTGCCAGGAACAATACAACGCTGTGATAATATTCAGGGGAGCTGGAAAACACAGGTCTGATGTCAGGGTGCTGGTAGAGTTATCAGGGCATTATTCAAAATGCTACATAGATCCCTGTAGTAGGGGTGCGATGCTCTAGATGCCAAGGTAAATGTGTGGCACTGGCACCCCTAGAGGGGAAATGTCACATCTCTTCATGTCTCATCCAGGACCTGAAGAAATATGATCACATGACCGTCATCCCGATGGAACTCCGTTGGCGTCCTTGCCAGCCTGCGCCAGCTTTAAAATTTTATGAGCACTACCCCCGCTTATCTTACAGACAACCTCACCATCTCCGTTCACTCCTGGCACGCCCTTAGCAGTGGCACAGCTGGGGAGATAGAGGAGGGCGGTCCACCCAGGCGGAACTATTTTTGGGGCGGCAGAGGTGAGCAAGTCATATGTCAACTACCACCCCCCTGGAAACAAGTCATCTGTCGACAGCCAAGTCCCCATCACCCCCGGGGAACAAGTCGTCTGTCAAAAGCTAAGTCCCCCTCCCCCTGGGGAACAAGTCGTCTGTCGACAACCAACTCCCCCGCTCTTAGCTGCACCGGGAGGCAAACTCAGCGACCACGACAGGCTGCAATAGGCCTAGCAACACTACAACAGACTGGAGACTAGGATGAGTAAAGAAGACAATCCAAGACAGGAGACCTTTCCCAACTCTGCATCCAGGACCCAGAAGAGCATCCGTTTATCCATCAGGAATGCCCCAACGCTGCATTTAGGAGAAGCAACTCTTAAGGAATCCTACTCCATAATGTATGACTAGTCCACAAACCAGCTACCTCTTCTGTCACTCGTTGGCTGTATGTTTGCCTTTGATCCTGTACAGGGTCAAAGAAAAGGTTTGGGGTATAGAAATACCACATACGTACATACCTACGTAATCTTTGTTGACGCATAAAATAAATTTGCAGTTAGTAGGAACGCCGCATATTAAATTGAAAAGCAGCTTTTGACACATTGCGTAAGTTAACTGGTCTTCTTCATCTATTGATTGCTGGATCCAGGTATAAACAAGCCACAAACGGTGTCATAATAAATGTAAATGTGGGTGTACTTGTAAAGCGCACTGTGACTCCATGGAGTATCCTGGCGCTGAAGACCGCTGGGGTACCCGTCCTGGTTTTTCCCTGTGAGATGGTCCCTTTCTGTGTATCTCCAAGGTGAAACCAGGCATCCCCGGCATCTGTGGGGGGCCGTTGTAGAGATGAGGCAAGCTTAATGCCCAGAGTTGCCGAGTGTGTTCCTGGTTAGAGTAGGTACCGAGGCTAGAATTACCGAGTCCGTTTTGACCCTGGTCCACGACCCTGCCACGTCGGGAATTGAACCCTGGTCCCTGGCCGATTCTCTGCTTACGGGTCTGCCGCCTCTAACCAGTGAGCCACACCTCTACACAATAAACCCAACAAACGCTCCTGGGGCTGCATTATACATGCAGTGCATTTTCCTTAATTGCGCTGGGCAACCATTTGAAAAGGTGCGCCCCGCGCAATGAAAGAAAATGCGCCGAATTATGATGAATGCACTCCCCTTAGGGCAGGTGCGAACTTGCGCTGCCCTGGGGCAACGCATTCATATGAAAAACAGTGCGGGTGCTTTGGAGCCACTCTGTGTTTTCACAGAGCAGGCGGCAACCCGCCTGCACTCTGAAGGGAAATTAGAGATCCCCTTGCAGGCAGGTGCAGTCATTGACTGCACCCACCTCAAGGGGATGTCTGGGAGGTCCATAAGCCCCCCTCTCCCCCTACAGAGTGCTGCCATCAGGGGGCGCACTGACAGTGCACCACCTTTTAGTTGGTGCACTGTCAGTGCCCCTCCTGAGAGCTTCTTTACCTCTGCGCCCGAGTCTTTAATACGACACTCATTTACGTGAGTCCATGCCCCCATGCAAATGAGGGAAAGCCCTCTAAAGGAAGCACTATCTCTGTATGTGTGCCTGCGCTTGCGGTATTACAGCAGGGGACGCACAAGCATCTGCGGCCCCCTTCTGTAATACCAAAGTGTCCCGGGGCATGCAAAGCGGGAAGAAATGCCCATTGTGCTCTCAATGCACTTTTATAATACGGCTCTAGGTGCGCGGTGAAATGCACCAAATCACAAAAGTGTTTAAATTGGAAAGAGTTCAAGGGATAAAACCCCTATCGATATGACACAAACAACAAATATCTCAGACCTGAGTTTAGATCTTCCTATCTTTTTTAAGGGTCAATGTGTGTTCATGTCAACACAATGTAAATACCTCACGCTCTATGGAGGGGACATGCTTAATCGTCTTCCACCGCTTGGCACAGCACCAGTCATGGGGAGCCAGGTATAGGTTACTACCGATATTAGAGATAAACTGGGGTATTTTCTGTCCGTGGGCAGCTAGGATAAAGGCGGGCGCTCATCATGAAGTGAAAAGCAGATTGCGGTGTAGGGCTCAGGAGGCAGATGGAAAGAAGGGTATTCTTAAAATTACCTTATTGGTGGACAAAAGTGAACATTATTCTGATCCTAAATTGGTAGGATTAAAATAAATGGTTGTAAATTAGACCCATTATGCAAAATCAGCATGTTTCTCTACTTAAGTACCCTTTGATTCGTTGTATGGGCTTTCTTCAGGGCCAGAGGTCCCTCTCTGCTAAATAAAAGTAAAAGATTAATAACCGGTTAATTATGGATCTTGCTCTAACTATTATTAATATTAAACATAAAAATATTTGTTCTCATTTAATATAATGTTTAATAAACATTTTTAATTTTTTACTTTACTATAGGGAGCTCTGCAGCCAGACTGCAGAGACTCCATATGATAAAGTATGAGGAAAAGTAAAATAGTTAACCTAAAAAAAAAGTAAAATATTTTTATGTTACATTTTACTATAAATTAATTTTACATATTTATTTTATATGTGAACTAAAATACAAAAATTGCCATAGCACTATTAACTTAATTTTGCATCATATCTTTAATTTATTTCAATATAATAAATTAAATGAAAATATTTTATGAATCTTAATTAAGAAAAATTTTAACGTGCATAGTTGTATATTTTATTCTGAACTAAAAATTAATAATCGTGGCTAATAAAATGTATTAAAATTAATGTCATTATATTTTAATAAAACTGTAACTTTAAATCATGCAATTTGAAAAGTTTGTTAAACTATTTTATAAATAAATAATACATTTGTAGAGGTTTTATATATTCTTTAAATTAACTTATATTTTTTATATTTGTTTAATTATATGTATAATTGTTTTAAATAATGCAATTTAATTTAGTTTTTTTCCTCTGGGTTTTTATTTTAGGTTCAATTATTTTCTATGGGCGGTAGTTGCAGTATCAGTGGTGGGCTATGTGTGGTGCTGGACATATCCACCTCAGATCTGGAGTAATTTATCACTGTTTTGGATCCCTTTTGGCTGTATTTATCATAGAAGTTCAGTTTGTGAATTGCGATTGGCTTGGTATTTTGAGAGTGGGTGCATGTTCTGACCAAACCCCTTCGTATCCCTCCCTAAATGTCTATTTACTCCTCCCTGACCACCTCCCATTAAGTAATATGTATGCTCCTTTTCAAGCCACTCCACCGGTCCTTCCCACGTTTACTTCTTAGATATGTAAGGATCTCCCAGTAAAGAACAGATAGGAGAGGTGGAGATTTGCACTTGCAGCTTGGTGAATAGAATTTTGCAGTACGTTCAGTAGTACTATTGTAGTACAGCTAAACAGTTTATGAATAGGCCCCAGTATTTGTGCTTGGGCACCTTTTCCTCTCTAGATGACAATAACTGCCAGCATCCACCACAGTTTAGTATGCAGATCAAGTCGTGGATGAGAATGGTACCTCCTAGGAGCAGAGGAGACTCTATGGGGCATATTCACAAGCCTCTAATGTCACTAAAGCGTCACTTTTTCTGACGCTCCGGTGCCTTTGCTCCATAACCCATATTTACAAGGTGGCGTTAAGCCACTTAACTTGGCTTAACGCCACCTTGTAAATATGCCCTTTTCTGCAGCAGTCCGCTGGGACAAAGTGGCGGGCAACACCCCTTGCTTTTTGATGCTACCCCATATTTACAAGGATGGGGCAGCACCAAAAACGAAGGCTAGGTCATTGGATGGTGATATGAGGAGAAATAATTAATTCTTCCTCGTATTTTTCTCTTTCTATGTGTGCTGAATTCTGCAGCACACAGAAACAGCAAATCACATTTAAATATCGTTTATGTGCAGGAAGGTGTGCACATAAAAAAAATCGCCTCTGCAGCACAGGCATCCTTGCAACATGCAACAAGGGTGCCTGCGCTGCACTAGATAGCTTTTTTAGCGCCAGTTGTAAATACGGCGCATCCCTGCAGTTTGAAAATATCGGAGAGTGGTGTTGCCAAATTTGGTATTACACCATGCTCCAACATTTTCTTGTACCTATCCGGTAACTAGACAAAATATCGGAAAAAATATATAGAATGGTCCAAAATATAGAATGGACATAATAACGAAAGGACATAATATAGTGGTTAAAAATATCGAAATGCAGGTAAGTAAATATCGACTGTCAAAATATCGCAGTACATAATATAGGCATTAAAATATATCGAATTTTTAATAATATTGAATTTTTAAAGTGTTTTCTATGTTAGTATATGTGTTAAAAGTGTATATTATTTTTGTAATGTATGTTTAATTTTTTTAAAGTAATGAATATTATGTTATTTAATTTTTGCGGAATTTAATTTCGTAGCGGGTTGTGGGTTTATAGGGGAATAGGGTGGAAAGTAATTTAATCATAGTAAATTAAATATTAATTTTTAGGAATTATTAATTATTTTTAATTTAATTTTGCGTTTTAGTTCTGTAGCGGGTTGTGGGTTTATAGGGGAATAGGGTGGGAAGTAATTTAATCATAGTAAATTAAATATTAATTTTTAGGAATTATTATTATTTTTAATTTAATTTTGCGTTTTATTTCTGTAGCGGGTTGTGGGTTTATAGGGGAATAGGGTGGGAAGTATTTTAATTGTAATTAAGTAAATATTTATATTAATTTATTTGTATTGATAATTAATTTATTGTTAATTAATTATTAATTGGTAATTAATTTTTATTACGTGGTAATTAATTTTTATTAATTGATAAATTGTATTAATTTATTGTTTGGAGCGGGTTGTGGGTTTATAGGCGAATAGGGTGGGAAGTAATTTAACTGTAATTAAGTATTTAATGAAATTATTTATGTGTATTCATAATTAATTTATTGTTAATTAATTCTAAATTGGTCATTTTTTTATTAATTGTTACATTTTTGGTATTGAAAATTAATTGGTTGTTAATTAATTGTTAATAGGTAATTAATTTGTAATAAATACTATTTATTGGTATTTATAATTAATTAATTATTAAATATTTTGTAACTGGTAATTAATTTTTATTTTATTTTATTGGTATTGATAATTCATTTATTTTTATTTCAATATAAAATCATTACTTTCCCTACTGTTGCACTCACTGGAGTGGGAATAGTAATTTTTACCCCTACGCTATCCAACGCTTCCCCTACTGTTGCACTCACTGGAGTGGGAATAGTAATTTTTACCCCTACGCTATCCAATGCTTTCCCTACTGTTGCACTCACTGAAGTGGGAATAGTAATTTTTACCCCTATGCTATGCAACGCCTTCCCTACTGTTGCACTCTCTGGAGTGGGAATAGTAATTTTTATCCTCCTGCTATCCAACGTTTTCCCTACTGTTGCACTCACTGGAGTGGGAATAGTAATTTTTACCCTCCCGCTATCCAACGCTTTCCCTGCTGTTGCACTCACTGGAGTGGGAATAGTAATTTTTACCCCTACGCTATCCAATGCTTTCCTTACTGTTGCACTCTCTGGAGTGGGAATAGTATTTTTTACCCATACGCTATCCAACGCTTTCCCAACTGTTGCACTCACTGGAGTGGGAAAAGTCATTTTTACCCCTACGCTATCCAACGCTTTCATTACTGTTGCACTCTCTGGAGTGGTAATAGTAAATTTTACCCTCCCGCTATCCTACGCTAAAAATATTGCATATTTTTTATTGATATTTAGTTAATATATATATGTATTAAAAAATAAAAATGTATGTTTATTGTTTTATAACTTACATTTATTATTTATTAATTTTAAGGTTATTTAAGTCTTTTAAGTATGTTTTAGTTAATTATATTTATTATTTCATTAATTTTATATTACTTTTAAGACATTTAAAAAATGCGATATTTTAAACTATATTATTTACAACCATATTTTGGATTCGATATTTCTGTACTTACCTGTTTGTAGATAGGAATTCGCTATTTTGGCATTCTATATTTTGTCCACGATATTTTGGCAGGTCGATATTTCTTGCATTCTATATTCTGTCAGAGATCCTACACATCCCCCTATGTCAGGTCAAAAGATATAAAAGAAACATTACAAGTGTGACTTGCCAGGAGAGTGATTTCATAAACTGCTATACACCCACTATCGTTTACTGTGGGCCTGATCCACAGAGGTAAACAGACACTATTTTTACATAAAAGATAGGCTGGCCTATCTTTATAAGTGCAGAGTTCTCTGACCCGACTGTGGAGTTACCCCAGTTGTAAACTATTAATTTGCACCAAAAATACCCCCAAAAACGTAAGCCTACACAAACGTTTAAGTTTACCTGCAGGTAATCAAGGCTGCTGAGATGTGGGGACTTTTTATGCGATTAGGGCTTGATAAATAAATCTGGAAGAATTTGTAATAGTTATGTTCATTTTGTCTTTCAGAATACCCTTCTTTGTCTGTATTCTATGTTAACTTTCATAATATTGGCAGCAACATTAGCTTTAACCTTTCGGTACCATCTCTTATTTCCTTGGCTATAACTTGTAATAGATCATTCAAATTACTTATCTTCTAAGACTGATTGTCTAAAGTCAGGGCCGGTTACGCCCATTCTCAAATAACCCAACGCGGTTCAAGAGGACTTTAATAACTTCCGTCCATTCACTAGCATTCCAACTCTATCAAAGCTCCTAGAGAAATGTGTACATGTCCAACTATGTAACCACATTGATCAATTCCAACTTTTAGACCAATTCCAATTGGGTTTTCGGCAGGGCCATAGTACTGAAACAGCTCTTACTCACATAGTATATGACGCTCTAAAAATGCAAGATCGGAACGTAGCCTGCCTGCTTATCCTCCTTTAGTTTCTCTTCAGCCTTTGATACGGTCAAACTTGAAAAACCTCCTGAACTTACTGGAACGAAGGATGGGTCTGTCAGGTTCAGTACTAAACTGGTTTGTCTCCTTTCTTAATAACAGAACGCAAAGAGTTAAAGTCAATCAAACCATCTCCAACCCTATGCCATCCACACTGGCGTTCCCCCAGGGGACTGCACTCTCACCCACGAGCTTCAACTTGTTCAGAGAGCCTCTAACAGAAGTGCTCAATTAAGTTACTGGGCATTCGCAAACAAGTTAATACTAATACACTAAAATTAAACCAAGCATATTCCATTCTTCACACGCAGGGAATAAACAACCTTACAACTTTTCAAACAGCTGCTTTTGGGGATGAAGCATCCATCGACCAGAACATTGGGAGGATAAAGATCAATACCCCTATAAAATACTGGGCTAGCCCTTGAGTTTAAACAAAAAATGACAGATAGAACTAATGTTATCCACAAGCCTGTTCCTGAATAGCCAGCATACCCTTCCACAGAATAGAGATCACTCTACAAAATCCTCATCTATATCCTCCTTTGATTAAGGAGTTAGAAAGTCTCATTGCCCAGACAGATAGGTTAGCTCTGGACTTATAAAATGCCATTAAGAATATGAAGAATATTTTAATTCTCTCATAAACCTATCTCTCCAAAACTATCCGCATCCAAAATTCAGATCACACACTCTTCATTAATCATCATAATTCGACCCCCCTGCCTCTGACTAATAGGATTTATCGTCCCCGTAAGTTCCTGAGATACCTGACGGACATTGAAACACAGTCTTTACTACTATCCTATGAGACGACACACACTTGCACCGCCAAGATAATTGATCAGAAATTTAAAGTTATCCCAATTAATGTTATCAGAACAACTCAGTCAAATGGCAGGAAGCTAAAACCCATTAATCTGAAAGAAATAACAAGAATCCCAGTGGGGCAGGACACTAACCGAGAAAACCCTCTTAAATCGATTTCTTGCCTTTTCCATAATTGCTGTTCAGCAGTCAGACATGCTGCTGACGAACCATGACATAGACGTGGCTGTTCTAACAGATCGTGGCTCACAGAATCCTCTTCACCGAGCCTTGACTTACTTGCACCCCCAAACTATAACATTGTAAGGGTAGACAGGCTATACAAAATGGGTGGAGTGGTGTCTTGTATCCACAGATCGGACATAGTCATCTCTGAAGGGCTCGCAGACCCCATGGAATATTGTGAATACCTCATGCTCGCGTTAAGATCTACGGACAATCAACTCTACAAATTCAACACGTTCTACCACCCCCTAAGAAAAAATATAAGTTTCATAGACCAGCTAATTGAAATCATTACATCATTCCAGTAAATTCTGAGCTCACTCCAATGACATTTTTATTGGAGACTTCAATCTGCATTGAAATAACCTCAAGGATAATCAGGTCAATATTCTTAAAGAATTCCTAACCGTTCATGAGCTAAGGCAAGAGTGTGCCCTTCCAACTCATTGTAAAGGCTCGATTTTAGATTGAATTGTCTCCAAAGAAAACGTGGTGGAATCAATCTCAATTGTACCTTGTGATTGTTCAGATCACCACATCATCAATTTCCGAATACCTTACAGAAAGAAGAAATCAGTGTCACAATCAGTCAAATCCAAGCAGTGGGTTAGAGACACTAAAGGCCTGCACAAGGAGAGTTCGTCAGTGCGGTGTGAGATTGAACTTATTCCGCCTTCTGGAATTTAAAGCGTAAGTGATCTTACAAACCATTACAATTTTACGATGTCGAAATTAATTGATAATATAGCTCCGCTAAAAAGTAGAAGAATACAGATTAGGGAAACAAATCCATGGTTCAACGGTTCTCTGAATGAAGAAATACGGATTCTCAGACTCTTACAACGGAAGTGGAGACAGCACCCATCATCCCACCATTTAACACAGTTAAGGAAGACCAGGAAAGCATACAATAAAAGTGTTCTTTATTCAAAAAGAGAATTTTTTAGATGTGAACTGGATAACGCATAAAACAGACCAAGAAAGCTATTTGAATTGCTAAACGAACAATGCAACAAGCTAGCCAAATCCTCACTACTAACAAATAAATCTAAATTGAGCTGTGAAGATTTTTCATCATTTTTCACATCTAAAGCCAGCTCACTGGAGAGTGAACTCTTGAATACCACGACAAAACATTTTATTTAAGGAGTTCACTATAGGAGGAGCCAGCACTACCAGCACTACCACGGCCTAAAAATAATGTCCAATGGTCAGCATTCAAACTATACGTACAGGATGACATAGCCAAAATTATACTAACTTTGAAACCACCCAACCGTTACTATGATCCACTTCCTGCATAATGTTGGCCTTCATTCAATCACAAGGTCATCCCACTTTGAACAAAGATAATCAATGCTTCGCTAGTTCAAGGATCTGTTCTGGAATGTCTAAAAACAGGCCAAGTCATCCCTCTATTGGAAAAACGTATTGAGAGCCCTTTGGATCCTATGAATTTTCAGCCAGTTACAAATATTCTCTTACTAGCCAAAGTTCTTGAAAAATGTGCGCATCATCAATTAGACCAACACATTACGGACTTTAAGTTACTAAAAGATTGCCAATCGGGGTTCAGACCAGATCATAGTACTGAAACTGCTATTCTGCACATAGTGGATGATGCTCTTCTCGCTCTTGATCGTAATGAAACTTGTCTCCTTGTCCTTTTAGACCTATCATCTGCTTTTTACACCGCAAATCAAGCCAAACTTTAAGACCGTCTGGAAAACAGCATGGGCCTATCGGGAACAGCCTTAAAATGGTTCTATTTCTTCTTAGAGAACAGATCTCAGAGATTCATGGTGAACCACAAGCTATCTCCACCTTCCCCGATTCCTCAAGAATCAACTCTATCACCTTCCCTTTTCAATCTATACATTGAACCATTAACAGAAGCACTACAACAGGCTAACATTTCCTTCCACATGTATGCAGACAACACTCAGCTGCACATGATGATTACATCATTGGAAGAGATCATCATAATGAACCTAGCACTTTAGAATACCTTTCAATGGCTTTCGGGCAATCATCTCAAGCTTAACCCACAAAAAACAGAATTCCTTCTCCCCTCCCAAAAGTGACATCAGGATTAAGGAATGGACCAAGATGATTACTGCGCTAAACGGATCTCCGATTATAGTAGAGTCAAAGAAGTCTCCAGGAATCACACTGGAGAGGAGTTAAACATGCGTACCCACATCAACACAATAGCAAAAAATGCCCGCTTGCATCTGAGCTACCTTAGAAAGTTGAAGCTGTTCATTGACTCAGGGGACTTGAAAATGGCAGTCCAGACGTTGGTCATTTCTAGAGTTGAGTACAGTTGCTCAACTTTATCTAGTCTTCCAAAGATTTCAACTGTTCCCCTTAAAGCTTGTCTCAATGTGGCAGCAAGACAAATACCTGGATCCAAACAATTTGATCATATCACTCCTTACCTGAAAGCTCTGAATTGGTTACCGTTCAAGGCGAGAATACAGCTAAAGACTGCATGTATAACACACAAGCCTATTCACCACTCAACTCCTCGTTACCTTGCCCAGAAAATTACATTGTCTGGCAGTAGTAGATCCTCTAGGGCGTTGGGAGATTTTTTACTGAAACCAGCTTTCTTCCGGAAGAAGAGATCATATGATAGAGCTTTCACGGGAGCTGCACCTAGGATTTGGAACTCACTCCTGTCGAATATCAGAAGGATTACCCACGCTACTCGATTCACGAAGGAGACTAATTCCTTTCTGATGAGTAAATTACTCCCATAACAATGGACGGTATAAGGTCAATTCATAGGTCTTACGTCAGGTTCCGTGACCAATCAATTGTCGTTCTGTTCTTTTACTGGACTTGTAATACAATATGTCAACATTGTCTATTTCTAGTAATGCTCAGTATTGGTTTTGGTTTGTAAACAAGGGTTATGTGATTTGTATTATGGCTGTCTATTACTATCAAGTGTGTGTTATTGTAATTTTTAGAACATGCAACGGGGTTAAGTCTCATATTCCCGGTAGTAGGTGTGAAAAAAAGGGATTTTATCTGAAAATATAGCGCGATCTAACTGTAAAGCGCTCTAACACTCATTTCTTTGTGCCATGTTCCCGCTATAAAAAATTCTAAATAAATAGATAAATAAATAAATCCAACATTCAATATCACATGTATGCGGATGACACCCAACTTTACCTGAAAATCCTCTCCCCGGAAGACATCATATCACTCAACTCAATCCTACTTAAAACACAACACAGGCTGAACTCCCAATATCTCAAGATAACCTCATCCAAAAAGGAATTCCTCCTTATGGCGACAACCAAAAAGGTTACCGTCACTGTTGAAAACATGAAACACCAAACAGCTCTCAACTATATTCCATCCATCATTGATTTCTCAAGGTCTCTTGGAATAATACTTGATAAGACCTTGAGTATGCAGACGCACATTGGCTCAGCCACCAAAGGAGCTAACTGCCCCAAGGGTATCCAAAGAAAGATAAAACCCTCTCCTCCAGCTGTATGACTTCAAGTCTGCTGTTCAAGCTCTAGTCATTTCCAGGTTGGATTATGGTAGGGCAAAACTCTGTGGGCTACCCAGCTACAAGTTAGCACTGCTTAGGGCATCCCTAAATTTAGCTGCTAGGCTCATCATGGGATCCAGAAGAAATAACCACATCACAGTGGATCTGAAATCCAGTGGTATAATAAAACTTGAGGGCCTCCCTGCAAAGTTCAAAGAGGGGGCCCCCATGCTCTGGACCAGTCACGGACCACCAGTGAGCAGCGCTTGAGGGGCCGCCTGGATCTCGCACCCTCCCACACCGCAGGTCTATTGTTACGCCACTGCTTGATCTATAAATGTATGTTTTTCATACCAGACATGTAATTCATAAGATATCTTACATTTGTGACTCTCAAGAGGTCTGGTTCGTAAACTGAAAGTTGAGATTTATTTTTTATCAATATAATTGTACCGAAAATGGAAGCCGAAACAAAAATATTCATAGAATCAAGAATTACTGAATTTTCGGAATTCTGGAAAATCTGTCTGGTTGGTGAAGTTTCAACTTTAGTAAAGGGTGAGAAAATAAGTTTCCAAGTGGATGATTAAGGAAGAGGCTACTATAAATGTTTGAAACACTCACACAATCAGAACAATATGAGAAAATATAAATATTTGTAAGAACATTTGCTACCTGAAATGTGCATGTAATTTTGATGGAAGATGGATAAAAAAGGGCTGTTGTCTGGAATATAGCAGAAGAAATATCGAGTGCTCAAATTATCACCACTAAAATATTGAAAACCAAGAAATCCAAGAGGTAGGGCCACAAAGGTATAGATATACTATCGTTAAATTCACACGTACGTACCTTGACTACATATCTTCAAGGTACTTAGAAGTGGAGTTAGGTATAGAAAATCTATACATACTTACCTGTCGATATTTGGCCATGATATTATGACAACTTACTATTCCTTCCATGATTTTCTGGACCCACACCTGAAAAAATACAGATGCTGCAAATTTAGTAAAAATCTGTGTCAAAGTAGGTGTTAGGTTTCTTAACCCTACGTTTGTTCTTGTAAAGGAAAACAGAAAAGGCAAACTTGACTTCAGGTAGGACTTCAAGTGTGATGGAACTGCCAAGAATAGAAAGGAGTAGTGGTTTTTGTGCTCAGCCTCGTATATCTTTGGGAGTTGTAGCAATGGAAGTAGTCCGAGAAGGCATAAACGATTCTTTGTGCCTTTAGCAGAATCATCATTTTCCAAATTACAAATGCCAGTCCGAATATCTAATATATATGTAACAAATAACAAAGTCGTACTTCGATTGCACTATCAAATAAAGTAAGCTTCTATGCTTACTGTTTCTGTATCCCACTCGATCGTTTCAAGGCTATGGTGCCGATCACAATCCGGTAAAAAATTCCCCCGTGCGACTCGTATCGGGTCTTTTTACCGTACGAATCGTACAAGTGCCGTACGAACTGGCAATCACGATTCGCATGGTAAAAAGTCCATACGAACCGCACTGGGAATCATTCCCCACACGTCCTCGGGTCGGAAAATGTGTCCGACACGTCCTCGGACGAATTACCTTACAAACGTGAAAAGCCAAGTCCGACCGAGGAATCACGATCCATCCCGTGCGTCCGAGCGTACAACCGTATGGAAAAAACACCGTCCGCACCGAACACCTATAGCAACCATGGAGACATGTGCCCGCATACGCGCCCAACACTCCCCCCAGCCCCCGTACGTCCGACACGTACCCCCCGTGTATGTATACCCCCACCCGTCTAGGTACACCCCAGTACGTTCCAGTCGTACCCCCACCCCAGTACGTGTCGTACCACCGTCAATGTACACCCCCCACCCCTGTACGTGTCGTACCACCGTCAATGTACACCCCCCCACCCCAGTACGTGTCGTACCACCGTCAATGTACACCCCCCACCCCTGGACGTGTCGTACCCCCCGTGTACCTACACCCCAGTACGTTCCAGTCGTACCCCCACCCCTGGACGTGTCGTACCCCCCGTGTACCTACACCCCAGTACGTTCCAGTCGTACCCCCACCCCTGGACGTGTCGTACCACCGTGAACCTACACCCCAGTACGTTCGAGTCGTACCCCCACCCCAGTACGTGTCGTACCACCGTCAATGTACACCCCCCCACCCCAGTACGTGTCGTACCACCGTCAATGTACACCCCCCACCCCTGGACGTGTCGTACCACCGTGAACCTACACCCCAGTACGTTCCAGTCGTACCCCCACCCCAGTACGTGTCGTACCACCGTCAATGTACACCCCCCCACCCCAGTACGTGTCATACCACCGTCAATGTACACCCCCCACCCCAGTACGTGTCGTACCACCGTCAATGTACACCCCCCCACCCCAGTACGTGTCGTACCACCGTCAATGTACACCCCCCACCCCTGGACGTGTCGTACCACCGTGAACCTACACCCCAGTACGTTCAAGTCGTACCCCCACCCCAGTACGTGTCGTACCACCGTCAATGTACACCCCCCCACCCCAGTACGTGTCGTACCACCGTCAATGTACACCCCCCACCCCTGGACGTGTCGTCCCCCCCGTGTACCTACACCCCAGTACGTTCCAGTCGTACCCCCACCCCTGGACGTGTCGTACCACCGTGAACCTACACCCCAGTACGTTCCAGTCGTACCCCCACCCCAGTACGTGTCGTACCACCGTCAATGTACACCCCCCACCCCAGTACGTGTCGTACCACCGTCAATGTACACCCCCCCACCCCAGTACGTGTCGTACCACCGTCAATGTACACCCCCCACCCCTGTACGTGTCGTACCCCCGTGTACCCACACCCCAGTACGTTCCAGTCGTACCCCCACCCCTGGACGTGTCGTACCACCGTGAACCTACACCCCAGTACGTTCCAGTCATACCCCCACCCCAGTACGTGTCGTACCACCGTCAATGTACACCCCCCCACCCCAGTACGTGTCGTACCACCGTCAATGTACACCCCCCACCCCAGTACGTGTCGTACCACCGTCAATGTACACCCCCCACCCCTGGACGTGTCGTACCCCCCGTGTACCTACACCCCAGTACGTTCCAGTCGTACCCCCACCCCTGGACGTGTCGTACCACCGTGAACCTACATCCCAGTACGTTCCAGTCGTACCCCCACCCCAGTACGTGTCGTACCACCGTCAATGTACACCCCCCACCCCAGTACGTGTCGTACCACCGTCAATGTACACCCCCCCACCCCAGTACGTGTCGTACCACCGTCAATGTACACCCCCCACCCCTGTACGTGTCGTACCCCCGTGTACCCACACCCCAGTACGTTCCAGTCGTACCCCCACCCCTGGACGTGTCGTACCACCGTGAACCTACACCCCAGTACGTTCCAGTCGTACCCCCACCCCAGTACGTGTCGTACCACCGTCAATGTACACCCCCCCACCCCAGTACGTGTCGTACCACCGTCAATGTACACCCCCCACCCCTGGACGTGTCGTACCCCCCGTGTACCTACACCCCAGTACGTTCCAGTCGTACCCCCACCCCTGGACGTGTCGTACCACCGTGAACCTACACCCCAGTACGTTCCAGTCGTACCCCCACCCCAGTACGTGTCGTACCACCGTCAATGTACACCCCCCACCCCAGTACGTGTCGTACCACCGTCAATGTACACCCCCCCACCCCAGTACGTGTCGTACCACCGTCAATGTACACCCCCCACCCCTGTACGTGTCGTACCCCCGTGTACCCACACCCCAGTACGTTCCAGTCGTACCCCCACCCCTGGACGTGTCGTACCACCGTGAACCTACACCTCAGTACGTTCGAGTCGTACCCCCACCCCAGGACGTGTCATAGCCCCGTCTACCCACACCCCAGTACGTTCCAGTCGTACCCCCACCCCAGTACGTTCCTGGCGCACCCCCAACACAACCTCCTAAGTACGGAGCGCACCCCATGCCCCAACATCACAACCGCATGTACGAGTCTTACAAAGCCACACACAAGGACAAAATCGTACAACCAAATGGCCCATGTACACACCGTACACACGCTCAAAACGCACGTACACAACCAGGACAAAATAAAACAACACAAGAATACACCATTCGAAAGGCACACAGCCACTAAACATGGCCAACAACCACTAAAATAACACAATCACTGACCTGCAACTGCCAAAAACAAACAGAGGCCCAATACACCACCACTCCTTATAACACACCCACCCAAAATTCAAAAACTGCCACACCCACCCATGGACCAATAAAAAGGGCCCACACACACAAACCATGAGCCTTTGCAACAGACTCACTGCTGCCAGACACCACAGAACCAGACTACAAGCTACACCACACCTTACACTTGCACACCTTCACACGACCACCCTCACAAACACCCTCTCATCACATTCACACACACACACAACCATCCACACCCCCCCCAACAACCACACCCCCCCCCCCACACCCACACCATCCCCAGCCACACCCCTCACCATGCCCACTACCAAGAATCCAAAGTTCAGTCACCGAGAGTTGGAGGTCCTTGTTGATCAAATCCTCAGAGTCGAGCCACAGATCTTTGGAACATTGGTCAGAAGCACCAGCCAGGCAGCCAAAACAGCCATGTGGCAGACCATCGTCGATGCTGTGAATGCTGTTGCGGACACCAGGAGGACCAAGCAGGATTGCCAGAACAGGTGGTACGATCTGCGGAGGAGGGTCAGAGCCAAGAGGCAGGAGGAACACGACCAGGCCAACGCCACCGGAGGAGGGCCCTCCCGCAGAGCCGTACAGTACCATCCCTGGGAGGAGAGGGTGATGGCCATACTGCCGGTGGAGGCAGTTGAAGGAGTAGAAGGACTCCGAGACCCGGGTGAGTACACAAACAACGCACCTCACATGGGGGGAACTGCAACCACAACCAAAATTAATAACAGGCACGCAACCACCACAAGCCATCGCATCACTCAACCACACTCCATGAGCAGGCACATGCCACTGCTGCCACCATGCCCCATGCACCCAGCTGGACAATGTCAAGTCACAGGCCACAGAAGACAACAACACATGACACGGTAACCCGGATGGCGGGAGGCTGGGCACCAAGAATCACATAGTGCGACTCCAAAGCAGACAACAATGCCCTCTGCCCATATGGCCTAGGTCACAGCCAGACAAACACTGTGTCCCAACACAGGAATGACTTGCCAGCAAATGGCGGACGCCTTGCATCAACACATGGGGGTGAAGGCACTGTTTTGCACATGCCAGCAGCTAATGAACAGCCAACAGTGTGAAAGAGTGGCAGCACACACCACCACAGCAGCAGCGCACAGACACACAGCAGACAAAATGGGTGCCTGGAGATCAGAAACAAACTCACATCAACAGGCCAAGGGCCACTCAAAGATCTGCTAACAGTGTGTGCCCAGGAAGCTGGGCCAAGGTGACAGAGGGTGACACACGGAGGGAGGGAGAGGGGGACACAGAGGGAGAGAGAGGGGGACAGAGAGGGAGGGAGAGGGGGACTGAGAGGGAGGGAGACGGACAGAGGGAGGAGGCTGACACACGGAGGGAGGGAGAGGGGGACACAGAGGGTGGGAGAGGGGGACAGGGAGGGAGGGAGAGGGGGACTGAGAGGGAGGGAGACAGACAGAGGGAGGAGGCTGACACACGGAGGGAGGGAGAGGGGGACACAGAGGGTGGGAGAGGGGGACAGAGAGGGAGGGAGAGGGGGACTGAGAGGGAGGGAGACGGACAGAGGGAGGAGGCTGACACACAGAGGGAGGGAGAGGGGGACAGAGAGGGAGGGAGAGGGGGACAGAGAGAGAGGGAGACACAGGAAGATGGACACAGGGAGGAGGCTGACACACAGAGGGAGGGAGAGGGGGACAGAGAGGGAGGGAGAGGGGGACAGGGAGGGAGGGAGAGGGGGACTGAGAGGGAGGGAGACGGACAGAGGGAGGAGGCTGACACACGGAGGGAGGGAGAGGGGGACACAGAGGGTGGGAGAGGGGGACAGAGAGGGAGGGAGAGGGGGACTGAGAGGGAGGGAGACGGACAGAGGGAGGAGGCTGACACACAGAGGGAGGGAGAGGGGGACAGAGAGGGAGGGAGAGGGGGACAGAGAGAGAGGGAGACACAGGAAGATGGACACAGGGAGGAGGCTGACACACAGAGGGAGGGAGAGGGGGACAGAGAGGGAGGGAGAGGGGGACAGAGAAGGAGGGAGACACAGGGAGAGCAAATCAGTCCTTTGGTGTGTGGGAATGTCTGCTCGTCAGCAGGTGGACTGCGTGCATGTAGACAAGGGTGGCCAGTGCCAGAACCCCCCCTCTTCATCATGGCAAAACGCAGGGCCATGTTACAACCTGTACACGAGCACAAGGACAGCCACCTGCATCATATGAGTGTGTGGATCCACTCCATGTGCACATGTACAGTGCTACAAGGAAGGCGCAAATGCATAGCTCGGCACACATGCACACTCCACTGCTGACTGCAGTCACACTTGACGCAGCAAGTAAGACTGTGCCACACATAGTTAAAGGGGCCAAATTGGTGCCCAAGGGACACACACATGCACAAGTGCACTGTGAGTGGAATGCAAGACAGATCCTAATTCCAAGAGGAAATGTGCCAACTTTGTAACGGATGAAACATGGATGTTGCATGGATCAAAATTAACATTGTCTCTCTCACACACAGGTCAACGTCGTGCTGCACCCCCCAACACTGGGGGGGAACACTCACAGGACCCGGATCTGCAGGAGACCGATCCCACCGGCAGCGACCACTCTCACCACTCTGCGGACGACCCCGACCGACCTGGCCCCTCTGGTGTCCAACCACCTGCAGCACCTGCGTCAGGTACAACCGTGCCAACCACCACCCCCACTCCTGCCACATCCCAGGAGACACCCAGGATCCCTGCCCCAACACCACAATGCAGCCAGGCTCGCCAGGAGGGACACGGTGTCCCGGGCACCCAGGAGGAGGCAGGCGACAACGCCAATGCCACCCCTCAGGGGTCCCGGAGACCCCATGTGCCCACAAGTGCAGGCCAGACGCAAGTGGGCAGGGGTGGTGGGAGTGGAGGTCGGCGGAGGCGCGAGCCTGACCATTTGGCTGGGGATCCGGTATTTTCCCATGTCCGTAACATCCTGGACTCATACCGGCAGGACACCACGGGCATGGCCCAGGTTGTGTCCGTCCTCGAGGGGATCAAGGTCCAGCAGGCCCAGCAACATGCGGAGCTAATAGCCTGTCTACAGCTACACCAACGGAGGATGGAGGACAGACAGGCTCAGCAAGTGACGGCGTCCCAGGGGATTCACGCTGAACTCCGTCGGATGGCCGACACCATGGCCGACCCTCCCTGTGCCAGAAGGCGGAGAACATCACCACCCACAGGGAGGGATCATGAGGAGGAGGAGGAAACATCCGACGGAGCATCCCAGACGTCGTCACGGCCTGCTGCTGAGGTTCCCCGCAGGAAGCCGGGTCGTCCACGGAAAGGACCGTGAGGGTGGCTGCTACATCACCATCTCCCAGGACACCTGGCCTGGCACCTGGCCCACTGGAGCAACAGCATCACAGCATCAAGAGACATTCTCTGCCACATGGCCCTGCTGGTCACTGGCTGACCAATGTTGACAAAGACTGTGGCATGGACTCTGAGGATTTCCAATGGCAAGGACACCAACTCCCCTACTGAACTTTGGATTCCCTAATCCCGGAAAGGCCCTCACTTTGCCCCCCCCCCCCAATAATAAATCACACTATTAAGAGTAGATGCCTGCTGGTAGCATTATTACCTAACATGTGTCTTGTACAGTCTAAACATGCCTGAGTCATCTGTTCACTTCAACCATCCACACCCTGGGGCCTGAGTCTGGCACAGGACACATGGGTCACAGTTTTCTAGGCAAGACAGACATGGAGCACCATACACACCCGTGATGGTCAGAACCAGCTGAGGGGGTGGCCGAACAACCGTGCTGACAGACACATTGAGTACAGCAACAGTCATGCGCAGAGGTCAGGGATCCTGGCCCGTGTCCTGGGGGGCACCCAGGTACGTGTAGACAGGTGGCAGAACCATGTCCTGCAAGCTTGAGTCCGGTGGATGCAGAGAATGGGGTCATGGACAACGTTGGATGCATGGGGATGGCACATGTCACAATACCCACACAGTCATGGACATCATGCCCATTACACAGTCTCAGCACACACACACAGCTTGCATCTTGCCACTCGACACATTGACACATAGCCACAATCAGGGAATACCATGCCAGACATGCATGATGCACCGTGCCAACACACCAGCATTGACTGAGAAGAGGCACCTTGGAGGCATAGGGACACCTTTAATAGTCATGTGTTTGGGATTGCAGAGGCAACTTTAAGTACACATGAACACATCATGTGGAGTAACATGTGGCTCCAACACTGGCACCCCCCTTCTGCAGCACAAATGCGTGATAGCCATGGAACTGGCACACAAGTGTCGGCTAACAGCTAAATACCCACAGCTGCTCACGGAGAGACTGCCATACACCATACATCCGCTGATGTGGAAGTCCCACGCCATGTCAAGACAATGTTAACCGTATGTGTCCGAGGGCAGTGTCACACACATTGATGCCTTCATCACAATCCACTATCCCATCACTGATGACTGACAACCAGGCAGCCCATCTATTCAGGTGTACCCAGCTGCATGTCGTGTCCCATGGGGATGCCACATGTCTGCAGAGGACCCAAACCCCGACCGGGGCAGTGTGCACACATCGTGAACAACTGCCACACCCAATACACCCCAGATGCATCCCTTACCCCATGGAGACTTCCAAACGTGTCCGTGCCTGTAACGCTGAGTCAGCCCACGATGCCATGTCCATGAGGAATAGCAGTGCCACAACAATGCAACCAGAAGACGGCATGCGCAGGTACCTGGGGAAGAGAGACACACAAGAAGTCAGCCACAAAAAGCACAGCCACTTGCATGTGCATTTACTCGACACATGTATGGATGACAACATGCTAGGTCACAATTATGCCTGGGGAAATACTACCATCACTGCCACCATCACTCCAGTGACACACCCACACACACCTCTGACCCACGTGCCATACATGCAGGTGGAGACACACATCACAACGCATGCCACACGGGGACCAATGCATGCACACTCAGACCCTGGTACTCACCACTAAGCAAAGAAGTCGCGTATGAGCCGAGTCCGGATGTCCTCTTGCGGCTCCACATCCTCCACATCACTAGCCCCATTGCCAAGCCCTTCGTCCTCCACGGGTGGATGGTCCTCGTCATCTTGATCCAGGATGAGTGGCACAGCTCTTTCAACTGCCATGTTGTGCAGCATGCAGCAGACCATGAAGATCTTGCAGACCTTCGCCGGGGCATATGGGAGTGCGCCGCCGGTCTTGTGGAGGCACCTGAATCGGCTCTTCAGCATGCCAAACGTCCTCTCTATCACTCGCCTTGTCCGGCCATGGGCGGTGTTGTAGCGGAGCTGGGCCGGCGTGATGGGGTTGCGGAGAGGTGTCAGCAGCCAAGGCATGTTGGGATAGCCAGCGTCCCCTAAATGGAAAGCACATGGATATCGTTAGAACTGGCGAAGCGGTAGTGCTGGTCGGCCAAACAGAATACAGGACAGACAGACTGTACCCACCAACAACACATGCCCGTTCGTTGCGCAGCTGCATCATCATATCAGGCATCCCGCTACGCCTCATGATGTAGGCATCGTGTGCTGATCCTGGAAAACGAGCACAGACATGTGAAATCACCATGTTGGACAGACACACCACAAGGGCATTGATGGAGTGGTAGTGCTTCCGATTGCGGTACGCCACCTCCCGTGCGTGTGGTGGTACCAAACCTACATGTGTCCCATCTATGGACCCAATGACATGGGGCATCCCTCCCAGGGCATAGAAACCACGCTTGACCTCAGTCATCTGTTCAGGGGTTGGGAACTTGATGAAGTCATCCAGGTGAATCAACATGGCCTCCAAGAAATCATGCAGCACACCGCTGAACATGCTCTGGGACATGCCACCAACATGAGCTATGGTATATTGGAAGGTACCCGTGGCAAGGAAATGTAGGGCAGCCATTACCTTCAGCTGGGGTGTCAGTGCCGTAGGATACCTGTGCTGCGGTTGCAGGTGTGGTGCCAGTCTCGCCGTCAGCTCCAGAATCAACGGTTGGGTGAAGCGGTAGAGCCGGATCCTGTCATTCTCCTGCATGGTGGCCAAGTCTGGAATTCTTCGGGCAACAGGAGGCGCTCTGCAGTAATTTGGAAGTGACAAGGAAGAGTGAGTGCACTACGAGAACAACTCATGTCTACTGAGCACATGTAAATCTGGCAATACACACATGCCACATAGGGAGTCAGGCATGTGCTACATGCCCAGGACACGTATGGATGCAAGGTGACACTCCTTCCAAGACCCAGCTACACACGGTGATTGAGAACCTCCCCATGCCACGCCATGAAAATAGCTGTGTCCCAGTGCAAGTGCACTGCCCGACGCAAGACAGGAGTGACATACACCCACACATCAGCAGAAGTGTGATGCTGATTGCAGAGACTGGCAGCGGAACACTTGAGCCACAGGTCACATGACATTACACTAGTCCAGCCCACACACCTTGCCATGAAGGTGCACATGTCATGACTCCCCACACATTCCTTGTGAGTTTGCTGACATGGCCTTGTCACGCTACTCCGTGTCCCTTGCATACATGTGCACCTCACATCCGATAACACATGTGGCATGGTGTGCGGAACAGTGTGCAATGACAATCTACACACAGCCACATGTTGGTTGCTGCAACGGCTGCAGCTTTTGAGGGTGCTACAACATCAACCCGATGTAAATCCCGGACACATATATGGCATAGTCACATTGTGCACTGTGGGTAGTGATGAGTCATGTGTCATGACCCCTGTACCGGGCATCATGGGACACTTCCGTGTGTTGGTGTCCGTGCCATGCCAGTGACGCTCACCCCAAGTGCGCAGTCCCACATGCACACATGTCAAAGGAGTCAAGGGCATGCCTGGCACACATTGCACCCTCACACAGTACACATGTACACATCTCATCATACATCTGGTGCCTTCTCCACTCAGGAGGCATGTTCCACATCACAGCCTGTGACACCTGTGCCCCACACATGTGGTAATGCACAGACGATGCCTTGGTGTCCATTCCTGGACAAGTATGTCCATCCATGGACAAGTATGTCCGCCCTATTCCGACATGTGTGTCGCCTATCACCACAGTGATGTGTAAAATCCGCCGTACTGCTGCTGAGAGGGCCTGTGCATGTTCCCAAATCACTGTGGGAGTGCTGCCGTATGTGTACCCATCGTGATGGCGAGCGTAGATGCGAGTGTACGGTCCGTACCACTACGAGTACGCATACGCGTGCAGACCCATAGTGATAGAGAGCGTAGATGCGAGTGTACGGCCCTATCACTATGGGTCTGCACGCGTATGCGTACCCGTAGTGGTACGGACCGTACACTCGCATCTACGCTCACTATCACTATGGGTCTGCACGCGTATGCGTACCCGTAGTGGTACGGACCGTACACTCGCATCTACGCTCACTATCACTATGGGTCTGCACGCGTATGCGTACTCGTAGTGATAGTGAGCGTAGATGCGAGTGTACGGTCCGTACCACTACGGGTACGCATACGCGTGCAGACCCACAGTGATAGTGAGCGTAGATGCGAGTGTACGGTCCGTACCACTACGGGTACGCATACGCGTGCAGACCCATAGTGATAGTGAGCGTAGATGCGAGTGTTCGGTCCGTACCACTACGGGTACGCATACGCGTGCAGACCCATAGTGATAGTGAGCGTAGATGCGAGTGTACGGTCCGTACCACTACGGGTACGCATACGCGTGCAGACCCATAGTGATAGTGAGCGTAGATGCGAGTGTACGGTCCGTACCACTACGGGTACGCATACGCGTGCAGACCCATAGTGATAGTGAGTGTAGATGCGAGTGTTCGGTCCGTACCACTACGGGTACGCATACGCGTGCAGACCAAAAGTGATGGAGAGCGTAGGCATGCATGTACGGGCCGTTGCCATGCATTTGGGGTGCCCTAGGGCCCCCACACGCACCGTACCTGTGTGTGATGCTCCAAATTACATAGGGGACAAGTATTAAGGCCTACATGCATGCTGGTTGTCATGGAGACCAAGTTCAAAATTCGAAATTGTTCTGGAAGGTGCACAGCAGAAGTCAGTTGGGATTTGTCTACTTTGTTGCAATGTGTTTGTGGGGCTGACATCATGCAGGAGAATGAAACCGATAGAGAACCCACAGACTGCTAGGTTTGAAGGGATTGGTGGAAACATAGGATGCAAATGTGAGTGACCAATCTCTCTGTACTCCTGTGCATGAGACTGGGCAGAAGGGCACATATAAGGCAGCCAGGTCCCATGAGGGAGCACTTGCCTGCACATCTTTGCATTCGTCGACCCAGCTGCTGCTACTGATTCCCTGGAACCATGTCAAGGGCTGTGGAGAGGACACAGCCATTCACCCTGGAGGAGAACATGGCTCTGCTGGATGTGATCCTCCCACAGTACTCCATGCTGTATGGGCGACCAGGTTATCAGGTGAGTGCATAGGCCACTGCCACAGACTGTCCCTATGTGGTGACTGTGACTTCTGCCATTGCGTCCAGGTTTAACACACATGCCATGTACTGTCGGGGGGGGCCCAGGGGGGGGGGTGCCTGATGTCTCCCAGCAGTGCCCTGAGACAGGAGGGGTGGGGGCCTATCACTCACAGCAGTGCCCTGAGACAGGAGGGGTGGGTGCAGAGTCCTCCCAGCAGTGCCCTGAGCCAGGAGGGGTGTGTGCAGAGTCCTCCCAGCATTGCCCTGAGACAGGAGGGGTGGGTGCAGAGTCCTCCCAGCAGTGCCCTGAGACAGGAGGGGTGGGTGCAGAGTCCTCCCAGCATTGCCCTGAGACAGGAGGGGTGGGTGTGGAGTCCTCCCAGCAGTGCCCTGAGACAGGAGGGGTGGGTGCAGAGTCCTCCCAGCAGTGCCCTGAGACAGGAGGGGTGGGTGCAGAGTCCTCCCAGCAGTGCCCTGAGACAGGAGGGGTGGGTGCAGAGTCCTCCCAGCAGTGCCCTGAGACAGGAGGGGTGGGTGCAGAGTCCTCCCAGCAGTGCCCTGAGACAGGAGGGGTGGGTGCAGAGTCCTCCCAGCATTGCCCTGAGACAGGAGGGGTGGGTGTGGAGTCCTCACAGCAGTGCCCTGAGACAGGTGGGGTGGGTGCCCATCACTCCCAGCAGTGCCCTGAGACAGGAGGGGTGGGTGCAGAGTCCTCCCAGCAGTGCCCTGAGACAGGAGGGGTGTGTGCAGAGTCCTCCCAGCATTGCCCTGAGACAGGAGGGGTGGGTGTGGAGTCCTCACAGCAGTGCCCTGAGCCAGGAGGGGTGGGTGTGGAGTCCTCACAGCAGTGCCCTGAGCCAGGAGGGGTGGGTGTGATGCACAGTGTGAGCCTAGATCATTGATTGTGACATTGCCATCATTCCACCTGTGTACCCACTGTGGCACGTAGTGCTTTTCCCCTCACCAGGGGATGATGTCCCTATGACAAAGGTGCAATGCGTTGGCTGCATGACATGCCTTGTTGTTACCAGCTAATTTGTACCCATATGTCTCTCTGTGACATGTGGCTGGTGTATTGATGTGGTGTCACTTGTTCCTCCTCACAGGTAGGCGCCACTGCCAAGGACCAGATCTGGCTGACCGCCGTCAGTGCCGTGAGGGGTGTGGATGGTCGGAGGCGGCGCCTGGCCCAGGTGAGGAAACGCTGGCAGGATATCCGGTGCTGGACGCGGAGGATTGCACGGCTCCTGCTGGGGGACTCACCTGAGAGCCACAAGAACCGCGGCCGCCGCCGTCTGAGCCACCTCCACAGGCGTGTGCTGCCGGTGGTCTTTCCAGACCTTGAGAGGCGCTTACAGGCGATGCAGCAGCCGGAAGGGGGTAGGTACATGTGTGTTTGTTGTGTGTCACCGGCATTTGTAAGGGCACAGTAGCATGAATCCACTGGCAGGGTTTAAAGGTGCTGTGCAGATCCTGTTTGCCCCAGTATAGCGCTGTGCCCCTGCCACCCTTCCCCTCCTTGCAATGTGTTCCCTGGTCTGTGTGTAGTCACTCCTTCCCAGGGTAATGTAGGCTGGCGCTTTGTCCACGGGAACAATGTCTGTAGCATCATGTGTGGGGGTGGTGTGTAACAGGTTGTGGGACCTTGCCTGTGCACTGTCAAGTTCACTGCATGTGGGTTCCATGTCAGTTGGCACTGATGCTGACTCCAGACATGGGAGTTGGTCTCTCATGTGTCATGCCTTACAGCGCGCATGTCCTATGTAGTGGCCTGTGACATGATGTGCATGACTGTGCGATACACATAGTGCAGGGATGGTGACGTGTGTTGCTGTCATTACCATTCAGTAGCATGTAGTTGCGTGCCCACTACTGTCCCCTGGGGCACCTTTTCCTCAGTGGTGTATGTGTCATCATAAACGTGGCCACTGTCAGTGTCTACAGCGTAAGTTGTGCTCTGTGCCATTGTCCCCTGTCACCATGTATATAGACGTGCTAATTTGTACAGGTGTCCACTGTGCAGCCTGACCTGATTGTCCTTCTTCATACTCACAGTTGCCAGTGCCTGTGTGTCTTGGTATACTCATCTGAGGATGGGCACTGGTACCTCATTATTTGTACAGGCGCACCTTGGCTGTTTGGCGTCCAATCTTGCTTTTTGCCTGCCCCTGTGTGTATCACCCAGACCATGAGATGTTGGTGCCACCTGTGTCTCCACAATTTGCCTCGTGTAGGGTCTTGTTGGGGCGGGCAATGCCTATGTGTTAAATCCTGATTACCACTTGCTGGGTCTGGGCAGTGTGTGATGTGCCTGGACACACACGCAATGTGCAGTGACCGAGTCATGTTGTGCATGTTTTCAGCATTACCTATGCAGCATGTGTCTCAAGTTCATGGATATGGTCCCTGGTCATCGGTATTTTCGCCAACGCTGTGTGGTGCAGATGCAGTGCTGGATTGTCCCCAGGACCTGGGTGCTATGTCAGACTCCTTTTCCTGTGTTTAGCTATTGTCTCATGCTCTCCATGGTATTTCAGTGGCATGGTGGCTCAACCAACTGTGTGTTTCATGCCCTACATCGGTACCCTGTTCAGTAGATGTTAGGGATCTTCCTTTTCAGGCCATGCAATGTTACCCATGTAGATTGGACTCATGTGACAGATGTGTACAGGTGTCTGAATAATTTCTGTCTCTCCACCCTGCCCACAGCATCGTCGGGGGACACAGAGGGAGACATGGACACAGACCAGGCGGAGGGACCGAGCACCAGTGCCAGCCGTGACATCGGGTCTGGCACATCGAGTGGGACAGAGGCGGAGGAGAGTGTGGCCGAGGACCTGTCGACTGGCACATCAGACTACGAAGCTGACAGGTCCGGGGACGATGTCGCCGAGTGGGCGGAGGCTGCACCAGCAGCTGACAGCGGAACAACACCTCGCACCGCCCCCTCAGTTTCCACCAGCCGCCTCCCACTTGCTCGTGTCCCTTCCCAGCGTGCCCGGTCACAGCATGTCTCCTTCCTGCCAGGCACCGCGCCCCCTGCCCCTGTCTCCACTGCTGCCGCCAATGCAGAGTCTGTGGACATCCAGCGGCAACTGCAGGTTGGTCAGGCTGCGATCCTTAATGTCCTCCATGCCCACGGCAAAACCCTCACCAACATCGAGGCTTTCTTGGAGGGCATTCATTCATCGCAGGCTGACCAACGCAACTTGCTGAGGTCCATCGACTCCACACTGACTGCAGCAGTGGGTCTCCTGCAGCGCGACCTCCCCCCACCTACCCCTGCCCCATCCACACTTCCCACTCCCATGCCTGTCACACGTACACCCAGACGTTGGCATGCACCCACATCAACGGACACGGGCACCACACCAGCAGGGAAGGTCCACCGCACTCCTCCTGACACGCACACACAGGGTGAGGTAGGCACACCCACTGGGTCGGGGGGCAAACGTGTGACACGCAGCCATAGTGGGAGTCCGCATTCCACCCAGTCCACTCCCTCCAAATCCCCTCCCCTCAGCTCTCCTGGCCACATCTCCCCCAAGGACTCCTTCATGGCCGCTCTGTCCCTGAGCCCCACAGTTACACCACCACGCAAGCGGTCACGGAGGTCCCCGGTCAGGGTGGTTGAGTCTCCCCCCCTGTCTCCACCCTCCCCCGGTGGCGCTGCGACCCATCCCTCTGACCCCCCCCCTCCTTGGGGCCTGAGGTCCCTTCGGGTGCAGGGGACTCCCTGGAGGACCTTGCAAAGGTGTGTAGTGCCATCCTGGCCTCCGCCTTTGGCACTGACCCACCCCCTGTGGTGGACTCCTCCATCCCTGCACCCACAACGCCGCCCCTTTGCCCTGATGTCCCTGCGGTGCCTGTTGCTCCCCCCCCCCCTGATGCCCTCACCAGTGTGGAAGACGATGCCATTTGACTGTGCAGGCAAGGTAGGGGACACGCATCCCACTGTGTCCCCCATCCAGCTGAGAATCATTGACTGCCCTATGGGCTTTGTGAAGATTGAACTGCCTGCGATCCACGGACATTGTGCTCCTGCTGAATAAAGCTTAATTTTGTTTTCATTATCACACTACTGCTATGCTGGTATTGGTGTTGGTGGGGCTGCTACATGGTTTTGGGTGGTGTGTAAGGGTTTGGGTGTGTGGGATATGTAGTAGTGTACTGCTCATTGGTGGGACCCTGTGATCTATGTGCCATCACAAGGTGTTGGCTAACTTTCTTTGTTCATGTAGGCAGTTACTGCATGGTGCACTTGTCCAAGGGTGTATTCCTTCCTCTGTGTACCCAGCTTTCTTCCCTGCAGGGTGTTCCCAATGTTTAGCGCAGAGCTGTGTCTACATGAGCTGTGTGTGTGACGGAGCCCTTCTACTTTGGCCATGCATGCAGGGCCATGTCTCCACCTGCGACAATCGTGGCATCCTTGGTGATCACTGTACTTGTGTGTGGAGTCTGTTGACATGAGTTCATGGGGACATGTTCCCTTGTAGCCAGTATGCATGTGGATAATTCTGGCCTCACACACATGTGTTACACCCCTCCAGTCTCAGGGCACTGCTGGGAGTGATGGGCACCCACCCCTCCTGTCTCAGGGCACTGCTGGGAGGACTCCACACCCACCCCTCCTGTGTCTGGGCACTGCTGGGAGGACTCCACACCCACCCCTCCTGTCTCAGGGCACTGCTGGGAGGACTCCACACCCACCCCTCCTGTCTCAGGGCACTGCTGGGAGGACTCCACACCCACCCCTCCTGTATCTGGGCACTGCTGGGAGGACTCCACACCCACCCCTCCTGTCTCAGGGCACTGCTGGGAGGACTCCACACCCACCCCTCCTGTGTCTGGGCACTGCTGGGAGGACTCCACACCCACCCCTCCTGTGTCTGGGCACTGCTGGGAGGACTCCACACCCACCCCTCCTGTCTCAGGGCACTGCTGGGAGGACTCCACACCCACCCCTCCTGTGTCTGGGCACTGCTGGGAGGACTCCACACCCACCCCTCCTGTGTCTGGGCACTGCTGGGAGGACTCCACACCCACCCCTCCTGTGTCTGGGCACTGCTGGGAGGACTCCACACCCACCCCTCCTGTGTCTGGGCACTGCTGGGAGGACTCCACACCCACCCCTCCTGTCTCAGGGCACTGCTGGGAGGACTCCACACCCACCCCTCCTGTGTCTGGGCACTGCTGGGAGGACTCCACACCCACCCCTCCTGTGTCTGGGCACTGCTGGGAGGACTCCACACCCACCCCTCCTGTCTCAGGGCACTGCTGGGAGGACTCCACACCCACCCCTCCTGTGTCTGGGCACTGCTGGGAGGACTCCACACCCACCCCTCCTGTGTCTGGGCACTGCTGGGAGGACTCCACACCCACCCCTCCTGTCTCAGGGCACTGCTGGGAGGACTCCACACCCACCCCTCCTGTGTCTGGGCACTGCTGGGAGGACTCCACACCCACCCCTCCTGTGTCTGGGCACTGCTGGGAGGACTCCACACCCACCCCTCCTGTCTCAGGGCACTGCTGGGAGGACTCCACACCCACCCCTCCTGTGTCTGGGCACTGCTGGGAGGACTCCACACCCACCCCTCCTGTGTCTGGGCACTGCTGGGAGGACTCCACACCCACCCCTCCTGTCTCAGGGCACTGCTGGGAGGACTCCACACCCACCCCTCCTGTGTCTGGGCACTGCTGGGAGGACTCCACACCCACCCCTCCTGTCTCAGGGCACTGCTGGGAGGACTCCACACCCACCCCTCCTGTGTCTGGGCACTGCTGGGAGGACTCCACACCCACCCCTCCTGTGTCTGGGCACTGCTGGGAGGACTCCACACCCACCCCTCCTGTCTCAGGGCACTGCTGGGAGGACTCCACACCCACCCCTCCTGTGTCTGGGCACTGCTGGGAGGACTCCACACCCACCCCTCCTGTGTCTGGGCACTGCTGGGAGGACTCCACACCCACCCCTCCTGTGTCTGGGCACTGCTGGGAGGACTCCACACCCACCCCTCCTGTGTCTGGGCACTGCTGGGAGGACTCCACACCCACCCCTCCTGTCTCAGGGCACTGCTGGGAGGACTCCACACCCACCCCTCCTGTGTCTGGGCACTGCTGGGAGGACTCCACACCCACCCCTCCTGTGTCTGGGCACTGCTGGGAGGACTCCACACCCACCCCTCCTGTCTCAGGGCACTGCTGGGAGGACTCCACACCCACCCCTCCTGTGTCTGGGCACTGCTGGGAGGACTCCACACCCACCCCTCCTGTGTCTGGGCACTGCTGGGAGGACTCCACACCCACCCCTCCTGTCTCAGGGCACTGCTGGGAGGACTCCACACCCACCCCTCCTGTGTCTGGGCACTGCTGGGAGGACTCCACACCCACCCCTCCTGTGTCTGGGCACTGCTGGGAGGACTCCACACCCACCCCTCCTGTCTCAGGGCACTGCTGGGAGGACTCCACACCCACCCCTCCTGTGTCTGGGCACTGCTGGGAGGACTCCACACCCACCCCTCCTGTCTCAGGGCACTGCTGGGAGGACTCCACACCCACCCCTCCTGTGTCTGGGCACTGCTGGGAGGACTCCACACCCACCCCTCCTGTGTCTGGGCACTGCTGGGAGGACTCCACACCCACCCCTCCTGTCTCAGGGCACTGCTGGGAGGACTCCACACCCACCCCTCCTGTGTCTGGGCACTGCTGGGAGGACTCCACACCCACCCCTCCTGTGTCTGGGCACTGCTGGGAGGGCTCCACACCCACCCCTCCTGTGTCTGGGCACTGCTGGGAGGACTCCACACCCACCCCTCCTGTCTCAGGGCACTGCTGGGAGGACTCCACACCCACCCCTCCTGTCTCAGGGCACTGCTGGGAGGACTCCACACCCACCCCTCCTGTGTCTGGGCACTGCTGGGAGGACTCCACACCCACCCCTCCTGTCTCAGGGCACTGCTGGGAGGACTCCACACCCACCCCTCCTGTGTCTGGGCACTGCTGGGAGGACTCCACACCCACCCCTCCTGTGTCTGGGCACTGCTGGGAGGACTCCACACCCACCCCTCCTGTCTCAGGGCACTGCTGGGAGGACTCCACACCCACCCCTCCTGTGTCTGGGCACTGCTGGGAGGACTCCACACCCACCCCTCCTGTGTCTGGGCACTGCTGGGAGGACTCCACACCCACCCCTCCTGTCTCAGGGGACTGCTGGGAGGACTCCACACCCACCCCTCCTGTGTCTGGGCACTGCTGGGAGGACTCCACACCCACCCCTCCTGTGTCTGGGCACTGCTGGGAGGACTCCACACCCACCCCTCCTGTGTCTGGGCACTGCTGGGAGGACTCCACACCCACCCCTCCTGTGTCTGGGCACTGCTGGGAGGACTCCACACCCACCCCTCCTGTCTCAGGGCACTGCTGGGAGGACTCCACACCCACCCCTCCTGTGTCTGGGCACTGCTGGGAGGACTCCACACCCACCCCTCCTGTGTCTGGGCACTGCTGGGAGGACTCCACACCCACCCCTCCTGTCTCAGGGCACTGCTGGGAGGACTCCACACCCACCCCTCCTGTGTCTGGGCACTGCTGGGAGGACTCCACACCCACCCCTCCTGTGTCTGGGCACTGCTGGGAGGACTCCACACCCACCCCTCCTGTCTCAGGGCACTGCTGGGAGGACTCCACACCCACCCCTCCTGTGTCTGGGCACTGCTGGGAGGACTCCACACCCACCCCTCCTGTGTCTGGGCACTGCTGGGAGGACTCCACACCCCCCCCTCCTGTCTCAGGGCACTGCTGGGAGGACTCCACACCCACCCCTCCTGTGTCTGGGCACTGCTGGGAGGACTCCACACCCACCCCTCCTGTGTCTGGGCACTGCTGGGAGGACTCCACACCCACCCCTCCTGTGTCTGGGCACTGCTGGGAGGACTCCACACCCACCCCTCCTGTCTCAGGGCACTGCTGGGAGGACTCCACACCCACCCCTCCTGTGTCTGGGCACTGCTGGGAGGACTCCACACCCACCCCTCCTGTGTCTGGGCACTGCTGGGAGGACTCCACACCCACCCCTCCTGTCTCAGGGCACTGCTGGGAGGACTCCACACCCACCCCTCCTGTGTCTGGGCACTGCTGGGAGGACTCCACACCCACCCCTCCTGTGTCTGGGCACTGCTGGGAGGACTCCACACCCACCCCTCCTGTGTCTGGGCACTGCTGGGAGGACTCCACACCCACCCCTCCTGTGTCTGGGCACTGCTGGGAGGACTCCACACCCACCCCTCCTGTGTCTGGGCACTGCTGGGAGGACTCCACACCCACCCCTCCTGTGTCTGGGCACTGCTGGGAGGACTCCACACCCACCCCTCCTGTCTCAGGGCACTGCTGGGAGGACTCTGCACACACCCCTCCTGTCTCAGGGCACTGCTGGGAGGACTCTGCACCCACCCCTCCTGTCTCAGGGCACTGCTGGGAGGACTCTGCACACACCCCTCCTGTCTCTGGGCACTGCTGGGAGTGATAGGCACCCACCCCTCCTGTCTCAGGGCACTGCTGGGAGGACTCCACACCCACCCCTCCTGTGTCTGGGCACTGCTGGGAGGACTCCACACCCACCCCTCCTGTGTCTGGGCACTGCTGGGAGGACTCCACACCCACCCCTCCTGTCTCAGGGCACTGCTGGGAGGACTCTGCACACACCCCTCCTGTCTCAGGGCACTGCTGGGAGGACTCTGCACCCACCCCTCCTGTCTCAGGGCACTGCTGGGAGGACTCTGCACACACCCCTCCTGTCTCTGGGCACTGCTGGGAGTGATAGGCACCCACCCCTCCTGTCTCAGGGCACTGCTGGGAGGACTCTGCACACACCCCTCCTGTCTCAGGGCACTGCTGGGAGGACTCTGCACACACCCCTCCTGTCTCTGGGCACTGCTGGGAGTGATAGGCACCCACCCCTCCTTTCTCAGGGCACTGCTGGGAGGACTCTGCACACACCCCTCCTGTCTCTGGGCACTGCTGGGAGTGATGGGCACCCACCCCTCCTGTCTCAGGGCACTGCTGGGAGGACTCTGCACACACCCCTCCTGTCTCTGGGCAGTGCTGGGAGTGATAGGCACCCACCCCTCCTGTCTCAGGGCACTGCTGGGAGGACTCCACACCCACCCCTCCTGTGTCTGGGCACTGCTGGGAGGACTCCACACCCACCCCTCCTGTGTCTGGGCACTGCTGGGAGGACTCCACACCCACCCCTCCTGTCTCAGGGCACTGCTGGGTGGACTCTGCACACACACCTCCGATTTCTGGATGTGTGCGCTTGGCACATACACGGTGGGGGTACGCACAATGCATTCGAGGTGAGGGTACGAGTCTACTGACACTGGTGTGGTGGGGGTACGCTCCGTACGTCCGCGGGTGTGGGTACGGGTCGTACTTACACTGTTGGGCAGGGGGGTACGCTCCTTGCATTCGCGGGTGGGGGTACGGGTCGTACTTACACTGTTGGGCTGGGGGTACGCTCCGTACGTCCACGGGTGGGGGTACGGGTCGTTCTTACACTGTTGGCATGGGGGGTACGCTCCATGCATACGCGGGTGGGGGTACGGGTCGTACTTGCACTGTTGGGCAGGGGGGTACGCTCCTTGCATTCGTGGGTGGGGGTTCGAGTCGTACTTACACTGTTGGCATGGGGGGTACGCTCCATGCATACGCGGGTGGGGGTACGGGTCGTACTTACACTGTTGGGCTGGGGGGTACGCTCCTTGCATTCGTGGGTGGGGGTTCGAGTCGTACTTACACTGTTGGCATGGGGGGTACGCTCCGTACGTCCGCGGGTGGGGGTACGGGTCGTACTTACACTGTTGGGCAGGGGGGTATGCTCCTTGCATTCGCGGGTGGGGGTACGGGTCGTACTTACACTGTTGGGCTGGGGGTACGCTCCGTACGTCCACGGGTGGGGGTACGGGTCGTTCTTACACTGTTGGCATGGGGGGTACGCTCCATGCATACGCGGGTGGGGGTACGGGTCGTACTTGCACTGTTGGGCAGGGGGGTACGCTCCTTGCATTCGTGGGTGGGGGTTCGAGTCGTACTTACACTGTTGGCATGGGGGGTACGCTCCATGCATACGCGGGTGGGGGTACGGGTCGTACTTACACTGTTGGGCTGGGGGGTACGCTCCTTGCATTCGTGGGTGGGGGTTCGAGTCGTACTTACACTGTTGGCATGGGGGGTACGCTCCGTACGTCCGCGGGTGGGGGTACGGGTCGTTCTTACACTGTTGGCATGGGGGGTACGCTCCATGCATTCGCGGGTGGGGGTACGGGTCGTACTTGCACTGTTGGGCAGGGGGGTACGCTCCTTGCATTCGTGGGTGGGGGTTCGAGTCGTACTTACACTGTTGGCATGGGGGGTACGCTCCATGCATACGCGGGTGGGGGTACGGGTCGTACTTACACTGTTGGGCTGGGGGGTACGCTCCTTGCATTCGTGGGTGGGGGTTCGAGTCGTACTTACACTGTTGGCATGGGGGGTACGCTCCGTACGTCCGCGGGTGGGGGTACGGGTCGTTCTTACACTGTTGGCATGGGGGGTACGCTCCATGCATACGCGGGTGGGGGTACGGGTCGTACTTACACTGTTGGGCTGGGGGGTACGCTCCTTGCATTCGTGGGTGGGGGTTCGAGTCGTACTTACACTGTTGGCATGGGGGGTACGCTCTGTACGTCCGCGGGTGGGGGTACGGGTCATTCTTACACTGTTGGCATGGGGGGTACGCTCCTTGCATACGCGGGTGGGGGTACGGGTCGTACTTGCACTGTTGGGGTGGGGGGTACGCTCCTTGCATACGGGGTGGGGGTAGGGTCCATACATATCCGTCCCCACGCTATGTGATGTTTGTGCGGCCCGTACCCAGGCCTTTGCCACGTGGGTGCGATCCGTCCCGCCATTGTTGGGGTGACGTGTGTGGGCGTGGTCCGACTCGTACCCACGCTCTTCAGGCGTGGGTACGGGACGTACCTGTCTGGTTGTGTTGCCGGTTCGCGTGGTGACGGACTTCCGTTGTGGCGGTCGCTGGCTTATCAGGACACGCCCCCACCCCCTCGTGGTGACCAGGGCATGGGAGTCAGGTATGTCCAGGCCATGTGTGGTGTGTGACTCATGTGGTTGTTTTGTGGCCTGCCCTGGTCGTGCCACCCCCACCCCACCCCACTTTCCCCCCTCCCTTAGTTATTCTGACCTTCTGCGGCGTCTGCGTCGTAACCTGTAGAGGAGGTGGACTGCTATGAGGGCAGGGATGACTCGTAGGTTCGGGTCCATGTCTGTCCGTCACGTACTGGTCCTCCTTGTTCGCGGCGTCGTCTGTCCGTCGCGTTCTGGTGGTCCTTGTTCGCGTCGTCCTGATTTCCCGGCAGTTTTTGGCTGCCGCAAAATATTCACCGTGCGGGGTGACGTCGGTGCGAATCGTGATTCCTGGGTCGTGAATGGCTGGCTGCGTGCGTCCCGACGTCAGGTCGGCGCTTTCCCGGATCGCATTGGTAGGTGTTTTTTGTTCGGTCGGGCTTTTTTACGAATCGTACGGTAATGGTGTACCCGTGCGAATCGTAATTCCTTGTTTGTAAAATTTGACGACCGGGTACGCGTCGGGCGGAGATTATGCTCCGTCCGACGGTTCGTACCCGGTTTTTGCCGGACCGTGATCGGCACCTATGTGTTTTTAAGAAATTTAACAAAATTGTAAAAAAAAATACTTTCTAAACTTGAAGGATGACTGGGCAGTGTGCACTTGCCCAAAACAAAAATATATACAGCCAGTCAAAAACTACAAGAGAGCATTAAAGTATTAAAACTGAACATTAATTAAAAAATACAATAATTAAAATAATATTTAGGAACAAGGTATATGTAAAATAGAATTAAGCAGTAATTCAACATAAGCAAGTGATGCAATATGAGACATCTAGGCCAAAGTAAAGGACAATTTGAAAAGGTGAATTTTCAAGGGGTGCCGGAATGTTAAGAAATTGGGTATGAAATAAACGCCCCTATAATAAGCTGTGTAGTTCATGAGAGCCAGTGCATGGCGGACTAACAGTGAGCATTATTTGAGGTTACAGGTGCTGTGAAGAGGTACATATGGATAATTCTATGACATTTTGATTGGCTAGGAATTTCCATGGCACAAACTGTCAAGGACATACTGTTAGCTGTTGCCTCTGAGCCTGAAGCAGTAAAGTATCAGAATATTTATTTTTGCCTTTCGTGGTTTACGTTGCCACTGACATCTTAAGGATTTTGGGGGCCCTGGGTCAAACGTATTTTGGGATCCCCTGTTCAAAACAGCTTTAGATATATGATCCAATTTCAGCTCTTTCATGCCCTCTTTGGCCAGGTCACTGACAGTGCACAGATCACTGGTCCACATTTTACATGTGTTTACATCTAGTATTCAGGGATAGTGGCATGTGATTTCAATATTGTAACACAACAGCAGCTCATTAACATTACTGCAAATAATCTGTTACACCTTCCCATGTGAGGTCCTGTTTTGATCTAAAAGGATTTTTTTTAAAGCATGTTGCTTGAAGCATAAACAGATTTCTCTGCAAATTGTCTGTAATAGACTCTCACATATCATCCACATTAAAAAATAAATTAAAGGAAAACATATTTAAATCAACTAGGGCAAGACTCTCTGCAGAACAGAACTAGGCCTATCAGGGGCCCCCCTGTCCTGGGCCACTGCCCACTTTGCCCATGGCTTAAAAAACGCCTCTGCACAGTCTTGGGCATCTTTCCTGTTGTTTGCTGTAGTGCAGTAGCTCGTAAAAGTGCCCCAAACCCCAACACACTCCCTCCTGGGCATTCACCCCCTTGAGGGGAATACCACTAGATCTCACAGCTCATCTGCTGCCAAAGCTACAAATTCTCTTAAAATGTAATAAGCTCCCACGCCATAAACCCTGCCATATCAGGACCTAATTACTGTGCGCAGGGAAGATATTGCAAGCCCTCCCTTTAATCTCCTCGGCAAACAAAGGGGCAGATTTACAAGCCCCGTGCGTCACTTTTGCGCCGCCGTTGTGCCACTTTTGTGACGCAGCGGCGGCGCAAAGCTCACACCATGCTGCAACAGATTTACAACGTGACGCATCTAGGGAGATGCGTCATGTTGTAAAGCCCTGCGCCACATTAAACCCGCGTCAGGTTTAATGTATGCAGGGTGGGCGTTACTTCGGAAAAAGCCTCGGAAAAGTGACGCAGTGAAATCTACAAGATTTCACGCAGTCACTTTTCCGACGCTGGTGCGTCAAATCCTTATGCCTGTTTCAAGCAGGTGTAAGGCGTGACGCACCATGTTAGGGATAGGGCAGGTTGGAACAGTGCTGGAGTTGCATCGCACTTGTGACACAACTTCAGCACTGCGCCAACCTTACCCCGGCAGATGCGTCACGCATCTGCTTGTCCTTGCGCCACGATGCACCCCATTGTAAATGCGGCGCATCTGCGGTGGCGCAAGGGCAAACTTGCGTGGCGCATCTTCGCTGGTGCATCCCTGCTGATTTGCAGGGATGCGCCAGGGAATGTAAATCTGCCCCAAAGTGCGGGTGTTGGAGCGCACAGGCCACTGTCTCTATGGCTGCGCCGCCATGCCTTGGCATGGAAACATGAGTTCTGCAGGGCAATAACTGTAGCCCCTCCAAAGGGGGTTGGGGGGGGCAAATGATATTAGACCAAGTACCTCAGGTTCTCACCGTTTGCCAATATTAAAAAGGTAATTCGAATTGTAAACATTTACGAGCATCCCAGCGGTTTCTTGAGCGTTCAGGTCTCATTTGAGAGCACCAGATGGATATGAGAAACTCTCGGAATGCACAATCCAATAAGCTAATCCTTTCACAAACTGGTGCAATCATCTCCCGCAAAACTTACCGGGCCTATATTTCGTCTTACCTTTACTCCCGGCCGGCAGGCAGCCGCAGGGCCCCATGATGCCCGGATTATGATCTCATCCCAGATCCCACCCCACCTCCTCTGAGGCTCGCCTCGGAGTCGAACCACTCCTGCCTCGGTCGGACAGACTCACCTGAGGCCTGGCCTGCAGCTTAAGTGGCAGGCGTGAGCGGGCAGCAGTCCAGCAGAAGACAGGGCAAGGCTAGCCAGGCAGGGACCAGTACTAATTAAATTATGTCCGGCGCCGCACGGTCCTTTTCAGTTTGTCTCTGGATGGGTCCTGGGATGCCTCACCGTTACCCCAGTGGTCACACAACATGCACACTTTTAATTGTGCTGCGCAATGCGCATGCCTGACAATGTTCACCAGTCCCACTGATGAATACAGGCCCCAGCTAGGCCCGCAAAGCACAAGGGTTCGCTCTCCTGTGACGGAATCTATAAGGAAGTTGGCACGGAAACTGCAAAGTACAAAAACAACGTTTATTAACCCTTAAGGGTGGTCCTACAATCCACACAACACTCTTCAGTATTGCATGGAGTAGCACACAGAACTTGCGTACACAGTCCCCTTTTATACACAACAGAGGGGCTCATAGTGGGTGGATACAACATGAGGTCGAAGAACATTACCATTTATGGTCATTCTCGATACTGAATCAATACATGGGCGGAGCTAACATACTCTTTGGGCCCGCGGAAACGCATGGTCAAGCAAAGCTAACTATAACAGATGTGGTCAAGTCTGGGCATGCGCCAGATGGACAAGAGAGCTATTTATAGACTGTTACTAGGCAGAATACAGGAGCAACTAACACAGAGGTCGGACTTTCCTCGTGACGAACACGTGGCAGCATGTCAATACAAAATGGAGTCCGGACTTCAGTCAACATAACCGAAGAAAACACGATAACAGGGGAAGCATTAATGTTTTCAGTAAATGCTTAATCACATTCTGCTTTAATTTACAACAGACGACCCTTTCAGCATTTACTGAAGACATCCGGCTTCCAAGAATAATCGTCATATATATCAATTATCATCATTCCCTTAACCTCTTTAGCTAGACCCTTCTGGTGAGCAACATCGGCAATAGCTTTCTTATCTGGAATGCAGAATGAAATGCATACGGAACAGCACAATGGTCCACATTGAATGCACATACAGAGAAAGAACAGTATTGCTATAATAATGCAGAGACCAGTTAAGACCTTCCATCCCCAGGTAGTAACCAACGCCCAAAACCATCCAGAAAAGGACCAAGCGCCGTTTTCTGTGTGGATTTCAGCTGCTATTTTATGCAGCTTGTTAATGGCATTATAGACGGATGGCGTATGATCAGGGATGAACACACAGCAGCTACTTCCAATAATTTTACAGGCTCCACCTCGATCAGCTAGCATTACATCTAATACCATACGATTCTGTAATGCAACGATCCTAGTTATTTGTAATTCTTCCGTAAGATTCCCAAGAGCGGCAGCAGTCTGATTTGTCACAGCTTCTACCACTCTTGTCAATCTTCGGATCTTCCTACTATTCAAAGCAGCTCCAACAAAGAAAAACAGTCCTAAGTTAAAATCAATATACTGTTGCAAGCTGGTATCGGTTTGATCCACATCATCAATTGATAGAGTACGTTTATATCTATTTACAGTCACATTATTCAACAGTTTTAAATCCTTATGATATGACGCGGGTGCTAAGAATACAGGAGGTAATAGGAACGATACATAGCATACCCCAGACCACCCAGCCGGCAAACGGTAATAGCCTTTATTTCCACATACAAAGTAGGTATTATGGGATGCTAGGAAGGTACTATTATTTAACCCGTCGATGTTTAATACGGTTATGCAATCACTGACACCAACAGGGATAAAACCCACACTCTGGACACACAGGTCCGCTTGGGCTTGAGCCACTTGGATCACAAACTTGTCCTTCCCCACAGTGTCTCTGGTGTTCGTGAAGATATAGGGAATGGATTCATTGTCTGGTCGGTACTCTTCCCATTCCCAAATTGTCCCATTTGCTTGTGGATATCCATTTTTGTCCTGATGACATTCTTTATTGAGTCTGAAAAGCAATCGTCCCACTGTCGGTTTCCGAGTGGCAAACAGCAAAGTGTACCATGCTCTACAAGAGCCATTGTGAGAGAAAGGAAGTGGTATGAATGGCGTACCTCCTTTCTTCTGATGGGCTGGCATCATCCCACATATCCAACAGTTCGTAGCGTTCGTAGCAACGTGGGTGTGATGCAGCATCTGAATGAAAGTGTTATTCAAATAGGATTGTCGATGCTTCAACTCTTGATATGGCAATGTATAAAAGTAGTGCTCCGCAGGCACTGGAGTCGTCAACACAAGCGTCTTTCGAGCAGGAGTTGCCTCCTCCACAAACCATGTGGTTATACCAACGATAGCTACTGTTAGCATGAACCCCAACGCACAAAGAATTTTCTTCTTCTCCATGTCAAAGGAAACAATACCCTGATATCTTCCTGAAACTAAAAAGGTCTGTCAGAACTCTTCCCCTTGGGCAGCGGTTGATTTCTTCACCAGCGGGCCAAGACGGGTGTCGCTACACTAATGCAGGGCTGATCCCCCCCCCTTGCCTCATCGGCTCTCCGTTTCACTAACCCAAGGGCCGTTCTGACAGTATGTCCCGGTACTGGAAACCTCACTTCCTTGGTCGCAGATGATATCGCCTTCCTCCAGAAGTCGCGTGGTCCGGAAAGAGCTCCTCAGTGTCGTTTGGCTCCGCAGCACGGCCTGTCTCTGCTGCTAGGATTTCTCGTTGATCGGTCAGCACGGCAAACTCCACCAATCCGGGCGGTACCTTTCGACAGTGTAAGGAATGGATCCAATTCTTCCTGTTCGAGACTCGCACTGCCGTCCTTGTTGCAAGGAGGACTTGCTCAGGTCCGACCCATCTCGGCTCCAAACTGTTCGTTCTGTCGAAAACCTTTACCATGACATGATCCCCAGGCCGGAGACCATGTCCTTCGCCGGTAGACCGATCAGGGAGCGCCTCTCGGACCTGTTGATGAATAGAAACCAAATTATCCGTTAACTGTGCCAGATAATCGCTCATCATTACACAAGGTACATCATACACAGCCTTAGGCCTTGGTGGACCCCAAATATTCATTGGGCGTCCAAATACGATTTCATATGGCGTAAGGCCAGTTCGAGAGTGTGGCACCGACCTAATTGACAATAACGCCAGTGGCAGGGCGTCTGGCCAAGTCAAAGATGTTGAAGCTTGGATTTTGGCGATCTTAAGCTTCAGTGTACCATTATACTTCTCGACTAGTCCTGCAGACTGGGGGTGGAATACGGCGTGGAACTTCTGGGTGATGCCTAGGCCCTTCAAGACATATTTTATAACATCCGCTACAAAGTGAGGGCCATTATCACTCCACAGAAGTCTACAGACGCCGTATCGAGGGAAAAACTCTTGCAGCAATAGCTTCGCTGTAGTCATTGCAGTATTGTCTTTCGTAGGGTACGCCTCAACCCATTTACTGAAGGCGCAGACCACTACTAGAACATACTTCAAATTGTTACAGCGCTCAAGCTGGATATAGTCCATCTGCAGAACCTCAAAGGGTGCAGTGGGCGTCGCAAATCCTCCTGCTGGAGTTCGAGTGCCTTTCCCTGGGTTATATTTCAGACAGATCATACAGGTCTGCACCACCCTCTTTGCTGTGCTAGCAATCTCTGGATGCTCCCAGACTTGGGTAAGCAATTTCACAATTGCGGAAGCTCCAACATGTGCTAGCCCATGTGCCATCTGAACCATAGGTTGTACAAAGGCCGTGGGTAATTTCCATCTATCCATCTGCTTATTTCTCCAACAACCCTCATCATCCAGTTCTCCTTCGCTAGCCCATCGTTCCCGCTCTTTGTCAGAAGCGTTCCTTTGTATTTCTCGCACTTCTTCCTTCGCATCATGCCATCTCTCCACCTGTGATTTTACTACATACATGGCAGTAGCGCCGGGCTGCATCGCAGTCTCCCGTGCTACGCGATCCGCTAACGCATTCCCTTTTCCAACTTTATCAACTACTTTCCTATGGGCACTACACTTAACAATGGCAATTTTCTTCGGGTATGTCAATGCGGTTAAGAGATTGTGGACTAACTCCCCATGCATTATCTGTACCCCATGTGACGTTAAGAACCCTCTCTCCTTCCAGAGTAGGCCGAAATCGTGCGCTACTCCGAAAGCATAGCGGCTATCTGTGTAAACATTCACACACAATCCTGTACTGAGCTCACATGCTCGTGTTAATGCTATCAGTTCCGCTGCTTGAGCTGATTTCTGCGGTATGCGTGCTGTCTCCACTATCGTTTGCAATGTGGTAATTGCATACGCTGCTGAAGTCGTACCATCTGGTAGCTTCAGGCATGATCCATCTACCCACAGTTCTCCATCTACATCTGAAAAGGGCGTATCCTGGAGATCAATACGACCCTTTGTTTGTTCCTCAGTCACAAGAATACAATCATGCGCTTTCTGTGCCTCAGGCTGGGTCTCGAGGTATGGCAACAATGTGGCCGGGTTTAATGTCACGCACCTTTTTAACGTAATATGAGGAGCCAAAAGCGTCAACTCATATCCCGTTAAACGGGCACTGGTCAAATGCTGCGTCTTTGTTTGATTAAGCAGGGCATCAACAGCGTGGGGGACTAACACCAACAGTTTATGGGATAACACAATTCCTTCACTCTGCCGTATTGACACAGCTGTCGCCGCAACCGAGCGAAAACACCCTGGCAATGCTCGGGCGACAGGATCAAGTACAGCCGAAAAGTATGCACAAGGGCGCTGCTTATCGCCGTGCATCTGCACTAAGACTGATAATGCACATCCATCTTTCTCATGCACATACAACGAAAAGGGTTTTGCATAATCAGGGGTCCCTAACACTGGTGCTGAACAAAGGGCCTGTCTCAATTGCTGAAAAGCAGCGTCACACTCATCTGACCAGGGGATCGGGATGGGCGTGTCTTTTGTCAAGAGAGCTAGTAATGGCTTAGCTATGTGTGAAAACCCCAATATCCACTGTCTACAAAAAGAAACAAGACCCAAAAATGCACGCACATCCTTCTGCGTGGATGGCCTCGGTGTGTCCAAAATTACTTGGATACGATCTGGTGTGAGTGCACGCCCCTCCTTAGACAAAAGGTGACCCAAATAAGTCACCTTTGGTCTACAGAATTGCAATTTCTTCCTAGAGACCTTGTGATTGTGGGATGCTAAAAAGGAAAGTAAGGCTAGCGTGCTTTTCTCGCACAACTCCAGGGTGTCAGCCGCCAACAGGATGTCATCGACATATTGAATGAGGGCGACCCCCTCGAGTAAGGCAAAGGAGTCCAACTGTCGCTTCAAAGCCTGACTGTAAATACTAGGGCTTTCTGTATAACCTTGGGGAATTCTACAAAAACGATAAGATCTATTGTTTAATGTGAACCCAAAAAGAAATCGGCTATCAGGGTGAATGGGAATAGAAAAGAAGGCATTTTTCAAATCAATCACTGAGAACATGGTCGCCGTAGGCGGGACCAAGGTAAGCAATGTCGTGATATCAGAAACCACCGGGTACTGAGGTATCACGATCTTGTTTACCTCCCTCAAATCAATTATGAACCGATAGACCTTTGCATCCGTGTCCTTTTTCAGAATAGGGAGAATCGGACTGTTACAGATATTATAGGGAACTTCTTCCACTACTCCTACTGCGATCAAATCTTGCACAATCTGTATGAGAGCTTCCTCGCCCTCCTGGGAAATACGATACTGCGGGAGGCGTGGTAGCACCGCCCCCTCCTGGACACTAATGTGGACCGGAGGAATCACCATTTGTCCCACATCTGTGTCCGAAGTCGCCCATAAAGCTCGGGGGAGGGTAGCCAACAATGCATCCTCTGATATCGTACACATCCGCCCAGCCCTGGGATAGTTGTCATTTAAGATCACCCTCACACCCTCAGGGGAGCAGCGGATTGTAGCCCTAAAGTACTTTAACATATCAAGGCCCATAATGTTATCCGGTGTATACGGAGCAAGCAGAAACGGACAGGGCGCAGAAAAACAATCAACTTTAAATGCAAGGGGCTGCGAAAGAGGGCTTCGGGAGAGTGTACCGTCAAACCCTACCGATGTAACTATTGAGCCGGATGGGGGAGCCCCCGGAACCAAGTACCTAGACAATGCACTACGTGTCGCTCCTGTATCCACTAGGAACTGATCAGTAGAACCTAAAACCTCAGCCGATACATAAGGACCCGTCTGATCGACCGGCACCTCAACTGATTCGGACCCCCATCCTACGCATTCCTATGCATGCTGAGAATCATGATATCCCGATTGATCGATGTCCGATACATGATACTGGTGCTGGCGATCAAAAACATTTGAGCTATCTCGGTGCTGCCCAGCAGTATCGAAACGGACATTATCGTTAGAATTCCCTCTAAAGTTCGAGAAGCCCCCTCTACCTCTCGGGCCACCCGGAGTGTGCCCCTGACGCGAAGCACGCAACGCTGGGCAATCCCTGGCCCAATGGCCCAACTGCTTGCAATACGCACACTGGTTCCTATTCAAATCAGATCGGCCCGAAGGGGGACCATAAGATCCGCCCCTTCCTCTATTATTATTACCCCGTCGGGGCGGGCCATATACTTGTGCTAACATCACCTTGGTTTTGAGATCTTTCGATTTCTTCTCCTCCTGGCCCTTCGCCTCGTGCTCCTGACGCTCATAATACTGAGCGATAGTCAGAAGGGCCGTCGGTGTCGCGGAGGACCAAGAACTCTCACTCGCTTTTAACCGGGCCGCAACTGCCGGTAGCAGATTAGCCACATATTTGTCCGCGAAAAGATGGCGGCCTGTGTCGTCAGTAAGCGACAGGCCACTAAAGTCATGAAACGTTTCTTCAAAGCGCGTGAAGAAATCTGCAACTGACTCGTCAACTTTCTGTTTACATGCTGCTAACATATTCCAGTCAATCTTTTTAGGGGGGATAATCGTCTTTAACTTAGTCACAATTGCAGCGGGGAGATCTAAAATACTCTGCGGCGGTTTCTGCGCGGGCTTCCTCTCCCTGTCTTCATCCTCAAGCTCAGACCACCGGGCCTTAAAGGCAACTATATCATCTACCTTTCGTACAGATCGCCACATATCCGGTGGTAGAATAAGACCAAAGAACAGGTCTATATCTGCTAAAGTCATAACGCAAGAATTCAAGGCCCCCTCGACTTCTTCATAGAAGGCCGCTGGATTCTTACGGGGGTCAGGCAATGCATTCTTCAATGCCATAACATCGGCTCTATGCCATGGAGTATAAACCCAATTATACACAAAATATCCCCTAGCATCGACAGAATTAATGTCCGGGCTAGTCCCCGCTCCTTTAGGAGGAACATACAAAGGCGCCGCCTCTCGCATTGGTTTAGCATGCACTACATCATCCTTATCTGACTGGGAGGTAGATGGGTAGCCCCCTGCCGCAACCGAATCCGACTGCTTCTCCGCCTCCGTTTGTTGGCGTGCTTTCTCTCGAAGGGCTAGCACCTCGTCCCGCAAGGCGAACAGCCGCCGAGCCGCCTCAGGAGCCTTAGAGGGAGAAAAAGCACCGTTACGTATTGCTCTAGCGTCCGAAGACACTTCGTCAGGCTCAAGAACATGAGAATATTTTCGGAAAGCAGTAATCACTTCCTCCGCGAAATGACCCAGAAAATACACTTTATCTCTCTCCTGCCACGGCCCCCAAGTTTGAAATAAGTCCTCCATGGATACCTTGCCTTTAAGCGCACGGAAGGAAAGTGTCCGAAGCTCAGCCATTTGCTCGGCCGACAGCATGGACCGTGTGTCTACCTTACCCGAAACCGGGTCAGAATCTTGCGGCCGTGGAGCAGATGCGCCAACATAAGGGGGCGGAGAGCGATCTAACAAATAAAAATCATCATCAGGATTATTAAGGACAGGATAAAGCGGCTGACGAACAACATATTGACCCGAAACTTGTAGCCTACGCTCTTTTTCTTGTCTGTCCGTTTGCTCTTTGTCCTCCCGACGCTTCGCTTCCTGCGCTCGCACATGATCATTCTTTCGTTGCTCCTTATCAAACAGCGCTTTCTCACGTTTCTCTCGCTCACGCACTTCCTTCACCCATAATCGCACACACTCAAACATATCCTGACGAGCACGTCGCTTACACATACACTGTTCCACATACTCAATCTTACGTATATCAAACGATCCGTACAAAGGCCATCGCAACTCAGGATCCTTCTTCGTGTATTTCCTCCATAACGTGCTGTACATTATGGAAGAAAGACCATGCTTCACGTACATATCCCTATTAGGAGTCCCCTCTGGGGGAGCTGGAGCAGATTCCTCAAGGTTCAACCGGTTTCCAAAACAGCAGCACCACTTACGGAGTGCGCTAAAAGCAGGCATGCTAGGAATAGTGAAAAATATGCAATATTATAAAGAAAATGTTACTTAATCGTTGCGCCGTTCAAAGTTTACACAGCTCCGGAGAAATTTCTCCACATTACCTGCCTATATGTGTTGCAACGCATATATTTTCACAAAGACAAATTCAAAATATGACTAGTCACCATCAATCAAACTCAAATAGCCAGACCAGGCTTCAAAACTCGGAGCAAGTACCGTACAACGGTTCTTACCAATCAAGAGTCCAGGTTCCAACTGCCAAGCTCCACAATCGCCCAAACGGCTCTCACGGCAGGACCGACAGAAGAGGTCTCAGTCGATGACCGGCGCCACCCAGACGGTCAGCTCGGAAGGGAAGGAAGAAAAACCTCGGGATGCCAGGGCTAAGACGCCGCTGGCAGTGATCACGTCCCCGGCCAAACTCCTCACCTTCGTCGCGACCAGTCCTTCGAGCATCCGAGTCGCCGATGAGCCCCACGTGACGGGCGCCAATTGATGAATACAGGCCCCAGCTAGGCCCGCAAAGCACAAGGGTTCGCTCTCCTGTGACGGAATCTATAAGGAAGTTGGCACGGAAACTGCAAAGTACAAAAACAACGTTTATTAACCCTTAAGGGTGGTCCTACAATCCACACAACACTCTTCAGTATTGCATGGAGTAGCACACAGAACTTGCGTACACAGTCCCCTTTTATACACAACAGAGGGGCTCATAGTGGGTGGATACAACATGAGGTCGAAGAACATTACCATTTATGGTCATTCTCGATACTGAATCAATACATGGGCGGAGCTAACATACTCTTTGGGCCCGCGGAAACGCATGGTCAAGCAAAGCTAACTATAACAGATGTGGTCAAGTCTGGGCATGCGCCAGATGGACAAGAGAGCTATTTATAGACTGTTACTAGGCAGAATACAGGAGCAACTAACACAGAGGTCGGACTTTCCTCGTGACGAACACGTGGCAGCATGTCAATACAAAATGGAGTCCGGACTTCAGTCAACATAACCGAAGAAAACACGATAACAGGGGAAGCATTAATGTTTTCAGTAAATGCTTAATCACATTCTGCTTTAATTTACAACACCACCCTATGCCTCACCCTGAAGACTGCACAGATGTGGAGACATCTGCGAGCCGCACACCATTTAAATAATGAAGCGGAGAGCCTCAGAGCCCAAGCAAGTGCACTATTTAATTAATTAAGAGGCCGGGCCCGGGTGTGTCCACCATTTAATTAATGAAGAGGTTGTGGCGTGTGCGCACCGGCATTTAATTAATGAAGAGGCCCTGCGCACAGTTAATTAATGAAGAGAAGAGGCTTGCTGGCTCCGCTGGGTGAGGGGGCCCCTGGAGCGTAGGGGCCCCCGCAACGTTGGGGCTGCGGGGGCCTGTGTTACTCCCCTGCTGAAATCCCTAAATTAGTTGCCTCGTGAGGCTAGGATTCTTCATAAAATTGCTTGCATGACACACAAGGCCCTTCACCAGAACACCCCTTTGTACCTAGCTCAAAATCTTGAACTTTCTGGTGGTAGCAGATCTTCATGGAGTTCCAACACATTGCTGCTAAAACCACAAAAATTCCAAGGAAGAAAACCTATAATCGAGTGTTCTTGGGTATTGCCCCAAGAATCTGAAACTCCTTGGGCCCGATTCACAGAATTAACTTAAGACAAAATCCTAAACTTACTACTTTTGGTATTCACAGAATGCAGTTACTACTTTTGGTATTCACAGAATGCACTTACTACTTTTGGTATTCACAGAATGGATTTACGACTTCTAACTTTACGTCCGCACTCGGGCCGGAAATTCCGGCCCGGAGGCGAAGTGCATTCTGTGAATACCAAAATGGTACTAAGTTTAGGATTTTGTCTTAAGTTTGTTCTGTGAATCGGGCCCCTTGCCTCCGGAAATCAGACTAATTCCCTCATCGGCATCTTTCAATGAAGAAGTGAAGGTTCTATTGATGAACACACTCTGAGTTTAATGCACCGACTCCCACTAAGTACCATCTGTTTCCTCTACTAGCGGGTTTCGCGCCTCCTCTACGGACTGTGTCGCCCTGAGTGGCGCGGCTACAATGTACTTCACAGTGGATCCTATCACTTTGATTTCGTCTATGACCTATGACTGCCCTCAACATCAATATTTGTTTGTTGTTCATATATGCTCATCTATTTCCTTTTGTAATGTCATGACGCTTTGTTCCTCATTTTACTCCAGTATATTGCTAATCACTGTTGTTTCTACAGACCTACTGGTCAAAGTCTTTTGTTCTTGATCATCTGTAAAGAGCTCTGATACCCACCTAGTATACGCTATATAAAACTTTATATATATAAATTAATAAATACTTTTACATATGGCACCTGAAAAGTAGCTATGCACAAAATATACATGTAACCATTATTGCCCTCTAGTCAGGGCATTAAGAGGAGTTAATTCTCTATAAAGGGGAACAATAATTGATTAAAGCCAGCTGCACTGAAGGGTAGGGCAAAGGAAGACAAATTAGCATTTGTTAATGCAGAGAGCAAGCCAACAATAAGGCTATACGGTCTGACCCTCTCATGTCACTCAACAGAGGCAAAAAACACAACTACTGTCCTTGTCTGTCCGATGTGCCCTCCACTAAACCAGGATGCTGGAAACAGCGGTGGCTGGTGTCAGCATTCGAAGCATATGATTGGCTGGGCCAGAGTCAGCATTCCCCTCCGATGGCTAAGAGAGGTAATCGAGGATTTCCAACAATCCCGTTTATATTTGTTCAGGATGTTTATAGTAGGCTGTAAATTATTCTTCCCTCCTTGTAAGGACTCTGATTTTCTCATGACAAATTACAGGCTTGAAATGGTTAAAATGTAATTGATGGATCCATTGCTGGAGCTATAATCATTGCAGCACAATGCAGGAAAAACATCTTCCAACATGAGAATTAAAAGCTGACTTTGGGACCAAAAAGGAACAGCTAATTGTAGAGCGGAATGGGAGGAGGGGGGAGACACCAGTTGTTAAAAGGCAATTTCTTAAAATGTAAAGCAGTTGACAGGAGTATCTCAGGGTGACATTTTTGTTCACTAAAATATTTACATTTCCGATTCCTAAGTACACTGTTTCAATTCAACTTACTGTTTTCTCGTTTAACATTCACCTAATAAAATACTAGGAAACAATTAATAATGATAAACCAACGAGCACAAGATTACAAAAGTGACGTGGCATAAAAATATATTGTCCATATCTTTCTGGTTTTTCAACATAACATAACATAACATAACAACTTAACAAAACATAACATAACATAACGTGTATTTGGAAAGAGTACGTTCCTCCGGAAGGGTCTCTTGGCGCTGAAAAACAGATGTGTATTATTGCCCAACTCAGTGGTACCCGTTTTTGGCTGCTCACAAAAATAAATTAGAAATTTACACTCAATAGCTACTTAGCCGCTCTCCCCTATGCAATAATGCAAATGAGAAGCACACAGATCCTCTTGAACACAAGACACCAATGTTAGAGGCTCACTGAGCATCGTTTTGAAATCCATTAGTCTTGCAATTTTACTGGATCAATGAGTAATCCAGTAGAGTGCTCAATATCAACTAACCAGCTAATGACATAAGTTCTGAGATAATAAAATCATAGATTTTTTATTTACTTCTGTATTAAGGACATCATAGTGCTCACAGTGTGATCACACTGTGCAACAAACAGTGTAGAGTGAAAGTGTTTATCCATAAAAACAGCAGGCTCATGACTCAAAGAATATATGATCTGGAAAGCTAGGTATTCGCGTCGATGGTGTTTCGGCCTCAAGAGCACTAAAGATGTCATCATCAGGATAGAACAGAATTTAGAGCACTAATAGGTTGTAGGAAAAAAGAAAGGACTACTGTAAGAGGCTGGTCATAGATTCTGAATTATAGAAAGGGAGCGGTACTATAGAATGCAAATTAGATATGTATGGGGTGAAACTCACATGAGTGTGGATGTGAATGAAGCATACAGTAGCACAATTGGAAAGGAATTTGTCACAAGGGTCACGCAAGATAGTCCTACTAATCAGAAAAAAATCAAATGACCATAAAATAAGCCTCATAAAAAGTGGGCAGCCAATCAATGGCCCAGATTCTAAATGGTAAAAATCACTGGGAGAGTGGAAGGAAGCTGAGGAGGGTAACCAATAGTCAAGGACAGTGCTATTCATCGGGCGCTAAGATAAGGGGGCGGATACACAAAACTCAAAATACATAAAGTGAGGAAAATGAAAAATGGGAAAAAGTAGGACCGAGTGTATTAAGAATTACTACTAAAGATACTTACATTTATAAGTCAGCATGGTCAATGGGGACATGAGGATATGGGACCTAATCAAGGGATAGGAGGCCCCACGCAGCGCATGCGTACTCTGTCAGAGACATAGGTTGCCCTCGACAGTGCATAAGATTGGTGTCGGAGAGAGGTGGCCACTCAATAGAGTCTCTCAGATAGGAGGACTACAAGCGGGCTGATAACCTCTTAAGGAAACTGTAGCAACTCATGAGTATACTGTCAGAGTGTTAGGCTGGTATAGTGTGTAGCAACGCTGTCCATAAATGGGACCCACTGAATAGTTGGTCAGACGAAACAGCGGTAAGTTGGAGCGTGTGTCAAAGAATCAGAGCTGCTGACACCATTGCTGATTAGTTGCAGTAGCAAGCCCTGAAGGTAATATTAGAGGTGCATTTCCTAAGTATCTCCGCTCACTGTGCATGCTCAGAATCATATGCAATGTACAAGTACACTGCGTGTTATTACGAAAGCCAGAAATAGGTAACTGGTCACACCTGAGTTCATTCAAACACATCAAGAAACAATAACAATCAGAGTCCATGTATTCATCTGACATCCAGGGTTAGCCTCCTCACTGTGCGCTCTTCACGCACAAGAGTTTGACCTCAGCTAGGAAGATGCTGACACCTTTCAAGAGGAAGAGGAGCAGTACTAGAGGAAGAGGAGCAGTACTAGAAGAAGAGGAACAGTACTAGAAGAAGAGGAACAGTACTAGAGGAAGAGCAGCTGTACTAGAAGAAGGGGAATAGTACTAAAAGAAGAGGAGCAGTACTAGAGGAAGAGGAGCAGTACTAGAAGAAGAGGAACACTACTAGAGGAAGAGGAATAGTACTAGAGGAAGAGGAACAGGACTAGAAAAAGAGGAACACTTCTAGAGGAAGAGGAACAGTACTAGAGGAAGAGGAGCAATACTAGAAGAAGAGGAACAGTACTTGAAGAAGAGGAACAGTACTAGAGGAAGAGCAGCTGTACTAGAAGAAGGGGAATAGTACTAAAAGAAGAGGAGCAGTACTAGAGGAAGAGGAGCAGTACTAGAAGAAGAGGAACACTACTAGAAGAAGAGGAACAGTACTAGAGGAAGAGCAGCTGTACTAGAAGAAGGGGAATAGTACTAAAAGAAGAGGAGCAGTACTAGAGGAAGAGGAGCAGTACTAGAAGAAGAGGAACACTACAAGAGGAAGAGGAATAGTACTAGAGGAAGAGGAACAGGACTAGAAAAAGAGGAACACTTTTAGAGGAAGAGTACTAGAGGAAGAGGAGAAATACTAGAAGAAGAGGAACAGTACTTGAAGAAGAGGAACAGTACTAGAAGAAGAGGAACAGTACTAGAGGAAGAGGAGCAGTACTAGAAGAAGAGGAACAGTACTAGAGGAAGAGGAGCAGTACTAGAGAAAGAGCAGCTGTACTTGAAGAAGGGGAATAGTACTAAAAGAAGAGGAGCAGTACTAGAGGAAGAGGAGCAGTACTAGAAGAAGAGGAACACTACTAGAAGAAGAGGAACAGTACTAGAGGAAGAGCAGCTGTACTAGAAGAAGGGGAATAGTACTAAAAGAAGAGGAGCAGTACTAGAGGAAGAGGAGCAGTACTAGAAGAAGAGGAACACTACTAGAGGAAGAGGAATAGTACTAGAGGAAGAGGAACAGGACTAGAAAAAGAGGAACACTTCTAGAGGAAGAGGAACAGTACTAGAGGAAGAGGAGCAATACTAGAAGAAGAGGAACAGTACTTGAAGAAGAGGAACAGTACTAGAAGAAGAGGAACAGTACTAGAGGAAGAGGAGCAGTACTAGAGGAAGAGGAACAGTACTAGAAGAAGAGGAACAGTACTAGAAGAAGAGGAACAGTACCAGAGAAAGAGGAACAGTACCAGAGGAAGAGGAACAGTACTAGAGGAAGAGGAACAGTATTAGAAGAAGAGGAACAGTACTTGAAGAAGAGGAACAGTACTAGAAGAAGAGGAACAGTACTAGAGGAAGAGGAGCAGTACTAGAGGAAGAGGAACAGAACTAGAAGAAGAGGAACAGTACTAGAAGAAGAGGAACAGTACCAGAGAAAGAGGAACAGTACCAGAGGAAGAGGAACAATACTAGAGGAAGAGGAACAGTATTAGAAGAAGAGGAACAGTACTAGAAGAAGAGGAACAGTACTAGAGGAAGAGGAGCAGTACTAGAAGAAGAGGAACAGTACTACAAGAAGAGGAGCAGTACTAGAGGAAGAGGAGCAGTACTAGAAGAAGAGGAACAGTACTAGAGGAAGAGGAAGAGTACTAGAGGAAGAGGAACAGTACTAGAAAAAGAGGAACACTACTAGAGGAAGAGGAACAGTACTAGAGGAAAAGGAACAGTACTAGAAAAAGAGGAACACTTCCAGAGGAAGAGGAACAGTACTAGAGGAAGAGGAGCAGTACTAGAGGAAGAGGAACAGTACTAGAAGAAGAGGAACGGTTCTAGAAGAAGAGGAACAGTACCAGAGGAAGAAGAACAGTACCAGAGGAAGAGGAACAGTACCAGAGGAAGAGAAACAGTACTAGAGGAAGAGGAACACTACCAGAGGAAGAGGAAAAGTACTAGAGGAAGAGGAACAGTACGAGTGGAAGAGGAACAGTACTAGAAGAAGAGGAACAGTACTAGAGGAAAAGGAACAGTGCTAGAAAAGGAGGAACAGTACTAGAGAAAGAGGAGCCGATACACGTGTAAAAAGGTAGTCTGCCATGCCTACGAACAGAGCATTGCCATAATCCAGTTTACTTATAAGCAGGGCCTATGTGACTGTTCGTCTGCACTCCAAGGGAATCCAGGGAAAGAGTCTTCTTAGCAGTTTCAGAGTTGCAAAACACCTTTACACAGGGCCCGCACATGGTCCTTCATGGAAAGGGCGTTGTCAATGAGGATGCCTACATTTTTTGCACGTTGCTTCGGTGCTGGGTCATCTCCCAGGATTTGTGGCCACCGAGTGGCATCCCAAATCAGATTGGCTACACCAAAGAGCAGGATTTCCGGTTTCCCTGCATTTAATTTCAGGCAATGTTCTGACATCCATTGAGCCATCTCTGCGAGGCAGTTTTTCAGTTTAGCTTTGGTGTCATCATGCCTTGCCTCGAGCGCTACCATCAACTGGGTATCATCCGCATAGGAGCAGATACTGAGCGCACATTTTTTACTGATCTTCGCTAAAGATGATACATATGCGTTTAAAAGTGTGGGGCTCAGGGATGCTCCCTGTGGCACGCCACAGCCGATGGCCCTAGGTTTAGAGAAGTAATGGTCTAGTTGTACCATTTGTGTTCTGTTATTAGGTGAAGTAAGATGTATACATCAGTACTCATAGCAATGCAACACACTCCTTGAACACCCAGTAACTGTTATCATGACCACTAACAGCATGCATGTCCACCAATAGGCCAAGATATGGCTACGAACACATATGCTGACAGTAAACTTCTTCACTCCTCTAAGAGGCTTTGCATTTGCGGTTTGTAAGGAACAACAACAGCAGCCATGCTACATGCATTAGGGGAACACTGGGACTTGCAAAAGTACCCATCTCCATCACCCAGGTAGGAACGTGGCACAGCCATGTTAGTCCTTACCACAAACTAGAGATTAGTGCTGCAAGACATGCTCACTACCACTACAGTGTCACACTATTGGTGAGTCTGTGCACATCCTGTGCTGTCATGCTTTAGGAAAACCACTCAAAAACAGCCCCACATACATTCTCAACTTTCACCATTTGCAGGACGTGTGTTGACAGCCCCTCAGCTCTCTAAAGCCACCTCTACTGGTGTTACACTGCCTGCGGTGGCGTGCTGACTGGCCACTCAGGCAATGCTGATGACAGAACTTGGTAAGTCACTTTGAATATGTACCACGAAATATGACTGCATGCCTGGTTTTGGGCAGGGTCATCTACAGGAACAACTCAATGTGGACCACTAACATACAAGCTAATGCACGGCATATCATATATATCTATGTAGTGGGATTCCATACAAGTCTCATGTCTAAATGGTCCACACACAAAACACATCCTGGTCATGGTCAACACTGGTGTTCTCAACTTCTAGGTTTGCATCCTATAATTGTATGTGCCACACAGGGGCGTAGCTACCATTGGTGCAGTAGGTGCACTGGCTCCGGGTCCTGGGTCCTAAGGGGTCCTCTAAACACTGATCATTGCTGTATTTGCAGTTTAGGCAGGTGGCCCGGTGGCATTTTCTACCTTGCACTAGGACCCATAACACACTGGTTATGCCACTGGTGCCACAAGATTTCTACAACCTGTAATTTATCACATCTCAGGTTCCCTTTATTATGTCACATAATGTAGATATCTGGTGAGTGTATGTAAGCTAGAACTGTCCTCCTGTCATTGCTTGTGATGTCCCTGTATATTTTAATGGACCTCAGCGTCTCATGACACATCTAAGGGACTTCTGTGCTCTGCTACTTCAACCATGACAAACCATGGCATCATTGTGGCAACATCACTCAGGCACGACACCACATTGGAATGGGACATTGCCTAAATCATGTACAGTACATGTTTCAACCTGACATACCTGTCCTAATAACCTTCCACAATAAGTGTTTGTACACAGTTGCAGTGACATACCATCCACTGTTCATATGACTGTGACCCGTGACTACGTGTTTGCCATTTTTTGCCAGTCAAGTGAGCCTACATAGCACTGCATGACCTTATTCACTACACTATGCGAGATACGCCGTAGGTGGTATTCAAGATTTAGATTGCGGACCTGGCCTCTAACTGCTTTTACACAAAGTGGAATCCTAGTGAAACCACACCAAGTCTCTGACAGTACAATATGGGCAGACGTGAAGCATTTCTTAGTAATTCTGCACAAAAACCATGAGGTAGCGCAGACTTTAGCTATTACACCTGTTCGAGAACCACAGAGACATTTTGGCACTGTGCTACAGGACAATGGATAACTACAAGCCTGTAGCATCGTACAAATGGTCTGTGTGGTTGGAAACCAGGGAATAAACAGCTTCTGAGCGCACATCATTCTTTTTTTATGCTATGTATCTGCAAAATGATTTATAACCTCTGCCTTTTAACACTATTGTAACCATGACTGTCACTTATAGTATTGTCTTTAAGCCCTTCTGTATGTTTTTTCTTTGTGTGGCCGTAAAACTAAATTAATTGAATGTAACACATGTTAATCTGTAATCCATGTATAAAAGCCAATCTCTACTTTATTTCTAATCGGTGACTTGAGAAGTACCCAGTCATGTCAGAACTCGAATATTATAAGTTTTTACAGTTTAGTTCGAAGGTCACAATTCCTGATGCCAGGACCAGCCGCTGAGGTGAAAGACAGATCAGGTCATCAAGTATAATTGAAGCAGTTGTTTAAAGCAATGACACTTTATAATGTCACTTGGCGAGAACGTTTATTTATTTACAGCTCTAAGAAAAAAGCTAGAATCTTTGTCCATATTTCTGCACATGCTAATCTACTCTAGTTTTTTTTTCTTTTTAACTGACCTGTATTGAATTGTTTCTTATATCTGTTTGCAACAGGTTTTTGTTGTATTACATTTTGCACTAAAGATTTTATTTATTTCTGTATGTTTCCAAACATACTTTCTCTTTAATATGAAAGAGCTATGCACAAAGGTTTCAAGTTGTTAGTAAGAAAGGGGATGGTGTGACCATGTATTATATGGGGAAAAGTACCCCCAGCCCACAGGTTAAGGATATTGCAAGTTACCTTGGAGTTCTATAACCTTATAAAGGAACTGGGCCTTCAACCTCATTCCTCTGTATGGTTATAGAACTCCTTGGTGACTTGCAATATCCTTGTGTTAAATGACTGGGGCTGTTGTGAGGTTGCATAGGACCCAGACACAAACACCTCCGTTTTACATGTTCAAATTTAAAGTTGACATCTTTTAAAATTATGGCTTTAAACACACATTTGCTTTTACGTCGGTATGGGATAATGTTTTTAGAAAATGGTCTGCTTACACCTACACTTCTTCGTAGGCACATTATCAGGCATTGGGACATTCTGTACAAGGACTAAGTACACTGCGCAAACCTTCGGCGACAGTTTTGGGTGGAAAGAATCAGCAAAGATGGCCAGACCTGAGCCCAGGCACCGAATAAATGGCTCCAGTTTATTATATAAACTGCACCAAGCCTTTGTATAGACAGAGGAGCATTTATATGGGTTGTCGAGGTCAGCTAATGCTTGAATACAAGACTAGTTGAATCCTGTTACTATTCTGAGAAGGTCAGCGGCCTGTTCTACACCATGACTGACTACCAGCTGACACACACCAGCAGGTAATTGGGGAGTTAAACGGCTATAAGGTATTATTGCAGGAACTTCACCCTATGATTACTAGGATAGGAAGCACTGGGTAGGAGTATATTTTAAAATATTCATATAATCAAAGCAAATGCACAATGAATTGTTAATCTTTTTTACCATCCTTGTAATGCTGGTTGCTCTGTTTTGTTTCCTTCCATTAATCAATGCAGCACACATATTTTACTCTAGAATACAATTGCTTCAATAAATATTTGAAATGCAAATTTGTGTACTTCTTCTATATCCCATTGGACATGCCTGATTTACTAAAGAAAGGGTATGATCTGTTTCCACTATTTACTTGAGGAACCAGGGTTGTCATGTTCTGAGGTTGTAGACACCAACCTGTACATTGACAGAATCAGAGGTCCAGATGAGGAACTGTGAACTAGCCAGGAATTAGGTCAACATATTCTGATGGTATGTGCGGACTCAGCCCCACATAGTTTTGACGCTTATGTTGCCAAATTGCACAGCCTTACTGAAATAGTAGGAACTGACGACATGGCACCACCACCATTCTTCTTTGGGTACTTATTTAATGGGTCTTCCGTGTAGTTTTCCAAAGTGTGCCCAAAGACCCTACTCACAAATGACCCAGTGACTTCTGTGGTGAAAGGGATAGACCCTCCTCAGCTAAAGAGGGAAGCTTATTTCTGTCTGTAGGTTGTTCAAGCTTGAATCTTTTAAAGAATAACCCCACTGTACTTACCTTCTCTGAATCCCATAATTTAAAATGGCTAACGCAGCATCAGTGGACATACCACTAAACAGCAGACATGTAGTTACAAAAAAGTAACAACAACCTGAGCTCGTTCTAATGGGTGGGGCTGTTACCTACATGGTTAGAGGCCCATGAAGCTTTCAAAATAAAAGTATTCTATTCATGGGTAACATTTCCAGCAGCAAAAGCGCAATCACAATATTTTCACAATTACACCTTAGCAGCAGTTTCAAACAAGTACACAGCTTACGAAGAGCTAGAAATACCATTAACATTCCAGGAACACACAACTTGGTTCCAAGACACCCTACCACATGCAAGAGACAACATTAGACTGGGTGTCCTCAGCAATGAGGGAGCAACCTGGCTAGTCTTAGTTGGTTACACACCTTATTCGACATAGCAAACCTTACAGCACCAGAGCTATGTACATTATACACAGGTCTAGTTAGGTTTGCAGATGTATGACACAAAACATTATGCAAACAATGACAATAAACCCAGTGAAGATTTCTCAAACTGCACATCCGCACTTAACAATGCCAACAATTATACCAGTGACTAATAATTTAATAATGGGAAACATTTCCACCAGACAGGAGGAGATTCCACTATGGATTGCACAAAAAACAAATACTGAATCAGTATTTTCCCGTACGGGACCTCAATATAAACATGGAATTACTATTAGGGATGGGTCCTCCGGTGAAAGACTGCCACTTGGGGCACAGAATTTGCTTCGGTCCATACCATCACACATGATACAATATCCATTGCTGTTTTGCCAGAGGTGCTAAAACAGATGCAAAATGAATATGCCGCAGCCCCTGGATTTGGGGATGAATGTATTGGCAATTATGCCACTGTCTTCTCAATTATTATGACTAATGTTAAAGGGGAAGTAGCAGCATTGGCGGTGCACCAGCATCTTGCTCAAGTTCCATTAGTGGATGGGGAGCAAGAACTACGGAAAATTATTGCTGAAACCTATACCTCCATAGGTCGAGATAATTTGGGATTCAGACCTAATAAACCACAACTAAGGATGAACTCTGCAAAGAATAATTTCAAAAAAAGGCACCAGAGTCTTCTAATAAAGGCTGGGATAATAGGAAAAATAAAGAAAAGACTAAACCACTGGGGGATCTTCTCCAAAGGAGTCCTCTGAAAGCCACTATAATCTGCACAACCATTAAATAATTGAACAGCTTGATAGGTGGCAGTACACTTATATACACTCCTCGTTCCTTTCAGGAGTCATCCGAAAAATGTTTGGAGAGAGGAAGATGATCAGAGCACAAGTAGGAGTAGTACACGAAAACGAAGGACTCACAACGCTCATCTAACTTTATCATAAAAAAAGAAGAAATGCTTCCATAACAAAAGCGTCAATTAAAAGTGAAAAAAGTGGCTGAAATCTCAATTAAACACGCCGCACATATTAAGGACTCTGTTTTGGAACAGGGAGTTGGCTATGACTCTGCTAAACAGCACACCAGAAGTCACAATAAGTTCACCAGAATCTTTCATAGGGTTTGCCAGTGACAACAAGTAGTGAATTTGCCCAGGTGGAAACGTTGGACCAGAGACTTAGTGCTCCAAGTAGGTTGTATGATTACAACTCCAAATGGAGGGTGATATACCTCATACTAATAATATTCTCTGTGGGAGAATTTAACATTTGGTTATGACATTCTCTTGGGCTCAAAGAGATTTGACACCTGAGTTTGTTTGACAAGTCCCACAAGTGGAAAGTGTAATATTACCATCTTTCTGGATCCTCGTTCCAGAATCAATTAAACATATATACCAAGGAGTGGACCCTTGCACAAGCACCAACGTTCTATCGCAATCATAGGGGCCGGGATGAAGAATCCACTTTAAATATTATGCTTATAAGGTCAAGCCCACAAGTGCAACCCATCAAACATGATGCTAAACAACATGCTAGATACAGTAGCTAATTTGTAAATGAAAAAAGAAGAGCCAGGGCTCCCTTCCAGAGGCAGCTTGCACTAGCCCATTTCTCCTGTTAGCACCGCCTAAAACAGAACCCACTACGAACCATGAAAGTGAGGGAGAGGATGTGGAGTAGTTGCCAGAGCTGCTGACTTCGGAGTTGGGTACCAAACTTCGAGTCTCGGCTTGGGCTCAACATCCTTACATTCAGGGCCGCTGCACTAACAGCAACAGATGTAGACTACATATTTGATTCCACACTACAAACACAGGCTTACCTTCAATATGAACAAGGATGCCGTCTGCACAATGAAATAATGCTGCTAGATCAGTACAACTTTACAGTTTACCCTGATACTTCAGTCCAGTCTTCAGTTAAAACAAAACAATAATACTTAGTCGCTTATGCGGCGGTAACAGGAAAAATGAGGGAGGGAGAATTCCAACCTCTAAAAACATTTTCATAGTCAATAAGGTAATTGCACTGCACAGTTGGCTGAACTGAACTGAAAACTCTAATTCTTGCACTTGAGAATACAGATCCAGAATTGTCCACACTTATCGTGTGTGATTCATATTATTGTGTCCGGTCTTATGTTGAACATTTACACTACTGGAACCAGAATGGATTCAAAGACTCAAAAGGGTATACCATCAAGCACAAGTTGCTTTGGGGAAAAGTGGTTAATCTTAAAGCAGGAACATACATTGCAGGGAATTTATTGCCTGACAAAGCCACAAAGGCAGCAGTGCAAACTGCTGTCATAGCTGCAGTGTCTCGTTCCAATAAGATAATGTTAGATGTCACAGCTCCATGCTGTTGCACCCCTAAACCAAAATCTTTTCCAGCAAAAAGTTTCTACCTACTTACTAAGTGCACAAAGCATTCCATTTGCTTGTATTACAGGAGTGGGGTAATACCAAATTTGGACCACAGGTCAGAATTAATCATAGAGGCCCATTACAGGTTAGTATCTACACATGCTGGTAAGTGGCTAGTTTCACTCCTACAGAAACTATACTGGTGGCTAGGTCTATATAAACAAATAAAATCTACGAGCTATAGAAATATTCTGCCACTATCGATGTGAAGAGGCAACCAGTAACTCCTGGCTGGATTCCAAAGATCAGGGATCTGGTTCAATAAAGATTGTGGACAAAATTAATTTGGCACATCATACAGAGCAACTGTGCCTGTCCTGGCAGTTGAAGGTACCAGAATTGTGCTTTTGCCACCCCTTGCTGGTTGTAAACATAAAAGGTTTTTGTTGTTCCACCTAATCAAACCACACCATGTGGTCAGTCCTACACAGCAAGCCACAAGGGCTCTTGGGTAGTTACCTGCCTCCCCTCACTACCGTACTGGAAATCATATTATAAACTTTAAATAACACTGAGGTTACTGCTCCCCGGCTGGGGATATCTGACTCTGTAGTCTTCCAGATACATCTACCAACACCATGTAGTCACAGTATGCAAATTCATAGGTTTCAACATCACATGCCAAAAACAAAGTTGTTTATTACAAACCACCATTGGAATTAATTACCAGTTCTACACAACCAGCGAGGTCCCTGTTTTTGCCTCACGCTATTTTTATGACATTGATGACTTTTCCTCAGATTTGTCAGACACACCACCACATGGAACTTGTGCATTTATAATTTGTCTCAAAAAGACATATTTTGTTCCCCAGTAAGTTTACATTTCCTTGCTCTTTCTTTGGCTTGGTTTTGTGACAGTATTCTGACTGCCTCGGAATGTACACTATCTCCCAGAACGCTCTGCTGTTGAATTGGTAACTAAGATATTGAGGCCAAGTGCAAAGAGACCTGTCCATTGTGAACATTTCGACAGTTGCAGTACTTGATGGAATTGTTTGGGATAAGGTACCATATGATATTTTTGACCAACAGAAACTTTTTTAGATACTGTATGTATTCAAATTTTCTCCTGGCAGCATCTCTGATGATTGGGACATTCACACAGTCAAATCTATGCTTGACAGGAGGCAAGATGGTACCCGCTATGCCAGACGCTTAAGCTAGCGGTCCCGGACCTTCCTACAAACACATGAAACTCGAAACCAGCGCACAAACTGACCAGCCGCCTTCCTCGTGTGGCATTATTTGAGCATTTCGGTGGACCCACGGTCCTAGTTGCAGTGGTGCCTCAGGTTGGTGTGACGTCCTCTCCGTGTTCCGGATACATGTTGTGTGGATGTGGCGGTGGGGAGTGGCCTGTGGATTTGGGGCGGGGCTGACCCAGCTGGGCTCCTGGCTGCAGTGCCTCCAAAGTTTGTGCGAGGGAAACCTCGGAACCAGATGGACATTGTTGGATACCGTTGGAGCCGCAAGGAGTGGCTTAATGCAACAATGAGGTGGAGAAATGGTGGGGGAGAAAAGAGTGGGTGCACTAGGAGAGAATACTGTTAAATGCAATATACCCTCTTTGTATGTTCTTTCTGGGAAAGGGAAAAAACAACACCACAACCCACAACATACTCCCCCAGATAATGATGTAGGTGGACAGGGAGGAGAAATTGGCAAACCCCTGAATCCCTCTATGAGCCAGGGACACGCTGAGGAGGACATTGGTCATCAGGGTATGGACCCACCCGGTAAACATAAGAGCCTGATTAAAATAGGGGTGAATGTGTCTGTAATGCAGGGGCTGAGGGATGAGAAGGTCACCTCACTGCCACCCCTGTCATGGTGTATACCCCTAAAGACTACACAGGACCCAATAACATTATCAAAGGGGGTCAGAGTATATCTTCCACAAGGGAACTGCAGATAGACAGATCTTCGAACATGGATAAACCAGTGGCAAATGATGACAGCGGCACCCAGATCATGGCTAAGGAAACTGATTCTGAGGACAACTTCTCCCTGTCAGATCCTTCTAATTCTTCAGGAGATGAGCCTGAGTCAATTTTTAGGTCTTGCTCTAGGAGAGAATCCCTGGGCAGTGGACATAGTGAGACAAGCAGGGTGCACCCCGAGGACCAGGGTACTGACACATCGGAAACCAGCCAACGGACAGTACGCAAGAGGCATGAACCTGGAGAGCGCGCTATACATGCTGGGGGCAATGATATGGGACTATTCATTTTCAGCTGGACTTGGGGCAGACGGGGGGTCTGCATCTGACCATACAGGGGAAAATACTGAAGAGAAAACGGATGATATTTCACTGGCAGTTATCTACCACAGCATAATGGTGCATAGAGAGGAGACACGCATGGAGAGTCAACGGACTTAAGGAGCCTTCCACAAACTCCAGAACTCTATTCGACGCATTGCGAGATCCTGTTCTGAATTTGCAGAAAGGTTTAATGAAGCAGAAGCCCGGATCTCTAGTCTAGAAGATGAGCTGGCTCTGTAACAGAGTCAATGTGCTCTTTGAAAGAGGACACACAGTGCAAGTTAATAGATCTCGAAAATCACCTAAGGTAAAAAATTTGAGAGTTTCAGAGATTCCAGAGGGCATGGAAGAATATTATGTGCGTAAATTCATCATTGATTTCCACCCATCCATCCATATATATCTATATTTCGGTCACCTGGACCATAAAAGTACATAAACATAAATTATACTCCCATAAGGGTATGTACAGAAATGAACCAAGGGTAGTACATAGATTTTAAAGTTTGTTCCCATAAAACTGTGTCTGCTAAAAAGTGACCAAGTAAATAACTATACAGTTTGGCAAATTTGACAACAATAAAGTGCATCTTAGAATTTACAAGAAGGTAAGTCCCCACAAATCAAATTTTAACCCTTCCGGATGAAACTGCCAGGAAATCATTTCTAACAAAGCTTTTGGGCTGAAATGTATTCACAATTATAAACTTATTTCATCACATAGCATTAATTAAAACCGTTTTTTTTTAAAAAGGGAAGCATTTAGTACAAATGTATTAGTCTAATATAAATGGCTCAGATTCTTAGTGGCATGCTGGCAGGTTTAAGAACATCCAACGGGTACGCCACATCGAGGTTAAAAACCTAGTTACAGTGAAGACAATGGGGGCGTGAATGTCGTACTTTAAAATGCTAAATGCCTCTGCACAGCGGACAGAGCCTAAATTCCTGTTGAGTTGAATGACCCAGCGCTGTCTAGCTAATTTATAACCAGGACAAAAAAAAACAAGTAGCTCTGACTCTTCCTCACTATTGCAGGCAGGGCACCCTCGAGGTAGAGTTTTAGACCATTTGTTGGAAAAGGCACGGAGCGGTAGAGTCCCAAATCAAAACTGTACATATAATGTCCTAGTCAGAACTGGTTGAATGTCATCCAGGAAGGATTCTATGATATACTCTTCTTTGATTTTTAGAAATTTGGCTGTCAAATGTCCTATGACTGAACTTTCCTGGATAGCAGCAAGTCTGTGCCTCCTGTAGGATTCAATTCTGACTGCGAAATTAAGGGCCATGATGCTTCAGGATTGCTCCATAAACCTGATTTACCCAACTTATTGCAGACATCCTTCATATATATACAAACCAAGTTATTTTACAAATACCCGGGAAACACAGTAACTCATTAAGCTCTGATCGGTAAACGGACAATTCCGGGGTCACCCATAATCTATACCAAAATGTTAAGGATCTAAGGCTGATCTCATCCCCAATGGGCCTAATACCCAAATCCAGGCATAGAGGAATCAGGGGAGTACTAAAGGGGAGACCTAATGTCTCCCTCATAAAATGGTTCTCTACCTTGCTCAGGCTACTGGCAGAGCAATGACCCAATAGCTCTGCCCCGTACATTGTGGCACCCCTTGCTTGTACTTTATTAATTTCTAGTAATGGCCCGGCTGATTTGTGAGTGGATGTTCTGTACAGTTTAGCGATTCCCCCTACAGGCTGAGCGAGCTTAAGGCTTGCTTTGGCCACTTGCGGCCCCCACACCAGTTTTTCTGTCAGAGTGACGACTAAATAATCAAAGACTGATACTCTTTCTAACAAGGTGCCATTCAGATAGGGGTTGGAACGAGACTTGTTAGCTGGATTGAAGACCATAAATTTGGTCTTCTGTGTATTAATCTCTAACCCCCTGTTTCTACAGAAGGCAACAATGCTATGATGAATCCTCTGGATACCCATAGGCGACGTAGAAAGTAAAATAGTGTCGTCAGCAAACATCATTGCTGGGACCTTACTACATGCAATCTTAGGGGCATCATTATACTTTACCTTGCTTAGTTGGTCAACCAATGAATTGATGAATAGGCAAAATAGGGTAGGTGCACCCCTTCTGTACTCCTTTATGAATCAGAAAACATGGGGTTAGTTCATCACATTTTCCGTACCTCACCTGAGCAAAATTTCCTTTGTGTAATCCCATCAAGATGCTAAAGAGGTAGGGGGGAGCCCCAGGTCTCTAAGTGCACCCCATAGTTAGACCCTGGGTACCAAATCAAAAGCCGTCTTCAGATCCACAAAAATTAAGCAGAGGCTGCCACCCACTATTGTCACCATTTTCCAAAATAAGAGTTGAAGTCTAAATATTTGGTCGACGGTAGATGTGTTTTTTCTGAAACCGGCTTGATATGGGCTAAGGATCTCTTGTTCTTCCATCCACATCTGAAGACGGTCGAGGAGTACCCGTGCAAACAATTTCTGTCTGATATTGATCAAACTGATCGGCCTATAGTTTGTAGACAGATGGAGTAAACCCTTTTTGAGTACTGGGACAATTTCTGCCCAAACCCAAAATTCTGAAATCACCATACCTTTCAAGATGGCATTGAATAATGCCCATAGGTAGGGTCCCCATATTTTTGGTTCCTCCCGAAAAAGATCCCCCGGTAATTTATACAATCCTGGTGCTTTACCAAGGGGAAGCTTGCTTATTGCATTTAGTACTTCGGTCATAGTAATCCCAGGGGCCTCTGCCTGGTTGATACCCGGGGGAATAATTGGAACTTCGTTAATTTGGCCCGCCATTTCCTTGGTAGTGTATAGAGCCTGGAAGAGTGCCTTCCACACCTCAGATGCTATATTTGGCTCAATAGCTGCCTTCCCTTCGCTACCACCTGTAGTAACTATAGTCCAAAAGGTCTTCATATCTTTATTTGAGAAAGCGGTTTTGAGGGCCTCCCATCTGTCCAATTACCAGTTCTTTTTTGCTTCCTGGATGCTATCTCTGTACGACATATGGTTCTGTTTAATTCAGTGCTTATACTTAGCTTTGATAGCTTCTAACAGATCCCATTTGCCCTTTCGGCATTTGTCATTAAACCAGGATCGTTTAGCCCCTTTCTTTGCCCTATGTGATACAGCTGGATAAAATATATCTGCCAGATTAGATGTTAATTCTACATGCAGTTTTGCAATTCTCTCAACACTTAGTGAAGTATCCTCTGTAGCTGTGGCCTCCTGCATTTCCAATAAAATTGGAATTACTGATTGATATAATGTGGGCAACTTTTCGGGTGACTGTTGAATTAAGGCCCACCTTCTTTTCCTTCTATTGTTTGAAAGTATTAATCGACTACCTGAGGATGGAAAACTAGCCTTATAGTTAGGATGACCCAGGTCCGGCATCTCCAATTTCATGGTCAGAGTGTTGGGGTCGCTGTCATGTCACGTCAGGGAGTGAGTCAGTATGATTAAGTTAATCTGGAGTGCTAGTGGGGACCGTGCCTTGACAGGTTGAATTTGTGGATTTGGGATTAGCCATTGCAAGTCCTCCTCACTGGGTGTTGTATTAGTTGGATCAACAATGGGTTCAAATTGGTAGTTGAAATCATCACCAACAATCAACCACATGCGTGTGTCGACTGTAGGGATAAAAAGACTCAGTTGGTCTAGTGTCACAGATTCCTGACTGAAGATAACAGGCTGGGAGCTAAAGTTAATAAAAGCAATTTATAGCTTTGGAGAAAAAGAAAGTACTACACACTGAATATCATTAGAGAGGGTAGTCAACTGTTCGGCCCTGCATCCCAAATGCGAACCTACCCAAATAGTTAAACCCTCAGATGGTCTGCCCCTTCCCCCTGAAGTAGCAGGGACATTGAATGAAGCAAATTCCACCCTCAGAGGATCTTCCCGTGCCCAGGTTTCCTGGAACATGCATATGGGGTATTGGTCTACAGAAAAACCCAAGTCTGGACAGGACAGTTTGTTTTTAAGTCCAGCAACGTTCCAGGATAAGACCCTCAACTTATTACCTTGCGTGCTCTTTCTCAAAATACATTCAAATATGTTGGCAATGGGAGGTTGAATATTCCTCTTTTGAGCAGCAAGATGGTTGTCAACTTGTATCATGGGCACACCTTCTCTCGGTATATTGGTCAGGCGGACGGGTATTGAGGCAACAGAAAATTCTAGCACTTCTACCCCTACTCCTACTAAGCCATTTGTATGTGATATTTCTACTTGATGGTCGTTACATTCAGCCCCAAACCCAGGATATAAAGTTTGGCTAAGCTGGTCACCACTATACTCCTTTAGTTTTCTGGACGTCCTCTGGCTTCTAGGTCCCTGAGCTGGAATCAGTGTCACTGCTTGTCAATCTACCCCCTCCAGAACCCCAAATCTATTGCGTACTGGTATATTAAATAGCAAGGGTCTGGGAGGTGCATGCCAGATCCCTGTGGTTGAATTGTTTAATGGTCATCTGCATGCTTCCGGGGTGATTTACGTCTTAGTTGGCATTTGACATTGAGTATAGAAATAATCCAATGCTAAGGGCCTTATCCCTGTGAGTGACTCCTGGTTGCATAATTTCTGGTTAAGCAAGCTAGTGACGATTTTCTTTTTTTTTTTTTTAAAGTTTATGAGTACGCAGTCCCCTTGCATTGTTTTTCGTTGCTTTCCCAACCAATCAACTCTATGGACCATTAGGATGTCCCCTGCCCTATCATAATCGAACGGCCTGTGCCTCGCTAGCCAGAACAAACATCTGTTCCTGAGGTCCAGTTGTGTTTCCCTCTGATCACTTTAATTGCAGGTACTCCTGTCAGTATGATTACGTGAGGAGAAGAGGCAGGGGGTAGAATTATAGTTAGTAAGTTCACTGCTTCAGGCCTGCCAACTGTAGCTTTCTCGCTCCGCAACCCTCCCCCACTCTTTGTAAATCCTTCTGGAGGAGGGCCATCCCTAACCTTCTTGGGGGCGTACTATATTTTTGTTCCCTGCCTCATGGTTGGAGCTGCTGTCTATCTGGTGGCTGTTATCATTTCGATGCCTTGTGCCCTGGGTTGTGGCAGGGTCCAGATTCCTCTACACACCCAACCCGTCCCGGGGTGTCAAATTTAAACTGTCCAACTGGCAGCTAAAATCTTTCCCTCTTACTAATGTATGTGTACTCGTTACACTGGTGTTTACTTGCCTACAGTCCCTGAGTGCTGACACTTTATCTAAACAGTTAAGTAGTGGAGCTAATTCTTCCCTAACGATGGCTCTAAGTTGGTACTGTAAATCAGTCAACAGGTTCAACACCCAGGATGGGTTATCATTATCTAATCTAGTGTGCAAGGTAAATCCTACTGTTGAATCGGGATTATCCTAGTCCTCCACACTAGTTGATGGGTCCTCACTTATTTTCTTTCTTTTAGCTCAACCCCCGATTGTTTGCTTGCACTTCCCATTCTTTGGAATACTTGTGGTATTTCTCCCCTTTTCGTGTTACTATTGTGGGTGCAACTTCTTGGTGTGGGGATGATAGCGATTCAGCTGGGGGGACTAGAGTGATGGTTTTGAGAGGTAGATAAATCAGAGACTGTGTGGCATAAATCAGGAGTTAGTGACAATCACCTCTCATTAAGCTCTATTTCAGTAGTGACCACACCTATAGCCCTCTGTAACATCCTATCAATTGAAGTTGGTGGCAATGAAGATGAAGGGGTAGCTTTGGGCAGAGGTGGTTGTTTCATAGGGTAGGTGTGTTTCTCCATTGTTGAACCTTGACTAGAATATTCCACAACCACCCAACTGAAATCAGCCAACTGACACCTCATAATTGATGGGACAAAATACAAGCTGGGCAATCAAAGTAACACACAATGGTTGAGAATGGCCTGGATAGTAAGTGGGAGAAGGAACGTTTATGTGGCCAACAATGCCGTGGCTGTACTACACTCACCACCACTCAGATCTTGTAATAGGCAGCAATTTAATGGCTAGATCTCCGGTATTCGTAAGTAATGAAAAATGACTCAAGTACTCTCCAGACCCTAACAGTAGAGATTAATAGTCACGAGTGTTCTACGAAGTCAAAAAAGCACTTTTAGTTCCGAAAGGGATGGTCCCTTTTGTCTCGGTACAATAAAAAAAGTTGATGTTAAATGACTACATTGGGTTCATCAAAGTACTTTGGTGGATACCATCTACAAGGAAAGAAAGCAGGTGCATGCCTTGGAAGAGTATTTACACCGCAGAGTCATACCCACAAACCAGCACAGAAAGTTGGAGCCAAGGGAAGTGGCCCTGCCCTGCCTCTATCTGCCACTGATGGGCGCAGACAGGTCCGTCCTTGGCCCAGGCTTTACCCGACCACGCCTGCACATGTCCCGTGCAACGGGAGCCCGCAATGGTTTTTAAAGCGCCTCATGGCACGGATGATGACGTTGGCAGCAGCAGGCCGCCTAGGAGCCTGGGTCTCGTGGTCCTGACCCTGACCCGGTGTGGCAGCAATACGACAAGGCAGAAAACAACTTTGATTTCTTTTCTGAGGCCCTCCCTGAACTCTTGCACTGGGACTGGAATCAGGAGATACAAAGAGTGCATCGATTCCCGTTTCTGCAGTGCACGAGACCAGGACGAATTACTCCTGAACCTAGAGTAATCCTTATATCAATCAATAATGTTTTGGCTCACCAAGCAGTGTACGAACTTGCACGCCCAGCTAGAAAGAGGGTTGGAAGGGGTCAGAATTTTTTGTGAGAACAGATTTCTGCCACCTGACGGTGGAAACACAATGGTAGTTGCGACAGCTCATTTCTCTATTTCAAGGCGAGGGGGCCCAAGCCTTCTTACTCAACCCAGATTGAAGGTCATTTATAATGAGCATGCTTGGTTTTTCATCTGCAGGCCAAAACGTATTTGCACTCTATTTAGACAGGGTTTCAGGCTCAGGTAGTCACTCTGTCTTTAACTCTCTTTTTTCCTTCTGGTTTTTTCTCCCTTTCTAGGTTGGTGATGGGGTCTGCTGTGTTAGATTATATATATGAATATGTGTGTGGGGAGGGGGACACACCAGGTAGTGGGAGCATTGGTCCTAATGCTTCATTGCGGGGTAGGGTGGGGAGCGGGGCTTTGTGGTAGCCCTGTGACGGGTTGATGGGGATAAAACATAGGCAGGGGGCACACGGAGGGGTGGAGGTTGGGAGAGGGGGAAGAAGCAATCCAGAACATGTAGTAGATAGAGGAGCACAGGCTTGTGAAGTTAGGCAGCAGGGTCAACAATTGGAGGGAGTTGGCAGCATACGGTAGGCGATAGGATGAGTCCCTCAGGATTGCGTATCTGCTCCTTTAATGTTTGTGGGCTAAATAATAATGAGAAAAGGCAACAGGTGGCTGCTGAACTACGTGTGATGCAACCCAACTTGGTTTGCTTAGAGGAATCCCACATCCCGTGGGGTAAACGGAAGATTTTAGCTGAAGTAGGCTACTCAGTGCTGACATGTACACAACAGTCTACGACGAATCGGGGGCTGCTGTCTTGCTGAACATGGGATACAGGGTTCGGGAAGAACACTGGTTGACAAGCAGGGCCGTTGGATCATCATTGAATGCATAATGGGGGCTGTTAAGTTTGCCTTGTGCTTAGTTCATGGGTCTAATTTCGATGATGCCGCAGTACTAGAGCTGCTTAATTCAACATTAGCATCATGGCCCATCCCTTTGATTTTATGTGGTGATTTTAATATACACTTGGGCTGCCGGAATCTACAGTCAGGTATGAAGAACTATAAGGGCAGGAAACCCAAAGTTTTTAAGCCACTACACCACCTTCTAGTTTATCATGGTTTGACCGACACATGGGCTGCACTACGGGATCCAGATCCTGGATTTAGGTTTGATTCCCAACCACATAATAAGTTAGTGAGGTTAGTCTATGTTTTTTTTTTCTTCTCAACAGCACTACTTGCGGCAGCTGAAATTCAGGTCTTTCCTAGGATTACCGCGGATCATGCCCCACTGGTGATTGATATTCCATCAATCAGCACGTTCTCTTTTTCAAGATCTTTTTTGTTTGATAGGATACTTTTGCTGGACGCAGCATTCGTCAACCATATAAATAATAGGATCAGGCAATTTTTTTTACATGAACCGTAATTGCCCTGATCCAGAATATAGCAATTGTCCTTAATTAAGGAAAACATTGCAACAGAATCTGTATGAAGTATAACTTTGCACACTTGTGCTCAGATGACCTACCATTTTCAGCCAGGCCAAAGAAGTACACCAGCTTGGCTGACATTAAAGCAAGAGGGGCCGTCATGCGTGCAAACCGCTGCTAATATATTATCAACAACCAGCTAGGTATGAAAGCTTCATCGCACACCAAGCTGGACAAAGCCCCCATGTGAGGCAGGTGTAACACAGCATTTCACAATAACTGGGGACACGAAAAACAGATATTATGTAATAAATGTAAAACATCCTACTACGCTATCCTTCTCATGATACAAGTCTGTGTGTCCGCGTAGATACAGTTTGCAGCAACTTGCAGCTGAGGACATCCCAAACCTCACCCAAAACATCAGTGCTTCATAGATAGGCTGGAGTATAGCCAGTCACTCTTCTAACTAAACAAGGAAGCTTTGACTTCTAATAAATGTCCAAGCAAACCCAAAATACACCACTGGGCAAGGATTCCAGGCGTAGGTGTGCTTGCACCACAAGAACCTATTAGCCATTTATTCAAACTCTAGCTTGCATCTATTTTGGACAAAGACTACACAGTGCTGCGGAACAACACCAGATGCAGCTATGTTCTATATGTATTACAACACAACACATTTAGACATCATAATTAAAGCCCTGCTCTTTATCCATAGGGCCCTGAGACAATTAAATCAGGCAATAATTTAGGTACCATGCAGTAGCCAAATCGACATGGAATTTCTGAAAAATTAGATCTATACCTGTCGCTCACTGTACACAGCCAAACTGACAGCTGTTGTGCCGCCTAGTGGTAATACTCCAGATATGGGTGGAGTCCTATACAGAAAAAGGACGAACAGCAGAGAGCATGGCCCGTAGAGGAAGACGCGGGTTTTGTTCCACAGGCAACTTTGACAGCAACTTTACTGTTACATTAGCTACCACAGAAGATAGTTTGGTGACGAACTCCTCAGCCTGACATCTGACTGCACAGTAGTGTACTGTAAGAGCCTTATCAATGTGTAGAATAGATTTACCAAATTAACTGTGGATGTGTGACTCAAAGACATGTAGGCCAGCAGCATGCCATTCATTCAGCTCTGCAGGACATTCTTATTGTTATATATGAAGTGACAGGCATTCCTGTGCACAAGAGCAACATCTTTGTTGTTATATGTAAAAGAGTGAAAGAGTGAGAGCGCATAGTGAAATGACTTTACTGGAATCCGGGTGAAAACTCTTTTCTGCTTTAATTGTGAAATGCAATATTTTTCAAAAAATAAAATAAAAAAATTGGAACACTGATAATGGCATACAAAAATATTTGGGAATGCTCAGCAGACCAAATGTCACTCAACTAAATTAATAATAACTTGCACAAACATTACCAATTTTGTAAACATGGCAGGCCCCAGAGATAGAACTGCACTGTGATGTTTGTGGACGTTGCGGCGATGTTGACTCCTCCAGCTGCCTTCCTTCAGTAGTAGGTAATTGAAATGAAAACAACTTATGCTGGCAGTTGCTTTTTTGATTTTTAAAATCTTACATTTTGCGTAATATTTCCTAAATCTCAAATTAGTATATGTAAAATACAATATTTGATGTTTACCTAGGTCAGTTTTTTTATTTTTTGTATGCATTTAATGGGTGAAATTGTGTAATGAACTTGACTCGTGTAAATATGTAATACACATTTTTCGACATTTTTGCAATTTTCAATAAGTAAGGGACTGTTTCCATATTAATCCTTTAGGTTGCAAGGCATTGCATTGTTGCCCAATTATTGTATTCTAAGTGTATTTAAAAATTATTAAATATGAATACTTTATCGCCGGAATTAGTACTAGGGGAGGGTGTGGTGGGTGCGGGTGTTGTTCGAGGGACTTTAGACAGGTATACAGGTTTACAAGCTAGTGCCGACAGGCTAAGCAAAATATATTTCTTTGTCTCAGACTATTCCACGTGCCAGCTGCATATGACAGTCGAGCCCACCTAATCACTAAAATAGTCAAATCACATTTTTTTTTACATATGGGTAAATTAATATGCATGCCGCTAACACCTTTGAAATAGTGCTATCAGATATTAGAGAGGCGCAAAAAAATCAAAATATGCACAAAGAAAGTGAATCAAAGAGCAAGAGAATGAGTAATGCCCTTTGCTCCTAGGGTAAAAGTGAACAGGCTTTTTGTGACTTTGAAGATCCCAACAGTCTCACACAGGGCCCTGGCCATTCAGAAGCGGGCACAAGGGAGAGAGACTTCTGAAGACAGGAAGTCGCAGCAGACTCCTATTGTGTCACACGAGTAATGTCCCGGTGTAAGCCGCCCCGGGAGAGAGCTTTGCTAATTGGCAGACAAGAGTTCACTGTTGTCTCATCCCAGGGGGAACTCTGCCCTGAGGGCTAACTCTATGAGTCCTAATTGAGTGGAAGAGCGAGGGTGGGCGCATACCTTCTTCTTGACCACCATGTCAGCAAGGGGTGAGGGCTTCATTTTTGGGAGGCGATACCACACCCCATGCCTACCCACCCAACAAGGTGCATTTTGTACCATCGGCCATAGATTGAAGATCTGCGCTGGATCACCACAGACTCAGACGCTTGTCTTTGGCTTGTGAGGAGTTTAAATGTGACTCACAGAGCTCTGAAATCCTCCGAGTCAATACTCAGAGAGAGGCAATCCCTGGAATCTGTTCCCGACTTGTGCTGTCTCCATTTCATGATTTTCATTCGGAGAAGTGTCCAGTTACTTGTTTAACCTCTGTCTGGCACTCGCCCATACCCGAGCCTGGGCAGCCCTTCATGCCACCATCCCTGGCGCTGTATCGTGAAGGGTTCCGCACCTCAGAACGAGGCTGGGATGATGTGCTAATACCGTTTGTTTACCTCTGTCCTAAACGGCAGCACTTGGAATGTTGCAGGTTTTCTGGGCAAAAATGTTGCCAGGTGTTACCAGCCGAAATGTACCAGCTGGAAAAAAGTGAAAAATGTCCCTCCTATTTTTGTATTTTTTTGTTATATAGCTTGAACTCGACCCGAAGGTATCAGAGCGCTTTACACGAGCACCAGTTACATTACACAAGGACACATTCATTTTTTGGTGTGCACCGGGAGATTACGTGATTTGCCCAGAATCACAGGATGTTGAGGACACCCCAGGATCGAACCTGGATCTCCAGCTATAAATTCGGCAGCAACATATCCTTGTTCCCAAATAAAGACAACCTTGGCAGTTTGGCTGAGAACTTTAATAGTGCGCGTCACCCCCTGAAGAGGACGGAGATCGCACACAGAAGCAGATGCCCAAAGCCAGCTCTTAGTCGCCATGCGCCAGAAGCGCAGCTTGCGTTCATGCAAATGATTTTGTGATTCACCAATATACTTGCACCATGCGCCATTGCACATGGCATCAAGTGCTCATGGGAATGTTTGTGAATCACACAAAATGTTTCTCATTTTGCCTTCAGGCACCGTCAGAGGTCCAAAGCGGAGAACATCTTTCGGCCTCTGTGCCAGGAGAATGGAGACTAGTTTTTTTCAATCTTTTATGGACCAATATTCAATATTCTAAACGCTGTCAAAACAACTGTGCTCGTTCCTAATTTATTGAGCCTCATGTATGGTTTGGATGAGTGGTCAGTTGGAATGAGTGGGGCTGAGCAGCTGGATGCCCGTCCCGGTGGGGCTGTACCATCTTACCTGTAACTGAATAAACCTACATAATATACACTACTGACTACTGGACGGATGACATACAAGGACCTTTCTTCATTTACAAAATTACCAAACTCAAACTGATGCAATATTGAGTTGGCCAAACTCTTGAACTGGTCATCAAAGCAGATGATAATGGGGGAGTAATTATAATGATTTTCTATGAATATGTATTACTCCCTCCTGATTTATGCTTCAGTTTTCAGAAGTAAAGCACTTCTGATAATGGAAAAAAGATCTTCTGCACATGCTCAAGTTGCATTTTTTTTAGGTGTGACCAGATACAATATTTATGAATCGGTTCATAGAATTCCCATGATCCTTTGTTCACACTTCCGTTCTCATTTCTAATACTCTAAGCCTTCGTAAACATGTCCTTTGTTTTTCTCTCTACTGCTTCCCATGGGAGGCTGTGCCAAGGACTTATTACCCTTTCAATGGCCCTTCTCTAATGTTACGCTACAATCTCCCCTATTCTCTGCCATACCATGAATTTTACTTGTAGGAGAACATTCCAGCATAAAAGACTTTAGGCTCGATTTAAGTTTTGGTGGAAGAAGCATTTGTCGGTCGGCCTGGCGAAGGACTTAACACCCCATTTTAACACCATATTTAAAAATAACCGCCAAGCTGGCAGTAACCACCATCACAGTGGTTTCTGTCACTGATTTTATAAGTTTGAGACACAGTTCCATCAGCATGAAAGACCCGCCTCTCAAATTAGTTTTTTTAAATTTTCAAAAAGAAAATCCTAAAATGAGATTTTCTTTCTGAGATAAAAAAAAATCCCCCCTCACCATGGGAGCTCTCTCGAATAGCTAGGGGAGCATTGAGCAGTTTTTACTGCCCCTTGCTGCCAAGAATTTCCTGGCAGTGTCAAGCAGTGAAAGCTGACCTATATTTCCGTCCATCTAAATTAGGTGCGCTGACATAAAGTCAGTCTCTGACAGACCTTACTTCTTTGGGTAGTTGAAGGGGTGTAACCATGGCAAAGACAGAGTAGTCTCCCCCGGGGATACATTAATGGTCTTCCTACTTCAAAATTCAGCTGGCGGACCATTATCTTGGTAGTAAGGATACTCAGTCGCCATTGTGACGGACTATCCATACACCCAAGATATAATTTAGTCCCATTATTCCTTACAAGGCACTGAATTATGTCATTATTGTCTGTCTCTAAACTTGAAAGGATTTGTACCACAGGCCCTGAATATCACACTAACCATAGACTTCCCTGCTCTGTCTTGAGAGGCATTGAGGTTCTGGCAGGCAAATGTAAACAACAGGGAGTAAACTCCTGCATCACTGATATTATTCCTTTGCTTTTCCAAAACAAACATCTGTTTCAGAGGGTGATTTGATTCTGGAAGACAAAAACAGTGTATTCTTAAGCATTTTTGGGCCCTCAGCCAATATTTATTTTCGAGGCCACTGGTTAGAACAAATTTAAATTTAAAAAAACCTTTTGGCTCATTCAAGCCCATATTCTGAAAATATTGAATTTTATATTAAACCTTCAGAAATGGGTACATGCAAAACAGCAGAAAATTCGAGCTGCCTGGTGTCCGCCAGCCAAATACAACCAAAAAACAGGTACGGTGGTTGGAGGCAGCGTGCAAGGGGCCGACTGACAATTTTGATGGGTTCAAGGAGCCCGTACGACCAAAGTAATTTCCTACAATGGGGTGGGGCCTACACAGGCACTGCTGTAGGGATTAATATGTCCTTTTCAGACAGCCTTTGTATGGTGGTCCGACCGGCATAGAAAGGCTGTAGGAAATGGAATGTGGGGGCCCCTAGCAGGACCGCCTTCCCGCGCAACATCCACTACGAGGCCTGGGGGGCACAAGTGGTGCCCCCCAAACATTCACACATTGTGTGGCAGGCACCGCATGCTGCCAGCCATACAGTGCATGGAAGTTTAAAAGGTGTATTTTTTTCTATTGCAGTTAATGCTGTGGCCTGCAGCACAAGCCGCAATAGGAAACATACACTTGCTGACCGCCGTGAAGGTAGTCACATCGTAATTTGGGAAGTAAGACTGCCGACTCCTTGTCGGGTGGTCCCGTTTCCGACACAATGGCGGTGGGACGCCCATCCGATTGGCATCGTAATGAGGCGCTTAATGTATAATTCAGTGGCTGTTACTCCTTTTTTAGGAAAAACATGGTATGGTTGACTTGTTAAATGTTTACTCAACTACTGCATAATATTAAAATAAGGCATATGCACATGAAATTGTATCTTTTGTTGCTGAATATTTGTAATAATAAATATAAACCGGTTCACTAGTGGCATTCTTGCTGAACAGTGAGAGTCAAAATGCTGCGTTTATGATTTTCACCATTCCACTGGTTAAAATCCATGGGCCTCATTTATGAGAAGTGACGCATCGCTGCGTGAAAGCAGCGATGCGTCACTTCTCAGTGCGCCCTCCTTGCGACATGATGGATGCGTCATATTTACAGTATGACGCATCATGTCGCAAGGAGCTACAGATACGTCAGGATTTCTGACGTTTCTGTAGACGCAAAAGTGACGCTTTGCTGGAGTGTGTCACACAAGTGACGCAACTCCAGCAATGTTTCCTTTCACATGGGGCAAGCCCCATGTGAAAGGGCCTGCGTCAGTCTTACGCCTGCTGTGAGGCAGGCGTAAGATATTGACGCATTTGCACCCAGGAAGTGGCGCAGTGAAATCTTGTAGATTTCACTGCGTCACTTCTACGATGCTTACTCACGTGAGAACACCCCCCCTGCATACATCATACCTGACGCAGGTATATTGTAGCGCAGGGGTTTACAAAGTAACGCATCTACCTAGATGCGTCACTTTGTAAATATGGTGCAACAAGGTCCAATTTTTACGCCGCTGGTGTGTCACAAAAAGTGACGCACCGGCGGTACAAAAGTGACGCAAGGGCTCATAAATGAGCCCCTATGAACTTTAATCTAATTTGTCTTTCCCTCCCTTGTCACTTTTCTCCTCTTTATAAGTGTGTGTATCTCTGGCTAGACAGTTACATGTGACTATGCTGAGTAAGAGAAATGGGATAGGTCGGGTTAGAGGAGTTACACAGAGACTATGGGCTTGAGTCACAAAAGTAAACTGACCATTCGTATAAGTTTAAGATTGTTTGATAGTCACAAAGGTATTTTACAATTAGTATCTTCATGACTGCTGATGCAAGAGAAAAATTAGAAGAGGTATAGAAAACCTGGTCAGCTAAAGAGATTAGTATCAAAGGAAAAATTAAGAGAGAGGGGAGAAGAGTAGAAAGAGAATTGTGGTGTTGAGCAAATGGGTGAGATAGATCTATAAAGAAATAGGTAGTGAGAGGTAGTTGAGGTGGGGGGGTTGAATGGAAATGGAGATAAAGGGCCTGATAAAGATACATGTGTGTGTGAGAGAGTAAGAAAAAGAGAGTAGTAAATGACAGAGAACTAGGAAGAATATAAACAGAAAGAATCGTGCTTCTTTGCATCACTTTGCGACAAGGGTATTTGGGGGAATGTTTGTAGAAATGAAAACATTTCTCATTTACCACGTGCTTTATTAAGGCATATTTTTATGCAAAGCCCAGTTTGGCTAGCTTAGTATATCTGGCTTATTTTGTGACTTAAGTGTTGCCATACCTTTTCCTTAGCTATACGTTCTCTTCTGCTCAGCCAGGATGAGTGCTGGCGTGCCTCATGATGAGCGGAATGCTGAATGCCTGGTGATGTCAGCTGGAGCGTGCAGGCTGTGCAGCAGGGAGGCTGCTTCTGGTGGGGCCAAATGCTATCTTCTATTTACTTATCTACTGACCTGAAACTTACCGTGTAACTAAGTATAATAAATTCATCTTCGACACACCTACCCTGTTGAAGAAACTTAAACTAAGGAACCTTATGATTGAAGGATAAGGAACTCCCGGCTTAGCCCCAACAGTGTCCCACATCACCTGGACAGCATGGAACCTAGGGCGTTTGACCTTGCCTTACATCAAGGGATTTGCTGAACTTATGTTGCCAGGCTTGCTTGCCTACTTGCCATGTTGTTTCTACAGGCCGCCTCAGTGTGCAGTAGAAGCAGTGACGGCCTATCCCCCTTGGACTCACTTGTGAGCTTTGAATCTCTAAGACTTGTAACTGGCTGAGCTTTAAAGGCCCCATTTTGAGTATTTTGTGGGTGTTTAGAGCAACCTGATTGGGTGTGATCTGACCGTACTGGTGACAAGAGTGCAGCGTCCTTCAAGCTGAGAGGTACTTTTGGCAATTTTTTTTAGCTTTTGATGTTTCGCGGAGAGTAGTGGAACGAGCAATGAGTAACCGTCTTGTAAAATTGAAGGCAGCGTGTGTTTGGAAGCGCAAGCATCTCTGTGATTAACAGACTTACCTGTGCGTGATCATGAGGCCTTTGAAATCACTATGGATTCCTTCACTCACGAGGTCAACTCCTGGTGCTGTGTGGAGAGCGCGTTCTCTGAGGCAAGCGCGTGGTGTGATAAGGGTAGAGAGGAAGACGTCATGGTAGGAAGAAGTAAATGTCTGCAACAACCTCCACTTCCTTATGAAAGCTTACGTAATACGACGCAATGGCCGCTATTTTAGTCAATTTGGAAGTATTCTGTGGAAACCTATGATGAGCACGACGTTGTGCTGCTTTTGTCTGGAGCAACCTTCCTACGGGTGAGTCTCCGCACCAAGGGGCAGATTTATAATAACTGACGCATCCCTGCATATCAGCAGGGATGCGCCAGTTATTTTGCGCCCCAGCTCCGCCATCATGGATGCGCCGCATTTATAATGCGGCGCACCATGGGGCAAAAACGACACAGATGCGTCACGCATCTGTGCCGTAAAAGTGGCGCATTGCTGGAGTTGCGTCGCAAGCGCGACGCAGCTCCAGCAAGGCTCTGGGGTGCCCTATCTGCACAATGCTGCGTCAATCCTTACGCCTGCTTCAAGCAGGCGCAGGGTTTTGACGCAGCATGGGCTCAACAGTGACTGAGTGAAATCTTGTAGATTTCACTCAGCCACTTTTAGGAGGCGTTCCTGCGCCGGAACGCCCCCCCCCTCCCGCGCCGGAACGCCTATATGTGGCGCAGAGCTTCACAACGTGACGCATCTCCCAGATGCGTCACGTTATGAATACCCCGCACCATGGCGCAGGATTTGCGCCGCCGCTGCATCACAAAAGTGACGCAACGGCGGCGTAAATGAGGCGCAAGGGCCTCATAAATCTGCCCCCAAGAGTTTTCTCTGGACGGCGGTTGCAAAGTTACACGTTAATGCATGAAGGAGCAACAAGCTCTGGGTTACCGTGCAAGCATCGAATGCAGGAAATTAAACTAAATAAGAAAAACTGGGACTCGTGTGAGATAATGCAGGTGCCCTTAGCAATGTGTGATGAGTCAGCCCTCAACAATGTGTGATGAGTAACTTCAGCAGCTAACCGGTTACTGACATTTAGACTGGATGGAATTTGCTGCATCTTGAAGCAAGCCAATTATGTACTTTTAGAATTTTTGTGTTGTTTTTATTCAGGTGAGATATCACTCACCAGGAGAACTTGGAAGTTTTATGGTACTTTTAATACTACTTTGTTTTTTAGTTCTGTTGTCATTATGCTGCCTTGTTTGTTCCATGTCATATTTATGCTATTGTTGATGTGTGCAAGTATGATTATTTGTTTTGTGGATGTTTATTATTCACTCTCTATGGTGGTGTATGATGGGGTGTGCTGTTCTTATGTAGACGTTAAATGCAGATTTGAATTTACTGTTATCCTACATGCTGGTATTCCATGCTGAGTTGGTATTTTTTGCTGCGATTTTGGCATTTCTGCTTACATGTTATATGCCAGGCTTTTATTAGTACCTTGAGTTTTAGCCCATATCTTGTAATGGTGTGCTGTAGGTGTTTTTCTGAATGGTTATAGAGTCTTACACTCTGTCATGGTGTTGTCTATTTTTCTCTGTTTTGCCTGTCTCATGTGCTTAATAATTGTGTTCGTGTTGTAAGGTCATATATTCTGGTATTGAGTTATAGGGTTGTGTGTACCCTAGTGCCAAGTTGTAGTGTTGAGTGTACCCTAGTGCCAAGTTGTAGGGTTGGATGTGCCCTAGTACTGAATTGTAGGGTTGCGTGTACACTAGTGCTGAGTTGTAGGGTTGGGTGTACCCTAGTGCCGAGATGTAGGGTTGGATGTACCCTAGTACTGAATTGTAGGGTTGGGTGTACTCTAGTGCTGAGTTATAGGGTTGGGTTTACCCTATAGCCGAGGTGTAGGGTTGGTTGTACACTAGTGCGATGTATAGGGCTTGATCTCTAGAGTAGAGCTACATGACTAGATACCTTATTACTAGTACACAGCCACTCTACACCAATTTAATCGGGTAGTTTACCTTCTGAATAAATACCTATTAGGACTAACTGACCCTTTTTAACCCACTTCTTTTCACATCTACACACACTAGGCCCCTCCCCACCATGCACCGACCGGCAGGAACAAAAGATCCCCGATAAAGAGCCCTGGTCCGGGAGCCCGTCAAGTATTGCAGCACCGACTTGACGAGTGGCAAGCTCATATGATGAAGCATGACACCTAGCTTGCTAGGTGTGTGAGAGCTCTAGTTCCACCAAGGGACTCCCCCCGTTCTTCCCTTGGCTACACTCGGGAGTTAGTGGATGATCAACTTTCCCCCACTCATTATTTGCTCCCTCAATATCTCTTCTTCATATTAGAGGAACTATGTACCCTTTTTGTTCACAGTCTTTTGGGGCTTGTACACTGGACCTCATTAAACTAGCCCCTTTCTGTCCCCCCCTAATACAATAGGGTTGAGTGCCCTCATACTGGGTTAAGGGGTTGAGTACCCCAGTTTTGAGTTGTAAGGTTGTGTACCTTAGTACGTTGTTGTAGGGTGAGTACCCTAGTGTGGTGTTGTGGGGTTAAGTACACGGGTACTTTGTTGTGGGGTTATGTACCCAAGTGCGAAGTTGTAAGGTGGTGTACCTTAGTACGGAGTGTAGGGTGAGTACCTTTGTAATGAGTTGTGGGGTTGGCTGTACACTAGTGCTGAGTTGGACTACCTGAGTGCTGTGATGCAGGTTTGTATATCCGGTTACAGTGTGAAGTGCGTTGTCTGAGACTCTCGTTTGGTCTGGTGTAGTGTGTGTTGTATGAGACTCCACGTCATTTCTATTGTGGTATGCTTGTATCTGTAAGTTCCCTAAGGAAAGGGGATGGGTGAGACTTTAATGAATGTATTTCTTTAGGAAGTATAGTTTGCTTTAGGTATAGTCTATCGATTTGTTTTGTGACTTTAATGCATTTAATGTATTAGGAATGTTCGAGCAATCAATTTGTGGGTGACTTTAATGTATTTAATTATTTAGGAATGTTCTATCAATTTTTCATCTTTGGTCTGTTGAATTTACATTTCAACAATTCAGATTGTAATTTTATCTCCTATTTTCTTCAATTACATTTATATGTATTACCTTCGCTTTTCACATTATTTCTGTCAAAAGTTTCCCTAAGGAAAGGAGATATGTTGTGACTTAAGTGTTGCATACCTTTGCCTTAGCTACACCTTCACTACTGCTCAGCCAGGATAAGTGCTGGAGTGCTTGGTGATGAGTGGAATTCTGAATGCTGGGTGATGTCACAGAATGCATGGGTGCCTGGTGATGTGCTGAGTGACAGCTGGGGTGTGCAGGTTGAGCTGCTGGGAGGCTGCTCCTAGTGGGCCTATCTGCTGTCTTCTATTTACTTACCTGAAACTTACCCTGTAACTAAGTATAATAAATTCATCTTCTACATACCTACCCTACGGCAACATGGTTTTCATTTACCCATTACAACCGCTTTGCATGTAAAACTATGTGTGCCTGCACGAATCCATCACAGCATATGCAAGTGACACTCCTTGCTACAAAGTGGTGCACAGTGGCGCAGTTCTTTTGGTGCTGGAAAGTGAATACCCTTGTAGGAGTTTGCGCTGCTTTGCATCACTTTGTGGCATTTTATCCTGGTCCAAACCCTTGGTAAATCTTGCCCTAAGATCCTGTCAAGCCTGGTCGACTTTCATATTAAAAAATAAGCTATTTTATATGGGCAACATAATTACTGAAAGATGTTCAACAAACCCATTTTCTTTACCAGGAGGACACTTGGAAGGTGGGGGGCCTGGGCAATTACATACTTTGCCAATGCCTTAATACGTCTCTGAGCAAAAGACATAGCTGAGATGGCCACATCAACCTGGTGGCCTCCCCAGGTCCTACGCCTCCCTGGTGGATGCACTTTCATCACAGGAAACCTCGTCAAGTGAGAAGGGATCTCTGATATGGCCGGTGGGCCTGTGTTGGGGTGTGCCTCAACTGGCCTGGAAAGAGTCTTAATGACCGCTTTAACCTTTCTCATGACAATTCTTTCTACTTCCTCTTCCCACAGAGAGACAGGGTTCTCGGATTCTAAAATTAGTGGGAAATAAGTTCTTAAGAATGGAAAATTATATTTTTCTTTCTTCGTGGATAGCATCCCCTCATGATCTAAGGACTGTGCTGAAGAAGAACATTTGGAGTCGGTGTATAAGGATTACTAGAGTAATCAGGGTATTCTTTGGGGACTCAATCAATAAAAGCTTTGTTCGGTTCATAATTAAAACCATACAAGCACAGACATATCCACACCAGTATAAAACATAAGGTAAAAAATCACATACATGCTAAAAAACAAAAAATAAAGACTTGTGCAACATACTAAATATCCAAACACATCAGGCATATTCTACACAAGGCTATACTAACAAAAGTACAAAGGGTGCAGACATCTTCAGAAGTGCAAAGTGTGAGGTTATAAACAGTGACAGCCCGACATGTGACAAAGCCATCCTTCATATCGTTGAGTCCCCAAATTATAGCAGAGTGATTAACAAGAGAGCGGACTAACCTGGCTAAAATACAAATTAATGGTAGAGTGCTAATAACCACAGGCCTGAAGCTCACTCAACAAATGAGAGCCATAAAAACTTCGGATTAGTGTGCATGTTCGGAATGATTCAAACAATAGTGTTTGTCCACACCGAAGCATATGTTTAAGGAAAGAGGCCACAGCCAGGCGTACCTTGGGAGTGGTAAGCGTCTGCAGGAATAAAAGTGCCGGGAGGTGTCCACAAAATGAAGTGCACCTAAGGAGTGGGACTAAAATACTTCTGGTATAAAAACAATATAAAACCAGCAGAAGAAGAGAAAGTGAGCCAGTGTTTACAGGGAGTGCTTATCGCAGGGGCAAACCTGCATGGATTTAGGGTCAAACTGGTCCAATCGAAATGAAACATGGCACCTGTCTGTCCTAACCTTAATCTTGTTTGTAATGCCCTACCACTAGCATGTGGTACCTTCCCCGGGTATGGTTCCAACCCAAGAGTGGTTTGAACCAACAAGTGCTCTCTATTGGCCGGCATCCTCAGTGCAAACTGAAGCTATTTTTGCCCCAGTTTTTTTCCCTTCACAGTAATATCTGCTGGCAAGGGAAACAAGTCAGAACTGCCTAACTTAGTGCCAGTGCCCTTGATGTACTTCAACCAGGGGATGTGCAGACCCTTATCACAGGAGAGGCAATCCCAGATGGTCTCACTTTTCAGGGAAGCCTCTGGGTTATGCAAAATGGAAGACCTTAGCATCAGTGAGGCCAGGTTAATGTTGTCGGCTTCATAAGATAAACCAAGTTCCTTGTGAACATCGTAGATGGGTGACCGCGGGGATGCACTACAATACGCCAACAGACTGATTTCTTCATCCTGCAAATGTTGAGCATCTTGCTTTGAAGACTCCTTCTGCTGCTGCTTCCAGGGTGCAGCTGCCATGGTTGAGTCCCTACAACGGACTCATTCGATGCTCTTGAGGCCTATCCTACACAACCCAAAGGTTTTTCCCCTGTTTGTGTCTACAAATGCACATCATTATCCTATATTTTACATGGATAATGTGCAATGTCTAGGTATATTAGGTACTAGTGTGCTTATATCCAGAGTCTCTTTGAGCTGTCATTAAGCATGGTATAGTATAAAACATTTCAAAATATTGCAAAGTTTAATGTGTACAAATAAAACAAATCTATAAAAGCAGGTTTTGCTGAAAAACAATCTGCAGACTGCTTCCAGTCAGCCAGGATTCTGCCAGCCTTTCATCAGTTGGAGCTCACACGGGCCAAGTGGGTTCAAATGTTGCACCGGAATATGACAGAACTCTTTGCAACGCCTTGCATTCACAGCTCCATATCACACCCCACTCAAGGCCTCCACACCATCTTCCTGATAGATCATGATCCCTGTATTTCTTTCTGTCTCCAAACCCTGCCCCAATCATGTTTCGATGAGGGTGCTCTAATCTCTGTCTTTATTTCTGCAGTCTATGGCCTTTCTGACCTTTTTATATCTGGCTTGTGGACATGGCACTCTCTTGTTTCCAATCCATATTCGGTTCCTGGCTTTCCTGTTTCCTCCCTTGTGCCTCCGGGTATTGGTGATCTTGCCCTTTCCGAGTGCCAGTCCAGCCTTCCCCTCATTGGTGGTTTCCTGATTCATTACACCTTGTTCATTCCTTAAACCTGGCTCTGTCTCCGCACCAGTGCTCTCCCCCTGAGCCTCCAGCTAGCCCTGGGAGCTCAGGGTGCAGGAGCTCACAACTGGCCTGGTAGTTGAGTTTTCTTGTGCTCTGTTCCATCCCTGCTGCTGCCTTCCAGGCTTGCCTTTTGATTCAGTTTCTATCTCTTGTTTTCCCCTCTCCCTGTATCTATTATAGTCATTATTCCTAGGTTTGTCAGCACTCTTCCTCATCGAGTTGACTCTAGGGCGGCACAATTGGTGCTGCCAGTCCTGAAACGGACTTGGGGACGGGGGCGGGGGCATATTTAGAAGTAACATGGATTTAAAAAGCACCTGCTGCAGAGTTCCTTGTGTTTCCATCACTTTTGAGGCAACAATCAAAATGCCAATATCAATCACTCCGCTGATTAATTGCTCTTCTGGAGAGGGACTGGAGTTTTCTCGTGCCAGTTTCCACTCATGATAAAGAAAGGCAGAGTGTTAGTATAATATGCTTACTGCAAAAACGTGTGGACCATGCACACCACCCACCCGCCTTTCATGTGGATCGTTCTGTAGGTTACTGCTGGTGGCACAGAGATGCTTTTGTGACTTGCAGTTTCTAAGTTACAATTCTAATAAACCACAGTGAGCTATGTAACATCAAATCTGAGCTGCATGAAAACTGCATGTTATAGGTTAGAGCGTTATGTTTTCTTCCCCAGTCTTTCATTATCCTAATGTTGCCAAAAAAGGTTCATTCGGTAAAAATATATTCCTATTTGGAAAGCCAACCACTGTGTTTTAAATCCTGAGTTTGTGCTCCTAACACATACTGCCCACTAGTATCAGTGCCCTGACACCGTACACTGTATGAGTGGCGCTGTAAAACAAATGAAATGCATGTGAGAGAGGGGCTATAGAGAGATAGATGCACTGGTGGAGCGTGGCAGTGTGCACATTTGTGGAGGAGGAGGTTTTTGGGTGGGCGCAACAAAGATTGTCGCACCAGGTGCCACCAGTGCTAAAGCTGGCCCTGAGCTTGATGCATGTAAACTCTTTGTCTCGGGTAATGTGTATTTGACCTTGATCCCAGTCCTGCTTTTCCTTAGACCTGTTCCTGTTTCTGTGTTCCTTCCAGTGCTCCCCTTTGTCTTCTTCTGTGTTTATTCGATAACCAGAGAACCTCCAAGGACACCTTTTCCATAGGAGCAGCTGAGTGACTCTCTGAACTCTGTGAGATTAAACTGCTCCTTGCTTTTTTTGTGAGACCTTTTCTCCTCACAGAAAAATACATATTTGAGGAACATATATAAACTATAATCTATGACAGTTTGTCTGTTGCCTCCCTTGCACCCCTGTGGTAGTACTTGCGCTCTCTTAGAGTTTCTCTTTACAGACTTTCAGTTTCTTGGTCACAGCCTGTTCCTGTAACTCCAGTCCCTTCCTTCCCAGGCTTCAGGTACTTACTTGAATACTTGTTACCCCACTGTGTACACCCCTTGTCCCTGCAGTCAGCAAGCACACTCCTGTTACCTTGCCTTGTCACGAAACTTATTAGATCCTTAACACTTTCACAGTAAACATATTGTGAGCTAAGTATTCCACAAGCAAACCTTTGCAAAGTTCATAAAACTTTGCAAACTCAGCAAAACATCAGAAATGTGTTTGCCAAATTTACGTTTCACTCACCACTATTTAAAAGGACTAACAAGCAATATGCCACCCTATTTATACTGATCATAAATAATAAAACAATTACAAGAATTTTGAGATGAACTTTGAAAAGCATAACGGTTTGCACTTGTATTGTAAATGTAGACATGTTGCTCATTCCAAAAACAGAGTTTCACTCGCATTCGGCCCTCTCTTGGAATTATCTTTGACTCAAATTTCTATTTTGTGTTTTTCCAACTTTTCTCAAATAAAATACTTTTATACTTTTTCACTTTTGTATGTGTATTTTTACTTGTCAAGTACTTATGATACTTCTTGTGAGTTCCCTTGTATGTATAGCTCCAAAGGCTAGTGCCAGCATGTGTGGCAGGAATATTTACTTCAACAAATGGGTTTGACAATGTGCCTTAAGCCCTTGACCTGAAGGAAGTGCTTTAGCATTAACAAGACCATTCAAGTTTCGATTATTCCAAGAATCTAGGCCCTAAGTGTGGACTGCTAACGAGTGCTGTAATGGCTGCCACATGGTGATAGTGGTTGTCTTCCTTTGGGGGGGCGAGTTGAGAGGCCCAAACTATTGAATTTAGTGAACTAGGACAGCAGTATATAATAGTGATGATTGCTGGTCAAGACTAACCCGGAAGCTGATGGATGGAGTGCTTTATACATGTATACATGGAGTCTGGCGAATTTAAACAAGTTATATCAGTGGAGCTTTCTGACTTTGACCAACTTCTGTCAATGATAAATACCCCTCTGAGGCGCACTCAAGTGGGCTGTCTTCCGGTCACTGTCTGAGGAAAGGTGGGTCATTCTGCACCTGGAAAATATCCATGGAGCTCACTGTAAGTGGCATGGGACTTGGGTTTCAATGGGTGTAAGTGTGAGTGCTGTAGATTGCGTGGGAATGGTACGCAAGGAGTCCCGAACCGTGGGAGACTTTCACTTGGGAGTGGGTAGAGAGTGGGTCACACAAAGTGTTGGCCATGTGGGTAACAACAGTGGACTACTGCCACAGAGCACCAGTCCACCCACGTCATCTTGTGACAGTTGGACTGGTTTCCCATTGCAGTAGAGGGCCAATGAAACTGTCTCTCTTTTATTTTAAAGTTTGCAAATGTTGTCCTTTACACTGGCCACAAAATAAAATAAAAAATAAGCAGGTTAAGAATTTACATATTTCATAATTTTGCACAACTGTGGGCAAATTATCCTTAATAGCCTTCTGTGAGCTCTGACATTCAATTCAGATGCTCTTTCTTCTATTTGTTTTATATTACTGGCATCTTCCAAGCAAGGTGATGTTAAAAATGTAAGCACTTCGGGGCAGACTCACAAGCCCCTTGCGCTGCCAGTACATAACTTTTTGTGCAGCGCATTTCTAAGCCCCATATTTACAAGGACAGGAAAAGCCACCCTGTGTGGCTTTTCCTGTCCTTGTAAATATGGCCCCTTTACACGCAGGACTTTGCGTGAAAGGGGCGTTCCATGGATGTTGCTGAAATCGTAAATCTGGAAATACATCTGAATGCGTGGAGTAGCCAGGTGCAACGAGGAGAAATGCTTTCATTTCTCCTTGTTTATTCCTCTTTCATTGCGTGCTGTATTCTACAGCACACATTGAAAGAGGAAAATGCCTGTAGTGATTGTTTAAGTGCAGGAAGGTTCCCCTTCCTGCACAAAAACAATCTACCCATGGCGCAGGCATCCTTGCACCATGGTGCAAGGGTGCCTGCGCCGGAGCATGGCAGCTGTTTGTGCGCCAGCGCAGCGAAGAGCACCGGAACGCAACATATCATTATAGATATGTCGCATTCCTGTGCTCTGAAAGTGCCGCAGCGTGGCGCAGCCAAAGGGCTTGCGGTGCCGCGCTGCGGCACTTTCTTGTAGATCTGCTCCTTCATTTAAAAATGTATTTGTTACTCATATATTATTATTTCATTTTTTCAGTGAAAATGCTTTATTAAGGTTTTTAATGTGAAACAAACGTTGTTTATCAAATTTAATTATGTATTTCCCATATGCATTCTATTCAGAAAGCAGTCCCTTCTGCTACCTGTTTCCAGCACTGGTAAAGCTAATACAGCAAGCTTTAAGGTGATGTACAACACATGTAAACCTCATATTTTTGCTCTCTATTTCACTACAGTAACAAGCTACAGAAAACAATAAAAATCAAATAGACTAATATACAATGGTTACAAGTCAGGATACATGTACCTATATTTTAAGTCGTGTTGCAAAATAATATCACCCTGTGCTGCAGGTAGGTGCCTGCACACAAGTCTTAGCCATTTCCAACTCTCTTCCACTCCACTACATAATGGAACTACGGTGGATGTTTTAAATTGTAGGGATGTGTTTCCCTAAATAAACATAATTACATTTTTAGAAAAACAAACTCACCAAATCTCTGTTTCTTTTCTAGAAATTACATTTTAGCAACGTCTTTCCAACAAAATAAGTGAAACATCCTGAGCAGTTTCTTACACTTGCTTTGCAAGATGACACTATGCAAATTGCATACATGTATCACTATTTTTCCAGCTCAGTGGGATAATTTCGACAAAGTTGTGATTGGACAAAAATGTCATGCCCTTGCATTTTCATGAAGTGACAATATTTGGTTTCACCCAGCCCCAGCAGTAAAAAGTTGAAATGTTATGAATCCCCCAGAAGGTTCCCCTATTTTGGCACAAGAAGGACCTTGTTATATACCTAATAGGTACCTGGTTAGCCAGACCTCAGTGTGAGCCAATACAAATACAATGGTTTCAATAAAATACACAAGGGGCAGTGAAACAGACGAGACAAACACTTTACTGGGTGGGGCTTAGGAAGCACCACCAACCTTTGTGCTAAAGGTCAAGAGAAGCACGACTTTTCTGACCCTACAATCAGTGGGTAGCAAGGATGCAATGCCTGGGGCCTAATGGAAGCGAGGACAATCGTTGGCAAAGCCAATAGGTCTTAGTTTTGGGGGATATTGGCTTTTCTAATGGTTACAGCACAACACCCCTAGTCGTGTACAGCATGGATAATAAACCGGACAAAAAGAGTATGTGGTTGGCCGCTTCTGAATAGCTAAACAAAAACAAAATAAATGTAACAGGAGGTGTTGGGGGAAAGAACTTGGGTGGGGAAAAGAATGCAGGTGGGGGTAACAACAAGGAGGGAAGAACCACAGAGGGTGGGGAGTAATAGTAGGGTTGGGAAGCAATGCAAAGGGTGGGTGGAAACAACTCATGATTCTGTTGGGAAGCAGTATGGAGTGCGCAGGTGCAACAAAAATATGTCCATCTGCAACGCAACTGGTGCTCCTGTAAAGCACTCTGATACTCGAAAACACTGAACAACGGCTACTCCACCGCAGTGGAGGAGGCGCGTCGCCTCACTGCCTGGTGCAGGGCAAGCAAATGAAAAATAAAACGATGTTCTCGTATCGTTTTTTTCCGTTTGACGGTTCTGAGACAGCTTTTGCATGGAAGGACGGGCATAGGAGAGGGGAGAAGGAGTGCTTGTGCAGCCCTACGTGCACATATGTGTTTGGCTGGCCATCACATGTGCACTTAGGTTTCTCCAGCCCAGCTGCAATCAAAGGACACCAGGAGCGACAAGGAAGGCGTGCACCCCCCACCCATAATCCCCCCCACCCTTTGTTAGTGGCGGCCACCACTGATGCTGAGGGCACGAAGAAGGAGGCAAACAGAAACAGAGTAACGTGGAAGGGGCCTGGAAGTGAACAGACATGAGACAGCACAATATAGGGTTAAAGCACACAGGGCAGCGCTCGAATGATGAAGCTGCAGAAAAGTGAAACAGTACGTAAGAGCGGCTCAAGTTGTGGAAAATTAAACTGTTATGAAAAGAAATACGCTGAGAGAAGCGGACAAGCCTGTTCAATGGTCAAACTGCATGCACTCTCTTGGAATGCGTAAGAAAAGCGTGGTTTCATTTTTTTAAATTATGATAGTGATATCGGGAAAGGAATAAAAATGTGCATATCAAAGAGTACGAAATTACATAGATGAAATGGTATAAAACTGATAATGCATAGCAGAGAATGCCGAAGGGTTATTCTATTTAATACTGTAAAAGAACTGATAACTTTTATAATGTTATGGAATGAAATATGCTGCGAGTTGTAGAAACACTCAGAGAAAGGAGGAAACACATGTAGTCTTATGGAGTGCTCTTAAAAAAAGAAATAAATAAGTTCCAGAAAAGCAGACACTTGTGGAAGTATAAAAGAGCCGTTCACAGAGCTGTGCTCGATGGGAGGGGCAAAACAAATAAACCCATCCAACAGAAAGCCCCACAATTGGACAGACAAAATAAAAAAGCCAATGGACAGCAATAGCAAAATTTCTGCACCCAGTAAGAGTCCAACCTAAAAATTAGCCTATCATCCCCTTGTTTAGTTGTAAAATGAAGTCCTACTTAGGGTGCAGTGGGCCCTGTGCACCATTAGTGCAGGAGGTTCAGTGGCACCCGGGTCCAGAGGCCTGAGGAGCCCACTGAACCCTGATTATTGCTGTATTTTTTAATTAAAAAAGCAGCCATTTCCTTCATTGCATTAGGGCCCATGAAATACTGGCTTCCCTCAGTGGCAGCTAGCACGAGTCGGGGTTGGTGAGCAGGGAGGGTGAAAAAAATATATTAGACTTACCTCTTCACGGCTGCCAGCTCTCCTCCGTCATCTCTCCTCTGCTTCTCCTCCTGACGAGCACCGGAAGTAGGAAGCATGTAGGCTCCCCTACGTGAATCATGACATTGCTGTCACCGGCATGACAGCAACGTTGTGATTTGTCTGAGCACCGTGTTTCAGCGCTCAGACAGGGAGTGGGAGCCTGTGCCTGTTCTCCACCCAGGCTGTGCAATAAAGCCGGGTGGAGAACATGCTAAGTGCGCATGACGGCCCAAGCCGGCCGGCCAAACCGTCATGTGCTCCTGAGAGTGCCCAACACTTCTCCCCCTGCTCTGGACTGCCCAGCCCTGTCCCGCTCTGCCCTGCCACACACCTAAAACTGAGCCTCTACGGAAAAATAAAATTATCATAACATTCCATTGTTATCATTGTATTTTTCCTTTTTTGCACTGCTGAAAAGCAGTGGGGCGATGCTCCCCTGCCTCGGCGAATGAGCCACCGCTGGCTTCCCGGCTGGGGCCCGGTGAACTGCTCCATTAAGGATATCTATGCCCCTGCCCAGTGCTTAATTTGAGCCAATGGTTTCTGGTGTTCGGCACCTGCATTTAATTGCTAACACCAGCATTTGTGACAATCTGCCACATTCTGGATCTGCCTGGCTAATTTAGAGATGACAACAACAGATAATTATTAATTCAATATAAATTAAAAATCGGATTACCTGCCACCCAAACCATTCTTCTAGGTTTGAAGTCCTGAAATAGTCTGAATTCTCACACTTGTAGAAGCGTGATGGTTAATAGTTGTGTTGCTATCACTGGAAGTGCGGGCGGGGGCAATGTGTGGTAGAGCCCTAGAACATTTTTTTTTTTACAAACTATGCACTGCCTACTGTCTCTACTTATTTTTACATCAGTAGCTTTGCAGATCGTGTACATTCTCTGGTGTTTTCTAGCGTGTAGTTCGGTGCATCAAAGCTTCGAAATAGGTTAGTCATTCGAAGTGGCTCTTGAAATGAGGAGCAGTGCCATCTAGAGGCCAATAATATAATGCAGTCAAAAATAATACGTTTTATTTTAAGCATGAGGAAAGTTATTGAATCTAATTTGCTCTCACAAATACCGCGTTGGAGATGCTGAGATTGTACGTTTGGTCCGAAATAAGCAGTATATTTTCACTAGACCTCTGGATCTCCCTTGGTTATTGCTTCTTTGTGTTTTTTCATTGCAGCACATTTCTAAATGTAATAGTGAACTGTCTTCTCCTACCTTCCTACTGCGTCTTTTGCGTTTCAAAGCACTATAACCAGACGCAGATGATAGTGGCCATGGCCAGTTTAATGTTTTCTCAATTTTCTACGGAAGCTATGGAAGTTGAGTGAGCTTTCCCGCTCGTAGACCTCGTGACCTTCATTCGGATCTCTGCTCAAGTCAGCAGCGAAAGTTTAACTCACCGAGCCACTCTGCCAGGAGGTGCTGAAAAACGGTGCTTTTATTTAAACTTTAAGATATATCATGAAACGGCGATTTGTAAAATTCGGAAAATCACATCTCTCAACTAGGATGGTTTATCGTAACAATAGACATAGTGACGTTCTAAGTAAAAATAAAACATTAAAATAGCAAGCATTGGCAAAGCCAATAGGTGTCCGCAATCTGAGAGCTATTGGCGCTGTCAATGTCGAAGTCTTTTAGCCATGCTGAATTTCAGCACGACTGTCGTTCAGCATGGGTGAAAGTCATATAGAAATCCTAAGCATATGGCGGCCACTTCAGTTTTTTCCCTGAAGTCACATACTAGCACGCACACACGCACCAAAACCCCAGCGCTGCTGTCTCTGAAAGTGGCAAGGCAAAGCAAGCACATAAGAGCAGTAAAGGATGGGGAGGGAGGTGTAAAAAGAGAAATTAAAACTATCTCTATCCGCATACCTAAAAAATGGGGAACTGTGAACCAGCGCCTTGGGACGATTTATAAGCCCCTGATTGATTGATTGTTTGATATATTCTGTTGAGAGAGGATGAGGCATAATGGCTAGAGCGACTGACCTTGAAGCTGGGAAACCGGGTTTGATTTTTGGCAGGAGGTTCAACATTCTGTGATCTCTCCATGCCAAGAAATGATCTTTTCTGTCTGTAATGCAACTGGTGCTCATGTGAAGCACTCCCACACCTTGAGTTTGAGTTTGCGTTATATAAAACGTAAACAATTTAAATAACTCCACATTGCAATTTTGCTGCTATGCAGTTAGTGCAGTTTAACAATCTATACATAGTTCGAAATATAACCCAGTGGGAGGAGAACAAGGAGCTTGTAAAAACACTATCACTCTTGTGGAGTGCTCAAACATAAAGTAAAAAGTAACTCCTAAAACAGGAGCAATGGATGGTCACAAGTACTTGGTCCATGCTCTAGGAGGTGGATAAACACAATAAGATACATGACACATGTATGCCATGGACAAATAGGGACAAAGGATATGGGAGTGACGATGGAGCAAGTCAATGGTAAGTATATTGGTGGGCGGAGCCCTACAGATTGAACACAGCACATCTCTTCGAGACAGCACAAATGCTGTCCAGTGAGACCTAAAATAGTAATAGAAATGGAAAAAGCATCTGTTTCACGGAATGGTTGGGATATTCAATAGTATCTCATAGGCCAAGCTCCATGTCAGATTTTTAGGACAATGGCGAGCTATGCAAATGGCTTACTTTTATATCGATGTATATACAATGTTCTTATAATGATTGTTATTATTAAATTATAATTAGTATTATCATTAATATTATTATTAACATTATTATTAACACTGGTACTACTAGCCTTACAACCTGTACAGTATCTAGCAAATCTTAATTTACATGGTAAAACCCTTCCATAGGTAAAAGCATAGGTGACCTTGACACTTTTTAAAAGCAAAAAAGAAAATCAGCAATTTTCATTTGAATAGGTCTCTAATCAATACCCTGAAGAAGTCCCGTGGTGTTTGGGACGAAACGCGTAGGCTGTGTCTTTGGCCATTTCATGTTTCTTTGTATAATGAATTAAGAACATAAAAATAAAAATAAGAATGAATAAGGACAATAATTGCTTTGGTCTTTATGAGAAAAATTGTGTTGTCTCATATGATAACAAGATATTCATATTCATAAATGCAAGATATAGGCCTCATTTTTTAAGTGTGTGGGACTCTTGTGATAACATCATTGGTTACTATGCTCCTCTACCTCTGGAAATGTGTAATTTGGCTAATGTCTGGCATTTGTAATGGTTGGCCCGAAGAGTGAGTACTTCCTGAATAATTGGACAAACAGTGCGGCGAATGTAGGCCATCGCCGTTTTTTCTATTGCTTTGCATTGTAATCAATGCTCCCTGTCATTAGGGACCACCATGATTACCAACTTAGTTTTGAACTTACAAAACCAGCTCTAAATGTGAAAACAAAATCGGTATCGACTTGAAAGCTTCTCCATAAAAAAATATTTATATAATTTAAATTATTTAAGTAAATTTCACACAAAAAAATTCTTACATTCGGGGCTGCATGTCATGCTAATTAGATGTATACTGGTGGACTGCTAGGATAATTTATATAGCAATAGACAGTTGGCATTTCATGCATTAACCCTTTAAGAAATGGACATAACAGGTGTGTGTGGCAATCCTGGCCTTTGGATGGAGACCATGCGCACTTCCACATTCTGTGATTCCACTTAGAAATATATACTACATCCCTAATTCGCAGAACAGGCAGGCAATTTGCGTTTTGTGAACTACACCCGACAAAGTTGCAGTGAAGCCCACTCAATGCAGGGACCTGCACCCATCACATACTAAGTTACCTGTTAGAGAGATTAGGCAAGCACGTCCGGGGTTTCTACCCTACAGTGTAGTGGTGTGCTGCCATTGATAGAGGCTGCCATGGTCGAGCCTTGATGTCTTTGGCAGTGCTCGCACCTGCTTTTCCCCTAGGGGGTCTGGTACATGAGTGAATCATGCTTGGGACAGCTGAGGGTCAGTAGGACTCTCCAGGACTCCTGACCATCCCTCTGGAAGGGAGAACAGCGTATTGTCCCACAATCAGACATGGGTCATTAGGAAAATGAGATTCTGTCATTTGCATTGGTAAATCAGCATAGAAATGTGGGGATTTCTTTTGATGAAAGGACCGGTGAAGGACCTTGGTCGGGAAGAATACAATTACTGCCTCTTTAATAACACCACCTTGCACATACCAGTGCTTGTCGAGATGTATACTTACAAGTTTACCCAGAGTACTTAACGCAAAATTCTTGTTCCACAGTAGGCACTACATTCACTAGTGATTGTTACACTGTAACCTGTCCATGTTGTCAAAAATGTAATGCTCAGGGCGACAGCATCCACAGGGGCCATGGGGGATTTCCCACAAGGTCTATAGTGTTGTGCTGGCTTAGCTACTCAAACTTCCCGGACTACATGGGGAGGAAACAGACAGCTAGTCTCAATAAAGGTCATTACAGGGGAGATGGTATGTACAACAGGTCCCATAACAGAGATATACCAGACAGACTAAAATAATGCACTGAATCACCAGTAGGGAACTGTACCGAATCCCACAGGAACTGTGAGAAACCTGTGCAATGGTCCACCCCTCTACGTGGAATAGTAAAAACAATTCTTAGGCCGTAGTACAACATAGATTGCATTGATAGTATTTCGATTTCCATTGTACACATTGTATATTATTTTCCTTTTCAGATCAAAAGAGTTGGAGAACTTCTTTATATAGGAATCCTCTAACCAACATTGTTAGTCATGTTTGGCCACACCGCTGGCCCGTAGAGCACCAGCCAATTGTAGGTGTAACCGGCTGGTTGAATTGGGAGTCAGAGTTTAAGCCAGCTGGCCCCCAGATACCATCTTTGCAAGGCAACCCCACCTGCTCCCTCCCATGGAGAGAAGCCAAGGACAGCAAGTCAGCTGTGCCCTTAATCATCCATGACAGAGCCAACCGAAAAGGGATCCCCGGACACCCTTCAGAAGATGGGCCTGGGCAACCAAGACTAGTCTTGGGTCCCTAGCACAAGCTCCAACTCCCATCAATGCAGGACAGTTCATAAAGTACCCATAGGGCAAAGGAGAATTGCTGTAGCGTACATCCTTGACCTACAGACCCGAATACGACTGCCATGACTTGAGCAAAGGTTTTAAGTAAAATGTAACCAGAGTTCATGTGCCTTTTGTTCCAGATGTGAAGGTGTCTACTAGCTTTCTGGCCAAACCTATCTCTGTCCGGGGCACATGTCCAGGTGAGTAATTAACTAGCCGGGCCTCCCCCAGAATGTCTTTCTTACTGTGGACTTGAGAATTATTGCACTGTAAACGTTAACAAGGATTAAGCAAACATTTTGTTACGCGAAGTGGATAGGTACACACCATCTTTGTGAAAAAGGGTGTTGCCTCTAACAAAGATGAGAGATCGTTTTCAGAATGGCTGGGTTAAGCAACTGCTTTAACTATTTATTATGGCATTGTACTGACTCATTCGGTGCCTAGTAGGGAAGGCCTACTACACACTATACACTCCTAGGAGTAATATTGAACCAAGCAGTCAACCTATTTGCTATCCATGAGATTTCCACCAACAACTGAGGCCTCTTCATCCCAGGAGTGTCATATCCATTTAAAACAACGGAATCATCCTAATTCAAGCTTCGAATGACAATTTACCTAAAATGGACAATATCTTCCCTACACTCAAGAAAACAGTGACTAATAAGAGCCCATAGCCCCCCCTCATCTCATACTAATCCACATGATATCACTCACACACATCAACTAACATACGGGGTGACATCAACTTTCTCCTAGCTCTACCCTTTCCCTAAGCGATTCCCACCCCATCCAGTCTCCTGACCTAGCAAATACAAAGCCCTCATCCCCTACACTATCGTTGATTTCAATGACTAGTTGCCCTACTTTATCACATTCTCCCCTGACACAATTTGGGTCCCCCACTGCTATAACCTTGCTTGCTCATCTGATTTATCCTTCTCAAGTGGATCCACCTGGCAATATCCATCCCAGGACGCCATCGGCCCTTAATAAGGCAAGGAAAGCTCCATCCCTGGGACCTAAAACACCCATTGCGTTCAACCCCTTATTGCCCACATCCTAGCCCTGGGCAAGTGACCCTCCTACCCTCACCCTCCTACCCTCCCCCAACCCTGTCTATCTTCTACACACAGGTTGGTCCTCTACAAGACCTCCCTGACTCACTCACCCTCCAGGACTGTAATAATGTAGCCTCTGCCCAACCAGCTCTCACACGAGGCCTCTGCCTCCTACCGGAACCCTCACCACAACCCTTAACCAACTATAACTACACTGACTGGGCCGCTCGCCTTGAAGAGATCTCTATCTGCCTGCGCCACCTCAATGACGAAATCCATAATTTGACAGACAGCCATCACGTTTGAGCATCTACGCTTGTTAAGAAACAGTAGTACCCTAAGGACCCGGGCCAACTCCCAAATATGCGCTTATCCAGCCTGAGACCCTCACACCCCTCACACCCCTCACCTTAACTCAAAAACTTTACCCCTCCCAAATGCCTCCTTCCGTTCCAGCAGACTGAAGGCTGATCTATCTGTCGATGATATCCACGATCTATTCCTCTCATACACCATTGAAATAGATACTAGCAAGACCCTCAAGGGCCAAATCCAAACTATTCAAGCCAACCCCTACAGAGAACCTACCTTCGATCTTAGAAGTATAAATAGAGACAACCTCAAGCGCATTAACATTCCTCGGACTCATACCAACCATTCCAATAGCCAACTGAAATGCGTTCTTCTAAACTGTACATCAGCGAGTAAACATGTCCCTGATACCTACGATCTCATCCTCACAAATGAGCTTGACATAATCATCCTCACTGAAGCCTGGCTATACCGTTCTTCTACTCATAAGCTCAACCTTCTAGTCCCTCCCACCTACAACATAATTTGTCTAGACAGAGCCATTAAACAGGGTGGGGGAATATCTTGTCTACATAGAAATACACTCTTCGATGTTCCAATCAGAAACCGTCACCTTGCTCTCCAGTGACTATCTCTGCAACAACATTTCAAGCAATAACAACCCCATCTGCAAACTACACACTTTCTACCACACCCTTGGAGACAATCTGTCCTTCATTGAACAATCTTGGAAATCATCACATCCAATGATGCCCCCCTAGTGACCCAAATTTTCCTTGGATACTTGAACCTCCACTGGTCTAACCCAAATGATCACACAGTGAATTGCCTAAAAACTTTCCTATCAGAGCAGGAGCTGACCCAATTCTGCGACAGCCCTACCCACAACAAGGGTGAAACCCTGGACCTTATCATATCTAAAAGGAACATCATCACACTGGATTCCATTGTCCCAAATGACTGGTCTGACTTTGCAGCATCATCTTCCTTATCAACCTAGAAGTGACTCCGAAGAGAGACCATCCCATGAAAACAAAGCAAGGGAAAAGGAACCTCTGAAACGTCAATCGCGTAGTCTTAGCAACCCGATGCACCAATGCCCTGACCCCCAAAAGCTGACTTTAAATTTTTTTTTTCTATTAGAACAGGAAATATAAAACAATCTCAGTAACATCTAAAAAAGCTTAGGTAACAAATAGCTTGCAGCAAAAACAAGCAATTGACAGATCATAGTTAACTACTGTTATAAAAATCCAGTCCATAATAGATACATGATGAATCTTATCTATCGAATATAGAACATATTTCTTAATAGTCCCCAGTTATAAGATGGCTAATAACAAATAAAAACTCCCCAATTTTTTTTATCCATTTCATACTATCTGATCAAAAATAAGAAATCATAGTGGATAACATTCTTATATAAAGTACATACATGTATCTAGCTGCTGATGTATTTCTAACCATTAAAAAAATTATAAAGTATAAAGTGCAATGTGCAAGAGAACACTGAAAACCAATTTTAACAAATACGTCAATGAAATATATTTTTAAAGTGCATTATGCTAAAAAGGGCCATAAGGACCCAAGTCTTATGATCAGATTTCATCAGCGGCCTCATTAGAAGAGAAATGACACCAAATACTCCTAAATCTTACAGTCCCTCCTATACGTTTAGCATAGGCTACCTCTAATCTACAGGTCCTGGACATTTTATTAAACCAGTGCTCAATGCTAGGTTGTATATTAGTTCCCCAATTTTGAAGAATAAGTGACCTGGCAACTGTGATAGCAATTAAAATAAAATGTTGTTGATATTTCGTAAAACATTTCACTTCTCCGGAAGAACCAAATAGCACCATCATGGCTGATGACTCAATTACCAATGATAGGATCCAAGAAATTTCGGCGAAAGCCCCCTTCCAGTATTGCTGTAAATTATTACATTCGTAAAATATATGCAGCCATCCACAATCCCCCTCTTTATTACATCTGAAACATTGATTCAGGCTTGTTCGGAACATTTTAGACAATCTCTGAGGTGTATAATATAATAACCATCTGGATAAAAATGTCATCCTTTTATAATTAGCGCCTCTGAGTGCTTTATTCGCTAATTCACTAAGCTGTTTCCATTCTTTGGTATTAAACATACAACCCATTTCTGAGTAAATTTTTAGGAGCTCTTTCGTCAAAATCTCTTCAGAATTGGCATTTTGATGAAGTAACCGATACCAACACCCAACCCCAACCCCAACCATTTTATTTGCCATCTGCTTGATGATTTGTCAAACCGTCTCCCTCAGCATTGAATAATTAGTTTTAAGAAAATTTACTATTTGTAAAAAACGAGAGCAGTAGTCAACGTAGTAGCCTGCAAACGAACCGTTTACCAGGTAATCAATGTCTCATAATTGTAAAAATCCCCAAGCTGGGAATAGCCCAGCCCTTGCCATACCTGATCAAGCCCTCTAGGCAATATAAGACCTCCTACTACACAATCCTGAATAGGGGTATATTCATGGAATGTAGGGATATCTCGTGACTTAAAAAATAACTGGGTTCTCTCAGCCAGTATGAGTATCACCTTATATCTTGTTTTCTTAGGGAGTTTCGCTCGTCGTAAAAACACGGGGAGTTCTATATTACTTTCCTTCAGCATATGAATCAATAAAAAATTATCAAAAACTGAATTTTCCTCGTCCAACTGGGAGAGTAAATTAATTAAAGCAGCCTGATAATAAATTGAAAAATGTGGGAGTGCCAATCCTCCTAATGTTACATACATTTGTAATGTAGTTATCTTAACCCTAGGATGTTTATTATTCAACACAAACTTCCTAATTATTTGATCCAGCTCCTTAAAATAATGATTTGGATTTTTCAACGGAAGATTCATAAAAAGGAACAGAAACAGTGGGAGCACTGACATTTTAACCATGGGAATCCTCCCTATTAAGGACAATTGAAGCAAAGACCATTTATCCAATAGTTTTTTTACTTTTGTAAGCCTATTAGTATAATTAAAAAAAAATAGTTGCCCAAAATCATTTGTGACATGTATCCCCAAATATCTAACTGGATGCAGTGGTTTTAGCTGGATAGAGGCTAGAATATCCGATAGAGTCACATTGAATGTTAAAATTTCGGTTTTCGCTTGATTAACTTTGTAACTGCACACCTGTGTAAACTTTTGGATTTCATCCAAAGCATTCTGTACATTATCAGCCCCTGCTTTGAGATATAAAATAATATCATTGCATAAAGCTTAATTTTTCCCATCCCCTCAATGGGCGGCAAGATCATTGAGTTTTTCTGGATCCAGGGGTTCAATGAACAAAGAAAAGAGGAGGGGAGATAACGGGCCTCCCTGGCGAGTGCCACGTTTAATTATAACCTTACCGACTTCTGACCCATTAATAATGATTTTGGTTTCTGAACAATTATAAACTTTTTTTAACATCTGTAAAAACTGTAGCGGGAACCCAAACTTTTGCAAAATAAAAAATAAAGCACTCCAATCTACCAACTCAAAAGCCTTTTCGGCATCCATCATCATAATCACCGCATTAGTCTTATTAATAGAAAAATAATCGATGGCCTGCGTTAAAAAATATGTATTGGATGCCATCAAACGTCCTGGGATAAACCCATGTTGATCGTTATGAACCACTTGTTGTGCACAAGGAGCTATCCTTTATGCCCAAATTTTCATGAGCAGTTTATAATCTTTATTTAACAGACTAATAGGACGATAAGAACTGGTATCACAAGGATCTTTATCTTTTTTAAGAAAGACTATTAGCACAGATTCCTTAAAACTATTGGGAAAATCAATACCTTCTTTTATTTCATTGTGCAACTTTACTAAAAAAGGAAGTAACTCATCTTGAAATGCCTTGTATACTTCTACAGAGATCCCGTCAGCTCCACTGGCCTTAGCATAAGGCATTCTTTTAAATACTGATTGAGCTTCTGAAATCCCTATTTGGGCATTCAATGCCTCCGAAAGCTGCTGCGATAACAAAGGCAGCTCCAAAGTATCAAAGTAACTCATTAAATCTGCTTCATCTATCCTCTGGGTTTCTGCATAGATTTGATTAAAATGTGTAAGGAACACCTGATCGAAAGCTGAACACCATACTGCCCCACTGAGAGAAACTCGCACCAACTCAATTGTGCTGCGACTAAATTCAAATTATGCACTAGACAACAGTAAAATGCTGCCTGGAAAAAATGAATAACACCCTGGAAAAAGCAAACACTCATAGGGAATGCAAGAATAAACAAAGCATGTGAACTGTATCAGAAAAAAACATGGTTACCTTAACGGTTTTAAACTCATTATTCAGAAATCAGTAAGTGATTTTGCCTGAAAAGTTCAAGACATGGCTACAGGACCAGGAAGGGACCCCTTTCAATGTCCATTGCTTATATCCTTTCAAAATGTATGCAGTTTGGTTTAAAAAAGACCACATCCCCAAACACAGATCCGCATTTTATAAGCTAAAATAATTAAAAAGTTGAAAACGATCATATTAAACGTTTCCACTCTACCCATCAACCAGGTATTGCAGTCCCTTTAGGAATGGCGCACTTACCCACCCTGGGAAAACAATGTTGTTCAAAGAAAGAAGATAAAAAGAAAGTAGCGCTTTCACTGGCAAACTCTGCAAAGTGGCGCTAATGTGTGTGGGTGTAAATATCAGTCTGGCCTGTCTGCTGTCCACTCTGTATTGCTTTATTTAGGTATTGAACTATTTTTTCTCTCCATTCCGAGGTTTTTCTTTTCAATAGAAAACGGTCAGAAAATGAGGACATATACAGCCAAAGTGTTCAGCCTTTTTTGGATCAATTTCACAGGGGAACAAATAAAGCAAAGGAGAGGCAAGAGAGAGTACCTTAAGAGCTGCCTCTTGAAATCAGCACGTAAGCAGGAGCGAGACAGAGACAGAAAGAGATGGAGGAATAAAGAGAGGAGGGCAGCCGCCAGAGGCAGATCAGGAGTAGTGGACACGGCCCTTGCCATGAAGGAAAAGAGACAGCGTTTATTTTTTCTCCGTTCTCTGCCCTTCCCAGAACAGCTGAGCCTTCCTGCAGCAAAACAAAAGGCAGAGGGCGGGTGGCCTCTGACTCCAGGCAGGTCAAGTGCAGGGCCATTAGGTAGTGCTTTCGCGTGCTAATGGCCCTGCGATAACAGAAGGGAGAGGGGAAATTCCTTTGTTCCCTTGTCCCCCCCACCCTTGTCCCCCGTGTCCCCCCCACTCCAAAATCTGGGGGGGGTATATATCCCCCGCGTCCCTCCAACAACCGCTATGACACCTCGGTAACTACCAGATGCTACCAGGTCAAGTGAGCGCAGCACCTTTACGTGTGTGGGAATGGAATTACTGTGCAGTGTATTTCTTTCAAGTTGTGGTCTCGGGAGTGTAATGATATCTGAAATTAGAGCGCTACTCAGCCTGTATTTGTCATAGATTTCCTCAGCCAAAATCCTCAGTCTCCTTGCAATAACTTACAAAGCAGGAAAAAACCTGATTCCTTTTGAGCCTACTTTTAGGTCAAGCTTGGCACCCTGCATGCGTTGTCTGCCTGGCATGCTCTATTGACAAAAAGGAATGTAATTCCACCTGCTGCTCACCATAGGTTGACTCCAGCGTCACTCATCTTTCCAGCCTTCTAATTGGTTCATGCACCCGAAACATCACTTCCGTTTGTAGCTGATAAGAACTGCTCAACTACAGATTACTTCCCGTTGATTAGTGGCCGTCTGCTTTGATGTAAGCACTATTTCTTCTGCCCTCCCTCTCCCATTCCCCCGTGCTCTCTCTGACACGTTATAGTAATTTATTTTCCAATCCTATTTTGGTGATTTGTACACGCCGCTCGCTTCTTTAACAGTGCTTGTGTTTTTGTTAATGTAGAGCTTTCATGTCTGCTGCGTTGGTAATATATTTTTTGGGTGAATGTTGCACTTTCGCTATACTGGCAATTTTTTTGGGGTTGATATCGTGCAGGGCTCGAGTCGGAGTACCCCGCGTGTGGACGGCGTCCCCCTACTTATTTTACCGGGAGCTCGATAACTGGAGCAAATGGAGCCACACGTTCACTCTTTGGCCTCTCTGGGGCGAGATCGGAGTTCATTCAGAACGCTGCTCACGCACTGGCTTCTCTGATGAAATCACATCTAAGGGGTGAGTGAAGGGAGGCAATGAGTCTGATGGTGCAAGGCACCTTTCGTGACATCACTTCCTGTCGTGACGTCAGCGTCCCCCCACTTCTTTTTTTAGGACTTGTGCCCTGATATCGCGCTTATGCATATCCGCTACAATGGTAATATTGGTTTTTATGTGACTGCGAGTTTCCTTGTCGGGAAATGTGGGGAGTTTCAATGCCGAGACCCTACCCACTCCATTCGCAGGCGCCATAATAAGGCTCGTCAGTGGTTGGAATGAGGCTTGAGAAGATCTATCCATTTTAGAAATCAGTCATTTTGTTCACATTCTATAGCTAAATTGTTAAGAACAATTGTATGGCTGATTGTGTTGAATGCTCCAAATAAATAAAACTGCATAGATAACTGTAGACAAAGTTGGCTGCGCTCTGTTGTTCCGGTGATTTTTTACCTTGATTCCTCTGTTGGATGTGAGTTTTGTATCATCACTGAGGCCTGCTGCCCTATATTCAGATGGGCCATGTTGGTTACACATTTAATGGAATGTCCCCCCAGCTTCTCGTCGTGTGTGTAGAATTGTGTGAACTTTCAGTTTCGTTTACTGTTTGTGCTAACATGATGCAACATTAGTTGTAATTATGTGCATGGGTCAATGTTTGCTTGCATATAGGTGCTAGCTATGATGTGTGCGAGTGTATGTGACTGTGCACCTGCAGAAATCATGCGCATGCCTCATGTCATGTATGTGCCTCCGAGCAGTGAAATGTTTTGCATACTTACTTTCTTTACCGATGTGAACATTCCATCAGCGCACTCATTTGACTCATGCATCAAACCAGGGAGGAGACGCAGACAGTTTTCAAGAAACAGGCTGCGATTTGGGTCCGCTCAATTGCAACCAGCCTGCTCTCCCCACACCTGGTCTAGATTTCACTTGCAGAAAAATCCACTACATGGCTAAACAATTACAAAGTCCTGGCTTCTAAGGTTCTATGGCTAAACGTGTTTAAGGTCCCATCAGCGAGACCTATTGTCTATGCCAATTCCAGTTACATGTTCACAAAGCATTGGCAAAGCCAAGAGGTCACGGCTCTAAACGGCCAAGCTATTTATTTTGTTTTAGAATGCCTCTGAAATTCATGTACCCCATACCCAGAATTGTTCATTCTGCAAACACAAAATGTAATGAGCAGTAGTGTAGTAACAACAGTTTCAATCAGCTGTGGAAATATACCACAAATATAATGCAAAATAATCCTTAAAAATATACTCCAAGAGTGGGTCAAAAATGCAAAATATGGAAAGTAACGATTCACAAGCAGAGTATTCAGAACATAAAACAAAAGCAGCCAATGAAAGAACCTCTATAGTTAGTGGAAAGGTGTGGGACACAATCCTGCCTGCAGTCAACAGTCAAAGCTATCCATAGTGAGACTGCAAAAAAGGGGGATTCAATGATGGCTCCCTCCTGCCAGTACTAAGGGTAGTGGTGTCATTTGCTGGTTTGGACCCCATTGCATGGTTGTAGAGTAATACATTGAAGTGAACAATTAATGTATTGGGCAGGGCGCCCAGCACCTAACCCCCTCCCTTGACCTTTGAAACGTAGGTGTTGCCTCCCAAAAGCTGAATATTTTCCAGATGCATTAGCTAGCTTTGCAAAGGGTGGTCTCTGTGAGAGCAGTGCGTGCTTAAACCTGTTCCAAGGTGTAAAATGTCATGTCATTCAAAATTGGGCTAAATGCAGCGAATATGGGGGGTGGTTCAACCTAATATGGCAAAGGTAAAGGGACTGTTTCAGTAGCTGTCCTTTTATGAAGAGACCTTAATCTAGCCAAGTACTGTGTGTGGTGAAGAGGTGACTGTCTGGTATTTTCATTCTCTGCCTGATGTTGCTAATGGGTTAACTTTCAAAACAGCTGTTTAGGCCCAGATGCCCTTTGCCAGGAGCTGGGTGTGTTGGAAGACCCATGCTACTCCTGCGTCCATTCGAGAGATCTCGTTTGACGCGGGAGTGGAAGCTTGTTGGTGAATTGATATTTCAAGGAGGCTCTAATGGTAGGTGTATTTGCCTTTTATTAATCCCAGCAAACCAGTAATTACCTGATGGGCCGTTCTGCCATACATGCGCTGCATTTTAGTTGGCTAGTATTTTATTTTGCGTTCACGTGTAGCATTTTTCCTCTTAACCTACGGTCTGGGTTAATATGGTCTTCGTAACAAGCGTGTGGTGTGGATGGGTGAAATTCATACTTGCCTAAATCCGCAAAGCAGCCAGAGTGCTCCTGACACTGGACGAGAAGGATGCCAAGCGCATTTTTGAAGGTAAAGCACTTGGAACTGGCGCAAGTGTCATATTTTCTTGGCTCATTAGAATTAGACAAGCCTCTTTGCTTACTGTCCTTGCCTGCGGCAATCTGTATAAAATGTTCCCACTGGTTTACTTTTATTCCTCCCTCTTGTTTTTCTTTTTCTTTCTCTTTCTTTTTTCTTATTTCTTTCTCTTGCCCTTTGTTTTTCTTCCTCACCCTCTCCTTTCTCTTTATTCCGCTGTCGTTTTTCCTTCTGCCTCTCTAATTCCTCTTTCTGTCCCTCTCATTTCTCTATCAGTTCACTTTCTTTCCATCTCGTTTCTTACTCTATTTTCATAACTATTTGCATATTATAAGGTTTTGTAAATTTGTGCGCAATGTAGCTGCCTTTCTTTGTAGCTGTGGCTCATAATTTTTAAACTTAGTAACACAATCTACACAAATACACTCAACAACTTGCCACATAATTTCAATCAGCATAATTTCACTCAACACCACACACTTCCACACCACACAGTTCAACTCTACACTTTTCCAATCCACACCACATAATTCGACCACAAACCACATATTTGAGCTCAACAATTCAATTACACAACACACCACATACATCCAATCCACACCACAGAATTCCATATCATTCCACAAAATTCAATAGCACACCACATTTTTAAACTCCACAACACACTACTCTACAACACAAAATGCCATTCCACATAATGATACTCTATGAGACACAAACCCACTCCACATAATTCCAGTACACTAAATACCACATAATTGCTATGCCCAAAGTTCCACTGCACACCATGCCACATAATTCCGCTACACAAATCTGCATGACACAATTCCACCATACACAATTCTACAGCTAGCAATTCCAATCCAACCCACGTAATTCCACACCACATACATCCACTCAACTCGGTTCCAAAACACATGACTAATAGACATTGTAATTTACAACGCCAATACCTCTAGCTCTCATAAATGCGATACCAATTTGCATTGCAAATGCTTGTAATAGGTTGCAGTCAGTTACCACCTGTCCTGAATTGATGGTAAATTGCATGTGCTATTTTACGACTCTTCTCCTATTCACAAATTGCAACTGCCTTGAACATGCCATTTACGAATTGCAAATTGGTATTTCCAAATAGTTATTTGCAGAAACTTTTTTTTAAAATTGGTATTCGCATTGCAAAAAAATTATTGCAAGTGGGTTTTGTACATAACAAAAGCACAAAATACAAAAGCACAAAATACAAAAGCACAAAATAGCGGTCGCAAATCACTTTACCACCAATTTACAAGTTGCTATAGGTACATACATCTGACCCTAGATTCTTAATTTAATCATCGTACTCACAAATACTGGATTTGATGCAGACAAGGACTTCGGCAACTAGCTAGTGCAGAGTGAATTGGTCACCTACAACAGTGTACTCAGGTCTTCCCAGTCATTCTTTCTTCGTTTTAACCCCTTCAGTGCCTGCCCCTTTCCCCGCCCAGTGCCGGCCGTTGCATTAGCGGGCGGGGTCTATGACGAGCTGGACTCGTCATGGGCACAGCGCCACCGCGGCCCATGACGAGTCCAGCTCGTCATGGGCACTGAAGGGGTTAAATAAAGTTCCCAGAACCACATATTATATCCCTATGAACCCCCTCAAATTCACTATTGTCACCGGGTGGCTGGATTTCTTCTAAAACAGGCTTCTATGCAGGCTTTATGCCTTCTGGCTCTTAATGGATGGAATTACCTTGGGCACCCTGGCTTCCTAGAGTCACCAGGTATGCCGTCCTCAGGGATAGGTCTTCTGGCCACTCAAACTCAATGACTTGAGGGCCTTCCTTCTTTTCGCCGGCATCTGAGTTCTGCTGACTCACTTGTCCCGCAGTCCTTTGATTAAGCAAGGCACCACTCGTCAGGATCAAGATTTGGAAAGTTTTTCTTCCCACAAGGAAAATCTTCAAGGCGAATTGGTGTTATTTTTGTTTTCCAACGTGATATTCTCATTGTGTCTTTATCTTCAAGCAGTTACAAGAAGTTGTACCAATGTAACCAAGATGGTAGCTTGCTATTTTCTTCTTTGATATTTTTCTAAATTATGATGAAGCTTGGCAGATTTGTTTCATTGTAGAGATAATATTTAAGTAGATCAGAATTTTTGAAAAGTGCGTCATACTGTATTTGAAATTGTGATTTTTATTATTGCATTCAATATCCCCTTTATCTTCGTGTCTTGACCCTTCCCTTTCCCAGTAGTTCTTTTTGCTTCTCCTGTCATCTTCCTGTGTCTCCAGATCCTGCTTTTCCCTATTTTTAGAACAATTCAATGCCTGGCCGTCTCTTTCGTCTACTCTCCTCCCCGGTACTTTCAGCTCTTCACAGAACTTATACTGACACCTAAGGACATTTTCCTTCTATGGGGTACTCTTTTCAAAAAATCTGTTGCCAAGACATGGAACGTAAGACTTGGGGCAGCACAATGGGTACATACAGGAGACTTACACTGTGACGAGCGCTTGAGAACAAATTCTTCTTAATGGTATAAGAAGCTATAACTTTCATGTCCATGGCGAACTCTTCGATATGAGAACAATTCAACCACTCAGGAAACCTTAGATCTGCTAGTCAACACTTCCTAACTTCACCTCCGCCGCCTGATGTAACATGCGGATTCTGGCTAGTACCCCTGCACCGAAATGCACTTCCAATTGCCTGAAGCTGCACCCTCTCTACAGAAGCTCATAGGAGTCCTAAACTCAAATATATCCTGAGAGCCAAAAATGAGAAAAGAAAACATTTCTCAAACCGCCACAACCACCTAATCAAAATATGTAAATGTAACCTTGGTAATTGATTTATTTGTCTTATTTTGCAATATATTATGTTATTATGTCATTCAACATCGCTTCCTTTCAGTAAGAGTTACCGCAGCCGGTCTATGTAAACCAGCAAATCTCTCTTATGTCTTACCTATGGTTCATTCTGAACAAAATGTCTTAATATTTTTTCCTGATTCAATCAAACGAATAAAAAAAAAATACATAAATAATGACTTATATATCTTTCTTTTGCATCGCAGCTCGCAGCAGTAGACAGTGGTCTTATGGAAAGCCGACTGGCTAGGATATGAATGGGTTAATTAAATTTGTATTAAAGGAAAGTGGGCAGTCAAACTTGGATGCGCTAATAATTATTAATAATTATACGAAACACTTTAATGACTGTCCTATAACTAGATTGAAATGATGCATTATAGGTACATATTTCATTATTAGTTAGTCCTGGGGGGGATCGACAATCTTCAGGTTTTACCAGGCCTTAGGTGTGCAAAAAACGAAGCATGTTTTTCCCCCGTGTTTTATATTTTCTTGTCTTGCAGCTGAACAAATAAATCACTTCATCAGTAACTATTTTTAAAGGAAGGTACAGGATAGCTCGATGTTTGCCACAAGAACAGGTGCTCTGTGGTTTCGTCGCTGCATCCATCTGTCCTGTGATCCCGTCGCCACGACCTGCCGTCGAGATGAAATAAAGAAATGGAGTCTGGGTGGGACAATGTGCCTTGTTCTCACGGCGAGGTTCACAGGATCACGGCTGTCCCAGCGGATTCCGAGTATGAGGGATACCTGGAACCCAAGGCAGGCGGCCGAGACATCATTCTCTAGAAATACTATTTCACACACTCGGCAAACATCAAAAAATTCACGCCAACAATCGAACTGGGGCTCACAAAAGCAGGGCTCGCCTCTGGCCAGGGCGGCCAATGAAAGGCGCGGCTTTGTTCGAGCTCTTGGCGGGAACCAGGCGGGACAACTTCACTCCTGGACAGAACGTTCTCGAAATAAAATTCTGCTGTAGTTTATTTTATGCGGGCAGGAGAGATTGTGCAGGCTCTGGGGTAAAATGAGGACAGTCTTTTCTCTTAAAGAAACAGCAAACTCAAAAACATGTGGCTGCTCCCACAAGTAATATTAGCCCAGTATCAGGAGCAATATTCAATATGAAATGGGCTTGGGGCAGATATAGAAGCGTAATTATAGTTTGAGAATAATAACAGAGCTGGAGACGAATGAGGTCAGTCAGACGGGGTGGGGGTACTTTGGACATATGCCAAAAATAGGTGGATGCCCGGCTCTCCCACCTGTTGCTGCCCTGCCCTCATTTTGATGTCAATTGTCAGGCCTCGCTCAGGTGGTATCGGGCAGAAGGGGCTACTGCAGTAGCGGCTCCCTTTCATAATAAGTGGTGAGGCGGGGCGGAGGTTGTTGCTGCGTTGCAGGGCACCATCTCTGGGTTTTTCTGCTCCCGTCCTGCACACTGCGCAGGCTCCTAGATGCCAATCAAGACGCTACTCTCATGACAGGAATCCCGTGATTGGCCTAAGCGGGATTGTTTAACCTCGCTCAGATCCTAGGAGCCTTTGTCTCTACTCCACCCGGCTGTGCAACACAGCTCAGGTGGGAAGAGACCAAAGTGCGCATGATGGTTTGGATGCCTTAGACAGCTGGCCAAACCACCATGCACACTTAAAGGGTACACTACTGATGGCGCAAGGACCCGTATAAAAGAGACTTCCTCAGATGCAATCTTCTGAAAATAAATCGTAATACCGCAATAATTGTGTTTGTGAATACTAACGTACATTACAGTTAATACATTTAAGTTTAGAGGAAGCTTGCATATGTGTCGAACTAACAAGTAACCCGAGTGTGACTTAAAATGGCTGCTAACGCGGAGTTCTGTACTGCGCATGCGTCAACTACATCTGCGTAGTAATGATGAGTCTTTGCTTGAAGAGAAATCTTTGCAGCTGTGCAATCGCTTTTAAGATGGCCGCTTGAAACTCACATGTTAAAGCGCATGCTTTTGCCCAAACTTAACCCTGCAACTTTATTAAAATGCTAATGCGAAAGATTTTTATAAGTAAATGGGATTAGGGTACAGACAGGTAGTATGCAGTGAAATCATTTTATTTTGATTTCTAACATGTTTCTTTGACTCTTTCTATTTTGTTCATATTTGGGCCTCAGAGCAATAGTAAAGTCTATATGCCATGTGATACCCTACGCATGCGCACTTGTAACCTGCCAGTAACCATGATGATGTTCTTGAACCTCAGCCAAGGCTACGATCGCAACATGTCCTGGGAAAGCAGAAGACATCCTGGATGTTGAATGAGAAAATTATTAAATATATACTTTTATTGATAAAAATGTGAAATGCGGGTGGGAAATAAAGCTTGGGAAAATAAATTAAAGGGGCTGTAATGCTGAACAATAGGCTAAAGAAAGTTATTAAAACTTAGCATGGTGTGATGATCAACCCCCCTTTCTTGTCCAATCAGAATTAGGAGTTTCATAAATTTGAATCATTTAGGTGTGGTACATGCCATTAGAAGGGTATAATTGAGGTAGTTTAGTTAGTTAGTTACTGCTTGTGCTGCCGAGATGCTGAGAGACCGGGATGCTGTCTGAGAACTGAATAAATGCTGAAGAAGAATCGCTTCCCAGACATAGATTTTGAGCCAATTAATTAGAAGAAGATCAAGGAGGAATCGAGGAGGCACATATTAGAAGAAGATCGCAGAACAATCAAGGAGGAAGATAGTGTCAGAGAGGGGTGCGACGCAGGCGTTGTATCTAGAAGAGGTAATCTATCCTGTCCCTGAATCCTGTCATGAACCTTTGCCACCTGATCTGTCCTAGATGACCCTTTCCAGCTCCTTGGCCAAGAGGTTGGCTTCCACAACATCCCAGGTAACTATAATTCTGTGTAGTATGTCATTGTACGGCTCTCTCTATTTTCTCACTATTCAGGTACCGTTATCGTAATAACATTGTTTAATGATTTTCTCTTTTAAGAAAATCTGATTTCCTTCCTTGGAGAAAAACGGTGTACGAATTGTATTTGGGTTCTTGGCTCACATGAATTTAACTAGATAAACATTTAAATCTCCTGAGTCTTTGGTTATTTAAAAAAACGATTTTATTCTATGTCAATTTTTAACTACAATTGTTAACTAAAAGGACCATTGATCAGAGGAAAGTACATTCAGTCAGAAAGTTTTGGTAAGAAATGATAAGGTAAATTCATCTTACAGGTAAGGGTGGGCGTAATGTACATAAGGGACCTACGCGGAGAGGCACGGAGATGGAACCAATCTCCGCACTCTCTGCATAGTTCCCTTACGCACATCCCGCCTCCCGCCCGCAGTATTAAATGCATTAAAAAATAAATGTTTAAATAACCTTACCTGATCGGCGGCGTCCCCGGGCTTCAAATCTCTTCCGGCTGAGATTTGCCCTGTTTCTCCGCCTATTATCGCGGAAGGCGGAAGGGCAAATCTCCGCACTTTCCGTGGGCGGAATGGAGTTGTCCATCCACCCTTACTTACAGGTATAAGTACAACAAATTGACCCCAGCGGTACTTTACTAGCTCATGTGTATGCGTGTTTAATGGGCCCAGGTGAGTATGTGGTTTGTGAGTATCTCTAGCTGGTAACTCCCTGGATCAGTTTTCCTGGTAGCAGAGCTATGGTTATATTTTATTAACTAGTTAGGTGAAAATATTGAAATTTGAATTATTGATTATGTACTAACAAACCCGTTTGTATTTTGTTTTATGTTGTCTGGAAATTCCCGGGAATTTTGAATAGCGGGTGGTGAATGGAAACCACACTGCAGTGAGGTTACTCGTTTGTTAAAGATAGCACTGGAAGGCTATGCAAGACTGGCAGTACTGACTTAGGGATTAATTTGTATAAAAGTAAGAGTGATTGATAGCAAAGAGTTCGCTGGTGAAACTTTGGTTCTATATCACCTAGAAATTATTTTAAAAAGGATAAACCCATTAAGACCAGAGAGGGAATTCTTATCCCTCCCCCGAAAACGCCTGCATCATACATGATGATGGAAAGAAGCTATCATACTTGTGTATGGTTGGAAAATTAGATAGAATATACAAAGAGTGATGGAGTTCTAGCTTTCCCAGAACACGGTACGTTTCAATGGGAGAATTCTACATAATCTGAGATTAAGAATGAATGAACTAGAGCTCCTACCAAGATTAACACAATATGAAGCTTTAGAGGAATGAAAGACTGAAGCATTTGAGCGCGATAGATCTAGAAGTAGCAGTAGCTTTAGAGGGTTTTATGCTCGACTACCGCGCAAATCATGAGATAATCAGATAAAACAATGGAGACAAGCAATGGTGGCTGAAGAATTATATCCTGTACTAATCCTGAGGAACAGTCAGGAGGCAAGTGCACAGAGAAAACCAAACATTTAACGATGACAGGTAGTGGAGAATTAGAAGATGATTTTATGAGGACATTTTAATGAAAAACCCTCCGCCATACCAAGAAGGATTCAGTAGAACTACTCCTAGTGCCCCGGTTTTGGGAACGCCATTGGTTCCACAAGTTATACATGACCCAACAAATGGAAGGGTACTTCAGGAAATAGAAAGAGAGGCAATAAATAAGAATAGAGAAGAATTAAGACAGAAAATAACCCAATTGAGTACCCACCCTGAAGCGCTGACTATACCAGTGACTATAAGTCCAGTGGTTCCACTATATGGAGATAAAACAATCGGTCACAAACCACCAGTCATGTCCACCCCTACAACTGAACACAGAAAAGAGAATATAATAATTGATGATCAAGGCAGTGAATGTGATTCGGTGATATCATGAATGGATTTGCCGATGAGAGGACAGATAAATAAAACCCCGACAAGAGTTACACCTAGCTGTTCAAAAGAAATACGATTAGAAACATTTACCGGAACCAAAAGTGCCACAGTAGTAATTAGAAAGATGGGCACAGGAAATAGACAAGCCAAAACAGCCACTGAAAATTTTAGATATGTACAAATTGAAAGTGGAATTGGAAGAAATGATAGCTGGAAATGTGGGACTAGACAGGCTAAATGCTTACAGTGAAGAAGAGTTACAGTTCGTTTGTAGAAGTATCTCTAGAAATACAAAGATATTCCATGAGAAATTGACAGATCTAGCCTCTGAAATGGGAGTTGAAATAGGGAAATCCAAGGTATTACAGAAACCATACAGAGTAGGCCTGGGCGGTAAATTCCGTTCCGTTCACTGAATTATTGGAATTTGGGTAATTTCGCATTGCGCGGAGAACCGGGAATTGCCCGAAATGTTGCATTCCGCGGCTTTGCAGAGTTTTTTACTTGTTCGCGTTCTCAAAATGCGTGTTTGCGAGTATTTCCCCCCAAGCACGCAAACAGCGTTCGCGAACAGGAAAAAAGCATCGCGAACAAGCAATTCCGCGTGTTCGAGGAATTTCTGCGTGCTTGCAGAGTTTTTTTTACCTTTTTGCGGAGTTTTGCATAGCGCGACTATGCAAATTCCATCCACCCCTAATACAGAGCAGAATTCAGTGGTAAGGACTTGGAAAATATGAATGTGTCCGGAAGAAAATTACAGGTTAAAGAATTAATGACCATTTTACAAAAATGGGGTGATCTAGACAATTGGAAAGCTAAATGGATGAGAAAAAAGGAAGAAGCACATGCCAATCAAACAACTACTGAATTTTTGTTGAAAGAAACAGAAAAGGTAGAAAGATTATGTCTAATGAGAGAGGTACCGGGAGGAGGATATGTACATGTTCCATGGACCAGACAGGATATTTTGTCATTTACTAATGATTTCCCGAAGTTAAGAGAAAAGCCAGTTGAATGGTATCGGCAAGTTGAAAGATTTGTGAAGATTTCTAAAGTATTGTTAAAAGATTTGGATGGCTTATTTGACATAGTGGTACCTGCTGATTTATGAACAGAATGTAAAATTACAGTCGACTGGCCTAGTGATGAATACCCGAGAGAAGAGAAAACAGGAGCCCCTTCAGAAGAGGTAAAGAAGAAATATCACCAGGTGATCACTTTCTTGAAAGGGAAAATTCCTCCAAAAGAAACAGATTGGATAAACATAGATAGAACAACCCAGGATAGAAATGAGTCCGTACATACTTATTATGAATGCCTACTGCAGGTATTTAAACAGCATAGTGGATTTGAGAACATTGAAGATAAAGATATGGGACATTTTGTGTATCGATTTGTGACAGGATTAAAACCAGAAATTGGTGACATGATTCATCAACACATGTTGTGTTGGCAAGCGAGACCAATAGATGACATTCTTAAATACGCAAAGTATTGCGGAGATGAAATTGACAATAGACGATAGAAGTTAGAAGAAAAGATGATGTGGGCCCAAGTAAAATTAGCAGAACCGCAGGAACTCCAACTAAACAGTCAGACAGGAAATCGAGGGAAGTGGCAAGGCCAAAGTGAAAATAATGGGGGAAATCAAAAAGGACAAATGAGCAGAGAGGAGGCAAAGAAAAAGTTTCCCTTTCATGGGTGCGGAAAATTGGGGCATTGAAAAAACAACTTTAAAAATATTCAAAAATAACAATGGCCCAAATCAAAATTTAAATCCACAGATGCAGAATGAGGTGATAATGAGTCAACCGCAGCAGGTTGTAAATCTACAGAGTCACTTGCCACCTGCCCCTATGCCAAATTTTGTGAGCCAGGCCAAGTACAGTGCGGACACCGGATTTCAAGGAGGAAGTGGTAAGAAAAATTCTGAACATCAAAATTTCTTTTACAGGATAATTATTTTGATGACAGCGATCAATGACGGTGCCTCAGAGAGGAGGAAAAGAAGTGCTTACTTGACACATCCTTACCGGTAGATCAGTCAGGTCCATATATTTATGGTAAAGTAGAAGGAAAAGATATTACCTTTTTGTTGGACACTGGTGCTACTCGTTCTACTTTGAGAACAGCAGACATCCCAAACCTACCCCTCTCAGGAGAAGCGATCCAAGTAGTGGGCATTTCAAATAAACAGATTAGAACCCCTATTACAGAACCAATGGAGGTACGCATTGGCAATTTCAGGGAAATGCACAAATTTGTGGTGTGTGACTCTAGTCCCATACATTTATTAGGAAGAGATCTACTGTGCAAAATGAACTGCACAATATTTTGCATGCCGGACGGTGTTGCAATTCAAACCCCAGATGAAGACGGAGTCTCCAAAATCATGTTAGCTTAATAAGGCACAGAGGTAGACGAGATGTATTCTTTGATGACAAAAGACGATTTACCAGATGAGGTCAAAATGACAGTAAATCCTGATGTGTGGAATTTTACAGGAAAAGAAGTAGGGTTAATGGCAAATGTAGACCCAGTGAAAGTATCTATGAAGGAAGGTGCAGTCTATCCAAACACTCGACAGTAGAAAATGAGCCCCGAAGTTAAAGCTGGTGTTGCAGCAGAAATTGATTGAATGATTAAACAAGGCATTCTAAAAGAAATAATGAGCAGTCCCTGTAATTCACCTATAATTGGCATTAAGAAACCCAGCGGGAAATATAGAATAGTTCAAGATCTAAGAAAGACGAACAAAATTGTTGTACCCTGTTGGCCTGTGGTGCCCAACCCAGCAGTAATTCTGTACCAGATACCATGGAAGGCAGGATGGTTTACTGTAATCGATCTATGCCATGCCTTTTTCTCCATTCCATTACACCCAGACAGCCTGTATCTCTTTTCATTTAAGTTTGAGGATTGTATTTTAGTCTGGAATCCTGTTCTTCTAGGGTATACTGAAAGTCCTTCGATTTTTTATCAAATATTGAAAAAGTGCTTAGAAACCTTAGTGCTACCCATGAGATCAGTACTGGTACAGTATATTGACGACTTGTTAGTCGCGTCTAAGACAAGAGATGACTGTTACTGATTCAATTGCCTTGTTAAATCATTTGGCTGATGGTGGACATAAGTGTCCCCAGAAAAATGGTAGTTTTGCAAACCTGGAGTCAAAACATCTAGGCTACCAAATAGAATACAGAGTAAGGAAAGTGACCCCTGAAAGAATAGAAATAATAAGACAAATAAATGTGCCGCAAACCCAGAGAGAAGTAAGAATGTTCCTTGGGGTTGTGGGATACTGTAGGCAGTGGATTTTAGGGTTTTCTCTGCTAGCCAAACCTCTAATACAAATGACCAAGAAACGAGTAAAAGATCCAAAAGAATGGAATAAAAGATCCAATAGAATGGGATGATGAAAGTATGGAAGCATTTTTGAAACTACGGAAGTGTTTGTGTGAAGCCCCTGCCTTAGGTATGCCAGATTACTCGACAGAATTTGCACTGTTTTGTTGTGAAAGAAATAGTTGTGCACTCTTAGTCTTTACCCAGAGACATGGTTTGATGCGAAATCCAGTGGTGTACTTTTGTGCTACTTTGGACCCTGCAGCCTCAGCTTTACCTGGCTGTTTAAAAGTAGTAGCTGAAACCTGTATGAGTCTGGAACAAAGTAAATCAATTGTGATGGGACATCAGGTAAAGGTGCATGTTCCACATTCAGTTGAGATTCTTTTAACAAGAACTCAAACTCAGTATCTTACTCCATGACTACGAATGAAAGAATCATATTGGGTGCTGAAAACGTGACAATAGTTAGGTGTACCGTACTTAATCCTGCCACCTTATTACCAGATGTATATGGAGAAGAGGTGAGAGATGAAGTCGCGCACAACTGTTTGGATGTAACTGAACTTTGCACCAAACCCTGTCCAGATACACAGGAAGAACCTTTGAAGAATGCTCAACATGAGCTATTTGTAGACGGCTCGTGTATGAGCCATGAGGAGGGAGGACCAAGTGCTGCTTACGCTGTGTGTACATTGGCTGGAATAGTCGAAGAATCCTATTTACCAGGAGTCAAATCTGCACAAGTAGCCGGACTGATAGCTTTGATTAAAGCTTGCAAAATTAGGAAAAATTGGAAAGTAACCATTTTTACTGATAGCCAGTATGGTTACGGGGTTGCGCATGATTTCGGTCAGCTTTGGATGCAGAGGGATTTCTTGACTTCTTCAGGATCCCTAATTAAAAATGGAAATTTCTTAAAAGAACTGCTTGAAGCAATACAATTGCCAAAATAAGTGGCAGTGTTCAAGTGTGCCTATGTGACAGCTGGAAATAGGTATGCTGACCAGGTTGCCCAATACTGTGCCAGAAATAAATTGGTTGTAAACAAGAAAATTGCCACAAGTGGAATTAGCTGCCAACTTATGCTACTCTCAGGATTGGAAACATGGGAAGGAGTAAGGCACCCACAAGATGAGGTAGAAGTGAGAGATAAAGAAGAATGGGTAACAGTAGGGTGCCAAAAGAGGTCAGAGGATGATGTGTGGGTTTACCTAGATGGCAGGCCAGTAATGCCAGACTGTATGCTTTCACAATTAGCTAGGATGTATCACGGAGACACCCATATAGGCAGGGATGCCATGTTCAGGCTCTTTAGGCAGGATTGGTTTTATCCAAAGTCAAGGAGCCAGAGATACTTAATCTGTCAACAAATAAATCCTGGCAGAAAAACAGTGGTCAGTATGGGAAGAATTGGAAAGGCAGAAGGTCCATTTATAAGGCTACAAATAGATATCATACAATTATCACCTTGCAGAGGTTTGAAGTATATACTTGTCATAGTTTGTTTATTCTCACGATGGGTGGATGCATACCCTACTAGAAGAAATGACAGTATAACAGTTGCCAAACTATTGTTGAGAGAACTGATTCCACGGTTAGGTTTTCCAGTAACTTTGGAATCAGATAAAGGGTCTCACTTTAATAATGAAATAATTTGACTAATCTGTGAAGCATTTAAAATTGAACAAAAACTGCACTTTGCATATCGCCCAGAGACTTCTGGAGTGGTAGAACAAATGAATTGCACTATAAAAACAAGACTGGCAAAGGTGTGTGCATCACCCCACTGGAGTGGCCTGATGATTTACCTCTTGTTCTGATGGGACTCAGAAGCATTCCTATCAAGAATACAGGATTGAATCCCCATGAAATACTCATGGGAAGAGCTATGGGGCAAGCATGCATACCAGGGCACAAACTGTTGAATATATCTGATGATTTGGTATTGGACTATTGCAAAGAACTGGCTGACCTTGTGCTTTCTATCTCTGACCAGGTTAGAGAGGACGCAGTTGACAGGCAGCCGGATCAAGCACATGATCTAAATCCCGGTGACTGGGTGTTGGTGAAGAATCACACTCGAGAGTTGTGCTTAGCACCCAGGTGGGAAAAACCACATCAGGTTATATTGGTTACAACAACATCAGTGATATGTGCAGGCTTGCTTAATTGGATTCATGCAAGCCATACTAAAAGAGTACCAGCACCTTACGAGGAAGAACCTCAACTGACTCAAGCAGTTGAGGCTGCAGAAGGTTGTACAGCTGAAGGATCTAGAGTAACGGATCCTGAAGTAGTTGACCAAGAACAACCGAGCATAAGTCAGGATGACTGTATACCAGTGGTTGACATACTTGAAGTAATTGTGAGAACAAGAAGCCAAACCAGGTTAGAGAGACAGGAGAATAGTGAGGACCAGATAGGTATAGAAGAACAAGCTCAGGAAAGTAAAAATACAACTGTTGGAGAACCTGAGCAGTATCAGAGAAGGAGATAACAATCTACTCAGACAGAGGTGGATGAAACCATCATGAGTCTGAGGAGGGACAGATAGGTCTAGAAGAACACGTTCAGGCTGCAGGAAACCAAAGTGCAGTAAGACCTGAGCAGGACCAGTTAGGAAAAGAAGAACAAGTTCGGATAGAAGAAGAAGAGAAAATCAAAATAAAACCTGAACAGGTTCAGGCCAGGGAAGAAGAACGCATCCAGGCAGAAAATGACGTTACAGAAATAAGCCCTGGACAAGGACAGACAGAGAGGGATTCTGAAAATGAAAATAACCCGATTGTGCCACAACTTAATGAAAATAAAAGAACACTCGAAGACAGTGACAGTGCAGTGCAGGCAAAAAGGGTCAGAAGGGGGTGATAACTGGCCAGGTGGTGTGAAAAGGTTAAAGTATAATTTCAAGACAATTAATGAAGAACTTGACCAGGTAAATGAAATTTCTAGTCAGTCTGGGACATCTACTGATAAGCCCCAACAAAGAAGTCAAAGATTAAAAGTATTGAACAATAAGTTCAAGGGTCCTGAATGGATTCTTGAAGAATTAGAGAATCTAGATTTAAATGTGAAAAGTGATGAAGAAATAAATGCAGAACAGATTGTCGAAGAAGTGAAACCAACCTGAAAAATTCCCCAAGAATTTATAACTCATTAATAATTCGAAATAAAGAAGAGAAATCTTCTTAGCCCAAAATGGCTGATGATAGGGCTGCTGGAAAACCAAAATAAAATCGTGTAAAAAGATGTTGTAGAATATGCACATGTAGTATATTTTTGGTACTTATAATTTGGTTAGTACTAACAGTAGCCATCCCTTATTTGATGGTTACAAAAGAAAAGAATAACACAAACACACATGAAAGGATAGCTATCATTAAAGGAGATAGAGTAGCATTAGAAGCACTAGATGAGTCTAAGACCAAAAGAGACAGAGTAGATTTAGGAGCACCAGATGAGTTAGATGTACACCACACTGTGACAAATAATGACACTGCTTTAAATGTATTTACAAAGTTATTAGTGCAATATGTGGACACTATGGAAGTCGGTGATTGTTATGTGTATATGACATTACCTGCATCCGTAGCAGAAGGTGTTACATATCACCATATTCCATTAACCTATAGTATTTCTTGGAGTATTTTAGCAAGTTTGTTTTATAGAATAGGAAAGTTACAATATTATTATTCTAACATAGATGTGCTTTTTTCTAAGGTTCCTAAGCGAAAGAGCAGGAACCCAGTTCTTAGTTCTAAGGATGCACAATTTATGGGAGAAGATTTTCTAACTATAAAAATAATAGATATAGCTGAAGCACACAAGCACAATCTAACATGTAAATTACACAAAGAAAAGATATTTTTGAATTTATTTGAGCAAAGGAGACAGGACTTCCAAAGAAGGGCTTCTGAAGCAAAACCTCAAATACCTCAATGGGCTGAAAAAGAAGAAATGTATACAACTGGCAAGACTCATGCTGCTATGTCCTTGGACTTTGAAAAGAAAGGGAAGATCTGCCTCCCTAGATTAAAGACTGAATATAACAACACATTTATTGGTTCCAGTGAATGTGGATATAATTTCTTAGTTATTGGGGGATGGGGACTAAAAGGTGGAACAGATCCAGTATTTCCTGGAGTTTATTACGTGTGTGGCAATAAAGCCTATTTCAGGCTGCCTGATCATTGGTACGGAAGTTGCTATTTTGGAATAGTATTCCCAAAAGTGTACTATGTGAAAAGAATCACTGGAAGCAATGACGACGCAAAGGAACTAACACGTACTAAGAGAGCTAGTTTTTCAGAAATAGTAGGTGAAATATTTAGTGCATTGATACCTTCAGTGGGAGTAATTCTGAATTCACGAAAAATTTGTCAGCTATCTACAGTAGTTGATCGGTTATCAACTGACAGTGCTGGAGGATTTTTGATGATCAACACTAACCCTGGGTGTTATACTACGCTTCGCCCACGAAATGCGCATGTGCGGGCGTCCGCGCATGCGCATTTGTCACAGGAAGTTGGAAACGAGGAAGAGGGAGCCACGGAGACGCCGCACTGCAGGTAAGTCTTTACATTTAATTATTTTATCATGCATGATATTATTTTAAAAGGTGGGTGGGCGGGAGGCGGGCGACGCGTAGTGGGACTACACGGAGCGCGCGAGTGTGCGTAGATTCGGGCACACTACGCGCTGCTCCACGTAGCCCCACTAGGCCCACTACGCCCAGGCTTAATCAACATAGAAATGGTTGCAATTAGATCTATGGTTTTGCAAAAGTGACTTGTTCTTGATATATTATTGGCAAGAGAGGGCAGAGTCTGTAAAATGTTGAAAGCACCACATTGTTGCACTTACATTCCGGACAAAAGTGTTGATATTGGAGGATAAATTAAAAACATTACAAAATTGGAGGAACATTTGAAACCACTGGAAGCTAACAGTGTGTGGAAAAAATTAACAAATAGTTTCACTACCATAGGGAGCTGGTTTACTAACATAGGTGAGAGCATTATAGGTTAAATAATATTGCCAATATTTGGAATAACACTATTAGTCAGCAATAATGATATGGTTCAAATGTTGTAAGAAAAGAAAAAGATATGAAGTGACTGAAAAGGGAAAGAAAAGAAAATACGATGAGATACAATTAGAAGAAATGAAAGGAGATCTATAGAAAAAGATGAAGAGTTTACAGTTCAATAACGAAAAAGAAGGAAATGGAAAGGTTGAAGAAGGAATTGAGATGTGTTAAAGTTGGCATCTGATTTGGTGGTGGGAAATTAGTGATGGCATAAAATGCCATCAGAGAGGGGATTGATTGAGCAAGGACCCGTATAAAAAAGACTTGCTCTGATGCAATCTTCTCAAAATAACTCGTAATACCGTAATAATTGTGTTTGTGAATACTAACGTGCATTACAGTTTATACATTTAAGTTGAGGGGAAGCTTGCATATGTGTCGTACTAACAAGTAACCTGAGTGTGACTTAAAATACCTGCTAACGCAGAATTCTGTACTGCGCATGAGTCAACTACATCTACGTAGAAATGATGAGTCTTTGCTTGGAGGGAAATCTTTGCAGCTGCAAAATCGCTTTTAAGATGGCCGCTTGAAACTCACATGTTAAAGCGCATGCTTTTTCTGAAACAAAACCCTGCAACTTTATTAAACTGCTAATGCTAAATATTTTTATAAGTAAATTGGATTAGGGTAGAGATAAGTGGTATAAGGTGAAATCATTTTATTTTGATTTCTAACATGTTTCTTTGACTCTTTCTATTTAGTTCGTATTTGGGCCTCAGAGCAATACTAAAGTCTATATGCCATGTGATACCCAACGCATGTGCACTCGTAACCCACCAGTAACCATGATGATGTTCTTGAACCTCAGCCAAGGCCACGATCTCAACATGTCCTGGGAAAGCAGAAGACATCCTGAATGATGAATGAGAAAATTATTAAATGTATACTTTTATTGATAAAAATGTGAAATGCAGGTGGGAGATAAAGCTTGGGAAAATAAATTTAAGGGGCGGTAACGCTGAACAATAGACTAAAGAAAGTTATTAAAACTTAGCATGGTGTGATGATCACCCCCCCTTTCTTGTCCAATCAGAATTAGGAGTTTCATAAATCTGAAACATTTATGGGTGGTTCATGCCATTAGAAGGGTATAATTGAGGTAGTTTAGTTAGTTAGTTACTGCTTGTGCTGCCGAGATGCTGAGAGACCGGGATGCTGTCTGAGAACTGAATAAATGCTGAAGAAATCACATAGATTTTGAGCCAATTAATTAGAAGAAGATCAAGGAGGAATCGAGGAGGCACATATTAGAAGAAGATCGCAGAACAATCAAGGAGGAAGATAGTGTCAGAGAGGGGTGCGACGCAGGCGTTGTATCTAGAAGAGGCCATCTATCCTGTACCTGAATCCTGTCCTGAACCTTTGTCACCTGATCTTTCCCAGAGGACCCTTTCCAGCTCCTTGGCCAAGGGGTTGGTTTCCACACCATCCTCGGTAACTATAATTCTGCGTAGTATGTCATTGTTCTGCTCTCTCTATTATCTCCCTATTCAGGTACCGTCATTTTAATAACACTGTTTAATGATTTTCTGTTTAAAAAAAATCTGATTTCCTTCCTTGGAGAAAAATGGTGTATGAATTGTATTTGGGTTCTTGGCTCACATGAATTTAACTAGATAAACATTTAAAACTCTCCCGAGTCTGTGGTTATTTTAAAAGAAGATTTTATTCTATGTCAATTTTTACCTACAATAGTTAACTAAAAGGTCCATTGACCACAGGAAAGTACATTCAGTCAGAAAGTTTTGGTAAGAAATGAGAAGGTAAATTCATCTTACAGGTAGAAGTACAACAAATTGACCCCAGCAGTACTTTACTAGCTCATGTGTATGCGTGTTTAATGGGCCCGGGTGAGTATGTGGTTTGTGAGTATCTCTAGCTGGTAACTCGATTACTACTCCTCCCCCTGCCCTCATCCTGGCCCAGCTAAGACTTGGCTGCCTTTAGCAGAAACAAAAATAAAAAGATGATAAAATGGTTTCATTATCATTTTTTTTTTCCCGTTGGTGTGAGCTGCCTGGCACTCATCAGGGGTGGGCGACGCTCTTCCGCCATAGTGGAGGAGCCGCCGCTGGGTTACTGAGTCTCTACCAGGATGTTTGGAGACACTTGCCACTGGGGTGCCATAGCCCATCCTAAAATGGCTCTTCAAACTTGGCCAAAAATAATTTTGCACTCGCCTCTCAGAGTAGTGGGGTTGAGCAGCCACAGGCTTCTCAGAGCGGTGGTGTGGGGTGTTCGAGATCTGTACTCAACAATGAATCAATAGACACAATAACTTCAATGTCCTGCCCAGACTTTTCAGAAAAAGAAAATTGTTTCTAAATACTCCACAATCCAATTGACTAATCCAAGTACGCCTGCGCTCACCATGACGACCCACTTCCTGGCCTACACTGATCACTGCAGTTATAATCCCGTCCAGGCCTACAATGATCAGAGCAGTTGTAGTGGTTCCTGTCTGCCACCAGATTGAGAGAGCAAGGAGACTGTCTGTCACACAGGTCACTCAAAGCTGGCTCTCGAGCAGTCAGCTTAAAATGTCCCTCAGGCACCAGGGACACCCTGAGCATCTCTTTTCCTTAAATTAATTGACTTTAATTTGTGACTTGTAAAGTACGAAAGAGGTACCTCAGGAAAGAGATGTCCAGGATCTAAAGTAAAAAAACACAGTCCACACCCCCTGCACAGTTTAGAGAAGGACAGTAATCGGACAGAGTTAGTAAAAAGAAAAGTCTTCAGGAGCTGTCTAAAGAAGCATACTTACCCCTGCGATCAAAAAGTAAGAGGTAAGGTTTTCCAAGTATTAATAGTAGTAGTAAGAGTAATGGAGCACCCCCCATGTCTTGCTGTTTTGAGTATGAGTACCTTGACAAAACATATGGAGTGCAATCTCAGTGCGTGATTGGGAATGAAACAGGGGCCATATTACACAAAAGGTGCATTTTCATTGATTGCATCGGGCACACCTTTTAAAAAGGTGCCAATCGCAAACAATTGAAATGCACCATATTATGATGAATGTGCTGCCCCCAGAGCAGCCATAAACCGCACTGCCCTGGGGGCAGCACATTCAGGCGAAAAACAGAGTGGCTGCTTTAAAGCTGCACCGTGTTTTCAGAGTGTAGGCAGCAACCCGCCTGCACTTTGAAAGAGGATTAGAAATGGCTGCAGTCAGTGACTGCACCCACCAGCAAGGGGATGTCTGGAGTGGGGTCAATTGGAGCCCCGTTAACTCCTGCAGAGTGCTGCCATCAGGGGGCACACTGACAGTGCACCACCTTTTACATGGCGCACTGTCAATGCACTTACTGAGAGCTTCTTCTTTGGCTCTGTGCCCGTGTCTGTAATACGGTGTGAGTGCAGAGGGAAAGGGATTCCCTCATTTGCATTGGGCACACCCCCATGCATATGAAGAAACGCCCTCTGGACATAGCGCTGGCACTTTAAGTGTGTCAGCGTTATTCATATTACAGAAGGGACCGCACAAGCATCTGCAGCCCCTTCCTCAATACTAAAGTGCCCGGGGGCGCAAAGCAGGCACACATGCCCGTTGCGCCCCCGGGGCATTTGGATAATAAGGCTTTAGGAGGACATATAGGCAACTCAGTTGCTTGTCCATGCATGGTTTTATGGCTGACATTACCTTTTAAACAGACATCTTTTGTTTTTCCTGCTTCCACTACCTGCAGATAGGTCTGAACATTTATCTAAAGCCTGGTACTTGAAAAGTCCTGCAAACTGTCATTGCATATTTAGAAGTGCTACACGTATGATGTTATCCAGACTTGATACCTTATAATCAAGTTTCACTTCTACCCTATCAACTAATACCATTGCCTTAAAAAACTTAGCCACAACCATTAGAGTGTTGTTCCCCCCTCCCTTTACCATCTCAGGAAACTCTCAACCAAGTTCCTCTCAACATTTGTGAAGGTTGACAAATAACTTCACAATTTTGAGAAGGTTGTGAATTGTTATAGCTTTAAGCTGGGACAGTGGGGTTCTAACATAGAATGCTGTAGTGTCAGAGTATGTTTGTAGAATTCTTGGTCAGTGGTACTTTGGCCATGGGATCACACAGCTTGTAGCTGGTGCAACTAAACCAAGACTTTAGTTCCTCCTGGTGACAAAGTGGAGTAGAGTAGAAGGCATAGAGTGGAGTGGCATGTTGTAGAGTGGAGTGAAGTTGTGTTTCTTAGAGAGGCTTGTCGTAGAGGGTCTTAGAGTGCAGAGGCATAGAGTGGAGTGGCTTAGAGTATAGTGGCATGTCGTAGAGTGGATTGATGTGTTGTAGAGGAGAGTAGCATGTTGTAGAGAGGAGTGACGTGTTATAGAGTGGGATAGAGTGGAGTGGCATAGAGTGAAGTGTCTTAGATTTGAGTGGAGTGAGATGGAGTGGAGTGTCATTAAATGGAGTGGAGTATTCTAGCGTGGAGTGGCAGGTCGCAGAGTAGAGTAAAGTGGCGTACAATGGATTGGCGTGTCATAGAGTGGTGTAGAGTGGAGAGGAATAGAGTTGGGTAGAGTGTTGTAGAGTGAAGCGGATTCATGTGGAGTATGGATGGTGTGGTAACGCACTGCTGTTAAATACAACACATTTTCAATTGAAATGACCATTACATTTGTAGAGGCATACAGTTCTACTGATCTGAGTATACAGCGTGGAAATGTCTTCTCCTAGTTTATTCATTAGTTTTGATTGTATTAAAATATTTGCTTCCAGCACCCTTCAGAATTCCAAAAAAAGATCTTCATTTGTGCTTTCCTAACTCTGATATATTCTGAAATATCTGCATAGTTCATTTACAGACATTTGGTTATGTGTAAAAAAACGCCTTTCCCCTCACAGCATGATTGTCACATAAATCTTCTCACTTTGAAGTCAGAGAAAGAAAAGTAAATACTAACATCCCTCAAACTACAGAGCCTGACATTTGAACTCTGCCTTTGAATGCATAGCAAATGTGAAAAGATCAAGATGTAAATGCTTGCTTACAGAAGCAAGCACTCGTGGAATAATACAGGGCCCGATTCACAAAAGTTATCTGAGACAAAATCCTAACTTTACGATTTTCAGTATTCACAAAGAGCACTTAGGAGCAGTAAAGTTGGAATCCTAACATTACTACTACTAAAAAGTTAGGATTCCTAACTTTACTAATCCTAAATTCCTTTTGTGAATACCGAAAGTCGTAAAGTTAGGATTGTGTCTCAGTTAAACTTAAGTTTTGGTCTTAAGTTTAACTTAAGACCAAAACTTAAGTTTAACTGAGACAAAATCCTAACTTTACTACTCCTAAATGCCCTTTGTGAATACCGAAAGTCGTAAAGTTAGGATTTTTTCTCAGATTACTTTTGTGAACCGGGCCCACAGTAAATAGGCTACGCTCCATGGAGGGACAAACTCAAACTTAACAGCCTAAAACAATTAGAGACACTAAATACAAAGCAAGTAAATGTGAGTTACAAAACACAAAGCCAATGGTATTGGGCAGAATACATTCCCAGTGAAGCTTTCAGAATGCCCCCAAGATGTCTATAGCAAACCAAACAGCTGCACTGTCTGGTAGGCTTAGAGTTAAAAAGTAGCACCAAAAAAAGAAAAGCAGTGCAAACACACAGTACTGCCTCCATGCTGCAAGGGAAGGGCAAACTCATAAGTCGAAATAAGCCATCAAATAAAAGGCAAGCAAATCAGAGTGGCAATGAGTCCAAGCAATGGTATATGAGTGTACTCTAAGCTCAGTGTAAGATGCAAACATTGCTTGCAACACACAGCATATGTGCTTTCTTAGGTGAGACCTAAAAAGAGTGGTCCACCACAAAATTTGAGAACTTTGAAAAATGTCATAACTGAAAAAGAACCTTTTTGCGCTCCTACAGCGGACAACTGTACTGCAGCGTTCTTCTGTGCAGTTTTATTCTAGGAGGCATTTTGATTTTATGCCATTTTCAGGAATCTTTTTCGAATCACAGTATCTTTATGCTTTTGCCTGCCCCTTGTATTATAGTAAAGGTGAGGTCCCGAGCTGATCATACACATGTGTCAAAGTTTTGTTTTATAAATGGCCTGTAGGTGTCCTCAAAGTTTCAGAACGGCACATTGTGAGGTCATGCTCCTCACAGCAGTGCACGGCTATCGAGATTTATTATCAGACAGAAACTGATAGCCGCCTTCCTATCTCAGGCATGCGAGCTATCTCGAGCCATAATCCCAGATCCTGGCCGTAGATGACAGCAGCAGGTGGCATGACTGCCCCCGTCCACCACGTGAGGGAAAATCTGCAGTTTATTTATTTACACACGGCGCCCAACTGCGGCTTCCAATGAGCTCCTTATATTTACTTTATTATCTTCTCATCTTTATCATGAGTGTAGTAAATCGAACGAGCCCTGGCTTCTGCTCCTCTGCAGAATGCCAGGCTACTATAGGACAAAACGGGGTGACCCCGAGGGCCTCGGATTTACTGACTGTCCATGACTCCGCGAATGAGTAATATGTTTTGTGCCTCAGAAACAGGTGCCTTTGGAACGGGTTAGCCTGAAATTCTCCTCTTGAATTGTTTAGGTATCTGTAGCTGCCAAGGTTCTTATGGTATGTGTGACTAGCTGCTCCAGTCCAGGGTTTTTCCTTTGCATGCTGGGACCTGTACACCTAACTGTATGATGGGCTAAACAAGAGGTCATGGACGGACCTGGGAAACTTGGAATGCTGTGTTGCATTGTTATGTTGATGTGCTATCAGGGCGATATTTTAATTCCATCAATTTATCTTCCTTATTCAGGACCAATCAATGAATCACACAGTATCAGAATGAAACACACAGGGGGGCATATTTACGCAGTAGCGGCTGCGAGCGGACCCGGATGGTGGGTAGGGACGAGGAAGAGATGACGAAAAAATAAAAAAATAAAAACCTATAAAGGCCGGCCGCCACCTCTCCTCCGTCCTCCGTCATCTTCCTTCTCTCTTGCAGGCCAGGCCATTAGCGGGACACACCCAGGCTCCCAAGCACCCCTGAGCCAATCACAACATTGCAATTCAGTGTTGCGATTGATCTGAATGCCGTGGTCTGGCGCTCAGATGGGAATGGAAGGCTTTGCATGTTCCTCACCAGGCTGTGTAATTCAGCCTGGTAGGGAGGATGCAAAGTGCGCTGGACTGTTTGGCCAGCCCAAGAGCTGCGGTGCGCCATTAGGGAGTGTAAACTACTCCTCCCAATGCTCTTGCTAGCCACGCCCAAGCGCCATTGATGAAAAGGAAAACTAAAATTATATTAACAATAGTTATTATCCTTTTATTTTTTCTTTTGTTCAGTGGGGCTACACTTCTCTGCCTTAGCGAAGGAGCCGCTATTGTATTTACAAGTACCTAGCGCCACCCGAGCGCTGTGTGCTGGGTGTTATTTACAAGGCCACTTAAAGCCACTTTATGTGGCTTTACACGGCGTTGTAAATATGGTCCTCTTTCACGCAGTACTCTGTAATTAAAGGGGCGTGCCATGACTGTAAACTGTTCCTGCCACCTCCACCCTGCCTGTACACATTCCATGCCCCTATCCTCTTCCTCCTGTCCTCCATAGACCATTTTACTGCCACACCCTTCTGCCCTCCCTGGTCTGTTGTGCTGCAACTTCTCCTCCTGCCTGCCCCGCGTGGTCTGTTGTGAGTCTCCTTCCCCTGAACTCTCTTGTCTGTACCCAGGTCCTGACCCTCCCTTCTATCCTCCATGGTCCTTTGTGCATGCCCCTGCACCCTCCTTCTTGCCCATCATGGCCATTGTGCTGCCATTATACCTCCCGCTTGCCATGTATGGTCTTCTGTGCTGCCACGGCTCCTCCCACCTTCCCTGTGTGGTCAGCTAGCTGCCCCTGACACCCTCCTACCTTCCCTCCATGGTCTGTGTGTATGCCTTCATAGTCTCACTGTTGCTCTTCATGGTGTGTCTTACTTCTAGTGCTCATCCTGCCTGACCTCCATGGTCATCTTACTGCTCTTGCCCTGCCCCCTTGCCCCCAGCCCTCTGTTTCCATGTGCAGACCCCTATTCCCTCCCTCCTGGCTTGTCTGTTCCATTGTAATGCCCCTGATCCGTCCCTCCTGCCCTTTATGGTCTGTTATGCTGCAGATTTCTCTCCTGTCTGTTCATTATGGTCAGCTAGCTACCATTGCCTCTTTCCCCTCTGTTCTCTGTTGTTCATGTGTATGGTCCTGTCCCCTCCCTATTGCTTTCTATGGATTGTTGTGCTGCACTCCCATCCCGCATGCCCTGTCTGGTGTATTGTGCTGCTGCAAACCCTGATGCCTGCCCTGTAGGGTCAGTTTGGTGCACCTCTCCATGTACCTCCTGTCCTCTGTTATCCGAGTCCATGTCCCTACCCCAATTCCTCCTGCCTTCCATGATCCAATGTACCATACTTGCTAACATTTTGAACTTGGTAAGAGGGAGATTTTGAAAAAAAACTGGGGTATTGATTTTCCCCTTCGACTTACATTTAAAAAGAGGAGATTGTAGATAGGAGACAGATCAAATAAAGCCCATTGGGGTTTAAAAACATTGGAAGTTTCCTGGCTGAATCTGGTCTGTTGGCATGTATGGTTGTCTTACCACTGCCTCTTCCTTCTGCCCACAATGGTCTATGATATTGCCACAGCCTCTCTTGCCAGTCCTTTATTGTTGGTTTGTTGCCCCTGCCCCCATTTCCACTGCCCTCCATAGTCTGTTGTTCTGCCACTGCCCTTCCTGCCTGCCCAGTGTGGTCAAATTGTTGCCTCTGCACCCTCCCACCTGCCTTCAATTTTCAGAGTCCGTGCCCCTGGCCTCTGCCTCTCAACAGTATCCTAATGAACAACTAGATTGCTAACATTCTATATTTATTACAAAAGTGTGGAACGCCTGACGTCATCTTGATGTAATCAAATCTGTAATACCTAGAGCATTTCATTTAAAAATTCCATATATGAGAGGGTCTTATTTGCATCAAAATTATGGTTAGTGCTCTAAAAAACAAAAATCACGACATATTTTCTGACTTTTCAAATAGCGACAAAGCACTTTTAAATTATTTGTTATCTTTATGTTTTTTTATCCAGTTGACCACTTGATTAAATGTTGCACTTAGGGGAGAGGATGTGGTGTTACTTCCAGAGCTGCAGACTTTGCAACTGGGGAACCAGGTTGGAGTTTCTGCTTCAGCTCGACATTCTGTTATTCTGGTCAAATCACTTAATCTCTCCATGTCTTCAACCAAAATGAATTTGTTCTTGTGTGATGTAACCAATCCTCATGTAAAGCACTCCAATACCTGACAAGTGTGCACTATATAAAACTGCAAAATCACAAAAAATAAAAAGTGTTTTGCACACTTCTGTCATTGGGCTACATGTGGGCTACATCTGGGTGATATTTGTGCTACATTTGGGCTCTTTTGTCTCTGGTGGCTATCTTGGGAGCTTTATTTGTTATGAAGTTTCCTAATTTCCTCATTTACTGCAGTCTCCTCAGTAGGCAATGCTTTCAGTTTTTTACTTTGATTCCATCAAGAAGGTATTCAGATATGTCACACATTTGCCATAAATTCTGAATGTTAGCACTCTAGTTGCTCATTAGATCACTGTAGTAAAGTTACTGCTCACCACGGAAGTCTGCTGCTGCTATTAAAAGTGCATGTTTCAGTCTCCATGTCAGATTGTTTTAATGAAATACAGGAGGATTTGAGAAGTCACTCAAAATGTGCCCTAATATTTCTTTTTTCAGCACTAATCATCATTTCTATGGCAAAATGAACCCCCTCATTGTGTTAATTTTTTAAATTAAATGTTTTACATTTTACCAGTTTATTCCAATCAAGATGGCTTCAGGTGTGCCATACTTTTGTCATAAGTAAGACAGTAAGCGCTCTAGTTGTTCGTTAGAACACTCTGGGACATTCTGTCATTGGGCTATACTTGTGCTTCATCTGGGTGATATGTGTGCTACATTTGGGCTCTTTTGTCTCTGGTGGCCATCTTGGGAGAATTATTTGTTATGAAGTTTCCTAATTTACTACAGTCTCCTCAGTAGGAAATACTTTCAGCTTTTTACTTTGATTCCATCAAGAAGGCATTCAGGTGTGTCACACATTTGCAATAAATTCAGAATGTTAGCACTCTAGTTGCTCATTAGATCACTGTAGTAAAGCTACTGGTCACCAGGGAAGTCTGTTGCTGGTATTGAAAGTGCATGTTTCAGTCTGCATGTCAGAATTTATTAATGAAATAGAAGAGGATTTGAGAAGTCACTCAAAGTGTGCCCTAATGTTTCTTTCTGCAGCACTAATCATACTTTCTATGGCAACCCCCTCATTTTGTTCCTTTTGAAATTAAATATTTTAAGAGTTACCACTTTATTCTAATCAAGATGACTTCAGGTGTGCAATACGTTTGTCATAAGTAGGACTGTTAGCGCTCTAGTTGTTCTTTATAACACTCTGGGAAGTTGCAGTAGAACACAAAGGAATAAACTGACATTCTCTGCCCTACTTGGATGTACATGTTTTACTGAGAATGTCAGACTTCATTCTCACATGACTGAGAATGATAATGTGAATTTACAGAAAATATGCTCTCAGTTTAGCTTATAGATCACCTTCCAAATATCTGTGGGAAATGCATGAGAAAATATTTTTCTCTCAAACATGATTCATGATATCCCAGCAGAAGGCTTTTTCACATGGTAAAATCACCTTAGAACACACCACAATTCCTAAAATGAGTATGGTACCATCAACAAATGATTTATAATGTAACTAAAGTCTTAAAACTTTCTATTAACTGCAATGCCTTTTAATGAGGTGCTATCATGTATATTGGTCCCAAGATGGCTGCCAACCCTTCTTGGATGAAGTGCTGACAGCCAATCAGATCTCAAAATGAGATGTGTGGTTAGGCTCCGCCCAGATATATATATTTCTTTTTCCATTAATAATTTAAAAACTACTGAACGGATTTACACCATTTAACCAAAAGGCACGACTCTGAACCAAGGGCTACCTTTTTGCCAAATTTGGTGTAATTCTGTTCAGCAGTTCGCTGTGTGACTAAAGGTTCCTATGGAAAATTGCATGGGGAAAACATGTTTTGGGACCCCCTTTTTTTCGCGGCCCCTGCTTGACGAATAACCCCGAGACTTTCAGGATAGGAGCGGACCGGAGGTGGCCAAAAGTTTTGAAACTTTCGCAAAGATTCTTCAACCGGCGCCAAAGTTATTGGGAATAGAATGTTGCGGATTTCCTATGGAAAATAGGTCCTAACTAAAAATACCTACTGGCGACCCCCCGTTCTTGACCTCAAATTTCGATGGTCAAGGCCAAGATCTATAAGGAACTTCTCCGTAGTACACGATACGCCAACAAAATAGTGGTATCTAAAAAAGCACACAAATAGTAGTATATTGTGATAGATGGAGAAAGCCTATAGATGGGCAGACTCCAATTTAGAATATCTCAACCACTGAGGTTATCTGCCACAAATGGAAAATAACTATGTACCTGGTTAAATATAGTTTAGTTCTGCTAAGACCGCAATGTAGTTCTATTAGTATCCCGATTATACGATCTGTTGAAATAATAGTGAGACGTACATTAAAGACTCCCTTCGTTGTAAGATATCTGAGTTTTTATATATACTACGATTAAAATTGTTCTTTACGGAACATGTCACCTGCTCTATGCAAGTGAATAAATCAGGCCTTAAACCCAAGTCTTGTTTTACACCTACAGTTGAACAAGTTCTACCGGAGGCCAATGTTTTTTAGCAAGTAGTCTACCAAAAATTAGGAATCTATTCCATCTATAGGCTTTCTCCATCTATCATAATATACTATTTATGTGCTTTTTTAGACACCACTATTTTGTTGGTGTAGCGTGTACTGCGGAGAAGTTCCTTATATATCTTGGCCTTAACCATCGAAATTTGAGGTCCAGAACGAACAATAGGTATATATATATATATATATATTCACTGAAAAAACAATAGGTTTTAGGGGTGTTATAGTTAGCTGGACATTTCACTCGAACAAAACCATTGAAATTCCTCTGATATAGTTAGTTGTACTAACTACATCTTGTGCGCCCGCAATCCACTGATGATGATGTCACATATTACATCATTCATGACATGGTCAGTGACATCACTGATGACATCTCAAATGACATCACTGATGACATCACTGATGACATCATCCACGTGACAATCAGATACACCTCATCATACACTAGTATAACCTTTCATCACTCACTGTAAAATAGAGAGTGCCAGATTTAAAACCATTGACACACCAATACAAGTTTCTAAACACCCACTCAGTGATTCCTAGATCTATACACACATCTAATCACTTACCTATAGATTCACTCATACATGCTGTCAATGATTAATAGAACACTATCAAATATACTTATACACCTATATGGACATTACACACCAGCACACATCCTAATCACTTATGAAGTCATCCTACTCACTTATGCAAACAATGGATCCTACTTACTTTTACTTAGCTATACACTTATAAAAACACCACTTCATCTATTCATATAGATAATAACTCATACTTAGTGTGTTATAAAAACACTATTACAACTATACAGTTATCCATAGAGTCACTCATACAATCACTGAGTCTTATGTATACTTATTTATATACAACAACTGACACATACACTGGCTTTTATTTTTCTAGTTTGTTGGACATGTACCATTGAGAAATAGATTGGCTCATCGCCACACCCATAAAGATATTCACTCACCCAAACAACTGTTATAACATGTAGTTTTAACTTCAGATACCTACTGAATCAACTATTCACACATCTTTGGGCAGTCACACCCCCCCCCCACCGAACCACACACACATTCACTCTCCCATACAAATACTCAGTTAACTAATCAATAAATAATATAGACTTTCACGTAGCTAGTAACCAACTGGTGCAGCAGTTTACACAACAACTGACAAAGTGATACAGATATTCACACAGTTTTGTCACTATCCAATATATTTAGTGAGACACTATAAATTAGTCAAGTAAACAGTCAATCACACTGCTACTAAATCCTCCATCCAGATATTTATATTTATATATCCACCCATTCTTCAATGCAAATTGCTATATATATATATATATATATATATATATATTTTCACTGAAAAAACCATAGGTTTCAGGGGCGTTATAGTTAGCTGGACTTTTCACTCATACAAAACCATAGAAATTCCCCCTTTATAGTTAGTTCAGCTAACTATAACTCGCGCGCCCGCAATGCACTGCTGATGACGTCACATATTACATCACTCATGACATGGTCAGTGACATCACTCATGACATCACTGATGACATCTCAAATGACATCACTGATGACATCAATGATGACATCATCCAGTGAATGTGTGTTTTTCTGAAAATTACATATGTTTTATATATGTATATCTCAAGGTCGATGGAAGAATAAATGGGTATATAAGTGTCTAAATGGATGATTTGTTTTTGAAAAATTGATTGTATAACTGACTGATTAAGTGTATCTTAGTGAATACATGGCTTAGTGAGTAATGTTTAAATATGTAAATATCTGTATCAGTCTCTCACTTTGTGTATAAGTGGCTGCATGGGTTGGTGAGTAGCTACATGAGTGTCTATATAGGTTATTAGTTGGTTTTTTGAGTATCAGTATAAGTGTCTGATGTCTGTATGGTTCGGTGGGGGGTATTACATAGTGCATAGGTGCATGAATGAGTGACTCACTGTTTGTATGTGTTGAAGACAGCATGTGTGCAGGACTGTATGGGTGGATGAGTGTGTGCATGGGTGTGTTAGTGAGTGAATGACTGTCTCAATAGTGTCTCTATGAGTAACTACATATGTTTTAAACTAGTATATGTGACTATTGGTGTATATAAGTGAGTATATGTGAGAGTGAGAGATTGAAAGAGTTCCTGTATGAATAAGTATGTGTTTCTATAAGTGATTGTTGTCTGTCGAAGTAAGTGTGGTGGTGTGTGTATAACTGTATATGCAGGTAAACGGATGTTTGATTCTTTATTAGCATGAGTGACTATGTGTGTGAGTAACTTTATGGATGAGTGGCGTTGTGTAACAGGATGTATAGGTGTATGAGTACATATGATGAGTGAGTACATGTATGAGTGACTGTATAGGACTGTTGGTGAATGAGTGGATGTGGATGTGGATCTTACAATTACTGAATAGGTTGTTGTAACTGGTATTGGTATGTCCATTGTTTTGAAAATTTTAATTTCTATTTTTGAATGTGTGTATCAAAGGTTATATTAGGGGGAGAGGAGGTCTGCCACTCTATCACAAGGATGATGTCATCAGTGATGTCATCAGTGATGTCATGAGTGATGTCACTGACCATGTCATGAGTGATGTAATATGTGACGTCATCAGCAGTGCATTGCGGGCGCGCGAGTTATAGTTAGCTGAACTAACTATAACGGGGGAATTTCTATGGTTTTGTACAAGTGAAAAGTCCAGCTACCTATAACGCCCCTAAAACCTATGGTTTTTTCAGTGAATTTCTAAGGTTTTTTAAATGCTAATTCCTAGCTATAACGTGCCTGAAACCTATGTTTTTTTCAGTGAATTTCAAAGGTTTTTTAAATGCTAATTTCTAGCTATGCCTACAGAGATAGGACATGTGAAGAAAGAAGGAAAAACGCACAGAAAGAAAAAAAAGAAATGCAGAAAGAAGCAACAGAAGTCCTCAAATACGAAGAAAAGTGCAGGAAGAAGTATAACGTGCAGAAAGAACAAACAGAAGAGCAGAAACAAGCCTTGTTGCAAAATCATCCTGTACCCTCAACTTTTTCAGACGGATACTGGTGGTAACTGAGTCTGACTAACCAGTCCTAGAGCCAGTGCTATGTTAAAAGACACTCAGAATACAGTGAAAACACCTACATACACTAGGGCACACTATGTGTTGGGGTCCCCCTGTGATTAGCATGACCTCCTCTGTAAGCCCCTAGTATATAATAGGGCAGGGGATTAAAACTAACTCTTAAAACGCACCACAGGGCGTGTTTGAAAACGTCACCTCATGCCCCGTCCCCTCCCTTCCCCACTGTGTAAACACGCCCTGTAGCCGTTTTAAGTTGGGAGATTAAGTCCCCTTGAATCCTGAGGATCCCTAGGGTCCAACTAGACCACTAGGTACCTCCAGTAAGCGCCACAGAGCTGCGTTGCATGGAGGTGTAAAAAGTGGCACGGCCTGCACCACCTCTCTGCAACGCAGAGCAGTGGTGCTTACTGGAAGCACCTGGTGGGCTAGTTGGACCCCAGGGTCCCTCAGGATTGAAAGGGAATTATTTCCCCAACTTAAAAACGCGCCACAGGGCCTGTGGGCGTTCTGAGTTGAGAGATTAAGTCCCCTTGAATCCTAAGGGTCTCTAGGGTCAAACTAGCCCACTAGGTACCTCCAGTAAGCGCCACAGAGCTGCGTTGCATGGAGGTGTAAAAAGGGGCGTGGCCTCAGAACACCTGTCTGCAACGCAGCTCCCTGGCGCATACTGGAGATACCTGTTGGGCTAGTTGGCCCTCAGGGACCCTCAGTATTGAAGGGGAATTAATTCCTCAACTTACAACTGGCCAGGGGGCACGTTTGCAGAGTGCTGCAAGGAGGGGGCGTGGCCTCCAGCGCGATGCCGGTCTTTTATTTACAGGGGTGTGGAATTTTCCAAATAATCTAGTTGTCCAAGGGACAAAATGCCACTGAGATCTACATGTCCTGTAAAATCCACTTGTCCCACCTACCCCCGTTCCACATCAAACCTAAGGGCTCCGGCTGACAGAGAAACATTAATATATTTTTGCTTTATTAAAATCAGTAAACCATTGAATGCTGTGCAATAATAATGCTAAAGGAAAACTTGTCAAGCGATATTATCGCGTCCCTGCCCCCCTGCGCCCCCTCCCCTTAACCCTGATGGTAATTCTTTTATTTCTATTCCCCTTTTTTTCCATTTTTTTTGGCTGTGTATTTATTCCCACAAAATATGTACATTTAAAACCATACGTAATGTACTAATTTACCGTCACCCTTGGCTGTGTATTTATTCCCACAAAATACGTACATTTCAAACCATACGTAATGTACTAATTTACCGTCACCCTTGTAAAAACGTATGGGTGGAATATAAAAGGTGTCAGCCAGCGTGCCTCCTGCCATTTCCCCCTCACTTTTGCAGCTGGCCAGACGTGAGCCCTACGTTCCTTGCGAATCGGTAAGTTGTATCGAAAAAGAAACAGCAAAGTTGGGAGCTTCCTTTAATAATAAGAATCGTTTTTTCGCCAAATGTACCCTCTTTGCAACATTAATCAATTGTGTAATGTATATTTGTCGGTGTGTTTACGCAGTTATGGGCTGAAAGTTAATAGCTCACTATTCTATATTAGGACTTTAAGTTATAAATTGCAAGTCACCAACAGATGTCTCTTTTGAAAGCATTAATCTGCAGATCTGTTCCTATCCTATGCACTCTGTAATCGACTTCGTACATGTTCTTTGCAGCAGGCATATTAACCATCTGCACTAACTTCACCGAGGTCACAACCTCAACTATACAAAACACGGATCTTTTCGCCAAATGTACCCTCTTTGCAACATTAATCAATTTTGTAATGTATATTTGTCGGTGTGTTTATGCAGTTCTGGGCTGAAAGTTAATAGTTTACTATTCTATATTAGGACTTTAAGTTATAAATTGCAAGTCACCAATGGATGTCTCTTTTGAAAGCATTAATCTGCAGATCTGTTTCCATCCTATGCACTCTGTAATCGACTTCGTACATGTTCTTTGCAGCAGGCATATTAACCCTCTGCACTAACTTCACCGAGGTCACAACCTCAACTATACAAAACACGGATCTCTTTCCAGGATGGTAATTCATCACACAAGTTTCCTACACATTTCTGTGAGGCCTGGTAATTGCCGGCGGAAAGAGACGCTGCAGCAGGTGCTTCGAAAGCTTTTAGTGCTGGCTGCGCCGTGTGCGACAATGTTTTTTTGCCCATAAGCCAAAGGAGTAAAAGTGTAGGAGTCACATGTCACCCATACTGGTAGGCAGTAGTTTAAGAGTGCTTGGTGTGGAGAAGCACAAACGCAGAGTCGAAAAAGAAACAGCAAAGTTGGGAGCTTCCTTTAATAATAAGAATCGTTTTTTCGCCAAATGTACCCACTGTGCAACATTAATCAATTTTGTAATGTATATTTGTCGGTGTGTTTATGCAGTTCTGGGCTGAAAGTTAATAGTTCACTATTCTATATTAGGACTTTAAGTTATAAATTGCAAGTCACCAACGGATGTCTCTTTTGAAAGCATTAATCTGCAGATCTGTTTCCATCTGCGGTATGAAGGCTCCGGACCCGCGATGTTAAACCCGCGTTGCGATGGCAGCGCGTGAATCTGAATTCGTTGTAATGAGTGTTTCCCCCATGAAGCGGTGGTAGCGCAGCGCGCCTGCTTGCGATACGCTTTTTTGACGTCCTCATCTGAGGCGCCGAGGCGGGCCAGGCCTAGGCTTTTTTACTAATTAATCTACCCACGCACGGTTGCTAAAAATATGAATAAAAGAAAATCGCAGCACCTCCGTCACAATATCACACAATTCAAGCAGGCAAAACTGCTTATTTTACCTGAATGCTTATTGCAAGCCTCGTGGCGGCCACGGACTACTGCTTGCAGAGGCTGAGTGACGTTTCACTCCCCCAGCCAATCACTGGCTAGAGCCCAGTCATGGGCTGCTAGCCAATCAGATGCCGCCAAAGGCTCTCTGCAAGCTTCGGATTGGCTGTGAGCCCCAGAGTGCCCACAGCCTGTTGTTTTAACGTAATTAAAACGTGATTAATGTCTACATGTCCGTCGGATATAAATAGACAATAAATCTTCTTGCCCGTCAATATAAACAACATGGTTCGGGCGTCGGGCGATATGATTCCCCCACCCCATTCTCTCAAACATGGTTCGTGATATCACAGCAGAAGGCTTTTTCACATGGTAAAATCACCTTAGAACACACCACAATTCCTAAAATGAGTATGGTACAATCAACAAATGATTTATAATTTAACTAAAGTCTTAAAACCTTCTATTAACTGCAATGCTTTTTAATGAGGTGCTCTCATGTATATTGGTCCCAAGATGGCTGCCAACACTTCTTGGATGAAGTATTGACAGCCAATCAGATCTCACGATGAGATGTGTGGTTAGGCTCCGCACAGATATGTATATGATTTTACTTTTGATTTTCTCAGGAACAATATGCAAAAGGCACAGGCCTGACCTGAGGACTACCTCTTTGCCAAATTTCAAGTAATTCTGTTCAGCCGTTCGGGCTGTACCTTGGACTAAAGGTCCCTATGGAAAATTGCATGGGGAAAACGCGTTTTGGGACCCCCCTTTTTTCTCAGCCCCCGCCTGACGAATCCCCCCGAGACTTTTAGGGTAGGAGCGGAGCGGAACGCCCCACCTATTTTGAAAATTTCACGAGGATTCGAGAACCGGCGCCAAAGTTATTCCAAATAGAATGTTGCGGATTTCCTATGGAAACACGGTCCTAACTATAACTATCTACTGGCAACCGCCAGTAGATAATATATATATATATATATATATATATATATATATATATATATATATATATATATATATATACACATATATATATGTGCGCGCACGGTGAAAAACCTGAAAAAAAAATATTAATAAATACATAACTCAGCATTTAAAAACACTTTACAAATTCACTTAAAAAACCATAGGTTTCACACATGTTATAGTTAGCTGGACATTTCCCTCGTAAAAAACCAATGAAATTCCCCCGTTATAATTAGTGCAGGCAACTATAACACACGCGACCGCAATCCTCTGCTGATGACGTCAGATATTACATCACTGTATTTAGACACCTATTTACCCATGGCTTCTTCCATTAATCTTTAGCTATACATATATTACAAATATTTATTTTTCAGAAAGACACATATGTAATCAGTGATGTAATATCTGACGTCATCAGCAGAGGATTGCGGTCGCGTGAGTTATAGTTGCCTGCACTAACTATAACGGGGGAATTTCATTGGTTTTTTACGAGGGAAATGTCCAGCTAACTATAACATGTGTGAAACCTATGGTTTTTTAAGTGAACATATATATATATATATATATATATATATATATATATATGAATGTAAATTCGTCTCTAATGCTGCTGCCTTGGTTAGACGAAAGAACGGACCCAAAACTTCGGTGCCAATCACTGAGTCTTTATTTCATATCACTCTGTACCAGTCCGCCATGACGCGTTTCAGCCCCCACTCGGGCCTTGATCACATGACACGTTGTGGTGGGGAATGGCAGTATTTAAAGGGGGAACAGCACCGGAAATGACCATATCATGAACATCAAAGAGTTACTGCATATCAATGGTTTCAATCTTATTGTGTAAAATACATACATAAAAGTGCGCAAGTGTGGATGATTCACATTTCCTACTCGTATTTACAAATAAATAATTATATGAAAATACTATGTACATATATACAGCATAGAAAAATATTTAGATAAAATTTCATATCAAAAATAAATTGCTGGCATAAATACTATATACATAAAAAAGTTTTTCTCTAATGCATCCACTGCTACTATTTGAATGTCCTAGTAGCATGAAAGAAATCTATACTTTCAACAAGGTTTGATTAAATACTTGCTTGCGCACTACGACAGTTTGTAAATTCTTGACAATGGTTTTTTCAGTGAAAATATATATATATATATATATATATATATATGGACGTATTCGCCACTGCAATCCTCAGCATAAAGACGATGCAGACCCAGAATCTGTGCTCAGGTGAAATCTTTATTTAAGGACCCGTTTGTCCGCCATGACGCGTTTCAGCTTGCAAGAGGCCTTGATCACATAGGTACCTCCAGTAAGCGCCACGGAGCTGAGTTGCAGAGTGCTGTAAAAAGGGGCGTGGCCTCTAAACACCTGTCTGCAACACAACCTCTTGGCGCATACTGGAGGTACCTGGTAGGCTAGTTGGCCCCCAGGGACCCACAGGATTGAGGAGGAATTAATTCTCTAACTTAAAACACGCCAGAGGGTGTGTTTGCACACATGTGACCTCAGGCCTCACCCCCTCCCTTCACCACTGTGCAAATGCGCGCCGTGGCACGTTTTAAGTTGGGGAATTAATACTCTTTCAATACTGAGGGTCCCTGAGGGCCAAATAGCCCAACAGGTATCTCCAGTATGCGCCAGGGAGCTGCGTTGCAGACAGGTGTTCAGAGGCCACGACCCTTTTAAACCTCTCTGCAACGCAGCTCCCTGGCGCATACTGGAGGTACATGCTGGGTAGTTGGCCCCCAGGGCACCTCAGGATTGAAGAGGAATTAATTCCCCATTTTAAAACGCGCCACAGGGCGTGTTGCACACATGTCATCTCAGGCCCCGGCCCCTTCCTTTACCATTGTGCAAACTTGCCCTGTGGTGCGTTTTAAGTTGAGGAATTAATTCCTCTTCAATCTTGAGTGGTCCCTGGGGGCCAACTAGCCCACCGGGTACCTCCAGTATGCGCCAGGGAGCTGCATTGCAGACAGGTGATCGGAGGCCATGCCCCTTTTTACACCTCTCTGCAACACAGCTCTGTGGCACTTACTAGAGGTACTTAGTGGGCTAATTTGACCCTGGGGACCCTTAGGATTGAAGGAGACTTAATCTCTCAACTTAGAACGGTGACAGGGCACGTTTAAACAGTGGTGAAGCGAGGGGACGGGGCCTTACGTGATGTGTGCAAACACGCCCTGTGGCACATTTTAAGTTAGGGAAAAAATTCCACTCCAAACCTGAGGGACCATGGGGGCCAAGTAGCCCACCAGGTGCTTCCAGGAAGCGCCACTGCGCTGCGTTACAGAGTGGTGGTGCTGGGCGTGCCCCTTTTGACATCTCTCTGCTACGCAGCTCTGTGGCACTTACTAGATGTTCTACGAATTCCGATTTACTCACCTGTTATAAGGAGAGACCTCAGTGCTGCATCTTTGAGCCCAGTACTGATCCTGAAAAGTAATTCTAACCATACTTACCAGTAACTTGAATTTCCGTCCATAGGCTAACATTGACTGGTTTCACTTGAAATTCTTCTAAGTGTGGAGTTTTGGAACTTTAAAATGTTCACCTAAAATCATCTGAAGAACGAATTCCGATTTACTCACCTATTATCAGGAGAGAACCCAGTGCTGCATCTTTTAGCCCAGCACTGTCCCTGAAAAGTAATTGTAACCGTACTTACCAGTAACTTGTATTTCCTTCCATTGGAATCCATTGTGTGGTTTTCACCAGAAAAGTTTCTAAGTGTCGATTTTCACAAACTACAAATATTCCTTAAAAATCACCTGTATGACTTAAACGCATTCTTTCAACTGGTTACAGGAGATGCACCAGTGCTGGATCCAGAATCCACCACTGAGTAAGAAAAAGTAATGATAACACTACTTATCTGGTAAGTGAATTTCCTCCCATAGGATAACATTGGTGATTCGATGTGAAAAAGTTTCTGTGTCAACTTTTAAAATACAATAATATGCCTTAAAAATCACTACTGTAACCAAAACGCTTTTACTCTACTGTTTACAGGAGATGTCCCAGGACTGAATCTAGGATCCAGTCCTGTGGTTAGAAAAGTAATCCATAGAGTAACTAGTTGCATTTAACTAGAAATTCCCATTGAGCTCAATGTTGCATTGTGTTTGAAATTGTGTTGCCCATTGCAACAACTGTCGCTACTGTACTTAAAAGTCTATTGCCTATTTGCAAAGTATTTATACTAAGGTATTTCGTTCTGAGAAAGTATATTTTGTAATGCAATGTATAATGTAATTATAACGTAATTTAAAAAATACAATATCCAAAAACAAAGTTTAAAAAAGTGTAGGAAATCAATATAAAAAAAAATCAATACAACAATTAATACATTTAAAAATTGTCATTTACAAAACCTTTGAAATTCACTGAAAAAACCATAGGTTTTAGGGGTGTTATAGATAGCTGGACATTTCACTTGTACAAAACCATTAAAATTCCCCCGTTATAGTTAGTTCAGCTAACTATAACTCGCGCACCCGCAATGCACTGCTGGTGAGGTCACATATTACATCACTCATGACATGGTCAGTGACATCACTCATGACATCACTGCTGACATCGAACAAAGATCTTCAGGACACGCACAAAAGGACGGTCGACGCGTTTCGGCACTCAGCCTTCAACTGGACCATAGAGTCCTGTCGTCCAGAATGTCTCTTTTAAAGCAACATTTACAAATTAATAATAGAGACTGAAAACATACTGGACGTACATCGCATCGTAGATCAAGATATATTATTTACAAGTAAATGAAAATTTAAATCAATTGAAAAACACAATAGTTCATACCACCATGGTAATTGTTTGTTGTTGCAAAATAAAGTTTTTTAGAAAAAAATCATTACAATTGATTTCAGGGAGTTACGAATTAAAAAAAATCAATAACGATCAAGGTGAAGTACCATTGAGGTGATTATTTACATCAAGTATGTTATCAACGATCAAAGTACGTGTTGTTATCAAAATTCATAACGTTCCCAATCTAGAATCAAAGAAGGGTTATTACAAGTTTGTGCAAAGTAATATACATATATCTATGTCAATAACAATCAAAGAGTAATTGATTTTAGAAGAGATGCAGTGAAAATAATGAGTAACTGACAATTATTGATCAAACGTGGAGATATGTACAAGTGCAAAAAAGACAAAAAAGACTGAAAGATGCCCATCATGAATTTTCAGATTGAGAGCCATTAAAGGTGCACATGTAATTCAGCATCCAAGTTGTGTCCCAATGGGTTTTCAGTACCCATTAGTAGTATCATTCTTGACTCTGCTCTTCTTAAGTCAAGCATGCGATTTCCACCCCTTTCCTTCTGCTTGACAATTTTAATGCCAGAGTATCTGAGCTGACAGGAGTCACTTGAGTGGAAGTCATAAAAATGTTTTGCCATTGGGTATGTGAAATCCTTGTTCTTGATCGCACGCAAATGTTGTAGGATGCGAAGTTTAAGTTTATTAATCGTGCTCCCTATATAATATTTCTGGCAAGGGCATTCCAGTCTATAGACTACATATTTTGATTCACATGTGATGTGATCTCGAATTATTTCATGATGGCCATTCTGAAGTTGGTAAGAAGTGATGTTTTTACCCTGTACACATGCCTTGCATTTTGAGCATTTCCAAAATCCAGGTGTGGTTAACCAGGACTTGGTGATTGGTGGTTTGACTTCAAAATGACTTTGTGTTAGAATGTCTCCCAGGGAGGCTGTCTTTCGATAGGTGATTCTATATACACTGAAAAAACCATAGGTTTCAGGGGCGTTATAGTTAGCTGGATATTTTCTGCGTGAATTTGTGGAGGAACTGTCGTCATACATTAAGGACACGGGGCATTTTCTTTCTAATGTATTGAAAACACCTTGGCAAGATGGATACCTTTTTATTGTTATGGATATTTGTTCTCTCTACACAAGCATACGACATTGCGATGGTTTACAGGCAGTTAAATTTTATCTTGAGAAGAGAAACATCATCTTCCATCAACACAACATTATGTTATTACGTATGATTGAGTTATGTTTATGTAATAACTATTTTTTGTTCAATCAAGATGTGCTCCAGCAACTGCAGGGCCATGGGGGCATTTTTCTCCCCCAGTTATGCGTGTTTACACGTGGGCTGGTGGGAGGAACATGTCCTCAGATGCACCCATGGTGAAGTATATTTGACACATGTCGTGCGTTGGTGGAGGTTCATTGACGATATCTGCATTATTTGGAATGGGTCAATTGAATCAGCCAATGAATTCGTGAAGCTGGTCAATATGAATAATTTGAATCTCGAGTTTACTGCCCATATTAGTGCTGATCATGTTGAATTCCTTGATGTTGAATTATATATCTATGACAATAACATACAGACTAAAGTACATCGTAAGAGTACAGCTGGTAATGCTGTACTCCATGCTCAGAGTTCCCATCCTTATCACTTGCTTAAAAGCACTCATTATGGCGAGTTCCTCCGCATCAAGCGAATTTGTAGCACAGAATTTTATTGTAGTAGATGCCAGTAAGAATCACTTCAGAGATTTTTAGCTCGTGGGTACAATAGAAGTTATCTGGAATCTACACTAGCTAAAGCCAACACCACAATCCGCAACGAATATCTTGAGTCGGTTACCAGGACGACTACTCATAAATCTATCTCCAGTCCTAATAGTGATTGTAATGAGCCTAACCCTATTCATTTTATTACCACTTTTAGTATCCAGGATAAGGATTTAAGAAAATTGATCTACAAAAACTGGCCCATAGTGAAAACCGATCTTACTATGTGACAATTAGTGCCTGACTTACCTCAGATTACTTTCAGGAGAGCACCCTCTATGAGGGATGCCCTGGTGAGAACGAGTCCTGAGGTCACTATTACCAATACGTGGTTGTCTAATCGGAAGGGTTTCTTTAAGTGTAGTCCGTGCTGAGCGTGCAAGTTCGGTATAAATACTTGTGAATTCATGAGTGCATTTGATCAGATTCCCATTACTCTCAAGGGTTTCTTTACGTGTAAAACTGATCATGCAGTTTACATACTTGAATGCTCCTGTAAATTAAAGTATATTGGCAGCACTAAATTACAGGTATCAGCACGTATTTTACAACATTTACGAGCTATTGTCAATTCTGACCCAAGTTACCCTGTTGCCCGTCATTTTAAATTAGTTCACCAGAACAATTTGAATGATTTAAAGTACTTTGTGATCGATGCAGTACCTAAATTACCAAGAGGGGGCAACAGGGAAAAACGTCTTAAACAATTAGAAACCCAATACATACTTTCAGCTCCTTCTCCTAGGGGATCTCAAGCAGTAATGAGGGGAATGGGTGTGGTGTGGGAAGTTTCTGGAACTGAAAGTAGTTTCAACCAATGAAAAGTGTTCTTTGTGGATCACATGACCTACCGTGCGCGCTCCGTAAGCTTACGGTACGCGCTCGTAAACAAGTACGCATGCGCAAACGTGATGCTTACGGAGCGCTTACGGAGCGCGTACGTAAGACGCACTCGTGCATGCGCATTACACGCCCCTGAGTAACCGCGACGTTGCTTCCGCGCGACGCGCATGCGTGTACGCGTACGTCACGTACGTATCACGTAAGCGCACTGTACTTATGACGTACGGAGCGCGTAGTGTCAGCTTACCGTACGCGCATCGTATCACATAAGCGCACCGTACTTATGACGTACGAAGCGCGTAGCGTCAGCTTACCGTACGCGCACGGAAAAAAATGCATAAAAAAAAATAACCATTCCATAATGCAGGATATAGTACATATATTATTTTATACATAGGTTTACCAAAAATCTCAACAAAAAAAATTACATTTAAAAAAACGTACAAATTCACTGAAAAAAACATAGGTTTCACACACGTTATAGTTAGGAATTAGCATTTAAAAAACCTTGCAAATTCACTGAAAAAACCATAGGTTTCACACATGTTATAGTTAGCTGGACATTTCACTCGTAAAAAACCAATGAAATTCCCCCGTTATAGTTAGTGCAGGCAACTATAACTGACGCGACCGCAATCCTCTGTTGATGCTAATACTGTATCTTTAGCTATACATATATTACAAATATTTATTTTTCATAAAGACACATATGTCATCAGTGATGTAATATTTGACATCATCAGCAGAGTATTGCGGTCGCGTGAGTTATAGTTGCCTGCACTAACTATAACGGGGGAATTTCATTGGTTTTTTACGAGTGAAATGTCCAGCTAACTATAACATGTGTGAAACCTATGGTTTTTTCAGTGAATATATATATATATATATATATATATATATATATATATATATAGCTTTTCGATCCCGATAAAAATGAAGGCTGTCAGATAGGGCGGTCCATGCAGGGGTAATCGGCAGCCCCTTAATATAGTGCAGCAAACGATTTCGGGTAAGAAATCACACGGACACCCAGGAGATTTGCAGTTCAGAATGGTTTAATGACTGCAAACACAACGCGTTTCGGCTTTCGCCTTGTTCACGCTCATGGCGACATTTTTTGCATAAAGTTAAATACAAAACAAACGTATAAACATAGAAAACAGACTAATGAATCTTAGTCATAGTGAAAATAATAGTTGCCAGGGTGGCGGCCATCTTGGCACTGTCAAATTTGTATACAGACCAATTGAGAATGAAGTCACCGTATTTACATTATTAACAAGTGTTTGAACTAATTTGACCGATGCCCAAGTGGGCAATATGACACAAATGTCCATACATTTAGAAAATTCGATCAACGGTGGCCATAATAGATGCGTAAATTTGACCTTGTTTTGTATTTAACTTTATGCAAAAAATGTCGCCATGAGCGTGAACAAGGCGAAAGCCGAAACGCGTTGTGTTTGCAGTCATTAAACCATTCTGAACTGCAAATCTCCTGGGTGTCCGTGTGATTTCTTACCCGAAATCGTTTGCTGCACTATATTAAGGGGCTGCCGATTACCCCTGCATGGACCGCCCTATCTGACAGCCTTCATTTTTATCGGGATCGAAAAGCTGTGAATTACGAAACGAAGGCTGACCTCGGCAATTTTTCCCTCAACCATCCCAGATAATCGAGCAGTGCACATGCCTTGAGGATTGATACGAAATATCACTTCGATTATCAAGCGTCCGCTGCTTTGCAACGTTAATACCTACGCCTGCCTGGATTAACAAAGTGTAAGCGGTTACGAGCTCCGGCTAAGCAGTAAACCTCTGTTTTCTGATCGGGAAACTTCTGCTGTGCTGTTACTGGGACCCCGACTCTCCACGCTGTTGGATGTGTCTTGGTGTCGGCTGACTCTATCCACTCCATCGGCTGGGTGCGAGTCCGGTCCAGGTTCCACGTTTACCGTTGCACTGGCTGAGTGAGCAAAAACAGTCGAGAAGGGAGCCGTATCTGTCTGTGACGGATGAATTACAGGCGAACGGCGCTGGAGATTTGAAGAGACATTTGGTTAACTATGGCTGCGGCTTTGGAGGCAAAACGCAAGCTGACAGCGAACAAGCTCTTTTTTGCACAAGGCATTATTAATGACGAGACAACCAATACAGGGACAAACATCAATGAAGAAATCAAGATACAGCAATTATATGCCCATCTGGAAAAACTGTATAGAAAGGAACTCTCAAAATGGTGGGAAGCAGAGTCCCTACAAAGATACATCGATGTGGCGCGAGTACCACGAGGGTTGCGAATATTTACGATACCTACATATGAGGATCCAGATCCGGAGATGCTAGAGGAATGGTCTAGTAACTCGGCTGCCTGCTCAATTACGATGATGAGGATCCTTGTAAAGTTTGCATTGAAAGATCGGAGCAAACTTTTAGCCGAGATTGACCAGGTGTACGCTGAACTCGAGAACCTGGTGGCCAAAGAGATCTTGGAAGACTTTATGAAATCCCTACTAGTACGGATGGAGAAGCTGGAAGAAGAGATCACAGCTAAAAAGCAACGTAAGTTCCTACGGGACTACAAGGATTACCTAGCAGGCCGCACCCTCACCTTCCATAAAAGATATGACCATTTATTTATGAAGGATGGTAATGTATCCTTACCATTGGTTACTGCAACACCGGCTGTGGATATGATTGAAAGTGATGTCTCTGATGGAAGTGTGTCAGATGTACCTACATCAGTAGCTTTGAGTAGTATCAACTCAATTACTCAAAAAAAGTCATGCAATTTTTTAGCACAATTTCAGGCCATGAATCAAGGAAGGACAGAACAATTGCAGGAGCATTCGGGGCAGAGTGGCCGCGGACGTGGCAACAGAGGAAGGACAAGAGGAACAAGAGGAACAAACAAGCCAAACAAAGGAACAAGAAACGAAACAGGAAGCCCGATGGGAATGACAACAAGGGGCAAGAAAGTACAACCATGACTGTTATGAACCTATCCAAGCGACATCTATCACGCGAAGATGAGGAACTTCTTGGTCTAGGTTTGTCCTTTTGTCCTACCTCTAATTTTAATTTTGTACAAACTAGGATAGACCTGTTTTATTTTTCTCGTAAACTAAAACTTAAAAAGTGGTTTGATACAAAACATAACAAAATTGATTTAACGAAAACGGGAACATCTTTGTGTAATCTCGATACTGATGATATAGATATTTTGTATGCCTTATCATCTATGAATGAAGAAGATGGCAGTGTTACTAACCTTAATTTGGATGAGTTTGCTATTGATCCCAATGTCAATCCAGGGAGTCATTTTAAACCAAAATCGGTCTTCTTACCGAATATCGAGTGTGATGCTATTGAGGTATTTGAGAGGGGTGTTCTGACTGATTTGAAGAAACTGAGGTACACCAAGACCCCGGCCGTGAATAAGAACCTAACTAAAGAGCAGATTGCGGCATTGAATAACCTCAAAATGGACAATACCATCGTTATCCGACACTCTGATAAAGGTGGTAATGTCGTTATTCTCGACAAAAAAGCCTATCTGCAGGAAGGTTATAGGCAGTTAGAGGATCAGTCATGCTACTCCATCTCTGACAAAAATTCGATTTTACAATCCAATCACCAGTATGGAGAACTTTTGGTGGAGTGGAGGGAAAAAGGACTATTGGAATGGGAGGAATATAATTACCTTAAGTGTCCTCATCCAAGAATCCCAGTCCTATACCTGCTCCCAAAGGTTCACAAGGATCCTGTTAATCCTCCGGGGAGACCTATAGTCTCATCTATTGGCTCCCTATTGGAAAATACATCCCATTTCATTGATCACTACCTACGTCCATTTGTGGTCAGTCTACCTTCATACCTACGTGACACTACCCACTTCTTAACCAGCATTGATGGTATTTATTGGGAGCCACAATACACCTTGGTTACCCTTGATGTGGGTAGCTTATACACCAGCATTGAACATCAGCTAGGCTTAGATGCCATAAAACATTTCCTGAAGGCACGATCGATCTCTCTGCTAAATCATTCACAAATGATCTTGGATATGATCGAGTTCTGTCTTAAAAACAATTTTTTCCTTTTTGATGATGTCATCTATCGGCAGTCGCAGGGCACGGCCATGGGCACCTGCTTCGCCCCCAGCTATGCTAATTTGTTCATGGGCTGGTGGGAGGAGCAGGTGGCCTTTCAATTGGCCGAATTTTCCAACTGTGTCCTGTGGCTCCGATATATTGATGACATCTTCTGTATCTGGAATGGGGATACCGATTCAGCTATCTCATTTGTAAAAAAACTGAACGATAATACTCTTAACTTGATTTTCACGGAAAATATAAGCAAAACATCAGTGGAGTTCCTTGACATTGTTGTTAACATTGAAGGTCATTCTATACAAACACAGCTGTACCGTAAGAAGACTGCTGGGAACAGCATCCTCAATGCCTCTAGTGCGCATCCTCGGAAACTAGTGTACAGTATCCCTTACGGGGAACTATTGCGTGCCAAACGCAATTGCAGCACCGAGGAGAGCTATCATAAGGAAAAGGCAATAATGATCCAACGCTTTAAAGACAGGGGCTACCAACAAACAACTATCAGTGAGGCTTGTAAAAGAGTAGAAGGGATGTCACGGAGAGATCTTTTACTTCCTACAAAACGTACACCAGACACAGAGAATTTGCGGTTTATCACCACTTATTCAGGACAAGCGTATAAGCTGAGAGCGATCTTGGATAGATATTGGCATGTACTGCTCACTGATAATCATTTGCAAAAATATCTGACTAGTCACCCCCAGGTTACATTTAAAAAGAGCAAAACACTGAGGGATGAACTAAGCCCCAATATGGTTACAGAAGCGGTAAAACCCAGAGTGGGCGGCCGCCCAGGGTTTAGATGCTGCAGATGCTGCAAGGCATGCAAATACAGCTCTGACTGTACGATGGTGCAATTCTCAAGCATGAGCAAGGAGACCAAAATCAAAAAAGCTCTTACTTGCAACACAACCTATTGTGTATATGCTCTGATATGCCCATGCAACTTGGCATATATTGGCAGCACTATTCACCGTGCCAAGAAGAGAGTGCTTGAGCATATCAGAGCTATACGTCACAATAATAGGCAATACCCTGTAGCCCGACATTTTTTCAACGAACATCAACAAAATGAGAGGTTACTGAAGATGGTTGTTGTTGATGCAATTTACGACAATGTGCGAGGAGGTAACAAACTACTACAGCTAAGACAACTGGAATCGAAGTATATAGTTGATTTCGAGACTATGTCTCCGAAAGGTCTTAATTCAAGTGAAGAACTATCAGTGCATTTACATTCCTGAATTTGTGAGTAACTGCTATATTGTGCAACACTGAATGCTATCTGTTGGCTTTGGCAATTTTTAAAGTTTACACTAATTTTATTATTTTTCAGGAAGTGGCACTGCGGGCATGAACAGACCACTGATGTCATTAAGTATTCTGTTACTTTGTGTGGCCTAATTTTCTTTCAAGTTGCCAATGATTGAACCCATTTAGATATGTGCAGGATTCATTTATGGGATAATAAATTTGTTTGCATAGCTATTTGTTTAGGAAACTAACTCTTATATATTTTTTCTAATGTATCTTTATTGATTCATATAGATTGATACTATATGTTCTTTTGGGTTTTGGCAATTGTAGTGTGTCTATTTGCCCACTTGGGCTTGAGTCAAGTTAAATCTATTAAGTGACAAACTATACGACCATAGGTCAAATTTACGCATCTATTATGGCCACCGTTGATCGAATTTTCTAAATGTATGGACATTTGTGTCATATTGCCCACTTGGGCATCGGTCAAATTAGTTCAAACACTTGTTAATAATGTAAATACGGTGACTTCATTCTCAATTGGTCTGTATACAAATTTGACAGTGCCAAGATGGCCGCCACCCTGGCAACTATTATTTTCACTATGACTAAGATTCATTAGTCTGTTTTCTATGTTTATACGTTTGTTTTGTATTTAACTTTATGCAAAAAATGTCGCCATGAGCGTGAACAAGGCGAAAGCCGAAACGCGTTGTGTTTGCAGTCATTAAACCATTCTGAACTGCAAATCTCCTGGGTGTCCGTGTGATTTCTTACCCGAAATCGTTTGCTGCACTATATATATATATATATATATATATATATATATATATATATATATATATATATATATATATATAAAGAAGATATTTGTCCTATCATCCTACTTAATATTCACTCTTAAAGTAGAATTAAGACAACCCTTTAGGCGATGAAATATTTGTCTATTTTAGCAACTATGACTATGACTATCTATTAAAGTTTTCTCTGGTGAACTTTAGTGATTAAATGTCATACTTTCAGATTCTTTTTCTGCTATTCATGGGGGAAATTTTATGTTCTAAGACACTTGCACAATCCTATGCTTGTCCTTTTCATATCTGGATTGGTGATTTCAATGGTATAAACAAAGTAGGTACTATGTAATATCATATCATGATGTTAGTACATATATAAAACATTTGTACACATTTTCTTTGGTTCTGTGGACTAGGTTAAGAGAAAAATAGAAGCCTATCAAGCTCATATGTGTATCAGAAACATAGGATTAGGCCAGAAATGTGTTGTAGGTTTGTCTTTTAAAAATGTGATTTTGTCTATTTTCTGTACCATTTTAGAGAAAGTTGAGACGGGTTCACCTGACGAAGGCCTTAACACCGAAAAGCGTGTCGTGTTTCTCTTTTTTGCATCGACCGCCAGCCTTTGAACTGTTTAATAACCTCTCCTTTAGGGTTTTAATAGAAAAACAACTGTGTATAATATTGGTTTGTGTATGTTTCTGAAAATCAATTTGTGTGTCTTGATATTTGTATATGAAACGAATTATCATAAAAAACATAAAAAAGAAATATATATTTAATGTATGTGATGAAATTATAAAGTATATACAATTGAATAAAAGACAAATAATTGCATATCAAAAGAACGAGTGCTTCAGTAACTTCATTAGTAAATCTAATGTGCACTGTTTTCTCATAAATCAAGGCCTGATCTATTTCAGTTGTAAAGATAATATATATCTTGTGGTTAGCTTGCGGTTTACCCCAACTAACACAAGCAGTGCGGCAGACCCACCTGTAGCATCTAAATTACAGGCCCTGGGTATATGGTATACCACTTCACAAGGGACTTATATGTAAACGTAATATGCCAGTCAGATATATACCACTGTCACCATGTTGAAGGGGAGAAGCACACGTACTTTAGCACTGGTTAGCAGTGGTAAAGTGCTCAGAGTCCTAAGGACAACAAAAAGACACAGCAAAAAGTGGAGGTAAGCAGGCAACAAGTTCGGGGAAGACCACCCTAAGGATGACAGTTCTAACAGCCATCTTTAGCCACTAAGACTTTAATACTCTCAGCATTAATATGGCCTGGATCATACCATAGATGGTCCAGATTCGGTTCCTTACTTAATATACTTTCCTACCCTCCCCTTCTGATGCCTTTAATGCCTTATTTCTTATCAATCGTGATCTGTTCAGTGGGTTGAACAATTGAACATCAAGAAACAAATCCATAAATTTAAGGAAAAGGGTGGCTGGTCTTTCTTTACATGGTTGCTGTGTTGGAGCAGGCAGCAGGGTCTTCTCTACTGATATCTCTGACTCATCCGCACCAAAAGGAATTAGCAGTGAGTCAAATGAGTGTGCTACTGATGGTACCAAGATGGAAGTGGATTGCTTAGGTACTTATTGAAGGGCTGGGAGGAACTCGGGGCTTTTCACTCAGCGGAATTCCACTATCAGATTTTCACTCTGTTGGAATACCACTCCATGAATTTTCACTCAGCAGAATTCCGAGGGGTTACATAAAAGCTCTGCAAGATACCGCAGAGTTCAACCAATGGGTGGAAAATGTGCATGTGTCATAGTGTGATCAGCACCTAAAAATCAGCGCAAACGGCACAATGCGGTGTGCAAGAGAGAGCACCAATTGAGAAAATGTTGCTGCCGCTCGAGTAGATAATCTACTCGAACAGCAGCAAATCAATCCAAAAAGCAGCCCTCTGACCGCGACCACGCATGACCGCTTGCATGAGAAAATGGCGTTAGGTGATGCCAAATCTCATACTAGCCTGCATTTATAGAACCTTGCCAGGAAACAATCTCATGGAAATTGGCAAAATTTGACCGGAAGTCAACGTTACAAGAGTAACAAGTGGTTGCCAAATTCCGCTAACTCTGTGGTTCAAATGAAACATTCCACCCACCCCTAAAGCCTTGTCTATTTTCTTCCTTTCTCTGTTTCTCTTTACATTCTTTGATATGGATAGTATTTACAGCTAATATGTGTGTATCATTACTGGCAGATGATAGATACTTGTTCATAAAAATAGAATGCACTGTTTAAGTTTTGTATCAAGTAATATTTGTATCAGGAGGCTGTGAGGCCTCTGCAGCCTCTCCGGTGCAGGTTTGAGCCTCTTTAAAAACCTTACTGATGGAACAGACCACACCTGGCTGTGTCCGATGCTGTTTAAATTATAGCTGGTGGCCCTTCTAGTTAGTTCACTGCTCGACTTCATGCTACTGAATTATTCTCAAAGTGCCACAAGTCATCATTGGACTGACTTACTTGTTGTACAACCTGTTATAGCATGGGCAAGCACTCTACTGCAGATGCCCAGTCAGTGTTACAAATAGGGGAATCACCTGCATTATTTGTTTTACTGCTAGAGCTTTAAAAGTGGTAGGTGGACTGTTAGTTTGGAGTATGCAGTGAACTTTGGACACCAAGTTTGTCAGAGCCTGTTTAATTTGCATCAGTATGGTTGAATTCGGATATGACCCAGTTATTGATATCGCAAGCAATAATATAGAACTAAAAAATCCTCAATCATTGTGCCTGATAATGTAATTTCCTCTCTATCTTTAAAGTAAGACATATTCAATGTAGCTCTAGTTCATGTTGGTTCACTCAAAAAGATAGATTTTGCAAAGTCCAGGTCTGAGCAGCTCCCACAATATGAATCTCCTGCCTTTACAAATTCTTTTCTGGCTGGGCTTCATTCTAGCCCTTCTTCCAGATATGATCTTTGAACATAAGTGAAACATCAGAGAGTGTGAAGTCATGTACAAATGAAGAACTTGCTAAAGGAGTAAGATTATGCAACTCATTTGCGTAGTGTATGTCAGACTCAAGCAGTAAATACTCGTTCTGTGTAGGACCTAACAGTCCTAACACAATACGTCCTTGGCTTTGTCCCAGTTCGAAGGTGGCACTATTAAATAAGGATTCACTGGAATGTTTCTGTATACAGAAAGCCTCTAGGGTGGTGCTGCATTTACGTTGTCATTGGAAGACACAACAATAACATTGACATCAAGAATATCAGAGTCTGGTATCAGATTTCGGGGTGTTGTCTCAGCTTTGGTACTTGTGCTCTTGGAAAAGGAGATAAACCTAAGCATAGGTTCAATTAATCAGTAGTCAATGAAAAGTAATCAATGAGCATCATAAGTCAATTGGACAGACAGCAAACACAATATTAAATACAGAACCTAAAAAGGGGACCAGACGAAGCCAAGCCTTGTGGCTCATTATGGACTTCAGACATGTTACAGCTGTTCTGTGGCACATCCTGTATGCCGCAGAATGTCTCATCCAGTGCCTTTGGATATCTGGTCACATCGCCCCATCCGGATGAAACTCCATAAGCTTTTCTTGCTGGCTTGAGTCATTTTCAAAGCCAGCAGCATAATTTAGTAAGTTATCAACAAACAACGCTGCTAATTTTGGAGACAAGCTTACCAGCTCCACTGGTTCTGTGGTTCTCAGCATACCCGCAGCCAGGGCACCATCAGACTGCAGATAAAGAATTGTAAAACAAGGTAGCAGGCCCGTAGTCATTCAAACTGGGCTGATGCAATTTAATGAAGAGTTGAAGAAGTTCTTTTTCAAAAAACACTACATCACAGTGCGTTGACTGTCCACCAATCACCTACTTCTCCTTTCACTTTTGACTTTATGCTTGCCATTGATCCTGTACAGCAATCTTCTGTCTTTTGACTGTCGTTCTACAAAATACCACCTACATACATTAAATGCCCTCATGCATAGGTCTACGGCTCTCACCGCCAAAGAAAAAGTAAATATAAATCATGTTAATAACAGACACCCAATCTGATTCAAACAAATTTGACATGACTGAGAGGTAGTCACCTTGTGTCATATGGCACAGACACATGAGTTCCCTACACAATTACGAGCTAGGTTGTAACCCGGGTCCTTTATAGAATGCAAACAAAATGTTCCATCATTTTTATCACCCTAACATAGATGTAGATCTCAGGGTCAGCAAAACATATTGGCTTGAACCATCTCTCTCCTTGACCAACCTTGGAAAGGCACACAAAAGATCCCATTGTTTCTCACCTGTATAAAAACACAACAAACATATACAACTGAAGTTAACAACTTTACACAAGTGTCTGGAATCCTATGTAAAACTCCTAAACTTTAAATGACTTGACTATGTATAGGCTGGAAAGGTCCTCACCAATTTCTTTTGAGGGCCAGATCCACGAAAGAAGCACATACATATTTTCCACAAACCCCCAGCTATTAATATCTATCTATCCTTCTGAAAATATCTTTCCTATGCCAGCCCCATTCAGAGGTTCCTAAACTAGAGCAAAGACAAAAAGGCATTCGACCACTATGCCCAAGTGTTACATCCTGGTAGGAGTTCATCTCCAGTGTGGTTTCTAGGGTTGATAACTGGAGATTGCCCTTTATCAATTTCAGGTACAGTATGGCCCCTCGGAAAATTTGGCTCAGCTTCACACAGCTTACACACACATATAGTAAAAAGGCCATTTACACTAATAAGAGAACAGCATAAGACCAAATTGCAGTCTAGTGAAGGCTCATATTCAAACAATGTTAAGACTCAGGCTCAAAGTACTTCTCGCACATTTACTTTCAACTAGATCAAAATGTGTATTTTTGGTTACTACATAACATAAACAGGTATCACATAATCCACACACTGCCCACTCAAATAAACTGACATGTCAAGAACAGTAATCAAGGATATCACATGTATCTAGGTCTACACCTCAGAAGAATGACCAAATGCAAACCCAGAGGCTCACACCAAAGGAAATGGATCTCTTCCTGTTGAAATAGATTCATTACACTAACACCTTCCCATCCCACAAGTCTCCATCTTCCACAGTCTAAAACCCTCATCCTTCACTTTAAACCAATGGTAACTTTCAACAAATCTTCAAACTGAAAGTGAGAATCTACAACTCCTGATCGGCCTGGGTTTCATACCTAGAGCTTACTGCTATGAACTAGAACTGTAATCATAGCCTCCTTATCCTGCCAAAAAGTGGTTCACTTCCCAAAATCATGGAAAGTATTCTAGCTCAAGGCTACTCCATAATCCGAGCGGACTGTAATGACAGAGGACAGTAAAATCCCTTATCCTGCAAACGAGATCTCAACCGAACATCTTGCTTTTCGAATTCTGGATAGTAGGCATCCAAACGTCACCCTAAAATATCTTAATAATCAGCACTATCTATCACAACCCAAAAGGTGATACCCTACCTTTATATGAATATGTTTATTTCAGTTAACAAAAATCAATATAAAAAACATAAAAACAACAAAATGGAGGACCATTTTTTTTTTTAAAGGAAGATTAAAATATTATTATACAGAGGGAGTTTGGAAACTTATTCCAAATACAAGAATTAGGTGTAAACCAGTTTGGATGTTTAACCTGAATTCTCTTGCCAGCAAAATTGGAAAGTGCGGTGTGCAAAAGTGCTAGAATCTGGCCCCATGTAATATCAACATTACAAGAAACCATTTTTATATTCTGTATCCTTAATTCCATTTTAGATAGCCTCCTTCAGCTTTATCCAGTCCTGAATTATTCTCTACTATTTTAAGCCTTCTTGTATCATCGTCACCCCTCCAAACTGGTCTCCGCATTTCCCTGCTCAATCCAGAGCATATCTTTTAAATTTGACTCTTTTCCTGTGCATTTTTTCCTTTGCTTACCCCTTTCCCTAGTACATTCCCACCCACACCATGTCTGGTAGATGGGGAATAGCCCACTGTACACCCTACCTCCCGTCCCTTAAAAACCCCTACACCAGGTGCCATGTTATTGCACCCTATTGTGACCTACTACCCTACCCCGCCCCTGTAAACAAAAAAACAACAAAAAAAGAGAAACGGGGGAGAAAAAAAAAAATTCATTACAGTCTTTCCAATTAGTACAAACTCTTTACTTTCCCATAGTGATTTTTGGCAATAGTTCCTGGGCTTCATCAAGATTTGCAAACATATGGAACTTCCCTTGCACCAAAAAAATATCAAATCTCGCAACTTTGATTGTTCAGCAATGGCTGCTTGAGCCCCCTGGGCTTTGAACAAATAGAGAAGCTTGACAAATTCTTTCAAACGACGCGCCACTGATGCACTCATTTCCGTGAAAATGCGACAGCTAGAAACTTCCCGAGTGGAGAATTGCTTCTTCTGAATAGCTCTAGTCAATATCCTTTACTCTGTAGTCCGCAAAGTTGACTAAAATCGTTCTAGGGTGCTTTGAGTTCAGGAATGGCTCTGCTGGGACTCCTCTATGAGCTTGTGTAATAGTTAAGTCACCAGAAAACTCAGGTAGCACATTCTCCATGATAAAAGTCTTGACCCACTGGAGTGCTTGTGACCCCTCGCAACCCTCTTTGACCCAGACCAGCCGCAGGTTTGAGCGTCGAGAATGGTTTTCCAACTCTTCTAATTTGGTTTCCAGCACATTTTTCTGTTTTTTATCTAATGAAGCCTGATGCTGGATGGAGGTCACCTGATCTTCAAGGAACAAAATCATGGATTCAGCCTCCTGGAGTCTTGTTGATAAGGACCGACAATGCAGCACTGCGATCTCATTTGCTTGCGTTACTTTCATGTCCTTTATCTCATCAAGAATAAGATTTAACATGGCTTTAATATCAAATTGAAAATTTGTCCCGGCCTCTAATAGCTGGTCTCTAATTAGATCTTCCAATTCTGGCCGTGCTTGTTGTCCTATCGCCACATTATTCTCTACCTAAGATGTTGACTGAGGGCTCCTCAATGGTCTAAAAGGTGAAAGGAGATCCTGGGCGACTACAGGAGAGCTTGGTTGAGCTTGCTCACGGGGATCCTGATCTGAGGTTTGATTTGGTGAAGGATATGTTACGTCTGTGAAGGCAGTGAAGACCGTGAAGCTTGCAGGGGATTAAGTTACAGTTAGCTTAGATAACTATAACTGCTGAATTTGTGTGGGTAAAATCTAAAGATTCTATGTTTTTTTAATTTTAGTTCCTAACTATAATATCCCTGGAATCTTTGTTTTTTTCAGTGAATATATATATATATATATGTATATATTACCTACTGGCACCAGTTGGTAGTTATGGCTATTGTTTTGCCAATAACTTGGCCCTGCTTGACAAATCTTCACGGAATTTTCAAAACGTATACTTTGGTTGGTAGAGCTGCTGTGTTGAATGTTTTGGGGTGATCTGTGAAGCAGGGCCTGAGAAAAAAGGGTGTCATAAAACACTTTTTCCCCATGCATTTTACCATAGGGATTTTGAACATGACTGTAGCTCGAACAGCTGAATGAAATTTCACCAAATTTGCTAGAAAGCTAGACAATGGTCCAGAAAGCAGCTTTCTGTGATTTGATGAAAATCTGTTCATCAGTTTAGAGATATTCAAGGTTAAAAAAATATAGTTATCTAGGTACAGAGATCCTTGCAATGGACTCATGGATTCACAGTTCCTGTTCTGAAATTTGAATGGCTGCCAACACTTCAACCAGGAAGTACTGGCAGCCATCTTGGGGCTTGGCTTGAAGCTGAATCCCTCAATCCCTCAAACAATTTAAGAAATAAAGAAAAGGGTGAAGTGTAGGAATACCCTGACCCCCCATATATGGTGGGGGTCCCACAGTGACCCGCAGAGCATTAAAAAGAGAAATATTTTTTGCAATTTTGTCACAAATTTGTGTGTGACTCCGCTGCAAAATTGAAAAAAAATGAATGGACTCATGTGTGTCTTTCTAAGGAAACCCCATGTGGGCCAAATGTCATGTGCATGAGGGGTTATTAAAATAAAGGAGGGGTTCCCTTGCAGCCCCCCTTCTAGGCCTTAGAAAAGCAACAGAAACTGTCACCTCCCCAGAGCACTGATGTTTAAAAATACGGGAGTGACCACGCTGCACCCTGGGGACCACCACCTCCCCGGGGCATACTGTTATAAAATAATGCGGGCAATTATGGTAAAATAATGAAGTGGGACTTGTGGTCCCTACCAGCTTCCCCAAGGACCGTGACCTCCCCGGGGCAATTAATATAAAATTATTCAGAGAGGCCCATGTGGCCCCTCTGCAACACTAGGGACCACCACCTCTGTGGGACAAATAACATAAAAAGATGCAGGTGTGCGTCCCCCCTGCAGTTCCTGGGACCGCCGCCTCCCAGGGGAAATACATTTTAATTGATGTGAGGGCCCACGTGGCACCCCATAGCCGCCTCGGACCCCAACCTCCCTGTGGCAATAAATGTAAAATGTTGTGGTAGAGCCCACACAGCCCCCCCAACACACAACCCTGGGGACTGCTGTCCTGGGGCAAATAAATTGAATTGATGCAGCGACTGCCACCACACTGGGGCAATGAATCTAAAATGATGTAGGGGCTCGTGTGGCCCCAAAGCAGCACTGGTGACTGCCACCTCCCCAGGGCAATAAATATAAAATGATGCTTTGTCACGTGGCCCATAAGGACATTGTCGTCTTCACTAAGTCAGCATGAGCTCACTGCAGCTTGCCTGCTGCTTTGCACACGTTACTACACGTCTTTATTTTTTTAAATACTTTCTATGGCTGTTTTCACATGAGAACACATCGCTGTATTCACTCTCTGCATATTCCTGGGATTTTGACTGAACACAATGAGTACGGTCGAACAACAATACCCCTTTTTATTTTGTTCTGGCCACGCCTTAGCACCTAGACAAAACATACTGATGCAGCTGTTGTTTGGACAACATACTTTAGTTTTAGTGGGACACACTTGGAGAGGGACCTTTCCAGGGAGAAGAGCGAGACAGCACCTATGATGTAGATCTACCATCGATAGGTTAATGTATTTGGTCTGCTGACTAAGCCCATAGATCCTCTAATAAATATATAATGATATTGCTTCTTAGCAAGGGGAGGGAGGTCAGGCTCTATTGTCTTTCCATGATGACATCTCCCTTTATGATTTATGGACTAACTACTATGCTGACTGTATTTGTACTATGCATTTTCCTGCTAGTTGTGGCATGTATACTGCATGTTAGGGCACATTAGTTAAAATAAATATTTTAAACTGTTTTGTGTCTCTTTCAGATCTTATTGTGGACAAGTACAAGAGTGTGAGCGAAAATAGTGAGTCTTGTTAACGTGATTCCTGAGAGATCTGAGAGTGTTGTGTTCTGGGGTGTGTACTCATTTGTTTCTCTGTGAGTGAGTGGGAGAGCAAGTGAGACACTATAGCTAGTTAGTGCTGGGCTTATAGGTACTGAGGTGGTAGGAGGACTCAGGGGCTGTTGCAGGGATTCTTCCCAAAAACAGAACTATGCGCAGGATTAAAGGACCTTGGTGTATAGGGACTCGGGCATATTAGCAAGACCGACGATAAAATTATCACCGTTTTAGCGGCAGGAAACTGCCCCCAAGTCCCTATATACCAAGGTCCTTTAATCCTGCGCATAGTTCTGTTTTGGGGAAGAATCCCTGCAACAGCGTGGGGACTCCCCTGCAGCCCCTGAGGCTGCCACCTCCCCGGGGATGAAATAAATGCATGTAGGAAGTCCATTGGCCCAGGGACCACCACCTGCCTGGGATTCAATTTTACAAAGAGGGGGTGCACAGGGCCCCCCTCATGGGGCAACTAATAGCCCTGGTGACCACCACCCCCCAGGGACAGCTCCTGTTACCCCCCAAGGTGCTCACCCTCGGGAGGTAGCTGTTTCTCTTTGCTTTGTGGGAGCCGACAACTCTGCTTTCTGCAAGCGGGAGCTGATGAAAAGCCCCCCCTTGCAGAAAGCAGAGTTTTCATTTGTTTCCCTGCACGCAAATATGTGTTCAGGGAAACAAATATATTGCCCCTGCAAGCAGAAAGCTGGTACCTAAGCCAGCTCCCTGCTTGTAGGAGCAATGCCAGCTCCTTCAGGAGCCGGCTGGGACTGAGGGTGCTTGAGGCTCTGCTCGTGGTCCCATTGCACACTGGTTGGCCTGGGTAGGCTCCAGGACACCCAAAAAACATAGCTGGACCCCAGGGCCAAACTAAGCCCGTGGAGTGAGGCCATACGGTCCCCCTCTCTTTATTCAAATTAAAAAAATATAATAGATTGAGGCTTGGGCCAAGGGATCCAGGGGCGGTTTCTCCATAGTGGTGTGGGGTCGTTGACCCCCTACTAAGAGCCCCCACACCTGAAATGAGCTCATTATTTTCCCTTAAGCACTTCCCCAGTAATGCTGTTCATTTTTCTACATTGGGGGCAGGGCTACAGTGCTCTCTCTCCTGCATCTATAGTGATGACCAGGAGCAGCTGAAGCAATACTAACTGAACTGCAAATGTCAGATTGGCCAGTGCTATTGCTGTTGCCAGACTAACATGCGCATTTGAGGCTTGTAGAAGAAGTTTGAAAAGCGGTGGTACATCCATCGGGTTCTGGCGGACAGTTGCGTTTGGCGTACACGCCAATCTTAGCACTGCTTTTATGCAGTTTACTATTATAAGCAGCATTAAAGCAGTGCTTGGATTGGCTTGGGTGCTTGGTGCTTACTTTCTGTATGACCAACAGGCATATATTTACAAGGAGGCAGAGCGACGCAGGAGAATTGGTTACTCAAGAGTTTGCAGTGGCAAGCTGAAGGTAAGAAGAATTTGTTTATTTTTTTTCAGTGTTACGGGGGTAATTATTTTGTAATTAGCATGTGCCCTGATTACCTCTGCATTGCAGAATTGAATTCATAATGCAGAGGTGATTGGGGCACATTCTATTTATAGAAACATGAACCATGAGTTTTAAGCATTTTTAACTTCTACCCGCCCCACTACTTGCAAATGTCACCAGTTATCACTGATGGGGTCCCTGGGGCTTAAGGCAACCTCCCATATTAAAATAAATAAAAGTATAGGCTGGGCCCCTGGGGATGGGTTTTCCTGGATCTGGAGGGGTCCATGTGCCTCCCTAATATTTATTTAATGTTGCCCTGGGGAAATGGTGGTCTCCAGGGCCTGGGGGGATCCATTTTGCTCCCGTATATTTATTTTCTTTGTCCCGGGGAGGTGGTGGTCCATGGGACCCAGGGGGTTCCGCGTAGCCCCCCTTATTTTTATTTAATTTAGCCCCTGGTAGGTGATGGTCCCCAGGGCCCAGGGGGGTCCATGTGCCCCCCCCTTATATTTATTTCATGTTGTTCCAGAGATGTGATGGTACCTGGAACCCGGAGGAGGGTCTATCTGACTCACTCACTTGGAGGTGGTGGTCCCGGGGATCCAGGGGATGGGCCCACGTAGCACCCCCTTATATTTATTTAATGTTGTCCTGGGGAGGTGGTGGTCCCCGAGGCCTGGGGGGGTCCATGGAGCCCCTAAAAAAATAAACGGTTATAGGGACGGTACAGTTAGGAAATAGAATTTTAAAAAACATAGAAATCCACTTAAAAAAGCAAAGGTTACAGGAGCATTATAGTTAGGAAATAGATTTTAAAAACCAAGAAATTCACTTAAAAAATAAAGATACAGGGACATTATAGTTAGGTTCTGAATTTACCTGCACCAAACTATATTCATCAGTTATAGTTAGAGTTATTTCAATTTATTATACCTCGCGCCCGAATGTAACTATAACTCGCACCCTCGCCACATTTATATAAAATGTATTTGCCTGCTCCTTCAAAACAAAGGCAGGGGACGATTTGTCAGTGAGTGGCACCAATGAGTTTGACTATTAGAGGGGATAAAAGAACCCTAAAATTGCAGAGATTAGAGTACTGCTAGATTATTGGTTTCAGCATCAACATCAATAATGTTTCCAATTAATATGATTTGTGGAATAACTTAGTTTTCCTTTGCAGAGTTTTGGAGAGGTGGACACTTCAGTTTTAACTGAATTTTATGTATTTGTTTAAATAGGTGCACCAGGTGTGGTTCCTGTCTTGGAGCCGGTATCAAAAGCTATGATTTTTGCTTTAGGAACGCCGCCCCCTCCAGGCCACGCAACAACAATAATTTCAGGACCGTGGCTCCTATGGGCACTGTCTGCCGTGATGAGCGAACTGACCACTTCTGCCCTAGCCCGGTCCAAAGATGCTTGTTCAACCAGTCAGTCCCCGCTGGTGGACTTTTTGCCACTTTGCTTGTTTTTGTCCCTGCTCCTCGGACACACCCATCCTCAAGTCATGGTCTTGCAGCTGATTGGATGTCCCAGAGGCAGTCTCTGCCAATGCCAGCCTCTGTTACCGAGAAGGCAGGATAATCCTCCCTACAGCCGCCTTACCAACAATATCTGGCGGCTCTGTTGTGGGAACCACTCACGAGTCCCGAGTCCTGCCACAGTCTGAACTCCGAGCTCCGTAGCCGCTGCCTGCCCCTACTGCACCCAGATATCCATTCCCTCTCGCAGGTAAGAGCCAACACCATTGCCACTGGTCGGAGAACCCCTGCTGCACCCTGAGCACCCCCACGCCTGCACCCAAGACTTCTCTGTGGCTTTGGAACAGTGTACCGCACACAATTTGGGGCCTACTGCAGCGCGAACATCCCTCCTCCTGCCTGAGCACCCTTCATGTCTGTACCGAAAGACCCCCACAGCCCACCACACCCCTGTATTCTCTGCACCCCAGTAGAGCCTTTGCACCCCTACCACAGCGGAGCGGCACTGCTACACCCCGTGTTTCTCTGCTGTGGTCTGTGAACCCCGAACGCAGGTTGGACACGCGTCACTCAACCCCTGCACGGAAAACACCACACTGTCATCTGAGCACCCCAAATTCAGATTGAACACTCTGATACAGCCTGTACCCCAAAGCCCGTCACTTTATCCAGGGTGACCTCACCACACCCTCTAAATCCAAGCTGTACCACAAGTACCCCTGCTGCAGTGCCCCAGGATGCAGCCAGTGCACCCCCAATACAACCGAACAACGCAAATGGAGTCTGAGTGCTTTACAAAGTAAGCACAATAACTTGCAGCTGATCGTACACCCAACTGGGGAGAGGATGTGGTCTCACGGCTAAACTGCCGAATTCCATTACATCAGATTACAACACCGACCTTGGCGCTGGGAAACCATGGTTCGAGCCTCGGGTCGACTCCAAATCCTGTGCTGTGATTCTGGGCGAATCGCTTAGGGGCATATCAGCAACAACCGGCGATAATTATCGCTAAGCGCACTTAGCGCTAGGATAATTATCGCTGGCTAGCGTGGATTTTTATCGCTGAGATAGCGTGCTATTAGCAATGCTTATCTCAAAAGCAATAAAAATCCTAGTGCTAACTGCCAAACGTGAGATTATCGCTGGAAACCCAGCAATACTCTCACGAAGTTTGGCATTAGCTTGATGATAGGGCCTCACATACTTAGCCATGATATCCACCTTCCATAGGATATCATGGCTAAGTCAGTCCTGAAGCAGGCGTAAGGAAAGTAGCGATAACAGGGGTTATAGCTACTTTTCCTGCCGCTATGCTTCATAGCGTGGGGCTTGATGATAGGAGAAATGTCGCTTAGCGACATTTCTCCAGTCATGTCAAGTCAGGAACGCCCACTTTGTATCTCATTAGAGATGCAAAGCTGGGCGTTAAGAATTTGTCCGCTAATGCAAGGTTTCACGCGATAGCGTGACCTTGCTGATTAGGCGATAAAATTATCGCCGCTTTTCGGCTGAAAACAGCCGCAAAAGCGGCGATAATTTTCTATCGCCGCCTTGTAATATGCCCCCAAATCTCCCCGTGCCTACAAAAACCAGCATTGGCATAGCCAATAGGTCTCGCCTTTGGGACCTGCTGCATAACTAAATACTTATAAGGTCCCAAAGGCGAGATCTATTGGCTATGCCAATGCTTGTTATTTAATTATACTTGTAGCACTCCACAAAACCGCATGCATTTGCAGGATGTTTCCCACCCTCCCAGCTTGTTTACTCACTTGCAGCGTTCTTGTTGTCGTACTGCCCCCTCCTGCTGTCTGTCATCCGTTCTTTCTCAAGAGTGAAAAAAATAAATAGGTGAATTCCAGTTCGTGATTGGGAAACTGCTTTACAGAGGGATCCTCTTGCTAACTATCCCTGTAAAGTTCTAAGGATGTAATTGCTGAGAATCATGTCAAATCCTTCATTTGCAAGGATGTGATAAGTTGCACAAAAAAATACCGGTAAGTAATTGAATGCATCTGAAATAATAAAGCCTTTTCTTCTTCAGCGATCACCAGAAAGTTTGGTATAACCAAATAATGTATATTGTGTTCACCATGTTGGAAAGTTATTCATTAAACACGTAATGTACAAAATCACTTTTATACTATGGTGCAGTTTGCTCATACGATCATCTAGGCAAATGAAAAGCTTTCAACGATGCCCGCAACATGGCCCAAAATCACAGGACGTTGAGGCAATGCAATGAGACACAACAAACCTGGGATTTTGGACGCAAATGGCCAAGTTGATTGGTCACACTGTTTAGTGGACATGCCCAAACTGACACCTCCCTCACCCCTCCCCTCCGTCTGTTCAATAGAGAAGAGTTTATAGCCCATCTTGATTGCCAGGCAGCAGACTGGGCCCGCTTATTCAGAGGGCTCACGCCGAGTATCAACCCCCATTGGTAGGGTCATTCACACTTTCATGAGAGTCGTGAGAAAGCCATCCTTTTTCAGCTGAAGACTGTAGGTAAATCCATGCCACGCTCCGTGGCCACTGCCGATTAACATCAGATTAGAAAGAATGTAGGAACGAAAAATACTAATAATAACAGTATTTAATAATGAATACAGACCACAATATCCGATTAATAACTAAACTATTGAAACCACAACATCCGTAGTGAAAGAAATGGACGCTAGTAGGAAATGCTGATACAAACCTTCACACCTTTCTCTCTATGGCGTTTCTCGGGATCTCCTCAATGTGAGATAAATACTGTTGAAAGCTACATGAACCCCTATTGCAGATTTTTCTTTCCTGCTTCCTGGCTTATTTATCCGCCAGAAGAACCGGGGGCTTCTGCAACCGATGGAAGCTCTCAACAAGGTTAAACAATATCAGATCCACCCGAGTCTGCGTGGGAATCTGATCCCACGCGCTCAATGATGTTGCCCATGGATCTTTGCTGGTGTTTTTACCCTCGAAGCTATCTTATTTGGAATTCATTTTATAATGTACCTATTTCTATATGTCTGCAGCAGACCCTTTCATCCACTAAACACTCTATTTTAGTAGGGTTCACATTTCTGGCCTGCAGTTTACATCTTGACCTTTGCAGCAGGCGCCTTATTTTCTGAGCGTCTCTCTCCTGCTGAGGCCCCTGGCCTGTGACTTTACAGGTCACACACAGTACATTCCAGTAAATGACTGTAATTGGAACAGCCATTCGAACAGAGATCTCTGAGGAGGTGCATTAACCCACAAAACCATCTCACCTTCTCTACCCCCTGCCCCCCCTGCTTAATCTTCCAATGCCTACCAAAAATTGAATGTGTTTTTGTGTAATGTAAGAGGGGCTTGTGTAAACCACTCCAAAACCTTTGGCTCGAGATCGCTTGATATAACAAGCATTGGCATAGCCAATAGGTCTCGCTTTTGGGACCTTATAAGTATTTAGTTATGCAGCATAATATCCTTGGTGCAACAACATCAACTGTTGCATGGCTAAACACTTATAAGGTCCCAAAGGCGAGACGTATTGGCAACTGGGGAACCATACAGACACTTGCCCAAGACAAATGGAAGTGGAGGTCCTTCGTTGCTGCCCTACATGCCAGTCGGCATATCAGGCAGTAGGTAAGAAGGATAGAAGGCTGAGTGAAGCCTTTGTAATCTGACATATTTCACAATGAGCTCAGCAACAAGCACTTTATTGAATGGGTTGTTGCACTGACATGTGTCCTTCAGATATGCTTAATCAATTTGCAAAGGTTAGGATCACCAAAAGTAACAGAGTATTTAATGGGCCAACTGCAAAGAATAGCATTTCTGTACTCTTTTGATGTTTGCTGTCTACAGGTGTGCAGGTGAGTGCATCACTCCTTCTGGGCAGCTTTGCTGGTACAGCTCTATTCACGTCATCCCTCCAGTCATATTCACTATTCATGATCACTAAAGCACACTTGAAAGACGGAGACAGCCTTGCTGGAAGTTGTACCATCACACTTTCAGAGATGTCAAGGCTTCACAACAGAATACCACAGCAGTGCTCTGCACCCATCCATTTATAGTCTAAGTCAGACTTATCTGTGCACCAACAGAGCACAATAGAGATAGTTCTTGATACTATATTGTGCAGAACATGGTTCAGAACCATATCGTTGACTTAGTGGAGTCACCTCTACAGTACATTCACACCCTCTCACCAATCATATCAAGCATACTGAAGTTAATCTGATTTTACCACATGCACACCACTTTGCATCAAAGACATATAATAAGCAACATGCTTCCAAGGATCCACTACGTAAATATCATCAATGGACACTCATAAACTCAAGCAAAAGAAAACAAAGAACAAAGGCCATCTGCACCAGCCGTACACACAACGTTCTACACAGAGGCAGTACAGCGGCCCTCCATCCCCTACATTTAATTCCAATCTTATACGGCTAGATTTAGTTCCTTATGGCCATTGTTGTAAATATAGTATGATTACTGTTCAATCTATTATCTGTCTTAAGTATGAGCCCTTAAGGTTAAATTAGGTAAAAGTGCAAAAAATGTATTTATGAAGTTGCAGAATAGTGTTTTTTTAGCATATGGTAATCTTTTAAAAGGTTGTTATGTAATGACTTTATGTATATTGTTTTGTATGAAAGTTGCATGGGCATTCATTTTGTCTAAACAACTCTTTTTTTTTGTTCTTAAAAAACATACCTAATACATAATATAATATAACCTTCCTGTCCACTAATATAATCCAGCTCTGACCTTCATGACATATAACTAGATACAATGATCATAGACTTTTTGACTCAGGAAGCTATACCTTCGGGTCAAGTTTGCGGTATCTAAAACCGCTCAAAAAGAAGCAAAGGTGCAATTTCTACTTAATATTTCTAAGTCCTAGAGCTGATATTTCAGGCCCCCCTTGTCGAAGTGCCAGTAGACACATTCATTCTGCGCCCCTGGTTTTTGCATTCCTTAGGCTGAAAGTTCTCAAAACCTGATCTGCCTTTCAGTCTCGTTTCAGTATTGTTGAGGGTTTTTTGTGTGTATGTGTTGCTGTGAAGAAAAGTGTGTGGTAGGGGGCGTATTTCCATTTGGTGTGAATCTTTTCCATATTAGGGACATGCCATGCTTTTTAATATGTCACAGGGTGTTACATTCTGGACATGCTTCTCATTGGCTTGTTAGGGACATGTTAATTGATGCTGGGTAACGTATGTGTCTTTTTAGGCCAGAAACACATTTCTTGTTGCCTCAGGCTTCGAGGTGTTGTGTGAATTTTGTCTCTGGCTTCCCAACCACTTGAGCAGGGAGAAGTTCGGCCTACTCATAACTCAAGCTGCTCCCCACATCGCTACCATGTAGTTAGGAGCCTCTCTGTTTGGGGCTAGAGACGGCATCCTCTAATTACATCTTTGAGTAGGGGTGGAGGATGGTGATCGCAGGAGGAGGGTAGGCAGTCCAGTCCCTGTTATCAAACACTTTGACAAGAGCATCCCCGTTGATAGCTCATCTCAAAATAAGAGGTCCTCTGTATTTCCTACTTTCTCATCTTCATTTTAGAGCCGAACCACACATCACACGTTTCTGTCCTCTGCCTTGAAGTTGGCTGTACTCTATCAAACAAGTTAGGTTTCCTTTCCATTTCTCTAGCACACTCATGTCCTTGTCCATTTTCTTGTTTTTGCGATTGTTGTTTGTTTGGATATATTTGTAATGTTCATATTATTCTTCTCTAGTAGCTGGTTGATATTAGTTTGTGCACGCGCACTGCATGCCTGATTTAAAAAGATGGCTGCTTCAAAGAGCTGGTATGCACACTGCGGGCAATGAGACGCCTGACTTTAAGATGCTTTGCTATTTTTTAAATTCATTTTTCATCACAGATATGTATTTGTGTGTGCTTTGCCTCTTCAGCCCCTGACTTCTGTAGTCACTTCTCATGTAAAGCCTGCATCTCCTCTACACTGGATCCCATCTTCATCCTCTCTGACACCTCTTTTCTGAGGCATGTTTTGGTGCCGTGTGATATAGAAGGCAAAGAACAAACTTTATTTTTAAATCGATGTTCCAAGAGTTCTGGCCTATATAGGCTACATAAATGACGTCCGCTACATATTTATATGCTAGCTATAATTGGCCAAGTGTAAGTCAATCAAAAATGATTCACAGGAACTCTTTTGAAAAATGAAATACTATTTATGGGAATCGCACAATACCAATATTCCTTACAGATACGAATGTTACACCCTTCTCATAGACAAATACGTGCCCTTTGTAACTGTTTTCCGTGTCCGGAAGTGCCATAAGCTGGCACTTCATTAAGACAGAGCTTTGATCTTTTCAAGATCCAAGCCTGAGCACTTTCTCCAGTCCATGTTTTCTTATGCTTTGTGGGACTTGCAGTCCTGATTTTGTAATGTGATAAATAGTAGCAATAGTTCCAGGAAGCCGAGGAAAAATATCATCTGGATGAGCTACTCGCCCATGAACCCAGGAAACGTCACAAATCTAATCAGAATTTGGTAAAACCCTCTAATCTTTTTAAATATGCTGATTCTGCATCTTTTTGCTTTAATAATCCCTTAGCAGTACTCCGACTAGCTGAAATGCATTTGAAGTGGTTTTGTAATGTGTTTGCTGCATTAAATTTATAGTTTAAAGTAAAAAATAAACAGACTTTTGCACATTTCCTTTTTAACAATTCCTTACATTGGTTTCCCTTATACTGCCTTGTTAACAAGATGTATCTGTTATTTCTGATTTTTTATATAAGTATATATATATATATATATATATTTTCAAAAAAAGCCTTTCCGTGGTCAAAAAGCAATCTTGAGCCCAATTCCATAAGCGTGATTCTTTATTTATAAAATGGCAAACAAACGCCCGACGCGTTTCGGTGCAGCCGCACCTTGGTCACGGGTAATCAGTAGTTTGTGAAACGTAAAACATATAGTGTTTAAACAAAACATAGAAGTAGGACTACCTGCCCCAACACAGTATCAAAGACATTCAAACTTGGCATCCATTTTGTAACGGTCAAATTTCCAATGTTCTTGTTTTATATATATTACTATTGCCACTGTTTTCAATTTCTTATACATGCGACTTTGTCAAAATGTACATTGCATATATACTGTGCAAGTTTGTCTCACGATTCATAAATAATATTCAGTCCTGCCCCAGTGGGCATTTAACCCCAAAATTCATCAAAAGAATGGTTGTTTTCAAAACAACACACTTTATCAATCTCACTGCATGATGCATGTACATATTTACATCGCATTCTTAGATTCAGCCCCAGTGGGCAGTTTCTTTAACTCCTCTTGTTCCGCCCTAGTGGGCCATAATTATCAGTGGCCTTACTCTTTTTCTAATAATTATCTCATTTCAATCCAACAAAATCATAATCTCATTGTGCCTCTGTAAGTCAATCTTCTTAGTGGTACGCTGACAGTTTGGTCTCCTACAAAAAATACAAAATTGTGCAATCACTATGGTATATGTGAAAAGTTAAAAAACAAACTCATGGCTTCTCATTTGCAAAAAATATAATACATTTTGAGTTTTCGATATGCAGCAGTATTCTATGATTCAGTTAACCTAGATGAACCGACATTTCTTCATCCTTGTTCAAACCTAGTGGTTGTACGGTGTCATACTTAATAATCATTCTGGACTCTAATTGTCGCAATTCTTTCACTCTGTCTCCACCCCTTTCTGATTTAGGAATTCTATCCAGGGCACAAAATTGTAGGACATTGACATTTTTCCCATGTAATTCTTTAAAATGTCTAGCAATTGGGTATTGCTTATCCTCGTTGGTAATTGCCCTAGTATGTTCTAAAACTCGTTTTTTCACTTGATGAATGGTACTCCCAATACACACAAGTGGGCAAGGACAACACAAAGCGTACACGCAATAATCAGATTTACATGTTAAATATTTTTGAATCACGTATGGTTTATGACTCTTTGATAAAGGGAATTCTTTTCGATTTACACTATTTTTACATGCTTTGCATGAATTGCATGTATAAAATCCCTTTATTTCTCTCCAATTTTTCTCTTCTTCTTTCACAGCACTACTGCAAAGAAGGTCTTTGAGAGCTAAACATTTCCGGAATGTAATCTCTGGTTGACTTCCCACTGATTTTTTCAAAACTGGGTCAATGTTCAAAACATGCCAATATTTTTTCAAACAATTTCTAGCCTGCCATGACTGGTTAGAATAGACGGTGATGAACCTAATTGGTTCATCATTGTCTTCTTTAGAAGTTTTTGGATTTAGAAGGTCATCCCTCCTGTTTTTACCTTCGTACATCCTTGTTTTATTATCTTGTTTGAGTATCCTCTTTCCAAAAATCTTTCTTTCATGTTTGACATTTCCAATTCAAAATCTGATTGTGTGCTGCAATTTCTCTTTGTCCTTAAAAGTTCTCCGTACGGTATACTGCGGATCGGATTTTTTGGATGGCAACTGTCAGCATGCAACAGGCTGTTTCCTGCTGCTGGCTTTCGGAACAGCCTGCTTTCCAACTTGCCATTATTGACATTCACAACCACATCTAGAAATTCAATTGATTCTTTTTCTATTGTACATGTGAATGTCAAATTGTAATCATTTGCATTCAAACTGGCAACAAATTGCATAGCATCATCTTTTTCGCCTTTCCAGATACAAAATACGTAATCTATATATCTGGCCCAGAGACCCACGTTCTGGGTAAAGGCCAGGATGTTACTAGCCACCTGCTCCTCCCACCAGCCCAGGTAAAGACCCGCATAGCTGGGGGCAAAGCAGGTTCCCATTGCTGTACCCTGGGCCTGACAATAGATGACGTGGTCAAACAGAAAATAATTGTTCAAGAGACATCTTTGCATCATGCATAATAACATTTCTGTATGCAAAAGATAATTAATGTCGCGCTGTTTCAAAAAGTGGTGATGTGCTTTGACTCCCAACTTGTGGGGTATACAGGTATATAGGTTGTTGACATCAGCCTATATACCTGTATACCCCACAAGTTGGGAGTCAAAGCCAATCACCACTTTTTGAAACAGCGCGACATTAAGTATCTTTTGCATACAGAAATGTTATTATGCATGATACAAAGATGTCTCTTGAACAATTATTTTCTGTTTGACCACGTCATCTATTGTCAGGCCCAGGGTACAGCAATGGGAACCTGCTTCGCCCCCAGCTATGCGGGTCTTTACCTGGGCTGGTGGGAGGAGCAGGTGGCTAGTAACATCCTGGCCTTTACCCAGAACGTGGGTCTCTGGGCCAGATATATAGATTACGTATTTTGTATCTGGAAAGGCGAAAAAGATGATGCTATGCAATTTGTTGCCAGTTTGAATGCAAATGATTACAATTTGACATTCACATGTACAATAGAAAAAGAATCAATTGAATTTCTAGATGTGGTTGTGAATGTCAATAATGGCAAGTTGGAAAGCAGGCTGTTCCGAAAGCCAGCAGCAGGAAACAGCCTGTTGCATGCTGACAGTTGCCATCCAAAAAATCCGATCCGCAGTATACCGTACGGAGAACTTTTAAGGACAAAGAGAAATTGCAGCACACAATCAGATTTTGAATTGGAAATGTCAAACATGAAAGAAAGATTTTTGGAAAGAGGATACTCAAACAAGATAATAAAACAAGCATGTACGAAGGTAAAAACAGTTTTGAGGGATGACCTTCTAAATCCAAAAGCTTCTAAAGAAGACAATGATGAACCAATTAGGTTCGTCACCGCATATTCTAACCAGTCATGGCAGGTTAGAAATTGTTTGAAAAAATATTGGCATGTTTTGAACATTGACCCAGTTTTGAAAAAATCAGTGGGAAGTCAACCAAAGATTACATTCAGGAAATGTTTAGCTCTCAAAGACCTTCTTTGCAGTAGTGCTATGAAAGAAGAAGAGAAAAATTGAAGAGAAATAAAGGGATTTTATACATGCAATTCATGCAAAGCATGTAAAAATAGTGTAAATCGAAAAGAATTCCCTTTATCAAAGAGTCATAAACCATACGTGATTCAAAAACATTTAACATGTAAATCTGATTATTGCGTGTACGCTTTGTGTTATCCTTGCCCACTTGTATATATTGGGAGTACCATTCATCAAGTGAAAAAACGAGTTTTAGAACATACTAGGGCAATTACCAACGAGGATAAGCAATACCCAATTGCTAGACATTTTAAAGAATTACATGGGAAAAATGTCAATGTCCTACAATTTTGTGCCCTGGATAGAATTCCTAAATCAGAAAGGGGTGGAGACAGAGTGAAAGAATTGCGACAATTAGAGTCCAGAATGATTATTAAGTATGACACCGTACAACCACTAGGTTTGAACAAGGATGAAGAAATGTCGGTTCATCTAGGTTAACTGAATCATAGAATACTGCTGCATATCGAAAACTCAAAATGTATTATATTTTTTGCAAATGAGAAGCCATGAGTTTGTTTTTTAACTTTTCACATATACCATAGTGATTGCACAATTTTGTATTTTTTGTAGGAGACCAAACTGTCAGCGTACCACTAAGAAGATTGACTTACAGAGGCACAATGAGATTATGATTTTGTTGGATTGAAATGAGATAATTATTAGAAAAAGAGTAAGGCCACTGATAATTATGGCCCACTGGGGCGGAACATGAGGAGTTAAAGAAACTGCCCACTGGGGCTGAATCTAAGAATGCGATGTAAATATGTACATGCTTCATGCAGTGAGATTGATAAAGTGTGTTGTTTTGAAAACAACCATTCTTTTGATGAATTTTGGGGTTAAATGCCCACTGGGGCAGGACTGAATATTATTCATGAATCGTGAGACAAACTTGCACAGTATATATGCAATGTACATTTTGACAAAGTCGCATGTATAAGAAATTGAAAACAGTGGCAATAGTAATATATATAAAACAAGAACATTGGAAATTTGACCATTACAAAATGGATGCCAAGTTTGAATGTCTTTGATACTGTGTTGGGGCAGGTAGTCCTACTTCTATGTTTTGTTTAAACACTATATGTTTTACGTTTCACAAACTACTGATTACCCGTGATCAAGGTGCGGCTGCACCGAAACGCGTCGGGCGTTTGTTTGCCATTTTATAAATAAAGAATCACGCTTATGGAATTGGGCTCAAGATTGCTTTTTGACCACGAAAAGGCTTTTTTTGAAAACTTAAAGGAGGATCGCTACCTCGCTTGAGCCCGCCACCGTGAAAGCGGCAGGGAGATCAGCGAACTGCAGTTTTTTGATATATATATAATATATATATATATATATATATATATATATATATATATATATATATATATATATATATATATATATATTTATATATATATATATATATATCCAAAACAAAAGGTTGCCCTTATTCGAAACGCCACATAGTGGATAAGTAACTCCTTGTATTCACCGCCAGCTGCAGGTACATCAGCAATCCCTCCCAAATACCACATGCATTTCTGTCGCCATAGCCTTTTTCAATCGCTTATCACAAGTCCTGGCAGTCAAAGTGAACTTAAATACCATAAACCTCGCCCTGGTGGGACCTTTTCATTTTTTAAATGATTTCTGGTTACGGTAGTTCAGTGTCTTGTCCTTCGTGGAGACTGTTGGGCTTTCATGATTAAAAATTGAACTCCCAATGTGGGTTGGGAGGAGAACATGTGAATACCTGCAAGTGTCATGATGGAAATGCCGGATTTACACACTCCTGTCGCTCCCAGAACTCCAAATGCAATCGGCCCGCTGTGGAAGTAGCGGGGCGTTTCACGGCAAGATGCGCCGCAATTCAAATGCAAAACAAAAGGTTGCCCTTATTCGAAATGCCACACAGTGGGTAAGTAACTCTTTTTATTCACCGCCAGCTGCAGGTACATCAGCGTTCCCTCCCAAATGCCACATGCATTTCAACCACCATGGCCTTTTTTAATGGCTTATCACAAGTCCCGGCAGTAAAAGTGAAGTTAAATACCATAAACCCCGCCCTGGTGGGACTTTCTTATTTTTTAAATGGTTTCTTGTTATGGTAGTTCAGTGACTAGTCCTTCGTGGAGACTGTTGGGCTTTCATGATTAACAATTGAACTCCCCATGTGGGTTGGGAGGAGAACATGTGAATACCTGCGAGTGTCACTATAAAAATGCTGGATTTACAAACTCCTGTAGCTCTCGGAACTCCAGATGCAATCGGCCCGCTGTGAAGCGGCGGGGCATTTCACGGCGAGATGTGCTGCAAATCAAATCCAAAACAAAATGTTGCCCTTATTCGAAACGCCACACAGTGGGTAAGAACCTCCTTTTATTCACTGCCAGCTGCAGGTACATCAGCATTCCCTTCCAAATGCCAGATGCATTTCGGCCGCCATGGACTTTTTCAATGGCTTATAACAAGTCCCGGCAGTCAAAGTGAACTTAAATACTATAAACCCCGCCCTGGTGGGAGTTTCTCATTTTTAAAATGGTTTCTGGGTACGGTAGTTCTGTGACTAGTCCTTCGAGGAGTCTGTTGCTCTTTCATGATTAAAAATTGAACTCCCCATGTGGGTTGGGAGCAGAACATGTGAATACCTGCGTGTGTCACACTGGAAATGCCGAATTTACACACTCCTGTCGCTCCCGGAACTCCAGGTGCAATCGGCCCACTGTGGTAGCGGCGGGGCATTTCACGGCGAGCCGCGCCGCAATTCATATCCAAAACAAAACGTTGCCCTTATTCGAAACGAAACACATGCATAAGTAACTCCTTTTATTCACCGCCAGCTGTAGGTACATCAGCATTCCTTCCCAAATGCCACATGCATTTCAGCCGCCATGGCCTTTTTCAATGGCTTATCACAAGTCCCGGCAGTCAAAGTGAACTTAAATACCATAAACCCCGCCCTGGTGGGACTTTCTCATTTTTAAATGGATTCTGGGTACGGTAGTTCAGTGACTTGTCCTTCGTGGAGAATGCTGGGCTTTCATGATTGAAAATTTAACTCCCCATGTGGGTTGGGAGGAGAACATGTGCATACCTGCGAGTGTCACGATGGAAATGCCGGATTTACACACTCCTATCACTCCCGGAACTCCAGGTGCAATCGGCCCGCTGTGGAAGCGGTGGGGCGTTTCACTGCGAGACGCGTCGCAATTCAAATCCAGAACAAAAGGTTGCCCTTATTCGGAACGCCACACAGTGGGTAAGTAACTCCTTTTATTCATCGCCAGCTGCAGCTCCATCAGCATTCCCTCCCAAATGCCAAATGCATTTCAGCCGCCATGGCCTTTTTAAATGGCTTATCACAAGTCCCGGCAGTGAAAGTGAACCTAAATACCATAAACTCCGCCCTGGTGGGACTTTCTTATTTTTGAAATGGTTTCTGGGTACGGTAGTTCAGGGACTTGTCCTTCGTGGAGACTGTTGGGCTTTCTTGATTAAAAATGGAACTCCCCATTTGGGTTGGGAGGAGAACATGTGAATACCTGCGAGTGTCACGCTGGAAATGCCGCATTTACACACTCCTATCGCTCCCAGAACTCCAGGTGCAATCGGTCCGCTGTGGAAGAGGCGGGGCGTTTCACGGCGAGATGGGCCGTAATTCAAATCCAAAACAAAAGGTTGCCCTTATTCGAAATGCCACACAGTGGGTAAGTAACTCCTTGTATTCATCGCCACCTGCAGGTCCATCAGCATTCCCTCCCAAATGCATCATGCATTTCAACCACCATGGCCTTTTTCAGCAGCTTATCGCAAGTCCCGGCAGTAAAAGTGAAGTTAAATATTATAAACCCCACCCTGGTGGGACTTTCTTATATTAAAATGGTTTCTGGGTACGTTAGTTCAGGGACTTGTCCTTCGTGGAGACTTTTGGGCTTTCATGTTTAAAAATTGAACTCCCCATGTGGGTTGGGAGGAGAACATGTGAATACCTGCGAGTGTCACACTGGAAATGCTGGATTTACACACTCCTGTAGCTCACGGAACTCCACATGCAAACGGCCCGCTGTGAAGAGGCGGGGCGTTTCACGGCGAGATGGGCCGCAATTCAAATCCAAAACAAAAGGTTGCCCTTATTCGAAATGCCACACAGTGGGTAAGAACCTCCTTTTATTCACCGCCAGCTGTAGGTACATCAGCATTCCCTCCCAAATGCCACATGCATTTCGGTCGCCATGGCCTTTTTCAATGGCTTATCACAAGTCCCGGCAGTCAAAGTGAACTTAAATACCATAAACCCCACCCTGGTGGGACTTTCTCATTTTTTAAATGGTTTGTGGGTACGGTAGTTCAGTGACTTGTCCTTTGTGGAGAATGCTGGGCTTTCATGATTGAAAATTGAACTCCCCATGTGGGTTGGGAGGAGAACATGTGAATACCTGCGAATGTCACGCTGGAAATGCCGGATTTACACAGTTCTATCGCTCCCCGAACACCAGGTGCAATCGGCCCGCTGTGGAAGCGGTGGGTCATTTCACGGTGAGATGCGCCGCAACTCAAATGCAAAACAAAAGGTTGCCCTTATTCGAAACGCCACAGAGTGGGTAAGCAACTCCTTTTATTCCCTGCCAGTTGCAGGTACATCAGTATTCCCTCCCAAATGCCATATGCATTTCAGCTGCCATAGCCTTTTTCAATCGCTTATCACAAGTCCTGGCAGTCAAAGTGAACTTAAATACCATAAACCCCGCCCTGGTGGGACTTTCTCATTTTTGAAATGATTTCTGGGTACGTTAGTTCAGTGACTTGTCCTTCGTTGAGACTGTTGGGCTTTCATGATTAAAAATTTAACTCCCAATGTGGGTTGGGAGGAGAACATGTGAATACCTGCGAGTGTCACGCTGGAAATGCCGGATTTACACACTCCTGTAGCTCCCGGAACTCCAGGTGCAATCGGCCCGCTGTGGAAGAGGCGGGGCGTTTCACCACGGCGAGATGCGCCACAATTCAAATCCAAAACAAAAGGTTGCCATTATTCGAAATGCCACACAGTGGGTAAGTAACTCTTTTTATTCACCGCCAGCTGCAGGTACATCAGCGTTCCCTCCCAAATGCCACATGCATTTCAACCACCATGGCCTTTTTTAATGGCTTATCACAAGTCCTGGCAGTAAAGGTGAAGTTAAATACCATAAACCCCGCCCTGGTGGGACTTTCTTATATTTTAACTGGTTTCTTCTTATGGTAGTTCAGTGACTAGTCCTTCGTGGAGACTGTTGGGCTTTCATGATTAACAATTGAACTCCCCATGTGGGTTGGGAGGAGAACATGTGAATACCTGCGAGTGTCACTATAAAAATGCCGGATTTACAAACTCCTGTAGCTCCCGGAACTCCAGATGCAATTGGCCCGCTGTGAATCGGCGGGGCATTTCACGGCGAGACGCGCTGCAAATCAAATCCAAAACAAAATGTTGCACTTATTCGAAACGCCACACAGTGGGTAAGTACCTCCTTTTATTCACCGCCAGCTACAGGTACATCAGCATTCCCGTCCAAATGCCAGATGCATTTCAGCCGCCATGGCCTTTTTCAATGGCTTATAACAAGTCCCGGCAGTCACAGTGAACTTAAATACCATAAACCTCGCCCTGGTGGGAGTTTCTCATTTTTTAAATGGTTTCTGGGTACAGTAGTTCTGTGACTTGTCCTTCATGGAGAATGCTGGGCTTTCATGATTGAAAATTGAACTCCCCATGTGGGTTGGGAGGAGAACATGTGAATACCTGCGAGAGTCACGCTGGAAATGCCGGATTTACACACTCCTATCACTCCTGGAACTCCAGGTGCAATCGGCCCGCTATGGAAGCAGCAGGGTGTTTCACGGCGAGACGCGTCGCAATTCAAATCCAGAACAAAAGGTTGCCCTTATTCGGAACGCCACACAGTGGGTAAGTAACTCCTTTTATTCACCGCCAGCTGCAGGTACATCAGCATTCCTTCCCAAATGCCACATGCATTTCAACCACCATGGCCTTTTTCAGTGGCTTATCGCAAGTCCCGGCAGTAAAAGTGAAGTTAAATATTATAAACCCCACCCTGGTGGAACTTTCTTATTTTTGAAATGGTTTTTGGGTACGGTAGTTCAGTGACTTGTCCTTCATGGAGACTGTTGGGCTTTCATGATTAAAAATTGAACTCCCCATGTGGGTTGGGAGGAGAACATGTGAATACCTGCGAGTGTCACGCTGGAAATACCGGATTTACACACTCCTGTAGCTCACGGAACTCCACATGCAATCGGCCCGCTGTGAAGCGGCGGGGCATATCACGGCGAGACGCGCCGCTAATCAAATCCAGAACAAAAGGTTGCCCTGATTCGAAACGCCACACAGTGGGTAAGTACCTCCTTTTATTCACCGCCAGCTACAGGTACATCAGCATTCCCTTCCAAATGCCAGATGCATTTCTGCCGCCATGGCCTTTTTCAATGGCTTATAACAAGTCCCGGCAGTCAAAGTGAACTTAAATTCCATAAACCACGCCCTGGTGGGAGTTTCTCATTTTTTAAATGGTTTCTGGGTACAGTAGTTCTGTGACTTGTCCTTTGAGGAGTCTGTTGCTCTTTCATGATTAAAAATTGAACTCCCCATGTGGGTTGGGAGCAGAACATGTAAATGCCTGCGAGTGTCACGCTGGAAATGCCGGATTTACACACTACTGTCGCTCCTGGAGCTCCAGATGCAATCGGCCCGCTGTGGAAGCGGCGGGGCATTTCACAGCGAGAAGCGCCGCAATTCAAATCCAAAACAAAAGGTTGCCCTTATTCGATACGCCACACAGTGGGTAAGTAACTCTTTTTATTCATTGCCAGCTGCAGGTACATCAGCATTCCCTCCCAAATGCCAGATGCATTTCAGCCGCCATGGCCTTTTTCAATGGCTTATCACAAGTCCCGGCAGTAAAAGTGAACCTAAATACCATAAACTCCGCCCTGTTGGGACTTTCTCATTTTTTAAATGGTTTCTGGGTACGGTAGTTCAGTGACTTGTCCTTCGTTGAGACTGTTGGGCTTTCTTGATTAAAAATGGAACTCCCCATTTGCGTTGGGAGGAGAACATGTCAATACCTGCAAGTGTCACGCTGGAAATGCCGCATTTACACACTCCTATCGCTCCCAGAACTCCAGGTGCAATCGGCCAGCTGTGGAAGAGGCGGGGCGTTTCACGGCGAGATGCGCCACAATTCAAATCAAAAACAAAAGGTTGCCCTTACTCGAAATGCCACACAGTGGGTAAGTAACTCTTTTTATTCACCGCCAGGTGAGGTACATCAGCATTCCCTCCCAAATGCCACATGCATTTCAACCACCATGGCCTTTTTCAATGGCTTATCACAAGTCCCGGCAGTCAAGTGAAGTTAAATATCATAAACCCCACCCTGGTGGGACTTTCTTATTTTTGAAATGGTTTCTGGGTACGGTAGTTCAGTGACTTGTTCTTCGTGGAGACTGTTGGGCTTTCATGATTAAAAATTGAACTCCCCATGTGGGTTGGGAGGAGAAAATGTGAATACTTGCGAGTGTCACGCTGGAAATGCCGGATTTACACACTCCTGTAGCTCCCGGAACTCCAGATACAATCGGCCCGCTGTGAAGCGGTGGGGCATTTCACGGCGAGACGCGCCGCAAATCAAATCCAAAACAAAATGTTGCCCTTATTCGAAACGCCACACAATGGGTAAGAACCTCCTTTTATTCACTGCCAGCTGCAGGTGCATCAGCATTCCCTCCCAAATGCCACATGCATTTCGGCCGCCATGGCCTTTTCCATGGCTTATCACAAGTCCCGGCAGTCAAAGTGAACTTAAATACCACAAACCCCACCCTGGTGGGACTTTCTCATTTTTTAAATGGATTCTGAGTACGGTAGTTCAGTGACTTGTCCTTTGTGGAGAATGTTGGGCTTTCATGATTGAAAATTTAACTCCCCGTGTGGGTTGGGAGGAGAACATGTGAATACCTGCGAATGTCACGCTGGAAATGCCGGATTTACACAGTCCTATCGCTCCCCGAACTCCAGGTGCAATCGGCTCGCTGTGGAAGCGACGGGTCATTTCACGGCGAGACGCGCCGCAACTCATATCCAAAACCAAAGGTTGCCCTTATTCGAAATGCCACAGAGTGGGTAAGCAACTCCTTTTATTCCCTGCCAGCTCCAGGTACATCAGTATTCCCTCCCAAATGCCAGATGCATTTCGGCCGCCATGGCCTTTTACAATGGCTTATCACAAGTCCCGGCAGTAAGAGTGAAGTTAAATATCATAAACCCCGCCCCGGTGGGACTTTCTTAGTTTTTTAAATGAAAAAACCATAGGTTTCACACATGTTATAGTTAGGAATTAGCATTTTAAAAACCTTGCAAATTCAATGAAAAAACCATAGGTTTCACACATGTTATAGTTAGCTGGACATTTCACTCGTACAAAACCATTGAAATTCCCCCGTTATAGTTAGTTCATCTAACTATAACTCGCGCGCCCGCAATCCACTGCTGATGAAGTCACATATTACATCACTCATGACATGGTCAGTGACATCACTCATGACATCACTGATGCATCTCAAATGACATCACTGATGACATCACTGATGACATCATTCATTGAGTATGGGTTTCTGAAAAATTTTAATATGTTTAATATATATAGGGAAAGGCCTGTTGAAGAATGAGTGGGTGTACAAGTGTGTAAATGGATGATTTTCTGTGGTGCGTAACATGATTCTATAAGTGAGCCATTAAATGTATCTTACTGCAGATTAGTGACTAAACTGTGTAAATGTCTGTATGTGTCTGTATGTTGGTGTATAAGTGGCTGCATGGTTTTGTGAATAGCTAATTGAGTGTCTACATAAGTTATTGATTGGTTGTCTGAGTATCTGTATGGGTGTCTGAGTGTTTGTGTGGGTAGGGTGTGTGTGAGTCTATGCATAGATGTGTGATTGGTGATTCTATGGGTGCATGGTTTTAAGAGTGCATCTGTGATGGACTGTATGGTTGAGTGAGTGTATGTATGGGTGTGTTAGGGATTGAATGTATATCTCAGTGGTATATTTGTGACTAACTACATATGTGAAAGGCAGTATATGTGCGTGTAAGAGTATATAAGTGGGTAGATGTGAGAGTGTGTGATTGTGAAAGTGACTGTATGGATGAGTGTGTGCTTGTATCAATGATTCTATAAGAGTGTAAGAATGTGATACTATTTTTATGAGTAAGTGAACTTGAGTGTGTATAACTGCATAGGTGAGTAAATGGGAGTGTGATTATTTGCATGACTGGGTAGGTGTAAGAGTAGCTCTATGGATACTTGTTAGTGTGTGAGTGTCTATATAAGTGTATAAATGTATATGATAGTTTTGTACGGAGTGACTGTAAGTATGAGTGACTGTACAGGTGAGTGAGTGGAGGTATAAGAAGACCTAAGAGTTAATAAGTGGGTATGTAATGATTGGTATTGCAGTATATATGGTTTTGAGAATGGAACTCTTAAATTTTTAGTCGGTGTATCAAAGGTTATATTAGGGTGTGAGAAGATGTGGTAATTTTTCACATGGATGATGGCATCAGTGATGTCATCAGTGATGTCATTTGAGATGTCATCAATGATGCCATGAGTGATGTCACTGACCATGTCATGAGTGATGTAATATGTGACGTCATCAGCAGTGGATTGCGGGCGCGCGAGTTATAGTTAGCTGAACTAACTATAACGGGGGAATTTCAATGGTTTTGTACGAGTGAAATGTCCAGCTAACTATAACATGTGTGAAACCTATGGTTTTTTCATTGAATTTGCAAGGTTTTTAAAATGCTAATTCCTAACTATAACGTGTGTGAAACCTATGGTTTTTTCAGTGAATTTCAAAAGTTTTTAAAATGCTAATTTCTAACTATAACGTGTGTGAAACCTATGGTTTTTTAAGTGAATTTGTAAGGTTTTTTAAATCATTTTTTCTTTTTCTTTTTTCTTTTCATTTTTTTTTAAAAACAGTATGCTACCTATGTTTATAATCATTGATTTACTGTATCCTGCAATATAGAAAGGTTCACCTTTTTAAAAAAAATGGTTAGATATAGTTGAATAACATAGTTAATATCTTCTACAAACCTTTTTTTTTTTTTTAGGATTTTTTACCGTGCGCGTACGGTAAGCTTACCGTACGCGCATGGTACGTTTTATGTATGGTGCGCGTACGTAATGTTTATGCTCCGTGTGCGTATGCGTTCGCGACTTACGTACGTGTCCGTAATTTGCGCGCGACGCGTAAGCGCTTGCTCTCTACGCGCACGATACTATGAGCCACCGTACGTGCGTGCGCGCGTGCTTCTAATGCGCATGCGCGTCTTACGTACGCGCATGCGTACTTTTACCGTGCGCGTACGTTAAGCGTACGGAGCGCGCACGGTAGGTCATGTGATCCAGAAGCAACACATTTCATTGGTTTAAACTTGTTTAATTTCCAGAAACTTCCAACACCACACCCATTCCCCTCATTACTGCTTGTGATTCCTTAGGAGAAGGAGCTGAATTGTCTTTGGGATACAATGGCAGAGCAGCAGTCCTCTTCTGAGAGTGAGCAGGGCAGCAGCATCATTAGACAGAGAAGGAGGAAACAGAAGAATTATTTTGTTTGGGAGTATTTCACATTTCCTGAGGGGCAGAAAAAGGTAAATGCTCCATTAGTCACCTGCTCACTTTGTGAGTGTGTGTTATCTAGAGGTAATCCAAGGAAGAAGTATTCCTTTGGTAATCACACTATGTTGAGACACATTAGGGATGTACATCCCAGGACTTTTGCTCGACATACTGAAGCAAACCCTTCAGTAAGTCACCGAACACAGCCGCAGAAGCTCAGCCGAGTACATCTTCGGCAGCTCAGCCGAGCACTTCCTCTGCGGTGGGAGCATCACCCTCTTCTGCTCCTCTGGACATCTACCCTCGGTTTCAGAGGGTACAAATAAGGTGCATCGCTTGTTACTCTCTTATTGCTGTGGGGGAATCTAGTATTCCTCTAATAGATAATAAGATTGAGCAGCACAAGTGCGGTTCCTTCTAATATTCCCATTCTTTCTTTCCTCTGTCCCTGTATTAACACAAGGGCTCTTTTAAGAGCCACCCTACCTCACAATTTTTATTTTTTATTTATTTAATCTGTTTTAAAAAAAAAAAAATGTTACCGTGCGCGTACGGTACGCGCACCTTTTTAAAAAAGAAAATATTTATTACACCCTTCAATGCACTTGAGGGACCACAAGAGAAATGACAAAAGCAGAGTGAGGAGAACTGAAAACAAGGAACTACGAAAGTAAATGTGTGATAAATACAGATATTTCAAACTTACCTGACCAACTTAATTTTCATTAAATGTTTTTTTTAAATTGCTAGAAAAAAGGATTAATTTAGACATTAAATGGATTGGTCAGAGAGGGTTAAAGTGGCACCAATTAATGCCTTTGGTGAAAACCTTTCTACATCTCCCACAGCCTAACCTTATTATTGTGCACTGTGGTGGAAATGACCTAGGCACTTTAACTGGGATAGGTCTGGAAATGCTTATTAAGGACACCTTTGTGCAATTGATGTCACTCTTTCCACAAACTGCCTTTGTATACTCTAATATATGCCAAAGGCAAAAGTGGAACTGGTCCAACCAATTTTGTCCGCAGATTGACAAAGCAAGAAAGCACGTCAATAAGTCTGTTTCTGCTTTCCTCAGAGACTGTGGTATGGGTTCTATATACCACAACAACTTGCGTTACAACATGCAAGACATTTATAGAGGAGACGGTGTACATTTCAATGATGAAGGGAACAGAGTCTTCCTCTTGAACTTTAGACTCTGCATCGGTACTTACTTATAGGTACAAAAAACACTCCATGAACACAACGGCTCTTTTTAGAGCCAACCAACATCCAAATATTTCATTTTGATTTTTAATTCTATTTTTTTTATTTATTTTTTCCGCCGTACGCTTACCGTACGCGCACGGTACGCGCACCCCGACATTTTTTTTAAAAAAAATAAAAATTAATTTTTCACACTTCTGGGTCCTTTTTGGACCCCCTGACAAAGGCTACGGGGTCTGCAACTAGGGGTGGGCGGAATTTGCTAAAGCGACTTTCGCAAATTATCGCGAACATTTTAAAAATCTCCGCAAACAAGCGGAAATATCGCGAAGATGCGGAAGTTTTTTTCCGGCATGTTCGCAAGATTTTCGGCATGGTTGCGGGTCGCCAAATTACCCATGTGGTTGCTTGCGGGCGCCGCCATCTTGTTTTCAGTTGTCTCGCGGTGCATGATCGCGAGAAAAATGACGTGATCGCGCGACACATGACGTCACTGCGGACGCGAACTGTCGCGAGACAGCGCAAATGGCTAAAACAATACAACATCTCATGGAGAACGCGACCAGATCGGGAAAACTTGTCGGCGAACACGGGGATTCAGGTAAGGCGATCGTGCGCGCGCGAGAATGTATTATTTTACAGCGCGAGCAAGAACCAAATTATCGAAAACTGCGGAATGCGGAAATTTTGACATTTCCGCGCTCTCCGCGGAACGCGGAAATGCCAAATTATCGCAAATTCCGTGAACGGAACGGAAATTTTGCCCAGGCCTATCTGCAACTCTCTACCTTGCCCCCTTTTCACGTTCTCCACCTTTGTTTTTTAGTGTGAGACACACAAAATGGCGGCCGACACTTCCTGATTTCGACCGACTGGAATGTTTACTGTCATGTAACCACCAATCAGAATTACGCTCGCGCACAGCAGCGTGCGCATACGGTACGCTTACCGTACGCGCACGGTGCGTGCTTATAGATATATATGTACTTTTAACTGAAATATTCTCAGGAACTACAGAACAGATTTACTTCAGATATTCAAAAGGCACATCCCTGACCTGAGGACTACCTCTCTGCCAAATTTCAAATAATTCTGTTCAGCCGTTCGGGCTGTACCTTGGACTAAAGGTCCCTATGGAAATATGCATGGGGAAAACGCGTTTTGGGTCCCCCCTTTTTTCTCAGCCCCCGCTTGACTAATCACCCCGAGACTTTCAGGGTAGGAGCGGAGCGGAGTGCCCCACCTATTTTGAAAAATTTGCGAGGATTCGTCAACCGGCGCCAAAGTTATTCAAAATAGAATTTTGAGATTTCCTATGGAAACACGGTCCTAACTATAACTATCTACTGGCGACCGCACTTAGCAGAGCCCACTCGAGGGTGATAAACTTTTACTCTGAACTTGACTACAAGTCCCAGCCTGCAACGAAACAAATCACTCAATGAATGAGGCCCACTGGGGGTATTTAAAGGAGCAGACTGTCAGAGCCATCTGCCAAGCACATTGAAATGATCCATGACTAAGAGGCAGGAGCCTCGAAACGCGTTGGAGATTAACTTTTCAATAATGCAGCAACTTGTTTACCTTGTAATTAAACCGATAGGTTCTTTTGAAGCTGAGTGCGCTTCCGTTGCTTTGGGGCACTTTGGTTTGAAATATTTTCACGGCAACCCTGCCGTGGGAAGCTGCACCATCTCGCAATAACAGAGAGGCTGCGAGTGGGAACTATGCCTACGCTCGTGACAGCACTTCAAAAGAAGTAAAATTTAAACTTGCTGAGCATCCTGGCCCACCGGAGGGCAACAATATCATGTACTTAGCAGAGCCCACTCGAGGGTGATAAACTTTTACTCTGAAATTGACTACAAGTCCCAGCCTGCAACGAAACAAATCACTCAATGAATGAGGCCCACTGGGGGTATTTAAAGGAGCAGACTGTCAGAGCCATCTGCCAAGCACATTGAAATGATCCATGACTAAGAGGCAGGAGCCTCGAAACGCGTTGGAGATGAACTTTTCAATAATGCTGCAACTTGTTTACCTTGTAATTAAACCGATAGGTTCTTTTGAAGCTGAGTGCGCTTCCGTTGCTTTGGGGCACTTTGGTTTGAAATATATATATATATATATATTATCTACTGGCGGTCGCCAGTAGATAGTTATAGTTACAACCTAGTTTCCATAGGAAATCTCAAAATTCTATTTTGAATAACTTTGGCGCCGGTTGACGAATCCTCGCGAAATTTTCAAAACTCATGGGGCGCTCCGCTCAGCTCCTACCCTGAAAGTCTCGGGGGGATTCGTCAAGCGGGGGCCAAGAAAAAAGGTGGGTCCCAAAACGCGTTTTCCCCATGCATTTTCCCATTGGACCTTTAGTCGAAGGTACAGCCCGAACGGCTGAACAGAATTACTTGAAATTTGGCAAAGAGGTAGTCCTCAGGTCAGGGATGTGCCTTTTGCATATATGGAGTCAATCTGTTCAGTAGTTCCTGAGAAAAATGCAGTTAAAGTACATAAATATCTATAGCCGTGCACCGTGCGCGCACCGTGCGCGCACCCAGACGTGCGCGAGCGTAATTCTGATTGGTGGTTACACGTCAGTCAACGTTCGAATCGGTCGATATCAGGAAGTGTCGGCCGCCATTTTGTTTGTTTTCAGTGCGAGAGTGAAAAAGGAATGTGGCGAACGTGAAAAGGGGGCAGGGTAGAGAGTTCCTGACGCCCTAGCCTTTGTCAGGGGGTCCCTGAAGGACCCCGAAGGCAGTAAAAAACATTTTAATTTTTATTTTTTTAAATTGCGGGGTGCGCGCACGGGGCACGCACGGTGAAAAACCATAAATAAAAACTATTTTAAACGTACTTTATTGTAAAATAAATATATAAAAAATATAATAATAAATACATAACTTAGCATTTAAAAAAACGTACAAATTCACTGAAAAAACCATAGGTTTCACACACGTTATAGTTAGGAATTAGCATTTAAAAAACCTTGCAAATTCACTTAAAAAAAACATAGGTTTCACACATGTTATAGTTAGGTGGACATTTCACTCGTAAAAAACCAATGAAATTCCCCCGTTATAGTTAGTTCAGATAACTATAACTCGCGCGACCGCCACTCTATCAAAAGGATGATGTCATCAGTGATGTCATGAGTGATGCCACTGACCATGTCATGAGTGATGTAATATGTGATGTCATGAGCAGTGGATTGCGGGCGCGCGAGTTATAGTTATCTGAACTAACTATAACGGGGGAATTTCATTGGTTTTTTACGAGTGAAATGTCCACCTAACTATAACATGTGTGAAACCTATGGTTTTTTAAGTGATATATATATATGTGTGTGTATATATATATATACATATATATATATATAAACTCAGCAAAGAGAAAAATATCATAATACTAGGAAGTGATAAAGGGGGCAACATCGTCCTGCTAACAAGAGCTGATTATGACAAGGAGGCCTACAACCAGCTCAATGACAGACAATGTTATGAACGTATCAATGTCACTACTTTGAAAACAACACAACAAGACTTTTATCATAAACTGACCAGATGGAAAAACAAACAATTGATATCGGAGTATGAATTGAAATTTCTCAAGAACAATAACCCAGTTACTCCATTGATCTACTTTATACTGAAAGTCCACAAAGATGAGGAAAAAAACCCCGGCAGACCCATCATTTCTGCAAGAGGGGGGTTGTTGGAAAAGGCTTCGCAGTATATTGATTATTTTTTGCAAAGTCATGTAAAAACCCTTGAGTCGTACATACAGGACACAGGTGACTTTTTACTCAAAATACAACAGATCACATGGATGAACGACGATTGGATGTTAGCACTTGATGTGACTGCACTCTATACTAGTATTATACACACAGACGGTATAGCGGCAGTGAAATACTACCTTACACGCAGACCTGAACAATATCAAGATCATAACTCCATGTTGCTGCAGATGCTGAAATTTTGCTTGTGTAATAACATATTCATGTATAACAATCTTTTATACCGCCAACTGCAGGGTGTAGCCATGGGGGCCAGTTTCTCTCCAAGCTACGCCTGTTTACACATGGGGGCTTGGGAGGAACTGGTCCTCAAGGTCCAGCACAAGTCAATCTTTAGTACCAATGTCATTGCCTGGTACAGATATATTGATGATCTTTTTGTGGTTTGGAGGGCTAGCAAAGAACAGGCAGAGAATTTCATCGCCATGATTAATGTAAATCAATTTAATCTAAAATTCACTGCAACCATGAGTCAATCAAGTATAGCATTTTTGGACACTGAGGTATTTATTGCTAACAACACAATCCAAACCAGGCTATACAGAAAACACACTGCAGGAAATACCATCCTTCACGCAGGGAGTGCACATCCTAATCATCTTATCCACAGTATCCCATACGGTGAGATGCTTAGACTAAGGAGAATATGTAGCAGTCAATCTGACCTAGAGCTCGCACAACAAGCAAGTAGAATCCGATTTTTGGAGAGAGGCTATAGTGCACGAGTTATTAACAGTGCCGTAATGAAAAGTATGCAAGTAGACAGACAAAAACTCCTTGATACTTATAGAACCTCTGATTCTATGGTACCCGCCAATACAAATACTATGCTACCACCAACAACTAGTCCTTTCAGGATTATTACGGGGTACAATAGACAACATTCAGATCTGTATAGAATCATTAATCAAAATTGGCCCATTGTCCTCAGTGATCCTATTATCGGCCCTACTCTTCCTCACAAAGCTTCTATCACCTATAGCAGGGCTCCCTCCATGAAGGACCGTTTGGTCAATACCAATCCCGAAACAATTGAAAGAACCACATGGCTTCAGACCAATAGCGGATTTTTTAAATGTAAAATCTGTAAGTCTTGTATCCACGGTTCTAATATGAAAACTTACAAAGATGGCTTTAGTGACAGGGAACATCCCATTGATAAGGTTTTAACATGTAAAACAGAATTTGCCATATACGTTTTACAATGCCCCTACCAACTTAGATATGTCGGCAGTACGAAACTTGCCATACACAAGCGCATATTACAACATCTCAGGGCTATAACAAACGAAGATAATACTTATCCAGTGGCCAGACACTTTAAGGAGCATCACCATAGTGACAATAAGGGTTTAAAATTTTATGTTATTGACGCAGTGACGGCAAGCAGACGCGGAGGAGATAGAGAACATAGACTCCGCCAACTTGAAACGCAATACATCTTGCAGCTTGATTCGAAACACCCCGGGGGATTGAATATCACAGAGGATCTCTACACTTGCCTACCTTAAATACTATCTAACATTAGGCAGGCTGTTATGTCTTTACCATAGATTTCTACAATATTTGGCAGGATCTAGAGGTAGCTTACAGCCCCTCAAATTCATTTATATATATTTATTTATTTATTTATGTATTTTAAATAGCCAAACTATTTGATGTAGAAAATATGACCTCTCTCTGTTATACATATATTCTGTACCCCTGGCGTTGCTGCTAGTCTTTATAAGGTGCCATCTGAACTTACCTGTTTGTAATATAAAGTCACACTAGCACCCTTTGTACATATTGTGCCCTTCTTTATTATTTTTCTCACGTGTTTACTCATGACATTATTTTATGTTAGGGTGAGGGCTCTCACCATATAGTATTTTACATTGAGAAAACATCCCTCAGTCCACTCCTATTTCGAGTGTTGCTTGATATACCTTCCTTTGAGACCAGCCCACTTTTACCAGTGAGGCAGAAATTATTGAGCAGATACACGGGTCTCCGGCTGTCTTCTTCATGCTTTTTATTTGCTTTTTACATCTTTCTTAAACTTCAGTCATTAAGATTTATTGGGCAATGTTCTTTTACCCGATTTAGTCAGTTCCTAAATTTGAGTATACCCCCCAATATGTGATTATTAGTTATATCATCGCTACTATTATCACATTTGCACATATATGTTTTTTTAATTCTCCATATTATTATTTTTTTACCTCACAGGTGCGGCTCATTGGTTCACACACTTCACTTTGCACATTTGCACAATTCTCTCATGAGACTGTACATATGATATTAGTTCCAATTTAAGCAGACTTACTTACAGCGTCACCTTTAGGGATTCATCCCGCAATATGTCAACATAGTTTTGATCAAAAAGGTGGAAGGCTACTGTGATGTTTTCCATAAATATGTTCCCATTCAGATCATATACTAAATGGGATCTTTTCATCACAAGTCAGGTGCATTTTAAACATTAGGCCTCGTCATAAGAATTTTATCATTTTAGATTCATGAAGTATTTCATCTCATGATCTTTCAGAGGTTCCTTGGTTTAGCACCGTATCCTTACTATATAGCTGTTAAACATCTGACACACATTTAAGGACATAGGCATTGTGAATTGAACGTGTCTTTATGATATATTTAGGTGGATACGCAAAGCATTTAAAACAGCGATATTTTGCACAAGTGAATGAATACATTTTTATTTATTCTATGCCAAATTGTCTGTTATTTGCACTTACATCGATTTTAAATATTTTTTTTTATATATTTATTTATTTGATGTATATTCTAACATAGGTTTTTAAATTATTTATAATTCAATTACCGTGCGTATACTACCTTTAAATGTGTTGTTTTGCACAGTTATATTAGTTAAGTCTGTTATCTATATCCATTTGCAGGCAGTCACATGATCAATTGAATGTTAGCACAGTCACTTTATAAACCAACTCTTTATTGGTTCATGTTGTCATGTGATCAAGGCTCGGAGGAGCCGAAACGTTGTGGCGGCAGAAAGGCACAAAATAAAATAATCAGCACTCAACTTTGGTCCGTGTCCGTTTGTGCTGTGACAGTGTGGAGTGACATTCGCAGCAAGCTCACGGATTTACTCATATATATATATATATATCCCACGTTGATGGCTCGCCTCGTCGGAAAGAATGGCGCTGCACACCAGTGCGGTATCCTACGGTCGAGCCCAGACCGTTAAATTATATCCAACTCTCTTGTACAAGAGAAAATAGGGTCGCACTCCGCAAAAGACAACTTCTGTTCTTTTATTTCAGCCCATATAAAGTTTCCAACAAATCCAAAACAAAGCGACGTGTTTCGGTCTTGCCTCAAGACCTTGCTCACGATTCTGTGGCTCGGTTTGCACACACATTTCATAGCTTTTTTAAAAAAAACAAGAGCACTTCCTGTCATGTGATTCTAAGTGCATTATGGGAGTTGGGGTTCCCGAAGTCAAATTAACATCAGCTTTTTCCATTTTCAGCATGGTTGAAATCATTAACAATGTAAAAGGAAATCCTAATCCAATATAATCTATGTAAATCAATGTTCTGCAAACCTTAGTGCCACAATAAATGTATTTCAATTAACATTAGTACGCAATTAATGTGATGCCAATTTGGTTTTTTACATTAGAATCCCTCCAGTGGGCTGTGACATTCATGTATTTCAATCATATTTATGTCTCCTAATAGATTGACAAAATGGCACCCATATTATTCAAGCGGGTCAGCAATAAAGGTAACCATGGGCATGTCTGAAATTAACCAATTGAATAATCAATAAAATTCATCATTCATGTTCCAAGCATTAAACATTTCAAAAGAACCCTAGAAGATTACAAAAGATTGAAAGTTTAAATCAATGAAAGTCCATTGACTTCAGAGGTGGCTGTATAATTCCTTACTTTGGTTGAGCCCATAAGGTGTTAATGTTCTGAGTTTGATGATGTAGCGAGATTCTTTTTGGCGTAAAATTTTCTCTCTATTGCCACCTCTGATGGACAATGGTATAGATTCAATTCCATAAAATTTCAGGAGTTTCCAATTGTTAGTGTGTGATTGATCCATATGTTTAGCCACAGCATTAGATGTGTCCTTATTTGTTACTGCTCGTGTGTGTTCCAAAATACGTTTTTTCAGTTCACAAGTGGTGCTGCCCACGTATTTCATTTTACATGGGCATTCGATAATGTAAATTGTGAATTCACTTTTGCACGATATTAGCTGTTTTATTTGCCATTTAGAGCCATTTGCTAAACAGAAATCTTTTGTAGGTTTAGCAATCTCACACACTTTACATTTCTGACATTTTATGAAACCTGTCGTTTTTAGCCAATGTATATCCTTTTTTCCTTTAAAGTGACTGTTGACTAGTCGATCTTTGAGATTACGAGCTCTGCGATACGTAATCATTGGGTGATTACCAACGAGTTTTTTCACTGTTTCATCCATTTGCAAAATTTTCCAATTTTTTCTTAGTATCATGCTGATTTGTTTAGCGTCATTTGAAAAATCTGTGATCATTCTGATGGGTTCCTTGCCCAATTTAATCTCTTGCTTTGGTTTCAAACATTCTTCTCTTGGGTTCTCATCTGCTCGTTACCAACATCTTTTGATCAGTGTTTTATCGTACTTTCTCAACTCAAATCTCTTTGCTGTTAAACGGCTCTGATTTTTCCATTCTTCGTATTCCGTGCATATCCTGCGAAGCCTCAAGAATTCCCCGTAGGGTATGCTGGCAATGAGTGACGGTTGGTGGAAGCTGGTTGCTTCCAATGTAGCATTGGTTGCTGTGGATTTGCGGTGAACAGTAGTTTGAATTTGGCCATTTTTTACATAGATATCAGTATCTAAAAAGGTCACTCTCTCCTTATTTATCTCAAAGGTGAATTTCAATTTGGCCGTACTTGAGTTCAAGATCTGAAAATATTCAACAAATTCCGCTTTACTTCCATCCCAAATTATCAATAAATCGTCTATAAAACGATTCCACATGACGATTTTATTGACATATTTATCATTTTGTGGGTGCCAGGCTACTTCTTTCTCCCACCAACCCATCACTAGGCAGGCATAGCTAGGGCTGAAGGAAAAACCCATCGCCGTACCCATGTTCTGGCGATAGATTTCCTCCCCAAAGACAAAAATATTTTGCGTAAGACATATTGAAATCATTTCCAATAGCATGATATTGTGATCATTGTAGTGAATGTTTCTTTCTTTTAAAAAGAATTCACATGCCTTTAAGCCCATTGCATTTTCAATGTTCGTATAAAGGGCTATGACATCCATAGTGATGAGATGGTAGCTATCTTGCCAATGGGTATTTTGCAGGTTGGTCAGAAGATTTGTTGTGTCCTTGATGTAAGAATTTAAATAGCATACACAGGGAGCTAGGAAAAAGTCAATCTAATTGGCTAAAGGTTCCAACAAGGTTCCCTTTGTTGATAAAATTGGTCTTCCTGGTGGTATTTTAGAGTCCTTGTGTAGTTTGGGAAGGAAATAGATAGTTGCAATTATGGTAAATTTGAACAGTTAAATATTTGACTTCAGCTTCATCCAGTAACTTTTTTCTAGCCCAAGACAAAAGCTTTTGATCTAGACATCTTTTTATTTCAGCTGTTGGATTCCGCTGAAGTTTCTCATAGTATTCTGTGTCTTTTAATTGACGATGCGCTTCCGTTGCATAGGCATTGCGATCCCAGATGACTATGTTACCGCCTTTGTCAGCAATTTTTATTTCGATTTGGTTGTCCTGCGCTAGGCATTTAAGCGCTTCTCTTTCTGTTTTTGATAAATTATCCCTGTATTTCGAGGTTTTCATTTTGTGTAGATCCTGTACCACTGATTCCTGAAAAAGATCCACTTTGTTTCCTGGAGTTAATTGGGGATAATATTTAGATTTTTGTTTCTTCTTGCTTAATCCGGCGCCTAACTGGGTACAAGCTTCCTGTAATGAGATGGTCTCATCGTCATTTTCCACGTTTAGGTTCAATAAGGTTACGTAGCTTTCTGAGTCCTTTGCCGCTAGAGTGGACACTATTTTATCCGTCTCTGTCTCTTTTGTGTTTTGCCAATTTGATTTTTCTAATATATTTATAAAAATCAATTCTTAATTGTGAGATGTCAGTTGATTGTGTGGGGCAAAAATGTATTCCTCGTTTTAATAGGGAGATCTCTGCCTCCGTCATTTGTCTTTGTGATAAATTCACTACTTGCAATTCATCTGCAGGGATTACTGTGTTTAGTAATTCTTTCTCTGTCTCATGCTCCTTGTTTGGGCCCCTATCTTTTCTGTTATTTCGCTTACTTCTCTTACTTCTTCTCTTTGATTTCTGGATTTCCAAATTTGACCTCTTCCCCTGCCTCTGTAACTTTGTTGGCTTGTCCGATTTTGCTCCCATTGTCTCTGTTGCAAGACGAGGCGCATATCCCCTAAAAAAGACAATTTTGAGGGATCCACTGGTCCTTCTAATTCACCGTCGCTTGCCTCTGTTGATGTCAATGAGGATAAGCTGCTTGTAGCACCCATCATATCTGAAGATTTGTTTAGTTGTTTAAAAAAAATCAAATTTCCTGGCAAAAGTAAATATGTGTCCATCTGAATAATCATTTTTGTCCCGTATAAATGTAGTTTGTTTCCTTTTTCTAATCGTTTCTTCATGTCTTTCAATTTGGCTTTCCAGTTCCTCTTTAAACTGAATCATGTCGGGCGTAAGTTTCAAGGTTTGTAATTCTTTTTCCATTTCACATAATTGTTCCTTAATTTTCGTTAAACTGATTTCAAGATGTTTAATCAAGATATTCATTAAACCCAGTGATGAATTCAGAATAAATTCGCCCCATTCATGTAATAATTCATTTGTTGAATCTTGATTGCTGGGCATTAATAGTATCCTTAAGCCACGTGGAACCCTTCGAACTTCCATGTACTTTTTTAAAGAAATTAACTCCCAAGACTTGTTAATTTCCTTCCTGCTTAATTTTTCCCACAATCGTAGTTTGCTTTTGTTGTCCGTTTTACCTGTTGTTTTAGTTTGGGTTTCAGTTGATGCTTCAATATTAGCTTCGAACATTGTGTCCATTAATTAGTTCCTTTTTGCTTCCCGTTTTTCCATGATTTATGGATTTGTTACACTTAGTCTATCTGTGTTGTGAGCTTCAGGGCTTTGACTGTTGTCAATAAACGTGCTATTTGTTTGCTTTCTTTAACACGAGTTAATTCCTTTCACGGATGTCTTTCCGTTTTTTGTTTGCGAATAAGTATACTGATGAGAATTGTATCCCTTTGTTTACTCCGCTCGTTTCGATTGAAACTCAAGGTGCGGTTCTTTGCAACCTGATACTTCTCCCAGAACTTATGGTTAGCCAGCTTTTACGCTTCCATGCGTTATTTGTTTAACCCCCCGATCCTTACACAAGCATTCACGCTGCCGGGACATACACGCCAATGCTACATTGGAAGCAACCAGCTTCCATCAACCGTCACTCATTGCCAGCATACCCTACGGGGAATTCTTGAGGCTTCGCAGGATATGCACGGAATACGAAGAATGGAAAAATCAGAGCCGTTTAACAGCAAAGAGATTTGAGTTGAGAAAGTACGATAAAACACTGATCAAAAGATGTTGGAAACGAGCAGATGAGAAACCAAGAGAAGAATGTTTGAAACCAAAGCAAGAGATTAAATTGGGCAAGGAACCCATCAGAATGATCACAGATTTTTCAAATGACGCTAAACAAATCAGCATGATACTAAGAAAAAATTGGAAAATTTTGCAAATGGATGAAACAGTGAAAAAACTCGTTGGTAATCACCCAATGATTACGTATCGCAGAGCTCGTAACCTCAAAGATCGACTAGTCAACAGTCACTTTAAAGGAAAAAAGGATATACATTGGCTAAAAACGACAGGTTTCATAAAATGTCAGAAATGTAAAGTGTGTGAGATTGCTAAACCTACAAAAGATTTCTGTTTAGCAAATGGCTCTAAATGGCAAATAAAACAGCTAATATCGTGCAAAAGTGAATTCACAATTTACATTATCGAATGCCCATGTAAAATGAAATACGTGGGCAGCACCACTTGTGAACTGAAAAAACGTATTTTGGAACACACACGAGCAGTAACAAATAAGGACACATCTAATGCTGTGGCTAAACATATGGATCAATCACACACTAACAATTGGAAACTCCTGAAATTTTATGGAATTGAATCTATACCATTGTCCATCAGAGGTGGCAATAGAGAGAAAATTTTACGCCAAAAAGAATCTCGCTACATCATCAAACTCAGAACATTAACACCTTATGGGCTCAACCAAAGTGAGGAATTATACAGCCACCTCTGAAGTCAATGGACTTTCATTGATTTAAACTTTCAATCTTTTGTAATCTTCTAGGGTTCTTTTGAAATTTTTAATGCTTGGAACATGAATGATGAATTTTATTGATTATTCAATTGGTTAATTTCAGACATGCCCATGGTTACCTTTATTGCTGACCCGCTTGAATAATATGGGTGCCATTTTATCAATCTATTAGGAGACATAAGTATGATTGAAATACATGAATGTCACACCCCACTGGAGGGGTTCTAATGTAAAAAACCAAATTGGCATCACATTAATTGCGTACTAATGTTAATTGAAATACATTTATTGTGGCACTAAGGTTTGCAGAACATTGATTTACATAGATTATATTGGATTAGGATTTCCTTTTACATTGTTAATGATTTCAACCATGCTGAAAATGGCTAAAGCTGATGTTAATTTGACTTCGGGAACCACAACTCCCATAATGCACTTAGAATCACATGACAGGAAGTGCTCTTGTTTTTTTGAAAAAAGCTATGAAATGTGTGTGCAAACCGAGCCACAGTATCGTGAGCAAGGTCTTGAGGCAAGACCGAAACGCGTCGCTTTGTTTTGGATTTGTTGGAAACTTTATATGGGCTGAAATAAAAGAACAGAACTTGTCTTTTGCGGAGTGCGACCCTATTTTCTCTTGTACAAGAGAGTTGGATATATATATATATATATATATTCCAATCGTCGTCACTCCCACACTTGGAAAGCCTCACGCAGTGTGTTAAAACTCCTTTATTGGCAGCTGCAGATTAAACACATTGCAGTTCAAGCGTCATAGTGCCTCATAGTGCCTCTTGAACTGCAAAGTGTTTAATCTGCAGCTGCCAATAAAGGAGTTTTAACACGCTGCGTGAGGCTTTCCAAGTGTGGTAGTGACGATGATTGGAATATATCTATCTATATATATATTCACTTAAAAAACCATAGGTTTCACACATGTTATAGTTAGCTGGACATTTCACTCGTAAAAAACCAATGAAATTCCCCCGTTATAGTTACTGCAGGCAACTATAACTCACGCGACCGCAATCCTCTGCTGATGACGTCAGATATTATATCACTGTATTTAGACACTTATTTACCCATGTCTTCTTCCATTAATCTTTAGCTATACATATATTACAAATATTTATTTTTCATAAAGACACATATGTCATCAGTGATGTAATATCTGACATCATCAGCAGAGGATTGCTACACTGGAGTCGATTTATCGACGACCTGTTTGTAGTTTGGAAAGGAATGGAGGAGTCAGCAATAAACTTTATTAAAAAACTGCAGGTGAACAATTTAAATCTTAAGTTCACCAGTACCATCAGCAATTCATCAGTAGATTTTCTAGACCTCTCCATTTATGTCAACAATTCCAAACTCCAGACAAAACTATACAGAAAGCCCACTGCAGGGAACACCCTCCTGCATGCAGACAGTTTTCATCCTCAGAATTTGATTAAAAGCATCCCATACGGAGAATGCCTAAGAACTATGCGTAACTGTAGTGAAGAAGCAGTATTAGAGAAAGAGCTAATCAAACTCAGCTCGAGATTTCGAGCCAGAGGATATACTAAAGTCAATCTACAAACAGCAACTAAAAAGGCAAGGGAATCTTCGAGGGAAGATATCCTTTTTAGACCCAGTAAAAGTAAAAACAAGACAACTAACTCAGAAAAGAATCAACCAAGAATGATTACAACTTACAATCGCAAACATGGACAAATCAGAAGCATTCTCACCAAACATTGGCATTTGATCAGAAATGATCCGATTCTCAGCAAACTAACTCAGAGGAGACCAGCAATAACATTTAGAAGGGCTCGGTCTTTCAGACAAATGCTGGTGAGCAATGTGATGAAGCGTCCCAATAAACAGTCCACGAATTGGCTCAAACCCAGAGATGGATTTACTAAATGCACCAAATGTAAAGCTTGTAGTTTTGGGAAAAATACACAGGCTTATACATTAGGACTATCAAAACGGATGAAAAAAATCAAAGGACACCTTACGTGCAAGACAGATTTTGCTGTCTACGTCCTTCAATGCCCTTGTGGCTTGAGATACGTTGGCAGCACGATCCATCCAGTCCACAAAAGAGTGCTACAACATCTCAGAGCAATTCGGAATGGAGACAATTCCTATCCTGTTGCGCGACATTTTGCAGCATATCACAAGAGTACTCTAGGTTTATTTTATTTTATGTTAGACTGCATTCCTCCAAACCAACGAGGAGGTAATAGAGAAAAAAAGTTGCGTAAACTTGAGTCCTGCTACATTTTAGAGCTCAATACACGGTCCCCTGGAGGACTGAATATTGAGGAAGATTTAGTCACACACCTATAATCAAATTTAGTGTCAGCGCTGGAGAATAGAACCAATTATCTAACAGGCAATTTCTCTGCCCCGTTTTTTAACTGTATCTTTTTTAAAGAAAGGAATTTTTACACTTTTTGTTTATATATTTGGTTACATATTAGATACACAATCACAATTTCAAATTTTTAAGATGAACCATGAATGTATTTGGGACTACACTGTAGTACTAGCCCCACTGGGGGTGTATGAAGAGGATGAAATTCACCTGTAATTTGTCCTTAAAATATGCACTGAATTAACGGCCCACTGGGGCTTAATTTCAAAAGACTTCTTCTATTCTTATGAGTTTTAGAAGAAATACTTTTTCATAACTAATGATATTATGCTTTCCTAATTATGTTTTGAAATGTATTAAGGAGTGAGCATTTATTTGTTTACCTAAACTGATATCTAAATTTATTTTTTGACGATCGCAATACTGAGTGCATGTATGCTATGATGAAAAAACTACGAGTCTTTCTTCCAATACACTCTGTTAGTAGTCTTAGTCATGTGACACGATGTGAACACTTTATTTAAAATGGCCAAAGAAACGGGCAAGTCGTTGGTGAACAAGCCTGCTAGTCAGGCGAAACGCGTCCTACCAGCCGATTGCAATAAAAGTTTTTTGACCAGAACACGGCGTCGTCATCCTTGTGTTGCGAGGAACTTTCGAAATATATATATATATATATATATATATATATATATATATATATATATATATATATATATATATATATATATATAAATTCACTAAAAAAACATAGGTTTCAGGGGCGTTATAGTTAGCTAGACTTTTCACTTGTACAAAACCATTGAAATTCCCCCATTATAGTTAGTTCAGCTAACTATAATTCGCGCGTCCGCAATGCACTGCTGATGATGTCACATATTACATCACTGATGGCATGGTCAGTGACATCACTGATGACATCACTGAAAACTATGGGTTTTTTAGTGAATTTCTAAGGTTTTTTAAATGCTAATTTCTAACTATAACGTGCGTGAAACCTATGTTTTTTTCAGTGAATTTCAAACGTTTTTTAAATGCTAATTTCTAACTATGCCTACAGAGATAGGACATGTGAAGAAAGAAGAAAAAACACACAGAAAGAAAAAAAAGAAAAGCAGAAAGAAGCAACAGAAGTCCTCAAAGATGAAGAAAAGTGCAGGAAGAAGAATAACGTGCAGAAAGAAAAAACAGAAGAGCAGAAAGAATCCTTGTTGCAAAGTCATCCTGTACCCTCACCTTTTTCAGACGGATATTGGTGGTAACTGAGTCTGACTAACCAGTCCTAGAGCCAGTGCTATGTTAAAAGACACTCAGAATACAGTGAAAACACCTACATACACTAGGGAACACCATGTGTTGGGGCTCTCCTGTGATTAGCATGACCTCCTCTGTAAGCCCCTAGTATATAATAGGGCAGGGGGATTAAAACTACCTCTTAAATCTTGCACACATCACCTCAGGCCCATCCCCTCCCTTCCCCACTGTGTAAACACGCCCTGTGGCCATTTTAAGTTGGGAGATTAAGTCCCCTTGAATCCTGAGGGTCCCTAGAGTCCAACTAGCCCACTAGGTACCTCCAGTAAGCGCCACAGAGCTGCGTTGCAGAGAGGTGTAAAAGTTGGCATGGCCTAGACCACCTCTCTGCAACGCAGCTCAGTGGCGCTTACTGTAAGCACCTGGTGGGCTAGTTGGCCCCCAGGGTCCCTCGGGATTGAAAGGACATTATTTGCCCAACTTAAAATGCTCCACAGGGCGTGTTTGCACACGTCACCTTAGGCCCCGTCGCCTCCCTTCACCACTGTGTAAACGCACCCTGTGGCCGTTCTAAGTTGAGAGATTAAGTCCCCTTGAATCCCAAGGGTCCCTAGGGTCAAACTAGCCCACTAGGTACCTCCAGTAAGCGCCACAGAGCTGCGTTGCAGAGAGGTGTAAAAAGGGGCGTGGCCTCAGAACACCTGTCTGCAACGCAGCTCCCTGGTACCTGTTGGGCTAGTTGGCCCTCAGGGACCCTCAGTATTGAAGGGGAAATAATACCCCAACTTACATCTGACCAGGGGGCGCGATTGCAGAGTGCTGCAAGGAGGGTCGTGGCCACCGGCGCGATGCCGGTCTTTTATTTATTTTTATTTTTTAAGAAGGAGGGCTGTGTGGCCCCCCTTCTTTTTCTAATTTTTTGGCCCTGGGGACCCCATTCCCCAGGGCCTGGCCCCTAATTTTTTTTTTTTTTTTTTTTATTTGGAAGGGGGCTACGTGGCCCCCCTCCCAAGGCCTTAGTCGGCCCCGGGGACCCCAACACCTGGAGCATAGCCTTTTTTTAAAAATTCTGTAGGAGGGGGCTGCGTTGCCCCCCTCCTCAGGCCACTTACGGCCCCGGGGCCCCATCCCCCGGGGCCGGCCTTTGTTTTTTATTATTTATTTTTTTTAATATATTTATAGAAACACCTAGGACATGCTGGACAAGCCGTATGTACCTATCATCATGACGATTTGCATGGTATTCATTAAAAGGCGACTATGCATACAATCAATCCACGTGAATATATTTACACTGCTAGTGAAGCTCTGACGTGTCTGACGCCCTACAATGCCTAATCCCGACACCCTTGTCGTTTATTTATACAAACATGGGTAGCTATTTATGGGCACATTTAATACACACGCACACCAAGCCATTCAAAGGGGATTCGACAAAAATTCGACCAAAACTATGCAAGAAACCCCCCTCATGGTTAATAAAACGCACATCCACCGCCGGATGTGTAATAATTTTTATTTTACTCTCTGGAAAAGAGACAAACCTCACTTAAGTGTCACAGCACACTCCTGGCTGAGCCCAACGCTGTGTTACACCCACCAGTGCCCGCTGAGTGCCACACACCTCTGTATATTCCACCAGCAAGTGCGTATGCTATGACACTCTCTAGCCCATGTGCACTGTTACACCACCCCATGAACATGTCATGCCACACTTGCCTTTGCACGGGTTATATTGCCCCATATAACGTGCCTATGTTATAACGCACAGCGCTATGCCATACATATTACAATCAGGGATCCATATCTTTGTCACAGTGCATATGCAACATTACACTCCCCAGCACATATTTTATATTACAACTTTAGACACTAGTTAGGTTACACGACACTGCCCTCTGCATATTACACTCCAAGGCGCATATCGCATAGCATGTGCTAGTGCCTGTGCTATCTCGCGCTCTCCAATGAATCTGTCATTGCACACAATGTATTGCATATTATATTTCATGTCCCGGTTCATCTTATATCACACTTTTTGGTGCATAGTTTATACCATACACTATATCTAGTTTTCATTTTCAATAATGCTCTCAGGACTATGTTCTATATAACACTGCGTTCACCAACCCTTTTCACGGGCATTACATTTTGCGATGGGGGTGGAGGGTCAGGGGGTGTTTCTGCCAAGTGAGCCCGCAGTCACAGTCACAAACATCCTCTTCTTACTGAATAAAAGTGAGATTATGCTGCATACTTGTTCATATTTTAAGTAGTTCGCACAGACACACATTTTAAAAACAATAAAGTTCCTAATATCCACCTTCTCTGAACAGTTATCTTGCTGCCCCATCCACCTCCTCGCTATCCTCTGTTGTCTGCATCCATGGACTAGCCTCCTCCCTCCTGCCATGCATGGTCTGATGTGCTGCCACTGCCCTCCATTTAGCATGATGTACCAGTCCACTCCTCCTGCCCTCCATTGCCCAATTCTATGCCCCATCATTGACCTCCTGCTTAGCATCTGTGCTTAGCTTGCTGCCCCTATTCTCTTTCCCCCTGCCCTCCGATGTCTTCATGCATGCCCCTGCTCCATCCTTTTTTCCCACCATGTTCCATGGACCTGCCACTCCTATCTACTCTGAGTGTTCTGTTGAGCTGCCACTCCCCTCCCACCTGCCTAGCATTGTCAGATGACTGTAACCCGTCCCTGCCACCTCCACCCTGCCTGTCCACATGCCATGGCCCTATCCCCTTCCTCCTGTCCTCCATGGTCCATTTTACTGCCACACCCTTCGCCCGCCCTGGTTTGTTGTGCTGCAATGCTCCTCCTGCCTGCCCCGCGCAGTCTGTTGTGAGGCCCCTTCCCCTGAACTCTCTTGTCTGTGCCCAGGTCCTGACCCTCCCTTCTATCCTCCATGGTCCTTTGTGCATGCCCCTGCACCCTCCTTCTTGCCCATCATAGCCATTGTGCAGCCACAAACCCTCCCGCTTGCCATGCAAGGTCATCTGTGCTGCCACAGCCCCTCCCACCTTCCCTGTGTGGTCAGCTGGCTGCCCCTGACCCCCTCCTACCTTCCTTCCATGGTCTGTGTGTATGCCATTATAGTCTCACTGTTGCTCTCCATGGTGTGACTTGTTTCTAGTGCCCATCCTGCCTGACCCCCATGGTCATCTTGCTGGCCCTGCCCTGCCCCCTTGCCCCAGCCCTCTGTTTCCATGTGCAGACCCTTATTCCCTCCCCCCTGGCTTGTCTGTTCCATTGTAATGCCCCTGATCCGTCCCTCCTGCCCTTTATGGTCTGTTATGCTGCAGCTTTCTCTCCTGTCTGTCCATTATGGTCAGCTAGCTACCATTGCCTCTTTCCCCTCTGTTCTCTGTTGTCCATGTGCATGGTCCTGTTCCCTCCCTATTGCTTTCTATGGATTGTTGTGCTGCACTTCCGTCCCGCATGCCTGTGTGGTGTACTGTGCTGCTGCAAACCCTGATGCCTGCCCTGTAGGGTCAGTTTGGTGCACCTCTCCATGTCCCTCCTGTCCTCTGTTATCCGAGTCCATGTCCCTACCCCAATTTCTCCTGCCTTCCATGATCCAATGTACCATACTTGTGAACATTTTGAACTTGGTAAGGGGTAGATTTAAAAAAAAAACTGCGGTATTGATTTTCCCCTTTGAGTTACATTGAAAAAGAGGAGATTGTAGACAAGAGACAGATCAAATAAAGCCCATTTGAGCTTAAACACATTGGACGTTTCCTGGCTGAATCCGGTCTGTTGGCATGTATGGTTGTACTACCACTGCCTCTTCCTTCTGCCCACAATGGTCTATTATATTGCCACAGCCTCTCTTGCCAGTCCTGTATTTTGGGTTTGTTGCCCCTGCCCCCCTTTTCACTGCCCTCCATAGTCTGTTGTGCTGCCACTGCCCTTCCTGCCTGTCCAGTGTGGTCAAATTGTTGCCTCTGCACCCTACTACCTGCCTTCAATTGTCAGGGTCTGTGCTCCTGGCCTCTGCCTCTCAACAGTATCCTAATGAACAACTAGATTGCTAACATTCTTTATTTATTACACAAGTGTGGAACGCCTGACGTCATCTTGATGTAATCAAAACTGTAATACCTAGAGCATTTCCTTTAGAAATTAAATATATGAGAGGGTCTTATTTGCATCAAAATTATGGTTAGTGCTCTAAAAAACTAAAATGAAGACATATTTACTGAGTTTTCAAATAGCGACTAAGCACTTTTAAATTATTTGTTATCTTTATGTTTTTTTATCCAGTTGACTACTTGATTAAATGTTGCACTTAGGGGAGAGGATGTGGTGTTACTTCCAGAGCTGCAGGCTTTGCAACTGGGGAACCAGGTTGGAGTTTCTGCTTCAGCTCAACATTCTGTGATTGTGGTCAAATCACTTAATCTCCCCATGTCTACAACCAAAATGAATTTAATCTTGTGTGATGTTACCAATGTTTATGTAAAGCACTCCAATACCTGACAAGTCTGCACTATATAAAACACCAAAAACACAAAAAATAAGTGTTTTCCACACTTCTGTCATTGGGCTACATGTGGGCTACATCTGGGTGATATTTGTGCTGCATTTGGGCTCCTTTGTCTCTGGTGGCCATCTTGGGAGATTTATTTGTTATGAAGTTTCCTAATTTCCTCATTTACTGCAGTCTCCTCAGTAGGAAAGGCTTTCAGTTTTTTACTTTGATTCCATCCAGAAGGTATTCAGATATGTCACACATTTGCCATAAATTCTGAATGTTAGCACTCTAGTTGCTCATTAGATCACTGTAGTAAAGCTACTGCTCACCACGGAAGTCTGCCGCTGGTTTTAAAAGTGCATGTTTCAGTCTGCATGTCAGAATTTTTTTATGAAATAGAAGAGGATTTGAGAAGTCACTCAAAATATGCCCTAATTGTTCTTTCTTCAGCACTAATCATAATTTCTATGGTAAAATGAACCCCCTCATTGTGTTCCTTTTTAAATTAAATGTTTTAAGTGTTACCAGTTTATTCCAATTAAGATGGCATCAGGTGTGCCATACTTTTGTCATAAGTAAGACAGTGAGCACTATAGTTGTTCTTAAGAACACTCTGGGACATTCTGTCATTGGGCTATACTTGGGCTACATTTGGGTGATATTTGGGCTACATTTAGGCTCCTTTGTCTCCGGTGGCCATCTTGGGAGACTTATTTGTTATGAAGTTTCCTAATTTCCTCATAGTCACACATTTGCCATAAATTCTGAATGTTAGCACTCTAGTTGCTCATTAGATCACTGTAGTAAAGCTACTGCTCACCAGGGAAGTCTGCTGATGGTATTCAAAGTGCATGTTTCAGTCTGCATGTCAGAATTTTTTTATGAAATAGAAGAGGATTTGCGTAGTCAAAATGTGACCTAATTTTTCTTTCTGCAGCACTAATCATAATTTCTATGGCAAAATGAACCCCCTCATTTTGTTCCTTTGCAAATTAAATGTTTTAAGTGTTACCACTTTATACACGATGGCTTCAGGTGTGCCATACTTTTGTCATAAGTAAGACTGTTAGCGCTCTAGTTGTTCGTTAAAACACTCTGGGACATTCTGTCATTGGGCTATACTTGGGCTACATCTGGGTGATATTTGTGCTACATTTGGGCTCTTTTGTCTCTGGTGGCCATCTTGGGAGACTTATGAAGTTTCCTAATTTCCTCATTTACTGCAGTCTCCTCAGTAGGAAATACTTTCAGTTTGTTACTTTGGTTCCATCAAGAAGGCATTCAGATGTGTCACACATTTGCCATAAATTCTGAATGTTAGCACTTTAGTTGCTCATTAGATCACTGTAGTAAAGCTACTGCTCACCAGGAAAGTCTACTGCTGGTATTGAAAGTGCATGTTTCAGTCTGCATGTCAGAATTGTTTAATGAAATAGAAGAGGATTTGAGAAGTCACTCAAAATGTGCCCTAATTGTTCTTTCTGCAGCACTAATCATACTTTCTACTGCACAACGAACCCCCTCATTTTGTTCCTTTTTAAATTAAATGATTTAAGAGTTACCACTTTATTCCAATCAAGATGGCCTCAGGTGTGCAATGCGTTTGTCATAAGTAGGACTGTTAGCGCTCTAGTTGCTCTTTAGAACACTCTGAGAAGCTGCAGTAGAACACAAAGGAATCAACTGACAGTCTCTGCCCTTGTTGGATGTACATGTTTTACTGAGAATGTCAGAATTCATTCTCACATCACTGAGAAAGATAATGTGAATTTACAGAAAATTTGCTCTCAGCTTAGCTTATAGATCACCTTCCAAACCTCTGTGGGAAAAGCATGAGAAAATAGTTTTCTCTCAAACATGATTCATGATATCACAGCAGAAGGCTTTTTCACATGGTAAAATCACCTTAGAACACACCACAATTCCTAAAATGAGTATGCTACCATCAACAAATGATTTATAATGTAACTAAAGTCTTGAAAACTTCTATTAACTGCAATGCTTTTTAATGAGGTGCTATCATGTATATTGGTCCCAAGATGGATGAAAACACTTCTTGGATGAAGTACTGACAGCCAATCAGATCTCATGATGAGATGTGTGGTTAGGCTCCGCCCAGATATATATGTGATTTTGATTTTGATTTTCTCAGGAACTACTGAACGGATTTACACCATTTAAGCAAAAGGCACGACTCTGAACCAAGGTCTACCTTTCTGCTAAATTTGGTGTAATTCCGTTCAGCAGTTCGGGCTGTAGCTGCGGCTAAAGGTGCTATGGGAAATTGCATGGGGAAAACTCGTTTTAGGACCCCCCCTTTTTTCTCTGCCCCTGCTTGACAAATCACCCTGAGACTTTCAGGATAGGAGTGGACCGGAGCTAGCCAATGGTTAAATTTTGGTTAAATGGTGTAAATCTGTTCAGTAGTTCCTTGTGGGCAGAAGGAAGAGGCAGTGGTAGTACAACCATACATGCCAACACACCCGATTCAGCCAGAAAACGCTCAATGTTTTTAAGCCCAATTGGGCTTTATTTGATCTGTCCCCTGTCTACAATCTCCTCTTTTTCAATGTAAGTCAAAGGGGAAAATCAATACCCCAGTTTTTTTCAAAATCTCCCTCTTACCAAGTTCAAAATGTTAGCAAGTATGGTACATTGGATCATTGGATCATGGAAGGCAGGAGGAATTGGGGTAGGGACATTGACTCGGATAACAAAGGACAGGAGGGACATGGAGTGGTGCACCAAACTGACCCTACAGGGCAGGCATCAGGGTTTGCAGCAGCACAATACACCACACAGGGCATGCAGGATGGGAGTGCAGCACAACAATCCATAGAAAGCAATAGGGAGGGGACAGGACCATGCACATGGACAACAGAGAACAGAGGGGAAAGAGGCAATGGTAGCTAGCTGACCATAATGAACAGACAGGAGAGAAAGCTGCAGCATAACAGACCATAAAGGGCAGGAGGGACGGATCAGGGGCATTACAATGGGGCAGACATGCCAGGAGGGAGGAAATAGGGGTTTGCACATAGAAACAGAGGACTAGGGGCAAGGGCGCAGGGCAGGAGCAGCAAGATGACCATGGAGGTTATGCAGGATGGGCACTAGAAACAAGACACACCATGGACAGCAGCAGTGAGAATATGATGGCATACACACAGACCATGGAAGGAAGGTGGGAGGGGGTTAGGGGCAGCTAGCTGACCACACAGGGAAGGTGGGAGAAGCCGTGGCAGCACAGAAGACCATGCATGGCAAGTGGGAGGGTTAGTGGCAGCACAATGGCTATGATGAGCAAGAAGGAGGGTGCAGGGGCATGCTCAAAGGACTATGGAGGATAGAAGAGAGGGTCAGGACCTGGGCACAGACAAGAGAGTTCAGGGGAAGGAGACGTACAACAGACCACATGGGGCAGGCAGGGGGAGCAGTTGCAGCACAACAGACCAGGGAGGGCAGAAGGGTGTGGCAGTAAAATGAACTATGGAGGACAGGAGGAAGAGGATAGGGGCATGGAATGTGGACAGGCAGGGTGGAGGTGGCAGGGACAGGTTACAGTCATCTGACAATGCTAGGCAGGTGGGAGGGTAGTGGCAGCTCAACAGAACACTCAGGGTAGCTAGGAGTGGCAGGTCCACGGAACATGGTGGGCAAAAAGGATGGAGCAGGGGCATGCACAAAGTCATCGGAGGGCAGGGGGAAGGAGAATGGGGGCAGCAAGCTAAGCACAGTGGCTAAGCAGGAGGTCAATGATGGGGCATAGAATTGGGCAATGGAGGGCAGGAGGAGTGGACTGGTACATCATGCTAAATGGAGGACAGTGGCAGCACATCAGACCATGCATGGCAGGAGGGAGGAGGCTAGTCCATGGATTCTGACAACAGAGGATAGGTAGAAGGTGGATGGGGGATCAAGAAAACTGTTCAGAGAAGGCGGGAAGGCCAGTGGCAGAACAACTGCCACACAGGGCTGTAATAAGGGAGCTGGGACATGGACTTGGACAATGGATGGCTTGGAGGAGGGAAGGCAGGAGCAGCAAGCTTGGGTGGGGCAGCACAATGCCAGGCCCTGCTTCCAACCCCCCACCATCCATCGTGATATGCATCTTACTTAACGTTAAAAAAAAACCTAGAAATTTGCTGAAAAAACAAAGATTACAGGGACGGTATAGTTAGACTCAGATTTCACTCATACACAACCAGTGAAATTCAGCAGTTATAGTTACCTGAGCTAACTACAACTTATGCCCCCGCAATGTACTTCTAATGACCTCAGGCATTACATCATTCATGACATGGTCAGTTTTATCACTCATGACATCACTCATGACATCTCAAATGAGCTGTGAATGGAATGGAACTATAATCACTGGAACTTTATTTAGGGATAGTGTGTATATATTAACATCCCTTTTTTTCCTTTTCTTTCGTGTAAGAACCATTATAATACGCAACGTGCCCAGACTAATATTTCACTTTAAACTAATGTGTAGTCCATTATTTATGTTGATGTTTTCAATTCTAAGTAGGAGAAGTGTGGCTCAATGGTTAGAGCGGCAGACCCTGATGCAGAGATGTGGCCCGGGACCAGGGTTCAATTCTCGCCTTGGCGGGTCTTGGCCTGAATTTCCTCGGACCTGATATTTCTCGCCTCGGTGCCTACTCTAATCATGGGTCCCACTCTGCAACTCTGGGCAATAGCTTGCTTAATCTCCAAAACGGCCCCAACAGTGCTGGGGATGCCTGGCTTCATCTTGGGGGTGCCCAGGAGTGGACATTTCACAGGGAAAGCCAGGAAGGATTCCACAGCGGTATGAGTACAAGCGCCAGGACGCCCCATCCCTGGGGCAGCAGTGCGCTATACAAGTACAAAATTTCATTTCAAATTTCATAAGTTTGTTTATTATGAATAAGTCATGTTGACGAACATACAGGTATGGCGGTCACGGGGACAGATATGCTGAAATGACATTGTGTGCATATTAACACTAGTTTTCTTTTCTTTATTGTATCAATTCCTGAATTTTTACATCATGACCAGGCCAATATGGCCACCAGCTTTTGGGATTAAAGTGATGCACTTCTGATGACGTCACATATTACATCACTCATGACATGGTCAGTGACATCACTGACGACATCTCAAATGACATCACTGATGACATCATCTACGTGGTCATCTGATGCACCTCCTCACACCCTAAAATACAGACTACGATTCTCGAAACCATAGACACACCAATAATAGTACAGCTACAATATTCTGTGCACTATGCATGCAGACCTCTAATCAGCTACATAGCTTTGATACAGTCTTTTAAATACTCAGATAGTACCTATGCAGTCTAGGAATCCTTCTGTCTGTCCCATGCACTTCTCCATTCAACCATCCAGCACTATCTACGTATTCTATCACTCTGCCAATACCTAAGCACTAATAAATTTAGCATGCACTCTCTTTGCAGCACTGAAATTACTCCAGTTATTAGTCATATACTTAAGGGAGGGCCTAGCCACTAACACAAGTGCAGGTACAATGTTTTGTACACTATGCATGCAAACCTCTAACCAGCTACATACTATTGATACGCTCTTCTAAATACCCAGTTAGTACCTATGCAGTCTAGGAATCCATCTGTCTGTCCCGTGCACTTCTCCATTCACCCATCCAGCACTATCTACATATCTTATCACTCCACCAATACCTAAGTAATTATAACTTCAGCACGCACTTTCTTTGCAACACTGAAATTACTCCAGTTAGTAGTCATATACTTAAGGAATGGCGTAGTCAAAAACACAAGTGCAGGTACAATATTTTGTATACTATTTCCCCCCCCCCCCCCCTTAACCAGCTACAAGCTATTGATACGCTCTTCTAAATACCAAGTTAGTACCTATGCAGTGTAGGAATCCTCCTGTCTGTCCCATGCATTTTTTTAATCACCCATCGAGCACTATCTACTTACCCTATTACTCCACCAATACCTAAGCACTTATAAATTCACTATACACTCTGTTTGTAATACTGTAATTATTCTAGTTACTAGTCATGAACTTATGGAATGGCCTAGCTACTAACGCAAGCACATCTATAATAGTTTGTGCACTATCCAAGCAGACCTCTAACTAGCTACATACTATTGATACACTCTTCTAAATACCCAGTTAGTACTCATGCAGTGTAGGAATCATCCAGTCTGTCCCATGCACTTCTTTATGAAATGAAATTAAATGAAAATGTAATTTATAAAGCGCGAAACAATCACCCGAGGGTGTCAAGGCTCTTACTCTTTGGCTAGGAAATACACAGAGCTCAATGATTATACAGCCAGGTCTTTAATGCCTTCCTGAACACCAACAGATTGTTCTCATGCTTTAAATAAGACAGAAGTGAATTCCACAGCCTGGCAGCACCTACCAGAAAACTTCCCCCTCCCCAGGAACATCTTTTTATCTTGGGGACAACCAGATCATTGGACAAGGACGAGCGAAGATTTCGTGCTGGGATATAGCATATCAGATTCTGTTTTAGGAAACCTGATCCTATATCATGGATGGATTTAAAAACAATACAGAGGGCCTTAAACTCTATACGTTTCTTTATTGGCAACCAGTGGAGGTCTTTCAATGCCGAAGAGACTGATTTATACTTCGGGATGTTCAATAGAAGCCTGGCCGCAGCATTTTGAACAACCTGAAGTTTGGCCAGACATTTTAAACGAAGATTAGTAAAGAGCCCATTACAATAATCGGCTCTCGAAAGAACAAGTGCTGAGACCACCAACTTATGAAGCTCGGCAGGAATGAAAGGGAGAACTTTACGCAGAATTCGCAATGTATCAAAGGAAGAGGAAGTAACCTGATTAACATGATGCTCAAATGACAGTTTGGTGTCAAAAATGACTCCCAAATTCTTATCCTTAGTCACTGGTTTAGGGAGTGAAACCAGCTCTAGGGGCCAGACATCTGGTGACCAAATATTAGCATGAGCCCCAAACAGTACAACCTCCATCTTACGTAATTTGTTTTTGTAAATTTTATACGTTGGAAAGATCAAGATGGATCAAGCCACATGGTTCATGGAGACAATGTCGCCCAGCTTTATTGTTTTTAGTCTCTTTAAATGATGAATACTGTGTGTCAACAATGCTGGGTTTTTTAAAAAGTATTTTAAGGAAAAGGAAAAGTTTAATAAATTTTTAGAAAAACTTCGCATGTATTTTAAAAAAATGTTATTGTGGATTACACTTGTCTTTGTAATGAACCTGTTGCTTTTATGACTTCATGAATTTTGAATTCGAATAAAGTATATTTACTTACTTACTAGAGTTCAGCTTTAGGTAGTTGGATGCCATCCATTTCCCTACCTGCCGTAGGCAAGAATGGAAACGCTTCACAGTGTCGGTGAGAGCTCCAGACACTGAAACAATCATCTGCGTGTCATCCGCATAGGAGACAGCAGAGAACCCCAGAGATCTAATAAGTTTCGCCAGGGGTGCAACATAAACATTAAAAAGTGTGGGTCTCAAAGATGATCCCTGAGGAACACCGCAGGGTAGTGTAAAATTTGGTGACCTAAAATTATCTAAGGCCACAAACTGCTCTCTATCAGACAGAAATGACTTGAATAGCATAAGAGCCTTCCCTGTGACGCCGATCCCCCTCAAAACTTCCAAGAGTTTCTGATGGTTTACAGTGTCAAAAACCACCGAGAGGTCTAGCAGCGCAAGTGCTGTATTGCCCCCCCCGGTCGACAGTTTGCCTGATCATTTCCGAGGCTGTGATTAGGGCCGATTCTGTGCTATGATGTTTACGAAATCCAAATTGGGTGTCATCAAGGAAATTGTTCTTATCAATATATTCTGATAGGCTGTTATTCATTACTTTCTCTTTCTTTTTCTATTTTATCCGGTAGTAGCAGCCTAGAAATTGGACGATAGTTTTTCAGATCGGTAACGTCTAAATTAGATTTTTTTAAAAGAGGGAGCACTTAGGCCAGCTTCCAGCAAGTAGGGAAAATGCCAGATGAAAACATATTATTCAAAATAGGCATCAAATAAGATGCAAAAGTCTCCGGCAAAAGATGAAAGATTTTCGGTGGGCAAGGGTCCAAAGGAGAACCAGATTTGATCGATTCTATCAATTTTATTGTTGCTTCCAATGACAAAGGACCAAACATAGATAAGTCAGAGGTATTTTTGCTATAACCGCCCACCGCACAAAAACCTGACTCAGTGTAGGCAGTCTTAGTTTTAGCTGAGTCAGCTGACAATGTCGTTAGTTCATGCGTTGTCACTTCAGCAAAGCTATCATAGACCTCCTTAACTTTCTCTTGAAAGTGAATGGCCACTCTCTTACAAAATAACTGAGTGTTCGGAGACTCAGTGGCCACAACACATTTGGCTAAGCTTTTAACTGTGGAGAAAAGCTCTTTAGACGAATTTTTTGCTGTCATTATCGCCGTAGTATAAAACTGCGTTTTTTCTTTACTAATAAGATCTTTATACTCCAGTAACGCTGCTTTATAGTCAGCTTTATTTTCCATACTGAAAGATAATCTCCACCTCCTTTCCAGGCAACGACATTTTTGTTTTTGGATCCTGAGCTGCTCAGTGTACCATGGTTCAGAGAGCCTGGGCCTATGGCTCGAGATACACTTAGCCGGCAAGCTTTGATCGATTGACTTCCTTAACCCTTCCTCAAATACTGCTACGGCTTTATTAGGGTCGTATTGAGGTGGTGGAATATTTTTAGCCAAAACATTTTGAAACAGATCCACATTTAGTTTATTCCAAGGGCGGACCAGTCTCCGCTGTCTGTTTGTTCTATTTTTTGAGTAAGACTTTTGAACTGGGAAGGAAAACTTGACAGCTTTATGGTCCGACCATACAATTGGTAACGGTGGAAAATATTCCAAAAGATCATTATTTGAAAAAATACCATCCAGCAGATGCCCGGCCAAATGTGTATCCCCGGTTCTTTAATCACTTATCTACCACTATCTACTTATCCTATCACTCCACCAATACGTAAGCACTTATAAATTAAGTGTTCACTCTGTTTGCAGCACTGTCATCATTCCAATTACTAGTGGTATTCTTATAAATTGACCTAGGCACCAACACAAGTACACATAAAATATTCTGTGCATAATCCCTACAAATCTCTAAGCAGATACATACTATTTGTCCACTCCATTAAATACTGAAGTAGTACCCGTGCATCGCAGGATACCTCTGTCAGTCTCATGCAATTCTTTAATCACCCATCCAGCACTATGTTCTTATTATATCAGTCTGCCAATACCTAAGCACTTACGGGGCAGATTTACAAGCACCCTGCGCCACCAGTACGTCACTTTTTGTAACATAGTGATGGCGCCAGGCACTCCTTCATATTTACAAGGAGAGGAAGAGCCACCCTGCATCTTTTTTCCTCTCCTTAAATAAGACCCCTTCATACACAGAACTTTGCTTTGAAGGGGCGTCCCATAGGTGTTGCTGTGGGTGTTCCCACGCAACACCCATAGAACAAGACACATCTCCAGATTTATGAGAAATCGTAAATCTGGAGATGTGTGTGAATGCTGCGCCATCCTAGAGTTGCTGTAGCAAGGCGCAACAAGGAGAATTGTTTTCATTTCTCCTCATTGTTTCCTCTTTCAATGCATACTGCATTCCACAGCATACATTGAAAGAGGAAAATGCCTTTACTGATTGTTTTTGTCCTGCATAAAAACAAACTCCACACGACACAGACATCCTTGCACCATGGTGCAAGGGTGCCTGTGTCACCGCATGGCTGCAGTTTGTGCAGCAGTGCAGAGGGAATCACAGAGTTGCAGCATATTCATGTACATATGTCACAATCCTGTGCTTCGGAAGTGCCACAGTGATTTGATTTGATGTGATTTACAGACTTATAAAGCGCACGTATGCCCAAGGGCGTCTTGGCGCTATAATCAACGGGTATGATGCCTCTACCAATTAACTAGGCCTCTAACTTTTATTTCTTAAATAACCATGTTTTCAGCAGCCATCTGAATAGCATTAATTTCTTGCTGTTTTTTATCGACAACGGCAAGGAATTCCAGATTTTTACTGTTCCCAACAAAAAACTCTTGCCCCCCCCCAGCGAGCTTGCTTATATCTGGGGGTTGACAGTAGTGCAGTGCAGCTAAAGAGCTTGCAGTGTCACGCTGCAGTACTTCCTCCTAAATCTTCACCTATAAATTCACCATGCACTACTAATGCATTCTTTCAGTCAATCATGCTGTATACATATATTCAACCAAACTTTCACGCATTACCTTACAATTATAGTTCTTTCTTTAACCAGATAAGGTAGTTCTGATAAGAACTTTTTTTTTCTTTTGTATGGTTTTTTTTGGGAACAATTTTGTATTTTTGGGTTTTTTTTTCAAACAATGAACAAAAAAAAGAACGAATAACACAGTGAACATTTGGAGTTACTTATCATTCCAAAAACCAAAATACAAAAAAATTAACAACGATGGTTGCGTTGCACAGCACAAACTGCATCTACCGACTGCTCACTGAAGCATATAAGTTTCTTACGCAGTGTTGCTCGAGAAAGGCGATTTCTGGACTAATGTCCATTGCAGGTGTTCCTCAGGATGCTCCAGATGTACTTGCCACAGCAGGTGAGGGGTTCAAAGCAGATCGCCTCATTTCCTCCCGAGCAAGATTGAGAGGATGTGTGGTCCGAAGATGCTTGTACATAGAAGCAGTGCCACAAGAGTATTTTTTTTCACTGCCTTTTGACAGGACTCGGTCACAGATTTTGCACGTCACCTTTCTCGTATTTACTTTCTTCTCTCCAGGTGGAAAAGTGAAGAATTTCCACACTACAGATTCCGGCCTGTGTGGACGTGGTGCCTCCTGCAAGAATTCTTCTTCAGAAGATACTTCCTCCTGCTGCTGCTGCTGTCCGGATGCCATTTTGTTTGATATTTTTTGAAAAACACTAAAAAACAAGCAAAAAGGGTTCTTGTTGGAAAAGAGATGTCTCTCTAAAGATGCTCCAACAAGAAGGTTCAAATGGGTAGGGTCCTTCAATAGTTACAGTGGGAAATGTTATGAACCAATGAAATCTGTTTTTAAAAATAATATAAGTTTATTATAAGTACAAATATATTATTTTTATGAATACATTAGATAGTCTCTTGCCCTAATATGTATATAAACACACATACATATCACTTTAGAACATAAAATGTTTTTGCGGGAGTCGAGCACCCAGCGCGCCCCAGCACGTATATGACGACACGCAGGACCCGCCAACGCGCAAGTGTCGTGTATAGTAATGTGCATGTGACGCGAATGCACGGGAGCAGCATTCGCAGACTGGTCGCCTACCAATCGCGCACATCACGTAATATTAAATGTATACGATGTAACTGAAAAACATGCAGCCGTCGCACACCGTACACGGATCCTTCTCGACGTTTCTAAAATGGCAGCTAGAATCCGCGCACCTACCATGATGTGTACGCTTTGGGTACGCAACTCCGAAAATGTTTTGGAATTTTTTTTTTGAAGAATATAATATATATATATATTAAAATACAAAAATAAAACCAAAAAATGAAACAATATTTCAGTTTTAATTTTTTTTCAAAGTTTTTTTTTAAAATGTCAGAAAAATATATAATGTTATTTAATGAATAAAATATTTATAAATAAACGGTTAAAAAACTGTAGAAAATCAGTACAAATAAATAGGTATAACTACTATTAAACTTTTAGCTTTTAAAAAGCATTTGAAATTCACTGAAAAAAACATAGGTTTCAGAGACGCTATAGTTAGAAATTAGCATTTAAAAAACCTTTGAAATTCACAGAAAAAACCATAAGTTTTAGGGGTGTTATAGTTAGCTGGACAATTCACTCGTACAAAACCATAGAAATTCCTCTGTTATAGTTAGTTCTGCTAACTATAAATCGCGCGCCTGCAATGCACTGCTGATGATGTCACATATTACATCATTCATGACATGGTCAGTGACATCACAGAATCACAGAATGTCGAGCTGAAGCAGAAACTCCAACCTGGTTCCCCAGTTGCAAGGTCTGCAGCTCTGGAAGTACCACCACATCCTCTCCCCTAAGTGCAACATTTAATCAAGTGGTCAACTGAATAAAAAAATATAAAGATAACAAATAATTTAAAAGTGCTTTGTGGCTATTTGAAAACCCAGAAAATATGTCCTCATTTTAGAGCACTAACCATAATTTTGATGCAAATAAGACCCTCTCATATATGTAATTTCTAATGGAAATGCTCTAGGTATTACAGTTTTGATTACATCAAGATGATGTCAGGCATCCCACACTTTTGTAATAAATATATAAAGCTAGCAATCTAGTTCTTCATTAGGATACTGTTGAGAGGCAGAGGCCAGGGGCACGTACTCTGAAAATTGAAGGCAGGTAGGAGGGTGCAGAGGCAACAATTTGACCACACTGGGCAGGCAGGAAGGGCAGTGGCAGAACAACAGACTATGGAGAACACTGGAAAGGGGGCAGGGGCAGCAAACCAACAATACAGGACTGGCAAGAGGCTGTGGCAATATAATAGACCATTGTGGGCAGAAGGAAGAGGCAGTGGTAGTACAACCGTCCAATGTTTTTAAGCTCAAATGGGCTTTATTTGATCTGTCTCCTGTCTACAATCTCCTCTTTTTCAATGTAACTCAAAGGGGAAAATCAAGTCAATACCCCAGTTTTTTTTCAAAATCTCCCTCTTACCAAGTTCAAAATGTTCGCAAGTATGGTACATTGGAACATGGAAGGCAGGAGGAATTGGGGTAGGGACATGGACTTGGATAACAGAGGACAGGAGGGACATGGAGAGGTGCACCAAACTGACCCTACAGGGCAGGCATCAGGGTTTGCAGCAGCACAATACACCACACAGGGCATGCGGGACGGGCGTGCAGCACAACAATCCATAGAAAGCAATAGGGAGGGGACAGGACCATGCACATGGACAACAGAGAACAGAGGGGAAAGAGGCAATGGTAGCTAGCTGACCATAATGGACAGACAGGATAGAAAGCTGCAGCATAACAGACCATAAAGGGCAGGAGGGACGGTTCAGGGGCATTACAATGGAACAGACAAGCCAGGAGGGAGGGAATAGGTGTCTGCACATGGAAACAGAGGGCTGGAGGCAAGGGGGCAGGAGCAGCAAGATGACCATGGAGGTCAGGCAGGATGGGCACTAGAAGCAAGACACACCATGGAGAGCAACAGTGAGACTATGATGGCATACACACAGACCATGGAGGGAAGGTGGGAGGGGGTCAGGGTCAGCTAGCTGATCACACAGGGAAGGTGGGAGGGGCCGTGGCAGCACAGAAGACCATGCATGGCAAGGGGGAGGGTTAGTGGCAGCACAATGGCTATGATGGGCTAGTAGGAGGGTGCAGGGGCATGCACAAAGGACCATGGAGGATAGATGGGAGGGTCAGGACCTGGGCACAGACAAGAGAGCTCAGGGGAGGGGGCCTCACAACAGAACACATGGGGCAGGCTGGAGGAGAAGTTGCAGCACAGCAGACCAGGGAGGGCATAAGGGGGTGGCAGTAAAATGGACCATGGAGGACAGGCAGAAGGGGATAGTGGCATGGAATGTGGACAGGCAGGGTGGAGGTGGCAGGGACAGGTTACAGTCATCTGACAATGCTAGGCAGGTGTGAGGGGAGTGTCAGCTCAACAGAACACTCAGAATAGATAGGAGTGGCAGGTCCATTGAACATGGTGGGCAAAAAGGATGGAGCAGGGGAATGCACAAAGACATCGGAGGGCAGGGGGAAGGAGAATAGGGGCAGCAAGCTAAGCACAGAGGCTAAGCAGGAGGTCAATAATGGGGCATAGAATTGAGCAATGGAGGGCAGGAGGAGTGGACTGGAACATCATGCTAAATGGAGGGCAGTGGCAGCACATCAGACCATGTATGGCAAGAGGGAGGAGTCTAGTCCATGGATTCAGACAACAAAGGATAGGGAGGAGGTGGATGGGGCAGGAAGCTAACTGTTCAGAGAAGGCGGAAAGGCTAGTGGCAGAACAACGGCCACACAGGGCTGCAATAAGGGAGCAGGGACATAGACTTGGATAATGGATGGCTAGGGGGAGGGAAGGCAGGAGCAGCAAGCTTGGGTGGGGGCAGCACAATGCCAGGCCCTGCTTCCAACCCCCCCGCCATCCATTGTGATATGCATCTTACTTAATGTTAAAAAGAATAGAAATTTTCTGAAAAAGACAAAGATTACAGGGACGGTATAGTTAGACTTAGATTTCACTCATACACAACCAGTGAAATTAAGCAGTATTAGTTACCTGAGCTAACTATAACTTATGCCCCCACAATGTACTGCTAATGACCTCAGACATTACATCATTCATGACATGGTCAGTTACCTCACTCATGACATCACTCATGGCATGTCTAATGAGCTGTGTATGGAATGGAACTATAATCGCTAGAACTTTATTTAGGGATAGTGTGTGTATATTAACACCCCTTTCTTTCCTTTTCTTTCGTGTAAGAACAATTATAATACGCAACGTGCCCAGATTATTATGGCCGATAGCCTTTCACTTTAACGTAATGTATAGTCCATTGTTTATGTTGATGTTTGCAATTCTAAGTATGTTTTTTATGAATAAGTCATGTTGATGAACATACAGGTATGGCGGTCACGGGGAAAGATATGCTGAAATGACATTGTGTGCATATTAACACCTGTTTTCTTTTCTTTATTGTATCAATTCCTACATTTTCACATCATGACCAGGCCAATATGGCCGCCAGCTTTTTGGATTAAAGTAATGCACTGCTGATGACATCACATATTACATCACTCATTACATGGTCAGTGACATCACTGATGACATCATCTACGTGATCATCTGATGCACCTCCTCACACCCTAAAATACAGACTACCATTTTCGAAACCATAGACACACCAATACTAGCACAGCTACAATATTCTGTGCACTATGCATGCAGACCTCTAATCAGCTACATAGCTTTGACACAGTCTTTTAAATACTCAGTTAGTACCTATGCAGTCTAGGAATCTGTCTGTCTGTCCCATGCACTTCTTCATTCAACCATCCAGCACTATCTACGTATCCTATCACTCTGCCAATACCTAGGCACTAATAAATTTAGCATGCACTCTCTTTGCAGCACTGAACTTACTCCAGTTATTAGTCATATACTTAAGGGATGGCCTAGCCACTAACACAAGTGCAGGTACAATGTTATGTACACTATGCATGCAGACCTCTAACCAGCTACATACTATTGATACGCTCTTCTAAATACTCAGTTAGTACCTATGCAGTCTAGGAATCTGTCTGTCTGTCCCATGCACTTCTCCATTCACCCATCCAGCACTATCGACATATCCTATCACTCCACCAATACCTAAGCACTTATAAATTCAGCACGCACTTTCTTTGCAACACTGAAATTACTCCAGTTATTAGTCGTATACTTAAGGAATGGTGTAGTCAAAAACACAAGTGCAGATCCAATATTTTGTACACTATGCATGCACACCTCTAACCAGCTACAAACTATTGATACGCTCTTCTAAATACCCAGTTAGTTCCTATGCAGTGTAGGGATCCTCCTGTCTGTCCCATGCATTTCTCCAATCACCCATCCAGCACTATCTACTTATCCTATTACTCCACCAATACCTAAGCACTTATAAATTCACTATACACTCTGTTTGTAATACTGCAATTATTCTAGTTACTTGTCATGAACTTATGGAATGGCCTAGCTACTAACACAATTACATCTATAATATTGTGTGCACTATCCAAGCAAACCCTACAAATCTCTAAGCAGATACATACTATTGGTCCACTTAATGAAATACTGAAGTAGTACCCATGCAGCGTAGGATACCTCCTGTCAGTCTCATGCAATTGCAGTGTGCCAATACCTAAGCACTTATGGGGTAGATTTACAAGCACCCTGCGCCACCAGTACGTCACTTTTTGTAACATAGTGATGGCGCCAGGCACTCCTTCATATTTACAAGGAGAGGAAAAGCCACCCTGCATGGTTTTTCCTCTCCTTAAATACGACCCCTTCGTACACAGACCTTTGCATTGAAGGGGCGTCCCATAGGTGTTGCTGTGGGTGTTCCCACGCAACACCCATAGAACAAGACACATCTCCAGATTTATGAGAAATCGTAAATCTGGAGATGTGTGTGAATGCTGCGCCATCCTAGAGTTGGTGTAATAAGGCGCAACAAGGAGAATTGTTTTCATTTCTCCTTATTGCTTCCTCTTTCAATGCATGCTGCATTCCACAGCATACATTGAAAGAGGAAAATGCCTTTACTGATTGTTTTTGTGCAGGAAGGTGTCCCTTCCTGCATAAAAACAAACTCCACACGACACAGCCATCCTTGCACCATGGTGCAAGGATGCCTGTGTCACACCATGGCTGCAGTTTGTGCAGCAGTGCAGAGGGCAGCACAGAGGTGCAACATATTCATGTACATATGTCACATTCCTGTGCTACGGAAGTGCCACAGTGCAGTGCAGCTTAAGAGCTTGCAGTGACACGCTGCAGTACTTCCTCATAAATCTTCACCTATAAATTCACCATACACACACTAATGCATTCTTTCAGTCGATCATGGTGTATACATATATTCAAACAAACTTTCACGCATTACCTTGCAATTATAGTTCTTTCTTTAACCAGATAAGGTAGTTCTGTATTTTTTTTAACAATTTTTTATTTTTTCGGGTGTTTTCAAAAAATGACCACAAAAAAGAACGAATAAAACAGGAAACATTTGGAATTACTTATCATTCCAAAAACAAAAAAACTAAAAAATTAACAACAATGGTTGCGTTGCGCAGCACAAACTGCATCCACCGACTGCTCACCGAAGCATATAAGTTTCTTACACTTCACGCAGTGTTGCTCGAGAAAGGCGAATTTTGGCCTAATGTCCATTGCAGGTGTTCCTGAGGACGCTCCAGATGTACTTGCCACAGCAGGTGAGGGGTTCAAAGCAGCTCGCCTCATTTCCTCCCGAGCAAGATTGAGAGGATGTGTGGTCCGGAGATGCTTGTACATAGAAGCAGTGCCACAAGAGTGTTTTTTTTCATTGCCTCTTGACAGGTCTCGGTCACAAATTTTGCACGTCACCTTTCTCGCATTTACTTCCTTCTCTCCAGGTGGAAAAGTGAAGGATTTACATACACCAGATTCCGGCGTCTGTGGACGTGGTGCCTCTTGCAAGAATTCTTCTTCAGAAGATTCTTCCTCCTGCTGCTGCTGCTGTCCAGATGCCATTTTGTTTGATATATATTTTAAAACACCCGAAAAAAACAAGCAAAAAGGGTTCTTATAGGAAAAGAGATGTCTCTCTAAAGATGCTCCAACAAGAATGATTAAAATGGGTGGGGTCCTACAATAGTTACAGTGGAAAATGTTATGAACCAATGAAATCTTTTTTTTTTAGGTCGCATGGGATCCGCGCACTCTGCGCTCATGAAGCATGCACCCAATGCTACTTCGCGAAAATATATTTAAAAATAATATAAGTTTATAATAAGTACAAATATATTATTTTTATGAATATCTTAGGCTCTTGCCCTAATATGTATATTAAACACACATACATATCATTTTAGAACATAAGCACCCAGCGCGCCCCAGCACGTATATGACGACACGAGGGACCCGCCACCGCGCAAGCGTCGCGTACCGTAATGCGCATGTGTCACGAATGCACGGGAGCAGGAGACGCGGACTGGTCGCATACCAATTGCGCACATCATGTAATATTAAATGTATATGATGTAACTGAAAAACACGCAGCCGTCGCACACCGTACACGGATCCTTCACGACGTTTCTAAAATGGCGGCTAGAATCGTCACACCCACCGTAATGTGTATGCTTTGGGTGCACAAAATATATAATATTATTTAATAAATAAAATATTTATAAATAAACAGTTAAAAATTCCGTACAAAATAGGTATAACTACTATTACACTTTCAAATTAGCATTTAAAAAACCTTTGAAATTCACTGAAAAAACCATAGGTTTCAGAGACGTTATAGTTAGAAATTAGCCTTTAAAAAAACTTAGAAATTCACAGAAAAAAACATAGGTTTCAGGGGTGTTATAGTTAGCTGGACATTTCACTCGTACAAAACCATAGAAATTCCTCCGTTATAGTTGGTTCTGCTAACTATAACTCGCACGCCCGCAATGCACTGCTGATGATGTCACATATTACATCATTCATGACATGGTCAGTGACATCACTGATGACATCACTGATGACATCATCCACGTGACAATCTGATACACATCATCATACACTAGTTTAACCTTTCATCACTCACTGTAAAATACAGAGTACCATATTTGAAACCATTGACACACCAATACCAGTTACTACGTACCCACTCACTGATTCCTAAGTCTACACACACAACTACCCATTCAACAACAGAATCACTTATACATGCAGTCACTAATTAATAGAACACTATCAAATGCACTTATACACATATATAGACATTGACACATTAGCAGTCATCTTGGTCGGTTATGCAGTTATCCTACTCACTCATGAAAAAAATTAATCACACTTACATTTACTCACACAATTATACACACAACGCCTCATTTATTCAAACACATAGTAACTCATAGTTAATATGTTAAAAAATCACCATTACAATTATACACTCATTCAAATAGTTACTCTCACAATCACTGACTCTTATATATACTTATTTATATACACCAACTCCCACATACAATGCCTTTTATTTTTTTACTTTGTTGAAGATGTACTACTAAAACATATATTCGCTCACCAACACACAAATAAATACACTCAGTCATCCAATCAACTGTTTCCACATACACTCCTAAACCTATACACCTAGTCAACCAACCATTCACACATCTATGCATAGAGTTACACACACCCCATCCAACCACACACAAACTCAGTATCCCATACAAATACTCACCCAACTAATCAATAACTAATATACACACTCATATAGTTAGTGATCAACTGATGCAGCATGTTATACAACAACAGAGACAGTGATGCACACATTCACATAGTTTAGTTACTAATCCATGTATTAAGTGAGACACTTTTAATTACTCACTTAAACAGACAGTCAGACAGCTACTAAATCCTCCATCCAGACAGTCATATATCCACTCAATCTTCAATACAGATTGGTAAATATCTATAATAAATATTTAAATTTCAAACTAAACCACATTCACTGGATGATGTGATCAGTGATGTGATCAGTGATGTCATTGATCATGTCATGAATGATGTAATATGTGACATCATCAGCAGTGCATTGCGGGTGCGCGAGTTATAGTTAGCAGAACTAGCTATAACGGAGGAATTTCTATGGTTTAGTACGAGTGAAATGTCCAGCTAACAATAACACCCCTCACACCTATGGTTTTTTCTGTGAATATACATATATATATATATATTCACTGAAAAACCATAGGTTTCACACACGTTATAGTTACGAATTAGCATTTAGAAAACCTTGCAAATTCACTTAAAAAACCATAGGTTTCACACATGTTATAGTTAGCTGGACATTTCACTCGTAAAAAACCAATGAAATTCCCCCGTTATAGTTAGTGCAGGCAACTATAACTCACGCGACCGCAATCCTCAGCTGATGACGTCACTGTATTTGGACACTTATTTACCCATGTCTTCTTCCATTAATCTTTAGCTATACATATATTACAAATATTTATTTTTCAGAAAGACACATATGTCATCAGTGATGTAATATCTGACGTCATCAGCAGAGGATTGCGGTCGCGTGAGTTATAGTTGCCTGCACTAACTATAACGAGGGAATTTCATTGGTTTTTTACGAGTGAAATGTCCAGCTAACTATAACATGTGTGAAACCTATGGTTTTTTAAGTGAATTTGCAAGGTTTTCTAAATGCTAATTCGTAACTATAACGTGTGTGAAACCTATGGTTTTTTCAGTGAATTTGCAAGGTTTTCTAAATGCTAATTCGTAACTATAACGTGTGTGAAACCTATGGTTTTTTCAGTGAATTTCAAAGGTTTTTTAAATGCTAACTTTTAAGTGTGATAGTAGTTATATCTATTTTTTGTACTGATTTTCTACAGTTTAACTGTTTATTTATAAATATTTTATTCATAAAACATATATTTTTCTGAAAATTGCAAAAAAACATTTTTTAATTAAAACTGAAATATTGATTAATTTTCTTGTTTTCATTTTTTATTTTAATATATTTATATCATTTTCTTTAAAAAAAAAATTCCAATTTTTTTCGCAGTCGCGCACTCAAAGTGTACACATCACGGTGGGTGCGCGCATTCTAGCTGCCATTTTAGAAAAGTCATGAAGGATCCGCGTATGGTGTGCGACGGCTGCGTGTTTTTCAGTTACATCATATACATTTAATATCACGTGATATGCGTGATTGGTATGCGACCAGTCTGCGACTCCTGCTCCCGCGCATTCGCGACACATGCGCATTACGGTACAAGATGTTTGCGCGCTTGCGGGTCCCGCGTGACATCATATACGTGCTGGGGCGCGCTGGGTGCGCGACTCCCGCAAAAAAAAATTATGTTCCAAAATGATATGTATGTGTCTTTAATATACATATTAAGGCAAGAGATTATGTAAGATATTCATCAAAATAATATATTTGTATTTATAAGAAACGTATATTATTTTAAAATATATTTTCGCGAAGTCGGGTGCGTGCGTCGTGAGTGCAGAAAACCAGGTCAGCAGAGCTGCTGTAGAGCCAGAGAACCAGGTCAGCAGAGCTGCTCTAGAGCCTAAGAACTAGGTCAGCAGATCTGCTCTAGAGTCAGAGAACCAGGTCAGCAGAGCTGCTGTAGAGCCAGAGAACCAGGTCAGCAGAGCTGTTCTAGAGCCTAAGAACTAGGTCAGCAGAGCTGCTCTAGAGTCAGAGAACCAGGTCAGCAGAGCTGCTGTAGAGCCAGAGAAACCAGGTCAGCAGAGCTGCTTTAGAGGGAGAGAACCAGGTCAGCAGAGCTGCTTTAGAGCCAGAGAACCAGGCCAGCAGAGCTGCTTTAGAGCCAGAGAACCAGGTTAGCAGAGCTGCTTTAGAGCCAGAGAACTAGGTCAGCAGAGCTACTCTAGAGCCAGAGAACCAAATCAGCAAAGCTGCTTTAGAGCCATAGAACCAGGTCAGCAGAGCTGCTTTAGAGCCAGAGAACCAGGTCAACAGAGCTGCTCTAGAGCCAGAGGACCAGGTCGGCAGAGCTGCTGCAGAGCCAGAGAAACCAGGTCAGTAGAGCTGCTTTAGAGGGAGAGAACCAGGGCAGAAGAGCTTCTATAGAGCCAGAGAACCATGTCAGCAGAACTGCTTCAGAGCCATAGAACTGGGTCAACGGAGCTGCTTTAGAGCCAGAGAACCAGGTCTGCAGAGCTGTTGTAGAGCCAGAGAACTAGATCAGCAGAGCTGCTCTGTAGCATAAGAACTAGGTCAGCAGAGCTGCTCTAGAGCCAGAGAACCAGGTCAGCAGACCTGCTGTAGAGCCAGAGAAACCAGGTCAGCAGAGCTGCTTTAGAGAGAGAGAACCAGGTCAGCAGAGCTGCTTTAGAGCCAGAGAACCAGGTCAGCAGAGCTGCTCTAGCTGGCACTGTCTGACTGACACTGACTGACTGACACTGACTGACTGACACTGACTGACACTGATTGACACTGACTGACACTGATTGACTGACACTGACTGACTGACACTGATTGACTGACACTGACTGACTGACACTGATTGACTGACACTGACTGACACTGATTGACTGACACTGACAGACTGACTGACACTGACTGACTGACATTGACTGACACTGACTGACTACTCTCTACTACTCTACTACTGACTCACTACTACTCTCTACTACTCTCTCTCTACTACTCACTCTCTACTACTCACTCTCTACTACTCTACTACTCTCTACTACTCACTCTCTACTACTCACTCTCAACTACTCACTCTCAACTACTCACTCTCTACTACTCTACTACTCACTCTCTACTACTCACTCGCTACTACTCTCTACTACTCACTCTCTACTACTCACGCTCTACTACTCTCTACTACTCACTCTCTACTACTCTCTACTATTCACTCTCTACTACTCACTCTACTACTTTCTACTACTCTCTACCACTCACTCTCTACTACTCTACTACTCACTCTCTACCACTCTCTACTACTCACTCGCTACTACTCTCTACTACTCACTCTCTACTACACTCTCTACTACTCTCTCTCTACTACTACTCTCTACTATTCACTCTCTACTACTCACTCTCTACTTCTCTCTACAACTCACTCTACTACTCTCTGCTGCTCTCTAGCACTCACTCTCTACTACTCTACTACTCTCTCTCTACTACTCACTCTCTACTACTCACTCTCTACTACTCACTCTCTACTACTCTCTACTACTCTCTACTACTCACTCTCTACTACTCACTCTACTACTCTCTACTACTCTCTCTCTACTACTCACTCTCTATTATTCACTCTCTACTATTCACTCTCTACTACTCACTCTCTACTACTCGCTCTCTACTACTCACTCTCCACTACTCACTCTCTACTACTCGCTCTCTACTACTCACTCTCTGCTACTCACTCTCTACTACTCTCTACTACTCTCTCTGCTACTCACTCTCTACTACTCACTCTCTACTACTCTACTACTCTCTACTACTCGCTCTACTACTCACTCTCTACTATTCTCTACTACTCACTCTACTACTCTCTCCTACTCTCTACCACTCACTCTCTACTACTCTACTACTCACTCTCTACTACTCTCTCTCTACTACTCACTCTCTACTACTCACTCTACTACTCTATACTACTCACTCTGTACTACTCTCTCTCTACTACTCTCTACTACTACTCTCTACTATTCCCTCTCTACTACTCAATCTCTACTTCTCTCTACTACTCACTCTACTACTCTCTGCTGCTCTCTAGCACTCACTCTCTACTACTCTACTACTCTCTCTCTACTACTCACGCTCTACTACTCTCTCTCTACTACTCTCTACTACTCACTCTACTACTCTCTACTACTCACTCTCTACTACTCTCTCTCTACTACTCACTCTCTACTATTCACTCTCTACTACTCACTCTCTACTACTCACTCTCCACTACTCACTCTCTACTACTCGCTCTCTACTACTCTCTACTACTCACTCTCTACTACTCACTCTCTACTACTCACTCTCTACTACTCTCTCTGCTACTCACTCTCTACTACTCACTCTCTACTACTCTACTACTCTCTACTACTCACTCTACTACTCACTCTCTACTATTCTCTACTACTCACTCTACTACTCTCTCCTACTCTCTACCACTCACTCTCTAGTACTCTACTACTCACTCTCCACTACTCTCTCTCTACTACTCACTCTCTACTACTCACTCTACTACTATATACTACTCACTCTGTACTACTCTCTCTCTACTACTCTCTATTACTACTCTCTACTATTCACTCTCTACTACTCACTCTCTACTTCTCTCTACTACTCACTCTACTACTCTCTGCTGCTCTCTAGCACTCACTCTCTACTACTCTACTACTCTCTCTCTACTACTCATGCTCTACTACTCTCTCTCTACTACTCTCTACTACTCACTCTACTACTCTCTACTACTCACTCTCTACTACTCTCTCTCTACTACTCACTCTCTACTATTCACTCTCTACTACTCACTCTCTACTTCTCACTCTCCACTACTCACTCTCTACTACTCGCTGTCTACTACTCTCTACTACTCACTCTCTACTACTCACTCTCTACTACTCTCTACTACTCTCTCTGCTACTCACTCTCTACTACTCACTCTCTACTACTCTACTACTCTCTACTTCTCGCTCTACTACTCACTCTCTACTATTCTCTACTACTCTCTACCACTCACTCTCTGCTACTCAACTACTCACTCTCTACTACTCTCTCTCTACTACTCACTCTCTACTACTCACTCTACTACTCTATACTACTCACTCTGTACTACTCTCTACTTCTCACTCTGTACTACTCACTCTCTACTACTCACTTTCTACTACTCTACTACTCTCTACTTCTCGCTCTACTACTCACTCTCTACTACTCTCTCCTACTCTCTACCACTCACTCTCTGCTACTCAACTACTCACTCTCTACTACTCTCTCTCTACTACTCACTCTCTACTACTCACTCTACTACGCTATACTACTCACTCTGTACTACTCTCTACTACTCACTCTGTACTACTCACTCTCTACTACTCACTCTCTACTACTCACTCTCTACTACTCACTACTGCTCACTCTCCACTACTGATTCTCTACTACGCGCTCTCAACTACTCTCTACTACTCACTCTACTACTCACACTCTACTACTCTACTACTCTCTCTACTTCTCACTCTCTACTACTCTCTCTACTACTCACTCTCTACTACTCACTCTCTACTACACACTCTCTAGTACTTGCTCTCTGCTACTCGCTCTCTACTACTCTCTAGTACTCACTCTAATACTCACTCTCTACTACTCTCTACTACTCACTCTCTACTACTCCACTACTCTCTACTACTCTCTCTCTACTACTCACTCTCTACTACTCTCTACTACTCACTCTCTACTACGCTCTACTACTCACTATCTACTACTCTCTCTACCACTCTCTACTACTCACTCTCTACTACTCTCTACTACTCACTCTCTACTACTCTCTCTCTACTACTCTCTACTACTCACTCTGCTACCCACTCTCTACTACTCTCTACTACTCACTCTCTACTACTCACTCTCTACTACTCTCTACTACTCACTCTCTGCTACTCTCTACTACTTTCTACTACTCACTCTACTACTCACTCTCTACTACTCTCTACTACTCACTCTACTACTCTCTACTACTCACTATCTACTACTCTCTCTACCACTCTCTACTACTCACTCTCTACTACTCTCTACTACTCACTCTCTACTACTCTCTCTCTACTACTCTCTACTACTCACTCTGCTACCCACTCTCTACTACTCTCTACTACTCACTCTCTACTACTCACTCTCTACTACTCTCTACTACTCACTCTCTGCTACTCTCTACTACTTTCTACTACTCACTCTACTACTCACTCTCTACTACTCTCTACTACTCACTCTACTACTCTCTAATACTCACTCTCTAATACTCACTCTCTACTACTCACTCTACTACTCTCTACTACTCACTCTACTACTCTCTACTACTCACTCTCTGATACTTTCTCTACTACTCTACTACTCTCTACTACTCACTCTCTACTCTCTATTACTCGCTCTCTACTCTCTACCTCGCTACCTCTCTCTCTACTACTCTATACCTCTCTACCTCTACCTCTCTACCTCTACACCTCTACCTATACACCTCTACCTCTCTACCTCTCTGTACATGCACACATATGCACATATATATATGCATATATATGCATATGCATTTATATATGTATGTGTATATATATATATATACATACATAAACATATAATCTGCATATCTATATAAATATAAATTCATGCAAACATATACATATACATATATGCATACATATGCATGGTATGTATATGAAATTTTGAAAAACACTAATAAAAGCAAAGCTAAAAAGCCACCTAATTATAAACAGAATTGCTTTAACTTAAACGAGGGCGAGACCTATTGCATTGTCAATGCTTGTTTACTTTGGTTCCATCAAGAAGGCATTCAGATGTGACACATTTGCCATAAATTCTGAATGGTAGCACTCTAGTTCCTCATTAGATCACTGTAGCAAAGCTACTGCTCACAATGGAAGTCTGCTGCTGGTATTCAAAGTGCATGTTTCAGTCTGCATGTCAGAACTTTTTAATGAAATAGAAGAGGATTTGAGAAGTCAAAATGTGACCTAAGTTTTCTTTCTGCAGCACTAATCATAATTTCTATGGCAAAATGAACCCCCTCATTTTGTTCCTTTGCAAATTAAATGTTTTAAATGTTACCACTTTATTCCAATCAAGATGGCTTCAGGTGTGCCATACCTTTGTCATAAGTAAGACTGTTAGCGCTCTAGTTGTTCTTTAAAACACTCTGGGATTTCTGTCATTGGGCTATTCTTGGGCTACATCTCGGTGATATTTGTGCTACATTTGGGCTCTTTTGTCTCTGGTGGCCATCTTGGGAACCTTGTTGTGAAGATTCCTAATTTCCTCATTTACTGCAGTCTCCTCTGTAGGCATACTGTCAGTTTTTTACTTTGATTCAATGAAGAAGGCATTCAGATGTGTCACACATTTGCCATAAATTCAGAATGTTAGCACTCTAGTCGCTCATTAGATCACTGTAGTAAAGCTACTGCTCACAAGGGAAGTCTGCTGCTGGTATTGAAAGTGCATGTTTCAGTCTGCATGTCAGAATTCTTTAATGAAATAGAAGAGGATTTGTGAAGTCACTCAAAATGTGCCCTAATTTTCTTTCTGCAGCACTAATCATACATTCTATGGCAAAATGAACCCTCTCATTTTGTTCCTTTTTAAATTAAATGTTTTAAATGTTACCACTTTATTCCAATCAAGATGGCTTCAGGTGTGCCATACCTTTGTCATAAGTAAGACTGTTAGCGCTCTAGTTGTTCTTTGGAAAACTCTGGGAAGCTGCAGTAGAACACAACGGAATCAACTGACAGTCTCTGCCCTTGTCGGATGTACATGTTTTACTGAGAATGTCAGACTTCATTCTCACATGACTGAGAAAGATAATGTGAATTTACAGAAAATATGCTCTCAGTTTAGCTTATAGATCACCTTCCAAACCTCTGTGGGAAAAGCATGTGAAAATAGTTTACTCTCAAACATGATTCATGATATCCCAGCAGAAGGCTTTTTCACATGGTAAAATCACCTTAGAACATACCACAATTCCTAAAATGAGTATGGTACCATCAACAAATGATTAATAATGTAACTAAAGTCTTAAAACCTTCTATTAACTGCAATGCTTTTGAAAGAGGTGTTATCATGTATATTGGTCCCAAGATGGCCGCCAACACTTCTTGGATGAAGGGCTGACAGCCAATCAGATCTCACAATGAGATGTGTGGTTAGGCTCCGCCCAGATATGTCTATGATTTTACTTTTGATTTTCACAGGAACTACTGAACGGATTTACACCAGACCTGCAAAAGGCACTTCCTTGACCTTATGGCTACCTCTCTGCCAAATTCCACGTAATGCTGTTCAGCTGTTCAGGCTGTAGCTGCGTCTAAAGGTCCTATGGAAAAATGCAAGGGGAAAACGTGTTTTGGGACCCCCCCCCTTTTTCTCGGCACCCGCTTGACGAATCACCCCGAGACTTTCAGGGTAGGAGCTGAACGGAGCGCCCCATTAGTTTTGAAAATTTCGTGAGGATTCGTCAACCGGCGCCAAAGTTATTCAAAATAGAATTTTGAGATTTCCTATGGAAACTAGGTTGTAACTATAACTATCTACTGGCGACCGCCAGTAGATAATATATATATCCAATTCCCAAAACAAAATATCGTACGCTCTCGGTAGAAAAAGGCAGATACCAAAAAGCTGGGTAGTCAAGTGTTTATTTCACACAACGCGTTTCGGCGGGAAGCCTTGTTCACGTGCGACTGTAATCCAAACAAGCAGTCTTAGATATAGTTCCAGCCATTACCATGCTCGTAATCACAATCGACAAGGAACTTTCTTAGCTGCATACATTTTTGCCGAATCTTTGGCGGCCATCTTAGCCTATGCAACTCAACATAAATAAACTTTAAACTATAATGTAGTGGCTGTAATTCACATAGTGTACATGATCTTATTGGCACAACCAACAGACGGTATTTTATCTTGTAACGTAAAAGTGTAAAGCTCGGTAATAATAATAACATCAATCAAATACAGATGCATAACCTGCACTAGGTCACACTCGGGTATGGTGGCCATCATGGATTGGTCTAAACGTAACCACCAGCGCGCGTCTTTCGAGTACTAGCACATAATATATAGTATCATATATAAACACAGGTAAATAGCGCGAGGTCAACATACAAAAAAATAGAGTATGAATACATGACAACGTTGGCAATACAGACAGAGGAAGGGGCGCCATGGGAAATCGCAGAACACGCTCCAACAAAACCTACTAATGGATATGGATATGGTAAATCAGACTGTTGTTAATTTATCGAAAACACCTATGAATGACATTGAAAAAAGAACTCTGTCTGGGTTTGTCGTTTTGCCCTTCATCTTCTTTTAATTACACTGAAACTAGAATAGACTTGTTCAAATATGTGAGAAAATTGAAACTAAAAAAATGGCACATATTAAAGAAACAAGCACTTAACCACACTAGCATGTCCAGCAAAGCCAATAGTAACAGCGATTTGGCTATTAGTGATATTGATACTCTTATCACTATGGTGGAACTACCACAGGATATTGAAAGCGAACAAACTGAGACCAATGCCACACAGGTCCTGAATTATATGGAACTCAATCAGGGAGCAGCAGCTAGTACACACTTTAAGACCAAATCCACATTTGTACCTCCCTTACCACATGATAACATAGATACTTTCCAAGACTGCATCACTAAATCACTTACTGAGCTTAGATTTAGCAAAAATAGGAAATATTCAGGAGACACTAAAAATAATCTCTCTTGGGTGCAGAGACCGGCTTTGCAAGCTTTATCCAATGACACTGACATAATCATCCGCCCCGCTTATAAGGGTGGGAATGTGGTTATTCTGGACAGGGAGGACTACATCAATGAGGCTTTACGCCAACTTGATGACATCAATTTTTATGCACATGCGACTTGGGACAACTATAATCAGAGTATAGTTAATATTTGGGACAATTTGACCACATGGAGAGATAAGGGCCTTCTAGAGTGGGAGGAATTTTGCTCCTTGAAAAAATATCATCCCAGGTTACCCATTCTATACCTCTTACCGAAATTGCATAAAGATAACATTGAACCTCCAGGTCGCTCTATTGTGTCCTCCATCGGGTGCGTAAGTAAACACATTTCCAAGTATGTTGATCACTTTCTGAGACAGTTTGTGGTACAACTACCCAGTTATTTGAGGGACACCAAAGATTTCCTCTGCAAAATTGAGAATTTGGTATGGAAACCCAGTTATCTCTTTATTGTCTTGGATGTTCAGTCATTGTATACTATAATTGAACATATTCAAGGACTTGAAGCTTGTGAATATTTCCTCAAACAGAGACCCTTTAGATATCGGGATCACAGTCAGATGATATTGAAGATGATTAAGTATTGTTTCCAAATTACATCTTTTCCTTCATTGGCGCCCTCTGCAGGCAAGTAAACGGTACTGCAATGGGTTCTTGCTTCGCTCCCAGTTTTGCCAATCTGTTTATGGGCTACTGGGAGCAGGAGATTTTTGCTAAAAGCATCTTACAAGAAGACTTGCAGAGAGTCGTCATGTGGCGACGCTACATAGACGACTTGTTCATTATCTGGAATGGTTTGAGAGAGGATGCAGACACTTTCATTGCTAAACTCAATGCTAACAGATATAATATCATTCTTTCTGGTGGCATTGATGCTATCAAGGTTGAATTCCTGGACGTGAGCCTGCAGGTTGAACATGGGAAAGTGTGTACTACTCTTTTACGTAAAGCTACTGCAGGTAACAGTGTCCTGCATGCCCTCAGCAGCCACCCAGAGGTGCTCAAGTGGAGCATACTGTATGGGGAGCTGCTGAGGGAAAAAAGGAACTGTAGCAGCCTTGAGTCTTACCGGGATGAGAGAGACAACATTATTGATAGGTTTCTTACTAGAGGCTACCCTAAATGGGTTCTCAAAAAAGCTAGGGACCGTGCAGAAGAGGTGGAGCGAGTGGAGACCCTGCGAGATAAAATTGGGGGTGAAGAAGATCAGGCGGAAGCAGGTACTCATCTTATTCTCACGTACAACACTGACTCACAAAAAATCAAACAGATAGTGTTGAGACACTGGAATATTTTGAAGGCAGACAATACATTAGGTGACCTGATCACTGATAGACCCACCATAACATATAGGAGGGACAAGAACATACGTGATCTGGTCGTGAGAAATGACATCACTAATTACCCCGTTCCTGCTGACCATGGCCTCATTGGATTTTCTCTGTGTGGCCATTGAAAAGCATGCAGGCATAGTAAATTCAAAGGAACCCTAGAGTACAAAGGTATGTCGAAAAGAATCAAGCAATTTTTAACATGCAGCACTAGTTTTGTAATGTATGCCATTGAATGTACGTGCAAACTTTGGTATATTGGTAGCACGACGTGCGCAGCCAAAAAGAGAGTCCTAGAACATCTGAGAGCGATAACTAATAAGGACCCTAAATACCAAGTTGCCTAACATTTTAATGAGCGACATTGCTCGAATATATCTGAGATGAGTTACCTGATCCTTGAACACATCTCCAAAAACCCCAGACGAGGCGATAGGGTATTGGCTCTCAGGTAACGGGAATCAAAGTACATTATAGATTTCCAAACGAAGACTCCGGGAGGTCTTAACATGGATGAGGAATTGTCAATTCACCTTAAAGTAGGAGCCTAGTCCTAGTATCATTGATGTTGTTCTGTCATTAATAATGTATTCTATTACTGCTGTCTGGAACTGTATGAATAGAATGCACTAGTGTAGTCAATCTTAACAATATATGTTTTTTCTGCCTTTTGATCCTCGAAGATGTATTGTGGATTTTTGATTAAGTATTTCACGGTTTTAATAACACTTTTATGTTTTACATTATTTTACAGGAGAGAAGAAAGGGGCCCCTTCGCATGTCTACACCAGCACAGGCATCCTCCCCTTTTTCTCCGAATCGTTCTGCACTTCTTCGCACGTCATCACCTTTTGTATCTCTGATCAGCAGCTCTTTTGAGCATATACCAGCCACAGGTGTATTTGGTACCATTTATATAATTCCTTTATGAATTTGACCTCATGACACATTTTTTACAGCAACATGTATATTGCCAGATATATTTTAACTTAGACTTGTATCACTTACAGATAGGAGTACTGGCTCTGATATTATGTTCTTTTGATGTTTCCATATTTATGTATTTCCTGATATAGGATGCATCTTTTTTCCAACCTTGGATCCTGTCTGGCATAGCCTATTGTGGGCAGTATCATATATTCTATAGAGATTTCACAGACTGGATGATGCGTTTTGAAACAATATGCATGTTTGGTCCTAATCGTAACTTTTCAGCAGAGACCAACCTAACTTATATATTGTGGGATAGTACATACATATTGCTGTCTGTTTGGTCTTTGTCATTTATTCATACACTATTTTTTTGTATGTTGACCTCGCGCTCTATACCTGTGTTTATATATGATACTATATATTATGTGCTAGTACTCGAAAGACGCGCGCTGGTGGTTACGTTTAGACCAATCCATGATGGTCACCATACCCGAGTGTGACTTAGTGCAGGTTATGCATCTGTATTTGATTGATGTTATTATTATTACCGAGCTTTACACTTTCACGTGACAAGATAAAATACCGTCTGTTGGTTGTGCCAATAAGATCATGTACATTATGTGAATTACAGCCACTACATTATAGTTTAAAGTTTATTTATGTTGAGTTGCATAGGCTAAGATGGCCGCCAAAGATTCGGCAAAAATGTATGCAGCTAAGAAAGTTCCTTGTCGATTGTGATTACGAGCATGGTAATGGCTGGAACTATGTCTAAGACTGCTTGTTTGGATTACAATCGCACGTGAACAAGGCTTCTCGCCGAAACGCGTTATGTGAAATAAACACTTGACTACCCGCTTTTTGGTTTCTGCCTTTTTCTACCGAGAGCGTACGATATTTTGTTTTGGGAATTGTATATTGAGCGACCGGCGTGCTCCACCGGCATGTACGCCAACCTTCATGGGTCCCAGTAATCCGGAAGGAGCACTGTTGTTTTGATATATATATATATATATTCACTTAAAAAACCATAGGTTTCACACATGTTATAGTTAGCTGGACATTTCACTTGTAAAAAACCAATGAAATTCCCCCGTTATAGTTAGTGCAGGCAACTATAATTCACGCAACCGCAATCCTCTGCTGATGACGTCAGATATTACATCACTGTATTTAGACACTTATTTACCCATGTCTTCTTCCATTAATCTTTAGCTATACATATATTACAAATATTTATTTTTCATAAAGACACATAGGTCATCAGTGATGTAATATCTGACGTCATCAGCAGAGGATTGCGGTCGCGTGAGTTATAGTTGCCTGCACTAACTATAACGGGGGAATTTCATTGGTTTTTTACGAGTGAAATGTCCAGCTAACTTTAACATGTGTGAAACCTATGGTTTTTTAAGTGAATTTGCAAGGTTTTTTAAATGCTAATTCGTAACTATAACGTGTGTGAAATCTATGGTTTTTTTCAGTGAATTTGTACGTTTTTTTAAATGCTAGGTTATGTATTTATTATTTTTTTTTTCAGGTTTTTCACCGCGCGCACACTGTGCGCGCGCTGTGGGCGCTCGGTGTGCTTGGCGCACCGAGCACCCACGGTTCGCAGTGCGTGCCATGCGCGCACGGTGCGCGCATATCGCGATTTAAAAAAAATAAAATTATTGTTTTTTTCTCCCTTGGGGGTCCTTCTGTGACCCCCTGACCAAGGCTAGGGGGTCAAGAACTGTCCACTCTGCCCCCTTTTCACGTTCTCCACCTTTTTTTTTCACCCCCTCAGACTGCGAGAGACAAAATGGCGGCCGACACTTCCTGGTTTCGACCGATTCGAATGTTTACCGACATCTAACAACCAATGAGAATTGCGCTCATGCACAGCAGGGTGCGCGCACAGTGCGCGCACGGTGCGCACGTATAGATATTGATATGCTTTTAAATGCTATTTTCTCAGGAAATACTGAACAGATTTACACCAGACCTGCAAAAGGCACTTCCTTGACCTTATGGCTACCTCTCTGCCAAATTTCACGTAATTCTGTTCAGCCGTTCGGGCTGTAGCTGCGACTAAAGGTCCTATGGAAAAATGCATGGGGAAAACGTGTTTTGGGACCCCCCTTTTTCTCGGCCCCCGCTTGACGAATCACCCCGAGACTTTCAGGGTAGGAGCTGAACGGAGCGCCCCATTAGTTTTGAAAATTTCGAGAGGATTCGTCAACCGGCGCTAAAGTTATTCAAAATAGAATTTTGAGATTTCCTAAGGAAACTAGGTTGTAACTATAACTATCTACTGGCGACCGCCAGTAGATAATATATATATGTGTGTATATATATATATATATATATATATATATATATATATATATATATATATATATATATATATATAATGAAAATAAGATGCCTATATAATAGGCGCACTAGTCTGGTGACGGCACAGGGCCCAGTCCTTTTGTACAGCCATAATATTGTACGTGGAAATGCATTCAAGAAGTGAGCAAAATCCTTCACTGATCAGTGAGGGAATTTGGTCATAAGTGAAAGTACAATAATAAGTAGCAGTAGCAAACACATGGCTGCCATTTTGAGCATGGATGAGTAGTCATTTTAAGAAACATTCAAAGGTATGTCACTGGCATACCACATATTTCCACTACACAACTTCACACCACATCACAAAATTCCAAAACAAACAATTCCAACCCAACACATCTCTCCCTCGCACTTCCACCAGCCCTGTCAACTCTCCCCCACACACCCACTTCCCCTCTCATCTTCCTCACACTGCCACTACACCTCTTATCTCGCAATCCCACTGCTCCTCTCATCCCTCCCTAAGACTACCACTACTTTCCCTCTTCTCGCAATCCCACTGACCCCTCTCATCTCCCCCACATGCCTTGTCACCTTTTATACTACCTGGTCACACATACTAAGCACTGTTTCTTTCCCATCCCTTTTCAAGGTTTCTATTCCTCAAACCCACACTCTTTTACTCTTCTAAGGGTGTCTTCTGCGTACACAATGAAGTGAAGGAGATGAACATAGAATTGAAGATTCCTTTAATAACTGAGGAGCATCAGTAAGATACAACATCCATCTCTTATTCTAGCAACGATTCTGGTCAACCATGCAGTGGAACCAGAATCCCATACGAACCCAAATATTCTGTTCAACACGAGGATGCAAGGTGACTAGTTACCAAGCAACACAACACTTCCCCCTCTTTATATAAAAACAAGAATTAAATAATATATACAAGGGAATAACAAAAATAAAGGTAAAGGAACAAGGGTAAGGACCATAAGAATAACAAAGAATATGGAACACACAATTATTACCATAACTCAACCTCACTCATTGTTAACCACATAATCCATAAGCCACACGGGAGCTTTCCTTGAACGTGGAGCCCTCTGGTTAACAACAGGAAGACCAGAAGACGGAATGTTCTCACCAGAGGTAGGAATATTTTTGCCAGAGTTAGGACCAGCCAACTTTGGAACCTCCAAGACCACCCCATCCCCCTCCTGAACCACAACAGGCTGCTGCATATTACAGCCATCGGCCAAATCAGAGGAAGTACCCGCTACATTTTTAAAATCATCTTCCAACCAATCTGAATTGTAAGGATCCTCACTGAATCTCTTACTAGACTGACCAGGGTGATCCATAGCAACCCTTTTCAAATTCCAAACCTCACCATTTTTAAGTCTCACGGCATTGTGTAGCACTTCTACTACTTCTTCAGCATCAAAGAAAGCGCTCTCACCTTTGCACACAAACCCAGGCTTTTTAACTCTAACCCAGTCACCCACTTCAATCACCACTGGTTTGGTGGAGTGTTTAACATTGTAGTATTCACTGGTTTTTATAAATACGCTGCATCCTATTCCATACCTCATCCTTTGACCAATTAACCGGACCCGAAGGAAATAACCAACTAGAGTTAAATTTAGAGCGGGGTTTACGTCCACGCATAATAATAAACGGAGATAACCCGTTCGCTTCGGTAGCAGTCACTCTGTAAGCCCAGACAGTCTTACCCACCTGTGAAATCCAATCTAGTGCATTACTAGAAGCCATTTGAATTATCCCTTTTAACACACGGTTAAATCTCTCTACCATGCCGTTCCCGCTAGGGTTATACAACGAAGTAGTCCTGTGATTCACGCCCAGTTTTGCAAAGTACTCCTTAGCCATATTGGACACAAATTGGACTCCAGTGTCACTAATTAAAGACGCCGGAATACCCTCCGAGGAAAAAACATCATCCAAAAATTCAAGAACTGCCGCAGTATCCGCCTTATCCACAATCTTTACAACTGGCCAGCACGAAAAAAGATCCATAAGCATGAAAATATACTTCTGAGACTCGGCACACTGATCTTTAATGGGTCCCAAAATATCAATAGCGACTGTATCCCACGGCTCCTTTGAAACGATAGTATCACACATAGGAGGTCTAAGGGTCTTTAAAGACTTGTCAGAATTACCACATGTAGTACAATTCCTTCCCAAAAAGACTTGACCATGTCGGGTATATTATCCTTACGAGGCCAACCATTCAAAGTAAATGACACAACTTTAGATAATGTCTCATCACCACGGAATTCAGATTCCCATTCACCTTTGTTGATAGCAGAGCGGCCCTGACTGTGAATCAACGCAACCTGAAAATCATTCCATTCCTCATCTTCACATTTTTCCAGCATGACAGGCATTCTAGACAAGAAATCAGCTTCCAGATTATCTCTGCCTGGGGTATAAACAATTCTATACGTAAAATTTTGCATCCGCATTGAAATTCTAGACAGTCTAGATGAGACATTAGAAGAATCTTCCGAGGACAACATTTTGACCAAAGGTTTGTGGTCAGATCTTAGAGTGCATACCTTTCCCCATATGAATGATTTAAAATGGTCAAGACCCAAGCACACGTCAATGCCTCCTTCCCAATTATAGGGTACTTCTCCTCACATGGAGAAAGAGACCTAGACGCAAAAGCGATGATGTTCTCTTTGCCATTACTCGCGTATTGAGATGAAACTGCCCCCAATCCCTTATTACTTGCGTCGGTAGTCACAAAACGTTCTGCAGCAGGATCAAAGCTACTGAGGCAGGTCGCATTTGCAATTGCGGTCTTGATAGCATTAAAATCCTTATCACATTCAGTAGACCAAACGAAATTCACATTTTTCTTCAGAAGTTGCCGAATATTGAAACACTTGTCCGCGAAATTAGGAACGTATTTAGCACAAAACTCAGCCATGCCTAAAAAGGATCTAACATCATCCTTACTGCAAGGAGTTGGTGCCTCTTCAATAGCTGACACTAAAGATGCCTTTGGCCTAACACCATTACAATCAATTACGTGTCCCAGATAGTAATGTTTTCATAAGCAAACTTACACTTAGCAAACTCAATAGTAAGGCCTTTACCCTCCAAGATCCTCAAAACCTTGCTGAGCCTAGAATCATGTTCCTCCTTGGTTCCCCCATAAATTAGAATGTCATCCTGGAAAAAGGTTACACCTGCCTCCTTTTTAAATAAGTGAAACTTCAACTGTTGGAATACCGCACCCGCTGACGCAAGGCCAAAGGGCATGCGGGCAAACTGAAAACACCCAAAGGGGGTTATGAATGACGTGAGGTGTTTGGAATCATGAGACAAAGAAATTTGGTGCTAGGATGAAGATAGGTCAACCGTGGAAAACCACTTTGCACCCTTAAGGCAACTTACCATCTCATTGATTTTGGGTAATGGAAACCTGTCAATAACAATATTGTTGTTGAGACGGCGAAGGTCGACACAGAGTCAGATTTTTCCATTGGAACGTTTTGCAATCCCAACTGGAGAAATCCACTCTGATGCCTGTTGGACCCGGCCTCGTGGCGTGGTCTTAACCCTCTTGGATTGTGCTCGTCCCCCGCACCGGCCTACACGGGCCGCCCTTTCAGGCCGCCAGGGACCCCTCCTCCCTTCGGGGTCCCCCCCCATGCTTGCTCCACGCACCAGCCCACGCAGCCCGGCTCCCTCCGGCCTCGGCCCCAGCGAAGCCCCGACTTCGAGGCACCAAGATCTGGCCAGGGGGCACCGCATGGCCACTTCACCACTCCTGGAGGAGAGTTTCGATGGGACCCCCACCGTCCCTCAACACCTAGGTGCGATCGTCCTCCGGCCTCCCCGGGCCTGGCGCCTCTCCCGCTGGGCGTCTGGCCTCTCCCAGCCCGGCCTCTCCGCCCCCCCAGGCGCAAGGGTCCGGACATCAAAGGGCTCCAGACCTATATCTGGGGCAACCCCGCAATGGGACAGGAGTTGTATCCCGGAGTCAAGAGCCCTGCTGATGGAATCGCGGCTGACCCTACGGAGAAGAACTCTTGCTGACACTACCACGAGCCCTGCTGACTGCGTAGCGGCTCCACCTTATTGAGACAAGGAACCTCACGGAACATCGGAGCCCTGCTGATGCTGTCGCGGCCCAACCTTGCTGAAACCCCCCCCAGAGCCCTGCTGACGTCGTCGCGGCTCGAGCTGAACTGAACCACCTTAAGAGCCCTGCTGACCTAGTCGCGGCTCAAGCTCCACGAACTGATCGCCAGAGCCCTGCTGACGCCATCGCGGCTCGACCACTCCGAGACCCGGAGTCCCTCCTGCTTGAGGATCAAGAACTGGGCCTAAGGTACCCTCGTACCCAGCTGCTACTAAAGACTGTCCCGCTACCCCGTCCCGACCGCCGAGGCCGATCAATGGGTCAACACCCGAGTCCCCCGGAGCTCGATGGGGGAGTACCAGCGAAAATCCACCGGACCCCCCCGCCAGCGCGGCGGGGGAGGAGGGTCGAACAGGAATCGGGACATCCCAGCCGGGCCGCCCCGGAGTCCGCCTCGGGGGCCGCCTCAGCAACATACCTCCCCGAACCTAGTCCGAAGAGGGACGACGCCAGCCAAAACCGGAACCCGGCCCACGATAACCTGCTACGGCTGCCAACAAACAGGACACTATGCCAGCGACCCTGCCTGCCCCCTGAACCGACGAAGCGGGACCAGCGGGCCCCCGCCCCGACAACTAGCGGCTGCCGCCCTGGGAGAAGGGGAGGAAGAGGAAGAACCCCTCGACGGGGGGTCCACTGAGTGGGAGCCGGTGGCCATGTCCCTGGTCTGCCTGGGCAGCCGAGAAATAATGCCCCGAACACCCATCCCGAGCAACACCCAGAAATACCAACAGTGGGTCACTATCAAAGGACGACGGGCCGAAGCCCTCCGTGACACCGGAGCCAGTGTCACCGCTGACCGCTGCCACCTGGTGGCCCCCGAACAGATCCTGCCGAATGTGCTATGCCCCGTCCGGACGGCCGACAACAGCGAGAGCATGTGCCAGATGGCCCAGATTCCCTTCGAATGGGGAGGGGTGACGGGCATGCTGAAGGTGACTGTCCACGACGCTCCGGTGGACTGCCTCCTGGGGAACGACCTCGAGAGTTCCCCCTGGGCTCAAGTGGAGCAGCGAGAGCATCTCCGAATGCTAGGACTACACGAATGGGCCTGCGCCACCACCCGGTCCATGGCCGCCCAGGCCCCCTGTTCGTCCATGGCCGCCGACACCGTCGAGCCCGAGGGGCCCGTGCCACCACCTGCCTCCAGCAAAGAAGAAGCGGACACCAATGCCAGATCCACGGTGCCCCCCCCGGACGAGATCGCCTCTCTCGGCACACTCCCGGAGCTTGCCCAATGGCGCCACGACGGGGGCCCCACCAGAGAACAGTTCTTGCAGGAACAGAAGACCTGCCCCTCCCTTGAAGGAGTCTGGCAGCAAGCGGCCTCGCAGGCCAACGGTGACCAGACCGGAACCCACTGGGTCTATTGGGCCGAAGGACTACTGTACAGCGAGCAGAAGATTGCAGAACTGGGGGCCAGTCGAGTGCTGGTGGTCCCCCTCCGATTCCGGGAGTTCCTCCTTAACCTGGCACATGATGTGCCCCTCGCCGGGCACCTGGGGCAGGACAAAACCTACAGCCGCCTGGTGACCCACTTCTACTGGCCCCGGATGCGGAGGGACGTGGACAACCACTGCCGGTCCTGCCAGACCTGCCAAGCCAGCGGCAAGACGGGGGGACGGGTCAAAGCCCCTCTCCAGCCCTTCCCAGCAGTCAACACCCCGTTCGAACGGGTCGGAATAGACATCGTAGGGCCCCTGGACCCCCGGACCGCCCTGGGTCACCGCTTCATCCTGGTCCTCGTAGACCATGCAACCAGGTACCCTGAGGCCATCCCGCTTCGAACTGTGACAGCCCCCGTAGTGGGCCGGGCCTTAATGGGGATCTTCTCGAGAGTGGGGTTCCCCCGAGAAGTGGTGAGCGACCGAGGTACGAACTTCATCTCTGAATACATGCGGTCCCTGTGGCAGCAGTGCGGGGTCACGTACAAGTTCACCACCCCATACCACCCTCAGGGGAACGGACTGGTCGAGCGGTTCAACAGAACCTTAAAAGGCATGATCAAGGGCCTGGAAGAACCCCTATGGCGGAGATGGGATGTCCTGCTGCCGTGCCTCCTGTTTGCCTATCGGGAGGTCCCGCAGAAGTCCCTGGGGTTCAGCCCTTTCGAATTGTTGTACGGGCATCCAGTCCGAGGACCCCTCAGCCTGGTCAAGGAGGGCTGGGAGACGAAGCCCCGAGATGCCCCTCCCGACGTCTACAGATACCTCCTGACCCTACGAAACCAGACACGAAGGTTCCGAGCCCTGGCCGAAGCCAACCTCGAGGCCAGCCAAGAGGACATGAAAAGATGGTAAGATCAAAACACCTCTACCATCGAGTTTGAGCCGGGCCAGCAAGTCTGGGTCATGTCACCGGTTGACCCCTGCGCCCTCCAGGACAAATGGACCGGGCCCTTCAAGGTGGTGGAGAAGAAGAGCCTTGTCACCTACCTGATCGACATGGAGTCTCCCCGGAACCCCCTCCGGGTTCTACACGCTAACCGGCTCAAACCCCACTTTGCCCGGACCGAACTAAGCCTACTGCTAGCGACCGACGACGGGGGCGAAGGCGACTCCGAGCCCCTACCCGACCTCCTGCGGACCAGCGACCACGACCGGACCATCGAAGGCGTCCAACTCGCCTCCTCCCTGACCCCGGAACAGCACTACGACTGTCAGCAACTGTTGCAGCCCTTTGCGGCCCTCTTCTCCCTCACTCCGGGGGTGACTCCATGGTGTGTCCACGACGTCGACACTGGGAACAGTCCCCCCGTGCGACACAGAGCCTACAGAGTACCCGACCGGGTGCGGGCCTGCATCCAGGCTGAGGTGGCGAAGATGCTGGCCCTCGGGGTCATCGAGCCCTCCGACAGCCCGTGGGCCAGTCCCGTCATCCTGGTGCCAAAGGCCGCCGCACCAGGCACCCCCCCGGAGCTACGATTTTGTGTGGACTACCGGGCCCTGAAAGCTGTTACCAAGACCGATGCCCATCCTCTTCCCTGGGCCGACGAGCACATCGACCGCTTAGGGGCAGCCCGCTACCTGAGCACTTTTGACCTCACCGCCGGGTACTGGCAGATCCAGCTCACCCCCGGTGCCCAAGAGAGATCCGCTTTCTCCACCCCTGATGGGCACTACCACTTTCGGGTGATGCCCTTCGGCATGAAGAACGCCCCGGCCACCTTCCAGAAACTAGTGAACACGGTCCTGGCCGGGTTAGAGGCCTTCAGCGCGGCTTATTTAGATGACATTGCTGTATACAGCAGCCACTGGGCTGAGCACCTGGGGCACCTCAAAGCAGTCCTGGCCGCCCTCCAAGGGGCCGGGCTCACGATCAAGGCCAGCAAATGCCAGATAGGCCAAGGATCGGTGACCTATCTGGGCCATCAAGTAGGGAGCGGTCAGGTGGCTCCCCTCCAACCGAAAGTTGATGCCATCCAGGCGTGGGAACCCCCCACCACCCAGACAGCTGTCCGGGCCTTCCTGGGCCTCACCGGGTACTACCGGCGATTCATCAGAGACTATGGGAGCATTGTCGGCCCCCTCACAGAGCTCACGTCAAAAAAGCAGCCCAAGAAGGTACACTGGACCCCCCGCTACCAGACGGCCTTCGAGACTCTCAAAACGGCGATGTGCACTGCCCCCGTGCTACAGGCCCCTGACTACAGCAAGGAGTTTGTGGTGCAGACGGACGCCTCCGAATATGGAATTGGGGCCGTCCTGTCCCAGGTAGATTCGGAGGTTCTCGACAGACCCGTGGCCTTCATCAGCCGACGGCTGCTGCCCCGGGAGCAGCGGTGGAGCACCATCGAGCGGGAGGCCTTCGCTGTAGTGTGGGCCCTCAAAAAGCTCCGGCCTTATCTCTTTGGCACCCACTTCCGGGTCCAGACCGACCACCGGCCCTTGCGGTGGTTAATGCAAATGAGGGGCGAGAACCCCAAGCTGCTGCGATGGTCCATCTCGCTGCAAGGGATGGACTTCTCTGTTGAACACCGGCCCGGCAATGACCACGCCAACGCCGACGGCCTGTCCCGCTTCTTCCGCCTCGACGAGGAGAACCCCCAGGGAAATGGGTGACTCTCCCTGCCTTCGTCTGGGGGGGACGCCTGTTGGACCCGGCCTCGTGGCGTGGTCTTAACCCTCTTGGATTGTGCTCGTCCCCCGCACCGGCCTACACGGGCCGCCCTTTCAGGCCGCCAGGGACCCCTCCTCCCTTCGAGGTCCCCTTTGGATTGTACCCGTTTTCCTACACCCCCCTCAGCGGCCCCCTTTTCCAAGCCGCACAGGGACCCCTCATCCCTTCGGGGTCCCCCCCATGCTTGCTCCACGCACCAGCCCACGCAGCCCGGCTCCCTCCGGCCTCGGCCCCAGCGAAGCCCCGACATCGAGGCACCAAGATCTGGCCAGGGGGCACCGCATGGCCACTTCACCACTCCCGGAGGAGGAGAGTTTCGATGGGACCCCCACCGTCCCTCAACACCTAGGTGCGATCGTCCTCCGGCCTCCCCGGGCCTGGTGCCTCTCCCGCTGGGCGTCTGGCCTCTCCCAGCCCGGCCTCTCCGCCCCCCCAGGCGCAAGGGTCCGGACATCAAAGGGCTCCAGACCTATCTCTGGGGCAACCCCGCAATGGGACAGGAGTTGTATCCCGGAGTCAAGAGCCCTGCTGATGGAATCACGGCTGACCCTACGGAGAAGAACTCTTGCTGACACTACCACGAGCCCTGCTGACTGCGTCGCGGCTCCACCTTATTGAGACAAGGAACCTCACGGAACATCGGAGCCCTGCTGACGCTGTCGCGGCCCAACCTCGCTGAAACCTCCCTCAGAGCCCTGCTGACGTCGTCGCGGCTCGAGCTGGACTGAACCACCTTAAGAGCCCTGCTGACCTAGTCGCGGCTCAAGCTCCACGAACTGATCGCCAGAGCCCTGCTGACGCCGTCGCGGCTCGACCACTCCGAGACCCGGAGTCCCTCCAGCTTGAGGATCAAGAACTGGGCCTAAGGTACCCTCGTACCCAGCTGCTACTAAAGACTGTCCCGCTACCCCATCCCGACCAAAGACTTTGAGACTCTTGCGGATCCCTCGATCCCCCCTTGTATATATCGATAACCGTAACTTCCTAAATGCTGATAAAGAATTGCTCGTCTTGATAAACATCCTCGAGTCCTGTGTGGTGGTGTTACTGTGCTAGTACGGTATAGGAGAAGGACCTCTCCTAGGAGGCTTCTCAGCAGCGCTCGGCTACTTCGTACAGTGTGGGGGCCCCCCTGGGTGGTCTATCCGACTCCCCCGAGGTCCGCCTTCCAACAATGCCTCTATTGGTTCTATCACCTTCGCTGCCACTAATTTCCCTAACTCCTTGGCTACATCCTCCTTAACCAGTATAGGAACGTTGCGACAATGGTGCACCTTGGGGACAGCATTTTCTCTAAGGCGGATAAGATGTTCAAAACCACGTAAATTGCCCAGTTTCCCACTAAAAACAGATGGGAATTGTTTTATCATTCTCTCACCCAACGAAGAATCTTCATCAAAGATCAACACTTGTTGCTTGCTGTTAGGGTCAAGAATAATATGCAAAAGTTTCTGATCCAACCGTCCCAAAACAAGGAGGTCCATTATTAGCAATGTACAATTTAGCACGACAACGTCTGTTTTTAAACTCAAAAACAAACCATCTGAAACCAACAAGGTCAATTTTCTCACCACCATACCTCTCAGGGTGGATATCAGGTTCGAACAATTGTTCACCCACCTTACTAATAAATTTACTTTTCCACAACTTTTCTTGAATTATGGTGTAAGGTGAGCCTGAGTCAGCTATGATATCAATATTCACACCACCAATCAACATATTGCAAATCGGTTTGTTGGTACATACAATGTTGTTAATATTTAGCATCAAATTGCTTCTAAAGTTTTTAAACAAATCCTCATTCAAAATCATATCCACAGGATCAGGATTTGATTCATCCACACTCTCACAGTTCATATCCGCGACACATTTAACTTTGTGGTTTCTTCTTTTACATACCTTCTCAAAATATCCTACCAAACCACAATTAGTACATTTCTGCTTCATAGCGGGACAATTCTTACTATGAGCAAGGTGGTCTAAGCTTCCGCACCTATAGCATTTAGCACGCTCCTTAAATGGAGGACTATCTTTAGACTTGTGAGGAATTCTATTGAAATCATTAGGGAAACTCGGTTTAATAACTAGCGCAATATTTTGAGCATCATTCTTTAAAGTGACAGAACATCGACCAGAAATCTGCGCTTTCCTCACAATAGCAATATATCATCCAGTGGGGCATCGCCGTTTACCCACAATCTATCTTGAATTGCAGGGCTGGAGGTATGCATAACAACCTGATCTCTAATTAGATTGTCGTGCAAAATCCCAAATTTACAATCAAGAGCCAGCCTTTTTAAATCAGACACATAGTTATCAATAGTTTCAGATTCTGACTGTTTCCTCTGAAAAAATTGATACCTAGTAACACCAATACATACTTTTGGTTTAAAATAATTGTCTAGCTGTAATAATGCGATTTCAAAAACATTAAAATCCCCAGAAGTAATGCTTCCAGTCAATTGGTGGAATGTCTTAAGTCCCATAGCACCCAGAGCATGTAATAACAATCTTTTCTTCTGTTCCGCTGCAATTTTTTTTGCTTCATCGAAAGCTTCGATGTAATTTACGAAATACGCCTTCCACTCAGACCACTTGAGGGAAGGTTCATTTCCTGTTGCCCAGAACAGTTGAGGTGAAGAAATACTAAAATTAGCATTGTTTGTCTGAGCTGAACCAGTGCCCTCTGTAGTCATGGCGACTATTTACAGGCTAGAAGGCTTAGGGAAATACCGTTTGCAATCAAATGGCAGATACACAGAGACCAATTTCCAGCAAACTGCAATCCCACAGTTCAAGTACCTAAATGTTATTTTGAATACCTCAACAATGATGCTGTTCCTGCTTGTAAGTATGTGAGGCAAGAGACCGATTACAATGGTTCAGCGCGAAGAATAATCCGGTCGCTCGGCTCCGATCCTTGGTAACTAAGCAATGAATCTGCAACAAGATGGCTGACAAGGAGGTCACACAGCGTGATGACGTTGCTCCGCAGTGCGTGACATGCGCAATGACGCTGCTTCGCTTGTTTAGATGGACGTCACAGAGATTCCACGAAGCTCCAGCGGGGAACGTCCGTGGGGCAGATCCAGCGGGGAATGTCCGTGGGGAACGTCACCACGAACACAACGCTGCCGAAGCACCAAGATCGCGATGAGTTCCAGGACACTTCAAAAGATGCGATCTCTCAACGGCAGGTAATCTTTAATCTTTTTCGATCGCAATAACCGCAATGAAGGCACCTTACTTGAAGCGATCTCGCACATTAGCAAGGCAACAGGATCACATGACTAGATTCATCTCCAACGGAGCTTTACACCATGCATCCACAGTTCCACAAAAGCACGAAAGTTCAGATTCCACAAAAATGAATAAATCCCATGACAAAGGGGAGGTCCAACGTGGGTTTGATGCTCTTCAGCTCCTCAGTCGCCAATTGAAGTGAAGGAGACGAACATAGAATTGTAGATTCCTTTAATAACTGAGGAGCATCAGTAAGCTACAACATCCATCTCCTATTCCAGCAACGATTCTGGTCAACCACGCAGTGGAACCAGAATCCCATACAAACCCAAACATTTTGTACAACACGAGGATGCAAGGTAAGTAGTTACCAAGCAACACAACACACAGGTCCTCCCTCTTTATACTTCTGTGGCCAGCTCTCCCCTTCTTACTGTCTTTCTCACACACTCTTTCTGCTCCTCTTTCTAGAGTTCATTCACTACTTCCTGTACAAACTACCTATCCATCTCTATCTTCCTTTCTATCTAGTCTATGCATCTCTCACCCCTATCTATTAACAATGCCACATAATTCCACTACACAAATACTCTCTACCCCACACAATTCCACAACTAACAATTCCAATTCAACCCAAATAATTCCACTTCACATCACATACATTCACTACATGTTAAAACACATGGGTAAAGACATTGGTATTTTCTACTCCAATAGCTCTAACTCTACGAGACCTATTGCATTGCAAATGCTTGTTTATGTTGTCATACCAAAGGCCAACAGATACAATTGTGCTAAATGTTTTGAAATCCACTTTCACGAATTTCATATGAATATTTCCCCAGGCCAACCTCTTTTAAACATGCCAGAATGTCAGAAATGTCACGAAATAAACATGGAGAAAACGGGGGCGTCTACCCATCATTGTCTGAAGACTTTGCTGCACATTTTCATCAGAAGACTGGAAGTCTGAGTAGACTCTCTGGTAGTTTGAGCCTGTGAGAGTTTCCCCTCATAGAGTGACTTTATACTGAACGTGACCCTGGGGAACCATTTATTTACCCATCTTACACAGACAGTCTAATATTCTCCCTTTTCAAGACTTTTCTTTGTTGCGCATTGGAATCACGGGGGTGAGGCCACTCCCCCGGAATGCGCACGTGCGCTTCTCTGTTCGCAAACACTTCCGTCTGGAGCTGATAGTTGCACGGCTAGCTAACGTCCAGGGGGAATAGCAGACATACGGCTAACTAGGTCATGGCGGCGCTTTGAAGCCAAGTCATGTCTTTCTGCGATTCCTGCCTGACCCGATGCCCTACATAGGCTGTAGGATGTGTGCGTAGGATAGTAGGCATACTTTGTTTTGAAGGAATCTAACACTACTTTTTGAAAATGTCCTGCGACTTAATTTTGCTGTGCAACTGCACGAGTTTTCAATTAGCACACAAAATGCAGTTATTGACTCCAGGGTTTATGATGCTGGTGTATGCACTGTAATTTAATTGAAGGGGGTGAAGCAGGAACATAAAACGGACAGAAAACCGAGCATTGGCCAAGCCAATAGGTTTCTGCTTCAAAATGCAGAGCAATTGGCTTTGTCAATGCTTTTTGCCAATGACGTGCTAAAGCATGCATTAAGGTTCATACACACATAGCCAGCATTCTTAAAATTGGTTTTTCCATTAAAGAACATCCATTCCAGGCAAGTTGCCGATGCGCATCGTAACAAGGGCAGATGTGTGTGGCATGACGTTATAATGGGTAATTAATGTGTTAAAATAGTGTAAAGTGAGTGCACAAAACATGAAGAGTGTGGCCCTGCAGCACTTTGCAGCTACAGGGAAAAATACTGTAACATGTGGAACCGGGTGAGGCGGGGTTCCCGCCTCATCCGTTTCCCCATGTTACAGTGGGAAGCAGTGGGGTGGGCAAAGTGACATGAGAGTAATTCTAGGGCCCAAAAAACGGGTGAGAGCAAGAAAACACATGCACTCACATGCAGGGCTCAGTGGCAAATAAAAATAGAGTCCTCTCAGGTATGCTGTGGAAAGATACCACACATACAAACAGAACCCTGAGGCTGAAATGCTCCTGAGTGGGACAACTGCAGGGACAGAATGGAAAGCTTTTTAATTGAGAGCTGACTTGAAAGATAGACCACAAAGTGAGCCAATCATGAATAAGGGGCTGACACATAGCCCTCTCTGTGTATGTATTATGAATTTGAAACAATTTGTCTTAGCAACAGACAGCTAGTATAGCCGGGAGCTGAAAATGGTTGCTAGTGATACTGAACAGCATTAGCATTAGCAAAAATAGACAAGCATTGGCAAAGCCAATAAGAATTGATTTGAGGCCTATTGGCTTTGCTAATGGTTTTTATCTAAGCTGTGCAGAATCCACAATACTGTGCAGTATGGTTAAAGAGGAGAGTACAAAAAAATGGCACTACAACTCAAGTTTTATTCCGATTCATTTACACATCCGAGTTGGATTGGTATTTAAAAACAAATACTTGTGAAAATTTTTCTTTTCAACAGCAGGTGGAGGGAAGCAACAGAGGGTGCTGATGGGAGGAAGCAACATGGAGGGCATCGGTGGGGGGAGGCAGGAGGTGGGAAATGCTACAGGCATGGTAGAGAGGCAGCAACACAGATGTCAGGAGCGAAAGCAACATGACCTTGGTCACTGGCACGCTTTGCTCCCGCAGCTCCCCGCCATTGTCGCTGCCTTTGAGCCCATGACTCCTCCCTAGAGGGGTTCGAGGCCACTGCCTGCCTGCTTCTTCTTGCCCGTGAGTTGTGACTGTGCTCTGGGTAATCCTTTTCTCCTGCTGTGGCTTTTGTTACGTTTACTGCCGTTTTTAATGTATTGTTGCTCCTGTTGTATTTTGGTTTGTGCCCTCTGTTTGTTTTTCTCGCACACCGCTGCTTACCCTGCGGCTTCTCCCCCCTGCTCTCGCTCGTTCCCGCATCCCAGCTTCGTCCCACCCTCCGCTCCTATTTAATGGCGGCCGCTGCGGGAGAGCGCGAGGGAGGCCGCTGACCCTGGTCACTGGCACGCTCTTACCCCCACACCTTCCCGCCATTGTCGCTGCCGTTGAGCCATTGACTCCTCCCTTGAGGGGTTCGAGGCCACTGCTTGCCTGCTACCTCTTGTCCACGAGTTGTGACTGTGCTCAGGGTATTCCTTTTCTCCTGCTGTGACTTTTGTTGCTTTTACTGCAGTTTTTACTGTAGTGTTGCTGTGGCTGTATTTTGTATTGTGCCCTCTGTTTGTTTTTCTCGCACACCACTGCTGCCCCTGTGGCCCCTCCTCCCTGCTCTTGCTCGTTCCCGCCTCCCAGCTTTGTCCCTCCCCCATCCCCTATCTAATGGCGGCTGCTGCGCACCATTCTCCTTGACAACCTCACCAACCTCGGACTGAAGCAGCTCCACCCAGCTCCTCTGGACAGACCACCACTGCGTACACTTCACCTTCAACACCACCACCGCACCCGCGCCCGCCACGAAGGAACTGGAGCAAGGTCACAGAGGAACACCTCAACACCTCCCTCTTCCAAGAAGACCCCCCCCCAGCGCCACGACCGACACCAACTCCGCAGCCAAAGAATTTCACCGCTGGATCTCTTCCTGCGCCGACAAGCTCGCACCCCTCCGCCACTCCACCAAACAACGCCTCCTGAAGGCCTCCTGGTGCACCACAGAACAACAAGAAGCCAGGTGCTCCTTCAGACGCCTAGGGAAAACCTGGCGAAACCAGAAAACCACGGAAGCACTGAGCAACCATAAGAGCGCCTTGAAGGAATACCACCAGCGCATAAGGAACACCAAAAGGACCTTCATCAGGAACAAAGTCCACACCAATGCAACCAACACCAAAGAACTGTTCAACATCATACAGCATTTCACGAAACCCCCCAGCGAAGCCACAGACGGCACACCTTCCCAGGAACTCTGCAACAAGCTCAGCTCTTACTTCCATGTGAAGATCAAGGCCCTCTACGACAACTTCACCGAACTGACGCCGGACATCACCCACCTCCCCACTGCTGCCGATAAGCCAACCATCATGAACTGGAACCCCTCTACAGTCGAACACATCACCGCGGCCATGAAGAAAACCCACTCAGGAGCCCGACGAAACCCTGCTCACCGCACATCTTCCACAGGGCCGCTGCCGCCATCGCACCCGAACTAGGACGCAGCAACCACGGCACAGAGCCCGCCCTCCTTGCCGCCACCTATGACATCCGCATGCTACTCGACCAGGGACACACAGCGGCCCTCATCCTCCTAGACCCCTCCGCAGCCTTCGACACCGTCTCACATCGCACGCTTGCTGTCAGACTTCCTGACGCTGGGATATAAGGAGCCGCTCTCAACTGGATCCAATCCTTTCTCTCTGGCAGAACCCAGGGGATCAGACTCCCCCCCTTCCTCTCCGAACCCACAGGGATCAACTGCGGAGTACCCCAAGGATCATCGCTCACTCCCACGCTCTTCAACATCTACATGGTCGCCCTCGCCACCATCGTCAGACAGCATAGGCTCAGCATAGTATCCTACGCCGACGACACCCAGCTCATCCTCTCACTCATGAGGGATCCCGAAAACACCAGACTCTGCTTCCAGGAAGGAATGAAGGACATTGCAGCCTGGATGAAGGACAGCTGCTTGAAGCTCAACTCAGAGAAAACTGAGGTCCTCATCCTCACATCCTCCTCACCCAACTGGGATAACACCTGGTGGCCCTCTGCCCTCGGGAGTCCACCCACCCAACAAACCACGCACAAAACCTCTGCATCATCCTCGGCTCCTCCCTCTCCATGACCCGCCAGATCAACGCCGTCGCTTTTACCAGTTTCAGCTGCCTGCGCACCCTCTGCAAGACCTTCAAATAGCTCCCCCCCCAAATACAGAAGGCCCGTCACCCCAGCGCTCATAACCAGCAGGCTAGGCTACAGCAACGCCGACTATGCCGGAATCAACAGAACACTCCTACACAAACTCCAAACCATCCAGAACACAGCAGCCAGACTCGTCCTCGGGACTGTGCGTCATGAACACATGACCCAACACCTACGAGACCTCCACTGGCTCCCCGTAGAGAAGAAGGTTACCTTTAAACTCCTCACCCACGCCTACAAATCCCTCCACAACATTGGACCCAAATACCTTAACGAGAGAGTCTCCTTCTATGTACCCAAGAGGAACCTCTGCTCCCGTGACCTTGCCCTGGCAGAGATCCCCCGCATCTTCCGAAACAGAGCAGGCGGGAGAGTCTTCCCCTACATCGCAGCCAAGACCTGGAACGGGCTCCCAGTGAACATCAGATGCTCCCCGACCATGTACTCGTTCAGGAAGGACCTCAAGACCTGGCTCTTCAACTGATCCGGAGCGACCAGGGCTCAGGGTTCGATCCCCGGCTCCAGCAGCAGATCAGCTCAGCACCATGTAACTCTGGGCAATAGCTCACTTAATTTGTACAATGGCCCCCAGCGCCTTGAGACCCATAAGAGTGAGTTGTTTGCGCTTTACAAATACCGGATTTGGATGCCCATCAACTTGCAGCAAAGAAAAAAATAAAGGTGCTTGAAAGTGAATTTGGGGAAATGTGTGGCATGGTTGTAAACTGCAGCTACCAGCCCCTTTTAAAAGTAAAAAATGAAACAAAAAATATGGGACAAGGATAAGTGATGGAGCAACGTGGGAGTAAAGGGCTTGGGGTGATAAATCAACCCCGCTGACAGTTACTAAGAGTGTGGAGTGGCTGGTAGTGACGGAGTAGCTAGTAGATTAATAAAAAAAGCTGAGCAGGACAGGGAGGAGTGGGGGAAGCAATGGACAAGCTAGGTGTAAGCTGGGTGTAAGTAGAGCAACATAGAGAGTGCATCCAGGGATCGGATGTAGAGGCGCAAGCCGCACACATGGAGTAGGGGGTTAGGCCAAGAAAACACATGCACTCTTATGAAGTGTGTAAAGGAAAAACAAAATGTAGTTCCCAAAACGAATAGTCTTAAGCTTATATATTATTAGATTTTTGTCTATTAAGTCTTCACTTACATAATTTGGTTAGGTTACTTTACTTATTTTCTTTTATCTTTTCTTCTATTACTCTATATCTTTCCTCCCTTGGTTCAACAAAATATATATAGCTTTCTGCCAGACTTGAGAAGAAACATAAGTAACAACCTTTGTCACTACTCAGTTTGTATGAACTATTTTTTGACAATGTTCCAATTATTGAGTTTTGTGTGTTTTATATTGTAAATATAGATATGGTTTGTCTATTTTGAAATTATGTATTACTAGCCGATGTTAATAAGTTGTCACAATACTTAATCACTGGGTTGTGTTTTAAAAATTATCGACCAATATAGTGCCAGGTGTATATATGTATATATGTAATTACAAAATGTGTATATTTGTATACAATCTTCTCTGCATCAATTTGTGCTGTTTTAATTTTATTTTCATTTTAGTTTCTATTCAATAGACGGTCCCCTGATGAAGGCAATTCAGCCGAAACGCGCGTCGTCTCCATCTGCCGCTATGTTTCCATCAACCATTATATTGACCGTGTGACATTTGTTTTCTGGAAATTAATTTATACCAGATCTACATTTTGTGCTTTCTGAATAGGATATTTACATCACCGTTTTTTTTCTCTATTCATGGTTTATTCCTATTGATGGTCCATTCCTATTTTTGTATAAAAAAACAATAAATAATTATATATTGCTTATCAAGTAACATTGAGTTATGTTGAATTTTCTGTCCTGTTTTGCAGAGTTGCGCCTGGCTCATTTTGGATGGTTTTAATTAGTAGTTTGCTATTGTTCTTTATCTAAACATGTGTCTATCCCTGCTTATAGCAAATTCATTGTTTATGTAGGGGTCCCCTTTTTCTCAACAAGTTCCCAGAATGTAACCCATGGAAAGATATGTCATGCTATCAAAAGGATGGTAAAGAAGCTATGTTCCACCAGAGGTACAAACACAAGAAGAGGAAAGAAGTTATCAAATAAGAAGTAAGCAGACAATATTGACCGGAAAGCCAACTCATTATAAGCAGGGGACTGACCCAAAGCTGATTTTAAGTACTGTTATTTTACACAGAAGATCATTCAATTTGAGGCACCAAAAGCAAGAACTAATATACTCATACAAAACAGTATAATGTATTGGGCAGAAACAACACACAAACCCGTACAGTACACCAAGAATTCCCTCTCCATACTTGGAAATCAATCTGGTCTAGATTAACACTACCTCCTTCCCTGCTGCCACCACTCAAACATTATTTTATTTTTACGATGGATTATGTATGACTCCTATGCGTCTTAGTAGATTGAAACTTTCCAAAGGCACTAAGGACCTGATTACGAGTATGGCGGTCCTCCCGTAGAGCTCGACTTCAGCACTCTGCAGGAGGACCACCAAACCCGTAGTGAGCCTGCCTGCTGGATTTCGTCTGGAATCCAGGTCGCGTGGACAGTGCTGTGGTGGTCCCATGGCAGTGCCTTTCTAAGGCTCAAAGGAGAGCCCGCCGCAGCAAGTTCCTGCACGGGAAGAAATACACCATGTCGTGCATTTCTTCCCTGTGCAGGAACTTGAGGGTGCAATACCAGTGCGGCACACCATGTTTTTCCTAGTACAAAATGTTAAACCACATTTTCTGTAATATTTGATGGTCATAATTCTTGAAATATTTATATTTATACAATATTTTCTTCTTGAAATGTTTTTGGTGCTCTGTAATTAAGCATTATTAAACGAAGCCCACATAATACAGTAGAATGCATTGTTCAACAGAAGAAAAAAACAAACCCATACAGCACAGCATAATGCATTGGATCACATAACTAAAGAACACAACCATGCAATACAATAGAATGCATTGGCTTTAAAACAAAAAATAAACCCATGCCATACAATGCATTGGTGACCAAGAAGAAGAAAATGCTACAGGATTACTCCTTGGCTTACCAAACCTAAAATTATTAATTGGCAGCACATACAGAACAGCCAAGGAAACACCAGTAGAATATACAAACTATGAAAATATGGACATTAGCCACACTTACTAATCTAATATAGAAAGGCAGCTTTTTACTTCATGACAATCTTAATAGTGATAAAAGAATAATCATTTATGCTACAAAAACAATTTACTAACCTTAAAATAATGTAACACATAGACGATCTATGACATTTTAAGTTGTGCCTGACAACATTCAGTGAAATATACCCAATTCATGTTTTTTTAAATAAAAATAACCTTGTATTTCTTTTCATTTAAAGTGAAACAACAATAGTACATGAACACCATATCAACAACGTTACACAGTGCCAACCAGAAAGTACCATTTAAGACCCTTCCCTGCCCTCCCCCTACTTCCCACTGTAATCCATTAGGAAACATATGCAAGTGCCTAAGACAGAAACGAAATAAGTGCTGATCATTCTTGCATGTGCGGTCCCACCCCCTCACAGTCCTCACTCTCCTGTGACCCCACAATTCTTGGTTAATAGCAATATTCATACATCCAATTAGTATATACATTATTCCCTAACAAAGTGCAACATACACATATAAATGCAAACCATTTAAAAATAACAAACTGACAAATACAACCTACATAAAAATCACAGATTTTTAACAGGTAATGCTATCGACCATACTTAAAATCTAGACAAACACTGTAATTCAGGGTGCCATTACCACTTTAACCAGAACATATGGAGACACCTACAACAATCCACCTTCAGCATAGAATATGCACCTAACTTAGAATTTGCCCACAAAATAAAAAAAAGCTAATAGCTTTGGCATGCATGCCTGTAGCAAAAGTCACTAAACACTAAGATATTCTAATTAAATCAGCCTATTAGAAACAACATGAAACCAAGCTAGATCCACAAATGATTATTTTCAGGATACCTGGGCTGGTCATCTGTACCCACCAAGCCACATACGCCAACCCAAGTATCACATTCTATGGTGAAACGTCTATGACAGCACTAGGTTCCAAGAAGCAAAGACAAATAACACAGTGGAAGGGTGGCACAATTTATACTAAATAGCAAGAACCCTAATTTAGAAAACACACTAAACAGCACCATTTAAGTTCCCTAAAACATAAAAACGAATTATTTTTCAACATTTGTATTTAAAAATTATAAAGCAAATTTAAAATACCAATATGAATAAAACATTCTTTTAAAGGCAACCATTCACATTGATAATAAATATTTACAATAATAAACATTCAAAAATAAACAATGCAAAATATTCAACATAATATTAAATAAACAGGCACTTTTCTACCTCTTATAAAAATATGACAATAAATAAAAACTCAAATACATAGATGATAAATAAACAAAAACAAAATATAAAAGTTGGCCACCTAACAGCATAAAACACGTAAATATCAGAACTCCTACAATTTTATAGTTGAAGGCCTGGTTAATAGAATGACAATCCCAAAAATAAAATCCCATAATATACCAATAAAAAAGAGCAAAGTCAAATTCAAAAATAAACTTTAGAAAAAGTACACATACGTATGAGTCCAAAAGATCAAAAATTCCATCCAAAAACCTGAAAAAGTACAAGAAATATATGCACACTCCAGGAAAGTAGGAAAATAAAAGAAAAAGGAAAAATACATTTTATTAAGAAATAATCAACTCTTTCCAAAAAGCACTTGCAATCCAACAATCCACTGGATCAACCACCGCTGCGTCCATTTCACCTTCCAGAAGCCTACCATGCACCACTGCACACAACGGGCCCCCACCGCAGCAGGAGCAAAGTCACCGAGGCAGATGAGCTAGCCACCACCCTCGCCCGAAACCTACCAACGGTCACTGCCGACACTGACTCCGCCACCCTCAACCTCTGGCAATGGATCGACGACTGCGCCAACACTCTCGCCCCGATCAAGAAACACTCGAACAGATGCACCGACAGAAAAGCCATCTGGTTCACCGCCGACCTCCAGGCATCCAAGCAGGCCTGCTGCAGGCTCCAGAACAAGTGGCACCACGAACAGACCCCGGACAGCAACGCAGCCTTCAAGAGCGCCATCCACAGACACCACCAACTCATCTGACCCGCCAAAAGGACCTCCTTCAAAGAGCGCATTGACAACAACGCACACAACAGCAAAGAGCTCTTTAACATCGTGAAGCAGCTCTACAACCCCAGCTACAACTCCAATTACATCCAGCCATCACAAGACCTCTGCGACTCCCTTGCCACCTTCTTCCACTGCAAGATCGAAGACATCCACGACAGCTTTAGCAACCAGGCCCGCTCGACAGACACAGACACCTCAGACTCTCTGCCCCCCAGCCACATCGACCCTCTGCTCTCCTGGACCCACATCAACGACGAAGACACCATCAAAATCATGAACACCATCCACTCCGGCTCACCATCTGACCCCTGCCCGCACCACATCTTCAACAAAGCAAGATCCACCATCGCACCCCATCTCTGCAAGATCATCAACAGCTCCTTCAAGACCGCCACCTTCCCGGAGAGCTGGAAGCACGCCGAGATCAATGCCCTACTTAAGAAACCCAAGGCAGACCTCAAGGATCTCAAGAACTTCTAGCCTATCTCCCTCCTCCCGTTCCCGGCAAAAGTCATCGAGAAGATTGTCAACAGGCAACTGACCTCCTTCCTCAATAAAGAACAAGATCCTGGACCCGTGCCAATCTGGATTCCGCAGCAACCACAGCACCAAAACAGCCCTCATCGCAGCCACCAACGATATCAGGGCCATGCTGGACAACGGAGAAACTGCAGCCCTCATCCTCCTGGAGCTCTCGGCCACCTTAGACACCGTCTGCCACCACACCCTCCACACACACCTCCACAATGCAGGGATCCGCGACAAAGCACTGGACTGGACCACCTCCTTCCTCACCGGCGGAACCCAGAGTGTCTGCCTCCCTCCATTCCGCTCTAAAGACACCAAGATCATCTGCGGCGTACCCCAAGGATCGTCCTTCAGCCTGACACTCTTCAACATGGCACCACTCACCAACATCGTTCGATCGCACAACATCAACATCATCTCATATGCCGATGACTACCAGCAGATCCTCACCCTCGCCAAGGCCCCCACCACCGCCAAATCCAACCTCCACGAAGGGATGAAGGCCATCGCCTAATGGATGATGAACAGCCGCCTGAAACTGAACTCGGACAAGACGGAGGTCCTCATCATCGGATCCACCCCCTCTGCCTGGGATGACTCATGGTGGTCCGCCACACTGGGAGCTGCACCGACGCCCACTGACCACACACGCAACCTGGGAGTCATCCTGGACTCCGCGTTGTCAATGACTCAGCAAGTAAACGCCGTCTCCTCCTCCTGCTTCAACACCCTCCGCATGCTCTGCAAGATCTACAGATGGATCCCCACCGGAACCAGAAGGACGGTCACCCAGGCCCTCGTCAGCAGCAGACTGGACTAAGGCAACGCTCTCTACGCAGGAACCTCAGCCAAACTCGAGAAACGACTACAATGCATACAGAACGCCTCTGCACGCCACATCCTCGACATCCCCCGCCACAGCCACATCACAGCCCACCTGAAAGACCTGCACTGGCTCCCCGTCAGCAAGAGGATCACCTTCAAGATCCTCACCCACGCTCACAAAGCACTCCACAACACCAGACCAGCGTCCCTCAATGAACGACTCACCTTCTACAACCCTAACCTCCAGCTTTGCTCCGATGACCTCTCCCTCGCCACCGTCTCCTGCATCCATCGAGCAACCGCCGGCGGCAGATCGTTCTCCCACCTCATTGCAAAAACCTGGAACAACCTCCCTATCCGACTACGATAGACCCAGGACCTGTGGCCTTCAGGAGACTCCTCAAGACCTGGCTGTTCGAGCAGTAGCAGCACCCTCCCCCCAGCGCCTTGAGACCCTCACGGGTAAGTAGTGCGCTCTACAAATGAACTGGTTGATTGATTGATTAAAACAAAGTATAGCAGAAAAGCATTAAAATCAATGTAAAACACATGTAAAATCCATATAAAATACAAATAAATATTACATTACAAAAGAAGGCCTATGGCAATACTGTGATCAAACTAACATAACACATATTACACTAAAAGACTACATCTAATTACAAAGATTAGGTTGACTAAGTTTATACACCTCCCTCATACTGTTAAACCCCTAGAACATAATTTTAAAATAGTCTTGCCTAAGACACAGACTAGCAAGGGGATCCTGCAACTGCAAACTCCACAAGCATCCCAAAATGATGATGAAAGTCAACAAAATCAAAGGGACTGGAAAAAAAGGTGGAACATTTAAAAGAACAAGGATGTCCATCACATAAATATCTGTGACAAATAATTATTTTTATTAAGGATTTTAAATTGCTAACAACATGTTAAAAAAATGTTCTGTGCTTAAACAAATATTCAAAATGTTTTACAATAAATCTAATACTCAGAAATCTAAAATCAAATATTTTCAGTACTTTTCAATTCATCATAATGTTAAAAATATGAGCAATACATAATAATTATATGTTTGTTAAACATGTACAACATGTTATAAAATCTGTATAACTGCCAATAGAAATATTTGTACACTACAGTATACACAGTATATGTGTAATTGTAATTATTTCAAAGTATATTTTTTCTTTGAAATAAAAAAATCCAATACAATTCTTGTAAATATTGAAATATTTTGCACAATAAAATTTTTTCAGAACATGCACTAGTCCCACTCCAAACTTAGGACCTGATTTAGATCTTCGGGGACGGGTTACTCCATCACAACGGTGATGGATATCCTGTCTGCCAAAATATAAATCCCATAGTGAGATTTTTATTTTGTTGGACAGGATATCCATCACAGATGTGACAGAGTAACCCATCTATTGAGATCCAAATCAGGCTCTCAATCATGTTGGAGTAAGTGTTGGACTTTGGGGAGTTCAGATTTATTATTCCAACTACAAACGTAATCACATTGGAGAAGTGTTGGAGTTTGCGAAGGAGGGGAGGGGGTCGTACTTGCTATTTCAACTTCAAACCAAGCCACATTGAGGAAAGCATTGTACTTTGGTGGGTGGGAGATTAAATTTACTATAACCTCTCAAAACTTAATGGGATGCGGAAAGAACTTTTTTTAGAATACAAAATTAACCGCTCCCACAGTAAATTAATAGGCATAACACTAAAAAAAATACAATATTGAAATTCCCTTAAATTGTCCCAAAAAAGAAATCACACGCAACATAAAAAAGTAAACTAAGAGCACTACAAAAAATATTGTTATATTATATAACACATTTTAACTACGCCTTTCACATTAATAAATATATATGATGTTTTTAAAATTTGTATTTTCAAACGTATGGAAAATTGCAACTATTTTTAGATAAAAATATAAAATTACATAAAATAAAAACACTTTGCAAAAATACAAAAATAAGAAAAACTATTTTTTATTAAGAGCAATACAATATTAAATTTACGCTACACTCAATTTCCATATAAACCCAACATCCTGCTCCTACAATTGATATAGAAGCAATTACACCAATGTAAAATATACTCAGAATACAATAGTCGTACCTGCAGTATTTTGATCCAGTATATTTTTGATGTTACTATATATAAGACATATTTTTTGTGTTTTAAGATATTCTTTCCACAATATTTTGTTTTAACACCATAATACAGTAGAATTCATTGTGCCACAAAACAAAACAACAAGACCATACATCACAGTATAATGCATTAGGCCACAAAACAAAAAAGAAGATTCCCTTACAATACAATACCATGCATGAGGCCATACAGCAAAAGATCATACTTTACTGTAGGATATCCAGAATCTGTACAAGATTTACAGAACCAACAGAAAAAAATATACAACCTCCTTGTTCAAAATGTACAGGGAAGGTATATAATGACAATGGGCCTAATTCACAAAGGGTCAAGTTCTCGGCAGCCTGACGGGGGTAATTAACAGGAAGGAATCCATTCAGTGCCCGTCAGGCTCCCGAGAACTCGACCCATTTTGGTGGCGAAATCATTGAACTCCTTCCAACCAGCTTGTGAAAGCCATCTGGTTCTAATTGAGACTTCAAATTGAACTATCTATTCAATATAAGACCACTAACGGATAGTGGAGTCCCTCCCTATTCTGAGCACCAACAATATGCTTGTTGGACATTATCCCTGAAACCGTGAATGCCGCACATCCCTTGAACATCTCAACAAGTATATTTTGATCTTCAATCTTCCAACACTTAACGGAACCAACCCTATGGAAATATATTGCTTCCGCACAAATCTATTAATTGGATTAAAAGTTTCTGTGGCTGTCCACTTCGCTCCTTATAAATCCTGATGAAGACCTGCATTGACGCTGTACACTCTGCGCTGTTCTAAGGGTCGAAACGTTGACATTAATGTTATCCATGTCAACACAGTCTCCTTGACCCCAACTTTTGACTCAGCATTGGGTTTAGCCTCATGATAATAATTGCATACATTGAACAGGATGTCTGAACTTTGTAAATTCATGTCACTTATGTTTGTCCTGTATATAATTTACTAATTATATCACTTGTCACACTTTTTCACTTTATGTCACAAAGATCACTGTTTGGTTATTGCAATACGTCTATGCAATTTGATAGCCATATTTGTTTCTCTCTCTTTTTGTAAAAAGAAGAAAAGGAGTAAATAACCCATGTTTTGGCAAATCTTTTATTCTTGGTGTGTTCTTATTGTTAGTTTTCAAAAAGACCTTGCAAAACTTGGATAGCACTTTGATGACTTTAGTTGCTTTGATTTAAAAACGCATTAACTCAGTTATTGTACTACCCAACAGAACCAATTGTTTGTTATATCATGAAAAGGCTCTTTAACAGGTGATATGAAAAGTGTTCCAAAGACAGTAGCACTATATAATTATACATACGTACATTCAAGTGTAGGTCCATAGTCCGCAAGTTGTTAATAATGCCTAAATTAAAAAACACACAAAACCTCCCACAGAAATATTGTATAAACATTTATAAGAGAACTGTTTTGGATGAAATACTAAGCTAATATCTCTGTACAATTGTATCCATTTACAATGGGATTTTCTTCTATGTTTGAGTTGGTTTTTTCTATAAATGCAATGTATTTCCAGAATCATGTATGCCACCTAGGTTGTAATTTCAATGGAAAGTGATATATTTCTGTTTCTAATTTGTATTTTCATAGAGAAAATATTTTTTTGCAATCTTTATCACTATTATAGTATCATTTATACTATTTGTACTTTCTAGGCTCACCACATCAGGTACAGAATTGTGGTTCTTAGATTTATTCACTAAATAATGCTGGCTGGTAGGGGTATCATCATTTCTTTATATCTAAGCAACCTGAGCTGCGAATTGTTTGTGCTGACAAGCATGACAAACTGGCTAGCATTGCTTACATTTTCAAGTGAGTTCAACCAAAGTAGGAGTTTTTTTTGTTTAAAATGTGAAATCAATATCCTTGATTCGCTGGGAGATTTCTTCTCACAATGTGTAAGGTCCTGTCCCTAATCTGAAATCAATCTTTTCCTCTTACTTGGCAAGAACCAAGTCCTATGCGTTCAGTGCACCCCCTGCCATAGGCCACATCTCACACTTAGCGGGTCTGTGTCACTCACACACACATCATTAATTGCCTGGTAAAAGAGCAGTGTTGGTGCTCTTTCCCATCATGCAAGTGAGCAGGGCCTGCACTTCACTAATCTGTGCAAGTCTGGCAGAGTTGGTGTAGTGAGGGGCTATTATTTCCAACTTACACCTGCTTCAGCCATGCTGCCTGGATCTGTTATTTGTCAAGGGCTGAAAAGTCCTAGTAGGACGTGCACAGCCCCACAGCACCAAATGCTAATGCGCTATACATGGCTCCAACCCCAAGGTCAGACCAGAGGATCCAAACCCATGGGTTGCTCTCAAGAAGCAGTCATTAGAGCTGTCCAGGATCCTGCAATGTTAGCCCCAAAAGCCTCTTCAGACCATGTATAGGGCAGGAAGATTCAATATTTTATATCAGTATATTTATTAATGTTCAAGGTAGGGGGGCATGCAATTTGTTTGTTTTCCTGCCTCTGTTGGAGGCCAGGGAGTCCCATCATTTGCATTCTGCTTTTGGGCAAGTCAGAGGGTTTAGGGTATGTGTCCCACTAAATTTGCCTCCTCAGAGAAAGCTATGCTGGGTATCTTTTCATTTGGTTTCCCACAGTGGAGACATTTCCCAACAGCCTACAGAGAAAAGATCCTAAGAGGCCTACCTCACTAATTTGGTCACTGGAGAATTGGCCTTGAGTAGGTCTTTGATTTCTAAATAGCCCGTCCAGGGAGAAGAAGAAGGAGGTGCCTTAATGCTGCTCATTGTCAGATGGTATAGTTCACCTTGGTAGTCCTTGCAAGAGGTCCGTTGTTTCTGCGTGGAGCTACATATCAAAAGGTTGGTGGTTCACTTTGCCCTGAGGTATTTGCTAGATTGTTCTTTCAGTTCACCTGAGGAGGCTAGAACTGCTGTCAAGGCTGAAGGCCCTTCTGAGAAGATCCAAAGAGATCTCCTGTTGCCCTGCTGCTGTTGGCCTGCTACTTCCCAGGACTAAGGTCTTCTCAGTTTGCTGTCATTGCACTAGAGGAGTCACATGGAGGGTACTAGCTTATCCTCAGACTACAATGTAAGACCTACCACAGTTTTCCTTCTCTATTTTGATAAGTTACTGACCAGTATGCTTTTACGAAGCCACTGCCTGCTGAGAGACTTTAAGACTTTCCCTTTTTTTACCATCCTGTATTTGGTAGTGAATTTAGGCTGTAAGGAGATACCTTGAGGGTAAGCAGCCCTTCAAGTGTATCAGCCTTCCACTCATTGATATTAGCCGATGAGTTGGACCTCCCCCAAAATACATTTTCCTGTTTGTTTATGATTTTACCTGTTGAACATCTAGGGCATATTGAGGAGTAGGATTGTTGTTTTCCAGACGCAACAAGTTTTCAATGCAGTTGGAAAATTATGGTCAGTTTGGCAGCAGTTTGTTACTCACCATCACTCAAGGAGGCTGTGCTTAAGACTTATTTTGATTCCTGCATGGTGTTTTACATCTCTGGCTATGTTATGTTTGCAAATGTTTGTCAGCCCACTTGGAGCTAGGCATCACCATTGCTCAATTGTGGAGGGGTCCAGGATCACATCATAATGTCACACTACCTGGCATCATTAAACCAACATTGGCTATGGACCTAAGTACTTATAGCTCACTCCACTGTCAATTAGCAAGAACAACAGACTTTACACTCAGGATTTTGTGAACATCACTGAAAGAAATTGGGTTACTAGTTGAAGGGGTGAATCCCTACTCAAGCACCAACCACAGTTCCTGTAGGGTGAAGTCACAAGCAAACCCCACATTAACCTATTCTTAACCATCTGGTATCTTGGCACAAAGCAGTCAGCCTTTACTTGGAGGCAATGTGTAAAATATTTATGCAGCACTTCAAACAGTAATAAAGTGACACCATGCAAGATAAATCCACCACCAATTTAGGAAAATAGAGTAACATTTACTATATTATTTGAGAACAAAACAACAAAAATCCAATCAGTAGAACCGAAGATATGCAATTTTAAAGATTTCGGTGGAAATAGTGCCTAAAGACGAATCACCAACTGTGATTATCTGGTTGTGCCAGGCTGGAACAAAGTCACAAGGTCAGATCACCCGCGATGGAGCACCGGCCGGGTACTAGGACCAAGTTAGGCCCACTGAACAAAGTACCTTAATTCCTGGTTGTGGAGCATTGCAAGATCTCACATTGAGGATGCGTCACACAGTGGCTGTTACGATGAGCTGTGGGAAGTGATGTGAGGTCCAGCATCAAGAATGCATCATGCAGCAGCTTTTCTGAGGAAGCTATCGATGAGACTTGTGATATGAGGTCTTGCATCGTTGTTAAGGATGCCATCAAACAGAGCGGCTCCTCCATTATGGCGGAGGAGCGTCGCCCCAGTGCTTTCTCGCAGTACGAGAAACAGAAACAGAAAATCATAAAACAACCATTTTATGTTTCTGCTTCTCGCACTGCGAGAAAACAAAGGTGCCTGGTTGGGGTTGGGCGTGTCTGCTTGAAAGCAGGGGAGGAGTGGCTTGCCCAAAGCTGTGGGCCCTGACTGTTTGGTCGGCCCTCTGGGGCCTACCAAACCAGTCATGCGCACTCTCCCTTTTCTCTATGTAGGCTGCATGCCGCCTACATAGAGAAAATGGCCTCCCCTTAGGTGCCCAGCTGGGCGCCGTCATCACCAATTACAACGCTGCCATTGCAGAATTGTGATTGGCTTAGGCGAGGGGAGGGTGGCTGCCTGTGGCTGCTTCCTGTTCAGTAGAGCAGCAGGAAAACGCAGGACTCAGCCAGGAGCTGAGGCGTCGCGAGGCTGGGGAGGGTAAGTTAAAAAGAAAGATGTGTTTAACCTCCCCCGCCTCCGCCACCCCTCCCCCGCGAACCTGCGCAAATCCCACCTGCGAGTCATGCTGGCCACGACTGCCTTCAAATGGCTGGTTTGTGATGTAAAGTCCTGAATTGGGGATGTGTCACGCAGCTGCAGTTCCAAGGAGCTGTGGATTGTGATGTGTGGCCCTGAATCGAGGACGCATTCTGCAGTGGTGGTGATGATGCGCAACTGCAAGGAGATGTATCACGCTGGGCCAATCCTGCCCAATAGATCCCAAATGGGCTGGTAGAGCACCTTCAGGCTCAATTCCAAGGAAACAGGACTGGGGTGGCACAGCTTGCGGAGCAAGATACACAGCAGGCAGATGCTGGGTGCAAGATGGCTAGAGCCTTTCTGTCCTTAAGGCTCTGATCAGGGGGCCACCCAATTAGCCCTTAGAGTCACTCTAGTGGTCCGGGTTCAATATGCATGTTCAGTCCTTTTCACTCAGGAAGCAGGGAAGCAGGATAGCAGCCCTGCCTGCCACAAAGCAGCACAGCAGTCCTTCTGTATCTGACACAGGTTTAGAGGTGTACTGAAAAACTGGGTCCGGGGGTCTAATATTTATCCTTTGTGCAAACTTTGAAGTAGGAAATGATTCTGGTGGTATCCACCACAGAGCTGGTTGGAATTGCCTGCCTACCTGCCCTGGCCTCAATTTGTCTGTGGCACAGTAGATTGGTGTGAAACCCTTTTGTGAGTGTGCAGAGGCAGAGACTTTGTGATGTGAAAGTGTGGTAGGTGACAGCTCCTCCTACTATCAAGTCAGAGATGGCCCATCCTGCCAACACCTATTAACTCCTATAATCACTGCCTGGGAGCAATACACAAAGACCAACTGCCAGCTGCACCTCATCATGTGACCCAAAATACAGGCTGCAGGCACAAAATTTCTAGGTCAAGAATTGCCAACCCTTTCTAAAAGTGGCATTTTCACAAATGTGACTTACAATTCGACCTTACCAATAAAGCGTGTTTTAAATTGTAATTCTTTAGACATCAAACTCGGAATTCCTACTTGCTTCCAATTGAAAGTTAGCACTTATTAAATGTAATAAGGTAACCCAATGTTATCCTGTGAGAGAGGTAGGCCTCACAATAATGAAAAATAAATATAGGAGTTTTTAACTACCAGGACATGTAGAAGTTAAAAGTACATGTCCAACATTTTAAATACACTTCACTCTGCCCAATGGGCTGTTTGGTGCTTACCCTGGCAGGGACTTATAAGTATTAAAAATAAAGGTTTAGACTTTGCAAAAGCTTCATTTTGCCAGGTCGAGATGGTAGTTTAAAACTGCATAGACAGGCTGCCTAGGCAGGTCTGAAACATGCTTAAGAAGGCTACTTAAGTAGGTGGCACAATCAGTGCTACAGGACCACTAGTAGCATATACTTTACACGCCCTGGGTACATGCATTAACACTTTACTAGTGCATTAAATGTGGCACTTGGGTGGAAGCCAATTTTATCATGTTTAAAGGAGCTCTTTATCGCAAGTCATCAGTGGTAAGGTGCACAGATTCCTAAGAGCCAACAAAGACCAATTCAGAAAACAGGAGGGTGAAGACAAAATGTTTGGGGATGACCCTGCCGAAAGGGCCATATCCAACAATCACAGATTAAAGATGGCAGAAAATAAATACAAGCTTTTAATTAACCATTCTCTTATTTCTAAGCTTTAAGTTCGGATGTTTGTTAATTAAACTGGTTATAAACACACAAGAATCAACTCTTTGAAGGCAGTATGATGCCATTATGATGCTATTTCTCAAACAGCAAAACACAAAATCACAAATAACATGCTACATGGGTACAGTACTACTATCTTCATGTTAAGTTTGGTGTAATTCTGTTCAGTGGATCTGCTCAAACGGAGAGCAAAAATTACCATTGGGGCTTACATTGAAATTGATCTTATTTGACTCCCACCCACCCCGTTATGAGAGGGCCTACATGAAACTTGACCGCTGGATAAATGCCAAATTATGTGTAGATTGACTCCAACATTATTAGCAAGACACAAAATGCCTTTCAATGGAAAGTGCATCTGAACAATACAATTTCACTATTGCAGACCCACTCTGTTTTCAAACATCTTGGAAACTCAAAATTTGTTGACTGCCACATCATGGCTTATACTTCCAATGCACATTCCAAAGACAATCAGGAGTCTCTTTTTGAACCTCATTAGGAAAGCCCCTTGGGTGTACCATCACCCAGTTTTCCTCAGCTAAGGATAGATGAAGACAAGGGGTCATCTGCTTTTACCTATTATGGACTAGGTCAAGTGCTATAACCTCTGCCCTTCAGGTAAGCCTTGTGGATTATTTGATGATCCCTTCTCTCATACACCAGCATCCCATATACCAACACTCACAGCAATACTACATAAAGACAGAAATCATCCCCACACTTCTGATTTAGCTGAAATCGTCACATAACAAAATCCAGACAGAGGATTTTATTTAGAGTTTGTCGGATAGGATACTCTGTCATAATGTGGCCGATATCCAGTCCGCCATATTGCAAGTGTCATGGTCTATAATGCACTTGAAATATGGCAGGCCAGATATACAACACATATGTCAAAAAGTATCCTTTCAGCCAAACTGTAAATAAGGCCTATAATTCACTATTACTTGTACACATCAACAGTCTTATCACTGCTGGCAACATCGAAGATGTAGACTGCATACACGAAGTAGAATGATGATTCAAAAGTCATCCAGCAAATGGTTCCTTAGCAAGTCTCTCATAAATTTGTCATGGAGCGGTGGGTGATGTGAGGCATAAAAGAAACTTTTTGGTAGAACCAGCATTTACCAAAAGTACAAAATATTTAACTTATTAGCTATTCATAATAATACAATCTAAAGAGTAAAAATAATTACTATTGTGCTTGATTTTAGGTACCAAGACTCATAATATTTACATTGAATCAATCATGTAGAAATATGCACAAATATCCTAGCAACACAGCATTTTTAAAATCATTTGAGCTTATCACTTGTCTCTTTGCTCTCTCTGCATTGTGGATAGACACAATCAATCTGATGTATAGACACCATGGACTGAGAAGAACTTGAAACAGAAATCTCAGACCTCATCACCCCATTCAGTACACCCACCACTTACCTCAGAGAAGTTAAACTAATAATCCAATTCTGTGTATAGACAATAAGGAATCTCTCTACATCCGCCTCACTACCCTAAACATCCACACACATGACTGGGCCATCCCTTTCCAATGGTAACATGCACAATTTCATTCTGCTAACTGGACCTCACTGCACTGCAAGGCTCTGAAACCCCTAGACTGGTTGGACCACTTTACCATCCCCTTCTTCATTCCATACACCACACCATGGCTTCAAAGCAACCGGCAAGTGGACAACTAACATGCTGCTCTCTCAGAGATCTCAGCATCTGTGCATTCTAAGATGAAAATGACAATTATCTTCAGGGAACATACTTCATTTCTACAACACTTGAACAATTCAAAGCTCATCCAGACCTAAACCCTCAGTACTTTGGTACATTCAAGAACTTTTAGGAAACAAATACACAATATGCAGTCAAGGAAATATATTGCAGTAATACAATTTCTTAAACAACATCATCCATCTCAAAGAATTCCTTTCTGTTTGCAGATCTACAAATAAACACATTTTAGAAGAACACCTTCAGCAAAGTGTTCAAAAGAAGCAAAGCTCTTTTTAAGGCTGTCATCAACACACTCAAAGACCCTCCCATCCCACCAATAGAAGACAAATACAATGCCTTCAATCACTTCTCACCACTAATATCAGCAAAATAAGAATCCTTGGCGACCATACGAAACAGACATCCTCACTACTACATTACTCATATTGCTCGACTACCAAGTGGACTACCTTTAACTTCCTCTCACATGCTGAACTAACCATCAGTCTGAATTCCCTCAAGCCCACCTCTTATTAAAAGGAAACATTTATTTCCTTCTTTGTAAAATCTCTTCATGGTGATGCCCCCACACATATCATCAATACTATGATTTTTTTCTTCAGCCATGAAACCGTTCTGAATGACTTGAGGACACAATAGATTTTGGATCAGAATGATATCAGCCACACACCTTCATAAGAAAAATAATTGAAATAGCAGGTTCCACCCAGCTATATGAGAAGATCCATATTTACCGACAACAAGAACAGGGAGAATGAATGATGGCATTTAGAAGCTGCTCAATAACCAAAGCTTATTGGTGCTGTTTTGGTCTTACAAACAATCACTCAAAAGAGATACATTTTGAGAGCCATTCAACAACTGTCAAGAATTTCGGAATGTGAGGTTGGATACACAGAAGGCTTAACTTGCTTTGGTTTTACACAGCGAGTGCAGAAGAGTCTTTGGTCCTGATTCCTCAGAGTTCCAGTGAATGGTAATAACCAATCTAGTTAGCCAGGTAGCATGGAGCTTTGCTATTAAGTAATTTGAACATCCAGCACCCCAGCTTATAAAGGATGCAGTTGCAAACCGATTTCATGAAGCGCTCTCCTGACCCGAGACCCATGATCTCTCTTGTGTAGGCTTGAATCGTTTTAACAGCATTATTCTGAAGTATTTGGAGGTCAACAAGTTTTGAAGCCAGTAGTTCTCTACAGGGGCAATTAAAATACTGTAGTAATGAAGTGTGCTCTAGTCTCTACAACCAGGATTTTTCTTGGTGTAGATAAAATAAGGAGAATGGGCCAGACTATGCACAACAATTCCATCATCAATATATTAAGTGTATTTTCATCATCAAACATAAAGTCACAAACTTTGACTTCAGCAGAGTCTGTAATGCTTTCAATAAGTATGTTTGACCTACAGATGGAGCTCAGATTGGATCAGATTTTAGTTCTGAGTAAACAGGTCTATGTTTTAGCATTGTTAGGCTGGAGCTAATTGGACTACAACCAAAGTTTAATGTTTTTAAAGACCTTCTGTATGGTCATTATAAAGCAGGCTGTCTGAAAAACAGATGTAGATGATTGTCTTTCCCATCACCCATCTCCCTAGGAAGTGACATCACTGTTTTCTTCATCATCCATCTGCACAGGAAGTAACATTTCTGGTTTCCCGCCAAACCTGTCTTTAATCGAAGAAACCAAGCAAGAGGACTCCATTTCCCATCACTCATCTGCACAGGACATCTCTGTCTTTAAAATAAGAAGACGACAACGGACTTCAATTCCCATCTGCACAGGAAGGGACATCACTGGATTTCCCATCACCCATCTGCAGAGGAAGTGACATTTCTGGTTTCCTGCAAAAACCTTTTTAAAAGAAGAAGCTATATCCCATCACTCATGTGCACAGGTAGTGACATCACTGGTTTTCCCAAATCCACCTGCAGAGGAAGTAACACTACTGGTTTCCGGCCTACAGCATCCTGTGCTCCTCCCAGGACCTACTTAATGGTAGAGACAGCACGGACGTCACTGCAAGCAACTGGAGTGCAAAAGGAGAACAAGTCAAGACAGCACAGATAAAGACAAATTTGCCCTACGAGGCTACCACCTGCAGATATGGGAAACCAAGTGCACAGCTCTTGCAGATTGTATCAACACTGGCAGCAAAGACATCATTGCAATCAGCAAAGATGTTATCATACCTCCTGTTGCCTCCAGCAGTATTACCCTCTTACAAGCCCTTTGCAACAAGTTGTTGGAATTCTTCTGTGACAAAATCACCTCCATATACAGCAACATCGACCCTCCATGAGACCATGACACCGTCCCAACTCAGTTTCTCATCATGGCCGACAACGAACCCTGACCTTGTTGTCTGGTATCACCACCATCGAAATTGCTGATACCATGAAGATCGGACCCTTGCCCCCACTACTCCTTCACCAAAGGACTCCTACCCATCAGCACAGCACTAACAGCACCATCATGCCACTGCTCAAGAAACCATCCACAGATAAAGCCACTCTTTCCAACTACAGACCCATCTGTTTCTCCAACAATATCCGGAATAGTTCATAGAGAAACTAACCAACCTTCACTGACCACCTTAGCAAATACCAGCTCCTTGAGACCACACAGTACAGTCTTAGGCACATCCACAGTACAGAAAAATAACTAATTGACACCACAGATGAAATCCGCATGATCCTTGACAAAGGAGACACAGCAGCCCTCATTCTCCTGGACCTCTCTGCAGCAATCGACACATGGTCTCACATCCCATCCTCATCAGGCGTCTGCATGAGATTGACATTCGCTCGATCAGTTCCTTCTTAACAGATAGAAGAGAAGAGATCAGCATGGCACCTTATTCCTCAGAAGCCCGTAAACTCATCTGAGGAGTTCCTCAAAGTTCATTGCTCAGCCCCACCCCCTCATTGCATACATGATTCCTCCTGCCAATGCCAGACGCACACATCACATCAACATCCTCTCCTATGATAACAACAACACACAATTCATACTCTCCCTCTCAGGACAAGACCCCAATAAAAGAAATACGTTCACCGCCTGCATAACTGAAGTCGCTAAATGCATGAAAGCCAAGTCTCTCAAGCTCAACATCGACAAGACAGAAGTAGTAATCTGCAGCAAAAACACTTCCTCATGGGACTCATACTGGTGGCTGGTGGACCTCAGACCTGCATGAGTGGTAGGCAGTCAGCATCTTGGTGTATATAAAAGGGCATAATTCCATATGCGTATTAAGGCACTTCCTGTGCCATGCTTTGGCCAAAAAACAGATTCCAGAGGAGATAAGCAGGTGCTATCTTCAAGGTGGTTTTGAATTTGTTAACCACAATGTTTTTAAAGAAATCGTATAACACTTGAAGGGTAGTGATAGGCCTCTAAGTAGCTAGCACAGTGGGATAGGTAAGGCCTTTTTAATTAGGGAAAAAGCTCCTTTTTTACTTGAATAGTTACTGAACACTTATCAAAGGAGATAATAGTAGAGGGAAGTTTGCAGTAAAAAGTGCAGACTGCTTAAGTAATTTTGAGCCCTTGTCTACATGGGAGTCAGTCAGTTTTAGTGCTGTTAGGGGTACTTTAAGCATAGTAAAAGCTCTCCTGAAAAATGAGAAACCATTTCATCCATGAATACTGCAGAACAACAGCACACACCTTGATCCAGTGCCATCTGGATGAAGATAATGCTCTACTCAGTGGCCAGTATGACACCACTGCAGCATGTCTCATCAAAGGCTTGAAGAGGTTTGACCACATCACCCCAACACTAATGGTGCTAAGCTTGCTTCCTCTCCATGCTGGTATGAACTTCATAGGCAGCTGCATTATCTACATCACAAACAATACCCTAACATACTTGGCTAATGAAACATGTAATGGTGTCATGTGAGGTGAATAACTGCAACTTTCTTCACTGACCACATATCGCAGGCCTAAATATGGTATGGATTTTTCAGTTTATCATTCTTCTGTGACTGATAAAATGAGTGCATTGAGTTGGGTAATGATCATAAATGCTCAATTACTGCACTAGAGTCAACTTAGTTGGTGTTATGTGCTATACAACTGTCTCTTAGTATGGTGCAATTTCAAACGATTCCACATATTTTAAGAATAGTTAAAAAAAATCATACATTAAAGTTAGGTTGACATGTGTCATGCTTAGCTAAAATTAGCTGTTGTGAAAGTGTAATTGACTTGACTATTCAAATGATCACAAAGCAATACTAATTTCCATGTGTTAACATTATGTACTCAATAAAAGGGTTATGATCTTAAATGCTTCAGTCTGGAATGCACATTCTAGGCTGCTTCCTATTAATCATACATATGATTAGGAAAATCAATAGAAGCAACTCAACTGGAAATCTACCAAATCGTACAGTCTGGTGTATCATTAACTGGTGATATTCCACTGTGAGCTTCATTTCCTCCATAATCACTTTAGGTGGATGGCTCAAAGATGTTGGGATTACTACTCACTGTCCTGACTGGTATTAGAAGAATGTGTGATTTACAACTGCCTTTATTTACTGTTGTGTTTCACTGCTGAAGCATGTGATAGAAAAGGAGGAACATCATTGATGCATCATACACTACACACAGCCTTAATGAACTGCTTTTATCACTGAATCAATAATTGCACAAGGAAGAACGAGGATGGGTGATGATTCACAGAGGCTTCTGTGTTTAAATAGACACAAGCAGAAGCTCATAGAAATAAACTGATACAGTGATATTTTAAACTTAATTGTCTATTTATTTTTTCTATGTAGCGCCATAAAACTAAGAGCATTAGAGAGGTTTACATGAGCAACAGATTACATTACACAAGTTCAGATGCATTTTTTTAGGCAGGTGGGATTAACGGCCTTCTTACAAGCTTGGCGGTCCGACCCCCATAGGACTGCGTCTGTGACCCCCAGGATACCGCTACGCCATTGGCTGTCCGACTGCCATATTACAAGTTTGCTGAGGGGCCGACAGTGTGGCAGTGGCAGTCTTGCAGCGGTGGGCAATGTATTTCAATATGCATCGATGCCTGTGTGTACATTCCGACTGCATATGTGTTGGATGCACACATATGCATGATACATGTTGAAAATAACACCTACCTATTGTCGGAGTCTGACCCATATGTGGGCAGTCCTGGCAATGGGTATGGTAACAATGCTCTTACCTGTATTTCGTCGCAGACGTGGTTGTATTCCTCTGAGTGAAAATGTTCCTGTGTAGGGGGGCCCTAGAGAAAGGGATCCAGGTCAAAAGGGGTGAGTATGCACCTCAAATCCTTCGTCTCTGCCGACCTTTAGCCAGCAGTTGGACTGCTGCGGTTGGCTCGTGGGAAAGCCAAACTCATTAGTACAGATGGCGCTCTAACTCCTCTGTACTGCTCAATGGATGCTGCCTTCCCCTAACCACGAAACTGGTGGTCAGCAATCTGCCGGCAGTGCCGACGGTCCTTGTACAGTCAACACACCCAACTCGTAATATGGCAGATGGCTCACCGCTCTCGGACCACTACCGCAGGGACGGTAGTCCTTGGACCACCAACCTACCATAATAAGGCAAAACCAAAGGGGATGATGGACGGGGTGTTGAACATTGCATCCCCTTTGGTTTTGCTTTGTTCACCCTAAGTTGGCAGGGTATGCCCAGATGTGGATCCCTTGCTCACTTTGCCACTGGATTCAAGCTAGCCTGGCTGTTGACGGCTGATTAGTCAGAAACCGGTCCCAGGATGCTTGTTTCCGGTCCAGGGAAGACATGGCTTGGCAGTTCGGGCTGGACTGTTCCCATGAGGCACAGGGTCAGACTGATTTGCATATGGCCATGTCTGAACTCGGGTGGCGGAGTGAGCTAAAGAATGATGATGGATTAAACCCAGATCAGTTGACTGGGGGTGAGTGCTTGCAATGTTCAACACTCCGTCCATCATCCCCTTTCGTTCTGCTTTGTTTGCCCTAAGTTGGCAGGGTATGCCCAGACATGGGTCCCTTGCCTACTTTGCCACTGGATTCAAGCTAGCCTGGCTGATGGCGGCTGATTAGCCAGAAACCGGTCCCAGGATGCTTATTTCCGGTCCAGGGAAGACATGGCTTGGCAATTCGGGCTGGACTGTTCCTATGAGGCACAGGGTCAGACTGATTTGCATATGGCCGTGTCTGAACTGGGGTGGCGGAGTGAGCTAAAGAATGATGATGAATTAAAGCCAGATCAGTTGACTGGGGGTGAGTGCTTGCAATGTTCAACACTCCGTCCATCATCCCCTTTGGTTTTTCTTTAACCTCATATTAAGGCCTAAGTGATTTCTCCAGAATCACTGAATATGGCATTTGCTCTCCACTCTCCTCATGCACACTGAACAGGCAGGCAGTCTGTGTCAGAGCCGAAGGGCATTGTGGAACCATTGTTTCACTAATGTCTCTTAATCTGTATTTGTTTCAAAGGGAATTTAGGGGCATATTATCAAGACATGCGATAAAATTATCGCCGCTTTAGCGGCAGAAAACTACCGCTAAAACGGCGATAATGGACTTGATAATATGCTCTATGGAATTCCAATTGAAGCTCAGGTTAGATGTCCTTCACATCTAACATGGGCTTCAATTGAAATTCCATAGAGCATATTATCAAGCCCATTATCGCCGTTTTAGCGGCAGTTTTCTGCCGCTAAAGCGGCGATAATTTTATCGCCTGTCTTGATAATATGCCCCCAAGCTACTCCATAAGTAACTACTTGTATAAGAGCTTTTATGAGGAATACACAAACATAAAATAATGTGCCTCTTGTGAGCTTAACACAGATTAAAGGAGTGACATAGGTTGTCACCCACAAGCTTGTTCACCACCAATATATCTGAAACTGAATACCATTTTTCAACATTGTTAAAACTATCATAATTTCTGCCATATCATGACACTATAGAAAAAGTACACGAAGATGAGTTATTTTGTGTATATTGTATATTATATTTCTGGGCCAGTTTATCCATAAACTTCTTTATTTGTTCAAGAGTTTGTGAAAACATTATCCTGTATTCCAGTGGCTTTGATGTCAATGTCTTTTCGCATCTGTATATCCAAAATGTGCCCTGATATATTTTATGGTGAAATATGAACATCTGCTTCCTATTATTCTGGAGTGCCCTTTACTCCCGCTACCCGTCTGCTAAATTTAATGGCTGTAGTAGGCTAGAAACCCATTTTTTCAAGATAATACATTTGTGCATTTGCTTTATCTCACAGTAAAGCGTAGCCTCACTTTCGAAGCTAGCAAGAAGTAGCACAATTCTAAGAATTTTATCAAATCAGAAGTGGGCTCAAAACAAAAGTGTGCTTATGTATTTTATCTTTTATCTTCTAGGACGTCTGTCATTTTCTCAGTTAGAAAATCTTGCCTCCTGCTTAATATATAAGTTTCACTAAAAGTAACACGTTTTTGTCACCTGTTTGTATGCCATTGACTAGTATCAAGAAATAAATACATCTAATCTATTCATACTTGCATGCCTTTTAGCGTCATCTGCTCCAACTGGCCGTCTGTGGGCTAGAGCTCTGGTCGGTTAAAATGACAATTGCCTCTTGATTATTTGCTGTGCTGCTCACAGTTTTTGCATGAAATCTGTCCAAACTCGATTAAGCTAATGGTCTCTACCATGGATCACCTTTAATAAACATGAAAAGACTACAACAGATTCAGAACTCGGCTGCCAGACTACTCTTGCATATCAAACCGGGAATCCGCATCTCACCTGCCTTGAAAGCCTTGCCAGAAGATCCACGTTCAAGCTACTTTGTATCACCCACAAAGCAATACATGGAATGGGAGCGCTCTTCATCAGGAATAAAATCACCAAACACATTCAACAAAGGAATCTACGCTCTAAAGGGGCATCTCGCCTCAAAATCCCAAGATAAAAGAAAAAAACCATGGGTGGCACATCCTTCTCTGTTCAAGCAGCCAAACTATGGAACTCTTTACCCCCAACATAAGATCCACCGACAACCACCTTATCTTCAGAAAACTACTCAAGAATTGGCTCTTCCCTACATAAGCACCATACGCAAACAGAAATTTACAGCATATTCCTCTGTATATAAGCATTTATTTTCACTATAGATATGTACCTATCTTTGTGTATTGCTTTGTATGAACATGTAGAATAATTATGTTGTTGTAAATAAATAAATAAATAAAAATCATCTTTGGTCTACATGTACTTACTTCCATTGTGCAGCTATGTACCTTCCATGTACTTGGATCTGTGTGTCTGTTACCTTTCTCCTGAAAAGCATATCCAATGCACTACCCTATTTCTCATCCTGTACATCTATCAATATCTTTGATCTATATATACTTACCTCTTTTATTCATCTATATACTTTCAATGTACTTATGGATCTATATATTTATCACTTTCTTCTAATTTAGCATTTCAAAAGCACTACCCTATGTCTCAGCCTATACTCCTCTCACTATATCCTCTGGCCCAACCTTCTGACTCATCTCAAACTTCTTTCTACTAATCTTTCCCAATGCACTACCCTATCTCTCTCCCTATACATATATCAATATATCCTCTACATCCACTCTCTCATTCATCCCAAACCCCATACCAATACTATGATCCCCAAAATAACCCTTTCTGGACTCTCTCCTTCTCTACACCTCCTTGCATCATCTGACACCTCTTTTTTACTATACCGATCCCCCAAAACAAACCTTTATAAACTCTCCCCTCTGAGTCTTCCCCTCTAAAACCCCTTTTAACTCATCCAAAAGCCTCCTCCTATTGCTATGACATAAACAAAAAAAAAACTCACTCGTCTGTCCTTCACTATTCTTTTCAATCAAAATAACAGACTAACATGTTCACTTCTCAATTTCCATATTCCACTATACTAATTCACCACTAATCCTTTATGGGTTCGAGAGTAGCATGCTACTCGCAAATGAAGTGTTTCAGCACCCCATCAGGGTTCCCAGCGCTATATAAATGCAAACCTTTTGCCCTTTTCTATCCCTCCCCAACCCTTCTCAATCCAAATAACTGACTAACATATCCACCAGTCAAATTACTTTCATGTTTCACCATACTAATTTAACACTAATCCTTATGCGTTCCAGAGAAGCGTGCTACTCGCCAGTGAAGCGCTTCAAAACCCCATCAAAGGGTAGCAAGCGCTATATAAATACAAACCACTTTCTCTCTTCTATCCCGCAACCTACCCTTCTCTATCCAAATAACTGAATAACATATCCACCACTCAAATTACTTCATACTTCACTATACTAATTTTCAACACTAATCCATTATGGTTTCCGGAGTAGCGTCCTACTCGCCAGAAAAGCGCTCAACACCCATCAGGGGCAACAGGTGCTACATGAATGCAAACCTTTCTCCCCTTTTACCCCTCCGCTACCCTTCTCACTCCAAATAACTGACTAATATCCATCACTCGAATTACTTTCATATTTCACCATACTAATTCAGCACTAATCCTTTATTGGTTTCCGGAGTAGCGTGCTTCAACACCCCATCAGGGGAAACAAGCGCTATATAAATACAAACCTTTTTTTTCCTCTTCTATCCTTCTGCTATCCTTCTGCTATCCTTCCGAATCCAAATAACTGACTAACCTATCCACCACTTAATATGTACTTGCATGTTTCACTATACTAATTCAACACTAATCCTCTGTGGGTCCCGGAGTAGCGTGCTACTCGCCTCTTTAGGGGTAGTAAGCGCTATATAAATGCAATTACAATACAATACAAGTGAGCCTTTTTGGCTTCCTGAAGTGCTGTGCTCTATTTTAGATGATTGTGCATTGGTAGTAGAAAATCAGTTCCACAAACAGACGGTAGGAGAACACTGGACAGACGCCCACTACAACCCCAGCTGCAAGAGGTAGGGAAACATTTCTCCAGGGGACAGGACTGACCCAGCACTGGATCTGGAGAACTGGATAAAAACATGAGCACTTTTGAACCAAACTTTAGTAAAAGTCTAGCTGCGTTTACTGAATGTTTGTTTACCACTTTCTTTGCATGGCTTGTATTGGTATACAGCTGGAAATGTGTTGTTAAAAAGGGTGCACATAACTGTCGTCTGAGTAGGAGGTGATAAGGAAAACAAGTTGATTGGGCAAGTAAGATTGGAGGAGTCCAGTCAACAGAAATATGAGTGTAAAAACATGTCAAACAGAAGCACAGGTGCACCAAACTAAATCAATCAGGTCGGTTGGAACAACTATATAGTCCAAATCCAATCAATAAGAGGGAGAGAGTTCCTTGATATCATCTCTTTATTCCATTTTCTTGTTAGAAATACAACACAGCCGACGCATTTCGTCCTGATACAGGACTTCTTCAGGGCTGTTTAAAATACATATATATACATATATAAAAACACTTACAACATAAAAACACATCAAACATCAAGTGATGAGAGTAATAGTTTCTTAAGAACCATTATCTTTAAAAGGCAATATCATATCATACTAATCAAAGCCTTAACCATTTATACACCATATGTACTACAACCTTCAGACAGATAACAAATAATATTTTTCAATTTTAAGACATCACATGTTCCAGATACGTATCTAAACAACATGTTTTGAATAACAGTTTTTTACAAAACATTCTTATACATTTAATAGGGGCCAACAGTACCTCTCGGGACTAAAAGAAGAAAGCATAAAATTTCATTATATCATTTCTATTTTGTTTTTTATGCTAACATATACCTACTAATTTTTCTAAGGTACTTGTAGTGACAGAGATTGAAGGTCAGTGTTTGATTGCATTACAATTCCTTTAATAATAAGAACAAGAATTTACTGCTACAAAGAGTGGTGAGAAAGAAAAGTCAAGAGACAAAAAAACAAAGAAGAAGGCAGGTATGCAGGAGAACACCGTGATCCAGTTCAAAAGGTAAATAACCCTTATATATAGAGCTCCCTTCGATCATAAGAAAAAATGCTTAAGGTATAGAAAGACCCTTTTCTACGTTATATGGGATCTGATACGTTCAAGGTGGCCAGACCAGTGTCTGGGACATATCTTAGTGGTATCTGGCCACGTCATACTCAGACCATGTCAAATAAACAATACCGATTGATCAAAAAACAACCTGGTCGAATGTATACCTACCGTTAAGTGCGAGAATCAACGAGCCTCCATAAGTAGTGAAGGATATACAGAAGATGATGTCCTTAAGGTCATAACCCCAACCAGGAATATCTGTGATATGAATAACAAAGTATATATTCAGTGCCCCTAATTGGTAGTCCCCAGTACGACATAGATAATGGAAAGGGGGACCCATGATTTTCATAAGGTGTAGGTAATATAGCCCAGGTCTTACAGGATTATACCATCAGACCAATTCATAAGCGCCCTCGAAGCTCAATGCCCATTATGAACTCTTACCTATAATCCAAGTCCAGATATTTAGAATGAATAATAACAATCTCCTTCCAAGTAGGGCAAAAACGATCTAGAAAAAAGGGGGGGGGGGAATATAGACTGTAAATGAATAGTCTCACAAAACGGATATAGCTACTATCAATATTTATTGTATGTACCTCCCCTACCCGCATATCTCTAATCTGCACTAAGAACAAATAGATAATGAGCAGAAGAAAAAAAGAGAAGAAGTAAATGCAAAGGATAGCAATTTATATGTCTCCTATATTTAATGTTTAATGCATCTCTTACAATTAATACGACTGTGCAGTATATGCTCTAAGCGTCAAAAAGGTATAGTCTAATCCGAAACAGAAAGAGAGGTGGAGACGAGAGAGAGCAGTCTATATACATCCTATATATGATATTCAATGTGTCCACTAGGATAAACATGGACAGAGTAGAAATTTATGCAGCATATCCTATAGCACTCGGGAAATCAAATCTAACCCAAGACAGAAGATTAGCCTTAAATGTAACAGACATCGCTATCCCATGGTGACAGCATGGAAAGAGTATGTATTTATGCAGCATATGCTCTAACAATCAGGAAGTCAAGCCTAGCCCAAGGCAGAAAAGTAACCTTAAAAGTAACAGACATCGCTACCCCATGGTGACACCTACCGTAATCCAATAGTCACGATCGGGGATGAGAAACAGCAGCAAGTTTTTCTCCGGTCAGGATGAGGCCATGAATTCTTCATCCCGGTTAAATAACACGGAGAGGCCATTAAAGTCGAGACACCTGTGTGGGCTTCGCGGTGTACGTGCACTCGAGGTCACATGATACGTCATGTAAAAAAGGCGGCCATCTTGAAATATGCAAGCGTTAACCAAGTTTTACTCTATTAAAGGATTTTGAAGCCAAATATAAATGGAACAATAAGAAGAGAGCCCAGTAAGCAGTATTATGTATATATGTGACTTATACTCTTGTCTTTATCGGATCTTGTCTTCGGTCTCAATTGACCGAACTATATTTATGTTCCCCACTAAGGTCAAAACACCTGTATAGACTACGCGGTATGCGTCCGCTCCAGATCAAATGATACATCACGTTAAAAAGCGGCCATCTTAGAGTATGCAAGTACTGTATAGGCTCTGCTCTATTGAATATTTTTGGAGCCAAATATACGTGGAACAATAAAAAGGAAACCCAGTAGCCAACATTATGCATGTGTGTGGCTTATACTCATCACTTAGTCGGGTCTTGTCATCGGTCTTAATAAGCCGAATTATATATATATTACCCCCCTAATTTCATAGGGTCACGCATGGGATATATATTAAAAACAGAATCACGTGGCCAACTCATTATATGAATATTATATATGCTACGAATATTAACACTGTCTCATTCATACCAACACTCCGCAAATACGTGTGACGGCCATCTTGACCTGGTCTACATAATGGTCTTCTACATTCTCCATACAGATACGACTTGAAGAGCGGCATGGTGGCAGCCATAATCTCCATATGGCCATAAGTCATGGCAGTGTCTTTATTCGTCAAATACAGACCCACAGTGAGTACGTTGTAAAAGAACAGGGCACACACCTCCCTCAGTGGCCACATTCCAAAACGCCAGAGATTTCCAAAGATAGAAATACGGCAGCCAATATTATCTAGTCAGTATAGTCATATTACTGTGTGTTATAGATATACCTGATAAAAACATGGAGAAACCAGGGGGTCTCGAAAATTCCCCAAGAATCCATATATTGTAAGATATGGGCTCATCACATATCTTAGACGCCCCTTTTTTGTTCCGGATTTTTCCTAGTCCCAGTGGGTGAATTGATTAATCCCATATCTTATGGGTCCCGGGAGGATGGGAAAAGAAAAACAGAGAAACAGACAAGAAACAAACAAGATAATAAAATAAAAAATAATAACATTACAAATGTGATATAACCAGTGTGATCATCCAAACAAAAAATAAGTGAAAGATGATAATATCACGGTTACAGGGTCACCAATCAGTGATCATACTCCAATGAACAGTAACAGCATGCACAAAAGAAAAGGCCATTATTCAAGCAGGAAATAGTCAAAATGTGTCACAAGTATGATCCCATACTTGTTGGCAGTGATACAGACCATCAAGGCTTTTTTTCTGGTAACAGAACAACAATCAATCGATGTAGACAACCATTGGCATAATCATTAGTTTGTTTATGATCAGGGCATTAAACCAACAGATTCCCTATAATCACATATATAACAAAATGCCAAAATAGTTGTGAGGATCTATACGAAACCAGTGGCATAGGCCTAGATATTTACTCATGAGAAAGGTGATAACAATCTTAATGTATGAACATAACCAGCAGTTGGTGGTGGGGTCCATTTCTTACAAGAAATAGTGCATCTCGTCATCACTATTATGACCCAATTCAACACTTCTTAATCTACATATCCAGCCTGCTTCCTTTTTTCTTCAGGCCAATTCCCTATTTCCACCTCTCGGGTGGACCGGGACATGGTCTATCCCTATAAACCAAAACTCCTCATCACTTGTATGGTTTTTCTGCATGTGGAACGTAAGGGGATATCTGAGGTCCACCTTGCGGCGTGCTCGTACATGTTCCTGTATTCTTATCTTCAAAGATCTCTTAGTGCTGCCCACATAGATCTTATTACAAGGGCAGCCTAATATGTATACTATATACTTAGAATTACAGTTTATTAGATGTTCAATAATATACTTGCGTTTGGTGTTATAGCAAACATCTTTAGTCTTATTTCTGCCTATTCTCTACATGTGTATAACCCTGTCACAGTAGAGGTAAGCCAAGTTTGCTTTTTGGGGGTTTGGATGTAACTGGGACATAACATATCTCTCAAATGTTGTCCTCTTCTATATGTCACCTTTGGTTTCTTATCTAAGATTCCCTGTAGACTTGGTATATCTGCCAATAGATGCCAGTGTTTTCTAGGGATATTATACACCCTACTACTTCGATCATTAAATTGTGTGCTGAAAGAGATAGGGGCTTTTTCACACTTCGTACTAGATTTCACTAATAAAGTATCTGCTCTTGATACCTCCATCACTTTTTTGTGTGCATTACTCAGTATCTTTTTGGAATATCCTCTCTCCAAAAAACGCTTTTCTGTCTCCTTGCGACTGGAAAAACAGGTCTCCTCTGTGCTACAATTCCGTCTCATGCGGATCATCTCCCCGTAGGGGATGTTTGAAATTACATGTTGTGGATGTGAGCTCTGGGAGTGCAGCATAGAATTACAAGCCGTGGTCTTCCTATGTGTGCGACTCTGGATGTAATTATCTTGTATAAAAAAAGTCACATCCAAAAAGTCAATTTCCTCCGTATTGTAATTGATGGTAAACCTTACATTAAATGGATTGTCATTAAGATAATCATAATACAACAGGAGTTCAGGGGCAGGTCCATCCCAGAGTATAATAACATTATCGATGTACCTGCCCCAGAAAATCATATGTTCCATCCATGTTGCCGCATGGCGACCCCAGGCATGCTCCCGCTCAAACCAGCCCATAAAGAGCCCGGCGTAAGCGGGAGCAAATCTGGAGCCCATCGCTATGCCCTGAATTTGGTGATACCAATTGGAATCATGGAGGAAATAATTCTTTGAAAAAATGATGTCTGTCATTTCTAGGAGAACCTCATTATGGGAGTAATGATCTGCCGTCCTCTGTCCCAGGTAGAATTGTAGTGCTTTGAACCGAAATTCCTTTTTAATGCAGGTGTACAGACTTGTTACATCCAAAGTGACAAAGGCTAATGTATCAGACCATTTAAAGCCCTCAAATTTGCCCAAGATATCTTTAGTATCTTTGATGTACGCTGGTAAATTTTGTACCAGGGGCTAGATGTAAGAATCTACATATTCAGATAGTCTTTCTGTGGGTGAATTGACCCCAGAGATAATCGGGCGGCCCAGTGGAAAGGGGCCGCCCTTGTGTATTTTGGCAAGATGGTTCTAGAACTGTTAAATACCTACACTCCTCTTCACTTAGTAGGCCAACTTCACGCCATTCTATAAGTCTCATATTAATATGATCACTGAGAGTCTTAATAGGATTTCCCAATATTTTAGTATAGCAAGAGGTATCTACTAGTTGGCGGTCTATTTCTCTCATATAGCTCGTCTTCTCCATTACAACCACGTTTCCCCCCTTATCAGCCTCACCTATGACAATAGTAGAGTCAGACTTCAGACTTTTTAAAGCTGCATTCTCATTGGATGTTAAGTTATAGTTGCGTTTATTCGGGGGAATCGGATGTTCTAATAGATGATAAAAGCCTTATGTCACTTTGTCGCAGAAGATATCTATATTAGGGTGCGTGCCTATTGGAATGAATTTTGATCTTAATTTCAGACCACTATCCACAGACACATCCTCCACAATAACAAGGTCATTTCGTATAGAGTCCATATCGATTGAGGTTTCCAACTCAATAGACATCATTGTTTGAATTGTTTTTATTTCATGTACAGTATGAATTGGAGGAACAATTTCAGTCAGAGTTTTGACATTAGTAGATGGATTACGCATAAAGTACGTGGAAGGGGTGGGAGGCTGTGGGGGCCGTACTCGGGGTAGGGGTCGTACAAAGTTCGCTCCGTACCGGGCCTTTTCCATGCGCTTGTGTTTTCAGACGGGCGGTACGGATCGTACTTGCGCGCTCGGACTTCAGTTTTACAAGTTGTAAGTAAACCTGTCCGGGGACGTCTCGTAGACTTTTCCCGAGGCGATTCGTATGTATTTTCCACGTATGAATCGTACTTCGCCGTTTGTACGGGACTTGTACGATTCGTATGTACAAAAATACGGATACGAGTCGTACGGGAAACAAACATCCAGGATCGGAATCGACCCCTATATGTATTAGTTATTATTTTTTCAATATGATTAATATTTATATCTATAATTTTTTTAATTATATGTATTATTTACTTATTTTTACTTTATTATTAATACATGTAAAAAACGATATTTTTAACATCGATATTTTTGACAACGATATTTTTCCCACGATATTTTTGTACTTACCTTTATGTAGATAGGACTTTGATATTTTGGCTTCGATATTTCTGTGTCGATATTTTTGTAGGTCGATTTTCTGTCCGTTGATATTTAGTCACACATTCAGGCAGCGGTGCCAGGATCTAAAGCATAGTCCCTTGAAGGTTGAACATATGTAAGAATAAGGCTTCTTTATCTAACTGCTCTGAATGCTTTACAGGCTCTTCTGATTTTTTACTGGGGGGTCACCAAATTTAAGTGGTTCGTTAGGGGTAAGTGCACTGTACCTTCACTTCCCCCTCACTGATATCGGTTAGAAGAATTTTCAACTGAGAGTACCTTCTCCCATTCTTCAATGTCCCTACCTACTTCCCCATCTGTGGAATGAGCTGTGGGCACAAGGATGGCAGACCCTTTCCTTGTTACCTTATTATCCAAGTTCGAGTGAGCAATAAGGAGGGGGTAGGAAATCTAACGTAGGGAGCCCCTACCGAAAGGAGGTCCTAGGGGGTTGGATAGAGGTTGGTACACACACAATGTTGCCTCTTTCATGGACAGATTACAGTTGCCAATTATACAGACAGTTCATTATATTTAGCAAGTTGTACATATACACAAGACCGCATCGCCTTAACATCGGGGTTAGATTCAGCACCTGGAACATTAAAGTCCTGAATAACTCCCAGAAGGCTGGACAGACTCTAGCCTATCTCATCTGCCACAATATACAGATAGCACTCCTTCAGGAGACGCACATCACCACTGAATCTCAATGTAGATTTGCGGCCAGATGGTGAGAACACCAACTGTTTGCATTGTACTCTAACCATGCCAAAGGAATGATTTGGTGATCATTAAGGGCATGCCATTTATACCCAAGCAGAGTTCAAGAGACCTAGAGGGACGACACATGGGATATTGAAAGACACCTCTATCAGTACAGTGAAGGCATCGGGACCAAATGCGTACTCAAATGACTTTTTTATCTACGTTGTCACAGCCATAGTGCAGTACAAGCAGGTGGAGCATTGATATAGGGAGGTGATTAAAATGCCATCCTAGACCCCCAAACGGTAAATTATTGTCTGTGTAACACCATCCATCTCATGACACTACAAGCCTCCTTCAATGAGGAAAAGACATGGGCTGAGTCATCTGAGGCATCTGCGCCACTCCAGAACTTGAGAGAACATACATTATTTATCAGTGATGGAACTCTCATCCAAAGATGTCAATTCATGGACTGATGGTGTAAAAAATAAATATTGGAAAATCTGCTACCAAGCCTTGCAATAGCCACCCAAATGCCTGCAGGCAGCACAAACAATGGCGGAGGCGCTCATGGACTCCAAGAGGAGCTAATAGCAGCCATCTCAGAGTTGTTCTAGCTTATTTTGCATCAGTGCACAATTCAGTCACCGTCTGGAAAGAAAGCCTCAAGCCTGCACAGAGGTATTAGGCTCTCTAAACATGCTGGTATCATCAATACCATAGACTCATGACTGTCCTTGTTTGAGCAAATGTATGTGGCTTGGATGCCATGCAGATTGCAGAGGCAGACAACGGCGGACACACTGACTGCACTTCCCCTGTTGTGTTCCCTTAGTATGATAATCAATAGTCAATTAGGTTTGGTGTGCACAGGCTACTCCAGCACCCGCCGTTGTTTGGTGCTAACTGCAACGCAGAGAGAAACTGAACCCAAGAATGGAGTGGTGCACCACCTTTTATGTGTGAAGAAAGTTGTTTTCAATAAGTATCACAGTTTTTGGTAGTTGTCTTTAGACAGTGTTTTATTGTGAAAATCCAATGTAGAAAATTGGCAGCCAACGTGTTTCGTTCATAACAATGAACTTCTTCAGGGCAAAAGTAAACGTGGCGTCTGAGTTGTGGGGATAATTTGCAGAGCAGCTGCGAGGGCCTCCTTGATAAGGGCTAGTGTGCTGCAAAATCTGTACGGACGAGCGAAGAGCAGCCAGCAGCTCTGATCGATATTGTGGCTTGGATGCCGACCTTATACTGGACACCAATACCACATTGCTGGACGAGATATCTGATACTATCCAAGAATATAACGAAGAGGCAGTAAGAGAAATACTTTTCATGAGTAAGGTACATAATACTTAGTGGCAGCTCCTCTGCTGAGGCGGAGGAGCGTCGCCCCACTGCTTTTGAGCAGTGAAAGGAAAAATAAAATGATAATAACTAAAAGTTATTATCATTTTATTTTTTCCTATTGAAGGCGCGGCATATTTCCCAGGCGGGGTGGGGCTGCTCTGCTGACAGAGCAGAGATGGGGAGGAGTGGTTTGCAGTCCCTAAAGGGTGCATTCATGCGCACTTAGCATGTTCTCCACCCAGGCTGCAATATAGCCTGGGTGGAGTACATGCCCCGGCTCCCTATCCCCGTCTAAGCTCCATGGTTTGGCACTCAGACCAATCACAACGTTGCAATGCAGTGTTGTGATTGGGTATGGGGAGCTTCAGCCTGGGTGCTACCGGTGCCTTGTTCCAGCAAGCAGACGAGATACGCGGCAAGGGAGGACGGAAGGCAGGACACAGCAAGAAGGTAAGTTGAATTTTGTTTTTTACTTTTTTAATTTACAGCTCATCCCAGTCTGTCCATTCCCCATTCACCACTGCCCGCCTCCCTCACCACCACCGATCCGTGCTGGCCACCACTGATAATGCTTGCGGATAGGGAAAGGGCTATTGGCCTGGAGATCTCTAACTGTGATGACCATAAGCCATGGGACATACTTTTGCAGCCGACTGCACATGAGTATAGTACATACACATAAGTGCCACACTAATGGGGAAAACGTTAATGCATACTTTGAGGGCGTACCACTAGCTTGGCTCACAGATGCCCATCGAGAATATCTGACACATCCTATCACAATGGACAAAATCAAAGACACACATTTTAACATGCCAACTGGCAAAGTTCCAGGAAGTGACAGGTTATCAATCGAATTTTAAAAAGAAGATGCTGCTCTTATTATCAAAGGATCAGTAAGATGAATCGGGCCTTTGTGTAAGTCACAAAGGGTGAGAGCCATAGACATAAAATTAAGTAAACCCAGAGAACTAACATGAGGAAATCCAGGCAGGAAAATCAACATGGGACAAAATTCAAATACAAACCATGAAGGGTTATTCAAATTTCAGAACTCATTAAGGAAGGCAAATGTTTAATCAAGTCAATTCAAAGTATTGAAATAGAGACAATTGTGAATGAGAATAAGCAGTGGAAACTAGGCCCTATTCAAGTTCATAGTCAGTACCAAATATGGTCTAGAACAAGGCAACTAATAAGTCAAAGAGCAAATAGACATATGGGCTGCTTAGTTTAAAGGTAGGACATAATCATGAAGAAGTTACATTACGTAAAGCAAACACCCTATAAACACTCCCAAAATAAATAGTCCATCAGGATGTTTAGCCTACATTCAAGAGGAAATGGCAGTGCATTGCAAAACTATAGCTGCTTGAAAATATGAATAAAGCACAGTTCTGCTTATAAAGGCTTCAACTTTGAATATTGAAATATTAAATGCGTATTCCTCAGTAGGCAGTGAGCTTGTAAAATAATACAGCTAAAATAAACATCACGGAAAAGGCACATTTTGACGATGTCTTGAAAAGAAGAAATACACTGCATAATGAAAACGTGCACTCAGTCCAATATTAGTTTTGCAGCCCACCTATGCTGACTTGAACACTTTATTACGAAAAATACAATACATTTACCTTATTTGGGAGCCATTCATATTAAGGAAACCCATGATTTTATTCATTCTAATTTTAATCTCTCATTATTCCATCATACTTGCCAACTACATACCATGGGGCAGATTTATGTTCCCTGGCGCATCCCTGCAAATCAGCATGGATGCGCCAGGGAAAATGCGTCACGCAAGTTTGCCCTTGCGCCACCGCAGGTGCGCCACATTTACAATGCGGTGCATCGTGGCGCAAGGACAAGCAGATACGTGACGCATCTGCCGGCGTAAGGTTGGCGCAGTGCTGAAGTTGCGTCGCAAGTGCGATGCAACTCCAGCACTGTTCCAACCTACCCTATCCCTAACATGGTGCGTCAAGCCTTACACCTGCTTCAAGCAGGCGCAGGGTTTTGACGCATCAGCGTTGGGAAAGTGACTCAGTGAAATCTTATAGATTTCACTGAGTCACTTTTCAGGGGCGTTCCTGCGACGGAACGCCCCCCCCTGAGTAGAAACGCCCACATGAAACCTGACGCAGATTTCATGTGGCGCAGGGCTTTACACCGTGACGCATCTCCATAGATGCGTCATGATGTAAATGGGGCGCAACATGGCGCAGGGTTTACGCCGTCGCTGCGTCACAAAAGTGACGCAACGGCGGCGTAAAAGAGGCACGAGTCTGATATAAATCTGCCCCCAAGAGTCTTTAGCGACAGCCTTGCTCCCACACACCCTGTGCGCGTCCATGCTGATCACACTCATCAAACAAACCTGGGAATGACCCTACTAATTGTAGTCCTTTGTCGCTAATAAATACCGACAGCAGAATCCTAGTTAAAGTTTCGGTGACTAGATTAATGCCCTTGATGTCATCCATCGTGCTCCCAGGCCAATATGGATTCATTCCAGGGAGTTCCACTTGTGATATTTTCCCAACTTAACCCGGAGATAGAGGTGGGTTTAATACTTTTAGATGCAGCCAATCTGTTGGATTCTCTAGCCCTAGTCCGAAATCGGATTTTTATTGGCCTTCTCTTTATTAATCATATCTCCTCCCTTCCTACCTTACCAGACACGTCAATTCCCCCATGACTACTGCTCTCCTGCTAATTTATTGTTTTCGATGTGTCGGTCCTGTCATCGTGTTGCACCTCCCTTATCTAGGTGCTGCCTTATCCTGTATTTTTCTCAACTATGATAATATTGATGGTTTTTGTCTCTGCTTTTTGAACAGTTCGAAGGCGCTCACGTTCGCACTATATACAACTTTCAAAATCAATCAATAAATAAAATGGGTGAAGTTGCTTTATGCCTGCTCTACAGCCAAGCTTCGGGTAGATAACACACTGTTCCATCCCATCAGCATTGGGTGAGGTAACAGACAGGGGTGTCCAGTGTCTTTGCGATTGTTTGCCACTGGTATAGAGCCCATAGCCAGCCTATTCAATCAATACCACTCGCAAAGAGGTATTAGCTTCCTACCTCTGTTCATACTTGTATCTCCCTATGCTGATGACTTCATTATTCATGTTAAAAACCTGGTGATAAACTTCGCTTCCATTATCAGAGAGATGCTGAGATGAGTCACTCTCTCTGCTTTAGCAATATACTGGGGCAGGTCCACACCTCACATGGAGGTGGAAATTCCCACTTGAGTGGTGTGGCACTTTGGAAAGATACTTGGGCATCCAGCTCTATTCCGACGTAGACATTGTATTAAAAGTGAACTATGCAAAGCTCTCACGAAGCTTTCTAGACAAATAGACCGTGCAATAAAAGTGCCATTAATGATCGTTGGTAGAGTAGAAATCATAAAAAAGATAGTTATGCCACATCTTCTTTATTTGTTCTATAACATTCCAGTGTATCCAAAGACATTTCTTTACCATACTCCAATCAATGCTGATTCATTTAAAATGAGCGGGTGCATCAGCGCCGGTGAGGTGGGTCTCTTGGATCCAGTCATATCAGCAGGGCAGTGTGGAGAAGACAGATCCTGTCCTTTACTGTAACTGTGCATTTGCTGTTTGCATATTGCTGGCACCATCTGGTCCCCATCATCAAACATATGGTGGTGGAGACAAATATAGTAACCCCATGCCTCTGCTGACTTTCCTTGGCCAGACGATGGCCAGAAATCCTGATGATCTTAACCTGATTTCCTGTAGAGTCAACACCTGGTGCCACCTAGCTAAATACATTGGAGTACGACTGCCATCATATGTCCTTGATTGATGACCCAATGTTGCTCCTCACTATGGAATCAAAAGCGGGCCAATAGCTGCTTAGAGACAACAGCATCACCACATAGGACAAGCTGTTTAACAATGGCACATTCTAAACACCAGATGAATTTGCTCCTCCTATAAAATAGGATTTATTTCTGTATCACAAATCGAAGGAGATGTGCATAACTAGACTAGACAGTCGAAAGATAGAGCTCCCACAGATCTCATAACTTGCTGTGGTTTCTGTGGTTAATACAATATACAGAATGTCACTACACAAAAAGCCCAGAACCAACCTCAGGGTTGGAGGTCAATGGCAGCATCGGATTGGGAAGGCGGGCAGTCAGGCGTTGGCCGATGGGCCGGTGCCTAAGGGCCACCAGTGGACCGGTTTTTGTCAACCAGCCCACAGAGCCTTTTTATCTTCCCCACCATGCCACTGTAAGGGGGGGCAGCATCAGGAGCAAGGAGGCTCTGAGGGGGTTGCTCTCAGCAGCGTCGCTAGGCCAATATTGTTCTGTCCGCTGCAGACTTTATCCTAGCTTCCCGTGGGCAGACGCTCAGAAGCAATGTCCCGCTCCCCTGCTGTGGGCCATTATAAATGTGTTTTTCATTACCCCTCCCCTGCCAGGCCATCACCCTGAGGCTACAGTTGGCTTTGCTAGGGTGAGTAAGTGAATGGCCTTGCTGAGGGCCTGTCGTTGGCACCTCGGCTACAGTGTCTTTCAGGCCTTGGTGGTGGGGGGGGGGGAGTGGGTGGTATGTTTGGATAAATCTCGCTGTAAAGCACCTTTGCCAGAGCAGAACATTTTGATAATGTAATGTTAGGGTCAGAGCTGCCGAATGTGGAACTATGGGAATAAGTTCAAGTCCCAACCTCACCTCAACATCCCGTGATTCTGGGCAAATGACTTAATTACGCAAGGCCTAAAATAAAAATGGATTTTATCTTCTGTAATGTAACTGGTGCTCATATAATTGCGCGCTTTGGGTGAGTTTACACTATATAAAACTACAATAAAAAAACATAACCTTCTGTTTGCTCATTTTTTAAGAATCTGCAAAGGCTGGAACTTAATAATAAGAGAGGATTCTTTATTGAATAATACAAAAGTCTGTAGTCCTCCTTAACATGGCTTTTCTTCCTTTGTTCAGTTTTAACTATCAGTCACGGATCATTAAAGAAGCGTTAGAGCACATTTTAAACTGCTTTCACCTTAAGTTTACTGTTAGAACTTCAAAGTACATATCAATCAAGGGAGAAAATACAGCTTTAGGTGTTTTTCTTCATTTTTGTACTGGCAAGGGCATTACAATACTGTTAATGCTGGTTACAAAAAGGGCAGGTGGAAATCATAGCCATATCAGGAGTTGTGTCCTTTGGGCCACTTTATTTCACTTTGCCACCCCGCCAAAATGTAGTGCTTTCCAGTTTTTCACCAATGTTCCTGGCTCTATGAGCTTTAAAATAAATAACTTATCAAACATTTCTCTAAAAATGAGCCTGATGAGACTAGCCAAATGCTGTTTTGTGAATGGGCGTGATCCAGGAATGCGGGCCACTTTTTCTGGGAGTGCCCGGGCCGAATTGTGATCCCAATCCGACCCTGGCTAATGATGCTAACAGTACAAGTATGTCTCTATGAATGGCCGACACCTCACCATACATTATAAGTTCATCAATGGAGTATATTACACCCCAACTAATCAGAGACACCTGGGACTTAGAACTGATGTTTAGTGTGGGCAATGTGGTTTCACTGAGGTTGACTTTCTACATTTGGCATGGCTTGGGATTCGGTAAGCTTTCGGTAAGCAGATTTTTCCAGATCTATTGGTAATGACAGAGGGTTCACTGACAGAATATCGAGGAAAAAAATATAGAGGAAAAAATATAGACTTAAAAAATATTAACTGCCTATACTTAAAAAGGTAAGTTCAAAAACATTGAGAAAAAGATATTGTTTTCAATATTATAGTTGTATTAAATATCGATGTTTAAATATATATAATTTAAAATATTAAAATTAATATATATTAATACTAACATAAATGTATAAAACTAAAATATATTTAAATATATATTTTAACAAGTATAACAATCAAACTTACTTTTATAAAATGTAAACACACACATATATATATTTGAACATAAATATGAAAAAATAAACACATATTTTAGATAATAATATAATATAAAAAATCATAAATCATATATCAAGAATATACATATACATATTTAAATACCCCAAAACATAAAATATTTTTTTAAAGCAATTTAATTTAAAATAAAAAGTTAACACATATTTTTTAACATTTAATTATACATAATTTACAAACAGTAAATATTGACATTTTTAAATATTATTATTGTAATAAATCAAACACATAATTATCTAAATTACAACATAAAATACATTATTAAATATTAAAATAAATACATTTAAATTTACAGCGACAGTAAATAAAAACATTTTTATACTAAATAAAGATAACAATAAGTACTCCCACCTAACACAACACAACAATAAAAAAAATCTTTACATCACACAAAAATAAGATTTACTACTCTACCTACAATAAATATAAAATAATTAGACTAGAATATTGGAAAATACTACAATTTACTATTCCCAGTGCTAGTAACAGAACCATAAATATTATAATTAACAAAAAAATATATATTCCCACTCCAGTCAGTGCAACATTCGGAAAAAATTTGGATTGCGGAGGGGTTAAAAGTTACTATTTCCACTCCAGTCGGTGCAACAGTAGGGAAAGTGTGCGGATTGGGGAGGGGAAAAAATTTATATTCCCACTCCAGTCAGTGCAACTGTAGGGAAGTATTGGGTTGAGGAGGGGAACAATTTAATATTCCCACTCCAGTCAGTGTAAATGTTGTTTTTTAGAGGGGTTAACTTTACTATTACCACTCAGGTCAGGCCAACAGTAGGGAAAGTGTTAGATTGCGGAGTGGATACATTTTAATATTCCTACTCCAGTCAGTGCAACAGTAGGGAAAGTGTTTGTTTACGGTGGGGTAAAATTGACTACTCGCACTCCAGTCAGCGTAATATTAAAAACAAGTAAATGAAAATAATTTAAAAACAGTAAATACATTAAAAAATATGTTGAATACAAGATAGAAATATATTTAATATTAAAAATGTAAAATTAATTTACTTCCCACTCCATACCCCTACAAAACCAACAACCCACATCTAAATTTAAAAAAATGTACTTGCACAATTAACAAAATTATTGATCAATTAAACAAATATTTTTTATGGCAATCGAAATCTAAATTCATTAAAATAAAATACTTTCCTCCCTTTACCCCAATAACCCCACAGCCCACACCTCAAAAAGTAATTACACAATTAACATACTTAATTAGCAATTAATTATTATTAATTAACAAATAATTATTAATTAATTGAAAATAAATTACTTTCAACTCTATACTCCTATAACCCCACAACCCAGACCTAAAAAAATGTATTCATAATTGACATAATTAATTATTATTAATTAACAAGATCCACTTCCCTTTGCTGAGGAACTATCCGACCTTCTTTCTCAATCCTCTCTCTCCAACTCAAAAAACATCTTCCTTGGAGACTTTAACATCCACTGGAACAATGCTGTTGACCCCACAGTCACCCACCTCTTCAATCTTCTAGAAATCAATGTCCTTGTTCAACTTTGTCACTCGTCCACCCACACTAAAGGTGCCACTCTCGATGCCATCATATCCAATAATTACCTGGCTTCCATGTCCAGCATCCTTCCCATTGACTGGTCTGACTATCATCTCATTCTGTTCGAGATCGAATCCGCTCCCCTCCCCCCTATTAAAAATCACTTACCGTTGAAATGGACCAGAAACCTCAACCAAATCCCTCCTGGCGAACTGGATTCTAAACTACAAGCTCAACTTCTTTTTACCCCTCTCTTCCAAGACGCAAATGAGCTCACCAAACTCTTCAACAAGACTGCCAGTGAGGTCATAGACCTCCTAATCCCTCCCAAACTAAAAAAGCAAAGAACCATTCCATCTAAAACTTGGTTTAACTCTGATCTCAATGAAGAAAGGCGATCACTTAGACTGACTGAAAGATCTTGGAGACAACATCCCTCCGCCGCCCACCTTGCCTGCCTCAGGGTCGCTAGATCATCCCATAAAAAACACATCTTCAAGGAAAAGGCCTCCTTTTTCCAAATGAACCTCGATCGGGCAAAAAACAGACCCAGAGAACTATTTAACATTGTTCGCAACCAAACATCCATAGCCACCCCAAACTTACTACCTCAACAAATAGATGTGAGGAAATTGCCAACTTCTTCGCAGATAAAATTGCCAAAATCGATCACTCCTTTCATCTAACTGAGATCCCACTCTATTCCCCTCTCGTCGCTGACAATATACACTAAACCATCCTCCCGTATTGACTCTGTCTCCTTACCCTTCCACTCCCCCTCTCGCTACTACCCCTCCAGATCCCAGCCTCTTCCCCAGCAACTAAAAAACTATGCATCTTGGTCTAATTTCCACCCCGTGACTGAGCTCGAAGTCTTTAACATCATAACCAAACTTAAACTGTCCTCACACACCAAAGACCCTATCCCCTCCAGTCTTATCCAGAATCTCAACCACATCATTGCCCCTTACTGGACTAACATCATCAACACTTCCTTCTCCAGAGGTTGTGTCCCGGACTCACTTCAACTTGGTCAAATCACTCCTATCCTTAATAATCCCACCTCAGACTTTAATGACCTGACCTCCCTCCGCCCTATCTCTAACCTACCTCTTCTTTCCAAAGCCCTGGAAAAATGTGCTCTGCTTCAACTAGATAAACACATTAACAACTTCAATCTTCTAGACCCTTGCAATCCGGCTTCAGAAAAGGCTGCAGCACGGAAACCGCCATGCTAAATATAATCGATGACATCCTCGCTTCCCTTGACAACGGTGAATCCTGCCTACTCATTCTCCTTGACCTCTCGGCAGCCTTCGATACAGTCAACCACAACTTCCTTCTCAACTCACTCAAGTCCCGCTTTGGTCTTAACGATCAGGTCCTTAAATGATTCACCTCATTTCTCCAACACAGAACACAAGTCAAAATGAACGACTGTCTATCCATCACTCTCCGGTTTCACGAGGTGTCCCTCAAGGATCTATTCCCTCCCTTTCACTCTTTAACCTCTTTATGGAACCTCTTACCCTCATCCTGAAACAAGCAGGAATCAACTACCACCTCTATGCTGACGACACACAACTGTACTATAAGGTTAGGTCTCACACTGATGTACTTCATCTTAACCATACCTTAAACAAGATCCAACACTGATTCCACTCAAACCATCTCAACCCCAAGAAAAAGTAAATCATTCTCTTCTCCCCTAAAAACAACGGACTCCCCATCCAAACCTGGATCTCTCACCTCAATGCAATCAACTGCTCGCTCTCTTTGTCCAACTCAGTGAAATCTCTTGGTTTTACCGTTGACAAAAATCTAACCTTCAACGAGCACATAAAAAACTCTGCTAAAGGAGCTCTCTTCACTCTCCATCACCAGAAGAAAATCAAACCCTTCATCCCACCTGAAGACTTTAAATGGTTCGTCCAATCTCTGGTACTCTCAAAAATCGACTATGGGAACGCTATCCTCACAGGAACCCCCAATGTCCACCTAGCCCAACTCAGATCTGTGCTCCACCTAGCAGCCAGGCCCATCACTGGCTACAAATCTCCCTAGCCCTAAATGCTCTCAAATGGCTTCCAGCTGAAGGTAGATCCTCCTACAAGACAACATGCATCACATATAAAGCCCTACACCAGGATGCCCCGCTGTACCTCTCAAACAAACTTTAAAAAGTGGGCAGCTCCAGAACGATGAGGAGCACAAAAACTTTCCTCCTGATCCCCCCCTTATTCAAAAAGAATACCACTCAATCTCGCTCCTTCTCTGGAAATGCACCGATCGTCTGAAATGCCCTCCCAAAGGAATTGCGCTGCAACCCCTCCTACATTGCCTTAAAAAAGACCTTAAACTGCACATCCTCGGCAAATACTGGGGCCCTTAATCATACCTCTGACCTCCTCCGACCCTATCCTCCTCTACTTCACTCCCTCCCCTTCACCTCTCCCCTCCCCCCGTTTATCTCCCTCATCCTACTTCCACCTCCCTTCCCTCCTCCCTCTTAAAACCCGGCCCGGCTGACCATCCCCCCTCCCCAATCTGTCTTCCCCAGGCCTATTCTTTTTAAAATTTCTACCTCACCCACAGCTCAGCCCTGAATCTTCCCCCAGCCACTATATATGTAAATTAATCTGCTCTTGCTATGTCTCTATGTTTATTAGACCTTAATGTAGCATTTGTTTTTATTTATTGTTCACACTGTGCTTTTTGAGCAACTCCTGTAATCTTGTTTTTTACACATGTAATGCGCTCGGATACCCCCCGGGTCTAGCCAGCGCTATAGAAAACCTTTCAAATAAATAAATAAATAAAATAAATTATTAGTTAATTAAAAAAAATTACTCCCCACCCTTTACCGCATGAACATCACAATCTGCAAAAAACATTTACATAAAAAAATTATTAACACAATTAACAAGATTCTACAATGAAGAACAGATAACAAAGCTACTGTGCGCTGGTGCCATTTCGCAGTATTGGCTACAACGCCTAGGAGAGGAAGAGGAGTACGTACTTGGCGCAACTCTAGAGGTAGACCAGACAGGACCCTTTGTGGATGGAAAAGTGAATGAAGCGAATATTCCTTTCCTAGTGGATACTGGTGCTACTCGTTCAACTGTGAGATCAGCTGAAGTGAAAAATCTTCCTCTATCGGGTGAAACAATCCAAGTAGTTGGAGTTTCAAACAGACAGATAAAAGCTTATCTTACTGATCCTGTAAAGGTTAGTATAGGGAAATTCACTGATATGCATCGATTTGTCTTATGCGACACTAGTCCTGTAAATCTGTTGGGAAGAGATTTACTGTGCAAAATGAATTGCACCATCTTTTGTACACCTGATGGTATAGCCTTTAAAACTCCAGATGAAGATGTACTGTATAGAATGACAATGGCAAACTTAGAACCTGAAATTACTGACGCATTGGTTGTATTTGATCCGGAAGGATTGCCTCAAGAGTTGAAAGAAACAGGGAGAAAAGAAGTGTGGGACTTCACAGGAGAGGATGTTGGATTAATGAAAAGAGTCGATCCTGTAAAAAATAACTGTAAAAGAAGGAGTAAATTACCCAAATATTCCTCAGTACAAATTAACACCAGAAATAATTGCAGGAGTAACCCTGTAATAGACAGAATGATTGAACAAGGTATTCTGAGAGAAATAATGAGCAGTGCATGTAACTCTCCGATAATGGGTTTGAAAAAGCCAAATGGGACCTTTAGGATAGTACAGGATTTGAGAAAGGTGAATACAATTGTTGTTCCTTGCTGTCCCATCATGCTAAACCCTTCGGTAATTCTATCTCAGATTCCCCATGATGCAGAATGGTACACAGTCATTGACTTGTGTCATGCTTTCTTTTCTTTTCCATTGCACCCTGATAGCCAACAATTTTTTGCGTTCCGGTTTGGTGAGCGTATTTTGAAATGGTGCCGTATCCCTCAAGGGTATACGGAGAGTCCTTCAATATTTAATCAGATTCTAAAGAAGTCACCGGAAGATTTAAAAATGCCAGAAAGTTCAGTGCTTGTTCAGTGTATCGACGACCTATTAGTGGCATCGAAAACGTGAGAAGCATGTGTGGTTGACACAGTTGCCCTGCGAAATCATGTGACAGATGGAGGACTTAAAGTATCCCCATCTAAATTGCATTTTTGTCAGAAAGAAGTACAATACTTAGGTCATAAGATTGAAAAAGGCCTGAGGAAAGTAACAATGGACAGAATTAAAATAATTAAAGGAATGAGAGCCCCAATGACACAGAGGGAAGTCAGAATGTTTCTTGGAATGGTGGGATACTGTCGTCAGTGGATCAGCAATTTCTCGCTGATTGCAAAACCACTAGTACGGTTGACAAAGAGTGATGTGAAAGATCCCCTTGAGCTAAACAAAGAAGAGATGAAATCTTTTAAACAATTGAGAGATAGCTTGTGTGAAGCACCGGCTCTTGGAATTCCTGATTATGAAAAAGAATTTGAACTTTATTGCAGTGAGAGAGATGGATGTGCTCTTTCTGTATTAGTGCAGAGACATGGACGATTGAGATGACCGATTGCTTATTTTTCAGCTGTCTAGATCCAGTAGCTGTAGCATTGTCCGGATGTTTGAAAGTCGTGGCTGCCACCTGTAAGAGCTTGGAACAAAGTGAAGGAATTGTAATGGGATACCCTGTGAGAGTGTTTGTTCCCCATGATGTGGCGATCCTTTTGACAAGAAGTAAAACACAGTTCATGACGCATAGTCGTCTAAGTATGAAAAGGTGATTTTGGGTGCTACAAATGTGAGTCTTGTAAGATGCACTAATGTGAACACATCGACATTGCTATCTGATGCTGTGAAAGCAGAGGTGAAAGCTGATGTTGATCATGATTGGTTGGAAGTGCTTGATTTTTGCACCAAACCGCTTCCGGACATAAAAGATGTGCCCTTGAAGGAAAGTGATTATGTGATGTTTGTGGATGGGTCATGCCTAAGAACTGGAGAAGGGATTTTGAGTGCTGCATATGCTGTGTGTACTGTAGCGACTGTATTGGAAGCATCTTGTTTGAGAGGAGTACGATCTGTTCAAGTTGCTGAATTGTTTGCACTGATTAGAGCACGCAAGTTGGGACAGAATTTGCGAGTTACTGTGATTACTGACAGTCAGTATGGGTTTGGAGTGGTGCATGATTTTGGGCAAATTTGGTCCCAAAGAGGTTTCTTGACGTCGAGTGGAACTCCAATCAGAAATGCAGAAATAGTTGGAAAATTACTTAAGGCGATACAGCTGCCTAAACAGATTGCTGTTATTAAATGGAGTGCACACAGAAAGGGAACTGACTACGTGTCAGCAGGCAATGAATTTGCCAATGATCTATCACAGTACTGTGCACGAAACTTCATTAAATCATAACAGGGAGAAGGAAATGGATTTATGTCCCTTGCTTTTTACTAAAGCGGTAAGTACATAGGATGAAGTGAGACAGTTACAGGAAGAGGCAGGGGAAGAGGAGAAGAAACAGTGGGTAAAATCAGGATGTGCACCACGAGAAGTAGACAGAGTTTGGGTTTACAGAGATGAAAGACCAGTGATGCCTAATAGCATGATCTCTACCATGGCACGGAAGTACCATGGGCAGGCTTACATAGGCAGGGATGCCATGATTAGACTTTTAAACAGACCTGGTATAATGCAAAGTTTAACCTTATAGCTGAGAGCCTTTGTCGGAGATGTCTCATATGCCAGCAATTTAATCCAGGAATGAAAACTGTGGTGAGCTTGGAAACTATAGGACGGGAGGGAGGTCCTTTCAATCAAATTCAGCTTGATTTTATTGAAATGCCCTCATGTAACAGGCTAAGATATGTACTGGTGATTGTCTGTCTGTTTCACGCTGGGTTGAGGCTTACCCGACCAGAAGGAATGATGGAGCTACTGTAGCAAAACTCCTACTGAGAAAGTTCATTCCTAGGTTTGGTTTCCCAGTAACGATTGAAACAGATAGAGGAACACATTTCCAGAATGAGGTTATAAAATTGATTTGTGAAGCATTGAATGTACAACAGAAACTGCATTGTGCCTACCGACCAGAGGCTTCTGGAGTGGTGGAGCAAATAAATGGCACCATAAAGAACAGATTGGGAAAAATGTGTTTGGCCACAGGTCTAAAATAGCAAGATGTCTTGCCTCTAGTTCTAATGACAATTAGATCAATTCCTGATAGGAAAACTGGTCTGAGACAGCATGAAATTATCATGGGTAGAGCGATAAGACATGTCTTTATTCCCATCAACAAACTACTGCCTATATCTGATGACTTCGTCTTGGATTATTGCAAAGGATTGGCTGATATGGTAAATTCTGTGTTTCATCAGGTTGGACCAGATGCGTCCACTCTTGAAAAGAAGCCAGATCATGACTTGAGTCCTGGGGATTGGATCTGCACAAAAGTACACAGAAGAAGAAACTGTCTGGTTCCACGCAAGGGAAGACCAGGACAAGTGATTCTGACAACAACTACTGCTGTGAAGTGTTCAGGAGTGAAGAAATGGATTCATGCCAGTCACACTCTTCGAGTCCCAAATCCGGAAGATCAATCTGAAGAGAAACAACGAGAAGTATCAGATACCAGTTCTGAATCAGAATCAGAAGAAACGAGAACAAGACAAAACCCAGAAGCAGGAGAAAAGGGTTTAAGTCAAATTGTTGGACAAGAAAATATACCACTAAGAAGACGCCTTGAAATTTCCAACACCAGTTCTGAATCTGAGACAGAACCAGTGGGAATACAAGAAAGAATAAATGACGATACGGGAAAAACTGAATAAGTAATCTTTGGAAAAGAAATACTGAGTACAAGCATAAGAGAAATTCCCCCCGAAATCATAGAGATAGAAGGTGAGGAATTAGATACAGAGAGTGAGGGTGAGATAATTGCGGAAGAACCCCGAGGAGGTGTAGGGACACAACACACCCAGGAAGAAAAAGGGACAGATAGTCAGCAGGAAGATTGCGTGGAAGAAACACGAGGAGGGATAGATACAGACAGTGAACCTGAAATCTTCAGGATAAAATCCAAAGAAGGTGAAATACAAACAGATACAGAATCAGAAGAAAGTGAAGAAGAAAGCAAAGGTAGAAGAACTTTGAGGAAAAGAGCTTGGAAGACAGAACGAGAAGGGAAAGGATCTAAATTGAAAAGGCTTTTGAAAGAAGATATTTGGCCCACCAAAATCAAGAGGTTGAGATACCGACTAACCAGAATAAAGTCTGATAATGCTGAACAACTGAATGAAATGTCTAGTTAAGGGAAAAAAAAGGACACTGATCAGAAACACTTGCAAAGAGTAAAGAGGAATAAGAAACCAAACCAGAAGTACGGAATGGACATATGTGGCACTTCCTGATATACAAGAGGAAGTTGATAGCCAAGAAAGTCTAAGAGTGACTGTGCAGGAGGTGGACAAAGGAGAAGAAGATTCAGAAATCCTGAGAGTTATCTTGTCTGACACCAGAGAAGAAACGGATGATCAGGAAATTCTGAACAAAGACTGTGAATCTAAAGACAAAGACGATTCCTACATGGATTGGGTGGCAAAAGAAATCGAAAAGGAATTAAAACCGGACAAGACACGTGACCAGAAAAGAACCAAGTAGGCAACCAAAGACTTAGGTTTAGACAAAGGTAAATTATTGAAGGAAAGAGGCTAAGTCAAAAGGCACTGATCATTACCAAAATGGCAAAAAATGAAAATAGAAATTTAACATGTGGTTTTCTTCAAAGATGGTGTAAAATGCGTTTTTGTTGTACAGGATTACTAATGCTTGTCTGGATCATATTAGCAATAACAGTTTCATTTAGAATAACATTAGAAAATATAGATGAACACACAGTAAACGGAACTAATAATGAAAAGGCTGATGAAAGTCATATTACGAAACTGGTAGATAGAACAGAATTTCACAATGATAAGTCCATAAACGTTTTTTCTAACAATGTTTTTTCAAAGTTGTTGTATGAATATGTAAAAACAATGGAGGTTAGAGACTGCTACGTCTGCATGCAGTTACCTGCATCTGTATCAGAAGGTGTTACTCATCATCACCTTCCTTTGACATATGGGATAACTTGTAGTGTTTTATAAAACAGGAAAATTTGAATACTATTACACTGATGTAGATAATATTTTCTCACAGATTCCTGTAGTTCCTGAACTAAACAAGATGATTCCTGGTAAAACATTAGGTGCATTTTTCCTGGAAACAAGAGAATTAACTTTAGAAGAAGTGTTTAAGAATAACCTTACTTGTAGTTTAAGAAAAGAAGAGAAAACTTTCCTGAACATGGTAGAAGAGAGGAGAGTTAAAATGCAAAAGAAGATGTCTGGGGAAAAGATGGAAACAACATTTTGGGATGTTGGGAAGGAAAATCATTTAAAGGAAGAAACAAATCCAGCAATGGCTTTAGATTGGCCCAAGAAAGGGAAGTTATGCATTAGAAGAGATAATACTGTATATGATAATTATTTTGTAGGTGCAAGTGAATGCCATGACTTATACAAAATCATGGGAGCATAGGGATTTAAAAGGAGGAAAAGATCCGGTATTCCCTGGAATATATTACATCTGTGGGAACAGAGCTTATTATAGGTTGCCGGACCATTGGTATGGTACATGTTACTTAGGCCTGGTCTTTCCAAAAATATTTCATGTGTAAAGGGGAGATGACGGATTGCACGAAATAAGTAGACAGCTAAAATGTAGAAGGAGGGAGAGTTGGTCAGAAATTATAGGTGATATCTTTAGAGCACTGATACCAGCAGTTGGAATATCTCTGAATGCACATAAAATTAGAAAATTGTCTGCAGTTGTGGATCATTTATCAACAAGCACAGCTGGAGGGTTCTTAATGGTAAATACCAAAATTGTTGCCATGAGAGTGATGATAATGCAAAATTGACTTGCCCTTGATATTATATTGGCCAAAGAGGGAGGAGTCTGTGGAATACTGAAAGTACAACATTGCTGTAATTATATTCCTGACGAAAGTCAAAACCTAAAAAAATATATGAAGAATATAACTGATTTGCATGAAGAAATTGTTCCAATGGAGGTTGACGGTGTATGGGAGAAACTTGGCAAGGGTTTTTCCACTATTACGAATTTATTAACAAAGCTAGGTAGCTCCTTTGTGGGAAAAATACTGATATCTGTGACCTTTGTGATTGTTTTAGTGTTAATATTAAGATTAGGATGTGTGTGCATGAAAAAAGAAAATTACAAAATATGATAAAAAGAAAAAACAAGAAAAGGAAAGAGAAGGAAATAAGAGAAAGAGAGATAGAAGAAATAGAATTAGAAGAGGTGCAAGCTAATGTGTACAAGAAAACAAAAGAGAACAATATGGAAAACAGTATGATTTAACCTAAACAAATCCAAGTGGAACTGAATAAAACCATTTCCGTAGAGAAAATCAGAAAATTTTGTGAATAGTGGTGATGTTTAAAAAAATCACCAAAGGGGGGATTGATGGAGCAGGTAAAACAACATTTTGTATTCCTAGTCTAATTTTCATGAAATTAATTACGTAATCATTCTAATTTTTGATTCCAATAACTTGTTTGCTGTGAAAATGTACTAACCAACCTTTGCACCTTAATAAACACGAGATACACGTGGGACTAAAATACTAATTGCATGGCAGAATAATTAACTAATTAATTATGGTACGCAAACTAATCATAGATTGTGGTGAAATAGAAAATTGCATGATTTATGTTGCTTTGTGATTGTTTGTGCTTTTAAAAATTATCAAATGGTAAGTATTATTGCTTTAAATGCTACAGCCAAGGAAATACTAATATACATTGGGATTAGTGTGGGTTTAAACATTAGAATCTTCATTTCTATATTTTAATTACTGTTATGGCTGTTTTTGCTTAAGTTGGCATTCGGGCCTACAAGGCCCATTACCCAAGATGCCGTTCTCTGAAGCAGATGCCACCATGTGAGCGCCAAACGACCCGAATTTATGACACCATGGTCCCTGTCAAGGATAGGGACTTGTTTGCCTGCCAATACATGACGGTGTGGGAACAGCGGAAAGGACAATACAGAACCTGTGGAAAGATTACTTCTTTTCCTCGAACTGTTACATTCGCTGTTCTCGCCTGTGAGCTAAATGAAACTTATTAATTTGCGCCTTCTTATGCCAAGTCTTCAAGAAGAACCAGTTCTGCCCTGGGAAACTTTTAGAAACTTACAGATAACCCCGAACTGTCCAATCAGAACATTTTCTCTACCCCTAAAAAAATGTTGCATGTTAATATGAAGTAAGAGGGGGGAAAAAGGTATATTAAGCCCTCATCCGCCATTGGGAGGTGGTGATCGGGTCTGATCTTTCATGGCGTTGGGTCTACATTGAGCTGATGGCGATTTAATGGTTTGCCTTGGGTTTATTTGGCTCTTGGGAGAGAAGTTTGCAGCGCATCCTATATTTCATCTGACGGTTTGATCGTTTGCTGTGGGTCAGACAGCCTGTCCTGGGAATTGTACCAGAGAATGCGGATAACTCTCTGTTTGATCAGAAAGTCGTAGACGCTTGCTAATTGGTAATTAATTAGCTGCGTTTTTCTAAATTCATGTTTATTTACCAAATTTTAGATTTCTCTTCAAAATAAAACTAATTTTATATTATGAGCTGTAGTAAATAAATGCAAATGCTAAACTAGATAAACAAAATTTGAAATAATAAGAAATGAGTTTGTGGTTCTTTTATTAATTACAGAAAATATCAAATGTCTCCTAGGCTTTAATTGTGTTTTAGCTGGTTCTAATTCACCATCAACCAGTCCAACTAATTGGTCCATCGACCAAGTGGTGGAGTGCCTTGATGTTAAGGTCAGGATTCTGAAAAGGTACATGTAGAATGTGTAAATAAGGTAGAGAAATGTAATCCTGATAGGTAATAAGGTACCCACATGTCCAGCGCTTTTCTCCTGTGTAAAGATTCAGGTGAGATTTATCGAATGACGAGTGAGTGTTGGTGTTATGGGCCCCACCAATGAATGAGTGTATGAATTAATGTTGTGGTTAAGAATCTGTGACATAGGGAGAATATGTACATTTTTGTCCTCTGCGCTGTATCACCACCATTGTAGGGAATACAATTCCCACTGATGCACCGGAGACTCAAGGAACTCGTCGGATGTATGGCGTTCAGTCTTCAACATGTAACATGGCGGGCGGAAAACATGGTTACGATGGTAGTGGGACTGCCACAGATGGGCTGTTGTGGCAGTCCAACCATCATTCTAATCAGGTCCTTAGATCTTTTGCCTTGTATCACCAAGTTACTCTGAATCAGGTGTGCTGCTAGGTGGTTAGGCCATGTATTCATCTGTTTCTCTGAGGTTACTTCAACTAACAAATCCTTTCTTTCTTTTTCTTTAGCTGCTGCTATCATCTCTCTAATGGGTTTCATTTTGGATTCCAGGATGGGCTGGAGTGTTGCAGTTGAGTCTGGGAGGATCATTGCTAAAGGCAGGCCAGGCGATGCAGAAATCAGGTGATATTCCACCCACAAGCCCCGATTGCCTGGCAAAGGGCGCAGTGCTTATGTGGGACTTTTTATAGCTTTATGTCTGAAAATGGCTGCCAAGATTTGGAAACCTTTCGAAGCCATTGCTGGACAGTTCCAGAATCAAACAATGTTTTCTCAGTAACGTTTGCCTCATGTTGATATGCCTTCCCTGTACAGTATGCATGCCACAAGATACTTTGGTCATGCCTGCAGAAGGTTTTTTGTTCTAGATGTACCACTTCAGAATATGTAAGCATCGACATATCATCAGGCACGCGCATCTCTCTTTCCAAACCGTACATCTCAGGATGCCTTAGTCACAGTCTGCATCTCCACTCACGCATTCCCACTATCCAGGGCCTGTGTGTTGAGAGCGATAGGTTGCTTAGGATGGTAATTGGGGTCAACAAGCAAGGTGGTCTACTTTTACTCTTTGTGACCATGACAGATACTCCATAACATACCTAAAGCAGCTCATAGGTATGCCACCATGGACCTGTTGCTTCTCAAAATGCATATATCAATTGTCCAGGGCAAAGGCCCAAACCCAATATTGCACATTGGCATTGGGACCCAATAAACTGTAGTGAGCTAAGTGTACTCGATGTCCAGCTACAACCACCCGCCTATCGCCCCAGGGACTTCTGGCAACCTGTGCAGGGATTTTTAAACTCTAGGAGGCAGAATGTTAAATATACGATCTTCTATTTCAGAGGAGGGGTTGGCCATAGGTATGACTGGCAGTGTAAATGCATAGTAGACACCAGTAGCGACTCATTATAAAGTCTCTTGCGGTAAAAGAGCACTAGTTTGCTGGTAGACCTGGTGAACCTGTGTGAGATAAGTGTTTTGATTAGTATGACTAAATATTTAGAAAGAGTGAAGGATGTGTTTGAGAAACACTCAAGTTTAGCCTCAATGGAGATGGCCCAGGAAGTTATAAGCATCCCCTTTGTGCAATGATTGCTACCGAATGTTAGGAGTCAGTTGATAACTTTCTCCATCAGATGCAGACTTGGAAGTTGATCGAATTGTTGACAGTCACTAACCATTGCAGAGCTTCGCAAGAAAGAAAGAAAGAAAGAAGGAGGTTGAATAGAAGCTGATGGCATTGAAGCTGCAAAACATGCAGAGAACTTTTAAAGGTGTGAGGTATCGAGCACCGCAAAAGGATGAGCAAAGGGGGAAGGGAAAAAGGAGGAGGGAGAGCTGGAGAGCCAATGGAAAGGGTAGGGTGGTGGAGGGGGAACAGAAAGGCCGTGTTGTGTCTGTGGACAGCTGGGGCATTGGCAACGGAACTGCACCACCATTGTATCTATTTCCCAATCAGTGTGGGTTTCACCAGATTCCTTAAGACTCTTATCCTGAATTTTAGGACAGCCCAAGAAGTTCTGACTGTGTCATGAATACTTTATTCCTGTTGTAGCTAAAGGACCCCTAAGTAGATTGTATCAATAATGCTAAGTATAATTTCAGTCGGATTGGCACAGGTGGTAGTTGTCCAGCCCTAAAATCCTCAGGCTTTCCTACTTTAACTCTATCAGGAATCTCCAATGATGGAGTCGGTCTTTTTTTTATCAGTGAGTTCCTTATTATATTTCTCACCACATGTCAATTTCTCTGGGGTTCATTAGAGATAAGACAACCCATTTTGAGCACCCCAACTTCCAAACAAATCTATTAGGCAGGCACATTCTCTGCAAGCTAAAGAGTACTGTATTTGCACTCCGGGAGGTGTGTTTAAATAAACACCATCATGTGGTGAAGGTACTCAGAATACCCCAGCACTAGTTAAAACCTGAGGCAGAGGAAGGGATCCACATTGTAATAGCAGATTGGATTAGAAGGGGGTTTAGTACTTATTGTTAGTAGATGTAATTCCCTATTTCTCTTAATACACATGGCGGGGAAAGTCAAAGTGTATAAGGTTCGTATAGGATCAAGAGTCTAAATTAATAATGCGGTTGTCCTAAACTTCCCTGTTGTCCCCAACCCAGCCAATATCCTTTCTGATATCCCACCCTATGGTTTACTGTTGTTGACCTTTGTTCATCTTTTTTCCTTATCCCCACACACGAGGAGAGCCGTGTATTTCTTCTCATTCACATTCTAATGGTCTTCAGGTTTGTTTACCCAACTTATTCAAGGGTTATAGCTAGGGGAGGGAGAACTTTTATAATTTGATTTGCATACTTTTTTGAAATTTTAGCAACATTCAGCTAAATTAAGCGTAATTACAAAAAAAAACAAATCCATCCTTTAGCACCATATGTTGGTGTAAAGTGTGCTCTCTCGTCAATTTCTAATACAAGAATCCATTTTCTGCTAAAATAACAATGCATATATACAAAGGCACTGCGAACCATAGCCACTCACGTTCAGCTGTTGTGCGCAAACTCTTGCTGCGAATGGTGTGTTTGTGGTAAATTGATACCTTGAATGGCACATACTATCATGAAGTGGAGTAATTTGGGGAATTTCACTTAACAAGCGTGAGGCAAAATACTGAAGTTATGTGAAATACACTGGTCTGAGTGACACATAACTTTGGACATTTATGGATGTAAAGAGGTTTCTTAACATCAGCCAGAACCCCTATTAAAAAAGGACAGCATGTTCCAAATCTTTTGAATGTGTTCTAGTTGTCGAAGAAGATGGTGGTGGGAAACTGTACTGCCGACCAACATCTCCATTACGATGTTTCCACAGGTAACACATTCGATTGCTCAGCTTAAAAAAATGCTGGTTTGTCTGAAACTGCAGATGTTGCTCTGTGTGTTATGAGAGCTGACCTATTGGAGTGTCCATTTATTGAATACTCTTCTTCTCCCAGTCACCTTCCAGTAAAGATTGGGTTGTGAAGATGATTGCGGACATTTGATGTGATATAATGAGAAAAGTGACCAATATTAGGTTGATGTATTTTGGCAGCCACATCTGTGATACTGAGTGTAATATGAATACCCCAGTCATACTATGTAACATCCCGCTAATGGCAAAAAGTAGGATTGCTGAAACTATAACATCAAAGCTGATGAATGGAAAATAACTTGGAGAAGAGGAATTCTCAGTAAATAATATGTATAGGATCACCAGATGGTGGAAACAAGAAGCTATGTGGTGAAAAGTTGACTCGACTCACCATGATTTATTTAGGATATTCGAGTGAGAAACGTTTCCTATTAAAGTATACTTCTCAGAAAGATGTCACACCAGACACCTGTTCGGGGCTGGTCCTAGAAGACAGTATCTTGCTTGACGTTGAAAATATATGTCAGTGAGAAGTGTTTCTACTGCTACCAGTCTCCTGCAGGTAAAAGTCATGAAAACGTTGGTATTATTCAAAATGGCAGACCTTTCACGCATTTTGTGTATCATGAAATGTAGGTATTATGCAAGATTACACTGACATACCAAGACATTCTAACAAGCAGCACTTCTGAGACATAAAAGCAATCTGCTGAGCAATTTTAAAATCAATAAAGATATGCATGTTTACATAAAGGTATTCCTTGATTGGTCTTCAGTAACTAATTATTGACTAATTGGCAGCCCAATTCATACTCTTGGGCACAATGAAACATTGACATTTGTGAGGTCAAGATGTGACTATTGACCTGTTGGATCATTTTTACAATTGGATTAGCATATCCTAATGAAAAAGAAAAAGAAAGGTCTCCCTGTGCCAGAAAAGGGAAGACAACGAATAGTATACCAGAAATCTTTATACCACTAAATTAGAATTTAAATTCAATTAGCTTGAAACAAAATCTTGAAACGTAGTTCCTAGATAGATGTGTACTAATATTGTTTCTACTCTGGTGCCCCAAAAGAACACCAGGATGCAAACTACACAAGCAATTGATTTTCTGAGGAGATAAAACATTTGAACTAAAAAGTTGACAGCTCCAACTAAAATGATAGAAAATATTATTTGTAAACTGACTTCCTTTCCTATACTACCTGCACAATTAATTGTTTCTGTTGCATTAGTAAAAGAAGACTTCTTCATGTGGGTTTAGTTATGATTACAGATCAAATACTGGTTCAAATGCTTGGTTAATACTAAGTCCCACAATGAGTTATGAATATTTCCAGCTCAGCCTCCAGTTCTTCTTTGACTGTTCCCACGGACATGGTGGAACCTGCAAAACACAACATTCCACACACTGGTAATAGTCAATGTACCAGCATAATTAGTCAGGATATGGAACACAGAGGATATGTCAGTTAACTAAAATGATGCACACAACATGTACACGTATTATGTAACGATACCTATAAAAGATGTTCAAGTAATTGGACCAAACTCGTTGTTTCATGGCTTGGAAGTTCACAAACCAGAGTACATTTAACTGTGTTAATTGACTTTACCTCAGTGTATTAGGGCTTTACATTTAGAATCAGTTGTAACCATACCCAGGGCTTTTATACTTTTCATTATTGATAACTGCAATCCCAATCCTAGTTTATGAAAAAGTGCCTGCTCTAAAACACCTACTTTTATTTCCAAATGTTCCCCTCTCCGGGACGTGCCAGAAAGGATAATCTAATTGATTTATGGTAACTGTATGAGACATGTGTATCAAAGATCCTGTGAATTACTTGGATAGCTGGTGACTTAATGTAGTCTTCCTCATCTGTTCAAATATTACTTGTGAGCTTCTTCAGGGGAGATAAAGTGATAAAAGATAATTGTCACTTCAGATCTATAGTCCTGAGGTCGAGTACAAATCTCCTTGATGACTTTCGAGAGTTGCTGAAGAGTATCCTGATTTACAGGTTCATTACTTCCATTTAAAGTAGTTTTGAATGTCATTTATGGTCAAGTGCCTGGTTCAGATTTAGTAAAGACCCAAAGGAGGCAGTATATGTTAAAACAAAAACCTAATAAAGATTATTTGTAAAAAACGATGACTTTCTTTCCTGGCATACACGATGAGCCTTATTTTGTGAATTTGTGTATATTGTATTGTGAATTGTGTTTCCTGCCTGTACTGGGGTACACACAGCTCCTGCCATGTCAATGAAAGCTGGTTCAACACAATTTGCAACCAGGTTGATGGCAAGCCTTACATTTGGTGAGTTGACTATGGCCTAGGAATGATTAACCCTAAATAAGGCAAGGAGACTCAGCCAACAATTAATTTCTTGTCTCTAACCGTGTGGCACTCCACTTACATCAGCGTACCTTTGGACCTAAACATATGCAGGGGCATACCTTAATGCCGTTTTTATCATCTATGGTTCTATAATTACCGTTGACCAATACCAAATTTCCCAACTACCCAAATCCATTTTGAATCCTTCTCTCAGACATGGAATTCATTTTTTAACATATGTTTATTGACATTTGAATCAATCCGAGCACTAATATATTGGTATTTCAGGTTAGCAAATACCAGTCCAGAAAACATGCTTTGCATGAAGAGAGTCATAAGGTATACAATGATGGGATACAAATAGATACATATCCGACATCCCCATGAGACCCAAGTGTAGCACAGCATAAGGATCTAATACTGAGAACAGTTAGAGATAATATATTTTAAGTTATTCACCTGTCTTATCTCTATGTGCTCTGTCCGAGCAGCAAGAAAATTCACAAACCTGAAGTAAAAAACCATCTGTTTTTGCAAAGTATTATCATTGTTCAAACTAAGTCTCAGGGTCGAGTGCAAGGGGAATTATAAATACCCTCATATGAATAACAACTAACAGAAACGAAAACCAAACTGTCTTGAAGGTTTATATGGATATAATTAAATTGAGTATATTTCAACCTCATATTCCTGGAGGCCTTCTTAGTGTGTGCCAGGACCTTATTCCACCCCGTATCAGTGACGTCTCTGCCCAATATCTCTCCCTAATTATACCTATGTATCGACAGGGGCTTCCAACCCATGGCAGTCAGTGACCTATAGAAGTATTTGACTAAGTTTCATGTCGTGTCCATTAATAGCAGCATTTGTAGAACCTAATGTGTCGCTTGTTTTTCCCATCCACTGGCCCAAAAGTCCCCAAAGGTCTTTGTCAGTGCCTCATAGGTGAGGATTGGACTGGGGAAGATCATATTGGTTCCTCACCTCCTCCATCGTAGTACTCCTAATTGAAAGAAGTCGCCGACTGTTATCAATCCGGCGTCAGTCCATGCAGACAGTTGCCCAGCTAGGAAAAAGGTAAGGGGATCGCCATGTGGGAGACCAACCAACGGAAGGGCATGCATAAAGGAGTGTCCCCACCATTCCTCTGGACGCAGCACTACCAACACCGCAGGGCTGTCACCAACAACATCGAAAGTTTTGGAGTGACAGAGCTACTTCGCCAGCAGCATACCCTGGCTGTTGGCAAGTCACACCAAGCCCAACTCTTCAAGAAGTCTGTTCCCATCAAGCCATTGGGAGACCCACTGGTGCTGATGCTGCTAGGAAGTCAGGTGCGCCCAAGCCCCCCTCATTAGGTGGGCGTGGAAGGACCTCCAAGGAAAGTTAATCAAATGGGGTGAACACAAACAGGGTGAGCTATGGTGCTCACAGATCATGTGCTATTAGGAAGAGCATTATTGTATGTCGCGGTGCTCTAAAGGAAGGAGGAATCACCCTGCCCCCTTAAATTAGATACCACAGGATCAATGTAACAATAAATGCATGTTCCCTAAGCACTCTCTAGAGAATAAAACAAATTATGGAAACAATTAATGCACAATAATTATTCTTCGTTATCTTTATTTTATTTTCTTCTTTTGCCCAGCCAATACATGTTTTGTCATATAGGGAGTTCCCCATTACTTCTTCAGGGCGAAAAGATACACTAAACTCTCCCAAAATTGGCTACAGTGTGCAAACCACACACATCGACAAGACACCCGTGTCATGGTGTCACATAGTTATACTTTTAAAAACAGTGGGTATGTAACAGGTGGAAATCCATGCTCAGATGTTAAACACTCTTTCTGGACTTTGTCATGTATATTAAAAAAATCCATCACGTAAACATGTAATAATTGAATCACTATATTCTTGCACAAACACTGGGAGATCTTGTGTGCAGACAAAACACTAAAGTAACCCACATTGTGGATACCAGAGATCACTTTTAGACAGGGCAGGATATTGAAATCACAATTACGTCCTAGCTATCCTAAACAGCAGACACTAGCACATTGGATGGAACAACACACATTGGGATTTTTTAAATGTGGACACTGTGGGATGTGTGGATTTGTTTATGACAAGAAAAATAACTTCAATGGAGCAGACAGGAGGACATATTATATACGACATAATAACAATTGCAACACCAAATATTTAGTATACATCATAGAGTTCAAATGTAAAAGTATTTGTGTTGGCAGTACAATCAGGGCACTCAAAGACAGAATCAGTGAACACCTTAGCGCGCTCAAACAAGAGGATATAAGACACCCCATAGAAATTCATGCAGTAGAATGTGAGGTGCAAGGTCCACAAAAACATTTCTTGTATTACAGTATAGCCCACATGGACCTAGACCCCGAGGGGAGAATAGGGAACTTAATTTAAGACGTAAGGAGGCAATGTGGATAATGTGTTCTAAAGCTGTAGAACTAGGCCTTAACACTGATCAAGAAATACAATATTTTCTAGGTAATTAAGGCACACATGTATGAATGGATTTGTCATCATCAATCCACATAGAAGGATGGGAGGGTCAATTATAGGCCAATAAATAGCTGCACTTGTTTTCACACATGGAGGAATGTAACTGGAATACACCTAAACTTGTGACCTAATATTTGCATTTAGAGCATCAAACTTCATTAGATAAATAATATCTTCGCTTATGGAAGTGGGGATTATGTGTTTTCAAAACTAATACTTGTGGTAAATTGAAGGTTTTTTTAGTGACGTGGTGCCTTCTGGCAGGAAGAAGTTGGCCAGACAGAGGTTTTGACATACCTTAAGAAGTTTTTTTAATTCACTAAATCCAACCTGTCATTAATTGGTGAATTCACTTGTGGGGCTGAGTTCTCCAAAACACTAATTCACCTACTAGAGATCAATGTTTTGGATAGGCATGAATAGAAAATACCCACATGGAGAGTACAGAACAAACTATGTTATTAACAATATCTAGAATATGAGCTTGGGCTCTCTGACGAGTTTGTTATTTGGAAGCCGTTTTAGAGCCGTTAACAGCACGCTGACAGTTAATGACACTTCCAACATGGCCACAGGACGAGGCCAATATCCTCTACTGTGGAGATGCGCTGCAGACGTGCTGGCCGGTATTTGCAGACAAACACTAGAGGGGTCATAGGTAGTGGTTCCGCTTCAGTGAATACGATAAGATCTGTCAATAAACGCTGGATGAATGCTGGAAGTGTATTTGCTTTCAGGTGGGTTATTCTTTCTGAAATTTGAGACTTGTCATAAATTACCAATGGATATAATACTGATGGAGAGTGATGGACAGTTTTTACTTACAGGGTATGAAGGACTTATAGAGTAATTCTGGAGGGGTAATTGACACGGTTTTTGGAGTGATGGATTAAGAGGCACATGATCCCTTTTTCACAGGATATGGGTGAGATGAATAGATAATGACATATAACTGACAACATACTTAAAAAAAGGAGACTTGATTTACATTACATGTTGTGTAATTTTCTGTATTAATACTACACAGAAATGGGAAACAGTGATGTTACACTTTGGAGTGCCAGGACGGAATTAGAACCGGTTTTAAGGTGCAAGCAATCTATAGATTATCATTGTGACCTACCTTTTTTGCATAGTATATCAATCAATCAATAAATTCTTTATTTCGATAGTTAGAAAAATCATCATAAAAAGTACATATTTTAAAACACAGAAACATACATGATTTTATAATACCTCAATATCAAAATTAACCATCTATCATCCTGTTAAAATTCAAAAAGAGTCAATATATTATTCATAATAGGTTAGTCTCTGGTATTTCTTAGTTTTACTGCCGCTTTTAGAAAGCCTATTACTGAGCATAAAGTATGCATATCATTTGCTTTCTGAAGAAACAGCAGGGCTATTTTAGCATGACGAAATTTTCCATTTTTTAAGATTTCAACCAGAAACATACGCCTTGGGTAACGATAAAATGGGCACAATAATACAAAATGAAGGGTGTCCTGCGGAGACATATTGTCGCAGCCGCAGGCACCCTTCTGCTCAATAGTTGCAGTAAAACCAGACGGATAAGCTAAAATATTTTGCAACAAATTGAGCCTAAAACGGCACATTAAAAACCTATCCTGCTGATTATGCATCAGAAATAGGTACGGTTCCATACCCGGTACCTCTTTAACTAAAAAATGTGCTACCACTGAACGTTTACGTGCAAAAGCTTTATTCTCCCTTAGCCTCGCCAAATTGTCAAGCAACAGTCTTTTGATTTGTAATTTGCTATTCTTTGTAATTAGGGCAAGGGTGCTAAAATGGGGATGCTGACCTACGGACTCTAAAGTTATTTTAACATATTTCAACCAAGGGATTAACATCCCTTTGTCCCTTTGTATACAGTCAGACAGGATTTCTTGGCTTAATACAGCCTCCGGGTTAGCCCAAATACTAAGCCAAGCCAAGACCGGTCTAATCTTGACCTGATCTACAATATACGGAATCCCGAGTTCGGAGTGTGCAATTTCAGCTGGTATTGAATGAGGGCTCTTGAGGATTCTACGAATGAATTTGTCTTCCTCTAGTTGTAACTGTTTGACATCCCTAAAGCCCCAAACCTCGGCTCCATATACTGCTTTGGCTATGCTTATTGAGCGATATAAGCTCATTATCTGCTCTGGGGACCAACGTCCCAATCTCTGGGCAAAGTTCATAATTGCACCACATGAGGAAGCCAATTTAGTACAATGTTTCTCTAATAACGTTTCAAATTGCATCTTGCCATCAAGTAATAGACCTAAATATGGGAAGGTGTTTACAATGCCCATAGTGTGAGTCCCAATTTTGAACACCGGTTTTTTAATGGGTTTTTTGCCTGCAATCAGTGCAAAGGACTTGGTCAAATTCACGGACAGATCTAATTTTTCCATGAAGACCACAAATCCATCAATCAGAGATTGGAGACTTTTCGGTGTCCGAGCAAGCAGGACGGCGTCATCTGCGTACAATAGTACTGGTATATGACGCTTCCGTACCTTGGGACAATCCACTGCCCGGGCTATGAGGCATGACTCCAGATCATTAATATATAATGAAAAAAGGAAGGGGGCAAGAATGCATCCCTGCCTTACTCCGCTCGAGCATGGGAAGGAGTCAGTTTGCCCCCCCTCCGTACTAAAGCGAACCCTGGCTGTGGTATTCCAGTGTAGTTCTCTTAGAATATTTATAAGTCCCTGGTCAATCCCGAAAATGCTCATCCTTTCCCAAAGTTTGCTTCTATTCACATTGTCAAAGGCCGCCGCCAGATCCATAAATCCCATATAAATGGTGCCGTTACTTGCTCTGGTGTATTTAGCGACCAATAAGTATAAATTTAAACATTGGTCACTGGTCGACTTTCCTTCTCTAAAACCATACTGGGTATCCACTATTGTGTGGTGCTCTTCTGTCCAAATCATTAAACGATTTAGGATCACCCGCCCCAGTATTTTGGCCGAGACGTCGATCAGAGATATGGGTCTATAACATTGAGGATTGTCCCTATTTCCTTTCTTGAAAATGGGTACAATTAAGGCGGTGGATCACGACCTAGGGAGTCCTGTCTTAATAGCTGCATTTAACACCCTTGTTAAAATTGGCACCCACAAGTCAATATTACTTCTATATAAATCTGGCGGGGTGCCATCGGGCCCGGGGGCTTTATTTGGGGTCAACCCTTTGATTGCCTGGATAATCTCGGAAAGTGTGAAATCCTGCACCCAGCTCCTATTACCATCCCATTCCCCTTTATATGTAGGATCTATAGAATGATTATAAAGGCTCTCGAAGTGGGTCACCCATTGCTGCGAAAGGATGTTTGTGCTAAGAACTGGGGCATTTTGGTCGTAAAAACAGGGCCTATTTATGATTTTCCAGAATTTGATAAAGTCCCTGTTTTCACCGGCCTCTCTTAAGTCAGCCCATTGTTCTACTTTTAGGGAAGCCTTCCTTTCTTTGATCTTGTTGTTATAAATTTTCCTACACTTTGCCACTTCCACTATGTCCCTTGGGATTGCTTTAAGACTTAATTTTAATTCCCTTAGTGCCCGTGCACAGCTTGCGTCAAACCATCTAGGTTGGATCCCAGATTTTCTAGGACCTTTTGCCTCCAATAATTTTTCGGCCAGTTTGGTTAATTCGCTGAAGGCAGCTACTAGGTCAGCTCCTTCTATTTTAAAATCTAGACACTCTTCCACCCACTTTTTCCCTTTCACTATCAATGCGGTATAAAATTCCGAAGCATTAATTTTTGCCCATTTTAAACGCCTTCCTTGATCTGAAGGCTGTATAACAGTATCCAGCTGTTTATTCATTTCAGCATAACCCCTGCAGAGTATTTCTATATATAAGGGGTTATGATCACTAAAGGGACTCCATTTGGTGCATACCCTCCCAACCCATTGTTTAGCAAAGGCGGTTATCAGGATGTAGTCTATAATGGACGAACATCCCCTGCCTTTAAAAGTTGGTACCAAGGTGCTCTTTGGCCCTGGGATTACCAGATCCATGGTGTGCACTAATGAGTGACTACCATAGTATATCAAATGGTATAGCCTGTTCATTTAATAGTGAATCACAGGATTGATTTGACAAAGTTTCCAAGAGAAGACAGGTATGTGCCGCTGTCAATAGACTGCACTTTTAATCTTGGATGTGACATTGATATCACACTGTGTGTTGACGGCTTGCTGGTCCTGCCAGAGATGACTCACTTTAATCTTTTAGAATCGCACCACGTCCCACGAGTTGAGATCTTGATTATAGTGATACAATAATTACATGTTTGCGTGATGAACTTTTTCAATATACATAACAAAGACCAAGAAGAGTGTTTAACATTTGAGCATGGGTTTCCACCTGATACATACCCACTGTTTTTAAATGTATATCTATGCAACACCATGACACGGGTGTTCTTGTCGCTGTGTGTGGTCTGCACACGGCAACCATTTTTGAGGTTGTTTATTGTATCTTTTAGCCCTGAAGGAGTCATGGGGAACGTCAAAACACGTGTTGGCTGAGCAAAAGAAGAAAATAAAATATAAATATCAAAGAATAATCATTGTGCTTTAATTGTTCACATAATTTGTATTATTATCTAACGGATGCTCGGGGAAAATGTATACACCTCTAAGGAAACACTATGCTGGTCTCCATCGAAGATCAAGTTCCGGATCAACAAGTTTAACTTTTGAAACCATAAGAGAGGTATTCTGACCAGGAGAATAGTAAACAAATACAATAGTCTTGGTAGCATAACCATCTTAGACACGGAAATTCTGACCATGTCTTAGCAACCTAAAAGATCTCCAGAAGGGAAAGCAGGTCTTTAGCAATTGAAGGGCTTTCCCTAGGTTGCCCCCCAACTCCCGAAGATCCTCCAGAGAGTTGAATACTGGAATTCCTAGGCATTTAAAAGCTGAGGAGGCCCAAGCCAACTACTGTGGAGGCTCCAACTGCCACTGGACTCCTGGTGTTATTGTTGACCAGAAGGCCAGAAAGTATTGAAAAGTCTCCCAGGTGACGCAAAGCGGTTCTAGCACCCGTTGCACCATCAGCTAGATAGAGCAGGAGGTTGTCAGTGTAAAGAGAAATAATATAATCCCGACCCTCCACTACCATGCCAGCGGCCACTCCCTGCCTTCAAAAGAGTTCTGCTAGCATCTAAATGGCTACTGCATAAAGAAGGGGGGACAGAGTGACCCACTTGATCCAGCGCTATCCCAGTCCCATCCGATGCATAACATCCAACGGGAAATCCCATTGATTGAGCCAAAGTTCTTTTCCAGGTCTACTGACATGGTTGTAGCTCCTGGATGAGGCTGCACCTCCAGATGTGGGAAAGCAGTCACAGGGCTAGGACTTTGCTAAGAATTTTGTAATGCCCACGTTGAGCATGGACAGCAGGTGGAATGCCATGGTACGTGTGCCCTGGATCTTTGTTTTGCAGAGTTGAACCTTGACTGCATCACGTTTGAATGTACTTTAAGGAGTCAGCATAGAGCAACCCCAGTTTTGGGGCCAGAATCTCTGCAAACAAGGAATAAAACATGGCAGGTAGACTGTCAGGACCTGGGTTCTTCCCTGTAGCTAGTTTGATAGTGAAACTAATATCCTGTACTGTCACTGGGTCCCCCAAGGCTTCCCATGGCTCAGGGTCAAGCTCTCTCAGTGTTAGTCTCCGCCGGAAGGCTGCCTGCATCACTGGTGGCTGAGTCTCTGGGTTCATATCTAACTTTTCATTCTGTATAGATTTGTGTAATTAGGGCTCCACCTGAATCTGGGCATCTAAGCCTAGTAAACAGCCTACCCAGTCATCCCTCCTTGTCGTGCACTTTAGTAATGTAGCTCTTATAGTCATGGCAATGTAGCCTTTCTAATACTGCATTACACTGCTCTCAGATTTCACCCAGGCAAGGTGCTGCTTCACAACCAGTACCCAGAGCATTGTATAACTTATGTAACTTGACATCTAGTGTATGCAACTGCCCATCTAAATCTAGGGATTGACTCAGATAGTTACCCCAAACAACAACTAGTGGAAGTAGAACCCCGATAGGATCAAAGTAATTAGCAATCAGTTCTCCCAGTGAGTCCCGAAAGCAGGCATCTTCCAGGTACAATGAGTTGAGTTGCCACATTGGGATCTCTGGGCGTTCCATAATTAGCCATAAACTCAGCAACAAACGATTATGGTATGAGAGGGTGGTACTCAAATACTCGTTGTGTGTCATGTATTGGCTAAGCCTGTTGGAGCAAACAAATGTATCTAGTCGAGTATGAAGTTGATAAATATGTGAATAGTAGGAATAATCCTGTGTCTAACTGTGTTGAATTCTCAAGAGATCTGATGATTCCCATCTAAAAATGTGTCACTAAAGCCCTCCACTTTCTTGTGGGTCAATGTCTTGGGCAATGGGGTGGAGCGATCAAAGAGGACATCAGCCATGCAGTTAAAATCTCCACCAAACAAGAGGTCATCCATTACCATAGATGCCAGGGGGTGGAGAGCGAATGGAGAAAGTCCACCTTATCCAGATTCAGGGTGTAAACATTCCCTAGGGCAATGTCCCTGTCCAATACCCAGCCCTTTAGTAGGACATAACTACCCTCTCAATTGATACGAAAGTATGAGCTCAAATGGCGTCCTCGCTCTAATCCAAATCAGTGTCCTGAAAGGGAGGTAGCATACAACTGGCTGAGCCATCTATTCCTTAGGCGTTCTACCTCATTCCCAGCAAGATGAGTTTCTTGAAGCATTTCTACCTGCACTCTTCACCGTTTCAAATACCTGTGGTTGTTGAGGTACTTAGAGGCAGAACCCATTTCCCAGATAGTCCAGGTCAGGAAGGTTAGTCAATGGCTTCTGTCTTGCACATAAATTGGCGACCTTTATGTCCCCTGCCAGACACATTGGCACCCCCTGTTGTCCAGACATTCCCCATCAACAACATGTAGTGCAAACCCTGAGGCAAATCATAAAAACCCCATCTATAAACTCTTCAACCTAAGAGCAGCCCCTCAACAACCGGCCACCCAAACCTGATTTAAAAAAAAAAAAACTCATCTCAAGAGCAGCACAGCAACGATTGGCTGGCTAACTATTATAATGGGTAAAAGAAGTCCATGTAGCCATAGGGTAGATTTGTAGAAGATGAATTTATTCTACTTAGGTACAGGGTAAATTTCAGGTAAGTAGAAGATAGCAGATAGCCCCAACAGGCTGCTCAGCCTGCACACTCCAACTGACACTTAGCACATCACCAGGCACTCATGCAATCTGTTACATCACCAAGCATTCCAGCACTTATCCTGACTGAGCAGTAGGGAAGGGAAGCTAAGGAAAAGGTATGGCAACACTTAAGTGACAGCATATCTCCTTTCCTTAGGAAAACGTTTGACAGAAATAATGCAAAAAGTGAAGGTAATACATATAAACCAAAATGAAGAAAATAGGATGTAAAATTACAAGCTGAACCATTGAAATGTAAATTCAACAGAATAAATATGAAAATAGATAGAACATTGCTAAATCATTAAAAACATTAAAGTCACCAAATAATTGAAAGAACGTTCCTGATGCATTAAATGCATTAAAATCATGAAAAGAATTGATAGAATATCCCTAAACCAATCAATACTTCCTAAATTATAACTAGATTAAAGCCTGACCCATCCCCTTCCATTAGGGAATTTACAGATACAAGCATACCGTAACCAGAAAGGACGTGAATTCACATGCAACACACGCTATACCTCTGACCGAACAAGAATCTCAGGCGACGCACTTCACACTATAACCAGCAACACAGCACTCAGGTACTCCAACTACGGCAATCACCCTACACACTGTACTACGGTACACCACCATACAACTTAGCACTGTGGTATTTAACACCACAAAACAGTACTTGGGTACTAACCCCATAACACCGTACTAGAGTACTCACTCTACAACATAATAGTTACAAAACCTTACAACTCAAAACTGGGGTACTCAGACCCCATACTAGGGCACTGAACCATATATATCGCACTTGGGTAAAACCAACCCTACCACTCGGTACTAGGGTACATCCAACGCTACAACTCAATACCAAACTACGCAACCGTACCACATGCACACAATTATTAAGCACATGAGACAGGCAGAACACAGAAAAATAGTCAACAGCAAGACAGAGTACAAGACTCTACAACCATTCATAAAAACACCTGCTACACGCCATTACCATATATGGGCTAAAACTGAATGTACCAATAAACGCCTGGCATATTACATACAGGCAGAAATCCAAAAATTGCATCAAGAAACACCAACTCTGCATGGAATACCGGCACACAGCATTACAGTAAATTCAAATCTGCATTTAGCATCTACATAAGAAAAGCACACCTCCCATAAACCACCATAGAGATTAAACATTGACCATCCACGAAGCAAATAATCATACTTGCACACCTCAACAATAGCAGAAACAACTTATAGCATGGAACACACAAGGCAGCATAATGACACCAGAACTAAAAAACAAAGTAGTAGAGCATCATCAGTAGCTTGGAATGACAAGTATTAAAAGTATCAGAAAAATACCAAGTTCTCCTGGTGAGCGATATCTCACTGAATAAAATCAACAAAATAAACAAAATTATACAATTGGCTTGCTTCAAGATGCCGCAGATTGTATTTGGTCTAAATGTCAGTGACCTGTTAGCTGCTAAAGTTACTGACTCATCACGCATTGCTGAGGGCTGCCGCATTATTTCACACGCGTTCTAGTTTTTCTTATTTAGTTTAATTTTCTGCTTTTTGTTCTTGAGCGGAAACCTAGAGCTTGTTGCCCCTTCATGCATTAACGTGTTGCTTCGCAAATGCCATCAAGAGAGAAATTGGGTGTGAAGACTCACCCGTAAGAAGGTTGCTCCAGACAAAAGTTTCAGTCCAGCACCACAGCGTGCTCATCATAGGCTTCCACAGAATACCTACTAATTGACTAAGATGGCCGCCATTACGTCGTATTACTTTAGTTGTACACATTCACTTCTTCCTACCATGACATCATCCACCCTGCGCTTACCAAACATAGCGCTTGCCTCAGTGAACTCGCTCTACACACAGCACCAGTGGTCGACATTGCGAGTGAAGGAATCAATGGTGATCACAACTATCGCACACTCATGCACGCCTGTGCACAGGTGAGTCCGTTAATTACAAAGAGGCTTGCGATTCCAAAAATGCGCTGACTTCAATTTTACAAGATGGTTACAAACCGCTCCCCGCAAAGATTCTAAAGTAAAAAAAATTCCAAAAGTACCTCTCAGCTTGAAGGACGTTGCACTCTCTGTTCACCAGTATAGTCAGATCACACCCAATCAGTGTTGCTCTAAACACTCACAAAATGCTCAAAAAGGGTGCATTCAAAGCTAAGCAGGTTACACATCTCAGAGGTTCACAGCTCACAAGTGTGTCCATGGGAAATAGGCCATCACTGCATCTACTGCATACTGCGCCACCCTGTAGAAACAATGTGGCAAGTAGGCAGGCAAGTTTGGTAATATAAGTACAGCAAACCACTTGATGTAAGGAAGGTCAAACGCCCAAGGCTGAAGGCTGTCCAGGTGATGAGGGACACTGGTGGGTTAACTAGGGTGTTCCTTTTTCTTCAAGCTTAAGGTTCCTTAGTTAAAGTTTCTTCAGCAGGTTAAAATACAGTCTATCTTCCACAACATGCAGGTTCTTGCTTCAAATTGTCACCAAAGTTGTAATGGGTAAAAGCAGGGTTAAGTACAAATACACGTAGGCAAAAGTGTATATACCAGTTTATTGTCTGGAGCTCATAGTAATCCTTCCAGCTTCCCTGCACCGGTCTATTCAAGTGACCAGTACATTCCTATTACAATCATAAGAATTCTAACATAGAACTTCCCCCAGTTGCTAGGCAATACTTCAAGTAGCAACACAACACATCCCCATTCTTATAATAAAATAATAAGGAACATTATAACTAGAAATGGAATAAGGAAAAGTAACTACATTCATTACATGACTATTAAAAGTTCAAGAATAATTTACATTACATTACATGGTCATTCAGGTTTCCGAGCCTTGACTCCCTCAAGTACTTAATCCTCTAACCATTTTGGAGGTCTTCTAGATCTTTCAATTTTATGCTCATCATCAATAATATCCTCAGATGTAGAAGGATTAGTCTCATATCGACCCACATCTCTATTTGACTGAGAAGTTGCACCTTTCGCACTCACAGAACTCTCCACTCCATTCGACTGGGAAGTTATACCTTCAACATTCAAAGAACTCTCCACAACTTCATCACAAGGAGTATTCACGATAACACCACCTATACCTACACTGCCACAAATAAAGGTCATCATCCAACCAATGAAAATTACCAGGAATGTTGGACTGTGAAACATAATTTCCAAATATTTTGGAAGTTAAAGCAACACTATGCATGTTCCACACCTTTCCACTCCTAACTCTCACAGCATTATTGAGCACTTCCACCACTTCCTCTGGCTCAAAAAATTGTCTTTCACCCTTTTTTACCTTACCAGTTATTTTTTATACGGACCCAATCACCTATATCAACAATGGCAGGTTTGGCTCCACGTTTATTATCACAGTATGCCTTAACTGTCGCATGATGTTCCACCAATCTGTTACGAACCAAGGAAGGAGACCAATGACACACTGTAGAATCATAACACCAATTAGGATTGTACTTAGATCTCGGTTTCTGTCCTCTCATCATTACAAAAGGCGAGAGACCAGTGCACTCATTCCTAGTCACTCTGTATGCACACACAGCCTTGAATAATTGAATCTCCCAATCAAGTTTAGCATTACAAGCCGACTGAATAACTTCTTTAATCACACGATTGAACCTTTCTACGGTGCCATTCCCGCTAGGATTGTATAATGAAGGGGTTTTATGGAAAACACCAACCTTCTCAAAATAATTCTTAGCATCATTAGACAAAAACTGAACACCGTTATCACTTAAAATCGTCCTAGGTAACCCTTCAGATACAAATGTTTTATCCAAAAACGTTAAAATCACCAAAATGTTGATTGCTTCAACTACTTCAACAACTGGACATTTTAAAAAAAGATCAAGTAAAACAATAACATACTTTTGTTTATTTCCCACAGGTCCAAATAAGTCAATAGCTATAGAGTCCCAAGGACATCGAGGTGGTACACATTCCAACATGGGAGGACATAAGGTTTGCAAGGTTTTATCAGCTGTAGAACAATTAACACAATTCCTCACATACCTCTTCATATCCATATCTACTCCAGGCCACCAAAACAAATCTCTTACAACATTTTTTGTCCGCATAATTCCAAAATGACCATCATGACATAACTATATGATTACCTTACGTTTCACCTCTGAAAACTGTATCATTATCATTACTCAGCTGAGACCTTATTTCCCAAAAAGGCCTCAATTTCTCATTACTCTTGGAATAACCTGACCAATTGTTGTGGATGCATTCAATCACTTGTGAGTACCTCATCCTTTCCACATTCCAACAACCATTATTCTTTACTCACAGCACAACCCCCTTCATCATGAACAAAAGCTACTTGAAAATTATTATAAATATCATCCTCACAAACTTCTAATTTGAGCGGCAATCTAGACAGACAATCGGCCAATAAATTGTCTTTGCCAGGCAAATATACCACTTTGTGAATAAAATCTTGCATACGCTTGGATAATCTAGCAATCACTGTACCTCAGTTGTCAAAAGTTTAACAAGATGTTTATGATCACAAAATATAGTAACAGGTTTCCCCCAAACAAAAGCTCTGAAGTGATTGAGAGCCAAAGCACAGGCTAAGGCTTCTCTTTCTATTGCAGGGTACCTAGTTTCAGTAGCCATTAAGGCTCTTGATGCAAATGAAATAATGAATTCTTTACCATTAGTATCCTTTTGGGATAAAACCACCCCAAGTCCTTTTCCACTGGCAACCGTGGTAATGCAACTGTCCAAATTCGGTCAAAACCATCTAGGCATGAACTTTATCGATGGTTGAAGTGAGGAATGAAAATTCTTCCTGACATGCATGTGACCATTCAAATTTAACTCTATGTTTTAATAACTGTTGCATATTAAAATATTTTGAAGCAAAATGAGGAATGAACTTTGAGCAATATTCAACAAGTCCTAAGAAGGACCTTAACTCATCCTGATTACTAGGAACAGGAGCGTCTTTGATGGCGTTAACTAAGGTAGCTTTAGGTCAAACACCATCAACACCAATTTCATGTCCTAAGTAAGAAACTTTCCCTTTAGCAAATTTGCATTTGGAGAACTCCACAGTGAGGCCATTTTCCTTTAAGGTGTTCGTCACATTCTTGAGTGTGTCATCGTGGCTTGTTCTATTTTCCCCAAAGACAAGAATATCATCTTGAAAGAATCTGGTGCCAACGGTCTTGTTAAGCAAATTAAACATCAGTCTTTCAAAGACCGCGGCCGCAGATGCCAACCCGAACGGCATTCTTTTAAACTGAAAACAACCTATAGGAGTGATAACGGCAGTACATTTCCTAGACTCTGATGGTAGGGGAATTTGGTGATAAGCAGATGATAAATCGATTATTGAGAAAACCTTAGCACCTTTTAAACCACTCACCATCTCATTGATCTTTGGTAGGGGAAAACGGTTGATTACAATGTTCTCATTAAGATGGAGTAGATCAACACAAAAACAAATTTTACCATTGCTACGTAGTGCAACCACTAGGGGAGAAATCCACTCTGAACCATTAATAGGTTCAATAACGTCTGCTGCCACCAATTTATCTAGCTCATTTGTTACTTCTTCCCTGGGCATGATAGGAAGGTTCCTACAATTGTGAATCTTAGGAGCAAAATTCTCTTTTAAAACTATAGATGTTCGAAATTTTTTAATTTGCCTAAAACTTTGCTGAAGACTTCAGGAAATAGTGTAGACATAGTATCAGCTACCATAGTACCCTCATCAATTACCTTAACTTGATCCTCACTATTGGGATCCAATACAATATGTAATTTGCCTTGGTTTAGCCACCCTAGCACTGGTGGTCCTTTCCTTGCAATAACTTGGCCCTGGCGGATCTTCCTTTAAATTTAAATGTAAACCATCTGTAATCTAGCATGTCAATATTTTCACCAGAGTAACCTTGTGGATGAATATCAGATTCAATCAAGGTATCACCAACTTTGTGTACAAATTAGCTTTTTCCACAATTCTTCGTTAATGCTAGTGTATGGTGAGCCAGAATCAGCGTTTTTTTTAATCTTAACACCACCAATGTTAAGTAAACACTCAGGTTTATTCATGGTCACATTATCATCAATGTTAAGAACTAATTTGTCAGATATATTTAAAACATTCCCAACATCATTTTCATCCAAATCTTTCTCATACTCCACGTATAAACTTTTGCATAAGGACCCATTATGCTGCAATTGATGCATTTCTGTTTTAAAGCAGGACAGGATCTGCTGTGAGCTAAATGGTCTCTTCTGTCACATCTAGAACACTTAAAGTTACTTACGATATTAGTTCTATCTTGAGGTTTATACTGCCTTTGAACCATTTTGCTATTGACCTTAGCCACAACACTTGAGTTGTTACTTTTATCAATGAATTCCTTAGCGCACCTGCCTGACATCTCACCTTTGCGAGCAATACTAATGATAATGTACAGAGAAGAATCGCCATTCACCCATAAACGATCTTGGATAGATTGGTTATTTGAATGCATGACAATCTGATCACGTATAAAATCAACTAAATGATTCCCAAACTTACAATCCATGGCAAGCTTTTTTTAACTCAGACACATATTGATCAATTGTCTCCCCAGCTAATTGTTTGCGTTGGAAGAATTTGTAACTAAATATTAATCCCTCCCACCTCCCCTACTTAATGGCAGCCACTGCGCGGTTGCGCAGTGGACGCGCCACCTGCGCGCCACAGGCAAGCCCGCCTCCACCGTCCGCGACCCAACTGCAGCCAGCACAAGAGACCCTGGACCTCCCACTACCCATCGCTACAACACCACCACCCTCCTCGCACTCAACCCTGGAAGACTTAGGGAATGCCAACAGGCCTCGCAGAACACGACCCATGGACAGTTCTCCTGCCTCCACTGCTGCCAGACCCTCACTGCCACCCCGGCCTCCAACACCGCCAACGCCAGCACCGGCGACACTCTAAAATGCATCCTACTCAACGTATGCTCCATACATAAACACGCCATGGAAATCTGGAACCTACTCGACTCTCTCTCGCCCGACATCGCCTTCTTTACAGAGACCTGGACCAACGCATCCACCAACCCTAACATCAGCACCGCCATCCCAGACGGAAACAAGATCCAGAGGAAAGAACACCCCAACCACCCAGAAGGGGGCCTCGCCATCGCCCACAAGAGCACCCTCTGCCTCACCACCTCCAGCAAAAACTTCCCCTCTGCTGAACACCTGCACTTCCAGATCCAGACCACCCCCAAAGCCACACTCCGAGGAACCCTTGTCTACAGACCCCCCCGGCCCCGAACAACCTTTGCCACCACCATCACCAACTTCATCGCACGCCATCGCCTCAACAAACTACATACTCATTGGAGACTTGAACTTCCACTTTGAAAACCCCAATGACCCCCAACTCCACTCTCCTTCATGACAACCTCGCCAGCATCGGACTTAAACAACTCGTCAACACACCGATCCACAGAGCAGGACACACCCTCGACCCCATCTTTGCTGCAGGAAACAGCGTCCGATCCAGCCACACAACGCAGCCGCCATGGACCGACCACCACTGCGCCATAAACAAACCCAAGGCATCCAAACCAGCCCCACGACCACCACGAAGGAACTGGAGCAAGGTTACTGATGAGCAACTTAACTCCAAACTCACCCGAGACAACCACACCTGGGCACCCAACGGAAATGATGCAAACAATGCAGCCACACTTGGATCTCCAACTGGGCAGATGAGCTCGCTCTGCTACGGAACCCCGACAGGCAAGGCCCCAGGAAAGCCGTCTGGTTCACCATCGCTCTCCAAGAAGCCAGACGCACCTGCAGACACCTGGAGAAGAACTGGAGAAACTCCAAGACAACCGAAAACCGCACCACCTACAAGGACGCTATGACGGACTACCACAACCAGATCAGAGCCACCAAGAGAAACTTCATCCACAACAAAATCCTGGCCAACTCCAAGGAACTTTTCAGTGTCATTCAAGATTTCACCAATCCATGCAGTAAAGCAACAGACAACACCCCATCCCAAGACCTCTGCGACAAGCTTGGAACCTATTTCCACCTCAAGATCAAAAACCTCTACGACAACTTTATCGACCATCCACCAGGCGCCACAGACTGCCCCCGCCCCCCAGAAACACCAGCCCGCCCACCGTCTCCAACTGGACACTGATCACGGTCGAAGACACTGCCTCAACCATGAAACCCATCCACTCGGGGCCCCCACCGACCCTTGCCCCACTCACATCCACCACAGAGCCATGGCCGCCATCGCACCCGAACTACACCGCACATCAACACCACCTTCAAAACAGGCACCTTCCCAGAGGACTGGAAGCGCGCAGAAGTCAGACCCCTGCTCAAGAAGCCCACAGCTGGCCCCACTGACCTCAAGAACTATCGGCCCATCTTGCTCCTCCCATTCGCAGCCAAATTTCCAGAGAAAACAGTCAACAGGAAACTGACACCCTTCCTCTCCGACCCCACGAAAATCACCTGCGGAGTCCCACAGGGTTCATCACTGAGCCCCACCCTCTTCAACATCTACATGGCCCCCCTCAAAAGCCATCGTCCGACAACACAGCCTCAACATTGTATCCTACTCCGACGACACCAAGCTCATCGTCTCCCTCACCAAAGACCCCACCACTGGCAAACTCAACTTCCAGAAAGGAATGCAAGATGTCGCAGTCTGGATTACCAACAGCTGCCTCAAGCTCAACGCCGAGAAGACAGAAGTCTTCGTCCTCGGTACCACCCCATCTGCATGGGACAGCACCTGATGGCCAACCACCTTTGGAAGCCCTCCTACCCCCTCAGACCACATCAAGAACCTCGGCATTGTACTCGACTCATCACTCACCATGAACCAACAGGTCAACGCCGTCACCTCCAACTGCAGACTGAACTATGGAAACGCACTCTAAGCCGGCATCAACAACTCTCTACACCGCAAACTCCAGACAATACCGAACACCGCCGCCAGACTCGTCCTCAGCATCCCCTGACACGTCACATCAGCCAACACCTACGAAGTCTCCACTGGCTCCCCGTGGAGAAAAGAGTCACGTTCAAATCCTCACTCACACCTACAAATGCCTACACAACAATGGACCCAAATATCTCAATGACAGAATCAACTTACACGTACCAAAAAGAAACCTCTGATCTTCCAGCCTCGCACTGGCCGAAGCCCCGCGCATCCACAGAACCAGAGCAGGCGGAAGATCCTTCTCTCACATTGCAGCTAAGACCTGGAACGAGATACCGGCAGACATGAAATGCGCCCCCTCCCTGAACACCTTCAGGAAGACCCTCAAGACCTGACTCTTCCGCTAAACAGATCTGCGGACCCCACCATCAGCGCCTTGAGACCGTCACGGGTGAATAGCGTGCTTACAATTCCCTGATTGATATCTGTCCACAATCCAACACTTTCCCTACTGTTGCACTCACTGGAGTGGGAATAGTAATTTTTACCTCTCCGCTTTCCAACACTTAACCTACTGTTGCACAAACAGGAGTGGGAATAGTAATTGTTACCCCTCCTCTATCTAACAATTACCCTACTGTTGCACTCATTGGAGTGGAAATAGTCATTTTTAGCCCTCCACTATCCAACACTTTCCCTACTGTTGCATTTATTGGAGTGGGTATATACATTTTTACCCCTCCGCTATCCATCACTTTCCCTACTGTTGCACTCACTGGAGTGGAAATAGTAATTTTTAGCCTTCCACTATCCAACACTTTCCCTACTGTTGCATTTATTGGAGTGGGTATATACATTTTTACCCCTCCGCTATCCATCACTTTCCCTACTGTTGCACTCACTGGAGTGAGAATAGCAATTTTTACCCCTCCGCTATCCAACATTTCCCTACTTTTGCACTCACTGGAGTGGGAATAGTACTTTTCACTCCTCCGCTATCCAACACTTTCCCTACTGTTGCAGTTATTGGGGGGGGGGGAATAGTCATTTTTACCCCTCTGCTATCCAACACGTTCCCTACTGTTGCACCCACTGGAGTGGTAATAGTAATTTTTACACCTTCGCTATTCAACTCTTTTCCTATTGTTGCACTCACTGGAGTACGAATAGTAATTTTTACCCCTCCACTATCAAACACTTTCCCTATTAATGCACTGACTGGAGTTGGAATAAATAATGTTCTCCCTCTGCTATGCAACACTTTCCCTACTGTTACACTCAGTAGAGTGGGAATAGTATTTTTTACCCTTCCGCTATCCAACACTTTCCCTCCTGGTACACTTATGGGAGTGGAAACTGTAATTTTGACCCCTCCGCTATCCAACACTTTCCCTACTGTTACACCCACTGGAGAGGGAATAGTAATGTTTACCCCTCCGCTATCCAACACTTTCTCTACTGTTGCACTCACTGGAGTGGGAACAGTATGTTTAGCCCTCTGCTATCCAACACTTTCTCTACTGTTGCCCTCACTGGAGTGGGAATAGTAATTTTTACCCCCTGCTATCCAACACTCTCCCTACTGTTGCACTCACTGGAGTGGGAATAGCAATTTTTAGCCTTCCACTATCCAACACTTTCCCTACTGTTGCATTTATTGGAGTGGGTATATACATTTTTACCCCTCCGCTATCCATCACTTTCCCTACTGTTGCACTCACTGGAGTGAGAATAGCAATTTTTACCCCTCCGCTATCCAACATTTCCCTACTTTTGCACTCACTGGAGTGGGAATAGTACTTTTCACTCCTCCGCTATCCAACACTTTCCCTACTGTTGCAGTTATTGGGGGGGGGGAATAGTAATTTTTACCCCTCTGCTATCCATCACTTTCCCTACTGTTGCACTTACTATAGTGGCAATAGTCATTTTTACCCCTCTGCTATCCAACACGTTCCCTACTGTTGCACTCACTGGAGTGGTAATATCAATTTTTACCCCTTCGCTATCCAACTCTTTCCCTATTGTTGCACTCACTGGAGTTCGAATAGTAACTTTTACCCCTCCGCTATCCAACACTTTCTCTACTGTTGCACTCACTGGAGCTGGAATAGTATGTTTGGCCCTCTGCTATCCAACACTTTCTCTACTGTTGCACTCACTGGAGTGGGAATAGTAATTTTTACCCCTGCTATCAAACACTCTCCCTACTGTTGCACTCACTGGAGTGGGAATAGTAATTTGTACCCCTCTTCTATCCAATACTTTCCCTATTGTTGCACTAATTGGAGAGGGAATAGTCATGTTTACCCATCCGCTATCCAACACTTTCCCTACTGTTGCTTTTATTGAAGTGGGAATAGTAACTTTTAGCCCCCCGCTATCCATCACTTTCCCTACTTTTGCACTCACTGGAATTGGAATAATTAGTTTTACCCCTCCGCTATCCAACACTTTTCCTACGGTTGCACTCATTGGAGTGGGAATAGTAATTTTTACCCCTTCGCTATCCAACACTTACCCTACTCTTTCAATTACAGGAGTGGGAATAGTAATTTGTACCCCCTGCTATCCAACACTCTCCCTACTGTTGCACTCACTGGAGTGGGAATAGTAATTTTTACCTCTCCCCTATCCAACACTTTCCCTACTGTTGCATTAATTGGAGTGGGAATAGTACTTTTCACTCCTCCGCTATCCAACACTTTCCCTACTGTTGCATTTATTGGGGTGGAAATAGTAATTTTTACCCCTCTGCTATCCATCACTTTCCCTACTGTTGCACTCTCTGTAGTGGCAATAGTCATTTTTACCCCTCTGCTATCCAACACGTTCCCTACTGTTGCACTCACTGGAGTTCGAATAGTTATTTTTACCCCTCACTATCCAACACTTTCCCTATTGATGCACTGACTGGAGTTGGAATAGAAAATGTTATTCTTCTGCTATCCAACATTTTCCCTACTGTTGCACTCACTAGAGTGGGAATAGTAATTTTTACCCCTCCACTATCCAACACTTTCCCTACTGGTACACTTATTGGAGTGGAAACAGTAATTTTGACCCCTCCGCTATCCAACATTTTCCCTACTGTTGCACTCACAGTAGTGGCAATAGTCATTTTTACCCCTCTGCTATCCAACACGTTCCCTACTGTTGTACTCACTGGAGTGGTAATAGTAATTTTTACCCCTTCGCTATCTAACTCTTTCCCTATTGATGCACTCACTGGAGTTGGAAAAGTAATTTTTACCCCCTGATATCCAACACTCTCCCTACTGTTGCACTGACTAGAGTGGGAATAGTAGTTTTTACTCCTCCCCTATCCAACACTTTCCCTACTGTTGCATTTATTGAGGTGGGAATAGTAATTTTTACCCCTCTGCTATCCATCACTTTCCCTACTGTTGCACTCACTGAAGTGGCAATAGTAATTTTTACCCCTCTGCTATCCAACACGTTCCCTACTGTTGCACTGACTGGAGTTCGAATAGTAATTTTTACCCCTCCACTATCCAACACTTTCCCTATTGATGCACTGACTGGAGTTGGAATAAATAATGTTCTCCCTCTGCTATCCAACACTTTCTCTACTGTTGCACTCACTGGAGTGGGAATAGTATGTTTAGCCCTCTGCTATCCAACACTTTCTCTACTGTTGCACTCACTGGAGTGGGAATAGTAATTTTTACCCCCTGCTATCCAACACTCTCCCTACTGTTGCACTCACTGGAGTGGGAATAGTAATTTTTACCCCTCCACTATCCAACACTTTCCCTACTGTTGCATTAATTGGAGTGGGAATAGTACTTTTCACTCCTCCGCTATCCAACACTTTCCCTACAGTTGCATTTATTGGGGTGGGAATAGTCATTTTTACCCCTCTGCTATCCATCACTTTTCCTACTGTTGCACTCACTGTAGTGGCTATAGTAATTTTTACCCCTCTGCTATCCAACACGTTCCCTACTGTTGCACTGACTGGAGTTCGAATAGTAATTTTTACCCCTCCACTATCCAACACTTTCCCTATTGATGCACTGACTGGAGTTGGAATAAATAATGTTCTCCCTCTGCTATCCAACACTTTCTCTACTGTTGCACTCACTGGAGTGGGAATAGTATGTTTAGCCCTCTGTTATCCATCACATTTCCTACTGTTGCAATCACTGTAGTGGCAATAGTCATTTTTACCCCTCTGCTATCCAACACGTTCCCTACTGTTGCACTCACTGGAGTTCGAATAGTAATTTTTACCCCTCCACTATCCAACACTTTCCCTATCGATGCACTGACTGGAGTTGGAATAAAAATGTTCTCCCTCTGCTATCCAACACTTTCCCTACTGTTGCAGTCACTAGAGTGGAAATAGTCAGTTTTACCCCTCCGCTATCCAACACTTTCCCTACTGGTACACTTATGGGAGTGGAAACAGTAATTTTGACCCCTCCGCTATCCAACTCTTTCCCTACTGTTGCACTCACTGGAATTGGAATAGTTAGTTTTACCCATCCGCTATCCAACACTTTCCCTACGGTTGCACTCATTGGAGTGGGAGTAGTAATTTTTACCCCTCCGCTATCCAACACTTTCCCTACTCTTGCAATTATTGGAGTGGGAATAGTACTTTTTACCCCTCCGCTATCCATTTCTTTCCCTACTGTTGCATTTATTGGAGTGGGAATAGAAATTTTTACCCCTCTGCTATCCCTCACTTTCCCTACTGTTGCACTCACTGGAGTGGGAATAGTAATTTTTACCCCTTCGTTATCCAACTCTTTCCCTATTGTTGCACTCACTGGAGTTTGAATAGTAATTTTTACCCCTCCACTATCCAATACTTTCCCTATTGATGCACTGACTGGAGTTAGAATAGAAAATGTTACTCCTCCGCTATCCAACACTTTCCCTACTGGTACACGTATTGGAGTGGAAACAGTAATTTTGACCCCTCCTCTATCCAATACTTTACCTACGGTTGCACGCACTGGAGTGGGAATAGAAATTTTTACCCCTTCGATATCCAACACTTACCCTACTGTTGCACTCACAGGATTGGGAATAGTAATTTTTACCTGTCCACTATCCAACACTTTACCTATTGATGCACTGACTGGAGTTGGAATAGTAAAGGTAAAGAGAAAGTAAGGTACAGGTAGTTGTTAATAAAAAGGCCTTGGGATCCAGAATGTGTTATACCTAGAGCTTGGCACACTGCACACCACTCTTTTTCCTCTTCCTGCTGATGTTTTCTCTTCTTGGAAATCTGTTTTGGGCTTGCATGACACCGGTCTGCACGACCTCGGTGCCGTGTCACGCAGTTCATTCAACTCTCCTCGGTCTGGGCAGCAAATGTCCATTTGTTGTCAGGTTTTATAAAAGGGGCGTTTTGAAAAACCAAACAGGGTGTTGTGCTAAGTGTACTATTCACGTCCTGTGCAAGGCAGTGCCATCTCCTTGTGCATGACACAGCCAGGACAAGGGATGGAAACATCCTGCCTAGCAGGATCTAGAGACTGGATGATGCAGACAAGGTACGCCTGAGGGAATGTGCCCTGTCTAAGAACAGGTCAATGGACAGAGAAACAGAGCCCTTTAGTCATAATGTGGCCATAAAAAGCTCTGATGATGCTATGAGTCACGTGAAGTGAAAGTTTCAACTTAAGAACATTTCAAAAGATACAAACAGTTCACAGTGCTTCAAGATTCCCTACTCGGGGAGTGGGGACGCGTGGGCTGCGTTTGTGACCAGCATGCTGAGGGGAATGATTAACTAACCTCTCTCTCTTGCACTTATTCCAATCAATTTGTTATTTTCCTTGGTCTGTCGCCTATTAGTTTCTCTCTCATGTGTTTATTTTCTTTTCCTCGAGTTCACATTCTATATTCCCTTTGCTATACAGGTATATTAGAGCTGTGAGATCATTCCAGGCCCCCAGCTAACAAATAACATTAAAAACAAGCATTGGCAAAGCCAATAGGTCTCACGTAAAAAAACTATTCGATTTACCAATGCTTTTTTTTTTTATGAATGCTGTACAGCAATGCAGCTGCTGTGCAACATGGCTAAAAAAAGAAATGCAAAGTTGTTTCATTGTGTCATTTTGTAGGTGTGTGTATGAGTCCAGCTTGGATGCGCAGGAATGCAAAAGGAATTTTTTTTTTCAATTTACCAATCCGAGATGGATCCCTTAATAATAATCATACACAAAAGCACTCTGTTAAAACGTATATGGAAAACCCGTTATGTTATGCAGATGTGTACAGTGCACTTTCACTCAAGACAGTATCTTGGCACTGAGCAGGTGTGAGTCTGGCTAAACTTCAGGCCTAGTGGGACAACTCGCAAAGCCTGGTTTTCAGATTCTTGCAGAACTCAAGAAGTGAGGAGCAGGCTCTTAAGTGTAGTGGCAGGTTCTTCCATGCTTTAGGAGCGATGCAGGAGTCCAGATGAGCGCAGGTGTCTGGAGGGTTTGTGAACGCAGATGCGAATGTTGAGGTATGCTGGGCGAGTGTTATGACATGCCTTGAGTGTGTGTGCACTGGAGTGCTTGAAAAAAATAAAGAATATTCCTCAAAGCGAGTACAGGAAGCATAGGTGCCAGTCAACTAAAGAGAGGGGGGTGAAGTTATACTCAAAGGGAGGGGAGTGATGAACACAAGAAAGACAGGCTGAAACAGTAAAGCCTTCCATTACCTCTACGTCCCTCGTCCTCGACCCAGTCATAACTAATGAGGTACTCCACTTGACAGGAAACAAAACAGGAAACGCTTTTAGGCTCTACCCACCCTCCCGTCAGCGGCTATAATTACACAGCCAACAGAAAGCACATTCTGTTTTGTTTCCTGTCAGTGGACCTGACGGGGACACTGGGGTAGGTGCTGGGCACTTACCTGCTTCGTGTTGTCCTGTAGTTTCCTCCTCTGCTGGGCTCTAGGGGCGCTCATGGATCTTCATGGGAGTTCCTCGAGTCGGGCTGCTGGGCTTCCTGGACTCCTTCAGGCTCCTGGTTGCCGGTTCTGCTGGGCTGCGCTGGTTTCCTAGGATCCTGCTGCTGCCGGGTGAGTCCTTCCCTGCTCTGGGGCACCACCGCTGTTGCTTTCATTTCTCTGGCGCGTTGCCTCCCGGTCGCGGACCTTTCAGGAGCGCCCAGGGTGGGGTCCGGGCGCTCCGTGTGCAGGCTGATTTCCTTGCTTTCCGGATTGCCTGGGATGGGGTCCAGGCGCTCCATGTGCGGGCTGTTTCCTGCCATTTTCGGAGCGCCTGGGATGGGGTCCGGGCGCTCCGTGCGATGTGCCTCCTGGGGAGCGCTCGGGTTTTGCTCCGAGTGCTCTGCGTTGCTGTTCTGCCACTCTGACATTGACTTTGTTGCGGAGCGCCGGGGATGGGGTCCGGGCGCTCCGTGTGCGTTGTTGCCTTAGGAGCGCTCGGGTTTAATCCCCGAGTGCCCTGTGTTACTTTTCAGGCCGCTCTGGACGCGACCTTTGTTACGGAGCGCCTGGGGTGGGGTCCGGGCGCTCCGTGTGGGGCGATCTCTCTGGGGCACTCGGGTTGGGTTCCGAGTGCTCCGTTTGCTTTGCCTGGGTCCCGCTGTCAGTTTGGTGCGCCCGGGTGGGCTCCGGTTGCGCTGTGCCAACGTAGTGCTCCCTGCCTTCGGGTGCTGTTTGGTGCCTTTGGTGGCCGCGCTGTATGGAGTTTTATGGTTGGAGTCCTGACCACTCCCACTCCCGCCTCACTTTCGGTTCTGCTCAGCTGTTTTTGGTTGGGGGCGGTTTCCTGCTTCTTTTGTTTAAAAGGGGGGGGGGTCACCTTTGATTGGCTTGCTGGGTTCCTGTCTTTGGTGTTTGTTTGACTTGCTGGTTGTTCGTGATGAGGAAGCATCACAAAAAGCAGAAGCATGTGTCTCCTGTTTCCTTTTCCTCCTCCCTTGCGGACAGTGGGGATTCTGCCCCTGCGGGGACGCGAGCCAAGTTGGATGACGGCAGATTGAAACGCCTGATTTTGGAGACTTTGTCTGCTCTGAAGTCCTCCAAGAAGTCTACTGGGAGTCGTTCTGGTGGGGGCGTTGCCCTCTATTCGGACATTTCTTCTTACGATTCTTCTGATGACGCTTCCTTGGGGGCGGTGGGTCTGAAAGGCAAATATGTTTCCAAGGATTTGTTGCCTGACTTGCTTTCTCATGTGCGTGAGAACATGGGGTTTCCTGATGATGCTGTGGCCAGTACTTGCTCTGATGCTGTTTTGCCGCAATTTCGGAAGCCCGTTGCTACTTCTCTGCCTATCCATCCCTTTGGGATGGATGTCCTCTTGAATGAGTGGAAGGACCCGGATCACATTATGATGCCGCGCTTCATGACGAAACTTTATCCTTTGCAGGACATAGAGGAGTCCTTTCCTGAGTCGGTGCATGTGGATTCCATTGTCGCGAGTTTGGTGGGTCGTCCTTCGATGGTGGATGATAACATTCTTCGTGATGGTGTAGATAAGAAGATTGACTCTGCGTTACGGAAGTCTAATGCTGGTTCTCACCTTGCCATCCGTTCTGGTGTCTATGGGGCTTATGTCGCTCAATCTCTGTTGACTGACTTTAAGACTTTGTTTTCCATGATGCAGGAGGGCGGCTGTTGCCCGGACTTGCTGGAATCTATGGAGCGTCAGGCTGAATTCCTCTCCGACATTGCCTTCATTTCTGTGTGCACTTCTGCCTTGTCCTGTGGTTCCTTTATCGCTGCTCGTCGGAATCTGTTGTTGAAGGGTTGAAATACGGATGCCACCCAGAGGTCATTTGGCTCAGCGTTTGCCCTTTACTGGCCCTCGTCTCTTTGGGGACACTCTTGAGGATAGGCTTCATAAGGTGTTCAAGGAGCGTAAACATTCTTTTTCCTTCCGTCGGCAGCCTTCTCATAAGGATTTTTCCTTTTCTTATGCCAAGACTTTTCGTCAACCTTCCAGGTTTCAGCAGTCCTCCTTTAAGGGCCCGAGCTGTACTGGTGGGGGATTCCCTCGGAAGATCCAGAGAAGCCTCCCCGTGATGCTGGACAGGGGCCGCAGCGTTCCTGACTATGCCACCCCGGTCGTGGTTCCCGCTGGTGTTGCGCCCGAGATTGGTGGAAGGTTGCGGTTGTTCCTTCCCTCTTGGCGTCTGACGACCTCCGATCAGTGGGTGCTGGATGTCCTGGAACGGGGGTACCGGATCGTGTTTCTGTCCCTTCCTCCTCCCTCGGGCATGGTGCAGACTCCGACTCCCTTGTGCTAGTCTCGTCGTCAGTCCTTGGTGGACAGTTTTCACACTTTGCTCTTGAAGAAGGCGATTGTGCCCGTTCCCCGGTTGGAGTGCGGTCTGGGGACCTATTCGATTGTCTTTCTTGTTCGGAAGGTCACAGGAGGGTTTTGGATTGTCATAAATCTCCAGAGCCTGAACTTGTTTGTCCGGAAGATCCCTTACAAGATGGAGACCTTGCAGCGGGTGGTTCCTTTGATTCAGGCTGGCTGGGTGTTTGCTACACTGGATCTCCAGGACGCTTATCTTCATGTGCCTGTGGCTCTGGAGGATCAGATGCTCCTGCGCTTCTGTCTGAAGGGTCATCATTGGCAGTTCTGTGTCCTTCCGTTTGGTCTCCGGTCCGCTTCCCGCATGTTCACCAAGTTAGTTGCTCCCTTGGTGGCTCATCTTCACCTCCGGGGTGTGTCGGTGTTCCCCTACCTAGACGATTGGGTGCTCCAGGCTCCTTCCCCGGCGGTCCTGTCTCAGCACCTGTCCTTGACCATCCGTATGTTAGAACAGCATGGGTTTCTAGTGAACTTTAAAAAATGCCAGCTGCTTCCTGCAACTCGGCGGACTTTCAAAGGGGCCGTCTTCGATTCAGTCCTGGGCAAGGTGTTCCTGCCAGATTCCCAGCTTCAGCTTCTTCAGTGCCTGTTGCGGAGGTTGTTGTCCCGAGCTGCAGCTCCCCTCCTTCAGTGGCTCGAGGTTCAGGGTCATATGGCTGCTACTGTCTTCAGGGTGCCCTGGGCCAGGGTTCATCTTCGGCCTCTGCTGTGGCATCTTCAGCTTTGGGTGCCGTTTCCAGTTCAGGACTATGCTCTCTCTGTGCTGGTGTCTCTGGAAGTGGTGTCTGCTCTCTGGTGGTGGCTGGATTCCTCCAATCTCTCCAAGGGGATGTGGATTTGCGTGCCGCCTCCATTGGTGTTGACGACGGATGCCAGTGCGTCTGGTTGGGGGGCTACTCTGGGTCAGTGGTCTGTTCAGGCTCGTTGGCTCCGGGTGGAGTCCCGCCGGTCATCCAATTGGAGGGAGCTATCTGCAGTGGACCGTGCCCTTCGTTTCTTCCAGGCTCGTCTGCTGGGGAGCAATGTCCTGGTGAGGTCCGACAACTCCGTGACTGTGGCTTACATCAACCACCAGGGCAGTACTCGCAGTCCTTCATTGAATTTGGTGGCCTGTGCAATTGCGGGTTGGGTGGAATGTCATCTTCTGTCCATCTCTGCACAGCATATCCGGGGTGTGGACAATGTGGTGACAGACGTCTTGAGTCGCAAGTTTCCGGTCTTCTCTGACCCTGTGTCTCTCCTCCAGGCTTTTCTGGATGATCTGCCGGAGGTTGGGACTCCCCAGCTGGATTTGTTTGCCTTCCGGGCCGATGCCCAACTCCCCCTCTTTTGTTCTCGGACTCCGGAGTTGGGTGCTTGGGGGGTGGAGGCGTTGTCTCTTCGGTGGTCCCCTTGGTTGCTGTGCGCCTTACCCCCCTTCCCCCTGATTCCTGCCTTTTTGCTGAAGGTCCAGCGGGTGGGTGCCCGGGTGGTGGCTGTCTTCCCTCACTGGCCACGGAGGTCCTGGTTCCCGTTGTTGTTGAGCCTGGCGGTGGGCCCTCCTTGGATTCTTCCCCGCTACCTGTCTTCCCTGACATCTCCCTCTCCCTCCCTCCTGGTCCCTCTCACCCTAGCGGTCTGGTGTTTGAACGGTTGTCTCTTGGAGTCCGGGGTTTGCCTGATCACGTCATCACTGTGATGCAAGGGTCCCGTAGGAGTTCTACTTTGTCCTCCTACTCTAAGCATTGGGCTTCTTTCTCCTCCTGGTGTTCAGGGCTTGGTCTCACTCCTGTCTCTTGTCCTATCGCTTCTATCCTTCAGTTTTTTTTGGATGGGTTTCAGAAGAAGTATGGCTTGTCTACTCTGAAGGGGCAGTGGGCTGCTGTTCGGGCTTTCCGGGATCCGGCTTCGCTCCCGTCTTCGGATGGGTTGTTGGTTTCCCAGTTGTTCCGGAGTTTCTCTCTGTCCTCTCCTGCTTGTTCTCTGGTTCCTCCTGGGGATCTTTCTTTGGTCCTGGGTGCTCTGCAGTCCTCTCCTTTTGAACCCTTGGAGTCTGTGGACCCTAAATTCCTCTCTTTTAAGGTGGCTTTTTTGGTTGCTGTTACTTCTGCTCGGCGGTTGGGTGAGCTCACTGCCTTGTGTTGTTCTCCTCCCTTTTTGCGTTTCTTGGATGACGCGGTGGTCCTTTCTTTGGATCCTGGGTTTGTTCTGAAGATTCGTTCTCGGTTTCATTGCTCTCAGGAGTTGATTCTTCCTGCTTTCTGTCCTTCTCCTTCCTCGCCTGCTGAATTGTTGCTTCATTTCCTGGATGTGAGACTTGCGTTGTCCGTTTATGTTGCCCGCACTGCGGGGTTTCGCTTTTCGGACTCTCTCTTTGTGACCTTTGGTCTGGCTGGTCAGGGTAAGGCTGCCTCCCGTCTTACTCTGAGTCACTGGATCAAGGCTGTCATTTCTCTGGCTTATCAGGGCTCTGGTTTGCCTTGCCCTTCTGGACTTCAGGCCCGTTCCACTAGGGATGTTTCTGCTTCCTGGGCTGCTTTTCATGGGGTTTCCCTTGATGAGACCTGTTGGGCTGGGACTTGGGTGTCTGATTCTACTTTTGTACGGCACTATTGTCTGAATTGTGCTCTGTCTGACCGGACCAATTTTGGTTGTGGTGTGTTGCGTGCTTAGGGTTTGTCCCCCCCCCCCCCGATTCTGTTTGTTTAATAAAAAAATTTCACTTGCTGCACTCCACTTTTTGTGTTCGGTCTCTGTTCTCTGTTTGGTTCGCCAAAGGCCTGCTTGTGGGGTTGCTTAGGTATGTCTCATTAGTTATGACTGGGTCAAGGACGAGGGACGTAGAGGTAATGCTATGATTACTTACCGGTAATCCCCATTACTCTTAGTCCTACTCGTCCTCGACCCAGTCATACTTCCCACCTGCCCTCCCTGTTCAGGCCTTTGTTGCTTGGTGTGTCAGGATGTGCTTTCCGTTGGAGGGTGGGTGGAGCCTAAAAGCGTTTCCTGTTTTGTTTCCTGTCAAGTGGAATACCTTATTAGTTATGACTGGGTCGAGGACGAGTAGGACTGAGAGTAATGGGGATTACCGGTAAGTAATCATAGCAACAGAAAGCAATGCAAACAAGAGCACGAGGGACGAGCACAAGAAAGACAGGCTGATATAGCAAAGCCATCCAACAGAAAGCAAAGTAAACAAGAGCATGAGGGACGAGCACAAGAAAGACAGGCTGAAACAGTAAAGCCATCCAACAGAAAGCAATGCAAACAAGAGCACGAGGGACGAGCACAAGAAAGACAGGCTGAAATAGTAAAGCCATTCAACAGAAAGCAATGCAAACAAGAGCGCGAGGGACGAACACAAGAAAGACAGGCTGAAACACAAAAAGCCATCCAACAGAAAGCAATACAAACAAGAGCGTGTGGGACCAACACAAGAAAGACAGGCTGAAACAGTAAAGCCATCCAACAGAAAGCAATGCAAACAAGAGCGTGAGGGACGAACACAAGAAAAACAGGCTGAAACATAAAAAGCCATCCAACAAAAAGCAATGCAAACAAGAGCGCGAGGCACAAACATAAGAAAGACAGGCTGAAACAGTAAAGCCATCCAACAGAAAGCAATGCAAACAAGAGCGCGAGGGATGAACACAAGAAAGACAGGCTAAAACAGTAAAGCCATCCAACAGAAAGCAATGCAAACAAGAGCGCGAGGGACGAACACAAGAAAGACAGGCTGAAACATAAAAAGCCATCCAACAGAAAGCAATGCATACAAAAGAGTGACAGTAAACACAACCAATGGTAAGCAAAGGGTAGACTGCGAGCCATTGCATTTTCTTGGTAAACCCACATTATGTTTTTCACAACCAAACAGATCGCAGTATCTGCTACTCTCAACCTAAAATTTGAGACAAACTTAACGCTAATGTTAGGGATAAGCAAAGATTGCTCATTTTTGTTTCCACAAGACATACATTCTCAGTGGAATAAGCTGTGGAACAAATCAGTAAATAAAACCACTTATCAATAATGGCTTGATGAAAATTATTGCTTCAGAAGTCGAGGTAGTTTTTTGGCACTGCCTGCAATCAACAGCAAATAAAGCACATAGCTGCCTTTAAAAAAACTCTACTTATTTTAAACCAATTAATTGACAACTGTGAATGAAAACATCATTCATTTCCCAGTCTCCCAGTCTCACGGACTTCTGACACATTACAAATCACTACACCCAGGTGACCTCCACCAGCCATGAGTGATCAAAAGATGCCACACCATGCGTCATGGACTGCAAGTACCACAAGCCACTGCAGCAGGAACTCATAGCCCCATTGTGGTGGTTCAAACAAATGTAATGTTCCAGTTGATCATTTGGCAGTAATACAGTAATGCTGAACTTTACATGCTTGATGAGCTGTTACATGCAAGATATCTTCATTTCCCCAGTGGGAAGAGGTCAAGGAAACGTACAGTACACTCAGCCTAACATTACTTGACACCATAGTTGTTGTCGTAAATTTAGTCATGGCATTCTTGTTTTAGTGAACACATCACACCACAAAATCAGGTCAACATGTTCTCGTAGTTGCCAACATTCCCATCCTAAAGTGTGACCTGTAACATTCCAGGTTTTTACCTTCGCCTCCTGGGACTTGTAGTCTTAGATTTATAATGAGCGAAACAAGACTATAAGTTTCAGAATCCAACGAAAAATACTGGACTGGAGTAGTAGTCACACATAGACTGCGGAAGCTTAGCAGGGCTGCTGTGCAGATCGAAGATTTACTTTTGCAAACCATAGTAAAATGGTACTTTCATGCACTTGGTTAATTTGAAGTGATCCCGGCCACAAGTCACAGAATGAATTTGCTTGTATCATGAACGCCCAACACTGGAACAATGGTACCCAAGACCCCGTAGTCAAGGTCACCTTGTCTATTGAGGGTGGGCTTGACCTCATGAACACATTTGAACCCTCAGGCTCCAATCCTGTTGATGTCTCTAAAGTGCTGTATTGACTAAAAGGCGTGCTCCTGCACACTGCTACAATGGCGGGAATTCAATGCTATTTCTCGTGTTCTAGTTTGTGTTGCAAGAGGTCAGTCTCCAGATATGTACGAGTCCATGGATGGGTTTTAACGATGTTAGACTTATATTTAGCAATTGCATGCAAGTGCCTATAAATATCACACAGTTCAGTATTGGATTCTACTTTGAATATATTGTCTGTTTCTGCCTGGTCGGCCATTTAATGTACATGTCAGTGGACTTCAACATCATTTTAGTGAAGAGTGAAACAGAGAATGTCCAGAGATGTTTGCCTCAAAGACGCAAACTTGAATGTGACACACCTTTCGGCTAGGGCTATAAATTTATTTATGTTTTAAACACTGGACTTGGCTTATAAACTTTGACTTTTTTCCAGCTTTAGAAATATGTAATGGACTGATTTTTATGGACATTTTGTTTCAAATCCGCCTTTTTGTGTAGACTTGCTCCTTTGACATTTCCTGACATGTTTTTATTATTTGTCTACCCCATCCATGTTTACATGTGCCCTCTGAAACAAGGCACCATTTTATTTAATTTTGCCCACTCTGAAGGACAGTACATATTTTTTACAATCAATTTTGTTTACAAAAAATTTGAATTTATTAATTTTAAATAAAAAAACTTTCAAATCTTTAAGACATTAATGCAATTGTTGTTTTATTTTTTCAAACACAGATTAATACATTGCATGTCATGCAAATAATTTGAAGATGCTTTCAATATCGTAATTACATTTTTAATCAAAAACTATTTGAAGGTGAACAAAAATAGAGCATAAATACCCTTTTCCTATGTAGTAACCTAAACACCAGACATTCTACAAAATACATCATAGCCACAAGCATGTTTTTTAAAGAAAAGGTCGACAGTATTTTATTTTTCAAAATGGTTTTCAGTGAGTGTTTTAGAAATAGAGTTGTGAGATTTAACCGTACAAAAGTTCTTTTTGGGGGTTTATCCTACTACTCAGCCTAGAAACATTGATGCTGAGATTGGTTAAGAGCGTGCTTGTCTTGTGGGTGTTTGAGCTGAAGGTGGTTGAGCTGCTGGTGGTTGAGATGCTGGTGGTTGAGGTGCTAGTGACTGAGTTGCTGGTAGTGGAGGTTGAGGTGGCAGAGGTGTTGGTGCCGGTGGCGCAGGTAGTGCTGGTGGACAGGGTGGGAGTTGTCAAGGTGGAGGTGGTGCAGGTGCTTGTGGCAAATGTGGTAGGTTGGCAGGTGGTATTTTCCTCTAAGGTTGAGTGCTTTAAGGGAAACAGCAATCTCATAGAGAGTGGTCCTCATTGCATCAATATGCTCCTGCAAGAATTATCCTTCTGCATAATAGACTGAAATAATCCTCACAGAGAGCAGATTTATACTATGCCTGCCCCCCCCCCCCATGTCTGACATGGTTGACCAACACAGAGGGTGGTGCCATCTGGATAGTTGTTTGGGGGTAATGATGAATGGGGGATACTTGTTCCTCACCAGTGGTGTTCTTCCTCAGATTAATGACAGAAGACCAGAGAAACACCTTCAAAGTAGGAATGTGTAGGAGATTGTACATATAATCCTGTTAGTTGAAGGCTGTATGGAGCTGAGTTTTGTGTAAGTGAAAGGAGCATCCGAGGCTGCTTAGTTTAGGGGTGGGCACTTGTATTTCTCAAAACAGATTATGAAGGAAGACTGCTGCCAAACCATGAAATTGTCTTCTTGGAGATGTTCTGTGTGGGAGCAACAATATCCTTCTCAATTAGGTCTTCCTTCTTCTGGACCAGCTCCTCATCCTCCTTTTCTTCGTGAGCAGGGTTAGGTGCTGAGAATGTTGCTTGGAGAAGGATTAGATTTTTTCCATGAACTGCCCACTGTCCTCCATTTGTATATGGCACTGCATCATTGCCTCACACAATATCCCCACTATGTGTAAGAAGAAGATATAAACCGTTAAAATACATCAAATATAGTTTTGTGTCTAAAGACTAATTTAAATGACATTGTTCAAAAACAAATTGAAAAATAAGTACTATGAGAACATAATGCAACATATGAAGTTAATGATTGATCCAGGAATGGAAATATTTTGTGTTGACAATATCAGCTCACAACTGTTTATGTTCTGGATGACCTCTGTGAAGTGAGCGGCTGAAACAAGGTCTTGTAGCAGGTGTTGCCAGGGTATTTCCTGTTACATCAGCAAGAGAGAAGAATTATGTTCAATAACTATTGACAAGCTATAAAAGTGGTCTTGACCTCAAATGCTGACACACTAGAGATAAATACATCAAAGAAAAACAATAAATAACAATAAAAACACTTTTAACAATTTGAATAAAATAAAAAATATAAAAAAATAAGTTGGTAAGGTGAGTCAGACAAATTTACACGATTGGCTGATGGGAGAAAGCATCATTGCTGCCACTTTGATGTGCCCTTATCTCACTGGTGTTAATGTTCGTGAGGTAGTTGCCAGGGGCTGTTGTATGCTAGAAGTTGACAGGAGTCATATATACGAGTGCGCCATCCTGATTCATAGTTGTAGATGATATTTTAAATACAAAATTTGAAACCCACAAAGATTCCTCGCCTGTAAGTTGAGATAAGATCTAACAGATATCTTATATTGCTTCCCTTATAAATGCCAAATCTAGGGGCAATTTTACCAGACAAAATGTAACTTAAACAATAATTGCATTAATTATTGACCATGGTTTAAAAAGGGATGTGTGGCAATCTACATACAGCTATCCTGTCAGTTACAAATAAAGAGACAGTGTTAGAACTGGCATCTATGGCGTGCTTTTCCTCTGTCTTTTTGCTTATGACCTCCTGTTTTTGACTATGGTTGCATTTCATTTTTTCTTGTTTTTGAGCTCTGGGCACTTTACCTCTGCTGATCAGTGCTATCCATGATTGGCATATTTGATTTACTGATAAGTCTCTAGTAAAGTGCACTCGGTGTGCCCAGGGCCTGTAAATTAAATGATACTAGGGGGCCTGCACCACTGATTGTGCCACCCACATGAGTAGCCTTGCAAACATGTTTCAGACCTGCCACTGCAGTGTCTGTGAGTGCTGCCGTTTTAAAATACCATGCCAACCTGACTAGTGCACCCACTTGCTGGCCCACGCCTACCCTTTTTCTACTTTTAAGGCCCCCCTCAGGTAAGCCCAAGGCAGTCCCATGGGCAGTTTGCAGTGTATGTGAAAGGTAGGACATGTGCTGGTGTGTGTTACATGTCCTGATAGTGAAATATTGCCAGTTTCGTTTTTCACTATTGAAAGTACTATCTCTCCTATAGGTTATCATTGGAGTTGCACTGTAACATCTTACGAGTGTAACTTTCAGTTGGGGAGAGATAGAGATTTGGAGTTTAGGTTACCTAAACTCACAATTTAAAAACACATCTTTTAGTGAAGTTGGTTTTTAAGCTGTGTGTATGAAAATGCCACTTTTTGAAAGTGGGCATTTTCTTGCTTTACCATTCTGTACCTGCCTGTGGAATCAACGTCTGGTTTAGGCTGACTGGGGCTGTTTGTGCATTCTTTTTAGACAGTCACACAAAGGGAGCTGAGGTGTGCCCTGTCTAACCTGATGGGCCATCACCAGGCTGATAGGCTTTCCTGAGTGGTGGAAGGAGTTGTCACTGACAGCAAGTGGTGGTGCATAGTGTAGAAGACAGTCTTCTCGAGGGTGTGAGATGGAGACCGACTCTTGGAGCCCCTCCAGGAAGAGCTTTTGGCAACTGAATCCAAGAAAACATCTCTTTCACCCAACTCCTTTCGTCTTACCACTACTTTTAATATCTCACAAGGTGTGTGCTTCCTCCCCCAACTCATTAGAAGAGTCTGTTACCCTCTGACATAAGGCTACATTCTGTGTTTCTCTCTAATAATGATAGGAGTTGTCCAATGTAGCTGTTTGTAGTGTTTTACCACAAATGTAACTACAAAGGTTGTCTCCCTCCTCAGCAAAGTTTGTCTATCTCTTCAAAATTGTGGGCTACATTATTGCAGAAGAATGTGGTGGCTGCAGGATCTGAAAGACAAAGAGGAAAATGCAGAGCTTATGGTGTAGACAGCAATTATTTGTTGGAAGGCCATGGGTGTCAAGTGTGTGTGATATAGTCAGATGTATATAATTCTCTGATTCCATTCCATGTGGAGGTCTCCCTACTGCATGCAGGGGTCTCTATTCCCCATTGAAGGTCTCTGGCCTGATTGCAGAGGTCTCCATCCCAGTTCCAGAGTCCTCCGCCAAGTGCTGAGAACTTTAGGAAGGCAAACTAAGGGCCTCATTTAGGAAAAGTGGTGCATCCCAAGGCAAAAACAGCGGTGCGTCACTTTTCATAGCGCCATCCTTACAACACCATGAAGCGCTATATTGTAAATACGGCGCTCCATGGTGCAAGGATTTACAGATACGTCAGGAAGCCTGATGTGTCTGGTGTCGCAAAAATGACACATTGCTGGAGTGTGTCGGATAACTGACGCAATTCCAGCAATATGTCATTATATATAGGCAAGTCCCACATGAAAAGACCTGCCTTACTTCTTACGCCTACGTGCATAATGATTGTGATGCAGCGAAGGCATAGAATTGGTGCAGGGAAATATCACAGATTTCACTGTGCCACTTCTATGAGGCTTTTTCACGGGGAACGCCCACCCTGCATACATTATGCCTGATGCAGGTATAATGTAGCGCAGGCCTTTACAAACTGACGCATCTGCCTAGATGCGTCACATTGTAAATAAGGGGCAATGTGGCATATTTTTTATGCCGCAGCAGTGACACAAAAAAGTGGCGCAACAGTAGCGTAAGCCCTTCATAAATAAGGTCCTAAGTTAATAGTAGTAACTTTTCAGTCATAAATTACATTTATGCAGATTGATTTGAGGGGGTAGGCACATGTAAGTCTACAGCTATGAGTAACTTTGAACTCAGAAATGGTGAATAGCAAAAAGTAGTAAAATTACTCTTACCAGTCACAGTAATTTTATATATGAGTATATCTACACATGTACGTTTACCTGTGTTGATAGGGCTCCTTCTCTCCAACCATTTCTTCTGATGGTTGGTGGACATGTCTTTATCACCCTCATTACATAAGTGTATATCGTCAATTACAGACTATTTGTGTCTGATGGCAATGTTGTGCAGGTACAATAGGACCAAAATGTCTCACACCTTCTAGGCAGAAGAAATCATTAATACTTCAAAACGTACATGCAAGAGCCAAAGTGCACACTCAATGGTGCTTCTGGTTTGCATGTGTATATTTTTATTTCTTTCCTGTGTCCAGAGTCACCTGTGAAGATGTGGAAATATGTAATTGCCATGCACACGAATCATCGCAATATGTGCACAGATGTTTGTTGAGGAAGGCAGTTGTGGAAGCCTAACCCCAATATTCATCTTAACCCATTAATTAATAACCCCAAAAATTACCAATAGTGTTTCCAGCTCCAGAATTCTCGTTTGAGCTAGTGATGTAAGACTGCACTTCTCCTCTGGGAAAAAAACAATTTAGCAGAGTTAAACAGTATTAAATATAGAAGGTGTATAAAGGACTGAGGGCCTCATATGTAAGCTGGTGCTTGCATCACTTACGAGAGATATAGGTCTCCTATATCTAGGGTCACTGCACTTAAAAACCTATGAGTCACCCCTATAGCAGGTCTTTGCAGTCTTGAAGGCAGGGTGCTTGATTCTAAGTGGGAGGGTGCCCCTGTATGAGCAGGACACCCCGGACACCCCTGCAGGCTACGGAGTCCATTCTCCAGGGATGTCAGTGTAGCAGTCATATACTGTATAAAGTGGCACCACGTAATATCACAATGACCATCTCAAAACTGGCTACAGTGAATTCCATTATGTTTTGTATCAAACCGTAAATGGTGTGGTAAGTATGAGTCCAAGCACTGGAACGGGATTCCGTTAGGCTCTCAGTGCTCCTTGTACCAGCCTTCTTGACGAAGACAGAAAAAAATGGTTGCTGCCGACCAGAGACACATTTCTGCCCTCCTGCTGCTGAGCCAAGCTCGATCAGGGGAAGGCAGAACAATAGGCATCCTGTCACAGGGATGTGGGACCACCTCTCGAACAGGATTTAGTGTATTGGGAACGGGTGTGTATGCTTGCCAGTGCCAGAAAGTCTGCATGAGGGGCACATTTGGTGTCTCAGTGCATAGTCCAGTTCAAACAAGTCCTGGGAGCCATTGGCTTCCGCTCTGGTGCTAAACTGGACAAAGGACATGGGAGTAACCTCCCCCCTGCCTAGACCCTCCCCTGGGAGAGTCCCCTGAATCTTCCCAACCCTTTCTCTAGGGTACTTAAGGGCTTACCTGGGTGTAGGTCCCTAGATTCTTCGCGGGATAAGATTCAGATCAGACACCACTGTATTTCTACCATCTGGGCACTTTGGACTTCGCTGGACTTTGTTTGGGCTTGAAGTTGTCACACTTCCAGTCTGCTGCATCATCTGTGCCTGTGCATCATACAGGAACCATCCAAGGCCTGTGAAGCATCAATGACACCTGAATAAATCTCCCTTGGAGTGCAGGAGTCACTCCCCTGCATTCGCCGGCACCACAACTTAGTCGACCGATCTGCAGATCCTGAGCTCCTCCGGACTCCTTGGGCTCTGCAACACAAGTGGTGGTTTTCCACAGTTCCCAAGGCCTGCCCTGCCTTCTCACCAACTTTGAGGCCAGCATCCCTCGTGGGGGTTGCAATAACAGAACCCCTGTGTACTGCTTCCAACTTGCAGTTGCAAAGGCTTGTTGGCTTCTTTGCAAGAAGATCTTCAGGCTCCAAGTAGCCCTAACCTCGAGCACCTCCAGTGACCAGAGTCTACAGCCAAGCCGCATCGTGTGCATCGTGGCCTGCATCTTTTGGTGAGCTGCTTAAGTTCCTCTCAAGACTCCAGCACCTCCGGCCTGTGAGTCCACTTGAGGGTCACACTTATTAGTTTTGGGTCCCCTGATTGCTTGGGATCTGCCCTCACTTCCCATATTTAGGTGAATCCCTTGCACCTTGCTGGTCCCGACGTTGCTCCTTCTTTGATTCCTGCGTGGCTTGCCTTTGCCAAGGATTGTTGGTGCTCCATCCGGACACCGACCCCTCAGCACTCAACATCCTTTGTGGGACAGCTTGTGTATGGCTCCCGGTACTCCTCAGCATTGCCTGGTCCTCACAGCTGCAGAGTCAAGGTCATTGCCATCCATCCTGCAAGTCTCATGGTTACCCCTGAGGGACATAGAATCTGTCCTCTCTGCTTGCAGGTACTTCTCATCAAGAATCTATCCTTGGGTTCCACCGGACACTTTCTCCTTCTTCGCCAGCGGCTCTTTCCTGAAGTCCTCCATTGGGTTCTATGGCAGTTTCTGACACCACTTCACACTTATGCACCCGGCTTCCCTGGTGTAGGTAACGTGGGTACTAGGGTATCCACGGGTGGGGTGGCTCTCCAACCTTATGTCTTCCACTGGGTGTCTTCAGGGTTCACTGGGAAGGGTCTTTAATCTTTAAAAATCCAACCGCGACTTGCACATAGAGTTGTATGGAGCATGCAGTCGTGTTTCCACACTGCATACGTTCTCCGTGGGCTCCCTATCTACTCACCTTGGGTGCTTCCTTGGGGTCCCAGCACTTCTACATCTTCTCAACATTGTCTGAGTCGAGTCGTGGTTCTTATACCACTTACTTGCTATATGGTTTGGTCACCCCCCAATCCCCCCATCCGGGCCACTATATATTTTGTGATATTTACTGTGTTTTTTTGCTAACGCATTGTGTGCATTGTGTTTACCTCTGTGTTGGAGATATTGGAACGTACTAGAGAGTATTATATAATAAATACATATTTTTATAAATACTTGGTGTGGTTCTTCATCACTTAATCTATACTATAAGATTGCCTTCTAGTAAAACAAGCTGTTTTACACTTCTTCTGGACTAAGCCTGAAGGTTGCTCTCCACAGCTACCACTTAGAGAGCTTTCTAAGGTTGTCTAAGGCCTCTTAAATCACCATAAGGGTTGTCTGGTCTGGTCAGGGGTGCCCACTAACATTAGTGGACATCATACACCAGGCAAGCTTCTCACAGTAAGACTGTCACTTCACCATTTATTTTAGATTATAGACTACATATTGCTCAGGGTCCTGAGTGTGTTTTTGGATCGCAGCTTATTTAGGGATCCATATCAGCCTAAATACACATCCTTGTCTCTTTCATATTCTCCCTAAAATTAGGACAGAGTATCAGTTTTCTCTTTTCTTTGTGTTGGAAAAGAAAGAGAGAGAAGACGGGATGAGGAATGCAAGATGGTAGGAATGACAATAAATACTTTCCAAAGCTATACATTCTACAGGCGCAGTCTTTATGCTGATGAAGGGGCTTCTTGGGCGACCCTAAAAATGTAGGAAATAGATGAGGAAGGATGAAGAGGAGGTAATACTTGGGTTACTTACCAGTACTCTCCATTACTCCAATTCTGCCTTACCTGTCCCATTACTTATGACCCTCTCCCCCACCCAACTCCCTTCTTCAGACTTTGTTCAGGACTATTATGAACAGGTAGAGGTCGAGAGAGGGAGGGGGTATGGTAGGGTAATCTGTGAGGCTAATGGAAGAAAAACAGTGGAGGATTGGGGAACGCTATCCCGTAGATGGGCTCAGGTATTCGAAACATAAGTAATGGGACAAGTAAGGAACAATCAGACTAATGTATCTTACCAGTAAGTAATCCGATCATTCATCATCAGTGAAATTCTCAGCAAGACCCACAAACCTTCTACAGCTATGCAAACTCCCATGCTATCTATTCATCCATCTATTCACCCACACACCCACCCAATCATCCATATATATTTTGAATGTGCTCAGCCATCACCTATCTATTTACCTTCCTCCACGGTCGTCCACAAAACTGCACACCAGTAAGTGAGGTGAGTTTGCATTGCTGATTTCTTGTTGTGCCTGTTTGTGAGTGCTTGCACCGTTGCCATCCAAGCTGTACCTTTTGTTGGACGGAAAGATGTTTTTATTGCTATTGCCCTGCCATACCTGTTCTGTATGAAACAGAAGCTTGCTCGCTTGCTGCTGAGCGATACCTGTTACGGGTCTGCTGGAAATGTGTTCATCTTTTGTACCGCTTAGCTGCACTGTAATTTGGAATCTTGCACTCCTGCTGCTATGACGCATCTATTCTCTGATGCTTGCATTGCTGGTGCACCCGTTCAGTGAGTGAGAGATGCTTGCACTACCAATTGTGTGCTGACTGTAGCCGGTCTGTGAGACAGACCTTTTAATGACAGCTACCAGTTCAGTGAAGGAGAAAGGCTTGCATGGCTGATGCCGTGCCGTTGCCGGTCTGTGAGACAGACCCTTTGAGACAGCTGCTTGTTTAGTGAGGGAGAGAGGCTTGCACTGCCGATGCTGTGCTGTAGTGCATCTGTGAGACAGGCCCTTTAATGACAGCTGCTTCTTCAGTGAGGGAGAGAGGCTTGCACTGCCGATGCTGTGCTGTAGTGTTCATTGATATCAAAAATACAATGGTTCTGTCGGGTAAAACCTACTAAATATAAAACAAAATGTCTGAGTAAATCAGAGGTGACACAAGAACCAAAAACCAAAATTCTTATATAAATTCATTCATTTATAAGTTATGTCCTCAAAGATCATTTGCAAAGGCCATCACAGTACAGAATCAAAACAAATAGTGACAAAAAGTGAAACTTAGTGCTCAGTGAAATAAAGTGCAAGACAAAGTACAGTGTAATTGTAAAAAAGTATCAATTATTATTGGGCAGCGAACAAAAGATTTCTAGTAGTCATGCAAACTAAAGCAATTCAGTAGTTTAAGCAGACTCTAAATACTGGTCCGGGGAAATTGTCGACGTTTCAACCCTGTTGATGCACTACTAGTAAGTCGGTGCGGGTCTTCATCAGGACAAAAGTAACAAGATGATGGCCTATACTGTGGGCGGGGTATTCAATCCTTTCCGCAGTTAATGATTCAATAATAGAGTTGAATGTATCTCAATATTGGCCGTCGTGATTATGACTCAGTCACAAGATTGATAATTTGTCTATTACTTCTCAAGAAAGGAATGGTCCAGGATGATCCAATCTCTTAGGGCTCGAATGAGGCGAAAAAACGTCACTCAAACTGCTGTTGTACTCGATCTGGGTCCGAGTAATTGAAAGGAACGGCATGCAAAAGTCTCCGCTCCTCCGCGAGACGCGGCCGGTTGTTGCTGATATGCCCCTTAGTATCTTGGTATCCCGTTGATTGCCGCCCAGGTCAGGCCAGTTTTCAATGGCCTTTGTGACTAAAAACCAATTAAGCAATGCTTGTAGTAAGTAGCGCTGCTGTTCTGGAAGAAACTGGAACTTCGTACTGCTCCAAGCTGACCGGCTTTCCATGTAATTTTATTTATACCGCTGCTGTCTGGTTGCCAAAGGTTTATTGGGGACATGTCGGTAGCTGGTCAGAAAGCAACTCTGCCCAGTGCTCTCTATTGGCTTTTTGTTGCTTTCTATTCAGTGGTTGTATTTGTTTTAGTCTGTCCAACTACTCTTTCCTCTCCCATGAAGCATAGACCCCTACCTTCATTGTATTAAGGAGAGAGGTTCTACACCCGGAGTCCGCTCACCCCGGCGAGCCTTGAACAGTCTGGGCTGCACCGTGATGGTTTGTCACATACCTACATTCACTTCAGAGCGGCTATAAGATGTCCCAAGTTTGAGAGGAGCTTGAAGGCGCTTACCTTCCGATCCTTTATACCGGCTTCGCTGGCCGAGACTAGAGCAAGCCTTCCTAACGTAAACCTTGCCTGCCCTGAGGGAGCAATAAGCACCCCACTCAGTCTCCTGAAGAGTTCTTATAATTGCACCATAGGAATTCAAGTTCAAGGCGTGGGCACGTCCTCTGTACCAACATACCAAGAAATGCTAATTAGCATATGAGCCCCCAGAATCCTCTGCGCACATCACGTTCTTTTTATGAGGCTTACAGGTAATAGAGTAGTACAGTTCAGAGTATTCCAGCTCGCAGTAAGAATAATTGTTGTCTGTCTCTGGGTGATGTGTATAGACGACATTTGTTTCTTTAGCTTTGCGCAGTGGCAGTATCGTAGTTAATGAGGTGTAACAGAGGCATGATTATTGCTTATTGAAAACTTTACCCAATACCCCGCTGTGGCGACTTGAAATATAGTCGACATTGCAATTATTTTTGGTTTCCACGGAGGCTGATAATACTTGTCTAAAACAGAGAAGACCTAAATAAATCGTTCTGAGTTTATTCAGAGATTACAGATATTATACCAGTATGTTAAAAGTTATTCATATGTTTTTAAATCAAGCTTCTACAAATTAATACTTTGTAGCGTAATGTATTATTTATACCTCTGTGTTAGCACTTCCAGGTGGAATTTGTGACCTCCCATCTTTGGGCACCAGAGGTGGCCAATAGCCGGCGGTAGAGCCCTCTCTTCTCAGTAACCAACAGCACCGGACACCACCGGTAGCTGTGTGCCTCTATCACCGACCCCCGGGGTTACTCACAGACTCTCTCACAGACACTCAGACTCTCTTACAGACACTCACACTCTCTCACAGACACTCTCACAGACACTCTCACAGACTCTCTGCGCCTCTATCACCGACCCCTGGGGTTACTCACAGACACTCTCACAGACTCTCTCTCACAGACTCTCTCTCACAGACTGTCTCTCACAGACACTCTCTCAGACACTCTCTCAGACACTCTCTCAGACACTCACTCTCTCACAGACACTCTCTCACAGACTCTCTCATAGACTCTCTCACAGACACTCTCTCACAGACTCCAACAGACACTCTCTCACAGATACTCTCTCACAGACACTCACACTCTCTCACAGACACTCACACTCTCTCACAGACACTCTCTCACAGACACACTCTCACAGACTCCTACAGACACTCTCTCACAGACTCTCACAGACACTTTCTCTCAGACTCCCTCTCGCAGACTCCCTCTCCCACTCTCTCACTGACTGACTCACTCTCTCTCACTGACTCACTCACTCTCTCTCACTGACTGACTCTCTCTATCTCTCTCACTGAGTGACTCTCTCTCTCACTGACTGACTCACTCTCGCTCTCTCACGGACTCTCTCTCTCTCATGGACTCTCTCACGGACTTTCTCACTGACTGACTCTCTCTCACTGACTGACTCTCTCTCTCTCTCACTGACTGACTCTCTCTCACTGACACTCTCTCTCACTGACTGACTCACTCTCTCACTCTCATTCACTCTCACTGACTGACTCTCACTCTCACTGACTGACTCTCTCACTGACTCTCACTCTCTCAATGACTGACTAACTCTCTCACTCTCACTGACTTACTGACTCTCTCACTCACTCTCACTGACTGACTGACTGACCTTCACCCGCCTGTTATTTATGCCCCCCATAACAAAAAAAAACACAAGCAACCACTGGAACAGACAGATACAAGTTGCTAGCATTGAAAGGACAAAAAAAACTCAAGACGTTATTTTTAATACTTTTTGAATATGGTCGTTTAGTTGTACATAATGCTTTTTTGGTCATATCTAAGGTAACAAAAATGCTTCTGACACTTCTTTATTATAACTTTTCAGCATGCTGCAAACTTCTGAACAGCATAGGTAAAGTCAATATCTCTGGCTAAACACTTATAAGTTCCCAAAGGCGAGACCTATTGGCTATGCCAATGCTTGTTTTTCTCTTACTGAAGCTTGAGAAACCATGTTCTCGATACAGCTGCTAATGCTTGTTGCACAAGAAAAGCGCTTTAGGTACAACAAGTCTGTTTAGGCCGAGGTGAAAGACCTCTGGGGTTGAAAGATCACGGTTCGTCTTCTTAGAACGCACTGTGGCGGGAACGAGGCACATTTCGTGAAATACAGGGACACTTATTCATCGCTTGAGGCCGCTTAATCACGGTGTTTGGCTCCAGTGTGCCTTTCACTACCAGTTACCGGCCTTATCGGTTTATGGCCGCTATCTCGTGTATTGCTGATAACCAGTGAGCAATATACAGGCTGTGACAGGACCTGCAGCGGAACAGAGGCGAAGATTATCGAGTCAGCAATTAATACCTGATTAATAGCCGAAGCCAATCAATACTGCAAGTAATTAAGAGTCAATAGGAACATGGATCATCTCAGACAGCCTGGCTACACCCAGACGAGCTGCACTGCCAGAGAGAGGTTACTCGGGCCTCCTCCATGAAAGACATATGCATGTAGTATCTGTCACCAGGAGGCCTTTATAGACATCTAAAACAGAATGAGCCATTCCGCTGTGTCCAATGTCTCTGGCTTTTATCTCACTGATAGCGAGATTGCACTCAGAAAACAAGCCCAAGACAGTAGCCATCATCTCCGCATTCCGCAGCTTTCTACCAGTGAGCAAAGATGAGCAGGATAAAGAGACTCTGTGCACCACGGGGAGGCAAGCAAGGATAGATGCTGTTCTGCCCTATACACCCACATCCCTTCCATATACACCTTGCACATGCAGAGGGTGTTATTTACCCGTGAAATGTGCATATCATCCATTGGAAGGGACTAGAGCAGTATAGATTCAGGCTCATTGCCTTCCCTCTCGTTTGTAACCAGAGCACATTTTTAGCTGGACTTTGCAGGAGCAGCATCAAACATCTCTGAGTTAGAGACGTGCCTAGTGTTTATGGAGTAGTCAGTTCATGAATTGCAATCAGGGTCCACAACAGGTTCAAAATTAGCTGACTGACAGAATGGCAGTTTTCTCTAAAACTATGTTACTCAATATATAATTAAATACTCATCTCTTCTTTTTGCTGCAAAAAATCAAAGAGAATAATTCAGTATTTCACATACATTTTCCAAACAACAGTCCCCAATTCATACACAACACATTTTTTTCCTGAGAATTACACAAAACTAAGCATGCTTCATATGCATAGAAAATGGTGACGATGCGTAACATGTTCTCATACTGCCATTTCACAATTCTTTTGACATTTACAAACGACTCGGCCTTTGTCTCAGGCAAAATCCCAAAACACTGGATTTCCTGATTAGGGTAAGATAAGTAAACCCTAATTTAAGCCCTTTACATGTCAATCAATCAGGTATTACTTATGGAGCACAGCTTGTCACCCAAGAGGGTATTCAGGCGCTTGCGGTGGGTATCAGTCGAAGAGCTAGGTCTTGAGCCTTTTCCTGAAGTCGGTCAACGAAGAGGCAGTGTGGAGGTGGAGGGGGCATTTCAGACTTTGGCAGCGAAATAGCATCCTCCAGAGCAGCATATGCGAGGTATATGTGTGAGGGTGAGGTGTGAGAAGCAGAGGTTCCTGGGAGGTTGGTGGAAATGCAGGCGATGGGTCATTGGAAATGGAAGGCTTTGCAGGCATGGATCAGGAGCTTTGTTGGACTTGGCCCTTTTTGCAGGGTCATCCCTAAACTTTTTGCCTTTCTCCTAGCCTTTTTTCTGACATGATGTTGGTGGTTTTAGGACTCTGGGTACTTTAGCACTGCTGTCCAGTGTAAAGTGCGTGTGCTCTCTGTGGTAAATATGGTAAGATTGGTCTACACCTGTTTGGCCTATTTAATTTACCTGTCAGTCCCTTGTAAAGTGGTATCTCATATACACAGGGATGGTGGATTAAATGCTACTAAGGGGCTTGCAGAGCTGATTGCGCCACCCACCAAAGTAGCCTTTCAAACCTATCTCAGTCCTCTGCCATTGCAGGGCCTGGGTGCGCAGTGTCATTGCCGCTGTGACGTGGCACCTAAAGTGTGTGCCATGTCCGTGACCCTCTTGTTACTACATGTCAGTCACCCCTAAGGTAGGCCCTAGCTAGCCCTATGGGCAGGGTGCATTGTAGGTAAAAGATAGGACAGGTACCTTAAGTGTGTGACATGTCCTGGTGGTGACAAACAGCCATTTTGGTTTCTCACCACTGTGGGGCTGCCCTCCCATAGGAATGCATTGGGGATTCCATGATAAGTGTTTCAGTGGTAATTCTTGATATGAGAGGAGCAGCGTGGTCAAGTTTAGTATGTTTGAAATAGTAATAATAAATGCTACGCAATGGTGTGCGCAGATTTATTATGACTATGTTAGAAATGCCACTTTTAGAAGTTGGCATTTCTGTGTGCTATGTGTCTGCCTACCTGATGTGAATTGATTGCATGTCTGGCTTTTGACTGACATGCATGTCTTGCTGGTGAGGTGTGTGTGGCTCCAGGAGTGGCTGGGTGAGTCAGCACTAGGCTGAATGGGACACCTGCATTTGGAGTAGTGGGAGGCGTAGTCCCTGGTCCCTGAATAGGCCTGTGCCTAGCCCGTACAATGCTGGCTCCGCCCCCCCTTTGGTGTGTCTGATAACGAGCCCCCACCTGACAAATGGGAAGAGGAGCCTTGTAAACAAAGTGCTCCAATTCCCCCCTGAACCAGTTGCATCTGGTTCCCCCAAACCCTGTACTGCAGACAATGGACTGTGTGATATAAATGTAGGAGCTGTGACCCCATGTTTGGCTGTGCTGTTCCTGGGCTACTGGGGAGTGCTGCCGCTGGGGGCCCAGGAGCAACCGCCTTGGGGGCTTGACTCCCTGCTGGAGGACTCTGTGTGCTGGCCTCCCTGGGCCCAGCTGTGCCCCTTAGACCTTTTCCTTGGATTTTACAGGACCTTTTGGCTTCTAGCGCCTCGTGAGCACTATACTTTCATTACCCAAGAGGAGAGGGCTGGGGCTTTGCATCGCGGAGTTGCATCTCCTTTAGGGGGAATCCCGATGTGGGAATTACCCCCGCATTAGTGCCCAGCGGAGTGGGAGCCCACCCCGCTATATGCATATTTTCAGGGCGGGTGCCCAACCCGCCTTCTGGTGCCTTTGGAGTGGGTGCCTACCCCGCGTTTCTGCAGTCTAAAGGAGCTGGTGCCCACCCTGCTGTCATGCTTATTTCACATGTGCCCACCACGCATTGAGGATCTGTTTGACGAGCGGTTACCCACCCCGCTGTCATGCTTATTTCGCGGGTGCCACCCCGCATTGAGGATTTGCTTGACAAGCAGGTGCTCACCCTGCCTGGCTGCCGAAAAGAGGAGCCGCCGAGAGAAATCACCGCCACGACCCGGGACAGCCAACTCAGGAGTCAGGTGCCTGCTGCCTGATGGTGGGCGGGGCCAATCCACAGAAGCAGAGGCCGCCAGAAGGGAGGAGAGGGACGGCAGCTGAGCAGCGGGGCTCCCGTGGTGAAGGGAGAGCCCCGCGTGTGCTGCACCGGCCAGAAAAAGCGGCTCCCCGCCTTTGCCCCAGTGAGAGAAACGAAGAGAGAGGCTCCAAGGAAGGCGGGACCCACCGAGGCACATTGTCAGTGCCTGGCGACCATCGAATGACCAGCGAAGCCAGCAGAATCATCCACTGAGCCCCGGTGAGTGGGGGCTCAGTTGTAACCCTGTTGGGGGGGGGGTGTCGGGGCACATTGTCGATGCCCGCCCTACGTGGCCTATCTGAGGACCCCGTGAGTGCCCGTGTGGTTTTCACAGCTGCTCCGCCTGATAGTGGGCAGCTGCAGCATTTGGGGGCACTTTTGAGTGTATAGAGTCCCCGAGTGGGGCTCAGGCGGCACAGTAGTGCCAGTGCCTCATTTTGTTTCTCAGTTGCGCCGCCGTAGTGGGCAACTGCAACTTGGGGGCATTTGTGTTTGCAACAGAAGAGGGGTGAGAATCACCAAAGCGCAGTGCACCCTTTGTGTTTGCTGCTGAGGCAGCCAGGGTGCCTTTTGCGAGGTCTCTCTTAGAGCCCTGACATTTCTGGACAGAGGTCATTTGAGCTCAGAGGAAGGCCAGTCGAACTGGTGTAAGTTTAGAGTGATACCAATGCATAATGTGTTTATGCCCAGTTTTCAGGCCTACTATATTTGCATAGCAGGTTCACGCAAGATGCAATGTTAACAGTCATGACTGGTTGTTTTACTGGAATGTGATGTGACGTATGTCCAGTGTTTAGGCATAATGTGTTTAGGCCTAATGTGATGTTGCATAATGTATCTATGGTGATGAATATGACATAATGTGTTTATGTTTAGGATGTTTATGCATAATGTGTTTATGCTGGTGAGGCCTAATGCGTAATGTGTTTATGCTAATGAGGTTTGGACCTAATGTGATTTATTGCCTAATGTCATGCTATGATATTTTAGGATGGTGTCTAATGCTACTATGATAATGCTTAGGCCATTATGGTACCAGTAGTTACTGGTTGTGTTTTGCATTTACTTACCTGTTCTGATGGTTCTGACCGTGTCTTGATTGCCCTGGTCCTGTATATAATCTCCTGTGAATATTGCCTAGTGCCAGTTGGCACAGTGTAAATGTGTGATTATGTTTCTAATGTGTTTATGATAATACAAAGGCTATTTTTGATATAACCTTGTGTGGAGTTTCTTTTGTGGTGTACCTAGTGAGTTGCTGCTGTGTGTGTGTGTTGCGCAAACGCTTTACACATTGCCTCTGGGATAAGCCTGACTGCTCGTGCCAAGCTACCAAGGGGGTGAGCAGGGGTTATCTTCAGCGTGTAACTCCCTTGCCCTGACTAGAGTGGTGGTTTCTGCCTGGCTTTGGCGCAAGCGAATCGGGAGCCAGTGGAGGTCCTTCAGGTGTTCAGTGATGTGGGTCCTCTTGGGCAGATTGAGGATGAGTCTGGCAGCTGCGTTCTGGATCATCTGGAGCCTCTGCATGAGCTTGGTGGCGATGCCTGCATAGAGTGCGTTGCTGTACTCCTGTCGGCTGTTGATGAGGGCCTATATCACCTTCTTACTTGTGCAGATGGAAAGCCACATGTAGAATTTGTGGAGCGTGTGGAAGCAGGCTGAGGAAACAGAGTTGACCAGATATATCATGAAGAGTTCATAAGTTGAGAATGATACTGAGGTTGCGGGCATGGTCTTTCGGCGTGGGGGTGGTCCGAGGTCCGATGGCCACCAGGAGTTGTTCCAGAGGGCGTTGTTTCTGCCAAAGATCAGAACTTCAGTTTTGTCTGTGTTAAGCTTCAGACAGTTGTCTCTCTGGGGTCTGTTGAGAGCGAGGGGACGAGCTGCATGCTATCGACATAGGAGATGATGTTGATGTTGTGCGATCTGACAGTGTCTGTGAGTGGTGTCATGTAGACGTTGAAGAGTGTTGGGCTAAGGGATGAGCCTTGGGGGACGCCACAGATGGTGTGCTTGCCTTACGAGGTGAAGAGAGGGAGGCATACTCTCTGGGTGTGATGTCTGATTCCAATCTACCGTAGTCGATCGATGAGTGTGTGGTGGAAGACATGTTGAAGGCTGTGGAGAGGTTGAGTAGGCTCGGTGCAGTGGATTCTCCTCTGTGTAGTAGGGTGCGGATGTCATCCATGGCGGTGATCATAGCTGTCTCGGTGCTGTGGTTGGCTCTGAAGCCTGACTTTGATGGGGCTAGTAGGTTGTTTCTCTTCACGTGTGTTTGGTGAGTTGGAGGTTGGTGGCTTTTCTCTAGGACTGTGGAGGGTAAAGGAGCAGTGAGATTGGATGGTAGTTCCGGAGCTTGCTATTTTTACATAAATGTATTTAATTCCTTTTAGTATCCAGATCCACACAACTGATATTATGCCCTAATGATGACCTCCTAAAATTCATTGTATCCCCTATGACTACCTTAGGTCGAAATGCGTTGGCAGCAACTTAAGGAACGAAAGGGAGCATTTTCCACATTACTTGGCTATTTCAGTAAAAGAATCCTCAAATGAACTATGAAAAGTTTTTTAATTGAATAAGCGGCAATGATAGCATAAAATCTGTGTTTTTCATTCTCATGTTTTAATAAGGAAATACACTGAATGTTTTGAGCACGTGTTTGGATTGGTTGCATATAGCTTATTCATATCATAGCTTTTTCTGGATCCTTGATGATGTCTTGATATTATTTTGTGATACTTTTTGTACATTGTTGTGGCTATCTTTGTCCTTGGAAGGATAGGATTTTACAGGAGCCAGTTAACTTGATGATAATGATTGAATGTTTGTAAATAAGAATTCAATGAATTCTAAAAACACACTGGATTGATTTGTATGTTCTGTTTTCTGCAATAATTTATTGATCTATGTCCAAGTGTGGTTCTGTTATTAAATTTATCTACAAGATATAGCACATTCCTGTCCTTTTTGCCAGCGCGCAAGCAGGATCCGGGCACCAACGCAGGCACCCTTGCACCATGATGCAAGTGTGTTTGCGTTGTTGGTATGGTTTTTTTTGTGCAGAAAGGGACACCTTCCTGCACAAAACAATCAAAGGAGGCATTTCTTGTTCTATGTGTGCTACAAAATGCAGCACATATGTAAAGAGGAAAAAACGAAGAGAAAAGTAAGAATTTCTCCTCGTTGCGCCTGCTTTGGGAAGGCATTAGTATTGGGATGCCCCAAATTTATGCTATTTTGTAAATGTGGGTCAGTGTAAAAAACGTTGGGGCATATTAACAAGGGCTTTTTCTCCGCTTTTTTGGCTTTAAAAGCCAAAGAAGCGGAGATAAAAATATCGCCCTATCAACAACAGGGTGCGAACAAGCAAAATCGCATGTTAGCACCCTTTTGCACTACGCTTCCCTTTGCATCTCTAATGAGATGCAAAGTGGGCATTCCAGAGCAAAATAATAGGAGAAATGTTGCTAAGCGACATTTCTCCTATTATCAAGCTTCACGCTAACCCTGTTAGAGACTAAAAAAGCAGCGCTAACCACGGTTAACGCTGGTTTTTTACGTCTGCTAATTTTCAGATTTAGCCATGTAATCCAATGGGAGGTGGATTACATGGATAAGTCCATAATGGGCTATCAACAAGGATATCCCTATCCTTGTAGTTTTATCGCTGCATTATCAGCGATAACCTCCCAAAATGCCGCTATCGCTGGATTTTTTATCGCCTAGGCAGTTAGCTTTGTTAATAACACGATAACCAGGCGATATTATCCAGCGATAGCGGGCGTTAAAGAAATTAACGCTAATCGCCCTTAGCGTTAATTTTCTCTGTTCCTTGTTAAAATGCCCCCATGGCTGTTGCATGGGAACACCCACAGCAACACTCATAAAACTCCCTTGCCACATAGAGTAAGGCATTGTTTTACTCCATATTTTCAAGGCCAAGAAAAGCCATGGTGGCTTTGCGTGGTCTTGTAAATATGGGCTGGCACACTGCGTCTCCAGAGCATCACAAAAGTGACGTTCCAGCGGTGTAAAAGTACTGCAGGGGCTTTGTAAACATTATCCAGGGTTTTGTTTTGTGTTACGGAGTAAAATGTATATTTCCCCTCTCCTTCCACAGAATGTCCAAATTATGCCCTCTCCATTTAGTTCCTAATTCCACCCTCACTGAATTTGGTTGAATTGGGTGCAGCAGACCACAAAACAGATAGTAGATGTCTTAGGGGAACGAGACATGCCAGGTTTGCAGAGAAAATTCCGAATTTTGCCATATGCTCCAGAAATTGTGAGTAAATTTAGCACACATCCCTGCTTTCAGGCAGGGTCGAGTGAACACAGATAGAGGCACGTTTCATATGTTCATGTGAAGAATTGCTTTGTAGTTGCTAGCAGATAACATTTTTCTTAACCACAGATGATACTACATTAAAAGTATCAGTTAATGTCCCCCTCAGTTTTTCATTTTTTGAACTAATGATACTTGGTGGGGGCTGTCAGTTAAGTCACTAACTGCCCGTCAGTCGATGCAAAATTGCAGTCCTACTTCTATGTTCTTGGGATGCTCCCATTTTTTCTTTTCAGCATGTAGTTGCCTTGAGGAATCTGCGTGTGCATCTGTATCTATCTATCTAGGCACGGCTATAGGCGCTAGCTGCACCACAATTAGATTAGTCACAGCCATACATGTACGACACAAAACCACTTGCAACATAGGCCATAACGGGCTCACACCTTCCATGCATCCATACACCAGTACTAATTGTTGACTCCTATCTCTCACTCGTCTCTGCATTTCACACATAGAAGCATAGTCAGGACACTGCACGAGCACTGGTCATCGTTTACCACATTAAAGTTAAGACTCCCAGGGGCATGTTTACTACGAAGTGGCCGAGCATGGTGTTAGCCTCCTTGGCTTAACGCAATGCTCCGCAAATTTAGCAGCCTAGCGCCAACGCAGGCACCCTTGCACCATGGTGCAAAGGTGTCTGCGTTGGGAGGAATATTGTTTATGTGCAGAAAGGTGTTCCTACCTGTACATAAACAATCTTTTAATGGCGTTTTGTCACTTCCATGTGTGCAGCACATATAGAAGTTACAAAACGTCATTTTTTAAAAAAAAGATTGTTTATGTGCAGGAAGGGTCACCTTCATGCACATAAACAATCAATGCTTTTGCTGTTTCTATGTGTGCTGCACAACGCAGCACACATGAAAACAGCACGCTTAGAAACAGCAAAAACAAGGAGATATAAAGCATTTGTCCTTGTTACGCCTGTTTAAGACCAGGATTTCCCTGGTCCTAATTTTAGTACTTCCTCCTATTTACACTGCCCTTGTAAATAGGAGGCAGCATCAAATTCAGTGGGGGTTGCGGTTGAACGCCCACCGTAACACCCATCGCCCTTCCCTTTCCGGCTAAGTATAGCGTGAAAGGGTGCCTTATTTACAAGGCAGCGTTAAGCCACATTATTCAACTTTTTGTTTTTACTGATTTTTTTACACATAAATACAGGAAGAAAACAATGTGTTTCCTGTCCGTATCTATTTTAAAAAGTGGAAAATAATGAAAATTGTGGTTGTAAAGAGTACATTTCCATGCTGTCTGTTGTAAGTTCCAAGACAACAGATGAGCAGATAGTTAGCACGGAGAGTTAAAAAAACAGGTTAAGATATCTTTAAATACAGGCATTGGTTAAAATAAATTACCTGTTGGTGTAGTGTTTTGCTATTTTTGGCTACTAAATGTGTAAAAACGTGACAGGCATGAAATTATGAATGCATGTTGATCAGTTAAATAAATGTGAAAATGTACCAATTATGACTCCACTTCTTCGCAACCCACAAAATAAATATGGTTAAATACTAATATGATGGGCAAAACAAAAATGTGGATAAATACAGATGGAAATGTTGAAAAAAATAAATACCATAAAACCAGGAACCCTAATTAAAATGCAGTCGATGCTGCCATGGAGCAGCGTGCTGCATCTCCAAAAGCTCTCTTGCGCCTCCTCTGGAATTTGAGGCCACATATAAATGCCTCTACAAGCAATATGTAACAATACAGCAAGAGTTATAGCCTGAGGAGACAGAAAAACAAGGATATACCGCCACCTAGTGGCCCCATACAGAGACATTGTTTTCTGCAATGGTACATACAATTCCTGTTTCCTTTTCAATCCATCAGAATATAATGTGTGATTCAATTTACCTTCTAGTCTCTTCCCACCTCTTCCCATCTACACACCCTGTTGGACTGCATGGCCCAATGTGGCCAGTGATGATGAATGTAGGAGATATGTCATAGAGTGGGAGTCTGCATTACCCGCTGGCGCGGGGGACAGAGATTTTTTAAAGCATGGGCAAATGGGTTCTGGCCTAAGGACTCAGCCTATAGGGGCACCTCTGATAGAAACAGTTGTTTTCTTCAGAGCCTTGCTCTGATGAACATGAATAATTAATAAAACGATTTTTTTAAATACCATTTTACTATCATTTATTTTTAACGTGAGAGATGTGTGAGAGTCTCTACAGGCGCATTTTGCAGAGAAATATTGGGGGAGATTTACGCTGAGTTTGCCGCATCACAAAAGTGACACACAATCTTTTTTTTCCAATTTACTTTACAGCGCTAAACAATGTGAAAGTAACGCAAAGCAGCGAAGACAGCAGCTTTGCATTACTTAGCTCCTTGGGGGCGTACCATGGGTGGAGCTTGGGCATTCCCATCCAACCACCCAAGGTTTCTGACACCAAGCCCAATTTACTAAATAAAGTTGACAGGGTTTGGAAAAGTGCGGACTATAAGGCAGCGCGCCATTAGGATGCGGGCCCCCGGGATCCCGGTCACGCCCCCGTGGCTCCTGGAGGGATGATCGACGAGAAGTACTTCCGGGTCAACACCGACGTAACTTCCTGCTGGGGCCGGTAATGGGGGGGGAGGGGGCGACGGGCCTATTTAGGGTGCATTGCCCTGCCCCTCGTCCTCTCTTCCTTACTGCGCTGGCCCCGTGTGCTATGGACTGCGCGAATCTAATGAGTGAATCGATGGGCGTCGGAGTTTCTCTTTCTTTTTTTCTAGTTCTTAGTGTCTTCCAGGGCAGTGAGCGTCGGGAAGCTGGCCCGGTTGGGAAAGGTTAATCAGTGAGTGCGATAGCAGCGTTCTTAGCATGTGACAGGGTTAGCCTAGTAGGGTGGGGGGACTGCATTCCATTGGCATGGGTGAGTCCCCCAGTCTTCCCCTACCGCCTTTGTTGTTGTAAGGCAGTCCGATTCGGGGATTGCGTCGGGGGTCTTGGTTGGGTCATTTCCGGGCGGGAACCGGCTCATGCGGGTGCCCGCTTGCTTGGCGAATAGTTGCTGGCCAGAGCTCTCGAGCATAGACACTACTACGGGGGCTCAGGTGGGATTGTTCGGTCTTCCTCTGGCTACGCAGTTCCATGTTTGACTGATTGAGGGTAAAACGCTTTCTAAGCAAAGCCCACAAGCATCAAGAAACAGGCCTCCTGGTTTTTCTAATGTTTTCCCAGGTGGCAATACATCCGTTGTGGGGAATAAGCATGGATAACTAGCGTCGCTTTTGTTAATTTGGGCTGAATGAGCGGGTGTACTGATTCCAACAGTGAGTGTGGTTGTGCATTACGGGCTTAGGTGGTGAGATGCTGGCTTCAATGTCGGGGTACCTTCCCCCTACATTACCAACCGCAAGATAGTTCCCCAATTAATGCTTAAAGGAAATTGCAGCCTTTCAAATAAACTCAAGCAGCTGCGAGGAAATCATGTCAAATTGTGGCATAACGTGTAACAGTGTACAGACTAGGTGGCTGCACTACAGGAAAGCTAGTCCCTGTCTGCCAGATTTCGATCATGTGGCTAAGTGAAAACATCGGACTTGGCACACCAAGAAATAGGGGTGAGCCCCCACCCACCTTTTTGGGATAGAGTTCGTCAGGGACACCCAGCAGGTGGGGATAGGGCCTAAGCACTTGATAGTCATGAGGGTGGTCGTTCGGTAACGCAAGGGGCGACCGCAAGTGCTCCCATACCGTCATTACCAATCGGTGGTTAGTTAATAATTTAGCCAAAGTGGTTGGTGCCGAAATTTATTTGAGGACGTTTAGTGCGCTACATGGCCTCGGTGTGCACTACGAGGGGATGGTCATGGCAATTTGTATATTAGGCTTCTGTGAGGGGGCATCTCCAGCATCGGGTTGGCATATATAACGCAAGGCATAAGGTTGAAGAAGGGGATGAGGATGCCTAAGCAGTAAGGGCATCAGGAACTTCGGGCGTAGGAGATCAGAGTAGATAGTGAACACCGAAACGGCGGAACAGTGAAGGGGGAATACTGTCCTAGATGCACACGTTAGGGGTCTTACAAATACACTGCCCATGTTCATCCCTGGTTCCCCTCCCCTCGGCTGCATGATTGCCTCCTGTGGAGAGCGGTCGGGGGCTAGGGTGGGGCTACGGAATTTACGCAGGCACGCTTGCTGGTGGGAGCAATCTGTGTTACTTGCTTTCACGAGTCAGAGGCGCCTTTATCATGGGATACGCCATGCGTACCAGTGTTTATTGGGCAGCATGTTCTGGTTACGGAATTCCTTTTCTATCACCTTCAGAGGGCCAGTTGGTCGTCTACCTTTCATGGGATAGTTGGGGAGGTATTGTCCGGCGGTGCCACTCATCTAAACATCAGTTAATCCGGTGGGTATTAACCGCACCTCTTCTGCGTTCAATAATTTGAAGGCTGAACCCAGCTTACTGCAGGCTCAGACATGTTATGTATTGATGGCGTGATGTCGTTTACCATGGCCGGGCCAGTAACCCTCCCCGTTCATTTTAACAGTGCATGCGAGGCACTCTTACGTAGCCATTCAATTTTGGTTTGAGTCTCTGGTTCAGCCAATAAGATGGATTAGCTGCTGGTAGCGGGTTCGAGGGTACAATTCGGGTGCATGCGGGTAGTTGGCGCTGCCCCATTCCTTGCGTAGGGTAGATGCAGTCAACCCGGCCATGATGGGGGGTCCTCAGGAAAAGGCTGAATGTTTGTGTCCGGGTATAGGGGCGGGCACTGGGACACTGTCAGTTTGCTGTTTTGTGTCCTGAGCAGCGATATCAGTCTGAGAAGAGGCTTTGCTGATTCCAGCTGAACACATAACAAACACGAATTCAGGGGCTATTGGGCCTCCATTCAGGCAGCAGCTCAGATAACTAGGTTGTCAACCTCCCTTTCGGGGGTAGGGGTCCGGCCCTATCACAGTCGTTAGGACCCTTGCTCCGTGAGTGCACTCAGAAGTCATGACTGGCAGTGCTTGGGCATTCCAGGACCTTTGAGTGTCGGGGGGGAGAGGAAAGCCCCACCCCCTCCTTTGCCCTATCGGAGGCCCACTTGGGTGGCGTATTATGGGGATCACAAAGCAGGCTTCGATCTTAGGTGAGAGCCCAACAGAATGGGGTCACTTTCTTCGCCAAGCTTAGGGGCCTCAGAGTGAGGGCATTGGCTTCTTAAGGAGCATGATCTTAGCGAGATAGCAAGATACATGGGTGCCCTCCACTCAGGGGCAGGCCTCCGGCAGAAGTACCTTATTTCCCACTGCAGGTGCAGGGGCATTTTAGGGGGTTTTCAGCAAACTACAAGGGGCACCGCAACTCAGGGTAATTGGGGGGGGGGGGTCTGCAGTTCCTAGAAACTCTGTTGGTATGTAGACAAGCTCACTTCCTAGGGGAGGTGCTTACCTGAGCATACTAGGAGGGGACGGTAGTTGAGCCCGAATCTGCTCAAGGCATGCATGCATGCCCACATGTCAGGGGCAGCCGGGTGCAGGGTTTGTGCATAGCATCTTTGGATCTAGCCCTGTATCGCTCGTGAGCAGTGGCGGAGTGAGTTGAAGCTGGGGGCTGTGAGAATTCCTCCCTCGGGTGAATGGCTTTGTAGACCTTCAGTTCACACACAGCGACAGCTGGTGGAAGAGCGCATGTGCCATGGGGGGCTGCAGTTTCCTGGGTGGGATATCCTACATTAAGAGGTAATAATAAGGGTGGACTGTGTCCCCGGGCCACAATGGAAGCCCTGTAGGGGTTGCCCACATTGGGATATGATGTGTCCTAGATAGCGTGGTCCCTTAGTGCCGGGACGAAATTAGGGGCCAGGACTATGGTCAAATAACACCATTAATGATTCGGCCAAGTGCTAAAAGGCTGGAATGGCCTAGCAGTGCCCGGGGCAGGGGCCTACCTGGTACTGCGACCACAAATTGGGCATGGGAATCGTATGGTTTGATGCAACGGTGGGCACGTGGCTACCTGGGACCCTGACTGATGGAGCCGGGCGTCTGAATTGGACATGGCTCTGAGGCGGTGCATTATTGGAATTGGTGGTGCAGCAGTGGTCTGGTGGTGGGGAGGGCGAAGGGCGGTTGGCCCTGGTCACCCTTGTGGCGGTAATGAGGCCACATAAATTGCCATTCATTGTTAAGGGGACTCCGCCTGCATACACCCTAGGCCAGCACTGAGGGGGAGATACAGTAAAGCTCACCCCAGAGAGTATGGAGAAACCGGCAGGGGGCAAGAGCGCCAGTTTATAATCTAGGGCATGGGGCATTCCCCCCCTGGTAATTCCCTATGAGCCCCGATGGGCAGCCTGGTGGTGGAGGGGTGGGCCCCTCAGGTGGCGGACAAGGACCAGAGGGCAGGGGCTCTCCTCTCAAGGACGCAGGTGGGTTGCACCTTGCGTGGCTCTCAGTTGGGGGGATGCGAGCCAGAAGGCCCCTTAGTGCTAGAGCGATAGAGAACATTCTTTGTCGATAAAATTAAGTTCTGTCATTTCTTTGGATAAATTATGAAGTTATGATCAACATAAATACGGAATGTCATACAGCGATCAAAGATGATAAATCTGTCGTATGAAATTTGAATCTTAATTGATTATATATATTGTCATGTTTATATGTGATGGTTTATAATAAACATGGCCTCTTTTACCCACAGATCTGGCGTCAAAGTCTTGATTTGTGGGTTTGATGGGGGCGGGGTCGGGAACAATCTGGGGGTCCTTGTCCTATGGAAAAGCGCGGACTATAAGGCAGCGTGCCATTAGGATGCGGGCTCCCGGGATCCCGGTCACGCCCCCGTGGCTCCTGGAGGGGTGATTGGTCACTGCGATCGACGAGAAGTGCTTCCGGGTCAACACCGACATAACTTCCTGCTGGGGCCGGTAATGTGGAGGGGGGGGGGAAGGGGGCGGCGGGCCTATTTAGGGTGCATTCCCCTGCCCCTCGCCCTCTCTTCCTTACTGCGTCAGCCCCGTATGCTATGGACTGCGTGAATCTCCCACCCACCCATCCCTATAGGTAGAGCTAGGGAAGGTGTTGGAAGTGGAATGAGGAGTGGCGGTAATGAGGCCACATAAATTGCCTTACATTGTTAAGGGGACTCCGCCTGCATACGTCCTAGGCCAGCACTGAGGGGGAGACACGGTAAGTTCACCCCACAAAGTATGGAGACACCGGCTGGGAGCAAGGGCGCCAGTTTATAATCTAGGGCATGGGGCATCCGCCCCTGGTTATTCCCTACGAGCCCCGATGGGCAGCCTGATGGTGGAGGGTGGGCCCCTCAGGTGGCGGACAAGGACCAGAGGGCAGGGGCTCACCTCTCAAGGACGCAGGTGGTTTGCGCCTTGCGTGGCTCTCAGTTGAGAGGATGCGAGCCAGAAGGCCCCTTAGTGCTGGAGCGATAGAGAACATTCTTTGTCGATAAAATTAAGTTCTGTCATTTCTTTGGATAAATTATGAAGTTATGATCAACATAAATACGGAATGTCATACAGCGATCAAAGATGATAAATCTGTCGTATGAAATTTGAATCTTAATTGATTATATATATTGTCATGTTTATATGTGATGGTTTATAATAAACATGGCCTCTTTTACCCACAGATCTGGCGTCAAAGTCTTGATTTGTGGGTTTGATGGGGGCGGGGTCGGGAACAATCTGGGGGTCCTTGTCCTATGGAAAAGCGCGGACTATAAGGCAGCGTGCCATTAGGATGCGGGCTCCCGGGATCCCGGTCACGCCCCCGTGGCTCCTGGAGGGGTGATTGGTCACTGCGATCGACGAGAAGTGCTTCCGGGTCAACACCGACATAACTTCCTGCTGGGGCCGGTAATGTGGAGGGGGGGGGGAAGGGGGCGGCGGGCCTATTTAGGGTGCATTCCCCTGCCCCTCGCCCTCTCTTCCTTACTGCGTCAGCCCCGTATGCTATGGACTGCGTGAATCTCCCACCCACCCATCCCTATAGGTAGAGCTAGGGAAGGTGTTGGAAGTGGAATGAGGAGTGGCGGTAATGAGGCCACATAAATTGCCTTACATTGTTAAGGGGACTCCGCCTGCATACGTCCTAGGCCAGCACTGAGGGGGAGACACGGTAAGTTCACCCCACAAAGTATGGAGACACCGGCTGGGAGCAAGGGCGCCAGTTTATAATCTAGGGCATGGGGCATCCGCCCCTGGTTATTCCCTACGAGCCCCGATGGGCAGCCTGATGGTGGAGGGTGGGCCCCTCAGGTGGCGGACAAGGACCAGAGGGCAGGGGCTCACCTCTCAAGGACGCAGGTGGTTTGCGCCTTGCGTGGCTCTCAGTTGAGAGGATGCGAGCCAGAAGGCCCCTTGGTGCTGGAGCGATAGAGAACATTCTTTGTCGATAAAATTAAGTTCTGTCATTTCTTTGGATAAATTATGAAGTTATGATCAACTTAAAGACGGAATGTCATATAGCGATCAAAGATGATAAATCTGTCGTATGAAATTTGAATCTTAATTGATGATATATATTGTCATGTTTATATGTGATGGTTTATAATAAACATGGCCTCTTTTACCCGCAGCTCTGGCGTCAAAGTCTTGATTTGTGGGTTTGATGGGTGCGGGGCCGGGAACAATCTGGGGGGTCCGTGTCCTATAGCATCAGAAAAGTGTGTCTTTTTGAAGTAGGCCCAAGGCAGGCGAAATTCTTTAATTTCTCCTTCATTCTCCGACTTTGTACGTGTGCTGCACTGTACAGCACACATACAAAGAGGGAAAAGGGTTAAAGTCAGTCCATGCATAGTATTTTGCACTTGAAGGGCCCCCTTTCATTAAAAAACCTATGATAGACTCACTGAGACAGCCTGCACCATAGCGCAAAGGTGTCTACATGGCGCAAGCAGAGCCGGACTGGCTGTAGCGGGCACCGGGCGTTTTTGCCGGTGGGCCGCCAGGGTGGGGGCTGGTTTTGGGCCCTTGGAGGACGTTTTTGTTACTGGGGGCCAACAAAATTGGCACCCTGTAACAAAATTGGCCGAAACCGGCCCTTGCAAACAGCTCGGCCGCACCCTCCTAACACCCGCAGGGAGGGCCTGCCGAGCTGTTTGCCAGGGTCGGTTTCAGTTCCTAGTCCGGCCCTGGGCTCCAGGCAGCTGACTGCAGCACGGGTGCAAGGGAGAGGGGTGGAGAGTGCCATATTTCAATAAATTTGGCACTCTCCTCTGCTTTTCACGCAGCACAGCATTTGCGGCTGCTTCACTGTGCTGCATGATAAAGTGGTAAATCTGCCTGTTGTCTTAATGATTCATTTAACAGCCATAAAAAAGTTTTTTACATCAAAACAGGACCTCTCATATGAAAAATGGGTGCCACAGATATCATTTGCAGTAATATTTATTAGCGGCTTCTGTGTTACAATATTAAAACCAGAGGCCACTATCCCTGAATATCGGAAGTAAATACAATTAAGAATTTGGATGAGAGCGCCTCTTCACTGCCTGTAACTTGGCAAAAGAGGGCATGACAGAGCTGTAATTGGATCATAAAGTCAACTTTGTTTCAAACAGAGGGTCCTAAAATACGTTTAACACAGGGCCCCCAAAATCCTTAATATGTACCTGACAGGGGACTCACCCACATTAATTTCCTGACCTTTTCACACCTGGAGCTTCAGTTATACCCTTAAACACCTACTGCACCTAGAAGCTGCTAAAACATAGCATCCCTCACAAAGCAAGATGTTATGGGAGGAGAGGAGATGTGGTTTAAAGTTAGAGCTGCCTACAAATATGCACCGTACACCTTTCGTGTAAAGATGTATGTTTCTCACGAAAAGCACTCTGATGCCATTGGGTCAAGTTCGCTCTCTATAAATAAATGCAATTGAAAACAGCAATAACTGGGGTTCGCAAACGTAAAACAGATAAGGGGTTGTCCAATTTTTTCACAAAGCGTTTAACCTCATACAATGAGTTGACCGGAGACTGAGATAGTTTAAAAAAAACAGAATAACAGAAAACATAATTACATAATAATATATGAACTACAACTTAATCACCCCAATAATCTGAGTACAGAGCTTGATGTTAAGACGGGTGTGGTGGATTGGTACTGGGAGGGTGGAAATACAAGGAGACTGTATGATTGTAAATGTTAACATTCAACATCTGGCCACAAGCTTATTATTTGGGAATCTGAGCGCCCGGGTGAAATCTGGTAACATTGTTCTGCTGCCTTTGGGCTTGTTCTACAAACCTAATGATCAAGCAATCTGGGTTTCTCTTAGGGCGCCTAATATCCCCAGGGGGGGATACACGCAGCCCCAACAGCATCAGACAGGGGCCCGATGAACCTGTCCACTTTTCCTGGTATATTATCTACATACAACCGTTTGATTTTTTGCAGATGTAGATTGACTTTGAGAATGCTCCCTCTCAGTGTGAGCCCAGAGAGGAGGTGCTATAACAGGGAGGACGACTGGGGAAGAAGTGCCTTTGAACACCCCAAAAGTAATTTGACCATACTTAGTTGGAATATTGCAGGGTTAAGCTCATTATTAGAGGATGAACGGGGGGCGAACCTATGCAAAACATTTGGGATATTGTGTTTTCAAGAAACCTGGGATACAGAGGGGATTTATTGCCTTCTGGGCTAATGCAGAGGCCTTCGTGCATGGTAGAGCAAAGGGGGGAGCCTGGCAACATTCATACGTTTAGGGCTAGATTGTTGCACAGAACAAATAGCATTTGATTCCAGAATTATCCTGGATGTGTTATTATATTTTCCCAGGATCACTGACATAATATCGATACCAACAATATCGAATACAAACAATATCGTTGTCAAAATATCGAGTACAATAATATCGAGTCACAATACTTATTTATAAATAAACTATAATATCGAGTACACAATATCGTCTAAATAAAATATTGTATCTAATAATATCGAATTCATAAATATCATTAACAAAAATATCGTCAAACATCAAATTATAGTGTAACTAACAAAATTATCGAAAACCATAATATAGACAAGCAAAATATTTGATTTTTCACTATATCGACTACCTAAAAACTGCTAAATAAAATATAGTTTTAGCAGATAATGTACATTAGCATTATAACACATGACTAAACACTTAAATAACATGAGTATTTTTTTACAAACACATGTACATATAAAAAATCAAATATCATACACAATAAAACTTTAATTACTAACATAAAAGCTTTTCAAATTATCATACTTGCATTATATCAAACTCAAAACAATCTTTTATACATTTAAAACTGAAAATAATAACATCACTTTGTACTAATAAGCTACTAATTAGCGTTTCCCTTATATGGAAACAAACAGCCAAAACAATAAAAAAGATTCATGTAGACCAATGAATATCCCCCTTTTTAAATTCAACCAATGAAATGAAGCAACTAATTAAATAAACACTATAAAAATACTACATTTCTGCATCACTTTCACACTACTAACCGAAAATAAAGAGGAATGTGAAACGCTGCTCAACTGTATCCTGAAAGAATATTTCTACGCCAAAAGAATTTTTCACAACTACACAAGTAAGTTAAACTGTATTTAAAGTATAAAAAGACTACTAAGCTACAGCTCAAAATATTTCTAACACACAATTTACTATCCTTTATTTAATTATATTCATGTCTCCTCTACAGATATTTTCTAAACACAACAAGATATTTTCTACATACCCACCAGTCAAATATTGATCAATGTAAGTTTTATTTCTTTTCCCTCACACCTAGAAAAATGATTAAAACAAAATTTTCTACAATATATTTTATTTCTTTTTTATCTCCTCTACAGAAAACTACAAAACCATCCAAAAGTATTTTCAACACAAGAACCTACTTTAAAAAATAAAAAAGTAAGTATATAATTCACAATCATTAAACACCTTGAAATAGCCACCCAAACATAACTTTTCCCATAAAACCCTATCACATATAAAAAAATTAATACAACTATTAACATCTTTTTTTCTCTTACCAACAGAAAATACTTCTTCTAAATTGAACAGGAAGCTTGAAACCATCTTCTGAACATTTGTGGGCACATCAAACTAAACATTGTAAGTGTATTCACTCAAATGTAAATATATTTAACAAATATGTATCATTTTATATATTTACAACATTGTTTTTTTAATCTCCCCTAGCATAACACAGAACAACATGACTGAAGGTGCAGAATTTATAATGTCCCCAAAAAATAAATTGTTGTTATGTTATATGGGGTATGTGTATACACAAGAAGAGCAAAATGGTCTCAAAATGTTTTGGAAGTGCAGCAAATACTACTCAAACAAATGCAATGGTAGAGCTATTACTCAAGAAACTACTGTTCTTTCAGTAAAAGAACATAATCACCCCCCCAATATAACTGAGATTGAGGTTAGAAATGCTCTGAAAAGTATTAAAGAAGCAAGTACTAGTACTGATAAACCCACCACCCAAAAACTCAAAGAGGAATTATTAAAAATACCTCAACATGCATCATGACAATTACCCTCAATACTTTGTTTAAAAAGAACAATTTCCAGACAGAAAAAAGTAACAACAAGTACTCTACCTACCCCTAAATTCTTCGAAGAAGTAGTAATTCCCCCAGAATTAAGCATTACTCACACTAAAGAACCATTTCTTTTTTTTGATAACAAATGCCCTGAGAAAAGAATAATGATGTTTGCTACCACAAACAATTTAGTGAAATTACAACAATGTCACACCTGGATGATGGATGGAACTTTCAAAGTCTGTCCAAAACCATTTTACCAACTCTACACAGTGCATGGATTGTACCAGCATTCTAACATTCCATTCATCTATGCCCTATTACCAAATAAACAGCAGACTACATACATAGATATCCTAACTAAAATAAAACAAGAAACCAATAATTATAGTCCACAAAAAATAATTACTGATTTCAAATTAGCCATGATAAATGCTATACTAAAATATTATCCACACTCAGCAATACAAGGTTGCTATTATCATTTTAACCAGAGTAGTACATTCGCCTACCAGGTTAAAAAACTAATAGCACTAGCAAATGTACCTGTAACAGATGTAGCAGAGCACTATAATATTCTAATAGAAAGCCCCTATTACAAAAGAAATGAAGACAAATTAAACCAACTCCTAGACTACTTTGAGGACACCTGGGTGGGAAGATCACACAGATCAGGGCATAGAAGACAACCAAAGTTCCACATTCCTTGGTGGAATGTCTACCTAAGTACCTTAAATAAAGAAGCCAAAACAAATAATAGCGTTGAAGGATGGCATAATGCCTTCCCAGCAACTACAACCAGAGGAAAACCTACCCTACAAAAACTCCTGGAATGTATACAAAAAGAACAAAGCTACCAAGAAATACAGATGCAACAATCTGTAACTCAAATTGGTCCTAACTAAGCAAACTAAACAAATGTTTGAGCTACTACAAAGTCAGGTCAGCCTATACCCATCAACAAGAAGCCTAGACTACCTATCGCTAATAGCCAAAACCATCTTATAAAATACCGATCCACAGCTAATAAACTAAATTAGTTGACACAACAAACACTTACACACATATATTAGTACTATATTTCCACAAATAATATGTATTTGTCATATACAATATTTATACATATATTAAATATATATATACAATTAAATATTATTTCTCAAAATATTATATATATAACAATAATTTATAATAACATTTCCCACCCAAACAATTAACAAAAAAGAAACTTACGATTGATTGAGCCATATAAGATGAATGCCAACAAGTAATAATCCTTGCATTTGTCTGTCAATCCATGGTAATAATAAAAATGACCCCAAAAAAATGCAAAAATTCAAGAGGTCCAATACAAATCCATCCTTGACAAATCCAATAACTCAAAACCTTCAAAAATCCGAAAAAGATATAAAAATGTTTAAAAAAACGCTCCAGAAAATCCCGAAAAAAGAAAGTGTGATAACTTTATTAGTTGAATCAAGTAAAACACACTTTAATAACAAACAAAACGCGTCTCTCTCTCCAGCATAACATCCAAACACTGAAAAACACGAAAATGTTTCAAAATAGTAAAAAAACGCTCCAGGAAATCCCGAAAAAAAGTGTGATAACAATATTAATTCAATCAACTAAACCACACCTTAAAAAAAAAAGCGTCTTTCTCTCCAACGGAACATTGATGAAAATTAACCTGAAAAAAAGTGGAAAACCTACCCACCCACACAAATACACCCAAATACATTCATAAAATACTATAACATCAGTTTAAAACAACACATATTTACTCACATTCTGAACTATAAACACTAGGGTGCCGATTCCGATCCTGGACAAACCGGGTACGAACCGTCGGACGGACATTTTCTCCGCCCGACTCGTACCCGGGAAAAACACCTTACAAACCCGCAAGTACGAATCGTACAGAAACACCATTTCCGTACGAATCGTAAAAAACACCGACCGGCAAAAAAACACATACAAATCGGATCCGGGACACCGCGTACGCGACATTCGCACGGAGTCAGGCATCGTTTTACGGATCAGCAAGTACGATTCGTACCCACAGCACTTCGCACGGAAATGTTTTTACGGGACCCAAAAAGTGCCGGAAAAGCTAAGTACGCCGCGATGCACCACGAAAAGGGGGCCCGGTACGCACCGTACCCCCATCCCTACACGTCCGCTCCGTACCCCAGCATCCCCCATGTCCGCACCATACCCCCACCCCCCGTAGGGTAGGTATGGAGCGTACTCCCACCCCCCATAGGGTAGGTACGGAGCGTATCCCCACCCCCGTACGTACGGAGCATACCACCACCCCCCCGTATGTACAGGGCGTACCCCCCGTATGTACGGTGCGTACCACCACCCCCCGTATGTATGGGGCATACCCCCCGTATGTACGGGGGGGTGGTGGTATGCCGCGTATGCGGGCACATGTTTGGACGTCACCATGCTTGCCATGGGAGTTCGCTCCGTACGGTGTTTTTTACATACGGTTGTGCATTCGGACAGACGGGATGGATCGTACTTGCGCGCTCGGACTTCAGTTTCCCGATTCGTACGTAAAACTGTCCGGGGACGTGTCGGACACTCTTTCCAACCCGAGGACGTGTCGGGGAATTTTCCCAATGCGATTCGTATGGATTTTTTAACATACGGATCGTACTTGCCAGTTTGTACGGGACTTGTACGATTCGTACGTAAAAAAATCCGGATACGATTCGGACGGGGAATATTTTTAACGGATTGGAATCGGCACCATAGTCTCAAACACTAAATCACAACACCTGACTAAAACACAACTAACACCTACAACACACCACAAACACGACGATCTAACAAGAAATATACTATATATATCCTAACTACACTTAAACATAAGTATTTAGTAACATATAATACTTAAAATTCCCCTTACCTTACTGAACGCGACGCAGCTTCCAACCGCGAGCTTCTCCACTCCAAAATGACCCAAAAGAACATAACGCGGTTACAAAATAGTCCCAGTAAAAAAAAAAATATCTGCTTAAATCACTTTAAAAAAAATAATACAGTGAAGAAAAGCATAGTAATGAACTGTAATCATTACAAAAAAAATTCTTAATCTTCAAAAATTACTTTGTAATTATTTATACTTAATAAAATTATATTCATAATGAATATAAATACATATGTATTATTATTATAATTCATTACTTTGCTTTTATAACTCTACACATTATTAAAAATTCTTATTAATTAATGACAACATTCTAATAAAAAGTACCTGTTAAAAAAAAAGATTTTGACATTATGTAAAAATTTTATAATTAATAATATTAATATTTGATATAATAATATTATTAATTAAATTTAGGATGACATGCCATAAGTATATCATTTTGTCAATTTGTAAATATTGTCAACAACACCATTATAATCTCAAAACATTATTCTGAAATAAAATAGCCAATGATTTATTTTATGTATAAATGCTATAAAACATTTTCTAGAGAAATACTCTAAATATAAGTTTTTTTAAGACAATTGTTAAAAATGTTTATTTTGTAAATGATCAATACTTATGTTATAAAATGTGATTATATCAAGAAATGCTGTTTTCCTTAAAACATTACTTAAATTAATAAAAAATATTATTTTCATAAAGTCTACTAATGTATACTCCATTCTGTAAATAAAAATAACAAAAAAATCTTTCTACTTTCTTCCACACAAATAAAGCTTGTTCAAAAAAAAATGTCTCATTATTGTGTAAAAGATTTATTAGTATATAATGTTTTACTTACATATATTTTTTAATAATTATTTATTTTTTAATATTCTAATAAATAACTATTTTCAAATATTAAATAATAAAATATACTTCATTGACACAATACAAATACATACTAACTGCACATAATATACATATCTTATAGTAATAAAATTTGAATAAAATATGTTATAATATTTCTACAATTAATAATATAAATGGTTTAAATCCCCACAAAATTACATAAACATAATATAAATCTTAAAGTCAGGGAAGGTGGTGGACACTAACCCTATATAATTTACTAATACCAGTACAGATTGATTAATGTCAAGAAAGGTGCTGGACACTAACCATATATAATTTACTATTCCCACTCCACTTAACATAAACTCAAGAAAGTTGCTGGACACTAACCCTACATAACTTACTATTCCCACACCAGTTATGTTAAAGTCAGGGAAGGTGATGGACACTAACCCTATATAATTTACTATTCCCACTCCAATTACATTAAAGTCAGGAAAGGTGCTGGACACTAACCCTATATAATTTACTATTCCCACTCCAGTTAACATAAAGTCAGGTAAGTTAATGGACACTAACCCTATATAATTTAATATTCCCACTCCAGTTAGGTTAAAATCATGGAAATTGCTACACACTAACCTTACATAATTTACTAATCCAACTCCACTTAACATAAAGTCAGGTAAGGTGCTGGACACTAACCCTGTAGAATTTACTATTCACACCCCAGTTAACATAAAATAATGGAAGGTGCTGGACAGTAACCTTATATAATTTACTATTCCCACTCCACTTAACATAAAGTCAAGGAAGGTGCTGCACACTAACCCTATATAATTTACTATTCCCACTCCAGTTAACATAAAGTCAGGGAAGATGCTGGACACTAACACTACATAATTTACTATTCCCACTGCAGTTATCTTAAAGTCAGGGAAGGTGCTGGACACTAACCCTATATAAGTTACTATTCCAACTCCATTTAGATAAAAGTCAGAAAAGGTGCTAGACACTAACCCTATATAATTTACTATTCCCACTCCAGTAAAAATAAAGTCAGGGAAGGTGCTGGACTCTAACCCTATATAATTTAGTATTCCCACTCCACTTAGGTTAAAGTTAAGGAATGTTCTGGACATTAACCCTATATCTAACCTACTATTCTCACTTCACTTAACATTAAATCCAAGAAGGTGCTGCACAGCAAATATATATATAGTTTACAATTCCCACTCCAGTTATTTGAAAGTTAGGGAATTTGCAGAACATTAACCATATACATTTTACTATTCCCACAGAATTATTTTTTTATTAGTGGTAATATACTAGTCAGTAAACATATATAAATAATAATTCACAACCCAAACATTATTCATTTATATTGAAATACAATACTATAGAAATTAATAAAATATCATTTAGAGTACATCACTATATTCCAATGTAAAACATACATTTTACTACTCTATTATTTTGTTATTTGTGATCTATAATTATAAATATTACATATTTTTATAAAAAATATACCCACCTTTAGCCCTTATTTACCCATTATCCCAGTCCTCTAACTAAATTTTTTATTAAAAATTATAATTAAATTCATCAATATATAATATCAAGATTACTATGCATTTTACAATTTTTTAAAAACTTGAAATTATAAATTTAAAATATATAATTTCTAATTTAAATATAAATTTTGCTTTTTTATAATATTTATATTTATAAATTTCTTATTTTATATCGGAGTTTATACCATTATTTTTAAAACACTCCCCACCTTCATCCCCTATTAACCCAAATCCTGCTCCTCAAACAAAATAATTACTTAAAAGTTTAATTAACATTTATAACTCTAAATTCTCAATCTTTCTATAAATTTTCAAATATATTTTTCACATTTACTTACAATTTTAAATGATATAATTTCGAAATTATTTTTAAATTTCTAAATGTTTAATTATTTAAAATTCTAAATTTTGTAATTTATATGTTAATTTATATAAATATTTTTTAAAACACTCCCCACCCTTATCACCTAATAACCCAACAGCCCGCTCCTAAAACATATTTTACATAAAATTATTTAAATTAATTAATTATAATATTTAAACAATTTAAGTAATAATACATAAAATATAACTTTTTATTAAGTCGATATATAGCAAATCGATATTTTACACATTCTATATATTATTTTTCGATATTTCTCACAACACTAATAAATCGATATTATCTACAAACGATATTCCTACATCGATAATTTATACTTCGATATTTTAAACATAAAAATGTAAGCGATATTTATTACTACGATATTCTATACTTCGATATTAGGGAAATATCGATATTTGGACTTCGATATTATTCTTATTCGATATTTCCAATTCGATATTATGTCTATTTACCATTTTCCCCACAATGAATGGGGTGCTGGTAATCAATATTTATAATTCACCATCTGCAAAGATAGCTTTGGACATAGAGCTGAGAAGTTTTTCTGATAAAACACTATTAGAGTGGTCCTTTTCGTTATTAGTTCTGCGGGTTGGAGATTTCAATTTACACCCTTGCAAGACATGTGTTGAGTAGAGGAGGGATCAAGCCCATAGTGAGATCAGTGGCATTGCACAGGCCCCCGCAGTGCAGGGGGGCCCAGAGCTGCAGGAGGCCCCCTCAGCACAGTCCTCTGTCCTGAGAGCTCCGGGTGTAATCCACAGCGGGGGCCCCTCCATGTACATTGCAGGAGGGACCCCTCAAGATCCGTTACGCACGTGAGTGAGATCTGGCAGCAGATACATTTTAGGCACTCAGGTCAGGGAGATAATTTTAACCTTTGGGTCTCAGAATTTTACTTTATCAATCTTTTATCTTAAGAAGAGCTTGTCTTCCCTATGGCAGTCCCGACTTTTATGGGTAGAGGTAGTAATACAAATATCAACTATATTTTTGCGCTTGATTCAGTCTCTGGTGGGATTTAGATAGTATGGAGTATATTTAGCGACCATAACCTAATTACGTCAGAATTTGGTTGGTGTGATTTTACAGCTAAGTCTCCAATCATCTATAAAGACCCACTTACACTCAAAACACAAGGGAGGCTAAATGCAGCCCTTAAATCAAAAGCAAGGTCACAATGCGCCGCAAAAGTGGCTAGGAGAGCTAATGCATTCGCTCGCAGGAATAGAATAAGTGCCCTGTAGAGAGAAACATGGGATAAACTTAAGTAGGCCTGCAGATCTAGAAACAGCGCAGCCTTCTGAAAAGTTGTTAACCAGCCATTATTTAACGAGGGAACAGTACCGGATTTAGGCCTAACTATACCGGCGCAAAAGTGGGTAGATCATTTTGGTCACATATATGCGGGTGACATCAACTTTAATCCTACAGTTCCTTTGGTCAAAGAAACTACTATTTATTTTGAGTTGCAAGAGGTGAGGGATGACATATTGGAATTAACACCTGGGAAGGCTCCAGACCCAGCTGGAGTTCCAGGTGACCTTTCTAAATCATGTGTAGATCTGTGGGCCCCATTAATTACCCACCATTTGAATGTGGCAGCACGAGGCGATATTCCCTCATCATGGAAGCAATCGGTTATAGTACCTATTTTTTAAAAATGGAACTGAGCGGATCCAGTGTGCTATCATCCAATCTACCTGATAGAAGCAGAAGTAAAAGTTTTGGGTAGGGTCTTGAGGAAGCGATTAACAGACTTGGCTAATAATAAGAATATCTTGTCAGAAATTCAATATGGGTTTAGACCAGGTCGAGGCACCATAGAATAAAACTTAAATGTATATCTTTTGGTCAATAAATACACAGTAGCCAAAAGGGAAAGTATACATCTAGCCTTCATGGACCTTGGCACAGTGGTGAGATCTAAACTGTGGTCTGTGCTGAGTGACATGTGTGTGGCTGAGACCCTAGTGGCCGTTTTACATGATTTGCGCACAGGGCTTGAAGCATCAGTATGATACGGCCCACTGGGTGAATGTGCTGAGCGCTTTAAGTTAGGAAAGGGGGTCCGGCAGGGATGTATTTTAGCACCTATGGTTTTTATTGTATACATTAATCAATTAGGTCAGTTTTAAGGGGAACACTGCAACGATGTGCCAAAGGTAGAACATAGAATGGTCCCTGCCTTGCTGTATGCAGATGATTCTGTTCTTACCTTCCGCACAGCTAATGGCATACAACTTTTGTTGTGCCGATTTGACAACTTTATGGAAAATCGGGGCCTACAAAATGTGCTATTCTAAATCATTCACTATGATAATAGGACCTCGAAATACTAAAACTAAAACCTACGCAATGAAGGATCATTTAATTTTCTTGTAAAAAGACTCGCAGCCAACGCGTTTCGTTCCACACTGGAACTTCTTCAAGGCTGAAAACATGCAACATGACCACATTTAAATAACAGCAACACCACAGAACATCACATGACACAACGATATATTCTATCTGGTAGTTGATTATTTTATATCTACCAGAGACGAAAAGTACATCAATTAATAAGAGTTGCTGAAAAAAGAGATGAAAAAACGGACAAAAAAGACAATTTTACAAAAATAGCAACATTACAACATATATATCATAAATAAATGAAGTACAAGACAATATTTATTTCACATATATCTTATACCATAAAATTACTGCATACACGTATATAAACAAAAGGTATATATACAAAAAATTAGGACATCGTCAGCACCGATATTAAGGTACCTATCCCTAGTGTATGGCTGTGAGGAATTGATTTATATATGAGGCAAGAAATCATTCCCCAGAAAATAACCACAAAACTACTATACAAGAAGAAAGAGAGAAAGAAAAGAAGGGGGGGATAGAAAATAAAAGAAGAGAGGAAAAGAGAGAAAGGAAAGAAGAAAATATAAAGGAGGGATGAAAAAGAAAAAAAGAAAAAAAGAGGGGAAAGGGGTGGGACGCGACGGGGAGAGAGGGGGAAGGAAAGCGAAAATGAAAGAATGTGTGGGGGGAAAGGTTAAAACCCAGTAAAAGTAGTCAACCAATAAGCAAAATGTAAGAAAAAACATCAAAAAACTAGCTTCTGTTGGAACAAACCATGTAGTTAACAAAGCAGTGTGATGGTATCCCACATGTGTGGGGTTATGAATATAAATAAAAAATATAGCAAAAACGAGACAGCCCAATATCACAAATATGACGTGCTAGTAGTGTCTCACAGTAATAGGCGTGGACTTACCATGGAGCCGTCACTCTGATCACTATGGTCACCTTTTACAGCTACCCATGCTGTCGCGGTGATCCTTCCTGTTTCTAACTCGAATATTAGACGAAGCCGCATTATTTTCTTACCATTTGTAAGTCCACGCCTATTACTGTGAGACACTACTAGCACGTCATATTTGTGATATTGGGCTGTCTCGTTTTTTTTACAAAAAAGTATCAGAGGACTTATATGCACTGGAAATATCCAGTAAATATAAGCCCAAACCAACGGAGAATATCTCCAAATCTGATAGACTGGCCTTAAAACAACTTAGGGAGGATACTACAGTTGTGATACGCGAAGCAGATAAGGGCGGCAATATAGTCATTATGAACCGCCTTGACTATCTGGGTGAAATCAATCGCCAACTTAGCGACACTTCGTGCTATAAGCGCATTGCGCATAATCCAATTTCCAATTTAATTGTTAATATCAATGCCAGGCTCAGTGAGTGGAAAGATGTTTGCCTCATTTCTGAGGATGAATACAGATACCTCAGAGTGGATTGTCCATCATATCATTGTATTTATGCTTTACCTAAAATACACAAGGGGGGCCCCTTTCCACCGGGGAGACCTATTATCTCTGGAGTAGGTTCATCGACTGAGAACCTTTCTAAATTCGTGGACACGAAACTACAAAAATATGTGGTGGACCTTCCGTCATATATTAAGGACAGTAAGGACATCTTGGTAAAATTTAAAAACTTCCAATGGTCAGAAGAGCTTTTGTTTGTCACCTTAGATGTCACGAGCTTATATACTTGCATTGATAAACAATTTGGTATTATGGCCATGCGCTCTTTCCTGGATAGGGAAGGCGCGGATTTTTACCAACATAATGAAATGATTGTCGAAATGGTTGACATTATTTTGATGAACAATTTTTTCCTGCATGATTGTAATTGGTACCAACAGACCAAGGGCGTTGCGATGGGTTCCGGGTTTGCTCCCTCGTACGCTTGCCTCTTTATGGGGTGGTACGAGAAAGAGCATGCCTGGGCCCGGGTGGCCTCCCCCTGGACTGAATTTATTGTGTTCTGGGGGAGGTACATCGATGATGTCATCTGCCTTTGGTCGGGGTCTGTTGATATGTTGCACCAATACTTTAATTATCTTAATGATAATGTGTTTAATGTCAGATTTACCATGTCCTATCACAAGGATAATATCAACTTTCTAGACATAAACTTTTACATCAAGGATGGGGTGATACAAAGCAGATTATTCAGAAAAGAAACGGCATGTAATGCGCTGTTACACGCATCCAGTGCCCATGCCAATTCGGTTATTAATAACATCCCCTATGGCGAAATGACACGCATTCGGAGGAACTGCAGTACCGAGGAGGATTTCCTTTACAATCTAAAGACAACAAGGAAAAGATTTGAAAACAGAGGTTATAACACCAAAGTACTAGATAAAGCTGAGTATAGAATCCTTGGTAAAAATAGAGACTCCACACTACTTGACGTGCCTAAGGCACTAAAGAAAATAAAAACTGATAACAGATTGAGATTTGTTACCAAATACACCACCCATAGTAACGGCATTTTTAATGCCCTACGAAAAAACTGGCATCTCCTTTCCTCTGTTGCAGGATTAAAAGACTCCATTTCCGAAACGCCTGGCATTACATATAAAAGAGGTACCTCCTTGAGAAACCAACTATGCCCCAGCTATGTCATGTCCCCCACAAACAATGCTAATTGGATACCTGAAAAACCCAAAGGTTTTTTTACGTGTGGGTGTTGCAACATTTGTGGAAATGGAAAGAATAAAACCAAGTCTTTTTCACACAATAGTCCACGGGTTTACACCATCAGCCACTTTATTAACTGCAATACGACTTTTGTGGTTTATATTCTGGGATGTGATTGCAATATCATATATGTAGGCAGCACCATAAGATGTCTAAAAACCCGCATACAGGAACACAGGAGGGCCCTTCTGAATAGGGACACGAGATATCCCATTACTGAGCATTATAATGCCAAACATACTGGGGCTAACAATTTTTGGTTTTATGTCATTGACCATGTACCTCTGGGTAAGAGGGGTTCTGATCGGGGACTGGCACTGAGAAAACTAGAATCCAAATGGATTTGCCGTCTACGCGCCACTATACTGGGACACAACTCCGATTCAGAGATGCATTATTTTTTGTAATTCAAATATAGCCTCTGTGATTCTCCCCTCCGCCAAATAAAACATTAATAAACTACCACACTGCCCATGGACTCACAATCGTGTGGGGGATAAGCCTTTGTTGCATATAACCAACCTCGCCCTAGTTGGGCAGATATATGTGGGGTCCTCTCTTCTTCCTTTCTTTCTTCCTCTTTTTCTCTTTCTCTTTATTTTGTATCATTATTATTCTTCTTCTCTTTTACATATTATTTTCTACTTTCCATTATTCACTTGCTATTTTTTCCCTAAGTAATTTTCAATTTCAGCTATTTAATTTCATCCGTGTAAACTTTATAGTGTTTATCTCTTCAGCATTTTTATTTTCCTTGTAACCATCTTATTACGATGGATTAGCATGTCTTTCTTCTCTTTTTTCCTTTTATAGATTCACTTATTATTATTTTTGTTACATATGCAGTTCCACATGCTTTGCTCGATATCTGTATCTTATTCACAATGTTTATACATTCTTTCCTTCATGATGTTCTTCAAATTCTATGGGCGGGGGTTTTTATTCTGCAGAGGATGGAATTTAAACATTTGTTTGATTTATTCTTTTTATTGTACTTCGACCCTAGTCTGCGGTCGTGACTCTTGCATTTTTCCATCCTGTACCACTTCTCAGATGGCTTATTATACCAGTCCATCATGGCGGCTGGATTCTACTGTGTTTTCTCTGTATCACATGATTCGTGATGTCAGATGCCCCAAGACGTCAGGTGACCGACTCTCCCTATGCGCGCCTGACGCTTTACTTTTAAACATGGCCCGATGCTGTTTCCCCCAGCTTCCGGCACTTTGCTGTTACTTGTTCCGAGGACGGGTTGGGGACAGTGGATTCCGAGGTACGAGCGGCTTGGGTTCTGTGTATTTTTGGATTTTAATAGGAGCAACTTAACTTTTAAGCAGATTTGTCTTTAGTCATTTTGTGACGGTTTTCTTCCTTATACGCTAGTTCTTACATAGAAACGCATGCACTGCCACTTCTTGGATGGTGCGTGCGTTATGTAACGATTAGTATTTCACTGCAGGAAGTTTCCCCCCCTATTAGTGCACTGATATGTGTGTATTGTGTTCTTGGGTGGTGCTCATATTGCACAGCTGCCGCCGAGTGATTCACCCCTCGAGATTCGCTTATCCCAGCCGACTGTTTATTTTATTTTATTTTTGTTGCTCCCTCTCTCCTTCGCTACTATGGCGTGCCTTGTGCCGTTTTGAGATGTATGTTGGATATGTTCTCCTAACGGGCATTGCGTGGTGCACACAGCAGGCGTTTGGGTGCTTACTTCTGATAAAACTCTTTACTTTTGGCATGTTACTTGCACTCAAGCATTTGAGACTTTGTGTACCTTTTTGTATTACATATTTATAAATGTGTTTTATTATTGTGGTACCGTTCGATAAGATTTGTGTGGGCGGACCCCCTCGAAGTTTGTGTTTATATATTTTTAAAACATTATCGGCTACTTGCACCATATATATATTATAAAAACTGTTCTTAGCCTAAAGGTGCAAATAGCATATTAATTTCACGTTATACTTTTCCTTTTAGAATATTGGAATCCTTTGAAACTTGTGTGCTCGTATCATGGAGCCGTCTCTCTGATCACTATGGTCACCTTTTACAGCTACCCATGCTGTCGCGGTGATCCTTCCTGTTTCTAACTCGAATATTAGACGAAGCCGCATTATTTTCTTACCATTGGTAAGTCCACGCCTATTACTGTGAGACACTACTAGCACGTCGTATTTGTGATATTGGGCTGTCTCGTTTTTGCTATATTTTTTATTTATATTTATAACCCCACACATGTGGGATACCATCACACTGCTTTGTTAGCTACATGGTTTGTTTCAACAGAAGCTAGTTTTTTGATGTTTTTTCTTACATTTTGCTTATTGGTTGACTACTTTTACTGGGTTTTAACCTTTCCCCCCACACATTCTTTCATTTTCGCTTTCCTTCCCCCTCTCTCCCCGTCGCGTCCCACCCCTTTCCCCTCTTTTTTTCTTTTTTTCTTTTTCATCCCTCCTTTATATTTTCTTCTTTCCTTTCTCTCTTTTCCTCTCTTCTTTTATTTTTCTATTCCCCCCCTTCTTTTCTTTCTCTCTCGCTTCTTGTATAGTAGTTTTGTGGTTATTTTCTGGGGAATGATTTCTTGCCTCATATATAAATCAATTCCTCACAGCCATACACTAGGGATAGGTACCTTAATATCGGTGCTGACGATGTCCTAATTTTTTGTATATATACCTTTTGTTTATATACGTGTATGCAGTAATTTTATGGTATAAGATATATGTGAAATAAATATTGTCTTGTACTTCATTTATTTATGATATATATGTTGTAATGTTGCTATTTTTGTAAAATTGTCTTTTTTGTCCGTTTTTTCATCTCTTTTTTCAGCAACTCTTATTAATTGATGTACTTTTCGTCTCTGGTAGATATAAAATAATCAACTACCAGATAGAATATATCGTTGTGTCATGTGATGTTCTGTGGTGTTGCTGTTATTTAAATGTGGTCATGTTGCATGTTTTCAGCCTTGAAGAAGTTCCAGTGTGGAACGAAATGCGTTGGCTGCGAGTCTTTTTACAAGAAAATTAAAAGAATACTTCAAAAAATATTGTTTGGACCTGGACTTTTTACTGGTGCACCTTCCTCTTCTGCTCTATCTTACACAACTGGTCTCCAGTGGAGTCGATCTACGGCGTGCTCCTGGAAGATTTGTGCACAGGAACTGAATTTTTAACTAAAAATTTGGGATTTAAAGTGCTTAACTTATGGTCAGCCGTAGTTTGTTCTTTTGCATAACGCAATGAAGGATCATGTTATAGGAAAGGAGGATAAATCCTGCTACTTAGGCATCTTGTTGGATGGAAAATTGTCCTCGGATTCCTTATGGAAAGCACACATCCAGTCTTTTAATAGGGTCGCCTTCAGTATTGATGCCTTCCCTAGGCAACTAGGCTAGAGCCATCTAAAGTCTTAATTACACCTTTATAATGAAAAAGTGTGTTCCAACTGTATCCTTTGGTGCGGAGATTTAGGGCTATAAGTATTCTATTCCTATACAAGTGGCTGAAATGCATTTTTTGAAAATCTGTTACAAATTCAGCAGAATGTACTTGCAGAAATAGTGCATGATGAAATAGGTGCAGGCTTTATTGATGATTGGATACATTTGTGCCCTATACTTTTATGGCTTCGATATGGGTCAAAAACAAATTGGAATTCAACAGATTGATTCTGAGAGATTGTCTGAATATGGAACATTGCCTGCGAAAACCTTGATTAAGTTAAATAAAAACAACACTAACAAATTTGGGTAAACCACATCTTTTTTATTCTCCAGAGGCAATTTCTCAATCAGATATAGCATGGATTAAGAGAGGATCTAAGGTACATACTCATGAAATTAGAACCTTAGGTTCACAGCATAAACTTTGCTAAACACATTATGTTATGTTGAAATCTATAAAAAAAAATTGAACTTTACCTAAAACTGCCTATGGCGTTATGCACAGAAGGTTTTTAACATACTTCCATCTGAATATGTTGCCTCAACTACTAGAGGGATTGCACAAGACATCAGATCCCCCCCTCTTGTATATGTGATGTGTCTTCTGCACTAGACACTAAGCACATTGTTTTCATTTGCCCTAATATGCCGCCCTGCGACATAAATATATTCGTCCATTACTCAAGCCTTTGAATTTTCAGCAAGCCAGACCAGCTCTCTTATAGCTGCAATTTTTAGATAATATTAAAGTGTGTTGGTATTTATCCAGATTTTTAGCAGGGGTGTATTGCGCTTGTGTTTGCTATTGTAATTTTGTTGATTTTTATGCTATAGTCATGAATTTATTGATGTTTTTATTGTATTTTTATGATTGGTGATGCTAATTGAAATAAAGGGCTAATGAGTACATTACTATTGATTTGAATTCCAATTTTAAGGGTAAATAAATAAATCTTTGCCTAATATTAGCACACATACACTCTTCAGGCCTTTTAGGAGGCTTAACCCTCCTGCCCAATGAGCTAAACCTTTCTGGACCTGAACCCTCATGAAGATCAGGTGCTTCCCATTCTCAGGCTCAGTTTGCTCTGGGGCACTTTGGATATCCTCAGACTGAAGACTCACAGAAAACCTCTCACCAGAGCTGACCATCATATTGCCAGAATCTGCCATAAGTGAATTAGAGTCACCAAGGTCACCATACACCCTGCTTTCCATTTCCTCATCCAAAAGGTCCCCAAACGACCTCCTTCCACTCTGGAAGTCTCCTCTCTCACTCCTTCAACATCTTCCTTTGCAATCACAGTTTTGCCTGTGTGCTATACATGTCCATCTTCCACCATCACAGCATTATTCATCACCTTGACAACCTTTCTAGGTTCACTGAACACACAATCTCCCTTAGAAACTCTTTTACTAGATTTCCCTCATGGTTCGACACTCAATTGTTCCTCCTTCACACCATGTTTGGTAATGTGACAGATTTTATACTTGTCCTGTGCAGCATTAACTACTCTTCTAATGGCAGCTGGTTTCACTGGTTTCCCTTCATCCAACCAGTATTTTTCTTAGAATATGAATTGTGCCATCTAATAATAGCAATGGAGCTTTCACCTGTAAAATCTTGTTTGGTAGCCCTATACACCCACAACATATTTTTATTTCAGACGCTCAATCCTTACCAATACACTTCACAAGTTATATGGTTGCTTGAAAAATGTGATTCACTCTCTACGAAGCACCTTTACCAATGGGGTGATATAATGAAGTAAACTTGTGCCTAATCCAAGGAAAAACTCTAAAAATTGGACCATCTCACAGGACTTGAACTGTACAACATTGTCAGTTAGAATTGAAGTGGGTAGACTCTCTATCACAAAAATTCCATCCGAAAATCTTTCGCATGCTGTTTTATCAATTCTATCCATGATCTTTATTTATTTTTTAAAGTGAGTCAATCGACACAGTTATGTATTGTACGTGCCATCTTCCCAATGAAGCGGCCCCATCAAATGTAAAGCCCCATCTTCCCTAAGTAATAAAGGATGCTCTATGAGACAAAGAGGCAGTCTCACAGTGGCGGCTTCTCCGCTAAGGCCGAGTAGCGCCACCCCACAGGCTTTAGCAGTGAAAAAAGGAAAAATAAAATTATAATAACTCACGTTATTATCATTTCATTTGTTCCTGTTGCAGTGTCTCAGTGGGACGGGCAGATCTGGTCTGCTCTCAGAGCAGGGGGAGGAGTGGTGAGTATTATGTAAGTGCACATGAATGTTTGACCGGCTCTCTAGGGCAGGCCAAACATTCATGCGCACTTCGCATGTTCTCCATGCAGGCTGCATTACAGCCTACATGGACAACATGCTCAGGCTCCCATTCCCTGGCTGAGCGCTGAACCACGGTGCTCAGACCAATCACAATGCTGCATTGCATGGGGAGCCTGGGAGTCCGGGTGCTTCCTGCTTCCTGTTCCTGCAGAAGAAACCAGGAAGAGGACGAAGGAGAAGCGGCAGCGGACGGCCAGCCTGCCGGCCAGCAGGTATGTGATTTCTTTTTCACGTTTTTTAACCGTCATTCCCACCTCTCCACCCCACTGCTGCTTCCAGGGAGCAGCCACCCCAGCCGTCTCAAAGTCTTCTTGATCTTGTCAACATTTTTGCACTCCACATAATTGTGTTGCAATGCCCATGTGGCCTTCATGGCGCAAACAAATAGTTCTACAATTTAACTGGTGGAATCACTTTATTCCCACTCTATAACAAGCATTGGCATAGCCAATAGGTCTCCCCTTTGGGACCATATAAGTGTTTAGCCAGAGATAGTGGCTTTGTCTATGTCTTTTAGCTGTGTTGTAGAGCAGTGTGGCTTCTTTACAGCATGTTGAAAAGTTATAATAAAAAAGTGTTATAAGCATTTTTGTTACCTTATAGATAACCGAGAAGACATTGTGTATAGCTGAACGACCCTATTAAAAAAAGAATTAAACATAAAAAATGTCTTCTTTTTTTTTTTCCTTGTAATGCGGGCAACTTCTTCCTGCCTGACCTAATTCTTGTTTGTTATAGGTTTTTTAGTTGTGTTTGGCAAAAACAATTTAGGGTGGATGTTGGGAAACAGTATCTGAATTACAAAATGAGCAGTGGACGGATATTAGTGGGGAATCAACAGATGCCAGATCCAAGGACAAACTGAGGTGTTGGTGTGCTGGTGCAGAGGTGATGCTTAGTTGATACTGAGTGGTACTGAGGTGGTGCTGAGTGATGCAGAGGTGGTGTTGAGTGATGCTATGGTGCTGAGTTATGCTGAGGTGGTGGTGCTCTACTGGTGCTCAGGTAGTGCTAAGCTGGTGCTCAGGTGATGCTGAGTGATTATGAGTTGGTGCTGTGCTGAGGTGATGCTGCGTTGATGCTCAGTTGGTGCTGAATTGCTGTTGGGGTGGCGCTGTGCTGGTGCGGAGGTGGGGCTAGCCTTGTGGTGGTACACTGATGCAGAGGTGGTGCTGATGTAGAGGTAGAGCTGCGCTGGTGTTGAGGTGGTGACCCAATTGCTTACGTTGTGTTTTCAAGAACAGTGGTAAAAAACGTGAAAATGTTCGGTAAAAGTAAACATTTAAACCAAGCCCTTCTACTGTTATGCACACACACACACACACACACACACACGGGCGTGAACGGTCCATGTAGAGTGCGGAAATCCCTTATCCCTCTGCTTTCCGCACCATGCTGTGTTCTCTAGTAAACAAATTAATTTTTGTACAGACAAAAAATGCATGCATAAACCTCGCAGGAAAATGGCACCGCGATGAGTATTAGAGCTGTGTTAGTCATCAAAGAGAGCAGGGCAGATATCTATTTTTCAACGTCTCATACAATAAGGATTGCTGATGTAGAGGCAGCACCTGCATTGTCACACTGCACTCACATGCCCTACAAAGAGAGAACGCTTTGCTTAAAGCGCTATTGCCCAACTCCGCATTTCAGTCACTTCTGTCTGTGAACAAAAGGCATTGTTTCAGGTTTATTTTTATTTTTAAAAACTTTAATGTGAATAAAAGCTCTGCCTAACACCGGGATCTCCTGTGAGCACAGCAGAAATAAACCCACAGCAGGAAGTTGTGATTGATGAGAAATAATGACGGCTCATGGGTGTGCCAAGAGACCCAGGACCTGGTGTGTGTCTGCTAGATGTGTGGGTAGCTGGCTGTGTTTTAATTGTATGTATGCACGTCTGACTGTATGTGTGTGCGTACCTAACCCTATGTTTGGTACACCACCAACCTTGGCACTCTCTGGAGGCCCCATGTGTAAGATGGTAGCCAGTGTTCCAGAGACTGTTTGTACTCCAAAAATACCCAAATGCCAAATGTGTAGAGTTTGTGTGCATCATACATGCTAAAGAATTTCAGTAACTGATGGACTTCTTTGGTTTCTTTATATTGGAGAATAAGAGATTGATTTGCAGGTAGGTATGTACAAGGATGAACTGATGTCGACTACTACATGAGCGGAGAGACTGGCTGGTGGGACTCTAGTCAGCATAGCCAAACAACCATAGAGGAAGAGAGAAAGCAAGGGTGGTATTTAAGAGAAAGAAGACAGACATACATAGAACGAGCTGGGCAAGAGAGGAAGAGGTGTGTAGAGAGAGGTGGACTAGCACCCCAACAGAAAGACTAGCACCCACATCCCAAGAGACTTGCAGGTAGAGAGAAAGACAACGACAGAGGGAGCAGCTGACAGAATGCTTACAGCATGTGCTTCTGAGTCACTAATGCCATACTATGTTAAGAAAAACTCCCACCTCAACTATATCCTTTTACTAAAGGCTAATATAAGCTCTATGGGCTACCCACTGCTCTACATACAAACCAAACCTTTGTTTTTATTATTATTTTTTTCATTTTATAGTGCTGTTTAATTCATTTTTTTGCTGTTGTCTACGAAAATGTTTTTTATTCTAATATTTGCTTTGATAATACAAAAGTTAAAAACATATTAGTGAAAACACCAAACATTATTAAAGTGCAGAAATACATTTGTACACTTTCAATATACACATCATATTTGCATCATAGATAAATAACATTTACATACACATTAGAAACAATTCGTATAGCCACATAATCCAGGAAAATGGGCCCTCAAGAAGTTACAGGATGATACTGAGATTACCATCAAACTCTGTGACAAGGGAGGCGGGCTAGTTGTCATGGACACACAAGATTACAATAAAAAGATGCAAACTATTTTAACAGTCCCTGCACATTATAGATCAGTTTGTCCGTCCATGCTGTCCAAACTCAATATCCAGATCTGTACCTTCACCAAAAAAGCTCTTGAAGAAGGAGACATCCATCAGAAAGAATATTCATTCCTTAAATAAGATTCACCTGGTGACGCCAGCCCTTTATGAAGTACCTAAAACCCATAAAAATGTTCACAATCTGTCTTTGCTCCTGATTATCTCATCTATCAACTCTAGGACTGAGCCTCTGTCTAAATACCATGATGCCTTTTTATGCCCCCTGGCTCGTGACTGTCAGTCATATATCCGAGATACAGGGGACGTAATAGCTAAAATAGAAAACAGGCCATTCAATTCAGAATGTGAATTCCTGGTCACGTTAGATATCGAGGCGCTCTATACCAATATACCGCAACAACAAGCCATTGAGTCTGTAGCAGCTCTGCTCAGTAGAACTACAAGGGAAAGACCTGATAAGCTCATTGTAGAGGGCCTTGAGATAGTACTCTGGAACAACTGCTTTGAGTTCAAAGGTGATAGCTACCAGCAAATAAAGGGGACAAGCATGGGAGCGTCATGTGCTCCCAGCATAACTAATATTTGTATGGGCGAATATGGACGAAAGCACATATATAATGAAGCAGCGACGTTTTTTGAAAATGTGAAACTGTGGCAGAGATTCATAGGTGACATCTTTTCTGTCTGGGGAGGAGCAGAATGTGCCCTACAACACATCATCTCATGGCTCCATCTCAATGATAACAACCTTAAATTTACTGCCCACTAAACCAGTGAGAAATTAGAATTTTTGGACATACTGATCTCAGGCCTTACAGGAATACTACAAGTTGGCTTTTATAGAAAACCAACAGCCAAAAATACTATCTTACAACATGACAGTCTCCATCCAAATTGCCAAAAGGGCTCCTTCCCGTTTGGTGAATTTTTAAGGATTAGGCGCAACCGCTCGAATATCAAAGAATATGATGCCCATGGTGAGCAACTCAAAAAAAGACTTCTGGACAGAGGGTACCCTAAATGCCTCAAAAGAGCTAGATATTATAATCGAGAGGCTCTCCTCTCAGCAACCATCAGAAAAAGGAAGATAAATGTGTATGTGAATCAATCACTAGACTTTGAACTTCAAAGTGAAAAAGATCTTGGATAAAAATTGGAACATAGTAAATGCTAATGATGATCAGGACAAACTACAAAGACCTGTAGTAGCACACTGCAGGGATGCTAATCTTAAAGACAAGCCGGCACACACCTGGGACAGACACAGAAATAATCTAACCCAGAGGTCCATTACGGGCCTACCGCTGATCAGGGGTAACCACAAGAGTGGCACTTGCTTAGCATGTGACTCAGCTCTAGTCACAGAACACTGGGACTATAGAGCCCATATGGGTACCCTAAAGGATATGACCAATTTTAGGAGTCACAACGTTGTGTACCTTAAAAGTTGCCCTTGCAATTTGGGCTACATTGGCGAAACAGGCAGGAAATTCAGGATTCATTACTCAGAACACAAGTCTGCGATCAGGACTACAACATTTACCTTAGTAATGGTCCAACATTGTTATGACCACAAACACACAAAAAATGACCTCAAATGGCTCATCCTAGAAAAGGTGAGACGTAAATTAGGCAGCTCCGTAGTTGAGACATGCAAACAGAGAGAGACCTTTTGGATATTTACTCTCAACACAGTAAAAGAAGGGCTTAATGAGGAAAAGTAACTTGATCCCCACCTACTGGTAAGTGCATAGCCTCTACCAGTAGATCAGAAAGCAATATACATTATTTATATAAGCTGTATCCACTCATAAGATAAAGCTAGGGCGATCCACCGTAGCCGGATTGGGCCCATTACCTATTTTGTCGTGCCTTACAATCTTCTGTTGGCTTACACTAAGTCTATGTACTAACATATAGAAGGACCAGTACGTAGATATGCATATTGCATACATATGCAGGTAGATACTTTGGATTAACCTTGCCCTTAGTATACATATATGGCTACCTGCGGGAATCGAACGGTGTACGGTTCCTACTTACAGATTTCCATCTACGCTGGATTCAGGATTGGCTATAGGTGGCTATAAGCGGTACATCTTGTTGCCTGTAAATGCTCTTGTTTTACTTGGGATATGTGAGAATTCCAATACTGCTCAAAATGGTGCTGGGGGACTCCACTTATGATCACACTGCCAGGCACATAATGTGGCTTCATTTATACAATAGGGGTTTGTAACCACTGATTCACAGTGGCAGTTAGGGGCGGCATCATTAATTAATCTGTTTCACAAGCCATTTCTCGTTAGGATTATGTTCATGCATCTTGCAGTAGGTATACCTATCACCCCATATACCACACAAAGTGGACCAATCAGCAGAGGCAGTGTCATGTTGGATCATACCCGCACTCAGGTGAAGGGAATCTAGAGGCGTTAGGATGCCATTATATTCTTTGGTGATTCTCACACTTTCCAGGACATCCTCATCGGTATAGGACATTATTAAGTGATCTATCCATCCATTTTTTTCTAGTATTATTTTCTAGAACTATTGTAGCACGCCGTTTCTTACTAAAGGGAATTACAACCAGGACATTCCATGTACTGACTCGGATATGCCGATGAAGAAGCACATACTGTAATCCTTGGTCTATCCATCTGCAAGCCATTCTTCTATCGAATTAGAAGGCTGACATTGTGCACCGTGGTTGAAATTACAGTGTATTATTACTTTAAATTCAGTGTAAAACGCTCAGAGTAGCCCTAATGAGTATCTTTTTCCATGCCAACAGTGTTCCATATATTGCGTTCGGACTCTAACCAATGGGCAAACATGCTATGTGGATGATTGAACTGCCCCCCCTCCCCCCGTCCCCCCTCACCTGACGGGTAAAATAAAATTCAATCTCTGCAAACACATCTTTGTGCTTTGCTTAGGAGAAACTGCCCGCCAACAGATTTAGCACATCTATCAATTGCATCAACACCTGCACTCAGCTTCCCCCACCACAGATTGTCCCCGCACTTTGACTGAATTACAAAACATGCGCCAGAGACCTCTGCTTAAGCCAGAGCTTGCACTTAGTCTGAGTGATACGCTCGCAAGTGAATTGGAAACATCCATGAAGGAAAAACAGGAATTCGTATTGGTCAAGTTCACATTTTTAAGAATTAGTCACTAACAGCACATTTAAATGTACAGATTGAATTTTACCTACCAAAGAGTGTGTGTATTTTGCTTAATGTAGATATTTGCATCGATTTTGAATGTGCATTTATTCTGGGTACTGATTGCACACAACAAATACAAGCGAGCGGCAACGAGAGGCTGGAAACAAAAAGTAGTGCATTGAAACAATATATATATATATGGACACTTGTGAAAGGATCCATGTAGCAGGGTCAATAGCCAGGGTGGTAACAAACCAGCCACAAGGCGGGACAAATGCACACTGTTCACCAATGAAAGCAATGGGATTTCTAAAGGCAATGCAAGCAGCCAACGGAAAAGTGGTGGGCATGTGTGGGTGTGCCAAACTTCACTAAGGGATTTCTGTGTGCCTCGCAGAGCAGCGCACGCGCGCTGACTCTAAGCTTGACCAAAAAACCATCCTTCCATACTCAATACATTACAAACTTCCCAAAAAGCTCTGTGATTGGAACTCAGTCTATTCTTTCCACTTTAACCAGTTTCTCCTCACTACTTGTAAAATACCACCTGTACCCTTAACGTCATTCATGTTCAACGGTCTTTTATTTACCCTGCTGAATGTCTGACACACACGCCATACTGAAATCATTCCACCCATCCACATCCACTTCCACCACAGGAACCAACATCCTACTGAGAAGTCAGCAGTTAAATATTGCCCTCCTGGTCCACACACTACATCATCCTAAAAATCCTGAAGTCACATGGATAATCTAGCAATCCTTGCAGAATCCTTAGTGAGGCCTCCTGTAGGGGTGGGCGGAATTTGCAGAATTGCGTTACGCAAATCTCCGCGAAACGGTAAAAAATCTCTGCGAAAACGCAGAAATTCCGCGAACACGCGGAATTGCTTGTTCGCGATGTTTTTTTCCTGTTCACAATTGCTGTTTGCGTGCTCGGGGAGAAATATCTCGCGAACACGCATTTTGAGATCGCGAACAAGCAAAAATTTCGCGAAATCACGGAAAGCAGACATTTTAGAAATTTCGCGTTCTCCGCGGAACGCGAAATTATGCAAATTCCGCAAATTCCGTGAGCGGAACGGAATTTACCGCCCAGGCCTAGCCTCCTGTAGTGAGTAATTTAATATGGTTTGTGGTCATATATAAGTACAAATCTTCTCCCTAGCTATATTTCTGAACATACACATACACAAACTAGTGTCTCCTTCTCAATTATCAAGTATTTCTCTTGACAGGACACAGAGAGTGTGATGAATGAGCAATCCGCACTTCTTCTCCACTTGCATCCAGTAAGCACTACTCTACCATTAGCCACAGAAGTCAGTGGTCACAAATGCGCAGTACAGGGATTGTACCCTTGCAAATTAGGAACTTTGCTAATCGCATCCTTAATTTCTTTAAAAGCAACTTAGCGTTCCTTAACCCAGAAAAACTTGGCTTTATTTGTCAACAATGACATCATGTGGTAGGTTCTGTCACAATATAGCCTTATAGTCCGCTGCCGATGGTTATACAAATTGTTAAAGGCCTTTTACCAGAGTTATAGGCCCGAGCTGCAGGGTATAGCCCAAGGCAAAAGGGCTATATTGCTATCAGAACATTACAACCACTAGAGATAGAATGTTTCAAAATAAAAAGGGAGAAACAGAAAGACAAACATTGGAATGTTGGAGTAGAAGGTTTATACCGGCCGTTCTAAGCCTGGAGCAACGTCATTGTCTTCAATGGAGCTCTCAACATTCCAATGTTCTAAATGTTCTCAATACATTTGTTGACTAGAACTCAGTCATTTCTAGAAATGACATAATATTATCCTTTGGCTGTAGCACTGTTGCCATTCTATATAGCCTCCGCTCATCTTTCTTCCAGCGTAATGCCATCATTGCTAGTGTTATGCCCAAACAAGTGGCATTTTGATTGTCACTTGCTAATTTCTCCCAAAAGTCCTTTTTTCCCCATAAATATCCTTTACGTTACACAATTTTGCATCATGATGTTTGTTGTCTTTCCCAGCCACCAAGATGCCATATTGGATGCAAACTCCCCCCAGCCTATCAGCAAACAGTACCATCAGCAACCTTTGGAAGACAGATCGAGCTGACGCGCGACTTGTTAATGCTGAAATGAAGAAGTCTTCAAAGAACGGAAAAGTCGGTCATCGGGAACTTTCATATTTTTTCTCAAATGTCTTTAGAAATGTTTTTTTAAACTATTTTTTGTAGTTTGACTATCACAAGCAACCAGTACTTGTTCAGCACTGTTGGTGTCCAGAACTATATGTACTGCCCTTTGATCCTTCTGTCCCAGGACCAATGGGCTTTCTGCAGCCGCATATAACTTGCACCATCCCTTCCTAACTTTAACCTTAAAAACAAGTGATCTATAACCCAGGATATCTATTTCTTCACCAGTATAACTTTCAGGGCTTTTATCAGATGGGTCTAGAATGATATCTCCCAATTATATGACTGCATTCATCATTTCAAACTTTTCTGGCAATGATCCCGTAAGGCGATCCTTAGTTTGCTGCCACTTGGAGTGGCCACGAAGAGTTTCTTTAAGCGGTGATGCAGCTCTTTACTTTTCTCCTTTTCTCTATTGCTTTTCCCTTCAGATATTTTGTTCACAATTTCACCTACGTTTGTGTTGGAAGGTTATAAAATGGCTTTTGCACACCTTTTAGACAATTCTGTATTTTTTCACTAGAGCTATTATGTCTTTTAAAGAAGAATTCAAACTGGCCTAAAGTATTTCTTGAATGCTTTGGTTCTTTGTATACAAGGCAACTTAATTCAGTATAAATTTGTCATGTGATGTACCAAACCTGCAGTTTAATGCTAGATTTTTAATGCAGACAAATTACCATCTATTGTCTTATTTGCTTCTGTTGAAAAAAGTTATAATGCAGAACTGCAAGGCATACAATTGGGGAAAATGTTCATCAAAGTCATGAATGACATTGGCAGAAACATCAGTGCCCTCTGTACCTCATTCTTACCTTTGTGTCTGATTGTAAATCCTTAGTCCTCCAGGACCTAATCTCCCCCAACAGTTGGTGTTTTTTTCATTTCAGACAATACCTTCCAATCATCTTCGATCGCTCTGATATAATTTAAACAAAATCTTTCTATTCAGACCATGACATAAGAGAGTGACATGGTAACAAAAGAAATTCTCTAGGTGGGTTTAAGTTTGTGTGAGGAGCAGTACTGCTGGTCCAACAACTCCTTAAGTACCCAATAAACAATAGTGGATTTAAACTACTTGCCCAACAATAAGATATTAAGGCCCACATTTATTATGAAGTTGCGTCGCTTTAGCACCACGAAATGGGGTGCATCTGCGATTTAACTCTTAAGTGTGATTTATCGAGCCGTGGGGCATATTATCAAGCCAGGCGATAAAATTATCGCCGCTTTAGCGGCAGAAAACTGCCAATAAAACGGCGATAATGGGATTGATAATATGCTCTATGGAATTCCAATTGAAGCCCAGTTTAGATGTGAAGGACGTCTAACATGGGCTTCAATTGGAATTCCATAGAGCATATTATCAAGCCCATTATCGCTGTTTTAGCGGCAATTTTCTGCCGCTAAAGCGGCGATAATTTTATCGCCTGGCTTGATAATATTCCCTTCACGCATGGCCACTTTACGTGGCTCTGAGTGTCTTGGTAATTCCAGAGTAGGGCAACGCAGCAGCAAATTGCTTGTTGCATTTCTCTGCCCCAGAAGGCGTTTTATAGGTGGTGCGTGGGTGTTCCCATGTACGACACCCATCAATTTTGATTCATTCCCAGAGTTACCATAAGTGGTAGACCTGGGAATGCACCAAAAGTGCTACGTCTCCCAGGCGAGGCATAATGAAAGCCACATGTTATTTCTCCTCGATTTTAACTCTTTCGATGTGTGCAGCATTCTGTGTTCTGATTGCTTTTATGCTGAAAGGTAAACATTCCTACACAAAATCAATTCTGCTTCCAATGCAGGCACTCTTGCACCACGGTACAACACTGCCTGCATTGGCGCTGAGCAGCACCTGTTGCGCTAGCGCTGGGAAAAGATAGAAATGCACAATATTATGTTAATATGACGCATTCCTGCCTATGTCATGTTGCGCATGCGCAGCATGGTGTCTTGCAGCGCCGCGCTGCATCACATATTGATAAATAATGACCCAAACAGCTTTGTTTTTTATGAGTTAGCTTGTTGTTCAACAGTAATTACACTAAACAGAAATGTTTATCCCCAAAATGACCACAAGATGTCACCCTCGTCACATAAAATGACCTCATTTTCATGATCCTCATTTTCGATTACATGTATATGATGAAAAAGGTGGCAACAATTCTGTTTGGCCCTTAGTGATTCCATGAGGGTAAAAATAAGTGAACCACAAATGGAATTCCATATTCAGATCACTTTCTGGATACTCATGGGAGGTAGGCCTGTTCTGATGCCCTTTACCTTTTTGGGGTCATATTTGAAATAGTGTGGCGAAGGATACAAGGGATGGTTTCATGAATTCACAGCTCTTTTTCGAGGTGTCTCTTAGCCACAGGTGTGCAAGGTGGCAGAGACATTGGACACGCCCAGGACGTGGTGCATGCCAGATTGGAGAGTGCGATGTTAGCGGTGATTACATTTATGACCGGTTTAAAAATTCTGGCTGTGTAAGGACTACAAGCATCTCGGAGGCTTACCTGTAATCAGCGGCGTAGCGTGGGTTGCCAGCTCCCGGGGCACGGCAAGTATTGCGCCTCCTACCCGTGCCGCGAGCAAAATGTAAAAAAAAAAAAAAAAATCGGCAGCAAGACACCTGCTGCCGGTATGTTTTTTCTTTGCGCCCGGGGCAACCGCACCTGTGGCTCCACACACGCTCCGCCCTTGCCTGAAAAAGGCTTTTAGTTGGTATGCCCCAACAATCGTACTCCCCCTTCTACAAGAACATTAGAGTGGCCATGGGTGCCATCTTTTTAGTGACCAAGCACGAACGTGGCTGGCTGCCCATGAAGCACTGAGCCCTTAGCCAATGCCAAGCCTGTCTGTGCTGGGAGGCCTGCCAGGACATACATAGCAACATGCCAGACAAGTGCAGCGCCTAGCATTAGATGATCGATTTATGGTGCATCAGCACACTGTATTGCACTGGGCCTCGATGATGGGAGACTCCCAGGACTGGAAATGGCAGTACAGAGCACCCAGGGATTTAGCTATCATTAGGACAGCAGGTGCAGTGGCACCGTGGCCACAATTTTATTGACTACCCAACTGGATGGCAGGGGTTCGATTTTCCAAGCTGCATTTCTCCGTTGAACGTGGAGGGCAGACCTGATTTTGGATCCACAGATTGACTGGCAAGGATCTCCTTGTAGACGAGGCACTGCCCAGGGCACCTCTGGGTGCCACACTCTTACTATGAGAATTACCTGCTCGAATGAGCAATTCACATATGATTATAGCCTTGTATTCACCCGGCGCCAGATGACGGCCATTGACCAGGAGCCTCTGGGCAGTGTAACCTCAACGCCCTAAGTGACTCAAAAGTAAATATACCTGAAAAGGGAATTTATGCACCCGTAATGTAAATTACAGAATTCTAGGCGGATACATTTGAATATCGGGGATGTTTTTCATTGAGTGATTAGGAATTACATCAAATAGACAGCGAGAGTGATGTCAAGTTCTCTGTGATGTCACTCAGGAGCCCGTCATAAAAAACATCCCCTTTATTCATTGTTATCCATCTACACTGTTACATTATATATTGGTATCCAACCCATCCACTACTGAGAAGAGTCTTCTCGAAATGTGGCATTTTAAATATATATATTTATAGATATCACCCAGTTGTTCTGAGTGACATCAATAGACAATGAGAGCGGTGCTCAAGTTGTCTGTGATGTCACTCAGAAGCTTGTCATTAAAAAAATCCCTTTTATTTATTGTTATCCATGCTTGCATGCTTGTATTAGGGCCAACTGCACCTATGTTATGCCAGTGAACACAGGCCCCATTAATATGCTGAACACTAATCCAAAAAGTCTTTGCTAAAGGATGAGCGTAGCGGTGGCCCCCCATTAGGGCAGAGGAGCACCACCGCCCCGTCACCAACAGCAAATAAAACAATAATGAACTGGTTTTAAAACCATTTTATTATCGTTTTACTTTATTTCCCCTGGACCCACCCCCAGGACTCTGATGAGTCTTGGGGGCGGATCCAGGAAGATGACACTGTGGTGGGGGAGGGGTGGGCACTCCCTTCACTGCGCAAGCGGGTTTGGCCAGCTGTCTCACGCTGGCCAAACCCTCATGCGCAGTGAAGCTTTCTCCAGCCCCAGCTGCATTGCCGTGGCTTCCATGCAGCATCATGATTGGCTGTAGTGCTGGCTGGCAGCCTGTCCCAGAAGCAGGAAGAGCGCGATAGAGCGGACGGCGGAGGCGGCGGCGATCAGGTAAGTTCATTTTTTTCTATGTTTGTCTTGTCTCCCAAACCCCTCTGAGCTCCCTCCTCCGGTTCGCCCCACCACTTTGGCAGGGGATGGGCCATTGCTGGATGAGAGCAGACATACTCAGCAGGTACAAATAACAGAGGTAAAATTAGATGTGCAAAGGTAACTGAACATGACCTGTTTGCGACAACATACACGTAGTTGCAAACCCTTATTGACTGATTTGCGCCCCACGACAATAAAGTACACACCCTTTTAAGTGTGGCCTAAATACAGCGTTAGCTGTCTTACCAGGCTCAAGTACAGAAAGAAAGGCTTCAACCCAATTTGTCCATTGGGCTGCCCAAATGTCACTCAAACTATTTTTCCTGCCACAACAGCACAGAGCACAGGACAATGGGTCAGCGAACTTTAAAAAAGGGATGCCTTTTTTTGCGAGTTTGCATTCTGCTTGTACATATGTATACATTCAGCGCCAGATGATAAATTTGAAGACCCTTGGGAAATTGACTCATTATCATAAACCTGCTTGGCATATTCACCTAACCTATGAAAAAGAACCACAAACCATTAAAAAATCGATAGTGCATATGCAAATGTATATGGCATAGCCATACCTTTATGAAGGACATTTGAAGTAAATGCATCTGACTGGAGAGAGACCTCTAGTAATGAAATGAGGTACAGCTTTGGGAAAGACTATTCAGGCTTTTTCTTCTGACGTAAGAGTAACACATTGCCCCCCCCCCCCCCCCCCAGGCTTCTCCATACCTATGACCTCCATGTTGCTTAAATCCATCTATGCCTAAAAAAAAAGAAATATAGCTTTTACGCTATATAGCTATATATATATATATATATATATATATATATATATATATAAATAATATATATATATATATATATCAGATTTCCTATGGAAACACGGTCCTAACTATAACTATCTACTGGCGACCACCAGTAGATAATATATATATATATTTTATTTTACTTACCGATGCAACTTGGATCAAAAAATAAAAATAAAAAAAACACCTATGTCATTAGGTAGATGTGCACATGCGTGTTGTTTGCACCCTAAAAATGTGGCAGGTGGACTTGTCATAGAGCTTTTTTTAGTTTACTTTTTAGCCATGCCTCACAGCATCGCTAAAATACACTGTAAAATCCAATAGGTCCCAAAGGTAAGAAGCATTGGCTTTACCAATGCTTGTCTTATCTATGGATTGGGGTTGGTTACACCATCTAGGGAAATGTGTCACCTTTTTAAATACCTGAATGCAACAGCCAACAACTGAAAAGCGACCAGCTAACCTTTCGAATGTATCACGCTCTGCCTTGCAGCATGCATTCAGCCATCTTACCAACTTTTTATCTGCATAAGCTAGCAACCTTTTGCTTAAAATGTTCACCTTTTCCACGCATTGAACCACATTCTTTCAGTAGGAGCTCGTCAACATTTATCCAGCTTTGACACAAACTTACCGTTTTACAGTTCTAAAGTGCATCTGTGTCACCAGTACCCAATCACCAATCAGATTTACAGATACTGTACCAATCATTAGCAGGTCTCATCCACTCTAGACAATTTTTAATATATTCATTATTATGCCCTGATTAAAGCTACAATCACAGTTTTATTTCTCAGTGCACTTAAATTTTAAACAATTCCATTATGGTATAGACAATGCATTTCGGGTCACGTATCGATCCCTCCACAGGGGTTTCGAAGCGTATGTGTCAGCGCCGGTCAAACCTGGCGAAGTGTCAGGTGTTAACCTATTTAAAGCTACCACACATAGGTGAGTACACAACACTCCTGTGAGTACACTGCACACATGCCAATATAGGTGCTTTCTTGGTTATGTAAGAAGCTGGCTTTGATTTCCTTTCTTCCCACCTGAAGATGCTTCTGCCTAACCTCGGAACCTATTTTAAGGCCCTGCAATGACTTAACTATTTTGTTGCTCTTATTTCATTTCTAGACCTATAATACCGAAGTTAAAAGAGCATCAAGAAGACAGAGGGAGTACGTATTAAGCATGGTTGTGTTGCAGGGATTCTGCACAAACACAGAACCATGCGTAGGATTATGGGACCTTAGTGCATAGGGACTGAGTCATCCTACCGCCTTAGTACCCATGAGCCCAGGACTGACTAGGTATAGTGTCTCACTTGCTCTCCTACTCACTCACAGAGATAAATGACTCCCCAGAACACAACACTCCCGCCTTTCTCAGGTATCGGTGTTGCAGAACACACCCTTCGCTCGCACACTTGTACTTGTCCACAGTAAGATCTGACAGAGAGACGAACAAGTTTAAAATATTTATTATAACTAACGTGCTCTAATATGTAGTATACTTGCCACAATAAGCAAGAAAATGCATAACACAAATATGGTCAGCATAACAATTTGTCCATAAATCATGAAAGGAGCTGTCATTATGAAAAGACAGTATAGCCCACCCTCCCTCCCCTTGTAGAGAAGCAGAGTGATTATATAATAGAAGGTCTCTGGGCGTTATCTGCAGACCCCGTACCTCAGTCTGTAGATGGTAGATCTAAATCATGCGTGCTGTTTTGCTCTTCTCCCTGGAAAGGTCCCTCTCTAAGTGTGTGCTTCCCATTCGTGTATACCAATAAGACCAAAGTACGTTCTCCCAAACAACAGCTGCATCGGTATGTTTTTTCTAGGTGCTAGGGCCTGACCAGAACATAATAACAAGTGGCATAGTTGATCAACCTTGCTCACAATATTCAGACAAAATCCCAGGAACCTGTAGAGTGTGAACACAGTGATTGGTTCTCATGTGAAAATGGCAAAAGAGGCATTTGCAAAATAAACTTGTGTAGTAACGTGCGCAAAGCAGTGGACAGTCTCTAGCGTGCTCATGCTAACATAGAAAAGACAACAATGTCCCCGTGGGCCATGTGACAGTTGCACGTTACCAGTTCTATCAATGTTAAGTATGGAAAAATGGTAATATAATTATATACTTTTAGGATTGCAAAAAATGACTCTTTCTTAAATCTAAATCAAACCCACAAATTCGAAAAATAAAAAAGTCAGAGGTATCTTTAGAACTGAATACCACTATAAATGCCAGTGCATGATCACCCTCATTAATTTATAAGGTACTTGAGAAATAGTATATAGATTAACTAAGAGTATTCATTAATATTATCACCTATAACACATGATCACTTCTCACCTGTACAAAGATAAATTGAAAAAACAAGCATCCGTGCAGTGTCCTCACAGGAGTGTTGTGTAATCACCTATTTAATTAGGGTACAATCAATATATTAAAAATTGTCCTTGTCATTATATCTCCCTACTACAGCCTTGAGAAAGCCCCTGGCTGGCATGCCATAGTAAAGGGTGAAACACAGGTTGGCTGCATCAGGATCAGGATCAGGAGGGTTTAACACATCTGAAACAAGTGTAACTTCCTGGATAAGTGGGCTACATCAGGACCAAAAGTGTATAACACTACGGAAATGTGAGTCAGAATATATCACAGTGAAGCAACAAGAATTGTATCATTCATATCTGAGTACAGGTTGATACCATGGAAAATTGTATGAAGAATCACTAAGGCACATTTTCACTGATTATAGACAATACATTTTTTTCCGACGAATACTCAAATTGAAGTTTGTCTCTCTGTAATATTTAATGTCTTTTTTTTTAATTCACATTTTTCCTTTCTTCTTTTCAAATACTAATCAATTGTGTTGTTATGTATTTTTCCCACTGGGACAATGTATACATTGGGACAAACACACTCCATACTACAAAAGATTTGCAGAAAGTCAAGTACTTTATACATTCCAGTGTTTGTTCAAAATGTAGTTTTGTGAGACACAAGGGCATATCTACAAGCCCTACTGCCAGAAGAGCGTCACTTTTTGTATGCTCCAGTGGCGCTGTGTGCTGGCCCATATTTAAAAGGTCTTGCAAAGCCACTTTGCATTGCTTTACACAGCCTTGTAAATATAGCCCTCTTTCATGCAGCATTCTGTTTAGAAGAGGTGTGTCATGGGTGTTGCTGTAGGTGTTTCCATGCAACACCTATAGCTTTCTGACGCTGCCCCAGATATACAAGGATGGTAAATCTGAGGCAGCACCAAAAACTAACGCCTTTCAAGGGGAAGCGTTATAGTGGCGCAATGAGGAGAAATACTTTTATTTGTCCCTATTTCTCCTCTTTTTTCTCTTTCTATTTTGCAACACACATAGAAGGAGCAAAACGGCATTCATGATTGTTTTTATGCAGGAATGTGTCCCTTCCTGCACAAACACATTAATTCCCGCAACACAGGCACCCTTGCCTTCATTGGCCCACAGCAGCCTTTTTAGCACAGGGGGGAGCACACAGGTGTGCTGTATTCCTGTAAATACGGCCCATCCTTGCATTTTTTAAATGGCACTGCTCAGTGCAGCAAATTTGCTTGCGACTCTGTGCTGCGCCATTGCATTGTAAATGTGTCCCCACAATTTCCAAGTTGCCTCAGTTCCCAGAAAGACAGAGATAAGTAAGTCTAGGCCGGACAGAAATGGGTGTATTCAGAGTTTGGTGAGATAGTAGAATTTTGCAAAAACTGCAGCTCTTGCAACCCACCAAAATTGTGGTTCCCCAGCCTCAGCTGTGGGAAGTGCGGATTATACATTACATAGAGCCGGCAATCAATTAAAGGCAGCAAGACCACAACCCCAGCATCACCACCCTTCATGCACCAGGGGTCAAGGTGCAAATGCATATTTTTCGTGTCTTGATGCTGAGCAGCGAAAACAAACATGCCTGGTGAACCCTAACATCAGAAGCAACGAATGTAGAGCAAAGGTGCTCTGTGGCAAGGTCATTGCCATTTTGTTTTTCAGAAATAAATTCCTTTTTCTTAAAGTGCTTCTACTATAATTTTGGCAAACAGAGCCTCTCCTGGGACCTGAGGTCCACCAACAGGGCTCAGGTGAGGCTATCTGCAGGCCTGGCAGGCCGGTAGACCACTCTCTGGGCTGTAAATAGACAACTAAGTGTAGAAAACCATAAAATACAATTGTCAATTGATAATTTATTTATTGAGCAGGGCGTGGATTTACCTTCAATGTCGTCTTGGGAGGAGGAAAAAGGCACATGTGACCTGCTTCAGGCATAGCCCCCACTCGGGCTACGCTACCAAAGAATTGGTCGCCCAGCGCTTATCTTTGGGGTCAGTTGATGTGGCATGTCAAGCCTTCCTAATGCACCCCAAGAGACACTTCTTGAGGTGCTGCATCTTACTATGAGGTTAGGAACCCATTGAAGAAAAGCCTACCTCCTTTCCTTCTTTCAAACTTCCAAAAGAAGGCGATAGATCCCTTTCCAGAGTGGCTTTGGCTGCATTTTATGCACAAATCCTACTATTTGTGCATGGACTTGTGGATGAGCTGACTGGACAGTGCATTAAAGGCTCAAAAGCCTTCACTTCAATGGTGGAGGCTCTCATGTTTCTAGGTCAGACCGCATGTGTAACACCGTCCAAGACAACACACAAACTGTAGAGAGATGTGGGTGGTCTCTGACCGAGGGGGCTTAAGTGGGCTTCAAGAGATCAGCAAGTGAATGGCGCCCTTCAAGCAAACAAGTGCCCCCAGAGCAGGGCACCTTAAAGCAACAGTAACACTGAGCATGTTTTCAAGGATTCAAGGACGCCAGCTCCTTCCTCGGCTTCACCCGGGCCCCCTCCTGGGACCCGGGACTTCGATCTGGAGCCTGCGAGGCTCTGGGCCAGCGCGGGGTAGGCTCCCGCCGGGCGCCGCTTCAGAGGCAGCCTTCCTGTCCCGGCCGGGCTTCGATGCAGCTCCGCCCACGTCCCGGCCGGCTGCCTCTCCCCGGGCCGCAGCAGTGATTTGGCGCAATCTTCTCCCTGCGGGGGCAACCCGGGGTAAGCTCCCGTTTTCAAATAAGGCGCCGATACGGGGTGGGCTCCCGTTCCATCAAAGGTGCATGCAGAGCGCCGCCATGACGTGGGGTAGGCTCCCGCGGCACTGGCAAATCAACAGTTCTCCCGGGCCACACCGCGCTACCGGGTCACGGGGTATAGCGCTTACCAAGAGCTAGGTAGCCCCCTCAGCTCCAGGACATAAGGCGATGCGCCTTTTCTCCGAGGCGCTCCACACGTAGCACCCTCCATTTCAAGCGCTAGGCAGCCCCCTCAGCTCCAGGGGCATCGGGCAGCTGGGATTACAACACTCACCAGCAGAGCACAATCCATGCCACTGTAGCGCCCACCGGATATAGCACTCCCCTTCCACAGGCAGCTTGTAAATAGCGCTCTCTATCCGCAGGGACTGCAGTCCGGGTCCTACGAGGCGCTTGTTGGCTCCTGCGCCCTTGGTTGAGGGTTTCTCAAGGGGAGGGGGAAGTTGAGTTGGTGGCTGAAGGCGGACTAATTAGTCTCTGCCCGTCGTCCCTGGGTTCTCCCCTCGCTGGGCCAGATCGGTGGGTTAGTTCAGGATCCCTCACTCACTTAAAAGGCAGCACCTAAGCCCTGTCACTTTCAGAGGCATAGGTCCCTGACTAAACCCTACCACCTAAAACTCCTGCGTAGGCTTCTCCAGGTCTGCGTTGCCCCAACTATAGCTTTCCCTCGCCCTGGGGACAGTAGAGGGGGGTAGATAGGCTCAGGGCCCAGCACACAGGCCCATGTGGCGGTAACCCCTGGCAGCAGGTCCCCTCTCTCTCAGGTCCACCCTCTGACTGTGCACATGGCAGCCCAGCTCCGCCCTTTATACGCCCCTCACCCCACCTTCCAGACAGTGCCAGAAGCTTCTAGAAGCGTCTGGGGAGACTGGCTCTAACTGGCCTAGGGGGAGGGGTAGAGCACCCTGGGTGCCAGGCTTCCCTCCAAAAGCTGGGGTTGCTGGGAAATAACCACTAGACTGTTAACCCAGCTCAGTCAAACGGCGCAACCACACAGCTTTGGCATCCATTTTAAGTTACATGTTTAAAATGGGGAAACTCAGTCTGCGTACATTATCACACAGCTTCAATCTTTGCATTTACACATCATGCGATTTCCCAGAAAAGCGAAAAATTTCGGGGAAAAAGGGCCAAGTCCAACAGGCTTGATGATAGGCCCTGGTGAATTCCCATAGGAGTCCATGTTCTAGTGTGAACATGGGCTTCTATGGGAATTCACAGGGGCATATTATCAAGCCATAGTTTCCTGCCGCTAAGGCAGTGATAATTTCAACACTTATCTTGGTAATATGTCCGTAGGTTTGCGCAATTGTTAGATTTGAAGATCTAGCTTTGCCAGACATGAAGAGTTGTTAAATTTGCAAGAGAAAATAGTACATGCCATGCGTTGACGTGGGGTGGGGGAGGGTGGTGGGTATTATTGACAGGGAGATGTGTGAATGCAGGTAAGGTGCCTTTAGATGACTGGATGGATTTCATGGTGCGCCCTGCATCGCATTTTGCAATGGGGGGCACACAACTAAGGAGCAAATTATCAGGGACGGCATTACAAATGATCGGCACTTGAGCGGCAGAGAACTGCCGCTTAAGTGGCGATAATGGTCTTGATAATATGCCCTGGGGAAATCCAATAGAAGTCCATGTTCTGGTGTGACCATGGGCTTCTATTGGAATTCTCCAGGGCATATTTTCAGGGCCATTATCGCCACTTTAGTGGCAGCTTTCTGCCGCTCAAGCGGCTATTATTTTAACGCCGTCCTTGGTAATATGCCCCATAATCCGTATTTTGGTGTGACATTGCATGTGTTGTCGGTATGCAGTCACTCATTACTTTCTCATCTTGCTGTACACAGTGCTGCATAGCATGTACAGGCAAGGGGGCATTTTTGTAGTACAGGCATGAGGTTGTCACAATGTCCCCCTTGCCTCATCACCACAGTTATCCAACTCTTCTTCAGAAGCCCGCAACTCCCATGTGCCAAAATGAGTATGCAGTGTGAATGTGACTGGTCACGTGCACGAGTAAGCTTGCCAGCGACAGGCTCAGCACACCTGCAACATTGCACATGTGTCTGGCTCGTGTGCAAGGTTGTGTGTGGCCCTCCAAGTCACACTTGTTGGCCAAGCACATCCTTGCACACAAGTCAGCCACATGTGCTATTTTGCAGGTGTGCTGGTCTTGCTGTTGGCATGCTTACACGTGCGCATGATCAGTCACATTCACACTGCATACTCATTTTGGCACATGTGAGTTGCAGCCTTGAGGAGATGATTTGTATATGGTTTGTGATGGTGCAAGGGGTGCATTTTGGCAGCATGCTGCGTCTCTATGTGATGTGGCATTTTGGTATGTGATGTGGCATTTATTTTATGGTCTGATGATGTAGCTAGACTGTGTTTTTCTGACGTTTCAGTGCACATTTCAATGTCAGTGTGTCCGTCAAAGTGTGTCTAGCAATGTTTATGTGTGTCAATGCCACCATGCACAGGGCTATCTGGGACCTGGACCACAGTAATTGTGGCTATGCAATGCTATTTATTATACATGTGTGCCATTGTGGCCAATCACCCCCGTCTAACCCACTCCATAGTTTGTACTCTCCCTGTGGTTGTGTCTGTTGACCTGCAGCGGTGTCCCTACCCGGCACTCCAATCACCGTCTCCTCAGTGATGACTTGCGCCACCATTTCTTCCTGCTCATCCAGCTTCAGCTGCGGCACGGGGCTACCACCTCCGGTGGCCATGGCTGCCCTCTGGTTGGCGGCCATCTTCTCCTTGGTGTTCTTCTTGCTGTCGTTCCAGCGCTTTTTTACCTCCTCCACAGTCCTCCTCTTCCTCTCTCCCACAGCATTGACCTTAGCTGTGATCTCCTCCCAGATGTGTTTCTTTCGGGACAATAGCACTGTCCTCCGTATAAACAGCTCCGGCTGGTGTTCAGCCACCAGGCTATACAGGACCTGATGAAGAACTAGGATTTTAATCCCAGCGGCGCAGGGGACACGCCCTCAGTCTTCGGGTTCACCTGTCTTAGAGTACAGAGACACGGGATTCTTCTGGTGACATCAAAGATCATATTTATTAGCGGCAGCCAGTAACAGAGATCCTAGAAGTACAACACGGTGTATGTTCTCAGGAGACTGCTCAACATAATAGAGCGGAGCGTCGTCTTTTATGCCAAAAACCACATTCCTGGCTAGCATCAATTACTCACAAACTTGACCAATCAGAGGATGATATTTACAGAGGCATCACATAACGACAAACCCACTTTCAGTTATCCAACCCACCGCCAATGACAAGGCATACATCCAGCATTCTTGCTCGAACAGGCCGACGGGCCCATCATAAAAGACCTCAACCCAAATCAATAATTAGGCCATAAGGCCATAAAAGTAAGGAGTAGAAACAGATGAGGAGAAAGATAGAGGGGTGTGTGCGCGTGCCATAGAATCAATAATGTCCTGCTCTTTGATCTCTATCTGACCAGCTGCTTAACAAGGTACTGGCTCAACAAGTTTAGCCTCGGGCAACAGGGTCAGTTGACTCAGGTCAAACTGAAGTCAACACGAGCTCAAACTAAGGTGTATGCGTCCCTAGAGGCTCGCTTGGCCACAGTCATCCTGTAGTAGTTAGCCTATGTGAGGGCAACCACAAAATGGCAGTTATAAACAAAATGGAACCCACAGGTGCAGACTAGATCGTTAAATACGCAGTGAATCCATCGGTGTAGCATGACGAAAATGCTTACGCGCACCGCACTTGTCAGTCGCGGTTCGCTGATACCAAAATCATCACGATACGACAACCTTCATTAAATGGGTTCAGAATTCACGGAACCACAGACCCTCCTTTTGCCCTTACATAGGCAATAACCTAAACTCACGTCAATCTGAATCCAGGTCTATGTTCATCAGATCATTAAGATGTTGCTGTAGCATCATCCTGGTACTTAGTAACTCTCTCTGGACAGGTCTCCTCGAACACGAGGTAGCAAAAAGGCCACATATTACGGGAGCACACTGTACACAAAGACAGAACAGGAAGAGGGTAGCTAATACCATCCCAATGACCATCAGGATCTTCCATCCCCAAGTGGATAACAATCCCCAGAACCATTCCATAATCGACCAATCTCCTTTGTCCACATGTATGGACTCGGAGATCTTATGTAACTTGGAGATGGCTTGGAAAACTGTCGGAGCATTATCTGGGATGAAAACACAACAGCTCGATTGGATCAATTTACAGACCCCCCCTCTATCTGCAAGTATGACATCCAACGCAACTCTGTTCTGAAGAGTCATAAGGCGATCCGACTGGAGCTCAGCAGTCAAGTTACTAAGGGCGCCGGCAGTTTCGACTATGGTGGACTCAATCACTCTGGTCAATTGCCATATGTTCCTGCTGTTAACCATAGGTCCCCAAAATGGCAGAAAACCCTTCACGGAATCTCCCAATTCTTGTCCTGCGGTATCTTCGTTACTGAAGACGCCTCTAACGACTCTCGTTTTGTGGTAATCTGCCGCAGCTGTAAATGTAGGGGGCAACAAGAACGAGACAAAACATGTGCCCGAGAAATCAGGGGGCAACCATGTATATGCTCTGTCATGGCAAATGAAGTAGGTGCCCTTAGCTGCTAAAAACGATGGGGAAGTCTGGGACGCAAAAACATATGTCTCAGTGCAAACACTCTTCCCTAGCTGAGCTCTAGGATTCTTGCCATTTCCTTGCAGACAGTAATGACCCCGATGGGGTACTATCTAGATCGGGGAGGATCTCTTCTCTCGCTGGTTCCCACTCAGACTAACTCCATATCCAGTGACGTTCCATCCGATATACGCTAGTGTCTCATCTCTCGGGATAGCCTCATAAGAGCTCATTCCTCTAATCATGTCGACTATTCCCTTGACCAGAGCACTATTCTTCGGGCTATCTTTCAGAGAACGTAGGGGGTTAACTTCACGGGCATAAATGAACATTGTTCTGTATGCCCACACAGAACCATTGTAGCTAAATGGCAGGGCCAGGTAAGGAATACCTTTCTCGGCAGTATGGGGCATAAGGCCACACACCCAACAATTAGTTGTGTTCACTACTAGCTGGTGTTGGTGCAGAAGCTGAACAAAGGAATTATTAGCGAATTCCATTATCCTAATGGACTCATGTTCAGGCAGAGGGTGAAAAGAATGCGAAGAAACAGTAGGAGGAGGCATAGGTTGTGTAGTGGGCATGAATGTCGCTTGAATAGAGAATGTCACATTCCCAATTAAAAACATTATTAAACTAAACAGTATAAACAGACATAATATTAAAAAACGTTTTCTACTCATTATTATACACATTTTGCTCTTGAAGCTCATTTTTTAGTAGGTCTCTCCATCTCGAAAAACTCCATCCTCTAATCGTGCTGCTCGCGGCGGATGGGTGTTCTGTGCTAAAGAATGCGCCTGTCGGTCCAGGGAACGCCCTGAGACCAACCAGAACCGTCGACCTAACGTCTTCGGCTTGCACTCCAAGGACTTGGCACCGCGACCCTACAGCTGAACCCGGATGGTGGTTCGAAAAACAAAAATCAAAAAAAAGTTTCTCGGATAGGAGCCAACCAAAAGAATAGCAAAGAAGGGACTCAGTTTGTCATTCGTCCCACGACTCTCGGTCGCAAGTTATAGCGCTCTTTACCAGGCAATGTCTGTTCTCGGAAGAGTAACTCAGGTTCAAAAGTGTTCAAATGATTTGAGGGAGGTACAACTCCTTGGAGAAGTTCGTCGCTCTCTGGCTCAATGTCTGTTCCAATCAAACGGGCATCGCTAACAGGCAGAAAACGAGGCACGGTCTCAGTCTCAGACTCAGGAAGTCCTCTTTGGACCCACCGGTCGTACGGCAGAGGCAAAGAGACCCTCTTACAATGTACGCCGTGAATCCAGTTCTTTTTACCGTGCACTCGTACCGCAGAACGGGTGGACAATAACACCAGATACGGTCCTATTCAGTGGGGCTGCTCGTTCCGGGTTCGCTGGAAGTTCTTCACGAGCACCCACGCGCCAGGTTCAAGGGTGTGCCCTGGATCTTCAGAAACCTGTGGCAAAGTATCATGAACCTGTTGATGCAGAACACGCAATTTAGCCGTCAATTCTTACAGGTAGTCAAGCAACACAGGGTGTTCTATCTCACTAAATTTTGTCGGCCGCGGCACTCCCCAAATATTTGCCGGGCGACCGAACACAACCTCATAAGGACTCAGACCCATTCGCGAATGCACAGTCATTCTTGTGGACAGAAGGGCTAACGGCAAAGCATCAGGCCATTGTAGACCAGTGCTCGCTTGAATTTTGGCCAATTTCAATTTTAACGTGCCATTGTAGCACTCAACTAGACCAGCTGACTGGGGATGATTGGCAGCGTGGAACTTCTGCCGGATACCCAACCCATCACACACTCTCTTCATCACTTGATGCCGCAGTCGTATCACCGTTCGGAAGTTTAAAACACGAACCATCAACCCATAATGTACCATCACATTCTGCAAGGGGAGTGTCCCTAAGGTCTATCCTCCCTTTCGTTTCTTCCTCAGTCCTGAGCAAACAATCATGCTGTTCTGTATCATTTGTCTCAGTTGAAATCGGCAACAATGTGGCTGGATTCAACGTGTTGCATCTTTTTATATGTACATGACTTGCTAACAAGGTCAATTCGTAACCTGACAATCGAGCACTAGTTAAGTGCTGTGTCTTGGTACGGTTCAACAAGGTATCCACTGCATGTGAACCATCACAGTCAGTGTATTGTTCATCACCAGACCAGCGGACTGTCGGATTGAAACAGCCGCTGCCGCTGTAGCTCTCAAACAACTCGGCAACGCTCTAGATACCGGATCTAAAGTCGACGAAAAATAAGCACATGGACGTTGCCTATCGCCAAACTGTTGAGTCAAAACTGACAATGCACATCCCTCTCTCTCGTGGACATACAATGTGCAATGTTTACTGTAATCAGGGCTACCCAACACAGGAGCTGAACACAGGGCGTCACGCAATTCTGAAAAACTCTTCTGACATTCGTCAGTCCAGGGAATAGGATTCGGGGTATCCTTAACAGTAAGAGCTATCAAAGGTTTTGCAAGCAAGGAAAAATTAGCAATCCACTGTCTACAGTACGATGTGATACCTAGAAATGCACGCACTTCTCTCTGTGTCGTAGGCAAACTCATTTTCGCAATCGCTTGGATTCTCTCTGGGGTCAATCTTCTTCCCTCCTTCGATAAGAGGTGACCTAAGTAGGTAACTTCTTGTCGGCAATACTGCAACTTCGACAGAGAAACTTTATGATGGAATTCAGACAAGTGACGTAACAACGACACAGTAGCCTCTCTACAAGTCTCTTCATTTTCAGCGGCGACTAAAAGATCGTCAACATACTGAATAAGGGCAGCACCATTGGGTAAAACCAACGAATCAAGTTGCGTCTTTAAAGCTTGACTATAGATCGATGAACTCTCACAATAGCCTTGAGGAGCGCGTTTAAACCTGAAGCTTCGGCCTCCTAAAGAGAAGCCAAAAATATCTCTACTCTCTGCAGCAATCGGGATGCTGAAGAAAGCATTCTTCAAATCAATCACCGAAAACCACGTGGCTGTAGCCGGAATCAAAGTCAGTAGAGCGGTGATATCAGGCACAACAGGAAATTGTGGAACAACGATCTTATTCACCTCGCGAAGATCGATCACAAACCTATATACAGGAGGCTGAGAAAAATCAGTTTGTTTCAGAACCGGCAAAACCGGACTATTGCACACATTACCTCTTGTTTCCTCAATCAAATCTTTCTCAATCAGATCAGAGAGGATCGCCAAAAGTGCTTTTTTCACCATCACTTGAGATACGATACTGTGGAATGCGTGGTAATCTAGCAATCGCCTTCAATGTCACAACATATGGTGGAATCTCCAAAAGACCCACATCATTAGGACCAGTAGCCCAAAGAGAATCAGGAAGAGAAGACAATTCAGCTGGAAGTCAGTCTTTAGACAAATACATCGGAGAGATCACTCTCTTTCCCAATGTAAGCTGTACTCCTGAAGGAGAACAATAAAGCGTCGCATACAATCTCTTCAACAAGTCCAAGCCCAACAAGTTCTCACCACAACCTGTCGTCAGAATGAGGGGTGCTTCGAAGTCACAAGGTCCAACAGAAAGAGACAAAGGACTAGAAATCGGATTGCTAACCGGGGCGCCAGAAAAACCTACTGAAACATTCGTTAAGCCAGACAAAGGTGCGCCAGGGAGTTTGGTGTGCATGATAGAACTTTTCGCAGCACCAGTATCCAACAGAAAAGGTTCAGACAACCCTGATGCAGTCACTTCAACATAAGGTCCACTCTGATCCACTGGAACTGAAACAACTCCCTTTCTTTGTCTGTGCCTGTCCTAGCAATCATTACCTTCCATACTTTCTCCTTCAACGTAATAATCGTCCGCATAATACTGAGCCGTCCTACCAGACGCACCATTCTATTGATCAAAACAATTCATTGAATTCTGCGGAGGCAAGGAACGCGCAATCTGAGGCACACCACGTCCTCGACCTCGCGGAGCTTGTTGAACACCTCAACCTCTCATAAAAGAAACACCATTTGTACGCTGTATTAATCTTGGGCAATTATTCTTGAAGTGACCTTCTTCTTTGCAATACGCACACTGATTGGGGCCTACAAGGAAACGCGGTTGAGAAGACTCGACCATTTGCGAGCTTCTCTGATAGTGTGGTGGTTGCTGATAATCACGCTGGGTATTGCGGGGCGGGTATGCTTGCTGCAGAAGAACCTTTGTCTTAAATTCCTTAATCTTTTTGTCCGCTTTCTCTATCTCATCTTTATTTCTATTCTCATAGTACTGGGCAGTAGCCAATATCTGCGCTGATGAAGAAACAGCCCAAGCACTTTCAGAATCCTTCAACCTATTGCACAACTCGGGAAGCAAATTATGCACAAACTTGTCAACGAACAACCTTTGACCACCTTCTGTACCCATGTCTTGACCAATGTGGTCTACAAATGTCTCTTCAAATCTAGTGAAAAAGTCGGACACAGTTTCGTCCTTCTTCTGCTTGCACGCAGACAATTTGTCCCAATTCACACGTGTAGCAGGCATCAAAGTCTTCATATAATCAATAATTCTACCAGGGAGATCAGCTATCACATTTTCGGGTTTAGCACCACCTATTTGTCTTTCATCTGTAGTTCTAAGATTATTCCATGTATCACCTAATTCCTGCACATGATCCGTATGACGGATCTTACTCCATATAGGCTGTGGAACAACATTCCCAAATAACATATCTATATCAGCCAAATTCATAACACAGGAACTCGCAGTTTGAGTTAGCTCCTTATAAAACCCCGCAGCATTTTTACGTGGATCAGGCTGAGTCTGCTTTAGAGCTAGTACTTCGGCACGCTTCCATGGAACATGTACCCAAACCCGCTGGAAATGTGCCAGAACAGGTGGATTAGCATTCGCATCACCAGGTCTCCAAACGGGAGGAACCTCACGCATCGGATATTGACGTGCCTTTCTCCTAACTGAAGAATCAGGCTCAAATAATGACTTAGAAGGAAAATCGCTCCTAAATGACAGCAATGTCGCGACTGCTCTTTTTTACGTCGAGACCCACTATAGTTCCTTTCTCGAACTCGGACTGCACACAGAACAACTCAGGCGGAGCCCGCCCTACCTCACTATCTTCCCACTGTTCACGGAGGAAAGAACACATCACATCAAATACATATCTTTGGGTCGGTGCTTCCCATTGATGGAAAACATTCGTAACACTCTCCAGATCATAGTGTGAAGGATAGTTAACCCATTTACGTGCCAAGTGATCCAGCACTGTCCGTTCATCCGGACCAGGCAATTGACTACGCAATTGCTTACGCTCTACAACAGGAGACATACCTAATGAACCCATTAGAGGGGAGAAAAAACTAGCAACCACATCAGTCATTCTCCGTCGGGCAGAAGGAGAAGGTGACAAAAGAACAGAGGACAAAGCGGAATGAGAAGGAACCGAAGTCGGAATAGTGACAGAAGGGGCAGACAACACAGGTATAGAGGTAGTAGACGAAGGAGGTAGCAAAGACGGCGGCCCTTGAGAAGGCTGCGCCGAAGCAATAGTAGTAGCCAGCAAAGGGAGAGCTGGCTGTTGAGGAACCGCTGGGGGTAAAACAACCGGAGGTTGCGCAACTACAAGTTGCGGAGTTGCAGTAGCACTCTGAGCATAAGGGGGTGGCGAACTTAATAGATGCGACATTAAAGGATCTTTCACAAGATCTTCCTTTTCTTCTTGCTGTTGAGGTGGCAAAACTGGATAACATTTGTCTACCGCTAATTTACGTTGCCTAAGCCTCTGTTCGCTTTCCTGCTCTTCCTCATTATCCCTAAACTGTATCGCAGCCTGCAGCATCAACATACCTTGTGCACGTTTATTTCGTTTCGCTAACTTAATTTCCTTTTGTTTAGATTCCTTTCGCCAAATGCGGAAGGAGTCGAACATTGCCGGCCGGGCTTTCTTTTTGAAGAGTCTGACTTCTAAATTATCTAAGATTTCCGTGTCGTAGCTACCATATTGGGGCCACTTTAGGACACCATCTTTCCTAGTATACCAAATCCATACCTCATTATACGTGATGGGGCCCTCGCCGTGTTTCAAATAGAGCTCATAGTTCGGAGTACCAATCGGAGGCACCGGACAAGAGTCCTCCAATCGGCAATCCTTTTTACAACCATAACAAAATATCTTTCCAAGTCTGCTATGACCAGGCATCTTCGCTCACTAGTCTAGCTTCAAACTTCAAGGGAATATCAGAAACGATAGCCTCGTGAATACACGAGTCCCTCGGCTTTGGGGCCTGCAGGTACCAAATCAAAGCGATCCCGAAGGATATCAAATCAAAGCGATCCCGAAGGATACCAAATCAAAACAATCCCGAAGGATACCAAAACAAACTGGGAGACGCTCCACTCATACTTAACTGAAATATCGATGACGTCGCCAGAAGACCCGTCTATCGTCTCGCTTTACAAATCATCAAAGGGCTCCAAGACAGGGCGACAGTCAGGGCAGCAGTCCCTCGTAGCTGTCGGAATGCGGGGAACTTCGCAGCAAAGACTTTCGGACCACAACGACATACAGGGGTCGATGAAGTGGTAGGCCTCCCTCCAGAATTTCCACACAAAGCTCCTCACGATCTTCAGGCTTGGACCGGTACCGCTGAAGTCGCCTCGAGTTGGGCGCCAAGAGAAGAACTAGGATTTTAATCCCAGCGGCGCAGGGGACACGCCCTCAGTCTTCGGGTTCACCTGTCTTAGAGTACAGAGACACAGGATTCTTCTGGTGACATCAAAGATCATATTTATTAGCTGCAGCCAGTAACAGAGATCCTAGAAGTACAACACGGTGTATGTTCTCAGGAGACTGCTCAACATAATAGAGCGGAGCGTCGTCTTTTATGCCAAAAACCACATTCCTGGCTAGCATCAATTACTCACAAACTTGACCAATCAGAGGATGATATTTACAGAGGCATCACATAACGACAAACCCACTTTCAGTTATCCAACCCACCGCCAATGACAAGGCATAAATCCAGCATTCTTGCTCGAACAGGCCGGACGGGCCCATCATAAAAGACCTCAACCCAAATCAATAATTAGGCCATAAGGCCATAAAAGTAAGGAGCTGAAACAGATGAGGAGAAAGATAGAGGGGGTGTGTGCGCGTGCCATAGAATAAATAATGTCCTGCTCTTTTATCTCTATCTGACCAGCTGCTTAACAAGGTACTGGCTCAACAAGATTAGCCTCGGGCAACAGGGTCAGTTGACTCAGGTCAAACTGAAGTCAACACGAGCTCAAACTAAGGTGTATGCGTCCCTAGAGGCTCGCTTGGCCACAGTCATCCTGTAGTTGTTAGCCTATGTGAGGGCAACCACAAAATGGCGGTTAGAAACAAAATGGAACCCACGGGTGCAGACTAGATCGTTAAATACACAGTGAATCCATCGGTGTAGCATGACGAAAATGCTTACGCGCACCACACTTGTCAGTCGCGGTTCGCTGATACCAAAATCATCACGATACGACAACCTTCATTAAATGGGTTCAGAATTCACGGAACCACACTGATTATCCTGGTGGCTGAACCTGGGGTTCCTCCTCCTCTTTTCCTTCCCTTGGCTCTCTCCCTGCTCCTCTTGGCTGACTGCGGGGTTCGCTGTGGTCTCTGTGCTTGGCCCCGCTTCCTCCATGTCTCAGGTCTGGTCTCTGGTCACTGGAATCCATTTTTTTTTTTTGCCTGCTTGGGGGCCTTTTATAGTGCATTTTCCCGCTTGCTGCATGCAAAATGCAGGCCTGTTGTCAATTGTCAGGCTGATTTTGGAGATAATTTTCTTATCTCTACTTTTCGCGGCTTAGCGTGCGTTTTTTTAACGCCGGCGCTAAGCAAGCGGCGCCTTGTTAATACGTCGCTACTGCAGCGATAAACAGAGGACTTCGACGGCGATAGTTTTTAGCGCTAACAGCGCTTAGCGATAATTATCGCTATTTGTTGTTGAAATGCCCCTTAGTCCCTGCTGCCTGGGAGGAACTAAAGGGGAAAAGGAGGGACAAAGAGGCAGGACTGACCACTAGCATGCAGTCATTTTTAAAGGGCACTGAAACAAACAAATTAGCCCTCAGAAGAAGTATATACTAAAGTATATACAAGAGGTCTCGAATGCTCGACCGAAAAAGTAATTCTGAATGTGCGCACAATGTGCTGAAAATGACAAGCACCGATGAGGGACGGCAAGTCAAATTGCCACCATTGCGACAATTAAAAGTGAGATTTTGCATGGCGTGCAGAAAATAAACACAAAAACTGCCCCCCATTGATGTGAGTGGTGTGTGGTGCCCACCGCTGCCATTGCACTGAGGGAGGGCAGAAGTCAAATTTCCGTGATTGTGACAACTGTGAAAGCTTGCATGGCGTTTAGAATATAAATGCAAAAATAACAGTTGATGGACAGAATGCAGAACAATGACATACATTCACCCCAGTACAGAGATCTGGGCCTAAATCCATCGTTTTTTTGATCACCATGCCATTCCAGTTTTGACCCAGCCATATGCAAATCAGTCTTGACCCTGTGCCTTATGGGAACAGTCCAGCCTGAACTGCCAAGCCAGGTCCTCCATGGACTGGAAACAAGCATCCTAGACCCGGTTTCAGGGTTTCACTTCTCTTCAGCCAGGATAGCTTAATTCCAGAGGTATGGAGAGCACGGGACTCACGTCCGAGCATACCCGTCCCACTCGGGGTGACAAATGCAAAAACAACAGTTGATGGACAGAATGCAGAACAATGTCATACATTCACCCCAGTACAGAGATCTGGGTCTAAATCCATCGTTTTTTTGCTCACCATGCCATTCCAGTTTTGACCCAGCCATATGCAAATCAGTCTTGACCCTGTGCCTCATGGGAACAGTCCAGCCCGAACAGCCAAGCCAGGTCCTCCCTGGACTGGAAACAAGCATCCTAGGACCGGTTTCGGGGTTTCACCCCTCTTCAGCCAGTATAGCTTGATTCCAGTGGCATGGAGAGCACAGGACTCACGTCTGAGCATACCTGGGCTGGACTGTTCCCATGAGGCACAGGGTCAGACTGATTTGCATAGAGCCATGTATGAACTGGGGTGGTGGAGTGAGCTAAAGAATGATGATGGATTAAATCCAGATCAGTTGACTGGGGGTGAGAGTTTGATTTGCTCAAACGCTCCGTCCATCATCCCCTTTGGTATCGCTTTGTTCGCCCTAAGTTGGCAGGGTATGCCCAGACGTGGGTCCCTTGCTCGCTTTGCCCCTGGATTCAAGATAGCATGGCTGATGAGGGTTGTGAACCCAAAACCAGTCCCAGGATGCTTGTTTCTGGTTCAGGGAAGACATGGCTTGGCAGTTTGGGCTGGACTGTTCCCATAAGGCACAGGGTCAGACTGATTTGCATATGGCCATGTATGATCTGGGGTGGTTGAGTGAGCTAATGAATGATGATGGATTAAACCCAGATCAGTTGACTGGTGGTGAGTGTTTGATTTGCTCAAACGCTCAGTCCATCATCCCCTTTGGTATCGCTTTATTCAGAATATAAACACAAGAAGCGCCTTTCATTGCTGCGAGTGGTGTGTGTGGCGCAGAACAGCGAAAGTCAAAATGCCAGCATTGCGACAAAGAAGCAAAAGTGAATGTGTTGTACATTCACACTTATGAATTATTTATATATAGTTTCTTCCATTTCCTTTATTGTTTTCTAGTTGTTCATTTGCATTATTTCCCCTTCTTCCTATCACATCCCTTATTGTCATGATGTCATCTTAGAACCCTGACTAGGTACTTATGTGATAGTTGGAATGTTGGTTATTCCAGCCTTTAGTCGCTGATCTGCGGACGACTTGTTCTCCTCTGTATGCCTGTGGGTCTTTATATTGTATTCATATTATTTTAATAAACTCTACATGATATCATCTACTTCGTTCTTCCTTCCACAACAGAATGCTTGCATGGCGCATTGGCGCTCAGAAAATAAACACCAGAAGCGCCCACCATTGGCGCTCAGAAAATAAACACCAGAAACGCCCACCATTGCCGCAAGAGGTGTGTGTGGCACCCACCGTTGCCATTGCACGGACGAGAGAGGGCGAAAATCAAATTTCCACCATTGTGACAATTAAAAGTGAAAGAGCGCATTGCGCACAGGAAATAAACACAAGAAGGGCCCGCCATTGCCGCGAATGATGGGTGTGGGGCGGGACAGCGAAAGCTTAATTGCCGACATTGTGACAAAGAAATAAAAGGATTGCACTGACGAGGGACGGCGAAAGTGACTGAGCATCGCGCTAGTACGTTCAGAAGCGTAGACTACCCTAGAACGCATCTAAGGACAAAAAGAAATGGGGCAAAAACGTTTTTGGCGGTATTTATGAGCCGAAAAAAATTCCTGCTTCCATAAAAAGAGCGTGCTTTCCCTTAAGTTTTTGAAGCGAGGACTGCTGTTCGGATGCCTGGAGGCTGGAGCTCGACCTTGGAAGTCGATGAATTTATCTTCCGGTCTTTTCTCAGTTTGGTACCCGGGGGACGTGCAAGGTGCCCCGAGGGAACTAGTCGGCACTAGTACCCCAGGGGAGCCAATCAGAGGTTAATATTGGTTTCGGTCTATAATGAAGTTTTGAGAGGGTAAGAAGCTGAAGGTCTCAGAATAATCGGGAGTCATGCTCAAACACGTTTTTCTCACCGGACCGCCAGGTACTGACAGCTCTTTGGTTCTGCTCTCGATAGACTTCGGTTCGGAGGTAGTGCAGGTGTGTTGTGCTGTCTGCAGATATAGGAGGTGGGCTCAAGCTGACCCATAACACTGAGCGAGCAGACCGGGGTGGAACTGGTACAGAACATTGGTCAGGCTGTAATTGGATAGCTAAGAAAGCGAAGAACCATGTTTGCATTTTGGGGCAGTTTTGAAAGACACGCTCTATTGGTGTTTAGGTATGGGAGACTGCTTGGATTTGATCTTGTTACAAGGCAAGGTTTGTTTTAATATCAGAGAAATTAACAATAAAAACCAGCCCAGCAGACCGCAAAACTTCCAACAAACCGGTCCACATACTGTCTGTCAGGCTAGACGTCGGGCAGTGTCTGATTGCTCCAAAGGTTAGACCGACCCTGGGTTGAGCAGACTAGCACAGCTGCTTTTCATTTGTGACGTAAATATCAGACTTGTTGTTGGCTCGCTGTGATATATTTTTCCAGTTGATTACGATAGGGGTTGAACTGCTTGATTGCACCGCCCCCTCCTTCGTTTTCCAAAGCTTATCGGTGGTCACTATGCAAACCAGGTCACTGCTGTCTACTAGTAATTTGGGTGTAAACAGTTTGTAGCTATATTAGAATATTCCAGTCCAAATGATAGGGCCATTTTGAAACCTTGTAAGAAATAGTTATCGCATAAAATTGAAGTTCACATTTTCAGAAACAGTTGAGACTCCATAAAAGTAGCCAATGAGAATTTTTTTTTGTTTTATCCGTATCGCTGACCACATGAAGGACAATCTGCTAAACTGTGTTGTCATAAATTTATTTTAAGTGTAAGGAGTTTTTGGACCCCATCGTTGTTATGATCTCTGACTTTAATCAGAGGAAAATTAGACACAGCATCAGCCCAAACACTTAAACGGAATAACATCAGTTTGGCAGAAAGCGAGATCTTTGCCTAAAAACTGTGTTTTTTGTGATTTCGTATAATTTTGTTCAGTAGTTTTCTAGAAATTAAGGTTAAAAAAATATATTTATATGAAGTCGTGGAGGATCCGCAGAGCTGACAGATCCCATGCCCCCCTTATTAAATTAATTGGTTCAGGAGGATGGGGCCTGAGGTTGCTCAGGGAGGGGGGCCACTCGTCTCTTCCACTAGTAAATACATTTTGCTTCCCCGAGGCCTGGCCCATACTGCCGATGGAAGGGTTAAAATATGTCTGAACCTGCAATTTTACATTTTTTTTTATTTTGCCTCATATCCTCTGTGAATTTGCTGTAAAAAATGAACTTATGTTTTTGGCCTGCTTGGGGGGGGATTAATTCTTCTAGGCTCTTCCACGGTGCCTAGGGTACCCCTACCTTGCCTCCTCTATCTTTTTAGGTCTCGTCTGGCGTTAGCAGCGCGCATGTGCTGCTCTCGCCATGTGTGGACCTTTTGGAATCAATACGGATTCCAAAGCGTTCACGCGGGCGTACAGAAGATGTGCACATTAGGACTGGATTCTTCACTGGCGGCGTGACACACTAGGGACTTTTTTTTGGGCTCGGCAAATGGGCGCGATGTGAGTCAAACGGTGGGGGAGGGGACCCGCTCGGGCCTGCAGCAGAAGGCCTCTATGCTCATTCCCGGGCCAGCTTCCTGTTTCTATTCTAGTCACTGCAGCAGAGCACGACTTCCTGCCTCCTCCTCTCCTATGCAGCTTCAGGGCCGTGCTTCCTATCACTAGGGCCTTTTGTTTCACACTAACGTGAGAGATCACAGGCGCCGTCAAAGCCTGGGCGCTTTGCTCAGGAGTCGCTGGTGCAAGCTGATCGTGCACATTGACACTGTTTGTTTGTAAAATAAGTGTTGAAGATCCTGATGAGGTAGATGCAAAATGCACTCTTACAGAAATCTCAAGGTTTCGTGTGAGGCAGATAAAGCTGGGCGATACTTAAAGTGCCACGGACTGTGCCCCTGCTCTGCCGAGCAGTTAGTTATCCGGGTTCTCTCTGGTGCTAGTCATCTCCATAGTGAATAGCTTAGGGTGGGATTTTGTTTTGGTTTGGAAAAGACATACTGTTGTCTTACAAATAACTTACAGTTTCATACAGCCCGCCCATTGCTTACCATTAGTTCTGTTTATTGTCACTCCGATTTGCTAGCGTTTTATATGAGGACTTTCATTGTCCAACCTGTGTTTGTCCCTTCTATGGAGCACATTCTCTTACTCTACCACCGTTTTGGTTGGACTGTATCCTTACACTGTTGACATTTAGGGAACTACTATTTTTTCTGTTAGCTAAAGTACTCTTTGAGAGATGTATGCTCTTCTATTGGACTTGTCGCTCCGTGTTGCTGTCGGTCATTGCAGACTCGGATGCCTCTCCCGTGTGACTCTCTGCCATTCTAACACTCTCCTTGTTGCTTTCCCCCCACGTTGCTTTCCCCTGTGTGCTTCCCCCCCTTGGCCCGGCTATTAATAATATTTTTTTGGAGAGTGAGCGGGTAAATGTAAATGTAAATGTATGTGTCTTGTAAAGCGCACTGCTGCCCTGAGGCGTCGTGGCGCTGTAGACCGCTGGGGAACCCGTCCTGGCTATCCCTGTGAGATGGTCCCTCCTGGGTATCTCCAAGGTGAAACCAGGCATCCCCAGCGAATGTGTGGGGCCGTTGTGGAGATGAGGCAAGCTAATGCCCAGAGTTGCCGAGTGTGTTCCTGGTTAGAGTAGGTACCGAGGCGAGAATTATCGAGTCCGTTTTGACCCTGGTCCACGACCCTGCCGCATCGGGAATTGAACCCTGGTCCCTGGCCGATTCTCTGCTTGCGGATCTGCCGCCTCTAACCAGTGAGCCACACCTCTCCACGTAGTGTAGAGGAACAGGCAGTAAATTGCTGCCGGGCCGTCTAAAAAACAAAAAAATCCCACTTTTATACTACTTATTTATTTTACCTCGGACCGATAAATAAAAAAAATTGCGTATTTCCTTTTATATGTGTAATTATGCTAGCACGCGCCCATGTTATTAAATAGGTTCACGCATGTGGGCAAGCAAGCGCAGTAAATGGCTCAGATGCAGCATGCGCCCTTGTTTTCCTTTTGGCAATGCTGTTCAGCATCTTGCCTATGCTGTACAACATTGCCAAGAGGGATTGAGAAAGCCAAAAGGTACCACAATTGAGACCTATTGGCTTTACCAATGCTTGTTGGATTTAGGACGCACATAGTTTGCACCTGATTTGAAACTCATAGCAGCACTTAAAATTAGCCTGTGTTTTCTAGAAGACAGCGTTCTAGTATTAAAAGGAAAATAACAGGCTGTGCTGAGCACTTGACCGGCATTCGAATATTTCCATGGTGTTGGCGTGGTTTCTTTTTTTTTTTTTATATAGCGCAAACTCGACCCGAAGGTAACAGAGCACTTGAGCACCAGCTGCATTACAGACGGACACATTCATTTAAGGCATGTGTAGATTAAGTGATATGTGCAGTCACAGTACAACTCAACAAAACAATTACATAACACACCACATACATCAATCCACACCACACAATTCCACATCAACAGAACAGCACATACTTAACACTACATACCACTCCACAACACAAAATATCATTCCACATAATAACACTTCATAACACACACTCCCACTCCACATAATTCCACTACACTGAATACATAATTAATATATATATATATATATATATATATATATATATATATATATATATAAATATATAATATAAACTCCAAGAAAAATGGAATGTCGACGCCGTGTCGTTTGGAAAATAATTTTATGTCTGTTGAAAAGAGTCAGACGCGTTTCGCCTGCGCAGCAGGCTTGCTCACCAACAACTGCACTAAAGTTTTTTCCCACCATATACACTCGTGAATCAGTTCCGTGTCACATGGTAAACTACTGCTATAGACAGTGAAGACATACTCGTAGTTTTCTGAATATCGCGTAAATTAAACTTGTTTACGTTTTTTCTCTCAATATGTCGGAAATTCAGTTATGTGGCTAATACACATCATAATAACAGAAACCGTAATCATTTCAATACTCAATTGATGCTGAAATACATTTCTTTGGTGAAATTGATTATTGGCGTATATGTTTAGAATGACATCGTAAACTTTCAAATGCTGTTATAAGTGGCTCATATTATGACCAGACCAATAATTATTGTTGACATTTAATGTCTCTAGTGAGACTAATCAATTGCCCAAGAATGGCAGAACAATGTCATTCAGTAGAGTCGGTTCATCGACGACCTCTTCGTTATATGGAAGGGGGATATCACCAGTGCAGAAAATTTTGTGAGGAGTTTACAATCGAATCAATTGAACTTAAAATTTACCAGTGTTATCAGCAGTGTAGAGGTAAATTTCTTAGATTTGACTGTGTATATACACAAAGGCAAATTGCACACAAAATTATTTCGCAAACCCACTGATGGTAACACGTTACTACACGCCACAAGCTTTCACCCAGTTAATTTGGTAAGAAGCATTCCCTATGGTGAATGTCTTCGAGCCATGAGGAACTGCAGCATTAAAGATGATCTGGAGGCGGAAATTGAATGTCTTAAAAACAGATTTTCTGCTAGAGGATACTCAGAGGAATGCATTACCTCATCTGTATATAGATCCACAAAGCAATCAAGGGAAGAACTACTCTTTAAATCCAGCAAGAAAGAGAGCAGGAAGACAGGGCATTCCCTTTGTAGGATGATAACCACATTCAACAACCAACACAAGGAGTTACGCCATATTTTACAAAAACATTGGCATATTATCTGGAATGATCCAATTTTAAAAAAATGTGTTCAGAGAAAACCCCTCATCACCTTTAGAAGGGCTCGTTCGTTAAGACAAGCACTAGTCAGCAATATGTTACCTTCTGCTACACAGTCTAAGACCAAAGGCACATGGTTAACCAGAAAAAATGGATTCATTAAGTGCACGAAATGTAAGGCCTGCACTTTTGGGAAGAATACCACCAGTTATGTTTCCGGCTTCACGAAGAGGGAGCAGAAAATCAAGGGACAGTTCTCTTGTAAGACAGAGTTTGCTGTCTACGTGCTACAATGCCCTTGTGGCTTGAGGTACGTAGGCAGCACTATTTTGCAGGTGCATAAGCGGGTGCTACAACACCTGCGGGCTATAAAGAATGCGGACCAATCTTATTCGGTTGCCCGTCACTTCAGTCAAGTGCACAATAAAGATGTGAGTGGTCTGACATATTTTGTCATAGAAGCTGTACCAATCAATATTAGAGGGGGTGATCGGCAGAAAACCCTTCGAAGACTAGAATCTAGTTATATTATTAAACCTAATACAAAAACTCCTATGGGGTTAAACGTGGAAGAAGATTTACACACGTACTTATGAACACTCTTCACGATCCTACATTCCCTTTTTTAAATCTGCAAAAGATTTTAATTGGTTTAGGTTTTCACTTTTTCACAAATATGAAATAATGTGAAGATATGTCAATATGAGGCAATACATACATTGTGGCACACACTCAGGAACTGCTAGGATGTTGACAGACCTTTGTGCGCACTGGCGCGTTGATATCTTTCAGAAAAATAGTATGATAACCCACTGGGGTAGTATCATATGTAATAAATGTTGAATATTTGTGACGCACTAACTAATGTAGAAGGACCAAAAATGTTTATTTTGCGGCACGAGCCGATTGATTAGTCTCACTAGAGACATTAAATGTCAACAATAATTATTGGTCTGGTCATTATATGAGCCACTTATAACAGCATTTGAAAGTTTACGATGTCATTCTAAACATTTACGCCAATAATCAATTTCACCAAAGAAATGTATTTCAGCATCAATTGAGTATTGAAATGATTACGGTTTCTGTTATTATGATGTGTATTAGCCACATAACTGAATTTCCTACATATTGAGAGAAAAAACGTAAACAAGTTTAATTTACGCGATATTCAGAAAACTACGAGTATGTCTTCACTGTCTATAGCAGTAGTTTACCATGTGACACGGAACTGATTCACGAGTGTATATGGTGGGAAAAAACTTTATTGGAGTTGTTGGTGAGCAAGCCTGCTGCGCAGGCGAAACGCGTCTGACTCTTTTCAACTGACATAAAATTATTTTCCAAACGACACGGCGTCGACATTCCATTTTTCTTGGAGTTTATATTACATTACTGGACCGGGCTTCGGAGGTCCATCAACGTCGACGCGCCTTGCGTTCAGGAGGTGGCGGGTTGCAGAAGCAAGTTTGAACCGAATATATATATATATATATATTCACTGAAAAAACCATGGGTTTCACTCACGTTATAGTTAGGAATTAGCATTTAAAAAACCTTGCAAATTCACTGAAAAAACCATGGGTTTCACACACGTTATAGTTAGGAATTAGCATTTAAAAAACCTTAGAAATTCAATGAAAAAACCACAGGTTTCACACATGTTATAGTTAGCTGGACATTTCACTCGTAAAAAACCATTGAAATTCCCCCGTTATAGTTAGTTCAGCTAACTATAACTCGCGCGCCCGCAATGCACTACTGATGACGTCACATATTACATCACTCATGACATGGTCACTGACATCACTCATGACATCACTGATGACATCTCAAATGACATCACTGATGACATCATCCAGTGATTGTGTGTTTTTCTGAAAATTAAATATGTTTTATATTTATGTATATCTCAAGGTCAATGGAAGAATAAATGGGTATATAAGTGTCTAAATGGATGCTTTTTAAAAAAAAAAAAATTTGTGTAACTGACTGATTAAGTGTATCATAGTGAATACATGGCTTACTGAGTAATCTTTAAATATGAAAATATCTGTATCAGTTTCTTACTTTGTGTATAAGTGGCTGCATGGGTTGGTGAGTAGCTACATGAGTGTCTATATAGGTTATTAGTTGTTTTTTTATCAGTATGAGTGTCTGAGTTTCTGTATGGTTCGGTGGGGGGTATTACTTAGTGCATAGGTGCATGAATGAGTGACTCACTGTTTGTATGTGTTGAATACAGCATGTGTGCAGGACTGTATGGGTGGATGAGTGTGTGCATGGGTGTGTTAGTGAGTGAATGACTGTCTCTATAGTGTCTTTATGAGTACCTACATATGTTTTAAACTAGTATATGTGACTATTGGTGTATATAAGTGAGTATATGTGAGAGTGAGAGATTGGAAGAGTTCCTGTATGAATAAGTATGTGTTTTTATAAGTTATTGTTTAAAAGAGTAAGTATATGTAAGTTTCTGTAGAAGTAAGTGTGGTGGTGTGTGTATAACTGTATATGCAAGTAAATGGATGTTTGATTCTTTATTAGCATGAGTGACTATGTGTGGGAGTAACTCTATGGATGAGTGGCGTTGTGTAACAGGATGTATAGGTGTATGAATACATATGATGAGTGAGTACATGTATGAGTGACTGTAGAGGACTGTTGGTGAATGACTGTATGTGAATGTGGTTCTTAGAATTACTGAATAGGTTGTTGTAACTGATATTGATATGTTCATTATTTTGAACATTTTAGTTTCTATTTTTGAATGTGTGTTTCAATGGTTATATTAGGGGAAGAGGAGGTCTGCCACTCTATCACAAGGATGATGTCATCAGTGATGTCATCAGTGATGTCATTTGAGATGTCATCAGTGATGTCATGAGTGATGTCAGTGACCATGTCATGAGTGATGTAATATGTGACGTCATCAGTAGTGCATTGCGGGCGCGCGAGTTATAGTTAGCTGAACTAACTATAACGGGGGAATTTCAATGGTTTTTTACGAGTGAAATGTCCAGCTAACTATAACATGTGTGAAACCTGTGGTTTTTTCATTGAATTTCTAAGGTTTTTTAAATGCTAATTCCTAACTATAACGTGTGTGAAACCCATGGTTTTTTCAGTGAATTTGCAAGGTTTTTTAAATGCTAATTCCTAACTATAATGTGAGTGAAACCCATGGTTTTTTCAGTGAATTTGCAAGGTTTTTTAAATGCTAATTTTTTTTTTTTTTTTCTTTTTTTTTTTACATATTTTTATTTTAATTTTCTATCCTTTTTTAAAGACTATGGTTAAATTTTAAAAATTCTACAATATGTTTTTATTTTACCATTTTTATAAAATAAACAGGTAAGATTTATTAGTATAACATATTATTTTTTTTTTCCTTTTTTTTTTTTTATTTTTTTTTTTAACGTGCGCGTACGGTAAGCGCACGTCTTGCTTTAATTACGTTAGATTTCTACGCTGTTTGCGTTCATTTACGCAATTTGCGTAGACGCACGTCACGCGCGCACAGCACGTAACGCGTACGCTGCACGCGCACGTTACGCGGAAGTGAAGGGGCGTGCCTGTTTTGCGCATGCGCGCGTGCGCGTGTCTTTTTTACGCGCATGCGTACTTTTGCCGTAAGCGCTCCGTAAGCGTACCGTAAGCGTAACGTACGCGCACGGTAGATCATGTGATCAAGAAACAAGACTTTTGATTGGTTTTTACAACTTTCAGTTCTAGAACTCTCCTACACCACACCCATTCCCCTCATTTCTGCTTGTGATCCCTTAGGAGAAGGAGCTGGGTTGTCTTTGTGATACGATGGCAGAACAGCAGAGCCCTTCTGAGAGTGAGGCCAGCAGCACTACCTTGAGGCAGAGAACGAGGAAACAAAAGACCTCTTTCATATGGGAGTATTTTTCTTTTCCAGAGGGCCAGCAAAAGGTAAATGCACCCTTAGTGACTTGTAAGCTGTGTAAGCATGTACTTTCAAGAGGGAATCCCAACAAGAAGTATTCCTTCGGGAATCACACCATGTTGAGACACCTTAAGGATGTACACAGAAGGACACATGCTCGACATACTGAAGGTAACCCTTCAGTAAGTCAACCAAGCACATCCACAGCAGCTCAGCCTGGACCACCATCTGCAGGGCCGAGTCCATCTTCGGCAGGTCAGGTGAGCCCTTCATCTGTGGGGGGAGCATCTCCTTTTTCTCGTCCTCTGGAAATTAACCCTCGGTTTCTGAGGGTTGAAATACGGTGCGCCACTTGTCATGATCTAATTTGTCATAGGGAGACCAGTATTTCCCTAGTGAACAATAAAATAGATCAGCACATTTGTCGTACCGACTAATATTCCCATTCTTTCTTTCCTCTGTCCCTGCATGAACACAACGGCTCTTTTAAGAGCCAACCTTACCTTTCAACTTTTTTTAATATATTTTTTTTAACTTTTTTTTTTTTTTTTTTTTTTACCGTACGCGTACGGTACGCGTAATTATTATTTTTTTTTTTTAAAAACACTAAAAATCAATTATCACATTACAAGGTGCTTGAGAGACTACAATGAAAAACTGAAAATGTGATTGTGGAGAAGTGGAAAAAAGGGACCATGAAATTTTTGACTTACCATACCCACTCAAAAAAATATTTATTCATTTAAATTTGTTTTTAATTGCTTTAAAAATGGTTCTAGTTTTCGAAAATTTTCTATCTCAATCTGAAAAAAAAGAAAAAAGTATTAATATTTAATAAAACATTTTATAATACAGTACACATATTTACATATTTTTCCCCAAAAAATTTTGCCTTTTTTTTGCTGTTTTCAGAATATATTGCATTTCACTATAAATTGTGAAAGCAATTGCATTCATCATTTAACAGCGGGCAAAAAAAAAATTAACAATCTCAAAGATTGTTTTAAAAAAGCCCACAATCTCTTTTTGCATAAACATAACTTTATAGAAATGCATAATATTCTTAAAAAATATCATCTAATATCAATACTTATTTCTTTAAAATACCGTCTGATATTTTTGTTTCAGAAGTATAATCACAAAAATATATCTCAAATAACTCCACAATACATCTGGTTCCATTTCCTTTAGGCCAAATAGTAATTTTAAAATTCTTTTTTGATTAAATTTCCAATGGTAATCCAATAAAAATCTAAAGTTTAAATTGTACAGATCTCACCGATTCTCTGTAACATTTTGGTTTCCGAAAGATTTATTAATAATTAAATAAGTCCACAATAGAATTGTTTACCTTTCCGCATGGCCAAATAGTAATTTTAAAAATCTTTTTTGAATAAATTTCCAATGGCAATCCAATAACATTCCAAAATTTAAATTGTGCAGATGTTACAGATTTTTTCTAAATTTTTGGTTTTCCAAAGCTTCATTAAAAATTGAAAAAGTCCACATTAAAATTGGTTACCTTTCCATTAGGCCAAATGATAATTTGTAAAATCATTTTTTTTGAAAATTCCAATGGTAATCCAATAAAATGGTAAAATTGTTTTGTCCAGATGTTGCCAAATCTCTCTAAAATTTAGGTTTCAGGAAGATTAGATAGGAATTTGCTAAATCAAAAGGCAAACGTTGCTTAAAAATCAATTGGGAATCATTACACAGTGTCCAGCCTTTTTCACATTTAAGATAAACTGTGTAATGACCAGAAGTTACAGTAGGTCCATCATGGAAAATTATTGCAACTGTTACAAAAGTTTTTCCTGAAATTGATAATTGCTGTCCTGTAAACTTCTTTATTAAAGTATCTAATTTTGAACCATCAGCTTTACAGCGTTGCATCATTAACATTACATACTGTCCGTATTCCTTTAAAATTAACGTTGAAAACATGTCAGATTGACACTCACTGCATTCCATGCTATGATTAGCATCTTTAACTAATTTAGCAAAAGTGACTGTTTTACTTTCTGGCAATGTTAAATAAATAAACCTTTCAGAATCAACATTAGAGCCACATATATTATAACAGTTTTCACAACTATGTTCCCATTTATAAGAGAGACCAAATACATTTTCAATGGGAACCCCTTCTTCTTCCAGTACCTGAAGAAAAAACATCAAGAATTCCTGTGCGTCTTGCTGTACATTTTGAGAAAACTGTGTTCGTCCTGAACATACATCTAAAACTTTTCTAATTTCAGTAGCACTTTCTATTTGAGTTTTATCATTACTCAGCTTTTGAAAAGGGAGACTCAACTCAGAACAGAATCTTTTTCCCTGATTTACTATTATCTGCTCTTGCACACTTTCCAGATAAAATGCAACATTCAGCACTACATTAGCGTAGCAGTTGACACCAGAGCTATTTTCAAAATGACATCCTACAACCTGTTCTTCATTTTCCTTTTTCTTTTTGCTTGCAATTACATCACTCCTCTTTTTTTTCCTCCTCTCTACATCTTCATTACAGATATTCTCATTTCTCCTTTTACGAGAAACTACACGTTTCTCCAACACAGGATACTGACCTAAATGAGGAGCATAGCTTCTTCTTAATCTATTATACTCCTTTACACAATTTGCATCAGCACTAACTTTTGAGTCATCAAAGTCTATCATGAATAAACCTGATAATGTTTTCACTCGTGACAAAGCAACATATGCCATACCTTCTTTGAACACAGTTGAACCAATGTTCACAAATGCACAATCTACAGTCAATCCTTGAGACTTGTGAATAGTTACAGCATATGCTAGAGAAAATGGAAACTGCTTCCTACGTACATATAAGTCTTTCACAAGCATGAAACGAACTGAACAACGACAAATGTCTTTAACTTCTTCTATCTGATCAAATTTTATTTTTAAACATTCAATTCCATCTTTTTTCTGATAATTAATAAAACCCACAACTCTTCCCATAGCTCCATTAACTAAACCTTTTTCAACATCCAAATTTCTCCTTAAAAATACTCTACAGTTCATGCAAACATATAGATTTTTTTCTAATCCAGCTGTTTTGGAAATGTTCTTCTCTAGTGAATCCAATTTATTTTTCAGTGTGCCTGTTAATGTGACAGTAATTCTTCCATCCTCAATTTTGTCCACTGCTTCCAATTTCCTGATATCTTCCTTTTCCAATTTCAAAAGCTCCTCATTGAATATTGAGCATTCACGTAGAGTTGGCATTAAGCAGATGACACTTTTCTTTTCTGCAATGTTCTTGTATATGTTCTCTGCAACTATTTCTTCCTTTGGAAATAAATTATGTAGCAGCCGACTCTGTAATGCTTTCGTGCCAGCTTCAGTGAGTAGTCCAATTCTGATATCTTTCAGAATACTTCCATATTCTTCATCGTTTGCTTGCCTCATATTAGTAGTAAGTTCCTTGTACTCAAAGAAGGACCAAATATTTGCATTACCGATGCTTCCCAATGACTTCTTCGTGTCTTCATGTGTCACAGTATTAAACACTGGTTGTCCTTTAACTGGAGTAAGTTGCAAAAGATCTCCAAAAACTATGACGTGTTTTCCTCCAAATAACACGTCATAGTCTGTCTTCAGAATTTGCTGCATTCTTAAATGCACAAAGGCAAGCATTAAGTTTGATACCATGCTCACCTCATCAATAATGAGAACTTGCATCTTCTTCAATACTCTTGAAACTTCCGAGCATGCTTCTCCAGTTAGCTTGTTGTATTGTATTTTGTTCTCATGCTCCACTGGTAACATTAGCAAATGATGTAAAGTGATTCCTTTTATGTTATATGCTGCTAACCCAGTTGGAGCAGTAACCACACAAGACAAAGTAGAATCCATTTTTTGCTGTAGGTAGCTTCTGATGACTTTTATAAGGAAACTTTTTCCAGTTCCAGCTTGTCCGCTTACATACATCCTGATTGGATGAAATGATGTGCATGAGCACTCTTTTTTTTCATGTAGAAATCCGTGATCAATTTTGTTTCTGATCTCTTCATAAAATTGTTGCTGCTCTTCGTTCAGTTGTCTTTCCAAATTTTGTAAGTCTATAAATTCTTCTTGAGCTTGATTCATAGCCGTTTCCACTTCATTCATGGCTATTGATGCTTCATTTTCAACGATTGGTTGTCCTAGGGGATCTTGACTGAGTGTTCCTGAACTTTGGCTGTCCTGAGAACTGTCTCTAGCTATTTCTGCTGCAATTGTAGTTTCCTGTTCAATTTCTTCATTTAACATTTGCAGATAAGTTGAGAATGTACTGCATTGTATGCTGTCTTTGCAAGCATTAAAAGAATCTTCATAGCTATGAAATTCTCCCAGTAGTTCATCCTCTGTACGCCATGGTTTAAACAGCTGTAAAAGAGCCAAGTAGTAAAATTCCTTTTTGTCAGTAGTGTCGCAACTCAGCTTCCTGTGATTTATCAAACTTCCTTTTGTTTGCTTCACCAAACATCCTTCCTCACCAATGACTTTATATTTTCCATTGTTGATGTCTTCTGTGGCTTTCCGTGAATAAATGTAGTTCTGCAGCACTTCATAGAGACACATGTTCTCCAGATGATGACTTCTCTTGGGATAATATGTGTCCAACATGTTTGATTTCAAAATATCTGTACTTTCTGGGTCATTCTCGGCCAAATATTCAATTTCTCCAACAGATTTCAGTACCCGATTTCTCATTGCTGCAAGGCCTAAACTTGCCCAAATTATTCTTCTTGATTTCGAGTAGAGACTTGCAGAAGATAACCTATCTGAACATTCGTAGGATCCAATTTCTCGATGCGATAACATCTTCAAACTGAAACTGTACAGCTTCTTACTGACAGTTTTCTCGTGAGAAATCTCTTCCCACATTTCCTTCAATTCTGTTTTTTCTGATTTCGTAATGTAAGACGTTACATATCGAGCAACAGCAATGGAATTGTCAGCTACATACTGTATATCCATGTTAGCATTCCACATGGATAAAATGACTGGGTTGTAGTCATTTATATTTTTTGATTCTTCTTTTCTTTTAAGGTTGTAGGTATTCTTAGGTGATTTTCTTGTGATAGTATGTCTCACAGATGACATAAAACTGTTTACTCTTCCATTTGAAAGAACAGGTCTAGGAAATCCAAATCGACATTTAGTGTAGTATTTATCTTTGCTCTTGTATTTCCGTCGACAGTATTTTCCACACCGATGACTTTGGAAACGTAAAACTTGCTCCTTTAACTTTTTCTCTTCTGTGTTTTTTGGTATAGCACATGTTGCATATTCTTCAATGTAAGATAACACTGCTTCATCAGCATCTGTTCCAAACTTTGGGGCATCCTTGATCCACAACAGCATATGAATATGAGGAGCACCTCTTGCCTGGTACTCTTTTCTCCAAAAGAAATCCACTACTTTTCCTAGAGGTGGATTTTTTTTATTGCAGATGAACGACATCATAGCCTCAAATCTATGATTGAAATATCTGCAAACATTAACCAGATCCAATGAGCACAGTTCTCCTGCTGTCTTGTATTCGATGTTTTTAATGTTTGAATTTGCCTCTCGTAGAAAATCCAGTAAATCATCCCAAGCGTACTCAGCACAGCTTAGGGTAACGAACCATGTTGGTGTTCCTAAATTCCGTAACATGCATTTTAATTCACCATGGCGTCTGTACCAATATTCATTTGTCCCACGCTGACAAGCCATCAGATTGATCAGTTGTGTTTCCAAATGATCATCTCGGTGCTGCACTTTCTCCATAAAATCCTTAGCAGACACATTTTGTAAATGTACTCCACTTTTTAAAATGTGATTTACTGCATAAGACAGTGCAGACAAGTCGCTTTCAAATAAAAGATGGAACAAATAAGGAATACTTTGTCGAAATCTGGGATCTTCAGCATATAGTCTTGTAGTCCGATACTCAGAAGCTGGAATCTGTTCCGGACGTTCATCGTATCGTCCTCCTTTTCCTTTAGGAAACAGCTGGGGAAAACATCGAGCTTCCAAGCTCTCCTCCCATACACTCACGGGAGTTCCTTTTGCTTTCTTCATCTGAAACAGATCAATATTGTCTCCCATAACTTCTTTTGAATGAAGAGGATGTATGCTAAAATGTTCATAAATTTCTTCTTCCTTTGACTTGTCCACTTTTTCAATTTGTCCAGTTGGTGTTTCTGTGTCTTCTTGTAAATCTTCTTCTTCTTCTTCTTCTATATAAATTGATTCATACCATTTGTTATTCCTTTTCAAATACAAATTTGCTCTTTGTACTTTCCGTACATCTACCAGCTCCTGCCAAATCTTCTTATTCTTTGTAGGTACACCATTAACCAGAATAATTAATGGTTCAGTTTCCAAAGTATCCGCATCAATAGTTTCCATATTTTTTTTCAAATCCAAGGGCAAATACACCACTCTACCTTTTAAACCTCTCAGTAAATCTGAAGGAGGTAATTTACCAGTTTTGGGCTCCATACGTACTATGGTCTGGAACGGATGAACACATTGAATGAGTATAGACTCATATGTATTTAATTCAGAAAGTTCAGCAGGAATAGCATCCAATTCTAAATTATTATGTACAGCTCTGGTCTGCATTCTATTTTCCTCTAACTTGTTGTAACAGTATTTACAAATACGCTGATCTTCACCCAATTCAAAACAATTTTCAAGAAATATATATGTGGCAAAATCCTTCCACTTATAATTATCTTCATTTTCACTCTTTCTGTAGAGATCAACATTCCTAGTTTGTTTTCTATAATGAGTTCTGCGGCAACAAATACAAGTAATATTTGGTCTTTCATTAGAGATTATTGCAAATTTTGTTATGTGATCATTAAATGTCTTACTTACAGAGGGTTCTACATTCTCTTCCACTTCTTCCTCATTTACTGTGTCCTTTTCTGCACTGTTTTGTTCAGGACCAAAGTAACAAAACTGAATTTCATCAACAACCTTCTCTACATCTGATACCGATCCACGGAACAGAGCCCTATTCAATTCATCTAACTTTATTACTGGACTTTTAGCAAAATACAACCGTCTCACAAACTTTCTCATTTCAGTATGATGAACAGCCAGCATCCTAAAATGATGGAAAACACTATTACACACTTTTCTAGATAGACAAGCCAGAGAATGACCCTGCAAACCAGTATTCTCTCTCACTCTGCATGGATCTAGACTTTGAAGCACCTTAATCTTCTGTTTTACACTTTTTTTACTATATTCTCTTAGAAACTCACGAAATTTATCAATAGATTCCTGACGCACAGTGCAAATACTACTACAATTCCAAGTGTACACTGGGGCTTTAGGACGTCTCCCCATAGCCTCATCCGCCATCACTTGTACCTCATCTCTTGGAACCATTATCTCCTTCTCCATTATGCAACCATTTTTCACTTCGTAAGCACGACCTCTGGTGTCAACTGCATGCAGCAAACTATTACTTTGAAAATAGCTCTCTTCATTAAAAAAAGGTTCACTACTTGAACTATGCATCCATTTTCCTAAAAACACTTTACAAAAGTTTGTTCTGTTCACTACTCTTTTCCTTTTGCTTTGTGATTTCAGTACATTAACCATTTTATCTAATGTACGCATCCTATTCAAAATTAAAATGAATAGTTTCCTTTTTAATTCTAATGCCTTTGCTGCAATGGCTTCAATTTCTTTTTTTCTCTTATAAAACTTAGCCTTTTGCTTATATTTCTTCACATCCTTTATCAAATTGGACATAACTCTTCTCTGAAACATTTTTCTACGTATCTCTTTAAATGCTGTTTTTCTGTTTAAGTTAATCTTTTTAGTTGCAGAAGGTATATTTGCATTAACTAAATTCTCAATTTTTTCCTGTCCTTTTCTATTGAAAACATTCTTTCCAGTACAGACATTTTGTACATTTTTCCTTTTTTTGAATATGTTCTTTAAAAAATTTTTTGTCTGCTTACCAGAAGATTTTTTCTTTTTCCCAACATGAGCATCTCCAACTAACTTAGGTCCTCCAGTTGTCTTCAAATATAGGTTTTTTCTGTGGTCTTTCTTTACTCTGGATTTTGTAGGCATCTTAAATTTTGTTCACTGCTCTTCAGCAATACCTGAAAAAAACTAAAAAAAAATTCCTTTATTTTATTTAAATATATTACTACATTTTTTATGTTCTTTAGAAATCTTAAAATACTATAAACCCCTTTCCTATAAATGAAAATCACAATAACACCTTCACCAATTAAATATCTAAAAACAATTCCTGTGTGCACACAGAGTCATGCTTTGAAATTAGGCAGAAAACGAAATTTCTTTGCCAATTGCAAAGCATACTTTCTACTACTTTTTAGGCAAGTGATAAACACTTTTACAGACTGACACATTATGAATCCACTTTTCAGATTCTTAAAAAAGCACATGTCCAAACTGCTTTTTCAGACCAGCACCATGTGTAACCTGGGTAACTGACTACACTCCAGCAAGGGCAACCAGCCTTAGTGATGCTGAATGTATTTGCATTACTGACTGAAACCTCAAACCCCACTCGCTTGTGAATACTGTGCATGATTCCACAGGGTAAGCAGCTGGGTGTGTGCTAAGAGTCTGCTTCTGCACCAAAAAATGGCTCCCCCTTTCCATCTAATGCAACTGTGAAATCACCAGAGCAATACGCAATAAATCTCTGCCTGTAATTCCTATATGCACACAGAGTCATGTTTTCACATTAGTCACAAAACGAAATTTCTTTGCCATTTTGAAAGCACACTTACTACTCTTTTTTTTGGCAAGTGATAAACACTTTTACAGTCTGTCACATTTTGAATCCACTTTTCAGATTCTTAAAAAAGCACATGTCCAAACTGCTTTCTCAGACCAGCACCATGTGTAACCTGGGTGACTGCCTACACTCCAGCAAGGGCAACCAGCCTTACTGATGCTGTATGTATTTGCATTACTGAGTCCAACCTCAAACCCTTAAAGTATTCTTTATTTTTACCAGTACACCTTAATTTATCGTGAAAACATAGTCCATATTATTTTACATGTTCCTCACATTTAAATTTCTCCCAAAACAGAAAATAATAAACACAACTTCAACAAAAGGAATTCCATTTCTATTATTCATTTCTTAATTTACCATATACATCCCCTCTCAAACTCTAAACTCACCTTTAAAATTAGTTAGCTGTGAAAGAAATGTGGCACTCAAACAGCAGATTATCAGAGCCAGGATCTCTGTTCTTTACACCTCTCTCCTCTCAGCAGAACCAGATAATGGCAAACTTTCCCTCTCTTTTTCCACACATATACATGTTAATTTCAAATCTCAGTGCTTCCCCCTTTTTTTCAAATGTAATCACACATTTCTATTGGTTGAAAACCAACCCTTTTCCAAAAAGTACCCTTCCCCCAACTTGACTTCTGCCTAGTACCCTTCCCCCAACTTGACTTCTGCCTGCTACCATAGCAACAGCTCATGGAACACTGCTGTGTGGAGTTAGGTCAGAAGTTCACCAAACAATGTTTCAATTCCACAGAGCAAGAGTGCTTGACTTTTCAAACCTAACAGCAAATCCATAGTACTGTTCTTTGGTAACACATTTTTCTGTACCAATACAAAACATGCTTCTATTAATTTACACATACAGCCTAGTTTTTATTCTAGAATGGTATGAAACAGCCAATCAGTTCTTTTTTTTATGAAAAAAATATGTATGCCTCCATTTCCAAACTGTCTTTCATTTCTTTTTACCATTCTACTGAATTACACCTCCTGAGTGCATCCAGTTCTCCTTTGAAGATGTTCACAGTGTGGATTGTAGGGCACAGCTATGTCTTCTGGAGTGAAAAGTATGCAGAGAAAACAGATATGGTGAGAGACCTTGCTTTGCCAAATGTAGACATTAAATGGATTGGTCAGAGAGGGTTAAAGTGGCACCAATTGATGCCATTGGTGAAATCCTTCATGCAAATCCAACACCCTGACCTCAAAATAGTGCACTGTGGTGGCAATGACCTAGGCACTTTGACTGAGGTAGGTCTGGAAATGCTTATGAAGGACACCTTTGCACAACTGTTTTCACTTTTCCCTAAAACTGCCTTTGTGTTTTCTAACATATGCCAAAGGCAAAAATGGAACTGGTCCAATCATTTCTGTCCGCAGATTGACAAAGCAAGAAAGCACGTCAACAAATCTGTTTCTGCTTTCCTCCGTGACTATGGTATGGGTTCCATTTACCACAACAACTTGCGTTACGACATGCAAGACATTTATAGAGGAGATGATGTGCACTTCAATGATGAAGGGAACAGAGTCTTCCTCTTGAACCTTAGACTCTGCATCGGTACTTACTTGTAGGTACCACTAAAAAATCACTTCATAAACACAACGGCTCTTTTTAGAGCCCCCTAATATCTAAACTCTTAAATCTGCATTTCATTTATTTTATTTTATTTTTTTTCTACCGTACGCGTACGTTGAGCTTACCGTACGCGTACCCCGCGATTTTTTTTAAAATCAATAAATGTTTTCTTTGTACTTTTCTGTCCTTCTTTGACCCCCTTACAAATGTTAGGGGGTCTGTAACTCTCCTCCTTGCCCCCTTTTCAAGATATCACTCTTTTTTTTCTGAGTGAAACACACGAAATGGCGGCCGCCGCTTCCTGGTTTTGACCAATTCGAATGTTTACTAAGATCTAAGAGCCAATCAGAATCGCGCTCGCGCACGCCACCGTACGCGTACGGTAAGCGCACCGTAAGCGCACCGTAAGCTGGCTCAGATGTATATATTTATTTAAAGGCTATTTTCTCAGAATCTACTGAACAGATTTACACCAAACCTACAAAAGGCACTTCCTTGACCTGAGGACTACCTCTCTGCCAAATTTCTAGTAATTCTGTTCAGCCGTTCGGGCTGTAGCTGTGTCTAAAGGTCCTATGGAAAAATGCATGGGAAAAACGCGTTTTGGGACCCCCCTTTTATCTCAGCCCCCGCTTGATGAATCCCCCCGAGACTTTCAGGGTAGGAGCGGAGCGTAGCGCCCCACCTATTTTGAAAAATTCACGAGGATTCGTCAACCGGCGCCAAAGTTATTCAAAATAGAATGTTGCGGATTTCCTATGGAAACGTGGTCCTAACTATAACTACCTACTGGCGACCGCCAGTAGGTAATATATATATATATATATATATATATAAGGTCCGCAAAGCAATGAAGACGCGCTCTCAGGACTCCAAGGAGGATATTTATTGCAGGTACAGGTTACGCGTTTCGGAAGACAAGCTTGTCTTCCGAAACGCGTAACCTGTACCTGCAATAAATATCCTCCTTGGAGTCCTGAGAGCGCGTCTTCATTGCTTTGCGGACCTCATCTGAAATTGCCAGCTGTGCCTTACTGGCTTTACGCGCCACCGATCCACGGGCGAAGCTTCCAGGAAAGGTGAAACTCATTATATTATATATATATATATATATATATATATATATATATATATATATATCAAACAGCTCACCATGCCACATAATTCCACTACACCAATCCACTTACCACCACACAGTTCCACGCCACACAACCAACTAATCCAATCCACATACTTCCCCTGCACGCCACATACATACACTCCATAACGCATAGGTAAAATTCATTTCCATTTACAATGCCGATAGCTCTAACCCAAACAAATGTGAAACCGATTGCATTTCCAATGCTTTTGTTTTTTAGACGCTACGTTTTCCTTCCTGTTTTAGCACTCTATCAGATTGCATGTTATTCAGCTGGCTCCATCGTGTTGTATATTCCCCCTTCGAACCCTTTCCTCTCTTCAGTGTCGCTACCTATGTTGGTGTCCGGTTGTTGTTTTCCCCTACTCACTCACTCACTCTCCCTCCCTCCCTCATTTGATTGTTGCCTTGCCCCACCCTCCCTCTTTCCGTTGTAGCCTGCTTCCATTCTTTTATTGTTGCCTCTGCAGCAGTCACAACCAACGCAACGTAACTTGCGTGTGAGGAGGTTTATGCTGCTACATATCGGAAAGGCTTTTCACCATAAGCAACTTGTGCTTCTTGCGGACGGAGAGATGCGAGTGGGATTAGGGGGATGACTGGCAGCAGGGCCGGCGCTAGGCTTGGGCAATGTGGGCTGCTGCCCAGGGCCCCACTTTCACCTTATCCACATTGGGCCCTGCATCAGTTGTTCACAGACCATAGCACACTTCTCACATGTATTTCTGCCCACACTGTGTGCTCCTCTTGTGCCCCCCCTTCCATGTACTATTTAGCAGCCAGGTGTGGCTCGGCCTCGCACTTCTAATGGCAAGGTAGATTATCTAGAGAGGTGGGGTGACAATTAACACCCTGCACAGAAGGTCAGGGGTGGGTTGGAGGAAATAGCAGCCACACTGTCTCTGCAGCTCATGAGGGTGCCTCATTTGTTGCCTAAGTCACAATCACTGCAAGGCCTAAGGAAGGGGCCCACTACCCTGGGCCTTGCACCACTACTTGATTGCTGCGAGGCCCAAGAGAGGGCCCCCTACTCAGGGCATTGCAGGGGTATACAATGGCTGTGTTACCAAGGAGAGGGGAACTTCAACCCTGGGCCTTGCAGTTATGGTATTGTGCTATGAGGCCCAGGAGAGGTGTGAACTTCCTGGGGCCTTAGCACTAGACGAGGGCTGCCACAGGCAGAGAAGAAGGGCCTCTCCTTCTGTTCCTCGCAGAGCTACAGAATGTCTGAGAGGCCTAGGAAGGTTTATAGATAGCTGCCAAGTTTTCAATCTGCCTATTTGCCATTTCCATGTTTTCGTTGTGCTCATGTGTGACATTTTGTCTAGTAAAAAATCAGTTGCACACTGGGATATGTAATTTTGTGTGCCAATTAAAGACGGGCTTCCCCGCCTTGGGATGTAAGTGATATTGGCTAACAGGGGCAGATTTGCCAGTGAGCATATATATAAATCTTATAGTTTGATGATTTAACAATTAGTTTGCGCCTTCAGTAAGGGATGGTCCATGCATTTCCTAGTGTGACAAAATGCAGTTATTTCCACTAACTTATGTGGAACAATGCAAACTGTGTAGAGTATTGAACGCTACTGATGAACATGGAAACTGTGCTCTATTCACAAAGGAAATAAAACATGGTTGATAGACGTTATTTCAAAAGGGTGTGATGTGCCTTTGTTTTTTGTGTATGGTACAACTTCTACAGGTTAACATACTGTCTAGTGCAGCAGGATAGATATCCTGCAAAATAACGACTACTTTGGATGAAAACATTATAGTTTATGCATTCCTATCTAGAAAAATAGATATGTTCTATACCGTGAGTATATTCTTTTACATTCAAATTATTCTCCAGTTTCAAAACCTCTACACATATGGGCCATAGAAAGACTGCTAAACCTGGCAAAGAAATTTGAGAATAATTTCTATTTTTCTTTTTTCATCAAAGTGATAAAGCTTTGTTTTTCTGGACCAGCTGAACCGCACGCCATTTGGAAAAATAGAGTGGAGCCTAGGAGACGGAGGTCATAGAGATCTTGGGGGGGCTATGGTGTTTGCCTGGAGATGCATACAGTTTAGCGTGCTTGGGAAGTAAGGAGCTGCATGGTGTGCTGGTACACGTGTTTAAAAAATTCCATTCACACTCCTGCCCACGCCTCAGAGCAGCTCTGCTCAAACAGTCAGTAGGACATTTGGTAATTCACATTACTGTGCAAAGACGAGCCGGGGTGTTTGTTAGCCAAATCACACAACAACAGTGCTAACAGAGGGAGGAGCCCTTATGTTATCAAGCCATAATCCTCAACCATCACCTATACCCTGAGAGCCATTTCTATATGCTGAGTTGTCGGCCTGCCAAATGCCACACATTTGCATGACTGCCTGCACCTAGCGCTACCTGGCAGACGCTGCTATTATCTTAATTGTCCTCGTTCTGTCGTTTATTTTACTTATAATTTGACTCACTTTGACCCCGCTTTTTAACTAGTTCAGAATTGCGTAAGATAGTCTCTAGTCGCCCCTACCTGTGCTTCTGCTCCCGGAGTCATAAGTCATAAGTCATAAAATTTATATAGCGCACTACATACCCAGAGGGTTTCAAGGCGCTTGGGGAGGGGAGGGGGGTTATTTGTCAAATATCCACGTTTTAAGTTGTTTTCTGAACGCTAGGTGATTCTGGGTGAGCACAATAATAATAAAACTTGGCTGCTTTCACCGCCATTTCGGCGGCCCGGTCCCCGCGCTCTGTTCGCCTGGGGCGCCATCTTGGGTTGGTTTGGGAAGCACTCTGCAGCCATTTGCTGGCACCGTCACGTGATCGGGCTAGAGGCTGTATCCAGAGCGCATATTTAAGGTGGGTGTGAGGGAACTTCGTTCTTAATATCGCCTGCACCTAGCGCTACCTGGCAGACGCTGCTATTATCTTAATTGTCCTCGTTCTGTCGTTTATTTTACTTATAATTTGACTCACTTTGACCCCGCTTTTTAACTAGTTCAGAATTGCGTAAGATAGTCTCTAGTCGCCCCTACCTGTGCTTCTGCTCCCGGACCGCATCCTTGCACAATAAAACTTGGCTGCTTTCACCGCCATTTCGGCGGCCCGGTCCCCGCGCTCTGTTTGCCTGGGGCGCCATCTTGGGTTGGTGTGGGAAGCACTCTGCAGCCATTTGCTGGCACCGTCACGTGATCGGGCTAGAGCGCTACTTTATTGGTTGGTCATGACGCGCAGCGTGTACGCGCATCGGGGACGCCATAGTGACGCCGGAGTCACGCCAGAGTCCAGCCCGTCTGCGCCCGTCCGCGCTGAGGACGCGCTGGGTGGCTGGACTCCGGACTTGAATGGGGTTGCTGCCTCCTCACGGAGATATACGCATCAGGAGATGCTACGCCTGAAACCTTGCTACATGAGATGTTCGCACATCTGTGAACCAGACGATCTTCTTCGTCCCCTACTATGTGATTATCACTATACGTGTCCACCGGGCAATCCCGCTTCCTCCCCCTGTCACCTCCCATGTAATCCCCCTGTCGTTAATAGCCCCAGGACAGTGGGAGTAGAAGGCATATTGATCAATAGTCGCTCCTTGGTCAAAAATAAAATAATGTTTAGAGAGATGGTCTTGGATAGAAAGCCGGCATTAGTGTTTATCACTGAAACTTGGGCTAAAGATTCATCTGGCCCTGATCTGATTGAAGCGGTCCCGGAAGGATACTGCCTGGCTAGATTAGATAGACAGGGACGAATGGGAGGGGGGATAGCCATTCTCTATCAAGATCACCTGCAATGCCATACAGTGCCTATACCTGATCTTCAGGATGGCGTTCAGGCTCTCTTTTTTGTGATAAAGGAAGGGCGTTGCCCTCTTTTCAATGGAATGCTATTGTATCGACCTCCTGGCCCGAGGACCAACTTTTTGTGCAATCTTCTTCAGTACTTGGAGCCCTACTTTGGTCGAGAAAATCTCTCCATTCTTGGGGATTTCAATTACCATTTAGAAAGGCTTGATCTAACAGATACTTCGTGTCTTATTGATGCCCTGGCGTCTTGTGGACTCACGCAGCGAGTCCACGGGGCTACCCATCGTGCAGGCCATATTCTAGATGGTATCTTCTCCAACGACCATCGTTTGATTGTTAAGGATCCGGTACATCTGTCCTGGTCCGATCATCTTGCGGTTCCATTCCTGCTGGAATGCCCTCAGATGGATGGTAGCAAAATAGGGAAACACATCATGGGAACTGGCAGAAATTTCAGAAACATCAGTGCTGATTCCCTTACTCCTTGGGCTGGTAGTCTCTCTACCGCGGGCTTGGATAGTGTCCAGACCGCGGTCGGCCATTTTGAACGGGTTATTACTGAGGCCCTGAATGAACTGGCTCCATTACAGACCCGTCGTCGAGCCAGGAAGAGACCCTCTGCCCCATGGTACTCGGAATCCCTTAGACTTCTCAGGCAAGAAGTGAGGAGGATGGAGAGGCTTTGGCATGCTAGCTGGGATCTTAAGAATAAGGAAGCTCATAGGCTCCTGGTCAGGAAATATAAGGCTGAGATTGTGCAGGCCAAACAAAACTACTTCGTGGCCATGACAACTTCCCTTTCCTCACCGAAGGAGCTCTTTAGAATTATTGACTCTTTGGTCAACCTACAAACATCTGATCCAGTCATCCCCTCGCAAGATTTGTGTGACAAAATTGCTTCCTTTTTTCACACAAAAATACAAGATATCCATCTAGCTCTCGAGATATAAAAAGCTTCGATCAGTGGGCCCTCCGTATTGGTTGAGGGGGATAGGACCATATCTGACATCTCCTCATTGATTATTCTCGACTCCTTCCCCCGCTGGTCCTACAAGATCTGGAGATCTTGCTCGACAAAACTAATTCTGGCTCCCCCTTAGACATCTGCCCTTTGAAGATCATCAAGCAGTGTAGGGAATCTCTCCTACCGCCTCTACTAGAAATTATGAATCGATGTATGAGAGATGGCATCTTCCCCTTGGAGTGGAAGAGTGCAGTAGTTAAACCTCTGCTAAAGAAAGCTTCCCTTGATCCGGAGGTCCTAAAAAACTTCCGTCCGATCTCCCTGCTTCCAGCCCCTGCGAAGATGCTTGAGGCACATCTTAACAAGCATCTCGCTGCCTTTTTGGAAGGCTCGTGCTGCTTGGACTTTTCCCAACACGGATTCAGGAGGGAACATAGTACTGAGTCGGCCCTCACCATTGTGCTTGATAAGATCCGCACTAGAGTAGATGGTGGCCAGACCACCCTCCTGGTCCTGTTAGATCTAACTGCAGCCTTCGACACCCTCTCCCCCTCAATACTTATACACCGTCTGAGGGAGGTGGGGGTGAGGGACGCAGCTTTAGATCTGATGACCTCCTTCCTTAATGGAAGGGAACAAAGAGTCAAGCTGGGAGAGTTCCTATCTCCATCCCGACCGGTGCTCTGTGGGGTCCCGCAGGGGTCGGCTCTTAGTCCGACCCTATTCAACATCTACGTGACCCCACTGGCCAGATTAATTAGAACTTTCGGGATGGAGGTAGTCTCTTATGCAGATGATACCCAGATCCTCGTCTCTCTCTCCCATTCAGATGTGCCAACTGCCTCCAATTTTAGAACTTGTATGGAGGCAGTTGGTCAGTGGATGGTTCAAAATTCGCTTAAGCTGAATGGGGAGAAGACTGAGGTGATGGTGTTTGGAGGGAATCAGAACACCTGGTCAGCCAGCTGGTGGCCTGATTCGCTGGGAGTATGCCCTTCCCCCACGATATCTGCTAGGAATCTTGGGGTGATGATAGATCCTGCCCTGAATATGGGCGGACAGGTCAGTAGAACCATCTCTACCTGTTGGGGCTTAATTCACACCCTGCGAAGAATCAGGAAGTATCTTTCCCTACAGTCCAGAAAACAAATAGCTGTCGCTCTCATCGGCTCACGACTGGACTACTGTAATGCGCTGTACGCAGGGCTTAATAGGAGCCTACTACAGCGCCTGCAGGTAGTCCAGAACGCCGCCGCTAGATTTGTTCTGGATGTCCCCAGACGCTCCTCGGCCACTCTGGCTAAGAGAACACTGCACTGGCTACCGGTAGAATACCGAATACGGTTTAAAGTTTTATGTATGACGTACAGAGCCATTGCAAGGAATAATGACATGGGAGTTGGTTCTATCATCTCCCATTATATTCCTGGAAGGGACTTGCGTTCCTCCAGGAAATTGCTCCTGACAGTCCCCCGTATACGAAGAGCCAAGTGGGGTGGTAGGGCTTTTTCCACTCTGGCTCCTAAATGATGGAATGATCTTTCTTTGGAACTCAGGTTGTTGCCTTCCCTACAGAGATTCCGAAGCGCCCTCAAAACTTGCCTCTTCCTGCAAGCCTATGTGTAAGGTGGTACACTGATATTTTATCTCTTTTTAATAGGCGCCTTGATACCTGCGGGTTATTGTCTTGCGCAATATAAATTTTTAATCAATCATTTAATCATGACTGGATGCAGGTCTGGCGTGGATGCTGTAACATATTCTATAATGCGTGGCACTTGACAGGGCTGTTCATTGACTTGTGGCTTTCCATTACAGATGGCAACACTACTGCCTGTAGAGGTAGGTAAGATTACAAATTAACAAGGAGAGCAAAACCAAGGGTCTAGCTTGGCTCCAAGAGCCCTGCTCGAGGCAAGCCATAAATATGTTAGTCATGTATTTCGAGCAAAACCATCAAGTAAAAATACAAGAGTCTCTCCAAGTTTCTAAAAAGTGTATTTCTTTAACATAGCGGAAGAGTTTCACCTTAGCCCTCCATAATAGCATTTAAAGGTATTCTGGTTTTAGATTGCACAATACAGGTGCGAGATGGGCATCTTTTTCTCCTGTTTTACACAAAAGGTTATTGCTTTGTTTGTATTCTTCACGCACAAGGTTACACCATAGGTGGCACCCATAAGACATGAAAGCGTGGCTCGTTTTGGGCATGAGGGTTCAAGAGGACCTCGAGTTGAGCCAGTGCTGGGCTTCCGGCTTGAGCCATTAGTGGCTTGACCACCTCTACCATTGGTCTGTGCTTATGTGATATCAACTCATAAGGCTGCAGATTCCTACTTCATTTGGCAGCACTACTGCCCTGTGTATAATTTCTTAGGAGATAAACAAGTCAGTGGGGTAGTTCCTCTTATGGGGCTCATTCAACCCTATGTATTGTGGAATCTCTGGTCTGATCCTCAGAATCACAATGGACCTGAGTTGTCAGATCATGGAGCCCTCACACACCCAATAGAGTGTCATGCTTCATCATAGGGTACTCCTAGTCAAGCCTGCGCTGCAGTGCCTGACGGGCATGGGGGCTCTTTATCAGAGATCTTTTTGATCCTTAGACTCCGTTAGATTTCATGCATGTGAGGGGTCATAAAATAGGGCGGCGAAGAAAAGATGTGGTTAAAAGAGTCTAGGGAAGCCTAGGATTTTTAAAAATTATTAAAGTGACAGAGTAAAAAGAAAGGTGCTCTCTTGGGGTCACAGTGGGTCTTAATAGCTAATAAGTAGGAAACGTGATCGGGTTGACATGTTTCCTGCCCTGTTTGCTTGGAGGGTCAATTGGCATTTCATCAGGACCTAGTAATTAATCCTACCCTATGTGTAATAATATACAGACGCTTGCAATAGTAATGGGGTCCCACTTGAGTATACAATACTGCACCTGTGTTGATGCGGTGGGGTACACTCCACCTGAGAAAAGAAAAACGGAATGTGTGTGAATGTCAAAAAGGAATACCTTCATACTCGAGTAACCTTGGCACTTTCTATATGTCATGGTCATTATAGTTTAGACCTTCCTTAATGGAATATGTGCTCCATTGTTGAGCTACAAACAATTTATTAGTTAAAATCGTCAAATATGTATCAGATGATGCATTTTTCAGCAAATATTACAGAACCAGAATTATATAGAAAACATATGTAAACTAGGATATTTTGCCGTTCATGCTTGAACTGCTCTTGTGGAAAAAGGGAGGAGAAGTGCTGATGACAGAAGCTGCATGGCCAAGAGACATATGGTTTGTGCATCCACTTTTAAGTGTATTTCACCTGAAAGCACATGCCCTGTTTGTAGGCTTGCTGCATTTCTTCTCTTAATAGAGTGCAGCTGCGGGGTGATTGTGTGCCTTTGTTAACTTTAATCGCAGCACCCGTCATGTGCTGCAATTAACATGAAAACCTTTAAAACAAGCATTAGCATAGACAATAGGTCTCGCCTTTGGGACCTTATAAGTGTTTAGCCATTCAACAGTTGCATAACTAAATACTTATAAGGACCCAAAAGCGAGACCTATTGGCTATGCAAAGCGGCCGGGAAAGTGAAAGTAATCGCGGTAAAGCGCGGCGCGCGCACCCGCGCACATGCACTGTAGCTCTAGGCTGGCCTGGTAGCACTTTTTGGAGCCCTCTCAATAAGTCTCGTCATACCAGCGCATGCGCTGGGTCAGGCGAGACCTAAAAAAGGCACATAATCACCATGAAGCACAGCTCTATTAAGAGAAGAAATGCAGCAAGTCTACAAACCCAGCGTGTACCTTCAGGTGAATCTAAAAGCACGGTGTGCTTGGTGCTGCATTTCTTTTGGTTTATCTCTGGGAGGTGTATTGTATCATGTTGCTGTAGAGAAATGCTCAGTGAAGAGCTCCTACTGTTCCAATTTTTTTTAATCAGAAAAGTCGCTTTTCTGTTAGCTGCACAGCTTTCTTTGGACGTTACGGGCAGTGCAGCTCACTGATGATCAAAGGCCACAGCAGGGATCGGAGACGGACCCCCTTCATCCAAGTCGGTCCCTGGCTCGTGACCTACAAGGGCCGGCTGCAATGTCACACTGATCCCAGCCTGAGCACATCCGCCCCTCCCAGCCCAGTATTGTGTACTTCTGTTTAAAGTATTAATGTTAATCGCAGCTCGTGCCGGGCGCTGCAATTAACACGAATTCTTAAACAAAAGCACATAATGAGCCCCGCTCTCGGGGGATGTGTGTGCACGACACACACATGGCACTGCGTGCTCGGGGGCACCGAGGGGAACACTGGTCAGGAGCACTCGATTCCTTATTGCACAACAGTAATACAAACATTAACAAAATCCACTGTCTGAGCACAACTGGAGGGAAGGGGCATTCCTTTGAAATAGCAGTAGGTTACATTAGTTTAAGCAGTGCTTCCTCAGTACCATTCTACATTGATGGTAAACGCAAACATCAGTTAAGTCTCACCTTTCCGTCTCCCATCAGTAGGAAACTTTTGCATGTCGCCTGAGTGGGGGGACAACGACAATCCCCCAGCTCCCCACAAATACCGACCATTGAGGGCCATGGAGCAGCCAGAGGAATAAACTAGCCAATATGTCGGAGTGCTTTGTAAAGGAGTTATCGCATAGGGCGAAAAAGGTACCCCGTTAGGCTGCAAGAGAATCTTTGCATTTCTGAAACTCGTGTAGTAACCCCTCCCACAGGGCTTCTATAGGGACCTTCCGCAATCCCTGGACCTCCTCCTGTCTCAGTGTCACTGCTTCAGCCTTGCCGCATTTAATGGTGGTCACATACTAGTGTTGCATATTCGAGAGATTGTGTGCTTTCCAGTGCATTGCTATGGACCGCAGGGCTATGAGGAGGGACAGGTCTAGGAATCTATTATTTACCACATTCGTTTTCTTTCATGTGAATATGTCCAGTAGTGTCCCCTCCATAGTGAGGAGTACCTCCTGACCCGACACCTTGGATTGTGCTGCAGTAAATCCTCGCCATAGGATCAAAGCCGCGGGGCAGATCCAAAGCATGTGTGCCAAGTTGGCATTCGATGCCCGGCAACAGGTGAAGTATGGCTAAAACCTAAACACTCTCTATATAAGCTTTCATGGGTGCGATAGGCACGTTGTAGGTTGTTGTGTTGTATGTATTGGAACTTGGCATTTCTGGACACCTTCCTTTGGTAGTGTAGAACCTTGTCCCATTCTTTGGACATGAAATCACAGCCTATGTCTTTTTCCCAGCAGCGGCACCTCGCCTTCAGCGCATCAGAGGTGGTGTGTGCTCGTGCAAACAATGTGATGAGCCTTTCTCCGTTGCCCATGATATGGAGAGTGTGCACTAGCGGGTGCTGTTCTGGTTCCGAATCCCACGGATCTGCATGACCTCGGCCAGAGGAACATCCTTCTCCTACTTCCCTGCGAAGACCTGGAGCTCTCTACCTCTACATCTCAGGCAATCGCCTTCGCCGCCTCAATTCAGGAAGGCCTGGCTCTTAGACTGAACTGCAGAAACCGCACCCTCCTCCAGGTGCCTTGAGACCCTAACGGATGATTGGCCATGCTCTATAAGAACCTTGATTGATTGAGTTCAAAATGCCTCATAGCCTTCCTATCTCAGCCACCTGCCGACCATGCGCTAGTAAATGACCAGCCAGTAATTCGTATTCCTCTCACAACTGGTCAACGGGGATTAGTACACCCTCGCGAAATAGGTCGCCCAGTCTAACCACTCCTGCTAATGACCAGGCCACCACTCCCTCTCGCCCAAATGTTGCACTGAGGGGCGCTATGTCGTGTAGGCTAACGACTGAAAAGTATGGGGGGTCGATGGCATGAGTCTGAGCCCCCTGCGGTAGCTCTCATAGGCCATTCCCATCCGGTTATTAGACTCCATGGGGGCTCTAGCTCGTGGGAGCAGCATGTTGGCTATTACTATCTGTGTCCGAGCTACTGATGACAGGACCAGCTCCTCCGTCAGTCGCTCTGGCAGCCATCTCACTGGCCACAGCAGTCGGGCTGCCAAATAATAATGCTCAAAGTTGGGTGCCCCCAGTCCTCCTTTACCTACAGGCAATTGCAGCTTCCTCAGTGCCACTCGTCTCCTTCCCCTATGGAAGGTCATCTAAAAAATGATTCTGTTCTGAGTCAAAAGCTTCCATAGTTGTTTGGTACAGTGAGGTGAAATGTGTTACCAACTCTTTATGTATTTCATGCTGAGTATATTTCATTATCCCATCTGCTAGAAATGGGGGTCTCTAGTTGGCACCTTTGTCTAAATAGGGACCCTTGTTCCTAGTCAGGATAAGGGAGTTACACTCCTAAAATAACCTCTGCTCACCCCCTCTGTAACTTGTCACGGGCAGTCAGGCTTATCTTAGAGGCAGTTTGTAAAACATTTGCACATAACCAACAGTAATACAGTGTAAGGACACCACACCAGTTTAGAAAAATATCCAATATTTTTATATACCTGAGACAAGACCAGTTATCAAAATTACCGTGAAATACAGTTCGATAGCTCCGTCTGGGGCTATCACGGCGTTGTGAACACATATATCCAAACCGTTCTGGCTGACCGCGGCGTCGCGGGCCAGTTACGGTGTCGGGAAGACCCACAGAACAGTACCTTTAGAAATGCAGGACATCGGTGACCTCTCGATGAGCTTCAGAAAGCACGGCGTTGGTTCCGGAGGTCGGTGCAGGAGTTGCCGGGCCCTTGAAGTCACACGTGAACTCCTCGCGGTTGAAGTCAGGAGCGCTGGAGTCGGGAGGCATCGGGTGCTGCGGTGCTGATGTGTGGTGTATGATGCCCTCAGGTCGCGGTGCGAGCAGCTGCTCAGTGGCGGCATCAGATGTTGTTGTCTGTGAGACCGGGGTCACGGTGCGAAGTGATGCGGTGCTAGGAGGTCACGGTGCAGGCAGCGGCGGCGTCGTTTCTGAAGCGCTGTCGTCGGCCGATGAACTGGAGTCTATAGCACCGGCATCATTTGACCAAGACTTTGGTGCGGGATGTGGGCGGTCGTCGTGTAACTTTACGAGCGGTGCCCTCGTACTATGCTGCAAGCAGCAGCGTCGTTTTCGGCATGGAGCGTCGTCGTCTGGGATACCAAGGAGGCAGAGTGCGGTGCCCACAGGTCGTGGTGCGAGCAATGGTACGGTGGCAGCGTCATCAGGCGTCATCGGTGAGACCAGGGTCACGGTGCCCTCTGCAGTGCCTTCAGGACACGGATTTGGCAGCGGTGTTGTAGTCGGCGTCGGGTTGATTTTTCTTCTGTTGCAGCACAAAACACACAGTCCCCAGTGCTGAGGGGAGAAGAACTTGAAGTCTTTGCTATTTCTGAGACTTCTTGAATAGGGGCAAGCTCTCCCTCAAGCCCTCGAAGAAACTTACAAAAATAGATTGCAGAAAGTTCAGTCCAGTCCTTTCACTGCCCAAGACTGAAGCAGCCACTGCAGGCCAACAGAGCAAAGCACTCAGCAAAGTGGTAGTTCCTCCTCACAGCTTCTCCAGCACTTCTTCTTGGCAGTCTTCTTGGTCCAACAGAGTTCTAAAGTTCAGGGGTTTTGGCTTCAATTTTTATAGCCCAAAATCCTTTGTGCTCTCAGGCAGAGAGTGTCTGTGCCCAGCCAGAATCAGTTCTGCCCTCTCTGGTGTGGCTTCATAGCATGAGGTGGAGACGGCATTTTCAGAGGCAGACCAGGCCCATTCAGGTGCAAGGAAATCTCCTTCCCCTACTCTAAATGCAGCCGAGGTCTATTCAGCCCTTTCCTGACCCTCCTAGACTATCTGGAGCCACTGCTTCTCCCCAGCCCGTGTCATCCAGAGCCCAGACAGTCAATCCACAAACCCAGCAAAGGCCTGCTGGATGGCTGAACAAGAGAATAGCTACCTTCTAAAAGTGTTATTTTCAAACCCAGAATGTAAAAATCACCTTAACTAAAAGATGCATCTTTAGATTCTGAGTTCAGGCATGCTAAACTTTATTTTCCTACCTAGTTCCCAGGGCCAGTTGTGTTTATAAGATGTTATACGCAAACTCTCAATTCTGTTCTATGGGGGACAGGTAGCCTTGCAATAGTGAAAAAGGAAATGGGCAGTAATTCACTATCAGGACATGCCACACTCACCAGGGCAGGTCCTACCTTTCACATACACTGCACCCTGCACACAGGGGTACCTTGGGCCTACCTTTGGGGTGACTGACATGGAAGAAAAGGGAAGGTTCGGGCCTGGCAAGTGGGTGCACTTGCCAAGTCAACATGGCAGTACCAGACTGCACGCAGGCTCTGCAATGGCAGGCCAGAGTTACATTTACGGGCTGTTTGTCTGGGTGGCACAATCCAGTGTTGCAGCCCACTAACAGCATTTAATTTACAGGCCCTGGCACACTCAGTGCACTTTAATAGGGACTGACAAATAAATCAAATAGGCCAATCATGGAAACATCAATCCATAACACATTTTACCACGGAAGCACTTGCACTTTACTACTGATCAGCAGTGAGAAATGTGTGCAGTAACACTAAGCCAGCAACAACAGAGTCAAAACCGGGAGGTCAGAAAGCAAAAACTCAGATGCCAAGTCTATCACCATCCTACGACTGTAATGCCACTGTGGACATGCAGGAGAGATTCTGCCGGATCATCCATACATGTAAGGTGCCTGAGCCGTCCGCTTTTGCAAGTGTCTTGACTGAGTGCGCGGCATAGTTCAGGCAACTCAGCCTTTCAATCAATTCTGCGTGCTTCGAACTAGCCGTTGCTAACCCTGGGGAGTGTGCTAATTCAGTGGATTCTTGCATCTCCAATGACAGCAGCTCGCACCCACCTCCTGAAGCTCTGCCTCCTCATCCAACAGCCCAGACCCAGACAACTCTCCTGCCCATCACTTTAAAGCGGTACAAAAGGGGGTGGTGATGGACGGAGCATCAGAACCAATCAAACACTCACACCCAGTCAACAGATCTGGGTTTGATCCATCACCGTTCTTTAGCCCACTCTGCCACCCCAGTTCAGACATGGCCATATCACTTTAAAAGCAACCCATTTGCTAGTGGTGAGGGTGCCAAAATAGTCCTCAGTTGCCAATCAGATAGATTCTCGAAATGGTGCATCCTCAAGCAAAACAGGTTTAAGACGCCACTTTGGAATTGGAGGCCACAGTGTATCCCACCCAACATCATGAAATGTAGGTTGTGATCCGAGCGCGTACGTCCTAAATATTCAGTTTATTTTATGTATGGCAATAAGTTGAGTGTGCTTAGGAATCTATCCAGCCGAACATGTAAAGTATGTGGAGCGGAATGGCAGTGTCCGCTAGCTATCTCTTTGTACGCTGATGATTTGGCGATATATGTCAGGGAACCCGGTTCTCATTTAGAAGTTCTCATAAAAGAATATGTGCGATTTGAATTGTATTCAGGCCTGTTAATTAATTGGGCTAAGTCAGTAATACTTCCGTTAAATGACAGTACAGTTCCCCATGTGATGGAATATCCCATGCAGTGGTGCAACGAGCCCATCAAGTATGTAGGGATCTGGATACACAGGGACTCCAAATTAGTTATACAAAATAACAATGGCAAATCAATTTCGAATCTGGAGGACCAGTACGGTGCTGGATAAGACTCCCACTCTCCCTTGCTGATAGAATAGCACTGATGAAGATGGTGGTGCTCCCTAAATTTCTATATTTATTCACTAATATCCCCATATGCGTGACACTCCGGTTCTTTGTCATGCTTCGATCCCTGTTAGTCCAACTAGCTTGGGTGGGACGACAGCCCGGGTTTAAGTGGGAGACGTTAACACTCCCGTATAATCAGGGAGGATTTGCAGCCCCTGACATCCAATTGTATTACTTATGTGCGCAAGCGCATTTTTTATTATTGGCGCCAACCTCCGAATTACATTCCGCACGTAGCTGTGGAAAGCGATGCGGTACACCTGATTCCTCTTAGGGCTATGATTTCTAACAACAATATTATTTTCACGTGTGGGGAAATCGACACAGTGCATGCATGGAAAGCACTTGGCCGTAGTGGGCAGATAGAACCATTATATGCTCCTGCCATGCCGCTTGAACATCACTCGGATATCTCAGTTGCAGGGGAGGTGGGCTCATTGATGACTTTGAAGGCAGCTGGGCTATGCCCGCTGGGTGACAAGTTCATAGACTCCTCTGAATTACAAGTGGAGGGCGCTATCTCCCCTGTGCTCCTTTTTAGGTCTCGCTCTCGAGACCTATTGTCGCCGAGATGCCTCTCAAGGGAGACAGACCAGGGCACGCGCAGCGATTGGGGTCAGGGTCTGTGGACGCGCCTGCGCAGACGCACACACACAGACACGCGCGCGCGCATAAACCCCGCCGCTGCCGACACTCCTCCCACCCTTCCCACCCTCCCGAAATATCATTTTCTGTTTCTTCCCCCTTGCACTCTCTTGCTGTTGGTCTGCCCTTCTCCGGTGATGCTCTTCACCTCCTCCGCTGCTGCTTCCGCTGCCCCGGACCCTCCATGCTTCTTTCCTTGGGTTTGTTTTGTTTATGTCCTACCTGGCGGGTTCCCGGAAAGCGCGTGACTCCCCCTGGTCACGTGTGACTTTACAGTCCAATTGCAAGACCCCGGCAGCAGGCGTGGGCCAATCACTAGCCGCCTGCTACATGGGCAGCCAATCACAGACAGACTGGGTGACTGCATGTCCTCTAACTGGCGCTTCAGCCGGAGAACGAGAGGACCATCCCCCGCACGCCCAGCTAGATTCTTCACCGAGGCAGGTTATTTGTGCCTTTCTGCCCTCTGTTCCACTCAATTTTCCCTCTTTTTTTGTGCCTTTCTGTCCTCTGTTCCACTCGTTTCCCTCTTGTTTTGTGCCTTTCTGCCCTCTGCTCCTCTCGTTTTTTCTGCCCTCTGTTCCACTCGTTTTTTTGCGCCCTTCTGCCCTCTGTGCCACAAGTTTTTCCCTCGTGTTTTGTGCCTTTCTGCCCTCTGTTCCTCTCGTTTTTTTTGTGCCCCTCGTTTTTTTTCCCTTTTGTGTCCCTTTTGCCCTCTGTCCCACTGATTTCCCCGCCGCTGTGGACCCCTTCCAACACTACACATTCACCTAAGGATTGTGTGTGTGTGGGTCGGTGTGTGGCTCTTTTGTGCCCTTCTGCGCCACTCGTTTTTGTGCCTTTTTTTGTGCATTTCTGTCCTCTGTTCCACTCGTTTTCCCTCTTTTTTTGTTCCTTTCTGCCCTCTGCTCCTCTCGTTTTTGTGCCCTTCTGCCCTCTGTGCCACTCGTTTTTGTGCCTTTCTGCCCTCTGTGCCACTCGTTTTTCTCTCTTTTTTTGTGCATTGCTGTCCTCTGTTCCACTCGTTTTTCCTCTTTTTTTTGTTCCTTTCTGCCCTCTGCTCCTCTCGTTTTTGTGCCCTTCTGCCCTCTGTGCCACTCGTTTTTGTGCCTTTCTGCCCTCTGTGCCACTCGTTTTTCCCTCTTTTTTTGTGCCTTTCTGCCCTCTGTGCCTCTCGTTTTTCCCTCTTTTTTTGTGCCTTTCTGTCCTCTGTTCCACTCGTTTTCCCTCTTTTTTTTGTTCCTTTCTGCCCTCTGCTCCTCTCGTTTTTGTGCCCTTCTGCCCTCTGTGCCACTCGTTTTTGTGCCTTTCTGCCCTCTGTGCCACTCGTTTTTCCCTCTCGTTTTTGTGCCCTTCTGCCTCTGTTCCACTCGTTTTTTTGTGCCTTTCTGCCCTCTGCTCCTCTCGTCTTTTGTGCCCTTCTGCCCTCCGTGCCACTGGTTTTTGTGCCTTTCTGCCCTCTGTGCCACTCGTTTTCCACTCTTTTTTGTGCCTTTCTGTCCTCTGTTCCACTCGTTTCCCTCATTTTTTGTGCCTTTCTGCCCTCTGCTCCTCTCGTTGTTTGTGCCCTCTGTTCCACTCGTTTTTTTGTGCCCTTCTGCCCTCTGTTCCTCTCGTTTTTCTGTGCCCTTCTGCGCCACTCGTTTTTTCCCTTTTGTGCCCCTTTTGCCCTCTGTCCCACTCGTTTCCCCATCGCTGTGCCCCCTGTGGACCCCTTCCAACACTACATATTCACCAAAGGATTGTGTGTGTGGGGCTCGGTGTGTGTGTGTGTGTGTGTGTGTGTATAGCAGCAATAGGTCTCGCCTTTGCGAGAGCTAAAGCTATTGGCATTGTAAATGACTATGCCATTTATTTATCTGTTTTCAAAACCAACGCATAAATAAAAAAGTTTGTCATTTACAATACCAATAGCTCCAACTTACTCAAAAGGCGAGACCATTGCATTGTAAATGCTTGTTTTATATGTAGTAGACTCCGAGCAGCACTTCGTACACTATACCCACACTTCCCAGAAGAACCAAGAGCCTTAGGAGCACTTCAATTGGCACTCGCAACACCTGCGTGGTATCATTTAATTATGCGTTTATACAATGCGTCACAAATTAATACACAAGCGCTGGCAGAGGGACCGCTGGCCAAGTGGAGCACCACTCCTCCAACGCCACTTAGTATGGAGGACTGGACAGAGTGCTGCAGCCTGACAGGGCAACTGAGAGCGAATGGTAACCTTCGAATTATACATTTTAAATATCTACACCAATTGTATTACACACCAGCACAGCTCTTTAAATTTGGCTTACTTGAGACAGCGGAGTGTATTAGGTGTAAAGCACCAGTAGCAGATTACATGCATCTAGCGTGGGTATGCCCTAAGATCCAGACATACTGGGAGAAAGTCATAAACACTCTTAATGAAATGGTTCAGGAGTGGGTGGAGTGTGCCCCTCAGGCCTGCTTGCTGGGACTGACTGAATCTGTGCACCTATCCCACCCCAAACTACTAGCAATTGCCCTCCTATTCGCAAAACTGAGGGTTTCAGTTCACTGGGGAGGGAGGGGGGGCGGCACCAAATTATGAGCATTGGATCCAAGACATGACTTATTGTCAGGATCAGCTTACATGTTATGCAGAAGAACTTCCACAGGCTTCCAGGCCCCTGGATGTGTGGGAACCCTTTGCTGTGTATTTGTTGTCCAAAGCTGCTGTATAATGTAAGCGTGTGAAATATATATCGGGAAAAGGGGCTTCGACATATTGTGCCCTGGCTGTGGGGGACTCTGGATTGATGTAATGAAGCTTTACATAAATAGTATAACAGATTACTCTGTATTGAACATGGCTATGTTATATTGTTGTTTATAAAACAACTACAAATAGGGTCTAAGGGAAAATGTTTAAAGACCTTAACGGATTTTTAATCCCCCTTTCTTAATATTTAATTACAATGAAAAAATCCGAGGTCTATAGCTAAGCAACTCTAGATACAATTCAAAAAAGTTGCCACTTAGCAATTGCTCCAGGAGATAAAAATTGAGTAAGCATACAAAATACCAAGTGCAAAAGGTGAAGGACAGAAAAGATGAGAGAAAGATCTTAATAGGGATAGTTAGCATCCCATCATTACACTCTCAAAGTGCCCAGTGTCATCATCTGGGGTACCAACCAACTCTTCTCGACAACCTCTTATAGCATAGAGGAGATATGAAAGAGTCGTATCCTCTTATCAAGTATGAATCAAGGAAAAGAGGAAAAAACTTACTGCTAAGATGCAGTGTAAATTTCTAGGAATTGTTTTTTTTAAGTGTTTTTTAAAATAGAATAAGCCAAAGACAAACAACAAGTATATATTTCTTGCTTGTGTCTAGTCAATCGCATTCCTATCTAAAAGCTGTGTATGAAAAAAATGAAAAAGAAGGAGCAGTTGTAAATAGTTACTGCTCCTGTTTACTGGTCGACATGTTTCAGCCTTCGGGAAGACTATCCCTGGCTTTCTTCAGGACCTCATTCACAAAACTTCCAGTGGTAGGCTTCGCAAGAAATAATGGGTTACTACTGTACCCTCAATAGCTGTCTTCAACTTCTCAATGTAAATTTTGATGTATTCAAACATCTGACAACAACAAAAAAGGTGTGTTTAAAATTTAGTTATACAATTAATCACATAGCATTATGCATCTGCGCCTTTTGACACCATTTACAAAGGTATCTTGAAAACATAAAATAATGCTTACCAATACATTTTGAGGAAAAGACCTCACCTCGCTTGGCACCAGCTCAAGTCAAGAGAAAGGCCCCGCTCTGAAAAATAAACATGAGCCAATGAGAAAAATGTGCAATCGCTTATTTCAAAAAGCAGAATGCAAAAAACGCTTGGACAGGTCCTTTTCAATATTCAAAAATAGGGCCTGTCAGAAAAACAACAAATGGCATTTGAGGACAAAAGTCCGCGGTCAGGCACAGAGGACAGTGCAACAACTCAAAATACTCCAAGGACACACCAAGAAAATGGAGAAAGAAATAGGGCCTATCTGGCTTATGATGTACAAAGAGTAGCGGCCCTAACAAACTAACAAGTCATCACTATTTAAGAGTGGGAGCTGCATCTTTTGGCAGCATGATTAAATAATTATTCGATCTCGTTTACTCATTAATTTGGGCACGGTAGTCACAGAAAAACAATAATAATGTGGTTGAAAAAGTATTTTAAATGGCACAGTAGATATTAGACAAAGTTCGAAACATGGTTTTAAGAAACATCCGTAACTCAAAAGCGCCAAAAATTTTTAATAAAATACGTTCAAATCATTTAAGAAAACCACAGGGAAGTGTTGTATATCCATACCTGTCCGTCGGTACCTCCGACAGGGACTCGTGCTGGGATGGAGGTACCGGACGTGACGAATCAGCTTACATTTATACCGTTACAAAGTATCAACAGCTGTAAGTAATCTGGAATCGAAAGCCGGTGGAACTTCCGGCGCTTGAAACATTACGTATGTAAAAACTACAGGATGACGTCATAATGGCTGGTAGTTGTAGTTTTTTGTGTCGCTGCGCGTTGTTGTTGGTATATTTACAGGACTTATGTTCAATTTTAACTGTGTTTACGTTGTAACATCAAATGGAGAGTGATTGGGTATAGCAGCTAATGTGGAGCCTAATTAAGAAGAAATAACCCCTGATGATCAAAAGTTATAAAAATTTAGAATTAATATGGCACATCTCCTGTATATAAACGCCTATAGAAGTAGATGAGGCGGGGAAAAAGACCGCCGATGTATATCATTATCATATATTTTCCGCAAAGAAAATATCAATGCTAAGAAATGGCGTCGCTGCTATCAATAACAGCTAAGGCGTGACGAATCAACATCCTGTTTATATCGTAACAGAGTGTCATCAGGTGTACAGGTTTTGTGATCGAAAGCCAGGGGAGTTTTCCACATTCGGTAAATGCGTGTGTGGAAGAACTACAGAGTGACGTCATCGTAACTGATACTGGTAATTTGCTTGTCTAAATACGTATTAGATTTTAAACAAGAGGAAAAATTATTTTGAATGCAAGTTCTTATAGAGGAGGCAGCGAAGAGACTCTCTACAATTATCAAATCAATTGTAAAACATGATTAAATTCTCAAAAGTGCATTATCTTAAACACTTACAGTAATATCATGTGAAGGTGTCAAGAATTCCTGTCATGCGAGGGGAGGAAAACGGTAACCAGCGAAAACGGACTACATCTCCCAGGATGCTTAGCGGTTGAGAGGTTATGTAAACAGGAGAGCTGTTACATAACTCAAGGAAAACACGCCCTTATGTAAACAGGAGAGCTGTTACATAACTCAAGGAAAACACGCCCTTATGTAAACAGGAGAGCTGTTACATAACTCAAGGAAAACACGCCCTATAAAGAGAGGAACCGGGAGGTACAACGCTGTCGGATATTGTGTTTACACCGACGTACCTGCTTAGTGAAGAGCAGTGTTCCGGAGTGGTGCTCCACTAAGGCAAGAACGGAGGTAGGTCGAGTCGTTACTCCCTGGGCCGTGTCTTGCCCCATCGTCACCTGTGAAGGACCCGGAAGCTCTACCGGATAACCATTGAGCTTCGCTTTTTGACTCGGCTGAGTCAAAGCGCAGTGGCGCTTTTGCTGGTTGGAGTCGTAACTCCCAGCCCGACCAGAGATACAGGGACTGCCAGCTGTAAACGCACACCAGGAGGTGTTTGCCGCGTTACAGACTCGGAAGTCCACGGGATCGATCGAGCGGCTGCTCTCGATTCAGTCTTCTTTGCTTGTGATTGGGGTATCGGTGACGCATCACCAGGAGGTGACTCCGCGTCCCGGTGCAGTCTGAGGAAGAGGTTGAGCGGCTGCTCCCTTCAGGTAGAGACCCCGGCTGGGTGTTTCCCTGACTCCTCGATTCTCCCCAACACTCTTCGTTCCCCTCACAGCCTACCGATTGGCATTGTCGGCCATTTCATTTCTGCCCTCTGTTGGCATACGCCGGGATCGGCGTATATGCAGAGGACGGTTAGGACCATCCGTGCTGTGGGCTGGTAACGTACTTAGCCTGGAGGATTCCAGTGACTATAACCTTTGTTTATTCCTTGTATTATTTTTGCCTTCATTAAAATAACTAAACCTTCACAAGTGGTTGCGTTCTCATTCTCGTGTCTGTTAAACAATCCTGAGACGTTCAGGGCGTTACAGAAGGACAATTTGCTAGATGTAAAAAGTGCTGATATCAGGGCTATGCCTATAAATAATCTTTTATAGGAAAAAATCCAACTTTGCATATTCTATTATGTAGTGCAGTTACTCCAGACAACTATATCTCTTACTTCTTGTGTAGAGACATCCATGGTATTGCGTCATTGAGACCGCATGCATCACTGGACAATTTGAATATCCATCTTTGTTCTCGTAAAAGCAGAAAATTGGACACATCACTGATATGTGGTGGAATGTAAGGTTTTTCTAACACAGTCCACTTAAAATCTTCTGCTTTGTGTCCCTGTTCGAAGAAGTGTTTAGTGAGATATTGTTGTTTATAACTGAAAATGCTCAATAAATTAAAAAAAAGTATGTGGAGCGGAATAGTAAGAATATATCCTGGCATTGGGATTACGGTGTCTTCACACGTCGGTCAGTCCCCAACTTCTTGCCTAGGCCTCTTGCATCTGAGCCCCTGTGGATGCCGTCATTCTGCACGGTGGTGGGAATGAACGGTCAAGGGCTATGTCCAGTATGCTATTAAAATCTTCCCCTATTACGCTGGGTATATTGCACTGTATGGAGAGCACTGATGACAGTGAGGTCCAGTAGGGCCACTGCTCTGTGTCAGGTGCATATATAGTGCCTAGCAGAAGGCATCTCCCGTCTAGCTTACCTTTAAGAAATACATATCTACCCTCGGAATCCATGATCACGTCTTCCACTAGGAGGGGGGTGCTTGGGCAGACCCAAATGAATACTCCACGGGCGAACGCTGAGTAGTTTGTGGCAAAGACTTGCCCCCGCCATCTATGCTGCAGCCTACTTGTTTCTGTGTCTGTTAAGTGAGATTCTTGGAGGAGGGCTATCTGTACATTGTACCATTTGAGGTATGCGTATACTGCGTATCTGCGGGATGGGGTGCATAAGCCCCGGACATTCCAGGTCATTATACGTTGTGTTGCCATTCAATCGGTATGATCAGACACTTAATTCGAGAGTGGTGGGCTGAGTGCCAAATAGTTTGTCTGGAAATAGCGTCCAGGGTTAGTATACTTTGGATGTAATAGGGCCCGGGAGGACCAAATATAAAACTCAACACCAACATGACAGTCTTGTAGTACCAAAAGAGCAGACCTCACAACCGTGCGGGGCTGCCCAAACTGTGAGTAGAACTCAAACGAAACAAAAAATCCTCCTTAGATTGTGTGGGAGCGGGAGTACGAAGTTTAGTCACCTGTTGTCACCTGTTGCTTAGAGTTATCAATACCCTCCATGGTGTCCCATGTATCTACAAGCGTGTACAACCACCCGAGCGTGCCGTCATCTGAGGAGGTGTTCTTCCCCTCCCCCCTTACCCTCATCCCCCTCCCAGCGCCCCCAGACCAACCAAAAGCTTTTATATTCTGTACTGACAACTATGAAATATTGCATAGGACAGCATACAGCCATTCAAACGATACAGTTCCCATTATATGAGTCCCTAGGCCGTTTGCGGGTTGACTTCTGGCTAATTTAGTTTCAGAGGGGCAAGCTATCGAGGAGCCTTCATCATCGGACGACCGAACTCATACCCCTTCTCTGTCAGAATCTTTGGTCAGGCCTGATATCTGTTCTGCCTCCCGTACAGCCTGTTGGCACTCCTTGATGATTTGCTCCAGGTTCGGCACTGCAATCAACTTTAATGTGCATGTTTCGCCAGATCTTCGTGCACGAGTCCTCTGACTGTTGGCCTGGGGCCTGAGAATTCCCTGCTGCCTCCAGCCAGTCCCAGGTGACCTGTGGTGTGTCGAAGAACCTGGTATTGCCATCCGTTACTATACCCAGCTTCGCTGGAAAAAGCAAGGAGTGTTGAATGTCCAGCTGCTGTAGTTGTTGCTTTACTGCTAAAAAGGAGCTGGGCTGACATTGCACTACAACAGCGTAATTGGGGAAAAACATCACTTTGGCGTTCTCTACACTGATTTCTTTCAGCTTTTGTGTTTCTCGCAGAATGGAGTCCCTGTCCCGGTAGTGGAGTACCTTGAAGAGAAACGGGTGGGGGTGGGACCCAGGAGCTGGCTTCCTCAGTGGAACTCGATGTGCCCTTTCAATCGAGAAGAATGGCGACAGGGATGTTGCTGGCAGGATTTCCTGTATCCATTTTTCAGTGAACCCCACTGCATCCTGACTTTCCACGCCCTCCGTCAGTCCAATGAAGTGTACAATGTTACACCTGGACCCTCCTTCTGCATCTTCTATCTTATCCTCTAGGTGGCGGAGCCTGTTTTCATATTCCCTCATCTGCTTCTCCAGTATGTTTGTGATTGGTTGTACTTCCGGTAGGGTTTGTTCAACAGTGGTGATGCGTTCTGATAATTTCTTGTGGTCCGCATGAAGGAGCATTCGATCTGCCACTACATTGTCAATTTTGGAATCCAAAGAGATTCTGGACCTCTCTATTTTGGAGTATCGCATCAAACATGTCACCCTGCTGTGAGGTCTGCGGGGTGTGAGAGTCCTGTTGGTCTGCCTCCATGACTGAGGAGGACCTGGTAGAGGTTCTGGAATACGTTCCCATGGTGTACCCCAATTAAGAGTTCCAGTGGTAATGGTCGTTTCTGCTATGCTCGCTCAGAGCTGTGGAGTCCACCCTGGCTGTCTGTCCTGATTGTGTCTGGTTCTCTCGTGTGAGTACAAGAGAGGAGAGGTTCTGCAGAACAAAAGTCAAGGGACTGTATGTTACAGGTAGGCTTGACAACACACCTGTCCCATGTGTTCCTGTAATTAAGTCCCGCTTTAATAATATATCTTTATAGAGAATGCGCCAGTTATGTGAAGCAATGACCTGGATTTACAATAGACAATTCCTGGCACCCCCTCTCCTTCCAGATGTCTTGTTGTGGGGATAGTGCCGGAAGTGTGAGAGGCCAAGGAGGCTGTTGTGTAGATTTCTCCTGGTATGTTATTTTCAGTTGTGTGCTCTTAATCTCTAGTCTGCCGCCAAATTCAGTGTCTCTTGACCGGCAAAGCCCCAGTCGCCTGCCCCTCGCCGTCCCCTCTGTTGGCAGGTGTTAATGCCCAGCATGCAAGTAGTAAAGTCTAGGCACATGCCTGGGCACGTTTTAAACCTGAGTGTTCCGCTCCAGTAATGGGAGCCATTTCTGATATCCAGTACCCAAGAGGCGCACCCAGGCTACGGTAGGTGCTGCAGTGACGCTCCTGCACGGGGCCAAATCCACAATCGTGTGCAGAAGCGGCTGTCGGTTCCAGTGCTACTTTCCACCGCACATACCTGTATCGTGTGTCTGTTTTCGGCTCTCAACCGCTCCTGCTCAGCTCCGTCGAACTTCAGACGGCTGTAACCTCGCGGCCTCACGGACTCGTTCCCAAGCCGCGCACGACTCCGCTCTTCATAGGGGCCCAGGTAAGCGCTAGCAGCCCTTGTCACATATGGAAGTGGCCCAGGGGAGGGAGCACCTCAGCAACCCCGCAACGCGAAGCCTCTGACAGCAGGTGGCCTCCGTCCGGGCTAGCGGTTTGTGCAGACCTGATGAGCTCAGCCCCCTCGCAGATCTGATGGTGTAAGCTGGTGCCGAGGTCTCCGTCACAGCTTCCACTTGCCGTACGGCCTCACGGACTCGTCTCCGCTCCGCGCACCACTCTGCTCTCCTCCAGGGGCCCAGGTAAGCACCCGTGGCCTTTATAACACATAACAGTGGTATGGGGGTGCTTCGGTACCTCTGCAACACGGAGCCTCCGACAGCAGGCTGCATCTGTCAGGGCAAGCTGTTTCTGTAGGTTGGATGAGCTCAGCCTACTCTCAAGTCCGACGGCGTAGCTTGGTGCCACGGCCTCCCACACAGCTTCATTTGCTGCGAGGCATCAGGCACAGCTCGGGTCATTGGGTGATTGTCCGCAGGCTGCAGAAATGTCAGATAATTCGGGTGCGCTGCAGAGCGGCACTACGGCATGTCCACCAACTTGCTCTGGCAAGCCACGCGCCCTTCAAGCCGGTGCTGAATATGGCTCATTTGGTGGTGAGCAAGCTTTGAACCAGCATATTCCTTGCCTCCGGTCCTGACATAGAATGAAAATTGTTCCTAACTGTAGTGTAGGAAAGTTTCAATCCTATTTAGGACACGACGGCGAGGATTATCCCACCTGGCAAGAAGGTTCTTTCCTCTTCCTGGAGCCCACTATAAGGAGTAACTACCAGGACTTTATGATGGTGTACACCTGTGATGTTATTTTCTGAAGAATCTGTTGATGATCTTTCTTGGCATTGACCTCTGTGGCTAGTCAAGATGTCACAACCTGGCCTGGTCCTTCTCTCTTATTTCTGGATCGGATGGTGCTAAACTGGAACAATAAGAAAGTAGCTGAGGATTAATTTGCATGAAGAAAGAGGGATATTGGAGCCAAGAGTGAACTATTACAGGCTCAACTGCATCCTGATTAGCTATCTTATAGACTGCAGTTGCATCATGATTGGTTGTGTTTTGGGCTATGTTCCCAGTGATTCATGGTTTTTCGCCTTCAGATGGAAAGTTAAAATTGTTGTTCTAAATAAGGCTGCTAAAGCGGAGAGAGAAGAGCATAATCCTCACCTCCGTGTCCTTATTAGACCTGAAAGAGTCCTTGCGAACGTTGCACCAGTGCGTTTGCTGGCTCACGAGTGTTAGCTATCTGGTTTTCGAACGTTGACAAAGCATGATAACTAATAGAAAGATTAACCTTGCTTTCGCAACCTGGCTAAAGACTAGTTTAATATTGACGTTTGATCAAGTATGTTTGTTGCAAGCCTATTAGGAAGCTCCTGTTCATGATAATATTGTGGTGCTGATGTAGATATTAGCTAGGGACTAGAAAAGAAGGAATTTCATCATAAAGTAACATCATCCAAACATTGCCATCTGTTATGTTCCTAATTTGTGTCATTTTTACATCTATGGCATTCATTCTATTCACCATTATTTAGATATCTGTCTTTACAGAGATCACAAGGTAGTTCAAGCCAGCTCCCATTGTTAAAAGTAATAACAGCAAAACCTTTACCAATCACCTCTTATGAAAGTGAGGCACTGAGCGGTAGAGATGCGGTAATTCTAAACACAATTCTTGTAAAAACATTTAGATCCTTTTTCTTCTCCCCTGCAAAGCCTCGCCGGCCCAGACAAGGCTAGATTTGGATTATTACATCAAAGTATCGCAACAAAAAAAACCTTATATTAACCTCTTTGGCGCTCATGACGAGCCCAGCTCGGCATGAGGCACAGTAGAGCTGTGCTCATGACGAGCTGTGCTCGTCCTAACTGTCGCGGCCCGCCCACGTGCTGTGCGGGAGAATCAATCAGTGGGCGGGGTCGTGACGAGCACAGCTCGTCATGAGCACAGCTCCACTGTGCCTCATGACGAGCTGGGCTCGTCACGAGCACAGTGCCACCGCCGCTGCCCCACCCCCCGTCACGCCGTGGGAGAATTACCCCCGCGTGGAAGGGGTTAAAGTTTGGAAAAGAATAAAATTAAACATTTCAAATCATCTATGCCAAGTCCTTTGGCAAGAAGTTCAAACAAATTCAAAATCGTGGAATCTTGGAAGTATCTAAATCTGGCATCCCATCCCCCCTTAGTCCTTTAACTCCCCCGGAGTCCTTTAAAAAAAACATCAATGGACTAATGAAAAAAATCTCAATGTTAAAAGATAGAGTCCCCTGCACCTAGATCACATTACTGGATGATACTGAATGAATATAAAATCCTTAATCCACAGCCCTATTTAGAGACTGGATGGTCAATGCAGCTAAAGAATGGCTTTATTAGAGCTCAATTTAGACTTCTCCCAGGCCTTGCTCACGCAATGCCTTGGCTGTGGATCACAAAAACCACATGTTGCAGACTGCAAAAGTGGAGAGGAAGACATCATTCACTTAGCATGTTTTTGCCCTGTGTTGGACTTGGCCCTTCCTGGAAGAAAGACGTGGGCTACTAAGGATACCTTTTAACCAGCTGGGAATTCGTACGTGCAGGCAAGCTGTGATTGCATGCTTTAAAACATCAGATACATCGCTAAACTGTGTATTTACAAAGTTCTTGAACCTAGTAACAGAAATATTGGACTCGCACAATGCTATCTTGGTTTGAATTTACTGCTAGTGACTGAATATTTATTTAAACATAGCTTAGAATTACAGTTCTCTTGTAGGGGATTTCTGTGTATAGTCAAAAGCACTTGAATAGTCCCGCCCACGTGCAGGGACCCCGGAGCACTTTCTTAGATATATCTTCTTAAGTAGATAGTTTTCGCCTTTCTTCAGGAAGGCCTGCAAAGACACTTAAGAGATAGGAAGATCATAATGCAGCCTAACTAAATAGGCTACACTGGCAATTACTTTATCTTGAAGTGAAAAAAGATAGCCAGTAAACTTGAATTTTGCAACGTTATGGATATTAATACACAGAGAAAACTCCCCTTCACACAACCCCTTTTTTCATGATAGAGATGAAAGGGTTGAACAGAGAAGCCCCCATAGAATGCCATTATATGTCTGAAAATAGTAGCCGTGCCTTTAGGAGTCTCCTGAGACCATCAGTATCCCATGATGCACAGCCAGTGGCAATTACTTTAGTTCTTTTTTCCGGCTCCTTTTAACAGGACCCTGGAGCATTGAGCTCAGCCAATTTTGGTGTTTTTCATCAAAAATCACTTCAGAATTTGACTTTTTAGAGTTTTACTCGACGTATTTTTTCTGACAGGAATGCCACAGTTTTCAGTCAAAAATGCCATCCCTTTTTGATAAGTGTCCAGACTGTGGAAGAAAGAAGGCCAAGTCTGACTCTCACAGAGTGTATATCCTTTGCCTGCCTGCTTCTCATGTTGTTGATGCCTGTTCCATTTGTAAAATCTTTTCCAGGCGCACCCTGCGTGTCAGGGAGAAGATTTGGCTGCAAGGTGTGGAGGGAAGAAGAAAACAGCTGGCCAAGTTAACATGTGGGACTTCAGGGCGAGGAGAGGATCAGTCCTCTACCAGAACTCTGTCTTCAGCCTCTGGGGGGCTCCCCAGTAGAAGAAGGGCTGAAAAACTATGCCGGGCCAGGTCGACTTCGAAAGCAGGTATTGCACCGACCTGCTCGCTGTCGACTCAGGGCTCTGGGTCGATACGACTTCGACGTTCCACGTTGAGAAGAAGATACGCAAAAGAAGTTGTGGAACCAAGGGTGAAACTCTCTTGTTTGCCATCGAGAGCCCCTACACCGAGGAGGTCGCGGCCGAGGACAATGTCGATGCTCCATCGCTGATCGACGGTGACTCACCATCGTCGGTCGTCGTCGAGTAATCACCGGCACTCGCCGTCAAAGTAATTGACGTGCACCAAAAAGAAGTCACCGACAGTTGCCGTCGATGAGTCACAGGTGATCAACGCCCAGAAGACACCGTCGATCTTCAACTCGATCGATGTTGAGTATGTCGACGTCGAAAGGAAGTTCTCGGTTGAGAGGACGTCGAAGGTCACCGTCGGCAAGTAGATCGACGTTGAGGGGGAAGGCTGGATCTTATGGTGAATCTATAGCTCCTTCCTTCCTTCATGTGGCTCGTAAGAAGAGGAGGTTAATTTATTCTTCAGATTCGGAATATTCAAGGACATATTCCCCAACTAGGTCACCAGCTCAGTCTTCACATCCACAAGATGATCCGCCGCCTCCTCCTCCTTTGCCTCCAACGCCACCTCCTCTGCCTCCTCCTCCACCGCCTCCACCTCCACCTCCTGGGACCACAACACCTCCTGCACCTCGAAGACCTAGGTCTAGGTCCCATGCGAGGGATTGTTCTCGCAGCCATAAACACTCCTCAACTCGATCTCATCGCCGACATCATGAGAGATCTCCCTCCTGACACACCAGGGGCACTTCCTCAACAAGTACTGGGAGATATTCCCCGACATTATTGGATTCTCCTCCTCAAAGAGTTTCTTCTATTGATGACATCACTACTTTCCAAGAGGTTTTGGTGCGAGGAGCTCCAAACGAAACATACCAATGTCCACTCCGATTCCATCAATCTCTATAATTTTTGAGATTCTATAGCAGAGACAAGCCTCTCGTCCATTGCTTCCTCTGGTGCCTGGCTTAATGGAACCAGCCAATGGAATTATTTCTCACTCCTTCTTCCATTAAATCAGCTCCTTCAAGACTACAGAAAAAGTATCGTCCTCCAAAGCAGGATCCCACTTTTCTCCGGACAGACCCTACTTCAGATTCTGTTATTGTAGTGGCAGCTAAAAAACAACATACTACGGCTCCAACATCCACAGTTCCAACTGATAAGGAGAGCTGTAAGATATATTCAGTGGGGAGGAAGGTATGCAACACAGCAGCGACCTCTATGAAGGCTGCTAGTGCCACAACCCTGGTGGGCAGGTACAACCGGGCACTATGGGAGTCTCTTCAGCAGTTTGCAGAACACCTACCTAGGGACAAAAGTGAGGATTTTAATAAAATCCTAAATGAAGGACTTTTGGTGTCTAACCAAGTTATTAGTGCACCGGTGGACACATCCATTCTGTCTGCCCATGGATATTGACACAGGGTGGCACTCAGAAGACATTCATGGCTTCGCTTAACCTCTCTGAAACCTAAAGCACAACAGTGTATCATGAATCTGCCTTTTTCAGGAACAACCCATTTTGGATCTCATGCGGATGAAGGGATGGCCCGAATGAAGGCTGAGATGGAGACACTGAAGGCTGTGGGTCTTGGAAAAACCCAAAGACCAGCGAAATCTTTCCACCCTTTTCAACACGGATACTCTTCTCAGAGGTTTCAAAGGTACCAGGACGACAGACCAATACACAACAGTCGTACCCAACAGTCTTTCCAACCTTTCCATAAACGATAATCAAGAGGAAGATCAGAACAGCAACCTGCACAAGGAAATAAGGCACCTGCTGGTTCTATGCCCTGAATCCTATCTTCCACCTCTTCTGTTACCCATTCTGGTAGGGGGAAGCATTCAACATTTCCAGGCAGAGTGGCAAAAAATAACACCGGAAAATTTGGTTCTGAATATTGTTCACAATTCATACTCTTTCATCAGCCCTCCACCATCAATCCCTCCAACACAGTCACGATTCCAACTGTGGCAATTACAAATGGATGCCGACATTATCTTGCAAAAAAGGGCAATAGAACCTGTTCCTCCTTTACAACGAGGAAAAGGACTGTATTCAAGGTTCTTTCTAGTCAAAAAGGACAAGAACGAGTTCAGACCCATTCTCGATTTAAGAAAGGCAAACAAGTAGATTTGAAGAGAAAAATTCAGAATGTTGGTGTTATACCAGATCTACCCTCAACTTCATGGGGGGAATTGGTTATGCGCAATAGACCTGCAAGACGCATACTTCCATATTCCCATAATAAGGAAGCATCGCAAGTTCCTGAGGTTCACGGTGGGGAGCAACCACTATCAATGCTGTGTCCTCCCATTTGGCCTGAAGTCAGCCCCCAGGACTTTTTCCAAGTGCATGGCGGTGATTGCTGCCCATCTGAGGAAGCACAAAGTGTTTGTCTACCCCTACCTAGACGACTGGCTGATCAAGGCATCCACGTGTCAGGAGGCTCAACTACATTTCATTTAGACCGCCAACCTTCTCCTTTGTTTGGGTCTTCACATCAATCAAGCAAATTCTGTCTCGACCCCTGTACCGTTGCCTTCAATACCTGAGAGCAACCATCGATACTCGCACGGCAAATGTGTATCCTTCGGAGGAGCGATGCTTCTCGAACCTTCAGAAGGCTCAGGCTCTCATGACCACATTCTTTGCAACTGTGAGGAAGGTCTCCTCTCTTCTGGGATCCATGGCATCTTCCTCACTCCGAATGCGCGTTTCCACATGAGACCTCTGCAGGAATGTCTGGAGGACCAGCGGGACCAGAGAATAGGAGATTAGGATGACCGGATTCAACTGTCACAACATGCCCTCCAGTCCATCAGATGGTGGTGTTTTCCCAACAAGCTCCTACAGGGGATTCCCTTCCACAAGGAGATACCGACGCAAACCTTAGTAACGGATGCTTCTCTTCTAGGCTGGGGTGCACATACAGATCACCGTCAGATTCAGGGCAAATGGTCCACAAAGGAATCCACTTTCCACATCAATCTACTAGAGCTACGAGCAGTCCATTTGGCTCTGAAAGCGTTACAGCCATCATTCCGTGCCAGCTCCCTACTTGTCCAGACGGACAATACAACAGCAATGTTCTACCTCAACAAGCAGGGGGGCTCGAGATCCAGACCGTTATCTCTGGAAGCCCAGACCATCTGGAATTGGCTCTTAGCCAGAAATCTGACCATAATAGCAGCTCACCTCCCAGGTGTTCAAAAAGCTCAGTCCGACGCTCTAAGCAGACTTCTTCAGAAAAATCACAAATTGGTATTAAATGACGATGTGGTGCGAGATATATTCAAAAGATGGGGTACTCCAGAGGTCGATTTATTGCCACCGCAAAAAACAACAAATGCCAGAACTCGCCTCAAAGTTCTACCAACCGGGAACTATGGGGAATGCCCTATGGATTAACTGGTCAGGCAGATTTCTCTATGCCTTTCCTTCAATTCCCCCTGATCCCAGCAGTCTTCATCAAACTCTGACAGTCACGGGCCAAGATGATCCTCATAGCCCCATAGTGGCCACGTCAGTGGTGGTTCACAGACCTTCTTCACCGCATCTCAGGCTGCCATGCATATCAGACCTACTAACACAATTCGGAGGACAGATGGTGCACCCCAATCCCTCATCATTGAATTTGGCGGCATGGCTCCTGAGTTAGTGCAGTATGGACACTTGAACTTACCTCAGGACTGCATGAACATTCTTAAGGAAGCTAAAAGGCCATCCACACGCTCCGCTTATGCGTATAAGTGGAAGAAATTCTGTATCTAGTGTTCATCGAAGAATGAAGATCCTACTTCTTGTCAGGAAGATATCATCCTTCTATACTTACTTCATCTCTCACAATCTGGCCTTCAATTTGCTTTCATTAAGGTTCACCTAGCAGCTCTGAGTGCTTACAGGAAATGCCCTTCACAAACCTCCTTTTTTTAAATCCCTGTAATTAAAGATTTCTTGGAAGGTTTGAAGAAAGTTTTTCCTCCCATCAGACATCCTTCTCCTCCTTGGGAGCTTAATGTAGTTCTTTCTCGACTGATGCAAGAGCCCTTTGAACCCATTCGTAAGGCTACTCTTCAGCATCTGTCTTGGAAGACTGCTTTCCTTGTGGCTATCACTTCTGCCCGCAGGGTAAGCGACATCCAGGCACTGTGTTGTCAAGAACCATACACGGTTTTCCATTCATCTAAAGTGGTCATGAGGACACATAGGAAATTCCTTCCTAAAGTAATTTCGGATTTCCATGTGAATCAAACTATTTCTCTGCCTACATTTTTTCAGCAGCCTTCTTCTCCTGCGGGGAGAGCGCTTCATTTTCCAGATGTTAGAACGGTTTTGAAGTTTTATTTAGAAAAAACTAAAGATAACAGGATATCAGATCAGTTATTTGTAAACCTTGGCTCTCTCCGTACTGGTCTAGCGACTTCCAAACAATCCATCAACAGGTGGATTGTTTCATGTATTCTGCTTTGTTACCAGACACAAAACTCTTGTTAGTAAGCCTAGGGCCCACTCTACCAGAGGAAAGGCTGCTATTGCGGCTTTACTTCGTAATATACCCATTTCTGAGATTTGTAAGGCTGATACCTGGAAGTCAGTCCATACATTGACAAAACACTACTGTCTGGACTCTGATGCCAAGGCAGATGCTCAGGTCGGACAGGTTTCCTGCGGAACCTGTTTGCTTAAACTTACATGTTAAATCTCTGTTTCTTCCACCGCGTGTGTGTTTATGGGATGTGCTTGCTAGTCTATTCAAGTGCTTATGACTATACACGGATATCCCCTACAAGAGAAGGAATAGTTTCTTACCTGTAACTCCAGTTCTCTTGTAGGGGTATTTCCGTGATAAGTCATAAGCAACCCTCCCTCCTCCCCAATGGAATAAACAGACATATTCATAACTTAGAATAGGCATACACTTCTCTACGCCTTCAAAAAGAACTGAAGTAACTGCCACTGGCTGTGCATCATGGGATACTGGTGGTCTCTGGAGACTCCTAAAGGCACAGCTTCTATTTTCAGACATATAATGGCATCCTATGGGGGCTTCTCTATCCAACCCTTTCATCTCCATCATGAAAAAAGGGGGTTTCTGAAGGGGAGTTTTCTCTGTGCATTAAACTCCACAAAGTTGCAAATTTTAAGTTTACTGGCTATCTTTTTTCACTTGAAGATGAAGTAATGGCCAGTGTAGCATAGTTAGGCTGCATTCTTGTCTTTCTATCTCTTAAGTGTCTTTGCAGGCCTTCCTGAAGAAAGGCGGAAAATATTGACTTAAGAAGATATATCTAAGGAAGTTCTCTGGAGTCTCCGCACGTGGGAGGGATTATTCAAGTGCTTATGACTTATCGCGGAAATACCCCTACAAGAGAACTGGAGTTACAGGTAAGAAACTATTCCATCTGCTGTTTAAGGAACACTCAAGTATTATTGCTGGTTTAGTAACCTAATTATAGGAGGTGCTATCTAATATATATATATATATATATATATATATATATATATATATATATATATATATATATATATATATATATATATATATATATATATATATATATATATATATATATGCTTAGTTTGCACTTTTTGACAGCATGTCTAGCATATGAGATGCTATTCATCATACATATTAATAAGATGATTATTGTTTACATTCTTGGCAGCAATTGTTGTCTTAGTAGTTGCTTGCATTTTACAAATTATGTTTAACAGCAATCCTGGACTCTTTTACTCAATTGTGCAAATTGATGGTTTGATTATTTTTTCCATATAAGAGGCCTGGGAAGCACTGTGCGAAGCAAGTAGATTAAACGATAATAATAAATTGTGGAGGTTAATAAATTCTGCCCCACTGAGCGAAGGCACTGGTCCAAGGATTGTGGTCGAAAACCCAGAGGACGACTGGATTAAACACTACTCTGCTATTTATGCTGCACAGTTCACCCCTAATTGTATGACCAACAATGATAATGCAGGCACCGTAAAGCTACCAGCTATTGCCCTTTTTACCCTAGATGAGGTGATTGAGACAATAGCTTCTAGCAAAGGGGGCAAAGCACCAGGCCCTGATGCTGTTCCGGTGGCTCTGTATAAAGCAAACATTCCGTTGTGGGGCTCAATTTTAACTATTGTTCTAAAAGCTTGCTGTACATCAGTATTCCACCCAACTTGGGTGAAATCTATAATAGTTCCCATTTATTAAAAAAAAGGGAATTTGTCACAACCCTTCCTGCTACAGGCCGATCTCGCTTCTTGCCTCCCTGGTCAAAACAGTTGGCAGAATAATCTTGAACAGATTACAAAAGTAGGCTGAAAGTAAGGGGGTGTTGAATGATTTACAATATGGGTTTCGCACTGGAGTAGGGACTATTGAACAGAGCCTCAATCTGTCCATTCTCATAGAGAAGTACATGGAGATCAAAGGCGGTAACCTGTATTTGGTTTTATTTTTACCTCTCCTCCGCCTTTGACTATGTAAATCACTCAAATCTCTGGGCAGTCATGGGTGAGATGGGTGTGGATTCTGAGACAATTTGTTTTTTATGGGACCTATACTCAGGTGCCAAGGCCAGGATTAGATATGGAATCCACGGCGAATGTACACAGTTGTTCAGCATAGGAAGAGGAGTGAGTCAGGGCAGTGTCCTTGCACCTTTTTTGTTTTCACTTTATATCAACAACGTGGGCACTGCTCTGGAACGATTACCAAAAGATATGGCCCAGGTGGGACACCACCCTGTGCTCGCACTTCTCTATGCTGACGACGCCGTACTGATGACGCGCAGCCCAATTTCAATGCAGCGGGAGGGTACTTAATGACTTTGTCAAATAAATACAGGATCTTGACCTACATGTAATCCAGACCTTTGTAGTGAAGTGTGGGAAGAAATCGGAGGGGGGGGGGGGGTCCCGAACTATGAGAATACAGGATACATCCATCGAATTTACCAACACTTTCTCATATCTTGGCGTGTTATTTGACAAAGGTGGATCATGGAGCCAAGCCATTAATACAAAGTCGCTGCTCTATAGAAGGGCCTGCATTGCCTTACGCAAATTTGCTTAAAGATTAGGTACTAATCCACCAAGGGAAATGCTCACCATCTATAAGGGAAAATGCGTTAGAAAAGCAGTTTATGAGGCAGGCATATGGGGACACGTAAACTGCACGACTATACAATTAGTGGAGAACGAATTTCTAAGATATTTACTCACCACTCCCAAATCCGCACCAACTTTTGTTTGTTATACCGAGTTGGGACTATCATTCCTTGCGGATTTAATTAAGATCCAACCGCTCCTGCTATGGCATAAAGTATGGACATCTGAGTATACAGTTTTGAATCTACTTGTCTAAACTCATTTAATTATACGAAAACTTCCTGGTTAAAGTATGTCGAATGTTTTTGTAAGGACCTAGGCCACCCTGAATATTTTAATAAGCCTGAAAGTTTAGTGAATTTGAACAGGAAAGATCTAAAAGCTGATTGCTTAGCACATCTGGAGAACCACAGGTTGTCCACGGAACTTGTAAAACCCTCAGTTCAAAGAAATCAGCTAATCTTAACCAGTTACGATATGCAACTATATCTGCGGGAGTTTACACACCAAAAGCATAGATATGTCCAAACTCGTTTCAGGATACCTTCCATTGCATGGTTACGTTTCCTGAACTAAATAACTGGTCCCTCATGTTATCGAATTGTCCCTGCGATCATGCCTCATGCCAGACAACTATGCATGTTTTTCTTTTTTGTAAATTTTGTAAAAAATGGAGGAAGCTCTACATATTAAGCTATTTGAAGCATCTAGACTTTCATAAATGTTGGCCAGCATAATTATTTCTACAATCACTATCAGCAATTAATATTTGCGTAAGAATTTCATCTTTTCTGTGGAGTGTTCTCTATGCTAGGAAGTCTGTTTTAACAACTCTGTGATATGTTGGCTATTGAAACACTGTAATGTACAGGTGTTGGATCGGCGGGCCCAGTTTTTAGGTTCTTACCATCTTGTATGTTTTGCTCTAGACCTTACATCTAGAATTTTTTAATCAACACGATCTAATATTATTTTTAGACGATTTTTAAGCAAATATGGTAAGCAATATTTTTATTTACGTAGGTCATTTTAAATATATTTTACACACTGTCTCTATATATGAGTTTATATGATATGTAATATACCTGAGAGTATATATTTAATACTCATATTGTATATTTGTATTGTGCTTTTATGGTCTAATATTTTAGATCGAATAAGATGATGATGATGATTGTATAATATGATTGTTTTATGATCTTATATTGTAAGATTTTAATTAATCAACAATAAAATGTACTTGACTGATAACTGCAATTACTCCTCTTTTATATACTCTGCTCCAGTCTTTATATAAAGCGTTCTTAAAGTTATAATGTGGATGTCTTGTGTGTATGTATTCTTTGGGAAAGGTATTCCAGTAACCCACAAATTCATAAAATATATTCCTGTCTGTTAGGATTGATCTTTACCCAATATGCATTATCTTCAGGCAAGTTGTGGGAGCCACAGCCTGACTGTCTACCCCGCTCATGGTGGGAAGTGGGTTCAAACTTGTTCTTGCCAAAGAGCTAAGGAAAGTCTAACTGACCATATTTATAGGCAGAGGTGGACCTGTGAAAACATATCCTGTTCCCCTGAGGCACATCACATTACACACATATCTAAGCAATCCTCTCTCTCCTCCCATAAAGAGAGAATTAATGCACAAGAGATCCATTGAGAAACCTCTTCAGAGGAACCCCTGCTTTAGCATGTCCCATCACAGGTAGGTTTTTCTCTCACGGGTCCTCTCAGACACAAATTGACACCTTCCAACAAATCTATGCTAGCTATCTTTCACAGATACCATAAGCTGAAATATTTGTTTTACCAATAACAAGACCAATAGTTTAATTCTGTTTTGTAGGAGTTGGAAAGACTACATTGGTCCAGAAAACAATTGAAGCACTAAAGTCCTCTGGCATTCCAATTGACGGATTTTACACAGAAGAAGTCAGACAAAGTGGGAAGAGAATAGGGTTTGATGTTGTCACTTTGTCTGGAAAGCGAGGAACATTATCCAGAGTGGGGTAAGATTATTATAGTGTATGTATTCAATGTCTTATGTAGATTTCATATCTTTATGTTTCACTGAATATTATACGCTGCAGTTCAGCATTATGGTACCAAACCTATGCCTTCAGCAGTAACAACTGCTATTATATATAATTTAAAAGTCTAACATATGAATATCTGAACTGTGGCTAGTTTTGTACACACCCATGAACTTGAATGACATCCCTAATAAAATCAGGCTTAACACACCCTACCTAATCTTGAAAGATAACCTAAAACAAATACACAAAGATTGTTTGAAAAAACACGTATATTCTCTTCCATTGTATCATCATATTCTTTTCAAACTTAACTTCTGTGTGTTAAACTACACAATCTCCTTCAAAGTGATCTGATGTCTTAAGAGTCCCTGCAATAGAAAAGTATACATCAATTAATCAAATTAGTATCTGTTTTTGACTTTGGCTAGTCCACCACACTTCCTTCTTTCATCCCCACCCTTATCCTTCCAAAGAGGAGGAGCGACTGCATAGCTTGGACCCCAGGTATGCAGTGTCCGGTGACATCAACTTCATTCAATTTGGGAGAATGAATAAACCACTTTTTAACCAAATGCTCCATTTTGCATAGGTTTGTCCTCTGTATCAAGATCTGATGTGTCTTGGTCAAAGAATACTCTCCAGAGGACATTCTTACCCATTTCACTAAGGCATGGCTGCTTAGCTAAGAATGTTGGAGAACAAGAGGAGACAAGCACCTTCCCTTCCTAAGCTGGACAGTCAGAGGACAGCTAGATCCCTTTATAAAATAAAAAAATGTCAATGCTAAAACAAACCCCTTCAATTCTGTCAACAAGAAGACTAAAACACTCTAAACACTTATTCAGAATACTCAGAGGTGGTAATAATTCCCCTCTCTCAATCAGATTTTATGACCCTTCTGTCAATTCGGAAAGAATGAATAATGTCTTTGATCAAAAAGTGAAATCCAGTGAGCTATTGCTGCCTGACCTCCCAGATGAAAATACATTTTGCTGAAAATCCATGGGTATATGGTACCATGTTGACTTAGTCTAGATTGGTGAATTATAAAAAAAAATATAATGAATGCCAAAAATTGTATCACTTCAAGGGATCCAGCACAGATGAGCATTGCTAAAGACTTGGCATTCCACCTGTTACCTCATTTGACTAATCTGGTGAACCTCTTTTTGAAATGAGGGGTGCTACCCGATTGCTTTAAGATTATCAAGTTACCCCATTTCTTAAAAAACCCACTGCGTATGCGAGGGATCTTAATAACTTTCACCCTGCTTCAGGTTTTCCCTTTTTTCTAAAATGTTATTGAGAACTGTGTTGCAACACATTATTGTAATGATTTATGTGATGAGTGCCAATCATGTTTCAGACAAGGGTGCTGCATGGAGACTGCCTTGCTCTAGGTAATTATTGACACACTCCACATCCTTGGTTTGTGTGGCTCCTTAAGCCTGGTCTTTCTCATGCTATCTGCTTCAGTTGATACAGTGAATTACTTTAAGCTCATTAAGACTGTAAAAACATGTATGGACATTGATGTCGTTCTCAGTGGGTTCACCTATTACTTGAATAATAAGCTGCATTATCTTGCAAGCACAGATACTTACATAGGACTGATACATTACTTTCGTAAATCCCCAACATTCATAAAGGAACTCACAATAGCACTATCCTTTTCCTGCAGCACTTCCAGATTTTCAAATTCTTTGCTTCCAGTCCTTCACATCACTACTTCACTGTCTACATTCAAGGCTGACCTGAAAGTTCCTCTCTTCCAAGCAAAATATTAAATCTGACGAAACTATACCTGCTAACCCAATTATACCTGCGACCCTGTATGGCTGCTTTTACTCTGACCACTTTCTGAAGCCTTTTTCAACTTCTCTTTAGATTACTCACCTTCCCACTCTACCTTGTACTCTAACTGCGCTCCACAAATGGACATAATACCCCTTACTCAACCCTGGCCTATCTCCGTTGCTTGAAATCAATGGAGACGTCAGATACACTATACAACTTACTTGGCCTACGCCAGGGGCACGCTAGTGTGGATCCATGCAGGGGTATCATTCCAACATGTGGGTGACTTAATTGATCCAGAGGGCAGATATATAGTGGTCATGAGCCGCCTGGAGGGCAGGGATGTAGTTATCATATATGCACCTATTACCGATCAGGACGCTTTCCTGACGGGTCCCATACTTAGTCCACCCAACCATAATGGGGGGGGGGGGGATTTTAACTGTGTAACGGAGCCCCAGACATTTAGGTATCACCCTCCGTTGCGAAACTCCCAGACCTTCAGAGTAGCCCTCACTTTTACAGACTGGCAGCTGGGGACTAATTGACTCTTGGAGACAGATGCACCCTCAAGCTCGAGATTACTACTTCTCGAGTTTACACGAGCTCCACATTCGCCTGGACACATTCCTCTGCACCCTTGATTTACATAGTCTGGTCTATTCCACAGAGTACTTTGGCCGAACAATTTCAGACCACAATCCTATACTCTTACACTTGCGATGGGCCCGTCCTAGACTCTGCATCCCAACATGGTGACTAAAACCAGAGTCATTGGAAGATCAGGTATTTTGAAAGATAGATAGGCGTAAAATAAGTCAGTACTTTGGGGACAATGCTGGCACGGCCTCATCTCCTCTGGTGGAATGGGACGTTTTCAAAGCGATAATTCGAGGCTAATGCATAGCAGAATCAAAGGGAGTTAGGAGCACTTTACTGGCGGAGATGCGCGACGTGGAATAAGAAATGTGGGACGTTGTGACCCTAGTCCTGGAAACCCAGACCTGCAGCATGCGCTCTTAGAAGCTAAGGAAAAAGTGGTGGCCCAGGTCGAAAGGCTCAGGTGCTTGACTTTAGACAGTATATGGAGCAACACATGCTGAATGGGATAGATCTGGATCCCTGCTAGCCTGGTTGGCCAACCCATCGAAGTGCAGATCGAACTCGAGATTAATGTCCTCCTTTCTCAGTATAACTAGGAATTACCCAAAAACATTGCACTGCACGATGCAGACGCAATGCGAGCTTTCCTGAAGGCGCTCCACCTCTCGCGCAAAACAGTAGAGGAAGTGGAGGAGCTTGGTGGGAACATCACTCCACAGGAGATAAAGGAGGCAATTAGAAATATGGCACGTGATAAGATGCTGGGAACAGTGAGGTTCCTGGCTGAATTTTACACGGCCTATTCTGAAGAGCTGTCTCCCAGGCTGGTGGACTTCTACAGTGCGCCCAGGAATTCTGAATATCTACATGATACCACCAGAGAGTTGCTCATAGTCCCCAAAGACAGGAAAGCAACGTATGATTGCACAACTTACAGACCACTCTTGATGTAAAAGATCGATTACAAGATCTTGAGCAGAATCTTGGGGACAAGGTTCCTCCCATTCATGACTAAATTGGTCCTTCCTGATCAAGAGGGATTCATACCTGGCCTCAACATGGCCCTCAATATCAGGCATCTCTTGTCCTTGTTGGAGGCTGATGGCTATGCCCATGAGGACACAGCAGTGTTTACTGTGGATATAGAAAAGCCCTTTGACAGCCAGGAATGCGGATATCTGTACGGTGTGATGTCCGATATGCGGTTAGGTAAGAACTTTGTGATATGGACTGAGCTGCTCTACTCAGACACAATTGCTAGGTTCTGCACGGAATTGCCCATAGCTGAAGGTTATACAGTGGACTGTGGGACGCAACAGGGGCGTTCACTGTCACCCCTGTTATTCGCATTCGCTATGGAGCCTTTGGCTGGCTACACAAGAATGGGGAACGGGTATCGGGGACTACAAGTTGGAGGACATTGCCACCGCATAGCTTTCTATGCGGATGATTTATTGATTTTCCTTAAAAATACGGTGAAGGACCTAGACTGGGCCAAGACCATGCTGAAATGCTGCTGTCCCTGTTGGATCTGAACGTGAGCTAGCATAAATCAAGATTATTCCCAATTGTATCCGTAGAGATCCTCCGGAGGGGTTAAATCAACTACAATGGGAGCCCCAATGCCTGTCTTATCTGGGTGTTAAGGTCTATCATGACCGAGCCAACCTGTGGGATGGAAATGTGGGGCTGGAAATCAGATCACTCATCTTGAACATGGAATTCTGCAAGATGTTATCGCTATCAGTGGCGGGCCATTTAGGTCTCTTAAAGATGGTGGCACTCTTGCACCTGATGTACTACTTTGGGATGCTCCCACTCTGGGTCCCACAGGCAGTGTTCCTCAAGCTTGATTCCTTAGTCATCGCTTTTCTATGGAGTAAGGTCCGTAGGAGAGTAGAGCTCTTTGTGTTGCAACGCCGTGCGATGGCCAGAGGTTTGACTTTGAGACATAATATATTGCAACCCAACTTCATTGGTATGTCCAGTGGCTGGTGGGTAGACGAGACCCGGATAAAGTCTTGGAGCCCTTTGTCGCAAGGCTTCCTGGCTTCACCAGAATGCTGCTGCGGTTGAGGTGTTTTTCAACCATGGACAAGGTGATCGCCAAGTGCTGGAATAGGTGCCTGCAAAAAGCACATAGTAAAATCCCATATTCTCCTGATCTGCCTATAACTATGTTAGCCGGACTGCCCCATGGTGGACACTGGGGGCGGGGGGGGGGGGCGAAGACTGGGCTGCGGTTGAAGCGATGATAGTGGGAGACTTATTTAGAGAGACAGAACTACTCCCATTTGAAGCGTTTCGCTTAGACTTCGACCTACCGTGGGGCCACTTCTGCCTGCATAGGCTGGTTACAACGGTGTTCTGTAAGCCCTTGAACACTGGTCCCGCTCAACCGCATGTGCTCAAAAGTGCCGCTATTTAGCTCTCTCTCTGCTGGCACTATTAAAACCTTTTTTTGCCTCTACAGGACAAACCCGGGCGCACTGACTGACTGATTCAGCGCCTGCAGTCACGCTGGGTGGCAGATCTGGGCATCCCCATCACTGGCAGGGATTGAGACTCCATTCTAGATAGATTAGCAACGTTATCAAGAAATACCCGAATTAAACTGATTAATTACCCCACAGAGCAGACCTCACTCCGGAGCGCATAAGTACATACTTTCATGTAGCTGATGCAGCTAGTCCACTATGCAGGGAGGTGGGAGCTGACCTTTTGCATAGTCTGGTCCTGCCCCTCGCTGCTTAGTTTCTGGGAGGAGGTCGCCCAGACGATTGCAGATGTTATTGAGAAAGATGTTCCTTGCTCCCCTGTCCATTGCCTCCTAGGTTGGTTCCCACACACTTCCAAGACCAAGGTCACGAGTACATTTCCGGGCCTGGCTTTTATATTGGCAAAGCGAGAAATCGCGAAGAATTGGAAATCGCCTGAGGGGCCTCGAGTTCCGTATGGCAGAGGGAAATGGAGAAGTGGGCAGGATGTGAGCAGAGAGTACTCCTGAGGGAAGCCAGGCAAGGGAAAGGCACTTTGGATAAGGCCCATGCCTACGAAGCTCTAGTGGATAGCGTCACTGACCCAGAACCCACCACCCCATCGGGCCACCCGCGGGCTCTTCTAGGCCTGGCACGCACTAGAGCTCATCACACTGGTAGGAACTTCACTGACGCTCCCCGCCCCTTGGCCCTACACTGAAGGGGACTGCACGCGCTGCTTAGACCCTGCCTACTTCATTGGTGCTGTCGAGGGTTTAATATAAAGTAACAGCAAATGTACGCCCCTCCAGGCGACTCATGGGGAGGGCTATGTTCAAGTTATATTAAGGGCTGCCTAATGGTACATGCTAAACGGTGCCTGTCTTCCCTTTGTATCCACATTTATTTTTCACGTGAAAAACTAATGTCTGTACGATGTAAGTAATGTAAAATCCCAATAAAAGGTGTTTTTAAAAAGCGAATGTGTGTTGTCTGTGCAGCAGTTGCAGCAAATAATACACTTACAGTAACCCAGAACTATCGGTGCGTGTTTTGTGTATGCTTTTCAAACAGGCATCACACGTCCATCCTGGACTGGATCAATCCCAGCAGATGGAAACTAATACAGCCGATTTCACCAGGACAACAAATGGCCAGGAATCCCACGATTTTAAAATGTATATTACACAACGAAGAACTTTAGCCCTGTTAGCTAGTGCTTGGGTTACTACTGGGATGTCATCAGACACGTACCCAGTTACGCATACATTGTTATTAGGATGACATTTGGTTCTCCCCTTTAAGGGAGGCCAGCATTGACAGGCCTAATAACTGTTCTTTTTGGGAAGATTGTACCTGTGACCAATGTTAATTAGAAGTGTCCGCAAGAACGTAAAGTAACTTATGTGCTAAACTTTTTTTTATCTCTTATTAGAGCACTATCAGTGGTAATCGCAATGTGGTAATTTTTTTAAGCTATTGTAAAATCTGGAATGTGAATGGGTTCATGAATTGGCCTCAATCCCTGGCTTGCGCCTTGTGCTAGCTCCAATAAACCGAGCCACTTGCTAATCCGATCTGAACCAAAAAGACTGAAGTATATTTGGTATGGTTTTCATGATACTAAACATGCAATGTATTTCTTAGGTCTAGTTCTCGAAGTGGAAGGCCGGAATGTCGTGTTGGACAGTACGTTGTGGACCTTTCTGCATTTGAGGACCTTGCTCTTCCAGTGCTGAGGAACGTGAGTAAAATGTTGACAGACACCGTTCTTTTTTAACAATTGAATGAACGAAGTACTTTTAAGTGCACTGGCCTCCTAGCGCTAGGTCGGAAGCATGGCATTTTTCAAGCGGCATGAGTAGCAGGTCTTGAGAGCGTTAGGTAAAACATTATAGATTTCTATCGATCAGTGACATTGGCAATATTTTTTTCTAAAAAAAAAAAAAACTGATTCATCACACAAAGAAATAGATTTGCAAATTTACATAAAATGGAATCACAGTAATAATAGTGCTGTATCACATATTTGTTTGTCTTGGGTCTCTTCTGTTCCTAATAAATGGGTTGCCTGCCACTTAGTGCCGGGATGGAAACTGCTTCTCGTGGCCATTACTGCAAATACTTAAAATTATTCACATTAATGCTGTATGTCTTGCACAAAGTTGCACCCTTGCAGTGCCAGCCTTAGGATATTGTGGGCCTGTGCAGATTATACTATACGGGCACCCCATGACACTAGTCAAATTGTTTTTCATTGCTAATCATTTTATTTTAGTAGATTGTTAACAATTACAAGCAAATTTTAACTATAAAAGTGCAGCCGTAATAAAATAGCTTATAATGCTACTTCATCCCAAAAGGGAACTTTCCTTGCTCTCTGACCTGCAAATTCTTTAGTCGAGAGTGTGTCCAGCTTAATGTTCAACTGATATCAGTGCCAGGCCAGTCAGCCGGTCTGGGACATTGAAGAGCAGAAGTAATTCTTAATAATTTTCAACTTTGAGAAGGATCATTCCCAGAATTTACTGTGACAGGAACTGTCAAAAACAATCTATGAATGATGTTTAAATTGGGATAAATGTCATGCAAGTGGTTGTCATGCATGTTTTTGAGAACAGAGAGCAGATGCAGTACATGCTTCATCTGTATCAGGATGGTTCTCTTGTACAGAATGTGGAAGCTTTTAATTTCTGTGATGAGTTCATCCCCAGCAATGTCTTCTTTAAAATATGTAGCTGCATCTTTGCACTTTTACTTGAGCTCTCCAGTTTCCAAAGGTTTACCTGATCTGACTTGGTGCACACATCCATATCTGTCATTAACTGTTACCATTTCTTCAAAGCGTTCTTTGAGTTTGCTGATTGCCTGATCAACAATGACATTGGAGTATTCAGTTTTGAATTTTCTTCTACTATAATTACTGGATCATCTTCTCCTTCATAATCAAAATATTGTGTCTTCCTTCTTGTCCTCTTTTCAATCTCAAAGCTGGTCTCCACTGGATCATCAAACATTGAGGCTATCTCAGAGGCAACTTCAATTGCTTTATCACATCCTGTGTCACGATACTCTCTCATGTAATCCCCAGTACTTTTCAGCAGAGCTATGGCAACATCTAAATGCATGTCAATACTTTGCATTATTTTTCTAACTTCATGAATTTGACCTAAAAGTTCAAACCGACAAGAAATGGAAATGAGTGACCTTCATTCTGTAAACTCTGGGTCTCAGAGAATGTCTGCCCATCAAGATTAGGAACAATCAGAACTTTTATTAATGCTCTGTGAAAATTGGGGGCACAGTTGAACAGAACTTTCATTCTCTCAAGTCTGCTCTCCCATCGTGTTTATGATGGCTTCTATACAACTGCAGTACTCACACAAGAGGTAACTATGGCCTACCTTTTTGTTGATGCAGAAAACGTGGTATATTCTCTGTAAATACCCAAAGAAAGGCAGCGCTGTAGTTGCTAACTTGTTACATTCCCTGGGAAATTTTCTGAAACATTTTCAGGCAGTCTGCTAAGTGAGGATGTGAAACATGCACACTATTGATGATGAAATTGTCGACTTTTTAAAATTCTGGGCAAACTTGCAGCATTCTGGTTATTGGCCCCTGAGTTTGTGGTTCTGAAGCCTTAGTGAGTTTCACTGAGGAGTCTATAGTACATTGAAAACACTTGGAAAGGTGGCAGGACCTGAACTACGGTGCCCTGTAGATGATGGGTAGATCCTACACCACATTCGACAGCTTGAGCTCCTATTCTAAGGTGAAAAACAGCTGACCTCACGCAGCCTGTGCTTTAAAATGTGCGACACCCCAGGCTACAAGCTAAAACAACAAGATCTGCATCATTCCTGATGCATGTTAAAATAAGTTGCTTGAACTTCTCACATTGCAAATGTTGGGGAAATGTTACTGGATATGAATGAATTGAGAAATGCGTTCAAAAATAGCTCTGACCCATGGCAGGGTGCCATTCACAATGTACAGTGCACACATCTGCTTTTTTTACCTCCTGTGCGCATTTGAAAACTCAAAAAGGAGCTAGCAGTGCCATAACCAGTGTTTACAGAAACCATGAAAAGCCTCCCGCTATCTGCGGGACATGTCAGTTTACAGATGTGCCTGAGGCGCACACACTCCCTTCCGCCTCCTTGCTCCATTGTTCGTTCTTTTGTTGCCTCAACAGCTGACTTCAGCTGAGAGCGCTGGCCGACGAGAGCACCGGCGCTGAGGGGCAGGCACTTTGACGTCGATGGTAAATTTATGTGACATTTTCTGAGACTTTTCGTCCCCCCCCCCCCCCCCCCCCAGCCAAATTGTGAGGACTGTGCGGGATCACTGACAGAATATCGACATCAAAAATATCGTGGTACAAAAATATCGATGCAAAAATATTGTTGTCAAGAATATCGAAGTCCTATCTACATAATAGTAAGTACAAAAATATAGAGAAAAAAAATCGTTCCCTAAAATATCGTTGCTAAAAATATCGTTTTTTTAAGTTTAAAAAATAATGTAAAATAAAAGAAATATATATAATTAAAAAAAATAGTTAGAATTATATGAAAATGTTTAAAATTATAATTATTACATATAGGGGCCGATTCCGATCCTGTAAAAAGGCAGTACGAATTGTCGTAGGGAGCGTTTTCTCCGTACGACTCGTACCAGGTAAACTCATCTTACAACCTAGAAAGCCTTTTTCTGTACGAATCGTACAAAAGACCATACCGGTAAAAAAAACCAACGATTTTGGTGCGGAACTGCTTTTACGCGAGGTCCGCACGCATTTAAGCAGCGTTTATCAGCCCAGCAAGTACGATTCGTCTCTACGTCACTACATACGGCTCTTTGATTACGGGAGCAAAAAACAGCCGGGAAAGCAGAATCCTATGCAACGGAGCCCCGGTACGCAACGTACAGCCATGAACCCCATCGTACGTGTCATCCAATGAAAATGTGCTTTCTGTAAATGACACTGCACTACTACCGCATGCTTTCATAATATATTTATTAAAAGTGAGTTTTTAAACATGAACTGAGAAACATTCCTGCCCATGCCCTGATGACAATGCTATTAGTAAACTAAGATTCAACTCAGGGGTCATGTTTGGGCTACATTCTTATTTTGCATGGAGAAAACATTTAGTCTAGTAAATCAAAGCAAATAGGTTTTTTGTACAGCAGGAATGCTGAACTCAAATATTGGAAGGTGATCTCATATGTGATTATGAAGAAAAAGGTTGTTCTGCAAAATAAAATATTTGGCTAGGATGACCTAATGAGACCAATTTATGGGTCAAGTACATTACAGTTAGGTCGAGTAGATTATTCAAGTTACTAGACCTGCAGATCTCGTAATATTTTTATGAATTTTCAAAGCCTGTATATAAATGAGCAGACTAAGTAAGTGTGCAATTTGCCAATACCAAAAAAAGAGAAATTTCAATGTAATCATTTTTACCACATGGTCAGTGCACAATACATATGTTAACTTCACAAATTCAACATCAACAGTTGTCCCCAAAATGGAAGAATCAAAAATAGTAGTAGAATTACCACCCAACTCTAATCTATATTGGTCCATAAATGTATGTGGTGACTACCATGAGGCTGCATTGCAAATGTCTTCTATTCATACACCCTTAAATGCACCCAGGATATAGAAATGCCTCTAGTAGATCTAATCTGATTCTAGTTGACTAACAAACCCTGAAACTCATAAGCAAGAAGAATTGTCTGCTTGTTCCACCTGCTCAGAGTGAAGTTAGATGGTTTGAGACCACTTTTTGCTGGACCAAAGATGACAAACACGCTGCCCAGTTTCCTGAAAAGGTCTGTTCTTTTGTCATATATTAATATAGCCCTTTTCACATCTACAAATGTAACCGTTTTGTCCTCTACTGACTTGGATAAATAAAACTGGCAAAACTAGTTCTCTAGATTGATGGAAAGGAGAATGAAAATTTGAAATAAACTTGAGGTTAGGCCTCAAAACAACCCTGTATGAAAATTTTTTGAGAAAGTGCTCAGATCTCAAAAACGATCCCAGTTCTCATATTCTCTTAGCTGATAAAATGACTACAAGACAAAAAAACATTAAAAGTGACAAATTTAAGCTCCACTTACTCTAGGGCAATGGTCTTCAAACTTTTTAATGCTTCGTACCTGTAGCGATCACCAGCGCCAGAGCGCCGACGTTGGACCAACAGAGAAGAAAGCGCGAAAGAAACTACGTTTCCCAGCAGGCCCCGGGGCGCAAGTCCCGGAAAGGGCTACTTAAGCACTTCCACGGGAAGCGGAAGGAGCTTGTCAACTGTTTTCAGTGGAGACCTGTGGCGGAGGGTATTCCCCGCCGGATTTCAGCTAGAAGACTTTTCAGCGCTTCGAGCAGAGGACAGCCCCGTTCCACCTAGAGGGTGGCGCCGAGTGGAGACGCTATTCGACACGGAACCAGCGAATCAGATAAGGTAACCCGGGAGAGACGCCTGAGAGCTCTCTTCCCGAGTCCGCTTCCTTCTTAACTTTGGTTACTCCGAGACCCGCACTCGTGTGCTGGTTCCATCCCGTTAGGAGACTCCGGACGCACGCGGTGCGTGTACCTTGTGTCCCCTGGTATTTCTTTACGAGTGTGAAGCAACACTCCTTCCCGGAGCACGATCGAGACTACGGACGCACGCTGTGCGTGTACGTTGTGCCCCCTGGTATTACTTACGAGTGTGACTCAACACTCCTTCCCGGAGCACGATTCGAAACATTGCGAGCCGTGCTCGCGTATTGTTTCGTTACCTACAGGACCAGCGGTGGCAGACATTCCTGTTTCCCCAAGAGACGCTATCGAGAACTTACCCCTCGAGGAATTCCCGTATTGCAGATACGTTGTGCTACTTCCCAGCCACCTGTGTCGTAACAGGTGGGTACTTTACCAGGAAAACGGGAAGCGGAGTCCGTCTGTGTACCGTTCATCCCTGCAGCATTGACTCTCGCTTTCTCATCCCTGCAGGTTGTCCGTAGCCCCGGAGAGTCTTCCTACCGTCCTGCCACGTCTCTGAAGGGATCCTCCTCCTCCCGGTCCTGTGTGTTTTCCTTTCCCCCGGAGTCCAGCCCTCGGCAGTCGAGTTCCGTTCTCCTGCCGGGGTTGCACTTCTGGGGATTTGGGGATCTTATCTACAATCATCGTCCCTGCTGAGCTCAAGACAGCAGGTCAGTGGTGTGTGCTAGTGTGAGCTACTGACAGTCTGACAGCCTTGACAGATTGACAAGCCCACGTTTGCACTCAGCCTGGACGATGGATACTAACGTGGTGCTGACCTCGTTGTTAGACAGCCTAACGGCGCTGCAGCAAGAGGTGCAGACCACCCGGTTAGAGAACCAGAGTGTACAGAGAGAGATGAGCTCGTTACGAAGGGAGGTGGCGGGTCTTTCGCGTAGGAGCCCCGGGGAAGGTTCATACATCAGACCAGCTACTCTACAACCACCTCCTGCCCATCCCGTAGATACCAGAGGGGGTTTTTTCACGGCCACTACATATCCCCCCACAACCGCAGACACGGTGCCCACGGTCCATGTATTGCAAAACACTGGTATCCCTTTAGCCCCCCCGGAGCGCTTCTATGGGGACCCTAAGAAGTTTGAAACCTTCCTGAACCAATGCAGACTGCATTTCCTTTGCAAACCAGCCGTGTTTCAAGGAGAAGCCGCTAAGACGGCGTTCATGATGTCTTACATGGGGGGTAACGCCGCAAGTTGGACCATCCCGTTAATGGAAAAAAATGATCCGGTGTTGCACCATTTTCCAGATTTTTGCCTAGCCTTAAGGAGATTGTTCGATCGGAAGTCCCACATGCTGTCTTTGGATCGGGAACTCCTCACCTTGAAGCAGGGATCTCAAGACTTACTGACGTACGTTACCACCTTCAATCGGTTGGTCGTAGAAACCGAGTGGCCCCCTGAAAAACGACTCACCCTGTTCTACCAAGGGCTGCGAGGGGAACTGAAGGACGTCTTGGCACAAGTGGTGCAACTACCGCCAACATGCGAAGAACTTATAGACTTAACGGTACAGCTCGACCACCGCCTCCTGGAGAGAAAAGGTGACAAGAGCCGAGGCGAGATGAAGTATTCTTTCCCAAGACCAAAGGACCCGGCGGGCGAACCACCGAAAACCGTAGAGGGGCCTGAGCCAATGCAGTTGGGTGGAATCAGGGGCCCTCTTACGTCCGAGGAAAGAGACAAACGTCGACGAATGAAGTTGTGCCTGTATTGCGGAAAAGGGGGGCATTTTATTATGGAATGCCGGGCCCGCACCCCGCTCAACAGCAGACCTACCATTCCCAGGGTACAGGCCACATTCAGACAAGATGAACCGGCGGAAAACTAAGAAGCCCAAGTCAGAAGGAGGTCTCTGAATTGGGTAGGACACAGGAAATGATCTCCTCTATCCTAGCGAATACCTTACAACCAGCTGTGGCTCATTTGAATCTGGGAGTATCACTATGGCTCACTTCCCGGGATGTGCTGGAAACGGATGCCCTGTTGGACTCCGGAGCAACGGGCAATTATATCGATCAGGGATATGCCCACCGACTCGGACTACCTTACGAGAAGAAAGAGGTACCTGAACTAGTCAAAGCGGTTGATGGGACGACCCTCTCTTCCGGGCCAGTGAAGTATCGGACGCGGGCTCTTCGGATGGTGGTGGGGTCGGACCATTACGAATGTATCCGATTTGACCTCATCGACGCTCCCCAGTTCCGGCTCATCCTGGGCATGCCCTGGTTGACGTTACACGACCCAGTAATCAGTTGGACTGATCGCACCGTCACCCTGACTTCAGTGTATTGTCAAGAACATTGTAAGTATCAAGAAGAAGAACCGGATCACGAAGAAACCCCAGCCACGCACTTAGCGGCAGTAGGTCCCCAAGAACGATACTGTTGTGCCATAACCCTGCCGGAGACCTATCAAGAGTATCGGGAGATCTTCGATAAACAAAAAGCGACTAGATTGCCTCCTCATCGGGAGTATGACTGCCGGATTGAGCTCATTGCCGGAGCAAACATCCCCTGCAGCCGGGTGTACGCCCTGACGGAACCTGAGACGCTATACCTCAAGAAATACTTAGACGACAACTTGGCATCCGGATTTATCAGACACTCTTCCTCACCAGCATCCTCCCCCCTATTCTTCATCCCGAAGAAAGACTGCGAAGAATTGAGGACGTGTATCGATTACCGCGCCCTCAATAGGATCACGATAAAGAATCGGTACCCTCTTCCCCTCATCCCAGTACTTCTGGATCAATTAAAAGGAGCACATTACTTCACCAAGCTCGACCTCCGCGGAGCATATCATCTGGTGCGAGTCCGAAAAGGCGATGAGTGGAAGACCGCCTTCCGAACTAAGTTCGGTCTGTTCGAATATCGGGTGATGCCTTTCGGACTCTGCAACGCCCCGGCGGTCTTCCAGTTCTTCATGGATGAGGTACTGCGTGGATATCTGGATGTATTCTGCGTGGTGTACATTGATGACATCTTAATCTATTCCGCTACCCTCCCAGAACACATCACTCACGTCCAAGCCATCTTGGAGCGACTGCAACAGCATTCCTTATATGCTAAACTTGAAAAATGTCTCTTTCACGCTCAGGAGGTCGCGTTTTTGGGCTACATCATCAATTCCCAAGGGTTCCAAATGGAAACGGGTAAGGTGGAAGCCATCACCCAGTGGAAAACCCCGCAGAATGTCAAAGCCGTGCAAAGCTTTCTCGGTTTTGCCAACTTTTATCGACGATTTATTCAAGACTTTTCGAGGATAATCCGCCCCATTTCCCAACTGCTACGGAAAAACGTCCCGTTTAAGTGGGGAGAGGAAGCAGACCGAGCATTCCAGATGTTGAAGGACAGATTCACCCGGGCTCCCATCCTACGTCACCCAGACCCACAACTTCCATTCATTCTAGAAACAGACGCATCGCAACACGCCCTGGGAGGGGTACTCTCACAGCGACATCCGGTTAACGGACAGCTCCACCCTGTCGCGTTTTATTCCAAGAAGCTTACACCCAGTGAGATAAATTACACTATCTCCGACAAGGAACTACTAGCAATCAAGAGGGCGTGCGAAGAATGGCGACACTACCTGTTAGGAGCCTTGCACACGGTGGAAATTTATACAGATCACCGCAATCTTCTGTTTCTGAAAACCGCAAAGGCGCTGACACCTCGGCAGTTACGGTGGACTTTATTCTTTTCCGATTATGATTTTGTCATCAAATACCGATCCGGACCTCAAAACGGGAAGGCAGATGCCCTCTCTCGTATCGGAGAATGGGGGAATGAAGCCGCCATAACCCCGCAGAATCCACCGCTCATCCTCACCGAAACCCCATCACCCAGTGAGGTCATAGCTCTCATTACTTCCCAAGACTTTCTCGAAGATGTGAGAGTGACAGTAGCGGACCTAGATGTACCCGCATGGATCCAAGAAGAAGCAGAGCACCGATCCGAAGTAGACGGACTAGCCTATCACTATCATGCACTATACGTACCACACAAGACCCAGCAACAACAAGTCCTGACGTGGAGTCACGATTCGGTCCTAGGAGGACACCTAGGAATCCATAAGACCATTGCCTGTGTGGAACGCTCCTTTTGGTGGCCCGGACTGCGGAGAGATGTAAAGGAATACATCCAGGGCTGTGCCATCTGTATGCAGGGGAAGGCCATTCATACAAAACCAGTGGGCCTCCTGCAAACCTTGCCTACTCCCCCACGACCCTGGCACACCATATCCATGGACTTCATCGTGGAGATGCCCCCCTGTGACGATAAAACAGTCATCTTGGTTCTGGTTGATCACTTAACGAAGATGGGCCATTTCATATCGCTGAAGAGGCTACCCACATCCTCAGAGCTCGCTATCGTGTTTCTCCAACATGTGGTCCGGGCTCATGGAATCCCGAACGTCTTGATAACTGACAGGGGCACGCAGTTCACGTCACGCTTCTGGAAGTCCTTATGCAACACGTTACACATAGAGGCACAACTCTCCTCCAGCTACCACCCACAGACCGATGGAAAGACCGAACGCCTGAATCAAACCCTTGAGCAATACCTCCGCTGCTTCACCCTGCAAAACCCCATACACTGGCCAACCTTGTTATGGGTAGCCGAATTCGCCTATAACAATGCCAAACATACCACACTAGGATGCTCTCCGTTTTATTGCACTTATGGGTATCACCCCAACATGCTTCCATTTGAATGGCCCGTACACTCCCCCATACCCAGCATCCACGAGCACCATGCACATCTCAGGGCGGTCCTACTAGAAGTCAAGCAAAATCTAGCCACCGCACAAACCATGCAAAAGACCTATGCGGATAGGAAAAGAACCACGGAGCCAGAGTATCAAGTGGGGGACAAGGTATGGCTCTCAACAAAAAATCTGCATTTAAAGGGGGTGGATAAACTGAAACCAAGATATGTGGGTCCCTATAGCATAGAGGAGATAATTAATCCCGTGGCTATGCGACTCTCGTTGCCTAGTTCTTGGAAAATCCACCCCGTTTTCCATGTGTCCCTGCTCCAGCCCTGTCCCAGCAGTACCCGTTTATCGTCCAGACCACCGCCTATTACCATAGACGGACAAGAATAGTACGAGGTAGAAGTAATTCTGGATTCCCGACAGGTGCGGGGGAGGGTTCAATACCTGGTCGACTGGAAGGGTTTTGGGGTGGAGGATAGGACATGGGAACCTGAGGAGAACCTACATTGCCCTGAGTTGTTGGAGCAGTTTCATGAAGAACATCCAGGCAAACCCGGACGACCGCCGAGTCGTCGGTCCTTGAGAAGGGGTACTGTAGCGATCACCAGCGCCAGAGCGCCGACGTTGGACCAACAGAGAAGAAAGCGCGAAAGAAACTACGTTTCCCAGCAGGCCCCGGGGCGCAAGTCCCGGAAAGGGCTACTTAAGCACTTCCGCGGGAAGCGGAAGGTGCTTGTCAACTGTTTTCAGTGGAGACCTGTGGCGGAGGGTATTCCCCGCCGGATTTCAGCTAGAAGACTTTTCAGCGCTTCGAGCAGAGGACAGCCCCGTTCCACCTAGAGGGTGGCGCCGAGTGGAGACGCTATTCGACACGGAACCAGCGAATCAGATAAGGTAACCCGGGAGAGACGCCTGAGAGCTCTCTTCCCGAGTCCGCTTCCTTCTTAACTTTGGTTACTCCGAGACCCGCACTCGTGTGCTGGTTCCATCCCGTTAGGAGACTCCGGACGCACGCGGTGCGTGTACCTTGTGTCCCCTGGTATTTCTTTACGAGTGTGAAGCAACACTCCTTCCCGGAGCACGATCGAGACTACGGACGCACGCTGTGCGTGTACGTTGTGCCCCCTGGTATTACTTACGAGTGTGACTCAACACTCCTTCCCGGAGCACGATTCGAAACATTGCGAGCCGTGCTCGCGTATTGTTTCGTTACCTACAGGACCAGCGGTGGCAGACATTCCTGTTTCCCCAAGAGACGCTATCGAGAACTTACCCCTCGAGGAATTCCCGTATTGCAGATACGTTGTGCTACTTCCCAGCCACCTGTGTCGTAACAGGTGGGTACTTTACCAGGAAAACGGGAAGCGGAGTCCGTCTGTGTACCGTTCATCCCTGCAGCATTGACTCTCGCTTTCTCATCCCTGCAGGTTGTCCGTAGCCCCGGAGAGTCTTCCTACCGTCCTGCCACATCTCTGAAGGGATCCTCCTCCTCCCGGTCCTGTGTGTTTTCCTTTCCCCCGGAGTCCAGCCCTCGGCAGTCGAGTTCCGTTCTCCTGCCGGGGTTGCACTTCTGGGGATTTGGGGATCTTATCTACAATCATCGTCCCTGCTGAGCTCAAGACAGCAGGTCAGTGGTGTGTGCTAGTGTGAGCTACTGACAGTCTGACAGCCTTGACAGTACCCCCCAGTGAAAAAATAAAATTAATTGGGCCTGCTCAGAGGTTTTCACAATTATTCTATTACATTGGCAATGTTTAAATATGTTTTGCCTTATTTAAACACACAACATATTTAAACATTGCAGTTACATTCTGTAACCGTTTAAAAAATGACATCCAAATACATGATTGTCATACATACTATTCTAGTCAGGCAGGCCTTACTAACCTGTAAAAGTATCCACAGTGTGAACATTATGGTGGTGGGGGTTTTGAAGAACATTTGGAGTCCCTTTCCTTTTGACATATACTCCCAGCTAGGATTTTAATGACAGAAGATGTTAGCGATGGCCCATAACAGAGGAGCTTACTGATGCTCATCCCCCCCTGCTTAAAACAGAGCACTGCTATCAGCATAATTCTTCTTTTAGCTAGAGCCTGGTGCCCCCCCGGGATCGATTGAGGCCCCCCAGTTTGAAGACCCCTTTTCTAGGGGCTGAAAATGTGGGGGGGGCTGAGGGGTCTTTAACAATAATGTTAAGTCCCATGATGAAACTGGACACAAGTCATGGTCTTCTCAGAGAAATGCTCTTCATCTTTCTGAATACCAAAGGTTCCAGATGACCTGAATGTGGACTCTTAAGGGCTTTTACCGCTGCCCAGTGAGCTCGGAGGGATGCAGTGGCGAGATCTAATTCAAAACCATCTGATAAGAAATCCAAGAACTTAATTGAATCCCCTGCTGCGCAGTTATAACCCCTTTCCATATATAATTTGTCAAAGCTTATTCAATACGTGGAGTATATTTTTAGAGCGGCTGGGTGTCTATACTTCTGGATAAATTGTACCACATCTGCAGAACAACAGCTGATTCTGCTGCTTGAAACATTTTCTGAATCGCTGTGAGAGAAGGAGTCTCTGACAATTCAGTTTGACTCTTGTCTGTTGTGGGTCTTCTCCTTAGCATTGCCTGGCCCGTTCATAGCGAGTATCAAAGAGATTGACAAAAGTTCCTACTTCCTTCCTGCCGGTCACTTTTATAAAACATATGCTGAAAACTTAATCCCTGTCTTAAAATCAACGTACGAGCAAGCCCGTGATTCAGGCACTCTTCCGCCCTCCATGCGGGAGGCTTTAATTACAGCACTTTTAAAACCTGGTAAGGCAGCTGATATATGTGAGTCTTACAGACCCTTATCTTTGATTAATTGTGACGTAAAAATCCTTGCCAAGGTCTTAGCCAATCAGCTCAGTCTTCTCATGACCTCCCTAGTGCTGCCTGATCAGTCTGGCTTCATACCAGGAAGAGCAACCTCACACATTGTGTGCACTCTCTTTTCATTATTACAAGACATCAACCCCAATCTGACTGCGGTGGCTGTCTTTTTAGACTCCACCAAGGCATTTGATTCTCTGGAATGGGACTATCTACAGACAGTATTGAGGCGCATGGGTTTCCCATCTTTGTTTCTCTCATGGATATTTCTCTTTTACAACTAGCTAATAGCGAGGGTTAAAATAAACAACAAGTGCTCTCCTTACTTTCCTATCTCCTGCGTCACTATGCAGGGATGCCCGCTATCCCTCTTGCTATTTGCTTTAGCTGTGGAGCCAGTACCAGCTGAGCTCCAACTGCATCATTGGGAGTATGTGATTTGGTATCTGTTAGATTTGGGGGTCTCTATTTGGCACAGGTAGGTACTTGTGACAAATAGGGACCCTTGGCTCTAGTCAGGGTAAGGGGGTACATTCCTAAAATAACCCCTGCTCACCCCCTTGGTAGCTTGGCACGAGCAGACAGGCTTATCTCAGAGGCAGTGTGTAAAGCATTTGTGACCACATACAGTAATCCAGTGACAACACTACAAATGGACACCACACAGGTTTTATATAAAAAATAAGTATACTTTATATAGATTTACCACAAGACCATAAACGACAAAAATACACAATCCTATTACTTTAAGATGGTAGTTTTTAGCTTAGTTTAGTTCAGTTCTTAAGATGCGACACTTTGCGTCAATGTACCTTACGATGCGTTGCGCTTCCACGACAAGCAATGTCGCAGCGATGGAAATGCGGCAAGTTCTGGTGCAAAGAAATAAAGACGTGAAGATCTTCCAGATGCGGATGCGAGAAGTTCTTGGTTCGATGCGTGGACTGCAGCGGCGACACCCTTGTTCAGAAGTGCGACAGCAACAGCTCCAACTGCGACACTCTTCTCCCACGATGCGTGAAGCTTCCGCACGATGCGACAACTACAGCGGCAACATCCTTGTTCAGAAATGCGATAGCAGCAGCTCCGACGGCGGCGCGCTTCTCGGGGATGCGAGGCGCTTTCTCTGATGCGGTGCAATACGACAGTTCCAGCGGCGACACCCTTGTTCCGAAGTGCGACGGCAGGCAACAGCGATGGCGACACGCTTCTTCCTCATTGCAAGACTCTTCTCTCGATGCGGTGCAGTGCGACAACTCCAGCGGTGACACCCTTGTTCAGAAGTGCGACGGCAGCAGCAGCGACACAATTCCTCTTTGTTGCGAGACGCTTCTCTCGATGCGGTGCAGTGCGACAACTCCAGCGGCGACACCCTTATTCAGAAGTGCGACGGCAGCAGCAGCGACGGCGACACGCTTCTGCTTCGTTGAGTCGCGCTTCCAGCACCTTGCGACACGCAGTCCCTCAGAAGGCCCAAAACAGCAGCAGGCACTTCCAAAGAACTCTGGGGAGCTGGGGGTTGAAGTCTGTTGTCCCTGAGACTTCAGCAGGAGGCAAGCTCTGTTCCAAGCCCTTGGAGATCCTTACAAGTTGAAATAAGCACACAAAGTCTCTTCTCCTTCCTTTGGCAGTCAGGCAAACCACTGCAGGCCAATTCCCCAAGCAGCACTTCAGCTTAGGGATAGTCTCTCCTCAGTTTCTTCAGGTTCCGCTCCTCCGTAAAGGTTTCTTCTTGTTCCAAAAGTGATCTAAATTCTTGGGATCAGGGTCCCACTACTTATATCCCAAAATCCTTTGTTCTCTGAGGGGAGAGGGGCCTTTGCCCAGTCCAAACCAGTTCCTGAGCACTCTGTTTACCAGACTTCTCCTTTCCTTTCACAGTGTAGGGCAGAAACATCAGACGCCCCACAGGAGGTGGAGCCAGCATTGTGGAGGGAAAGCCCAGCCCTGGAGCACTTTGTTGACATGATTCCTTGTCTCCTTTCACAGTGCAGGGCAGAGACATCAGACACACCACAGGTGTTGGAGCCAACACTGTGGAGGGAAAGCACAGCCCTATTCAGGTCCCAGGTGCAACTCCTCCCACTCATCTACATGGAGATCTCTCTATTCAGCCCTGTGCTGACTCACCCTGTCTCCGGGAATTTCCCAGCCCTGTCACTCAAACTCCAGACAGGAGAGGCAGGTTTGAATGGTTAGACAGGAAAATACCTACTTTCTAAAAGTGGTATTTTCAAACACAGAATGTTAAAAACCAACTTCACTAAAAGATGTATTTTATCATTCTGAGTTCAGGCATACTAAATTCGAATTTCTACCATGTTCCCTGAGTCACTTTAGGGTTATAAAATGTAATAACCAAACTGCCCATTCTGGCCTATGGAGAACAGGTAGCCTTGCAATAGTGAAAAACGAAAATGGCTGTAATTCAATATTAGGACATGCCACACACATCAGGGCATGTCCTACCTTATACTTAGAATGCACCCTGCCCTTGGGCCTACCATAGGGGTGTCTGATATGAAGAAAAGGGAAGGTTTAGGGTCTGGCAAGTGGGTGCACTTGCCCAGTCAGCATGACAGTACCAGACTGCACACAGGTTCTGCAATGGCAGACCTTAGACACATTTTACAAGGCTGTTTCTGTGGGTGGCACAACCAGTGCTGCAAGCCCACTAGCAGCATTTGGATGCACACGCCCTGGGCACACTCAGTGCACTGTACTAGGGTCTGACAAGTAAACCAAATCAGTCAATTATGGAATCACCAATCCATACATCAATTTACAATAGGGAGAGCATATGCATTTTAGCACTGATCAGCAGTGGTAAAGTGCCCAGAGTCATAAAACAGCCAACAACAGGTCAGACAAAATACAGGAGGAAGGCAAAAAGTTCAGGGATGACCCTGCAAAAAGGGCCAAGTCCAACAGTATCCTACTAGACATCTGTTGGTATCCCTTTACGCCGACGATATCACCTTATACATGAGAGACCCCCCAGGTGAGCCTCAGCCCAAATCTCCGGGAATTCATCAGCTATGGAGGGTGTTCTGGTGTTACGATTAATTGGAAGAAATCCTAGATCTTCTCCCTTACCCCCAACACCATTTCCATGCCCTTATCTCTAGAGGGCCGTATATCATTAATGAAGATGGTTATATTACCCAAACTGCTATACTTCTTTATTAATATCCTATATAACCCTGGCCGTCAATTTTTGAGATCGCTACAGATGCATCTCATCCGGCTAACTTGGGGAAGCAAACAGTCTAGACTTCGTTGGCATGTATTGGTACATCCTTTATCGAAAGGGGATTTGAAGCTTCAGATTTCAAAATATACTTTCTCTGTGCTCAGGCACATTTTTCTGCAAATTGCTTCCACCCTTCCCCCTACATGCCCCATCTGGCGATAGAACAGGGGTACATGACACCAATTCCAACAATCACTTTTTGGGACATGCCCCCAGGAAACAGGAACAGCTTTCACAACGGTGGCCAGTACCTCCACATCCTGACAGAAACTGTCTAAACGGATCAACTTACCCATGCTATATTCCCCGCACTTGAGGTATCGTAACAGCTCCCGGTAACACATTAAGCGAGTTGCAGACAGATGCTTTTGAGGGTTGGAATCCACACATGGGGGGACTTATATAAAGAGGGAAACTTCTTGAACAGAGAGGCTTTTTTCAGAGGCACTGCTCCAACCCCGATGGATGCATTCTTGTATATTCGGCTGAGGCATAACGTCAAGGCAGCTACTCCTGATTTCCCAAGAGAACCCCCCCACACTTACCCCTTGCATATGTTACTGCAAACACCTGACCTCACACACATAATCTCCCGGTTATACTAAAGAGTTCAAGGAGACGAAATGGAGGTTGGGGTACGATTGGGATGGGAGGCTGAGTTGGGAGTTATCCTCCGTGTAATGCTGTCAACAGACGGGAAAGATAACGGCCAGTAGCCGATTGCGCATAAAACACTATACGTATCTACTATACTTCAGCTAGGCTACATCGCTACTGACTACGCACCGACAGGTGTGATAGATGCGGGGCAGAGGGTGCTGACTTCCTTCATCTGGCGTGGACATGCCTCTCGGTTAATAGTTATTGGACACAGGTAGCTGACGCCCTGTTACAAATGATAAATTCACAGCAGCAACTCACGTCACTTGTGGCATTACTGGAATACACTGAGAATGTTGAGGCGTCGGCTAGACGCTACGTATTGCTTGGATGGTTACTGGCTAAACGAAGGGTGGCATGCAGATAGAGGCGGGGAAGGGCTTCCAAATTCAGGGAGTGGATTAAAGATTTACTGTTTTGCCAGGAATAAATGTCTAAATATTTTGAACTGTTGCCACCGTCCTTTAAGCCGAAGGACATATGAGATCCCTTAAAATCATACATGGTTCGAGGCATGTGGGCTGCTGAATTCATATCTGTGCATAGATCGCCGCCTAGTGTTGGGTCCGGATGTTTGCACGTTGTTGTCCTGGAAGAGTCTTCGAAGTATCCTTGGATAGGTGACTCCTCCCCTGGACTCCAGTGCGCATGGGCATCCTCTCCATCCTCAGATTGTTTTTTTCTGCCATTGGGTTCGGATGTGCTTATCTTGACTCAAGTTAGGAAAAACTCTTTTCAGGCCAAAAGGCCTCTAGTTCGCGTCGGTACTGTTCCCGATCGGTATCGATAGTATCTTTGTTAGTTTACTAACTTCCAGAACCAACTTTTTCGCATCTTACCCGACCATCGACCCGACATCGACGATGGAATCGAGGACACCATTCAAGCGGTGCCCTGTATGCAATGCGAAATATCCACACATCGACGTCCATCCGGTGTGCAACAAATGCCTTTCACCGGATCACGACGAATCTACATGCATGGCCTGTGCCCGATTTCGATCCAAGAAGACTCTCCGGAATCGACGAGCGGCGAGACTCGAGGTGCAGCAAGCGGCACCGGCCCCGGCCGACATCTTCAGCGCCGAGACCGAAGATGTCGAAGAAGTGGAGAACCTACCCTCCAGCCCCGCTTCCGAACATGACTCCGGATCGGAAGATGTCGACGAAACACTCTTTCGCAGAGATGAAGACGACACCGAGGTAGGAGACTACAATGAGGCCTTAGGGGCCGAAGAGAGTAGCTCCGATGACGAGCAAGGCCTACCCGTTCAGACTGAGGAAATCCCAGTGCAACAGTCTATGGCACCGGTCGAGGGATCGCCTTCGGGCCTTACCCAAGACCTATCCCGCAGTTCTTCGGCCCCGCCCTCGGGCCCGGCCTCGGACATTCAGCGGCAGCCATTAATGCCCAAACCGGCTGGTTTCCCTTCTTCGAAACCGAAACCAAAAGCTGTATTGGTTCAACTGAAACCGAAACCGAAAGTGGCGCTGGTCGGATCGAGGCCCTCCACACCTTCGACGCCAGCAAAACCCGTCGGCGCCGAGCGCAACAAACGAGACTTCGGTGCCGAGCTCGAAGCGGCCGACGTCGGAGTCGACATACGGAAAAAGACCTTCGGTGCCACCAAACCTACTCGGCTCCCGGCACCGACGCTATCGGCTCCGACCTCAAAGGTCAAACTACCTGCCGCGTCTCACACCGCTTCGACGGCACCACTAAAGCCACACTCATCGAAGGCGTCGACGGCCATTCCCGCCCCTCGACTCCACGACTCACCGGCGCCGAAAAAGTCCACGCCCGCCTCCACAGAACCGGTCGGCGCAAAGGAATCAAGGGCGCTCCAGGTGCCACCCGTTGCTGCGCAGCGCACCAAAAATAAAAATGTCCTCCAGGACACTTCGGGCTCCGAGCCAATAAAAGCTCCAACAGCCTCTTCGGCACCAGCCAACATTACTTTTGGCCTGCCACCATCCACGGCCCCGAAACTGTTCCAAATCAGGACACGGGTCACCCACACCACGATCACGCCTGCCGAACACTCTGCGGAGACGTCTCCATCGCATATCATCGACGCCGACACCGGCAGGATGATTATCCACAAAAGGAGAATAACTTCTGAGCCAGCTTTGGACTCCTTCCGGATCCCACTTAAGAGAAAGCTGCCAGTGGCTTCAGAACCAGTTCTTTACGAACCTTTCCATTCACCCTACCAGGATCCACAATCCTTCTCTCCCACACACTCCGACACGGATGCGTTGGAGGACTACATGGGTGACCAAGTCCCCTACCCCGGAGGGATGGACCCTGATGGCCAACAGGACCCTGATCAAGCTTGGGATGACCCTGTAGACCCAGGTGCACCTATGGATGCACAGGACCCGCAACTCTATGGAGCAAAAACATCTCCCACAGAGGACACTGCCGCGTTCAACGCTCTAATTGAACGTGCTGCGGCCAATCATGGGGTGCAACTTCACTCGGACACCATCGAGGACGACTTTCTCATGGATACTTTCGCATCCTCAGAAAGGAATATAAAGACTCTGCCCATGTTAAAGGGGGTCCTCAAGCCAGCAAAGGACATCTTCAAAGAACCCGCCAGGGCAAGAGTGATAAACCCCAGGATCGACAAAAAATACAGATCAACGCCTGGGGACCCTACTTACATTAGAGGCCAATTACCTCTGGATTCCATTGTCGTTGCGAATGCTCGCAAGAGGGCACACTCGCAAACAACAGGTGATGCTCCTCCCCCGGACAAAGAGTCCAAGGTGCTAGAGACCTCTGGCAAACGGGTTGCCGCCCAAGCAGCTAACATATGGCGCATTGCCAATACTCAAGCGCTCCTCGCTCGCTATGATCGAGCGCACTACGACACATTAGAGCAACTACTCCAACATCTCCCTGACCAATACAAAGAAGGTGCAGAGATCCTCATCAGGGAGGGACAACTGCTCACAAATGCATCCATTAAGTGTGCACTGGATGCCGCGGATACAGCTGCCAGAGCCATAAACACTAGCGTCATGTTGCGACGACACGCCTGGTTGCGAATCTCCGGATTCAAACCAGAGGTACAAAATAACATCCTCAACCAACCTGTCAACCCCGACTACTTATTCGGCCCGGAGGTTGACACTACCCTAGAGAAAATAAAAAAGGACACGGACACTGCAATGTCCATGGGGGCCCTACAGACGCAGTCCTTTCGGAGCGGCTCCTTTCGTCGCCCCGGAAATAGAGGAGCAGGTAGAGGACAGGGGTCACAGCAAACATACAACAAGGGCAACACACAAAACACCTACGATAAAAACACCCGGGGTGGATATCGTGGCTCCAGCACAAAGGGCAGAGGACGCGGCTACGGCAACACCAGGTCCTCTCCCAAGAACAAGCAGTGACGCCCTCTCCCTTCCTCCCGACCACATAACACCTGTCGGGGGAAGGCTACAAAGGTTCCTGTCCACGTGGAACTCCATCACCACGGACAGGTGGGTCAAAGATATTGTCAAATACGGTTACTGTCTAGAACTAACCTCCACTCCACCCACCATACCTCCAAAAAACCGTCCTATGTCCTCAGAGCACTTAACGCTCTTGCAGCAGGAGGTGCAAAGCATGGTTCTAAAAGGCGCAATCGAGGTCGTACCCGTCCACGAGCAAGGTACGGGGGTGTACTCCCTGTACTTTTTAATACCGAAAAAGGACGGGTCACTCAGGCCTATATTAGACCTGAGACCCCTGAACCAGTACATTCTTTCCGAGCATTTTCACATGCTCACTCTACAGCAAGTCCTCCCGCTGCTCAAGCAGGGAGACTTTCTGGCCACACTGGACCTCAAGGATGCGTATTTCCACATACCCATTCACCCCTCACATGAGAAATACCTCAGGTTCACTGTTCAAGGGCAGCACTACCAATTCAAAGTCCTTCCCTTCGGCGTGACAACAGCACCCAGGGTGTTCACAAAGTGCCTAGCTACTGTGGCGGCACATCTACGGAGGCAGCACATACACGTCTACCCTTACCTGGACGACTGGCTCGTTCAAGCGAAGTCAGCCCAGCAATGTGCCAGCCACATGTCCCGCACCATCCACCTCCTTCACAGTCTGGGGTTCTCACTAAATTACCCAAAATCCCATCTCCAGCCCGCACACGTACAACAGTACCTCGGTGCGACTATAGACACTCTGGCGGCCACAGCTCAGCCAAATTTAGTGAGAATCAACAGCATGCAAATGCTGATTTCCATGTTCAAACCACAACACTCCCTTCCCGCGCGAGTGTTCATGCAGTTGATAGGCATGATGGCCTCCTGCATCTTCATAGTCCCACACGCGAGACTACATATGCGCCCGCTTCAGGAGTGCTTAGCACGTCAGTGGAATCAGGCTCAAGGACAGCTGAAAGACCTAGTGTTGGTGAGCGGTCGGGCATACAACTCTCTGCATTGGTGGAATCCACAAAACCTTTGCAAGGGCCGACCGTTCCAAGAGCCTGTCCCACAGATAATACTGACGGCGGACGCGTCTCTCCAGGGATGGGGAGCTCATGTACTCCATTACACAGTGCAGGGACTATGAACACAACAACAAAAGAAGATGCACATCAACCTTCTAGAGCTGATGGCAATCTTCCTCGCTATGAAAGCATTCAAAGTACACTTGTGCAACAAAGTCGTGTTGATCCGGACGGACAACATGACTGCAATGTACTACATACAGAAGCAGGGAGGAACACACTCTCCACAGTTGTCTCATCTGGCTCAGAGCCTGTGGAAGTGGGCCATTCAGAGGAACATGTTCCTCATGGCAGAACACCTCCCCGGCAAGGACAACCAGATGGCGGATCTGCTCAGCAGACACAGCCACCAGATGCATGAGTGGGAGTTACACCCATCAGTACTCCAACCGTACTTCCAGCAGTGGGGTCATCCAGAGATAGACCTATTCGCGACAAGCGAACATGCAAAATGCCAAAGCTTTGCCGCCAGGTTCCCACATCCGCAGTCGCAGGGCAATGCGATATGGATGAACTGGTCCGGCAGATTTGCGTACGCTTTTCCCCCAGCACCGCTGATACCGCTGGTGGCACGCAAACTCAGACAACACTCACTGACACTCGTCCTGGTTGCTCCAACGGGGGCACGCCAGCCATGGTACACCACCTTTCTCGAACTTGCCGTGGTGCCGCATCAAAGGCTGCGGATCAAACCCGCGCATTTGACGCAGAACCATGGAGAGATTCAGCACCCAGATCCGCAACAGCTGAACCTGGCAATCTGGCTCCTGAAGTCCTAGAGTTTGGCTACCTAAACCTGCCACCTGACTGTATGGACATCATTAAGGAGGCCAGGAGACCCACTACCAGAGCTTGCTATGCAGCCAAATGGAAGAGGTTCGTCATTTATTGCAATAATAATGACATTAACCCGCTAGACGCATCCATCCAAAACATTATTTGTTACCTATTACACCTATACCGATGCAATCTGGCGTACACCTCTATACGTGTCCATTTGACCGCAATCTCAGCCTATCTACAAACCAGGCAACACCTCTCTCTATTCAGAGTGCCTGCCATCAAAGCATTCTTGGAAGGAATCAAACGAGTCATTCCACCTACCCACCCACCAGCCCCAATGTGGAACCTCAACTTGGTCCTCACACGCCTGATGGGTCCACCCTTTGAACCTCTACACTCATGTGAGATTCAATTCCTTACCTGGAAAGTAGCTTTCCTAGTAGCGATAACTTCTTTACGAAGAGTTAGTGAACTCCAGGCACTAACCGTCCAAGAGCCATTCATACAGGTTCACGCCAACAGGGTCGTACTACATACCAACCCCAAATTCATGCCTAAGGTGGTATTGCAGTTCCATATGAATCAAACTATTGAACTGCCTGTTTTCTTTCAAAACCCACAAACTGTCGCAGAAAGGGCGCTCCATACACTAGATGTAAAAAGGGCCCTCATGTATTATATCGACAGGACCAAACCCTTTAGAAAAACAAATCAACTTTTCGTTGCCTTTGCCCCACACCACAAAGGTAACGCTATCTCCAAAGCAGGAATAGCCAGATGGATCGTTAAATGTATTCAAATTTGCTATCAAAAGGCTAAACGCACTTTAACGATTCCCCCTCGAGCCCACTCAACACGTAAGTTAGGGGCCTCCATGGCTTTCCTAGGAAACATTCCTTTGCATGACATATGTAGAGCAGCCACCTGGTCCACTACACATACATTTACCAAACACTATTGTGTAGATGTGCAATCAAAACAGCAGGCAGCTGTAGGACAGGCTGTTCTCAAAACTCTTTTTCAGACCGCTGCAGCTGGCACCGGTAGCCACCGCTAATAAGAGGGCACTGCTATATATTCTATGCACAGATATGAATTCAGCAGCCCACATGCCTCGAACTGAATATTCTACTTACCAGTATGCATCTGTTCTTGGCATGTAGGGCTGCTGACATTCATATCGCCCTCCCTCCTCCCCGGCGCCTGTAGCAGCTGCAGCTCTCAGAATTACTGTAAGCATGGTCATCACTTTCTGTATCTACTCCATCACGGCCACAATGGCGAAAAACAATCTGAGGATGGAGAGGATGCCCATGCGCACTGTAGTCCAGGGGAGGAGTCACCTATCCAAGGATACTTCGAAGACTCTTCCAGGACAACAACGTGCAAACATCCGGACCCAACACTAGGCGGCGATCTATGCACAGATATGAATGTCAGCAGCCTACATGCCAAGAACAGATGCATACTGGTAAGTAGCATATTCATTATTACACTCTCTGGAACTGGGGGATGTCGATAACTCTGATCTCTGTTGAGACTGAGAGACCAGGGTAGCGCGGATTGGGTGGATGGCGGAGGGGTGGGACATTCACAGGTGGTTTCCGGGATGATCATTGGGGAGGCTGACCCACGGATGGCTATCGCTACAACCTCTTCTGCTTTCTCTAACTGAGAGAATACAGGATGGCGACAAACGGCCTAATATGGGCAAGACATGTAACCAATGAAATTATGTGCACACATATTATTCTTTGCTAATGTTGCTTTGCTGAGCTAGTGAGATTGTATTTTGTTAAAAATGCCAATGAAGAATTCTTTAAAAAAAGAAAAAAGTTCCTGCTTCCTTAGTTAGCAATGTGATTGGACTGTTGCCTAGCAACTACAGAGGCTGCAGGTAGTGGCGTAGTATGAGCGGGGCCACCGGGGCAGTTGCCCTGGGTGCAAAATTATTTGGGGCACAACATTTTAAATGAAAAATAATTTATGGTGGAATGGACTCAGGAAGTGCGAACGGTCCACGGGTTGAGGGATTAGGAGGCTCAATACTTCCCTTGCCCCGGGCACTGGCAACCCATTCTACACCGCATGCTGCAGGCGGCTCGTGTACACATGCTTATGCTTCAAGCAGCATTCTGAAGCAGATTCTTCAACTGTGAATACTGCCTTGATTTTTAAATCTCCCCACGTTTCTCTACAGCAGGACCTTAAATATTTAACGACTATGAGACTGATGAAGCAGGGCCCTGAGCTGTAAATAAACGGGCTCAATTTCAATCAGGGAAGACTGTAAACGAGTCCCTTATAGCGCAACCTCTTTGCCTGGCTGTCTTAGCCTGCTAGAGCACAGCCTCAACTAGTAGTGCTCAAAAACACTTTTACCTGTTTGATTGAAGGTCTGATCCCAGACAGCTGAAAAAACAGCAGGAAGGACTGTTAGACTTACCTTTTCTAATGTGACTCTAGAAGAAGAGGAAGTCAGCCATATTGAAGGAATGGGAAGACTGCTTAACTGCATGTACTTTTTGCTTTGAAGGGTCTTTCCATTGGAGCTAATGCTCACTTTGTTACGACTGTGACAAGAAAGGTGGACAAGCATGTTAGACCTGGCATCATTGGCGTGGGTTTACCCTGTATTTTTGCCCTTGCCTCCTGTTATTTTGCTGTGTGTTGGACATCATTTTTGCTGGTCTAGATGCTTTGGGTACTTTGCCACTGCTGTTCAGTGCCAAAGAGCAAGTGCTCCCTGTAAATTGTGTTTATGGATTGGTGATTCCATGATTGGCATATTTACTAGTCAGTCCCTAGTACAGTGCATTGTATGTGCCCAGGGCCTGTAAATCAAATGCTGCTAGTGGACCTGCTTAGCAACAACAATATGCCTCCCAGACCTTAGATTCAAGTTTTGTTTAGGAATAGGAATCTACACAAGTTTTCCTATTCAGGTTCACATAATGAACTCTTTGACTTGTATTAATTTTTAAGAGATAAGTGGCGCCCCGTGCTTGTTTCTCAAAATAACATCTTTAACACAAAATTCTTTGGTCAGGAGTTTGCCAAGTGGATTCTTATCATCGTTTCTTTTTTTTATATATACACACAAATATTCACATATGCAATGGTTATTTACAAGCTACACTGTGACAATACCAAACAAATGGTCTGTGACATCACTTGAGACAATGTATGTCACTGCAACTTACATGTATACACAAGTTGACATGTATACTACATTTACACAAATTGACACATAATTCAACAATGCATATATACACCATATATTTACAAATACTTCACACCTCGCAATTTTTGAGGATAAGTCCTAGATGTGATTAAGCATCTAATGTTTTTACAGGTATCCTTCTACTTATTGTCGTAGGGACCTGATTCCCTTAGGTCCTCCCTCCGATTTACATAATGACACTGTACTATGGCCCTTGGGAGGTCAGAGCTTTTGATATTATACTAATATATCGTCCTGAATTACGTATTTCTTTTATAGTGCCACCTGTGAACTGACCTTCGCAGGAAATGCTAGCTCTTGGCCTCAAAATAGGATACGCTGACGCGTTTCGACCTTCGGTGGACCTGGGTTGTTGTGTGGAAGGTCTTCTTCATGGCAAGCATTCTTATGGGACACGTATTCCTGCTCAAATGAGGGTTTGATCCTTAAGGTGAGGTCTGTTCTTTACATGGAAGGCTGTCTTCCATGGCAGGTATTGTTGGCTGTACGCCTAGTCAAGTGACTTCTGTAACTTTGTTTCAATCAATTGTACAGCCGCACACAATGCTTCTTTTCTCCTTCCGTTTAGGCTCCAACTGTTAATGCACTTCTCGAGGCTTGCTGTATTTCCAAAGCACTGATTGTGTCACCCAAATAAGCAGCCTGTAAATGTAACTCAGACTTGCCACTGCAGTGTCTGTGCGCAGTTTGGTACTGCCATGTCGACATGGCAAGTGAACCCACTTTCCAGGCCCTAACCTTCCCTTTCCTTACATATTAGTCACCCCTAAGGTAGGCCCAAGGTACCCCTGTGGGCAGGGTGCAGTGTATGTCAAAGATAGGACATGCCCTGATGTGTGTGGCATGTCCTGATAGTGAAATACTGCCAATTTAGTTTTTCACTATTAAAAGGCTATTTGTCCCATAGGATAGAATGGGAGTGCATTTATAACATCTTATGAATATAACTTCCCATTGGAACAAGATGGGTGATAAAGTTTAGGATGCCTGAACTCAGAATATAAAGATGCAACTTTTAGTGAGGATAATTTTTACATTCTGTGTTTGAAAATACCACTTCCAGAAAGTAAACATTTTCTTGCTGAGCCATCCTGTGTTCCTCTGCTAGGTGTGTGTATTGACTGTCTGGCTTTTGAGTGACAGGGGCTGGGGATGTGCATTCTGTTCAGACAGCCACATGAGGGGGGGGGGAGGTGTGTCCTGCCTTTCGAAAGTGGAGGGTGGAGGATGGCCCTATGTCAGGGCGGGGCTGAATAGAACTGGGCTGCATTTAGAGTGCGGGGAGGAGATTTCTTTCACACCTGAATGGACCTGGTCTGCCTTTGACAGTGCTGTCTACACCTCCTGCCAGGAAGCTGCACCAGAGAGGACAGAACTGGTTTTGGTTGGGCAAAGAGCTTCTCTGCCACCAGAGAACAAAGGATTTTGTGCTATAAAAAGTGGGGCCCAGACCCCAGACTTTTAGATTACTTCTGGGATTCAAGAGGAACCTTTGCCAAGGAGAAGACCATGAGAAACTGAGGAGAAGTACTGCCCCTTTGCTGTGTGCTGTCTGGGGTTGGCCTGCAGTGGCTGTTTCTGCCAATGAAAGGACCAGGACTTTGCTGTGTGCTGTATCTCCTGCTTGAGGAAGACCTCCAAGAGCTTGAAGTTGAGCGTGCCTCCTTTTTTTGAAATCTCAGGGATACAAAGACTTCACCCCCAGCTCCCCTGAACTTCCTTGCTGGGAGTTCTAACCTGCCAGGAGGTGCCTGTTGATGTTTTGGGCCTCTGGAGGTTGTTTCTGCTGTTGGCAGCTGGGAACGTAAGGCAACGTCGAGTAGCGCAACACATCTGCACCTGTTTCCGACGCATCAGCAAAGAAACCGACGCGGCGCCTGCCTGCAGCTTGAGAAATCGCCACATGGAGTGCACATATCTACGAAGGCCGAGATCACTGCACTGTTTCTGACGCAGGCCCAGCTGTGTGGCTGCAAGAACCATCGCACAGTGGGACCGTGGCTGCAGAGACCGATGTATCTCCGATCCTCACGCATCGTATCTGTGCTCCACACCTGCAAGAACACTGGGCTGCAATAAGAAACTGATGCATCACCTCCCTGCACAGTAAGAAACCGACGCATCACCGCCCCTGCGTGGCAGTAAGGCACCGACGCATCACCTTCCCTGGGCATAAGGAACTGACGCATTATCTTCCCTGTGACAGTTTCTGTTTGTGCGCGTGACGCATCCAAGGTACTTTGTGTGAAGAGTGTCGCATCTGCAATTTGCTTTGAACAGAACTGTTTCTACCTTTTGAGAGTCATATTTTGATTACTGTATTTTGGATTTTTGTTGTTTTGGTCTTGTGTAGTTTAGATAAAGATTCCATATTTTTCTAAACTGGTTTGGTGTCCATTTGTAATGTTTCCACTGTATTACTGTATATGTGCACAATTGCTTTACACACTGCCTCTGAGATAAGCCTGTCTGCTCTTGCCAAGCTACCAAGGGGATGAGCAGGGGTTATTTTATAAGCGTATCCACCCCTTACCCTGACTAGGAAGAAGGGTCCCTATTTTGTCAAAGGTACAAACCATTGCCAACTAGAGACCCCCATTTCTAAAAAAACAGGTAATAAAAATTCTTCCAATAAAAGTGCATATAATTTGTGGAAAACTCTTGTGTTTGTTTGTTGAAAAGACACCTGTTGTGTGTTGTGCAATTTGTTTTTCTTTTTTGCTTATCAGTTCTTCTGTTAATTGTTGTTTATTTTTCCTCAGGTTAAAACTGGCAGTAGCAGCAACAAAACTGTATGTGTTTTGGATGAAATTGGTAAAATGGAACTCTTTAGTCAATCATTTATTCAACTTGTGCAAGAGATTCTGAACAAAGATTGTGTTGTGGTATTGGGTACCATACCAGTACCTAAGACGAAGCCACTGGTTCTTGTGGAAGAAATAAAAAAGCGAAGGGATGTGAAGATATTCTATGTAAGTGTTATGAAAGACGTTTATTTATTTTGTCAATACTTTGTATTAGCTTTATGAGGTTCCTTTAAAAAATATATTTTCATGTATTCCAAACACTGACTGTTAATTGCACAGGCTTATTTACTAAGACTTTAGTCTGTCACAGGTTTTTTAATAACGTAATTTGTATTGTTTCTGCTATGTATGCATATATCTGATACCTATGCATTATATTCTTATTCCTACTTAGCCAATGTCCTCGTTGTGAGAAAGTGCCCTCTTTCCGCACAGTTTGCCCCCACCTTTTGCTGAATTGCTGATGTGCTTTGACTTGTGTACCCAGTGTGTGACGTTGGCCTGGTATATGCTGTACACTAATTAAAGTGGGCAGCTTGCACCTGTCCAAACGACCCTTATGATGTATGAGGTCAAAGATAACCTTTAGAAAGCTATTCTAGTGTAGGCTGTGGAGAGCAGCCTTCAGGCTTAATCTTGAAGGAAAGTAAAGCAGCTTGTTTTACCAGAATATCACCTTTAGTATTAACTAAATGAAAGGAGAACTACACAGTAGTCATAAAAATAGGTATTTATTTATATAACACTCTCTAGTATCCTCCACACTGGGGTACAACACAAACCACACAATACTTTAGCAAAAAAACAGTCGTAAGTAGCACAATACACAGTGGGCTTCAGGGGGAGACCAAACCATATACTAAAATAGTGGTATAAGGACCACGTCTGGAGTCGGGACAGTGTCTAGAACACGTAGAATCGCTGGGACCCCAAGGAACCACCCAAGGTGAGTAGACAGGGACCCCACGGAGGATGGGTGCACTGTGTTAACACGACTGCAGACTCCGTACAATTCTATGGAGAAGTCGCGGTTGCAATTTTAAGGTTTAAGGATCCTTCTCAGTGGACTTTGAGGAAACCCTTTGGAACTTAGGAGGTTGGAGAGCCACCCCACCCATGGATACCAGAATACCCGAGTTATCTATCCCAGGAGAGCCGGGTGCATAGGTCTGGAGTGGTGTCAGAAACCGCTGTCGTTTTCAATGGAGGGTTGCAAAGAAGAGCTGCTGCCGGGAATGAAGAAAGTGTCCGCTGGAATCCAAGGCTGGATTCATGATGGAAGGAACCTGAAAACAGAGGGGACATAGTCTGGGTCACTTCAGGGTGACCAGGGGCTCAGTGGACGAATGCCCACTGATGTCGGGTGCTTCAGGTCCGAAGAAAGGATACTTGACTCTGCAGCCACAAGGACCAGGAGACATCAGTGACGACCAGGAGCCAGGTGCGAGCTGTCCCACGAAGGATGTCAGGTGCTGAGGGGTAGGTGTCCGGCTGGAGCACCAACAAGCCTTGGCAACAGCAACCCACGCAGGAAGGTCAAGCAGGTTTCGGTGTAGACCAGCAAAGTCCAGGGGATTCACCAAGCAGTGGGGAGTCAGGGCACATCTGGAGCAACCGGGAAAGCCCAATTCAAGAGGACCCTCAGGAGGACCCACAGGCCTAATGACCAGGAGTCGTGAGGGGACCTCGAGCAAGATCACAAAGTACCAGGCCACAGAGCACTTGGTGCGAGGAGGCCAGAGTTCTTTGGTGGAAATACTGCTCTGGGTCAGGACTACATGGAGTCCAATGCACAAGCTCGGAATCGCCAACAAGCATATGCACTTGCAAAAGTACGCAGTGCAGAGGGGTTCGTGTTATGTGGTCCCCACGAAGGATACTGGCCTCAAACTTGGTGAGAGGGCAGCTCGACCTCAAGGAACTTCGGAACCCACCTCCTGTGTTGCTTGAGCCTTCGGAGTCCGCAGGAGCTCAGGATCAGCAGACCGGTCAGTTGGTTACGGTGCCTGCGAATGCAGGGGAGTGACTCCTTCACCCCAAGGGAGATTGTTCAGATGTCCTTAATGCTCCACAGGTCCTGCACGGAGCCTGTATGGGGCAAGGACACAGATGATGCTTTGGACGAAGAGGGAGACGAAGTCGGGCCCAGTCGAAATCCAGCGAAGTCCAGAGTGTCCAGACCGTCAAAGGTCAGTGGTTTGTTGTTGCAGGTCCAACAGCCAGGTAAGCCCTTATGTACCCACAAGAGAGGGTTGGACAGATTCAAGGGACCCTCCTAGGGGAGGGTCAGGACAGAGGGGAGGTTACTCCCATGTCCTTTGTCCAGTTTTGCAACAGAGCAAGAGTCAACGGCTCCCAGAAATGGTTGGAGCTGGACTATGCACAGGGACACCAAGTGTGCCCCAGATACAGACTTTCAGGCACTTTAGAAGTGCACCCACCCAGCCCCAATACACTACATCCTGTCTGGGAGGTGGTCACACCTCCCTGTGACAGGATCCTATTGTCCAGCCTTCCCCTGCTCGAGCAGGGCAGAAATTTGTCTCTGGTCAGCAGCAACCATTTTGTGTTTCACGGGTTGAGAAGGCTGGCACCGGAAAGACCAGTGACCCCACAAAGCTCGCTTCAGAAGGGTGGGATCATACCTCCACACCTTACCGGTGTGGAGGTATGATTCCAAGGTGTTTGATACCAGACACAACATGTTTTGTTTCAGCCGTTTTCGAGATGGCATTTCCTGCGAGGTTATAATGCACCTCTACCAATGTATCTGGCTGAGTCACAGACAACCAGGAAGAATGGTCTCCGAAGGCTGCAGAGAGGCCCTGTTCATACAGGGATACCCTCTCACGTAAAACCCAACACCCTGCCTTCAGGATTGTTAAGGCCTGATATTGGGGTGACTTATAGGTTGTAAGTGTAGTGACCTATAGATATAGTGAATCTATATCTAAAGTGAGTGGTGCAAGCACCATTTTACACCGGCTGCAATGGCAGACATGTAGTTCCATTTTGCATGGCCTCTCGTGGGTCGCATAATACATGCTTCAGCCATGGGAGGCTTCTGGGGTGCCTATGCCCTGGGTACACGGGTACCATATACTAGGGACTTATAAGGGTACACCAGTATCCAATCTGGAGCGTACCAAAGTACATGGCATAACATTTTAAGTTGAAATCAGATAGACTGGGGTCCTAATTAGCAGGATCCCTGTCAGACTAGTCAAAACAGTGTAACATCAAGCAAAAAGTGAGGGAAACCATAAGAAGCAGATCCTACTTTCCTACACCCAGGGACTATGTTCTTGCCCTAAAACTGCATTGAAGCCTAAACCTAATTGGCATCTCTGGCCGCAGGTCAGTCCCTGGTAAATGGTACCTCAGGTACCAAGGGCACTGTGACCAGAGAAGGCCTCTAAGGGCTGCAGCACTTATTGTGCTACCCTTAGAGGTCCTGTACCCTCACACTCACACACTGCCTTTGCAGGCTGCGTGTTTTGGTGCAGAACAAAGTGAAGAGTTGACATGGCACACATCCTTGTGTGCCATGCCTACAACCTACTGCCCTGGCATAGGTCAGTTACTCCTCTAGCTGGGTACACTATACCAGTGGTGAGGATACAGGTGCATGAGCCTTGTACCCCTACAGTGTCTAATTCCATTCTTAGACATCGTAAGTGCAGTGCTCCCATTAAGAGTATATGGTGCTGGGAGTTTGTCATTACGAACTCCACAGCACCATAATGGCTACTCTGAAAACTTTGGTTTGGTATCAAACTTCTCAGCATATTAAACCCTTACTGATTCCAGTGTGGGATTTAATGAAAAATGCACAGAGGGCCCTTTAGAGATGCCCCCTGAAAATGAACCTACCACTAGCGTCCAGGCTGAGTGGCTGCTTTCAGCTACCACCACCAGACATGTTTCTGGACCCCTGGGTCCAGAGGTTGCTGCTCTCTAGGGCCTGAAAGAGTGCACATCCTTGGACGAGGTGCCAAGCCTCCGTCCCCAGGATGGGCGGGGTTCACAAAGGGGAAGCTTCAAAGGCTTGCCGCCTTTGTGAGCTTCCCCAGGCTGCTTTCAGCAACTGGTCCCCACTGGTTCTGACCCCCACTTTGGGCGGGAGAACCAGCGGGAAAAACAAGTGAGGAAGAGAGGTGTGCCCACCTCTGCCAACTCCACCCCTCAGGTGGGGGAGGCAAGGTGAAGCACAACTCTCAGTCCCCGCCATCTTGCAGATGGGGAGACTCAGCCAACCCTTCCCACTGGAGGGTGCAGAATAGGGGGTGCACCCACCCCAGGGAAGGGTCCCATTGGTTCCTAACTTTTACCTACCTGTAATGCCCCTAAATCTAGAATTTAGTGGGACCCCTGAACCTTGCTTCCTCAGACAAGAACCTGCAACAAGAAAAGAAGGACTGAACAGCCATGCCGAAGCTAACAAGAGGAAGACGCCCACTGACTGGGCCCCAGCCCTACTGGCGTTTCTCCACCTCGAACCTGCTCCTGCGAAATCCCAGTGTGTCCGGCAGCCAGCAACCTGGAAACCCTGGAGGACCTTCCTGCCTTCAACCACAAAAACTTTGTCTCCCGTGAACACCGGATTTGTTCATCTGCAACCTCTGTCCCCGACCGGAAACCGCATATCCGCACCACTCCGCACCCGCCGTCCAAAGCCCGAGCTCAAGTGGGCAAACACCATGAAGAGGTCCCCCCGGCAATCCTGCCCCGAGATCCGGCAACTCTGACCTGCCTCAAGCCACTAGCAGACGCCTGCAGCCTAAATCCGGAAGGTCGCCCCAACCGCGACCAGGAGCTGGTAAGAAAATCCGACCCCTAAAGGCACCCCTTCACTGACGCCCCACGGCCTTGGGTGGCCAAACCGATGGTGCCTAACCAACCCCCAACTTCCCAACTTACCTCTCAAAGTGGTGGTCACACCCAGAAGACCTTAGTCCCCAAGCCTGCAGTGTCTTTGCAAACCGGAGGTTCCCTATTGCAAACAACACGGCGCCCGACGTCGAAACAGCACTCTGCACCCTTCCGCCCTAGTGCCGCTGAGGGTGCACCTGTGGTGCTACTTTGTTTCCTCATTTGCCCTGAGCTAAAGTCTTAAGAGCTTTGCTCACCCAACCAACTGGCCTGCTAGTCAGTAGCCACCAACTGGTGGCCCCCTATCCCCCTTTGAATATCATTGGGCCTCAGCACTCTGTACCCGGTGCCCTAGTGCAGCTGAGGGTGTAACAAGAGAGCATCCCTGACCCTGGGGGACCCCCAGAACCTAAACTCCCACTACCAAATCTTCGTTTTAAACCGATAACACTATTTTCCTCCATAGGATAACATTGACTGTTTTTTGTGGAAAAGTTTCTAAGTGTGGAGTTTGAAAACCTAAAGAAATTCTTTAAAATTGTACTGTTTAACAAAAATGATTTTACTTACCTGTTTAAAGGAAATGTCCCAGAGTAGTATCTAGGTGTACTACTCTGTGTAAGAAAAGTAATCCAAGAAGTAACTTACCAGGTATTTTACTGAAAAGCTCATTCAAGGGACATAGGTACTGTATTTACAAAGTATTGCATTTCTCTGCAACCATACTGTAAGTCATAACAAGTGCAAATGCAATTACAATGCAAACTGTTTACAAAAAGCATTACTACTGTAAAGTATTTATTGCATACCTGTGCCAGGCTTGCTTGGTTCTAGAGAATAAAATAACTACAAGAATATTTTTTATACAAAAACAATTGGTCTGAAATTCAGTCTTTGAGTGTCTAAATTCATTTGCTGACTGAGTGTGTACAACAAATGCCTAGCACTGTCCTCTGATACTGCCTTACTGATCGACCTCTGCCTATCTTTGGGGTTCCACTGAACTCTGTGCACACTATACCTCACTTTGGTATAGTATATACAGGGCTAGCTTCCTACACTCGTATTCTTTTTGTTTCACTCAGCTTCACCTGCTGCATTAGAGAATTGTCAATCAGTCCAACTCTCTTTATTTTGGTAAAATACCATAAAAGAAGAAACACAGGTACAAAGCATCGCCCATTTCGATAAGGAGACAGGGCAAGACATTAGATAAGACTTAACAAGAGAATTAAAAATTAAAAGTCACTAAAAGGGTAAAATAACATGTGATAACATTTTTTAAAGTATCTTACTAGTGAATCATACATCAGAGGTGCTTTCCAACCACAGAACAGTTAGTGTGCAAATTAGGCAAAATCTTTTGTCTAATGTGCATGTGCATTATAGGGAAAAAGCGATCACTGGCCGTGGACATTTAGAAAAGACATTTGCAAGATAAATCATCACAGTAAAGGCAGAAAACCGAAAAAAATAGGCGGCAGTCAAAAGTGTGCATTAGATAAGGTCAAAATTAATAAATGGCTATTCACATTCACAGAAATGCAGGAGGAAGCAACAGAAATGCAGAAAGGGGCACAAGGGGTGCAGAAAGAAGCAAGAGAGCTGCAGAAAAAGGAAGGGAAGTACAGAAAGAAACAAGCAAGGTGCAGAAAGAGGCAAGAAAAGTGAAAAAGAGGCAAGAGGGCTGCAGAAAGAGGCAAGAGAGGTGCAGAAAGAGGGAAGAGGGTGCAGAAAGAGGCATGTGAAGTGCATAAATAAGCAACAGTGGTGTAGAAAGAGGCAAGAGAGGTGAGAAAGAAGCAAAGTCGGAGCAAAAGGAAGGGAGGTGCAGAAAGTGGAAGAATTGTGCAGAAAGAAGCAAGATAAATGCAGAAAAAGAAAGATAGGTGCAGAAAGAGGCAAGAGAAATGCAGAAAGAGGCAATAGAGATGCAGAAATGGGTAGCCAGAAAGTGCTTAAGTCTGCAAGGCAACACTACAGCGGTTCTCAGAAGTAGGCCAAGGGGCTGTCTGTGCCCTTCTGATTGCCCATGAATGGCCTAAGAATGTTGCAGTTGCGCACACAAAATGTTGTGATGGATCAGATTGCAGTATGGGCAGGGCCTCACTAGAATCTCTGGTACCAAGCTGCCTGCAAACCGGAGTCAACCATTTGCTCCTAGGTTTTGTGTATGCTGTGCAGGCAAAGAAGAAATGGCCAAAAGTTTGGTGCAGGCAAGAGCAACAGGGACAGCCCTTCTGCTGTGCTCTATTGGCCAACCAAGAGTTTGTAAGAGCATTAACTGGCAAGCTGCCATTCCTAAACTGGATATACAACTTCCTATCAGCCGGCACTTTGATGATATCAAAATAGCTTTTGAGAGTGCAGCTGGTTTTGAGGTCTCTGAATTTATCAGTCAATCTGCCCTGAGTGCCATCTGTATATGCTTTACACTCAACCCAATCCCAATATAGTAACTTAATCTGCCGTCTGTTCTGGGTAGGAGGGCAGGTAATGCTATAGCCAGAGAGGCCAAGGCAGGAGTAAAGACTTTTAACATGTTTGATCCATCCTATGTTGTTCGCTCTGTCTATGGCACAGACCTCCTCAAAGGCCGCAGCATAAGATGACATCTCTGGGGTAGAGACCATCCGCTGCCAGAACAACAGAGTGCGAAGCTTCGCAATATCACTAATAGGTTTAATGCCCATATCGAGCAGAAATGGGCAAAGGGGTGTGCTTTGTGAAAGAGAGGTCAGGTGTCTGAGAAACTTATTCTCCTGGGTAGTCAAATCGCTTGCTCTTTCCATGCTCCAGAGCTCAGCTCCATAAAGAGCACTGCACACGGCCTTGCAGCTATAAAGTTTCAGGGCTGTTGCAATAGGCTTAGTTTAAGAAAGACAGTGCTCCTTGCGAAGAGCTCCAGTTGCCTGGGAAAACTTAAGATAGGCCTTATTGAGATGGTTCTTCCAGGCCATGTCCTCCGCCAATTTAATTCACAGGTAGTCAAAAGAGCTCACTCTCACTAGTGCAGTAGAGCCTAAAAAGAATTTTCCCTTGAAGGACTTGTGGGGATTCAGTAGCATGAGCTTGGTTTTGGAAGTATTTATTTCCAACCCCTCTTGTCGCAAAAGAGATTGAATTGGTTTAAAGGTTTTTGCAAGCCCATCAGGGTCTTTGAGACGAGTAAAGTATCGTCTGCGAACAAAAGGGTGGCAATTCTCTGCTTGGCCAGGGAGGGGGCGTCCGCTGGGGTGGCTGATAAGAGTTTGGCAACCCCATTGATGTAAAGTGAGAATAAGGTTGGGGCCAGAACGCAGCCTTGGCGGTCCCCACGCTGTACACTAATGGAGTCAGTAACCTGTCCATGGTTGACCCATCTAACCCTAAAAAAGTTCTCTTCATGAAGCCTGACTAGAAGACTGAGAATGTTCAACAGCATACCCATGTCCCTGAGCACCCACCATAAATTGTCCCTGGGAACTAGATCAAAGGCATATTTCTGGTCTATAAATGCGATGTATAAGCTCCCTTTGCCCAGCAAAACTATCTTCCAATAGATCATAAGGAGACGAAAGACCTGATCGACTGTGCCGGTTTTCCGTCTAAAGCCCACCTGGAGAGAAGAGAGAATGTCATTCTCCTCCATCCAATTCGTGATTTTCGCTAGTAGTGATCGACCGAGGACTTTCTGGACGCAGTCGATCAGGCTGATCGGTCGATGGTTGAAAGGGTTAGACCTGTCGCCCTTTTTGACGATAGTGATCACTTCCGCCCCCTTCCAAGATTCTGGAATCCTCCCTCCTCCCGTGATGTCATTGGCCAGGGTCAGGATGTATGTTGCCCAGTTTTCCCTATCAGAGCGGAAAAGATCTCCTGGGATGCCATTCGGCCCAGGGGCTTTGGCGGGTACAATTGCATCCAGATAGGTCAGTATTTCATCTCTGGTGAATACAAGATCATGTGATAATTGAAGTGGTTCGTGCACTACAGATTCATTGTCAAAATTTTCAAGGATTGAGTACAGGGCTCCGATATGGTCTTGCTACTCTATGGCTGGGATGTTATTGGCCAGAGGAGGGGACCTCTCATTATTACTCTTACCCACGAGTGTCCAAAACAGCCTGGCATCTGGGTGCGAGATGGATTCCCCAAGCTCTTCCCACCTCCTTTCATCCCATTCCCTCTTGGCCTTGAGTTGCGCCAGTTTGTATAGGCCCCTCAGTTCTCGGATTAGTGGAATGTCCTTTTTCCTTAGAGCTGAGGACAGACGTTTTTTTAAAGATCTGCACTCTTTTGAGAACTATACGGTCTTATTGGTCGATTTCACCTGATTTGGGCGGGCCTTAGATGGGGGAACAGTAAAATTTAACGCCCGGAGGTTGAAGAACGAGGAATGTAAATCACTGCAGCTAATGGGACTGGTCATATAATTTGTCTGGGGAGACAACACCCCTAGATGACTTTCTAGATTGTGTTTAAGAATACTAAGTTTGTGTTTATCCGCCACAATTGTGGGCCATTTAAGCCGGCGTTTGTCAATGGAGGGAGTCACCTCCAATGTAGCTAGGAGAACGGCAGCAAGTCTATTCTTTTCACCCCAAGGGTGCTCCATTGTCAGACTCAAAGGGTTGTGATCGCTCTCACATGTCTGGGTTATTGACATGTCCAATACAATGGGCCATAACGTGAGGTCCAATAGTATATAGTCTATCCTGCTTGAACCATTTGGCCCAACAAAAGTAATTCCTCCTCTTTCATTGGAAATAGTCCTTCCATTTGCTGCCCGAAGCCAGTGTGCCAAAGTTAGGGAGGTCAGCTGAAGAGCTGCTTATGTCCACTTCTTTTTTTATGGTAGCTCCAAGGGAGGAACCAGCCAGTTGTTATCTTCTTCATTGACTTTGAGGATATCTTGCCAATCAAGGGTCTCGAAGGTTACATTGAAGTCACCTCCAACAATCATGGGATGGTCAGCCTGGTTTGTGTCCAGTACCTCAGCTAGGACCTGCAGGGTTAGGGATTTACCAGCTCTTGGGCTCTTTGCATAGTCATTAAAAATGTCAATGCACTTGCCCAAAGGGCCTTTAAGTCTAACCCAGAGAATATCACAGTTGTTAGTAGGGAGTTCCTTGAAGGCGCAGTTTAGTGTAGTACTAATCAAATTGAGGAGCCCTCCGGAAGAGTGGCCGTGTTCAGAAGGGATTGCCGGTTCGTGCAAGATTACAAAACCTGGGATATAAGTAGGACTCAAGCTCCAGGTTTCCTGCAGGATGCAAATTTCGTGAGAGTTAATAAACTCAAGCCAGTGGGGGAGATCTGGGTTCCCCCTCATGCTCGGAGGAACAGTCTATAGGGTAATATGCGGCATAGGGCAGGTAGCATTTTGGTTGTTAAGAGGACGCAGACCTTTCCCTTTGAACTCTGGGGCAGTCAATCGTTCTGTGAAAGAGACGAAAGCGGTATGTCCCTGGGTGGCAGTACTCTATTTTTAGAAGTGGGCGCGCAGGGAAAGGTGTTCATTTTCAGTTGAATATTGGTGGTGGGTGGGGAACAAGATTTGGCTTCCAGAGCGACTAGGTTATGTACTAAGTTCTCACTTGTAAGGGTGAGCTCGACTGCATCAACAGTGTTGTTGTTCCAGAGGCATCTTCTTGCCCTCACAATATCGTCCCTGATCACTGACCGGCTGCCCCTTACATGCCTGATCCAGTGAAAAGCTTTGTTCTTAAGGGCTTCCCCCAACTCATAATTGTTGTTAACTTTGGAGACATTGGTCATGTAGATGGTACATTGGGGGGCATGATGGAGGATTGGATGGGACCTGAGAAGTGCCCTTAAAAGTGGGAACACCTAGCTATGGCTTGAGGTCTGATAGATAGGTTCTTTCGCTGTGGTCGCCATTGGCCTGGTCGTCCCCCTGTTGTTTCCCCTGGAGCCAGCTAAAGATTTATCGTGGGGGCTGGTGAATTACAAAGATCCCCTTCTTGGTGACTTGGGTTACAGTTCAGATGAACAGAGTTAGTAATAGGAGTGTTGCGTGTTATTGGTAGGTTAGAGGTGATAGACTGGTTGAGACATATAGGCGTGATAGTACCCCGAGGACCCAGGGATTGTACTAATTCCAGATTACTGCGATTGGGAGATAAAGTTTGGAAATAAGGGTGTTCAGAGCCCTTACTGTTTCCTTGAGGGCTGTGATTTCCCTCTGAAGTTTGAGGATGGTTGGTGATGTCCCGATGTCTACCACCCTACAATCAAAATAGCGAGTATTAGTTATCATCCCGCAGGGTGCTATGACTGTGGTGCCCGAATGCTCCCTTGAGGTTGATGAGATTTAATTGGCTATCTCATCCACAAGGGGTGCAAATCTGTTTCTCAAGGTAAGATCTGTAAGGGCCCTACCTTGGCTGTCGCTTGGGTTACTCTGGGGGCTAGATGGGGTGAGTTGATGGCTTTGAGGGCTTCTGGTGGCCGTTTGGTGCTAGCTGCCTTTTTGAATAGACTAAAAATGCTGCCAGAGCCTGTGTTGGCCTGTAAAGTAGCAGGAAGGGTAGATGGTTGGGGAACCTCAGGGGAGGGTACAGGTGCCTTGAGTAATCCTTCACAATCATTCAGTATGCTGTCTATTTGATCTAATACACTGTCCCCGCGTGCCCCATCTCTCTCTGGCCCATGACTGGTAATCCGAGTCCGTTTCTTGGATTTCTTCTTATGGGCGCCTCCCAACCCTCCCTCAGTCACTTTCCTTTTACCCATTTACACCAAACTTTATAGTAGATACGAAAAAAGCTGTGTGGGACTAGGTGAAATCAAGTCACAGTGCCTTTGAGTGCGGAGAATGCCGTGGACCAGGAGTCTTGGATTGGTAAATGTTAGATGAATGGCCCAGCCCAGCCTCCTCTGGGCTCTAACGGGCGCAGACGGTCCCGCTCTTGGCCCAGGCAATGCACGGGTACGCGGGAGCCCTGTTCAGCTTTTAACCTCTTCAGTGCCCATGACGAGATAGTCTCGTCATGGAGCACGGTCGCGCTGTGCCCATGACGAGACTATCTCGTCATGAACCCCACCCACTAATAAAACACCCGGCACAGGAGGGGGAAAGGGCGTGGCACAGAAGGGGTTAAGCTCCTCCTGGCGCTTAAAGGACACATAAGTGGTTTTGACGCGATGGAATTTGGGAGATGGGAGTCCCCTGAAGATGCGGGCAAGGCTGCTGCTGCGGCGATATGAGAGTGTCGTATCTGCTGTATGCCAGTGTACGGACTCATAGTTCCGACTTTACAACTCTTAAAGTAGAGAAACAGTGGAGATATATTCCTTATCAAAACATAAGAGTAACAAGAAAAAAGAACTAGAGTATTTAGTTTTATCCATGAAGTATCTGATTCGGTAGCCAATCTTTGTGTTTACCATCATTTGTGCTTATATTCCAAAGAACCTACTTTTGATTCTGGAGAAATCACCGACATTTCTGGATTGAGTAGCTAACTTATTAAAGCGCCTATATTCTGTTTTAAGTTACGTTCTTTGCATTGATTTCCTTTTACCCTTACTTGACCCCTCCTCCTCCGTTTAAAGTACTCTAGGCACTTTATTTGTCTTTTTTGCCCTCATCACTAAACTCAGTCATGATTACATTCCACAGCTGTGCAGATTAGTTTTCTTAGCCCTCCTTTTGTGTCCATGTGGAGTAGGCTACATTCACATTCTACCCATTTCAAACCTACCTGCTGCCATTTTAGGCTGCATCTTACTTAGCCTTTTCAGCTTCTCTGCCTTTTGGCTAAAACAAACGCCGAGACTTTAAATCTGCCGTGGTCTTCCTTTCCTTGGGGCGTGGGTATGCATCTAGCAGACCGGCTTCTGGAGTGTAATCAGTTCGTCTATCTGTGGTATTGTTGACTAAACTCGTGAAGATTTTATCCCAGTAAATTTCATATGGAAAAAGTCTGTATCTATGTCGTTGCTACTAGGCCAGCTCTCCTGTGCATTTCGGTAGATTTTATTAACTTTCTTTGGGCGTAATATATGTCCTGTGTAGATAGTAGTGTATTTATGTAAACCTGGCATTTCTAGATATTCGTGGTGCTTTCGCCAAAAAGTGCTTCGACTGCATCTCCTCCCTCTATTTTATTACCATTGTCCGCGGCGCACTTTCTTTCAATTTACCCAGTGACTCTCGGCTTATGTAAGATGTCCTTGAATTCCAATGTTATCACTTGAACTTCTCCAGTTGGTGTTCATATTAATTATAGCCCCAGATTGTTTTGCCAGTGTCTGCTTCCTACTTTGTCGTTCAAATTACCCAGTGACCCTTTCGCCCAGTGTAAAATGACCTTGTATACTAAAGTTACCCCCTGAGCTTCGCCAGTTGTTGTTGATATTAATTATGGCCCCAGATTGTTTCGCCCAAGTTCGTTTCCCACGTTGTCTTTCAAATTACCCAGTGACCCTTTTGCCTGGTGTAAGATGACCTTGTATACTACAGTTATCACTTGAACTTTAACCTTCATTGTGCATATTAATTGTGGCCGCAGTGAGTAGGCGTTTCTTATTGGCCAGTCTCTCATGTTTTCTTATGGTGTCGCCTGCTGCCCTGTGTAATCGAAAATCCCCCTTTGCCCCCTTGAAATCCTGTAATTATCGACCAACTCTTGAAAATTCCTGAGTAAACCTCCCCTATAAAGGTCTCCCAACTGAATCATTCCATCGTCTTTCCATGCCCTTAACCCTTTCCAGTTACCTCTTTGATGTAATCTTTTCAACCGCCGTAGGGGAAAGTCGAGCGCAAAGGGAGAATTGAACTTTGGTCCTTTTTCAGTAATGTGTGTTTGGAAATAATTATTATCCTTGGTTGCTTGCCTGTTCCTTGCTTTGTCCCCAAGAGTATTGCTTCCAGGTCCATTATGTAGGTGTAATCAATCTGCCCTTCAGTTACTGGTAATCTTTAGTTCATCCACCTTGTTACCAATTGTAGCTGCGCTTTGAGCTTTGCTTATCCTGTCCTTCCTCTTTTGGAGCACCAAATATCTCCTGATCAATCACACTTCTTGAGTGTTCGCTGCTAGGCTTTTCCCACCCCGTCCGTGCTAAGCCTTTTCAGGCTATTCGGGGTAGTTTGTGCTTAGTAGTAAAAAATACTTTATTGCATTAATCATTTGATTACAATAAATAGAAAATAAGCAGGCATAACAAATAAAATAAAACCATCACATATTCACCATACGTAGTATCATAAAAAAGATATACATAGGTCGTAATACCTATCTTTACATCTATATACAGATCTGATAAAAAAACCATCTAGTCAGTTAATGTTTTATAAACCTGTTCTAAAAACTGTACCATCCTACTGATTGCTCTTTGCCCTGTGAGCCTAAAACAATAACGTATAGCCTCTGTAGTTGTTCTTAATTTGGCATTATTAAACATGGGGCGTAAATATAACATCCGTGTAGGCAATAGTCTCGGGCAAATGCATATTAAATGTTCAAGAGTTTCCTTGTCGGTTCCACAAAGCCGACATCCCTGAGTATCTTTAAGGGCTTTATTCCAATTCACTTCAACTCCCTTATCGGAATATAGAATTGTCTGAACCTTACGTATTTCCATTTAGTGTAGCTGATCAAATTCCATCTCAAGTATTCTTGAGCCTCCAAGGTATATGTGTCAATTAATAGGTCAGTGTGTTTATATTTCCCAGCTTGTAGGCGATCTAAATTCCACTATGTTAGCTTTAATGTTTTACCTATTAATTTTTTTCTGCACATCGCTAGTCATTCGTCCCATCTCCTGAGTACCAGGCAGTTCATAAGAGTCTATTTCCATCATTATAGTAGTTTGTGCATAGGCCCCTGTAACATTTTGCCCACATATGGTATCCACGCCAATTTTGCGTCCTTTTCTTCCAACATCATAGGGATTCTAAAAGTACCCATGGCTTACAGATTCCTCTGGGGGTACTAAGAAATTAGCCAAAATATAGCTACATTTATTTTATTTAATTTTTTTAAATGGGAAAAAAGGGCGACAGATGAAAGTGTCTGTTTTTTTTTCCCTGCAAATGGTATCAACAAAGGGGTTGTGGTTAACCTTGGGCGGACAACTACACTACGCTCGCGTAGTTTGTGCTACTTCGCACTACACGAATTGCACGTAGCACAGTGCAAAAACGCGTAGCGTAGTTGGCATTCTTTGCTCGCTCGCGGTCCTCAATGTCAAGTTGGCGACCGCGAGCGAGCAAAATGACATCCCAGCGAGACTTTTTCTCGTTCACGATCAGCAACATCAAGGTGCCGATCGCGAGCGTGGAAAATAAACTTCACGGCGAGATTCTCAACGTGGGGAGGTCAGGTTTCACATTGCGAGTGGTTGCGTATGCTCGCGATCGCTCGCTATGAGAAACTACCAGTCCGCGTTGAGAAAGCTGCTACTCGAGTAAAAATCTACTCCAGCGGCAGAAAACGCCAGCTCGCACTATGCAAGATACCGTTTTCAATGATTGCATAGTGCGGACAAGTATACAGCACTGTGCAATCATCGCGAAAAGCGCACTACGCAGTTCGCGTAGTGCTATGCGTATCTCGCGTAGTGCGAAATGCACTTTGCGTAGCTACGCGTAGCGCTACTATGCGAACTACGCCCAGGGTTAGTTGTGGTGCTGAAATCACAATTTTCGCAGCTTTCAGGGACAATCCAGAAACCAAAAATCTTTACACAGTTTTGGCATTTTTCTGGGACATAGCCTATTTTTGCTATTTTTTGCTATACATTTTAGAAAAGTAGACAAAATTCTGAATTTAGCAAGGGGTCGTTTGTGTAGATCCTTCAAGGTTTCTTTATATAAACAAACAGTTGAGTATAGAGAAAATTGGTTGTAAAAAAATAGCCATTTGTGTCAACGTTTTCACCTGTAACTTCTTCTAATTATGACAGCTGTTTGAAAGCAATATACTGTTACATCCACTCGACCTTTCTGGTTGTGGGGATATATAGGACTTGTAGGTTCACCAAGAACCCGATGAACCCAGAGCCAATAACTGAGCAGTGTCTTGCAATGGTTTTTTATTATGTTCCGGGTATATAGCAATTAATTTGGGAAAATATATACATGGAAAAATCGGTATGAAATACACCTATGTATTTCTGAAATTGGAACAAAATATAGAGTTTAGAAACAGTAGATAGTTGCACAATTCCGAAATTGTGAGTACCCCTACTAGCATTAGACTTATAGGTCGTTTTTCAAAATGACTTATTTTTACACATTTCGATGCATTTCTGCCTTCCAAATGAAAGACAGTCAATAGGTAATTTGTGTTACCCAAAGTCTCCCTATGAAAATGGTACCTCACTTGTGTGGGTAGGCCTAGTGCCCGCGACAGGAAACGGCTCAAAACGCAAGGTGGACACACTTTATTTTTACAGTGAAAACTGACCCTTTTTTTGCAAAGTGCCTAGCTGTAGATTTTTAACCATAGATCTGCCGGCACCTAGGGAAACCTAGCAAACCTAGACATTTTTGAAAACTAAACACCCAGGGGAAGCCAGGATGGGGTAATTTGACTGACTCTCACCAGGTTATATTACCCTAAATCCCTAGCAAACCTAAAAACTTGTAAAAAAAAATAATAATAATTTCCTCACATTTCTGTACTGGAAAGTTCTGGGATCTGTGTGGATCCACAAAATTCCACAAAATTCCACCCACCCCGTGTTCCTTAAAGTCTTCAAAGAAAAATGGTACCTCACTTGTGTGGGTAGGCCTAGTGCCAGCGACAGGAAACGGCACAAAACGCAACGTGGACACACCAAATGTTCAGAGTGAAAACTGACCCTTTTTTTGCAAAATGCCTAGCTGTAGATTTTGAACCCTAACTCTGCCAGCACTTACGGAAACCTAGCAAACTTATACATTTTTGAAAAACAGACACCAGGATAGGGTGACTTGACTAGCTCTCACCAGGTTCTGTTACCCAGAATCCCTTGCAAACCTAAACATTTGTCAAAACATTTTCCTCACATTTCTGTGGTGGACAGTTCTGGAATCTGCGTGGATCCACACATTTCCTACCACCCAGCGTTCCCCCAAATCTTCTGATAAAAATGATACCTCACACGTGTGGGTGGGTCAAGTACCCGCGACAGGCAAGAGGCCAAAACATATTGAGGAGACAACAAAATGACCTATCACAAAACAAACTGGTTTTGCGGGGGGGGGGGGTCACCTGGGTTTTTTAAAAATACGTTTTTAGCCAATTCTGCATGGGACACTCACACAAGTGAGGTGTCATTTTACTCGGGACACTGAGGAGAATGCTGTGGGGTAGGATATTTGTGCCGGAACGGGGATTCCACCCACAAATATGTGGAAAATGTGTTTTTTTCAGCTAGATTTGAGGTTTGCAAGGGATTCTGGGTAGGGAAACGTAGGGGGTCCACGCAAGCCATACCTCATTGGACTCCCCAGGGTGTCTAGCTTTCAGAAATGTGTGGGGTTGGTAGGTTTCCCTAGATAGCGGTGAGCCCGAGGCCAAAAAAACAGGTGCCCCCCTCCAAAAACCAGTTAGTTCGACGTCTCCACAGTACGATTTGGACCATTTCCTATTGCAGCCACTATGCCTACCCACACATGTGAGGTACCATTTTTATCTGGAGACCTGGGGGCACGTCAGTGCCGGACTGGGAACTGAAAGCAGCCCTGGCAAATTTTGACAGACCAACCCCCATCCAGCACGTAGCGGGCGAGAGCAGCGAGCGAGCCCGCCTACTGCTAGGAGGTTTTGTGGGGGTTCTCCACCCAAGAAAATTTGGGAAAAAGACAGACCAAAATGGTGAATTTTACAACACATTTTCCATTATATATTCAATTGTATCAACTTTCAAAGCACAGTAAATAGTAGATGATGACCTTAAAGAGCACCAGGTTACCCACCTACTCACATCATGGACCCATAGACATTCTTTCAGAGAGCACCAAAAATAGACACGAGTAGTGAATCAGAGAGAACAAAGTAAAAGTGAGACCAGCCCCCACATGGTGTGTAGCGAGCAAGCGCAGCGAGCGAGCCCGACGACTACCAGGGGGGTTTGTGGGGATTCTACCCCCAAGAATTGTTTTTGAAAAAGACAGACCAAAATAGTGAATTTTCCAGCACATTTTCCATTACAGATTCAATTGTATCAACTTTCAAAGCACAGTAAATAGTAGATGATGACCTTAAAGAGCACCTGGTGACATATGTAGTAAAAGGGAATATTGACACATGTTTAAATAGGCTACTTACGTGGGTGGCACAATAAGTGTTGCAGGCCCACTAGCAACATTTAATTTACAGTCCCTGGGTACATGTAGAACCACATTTCTAGGGATTTACAAGTAAATTAAATGTGTCAATTCTGTGTAAGCCACTTTTACCATGTTTAAAAGAAAGAGCGCAAGCACTTGAATGGTGGTAAAGTGCACTGAGCCCTAAGAGCCAACAAAAATGGCCTTTTTTGATGTAATAAAACAGAGCAACCCTGAATTTAATTTGGAGGAATTTGAGGCCGACATGGACTTATCTAACCATGTCTCAGCAGTCAGTATGAACAATATCTATCTAAAAAACACTTCACAAGGGAGGCCTGTGGAAGACTAGTGCTACAGCTCACCATCCTTGAAGAGCTTCTCCCCATGAAGTCCCAGTATAATTTTGAATGTTTAACACAGGAGAGAGTTTACGGATGCATATGCTTTAAAGTTCTTTTAAAGTATTCTGAGTGTTATGTGAAGCAGATTAGCAGATACGTATGTCCATTTACTTTGAGGAGTTAATAATTGGCATATTTCACTGCCATTGTATCAGCAGCAAATAGTTACAGACCCTACCACCAACCATTTAGCTCAACCGTGAACATGAAGCATAGGTTGTCCTCAAGGGCACTTATGTGACAATTCACTTGCGTGACAACTTGTAGGACACTTTATGACAGGCATGTACTTTACATATGCATCGCATGTGCGCAGCATTTTGAATCTCAAAAGAAGAACCTGGAGGGGACTACGGAGAGTAATCCCATTTAAATGGATGAATATATGGATGGATGAAGGGCTGAATGAATGGATAGATGGATGGATGCCTGAATGAATGGATAGATGGATGGATAGATGAGCTTTGATGAGAGGACAAAGATGTCTGTGAAGGACATTGTAAGAGTTTGGCCCGACAGCTTTATCACAGTAAATCTAAGATAAAATCCTCGCAGGTTCAAAATACAAACAGTGCACCATCATATATTATAATCGCACAGCCTATGCACACATTGTGTTAATGCATTCAAATAAACAATCTGGGTTTACAATCCGACAGATCTGTTCCATCTCCCACCCGTACAAAGCCGAATAAAAGCATAGTAGCCATCTCCACTTCTTGTTAGGGCGGACAGAATGCCTGCGTGCACCAAATCAAAAAACGTAATTATGATGATTGTCACATTGCCATGGTATTTAAAATGATCACTTGCCCTTAGAAGGGTAGACACTTCCTCTACGTCTATAAGGTCACCTGCTATCAGCATATACATCGTTTTCTGCCATTAAACTAAGAAATCAGACGTGTCCCCACATATATCCCATATATGCATATCTGGGCAAAGATCAATCAGTGTCTTCTATGGATATTAAAATATTATCCTAATTTAGCAAAATCCTGTCTTCCTTGGATGTCCCTTCACCGACAAAACTGATCTACACAATAGCACCGGACCCATGCAACTGTTTGTTCAATAACCTGTGTAAACAGAAGGTGCAGGAGGGGGCACCACTGCCTTAGTTGTGCGCCTTTGGATGGGGCAGGAGGAAGACAGACAAGGTCCTATTAACCCAGACCGCCGCCCAGGTGTCCTTATTAAGGACCCTCACATGCCTCTGAAAACGTTTACCAAAATTCATTTGGGCCTGACTGGTAGTTGGAACAAGACCAGTGCATTGAGTCAAAGCCTTATTAAAATCAAGACAAGGGCCTGCTCTTATTACAGTACTGGGATCATTCCAGGGTGCCAATTAGACATCTTAGTTTAGAGAGAGTGTCTCATACTGCGACCGGGTATAAAGGCTACTATGGCGTTCTGGTCACTGTGTATCAGTGAGTGACTGAGCAGCTTTGCACAATCTAGTTGCCAGAATTTTGTCCTAGATTTTAGCTTCCAGGTTAGGTTAAGGAAAGTGATGAGCCAACAGGAGAAGCATTGTGCTGGGGGGGCGTCCAGGATAACTAAAATTGTTGCAGCACATGAATCATAAGGCAGTGTCCCTGCCTGCGCTGGCTGGCCCCAGTGAGTGAGTACTGAGTAGCCCTCAAACTACACGATGCTATCCCCGCCCCCAGACCCTCTCGTGGCTCTAATCATCAGAGGTGCAGCTTGGGCGAAGCCGGAGATAGACTGCTACACTGTGGCCCTTCAGAAACACTCTGTGTAAGGGTAGGAGCCGTCTATGTGAGTGACCTGGTGTTGCCTCGATGCCTTTTCCTTCTGCTTCGCCCAGAAACACCGTTTTGGCTGATTGAAGGGAGTTGGTGTTTCTGGGCGAAGCAGAAGGAAAAGGCATTGAGGCATTACCAGAGTAGTGTACACGTCATCATCGTCGCTACCGCTCCTCATGGATAGCCTAGAGCCAGGCCAGCCACAGGGCAGGGGAGCACATCACAATTCACAGAGCACTGGCAAACATTCAGAGGAAACTTAAATAGTGTTTATTCGTTCGTGGGGGCACCATGCTAAACCTGTCATGTCACTTAAAAATGAAAGCAGCAAGATGCTTTGTTTATCTGTAAAATATGCTTTGTGTGGCATGTAAGTTAGAACTCTGCATTGCACGGTGAAGGCCAAAGGGAAGGGGGCGCCTGGACGCTGTCGGCAAGTGGTGGTGCATAGCCAGTGAATTCCTTGTGTGTGACTTGGCTAAGCGATAACACAGTTTAAACATGCGTCCATACACAGGGCCCCTATCTTTGACATGTTCAGATCCAAAGATACCAATATCTGTTGTTCTGAGAGTGGTGGGGTGTGGCAATGAGGCAGATATGTACATTTAAAAAAAAAATGGATTCTCCAAAAACAAGTGATCAGGCATGGAAAAAATGTACAAATCTTTAAAATGCCGCTATACTGTGGAAGATAAAGGAATGCGTGAGACTCTCCGGTGGATGGATTTGGTGGCAGTCAAATCAATTTTAAGGGGAAAGTCACTAATATACTAACAGGTATTAAAAGACATCACTAATAGTGGTGAATCACATAAATGGTGGAACACAATGATGGAGGGAGAACTCTTGCACATGCAAAACCATCAGTGCTGGGCATCATTCACCACGGAATGAAGGCATCACCACGAGAACCAGCAGAGCTCCCACTGAAGTGCTGGTTTGATGGCTGCTGCTTTCGATTTGCAATTTAAGCACACACCTGAGAGGAAAAAGCTTACCACCTCGCCCCGCCCTTGCTCACAATAAATCCACTGTGCTGCGGAACCAGGCCGGGGCCTACCCCCTTTCTCTCCCCCTTAGTCCTCGCTTACTGTAGTAACATTGTGCTCACTTAGCCCCATTTCCTTGGCTGATATAGCCTTAGCCATAACAGGCCAGCATTTCCCTGTATGTCCTTCAAGCAAGTTACTACTTTTCAACTCTTAATCTGAGCATCCGGCAGAACCGACCCCATCAAAGACATTATCCCCCTGCACCCAAGCCTTCCTGTGCACTCCCCCTGGTATGTGTGTGGCCTTCACCCCACCACCTCCGAATGACACTTGAATCTGCGCTGTGCTATCTCCGGGTGTTTGTGTGCACCAGCATTGCCTTGATATCCCTAGCCATACCGCAAGTTAAAGCAGCCCTGCCCGATCACGCCTACCCCTAACCAGGCCTTTTGCTTTTAATTTTGAGCCCGGTCGCGATGGCGACGCGGCTGCACCCCAGCCCAGACAGTGACCTGCCCATGAATCAGGGATTACAACAGTCAGCATACAATTTAAATGACTGGACGGTCCTGACTAGACTCACCTGCAGACAGGGGGGCTAGAAATAATTTTGTGCCTCGCTCTTTTTCTCAGTCGTCTCTCTCTGGCCTCTGTGATCACGAAATGCCTGCCTCCTTGACCTCGTCTCACCATCACGCGCACTTTGCGCGAGCCCGGCCCCAATGCGCATGACCATCATCCAGACCCCACCCTAAGGGGGTAACTAAACCTCCGCTTGCCACGCGCAGACGTGGGGGCCGGGCGGAGACATCTGCGTGCTGCGCGCTGCATGGATCTGCAGCAGCAGGTGCATTTATTTAATACATTATTCATCATGAATAGCCTAAATCGGACACAGCCGGTGTGCACGCGCCGTGCGGTGCAGCACCAGCAGCATAGCATTAATTATGCAGATTTAGACTTGAAGTTGATTAGTTGTGCTGCTACTGAGCTGACGTGGGTCGGTCACGGACCAGGGTCCAAATCGGCCCCAGCAACAAAACCGGCCCTCTGTCACAAAATTGGCCCCCACCCCATCTAGCCTACCGGGGATTGCCCGGTGCCCGGAATTACCAGTCCGGCCCTGGGGCACATTGAGTGGTAGGAAATTTGTGTCAGCCTGGTGATCCTACAACTTTCTCACACAGAAATGTGAGAAAAAAATGATTTTTTCAACAAAATTTGAGGTTTGCAGGGGATTCTGTTTAGGGAAATGGGGGACCCGCACAAGCCATACCCTGCTGGACTCCTCCGGGTGTCTAGTTTTCAGAAATGTGTGGGTTTGGTAGGTTTCCCTAGATGGCCGCCGAGCACGGGGCCAAAAACTCATGGGACCCCCCTTGCAAAACCAGGTTGTTTTGTGATAGGTAATTTTGATGCTGCCTTAATAGGTTTTGGACCCTTGCCTGTCGCAGGTACTTGACCCACCCGCACAAGTGAGGTACCAATTTTCTCGGAAGACTTTGGGGCATGCGGGGTGGGTGGAAGTTTGTGGATCCATGCAGATCCCAGAACTTTCCATCACAAAAATGTGAGGAATATGTGTTTTTTTTAAAACTAAGTTCGAGGTTTGCAAGGGATTCTGGGTAATATAACCTAGTGAGAGCCACACAGGTCACCCCATCCTGGATTCCCCTCAGTGTCTAGTTAAAAAAAATATATAGGTTTGCTGTGTTTCCCTAGGTGCCGGCTGTGCTAGGACCCAAAATCCACAAGTAGGCACATTCCGAAAAAAAGTCAGTGTCTTGTGGGCTTTCTGCCGCCCTGGGGAGGGGGGAAATCAGGGGCTATTGCCCCGATATGCCTCCGCCGAGGAGGGCAGAAAGACTGGGGCTATTCTTTTGGGGAGTCGGGGGCATTGGGATGCACATTCTGGTCAGCCCCCACCCGTGCGTACAAAAAAGCCAGCATAATCGCTGGTAAATAGTGGGCTTTCTGCACCCCCCCGGGGGGGGGGGGGGGAGACCAGGGGCTACTACCCCCATCTGCCTCCCAGACAGAAAGACTGTGACATATTTTTGGGGTGGGTGGGGGCATTGGCATGTCCATTCTTGGTAGCCCCCACCCGAACTTTGGAAAAAAAGATCCCTGGTGGCTAGTGGGCTTTCTGCTCCCCCGGGGGGTGCAGATAAGGTGCTATTGCCCCATCTGCCTCCCGGGGGGGGGGGCAGAAAGACTGTAGCAATGTTTGTGGGTGGGAGTATTGACATGCCCACTCTGGGCAGCCCCCACCCCTACCTATATATAAAAAAAAAAAATCCTTGGCGCTTAGTGGGCTTTATGCCCCCCCCGGGGGGCAGATCAGGGGCTACAGCCCCCATCTGCCTCCCATTGGGGTAGAAAGACTGGAATTCAGTGGGGGGGATAGGTGGGGGCATTGACATGCCCATCTTGGGAAACCCCCACCCCTAAATTCATCTGGGGCTAAAAACCTGGTGTCAAGTGAGCTTTCTGCCCCCCCCGGGGGGGGCAGATTGGGGGTTACTGTCCCGAACTGTCCCCCAAGGGGGCAGCAGACAGAATGTTCTTTTGCGGAGGGGGCATTGCCATGCCGATTTTGGGCAGCCCCCACCTTAATTATAATGTAAAAAAAAATCCCTGGTATCTAGTGGGCTTTCTGCCCCCCTGGAGGGGCAGATTGGGGGTTACTGCCCCATCTGCCCCTGGGGGGGCAGAAAGACTAAATGTGCCCAAATAAATATGGGGGGGGCAAAGGCCCTTGCCCAAGGGGCCCCTCCCCCCTCCCTGGTGCCTAGTGGGTGGATCCCTGCTTGGGGATCGCCCTCCTGGGGTAATCCCCAAGCACGGATCCACTAGGAAGGGGTACCATTGGAAAGGGGAGATTCTCCTCTTTCCAACGATACCTCTCTTGACTTTCTACGTGCTCAGGGAGTGAGATAGCCCCCTGAGCACGTAGAAAGCAAAACTGAAATGCGCCTCTTGGCTAATTTCAGTTTCGGTTTCACTGAAATGACGTCAGCGCAACATGCGCGCTGATCTTCATTTCAGGGAAACCAGGTGGGAGGGGCCTCGGGTGCCGGGGAAGCTCTTCCCCAGCTCCCGAGGTTTTTAGGGGGAGGGGGGGGAGGTAAAGGGAATCCCTCTGGTGCCCGCACCAGAGGGATTCCCTGTGCAATGGCGTCGGACGAGCTGGAGCCGTCCGCACATGAGCACTGATGCGTCGGACGGCTCCAGCACGTCCGACGCATCCAAGGGGTTAAACATTTGGAACTCTGCTAGCAAAATACACTGCTGAAGATGGGTGGTCTCTAGGGGCTTAGTTCAAGGAGTATCTGATACATTTCAAAATCAAATTCACAGTTCGTTGTGGCTTGGACATTACTGATTCCATCAGATGGGCCCTTGGCACCAGTGTCGCTGCGATCCACAGGGTTTTCAGGCAATGTCCAGTTGTCTCTCATGTACATGCCGTTTAATGGGACTCACCTGTTTGGGGACAAGGTAGACTCCGTCGCTGAACATTTCAAGGAGAGCAGGGCCACCGCATGCTCCCTGGGCTTATATGCCTCACCACCCCAGCTGCATCTGCTCTACAGCTCCATTTGCGGTTTCGGCAGAGATACCCTATACCTCCAGCCAATCCAACCAATCCAACCTCCACAAGGCATCCAACAGATGTGCGGTCGAGGCTGTGATGCTCACTACCTATGCGGTCAAGGGTCCGCCTAGTCCACTATCCCGTCCGTTGCAGCCCCAACTGCCAAACCCCTTTAGCGTACTCTTAGTGGAGCACACTTGTTTAGCAAAACAGGCTTGGGTCCTTATACTACCTGGACTAGACCACACAACTAATGTTAAACAAACATAGTGTCCAGATAGACCATTCGTGGTAAATGAATATTGAAACGAAACCTTAGATAGCACTGTAGTGTAGTTCCTATTTCCCTAATAGGCTCTGCGCATTGGAATAATATACACTATAGTTTTAGCATAGGACTGAGGTCAGTATGCCCCTATCGAGTATATTAAACTTAATTACTTTGTGTGCCAGCTAACTCAGAGGCCACTAGAAACTCTTTGTGTGATCAAGAAGGGAGTCGTTTCTGGCAACTGCATAAACATGACAACTTTGCTTCCCTGTAGAATCGGAATACTCTCAGAATCGTGGAAACAATAGATAACAGTTACACTCAGCAAATCGTGCATGCTTAGTTTCTGCAGAGCTTCCACAGAAAGAGTAGACGGGCGTTTCAATAAAAGGATTTATTGAACAGACTTATTTCTCGTGTAAGAGATATGTGCTGTTACAATCATAAGACAGTATGCAAGATATATTATGTGCAGCGTAAACAGTAGAAAGAAATAATACTGCGCTAGCATTATCTTTTAGCTATGACACATATATTCATATACACAAATAACATAGGCTAAAAATGCAAGTACTCATACGATGCGTTCATTACTAATTCTACCCCAGTGTACCTAAGTGTAGGACAAGGTGCTGTATGCTATAGTCTGGTATACTAAGTTTGTATGCCAAGTTTGTATGCCAAGAGTCCCTCTAGGTTCTAGTCAGCTCCATACCTTAAGAATGAGAGAGGTTGGAATCTCTATCCGGTTCTCAAATTCTAACACCCCGCGAAGGGAGTCAGAACACTGGAAGCTGGATTCTCTGCGAGCAGGGATGACAGCGTCTTGTCAGTGCATCAGGCCGGGACACGGCTCCTCTAAGTCGAGGTCTCTACTTTGCTTGCCGCCGTGGCGAGCATTATCAAGTCTTGCAGCCGAGCCTTGGCTTGCCATGGTAAGGGAAGGTATATTTATACCTGGAAGGTGCTTAGGAATGTTTGCATTGACGTAAAGTCGGGCCGAGGAAGACGTCATGAATGTACTCTTAGGGTATAACAGTTCATGCATAATAAATGAGTTCTTGGAGAAATCAATAATCCTGGGCTAGGGAAACTCCCAAGAGCTTAAGGGTCTGTTTTCTAAGGACTCGTTGTGATGTTGGGGTGGACGGATGTAGGTGACCTTGCTTGTATTTGGATAGCATGGCTAATGCCTAAATAAGGACTGGGATCCTATTCCTATATAAGGGCAATGTGAATTGTGCCTATATATGCACATGTATCAGGAAAACCCATATACGGACACCTAAAGCAGAATACAACACCCACTCCATTGTCGAAGGAACGATTGTACTAAATGCTAAACAATTAAATGCTAAACATTAAAATTGAATACCACATGTTGCTGAAACATTTGTAAATGCATACTAAAATAAGTCTTTGTTATAAAAAAGAAATTTTAGCTAGACATGAAATGCAAAGGTGCTATACATAAAAAAACAGTTGTTCATTTTAAGCATATGTTTACAAAAGATGCTAGATGAACGAACATGAATATATACATATGATGAAGTGGTACATATTATATTAAAAAAATCAAACTCCATTTCATGTCATGGTACATAAATGAAATTGTGGTGAATAAAGGTGACAATGTGTCCCTGGAAGTGTTGTAAGAAGTCTGTTCTCTATGAATAGTTCTGCTGTAAGCAGACTGAATCAAATTGCCATGTATTTTCAAATTTAGAATAAAAAAAGGTCAAATCTAGGAAGCGTTCCAAGTATTCTGTTCTGTTTTGAAAATATTGAGGCCAAATTCATAGCATCCCTGATACACTGTGAGCCGAACCAAAGTCAGTGCAAGGGTCTGGTTAAAACATGAAATCCTCTACTCCTGGAGACAAAAGATCGTCTACCGATATCGGTGACAGTTGGAATACCTCGTTTAGAAGATTAACTGCACATATATGTGAAGCATCGCCAGTAGCAATGTTCGTTTCTGATGTTACCTGTGTGCCTGTTGAGTCATCTCGTACCTCAGCACTTGCATGTTGCATCTGTGAGATCTCAACGAATGCCGTCATCAGGATTGGTAGCCTCTGGGGACAACACAGAGCATGGGCCGTTATCGGGTCCAGCAGAGTATCGATATCCATTGGCATGACTGATGGGAGTGTTAGACAGATGTCTAGCACGCATTCTTCACCGCAAAGCAGGCAGTGTAGAACAGGTGAGATGCAATCTTTCCAGATTGGTTTGAATGACAGAAACCATGTTGTATTTAATTCTCGTAGACGAGGTAAGCCCAAAAGTTGTACTATGCGCTCACGACACTTCCGTTCTAGGAGAGCTTGCTCCAAGTTGCTGGGAGTGACGCCAGTGGATTGGCTTGCATTAGCGTAGTATTAGGAATAAAAATAGTATTCCTGCAACGAGTGCTAGAATAAGTGGCAGACCACCAAACACCGAGTGCATGAAGATTGGAATGATTCCGAGGACTGCCTGAAAAGGTGTTCACAGTCCAGAACATATGCTCTTAAATACATGTACAATGCCGCTCGTATCAGACATGTTGAAGATATGTTCCATCATTCCTACGAAATGTATAGGGCAGTTTGTACTTATTAAAGCCTGTATCTCAGCCGAAGTCCTTGCAATTTGTAGATCATAGGTTTCTTTGGCCGAGGTCAAAGGCACGGTTTGTTGTAAAAGCATGGTTTTCATTCTGCTTAAAGTATCAAATCATTTAGAAGAAACATTCCATGAAGGCCATAAAGGCGACTCCCTGACTGTGTCTATTTGGGGGAACAATACTTGCATACAGCAAGTCACCCTGGCACTAACTGTTATGGGATTCCTGGCAGCATGCCACAGCAACTCTGATCATTCAACATGAGGTAACTCCCATTCGAAAGTTGGCCAAACGTTGGTTTAATCACAACAGCTGGTGTACCCAGCAGGTGGCAGGACAGGTTTGCCACAGAACAATTACAAGCCCAATGTAAACTAATATCCCGACAAATGAGTAACCCACTCAGTGCATTTTCACAGTGTGTACAGCTAATAAACACTTCACGACCCCCACTCCAAACATCTGTGTGTGTATGGTAAATCCCAGGATGTCTTAATGTATTCTTTACCCAACCTTTCATATTTGCCTGCTTGCATTTGTTTGAGGCAATACTGAAAATGGAAAGTTGTAACAGGCAGAGTTATTTTGCCATGAATGATCCATTCTGTAGCCGGTTTTTCTGCTACCGTAAATGGCAATTTTTCCAGTTGTATGCTTTGCTCCCCTTTGTGCCAGTTCGAGCTATTTAACAGTGAGTTTGTATTCTGTAAATAGAGACGACGTGTTGATGAAACGCCAAGGCACATAGCCTGCACGCAAGTTTTGTAGCGTCCAGCCTAATAACATAATAGAACGTAATTGAGATTGGCCTTGTTGCAGCACGGCTAAATCTTGTTCCAGTATGCCGATAGCAGAGGATACAATGTTGCCCAGTGAATATATCCTGGATGACAGTCGTTAACCCATAGTCGACCACAGCGAGAGATTTCTCTAAATTAATACCATCAATTTCTCGTATTCTTTCTCAATCAATCAATCAATCAATCATGGAACTTATATCGCGCACTACTCACCCGTAAGGGTCTCAAGGCGCTTGGGGAAGGGGGTCTGCTACTGCTCGAACAGCCAGGTCTTGAGCTGTTTCATGAAGGCCAGGTGGTCCTGGGTCATCCGCAGGTGGACGGGTAGGGAGTTCCAAGTCTTAGCTGCCAGGTAGGAGAATGACCTTCCTCCAGCGGTGGCTCTCTGGATGCGAGGGACGACGGCGAGGGCGAGGTTAGCGGAACGTAGCCGGCGGGTGGGCGTGTAGAAGGTGAGGCGGCTGTTGAGGTACCCTGGGCCTAGGTCGTGGAGGGACTTGTGTGCGTGGGTGAGGAGTCTGAACGTGATCCTCTTGTTGACCGGGAGCCAGTGCAGGTCTCTCAGGTGGCACGAGATGTGGCTGCGTCGGGGGACGTCCAGGATGAGTCGGGCGGAGGCGTTCTGAATACGCTGAAGTCTTTTCTGAAGCTTGGCCGTAGTACCGGCGTAGAGGGTGTTACCGTAGTCTAGTCTGCTGGTGACGAGAGTGTGGGTGACCGTCTTCCTGGTCTCGGTTGGGATCCATCGGAAGATCTTTCGGAGCATGCGGAGGTTGTGGAAGCAAGCTGAGGAGACGGCGTTGACTTGTCTGGTCATCGATAGGGAGGAGTCCAGTATGACGCCCAAGTTGCGTGCGTGGTCCGTCGGTTCAGGTGCGGTGCCTAGTGCCGGGGGCCACCAGGAGTCGTCCCATGCGGAGGGTGATGGTCCCAGGATGAGGACTTCTGTCTTGTCCGTGTTCAGTTTCAGGCGGCTGATGTTCATCCATTCAGCGACGTCTGTCATCCCTTCGTGCAGGCTGGCTTTGGCGGTGTCGGGGTCTCTGGTGAGGGAGAGAATTAGCTGGGTGTCATCGGCGTAGGAAATGATGTTGAGGTTGTGTTGGCGTGTGATGGCAGCGAGGGGTTTCATGTAGATGTTGAAGAGAGTGGGGCTGAGCGACGATCCTTGCGGGACGCCGCAGATGACTTCGGTGGCCTCGGAGCGGAACGGAGGGAGGCGTACTCTCTGTGTTCTGCCGGAGAGGTATGAGATGATCCATTCCAGAGCCTTCCCTTGGATGCCGGTGTCGTTGAGGCGTTGGACTAGTGTGCGGTGGCAGACAGTGTCAAATGCTGCGGAGAGGTCTAGGAGGATGAGTGCCGCTGTTTCGCCGTTGTCGAGCAGGGCTCGGATGTCGTCGGTGGCTGCGATGAGGGCGGTCTCGGTGCTGTGGTTGGCTCTGAATCCGGACTGTGATGGGTCGAGGGATCCGTTCGTCTCGAGGAAGGCTGCCAGTTGCTTGTTGACGACCTTCTCGATGACTTTGGCGGGGAAAGGAAGGAGCGAGATGGGGCGGAAGTTCTTGAGGTCGGTCGGGTCCGCTGTTGGTTTCTTCAGCAGAGCGCTGAGTTCGGCGTGCTTCCAGCTCTCCGGGAAAGTTGCTGTGTTGAAGGAGGTGTTGATGATGTCTCGGAGGTGGGGTGCGATGGTAGAGGCTGCCTTGTTGAAAACATGATGGGGGCACGGGTCGGTCGGAGATCCGGAGTGGATGGTGTTCATCATGCGTGACGTGTCTTCGGGGGTCACCTCGGTCCATGTCTGGAGGGTGGCGGCAGGGTGCGAAGGTACGACCGATGGGTGCGGGGGTGAAATGTCGAAGCTGTTGTGGATGTTGGCGATCTTGCGGTGGAAGTACGAGGCGAGGGAGTCGCAGAGGTCCTGTGAGGGAGTGATGTCGTTGTTGCCGGTGCTGGGGTTGGAGAACTCCTTGACGATGTTGAAGAGCTCCTTGCTGTCATGGGCGTTCTTGTCCAGTCGTTCCCGCAGAGATTTCTTCTTGGTGGTGCGGATGAGCTGGTGATGTCTGCGAGTGGCGAGTTTCAGTGCTGTTCTGTTGTCGGCGGTCTTGTTGAGGAGCCAGGCCTTCTCGAGGGTGCGGCAGGCCTTCTTGGAGTCCTTAAGTTCGTCGGTGAACCAGGGGGCCTTCTTGCTTCTGGGCCTGGTGAGGGGGTTCTTCAGTGGCGCGAGGTCGTCGGCACAGGAGGTCAGCCACTGCGTGAGGTCGAGGGCAGCTGTGTTAGGGTCCGTGGTCCTGACAGGTGGGCTCTGGCTGAGGGAGGTGGCGAGCTGGTCGGCGGTGATCTTGCTCCAGTTTCTGTGGGGAGCCTGCTTCGGGTGATGGTGGACCGTGTTCTTTCTGAAGCTGAAATGGACGCAGCTGTGGTCGGTCCAGTGAAGTCCGGTGGAGTGGCTGAAGGTGACGTGCTTGCTGGACGAGAAGAGTGGGTCGAGCGTGTGGCCGGCGAAGTGGGTGGGGGTGTTGACCAGTTGCTGAAGTCCGAGGTTGGCGAGGTTATCCAGCAGGGCGGTGGTGTTGCGGTCATTGTTGCTCTCCAGGTGGAAGTTGAGGTCCCCGAGGAGGATGTAGTCGGCGGAGGGGAGGGCGTGAGGGCTGATGAAGTCGGCGATGTCTTCGCAGAACTGTGCGCGTGGTCCCGGGGGTCTGTAGATGAGGGTGCCTCTGAGGGTAGTCTTGGGGTCAGTGTGGATCTGGAAGTGCAGGTATTCGGCGGCGTTGAATACGTCGATGGAGTCAGTCGAGATGCGAATGGTGCTCTTGTGTACGATGGCGATGCCTCCTCCGGTCTGGTTGACGCGATCCTTCCTGATGATCTTGTAGCCGTCCGGGATGGCAATGGCGATGTCGGGGGCTGAAGAGTCGTTCATCCAGGTTTCCGTGAGGAAGGCGACGTCTGGAGATGCAGTGTCGAGGAGGTTCCAGAGTTCCACGGCGTGTCTGTGGACGGAGCGGGTGTTGAGCAGGATGCACTTGAGGTGGTTGCTGTTGTCCGTCTTGGTGGGCGTGGTGCTTGTTTGGAGGCAAGAGAAGTTGCAGGATCGGCAGGCGAAGGGTCCATGGGTGCGTCGCGGGGACGCTCGGTAGCAACCGGGGGCTCGGGCGGTTTTGAGTGCGATGAGCGTAGCGAAGTCGTAGGTCCTGCGGGGGGACTGGCGGGCGCGGGGACCAGGGGGTCTGGCGCTGGGCGCGGTCCAGGCGCGGACGGGCGCAGACGGGCTTACCTTTGGCGCACCTTCGGCGCTCAATCGGCACTCCCGCTGCGCGCGTCCGCTGCGCGGTCGCTGAGGGGGGCGTCATAAATAAGGAGCCGGGAGGGAGGGTCAGCGGGAGGCGGGAGCGGGGTGGCCAATGGGCAGGGAGGGGGGGCGGGACTGAAGGAGGAGGCGGGAGTGGGAGTGTGCGCCTGGGGCAGCGGCGCCGAGAAAACGGCGGGAAAATCGGCGGGAAGCGACGGAGCCCAAGGAGTGACCAGGTAAGTGGCGGTGGTCAGCGGGCGTGAGGAGTGAAGGTAGCGGCGTGGGTGGCGACCAGGAAGCAGCAGGCGGTACCTGGGAGGCGGCGGAGGCGAGATGCAGGCAGCGGCGTCAGGTAGGTGGTGAGGAGCGGCAAACAGGCGTCAGGCAGCGGAGGCAGGTAGGTAGCAGCAGTGGGAGGGAGCGTCCGTCTGTGCAGGCACAGGGGGTCTGCTTGTGTAACCTTCCATATTTCATTATAAGCAGCATAGATGCCAGCATATATGAAACGTTTTTGACACGGTTTTCTTGGTCCTAGCAAGAAATCCCTAAGGTCTGCGCCTTCTTTAAGTAAACATAAGTGTTGTTTCACTTCCTCAAGTGTAGATTTCAGTAACTAATCAAGGCACAATTTTCCTACACTGTATGTTACTACCCCTGGATGCTGTCTTTGAACATAAAGTGGGTCTGGCCTATTGATAGTAAATCCCTGTATTCTATTCAGGAATCTTTCTTGACAGATGTTTGTGTCTGTGGGCCAGAGCAACCATTTTTCCCATTCAGGATCTGATCTGTTGTGTTGTAGTATGGTGTCTACTGTGATTGCTTCCTGTAAAGTGCTATTACTTGCAGGTGTTGGCACAGAAGGTGTATTCATGTCCTTGATCTTGGCTAATCCTAGGCAAGATGTTTGTTGCACAGTGTCATTCAAAAACATTATTTGCTGTGGGATGATGAAGGCTCTAAACAAAGCTTCCATCCCCTGCATTTGCCAATCTTTCGAACCCCAGACAGATTTTGTGTCGATTGTATATTTCCAAAAGTCAAACCTTTGTCTAGACAGTTGGGAAATAAAGGCTGCGGAAAAAATCTTTTTAGTATTGGTTAACATACTTTTCTGTCCTGTTTTGTTTACATTTCTATAGAAAAATGTTTCTGGATCAGATGTATTGCATCCTGAAAAATATGGAAACTTATTTACAAATGTTTTTCGAACTACCCTTTGGTGGTGTAGGACAATGTTCCCATTGGTTAAACATAAACACATTTGTAGGTGTTGTAGATTTATGCAAGAAATGATGACCATAGTGGTTATAACAATAAAGCTGTTCGTAGTCTGATGAACCCTCTAAGTATTCATTGTTAGAAAATACAGCAGACCTTTCTAGATCAGACTTCATGTTATTAACAGTCTCGGTGTCCCAATCATCAGAATAGGTACTAGAGGTAATAAAGTCACTTAATGAAATGTTAAATAAGTGTGGAATCCTCAAAAGTTCAGACGGGCCGAATATATCATAATCGGTTTTGTCCCCAACTACACCATCTTGTATAGGAACGGCTGTGATGGTCACTGCTGACAAGTCTCTTGCTTCACAATGGGATTATTTCTTTGGCTTTAAAAGTAAGTTCACATGTTTACTTTCAGTGTTCAAATGAAGATATCTGCCATTCACAAGCACGCTTATAGTCATTACTAAAGCTAGCCAAAGCAGAAAGAAAAATATTCCAGAAATAATCCATAGTTCAATTCATGGTGAAACCAGATATGTCTCTTTCAGAAAATGAAAAAAAGTCTTGTACTTGTTCTTTGGAAATATTTTGGGCTGGCGTTGTTTTGGGCTCACTTGGATCCTCAGAAAACGTATCAAAGTTAGCCAGAAGCAGTTCGATCAATTGTTGAAATTGTATCAGGATTAGTTGAAATGGCTGGAACCAGTTGGTCACGTGTTACATTGGTGTAGACAGGCTTGTCTGGACGAACTGTTATTTGAGTTTCAAGAGGGATGAGTTCCATAAGCATGGTTGCATAGTCCTTCATCTGTTACTCCTGAATCCCCGATGGTGATGAGCCTTTCAGTCTGAACTTCTGGGATGATAGTGAGTGAAGTGCGTTTGCTACTAGGTCGGAGTCCACAAGGCCTGCTGGTTAGTATTGGCCACATAGTGTGGTTTGATGAGGTCTATTGACACAAATCTTTTCACCTTTCTTCCAGCAAGGGGCGGCAGAAGTACTGTTCTTGTTCCGTGGATAGCTAGGACAGGTACCAGTTGTCTGTAAGAAGGCCCAAATTCCTTCTTGTCCGCAATCTTCACTCTGACCAGATCCCCAAGCTTTGGGATCCAGACAGGCCTTGCTGTGATGGCTGGTTTTTCCCCAGTGGTGGTTGGCTTCAGGAATACGTTGCTTTGTTTCTATCTTAGTTCATTTAGATCCTGTAAAACCGCCAAACGATCTGTGATATCAAAGGGCTTATTTTCCACCACTGTGCCTTTACATTCGAGATCAGGAACCCACGTTCTTGTCCCAAATAGGACCTCATATGGAGTGGCCCCCCCTAAAGAACTTTTTGGCGAATTGTTTAATGAGCGTTGGACCCCATAAAGATGCTTGACCCACCCATCACCCGAACCTAATACTTTAGCTGTTATAGACTGCTTTATGTCCCGGTTTTTCATTTCCACAACAGAATTTCCCTCAGGATGAAACGGAGAGGAGTACCGCAAATCTACACCCAAACTGTCCATGGCTTCTTTGTAAGCCTGAGAGCTAAACGCAGGGCCCTGGTCAGAATGTAGTGTGCCAATTGCATATGTGCCAATAAAGACTCGCAAATCTTTTATAACAGTTTGAGCGTCAGCCGAGCGCTGAAGCCACATCCATAGGAACCTTGATTTAGTGTTTTTGGGATTGCATTTTTCCAAATGGACGCCTGCACTAGATAGTCTAATGCTGTCTAACAATGGTGACTGTGCTGGGCAGGCCACTTCGTAGTCTTGTGTCTGGTGGCATTCTACACTACGCTGTCTAATGCAGTCTATGCAGTTATTGATGTAGATGTGAATAAGTGTATTCATTCCAGGCCACCAGTACCTCTCTTTTAATGTTAATATTGTTTTAGAGATCCCCTGATGTGACAGACCCCTCCCCCCCCCCCCCCCCCAAGATGTGCTTCATAAATCAAAGCTGCTCTACGTTACTTGTTTGGAATTACCCTATCCCCCACTCCAGGGATTCGAGCAAAGGGAACGTTGTTAGCATCAATTACATAAGAGTACTTGAGTGGAAATTTTTTCGCTAACGCTGCACCACTGCCTTTGCTTAAAGCATTGACAGCCAGCAATATCTCACTGTCTATTTTTGTTTTTGGACGAGTGGCCCCAGTTACGATAGCCGTTTGCACAGCCCCCTTCGCGGCTTCATCAGCCAATGAATTCCCTGCAACGTGAACGCCAACACGTTGAGGACTCAGCATGTGTATCACATGAGAATTTTGTAGTCCGTTTCGCAACTGAACTACTTGTTCCCAAAGCGTTTTATGTTTTATTGTACCACCTTTTGAATTTTGAATCCGTTTTGAAGCCAATTCTTTAAATATTCATTATATGACTGAACTTAGTAAAAAGAATCGCACACTATAAGTGTGGGGAATTCGCGATCCGTATTTTCGAGTGCCAGTTTGAATGCTTGTAGTTCAGCTCACTGAGCTGTACAATCTCCTAGAGATTGAGTTTTAGTGACCATAGGTCTGAAGATACCATCTCGCATGCGACCTTTAACGATTGCGCATGCTGCACTGTAAGCTTGCTTACTCCCTGTAGCGGGTTGTGCTGATCCGTCAGTATAAATTATAAATTCGTACTGATCAAGAGGAAGAATCTCAGTGGGCAGAGGACATTCAAGTTCATATTGTAAGAATGCTTGTGTTTTTAAATCAGGATCCAATACATATTCAACATCTGTTGCAGCAAGAGAATTAACCCATTGTATCTATCTTGGATGTAAACCTTTGCATTTGGAATGCTCGCTTTTGTAACCGCCTCTAAGGCTGGTCCTGGAGTCACGACAATAATGTGTTCCCCTGAGCTAGAGCTCTTTCTTTTGCTACAGCGGTTTGAACTGCTGTCAGAATTTTTTCTGTTTAAGTGAAGCGCATTTCTGCTTGTGTATACAAATGTGATTTGTATGCAATAGATACATTTTCACCCTCTGTGGTAAATATTTCATTACCGGTACTATTTTTTATGCGGTAAAGTCTAGTAAGAATAACTCAGTAAATATAAGAGGCAGAATCCGTGGTATTAGAGGTTCTAAAAGGCTTTATTCCTATACAAAGGAATACAATTCGAATTGCAGGCTTCAAATTCCATCACCACGAAAGTTCAGGAAGGAAGGGCATACATTATTGACAGATAATCAGTTTTATAGGAAATGCATTACAGTGAAACAGATGCAGGAGGCGTAACAGCTGATAATACAGATAAAATGTGCATACGTAACTAATAGAGGCGGACATATAGGCGTAACTTAGATAGCGTCATTATACATGATGTCACAAGTGGGTGGATCCATAAGAGAATCCTGCAATGTCAGCAGAAATATTTGGCAGAGATGCGCGCGCAGCCGCAGGACGTGTGATTGACGTGCAACTAGAGGGTGAAGGGGACTTGACATTTAGCTCTACATGTGGAGACAGAAGTCTGGGGGGTCATGTCAACCTAATCCCAAATCATATCTAATATCCTATGTTTAAAGAACTGTGTTATCCAAAAGGAAAGGTCTCTAGGATAGAATCTATCCTATACTGACTGTTAGTGCGTGTACAAGCGTCTAAGTGTCTACATGAGATGCGAGGGGGCAGGAATATTCCATGGTAACAGGGGCTATGAATTACTTGCATGAGGACAGCGAGGCCTGGCCCTTTGCACGGTAGCTGGAGGAATGTTTACCTAAACTACTAGACAGGAATGCATCGGATGAGGAGCGAGCAGATAATCTTGAAGGTGAAACACAGTTTTTGGCAGGCAACAGGCTGGATCAGGCACCGTTAGCCGCGCAGGGAGTAGGACAAAGTTCATGGATGCAGATGCGGGCTAAGACTGGAGCTTTCAGAGGCAGAAGGCAGGAAAAGGCTTGATGACAGAATTCAGGGCCTACTCGCCTGAATCTGTAAAATGTGGAGAGTGAACCACATAAAGTCGGTGGCCTTTCATACTTAGGAATGGAATATCTGACCCATTCATGGCGGATCTGAAAGAGGACATGTTGACGGTGGACGCACATGTATTTGCGTCTTCAAAACTGGAACTGGAGGGAACATACATGTACTTATAGCATGCACATGGAGCCGTTGGGGTCTACGATAGGGGACATAACTGATCACAAAATTCATATTTCCTCATTCCCTCCTTGTCCCCTACGGACCCTCAGGAGATATTGATCTTCATCAATCCATCGATCTGTTCATATAGCATCATTTGTTCTTCTTTCTTCTTCCGGGATCTTGAACGAAAACTTGGATGTGGGATACACGATGTGGCACACAGACCACAAATCGCTGGCCCACATTGTAGACATAAGCAGCAACTGAATAGTATGAGAAAGCCAATACCTAGGAAGGATAGGATTCTCCATCCCCAGGCTGACAACACGCTCCAAAACCAACCGGACCAAGTCCAGGTGCCTGGACTCTGGTGTATCTGGCTCATAATCTTATGAAGGCGAGTTATGGCTTTATATACTGACGGCGAATTTTCTGGTATGAAAACGCAGCAACTTGATCCGATGACCCTACAAGCTCCGCCCCTATCGGCCAGGATGACGTCAAGGACAAGACGATTTTGAAGCACAACAATCCGCATAGCAGACTGCTCTTCTGTTAAATTGCCTAAGGCGGAAGTAGTCTCGTTCACTACTGCTTCAAGGGTTCTGGTTAATCTACGTATCAGCTTACTATTAGTGACTGTACCTATATAGGGAAAGAAACCTTTATTGAAATCTGTGTATTGCTCCCATGCTGTTTCAGTGTAATCGACAATTGGGAGATCTCTCTGCTGTCTATTGTGTACTAAATGGGTATTTCTGTGATAATCAGGAGGAGCTAGGAAAACAGGTGGCAGAAGGAATGCTATGTAACAGGTACCATCCCAATCTAGAGGTAGACGTATATATGCGGTCTGGCCACATATGAAGTAGGAATGACGGGAAGCTCTAAATGTAGACTTGCCTTGATCACTGAATTTTATTACAGCGGTGCATTTACTATGGCCCATGTGTATGGAACCATTCTTTCTTACACATAATTCCCCTTTAACTGGGAATACTGACATGGCGGGCAAGATTGGTGTAGTTTCAGATTCAACGTTCAGGATCATGAGGTTAAGTGTAAAATTACCTAATCCATATACTTCATTTTCTAGATCAGTTCCTGTTCTTTTGGGAAGTCCCTCCTTGTTAGGGTAGCAGATTTTAAGCAAAACTAGGTTCAGGTTTCCCCATACCCAGTTGTCTTGATAAACTGCGGAATTTGAATCTAGGGAATTAATCAAACTAAACCATGCTCCACAGGAGCCATTGTGTGTGAACGGATATGGAAAGAGGGGCAAAACTCCCTTATAGTTCTGATAGGGAGGGAGTCGGCCACATATCCAACAATTTGTGGCATTGCTGGTCTAATGGGAATGATGTAACATACTAATGAATGTGTTGTTGCGCAGCGCAAATCTATAGGACAACTCATGCGGAGGTAATTCGCTAAAAGAATGTTCTGCAGTTACATTGTAAACACGCTTAAAAATAGGGTAATACATGTGCAATAGTATGCTGGAAATGATGATCAGAAGACTTAGAAAAAACAAAATTAATAATGTTACTGTGCAGTGACTACGAAGTGATTTACAATACGCATGCTTTTTAAGCTGCATCTGTTGATTTCTTTCTCTATTCCGGTCTAGAGGATACATGTCAGAGACAAATTCAACCGATTCACCTTGGAGAGGACTTAAACAATCAAATTGTCTGACTTGCTAGACCTTAATTTTAGTTTATAAAGTTCCGTTTTTGATTGATCAACCAAGGGAAGCTTAGAGTCTGTCTGTGAGGGAATGCAGGGTTGAGTATTCACACTGGATGGTAGTCCATAAAATTTCTTGATATGACTCGAGTGCAACCACCCTTTACGTCCCTCGATCTTCACGGCTGTCCTTGTGGTTAGTAGAACCAGCTTTGGCGATTTCCACCTAGGCTCCAGTTGGGTTTTCCGGTCGAAATTCCGGACCAGAACCAGGTCGCCTGGAACCACGTCATGGGGCTTCACCTCAGTATTATCGGGAAAAGCTGCAGCTACCTGTGAACGACAAGATTGTAGTGCAGACATCAAGGAAGCCAGGTAATCTGTCAGCATATTACAGTCAACATCAGTGATTTTGCGAGGTATAGGCGTCCCCCACATATTTGGTGGTCTACCGAAGATCACCTCGTACGGGGATAGCCCTGTTCGAGAATGTGCTACCATTCTCATGTAAAAGAGCGCAACTGGTAAGGCTACTATCCAATCGACTCCTTTTTCTCTACATATTTTGGACAATCTAATTTTCAGAGTTTGATTATGGCGTTCCACGAGACCTGCTGCCTCGGGATGTCGGACACATTGAAATTTCCATTGGTAGCCTAACAAAAGGGAAACTTGTTTCATTAGTTCGGATGAGAACGGCTGGCCGTTATCTGAGTAGACAACACGTGGTAAACCGTACTGTGGGAAGAATTCTCGAACTAACTGTTTGGCAGTAGTCGGGGCAGTGTAATCTGAAACCGGGTAGGCTTCTGTCCAACGGGAAAGAGCACAGACAACTACGAGAACATATTTGAATCCTCGACATCGTTCCATCTGGATATAATCCATCTGGAGGACTTCAAAAGCATGATTGGGAGGTTGAAATCCACCCTGCTCTACGGGGATGCTTTTACCTGGATTAAACTGACAACATATCATACAGGTACGAACTTTTTGTTTAGCTGCTGCTCGCAAGTGTTTGTTGAACCAAATGTGTTGAATGCTGTCCAGCATAGCTTTTTCTCCTAGGTGCGCTGGACTATGTATTGTGCTAATGATGACTTGAACCATGGAGTCGGGAAGAAACCATATAGATTTTTCCTTCGTCAACCATCCTTGATCCGCTTGGATCCCTCCTAATTCAGTCCATTTCTTTATTTCTTCTGGTGTAGCATGTGTCTGTATGTCAATTACATCAAGGGCGGGATCCTTAACTGTCATGCAATGTGTTGGTGTCGGAACTATTGTCTTTGTCGCGTCAGTTGTATGAGCCTGGTTCTGAGCAGTCTGTTTAGCTGTTCTGTCAGCTAGGTCATTACCCTGAGAAATGATATCGGTAACTTTTGTATGGGCTTTGCATTTCATAATCGATATTGCAGTAGGTAGATGAATCACGTCTAATAGGGCTTGAATGAGGGGTCCGTGTTGTATGTGGGCACCGTGAGAAGTTAAATAACCTCTCTCTCGCCACAGTACGCCGAAGTCATGGACGACTCCGAATGCATAACGTGAATCTGTGTATATGTTGACTTTCTTATTTTTGGCTTGAGTACAGGCTTGTGTCAGAGCGATGAGCTCTGCTGCTTGAGCTGACAAAGTGTCAATACAATTTGTTTCAATGACTTCAGTGTCTGTTGTGACTGCGTAAGCGGCCACTAACTCTCCTGTATTTGTTCTCATACATGACCCATCTACATACAATGTCAAGTCTGGATCTGACAAAGGGATATCTGTCAAGTCTTGTCTGGGTTTCGTCGTGATAGTAATGACTTCGACACAATCATGTGCCAATGGATCTGTTCCGCCCACTGGTAACAGTGTGGCAGGATTTAACGTATTACAACGTCTGATTTCTATGTGTGGCTGAAACAATGTCAATTCGTAACCAGTGAGTCTCGCTATAGTCAAGTGTTGTGTTTGTGTGCGGTTCAAGAGAACCTCTACTGCGTGTGGTACTTGTACTGTCAATTGGTGTCCTAACACTATGGCATCGCTTTGTCTGATTGCTAAAGCTGTTGCTGCCACTGATTTCAGGCACGTAGGAAGAGCCTGAGCTACTGGATCTAATGTACTAGAGAAATAAGCACATGGTTTGTGTGATCCTGCTTGTTCCTGAGTGAGTACTGACAAGGCAGTACCTTCGCGTTCTGTAACAAAGAGTGTAAACTGTTTACTGTAGCATGGTGTTGCTAAAACAGGTGCTTGGCATAAAGCTTTCTTTAAGCTTTCAAAGGCATGTGTATGTTCTGGAAACCAAGGGAGGACAGTCGATGTGGCTGCCTCCTGTGTTGTCAACTGGATGAGTGGTTTTGCTAGAAATGCATATTGAGGGATCCACTGCCTACAGTATGAAGTGAGACCTATAAAAGCCCGCACCTCTTTTTGTGTCTTGGGTGGTGACATGTTAGCAATTAACTGGATGCGGTCGGGTGTAAGCTGCCTTCCCTCCTTGGACAGCGAGTGCCCAAGGTAAACAACTCGCTGGACACAGAATTGCAGCTTAGAAGGGGATACCCTGTGCCCCCTGTCGGCCAGAAATTTTAAAACCGTCAGTGACGCTTTTTCACATTCAGGTTCGCTTCGGGCGGTGATCAGCAGATCATCGACATATTGAAGCAAGGCAGTGTTAACTGGCATGTGGATACTGTCAAGTTCTCGTTTCAGTGCTTGGCTATAGATGCTGGGGCTTTCTGTAAATCCTTGAGGTGCGCGTGTGAATTTAAAACTTCGTCCATTTAAACTGAATCCGAACAGATATTGACTTTCCGGATCTATTGGGACGCTAAAGAAAGCATTCTTGAGATCAATTACAGTGAAGAACGTTGCTTCTGAGTCAATAGCTGTTAGTAATGAAGAGATATCTGGGACCACAGGGTATTGTGGTACAATACATTTATTTAATTCGCGCAGATCAATAACTAATCGATATACTGGTGGTGCTTTTGGATCCGTTCTTTTAAGAATCGGAATTATCGGGGAATTACATACATTGGAGTCAGTTTCGACAACCACTCCTTGTGCAATGAGCTCGTCAATGATTTGCAGCAAAGCCACAACAGCATCTGGTGGTAACTTGTATTGTCGCATTCGTGGTAGTACTACTCCTGTTTTCAGTGTGACTCGATATGGTGTAATGTTCATGCAACCAACATCAGTGGGGCCTTGTGCCCATAAATGTGTAGGTAAATTCTGCAGCCGGTGATCCATGTCTCTAGACACGTAGTGACCTTTAAAGTCACGCAAAAATAATCGTACTCCTTCCGGAGAACAACATATTATAGCTCCTAGAGCTTTCAATGTTTTTATACCTAACAAGTTTTCTGGACATGATTTAGTAAGCAATAAATCTGTAGTACGTGTCAATGGACCAACCGTCAGTGGAAGAGGTTGTGTTACTTCATTAATGATAGGTTTTCCTGAGAATCCAAGGGAAATATTCTGTGAGCCTGAGAGGGGTGCCCCTGGAACTTCACTGCGTCTTATGGTTGTTCTGCTTGCCCCTGTATCAAGTAAAAACTTTCTGTCTTCCCCTAATAGTTCACTATGTACATAAGGTCCCTCTTGGTCTACAGGAACCTCAATAAGGGGTAAGCCAACTTCCCTCTCTAGGCTATTTCATGTGTATCGCTGATAATCTGGATAATCTGCTTGTGCATACTGATACATCTGTTGTGTTGTTGCTTGTGTTGCAGCAATAGGCTGCGTTTGTGGTGGTGCTACGGTCTGTTGTGGAGCTGCCTGTTGCGGAGCTAGCTGTTGCGGAGCTAACCTAGGTTGTGCATGCTGAGGGATTTGTTGTTGATTCTGATCCTGTCTAGGTGGACGTGGTCTCTCCTGGGTTCTACCTGTGGCAATATTATGTTTCAGGACTGGACAATCGTGTATATAATGACCTTGTTGTTTACAATAGTTGCATGTCCCTTTCGTTGGACCTGCGGAATCACCCTTTTTATGACCATCAGCTGGAACTGACTGAGCAACAAGCATTTTCATTTTTGTATCCTTCATACGTCTTTGTTCGTGTTCTTGTTCTTCTCTAATTCTATTGTGGTGATATTGTAACATCTGTAACATCTGTGACGGGGTATTACCTTGCCAGGTACTTTCGAATTTCAATACTATATTCTTGACTTGTGGTAGGGAATTTTCAACTAATTTTGTCACAAACAGATGTGGATATGACTCACTACTGGCTTTTATGCCACTATTTATACCAAAACATTTTTCAAATCGGGAATAGAAATCACTAGTGTCTTCATCTTGCTTTTGTTTACAGGCGGAGATTGCACCCCAGTCTTCCTTTTTCGTAGTTAATAAACGTGGCAGTACCTGCACTAGTAATCCTGGTAGTGCTGTAGTCTTTTCCCCAAGCCCTGATCCTGCAGCTCGGGCCTTTTCTTCGTTTTCTAATGCTGTCCAATCTATCTTTTGGTCTCCCACCTCCCATTCCTTTTCTTTGAGTTTCTCGTAAACACCGGCGGGTAATAGGACTTTTAATATTTTCATAGTGTCGGGGTAGGTATACTCTCCCATGAGTAACATGTCTTTTATCTCACGGTGGAAACCTGCTGGATCCTTGTCATGGCTGGGTACTACTTTCTTCATTTCTAATAATTCGATTTTAGTTATAGGCGTGTACACAAACACGCGTGTAAAGTTATTACCTTCACCTCTGATTGGGTGTACTTCGCGTAACGGATTCTGTCTATCTATGTGATACATTTTTCTTCCCATAATGGGAACTGGAACGTGTTCTGGGCATACGAAAGTTATATACTGGTTTCGGAATTCTAGAATTTCATTAATTAAATCAGTACCTGACCCTCTCCATTTATTCGTGAGTAGTTCTGTCAATATGTCAGGTAAGGGTCCTGGATCGGAGTGTTGGCTTTTATATAATATAAGGAGGTGTTGAATCAGGTATATACTAGCTAAACGCTGTTCGTATGGGTCAAGATTCAGAAATGTGTGTGCTAGTGCATCATCATTGTATTCGCTGGGACTATCAGCCCATTGTACTGCTGACCTGGCTAATTCTTGTTCGTCCATGGAATCGAGCATGTGGTACCCCCTTCGATCTCGGAGTAATTTATCAGCGGCTTGGAATAGGTGTTCAGGGGATCTTGTATTTAACATAGGGTTTGGAAAATGTCTATTATATTCTGGACGTATCGGACGTATCGGGTCATTAAAACCTCTGGTATTATTATGGGGTCTTCCTCTACCTACATAAGCTATCGTATCTAATTGTTCTGATTCTTGCTCCTCCTCTTCCTCTGATTCAACTCTGTCTGCTTCTCGTCTTTCTTTATGTATTCGTTCTACTTCCTTGCGGATCTTTCGATACATGGCGATTATACACGCCTGTCTATCATGTTTCTCTTCTGATATGTTCTGACCCCATTTGGCAAGTTTTTGCATGGTATCATGATCTGCCCCAGGCCTGTCTTGGTTTCTAATCACGCAATTTATGAAAAAACGTAGTAGTTGTCTTTGTACATCCACTTTCTGGTATTCCATAGCTTCGTTAATACTCTCTGGACCTCGCCCTGTTTGGACAAAGCGATATATATTGTCTAGGTGTTCAACCATTCCTGGTATCGTCATTAAATACAATGTAGCTCGTCGTATACGTAGTGATGATATGAGCAATTTGTCCTGTCTACCTGGCACTGGATCGTATCTACAATCCACAAGCTGTTCTTTAAACATGTCGGATGTCGCTAGTTGGGGTGTACGTTGGAGTGCTAAATCTCTAAGGGTCTGTTTATTTCGCGGCGGGGTGGCAAACATGTCTGTCGTACCTCCTGTAGCACCATCTGAGGGCAAGAAAGGATTCGTTGGACGTAGGATAGAGATTGTAGATGCGGGAAAAACTGTAGAAACGGACGGACCTGTGGGAATGGGCGTAGGAGTTTGTAGTTGCGGGGATACAGACGGATGCTCTTGGTGTTGAACACCATCGGCAAGTGGTGTGTGTGGTATGGTATTAGCATACTCGGGAGCTACGTCATGTAAATAGGAGGAAAGAAAAACGTCCTTTGCTGTTTTGGGATGGGTTTTGGGATGTGCTTTTATCGGGAGCAATGGAGGAGTTAAGTCTTTTGGTATTTCCGGGGTAGCCTTAGGTAACCCTTCGGCCAGAAGAGGATACATACCATTCATAAGAGTATTTCTTTGTCTATCTACTTGTTCTGATTTTACTCGGGTACCTTCCTCAATTAATAGATTTTCTCGGGTTTTATTTGAATTCTCTCTACCTTTCTCTTCCTGTCTGAGCGCTTTTTCTGTACGTCTATATGATTCTTTACGCCATAATTCAATGGCATCTTTCTGTGACTGTCTGGCTTTCTTTTTCCATAATTCTTCTTCTACTCTCATGATGCTATCTGCATCCCAGGTCCCCGCTGCGGGCCATCTCTGACTCTCTGGTAACTCTTTGGTGTAGTCCACCCATAAATCAAGAAATAATACGGCATCTAGGCCATGCTTATGATACATGAAGTATCCTGGAGTGTCCCTAGGTGGAATGGGAACAGCTTCTTCGAGTACACCTTTTCTAGTTTTGATCTGTCTTAGTTTCGAAAAGAGCGGCATTTTTAGATCTGGTTACTTAACCTTAAACACATGTAATACAGTAAAACACAATGAGGAACAATCATTCACACTACAATATATAAAACGTATTTAGAACATTTAACATTTAACAGTTTTAACGAACGATGATAACTAATAGAAAACTAGTTACTGACATAATACTGACACTAGATAATACTTATTTATATGCAAGACATACTATATATACTGCTAAACAGTACAGATACACTGCTAAAACAGTGCAGACCGGATTTGTGTACCCAAACCCGTCTTGACCGGCACAGACTATGTGCACGTTAAATGCCTCCCCGGTAATGGTACTCACCGGGTAGCTCGGAACGGAAGGCCTCGGAACGGAACTGAAACTGGGCCGGACTGGACTCGACTCGACTGGACTCGGAACCTCGGAACCTGGTGGGCCTCTGTATACCTCGGATCTTGCTCTCTCAGCTAGGCTCTGGTCGGGATACTTCGCACTTCTCACCGCCTCGTCTGGGTGTTGATCGCAGCCTCAGTCGCCCCCGCTTGGCCGGAGGGAGATACAGGAAATCCTGCAGGTACGCGTTTTTGTCCGTTCAGCTGCGGCAGGAGACCGGGCCTGCAACGCACCTCCGGCGCGTGAGATGAGAAAGTGTCCCTGTTCGGGCGCCAATTTATGTGGTAAATATTTCATTACCGGTACTATTTTTTATGCGGTAAAGTCTAGTAAGAATAACTCAGTAAATATAAGAGGCAGAATCCGTGGTATTAGAGGTTCTAAAAGGCTTTATTCCTATACAAAGGAATACAATTCGAATTGCAGGCTTCAAATTCCATCACCACGAAAGTTCAGGAAGGAAGGGCATACATTATTGACAGATAATCAGTTTTATAGGAAATGCATTACAGTGAAACAGATGCAGGAGGCGTAACAGCTGATAATACAGATAAAATGTGCATACGTAACTAATAGAGGCGGACATATAGGCGTAACTTAGATAGCGTCATTATACATGATGTCACAAGTGTGTTGTAAATTGAAACAACGATGTGATTAAGCATTTACTAAAGACATTAATTCCCCTTTTATAGATCGTGTTTTCTCTGTTATGTTGACCGAAGCTTGGGCTCCATTTTGTATTGTCATGCTTCCTCGTGTTCCCCACGAGAAGAGTCCAACCTCTGTGTTAGTTGCTCTTGCAATCTGCCTAGTAACAGTCTATAAATAGCTCCTTTTGTCCATCTGGCACATGCCCAGACTTGACCACATCTGTTATCAGTTAGCCTTGCTTGACCATGTTTTCGCGGGCTCAAGGAGTGCGTTAGCTCCGCCCACATATTGATTCAGTATCGAAAATGACCATAAATGGTAATGTTCTTCGGCCTCATGTTGTATCCACCCACTTATGAGCCCCTCTGTTGTGTATAAAAGGGGACCATGTACGAAGGTTCTTTGTGCTACTCTATGCAATACCGAAGAGTGTTGTGTGGATTGTAGGACCACCCTTAAGGGTTAATAAATGCTGTCTTTGTACTTTGCAGTTTCCGTGCCAACTTCCTTATAGATTCCATTACAGGAGAGCGAACCCTTGTGTCCTGCGGGCCTAGCTGGGGCCTGTATTCATCAATTGGCGCCCGTCACGTGGGGCTCATCGGCGACTCGGATGCTCGAAGGACTGGTCGCGACGAAGGTGAGGAATTGAGCCGGGGACGTGATCACTGCCGGCGGCGCCTTAGCCCTGGCATCCCAAGGTTTTTCTTCCTTCCCTTCCGAGCTGACCGTCTGGGTGGCGCCGGTCCTCGACTGAGACCTCTTCTGTCGGTCTTGCCGTGAAAGCCGTTTGGGCGATTGTGGAGCTTGGCAGTTGGAATCTGGACTCTTGATTGGTAAGAACCGGTGTACGGTACTTGCTCCGAGTTTTTGAAGCCTGATCTGGCTATTTGAGTTTGATTTGTGATGACTAGTCATATTTTGTATTTGTCTTTGTGAATATATATGCGTTGCAACACATATAGGCAGGTAATGTGGAGAGATTTCTCCGGAGCTGTGTAACTTTGAACGGCGCAACGATTAAGTGCCATTTTTCTATAATATTGCATATTTTGCATTATTTCTGAGCATGCCTGCTTTCAGCGCACTCCGTAAGTGGTGTTGCTGTTTTGGGAACCGGTTGAACCTCGAGGAATCTGCTCCAGCTCCCCCAGAGGGGACTCCTAATAGGGATATGTATGTGAAGCATGGTCTTTCTTCCATAATGTACAGCACAGTATGGAGGAAATATACAAAAAAAGATCCTGAGTTGCGATGGCCTTTGTATGGATCGTTTGATATACGTAAGATTGAGTATGTGGAACAGTGTATGTGTAAGCGGCGTGCTCGTCAGGATATGTTTGAGTGTGTGCGGTTGTGGGTGAAGGAGGTGCGTGAGCGAGAGAAACGTGAGAAAGCGCTGTTTGATAAGGAACAACGGAAGAATGATCATGTGCGAGCACAGGAAGCGAAGCGTCGGGAGGACAGAGAGCAGACGGACAGGCAAGAGAAGGAGCGTAGGCTGCAAGTTTCGGGACAATACGCTGTTCGGCAGCCACTTTATCCTGTCCTTAATAATCTTGATGATGATTTTTATTTACTAGATCGCTCTCCGCCCCCTTATGTCGGCGCATCTGCTCCGAGGCCGCAAGATTCTGTCCCGGGTACGGGTAAGGTAGATACGCGGTCCATGTTATCAGCCGAGCAAATGGCTCAGCTTCGGCAAATTTCCTTCCGTGCACTTAACGGCAAGATATCCATAGAGGAATTATTCCATACTTGGGGGCCGTGGCAGGAGAGAGATAAATTGTATTTTCTGGGTCATTTTGCGGAGGAAGTGATTGATGCCTTCCGGAAACGTTCTGGTGTTTTTGAGCCCGACGAAGTGTCATCGGATGCTAAAGCATTGCGTAATGGTGTTTTCTCTTTTTCTAAGGCTCCAGATATGGCTCGGCGGCTGTTCGCCTTGCGGGACGAGGTGCTGGTCTTTAAAGAGAAAGCGCGCCAGCGAGCAGGGGAGGAGAAGCAATCGGATTCGTGCACAACAGAGGGCCACTCATCCACCTCCCAGTCAGATAAGGATGACATAGTGCATGTTAAACCAATGCGAGAGGCGGCGCCTTTGTATGTTCCTCCTAAAGGAGCGGGGACTAGCTCGGACATTACCTCCGCCGATGCTAAGGGATATTTTGTGTATAATTGGGTTTACACTCCATGGCATAGGGCTGATGTTATGGCATTGAAGAATGCGCTGCCCGACCCCCGCAAGAATCCAGCGGCCTTCTATGAAGAAGTCGAGGGGGCCTTGAATTCTTGCGTTATGACTTTAGCAGATATAGATTTGTTCTTTGGGCTTATTCTACCACCAGATATGTGGCGATCTGTGCAAAAGGTAGATGATGTTGCCACTTTTAAGGCTCGATGGTCTGAACTGGAAGATGAGGATAGGGAGAGGAAGCCTGCGCAGAAACCGCCCCAGAATATTTTAGATCTCCCTGCTGCTATTGTGGCTAAGTTGAAGACAATTATCCCCCCTAAAAAGATTGACTGGAATATGTTAGCTGCATGTAAACAGAAAGTTGACGAGTCAGTTGCGGACTTCTTTACGCGCTTTGAGGAGACGTTTCACGATTTTAGTGGACAGTCGCTTACCGACGATACGGGACGCCACCTTTTCGCGGATAAATATGTGGCTAATCTGCTGCCGGCAGTTGCGGCCCGTCTAAAAGCGAGTGAAAGTTCTTGGTCTTCCGCTACACCGACGGCCCTCCTGACTATCGCCCAGTATTATGAGCGTCAGGAGCAAGAAGCGAAGGGCCAGGAGGAAAAGAAATCGAAAGAGTTGAAAACAAAGGTGATGCTGGCACAAGTCTATGGCCCGCCCCGACGGGGTAGTAATAGAGGTAGGGGAGGATCTTATGGTCCTCCCTTGGGCCGGTCTGATTTGAATAGGAATCAATGTGCGTATTGTAAGCAATCGGGTCATTGGGCTAGGGACTGCCCGGTGTTGCATGCATCGCGTCAGGGGCATACCCCCGGTGGCCCGCGAGGTAGAGGGGGTTTCTCCAACTTCCGAGGGAATTCTAACGAACAGGCTCGTTTTGACTCTGCTGGGCAGCACCGAGATAGATCAAATGTTTTCGATCGCCAGCATCAGTATCAAGCGTCAGAGATTGACCGGTCGGGGTACCATGACACTCAGCATGCATAGGAATGCGTTGGATGGGGGTTAGAATCAGTTGAGGTGCCAGTCGATCAGAAGGGCCCTTATGTATCGGCTGAGGTTTTGGGCTCTACTGATCAGTTCCTAGTGGATACTGGAGCGACACGTAGTGCGCTATCTAAGCAATTGGTTCCGGGGGCTCCCCCATCCGGCTTAATGGTCACATCGGTAGGGTTCGACGGTACACTCTCCCGAAGCCCTCTTTCACAGCCCCTCATGTTTAAGGTTGATTCTTTTTCTGCACCTTGTCCGTTTCTGCTTGCCCCGTACACACCGGACAACATTATGGGTCTTGATATGCTAAAGCATTTTAGGGCTACGATCCGCTGCTCCCCTGCTGGTGTGCGGGTAATATTGAATGACAATTACCCCCGATCTGAACGGATGTGTACGATGTCAGAGGATGCGCTGTTATCTACCCTCCCTCGTGCTTTGTGGGCGACTTCGGATACTGATGTAGGACAAATGGTGATTCCACCGGTCCACATTAGCGTCCAGGAGGGGGCGGTGTTACCACGCCTCCCACAGTACCGTATTTCCCAGGAGGGGGAGGAGGCTCTCACACAGATAGTGCAGGATTTGATAGCGGTAGGAGTAGTGGAGGAAGTCCCCTATAACATTTGTAACAGTCCGATTCTTCCCATATTGAAAAAGGATACGGATGCCAGAGTTTATCGATTCATAATTGATTTGAGAGAGGTGAACAAGATCGTGATACCTCAATACCCAGTGGTTTCTGATATCACGACATTGCTTACCTTGGTCCCGCCTACGGCGACCATGTTCTCAGTGATTGATTTGAAAAATGCCTTCTTTTCCATTCCCATTCACCCTGATAGCCGATATCTTTTTGGGTTTACATTAAATAATAGATCTTATCGTTTCTGTAGGATTCCTCAGGGCTATACAGAAAGCCCTAGCATTTATAGTCAGGCGTTGAAACGACAATTGGATTCCTTTGCTCTGCTCGAGGGTGTCGCCCTCATTCAATATGTTGATGACATCTTGCTGGCGGCTGACACCCTGGAGTTGTGTGAAAAAAGTACGTTATCCTTACTTTCCTTTTTAGCGTCCCACAATCATAAGGTATCTAGGAAGAAATTGCAATTCTGTAGACCAAAGGTGACTTATTTGGGTCACCTTTTGTCTAAGGAGGGACGTGCACTCACACCGGATCGTATCCAAGTAATTTTGGATACACCGAGACCGTCCACACAGAAGGATGTGCGTGCATTTTTGGGCCTTGTTTCTTTTTGTAGACAGTGGATATTGGGGTTTTCGCACATAGCTAAGCCATTGTTAGCCCTTTTGACAAAGGACACGCCTACCCCAATCCCTTGGTCAGATGAGTGTGATACTGCTTTTCAGCAACTACGACAGGCCCTTTGTTCAGCACCAGTGTTAGGGACCCCTGATTATGCAAAACCCTTTTCGTTGTATGTGCATGAGAAAGATGGATGTGCATTGTCAGTTTTAGTGCAGATGCACGGCGATAAGCAGCGCCCTTGTGCATATTTTTCGGCTGTACTTGATCCTGTCGCCCGAGCATTACCAGGGTGTTTTCGCTCGGTTGCGGCGACAGCTGTGTCAATACGCCAAAGCGAGGGAATTGTGTTATCTCATAAGCTGTTGGTATTAGTTCCCCATGCTGTTGATGCCCTGCTTAATCAAACAAAGACGCAGCATTTGACCAGTGCCCGTTTAACGGGATATGAGTTGACACTTTTGGCTCCTCATATTACGTTGAAAAGGTGCGTAACGTTAAACCCGGCAACATTGTTGCCATACCCCGAAACCCAGCCTGAGGCGCGGAAAGCGCATGATTGTATTCTCGTGACTGAGGAACAAACAAAGGGTCGTATTGATCTCCAGGATACGCCCTTTCCAGATGTAGATGGAGAACTGTGGGTGGATGGATCCTGTCTGAAGCTACCAGATGGTACGACTTCAGCAGCATATGCAATTACCACATTACAAACGATAGTGGAGACAGCACGCATACCACAGAAATCAGCTCAAGCAGCGGAACTGATAGCATTAACACGAGCATGTGAGCTCAGTACAGGACTGTGTGTGAATGTTTATACAGATAGCCGCTATGCCTTCGGAGTAGCGCATGACTTCGGCCTACTCTGGAAGGAGAGAGGGTTTTTAACGTCACATGGAGTACAGATAATGCATGGAGAGTTAGTTCATAACCTTTTAACTGCATTGACATACCCAAAGAAAATTGCCATCGTTAAGTGTAGCGCCCATAGGAAAGTGGTTGATAAAGTTGGAGAAGGGAATGCGTTAGCGGATCGAGTAGCACGGGAGACTGCGATGCAGCCCGGTACTACTGCCATGTATGTAGTAAAGTCACAGGTGGAGAGATGGCATGATGCGAAGGAGGAAGTGCGAGAAATGCAAAGGACCGCTTCTGACAAAGAGCGGGAACAATGGGCTAGCGAGGGAGAACTGGATGACGAGGGTTGCTGGAGAAATAAGCAGATGGATAGATGGAAATTACCCACGGCTTTTGTACAGCCGATGGTTCAGATGGCACATGGGCTAGCACATGTTGGAGCTTCCGCAATTGTGAAATTGCTTACCCAAGTCTGGGAGCATCCAGAGATTGCTAGCACAGCAAAGAGGGTAGTGCAGACCTGTATGATCTGCCTGAGGTACAACCCAGGAAAGGGTACTCGAACTCCAGCAGGAGGGTTTGTGACACCCACTGCACCTTTTGAGGTTCTGCAGATGGATTATATCCAATTGGAGCGCTGTAATAATCTGAAGTATGTTCTAGTAGTGGTCTGCGCTTTCAGCAAATGGGTTGAATCGTACCCTACGAAAGACAATACTGCAATGACTACTGCGAAGCTGCTGCTGAAAGAGTTCTTTCCTCGATATGGCGTCTGTAGACTTCTGTGGAGTGATAATGGCCCTCACTTTGTAGCGGATGTTATAAAGTATGTCTTGAAGGGCCTAGGCATCACTCAGAAGTTCCACGCCGTGTTTCACCCTCAGTCTGCAGGCCTAGTTGAGAAGTATAATGGTACACTGAAGCTTAAGATCGCTAAAATTCAAGCTTCAACGTCTTTGACTTGGCCAGACGCTCTGCCACTGGCGTTATTGTCAATTAGATCGGTACCACACTCTCGAACTGGCCTTACACCTTATGAAATCGTTTTCGGACGCCCAATGAATATTTGGGGTCCACCAAGACCTAAGGCTGTGTATGATGTACCTTGTGTAATGATGAGCGATTATCTGGCACAGTTAACGGATAACTTGGTTTCTATCCATCAACAGGTCCGAGAGGCGCTCCCTGATCGGTCTACCGGTGAAGGACATGGTCTCCGGCCTGGGGACCACGTGATGGTGAAAGTTTTCGACAGGACGAACAGCTTGGAACCGAGATGGGTGGGCCCTGAGCAGGTCCTCCTCGCAACGAGGACGGCTGTGCGAGTCTCCAACTGAAAGAATTGGATCCACTCTCTGCACTGTAGGAAGGTGCCGCCTGGATTGGTGGAACCTGCCGTGCTGACCGATCAACGAGAAATCTTGGCTGCAGAGACAGGCCGTGCTGCGGAGCCAAACGCCACTGAGGAGCTCTTTCCGGACCACGCGACTCCTGGAGGAAGGCGATATCATCTTCGACCAAGGAAGTGAGTTTCCCAGTACCGGGACATACTGTCAGAACGGCCCTTGGGTTAGTGAAACGGAGAGCCGATGAGGCAAGGGGGGGGGGATCAGCCCTGCATTAGTGTAGCGACACCCGTCTTGGCCCGCTGGTGAAGAAATCAACCGCTGCCCAAGGGGAAGAGTTCTGACAGACTTTTAGTTTCAGGAAGATATTGGGTTTCATTTTTACCTTGACATGGAGAAAAAGAAAATCCTTTGTGCATTAGGGTTCATGTTGACAGTAGCCATTGTTGGGATAACCACATGGTTCGTGGAGGATGTAACTCCCGCTCGGAAGATTTTTGTGTTGACAACTCCGGTGCCTGAGGAGCACTACTTTTATACATTACCGTATCAAGAGTTGAAGCATCGACAATCTTACTTGAATAACACTTTCATCCAGATGTTGCATCATACCCACGTTGCTACGAATGCTACGAACTGTTGGATATGTGGGATGATGCCAGCTCATCAGAAGAAAGGAGGAACGCCATTTATACCACTTCCTTTCTCTCATAATGGCTCTTGTAGAGCATGGTATACTTTGCTTTTTGCCACTCGGAAACCGACAGTGGGACGATTGCTTTTTAGACTTAATAAAGAATGCCATCAAGACAAAAATGGGTATCCACAAGCGAATGGGACAATTTGGGAGTGGGAAGAGTACCGACCAGACAATGAATCCATTCCCTACATTTTCACGAACACAAGAGACACTGCGGGAAAAGACAAATTTGTGATCCAAGTAGCACAAGCTCAAGCGGACCTGTGTGTCCAGAGTGTGGGTTCCATCCCTGTTGGTGTTAGTGATTGCATTACTGTTTTGAATATTGATGGGTTGAACAATAGTACCTTCTTGGCCTCCCATAATACGTATTTTGTGTGTGGAAATAAAGGTTATTACCGTCTGCCGGCTGGGTGGTCTGGGGTATGCTATGTATCATTTCTATTACCTCCTGTATTCCTAGCACCCGCATCTTATCATAAGGATCTGAAATTATTGAATAATGTGACTGTAAATAGGTATAAACGTACTTTATCAATTGATGATGTAGATCAGACTGATACCAGTCTGCAACAGTATATTGATTTTAACTTAGGACTGTTTTTCTTTGTTGGAGCTGCCCTGAACAGTAGGAAGATCCGAAGATTAACAAGAGTGGTAGAAGCTGTGACAAATCAGACTGCTGCTGCTCTTGGGAATCTTACGGAGGAATTGCAGATCACTAGAATTGTTGCATTGCAGAATCGTATGGTATTAGACGTTATGCTAGCTGACAGAGGAGGAGCATGTAAAATTATTGGAAGTAGCTGTTGTGTGTTTATCCCTGATCATACGCCATCAGTTTATAATGCCATCAATAAACTGCATAAAATTGCAGCTGAGATCCATACAGAAAACGGCACTTGGTCCTTTTCTGGATGGTTTTGGGCGTTAATTACTGCCTGGGGATGGAAGGTTTTAACTGGTCTCTGCATTATTGTGGCGGTTCTGTTTTTGTGCTGTATCTGCGTTCAATGTGGTCCCTTGCTCTGCTCATTATGTGTATCATTCTGTATCCCTGATAAGAAAGCTATTGCCGATGTTGCCCACCAAAAACGTTTAGCTAAAGAAGTTGAAGAAATGATGACAATTGACATATATGATGATTACCCTAACAAACCGGATGTCTTCAGTAAATGCTGAAAGGGTCGTCTGTTGTAAATTGAAACAACGATGTGATTAAGCATTTACTAAAGACATTAATTCCCCTTTTATAGATCGTGTTTTCTCTGTTATGTTGACCGAAGCTTGGGCTCCATTTTGTATTGTCATGCTTCCTCGTGTTCCCCACGAGAAGAGTCCAACCTCTGTGTTAGTTGCTCTTGCAATCTCCCTAGTAACAGTCTATAAATAGCTCCTTTTGTCCATCTGGCACATGCCCAGACTTGACCACATCTGTTATCAGTTAGCCTTGCTTGACCATGTTTTCGCGGGCTCAAGGAGTGCGTTAGCTCCGCCCACATATTGATTCAGTATCGAAAATGACCATAAATGGTAATGTTCTTCGGCCTCATGTTGTATCCACCCACTTATGAGCCCCTCTGTTGTGTATAAAAGGGGACCATGTACGAAGGTTCTTTGTGCTACTCTATGCAATACCGAAGAGTGTTGTGTGGATTGTAGGACCACCCTTAAGGGTTAATAAATGCTGTCTTTGTACTTTGCAGTTTCTGTGCCAACTTCCTTATAGATTCCATTACAGGAGAGCGAACCCTTGTGTCCTGCGGGCCTAGCTGGGGCCTGTATTCATCAAGTGGGTGGATCCATAAGAGAATCCTGCAATGTCAGCAGAAATATTTGGCAGAGATGCGCGCGCAGCCGCATGACGTGTGATTGACGTGCAACTAGAGGGTGAAGGGGACTTGACATTTAACTCTACATGTGGAGACAGAAGTCTGGGGGGTCATGTCAACCTAATCCCAAATCATATCTAATATCCTATGTTTAAAGAACTGTGTTATCCAAAAGGAAAGGTCTCTAGGATAGAATCTATTCTATACTGACTGTTAGTGCGTGTACAAGCGTCTAAGTGTCTACATGAGATGCGAGGGGGCAGGAATATTCCATGGTAACAGGGGCTATGAATTACTTGCATGAGGACAGCGAGGCCTGGCCCTTTGCACGGTAGCTGGAGGAATGTTTACCTAAACTACTAGACAGGAATGCATCGGATGAGGAGCGAGCAGATAATCTTGAAGGTGAAACACAGTTTTTGGCAGGCAACAGGCTGGATCAGGCACCGTTAGCCGCGCAGGGAGTAGGACAAAGTTCATGGATGCAGATGCGGGCTAAGACTGGAGCTTTCAGAGGCAGAAGGCAGGAAAAGGCTTGATGACAGAATTCAGGGCCTACTCGCCTGAATCTGTAAAATGTGGAGAGTGAACCACATAAAGTCGGTGGCCTTTCATACTTAGGAATGGAATATCTGACCCATTCATGGCGGATCTGAAAGAGGACATGTTGACGGTGGACGCACATGTATTTGCGTCTTCAAAACTGGAACTGGAGGGAACATACATGTACTTATAGCATGCACATGGAGCCGTTGGGGTCTACGATAGGGGACATAACTGATCACAAAATTCATATTTCGTCACCTCATTTAATGTTAAATAGGTGAATCAGCATTGACCTGAAATTATTCGTATCACTAAATTACGTGTATTTACGCGTGTTTGTAAAAGATTTGTTGCTAACATGTTAGCTTGAAGTGAACACAATATTTCTGTGTGTTCTTGTGTCCAATCTTTGATTGAAAAATCAGGTTTGATTAATTTGTAGAGAGGTTTAATCCTTTCTGCGTAATTTAGAATGTATTTTCTTCCAAAATTTAGGAAACCTAGAATCGACTGTAAATATTTCGGTGTTTTTTGAGGTTGTAGCAGCGCACACTTTTCTAAAAGGTTAGCTGCCAGGCTTTTGCCTTAACTTGTAAGCTCATATCCTAGGAAAAGGACATTGAGATAGGCAATTCTAGATTTCTCAAAGTTGAATGTATAGCCCTCAGAGGCAAAGCACGGTATAATGGTACTCACCCTATTCAAGTGCCTATCTAGGTCATTGTCTGTCAGATAGATGTTATCAACATATGACAATGCCTCATCATCATAAATTTGTAGCAACCATGTTACTGTTGCTGAGAATAACCCCGGGCTGTTCTTAAACCCTTGTGGGAGTCGACACAAGTGACTCTGGGTTCCCATTATTGAAAAAGCTGTTAAGTACCTGCTTTCAGGTGCTATGTTTTGACAAAAGAAACCATTTGAAATATCTAATGTGGTTTTATAGTTTTTTACGCACAATGTTATTTATTAATGCTGTACTATGTGCATTTTGCACTGCAAATGTTTTAGAACAAGTGTTTAAGTGATACTATAATCCAAAACTAGACGATATGTATTGTCTGGTTTGGATACAGGAAACAAAGGATTGTTCATTGAGGAGGTGCATGTTTGAATCACTCCTTGGTATTCAAGTTGAGCTAAGATCTCCCTGACCTGTTTTTTAGCTTCTTGCTTTATTGGGTACTGCCTTTGTGCAGTAGGTTGATTTTTTAACTGTATTTTGTGGTGAGGTGAGTCCTCATCCCATCCTACATGATTTTTGTATAATGCTGGGGCCTGGGCAACTGCCCATTTCCTGGCATAAGTGTATCTTAAGTGAATTGGAATATGGTTGGAGAAGGCTGGCATAATGATGTCCTCGCCATGTGGGCACTCCCTGACAAATTCTGGTGGCCAGTCCTGTTCTGCTAGAAGTATATCATAACCCCTTGAAAGATTCTCCCAAAAGAGTGCTTTCACTTTTCTTGGTATGTCTCCCTCCATCCGGAGTGTTATTTCATATAACCTTTGTGGAGTACTAACCCTGGTGTCTACAGTCTCTACTGTTATGTACTTATTCAAGTCCACTATCTCTAGAAATTCCTTCAGGTTCTGGCAAGCTATTGTTACTTCTGCTGCACTGTCCAGCATTGTCTGAGCCCATTCTCCGTTCTTGAGCTGTGTTCTCAGTATCCTCGGCATGTCTGATCTTCAGACCTGCTACCTTTTTCTTGGTGAATTGAGGTTTTGATTTATTTTTCTGAACGTGTTGATAGTCTTTGGACTTCACGCGTTCTTCTTTGTGTTCTGACCGTCCTCTTCTTTCGAATGACTGTGATGATATCTGAAACGTACGAGAGGAATATGTATCAGTATCCTGATACCTGTCAGGTTTTCTCAAATTATCCCTATTCCTGAGGTTATACCTCCTTTCAGAGGGCTCCTTTTGAGGAGACCTACCTCGGGATTGAGAACGTTTCTCTTTTGAATTTCGTTTATTAGTTTCCCACTTTTTAGAAGATGTAGGATCATGTTTAATAGAGTCCTTCTCAGGACCTTCAGACAGTTTTGTTTTCAACTGTGTAATTCTATTAATTCTTGTATTTGATTAAGTAATTCTTCATCTGACATCTCTTCGATGTCAGGATGAGGTGTGCAGCTGGCTAAAATTGGCCATGTTGCTCCTGGTCTACCTAGTGGACCGAGCCTGGTAATGTTTTTGTGATGTTTTAGGGTGCCTTTAAACCAGAGATCATGCTCCTGGTATGTGAGTGGAATTTCAATATCCTCGAAGGTAATATATTCCTCAGGTGGATCACCTTCTTTAAAGAGGTGAAACACTTTTGTTATTGGATTTGATTTTGGGAATACTATTCATGAATAGAATACCTCTGTCTGAAAAGATTTGTGTGCCTCTATCACGAAAGCTGCTCTACCACCTCTTGGTGTTAGGCCATGTTGTATACGTTTTCGAGTTATCGCTCTTCTTATATTCGGATGGATAGGAATCGCATCCTCATCAGTTTCATTAAAACCGGTAGAATTTACAATGATATGTAATGCGTCCTCGGCTGGAACAGCCTCAGCATTATCCCCGAAATTGGACATTGATTTTTGAAAAATGTAGAACAAGTTTCAAGGAAACAAAGATAAGGTGCACAATATTTTGGAACACTGTATCCTTCAACGTTGAACAAAACAAACAGCTAATATAGGATTTTTGTCCCTATTTAGTTTTGGAGGATACTTAACTTTACCCACTCCAAACGTCTTTGGAGTATGTGAGTAGGGGTCTCTGAGAAAAGCACAACTGAGTTACTTCAGTATCTAGCGTTAAATTACTGCCTTACCAAACGTTGGGCGCCATGTAGTGTAGTTCTTATTTCCCTAATAGGCTCTGTGCATTGGAATAATATACACTATAGTTTTGGCATAGGACTGAGGTCAGTATGCCCCTATCGAGTATATTAAACTTAATTACTTTGTTTGCCAGCTAATTCAGAGGCCACTAGAAACTCCTTATGAAACAAGAAGGGAGTAGTTTCTGGCAACCGCATAAACACGACAACTTTGTTTCCCTGTAGAATCGGAATACTCTCCGAATCGTGGAAACAATAGATAACAGTTTCACTCAGCTAATCGTGCATGCTTAGTTTCTGCAGAGCTTACACAGAAAGAGTAGACGGGTGTTTCAATAAAAGGATTTATTGAACAGTCTTATTTCTCGTGTAAGAGATATGTGCTGTTACAATCATAAGGCAGTATGCAAGATATATTATGTACAGCGTAAACAGTAGAAAGCAATAATACTGCGCTAGCATTAACTTTTAGCTATGACACATATATTCATATACACAAATAACATAGGCTAAAAATGCGAGTACTCATACGATGCGTTCACTTACTAATTCTACCCCAGTGTACCCAAGTGTAGGACAAGGTAAGAAATAGGTGCTGTATGCTATAGTCTGGTATACTAAGTTTGTTTGCCAAGTTTGTATGCCAAGAGTCCCTCTAGGTTCAAGTCAGTTCCATACCTTAAGAATGAGAGAGGTTGGAATCTCTATGCGGTTCTCGAATTCTAACGCCCCGCGAAGGGAGTCAGAACACTGGAAGCTGGATTCTCTTCGAGCAGCGATAACAGCGTCTTGTCAGTGCATCAGGCCGGGACACGGACTCCTCTAAGTCGAGGTCTCCTCCTTGCTTGCCGCTGTGGCGAGCAGTATCAAGTCTTGCAGCCGAGCCGTGGCTTGCCATGGTAAGGGAAGGTATATTTATACCTGGAATGTGCTTAGGAATGTTTGCATTGACGTAAAGTCGGGCAGAGGAAGACGTCATGAATGAACCCTTAGGGTATAGCGGTTCATGCATATTAAATGAGTTCTTATAGAAATCAATAATCCTGGGCCAGGAAAACTCCCAACAGCTTAAGGGTCTGTTTTCTAAGAACTCGTTGTGACATTGGGGTGGACGGATGTAGGTGACCATGCCTGTATTTGGATAGCATGGCTAATGCCTATATAAGGACTGGGATCCTATGCCTATATAAGGGCAATGTGAATTGTGTCTATATAAGGACATGTATCAGGAAAACCTATACGGACACCTAATGCAGAATACAACAGCTCTTCCAAAGTACATGTGATTTATTTCACTTTACTTTAGAAATTTTTAAGGAACAGCATGTCCTAACATTCTTTTCATGTCATATATCGGACAACACTTTTTGTTTTGACACATAAACAAAATCATATGGTGTAATATTCAAAGCATCATACATAGATTAAATAGTGAAACAACACAGTGAAACACATTGAGACACATTTACATTAAATATACAAAATATACAATGTGAACAGAGCGACCAGTCCTGGTTTGAACTACCACTAGGCGGACATTTAAGTATTTGTGGACTGAAGCAGCAGCCTAAAGTCCTGCCTGTGTACAAAGCTAAGGGTATGTTGAATTGGGAAGGGTGTTGTCGAAAAAGGGAAAATTAAATCAAGAACATTCCCTCGTGGCACACCCAAAATCGCTTAACTCATTACCATGAGCCAACGCATTTCAGACCCCATGTCATTCTGGGTTTCTCCTCAGGACTAGGACTTGGTCTTGGGAACTGTGAAGGGAATAATGATAAACATGTATTATAATAGTGAAACCCTGTTCTCCTACTGCCACTCCCTAGTAGAGTAAAACTCTGTGATTAAGTACCTGTAAGTTAGTCAGGGAGACAGCTGTTATATGAATCAGGGATGCATGGTTTTCATAAGTAAAACACTGCAAATGTCAACAGAATGTGTTTTAATCTACTTCTCTGTAATCACACGTACTTTGGATGTGCCATCCAAGGTTTTGTTTCAATATTCATTTACCACTAATGGTCTATCTAGACACTATGTTTGTTTAACATTTAGTGGAGCACGGGCACCTGGTGGGAGGCAGGATCCAATGATTGGGAGAGGTTGTAGCCTTACTGCTGGACCGGTCGACCTCGAAGCTGGGGAACCGGGTTCGAGTCTCGGCAACGGCCCACAACATCCTGTGATTCTGGGCAAATCTGATGTTATACGTGGGCTCTGCAATGTGATCTGAAGCTCCATTGGGCCCACAATGTAGAGGACTTCTCTGACCATGTTCAGATTTCACTGTAGACTGCAAAGGATCTTTAGTGGTGGTTACTGGACTGCCACCGGGTCAATAGGAGACCCCGCTCCCTTCTCCACCCAGAGCTGACAATTGTGATGATGCATCACTTCTGGGTTGGGGTGGTCATGGGGAGGGGTGGAGATCAGAGGCTGCAGGTCTACGGTGGACTCCCGTCTCCATATCAACTTTCTGAAGCTGAGAGGCATCCACTCGATGTTAAATGCCTTCTTTCCATCCATCTAGGGGAAGCTGGTTCAGGTGCTCCCAGACAATACCACCAACATATGGTAAGCAACAAAAAGAGAGAGGTGGGGTCACAGAGCCTGTACCAGGAGGCCTAGCGCCTCTGGAAATGGCTGGACAACCAAGGAGTTTATCGAGTGGTGAACCATTTGGCAGGCTACCTGAAAGCCAGGGCAGACAAACTCAGCAGTTGGTGCTTACCAGATTACGAGTGACAGGTACACCTGGTGTGGTGCACGGTCCCTTCTGTGCATGGAAAGAACCGTGTCTGGATCTATTCGCCAATGCCGAGAACGCACAATATCAGCACTTGTGCGTGTTGGATTTTCCAAAGTGTCTACTGCTCCGACATGCATTCCACTTTGAGTGGACGTCAGGACTCCTGTATACCTTTTCGCAGATCCCACTATGTGTTCTGAGTTCTCAAGATGAGGACCGGCCCAAGTCCTCCTTGTGTCCCGGAACTGGGCTCAGAGTATGGTATTCAGAACTCCTGGGCTTAAGCATCGGTCTTCGGATCAAGCTGCCCCTTCGGGAAGCTCTGATGTGGCAGTACAGGGCAGGGTTCTGCACCTAGACCTTTCAAATCCTCACCTTCATGCTTGGAGATTGAGGGCAAATGCTGAACACATTCGACCTATCTTCTGGAGGTAGTTGATCTTATCTTAGCAGCCAGGATTCCCTCAACAAAACTGGTGTGCACATATCATTGGTTCATATTTATGGCTTGGTGCGGCACATGGCAGATAGACCCCTCCAGATAAAGTAATCAGACATTTTATTTGTTTTGATCCTAGCCCAGCAAGGTTTTCCTCTGGGCCTAGTTAAAGGGTACTTTTTGGCTCTTTTGCCTATTTTGCAGTTGCCAGCCTTCATTGTTTAAGGTTCCAGTTTTTAAAGCATTAAATGGTTACAACATTTGTTTCTTCCCTTTTCCTTTGTCACGCTACAGTGTGACCTTAACTTGGTCCATACATTTCCTGATGCTCACTCTCTTTGAGCCAGTTCACAGATGCCCCTTTCTAATTCTCACCTTCAAGACAAACTCTTTAAATAAACCTGCTGTACACCACCTTCTTGGGTGAGCACGTCTCTGAGGCCTACGGGGCTGGCATCCACGAGTATCTCTGTCCGCTTGGCGGGATTAAAGTACACCAGCATGGTGTGGTCATGGAGCACATGCTTCACGGCTTAGAAGGCGGCTTCTTCGCTCTGGCCCCATTGCCACATAGCATCAGTTCGGGTGAGGTCCCGGAGCGGCTCTGCGATGATGGCCAAGTCTGGAATGAACCGGCCACATTATGTGGCCATCCCTAGGAAACTGCGTACTTCAGCTACTGTTTGGGGCGCTAATGCGTGCTTAATGGCCTGGGATTTCCGGGGGGTTTACTTGGATCCTTTCTTGTGTGAAGGTGTAACCGAAGAACTCTAGGCGTTGCTGGAACAGTAGGCATTTCTCCCTGTGTAGGGTGACCCCGTGATCCTGAAGTCTTTTCAGGGTGGCTCTCACGTGCTGATAGTGTTCTTCTGCCATTTGCAAGTGGATGAGTATATCATCACTTATGTTTTGTACGCCTGGGAGCCCGACCAGGATCTCCTTGACCGCATTCTGGAAGATTTCGGCTGCTGATGATATACCGAAGTTGAGGCGCTTGTATCGCCTCAGTCGTAGATGCGTGCTGCACGAGGTTATGTATTGGCTCTCTTTTGCAAGCACTAATTGGTGGTATCCAGCGTTCAGATCCAACATTGAAAACCATCTGGACCCATTTAGGTCAGCCACAATGTCATCTATGTCGGTGTTATGTGGCGTTCCCGATGAATGGCCTTGTTGGGGAGGCGCATGTCAATACAGAGTCTTATCTTCCCTGGTTGGCGAAGTTTTTCTGCAATCACCATGGGAGATACCCAGGGTATGGGTCCAGAGACCTTTTCTATGACCCCCTGATCCTCTAGCTTCTGCAACTCTTCTTCCACTAATGGTCGGAGGTGGAAGGGAATCCTGTGTCTCAATGCCGTCGGTGCGACTGTCGGGTCTATATGTAGTTTGATTGGGGCTTTCTTGATCCGGCCTAGTCCTTGACAGGTCCTCAAACGGACTGTGCAGTTCTTTGGTCTGGTCCACTTGTACGTTCCTGGCGAATGTTAACAGTCCTAGGTCTTCTGCCACATGGCTGCTCAGTAGAGTGTCAGCTTCCTGGTTGATGAAATGGATGTTAATTGGGATCTCCGTGCCTTCTGACCGCACTGGTACGGTCATTTTGCTTCAGAGGGGCAAAAGTGAATCGCTCCCGTAGGTGAAGATCTTGGTCTTTGACGGCTGGAGCTCCGGTTTTGGCTTTAATTTGTTATACTGTTGTATCCCCATGTCGGTGACTGACGCCCCTCACAGCGTTGACTTCTGATCCGTCTATGTGCATCGGGGCTGAGGACGTCGTCGCCTTTTCAGCGCCTGAGTAAAAGAGACTAGGTATGTCTCCCCTTCTTCGTCCGACGATGATTCGTCTGCGTGGTATAAGGTTTGTTCTTTCCTTTTTCCCCTCTGACAGGGATGACCGCAAGATGTTCGACATCTGACGGACCATCCTCCGTACTTGCTTGGGTCTTTCCCCCTCTTTCTGCTGTGCCGCCTTCCTGCACACTGAGGCGAAATGGTTTGCGATGCCACAGTTGGTGCACATCTTCCCTTGCACCGGGCACGATTGCGGTGTGTGTTCCTCATACCCACACTGGCCTTTTGGGTGTGGTGGTGGGCTGTCTCTCGAGCAGTAGGTACTGTCTTGCATCCTGACCGCATCAGCGCGTTCGGTCTTGACGGTGACGCTCTTTTCCGTGTTGCGCATCAGGGCGAGGTCCATTTCCTCCGCTCGCGCGGCTGACAGGTTGTGGGATCATGCTAACACCAGTATGTCGTTCATCGGTATATTCGACTGTCTTAGGATGAGGCCTCGCAGGACTGTGCTGCGGATTCCAAGTATTAGTTGAGCCCTGATTTCCTCTGCGGCCCTGTCTCCCACGAGGTGAGTACAGGCCAACTCCCTCAGTCTTGCGTGGAAAGAGTCAACTGATTATCCTTCCCTCTGTCTGGCTTGTCTTAGTTTGAAATGCTCAAAGTCCGGATTCAGTTGAGGGTCGAAAAGAGCGTACAGAGCACTTACTGCTGCAGCATAGTCCTCTGGGGGATGGTGTTGGGGGAGATGTTTAAAGAGTAAATAGATCTCCTCACCTGTATAGTGGAAGAGCAATGAGCGCTTGACGGCACTGTTCGTTTCTCGGGTGGCGATGCAATAGTTTTCTAGGCGGCCAAGCCAGACCTGCCATCTTGGAGATGCCGTGGCGGGGTCAGCTGACTCACTGAAAGGAGGCAGAACTCCTGTAGGTGGGTGTTGTATTGTAGCCCTCGCTGGGGCTTGTGCTCCCTCTCCTTGATCCCTCATGGCGCCGGCAAAATATGCGACTAGGTGTCGCAGCAAGGGTACTGGGCTGTACTGGATGTCTTCGAGGCACTGGCCGGCATGACAGGTACTGTGGGGCCTTGTATGACTAATGTTTGTTAGTGCGATGCATTGGCACGTGGTCAGGCCTTGCCAAGGGGACGCACGCTTGGACTGTGCCACCGCACTCCATGCGATGAGGCTGATGTTTGCTGCGACGCGTTGCTGCTAGGTGCTGGGAGGCCAAAGACTGCTCTGTTTTACTGGTCTTATGCCCCAAACAAGGTCTCCTGCCTCGTTGACAATCCTCTGCTGCTCCGTTGAGGAGTTTGTGGCACCCTGCTGCTCCGCAGGTCTGCCGTCTGTGCAGCTTATGTGGGCGTGGGGTCAACTTGCAGCACGTGTGCTGCAGGTGTACAGGAGTGTGGGTTGCTCCATCCTCATCGCTAGTGTTACACTGCAGGTGCTTTAGGTAGTGCTCAGGCTGGGCCGCGGTGCGCTGCGCCTCCCCGGCAGTACTTGCACACTCACACCGTGGTATACTTGGCGCGGACTGCCTTACGTGGCTCCGCCCACATTTATTTATACAACTGCGCTCCGCCTTCCGGCGTGAGCGCGAGGGTGAACATTTCCGGAGCGTGCGCCGGCAGGGTAAACTAGCACGTTAACTGTTACAGCAGCGAGAGGGAACTGACATAATCTCCCTTGAGAAAGGGGCCTGGCCTTGTGGGCGCGTAGATTGGCAGGCACCCAGCCTGTCCCACATGCACTGTGCTTCTCTCCTTGGGTGGGATTTCCCCGAAGGAAAAGAGCTGAGGGAGAGGCGAGCTGAGGAGGTTGGCCCACAGGACTGTCAGACTAGCCCTACATGGAGGTAGAGGGGGAGAACTTGCTTCATCTGTCTTTTGGGGGGAGTTTTGGCCCGGGGATAGCCGATCAGACAGTTTGACCTGCATACATTAGCACTGCCCCACTTAGCCTGAGACGGGCCTACCCGAGAGAGGAAGCCTACTAGCAAACAACGGAGGTCTAGAGACTTGAGCCCCCCACTCATCAGAGACTTGATTCTTTTATAGGAGAACCCTGTGGCATGATCCTCTTGCAGTGCCTGACCATAGCAGTACAAACCTATAATTGAATATGAGGTGGGGGCGGCCCTTGCACTACACGGGGACCCTGGTTGCGCCTTGAGGTTGGGCTAGGGCCGAAGGTGCCCTCGATCCTTGCCTCCTGGGGCCTGCTGCCACCCAGGCCTTGACTGGAGCAAGTAGCCCTGGCTCAGGAGATGAAGATACCTGAGCCTACTGTAGGAGGGATCTGAAGAGCGACAGCACACAAACTGAGAATATCCCAACCTACACTGCCCAAGTGCTCTGAGGAGGCTGTGGTTTATGTGGGATAACCCATTTCTACCTGACGCATGTTGAACAATTATATTTGGGGACCTTTGGCGATCTGTGCCGCAATTAGTTTTCTGCAACGCGTGACGAATCTACTGCCCTAGCTCACGACTTGCGGGATGCCTTAGCTCAGGCCCCCGCGCTGTACTGCCATAACCCTAAGAAACTCCTGCTGACTACTCCTAGAACCACCCACCACTTGGCCTGCCTAACCTATGGCGGCCATGGGCAACCCTACTAAGAGAAATAGAGTCCCTATAGTGTTTTTTACACGCAGGAGGAAACAGTACTCTCCAAGAGTTCAAATTTGTTTGATTCGAATGCCGCCCTCTAGTTATAATCATTAGAGAACAAGCAAGCAAAGGACCACATGTATATAAAAGATATCATAAAAATGTATTAAAAGATAAAGACAAATTCACTTTTAGCCACTTTATGTTTAGGAAGATGCCTTCCTCTTCCTCCTATTGTAGGTTACAATCTAAGTTTTATTGACCTCTCATGATTATCACAAATAGACAAACTGTACTCTACTAAATGTAGTCAATACGGATATTTAGAAAGAATACAAAAAATGCAATAGTAAATCAGTACAGATATTAAAAATAATGCAATCATGCAATTTATTTTATTCTTGTCAATGGGGTTGTTAAAAGAGTCGATGCGGCGTTTCGGTGATTTCTTTACATTTAGCACCTTCTTCAGGACTAACAACGTTAAACATAAATCTTTCTGTCTGTAGAGATTCTCTCTTGTTTGGGATAGTGTATAAGTATTATATCTTTAGTTCGCTACCACCATATGTGTCTTGGTCTTATGTCCCCGTAATCTCTGTTTAAATTCGTTAGAGCCACAGTTTCGATTTCTTCTAAATCAGTGGATACGGGTTTTATGGATATGTTCTCTTTTCGTGAGGAGACATCAAGCATCTATATATCTCTTTGTTTTTACTCCATAAATTCCTGGACTCAGATTAGATGACCCGAATTTAGTTCTTCTCTCAAGATTCCCACTGGGTTTTTGTCTATATACGCTTTCTCAATTGGCGCTTTAATGCTTGAGGTAATGACGATTCCATTTTGATACAGTCCGATTAAAGCTCCTGCGGCCTCCCTGCTCCAATGAATTTCCGGGAATGTTCTTGTGATAGGCAACCACCACTCAGAAAAAAGACCAGGACCCTGGAGATGCTACGGGACAGGTGCAAGATGCAAACTTACCATTGCACGTACTGGGATCAGATGAGAGCCTCACTTTACAGGACGTTATTTTGGCCATCACTTCTTCTCGTAAGGCACTGGAGGCTAATATGGACAGCCTTTGGTCTTATCAGGGCCTACTTTGCGATGATCACAGATGCCTTGCAGAGAGAGTCACCGCAGCTGACCAAATAGTAGCAGACATTCTGTGTTTTCGCACTGACCGCCGGCTGCACTGAGCGAGTGAGTGGAGAGGATGACGCGGTACTACTGCCTGCCGGCTCCCGCGGCTCCCGCTCACCTTGCCGTTCTTTTTCTCTGTGCCCCTATGCACTGTCGAGTTGCTGATTTACGGCTCTCAGCCCCACGGCCCCCCTGCTCCCCCCCTGCGGCCGCCGCCACTGAACTTGCTCTTAGTCCCTGCACAGAGACCACAACGATTCGCCAACGGACGAACAGTCAAGAGTGGCCGAGCGCGACCCCCCCTAGTGTGCTCCTGGCAACTATATAACACCAGGCCGCCACCGCTGCTACCGCAGTATTCATCTGACACTGGATGAGCTGAAGCTGCAAGCTCACGTGGCATTGTGCAACAGAGAACGGTGGGCTGCAGGTACAGTGGTAGGTAGGGGTTTGATTTGGGGGTTGTGGGCAGCGAGTGTGGCCGTCATTAGCGGGCAGCTGCCAAGAGTGTGCCGCGGTAGAAGCGGCCCAACTAGGTTGGGTGCAGCTTGCGGCTCCATCCTGAGTGACCTGCTCGCATGGCCCCTCTGACCTACCATTCCAACCACATCTCCCCGTCCTCAGGGGGTACAGCATTCACTGAGATATTATATTGTAGTGGCAATCACGGAGCGCGTGCAGTCCATCTACTACTTAGTGTGGAGTGGATTGTACGCATCCAAATGGTTCAACAGAGAAACTAAGGAATCTGCAATTTAAAAAATCCGATATTATTGGTATTTATTCTCAGCCTGGTGGAAAAGCCAGGAAGGAGAGCGACTGGCCTAAACACTCAGACCACCATATCAACCAGCTACCATTCAGGCAATGCGAAATGAGATCAGGCAGGGTTAGAAAGCAACCCAAGCCGAAGCAAAAATCTAAAAGTACCAAGATTCCATTGGGAAACTCGACAGAACCATCTCTAACCCCTGGAGCTACATTAATATCACCAACATACTCAATCTTTGGATCAATGAATCAATCAATGAATCTCATTGGAAAATTCATGTTCCTGTAAGATCCAACAGCAGTCATTTATTCTACACCAGGCAAAATCACAGGTTTTCCTAAACCTCTGACGCCGTATAAATGAAAACCTATACAGAATGAGGTTTCAATGGGTAATGCAGGTACAATACCGATAGTAACCGAGGAAAGAGTAGATTCAAGCCATCACCACCAGCTAAACCCAAAGAACGGTGTGAAAAAAAAAAAAATCAGCATTGTATCCGTAATAGGCACATCATCCAGGCACAAGTGCATACGACCAGTACAACCCAGTCCATGCCTAGGTTTGAACCAGCAACAGATAAAACCTTGGAAGTTACATGCAATATCGGCGAAACTGGTAAACACAATGGTATCTCCACTCCTAGACAACAACCAGTTAAAATTAACACCCAGGCCCTTCCTAATTCTGTACAAAATCATAGTGATTCCTGGATTGAGTCTCTCTCAATAACAAACCACATACACTTAATGCCGGCAATTGGAACCATCACTATGAACCCATGTCAGACACAACTTACACTTCAATTGGGAGAGCAGGAGCAATCATTAATAGAAATATCAAGCCTTAATGAGCTCATTGAAAATGTTACAATAAGCCCTGCAGATAATAATCATATTACATATAAAACAAATAACGAGCAAAAGCACAATCGGGAGGATACATCTGACAAAGATAACAAAGATCAACGCGCAATTTTAAAGAACACAGAAGTTTCCCAGTTATCTGGAATCATCATCACGAATCAAGCAACAAACATACAAGGTAGTAAGAAACTAATTTCTCTACATGAAGTCCAACAACAATCAATAATAGAAATATCGAGCTCGCTTGAACACTCCAAAAAGGTGTCATAGGCCAGCAAATAACAATAACGGTAACAAAAAAAACAATACTAAACATGAAGACACCCCTGACAAATGTTGTACACCCAAACCTGCTGGATTCACATTAAAGCCTAATTCTCAAATATATTCCAACACCAGTCAAGAGGCAATGGAAAGGAGTTATAAAATGGATGGAAAAATAGAAGATCTCACAATCCTGCATACCTCTCTATTAAAAACGCACTTAATATGCAGTCAGATAAGCTGATGAACACCATAGCAGATTATATTGCCGGTATAAACATCAAATTGGATTCATTGACAAGCCAAATTATTGCTAAAAGCAGCACTCCCATACCAGCGCCTGTAACTGTATGTGCTGAAAAATAGTCGAAAAATTAGGTGAACTACCAAGTATCTTAATGAACATTCTAAAGGAATTTAAACAGCCCACCGAGCCATCAGTTACAACGCATAGTTGCTACAGACATATCCAACTGGAATAAGTTATAATCAATGGTAACGCATAATAAAGCAGTGGCGGCTCCAGTGAATGGGCAAACAATGCCCAAACCTTCATTTTCGCTAAAAATTCACAATAACAATTTTCTATTAACGGATAAAGGGACTCACGGAGAAGTAATGAATGACAATGTTTTAATTATAGAAGCACCACCATTACCATCTGTTGCCTTTGACCATGGGCCAACAAACTACCCCACTGTCCGTACACCTCCAGCCGCTCTCACAAAAAGACAGAAAAAGTGTGCTACTAAGGCCAGAAAGCACCTCCATAATAATAAGGAATTAGGCCATCAGGTGAACGGCCTCTATCCAATTTTTAACTTTAAGGAGAAAAAAAATCAGTCCTCAACTGTCATTGCAATAGATAGCAGACATAAAGAAGTAGAGGTGAAGCTTCTCGAAGATCAACAGGTGACGTTGGAAACATCAAATCTAACAGTTGGGGAATCATTTATTTCGAATAAATCAGCCGTTTAAAAAAAAAAAAGCACACGAGACCTGCATGGGGGATGGACCCGTGTCAAACGCAGCACCCTCAGCAACAAGGAATTCTAAGGATAGTAAAAAGTTGCCATCCACGAATAACACAAGAGCTATTGATGGCACATCAAATAGAATCAGCAGTGGTGGTACCAACTTATGGCAGATAACTGCTACAAAAAACGTAGAAGAGGCTGTTCCAAGATACAACAGTCTAGTTCATGATTTACGTCCTCACTTGGAGACAAATATCGACCGAGAAATCATATTACAGAAAAGGTTCCAGCCTGGTAGAGAACTGAGTGATCCGGTGTTGATAAGAATTAATCCTCAGATCGCTAAAGAGCAAGGCCTTGACCCGAATGGGCAGTTGCTCAGCCCTCATGTTTCAATCAAGAACCAATGATCGAACACAACATTTAAACAATCAGGTATTATTAACCCCACGTTATACTTCACAAGGCTCACAAGACTACTTAAACAGACGAAACGTCCGGAGCCTAACGGTAGCTATTCCAGCATTAAAGCGTCTAACTACAAATGTTCTGCTATCAATAGAGTTTATCCAAAAGGAGGGCAACAAAGGAAGGGGAAAAACCTTGTAGACTTGGAAGTCTGAGGATATAGTTTTAGCCATTTCAAATCACGCTCCCCAATTTGAGGCTAGGGGTATATCTTTGTCTAGTCCGATTAAAAAAAAAAAGGGTACCCACTACCCCTGCTACAGCAACATAGAGTCACGCCCAATCATTCCTGCATATAGTCTGTTCAATCTGTACTACGCGGCGCAAGAGGTGAAGAGGACAATAAGGACCCTCTACTGTAAGCACGAAGAGAATTACCCAGACGAATGAACAGCAGAGATGAGCATTGGCCGATAAACATCTTGTCATGGAATATAGCAGGGGCAAAGCTCGACCTGCAGAATAATGTACCCCCAGAGTACTGGAATAACTACAAAATAGTAGTGCTCCAGGAAACATGGCTAATAACTCCAGCCCACGGCGTATTCTTCATATTGTAAAGGCTACAAGGACCCAGCGATATGGGAGACCAAAGGGTGGCCAAGCAGTCTGCATCCCGACAATTCTAAACATTACTTCTGCCCAATTGCCCAACACAACAACAGACATGGAAATTATAAAAATGGACCTTGGATTCAACAAAAATGCACAAACAATTATTCTTATCAACCTTATGCGCACCGAAAGCATAAGATTAAAAAAGAACTATTCAAAACCTTAATTGCAACCATATAGGAACTCGAGTTCGAGCATCCCACATGGGAAATAATTCTAACAGGAGATTTCAATTCAAACTTGATATATACTCCAGAGAAAGACGACCAGTTAACTACAGCTAATGCAATATGGGCAGTACAAAATCAAGGGCGCCCCATCTCCGCACGGACTGATCGAAATGAGCAACAACTAGTGACAGACTTGGAGCATCTGGGGATGCGAGTACTAAATGGGAGAGTGGCTCAGGATAGACCGGCAATCTCCACTTACTACGGCCCCAATGTTAGCTCTATCTAAGATTATACAATTGTCACATTACCACTGCTAGTACAAATAAAGGCATTTTCAATTATATACTCCACAGAAAGCGATCATTCCAGTCAACACCAGCACTGCTAACCTCATTTCCAAGGCACCTGGATGCGGTACCCGAGATCAGAACTACAACCACAATAATTCTTAAAAGATTTCGTTGGACTAGTAGTACACTTCCCCAAATTGCAAAGTGGGCAAAGGAACTGTGGGCATCTCAAGACTCAAAAAAAGGCCCGATGATAGAAACCTGGGTCACCTTTTTAACAAATCTCCTCAAGGATGCTAAAACAACAAATCTACATCGAAGCACAACGCACAACGAATGCAGATTCTTGAGTCTGACAGCTAAAACGTAAGGAAAAATCCACGAGCTGCTATCAGATCCACAAGGTGTAACCGCATCAAAAATTAAACGGGAGTAAATAAAACAACTTAAAAATCGGTTCAAAAACAAATCTGGGAGGATAATAGAATGCAGCAGGACATTTTTTGGTCAAACCTTTTGTATAATGCTAGGAGATTACACCCCAAAGCCTTTTGGGATCAAGTAAATTCCCTGGCAAGAACACCAAAAGTAATAAATATGACATGCGTAACAGAACAATCCTGGGCAGATCATCTAACCGCCACATTCTGAATAACATATGAGAGAGCGAGTGCCTTGCAGGTATCCCCTTATTTCCAGCCTGCAAAGGAACAAACTACATTTACGCATGCAAGCTCAGCTATTCATGAAGCACAAACACAAATAACCGAGGTTGCAGGAACAAAAATAAAGGTGGATTAAATGCATATTACAATCAATACCTCCAAGGACGCAGGAAGCATAAATCATTCATTCATATACTACTCACATGATGAAATTGTAAAAGTAAAAGGCAGGTTAGACAGCGCCCCAGGCCCGAACGGCATATCGCAGGCAATGTATAAACAAGATCCCAATTTTTGGGCTGCACCATCATCCCGCCTGTTTGATGAGGTGAGCTCCATAAACCGCCTGCCAGAGAGCTGAAGAGGCTTAATAATAAATCCATTATTTAAGGTTGGGGAGCGAACTGACCCAGCCAACTACCGTCTGATAGCCTTAATTGATGCAGAAGCAAAGTATTATGCCTCATTAATCCTGGCAGATCTAATAAGCTTGTCCAAAAGCAACAAAATAATTCTCATCAACCAGTCTGGCTTCCGGCATGGTACAGGCACCATTATGAATGTACTCACGCTGAGTCTAATGGCAGACAAAAGCTTACGACAACGAAATAACCTGTTTTTATGCTTAATTGATTTTAAAGCTGCATTCGATCGAGTCATTAGAGGCATTCTATGGCATAAGCTGAAGCATTGGGGCCTGCCAGAAAGAATACTACGACCGATAATTGAATTATACTCGGATACGTGGATGCAAGTGATAATAGCCGATGTGACGAGGCTCTCCAGAACAATTTACACGAAGGAGGGCCTAAATCAAGGATGCGTTCTAGCGCCACACCTATTTAATCTAGTCATGCCTGATTTTTCACCTAGGCTTGATGAAATCAACTCGCATCCCCCTCGCTTGGGAACTCTGCGGATTACACATTTATCTTACGCCGACGATACAGTCCTAGCAAGTCACACTAGTATTGGCCTCCAAAGAGCGATAGACGAGTTGGGGAACTTCGCTAGGAAGAACCTGCTGGAGGTAAACGTTATAAAAACTAAAGCTATGATTATAATTCGAGCCATCCATAAACAATTTAAACTGAGCAAGGTGAACCTGGAAGTAGTTGGTAGCTACAAATATCTAGGGATACATTTGGATAAAAGACTAACTTTTCAAAAACAGAATGAGGCAATATAAAAAAAGGGAAATGGCCTAACATTTGCATTTTGCTCAATATCAAAGTTTAAAAGGTCCCTCTTTCGCACTAGCTATCATGAAAGCAAAACTTCTACCCACTTTAGCATATGGAAGTGAAGTTCAGCATGGAAAAGACGCTACAACGCTAGATAGTCTCCAAACACGAGCATATTAAAAAGTATTCTCACTTCCACATACCGCCTCACAGGCGCAGGTCCTGTTAGAATTTGGGCAACAACAGCAACAGCTGCACTGAAGATATGTCACAATAAAAGTCTGGTACAAAGTTTGGCGCTACCGACAAAACGAGATCAACAATGCCCTCTGGAATGCGTTACTAGGCGACCTACAATCTGTCTACTCCAAATATCTTCAAACATCTTTACAGTCCATTAGGATGGTAGACCTTTGGCAGAAGAATCCTCCATTTACTACCTTTCAGCAAATCTTGAAGAAGGAGTCAAAGCAACACTCGCTACTAGAGAATAAAGCCATCCTAAGTAAGCGAGCCACGCATGGATCGTTCTGCAATCCTATATAAAATTGCAACCAGCGTCATATTTGGGTCAGCTGTTTTCTTCCTATTTAAAGTCCAGGTTTTAGCAAAACGTTTTGGTAAGCTGCCATCTAATGCAGACCAGCCAAGTTGGAAATATCAGGGCCCAAAGACATGTAATCTTTGTGGATCACCAACGCAGGATTTTATTCATTTAGTTTGCATCTGCCCAGCTTTGAATGAATGAATGAAGATGTTCTTGTATAGCGCATGGCTACCCGGAAGCATCCCAGCGCTGCGGAGAGGGCCAAGGAGAAGATGGAGTTTAAGGGAATAGCCAGGTCTTAAGTTGTTTCCTAAATGACAGATGGTTGGCTTCCTTACGGATGGAAAGAGGAAGGGTGTTCCAGAGTTTCGGGGCATTATAGGATAGCAGGCGACCTCCTGATCGAGCCTTTCTAATTCTGGGGACTACCGCAAGATGAAGTTGATCTGAGCGGAGGTTTCTTGTGGGTTTGTAAGGTTTGAGAAGGTTTTTGATAGCAGGGGGGCCTTTGTTGTGAAGTATTTTATGTGCAATACAGAGGGTCTTGAAGTGGATTCTTTCCTGTATAGGTAGCCAATGAAGTGTGTGCAGGGCGGGCTTGGCTGAGCTACGGCTGTTAGTTTCAGTGAGAAGCCTGGCGGCTGAATTCTGGACAGTCTGTAGTTTGGCAATCACTGCTTTTGGTGCCCCCAGATAGAGGGCATTGCCATAGTCCAGCCTGGAGAGAACAAGTGCCTGAACCACAAGCCTTCTTGAGTGGGTGGGTAGAAGGGGGAGTACTTTCCGTAGCGTGCGGAGTATACCATAGCAGGTGGCCGCCGTTTTCCTTGCTTGAGTTCTTAGGGTAAGCTCATGATCTAACCATACGCCCAAACTTTTTATTTCTTGTTTGGGTAGTGGTGCAGGTCCCATGCATAATGGCCAGGATATGCTTGGATTAAGGCCAGCTTGATTACCCAGTAGCATAATCTCTGTTTTATCGCCATTGAGCTTAAGATGGGAGAGGCTCATCCAGTTGTTAATTTCTTTGAGGCATAAACAGAGATTGCTATGGGACTGGTCTTCCTGATTCAGAGCCACGATGAGCTGAGTATCATCTGCGTAGGTGACCAGCTGGATTCCAAACGGGGAGACTATCTGAGCCAATGGGGACATGTATACGTTAAAAAGGGTAGGGCTTTAAGCCAGGAATGCCGGAAATTGCTAAAGGGACTATTCAACGCAAGAGGTATTCGTTCCTGTAGAACTGCAATATTAAAATGTCCACCAAGTTAGATCTGTGCAAATGTAACTGCTAATTTAACTATCATTGAACACAGTATCATATAATGTTAAGAGAGTAGCACAATGGCACTTTAGATACTAGGTTTTATGTGTTAGTTAAGTCTTATCAGATTTTTTATTTGTAACAGGATGTAGTGCAAACTTCTATGATAAGATTTTTTTTTTCCTCTTTTAATAAGTGTAATGTAATGGGTATTTTAATGATGCTATGCATTTTGACCTATTGTCACATTGTTATGGTTTTAATTAACTAAACTATATAAAATGTATTCTGGTTCTGATTGTGACATACTGTCGGCTCTACCCTCGACTGCCGAGAAGATGACCACTATGGTGTCTAAAATACGTACATTGGAACTGCCGGCAGAGGATGCTGAAAATCGCTCTTGTCAAAACACTATCAGGGTGGTGGGATTGCCCAAAAAAAAATTAAGGTTCTAATATGGTGGATTACCCAGCAAATGGCTGAAGGAGGAGGTCGTGACGGTGGGCTCTCTACCTTTGTTGCGCTCAAGCTGGCTCATCGAGTACCAATCAAGTCGCCATTGCCGAGACTGGTCGTGCCCAGCTATTATATTATAAAGATCGGGACCATGTCCTAACGCAAGCCAGACGCAGAGGAGATTTGGAATTGGACAACACAATAATAAGGATCTTACCAGACTTTGAGGGAATTGCAAAGACGGAGGGCCTCCTTTCAAGATGCGAAGAAGAGACTACAACAACTAGGACTCGCTTATGCCATGTTGTCCCCAGCCCGCCTGAGAGTAGTGAAACCAGAAGGAACCACATTTTTTCCTTTTCCACAGAAGATCTGGGACTGACTACATCAACAGCCACACCCGGGGCCCATTCAGAGTCTACGGGTGCGGTATGGACACTGATCCCGCTCAAAGTGAAGAAAATCACCATGTAGCACTGCAGCTCCCTCGCCGGCTGAGGCGATACTAGAAAGACAACAGGCGATGGAAGTGCTGGCGTTATTGAGTGAAGGTGGTGATGAAGCTGGACTGCACACACCTGACGGAGAGAACATTACAAGAGACTCGTACTCTGACCTCAGTTCCATTGTCTCTACAGCCTCCAGGTGACCCCAAGATCAACATACAACATCATCTAGCGGCTAGGGCATAGTGATAACATGGCAAGGAACAGAAATTGCAGATCTACTAACACACTGTAAGGACCGGAGAGATGTACTTTTGGTCTTGTCCTGGGCTGGAGACGATGCTTGTGACCTCTGTACTGTACGGAGGGATTGCTGCAGACGAGGATCTCGTGGCCAGCCCCTACTAGATACCTCCAGGGATCTACCCGTGGTCAATTGTTCAAATCTTTTGTTTGGATGGGGATAGCAACCTACTTGTCCTGGGGTGTGGGTGTTGGGTTTATTTTTTTGGGTTGGACTGTTTGGGATTTTTGAAATGGGTTGGGGACGCCTAGAGGGCTGTGACCTTGCCATTGTGAATGTTTATGCCCCAATCATAGATCAGAGTGCCTTCATAGAAGGCTTGTCAAGGCCCCTAGCGTCGCACTTAACGAGGCCAACCATCCTCGGGGAAGACTTTAAGTTCGTTGCGTACACACGACTTGATAGATCAAACCCACCGCTGCGGGGCTCCCAAACTAACCACATTGCTAGAGCATTCACACACTGGCAGAGACACTGAGGGCTTACTGACTCATGGAGACAGATGCAGCCACACAAAAGGGACTACTTTTTCTATTCTCTCCATAAGGTCCATGTCAGGCTTGATACATTTATTTGTACCCTGGATGTCCACAGATCGGTCTGCATTGTCGATTACTTAGCCCACATGATCTCGCCTCATAACCCCATACTGCAACATATTCAATAGACCTGCGCTCTCCCGGCCATTCCCACTTGGCAACTAAAACCCAAATCATTAGAAGAGCAAGGGTTCCATGAGACAATCACAACTAAATTGACACAATACTTTGATAACAATAACACAGCATCCTCGCCCCAAGAAGTATGGGACACCTTTAAAACAGTCGTACGGGGTCACTGCATTGTAGAATCAAAGGGAATCAGACACACCTTGCAGGGAGAGGTTAGGACAGGGGAGGAACACCTAAGAAGCCTAGAAAGGCACAGACAAAGGCACCCATAAATACAACCTTAGTGTTGGAGGCTAAGGAGGCCCTAGCTACCCAGACTGAGTGGCTCAGGTGTTTTGACTTTAAACAATACATGTACAGAACCCATGATGAGCGAGACAAGTCTGTGTTCCTCTTGGCCTGGCTGGTCAATCTGACTAAACTGGGAACGCCCATAATAGAAGTAGATACGGTGGGAGGCGGAAAAATGTATTCCCAGGAGGAGATCAACTCCCACTTTACCCATTATTACACGACCCTCTACAAAAGCACTACACCTCACAACAGGACAGAGACACAGACCTACCTGTGCAGCTTAAATCTAACATGTTTGAAGAGGCGGAGGAGCTAGGGGGACATAATGCCTGAGGAGAGAAAGGGCGCCATCAAAACAATGGCAAAAAATAAGACTCCTGGAACAGATGGATTTTCAGCAGTTTTTTATGCTGCCTACTCCGAGGAATTAACACCCAAATTGGTGGCCCTCTGTGCTACAACCAAGGGTGCTGGACGCTTGCCAGATACCAAATACGAAGTGCTTATAGTAGCCGGGAAAGCCTGCAACAGTTTGAACAGCGCATAGGCCGCTTTAGGTGTTAAACATAGATTATAAGCTACTTAGTCGGGAACTGACAAGTAGACTGCTGCCTTCCATGACTAAACTAATACACCCTGACCCGCAGGATTCAATACCGGCACCAATATCAGAAGGTTTCTGGCTGTACTAGAAGCTGGAGAACACCATCCAGCAAATGCTGCGATATTCGCTGTCGACATAGAAAGCACATTTGCTAGCCTGGAGTGGTACTATCTGTATGAGGTGATGCTCCATATGGGACTGGGCCAAAACTTCCTCGCTTGGACAAAATTGCTTCATACTGACCCGACTGCTAGAGTCCGTACGAGAACGGTCATATCAGGAAGGTATTGTGTGGGACGGGGTACGTGGCTGCCCTCTGTCCCCCCCCCCTGCTTTTTGGGCTGGCCATGGAACCTTTGGCTTGTTATGCGAGACTGGGTCAGGCGTATCATGGACTTGCCGTTCAGGATCAACAACATAGCATAGCACTAAATGCGGATGACCTCCTGATCTTTCGCTGAAACACCGAAGAGGATCTGCTGGGGGCCAGGTCCATGTTAAAAAACTTTGGACTCTTATCTGGCTTAAAAGTGAACTTGCAGAAATCCAGGCTCTTTCCGGTGTTGGCACATGGAGCCCCTCCTGGGGGTTGGAGAGACTGCAATGGGAACCTCAATGTCTGGTGTACCTGGGGGTTAAGATACACCGTGATCTTTGAGATCTCCTAAAGGGCAACATAGGCCGCGCCATTCGCTCCCTCCGGTCTCCTTTAGATTTCTGCAAGACCTTGACGCTTTCTGTGGCAGGCTGAATAGCTCTGCTAAAGATGGTGGAGCTTCCTTACCTCTTATACTATTTCAGCACACTCCTGGTATGGCTCTGTTAGACCGGTCAGCCCTTTGGCAGTTCCCTCCTCATTTTATTATTTTTGTCCTTTCCCCCTTCTCTTTTTTTTTTCTGTCTACCAAACTTTTTGGGTGCTGATGTAGAGGTTCTGGGCGCCTCATCCTCACCACCTGAGGGAGAGGCGCAAGGTGCTCCACTGAGGAAACTAGATGAGAGAGGTTAGAGTTACAAAATGGTGGTTCCAACTGTCACCTCTGCGCTTGGGCCATGACTGCCAAGGGAGGTTCCGGAACCTTCTGGGCCCCTCTGGCTAGTCAGGCCCCAGGTGATAAATAGAGGTGACAGCTGGGCGGCCATTTTAGGATAGGTGAGGACTGCGGAAGGCTCAGGAGTAAGGCGCCTGTGTGAGGAGGTGGTTGTACTTAAAGGGGAACGGACAGGTCCAAGGGTCTGCACAGAGTCCTAAACCTAGTAACATCACCCCTAACCTTGTGACCGGTCCCTGAATGCAGTCAGTGAGCTGGAGGAACAGCGTAATACCGGGATTTTCGCTAGGGGCAAGAGCCCATGAAGGGTGTCTAGGATTGTTGTCTAGGACCAACTCATCCCGCGTACCTCTCTGGCAGGAGAGGAAGAATTAGACTGGCCTTTGCGGTAACCCCCCCTTATCCCTAATTGTTAAGAAGTTGAACGTAGTCCGTAGCAAGAGGACTGGGCCATATTGTTTCAACTGTACCGGAGCCTTCCTGGTAGCGTGAAGTGCAGCGCAAGACCCCCCCCTTCCCCCCGTAATATACTGCGACGAGTCCCTACCTGAAACGGACCCCATCGCCACCCCGTGATCGTCGGGTGGCCGGTGGTCCTTTGAGTGGACTTGCGGTGCCCCGTGGGCTGGAGAGGTGAGGGGCTGGGAGCCAGCGACGCCGCTGAAACTCTGAGGAGAGTCGCATCAGGAAGCAGGCAGGAAAGGGGGGCGGGTCCGGCCCGGAGGCCGCCGTCCTCCGATCACGTGAAAGGGGGCCGAAGCGCCGCCCTTCGCTGACGAGAGTGAGGAAGACTACGCACTGCACTGGCTTTAGAGGCAGAGTACGGGAAACGTCCAGGTCCCCAACTTGAGTTCACCGCGGCTGGCTGTCAGGAAGCCGTAGCGGAGTGAGGCACTGATCCGGAAGGGGGGAGTGGGGATCTGTGGAAGTTCCCGGATTCTCGCCATCCATGTGGGAAAGAACACCTCGCCAAAGAAAAGATCCGTCTCTCACAGTGTGAGGGGAAATCAGTTCCAGTTCCGGCGGGACTCCTGGAGCGGAGGACAACGGGACTGTACCGTAAGCTGGGCCTTGAAGAGAGGGGAGGGGGAGAGAGAGTTCCGTGAGGCCTACAGCTGGGCTCAGTATACGTCATAATTATACCCTTTTTAGTCTCTCGGAAGCCGAGACCCCCTAGGAGACAAACACAGACCTCGATGAGATTAAAGCCTATGTAATGTTGTGATGAAATGAAATGTATGAAATATTTATTAACCTCTAGCTGCCAGGGTTGTGACAATGGCTACAATGGAATGCATTAGTAAACGATGCTAAAGTAAGTTGCTGTTAGGCAACCTAGAGAACATCCACTAAGGATCAGGAGGTACAGTTAAAGGAGTCGTGTCAGTAGAACCTTGTATAGACTGTATAATCAACTGATGTGTTGAAGGATGTAAAATCTTGGAGGGTGTGCAATAGGGGAGTGGTTACTGAGCAGGGTTACAAGGGGAATTAGACGTCCTTCCAGAGTCCAGGTGCTGTGCATAGGCCACAGGGAGAGTGGTAGTGAGGTGCCAAGTTGGAAATAATATTTCATGTTGAAAGTTGTTAAGTCATACCTGGAAATGCCATTCGTAAATGAAACAGTGTGTTAAGATTATAAAAAAACATTGGAAGAAAAGTTTATCTTGTACAGTAAGGTCCGGTTTTGCCTTAGAATATAGAGGAACGTTCAAATGCAAATGAAATGAAATGGTTCAGGTTGTAATGTCAAATTGAAAACCGGGTTTTAATAAGAAAGAAATGATATAAAGCCTTACAGTTAACCTTACACCTAATCGGTGTAGAGTCCTTTTTGAGTGGTGCTGCGCAAGATTGCGAGCTGAGTAGGATGCAGGCATGAGAGGCCAAGTGGAGATGTGAGCCTGTTGACCTGAGCCAAGCTACCCCTAGGACGTAGGTCCAACAGGCTCCCACAGGCACTATTTAAAGACCTCAACTTATTAATAGTTGCCTTCTTATGGGGAGCGAGCCACAGACGGGTGGCTTTGGCCACAGTGCAACACTCAACGTCAACTGGGGGACTGCCCGCCCCTGACTTTGAAGCGTATTACATTGCAGCACAACTGCAATGGTAGTTACAATGGATGGCAATCAAGAGGGACACAGACAGAACCCACAACCCCTTGCTGATCTTACCAACGTGTTCCTTGGGGTGCGACGCACCACCACTGGAGATGTCCAGGAACTTCAGGTGGTCACTAGATGTTGGAATTGCTGCCTACAAAAAATGCATAGCAAGGTTCCATATTCTCTAAACATTCCCCTCACCATGCTGTGAGAATTGCCCCAAGGCAGAGACTTCCACCCAGTGGGTGGAAGCAGGGGTGAGAAGAGTGAGAGATCTGTTTAGAGACTTGGCAGTGCTCCCATTTTAGGCGTACCGGGTGGTATTTGAACTGCCGCAGGGACACTTCCTCCTTCATAGGGCGATCAAGACGGCACTGCGGAAACTTTGGGGCGCCGGTCCCTCTGAACCGAGCGCACATCGGAGCTGCCACTGAATGGCTCTATCCGTGGGCACCATAAAGTTGGTCTTATGCTTATATAAGGCAATACAGGAGGACCTTCACCGTCCACTTGAGCACTTGCAATGGGTAGAAGACCTGGGAACCCCCATTGAGGCTAAACAATGGTACACTATCCTAGAGACAACCTTGAAGGTATCCAAAAATGCGCGCCTCAAGCGTATCAACTATTACGTCGTCCACAGATAGTACTTAACCCCAGAGCACATCCTGTGGTATTTTCACATGGCTGAAGCAGCTTGCCCCAAATTTAGGGTTCAGGGGGTACATTTTTTACAAATGTTCTGGACTTGCCCTCACTTGGTGCCTTTTCGTAGGAGGTTACAGCTATAATTGCAACTGTCATAAAAAAATGTCCCCAACACCCCGGGCCATTGCCTATTGGGATGGTTGCCACGCACAGTTAGAGCTAAGATTAAAAACAAATACTAGGACCTAGCGCTCATCCTGTCCAAGAGGGAAATCGTGAGGCACAAGAAGACACCGAGTGGACCCTGAGTAGCTGCATGGAGGAGGGAGATGGTGAAGTGGGCTGGCTGTGAGGAGAGATCACTTCTATGGTAGGCCAGGCGAGGAGTGGGCACAATTGGTGCAGCCCAAGCTTGGGACTCACTGCTGGATAGCTTCATTAATCCTTAATCTGACACTCCCTTAATATCACCCACGGGATCCCCGACATCCGTCTCCCAGGGAGAACCTCCACGCAACTAGAGAAGACTAAAGGAACACAGTTTCCCTCATAGTGCACTGTGGCCCACCTCTCTCCTGACACCCTACAGCAGAGCGCTAGCAGAGGTCACACGCTGATATGCACACATGACGTAGTACCGACTCAGGGGGGGGATTGTGATTGTTCTATTACAGCGGGGGGAATGGAAGTAAATATTATCTGTTGCTATCTCCGACTGGATATTGTACACGAGAAACGTGCTTATGAATGTAACGTGTATCTTGAAAAAACCCAATCTAATATGTTTTTTAAAAAAGGGAACTAGTGTAAAGCATTTAACAGTACCAAACAACAAAATAATGAAGCCATGCGACACAAAACTAATATGGCACCAATTTCTAAAAGTAGATTATATTTTTATGGATTTTTAGAATCCAAGATGAGTAAAATACACCGGAGGGTTCCGGAGGTATAGATTGTTAAAGAAACAAGCATTTGCAACTGTACAGTTTGAAAACTTTTGAAAAGTTTGTAAAAGTTAGTTTGACTACTCTGGCCCATCTTGGGAAACCAAATCTGACAGGGAGAAGGTCTAGGGGGCCTGTGGGGTAGATTTTGAGAGTTAGAGCCCATGTGAAAGTACACCACAGAATAGTGAAGATCCAATAAATATTGAAAATAAGTCCTTTATTACATTTCTTCAGTGAAAAAAGGATAAAGTTCAGCCAACGCGTTTTGTTCCGATTCATCATGGAACTTCATCAGGGCTGAAAATAACCTACAGACTACAAAGAATATAAACAATACATTATACAACCAATATACAAATTACAGACAAACATAAGTAGAACATTAAATAAAAAACTATGGTTCTATGGACAAAAATCCTATCATGGACCCACTTCATATTTCATAGACTGGCACATACATGCATAATACATCAAACATTAGGCACAAAACCAGAGCGACCTCTGACCCTGTTTACCAGGCAGGTCGCTCCCCTCACCGCCACGCAGCCCCCTGTGTGACCACTGACCGCTGCTGCATTGTGTCTGCCTGCGTTAGAGTGACTGTGCCCTCCATCTCTTCTGTACCCACGAGTGAGTGATTCTCCCCCACTGTACCTGTGTATTTTGCTGCCTTGATTGTCCCCCTCTCCTTTGGTGCCCAGATTGTGTCCCTTTTTTCTTCTGTCTTTCCCCGCGTCTCCCCCTCGCCGCCCGTTTCCCGCTGCCGCGTCCCGTAGCTCCGCCCCCCTCGCACCCTATTGGCTGCCGCGTCTCATAGCTCCGCCCCCCTCGCACCCTATTGGCCGCCCCGCTCCCACCTCCCAGCTGCTCCTCCCTCCCTCTCCCGCTCATATGGAGGCCGCTGGCGCGCCGAAGGCGCGCCTAAGACAAGCCCGTCTACGCCCGTCCGCGCCTGGCCCGCGCCTAGCGCCAGACCCCCTGGCCCCCGCAGATGCCAGCCCACCCGCAAGACCTACAACGCCGCCACTCTCATCGCACTCAACACCGGCCGGAGCCCCGGCTGCTGCAGAGCCACCCCAAGACGCACCCACGGACCCTTCACCTGCCAATCCTGCAAGTTCTCCTGCATCCGGACCCGTACCGCACCCGCCAAGCCTAGCACCAACAGCAACCACCTGAAGCACCTGAAGTGCATCCTGCTCAACACCCGCTCCGTCCACAGGCACGCAGTGGAACTCTGGAACCTGCTCGACGCCACATGCCCAGACGTCGCCTTCCTCACGGAAACCTGGATGAACGCCTCCTGAGCACCCGACATCGCCATCGCCATCCCGGACGGATACAAGATCACCCGGAGGGACCGCGCCAACCAGAATGGAGGAGGCATCGCCATCGTCCACAAGAACACCATCCGCATCACAACCAACTCCGAAGACACCCTCACAGCCGCCGAACACCTGCACTTCCAGATCCACACCGGCCCCAAGACCACCCTCAGAGGCACCCTCATCTACAGACCCGGGACCATGAACTTTAAAGCAATCCATCATGGAATGAATATCAGATAAGTTATAATTTTTGGCAACATCTACTACAGAAGTGAATTTGAACTATATTCACCATAATGCACAGCGTGTTAAAGCCCAGAGGGGCGGACATTTAAAGAGGCGCAGGTGTGCGTGAAATCATGCTGCCATTTGTTCTTGCCTACACCAGTGATCAAGGGCGATTGATGCCTGAAACATGTTTGGAAGATTCGAGGCTTTTTGAACAAAATGCTTAAAAGGACATTGTATGCAAACCTGGCCTGCCAATAAAATGGTTTTACTTACACGACGTGTGAGGCTCTCAACGCGCAGTAGTTTTTTGGTGGATTTATATATATATATGTCTGCTCCAATACACCGTTGTAGGTGCATTTGCGGATGGGTGCTTTGATTGCGGCGGTGTACTGCGAAAATATCCACGCTCCTTCTTCCCCACACCGATTCACCAAGGAAGATCACTCACGGGAGTGATGTTTTTAGAGTCTGTTTATTGAGAGCAAAACAGACGCATTTCGGCGATTGCCTTTCTCTATGTTATGCTGTTCTCACAACACCGGGCAGAACCATGTTTTTTTATATATGCATTCCAAATCATTTACCTCGTGGATGTTAAGAAACATAGGTGATGGACATTGCCTCTAAATTCATTATGGTCGCCATATTGGAGTGGTATTTTAACATTTCATGTTAATCTTGAAATAATATTCACATTTACAATTTTTAACACATTTTCCTGTCTCTATGAAAAAAACAGTGTCATGATCAAGATCGGCCTCACTCCATTTTACTAATCTCTTGTATAGAATACAGATTCAGGATGCGAGGATATAGTGAGGAACTACTTGAAAGTACACTCAATAAGGTAAATATGATATCCAGACATGATCTGCTTAAAAATAAATTTATGACATCATCACATGAGGAAGCAGTAACAAAATTCAGAATGATAACTACATTTTCGGATAATGCTAATCAGTTGAGGAAAATTCTGAGAAAAAACTGGCATATCCTTAAATCGGATGGAGTTATCGGTTCAGATTTACCTGCCACACCACAAATAACTTTATAAAATGCAAAATCAGTTAGGGATTTTTTAGATAACTGATTGTGGATTGGGCCTGCCCATCACAAAAGCCCAAGGTACCAAGTGCTCTCAAAGGAAAGGAAAGGTTCTCATAACTCCTGTAACCCCTTAGTCCTACGTGTTAATCGCAAGTGAAATGGAATCAAAGGGCTCTACGGCCAATGGTCATATCATTAAGCCATCACCCAACCAGGCTTTATTCTGAGATTTTCACAGGGGCAATTCCACCCACTCGTGTGCTTGAAATTAATCATACATGTATGCGAGAATGCTGATTCAACAGTTCACTTAACTAGAAAACCAGAACAAGTGCTCATAAACCATGGGTCACATTGCAATCCCTTGCAGACCCCCATATACACCATAAGAGGAGTTAGAAAATCTGCAGTAACTCCACTGTCAAAAGTCATCTAGATGCATTAACATCCTGGGTTATTCCAACTTCATCGAAAGGGCAAATGCCACACCATGGCGTGCTGGAAAATAATCAAAAGCGAATGCAGAATGTAAGCCCGTAGCTCCACAATTCAAAAAGGGGAGAGCGGACCTTTCATACGCTACAGGTCCCCGTGAACTACCAACAGAGAGCCCCATTGCACCTCTTGTTCGCTTACTATAATACGTATCTTGTGTGCCCATAGGTGCTGGAAAAACCGAGAACCAAACCCTGTGCCATAGCTGTGCACTCTTATACGGCCTTGAGCTTGTTAAAAGGTTAAGCGAGATGACCCCGAAACATAGACAAGAGGGCCCTAGCATAAACAGCGCCTAACAATAGCTGAAAGTGGCAGCAATCAAATAATGTCTAATGGAATAAAGCATCCAATTCTAAGCGATTAAAAATACCACAAAAATGTTTTTCATAGTATAAATGTTTTACCGTATTAGCCCATATGTATTGGGAAACCCAGAACCAGCAACCCACGCCATTAGGACCCTTGACCCTGCTCCCAGGCAGGTCGCTCCCCACACCGCAACAGCACCACCTGTTGTACCCGTGACTCAGCTCGCTGCTGCTGCCTCTGATGCGAGTTCGAGGCCTAGGTTTTCTCCCTTGTATCTGCTCAGTATTTTTTGACTGCTTGTCCTTATTTTGCCTTAATTTCCTGTTTTCCCCCCTGTAATTGTCTGTGCGTGTCGTTGCTTTGCCTTAATTTCCTCGTCGGTTTTTCCCACCGCTGCATCCCTGCAGACCCGCCCCCCTGCGCGCCCATTCGCTGCCCCGCTCCCACCTCCCAGCTGCTCCTCCCTCCCACCTCCCCTTATATGGCAGCTGCTGCGCGGCCGCTGGCGTGCCTAAGGCACGCCTGAGGCAAGCCCGTCTGCGCCCGTCCGCGCCTGGACCGCACCCAGTGCCAGAACCCCTGTTCCCCACGAAAGCCACAACGCCCGTCTCAGCTACGAGGCCAGCACCCTCCACACAATCAACGCTGGACAAACTCACACCTGCTTCCTGGCCACCCCGAAGCGCACCCATGGACCCTTCACCTGCCGGAACTGCAGCTTCACCAGCATCCAACCCGCCATTCCTCCCCATAAGACAGGTCACAACCGCCTCATGAACACCCGCTCCGCATGCAAACACGCCGTCGAAATCGTGGGACCTGCTCGACACATCGTCCCCGTACGGCGCCTTCCTGACTGAAATGAACGACTCCTCGGCACCAGACATCGCCATAGCCATCCCAGACGGCTACAAGATCACCCACAGAGACCGCCCCAATGGAATAGGAGGGGGGATCGCCATCATCCACAAGTCCACCCTCAAGGTCTCGACCAACTCCGACGACACCCGCAGCACTGCCGAACACCTGCACTTTCAGATCCACACCGATCCCAACTCCACCCTCAGAGGAACTCTGATCTACAGACCCCCCGGACCCCGACCACAGTTCAGCGACTCCATCGCTGACTTTATCAGCATGCACGCCCTCGCCTCCACAGACTACATCCTCCTCGGAGACCTGAACTTTCATCTTGAGAACAACAACGACACCAACTCCACCACCCTGATCGACAACCTCACCAACCTCGGACTCAGACAGCTCGTGACAACGCCCACCCACATCGCCGGCCACACGCTTGATCCAATCTTCTCCACAAGCTCCCACGTCTCCTTCAGCCACTCCACCGAACTCCACTGGACCGACCATTGCTTCATCCACTTCACATTCCAGAAACCCACAACGCACCACTGCACCCAACAGATCCCCCGCCGCAGCTGGAGCAAAATCACTGAAGACCAGCTAAACACCACCCTCGCCAGAAGGCCACGCTCTGACCCCGCCGCCAACAACCTCAGACGCTGGATCGACGACTGCGCCAACACCCTCGCCCCGATCAAGAATCCCTCCAACAGACGCACCAACAACAATGCCAGATGGTTCACCGCGGACCTCCAGACCTCCAAACAAAACTGCTGAAAACTGGAGAGGAAATGGCGCCATGAACCGACACCAGAGACCCAAACAGCCCACAAGAACGCCATGCGCCAACACCATCACCTCATCAGATCCACCAAAAAGACCTCCTTCTAGGACCGCCTAGACAACAACGCACACAACAGCAAAGAGCTCTTCAACATTGTGAAGGAACTCTCCAACCCCAGCTCCAACACCAACAACATCCCACCATCGCAAGACCTGTGCAACTCCCTTGCCTCCTTCTTCCACTGCAAGATCGCAGACATCCACGACAGCTTCGACAACCAGACCACCACTGCACCCAACGACACCTCCGACCCCTAAGGCCACCACCCACAGCGACCCCCTGCTCGCCTGGACTAACATCAACGATGACGACGCCATCAAAATCATGAGCAACATCCACTCCGGCTCCCCGTCAGACCCTTTGCCCCCACCACATCTTCAACAAGGCCAGCGCCAACATCACACCCCATCTCCGCTAGGCCATCAACATCTCCTTCGAGACCGTGACCTTCCCGGAGAGCTCGAAGCACGCCGAGATCAACGCCTTGCTCAAGACACCCAAGGCAGACCCGAGGGACCTCAAGAACTTTCAGCCCATCTCCCTGCTTCCGTTCCCGGCAAAGGTCATCGAAAAAAACATCAACAAACAGCTGACCCGCTACCTCGAGGAGAACCTCACACTGGACCTGTCACAGTCCGGATTCCGCAGCAACCACAGCACCGAAACAACCCTCATCGCCGCCACTGATGACATCAGGGCCCTACTGGACAACGGCGAGACCGCGGCCCTCATCCTTCTGGACCTGTCAGCTGCCTTCGACACTGTCTGCCACCGCACCCTACGCACTCGCCTGCACGACGCAGGAGTCCGAGGCAAAGCACTGAACTGGACCACCTCCTTCCCCTCCGGCAGAACACAGAGCGTCCACCTCCCCCCCTTCCGATCCGAAGCCTCCAAGATCATCTGCGGCGTACCACAAGGATCATCCCTCACCCCGACATTGTTCAACATCTACATGGCCCGCTCGCCCACGTTGCCAGACTACATGACATCAACATCATCTCCTATGCCAACGACACACAGCTGATCCTCTCCCTCACCAACGACCCCCTCACCGCCAAAACCAACCTCCACGAAAGAATGAAAGCAGTCGCCGAATGGATGAAGAACAGCCGTCTGAAGCTGAACTCCGACAAGACAGAGGTCCTCATCCTCGGCTCTACCCCCTCAGCCTGGGACGACTCCTGGTGACCGACTGCCCAGGGAACCGCACCGACACCCACCGACCACGCACGCAACCTGGGATTCATCCTCGACTCAACACTCTCCATGACCAAGCAAGTCAACGCCATCTTGTCCTCCTGTTTCAACACCCTCCGCATGCTCCGAAAGATCTACAGGTGGATCCCCACCAACACAAGAAAAACGGTCATCCAGGCCCTCGTCAGCAGCAGGCTGGACTACAGAAATGCTCTCTACGCGGGAGCCCCTGCCAAACTGCTGAAACGACTGCAACGCATACAGAACGCCTCTGCACGCCTGACCCTCGACATCCCTCGCCACAGCCACATCACACCCCACCTAAGAGACCTTCACTGGCTCCCCATCAACAAGAGGATCACCTTCAAGCTCCTCACCCACGCTCACAAGGCACTCCACGACACCGGACCAGCATACCTCAACAGACGACTCACCTTCCACACCCCGAACCGCCAGCTCCGCTCCGCCGACCGCGCCCTGGCTACCGTCCCTTGCATCTGAAGAGCGACCACCGGGGGCAGATCTTTCTCCTACCTCGTCACCAAAACCTGGAACACCCTCCCCAGCCTCCTGCGGCAGACCGAAGACCTACTAACCTTCAGGAGGTTACTCAAGACCTGGCTCTTCGAGCAGTAGCAGCATCCCACCACCCCCCAGCGCCTTGAGACCCTCACGGGTGAATAGCGCGCTCTACAAATGGATTGATTGATTGATAGATATGTATCAGGACCTTATGTAAATAGCTTAAGAAAACGTGACGCTGCAACAAACCGGAGTCCAAAAGGAAAGAAATCTAAAACATAAAAACGCAGTGGCCACCTTTTAGCGTATATGTATTAAGACCCATTACATATGGGTCTTAAAGTTAGAGATGTACAACACATCAATATAAACAAATCCAAAGGGAAAAAAGTGTATTCACATAGAAACGCTGTGGCCATCTTTTAACTTGAAGCGATCACATCAAGAACAATATTATCCATTGTCAAGGCTTCAAAACACCCCATCCTAACAACATTCACAACCGATATAACACTCCCAAGCATGCATTGAGCCTAAAGCAAAATTAAATGAAAATTGTAAAGCAATTCCAATTTGAAAACAAACGTGAAAAGAGCATATACAAACATGTATAACAACATTAATAAAATATACAGAAGGAACCCATTTACCATGATCTCTAGAATTGCCCGTATATCCATACGGTGAATAACCTACAAGTTTTTGCCATCTGTGACCTAAGGTCAACAATCAGTAAAATCAACAATAAAATGGTAGAATATACAGGGGTGTAGGAGACACAAAATTTCTGGGGGGGACAGGGACGGCCTTGGGGACTTTCAATTGACCCTATAAAAATTGCACGTGGTCCGTGAGCCGCAGAGTCTGATAAACGTATACAATCATACTTTTGATGGAAAATAGAAAGGCAGGCATGTAATCATAGTGTGCAAGTAGGTTTTATTGTCATTTACAACTTACCCTACATTCTGCAAAGTAATTACCTTAAATGTGAAAAAACATGTTTGTGTTTATTAGGGTTCTGTGTGTTAAGGGTTTTAAAGAGGTTTTAGGGTTCAGATGCAGGTTAAGAAAGAGGAAAGTAAGACCAGTAAATGTGTTTTTAGCATTCAGACGTGGGTAAGGGTGCCGGGTACTAAGGGGTTTTAGGGTTCAGTGTTGGATAGTGATAAATGGTATTAAGGGTATTTTAGGTTTCAATTGGCAGGTAGAGGTAAGAGGCGGTAGGAGGTGTTGGAAATGTTCCCTTTTTGCAGGTCCACCCCAATTTTCTTTTTGGCCAATGTGCAGAGCTCTATTTTACTGGCTATGGAACTCTGTGCACTTTACCCCTGATCACCATTGATAAAATGCTTGTGCTCATTCTTTCAACATGGTAAAGTCGGTACACTCCTGTTTGGAATATTTACCTTATCTATAAGTCCCTAATATATGGTACTCACAGTTCATCTAGGGCCTGTAAGTTAAATGTCACCAGTGGGCTGCAGCACTCACTGTGATAACTACTATAGTGACAGAGTAAAGCATGCTTCCAGGCTTGCCACTGAAGACTGGTTTTGCTGCTTTAAACTGTCAATTTGGCCTGTCAAACTAAACCCTTTAGCAGGCCTAACCCGTCCTTTTAAATATTAATACGTCACCACTAAGGTAGGCCTTATTGCCCAGAGGGTATGGTACATGGTATTTAAAAGTAGGACATGTAGAAGCTCAGTATTTCATATTCCATTACATCGAAAAATCATAAAAGCTATTTTCTCTGTAGCAAGGCTGGTTGCTTCCATAAAGAAACAAGGGATTACATTATAACACCTTATAATGCTAATTTAAGATTGGTAATAGTTACATAAATATTTCAAGGACTCTTTTTAATAGTTAAACAAAATCCAATTAAATGGTTAAGTTGAATATTCTCAAATTAGTATGAAAAAAGGTACTTTTGAAAAATTACATTTTGCCTGCCTAAAGCCTCTAGAGCCCTTTCTGTGAGTATTCAACAGTCACCTGTCAGCTTGGTGGCTCCCCTGTGGGGAACAGTGTACTGCTCCCAGGACAGGAACAATGAACATTGGGTGTGGGCAAGTATTTTCCTCCACCTTGACAGGATTGTCTGGGGCCTGTGTTCAGTCCCAGAGTGCACTTCAAACGGTTGGCCAAGCAAGGGCCTTAATAAATATTTTATCAGGGTCCTCCACTGTCACAGGCAGATGTAGCTCACAACTGGGACCACCTTCCTTTTGTCCTTCTAGTCAGCCAGGCATCAGAGAGCTGCTCCAGAAGTGGCTTAGAGAGACCACTGGGTTAGAGCTGTGAGAATTCTCTTTGACATTGGTGTGTCAAATCTTGCTTGAATGTCACTTCCTGCATGGCAGGTCTGCTTGAGTTTAACATATAACATTTGGATGTGTACTACAAAGAAGGGAAACATAATGGCAAAACATGTTGTGGGTATCTACGGTCTGGCTGTTGAAACCTCAGCTTTTATTTTACCAGACTTCAGTCTCTCTGTTGAATGTGGGACAGAAACTGCCTAAAACTGGATTTTAGTGTTAGATGACACTGGGTTTACCATAGTATATTCACTACGCACACCCACAGGCATCAGAGCTCAAGTTTAGTGTGGCAGCAGACTTCAGCCATCCTGAAAATGCCCAACCTTATGTCATTGGTTGGGGCATACCCTGGTATCATTCACAACCATTAACTTGAGCCTGGCATTGACGTAAATTCTCCAGCAACCCACTTCAGAACACTCATTTACCTGTGGAAAATCAGAAGGGCGTTTAACCTGCTGTCTGAGACCTGAGAAGAGCCCTAAAGGAGTGGACCTACTCACTCTTGTACCAAGACAAAGAAGTGAACTCCAAGGGTCATACGGCTGACCTCCTGTTCAAGCTACAGAGATGCAGCAAGCTACAAGAGGCCTTTGCTGCATCTGCCCAGCTGATTAGTGGCACCTCAACCTGGAATTTTCTCTGCCTGCCATCTTGTCCATCTTTAACCCCTTCAGTGCCCGCCCCTTTCCCCGCCCTGTGCCGGCCGTTTCATTAGCGGGCGGGGTTTATGACGAGCTGGTCTCGTCATGGGCACAGCGCAACCGCGGCCCATGACGAGACCAGCTCGTCACGGGCATTGAAGAGGTTAAGTGCCTTCCCTGGTGTCCTGGGGGGATTTAGAAGTGTACTCATTGGGTGGATTGGGACTTGAAAGACTAAAGTCAGAAGATAAAATCTTTGACAGGACAAACCTCGCTGGTACATCTGACCTGTGCTACATTGCGGTCCGTGTCAGATTGCGCCTAGGTCCCTATCTATCATGACCATTGACATTCATTAGCACTTTAAGCTTCTTGGTGCTATTTTACTTAAAACTTTAAAAATCATATCTCCAGTTCTCCTTATTGGGTTTTTTCATGTGGGTGTGTTTTTGTTTATTACATTTTACTCTATTTTTCTAATTTTGGCAGTTTTGTTGGTTTGCATTTTAACATTATTACTGCCTAAATACTTTACACATTGCCTCTAGGTTAATAGCTACCAGTGGGTTACCGCAGGTTTTATTAGTGACATGAACTGTGATTATTACATGAGGTGGGTACTTATACCCCTCAGATACTTTTTGACAAGCGGGGTTTAGGGATTAGAAGCAGGTAGTGGTAAAGGGAAGTAAAGCTTTTTGTAGCAAGAAGTGGTAAAGGGTTTTTAGAGTTCAGGGGTGGGTAAAGGGAGGTAAGGTGTTTTTATGGGGTAGGACTTGTAGAGGTAAACAGAGGTAAGAGGCTTATAGGGTTCAGTGGTGGGTAGAGATAAAAAGCAGTATGGTGATTTTAGGCTTTAGTTGTGGGTAGAGGTAGAGGTAAGTAAGGAGTATTTAGGGTTTAGGTGGGTAGAGGTAAAAGGAGTAAGGGGGGTTTAGGGTTCAGAGGTGGGTAGTGGCAAAAGGAGGAAAGGGATTTTTAGGTGTCATGGGATGAAAAAGTTAAAGGGTGCCTGCCACAGGAATTTTAGGGTTCAGGGGTGGGTATAGTAAAGGGAAGTCAGAGATGTTTAGTGTTCTGGGACAGGTAGAGGAAAAAGGAGGTAAGGGGTTTCTAGGGTTCGGGGTGGATAGAAGTAAAGGGAGGGGAGGAGTTTTAGGATTCAGAGGTGGGTAGAGGTAAAAAGCTTTTAAGATTCAGTGGCGGTAGAGGAAAAGGGCAGTGAGGGGGTTTTAAGGTTCAGGAGGGTTCAGAAGTGGGTAGAGGTAAAGGGTGATAAGGATTTTGGGGGGATTAAAGGAAAGTAGCGGTAAAGGGAGTTAAAAGCTTTTCATGGTTAAGGGTTGAGTAGAGGTAAAGGTAGGTAAGGGATTTTTAAGGTTCAGGGAAGAGAAGAGGTAAGGGATACTAAGGGGGTTTTAGGGTTCAAGGGTGGTAGAGGTAAGGATTTTTAGGATTATGGGGCAGATAGAGTTTACTCTACTCCATGACATATACATTTGAGATTTTAAACCGTAGGAAAAAGTAAGGTAATACCGCTGGCCTTGTCCATAGAATTAAACAAGGCTCTTTACAATCAATGGTTCACCCTAGCCCATTACTATACCCACTTGCACCTCCACGAATAACCTGGGCTGTTTTTTCATTAAGATGAAACGTAAATACATTTACAAACCATCAGTATCACAGCCTCAAACTATATGCCAACAGGTGTCTTTTAATGCAAGCAGTAGCTTCCAATTAGCAAGAGAGAGGTTAAACAAAATGGCAAGCTTTTAATGCATGCCTGCAGAGCAGCCCTACTGAGTATCCCATGTATGGCTTTTAAACGTGTATGGCTTGTACAAACCTTAACCTGTTTTAGAAATGTTTAACTACTTTAGACCTTACCAGGAGAACAATTCTGTTATAACCTTTGCAAAGGGAATGGCCCCTTAGTGCCAAGGTTCATTTGTTTTGACCCCAATGCATGCCTCCAACCCCAAAGAGAAAGGTAGACCCCCCACTGGTGAGATAGGGAGGTTCTGAACTGCTACAAGCTAACCCTGGTGAGTGAGATTCAGAGACGGGACAGGCTGCCTTGATGCAAGGCCTGTGGGGCTGGTAGCTATATACCAGCAAAGGTGACTGGAAACAACAGCACCTGCACATGCAGACACGCACAGGAGCATACTTGCGTTCCCTCGCTCCTACATATCAGTTGATACATTTCTTTTTACAAGTATTCATCTTTGCTTATGTCTGCTCTGCTGTGCCTTGATTGCCACACGCTCTGCTTCACTGTCATTTTTTCACCCCTTTACACCTCAGCCTGGCTACAGAGATGTCCTGGTGCAGCCTGCTGCAGCATCATGTTGTCATTGCTTAGGTTTCCTGTGAATAGGGTAAGCAGCAGATTCTGCCTTGGAGACCGACATGCCTCTCAGCAGCACCTTTATATTCCACTGAGCTCAGGTTGCTTTGCAATCCTGATGAGTACCAGTGAGTAACGGCCCATTTAAAGCTCTGGTAATAGGGTTTAAGTCTTCAGTGGTGGGTAGCGGTAAAGGGTTTTTAGGGTTCAGATTTGGGTAGAAGTAAAGCTGGGTAAGGGGTTTTAGGGTTCGATATTGCGTAGAAGCAAAAGGAGTTGAGGGGTTTTAGGGTTTAGGGAGAAAAATGGGAGAAGGGGTAAGGGATTTAAATAAAATGGTGGGATTTGGGGGTTTTAAATCGCCAAAACAAAGAAAAAACGGAAAATAAAGTACAGTGGAGTTGGCCGTGCTGACATGCTAACTAACAATTTATTTCAGATCCACAGCAGATGTTAGCAGCGAGTTTTTATCTTGATTTTCCATCTTGTCAGAGATGGGTGCTTTGGTCATTGCGCTGCGTAAGGTTGATGCCAGATTCCCTAAGACAATCAGCCTGATGTTCTTAGCCCCATTTTGCCGGGCTCCTTTTTAATAAAGTGAGGTTTGAGTTATTCATAAAGCTCTTGTCAACACCTCACCTGATGATCTGGCTCATGCCTTCTTCTGGGGACAAGCATCACCAGGGCTGCAGCTTCCTCAGTGCCCTGCAGGCTCTTATTCAAGTTACAGATAGGGAAGTGCTGAGAAGGGGCTGGGCACCAGATGATCCTTGGCCAGCCAGCCAGCAGGTGGTGCATGAAGATCCCAGTCTTCGCAATAGCCTGTGCAGAATACAGACAGCAAATACATGTTTCTCCTCCTATCTCTTTGTTCTCACCTGTGAGGGTAGAAAGCAGCTGTACCAGGACGCTTTGAAGGTGCTCTGTGAGCGGTGGCAGGTCAAGAGCACTGCCTTGATCTGTAGACCTTTCACTTGCTAATGGCTTGCTAACAGCCGTTCAAAAGGTTTAGATAAGTGGGAAAGTTCTTCTGTCCCCTTCATTGTTGTGTTATGTCCATATACAATTGCTTGTAGCTGGCATATCCATTTGGCCTCTGTTTGCCTCATAAGTAGAGATCCCTTTCTCCACCTCGGGCACTTGCAACAATATGCTCAATTCCATGGAACCAGAAACTATGGTCATTGGGGTGGACAGCTTTGTAATGTTCAGAAATAGGGTATCTCATATCCCCATTAATTATGGCTCTGCAGTGGTCCTGTATGTGTAATTTGAGGCAACGGTATGTACTGCCCACATAGATCATATTGCATTTACAGCCTAACACATACACAACAAAACTTGTATTACAGTTGATAAAATGTCTGACATTATATTGCTGTGATGTGTTAAAACTGAAGTGCTTGGTTTTATTCCTTCCAAAGGGACAAATATTGCAATAATTACATACAAAAAAATCCCAGATTTGGGTGGTAACCATACCACTCTATTGCGTTGTTGTAATATAGCTGGGGCACAGGCTGTCTCTTAATGTGGAGCCCCTTCTGTAGATTACCAATGGGCATCTGGCTATTGAATCATGTAGGCCAGGAATGTCCAATAACAAGTGCCAGTTCTTTCTTAGAATATTAAAGATCTTGTCACTATGTGTAGTGTATCTGGTGATAAACACCAGTTTTCTATTTTGAGCATCACCACATCTCTTCTTGTTTTTTCACTGTCTAACCTGTAATGTCACATCCCTCTCGAGCTGCTGTATCCTTGCTTCTGCATTTTTTAATACACTCAATTCATAGCCTCTTCTATAAAAACACTTTTTAGTATCTATGATGTTAGCCTTGAAATTGATATCCTCACTACAGTTTCTTCTCACGTGAGCCATTTCGCCATAGGGAATATTTAGAATTACTGATCTTGTGTGTGCACTAGATTCATGCAGAACCCCATTACAAGCTGTTTCCTTACGGAACATGGCACTGTGTAACACTTAATCCTTAACATAAAACTGGATGTCCAAGAAATTAATTTTCTCTCTGTGGTGAGCCATGGTTAATCTAACATTATAGGTTTGTTGTTCAGAAAGGTAAAGTATTCAGAAAGGGCCTCATCACACCCAGTCCACAGGCAGATGATGTCATCAATGTACCTCCCCAAAAGACTATGGGCCAGATGAACGACAGCAAAAGTAGCGAGTCTTTTGCGACTCGCAATTTGCGAAACGCTTTTTTTGATGTATAACAGTGATGTTCTCACTGTTAGCGATTCCAAATGGCCTCATGAGCCTCTCGCAATTTGCGACCCTATTGGGAATGGTCAGCCTCACAGGGAAGGTGGCCTGCTGGGGTCAGCAGACCACCATGTCTGTGACTGCTTTTCAATAAAGCAGTTTTTTTAAAAAATGCAGCCCGTTTTCCTTAAAGGAAAATGGGTTGCATTTAAAAAAAGAAAATTAAATGTTTTTGTTTAATTTTTTACGGGCTGTCAGTGGTCCTTGGGTCCACTGCCTGCCCTTACAAAATATTTTCCCCTGGGTTTGCGAAGGAGAAGGGGCCCCCTGGGGGCCCCTTCGCGACCCCATTAGCACCCTCTTGAAGAGGGTGGTAATTTGAGAGTGTTTTGCGCCCACAATTGCGAACGTAAAACATTCGTGCATGGGCTTGCGTTCGCTATTAGGAAGGGAACGCCCCTTCCTAATAACGACTCGCAATACACTGTTTTGCGACTCGCAAATTTTTGCCAGTCAGAAAATAGCCTTTGTTACATTGCCCATGCTGTTTTTGCATGCGCAAACGGGTTCGCAAACCCGTTTGCGCATGCAAAAACGGTCGAACAACTGGCCCTATATGTTTGGTCCAGGGGGAGGCACTTTTTCCCCAGGCATGCTTCGTCGCATACCAGCCCATAAAGAGACGGGCATAAGAGGGAGCAAACCGGCAGCTACTGGTCTCCGTGTACAGCGGTCCTTGCAAAATCCCTGGGTCTGACTCACTCGGGTGCAACTTTTGACCATCCAGGATTGGTCTCTTGGGGCACCCAACAGCAGCTAGCAGCAAATCTTCTGTGGTGGCTAGCAACTTGGCGGTGTGGGCTACTTCAGCTGTGCTGACCTTGTTGCGAGTTCCAGGGGGGGTCACTCCACTATTACTCGGAGTCACTGCTTTGGTCTAGGGCTGGGGCATGGGTTTACCCTGAGCCAGGACCCATAGGCACAGTCCTTTTTTCGCTAGCCCAAGATGCATCAGCTGCAGTCCAGCAGACAGTGCAGCCTCTCTTTGTGCAGTCCAAGGGCAGCAGGGCAGTCATTCTTTGGTCCTTGTTCCAGTTCCAACAGGATCTGAGGTGGAGGGTGCCATATTTATTCCAAGACAGCTCCTGGGGGAATGATGCTGTCATTAGCCAGTGGGCTACCAGGTCACCTCCCTCTTGGTGATGACTTTCCGGCTATGTGTAGCTACTAGCAATCCTAGAGTGCACTATTCTGTCCCCTCTCAAGATGTCTGGACCCTTCCTGCTCTGTCCCCGTCACCAGCCTGTTTACCTGAACAAAGAGCAGCCCCTCAGGAGTGTGAACGCTGTCTGCTCCCCTAAGGATGCCTCGTCTTTGAAGCTCGCCTTTTGGGTTAACACCCTGGTTGGTTTCCTGAGAAAGGGAGGTAACACCTCACACTGTAGCAGGCTACTATTGTTCCTAAGCCTGGGAGTCATTCACACTACTCCCCAGGCGGGCAGAATGCAGTCTGTTGACCAGTGCCCATGTGAGGCCACTGGACAACTGGGTTACAGAGTGGAAACTTTCTTAAAGTTGCATGTCTTTAATAGTAACATTAAATTTGACCTGGGCACCAGGTCGGGTTTAATGCCACGATTAATTTGATACCTTACAGTACTCAACTTGGTGGTCCCACTCATAAATTAGCTAGGCTGAGGGGTCAGCTGGTAACCCTGTGTTAGCCAAAGGGGCTACTAGTCTTTCCACAGCAAAACTGCAATTTAGATGTGTTGTTGTTAAGACGTATATAAGCTACATGACCTACTTAATAATATACAGCTCCCTGCCTTCGAGCTCTATAGGCCTTCCTTAAGGGAGACTTAAATATGTTGTTAAGGGAAGTAGGGGCTTTGCCATTATTTTAAATGGCAAAGTCAAATTAGCAGTGTTACCACTGCCCTTCTAGTCTGCAGTGGCAGACTGGGAGCCATTTTATACATTGTCATACACAGGGTGGCACAAGCAGTGCTGCAGCCCTTGGTGGGGACACTGCCTTACGTGCCCTATGCACCCTGAGTAACATATACCAGGGACTTTTAAGTAAGTCAGTTCTTGCCAATTGGGGATAGCCAATTTGGCATTAACTTTGTAGTGGGAGAGAGCACTGACACTGAGGTCTGATTAGCTGGCCTCAGAGTCGATAAACCAGCAGGATCAGTCCAAAAAGTGGGGTGGGAAAACCTGCAAAAAGAACCATTGTCTTGAAAATCCGACCACAGGAGAACCATGAACAGTTAGATGGCAGACTGGCAGAAAGGCACATTTTGGCCCAGGAAGGAAAATGCTAACATTCAGAAAGTGGTGTTTTCAAAATAATAATATAAAACCTGACTTGACCATTAGACTGGATTTTAAATTACTATAATTTGAGCCCTTGAATCATAGTTCTAGCTATTCCCAAACTGATGTTATGCAATATAAGGTTGAAATTATAATGTAACCCGGTGCTTTTCTATGGAAGAGCAAGCCTCGGCACAGTGAAAAACAACTTTGGAGATTTTTCACTGGCAGGACATGTAAAACCTAAGTACATGCGCTCTATTTATAAAGTATCATGCACCCAGCCCTGAGGGCATTTAAGACCTAATTTAGGGGTGATTTATAAGTATTAAAATGGAATTTTTAGGCCTTTGCCAGGTCGAATTTGCAGTTTTAAAACTACACACTCTGCAGGCTGCAGGGAAGGTCTGAAGACATGTTTGGTATTGTCCCTTTAGTGGTGGCACAATAGGCGGTGCAGTCTACTACTGACAAACTTACATTCTTGGGTACACTGGCTACCATATACTAGGGACTTATAGTTAAATTAAATGTGTTTGGATTTTTAACCAATTCAGAAAGTTTGTAAGGAGCAGACCACATGCACTGGGGCCTGATTAACAGAGTACCAGTGTATAGAATCCAACAGCAACAGTTATAAAAACAAATGGGGGTGATCATGCAAAAAGAGGCATTTTGTTACATGCCTCCCCCTCCAGGCTAAAGACGAGGAACAACTTAACCATTCTCTTGGTAGTTCTCATCATCTAATTTGAAGAATCTGGAAAAGCCATCTGCATTGGCATGGACAGCTCCTGGTCTTTGTTCCACTGTAAAGTCCATAACCTGTAGGGAGACGGACGACCTCATAGTTTGGGGTTTTTCCCTCTGATCTGCATTATCCATTTCTGAGGCCTGTGCTCAGTTTGAATTTAAAAGTGAGTCCCAAACAGAAAAGGTCTCCGCTTCTTCAGGAACCAAACCACAGCAAATTTGTTCCTCTCGATGGCACTCTAACTCTGCTCTTTGGGGAAGAGTTGCATACTAACAAATGCAACTGGTTGATACTGGCCCTCATAATTTATCTCTGATAATACTGCCACAGTCCCATGTTCTGAAGCGTCTGTTTGGACCACAAGCTTTCTGCTAAATTCAGGTGCTAACAGATGTTGTGCACACGGCCTCTTTGGATGTCAAAGGTTTTTGACACGCTTTGGACCAAATTACCTTTTTGGGCTGTTTTTTTTTTTTTTTTTTAAGAGTTGTGGCAGGATGGCGGCAATGGTGTGAAACCCCTTTACTAATCTCCTGTAATACCCAGTCAGGCCCAGAAATGCTCTTGCGTGAGTTTTTGTTTTGGGAGGCTCCCAAGTCATGATGATTTGGATCTTGGGTTGGAGAGGTTCTACATGTTCTCCACCAACAAGGTGGGCTGTGTACACCATGGATCCCTGGGTCCCTGCTCTATCAGGCACTTGCTGGCCTTGACAGTAAGGCCTGCCTATCGCAGGGCCTGAAACACTACCCTGAGATGGGTCACGTGGTCCTGCCAGGTGGAGCTAAAGGCAGCTATATCATCAAGATATGCAATAAAGGCTTCCAACCCATACAGTACCTTGTGTAGGAAGCTGGCTTTTTTTAGGGTTGGCAGTCTAAGGACACACCATGCAAAAAGTCCAGACAACTCTTATATGGTTTACAGGGCTTACCTTAATAAATCCCAATGCTCTATTTGTGGTAGTGTGGTCAAGCAGCTTAGGCTTGTCAGAGAAATGTGTTAGGCATTTTTTGTACACTCATAGTCAAGAAATGGTTCACACACTCACTAAGTAATCCGAGAGAAATTTATAAAAATAAATGCGATTTTTATAGGAATTTAGACACCAAGATCTTTAGAATAACTTATGTACTTTCAAAATAGTAAAGCTGCTCAAATACTGTTTTCTGAGGTATGAGGAAACCATATCCTGCAAACAGATACTTGCAGTTGAAGTTCGGTGGTCCCATTTCGTACTTAAGGTGCTAGGGGTAAAGGCCCAAAGAACCACCAGCAGTTTTGGGTTACCTGCCCTGGGGTGGCCGTGTGCAGAGGGGTAGTTTGGGATGGTAGCCTCGAGTGCTGTACTGTAGAAGTCAATGGGGACCTGAAACAAAGGCTGCAAGGAGAGACTTGGGGGCCAGTCTGGGTGAACCCAAAGTGGGACTCAAGTCATGAGGACCCCTAAGCCAAGGGGAACCAGTCAGCAGTCATAGCCCCGGGTTGTGGAGCTCCGGTGCAAAGGGTCTTGACTGGCTGGCCACTGGAGTTGATGCTCTTAAAGTTTTGTCTGTCGGTTCTGCAGAGGGAAAGAAAACAAAACAGCAGGGCCACCCTGGCGATGCATCTCATCTGTCCTGAAGTCCCTTGTCATACAGAAAGGTTTCCAAGACTGTGGTGTCTGGTCTGGACAAAGAACAAGCCTTGGCTGGTGCAAGTGCCCTGGTACTCAGGGTTTTGGTGAAGCGGGGGCTCCTGGAGGGTCTAGCATCTCAAAATGTGGCAGAGAGACGGGGCAGACATTCTAGAGCCACAAAAAACTCCTCTTGAAATGTTATTCCCTTAGTGGGCCAGATGGGCAACAACACGAGGAACCAGGCAAATGCAGTTGGTGCCTGCAGATGCAGCCGAATGACTCCTCCACCCTAAGGGAGATAATAGCTGGTTGTTGAAGTGCTGGACAGTCGCCCAAGTGATGTGGATGATTCATAGCCACAGGACGAGTCGGGTCTTTACAATTGTCAAGGAGAAAGCGGCCAGGCAGGGTATGGCACCAATTTCTGTGCAGGTCCTTAGTTCTCGCGGCGTTACCTCTTGTCCTCTTAGGTGCCTAAGAAGTAGAATCCATCAGTCTGGTGTCGGATGGACCCCTCAATACTCAACTTAGGGGAATTTAGGGGAGTATATGGTAGTAGCCAATGGGCTACCTATCACTAGGGTGACTAAACCCCCAATATGACCACTTCTTGTGGGGAGTGGGCATAACCCTGACTTAGAAGTCTCTATTTTCACGGAAAATAAGATGGTGAAACCCTTCTTTGGCTGTCCACTTCAGGTAGCCCACCGTAGAGGTGTGACTAGCCTGTGAGTAAAACTCGCCTCCTGAATATCTAATTTCCTACTTGCTCTGGTGCCAAATGGGCGGAGGTTGGTGTTCCCCAGGTGCGGGGCGAAGCCGGGTTGCATACCAAAGGTGGCAAAGGCTTTGAAGCCTGTGGCCTTGATATCCTGGTTTACAAGCGATCCTGCTGGAGGAGGTTCGAGCACCTTTGCCGGGCAGGCATTATCCCTGAACTCTGAGAGCGCTGACTCTCCCTTTCAAGGGGTCAGAAACTCGTCTCTGGTTGCAGACTGAAAGGTACCATTCAGCCAACACACTAAAATACTAGTTGGGTTACAGGAGGTACCTCTAAGGTGTCCAGTATGTGCATGTCTTCATAAATCCTATACTGGCATCAGTATGGATTTATTAGGATGAGGTGTTTGATTCCAAACACTATTATTTTCAGTGAAGCAATTATGTAGCTAGGTAACTCGTATTTCCCCAGTGCCCAGTACATATCTTCAACATGGCTTCCTGATCACTTGCAATGACTAGTAATGGAACTATATGTAAATCAAGAGAGGGAGGTAGAGGAGAAATACAAAAGGACTCATCCTCCTATTGAACTTACCCGTAATCAAAGAGAGCCCATCCATCGCTTTCAGACTTTGTTTCTACTTCTGGTTTTAGAAAACAGAATGTTTTCTTTAGATAACCCTCACCACTAGGGTTTCCCCTTGTTAGAATGCTTCATAATTGGGTTGCGCCCGATCCGCTGCAGATCGGGGTGTGCTGCGACTTACGAATTACATGGGAGCACTTATGGTGTTGTCTCTAATAGATGAAGAGAATGTACATAAAAATAGGAGCGGGGGGTTTGTGAAGATTAAAAATACCTGTCTAGTAGGAAAATGTTTTTATTCGTTCCTCTAGCTGGTACGGTTAAAAATGGGGAAAAGAATGAAAAAGTCAAAATATATACATACAGCTCTGTATTGGTGTTATATCTTTGTGTTAGCAAGTAAGTGAAACCAGATTACCCCCATCTTTCCCCTTAGCAACGGAGATATTATACATCGGATACTGAACCGAGGGTGCTCTGAGACAGCAGTAATATGCTGTTAGCTTTTTAAGCAGTGTTTTTTAGGGTTTGTACACTCGTTTTTGGCTATGGGACTGAGTAAAGTTTTGTACAAACAGTATTGTTAGAGGGCAAATTTGTTAGGCCCTTACCTGCAGAAATCCAAAGTGTGGATTGAGCCTGTCTGCCTCCTAGGAGATTCTGAATTGAGGAGAGCCTTCCTGCCGAGAGCCTTCCAGCCCCGTGGGCTATAGCCAAAGCTTGCTGATTAGCTCCCTATTAACCCTCAGCCCTCCTCTCACACCTGCCCAGGCCCCTTAAGGGTTTGTTCGGTGAACCACAAAACATTCACCTCCATTTTGAGCGCTTCAGTTTCCCTGTGCCCAAGATTGCAGTGAACCAAGGACCAGTATGTTTTAAGAGGGCAGACTTGTGCTTCCTTTTACCCGAAATATAAAAAGTGATTTTCCGCTACCCGTGATTGCATAATTTTTCACCTGTTTTGTTTCGAAAATTGAGATTTTTACTTGCACTTGACTATTTCATTTTACCTATTGAATTGTGGGCTTTGCAGTCAAAAATCAGTTTTTTTTTCCATGTTGCCCATTTTCCCCTCAATTTTTTCTCCTGCGCATAGACCTGTGTGTTAAGCAATCCACCCCGGCTCCCGTTTTGTGTTCGGAAATGAGTGAAACCAGATTCCCACTTCTCCCCTTAGCAACAGAGATATTATTTATCAGAGATTGAACAGACAGTGCTCTGAGACAGCAGTAATCTGCTGTTAGCTGTATAAACTGTGTTTTTGGGGGATTATCACACTCGTTTTTGTCTAGGAGAGTGAGTAAAGTTTTTTACAAACAGTATTTTTAGAGGGCAAAGTTTGTTAGGCCCTTACTTTCAGAACTCCAAAGTGTGGATTGAGACTGTCTGTCTCCTAGGAGATTCTGTATTGAGGAGAGCCTTCCAGCCCCTTGGGCAGCAGCCAAAGCGTGCTGATTGGCTCCCTAGCTTCCCAGCAACCCTGAGCCCTCCTCTCACACCTACCCAGGACCCTTAAGGGTTTGTTGGGTGAACCTCAAAACATTCACCTCCATTTTGTGAGCTGCAGTTTCCCTGTGACCAAGATTGCAGTGAACCAAGGAACATGAGGTGATAAAAAGGCAGACTTGTGGTATCTCTTTCCTAAAATTGAAAACGCGATTTTCCTCTACCCGTGATTAAATCATTTTCACCTGTTTTGTTTAGAAATTTGAGGTTTTAGCTTGCCTGTGACCTTTTTATTTTTCCTGTTGAATTGTGGGCTTTGCAGTCCAAAATCTGTTGTTTTTCCACATTGTCCGTAACTACCTGATTATCCCTCCTAGCTTCTCCCTTGCTCTGTACTCAGACCTGTGTGCTAAGCAATGCATCCCAGCTCCCATTTTGTGTTTGCAAGTAAGTGAAACCAGATTTACCCCCCTTTACCCCTTAGCAACAGAGATATTATACATCTGAGACTGAACAGAGTGTGCTCTGAGACAGCAGTAATCTGCTGTTAGCTGTTTAATCTGTGTTTTGTAGGGGTTGTCACTCGTTTTTTCGCTATAGAACTGAGAAAAGTTTTGTACAAACAGTATTGTTAGAGGGCAAATTTGTTAGGCCCTTCCCTGCAGAACTCCAAAGTGTGGATTGAGCCTGTCTTTCGCCTATGAGAATATGAAATGAGGATCAGCTTCCAGCCCCCTAGGCAGCAGGCAAAGCTTGCTGACTGGCTCCCTAGCTCCCAAGCAACCCTGAGCCGCCCTCTCACACCCCTCCTCTCACACCTGCCCAGGCCTCTTAAGGGTTTGTTGGGTGAAGCTCAAAGCATTCACCTCCATTTTGTGAGCTGCAGTTTCCCTGTGCCCAAGATTGCAGTGAACCAAGGACTAGAAGGTGGTAGGTAGGTAGACTTGTGCTGTCTCTTTCCTGAAATTTAAAAAGCGATTTCCCTCTATCTGTGATTGCATCATTTACACCTGTTTTGCTTGTGGTTGTTACAGTTTAACAATTAAAGTTTTTCCTATCCGTGATTGCAACATTTTTCACCTGTTTTATTTAGAAATTTGAGGTTTTTACTTGCCCTTGACTTGCATTTTACCTGTTGAATTGTGGCCTTTGCAGTCCAAAATCTGTTGTTTTTTCATATTGCCCGTGACTGCCTGATTTTCCCTTCTAGGTACTCCCTTGCTCTGTGGTCAGACCTGTGTGTTAAGTATATCACCCCCAGCTCCCATTTTGCTTTAGCAAGTGAGTGAAACTAGATTACCCCTCTTCCCCCCTTAGCAACAGAGATATTATACATCAGAGACTGGACAGAGGGTGCTCTGAGACAGCACTTAATGTGATGTTAGCTGTTTAGGCTGTGTGTTTTAGGGATTGTACACTCGTTTTTTGGCTGCGAGAGTGAGTAAAGTTTTGTACAAACAGTAGTGTTAGAGGGCAAATTTTGTTAGGCCCTTACCTACAGAACACCAAAGTATGGATTGAGCCTGTCTGTCTCCTAGCCTAGGAGATTCTGAATTGAGGAGCAGCTTCCAGCCTCATGGGCAGCAGCCTAAGCTTGACTTTTAGCTCAGTAGCTTCCAAGCAACCCTGAGCCCTCCTGCTACACCTGCCCAGCTGCTTAAGGGTTTGTTGGGTGAACCCCAAAACATTCACCTCCATTTTGTGCGCTTCTGTTTCCCTGTGTCCAAGATTGCAGTGAACCAAGGACCAGTAGGTGTTAAGAAGGCAGGCTTGTGCTATCTTTTCCCAAAATTTAAAAAGCGATTTTCCGCTACCCGCTATTGCGTCATTTTTCACCTGTTTTGTTTAGAAAATTGAAATTTTTACTTGCCCGTGACTATTTCATTTTACCTATTGAATTGTGGGCTTTGCAGTCAAAAAACAGGATTATTGTCCACGTTGCCCGTTTACCCTTCTAGTTTCTCCCCTGATCTGTGCATAGACCTGTGTGTTAAGCAGTCCACCCCGGCTCCCGTTTGGGGTTAGGAAATGAGTGAAACCAGATTCCCTCTTCTCCCCTTAGCAACAGAGATATTATTCATCAGAGATTGAACAGACGGTGCTCTGAGACAACAGTAATTTGCTGTTAGCTGTTTAAACTGTGTTTTTGGGGGGGATTATCACACTCGTTTTTTGGCTAGGAGAGTAAGTAAAGTTTTGTACAAACCGTATTTTTAGAGGCCAAAGTTTGTTAGGTCCTTACCTTCAGAACTCCAAGCCTTTGAGCCTGTCTGTTTCCTAGGAGAGTCTGAATTGAGGAGAGCCTTCCAGCCCCGTGGGCAGCAGCCAAAGCTTGGCGATTGGCTCCCTAGGTCCCAAGCTACACTGAGCCCTCCTCTCACCTAAGGGTTTGTTGGGTAAACCTCAAAACATTCCCCTCCATTTTGTGAGTTGCAGTTTCCCTGTACCCAAGATTGCAGTGAACCAAGGAAAATGAGGTGATAAAAAGGCAGACTTGTGGTGTCTCTTTCCTGAAATTTAAAAAGTGATTTTCCTCTACCTGAGATTATGTCATTTTCACCCGTTTTCTTTAGAAATTTGAGGTTTTAACTTACCTGTGACTGTTTTATTTTTCCTGTTGAATTGTGGGCTTTGCAGTCCAAAATCTGTTGTTTTTTCACATTGCCCGTAACTACCTGAATATCCCTCCTAGCTTCTCCATTGCTCTGTTCTCAGACCTGTGTGTTAAGCATTCCCCCCACAGCTCCCATGTTGTGTTAGTAAGTGAGTGAAAGCAGATTGCCCCCCCATTCCTTCTTTAGCAACAAACATATTATACATCAGAGACTGAACAGCGGGTGCTCTGAGACAACAGTAGTCTGCTGTAAGCTGTTTAAGCTGTGTTGTTTAGGGATTGTACACTTGTTTGTTGGCTAGTAGAGTGAGTAAAATTTTGTACAAACAGTTTTGTTAGAGAGCAAAGTTTGTTAGGCCCTTACCTGTAGAACTCCAAAGAGTAGATTGAGCCTTTCTGTCTCCTAGGAGATTCTGAATTGAGGAGCTGCTTCGAGCCCCCTGGGCAGCAGCCTAAACTTACAGATTGGCTTCCTAGCTTCCAAGCTACCCTGAGCCTTCCTCTCACACTTGCCCAGGCCCCTTAAGGGTTTGTTGGGGGAACTCCAAAACATTCACCTTCATTTTGTGAGCTGCAATTTCCCCGTGCCCAAGATAGCATTGAACCAAGGATCAGAAGGTGGTAGGAAGGCAGACTTGTGCTGTCTCTTTCCTGAAATTTAGAAAGCGATTTTCTTCTTCCTGTGATTGCATCATTTTCACCTGTTTTACTTGTGAACTTTTACGAAGAAACATGGTCATAATTAGAATGGTCAGGTGTCATAATAGACAATATGATTGGTACATCAGCTCGATGTGCCTAAAATATACTGTGGCTATTGTAGGATGGACTAAATCCTATTGACTTCTATGAGACTTTTAGTTTTTTCACTGGTGCCATAAGAGCCATGAAAGAGGCTGCGCTGCTGTCCCCAGTCTCACTACTTTCACTGTGCGGAAACTGCTGCCTGAAAGGCTATTGTGCAAAGCACATGCACGGGCGGGTCCTCCGCTATGGTGGAGGAGCTTTGCCCCACTGCTGAAAGGCAGCAGATTAAAAATAAAGTGATTATAAAAAATGTTATCATTTTATTTGGAACTTTCTCCTCAGTCTGCCGAGTCGAGTGCAGGGAAGTGCCATCCTCTCTGTCTTAGCGTCCTAAGCTAGGTAGGAGGTGGAGTGGTAGGCGCACTTTAAGTGCACATGTCTGTTTGGCGGGCTGTCTTAGGCCGGCCAAACAGACATGCTCAATTAGCATTTCTCCACCTGGCTGTGTTGCACAGCCAAGTGGAGAACCAGCGCAGGCTCCCAGTCCCTAACGGAGCGGCATTACAGCCCGCTCAGGCCAGTCACAACGCTGCTCTCATGAGAGAGCAGGGTCGTGATTGGGTGGGGATGAGAGCAGAGAAGCATTGAGTTTGCGGGAGCATAGGAGCACCCGGGCGGCAGCAGATAAGTTCTTTTATGTTTCTTCTATTATTACCTCCCACGCCACCAAGTGTTATTAGCCGTAGCAGCTACTGAGCACATGAATAGTGGCAGGAGAGGGCCTCGTTTTCCTCTCTGTGTATGCCCTTGCTGACGGGGTTGTTGACTGTAATAGGACAAATGCTCTCACTCATACAGTGTCACATTGCAACCAATTAATAGGAGTCCTAAGGGCTAACCCAAAAGGCGGCTGGTATTGACAGCTGACCTATGGGCTATAGCCATCATTACGTATGCTGCTGTGTGGGTTGATACAAAATGTGTATAACAACTCAAAGAGCCAATGCTGAAGAAAGTTGAACAAAAACACCTCTCTATTTATGTAATATGAGGTATTATTTTGTATTACATCACGTCTGGATAGACAACTAATACTTTATCTAGCCCAGACCTAAAATCACTCTTTGTTAAAATATAAGTAGGTCAGTTATACGAAATGTTTTCCTGATGGAATGCTCAGCATTGAATCAGTGTTTCTCTTGGATAATTTTCTTTATTTCTTCTTCATCTACAGGTTACGAAAGAAAACAGGAATGATCTTTTGCAAGAAATACTAACCACAATCGAACACTGCAGAGAGTAGGAGCAGCAGAAATTAGGGAAACACTTGTTAATGCCTGGTGTTTGGTTCTTCACTTTATTTTGATGGATTGAGAATCATATTCCAACATTTGCTAGACCTTTTTTTTCATGTAACTTGTTGACATTTTTTATTCTCCAGATAAGCACTCCTAAACTAGGGTTGCTATTCAAACTGATGTATTTGGTGGGTCAGTTATGAAATGCATCATTTTGTATTGCTGAGTGATTTATTTGAATATTCAATTCATAGATTTGAAAGCTTTCGTAAAAACGTTATTTTGATATTTTAAGTTGCATGAAAGCAAAAATACAAGTAATTCAACTGAATACATGAGTGTGGAGATATTTAACTTTAACAAGTAGAGAAACACACAGTGTTGACTGTTAAGACAGCTGTATGTTTTTTTTTTTTAATTTCTTTATTGGTTTTTGCAGTATATGCACAAGATTTACAGCATGTTGACTTTATGCGTATAGTTGGCAGCAACACAACATCTTTTTTTTGGTCCAAACGTTAATGCAGAAAAACAATTGTCATCTGGAGCGTATGACAGGTGCATTCAATCAATCAATATGACTTTATTCGATCTTAAACATGAAGATCATAAAAGTGTACATAAAATACATTGTTCACATGTTAAAATTATGATGCATCACCATCAAATTTCAATAAAAACACAAAATGGAAAACAGATAGGAACCGTGTTAACCCCTTCGCTGCCAGGCCTTTTCCCCTCCTGTGCCACGCCCTTTTTTGGCTATTTGGGGTAGTGCGCGCTTAGACCCCTGTAACTTTTTGACCACATAAGGTATCCACGCTAATTTTGCGACCTTTTCTTCCAACATCATGGGGATTCTAAAGGTACTCAGGGTTTGTGGATTCTCCTAGAGGGGTCACAGAAATTAGCCAAAATAGAAATGTGTACAAAAGCAATAATGGATCCTGGAAAGCTATACATTTTCGAGAAGAAGACAAAATTCTGAATCCAGCAAGGGGTCATTTGTGTAGATCCATCAAGGTTTTTTTATAGAAACTAACAGTTAAATATAGGATAAATTGAAAATTAGTTGAAAAAAAAAAGCCTTTCGTGTCAACGTTTTCACCTGTAACTTCTTCTAATTATGACAGCTCTTTGAAAGCAATATACCATTACATCCGCTAGACATTACTGGTTGTGGGGATATATAGGACTTGTAGGTTCACCAAGAACCCGACGAACCCAGAGCCAAAAACTGAGCAGCAACTTGCAATGTTTTTTTATTATGTACCGGGTATATAGTAATTATTCTGTAAAAATGTGTACATGGAAAAATCGGTATGAAAGACACCTATGTATTTCTGAAATAAGAACAAAATATAGAGTTTAGAAACGGTAGATATTTGCACATTTCTGAAATTGGGAATACTCATACTAGCATGAGAATTATCAGTCATTTTTTAGAATGACTTCTTTTTTACACAATATCTTTCATTTGGAAGGCAGAAATGCATCGAAAGTCAATAGATTATAACAGTTCCTTTACAAAACTGAATTACCCTAAGTCTCCCGATAAAAATGGTACCTCACTTGTGTGGGTAGGCATAGTGCCCGCGACAGGAAACGGCACAAAACGCAACGTGACCACAACTCAATATCGCAGTGAAAATTTACCCTTTTTTGGCAAAGTGCCTAGCTCTAGTTTTTGAACCCTAGCTCTGCGGGTACCTTGGGAAACCTAGCAAACCTATACATTTTTGAAAACTAGACACCCAGGGGAATCCAGGATGGGGTGACTTGACTGCCTCCCAGCAGGGTCTGTTACCCAGAATCCCTTGCAAACCTAAAAAATTGTCCAAAAAAACACGTTTTCCACACATTTCTGTGGTGGAAAGTTCTGGAATCTGCGTGGATCCACAAATTTCCACCCACCTTGCGTTCCCCAAAGTCTTACGAGAAAAACGGTACCTCACTTGTGTGGGTCGGCCTAGTGCCCGCGACAGGAAACGGCGCAAAACGCAACGTGGTCACACCTCAATTTCGCAGTGATAAATGTCCCTTTTTTGGCAAAATGTCTAGCTGTAGTTTTTGAACCTAAGCTCTGCGGGCACCTTGGGAAACCTAGCAAACCTATACATTTTTGAAAACTAGACACCCAGGGGAATCCAGGATGGGGTGACTTGACTGCCTCCCACCAGGGTCTGTTACCCAGAATCCCTTGCAAACCTAAAAAATGGATTAAAAAAAACACATTTTCCCCACATTTCTGTGGTGGAAAGTTCTGGAATCTGCGTGGATCCACAAATTTCCACCCACCCCGCGTTCCCCAAAGTCTTACGAGAAAAACGGTACCTCACTTGTGTGGGTTGGCCTAGTGCCCACGACAGGAAACGGCGCAAAACGCAACGTGGTCACACCTCAATTTCGCAATGAAAAATGACCCTTTTTTGGCAAAATGTCTAGCTGTAGTTTTTGAACCCTAGCTCTGCGGGCACCTTGGGAAACCTAGCAAACCTATACATTTTTGAAAACTAGACACCCAGGGGAATCCAGGATGGGGTGACTTGACTGCTTCCCACCAGGGTCTGTTACCCAGAATCCCTTGCAAACCTAAAAAATTGACAAAAAAAAACACATTTTCCACATATTTCTGTGGTGGAAAGTTCCGGAATCTGCGTGGATCCACAAATTTCCACCCACCCCGCGTACCCCAAAGTCTTACGAGAAAAACGTTACCTCACTTGTGTGGGTCGGCCTAGTACCCGCGACAGGAAACGGCGCAAAACGCAACATGGTCACACCTCAATTTTGCAGTGAAAAATGACCCTTTTTTGGCAAAATGTCTAGCTGTAGTTTTTGAACCCTAGCTCTGCGGGCACCTTGGGAAACCTAGCAAACCTATACATTTTTGAAAACTAGACACCCGTGTGCTTCCAGGGAGGCATGGCTTGCGTGGATCCCCCAACGTTTCCTTACCCAGAATCCCCTGCAAACCTCAATTTTAGCTGAAAAAAATCACATTTTTCACACATTTTTGTGTGGGAAAGTTGAGGCATCACCGGGCTGACACAAATTTTCTACCACCCAGCGTTCCCCCGGGTCTCCCGGTAAAAACGGTGCATCACTCATGTGGGAGGCCCAAGTACCTGCGACTGGCAAGGCCCCAAAACGTATTGAGGCGACATGAAAATTGCCTACCTCAAAACGACCTGGTTTCGCAAGGGGGGTCACCTGGGTTTTTGGCCCGGTACTCGGCGGCCACCTAGGGAAACCTACCAAACCCACACATTTCTGAAAACTAGACACCTGGGGGATTCCAGGGAGGTATGGCTTGCGTGGATCCCCCAACGTTTCCTTACACAGAATGCCCTGCAAACCTCAAATTTAGCTGAAAAAAAACACCTTTTTCACACATTTTTGTGTGGGAAAGTTGTGGCATCACCGGGCTGACACAAATTTCCTACCACCCAGCGTTCCCCCGGGTCTCCCGATAAAAACGGTGCCTCACTCGTGTGGGAGGCACAAGTACCCGCGACAGGCAAGGCCCCAAAACGTATTGAGGCGACATGAAAATTGCCTGCCTCAAAACGATCTGGTTTTGCAAGGGGGGTCACCTTGGTTTTTGGCCCGGTGCTCAGCGGCCACCTAGGGGAATCTACCAAACCCACACATTTCTGAAAACTAGACACCCTGGGGATTCCAGGGAGGTATGGTTTGCGTGGATCCCCCAACGTTTCCTTACCCAGAATGCCCTGCAAACCTCAAATTTAGCTGAAAAAATCACCTTTTTCACACATTTTTGTGTGGGAAAGTTGAGGCATCACCGGGCTGACACAAATTTCCTACCACCCAGCGTTCCCCCGGGTCTCACGATAAAACGGTGCCTCACTCGTGTAGGAGGCCCAAGTACCCGCGACAGGCAAGGCCCCAAAACGTATTGAGGCAACATGAAAATTGCCTACCTCAAAATGACCTGGTTTTGCAAGGGGTGTCACCTGGGTTTTTGGCCCCGTGCTCGGCGGCCACCTAGGGGAACCTACCAAACCCACACATTTCTGAAAACTAGACACCCGGGGGATTCCAGGGCGTTATGGCTTGCGTGGATCCCCCAACGTTTCCTTACCCAGAATGCCCTGCAAACCTCAAATTTAGCTGAAAACATCACCTTTTTCACACATTTTTGTGTGGAAAAGTTGTGGCATCACCGGGCTGACACAAATTTCCTACCACACAGCGTTCCCCCGGGTCTCCCGATAAAAACGGTGCCTCACTCGTGTGGGAGGCCCAAGTACCCGCGACAGGCAAGGGTCCAAACCGTAGTCGCGGGTACTTGGGCCTCCCACACGAGTGAGGCACCGTTTTTATCGGGAGACCCGGCGGAACGCTGGGGCAGAAAGGCTGTAATGGTGGTGGGTGGGGGCATTGGCTTGCCCGTTGCGGGCAGCCCCCACCCTAAAAATAAAACTAAAAACTAATCCCTGGTGTTTAGTGGGCTTTCTGCCCCCCCCGGAGGGGCAGATTAGGGTCCAATGCCCCATCTGCCCCCCGGGGGGGGCAGAAAGACTGTAGTAATGGGGGGGGGGGGCATGGGCCTGCCCTTTTTGGGCAGCCCCCACCCCTATTTATTTTTTTACGCAACTTCCCTGGTGTCTAGTGGGCTTTTTATCCCCCCGGGGGGGCAGATTGGGGGCTAATGCCCCCATCTGCCCCCCAGGGGGGGCAAAAAGACTAAAATGCCCAAAAATACACAGGGTGGAGCAAAGGCCCTTGCCCAAGGGGCCGCTCCCCCCTCCCTGGTGTCTAGTGGGTGGGTCCCTGCTTGGGGAGTGCCCTCCTGTGGCGATCCCCAAGCAGGGATCCACTGGGGTGGGGTACCATTGGAAAGGGGAGATTCTCCCCTTTCCAACGATACCTCTCCCGTCTTTCTACGTGCTCAGGGGACTGAGATAGCCCCCCTGAGCACGTACAAAGTGAAACCTGAAATGAGCCTCTTGGCTCATTTCAGTTTCACTTTCACTGTAATGACGTCGGCGCGACGTGCACGCCGATCGTCATTGCAGTGAAAGGGGGGGGGGGGTGCCTCGGGTGCTGGGGAAGCTCTTCCCCAGCTCCCGAGGCTATTTGTGCAGAAAGGGAATCCCTCTGGTGCCCGCACCAGAGGGATTCCCTAGGGTATGCCTCATGACGAGCTGGACTCGTCATGGGCACAGCGCGACTGTGCTCCATGACGAGTCCAGCTCGTCATGGGCATACAAGGGGTTAAAATATTATCCAAAAGATTAACGAAAACGTGGAGAATTAATTCACTAGCTCATAAAGTGCTTAATGCAATACTGGAACAAACTCATTTGTGGACAGCAAACAGCGTGCCGTATGAAGTGCTAAACAGTGCCAAGTGCTATTAAAATATAATCTATCTACTCATTAATCTTCTTTTTGATAAAACCATACATAGATATGATGCAACACAGAAGTTTACATATGAGTTTGGGAGCATTTGGAGGAAAAATAAGGCTGGGCGACATTGTGCAAATTTATATTTTAAAAACAGCGGGTGACTATACATTTTCCGTGCACAAGAATAACATTTAAAGAAAAATATAAAATGAAGATTAGATTGGATAGATGTGCCATTTTAGGGACAGGCGCATTCATAGATTGTTTCCTGGACATTCATTAGAGTAGTAGCTAAGGAGGAAGAAATGAGGAATAAGTGGAGTAAAAACAACAGCATGCTGTCCAAAACAAATGCATCCAAAAAAGATAGACCCCCAGTCGGGCAAAATCATAACATTGACTATAGTTGGAAGATGAATACTACACAATAAGTGCACCTATGATTTTGCATTAGCACTTAAGCGGTGTGAACATGTCAAAGCACAAGAATGAAAAATTGATTATCAATCGTAAAGGAAAGTTCCAATTCTATTAAAGACACAGTTTATGCCACACTGCCTTAATTTTGTTAAAAAGTAGCCATTTTAAAAAACATAACTCTTCATTTCCCGTAATTAATAGGGAAAAGAAGAAGGAATACCCTGTCCAATCTGATTATCGAGTGTCCCTCTTGAGCCGCCATCTGCCTACGCTCATCCTCTTTCTTCCTGAGACCAAGGCTGTTAATGGAAATTTTCACTCCTATTTGGACGATTCCCATCCTGCAAGAATCAATGGTTCAAGATTCAGTCATCAGGATCACCACAGGCAAACTACAATCCATTACAAAATGTAATAATACATAACACCTCCATAAGATAGGATACTGTCTTCATAGAGAAACCGGATTACATATCATACATGTACTTTGATTCAAGACTTATTTACTTACATCCAAACGGATGACTCCTGCATCACTGGGAGGGCGCTGATCCAAGAGCAGAGGGTAGGCTAATCCTGGCCTCTGTGTCCCTAATAGAACTGAAACTTTCCTTTATGAATTCTAGGACATTTTTCATTCTGTGTCAAGCCCTGGAGGGGAGGATTATGCCAGCTTAAAATGTGTCTACCACCAGAGCCACAATGCAGGGAACTGGCTTGAAATGGAACCTCTTAAAGGTTGAATCCGTAGACCAGACTGCCGCATTCATGATATCCTCCAAGCGACCCCCAAGGGTGAATACTTTCAGAGCCATATCCCCTCTGGTAGAATGGTCTCCGAACACTTTAGTGTTGATCCCTGCTTCCTGCATGGCCCATCAAACCCACCGTGCAATTGTCGGGGAAGGGACCGCCCTATATGGTCTGCAAGGGGCAATGAGTAACTGCTGTTCCCCATGGGGCCGCAGTTCCTCAGTCATGGTTTCATATGTCTTGACACAACGAACAACACACAACTTTGGGGAGTCCGAAAAAGCCAGGTATGAAATGAGTCTAGAATTATACTTTTTGCGATGGTACACTTGAAGGGAGGCTCCATCCGGACTAAATGTCCGTCCTGTAATGTCCAGGGCATGGCGTCCGAGACCCTGCGGCAAGACACTAAACATAACAGCATGGCCAACTTTGCAGCCAACTGTTTTCAAGAAAGGTACTTGTTATGCATCCAGGAGAGGAAAAGGTGCAACACCATGTTAACATCCCAGAGGACTGAATATCTCGGCTCTCGAGGGAGGAACAATCTGATACCCCTGAGGAGTTTTTGCAACTATGGGTGCTCTCCCACTGGTCCTCCCCCAACCTGAGAATGACCAGATGAAATTCCAGACCGAAAGGTATTGATTGATCTATAGACCATCCCTTCTGCCACTAAAGAGGCCAAAACATTTAAGAAGTGGACAGTATCTGTTCCTACGGGACCCATTTCCTTTGCTTGCACCAACCCAACCACCAAGACCGAGCTGACTTGTATCGTTTGATTGTACCCTCCGCCCAGGCTCAGGAGAGGTTGTCCGCAGCATTGCGCGAAAGCTCTGGGACTTGCCATCATGACCTGTAAACCTCCACCCCATAAGCGGAGGGACCCATTGTTCAGCAGCAGGTGGGGATTCCCGGAAGGACCCCTGAGGAGACACTGATCTTGGGGTAGATGGATTGGAAAATCTCAAGTGAGTTCCAACAGGACCGAAACCAAACTTGCCACTTCCATATCGGGGTCACTACCACCAGGTCTGCCTGTTTGCGACAGGTCTGTACCGTGAGTCTTATTATCATGGCGAATGGAGGGAATGCATACCCTATGTCCCTGGACCAATGCTGGAGAAACGCGTAAGCCGCTTTTGCCCCGGTATCTGATCTCCAAATTAAGTACCGGGGAAACTCATGATCCACACAGGATGCAAAAAGGTCTATCGTAAATGGTCCCCACTGGCCCAAAAGAGCATGGAACACTCTTGGAAAAAGTTTCCACAAGCTTGTTTCCTTGAGATGTCATAACTGCCAATCCGCTACTTGGTTGGCGGAGCCCGGGAGATGTTCCACCACCACTGACATATGTTGGTTGAGACACTATTCCCAGAAACTTTTAGCAAGATCCAACAGAGCTTTTGTAAACTCTTTTGTCCATCTTCAAGACCACACAGATTTGGGCGCGTTACCCGGGTTCAACACTTCACCACGAAGGAACCCACCATCGGTCCTGGCCAGTTGATATGCAGGGTTCGCTCTGTGGCCATCATCCGCCTCCGATGGTGAACTCCCCAGAGCTTGTGCCCCAACCTGTGCCACTGGCATCAGACTCCATCACCAGATCTGGTTGCGAACTGAGGATCGTGCGCCCATTCCATAGTTCCATGTGTGTGAGCCACCACCGCAGCTCGTCCTTGGCCTTGTCCGAGGAGAATGAGTTGGGAGTACGTCAGGCCATGAAGCAGATGCAATACCTTCAGGCATGGCATGGCCCTGAAGTGAAGGGGACCAGGAAAAGTTGCCTGAATAGAGGAAGACAGGAAGCCGACTACCCTGGTGATCTGCCCGAAGAGATGTAGCAGGTTTTTTGAACGTCTTGCACTCTTAGCGGCTTATTTTGTCCATTTTTCTGGACAGAAGACTCAGGGTGGTGTCCACCAAGTTGATCACGAAGCCCAGGAAGATCAGTGATTGAGAAGGTTTATGATGAACCTGAGAGACTGGAGGAGATTCACTGCTGTGCGGAGGTGCACAGTCACAGTATGCGGGCATTGCACCATGGGGTGCATGTCGTCCAAGTGAACGATTATGCGGATCCCGGATACCCACAGATATTCGACCACTGTTTAAGCACCATGGTGAACACCGTGGAACAGATGATAACCCGAAGGGGAGAGAGTTTAACTTCGAAGGTTTGAGCTCCCCATTGGAATCGCAGTAACCGACAATGTGGGAATAATAGGATCAAAGCAAAACCAAAGGGGATATTGGACGCAGTGTTGAACATTGCAAGCACTCACTCCCAGTCAACTGATCTGGGTGTAATCCATCATCATTCTTTAGCTCACTCCGCCACACCAGTTCAGACATGGCCATATGCAAATCAGTCTGACCCTGTGCCTCATGGGAACAGTCCAGCCCGAACTGCCAAGCCAGGTCTTCCCTGGACAGGAAACAAGCCTCCTGAGACCGGTTTCTGGCTAATCAGGGAATATTGCGATCATCTGGCAAGTGTCCTTCAGATCCAGACATACCAGCCAATCGTTGGGCCTGAGGAGGTCTTGGTGGAAATGAATGCCCTCTATCTCGAAATGGTGGAAAACAAGGCATTTGTTGAATTCTCTGAGGTTGATTACTGGGCGCTGACCTCCATTCCACTTCTCTATGAGGAATAAGTTGCTTCATAAGCCCGAAGAATGGGCCGTGGACAGGGATATGGCTCCTTTGGATAGAAGTTCCTGAATCTCCTCCTGAATATAGCCGCCGGCCTCTCTGAGAAGTGGATAGGCTACGGTGGGCAAAGTTGGAAGAGGAGCCCTAGAAGTCTATATGGAAACCCTGGACTGTCTGCAGAACCCAAGTGTCGGAAGTAAGAGTGTTACAAAGATGCACAAAATGTGCCAACGGACCCCCCCCCCAAATGCTTATGAGAAATCAGATGAAGGCTCACCATGTGTGTTGGCGGAGGACCCAATTCTACAGGAGCACCCTTGGTATCCTCTGTGGCAAGGTACGCCTTGGGGGGATAGAAGCCTCCGAAATATGCGGGGTCCTATTGCTCCCTTCTAGAGGGCTGACCTCTACCGGGGCTTTGGGGTTGAGGGCGTCTGGCAGAGTGTCCCCTGCCATGGCCAGCCCCTGAGAAACCCAGGGGCGTGAAAACACACTTGATGCATGGTTGAAGCAAACTTCCCAAGCACCTTGACAAAATGTTCCCATAAGAGCCTGCCATGCGCCACCTGTTCTGCCTCTGAGGTGACTATTTCCCCTAACTTTGGATCCATCTTGATCAAGAGAGTTCTGCACCGCTCAGGGGATATGGGGCAATTGCCATTTCCCAAGAATATCACTGCCCACTGGGCCCAGCCAGAGAAAACCTCGAGAGGTAGATGCTCTAGGTCTGGTCGCACACGTATTTGGCCAGAAACGTGGCCATTCTAGGTTCAATTTTGGGCGCAGCTGCGACCCGGTCATCCAATGTGGGGCAGAGGCATTACTCTCGTAGGCAGTTGCAGATCTCTTGATTCAGGGGCTTGCGTAATCTCCTGGCCACATACGTGGCTACCTTCTCAGCTGGAGACCATTCAGCGGAGCGAGAGTTAAAGAGTGCCTCAGGGTCCAGCATGTCTGACCCCGCACCGTCAGGTTCGACTGCGTACGGGTCCACACTCAAAGGGGTGTTTTGCGGTCTCCAAGACAGGTCATCATCGGAGTCACCATCCGACCCCATGGGGGATTCGTCTGAGGCAGGGATGGCATGGGGTCAAAGGTTGGTGGCTGTGGGTCTTCTGAGTGGTCAGGTGTGGAAGTTGGGGGCAAGGCCTAGTCTAAAAAGGCCTTTAAAATCTGGAAAAAGCATCCAGATTTACCCCAGGGACCTGTGGGAATTTGTGTGGGTCTCAGAAGTGTTTGGGTTCAGCTTAGGAGGTAGGGCCCGGATAGGTCTTCCCTCTGAGGTAGAGGTTGTAAGCACTGCTGTGCTATGGCCAAAAGCTTCATCTCCAGATGTGCTACCGCGCCTGAGACCGCCTTATGTATGGAGGCGTCTGCCGCCTAGCAGAACTTGTCTGACACGTGTGGTCAGTGTATGAGTTCTTGTACATTTCTATGTCACCAGTAAGAAGAGGTTAGTATCCCATAAGGGCAATATTATATAGGGGGTAATATATAATCTGGGGGAACCCAAGAGTATACGGATAGTGAAGCTACAATCAGGTCAATAAAGATGCAGTAAGCTTCCTAGGACACCAATACAGCCTTGTAGTTACACTGGCTAATTATCGCAGCTTAGGTCAGTGTCCTTGAGACAGCGGCAGCACTGCTGTGTGAAATTTAATAAATACAGACCCGGGGGGGGGGGGGGCATAATGACTCCAGGAAGTGTGGGGCACACCCTGGTACAGACGCGCTGCTGTGAAACCACCGATGATGCGTTCCCCGATCCGCGCTTGCAGAGAAAGAGCCGCCCGCATCAGAAAACATGAGGTGCAGGGACACGCGCCCTATAGCAGCTGGAGGACCACTGCGCTCCTGAGCCATGGCTCTGCAGAACCAACCACTGAGGAGATTCTTAAGCAGCCGCGAAGAAGCAACAAAGTGTTCCTGCAGTCGCTACACAGCACAAAATGTACTACGTTAACAATGGCCAGAAGAAAATACAGCGAGACAATCAATAAAGCCAAAGCAAGCACTAACTCAAACAGGGGAAAGAGGTCCCATTACTCATGTTGGCTGCAGCAGAGAAGAAAGAGGATGAGCGCAGGCAGACGGAGGCTCGGGAGTGACACTCTATGATCTGATTGGACAGTGTATCTATCCCTTCTCCTTTTCCCTATCAGTTATGGTAAATGAAGTGGTGATTTGTGTTTTAAAATGGCTGCTGTTTAATAAAGTCAAGAATGTGTGGCATGATCTTTGCCTCTGAGTCCTGACATAGAATTAACAAACCCAGGGTTCAAGGCAGAGAGGATTTCACTTAGGGAGGGAGAGAGTCATATTTGGCGGCCACTTGATAGTTGAGCAACATGTCATCCCATTGCATGGAGATAAAATGTTTCCGGTGGCCTCTGGCCTCTTCTCTCCTCAGGGTGGTACCCTCCGCAGTAGCCTAAACCAACAGCAATTGCTGCCGAGCCATAGGTGTCAGAGCACAGGGAGCATTCCAGTTGCACGTATTAGCATGCTTGGGCAAAAACAGAGCTAAGTCTACCAAATGAGCTATCATTTTGTTGTTCATAGTACGTCAGTAGGAACCCAGGACACAAGCCTCACAACGCTGTAGGGAGGTCAAGTCTGTTGTCTGTGCAAGCTGCCCAGTGATCACTGACCAGGACTGTGACAATGAGGGACTTGACCATAAGGTGGCGCAAGTCAGCTCAGGGAGGTGTCAACAAGGGCAACAGGCATTCACCATGGGCAAAAACTCCTAAATATTGGCAGAAGATAAATACTCCCTGTGCAGCACAAAGAACTGGATGAGCATAAACCTTGCATTCCTGGAGATGGTGGCTGGGTAGACCAGCAATCTGCGCCCCACTCTTTGTCGGTTAAGGCTAGCCCAAGGTCTGCCTCCCATCTGTCCTGAAGAAAGGTGAGGGAAACCTGAGTATGCTCTCCAGTGGCCTTGGCCAACCAAATAAGGAGCCTCCACCCATTGTGTGGAGGTACTATACAACAGCATGAGTTGGTGAAGAAACTGCATAGTTAATAGATTTATCCAGCGTAACCGTATTCACTTAGTTAATAATGATATCCCGAGACACTCCTTTTTTGTAAATATGTTTTTTTTTAAATTAATTTTTATTAATTTACTTTATACTAGAGGCATTCTATACATAAACCAGGTAATGATACAGAAAAAGAAAAATAAGCAGTTGTACATATAAAATGAACTTCAATAACAATGACAAAATGGACTGGTTAGCCGAGATAAATTAATAAGATTTCATCAAAACTTCATTTATAATAATATCCCAAGAGCAAAATTAAATCAACCCCTGGATGTGTTGAAGAACAGCCAATGCTAATGTCATTCATGAAAAACTATAGTTACCTATCTTACATTTGTATCCATTCCGTTATTGGGGCCCAGATTTTACATCCCATATCTTTTTTCCTTCTCCCTTTGGTCTTCTATATTGATAACTCTAAGTTATAAGTGGCAAGTAGTCTTGACCACCAACTAAAAAAAGTTGGTGAGTCAGGACCAATCCAATCATTAGTTATACATGCACGAACCAGCGCCAAAGCAATAAATAAAATGTCCGATGCGGATCTCGATCTTAAATTACTAACTCTATCAGAGCCTACACCGATGATTCCTAGTTCCCCAGTAATTGTAATCGGAACTCCAAGAATTATACCTAAAAATTCTCAATCTCCTGTAAAAAAAGGCCTCAATCTTGGGAAGAAAAAAACATATGAATCGAGTCTGCTTCCCGAAGTCCGCACCTGTTGCATTTGTCCCCCATCGTGGCCCCCCCATTAGGCAATTTTAGCAAGGGTGTAATACAAGTCAAAAAGGGACATATAGTGCTGACTTCTTAATCTACCTGACATAAAAAATCTGATTCACAAAATCAAGAGATTTTTCTATATTTATACCAGTGATTCCCAGCGTATTCGCCAATTTAGTATTCCAAGTATCTTTATCATCCGGAAATATTTCCAATAGTTGTTGGTATAACTGGCCTATTGTTTTTTTTTTCCTTGATCTTTCAATTATTGGAATTTTCACAAATTGTAGCTCTATTCCTGACCTTATCCGACCTAAAAAACTTCGGATTTGAAGATATTTAAAAAAATCTCGTCTCCCTAGGCCATATTTCTCCTGTAAATCTGAGAAAGATAAAAGTTGACCATTATCAAACAAATCGCCCATACAACATATTTCTTTCAAACCCCATCTAAATGTGACTTGGTCCCGAAAGATTGTAGGGAGCAAACTGGAGGCAGAGAAGGGGGTATATGCATTCAGATTATGAATATGGAACTTGCGCTTAATCTGCTTCCACACTACATAAGCGGCCTTAAGTATCTTAAACGTAGTTTTTTTTTTTTAAATAACTAGGTTCTATAACCCTAACTAGGCAAGAATTGGCCTCGACCCCCAACCCCAATTCGTAAATAGATGGTCTGTTAAAAGAGGGGATCTCTGCCTTAGCGCCCACTAAAAGGGGACCAATATATTTTAGCATAGCAGCCCAATAGTATGCCTGAAAGTATGGGACACCCTAACCCCCACGATATCATGGTAAAAACATGTTCTTGAATGCCCTTCTCGATCTTCGGTACCCCCAAAGAAATCTAGAACAAATTGTATCTAATTTAGTAAAGCAAGAAGCAGAAAACACAAGAGGAATTGTTCTAAACATATAAAGAAATTTAGGAAGGACCAGCATTTTTAAAACAGAGAGAGATGAAGATGATCTTATATTTCCAATATTGTATTTACCATATCCATTACTGGATTGATATTCAGATCGGGAATCTGATCCACCTCTGATGTCATTTTGATTCCTAGATATGTTGCTTCCGAGATCACTGATAAATTTGCCGGAGGATCACTACCTGAATAGAGCATCTGAGTTTTATCTACATTTAATTTGTACCAAGAACATGTTCCAAATTGCGCGGCCAGTGTCTTTGTCTTTATTGTAGGAAACGCCAAGGATATATCGCTAGTAAGTACAACAATATCATCAGCATACGCCAACACTCTATGTTCAATAGTATGAAGGCTTACCGGCTTAATGTATGTACTTTAGTTTATTGAAAAATAAATCTATATATAATGCAAATAGCAAAGAGGAGCACGGGCACCCTTGCCTTGTACCTCTACTAATATTAAATGAACCTGACTCCTGTCCAGAGATACGTATGGTTGCTTTTGGGCGTATATAAAGGGTCCTCAGTGCCCGAATAAATTCATAACAAAATCCCTTCCAGCGCAAGACTGCCCGCATATACCACCAGGAGAAACTGTCGAACGCCTTCTCGTCATCCAACAGGATCACCCCCAGTGGAGATTCAGTTGCTTGAGCCCAATCTAAAAGAGCTATTACACGTCTCACATGATCTGTAGGGTCTCTCTCGGGGATGAAACCATGCTGAAATTTGGATACTAAAGGGATAATAACTGTTCCTAAGTGGCAAGCCATAATTTTTGAATAAATCTTGCTGTCTGTATTAATAAGTAAGATGGGCCTATATGACGATGGATAAAACTCAGGTTTGTCTTTTTTTTTTTTTAAAGACAATTTTAGTGGTTTGACGCCAGGAATCGGGAACCAAGCCACGTTGAGCGGAAAGAAATAATACCATAAGTTCCGGGCGGAGCACCTGTCGGAACGTCTTAAAGAATTCGAGGGGGATACCGTCCAGACCAACCGCTTTTCCTGTAGCTAAAGACAATATTGCTCCTTCCACCTCTTCCCAGGTTATACATTCAGCCCATTTCTCATTTTGATCTTGTGTAACCTTATTTGTTTTGGTTCCAAATCTAAATTCCTGCATCGTATCCTCTACATCTGTTGTCTTCTGTATATAGCTTATGGTAATATCTACAAAGCACATCCAAAACTTCCCCTAGGGAATCCTGGATCTTATCAAGATGGTCCTGAATTTTATGAATACGGTTGGCCACTTCCCTCTGCTGCAATCTCTTCGCTAAGATTCTACCAGTGTTTTCCCCAGCTTCATATACTTGAGACCTGTAGACAGCCATTTTAGCCGCTATCTTCATAGCAAAATGTTGATAAATGTTCATTTTTAAAATTGCAATTGATTTTAAGGTCCCCTCACTGTTTTGTTGGCTTATTATTTCCCCCATAAGATTTATTTCTAATGATATTAACTGACCGGCCCATTCCTTAATTTCACCCAGAATTTTCTGTTGTTTGGCTATAGAGTAACTAAGAGTTTGCCCCCGGGCCCTGGCCTTAAAGGCATCCCATATAATGGGGTCAGAGGCTGTGCCCGATTAATTTTGAAGAATTCTTTAATCCATTTGACCATATAAGTACAGTATTCAGAATCCAGCAAAATTTACGTTCAAATGTCCATACCTTCGTCTGGATCCTAGCACTCATGTCTAATTCTAAAACTACCGGGTTATGATATGATCTGATATGATCCTGGGTGTAATTTCCATCTTAATATTTGACGCGTTTTCGATTAAAAAAATAATCCAGACGCACATATTTTTTATGTGGGGCAGAGTAGAAAGTAGCTCCAGGATCATCGCTCTTATAAGTGTACCATCCATCCACCAATCCTAATTCTTAAACTAAGCCTTGAGTTGCTCTAAAAACTTTAGTTTTCTTACCCTATATGGAAACGTACTAGATATATCAAAACAACCCTCTAAATGTAGATTGGAGAATGTAGATTGAAGTCTCCGCATAGTATAGGGGGGCATGTCCATAATGCTAACTCAACACTCAAATAGTTCATTACTTCCGAATCATCTAAATTCGAACCATAGATAGAGCATAACATCATTGTAAAACCGTTAATAAGTATTTCGGCAATGGTCCACTGACCAAAAATATCTTCCTTAACCCGTTTACACACTCCCAGATGATGTTTGATCAGAAACGCAACCCCTCTCGTAGTTGTGCTCTGGTTAGTACAGGCAAGTATCTCCATACCTAAATCACTCAGCCATTTACGATTATTCCATGGGATGTGGGTTTCCTGTATACAAAGTATATCAATACCCATAAGCTGCAAAATTTGGGCCATCACGCCTCTTTTTTTCTTATCATTCAGGCCGCATATCTTCCATGTGCAAATGCGTAGTCTACCAATCATTATTATGACTGAAACATATCAGATCCCATCTGCCCAGCACAAACCCCGAGTTAAGTTTTATAACCGTATACAAAAAGATTATTATCTCTCATATAGGAGTAAGTATCATAACCATATTGTATACCAAGAAACGAAAACCAGCAGTGTCTTTCCCAGCCCCCACACTCCACTTCAACCCCTTGATCCTCCCCCCCTCCCATATGAGGCATAAGGACTGAGTCCTCTATGATGGGAAGCAGATAATTGAGCGTCCCCCCCCCGGTCCTCCCCCCCCACCCCTTAACCATTATAAAGATGCTTAATGAGAAACATATATATATACAAAAGGAAGAAATATTTCTTATCCAGTTATCCCTGAACCATCTTTAAATTGTGTTCAAAAAGTCCTTTGCTTGGATTGCAGATGCAAAGAATTGTGTCTGATCCCTATATATAATATTTAATTTGGCAGGGTTGAGTAGAAAGGCCTGTGCCCCCTTCGTCTGGCATAACGGGATCATTTGACGAAGATACCATGTCTTCTGGACTGTTACCTGACAAAAATCATGGCGAACAAAATATTCACATCCCTTACCTCCTCTCTTCCTATCTGGGCGCGCTAAATTGTAAATTGCTTCCCGTAACAAAAAATTGTTGAGACAGATCAGAATCGCTCTTGGCCTTTCATTTGAACCCCCTGCTCTATTTCACTGATTGAATGGGAATCTATGAGCTCTCTGAAGCTCAACTTCTCAATTCCATTGCTTAAGCTCTGGAAAGGCTTATACAAATAATTCAATAACAAACTGTTGAGTATTTTTGCCCTCCATTCCTTTAGGTATTCCCAAAATCCGTAAATTATTCCTTCAGGAGCGGTTTTTCAATTCCGTCAGTTTCCATGTAGTGTCCTCTTTCAGTGACTGCAGGGATACTATGGTGGCCTTCTGCTGTACTGCTTCGTCCTCCAATACTGATATCCTTGCCTCGGCATCCACTATTCTTGAAGAAAACTCGGCACAAGTCTTTGCAACTCTGCGCACAGTGTTTTGCAGTTTCCGCACAGCCCCTTGAATCCGCAGCCCCTCCGCCCTGGTCTCTTCCCGATGGGCCATGATGCCTTGGTAAATTGTGGAGAGGGTGATTTCACCTTGTAGAGGGGTATCTGGGCCAGCAGTTTCTCTGGAGTTTTTTCCTTGGCCCACATCATCTCCAAGTTGAGGAGAAAACAAATAGTCCCACACCAGTGATCCTGCTGGGCCAAGAGCACCGTTTGCCTGAGAGTCATATGTTGGTTGTTTACGAACGGTCCCAATATCCACAGGGATCTCCTCACTTATCTCTTCATCATCCAGCTGTAGGCTACTTATATCGCTTTTTTCATCTGCCCAATCTCTTCCAAGGCTCTCGTTCTCAGAAGAGTAAGATGGACCGGACATAGAATAAAATTGTTGCCAGAGTCCACATCTTTAATGCCCTCTTTGACCGATTGATCGCAGTTCTGAAGACCCTTGGTCTCTTCCCCCCTTTCCTGATGACTTCCATCAGGCTTATAATTTCTGATGTCGAGCACCAGACTATCCATTAAGGGGTTAATGAGCGATATTTCTGTTAATGCAGGTATCAGGGGCGTTTTTAAAGTTTCTGTATCATTAGCCATCATGTTTCCAGCAGTAATCAACTCCCCCTGTAAAGAGGTAATTTGCGTAATACCAGTCTTCGCAATTACCATTTTATCGTATCTGGGTCATACTGGGTTCTATCCTCCGCCATCCTGATCCTGGTGATCGGGGATCCCCGCGATTCAGGCCTAATGATCCATGCCAGTAACAGCCAAGATTTCCCCTCCTCATTCTGTACTCTATTCATGAAGGCTCTACAGTCATGTGAGCGGAGCCTCTCTAGTGCCTCATCGTACTGTTTTCATTTTGCCAGCAGTTGCTCATGAGTCTGTAGCCCCGGCCCTTGTATATTATCCAGGATCTGCAGTTCTCCCTCAATCCCGGTGAGCTCTCTATGAAGTTCTCTCTGTATCCCCAATGGTTTGTCCCATACAATGTCCCCTCACCACCACTTTAAAAACCTCCTATTCCACTAATGCTGTGAAGGCAGTGCTCGTATTTTCAGTGAAGTGTGTGTCCACTGTATCACGTAAGGACTCCACAAAGGGCACGTCCTCCAGAGCCTCAGAGTTAAGCTGCCAAAGGGGAGGATCGGGGGTCTGTGCCTCCGGGGGCAATAAGTCAATACCAGGGGGCTATGATCTGAATACGTGCGGCCCAGATATGCGGTGGACTGGGTGGGAGAGCCAAAGGTCTGTGAACACCAAAATGCATCTATTCTCGTGTGGAGATGGTGCAAGTGTGAGTAGTAGGAATATTCCCTAATCCTGCTGTGTTGCACGCACCATATGTCCTGAATATCCCAGTGTGCCAACCAATCCCGCAGCCCCGCTGCTGTCTTATGTGCCTGTTCTCCTATCAAAGGTGGGTGAGACCTGTCTTGTTGTACATCTGCCACACAATTAAAATCTCCCCCCAGCACCAACTGCCCCATTGCTATACTTGCTATGTGTGCGGAAAGGGAGGTCAAGTACGCCAATGATTGGTAATAATTGGGGGCATAGCAACAACAGATTGTTATCTCCTGTCCTAATAAGCACCCCACCACTAGCATATACCGCCCCTCCATATCTATTAATCCGGAAACATGGAGACCTTGGCGTTGTTGACCATGAAAGGGCCATTCGTGTGAGCTTTTTGGAAGATAATGTGCCTATCCCTGTAGTGGAGCATCCTAGCCAATACTGGTCTTGGGGGGCAGCCCAGGGCCACCAGATGTGCCGGCACGTGGTGCGCCCTCGCCAGTGTAAAGATTTGAGTCAGCGCTTCTGGGGCCACCACATCCTTGAGCCACGGCTCAAGATATGCCACCATGTCTCCTTTTTCCTTCCCTTCCGAAAGGCCCAAAATCCTTACATTGTTGCGGCGGCTGTGACCTTCTCCGTTATCTGCCCGTTGTTCCAGAATGCGGACCTTGTCCGTAAGTTCCGTTACCCGCTGAAAGAGAGCTTTATGTTCGGGTGTTAGTTCTTCAAGTCCGGTTTCCACTTCTTTAACGCTCTCGCTGAGTTTGTGGTGTTCCGCCCGGAGGAGGCTCAACCACACCGAGACCGTGCTTATATCTTGATAGAGCATGGCATTGGTATCTGAAATGGCTTCCAGTATTTTGGCCAGTTGTTGCTGGATGGAATCAGGTCGTGTTTGAGGTTCAGGGCTCCACCTCTGCCGGTCGGAGGGCTCATCCTCGTGTTCATGGGCAGTGCCAATTTGTTTCCCTCGCGTCTTCCCCATCATTATGGGTTTTGGTGTTGTGAAGGGTTCCAATCCTAACGCCCAGTCTAAGCCTTCAATCTGGCTTTACTGAGTCACAAATCGCGCAGCCACTTGCCAATATCCACTATTCTGCCTGCAATCCGGAGATGTCCAGACCCAAGAGACCGCGCCATGCTACCCACCCCCTGACTCCAGGCCCCCCCAACGTGATCCTCCAAGCCTCTCAAATAAGTTCCCACAGGACTGTGTTAGCTACCACTCGTCCTCAATACAGCCGCCGAGCCCGTTCTCTGTCCAATGGGAGGGGACACCGTAACTAGTGTATTTCAATATGGCTCGCCGTGTATGTCTCGTTGGTGCACAGCTGCGTGTCGTCTGCCCCCAGCGGGTCGCAGTCACCCTTCTGCCTACCAGGGCAGCAGCACTGTGCCTCAGAGCTCCAACTGGCCACCAAGTTCAGCACACCAAACATACAGCAGGGTTCCAACTGGATCTCACTCAGCCCACCATGTGATGTTAGTCTCCTCTCCATTTCTGGAGACTCCATTGCATGTCGCAGCTCGGCTCTGCTGTCCCAAGCCTGTGCAGCTTGATTTGTCGCCGCAGGTCACCGGGGTCCGTCAGTGCTGCCCCTGGCTGCAGTGTCCAGGGGTCCGATCTCGATGGACCTATCCCCCCAAGGCCAAGCCCCACAACCAGGCCGCCTCCCGCGTCTGACTGCTCAATCGGGTCTCTTCGCAAATCCAAGCACGGCAGTCCGAGCTCCGCCTCCCGGCCATGCTGTGTGTCGCCGGCTGAGCCGGGCCGCTCCCAGGTGTACCGACCAACTCCACACCTCACAGGCAGTGTGTAGGTAGGTCTCCAGTGCAGCCAGCCCGTCGCTGTCAGCCTGGGCCTCGCAGTCATGCCATGTCCGCCATCATGTATTTCCAGTGGGCCCCGCCCCAGTCCAGCACTCGAGGCCGGGACTTCAGGCCACGCTGGTATGTTCGGCCGTTTTACCCACCAGCTTGGCACGCTGCAGGCCCGATCGTCTCAATGGGGCAGCGCTTCAGGTTTCAGCATTCAGCACTGTAGGCAGCGCTGCCAGCTCACCGGGTGGAGACCTCTTCTTGCATGACCTCCTCTGCGGGGGCCTCCTCAAAACAGCGCCGCACCTCCGGTACACCGGGGGTCCCAGAAAGTCCGCCTCATGGTCTCCTTCAGGCGGTCCTAGCGGGCTTCACCACACCCCAGTCCCGAGGCCAGCAGCCAGTACTGCAGGCGTCTTCACTCTTCCCCGTCGGCTCGGCCCACGGTCCGAGCAGGTCTGCTTCTTGTGCGCCTTGAGACGGAGCCCAGATGCTCCTCCTCACTTCAGGCCCGCACTCGTAGATGGGAGTCCGGGGCAGTCTCCGATACGTTGTATCGCTCAGGGCCGCAGCTCCCGGCCCTCACCGCACTCTCCAGCAGCGTGGTCAGGGTGCCCGTTTGCAGCTCGTGTGCTGCGCTGTGGTGTTCTGTGTCGGGGCGACCCCGCTCGGTGGATCAGGCCAGGCTATCCCCTCTTTTTTATTTGGATAAATTCTGGGCTGATGTGGAGCTCACGCGTCAACCATCTTCGGCCGCTCGCCATGCCCCCATCCTGATACACTCCTACGTATTACTGAGTAACCATATCCCTATTACAGGTACTCACAGGATTCCATGCACCCTGATTTGCAATGTTCGTTTGTAAATGAAAAATGTGACCAGGCTCAGTATACTCGATTTTCATTCTGACATTTTTTCTAGGGAAGCGATCCATCTATTTAGGTCCCGATACCTTCAAGTGTTCTCCTTAATATTGGTTAGATTGTTTAGAATGGTAATTAAGCATAAATACTTTGTAGTCGGTCTTACTGCGCTAAGCCTTTATATAAACACACGATAATTGATGAGTAAATATAAAATTGCCGTCACTGGGACTATGCTTCTTTATACAATTTAAACACATTAGCAGCGTATTTATTAACATGATCATATTTACTTCAAATATATTTCATCAAAACAAACATGGCTTCAGGCATAGCATTGTAGCCTGGTTGAAAGCAGTGTATAATCAGCAATTCGACCTCTCAAAATAAACCGGTTTGGCAGGTCAAATCTTTCCTTTTAAATATTAATTAGTGATACCTATGTAGACCTTGTAAGCCTACAAGTCAAGGTAAATGGTATTTAAAAGTAGGATATGTAGCGATGTAACGTTAACATGTTCTTACAGTGACTAGCACACAAAAGATTTTTTCATGGTGGCAGGCCTAGCTGTCCTATGCAGAAAACCAGAGTACCTCTATGACTAAAATCTGTACGCATACTAACAGTAGTATATGTAGTAATTAGAATACTGCATTATAAATATTGCTTTTGTGAAGTAATGTTGCTCGAGAAGGACGACCTACATGGGTGAATATAAATGCTTTAAATTGTGCCATACGCTAGATAAATACATACACATAGAGGGATTAGTAAGGGGTTAACATTAGATTCATTATTTCTATGTATTAATTATTCTTTTGTGTTTGTTTCGCCTGAGTTAACATTCGGGTCTAAAGTTAAAATGGCCGCCGACACGACACGACATAGTGGTCACTGTTCCAGGAGACGCGGAGCAAAGTGCACCTGTGCAACAAAGACGCCTACAGCCTCTTCATGACCCCTATCATACTGTACTAAAGCAAGGCCTCGGTGGGAAGACAGCCAAAGCACAAAACAATGGACACCCACAAAAAACCAGTATGAACTGAAAATGTGACCTCACCTCTTGAACTGTGCTAGAACCCATCGGACAATCTCAACCAACCAATCACGACCGTACAAAACTAGCGAAATGTAACTTCTTGTTGTGATTTTATTATAAAAATACATGGTAGAATAGAAAGGTAAGGCTGACTGGCTAGCTATCGACTGACTATCGACTTCCACTTTGACAACGACGGTGACGCTACTTGAACTCTATTGCTTAGGGTGATTGCCGCGTTCCCTGAATCCTGATGATCCGGATGCTGCCAATTCTTTGATGACAACGAATTTTGCCTGAACTCTATGGGCATTGTCAGATGCTAACATGTCTCTGGTCAATCTTTGAGACTGTAGCGTGCTGAGCCAAGAACATTTGAAACTGATCTACTTTGACGAATGATGACAGAATTGAATATGCTGATTTAGAGGACTTCAGAAAGCCAGAGTAGGTAAATATGGTGTTCTTTGATCTATATGAAATTTAATATAAACTTTCTAGATACGGATTTAACATTCCTGAAATTCAGATAAACAGATATTGATCTAACAAGAAACGAGTATTGTGGGTTATTGAGAATGGTCAGATCAAAATCCTGAAATGTGTGTTTAGCTGGTTTTAAATCACCATCAACCAATCCAATTATTTGATCTATTGACCAGGTGGGATGAGTGCCTTGATGTTTAGGCTTGAGATCTGTAAGCGAAAGGGTATTAAAGTATAGATATGTATATAACTTTTCCTTCCTATAGGTTATAAGGTGTTCCTCTCATGACGAACGCTTGAACCATTTATTCAATCAATCAATCAATCATGAATGCTTTATTCGACAACTTAATGTCATAAAAGTAAACATCTCATTCAAAACTACAATTCATTTTAAAAAGAGACCATCCTAATATCAGCTCGATTGGCAGCTCATAACAATCCATGTAATTAAGAGACCTAAAGGGCATGATTCAAAAATACAAGAAGTGCAAAACTACAAGAGTATTTTCCTATGATCCGTCTTCTAGAGCTAGAGCTTTGCTAAGCATACAGTACAAATTTTGTATAAAGTGCAAAATGTGGTTAAAAAAGTTCAAAGATTAAAATAGCGCGTTAGTCCTCAAAATAAAATTTCAAAGTGCAAAAAGGCAAACATATTAAAATACGAAACTTCAATTTTCACTCCCTATAATATATCTTAAAGTGCAACGTGTTTTATAAAGTGCAAAATGCTAAAAAGATATAAACCATACGGGGCAGACTACAGAAATTTAATTTCAGACCACCATATAAAAACGTTATTTAAGGTGCTACGTGCATATAAGAAAAACTCATAGATTTATGATGATCTCTAGAATGTTGACACATTGTGGGCCTCCTAAAAAACAGTCCTTCATATGAAAATCATTGTTACTAAAATCACGGACCTATAAAATTACATGACAACATTTAAGAATCTAAGCAATAATCAGGTGGCAAATATCAGTTTTTCTAAATCCTCATAGCAGCAACCAAAAAACGCGCAATATTAAAGATTTCCCATGGAGTGTTCAATGTCTGGAGATAGAGTAATGCTGGTCTAACCTGCAGGAAACCCCTTCCTCTCAAAATGGGAATTATATACTTCTTATGGATATCAGTATCAAAAGGTCAAAACATCATAAAATGGAGGGTATTCTGGGAAGAAAAATTATCACAATGATAAGGAACTGCATATTCGGGGTTACACCACTCCTGGAAATCACCTAATAAGAAAGGAACCAAATTAAAACGAAACCTAGTTAAAAGCCAACGATGGAAGGGCTTATTTACTATTACCAAATATGGTTCAATACAGATGTTCGTTTTTATTAAAAAATGGGCCCTGACTGAGGGTTTATGCAACTCTGATTCTTCCCTTTCTGCAGACAATAAATTCTTAAAGCTTGTTTTCACCCACCACACATCCTCCCTCCGAATCTTTTCAGGCGCTTCAAATAGCTCTGGCCGCCCCAGTTTGGTTAACATACTTTTAACATAAGACAACCACTTAATCTTGTTAGACTTGTCTAAATGAACACAGTCTCGTAGGATCACATGATTCAAAATAAATTCAAGATTAATCCACGTTTTGAGCCAGCAGAGCAACTGAGCTATGCTCAAAGTGTCCGAGATATAACCGATCCCCAGTTCCTGATGTATCGAAAAAACTGGCGTTGATTGTGGAACTGATAAGAGACTGCGTAAAAATTGGTTTTCGGCTATTTGAATACCAGGCTGTTCTTTAAAACCCCATATAGAGGAACCATAGGCCGCAATCGCTACACACTTTGCACTATATATTTTCAATATACTCTCAATCGGTCTAGCTCCCAGACGCTTTGCGAACCCCATTAATCCTAGGGCAGATCGAGTAATAGAAGTCTTTTTATTTTTCTGTTGAGGTAGCCAAGAAAACTTTTCATCAAAAACAACCCCTAAGTAGGTGAAGGAAGAGACCGAAGTCACTTCCAACCCATTACAATAAAAAGAATAGGGTTTTCTTGCTCTGCGACCAGAAGACAAAATGTGGGACTTGCTATTATTTACTACTAGGTCCAGCGACTGCATGTGTGCCCCAAAGGCATCCAAGAGCCGCTGGAGACCCACCGCCGTACGTGCTAGAAGAACAGCATCATCCGCGTATAGGAGAACGGGGATAGATCGGTCTCCTACACGCGGGATATCCAAAGACGCCTTCAAAAGGGATCTATCTAGGTCATTAATATACAAAGTAAAAAGAACCGGCGCTAGGATACACCCTTGACGAACTCCACGGGCTGATCTGAATGAGCTTGAGCATTTACAATCCTGTGAGATCCTGACCGAGGCAGTAAGATCTTGGTGGAGATCAGCCAGGAAATACACTAAAGATGGATCAAGACCTTTGTCCAACAGAATATTCCACAGCTTTCACCTGTTAACCAGGTCAAACGTTGAGGATAGGTCCATAAATGCCATCCTTAAACAGCCTTCTTTTGCCACAGTGTATTTGCTAATTAGTAAAGACAAATTAAGACACTGGTCGATGGTGCTTCTACCTTTTCTGAACCCATATTGTAAAACAGAAATAATGTTCTTCTCGGTGGCCCAATCCAAAATTTTAGTTAAAATTATGTTTCCTAGAATCTTCACAGAAGAATCAATCAGGGATATTGGTCTATAACACCGCGGGTCCCCTTTCTGGCCCTTCTTAAAGATCGGAATTATAATCGACCGAGACCATGATACAGCGAACCCTGAGGTGCCAGAAGTATTAAAAACATTAACCAAGGGGGGAGGAGCCTAGGGCTTGACCAAGATGGCCGCGTGAGCCTTGAGCTCCCGCTACCCTCGCGCCCTCCTGCAATTATCCTGTCCTAAATCCTGATTTTCATGCACGGCATCCTGCAGATGAGTCACAGCTGGGGCGACTGACGTTATCCGGGCTAAGATCGCCCACCGGGGACCGAAGTTGTGCGTGGCGGAAGATTGCGGCCTACCCCCGAAGGATGCCAGGGGCTTGCGGTGGCAGGATGCCCGGCCACTAATTGAACAACAACGGCCTTGGGAGGAGTGAACTGACGGACGGACGCCGCTGCACTTTCACTTTCGCTTTCTCGCCCTTTGTTTGCTCAGGGTGGGGAGTGCTCCGTGCAGGCCCTCTATTGTCTGGAAGACCTCCACACGGTCCTGACTAGTTGCTGAAGTCCTAGTTGACCCTGTTTCCTCTAGCGGAGTGAGGGACGTCCTTTTGCGACTGACCGTCCTGCTATTCGAGATGTCGACCAAATCAGAGGCGGACAGGTCGAAGTCTAAGACTACCAGGCGAGGCGGCTATACCCAATCCAATAATATGGATCGTTATGCCCAGCAGAAGGGGTCGCCTGGTGGATCGGGACAGTCGCTGGAAGCACAGAAGGCCGATTCATCCCCGGCCTCGGAGTTATCATTGCAGGATATCAAGGGGTGATAGATGGGATGCAATCTTCGATTGGCCGGCAGTTCGAGACCCTGGCGCACAAGGTGGATATGATCTTGGTTGATGTCAACTTGATTCGCGCGGACCTGGGCAAAACCAACGAGCGGGTCAAGTCCCTGGACCTCCAGACCACTGGCCTCGCGGACGACGTCTCGGAGCTTCAGGCCGAGGTTCGCAAGTTACGGACCGCGAATGACCTCTCCGCCCGCCGGCTTGAAGACTTTGAAGGTCGGGCCCGGCGCAACAATGTGCGCATTATTGGGGTCCCGGAAACTTCAGAGGAGCTCTCCGTGGATTTACTCGTCGAGGACTTGGTGGTGAATCATCTTGCGCCTAGGGGCCTCGGCAAGTTTTTTGCGGTGGAGCGGGCTCACCGAGTGCCTGGCGGACGGCCTAAGGTGGGAGCCCCCCCGCGGCCGATTGTCGCCCGGATCTTCCATTTTCGAGATCGGGACGCTATCCTGCAAGCATCGAGGGTGACAGGCCCGGTGCCTTTTCAGAATGCCTCTGTGAGCTTTTACCCTGACTTCACCCAGATGGTGCAGAAACAGAGGCAAAGTTTCCTGGGGGTGAAGCGGCGGCTTAGGGATATGGACCTGAAGTATGCCATGCTTTTCCCCGCCAAGCTGCGTGTGGTATATGAGGATCGGACTTTCTTCTTCGAATCACCGGACATGGCAGGGGACTGGTTGGATACACTCCCTCCGCGACAGCCCGGCCGGGACAGCGTTGATGGGGCGGAAGGTGGCCAGGATGGACAGAAGTGATACCTCTGGTGTCAGCCTGTTTTGATTCAGCCCCGGACAGTGACTCGCACCTTATTGCAGTAATGGGAGGGCGGCGGGGGGAAGATAGGGGGCTCTTTCCTCCCTTGGGGTACTTTTTGTAGATTTGTTTTTGATAGGGCGACAGGCACACTGCAAGTTGGGGGGGCTTTGTAAGCTGACGCAGGGGTGTAGGGTGGGGGGGGGGTTCAGGCTGTTGGGGTTGTTGTTTGGGGTTGTTGTTTTTTTCTTGCAAGGCGTAGCAATGACTGTCAGAATTGTCCGATTGTGGTTCTCCGGGAGGGGGAGGGTCTCTTTGTGTTCAGGGATGGGGGATAGGGGCTTAAACATAATTAGCTGGAATGTTAATGGCTTAGGGGATCGTATAAAACGGGGGATAGTCCTGCAATTTTTGAAACGGACCTCGCCAGATGTGGTCCTCCTGCAGGAGACCCACCTTATAGGGAATATGTGTTATGCACTTAACAGAAAGGGCTATAAATTCATTGCTCACTCGGGGTTTTCCTCGAGATCCAGGGGTGCGGGCATACTTGTCAGAGCTTCCCTACCATTTGAGGTTGACTCCACCATTGCTGATGATAGGGGGCGCTTTGTGGCCGTGGCGGGGAGGTGGGAGGGCAGAACGTTGGTATTGGTTTCTGTTTATGTCCCTCCTGCCCTGCAGGCCTCCTCGTTTGCTGATCTGGGCAAGGCCTTGTTGGAACTCCCCGAAGGGATGCTAGTGGTGGGAGGAGACTTCAATGCGGTTGGTTCTGGAATGCTCGACAGGTACCCGCCCAGAGACACCGGGGGTGCTCAGAAGTGGCTTCCCGATTTTATTGATACTTTTGGTCTGGTAGATTGTTGGAGGCTGCGGCACCCCACTCAGAGACAATATACTTTTCATTCCGGGGCCCACGGGAGTCTCTCTCGGATTGATTATTTGCTCACTCTGGCGGCACACGCCTCTTTGGATCTGAGGCTAGGCACATGGCACGGGGCATATCTGATCATTCACCGGTGTGGGCCCGTCTGGACATTGGCCGGGTGGTGGGGGGCAGGGTGGCTCCCATTAACCCCTGGTACTTTCGTGACCCCAAGCTGCGCAGCGCGTTGCTGAAGACAGTTGACCACTATTTTCGAGAAAATCAGGGCTCAGTTGAATCCGCGGTGTCCTTGTGGGAAGCTTCTAAGACTGTACTGAGAGGAGAGGCCTTGTCTTTGGTAGTGGCCGCCAAGCGGCGGAGAGACGCCGAGGTGATACAAGTGGAGGACGAGATAGCGGCTTTAGAGGTGGCCTTGGAGGGGGATGTTGTGACGTCCACACTGCATAATTTGAGCCTGAAGCAATTGGAATATAGGGATCTGGTGACAAACGCCGCCAAGACCCTCAACAGGGAGCAGCAGGGTCGATTGTATGACGTTGGTGATAAGGCCGGGAAATTGCTGGCATGGCTGGATAAAAAGGAGCGTGTTAATCGTGTGGTGCCGGAGTTGTTGACGGATGGGGGAGAGGTTGTCACTGATCCCGACGGTATAGTTCGGTGTTTCTCGGACTATTTTCGTACGGTATACACCTCGGTCTCGGATAGGCCGGCTGAGGACTCGTGTGATCTTCTGCGTGACATCGCTCTGCCCTGCCTTTCTGCCATTGATAGGGAGGATCTCGATGGTGATATCACTGTAGACGAAGTGGCGGGTGCTATCCGTGCGTTGCGCTCCGGTAAGGCTTCGGGCCCAAATGGTCTGCCGATAGAGCTGTACAAGCTTTGTCCGGATAAGTTGGCTCCTCACCTGCGCGCCATGTTCGTGGAGGCACGGGGGAATGGGTTTCTTCCGCTCGATCAACGGCTGGCGACGATTGTGGTAATACATAAAGACGGAAAGCCCCGGGATAAGTGTGGCTCCTATCGGCCGATCTCACTTCTCAACGCCGAGCCGAAAATCCTTGCCAAGATTCTCGCTAACCGCCTGGTCCGGGTGCTAGGCGACTTGATCCACCCGGATCAGTCGGGTTTTATCCCGCACCGTAACACTGCACTAAATCTTAGACGCCTCCATGGAGTGATTGCTAGGACGGGCACGATGCGAGAGCCGGCTATTGTGGCGTCCCTCGATGCCACGATGGCCTTTGACACGGTGGAGTGGGCATACCTGTGGGCTGTGCTAGCCAAGTTCGGCTACGGGCCTGGATTTGTGGGATGGGTGAGGCTGCTCTATGAGGTGCCTCTTGCAAGCGTCGTGGTGAACGGGCGGGCGTCGGCACCGTTCGAGCTCGGGAGAGGCACCCGGCAGGGTTGTCCCCTGTCGCCGTTGCTGTTCGCCCTTGCTCTTGAGCCGTTGGCGGCGTGGATACGGTGGCACCCGGATATACGTGGGATTCGTTGGTCGCCTGACCACGAAGACCGTATTTCACTCTACGCCGACGATATTCTGCTATACCTTGCCTCGCCCAAGAAATCTCTGATAGTGGTTTGTGACGTCTTGACATCTTTCGGTAGAAACTCGGGCCTAGTCATTAATTGACTTGGTAAGAGTATTCTGCATCATTCAGAAACTCTGTCCATCACCACCCCCTTTTTCCCAAATCGATTTTGTCCACACTCTGTGTGGAAGGGTATGCTCAGACGTGAGTCCCTTGCTCATTGCACCATCAGGATTCAAGCAAGCCGGGCCGACGAAGGCTGTGATGCCAGAAACCGGTCCCCGGAAGCTTGTTTCCTTCCCAGTATAAGAATTGGCTTGGTAGTTTGGTTTGCCCTGTTCTCATCATGCACTGGGACAGGTACAGACTAATTTGCATGTAGCCAGGTTCTGAGCTGGGATGGTGCAGTGAGCTAAAAAACGGTGATGGATTAAAACCATGATCTCTTGACTTGGTAAGAGTATTCTGCATCATTCAGAAACTCTGTCCATCACCACCCCCTTTTTCCCAAATCGATTTTGTCCACACTCTGTGTGGAAGGGTATGCTCAGACGTGAGTCCCTTGCTCATTGCACCATCAGGATTCAAGCAAGCCGGGCCGACGAAGGCTGTGATGCCAGAAACCGGTCCCCGGAAGCTTGTTTCCTTCCCAGTATAAGAATTGGCTTGGTAGTTTGGTTTGCCCTGTTCTCATCATGCACTGGGACAGGTACAGACTAATTTGCATGTAGCCAGGTTCTGAGCTGGGATGGTGCAGTGAGCTAAAAAACGGTGATGGATTAAAACCATGATCTCTTGACTTGGTAAGAGTATTCTGCATCATTCAGAAACTCTGTCCATCACCACCCCCTTTTTCCCAAATCGATTTTGTCCACACTCTGTGTGGAAGGGTATGCTCAGACGTGAGTCCCTTGCTCATTGCACCATCAGGATTCAAGCAAGCCGGGCCGACGAAGGCTGTGATGCCAGAAACCGGTCCCCGGAAGCTTGTTTCCTTCCCAGTATAAGAATTGGCTTGGTAGTTTGGTTTGCCCTGTTCTCATCATGCATTGGGACAGGTACAGACTAATTTGCATGTAGCCAGGTTCTGAGCTGGGATGGTGCAGTGAGCTAAAAAACGGTGATGGATTAAAACCATGATCTCTTGACTTGGTAAGAGTATTCTGCATCATTCAGAAACTCTGTCCATCACCACCCCCTTTTTCCCAAATCGATTTTGTCCACACTCTGTGTGGAAGGGTATGCTCAGACGTGAGTCCCTTGCTCATTGCACCATCAGGATTCAAGCAAGCCGGGCCGACGAAGGCTGTGATGCCAGAAACCGGTCCCCGGAAGCTTGTTTCCTTCCCAGTATAAGAATTGGCTTGGTAGTTTGGTTTGCCCTGTTCTCATCATGCACTGGGACAGGTACAGACTAATTTGCATGTAGCCAGGTTCTGAGCTGGGATGGTGCAGTGAGCTAAAAAACGGTGATGGATTAAAACCATGATCTCTTGACTTGGTAAGAGTATTCTGCATCATTCAGAAACTCTGTCCATCACCACCCCCTTTTTCCCAAATCGATTTTGTCCACACTCTGTGTGGAAGGGTATGCTCAGACGTGAGTCCCTTGCTCATTGCACCATCAGGATTCAAGCAAGCCGGGCCGACGAAGGCTGTGATGCCAGAAACCGGTCCCCGGAAGCTTGTTTCCTTCCCAGTATAAGAATTGGCTTGGTAGTTTGGTTTGCCCTGTTCTCATCATGCACTGGGACAGGTACAGACTAATTTGCATGTAGCCAGGTTCTGAGCTGGGATGGTGCAGTGAGCTAAAAAACGGTGATGGATTAAAACCATGATCTCTTGACTTGGTAAGAGTATTCTGCATCATTCAGAAACTCTGTCCATCACCACCCCCTTTTTCCCAAATCGATTTTGTCCACACTCTGTGTGGAAGGGTATGCTCAGACGTGAGTCCCTTGCTCATTGCACCATCAGGATTCAAGCAAGCCGGGCCGACGAAGGCTGTGATGCCAGAAACCGGTCCCCGGAAGCTTGTTTCCTTCCCAGTATAAGAATTGGCTTGGTAGTTTGGTTTGCCCTGTTCTCATCATGCACTGGGACAGGTACAGACTAATTTGCATGTAGCCAGGTTCTGAGCTGGGATGGTGCAGTGAGCTAAAAAACGGTGATGGATTAAAACCATGATCTCTTGACTTGGTAAGAGTATTCTGCATCATTCAGAAACTCTGTCCATCACCACCCCCTTTTTCCCAAATCGATTTTGTCCACACTCTGTGTGGAAGGGTATGCTCAGACGTGAGTCCCTTGCTCATTGCACCATCAGGATTCAAGCAAGCCGGGCCGACGAAGGCTGTGATGCCAGAAACCGGTCCCCGGAAGCTTGTTTCCTTCCCAGTATAAGAATTGGCTTGGTAGTTTGGTTTGCCCTGTTCTCATCATGCACTGGGACAGGTACAGACTAATTTGCATGTAGCCAGGTTCTGAGCTGGGATGGTGCAGTGAGCTAAAAAACGGTGATGGATTAAAACCATGATCTCTTGACTTGGTAAGAGTATTCTGCATCATTCAGAAACTCTGTCCATCACCACCCCCTTTTTCCCAAATCGATTTTGTCCACACTCTGTGTGGAAGGGTATGCTCAGACGTGAGTCCCTTGCTCATTGCACCATCAGGATTCAAGCAAGCCGGGCCGACGAAGGCTGTGATGCCAGAAACCGGTCCCCGGAAGCTTGTTTCCTTCCCAGTATAAGAATTGGCTTGGTAGTTTGGTTTGCCCTGTTCTCATCATGCACTGGGACAGGTACAGACTAATTTGCATGTAGCCAGGTTCTGAGCTGGGATGGTGCAGTGAGCTAAAAAACGGTGATGGATTAAAACCATGATCTCTTGACTTGGTAAGAGTATTCTGCATCATTCAGAAACTCTGTCCATCACCACCCCCTTTTTCCCAAATCGATTTTGTCCACACTCTGTGTGGAAGGGTATGCTCAGACGTGAGTCCCTTGCTCATTGCACCATCAGGATTCAAGCAAGCCGGGCCGACGAAGGCTGTGATGCCAGAAACCGGTCCCCGGAAGCTTGTTTCCTTCCCAGTATAAGAATTGGCTTGGTAGTTTGGTTTGCCCTGTTCTCATCATGCACTGGGACAGGTACAGACTAATTTGCATGTAGCCAGGTTCTGAGCTGGGATGGTGCAGTGAGCTAAAAAACGGTGATGGATTAAAACCATGATCTCTTGACTTGGTAAGAGTATTCTGCATCATTCAGAAACTCTGTCCATCACCACCCCCTTTTTCCCAAATCGATTTTGTCCACACTCTGTGTGGAAGGGTATGCTCAGACGTGAGTCCCTTGCTCATTGCACCATCAGGATTCAAGCAAGCCGGGCCGACGAAGGCTGTGATGCCAGAAACCGGTCCCCGGAAGCTTGTTTCCTTCCCAGTATAAGAATTGGCTTGGTAGTTTGGTTTGCCCTGTTCTCATCATGCACTGGGACAGGTACAGACTAATTTGCATGTAGCCAGGTTCTGAGCTGGGATGGTGCAGTGAGCTAAAAAACGGTGATGGATTAAAACCATGATCTCTTGACTTGGTAAGAGTATTCTGCATCATTCAGAAACTCTGTCCATCACCACCCCCTTTTTCCCAAATCGATTTTGTCCACACTCTGTGTGGAAGGGTATGCTCAGACGTGAGTCCCTTGCTCATTGCACCATCAGGATTCAAGCAAGCCGGGCCGACGAAGGCTGTGATGCCAGAAACCGGTCCCCGGAAGCTTGTTTCCTTCCCAGTATAAGAATTGGCTTGGTAGTTTGGTTTGCCCTGTTCTCATCATGCACTGGGACAGGTACAGACTAATTTGCATGTAGCCAGGTTCTGAGCTGGGATGGTGCAGTGAGCTAAAAAACGGTGATGGATTAAAACCATGATCTCTTGACTTGGTAAGAGTATTCTGCATCATTCAGAAACTCTGTCCATCACCACCCCCTTTTTCCCAAATTAATTGGGGGAAGTCATACTTGTATGTCCTGTGTGGGGATGTCCCGCCTGTCCCGCGCAACTGCTCGATCCAGATAGCCCAGCAGGGCTTTTTGTATTTGGGGATTTATATTTCCACCGACCCCATTTTGCGCTGTGAGAAGAACTTGCTCCCTCCCTTGGCGCGTCAGCGGCGGGATGTGGCGGGCTGGCGGCGATTGCCGCTTTCCCTCCTTGGCCGTGCCGCACTGTTCAAAATGATGTCCCTTCCCCGTTTCCTCTATGCTCTGCAGAATACCCTTGACTTGGTCCAGGCCAGCTATTTCCGTGAGGTCGAAAGCCACCAGCGCGCGCTCTTGTGGGACGGGCGTCCGCGTATAGCGATCGCTAAGTTGACGCTTCCGTGGTACGACGGTGGTATCGCGCTTCCAGACATTCGACGTTATTACTGGGCCACCCAGTTGAGCGCGATTAACCATGGTGTATATGGTCCGGCGCTGAGCCCCGGCTTCGCCATGGACCGATGGTTGCTCCGTGGGGGTAATTACCACAGAGCGTTGTATTCGAAATCGTCGGACTTGACCCTTACGGGGCCCACCAGAGTGGCCGTTCATGTGTGGAAGGTGGCGACGGACTCGCTGGGCTGGAAGGGTAAGCTTACCCTTGCCACCCCTCTGTTTGACTCCGATATTCTGGGGAAGCTTTGGCATACAAAAGGGTTCGAGAAATGGGACCTGATCGGCATATCCAGGGTTGGAGACCTTTTGGTTAAGGGTAGGATAAAGTCATTCGAGGAGTTGCAGAGGGAATACGAGCTGGGGAGCACGGAGTTCTTCCGATATGCTCAAGTGCGCCACGCCTTGCGGTCAGTCCTTGTAGAAGGGGAGAAGGTGCCCGAGTCCTCTCCGTTGGAGGACCGGATCCTGGATGGCCATATGCCAGAGAGCACGATTTCGCTCATTTATAAGAAACTTATTAATGTTCGGGCGGATCTTCTTCTAGGGTTGCGCGATCAATGGACCAGGGATGGCCTTGAACTAGATGATGAGGATTGGCAGTACGCAGTTTCTTCTCCCAAAGAGGTCGCTATCCCCGCGCGCCTGCGGCTGGTGCAGCTTAAAATACTCCATAGAGTCTATGTGACGGAGCCCAGGTTGGTCCACATGGGTTTCTCTGAGGAGGGCTTATGTAAGAGAGGCTGTGGTATGGTGGGTACCTTCCTACATATTATTTGGGAATGCGGTGCGATTATGGAGTTTTGGAGGCGAGTCCACGAGGTGATGGGGGAGGTGACAGGAATTGTCATGCAGCCTGAGGCGCGATGTTGTCTCCTGAATGTCTGGAGTCCTACTGACCAACGCGGCACAGACTCAGTGGGTGACCCTAGGGAACATGGTAGCCAAGCGCGATATTGCTCGGCTGTGGGGCTCCAATAGGCCTCCTACATTGACAGCGTGGATGGAAAACATGGACTGGAGCATGTTTAGGGAGAAGACAGCGTATTGTGCTCGAGGGCGCCCTCGGAAATGGCACTCTGTATGGGGGCCATGGAACCAGTACAGAGGGGACATATGCCTGCCCCCAGACCCGGACCCGCCTGAGGAGCAGCTTTCCCCTTAGCTTTCTTTCCGGCTTTGAATTTCTTGCTGATATGTGTTTGTTTTCTTGAGTCTCTGCCTTTCCCTCCTTTCCCTTACTATAGACCTGTGTCTGTTGGACGGAATGGGGCTCGTCCCCCCTGATGGGAACCTCTTTTGGTGCTTACAGTACTTATCGCCTTGTTTGTGTTTAGGGTTGGATTTATGTTTATTCAAAACAGAACCTTTGACTCTCCTGTCAGTAAAATGTGGACACAAGCATGTGTTGAGTCTCTAAAGCTGCCGTACCTCCGGGTTGTCGGCTGATTAGCTGTGTCACTGATTTAAAATAAAGGTTTAAAAAAAAAAAAAAACATTAACCAAGATCTTTGCCCAAAATTTAGGTTCACTTTTGTAGAGATCTGCAGGAACAGAGTCAGGGCCAGGGGCCTTATCACTGATAGTCTCCCTTATTGCTTTCTCCACTTCCTCTTCAAGGAACACAAATGGGACTCACACTTGAGAAGGTGATGAGCTAAGAAACAAGTCTTGAGTCTCTATGGAGGCATATATTGCCTTAAAATGGGACAGCCATTGAGCCTCTGTGATGTTACATTACTGGGTCTCATTATCCATGCCTGAGAAAAAAGGGGATTGAAAATTCCCCAAAATTTTGAGCTATCTCTGAGTACTTCTACTGATAGCAACGCGTGCCATGCCTCAGCCTTAATCTCTGCTTTCCGGCTATTAATGACCTTCTTGTACTGTTTCTGTAAATCAGCAATTAAGACCCTATCACGTGGTGAGCTTTAAAATGCTAGATTTAAGTCGATGAGCACGTGAGCATTTATTATCAAACCATTTTAAGCCACGTGTCGCTTTCTGCTTAGGATTGACTGTTAATTCGCTAGCTATTTGACTGCAAATACCCTCAAAGGCTCTAAAGGTAGCATCTTTTGTGCTTAAAGGATCGGCACATATTAGAATATTCCCCTTGCATTTCTCGCACAAATCTGTAAAGAAGATGTCCGGCATAACTTTGGACCATCTGAGCCTTCTCCCCTGATCACAAGTAATTATGGAACAGGGTGCGAAGTGTATACTACCAGGTGCTAATAGGCCGCAGCTTTTATCTAGTTCCAAGATGACGGCGTTATGGTCACTAAAGGGCAATTCCCTGGCATTATAAAAAACTACTTTGTCTAAGAGTACAGGAGACAAGAAAATGTAATCAATAATAGTATCTCTGGCTATAGATTTAAATGTAGGACACCGGTCAAGAATGTTAACAAAACCAGGTTCAAAGAGGTCAACTTCAGACAAGAGGGACTCTAAGCCCTCCCCCCGTTCTGAATGTTCAAAATGGGGGGTCATTTCAAAATTATAACCAAGATCATCTTCAATACAACAATGAGAGCGGCAAGGATGAATGTTAAAATCGCCCATAAGCACAACGTTATATAGAGTGGTTTGCATTACCCTGTAATTTCCTAAAAAAAGTTTCAAAGTGTTCAAGTGTTGGTTCCTGTAGTAATTTTCCCCAGTTATAAAAATTCACAAGAAGTATCTTGGGGTAGTTTGGGGAACAGATTTCTACTGCCAGGCAGTCAAAGGAGTCTGTGTCAAATCTTTTCATAGATCCCCGTAAATTCAGAGACAGAAGTAACATAAGACCACCCTTAGATCTTCCTGCTGGAGCTGCTCGGGCTGGTAAGAAATAAGAGCTAAAACCATCCTGCCAAAAATTATCCCCCCTATACCAAGCTTCCTGAAGGGCAATTATGACAAAATCTTTTATAAATTCTAGCCATTGAGGGTTATCTATTTTACTTCTTAGGCCCGCAATGTTCCAGCTAATAATACTGCATTTGGTTGAATTTGCGTCGCCAGTAACTTCTTGGGTATAAATGATACGAGGCGTATCAGATAGATATTTTTCACTCCCGGTATCAATACCCTCCGAGACATTAAGACTAGGAACAGAAGAACTAACCGCTATCACTGGAAATCAATCATTTGACTCCAGCTGGCTTAATGGGAGAAATCTATTAGACAATGGTAAACCCTCCCCCTTAGAACCTGACCGCACACCCATAATGTAAGGAGACAGGGCACGAACTCCACACAACCTTGCAGGACTAGAAACACTGCTTACAGGTCTTACATGCCGGTGCGGTAGCAAATGGGAAGTAATATTAGCCTTTGATCTATTGCAAGATAACCTGTACTTATTGGTGGGTAAAAATAACCCAACGGGACAGCCCTTATGCCGTCCACATTTAGGTCAGTAGCATCCCAAAACAACCGGTCCGCTATATCTGGTTTGTTAAAATTTACTATTGTACAATCACCAGCAATTTTTTGGGGATGATTACCCACCCAGGACACCCGTCTAGCCATAATATTATGGTCTGAGATCTTAGACGAACCAGAACAATAATGATTACACCAACTTTTTGTTTTACGCAACAAACCATTTGTTGATTCTTTTTCCGGATGCTCTAGGGAGGGAACCCCAACAAGAACGGCAACCAAAGAAGTAGATTCTGGGGGGAGATCAATCCTATTGTGGTTATAAAATGTAGAATTCTTATACTGCTCAGAATTCTCCCTCATGGCTATGGACAGCCCTCTAGGTTGCCTCGTGTCGTTACAGGGGGTAACATTAGGATCCCTTTGGCTCACGGTAAGAGGGACATCCATCCTATCCCCTGGATTCAGGGTACCGCCCCTCCCCAAGGATGGCAGCAAGTCACTCAATTGGTTGTTCCCTTTATTAGCTAAACCAGATGCTGCTGGAAACACATCAATATTGTTAACCTTGGGATACGATTTTTCTCTCAGGCGGGAGTCAATAATAGTGTTTAAATGTTCACATTTCTTTTTTAGATCAGCCACACAAGCATTCATAGTGTCAATAATGTTCTTAGCATTAGTGGTCAGCATTGATTCGAATCTCGTGCTAGAAATATCCTCAATAAGGGACCGCAAAGACTGTTGAGTGGATTCATCAATTCCCTGGACGGGCTTAAAGGTGCTGTTCTTAGAGCCCTTGGTGCGCTTTATAGTTTTTTTGTGAGGACGTTTCACTTCAGTAGGCCCCTCCAGGGGAGCCCTTTCTAATTTGCCACATGGTGAAGTATAAGTGCTCTGGGGGCTAGGCATGCCATCTATACCGGCCAAAGCAAAGGGAAGAGCATCGGTCTTTGATTTGGGGGCATTAATCAATACCACAGGGTCCAGGGGTACGGGGGCAGATGCCAAGAATGCCGTCACCTCGATCCCTTCCCTAGGCGCTTCACTTGAGTCCAAGCCTAGCTCCTTTTCCGCATTTGCTATTTCTTTATTCAAGGCACCCACGGCAGAGGTTAGGTAAGAAATTATAGATGGTGACTTTCTGTGTATTTTAGCTTTTAGACCCCCCTTATCAGAGTTACCCAGATGTTTGCGCTTACCCATCTGGAGTTGTTAGAGGGGTGGCCGAGCCCAGACTCCTTCGGGCTTCGACGGGCGCGGATGGGCCCGCCCTTGGCCCGGGCCCAGCTACGCGCGTCCCACGCTGTGTGTGCCCCGTGCTGATTAAGAGGGCTTTTGGCTCCCTCTGATAATGCTGATTCTCAGCACAGAGCAGGGCCTTATGGGAGATGTAGTCCTTCTGCACCCAAAGGCCGTTCCCTTCACGGCAGCGGCTTGAAGAAAGATGACTCAGTGCCCAAAAGCTGTTCCCCTCACGGCAGCATTATGTGAGCTGTAGATCCGATCACCTTACAGAGGTCAGAGAAATTAAAAGCGCAAACCATTTATTCCTTCTGCGTGTGTGTGTTATGGGCCCCACCAATGAATGCATGTGTGAATGAGCTAGTGTGACGCAGGGAGGATATCGGTACGGGTCTCGCTCTCCCTTTTTCCTTGTTACCTTGGGTTTTGCGCTCCATCAGTTTTTCTGAAAACAGTATGATGGTTTTATTGTTTTGGTTTGGTGATTATTGTTTGTAAATAGCTTATCGATTATCGAGTATTGGTTTATGTATTAACACTCCATGTTGAGTCACGTCGAGTTCTATGTTGTTTGACGGCTTCTGGGATGTAGGAAATCGGAAATTTGTAACAGTTCCGTAGTAGAGCAGAGGTGAGCGCTGCTCTCGGGAAAGACGGAATTGCGATTGACCTGTAGGTACATGGGGAAAACGTGTAACGATTGGAGTTGCATGACGCATTGTCTGGGTTCGATTCGGTAACATCGTCGTGTGTTGCCATTAGAGACAGTTTCTGTATGAAAGAAGTGCATGGTAGCGAAGGTCACCTGTGAAATTTCGGTCTTAGGTACCAGGAGTCCAAAAGGAGCTCTGACTACGCTTTTCTCTGGAAAGGTGACAGGTGTTCCCTAAGCTTGCTAGAAGGATAAAGTAGAGGGAAGTGCTACTTTGTTAACGAGTGTCATAATTCTGTAGTAGGACACTGTTCGCTGTTCTCGGGAAAGACAGAATTCTGTGTGAATGTACTACATTTTTCTGTGTGAAAGTGTGTGAATGAAAAGGCATTCAGGATAATAGCGAAACTCTGGTTTCATTTCTCAGGAGCATTGCATCTCCAACTAGGTGTCTTAATTCTGGAGAATCGGTTAGCTGATGCTTGCTAGAAGGGTAAGTTAGAGGGATGTGCTACTTTATCAACGGAAGTAACGCTTCTGTAGTAGGGCAGAGGTAAGCGCTGCTCTCGGGAAAGACGGAATTCTTGTAAGAAAGGTCTTTGACTATCCTTGGTTAGCGAAACAGTTGATGGTGGTGTTTTTATGTCGTTACTAACAGATTTGTGAATTTAAAGAACGTAAAAGTTTAACAACTTTTTTTGTAAAGGAGGGGTCAGCAGGAGCAGGAGTAGAAGCTGCGATAGCGAGGAAAACTGACGTCAGAGAAGCCGCGCTGAGATTGGTTAGTCGTAAGAGACATAGACGCTCCTGATTGGTGCGTTAGGGTATGCCGTGCTAGGATTGGAGAATTATGGGGTGACGAAGACGCTCCAGGATTGGTGCGTAAGTGTGAGTCGCGCTGGGATTGGAGAGTTGCAGAAGTGACATAGACACTACTGATTGGTGCGTTAGTGTGAGTCACGCTACGATTGGTTGAAACAACAGAATAGTCGTAGGAAAACTAGCGATATACAGAACAGACAAAATGATGTATTACGACCCACCAGAAAAAGGAGAAAAAGTCCTGGTTTGGAAAAATCAAGAAGTTGTTTAAAAAGGATAAGCCGATTGTGACTAGGGAAGGATAGTTGCTTCCCTCACCGAAAAAACCCGCATCCTTTATGGTTGCGAAATATGGATATCATACATGTATATGGTTACACAATTGGGCAAAGTACACAAAAGACGATGGAGTTTTGGCATTTCCAGAACATGGTTCATTTAATTTAGCAGTTTTAAGAAATTTAAGAGAGAAAATGATGAATCTAGAACCGAGACCTAGACCAACACAGTTTGACGCATTGACAGAATGGGAAGTTGAGATGCATGACAGAGAAAGACAGAGGAGTGGCGGAAGGTATAGATACATGTTTGGTAGATATGGACATGAAAATCATGATGACAGAATGAGGAGGTGGCGGAATGCAAGTATGACTGAAGGGTTGTTTCCTGTAAGACATGCTGAAGAAATTAGTGGTAGAAAATGTACGGAAAAGAGACATAATGTAGAATCAGGAGGGTATGGAGTGCATGAATCGGATGGATGATGTTCTTGATAACATGTTTTATAAAAATCCACCCTCGTATCAACCAGAATCTGACATGTTGACACCAAGTTCCCCAATGAGAGAGACTTTGCGAAATATTAAAATTGAATCAGTACCCCAAGAGATAGGGAAAATAATTCTTTCAGAGAAATTGGGAGAAAACAGGATGGCAATGTGAGTGGTGAAAATTCGGCAGAATTAGCAAAAACCACTTTAGAATTAACTGAAAAGATTAGGGAATAGACTAAAAACGTAGAAGCTGCCCATTTTTGATAAACAAAGAGATAATGAACATTGTCTAACGGTCCCTTATAACGGTAATAAACAGGTTGAGAAGCCAAAGCCAAGCTTAGATGAAAACCCATGGAGACAAACGGTAAGTACGATCGAGCCAAATGTTCCTAAAAAACTGACGATAAACCCGAGTATAGTGGAAAAACATACAATGATTGTAGAATCTGTACCAGAAACTCCAAAAGACCTAGAACGAAGTAATGAAGAAAAACCAGTAGGCCCTACGTCAGAAGAATTAAGCGAATGGCTGAGGAGCTTACAGAGAAAAGATAGAGAATCCCAATCTATAGATGTGGCCAAGCTAAGAATGGTTTTGGAAGAATTAATAGTAGGAACAATTCCCACAGAGAAGTTAAAAACTTATCAGGATGAAGAATTATTATTTCTATGCAAAAGTATAACATGGAGAGCAAAGAATTTGCACGAAAGACTAGAGGAGGTAGCAAATGAAATGGGTATAGATATGGAAAAGGTAAAAGCTTTACAAAAACCCTATCGAGTAGATGTCACTGAGAAAGATATTGAAAATTTGAACACCACAGGACGAATGATTCAGATTAAAGATCTAATTATTTTGTTAGGAAAATGGGGAGATGTGGATAAATGGAGGAGCAGATGGTATCGGAAGCGAAATGATGCCTCAGATAAAACCTTTGCAGCTTTCCCCGTAAGAGAAAAAGAAAAGACAGTAACAGAATGCTCCATGAGAGAAATTCCAGGTGGAGGCTAGGTACATGTTCCCTGGACTAGACAAGATATGTTGTCATTTACGAATGATTTCCCTCGACTACGCGAAAAGCCTGTCGAGAGGTATAGGCAAGTGGATAGGTTTGTAAAATTATCGAAGGTCTTGTGGATTGATCTAAATGGCCTATTTGACATAATAGTACCAGCAGATCTATGGATAGAATGCAAGTTAATGATTATTTGGCCTACACAAGAATACCCTAGGGATCCAAAGACAGGAGCCCCTGACCCGGAGGCTATGAAGAAATATGAACGGGTTATTGCCTTTCTGAAAAATACAGTACCTCCCAAAGAAACTGATTGGGTAAAAATTGACCAAACGCATAAGGAGAGTAAGAAGTCAGTACACGCGTATTACGAAAGGTTAATAGTCGCGTTTAAACAGTTTAGCGGTGACGAAAATTTGAGTGAGAAGGATTTGAGCCATTTTGTATACCGATTTGTATATGGTCTACGTCCAGAAATTAGTGAGATGATTAAGCAACATACTGTGGATTGACAAAATAAGAAAATAGATGAAGTACTAAGACATTCAAAATATTTTAGTGATGAAATTGAAGCCAGACAGAGTAAATTATAAGAAAAAGCTATGTGGGCACAAGGAAAGGTAGCAGAAAGACAGGAAGCTCAGTTGATTGAACAAGCAAATAATGCAGGATCAAAACCAAAATGTAATTCCGGGAAAGGAAAGGGACATTTTAATATAGAAGAAGCCAAAAAGAAATGGCCATGTCATAATTGCGGAAGAAAAGGGCATTGGAAATCCGAGTGTAAGTTTCCCCCAAATACTAACAATGAAAATGCATCATTCAATCCACAGGTGCAGAATGAGGTGAGTGGTCAACCGCAGCGACAGCAGCAGGATGTTACCCAACAGAATCGGGTGCCAAAAGCACCTTGTCCACAGAGCGTAAATTCACAGAAATACAGTAAGAGACAGGATTCTACAACGAAGAACAGGTAACTAAGCTGCCACGCGCTAGCGCTGTTTCGCAGTATTGGCTACAACGAGATGAGAGTGAGTCAGACGAAGGATATTGATGGTGCCGAAAGGAGGAAGAAGAGTGCGTATTTGGCACAACTGTAGAAGTAAACCAGACAGGCCCATTTGTGGACCGAAAGGTAAATAATGAAAATATTACTTTCCTAGTAGATACTGGGGCTACTCGATCAACTGTTAGGTCAGCTGATATTAAGAATCTTCCTCTCTCGGATGAAACAATCCAAGTAGTTGGAGTATCTAACAGACAGTTTAAAACGTATCTTACAGAACCAGTAAAAGTTAGTATAGGGAAATTTTCGGAAATGCACCGCTTTGTTGTGTGCGATTCAAGTCCTGTAGATTTGTTAGGTAGAGACTTGTTGTGCAAAATGAATTGCACAATATTTTGTACCCCTGATGGTATAGCATTTGAAATCCCTGATGAAGACGTAATATATAAAATGACTATGGCTAATATGGAATCTGAGGTTACTGAAGCATATGGTGTATTCAACCCTGACGAACTACCAAAAGAATTAAAACAAACAGTAAAAGCAGACGTCTTAGATTTCACAGGAGAAGATGTGGGACTAATGAGAAATGTGGATCTAGTGAAAATAACAGTGAAGGAAGGAATAAGCTACCCAAATGTTCCTCAATATAAATTGACACCTGAGATAATTGAAGGAGTTACCCATAATCGAGAAAATTGTTAAACAAGGTATTTTGAGACAGATAATGAGTAGCTCATGTAATTCACCAATTATGGGACTGAAAAAGCCTAATGGAACATTCAGAATAGTACAAGACTTGATAAAAATAAACAAAATTGTTGTGTCATGTTGTCCCATCTGTGATTTTGTATCAGATTCCCCATGATGCAGAATGGTATACTGTAATCGATCTATGCCATGCTTTTTTCTCCATCCCATTGCACCATGACAGCCAGCAAATTTTTGCGTTCCGTTTTGGCGAACGTATTTTGGCTTGATGCTGAATCCCACAGGGGTATACTGAAAGCCCCTCAATATTTAACCAGATACTGAAAAGATCCCTAGAAAGCTTAGAAATGCCAGAGAATTCAGTGTTAGTGTAGTTCATTGACGACCTGCTTATGGCGTCAAAAACTAGAGAAGCTTGTGTGATGGACACCATAGCGTTGCTAAACCATTTGGCAGATGGAGGACTTAAAGTGTCACCATCGAAATTGCAATTTTGTCAAAAAGAAGTACACTATCTAGGTGATAAAATTGAAAAAGGACTGAGGAAGATAACAACAGATAGAATCAGGATAATAAGAGGAATGAGAGCTCCCATGACGCAAAGAGAGGTAAGAATATTTCTTGGAATGGTTGGTTATTGTCAACAGTGGATAAGTAATTTTTCACTGACCGCAAAACCATTGGTACGATTGACGAGAAGTGACGTAAAAGATCCCATCGAATTGAGTAGGGAAGAACTAGCAGCTTTTAGAAAATTGAAAGACAGTTTGTGTGAAGGGCCAGCTTTAGGCATGCCTGATGATGAGAAAGAGTTTGAGTTGTACTGCAGTGAAAGGAATGGATGTTCACTTTCTGTATTAATACAGAAGCATGGAAAATTGAGAAGACCAATTGCATATTTTTCAGCCATGCTAGACCCTGTAGCTATAGCCTTGCCAGGTTGTCTGAAAGCAGTAGCTGCCACATGTAAGAGTCTGGAACAGAGTGAAGGAATTGTGATGGGATATCCTGTGAGAGTGTTTGTACCTCATGATATGGCAATCCTTTTAACATGGAGTCATACTCAGTTCATGACACATAGTCGGCTGACTAAGTATGAGAAAGTCATATTAGGTGCAACAAATGTGAGCCTTGTGAGATGTTTGAATGTGAATCATTCAATGCTATTGCCTGATGCTGAAAATGTGGAAGTCCGAGATGAAGTGGATCATGATTGTCTGGATGTACTTGAATACTGTACGAAACCACGTCCTGATATAAAAGATGTACCTTTGCCAGAAAGTGATTTTGTGATGTTTGTGGATGGATCTTGCTTGAGAACAGATGATGGAATGCTAAGTGCAGCATATGCAGTATGCACAGTTGCAGCAGTAATGGAAGCATCTTACCTGAAGGGAGTAAAATCTGTCCAGGTAGCTGAACTAGTTGCCTTGACTAGAGCATGAAAGATAGGAAAGAATGTGAGAGTGACTGTGATAACAGATAGTCAGTACGGATTTGGTGTTGTGCATGATTTCGGCCAAATATGGCTGCAGCGAGGATTTCTGACTTCAAGTGGAACTCCTATAAAGAATGCTGAGGTGGTTGGGAAGTTGCTAAAGGCAATAAAGCTGCCTAAGCAATTGGCCGTTGTGAAGTGTGAGGCTCACTCAAAGAATGGAGACTATGTCGCCATTGGCAATAAATATGCTAATGATATGGCTCAATATTGTGCGCCCAGTCAGAATTCTATTAATCAGGCGAAGGAGATGGAAATGATTTCTAGCACCCTAATGTTTACTAACCTTGTGGGTACCTGGGAGGAAGTAAGGTAATTGCAGGAAGAAGCAGGAGATGAGGAAATGAGACAGTGGGTAAAAGCAGGATGTGTACCAAGGGAAACAGATCATGTGTGGGTCTATTGGGATGGAAGACCAGTAATGCCTTATAGCATGATGTCTGCCATGGCACAGATGTATCATGGACAAGGACACATAGGAAGGGACGCAATGATTCGTTCCTTCAAGCAAACTTGGTACAATGCAAAATTCAGACTTGTAGCTGAAAGCCTTTGTCAAAGATGTCTTACATGTCAGCAATTCAATCCAGGAAGAAAAACAGTAGTAAGTCTAGGAATGATAGGTCGAGAAGGAGGGCCTTTCACCAGAATGTAGGTTGATTTCATTGAAATGCCTCCCTGTAACAGGTTGAGGTATGTTCTAGTGATGGTCTGCTTATTTTCTAGATGGGTAGAAGCATACCCCACAAGGAGTGATGGAATTACAGTAGCAAAACTGCTTTTGAGGGAATTCATCCCTAGATTCGGGTTCCCAGTAACAATTGAGTCAGATAGAGTAAAGCATTTCCATAATGAGATCATGAAATTAATCTGTGAAGCATTGAACATACAACAAAAACTACCTTGTGCCTATCGCCCAGAGGCTTCTGGTGTGGTGGATCAAATGAATGGCACCATTAAAAATAGAGTGGGAAAAACTTGTTTAGCCACAGGTTTGAAATGGCCTGATGTCTTGCCTCTAGTACTAATGACTATTAGATCTATTCCAGATAGAACAACAGGTCTGAGCCCCCATGAAATTATCATGGGAAGAGCAATGCGCCATGCATTCATACCAGTCAACAAGCTGTTGCCTATAACTGATGACTTGGTGTTGGATTACTGTAAGGGGCTGGCTGATGCAGTTCATTCTGTGTTTCATCAGGTTGGAGCGGATGCCACCACCCTTGAAAAGAAGCAAGCTCATGATCTAAGCCCAGGAGACTGGGTAAGAATTAAAGTACACAGAAGAAGGAACTGTTTGGTACCACGTTGGGGAAAACCACGACAGGTGATTTTGACTACAACTACAGCTGTGAAGTGCGCTGGGATCGAGAACTGGATCCATGCAAGCCACACTTTGAGAATTCCAAATCCAGTGGATAATAAAGAAGGAGAATATTTTGAAGAGTCAGAGAGCAGTACTGAATCAGATACTGAAGAGACAGGATAAGAGAAAATCCTGAAAGGGGGGAGACAGAGCCAAAACTGATCGTTGCCCCAGAAAATATCCCCTTGAGAAGGAGATTGCAGATTTCTGATACCAGCTCAGACTCAGAGACTGAACAGATACCAGTACATTCCAGAAAAGAAAAAGAAAGTGAAGAGATAATCAAATAAATCATTGATAAAGAAATTCCTGATGGAAAACTGAGAGAAATTCCACCTGAAATAACAAAAGTAGATGGTCAGGTGACAGATACAGAGAGAGAGGGAGAGATTGTCGCGGAAGACCCCTGAGGAGTTGTAGGGAATGCAGACATCCAGTTAGAGGAAGGGACAATTAGTCAGCAGGAAGATTGTGTGCAAGAAACACGAGGAGGGGCAGAAGTAGGGAAAATAAAAGAAGTGGGGAAAAAGAAACAGTTGAAAGCAAAAAGCAAGTTGAAACAGAATCAGAGGATAGTGATGAAGAAGTACCAGAAGGTCGAGTCTTGAGAAAGAGAGCATGGAGAACTGAAAGGAATGATAAAGGAAATAAATTGAAGAGAACAGCAAAGGATGAAGTCTGGCCAAACAAAATAAAGAGACTAAGATATCGGCTGACACAAGTAAATTCACCCAGAGCTGAACAAGTGAATGAGGTGTCTAGTCAAGAAAAATCAAAAGACGAAAAAACAACTGCAGTAGAGGAAAGCAAAAGAATAAGAAAATCTAACCAGAAGTATAAGTCGCCGGAATGGACATATGTGGCCCTGCCTGAAATAAAAGAAGAGGCGGATAGCCAAGAAAATCCAGAGGTGACTGTACCAGAAGTGGTTGAGGAAGACGAAGAATCAGAAATCCTGAGAGTTATCTTGTCCGATATTGGAGAAGAGACGGATGTTCAGGAAGTTCTGTATCCAGATTACGAAAGGAAAGTGAAAGACGATCAAATGCCAAACTGAAAAGACAAGAAAGTGATGTTGATGGAAAGACAATAAAATTACCGGAAGAGACAAAACTGATAGAACCAAGTAGGTGCTTAGAGCCTTGGGTTAGACAAAACTAGTTGTGTACTAGAAGAGGCTAAGTCAAAAGACACTGATCATTTTACGAAATGGCAAACACAGAAAGTAGAAAAGGTAGATGTGTATTCTTAAAAAGATGGCTTAAAATGTGTTGTTGTTGTACAGGATTACTAATGCTTCTGTGGAGTGTATTAGCTCGGATGATCTCATTTAAAGTTACAGTAGATACAATAGAAGGACATAGTGACAATAAAACTGATATAGAGAAGATTCAAAAGGTATATCCAACTAGAATAGATAGAAACTATTTACATAAAGACAGGTCTATAAATGATTTTTCTAACAACGTATTTTCAAAACTTTTGTATGAATATGTAAAAACAATGGACGTAAGGGACTGCTAGGTTTGTATGCAGTTACCTGCATCAGTATCGGAGGGAGTGACTTATCACCACCTTCCAGTAACTTATGGAATAACATGTAGTGTAATAGCTGGTTTGTTTTACCAAATAGGGAAATTAGAATATTATTTCTCAGATGTAGATAACATATTTTCTCAAGTACCTGTAGTTAAGAAATTAAATAAAGTGAAGCCTGCTAAGGTATTAGGTGAATTCTTCTTAGAGACTAAAGAACTAACAGTATATATTTAAAAATAATTTGACTTGCAGTTTAAAGAAAGAGGAAAATACTTTCTTAGATATGGTTGAAAAGAGGAGATTGAAAATGCAAAAGAAAGCATCTGAAGGCAAAGTGGAGAAGACAGTCTGGGATGTAGAAATGGAAAAACACTTGAAGGGAGAAGCTAGTCCAACTATGGCTTTAGATTGGCCTCAGAAAGGGAAGTTATGTATTAGAAGGAATCAAACTGCTTATGATAATTTATTTTGTAGGTAATAGTGAATGCCATGATACATCCCGAATCATGAGTGGATGGGGATTTAAAGGAGGAAATGATCCAGTTTTTCCTGGGTTATATTTTATCTGCGGAAACAAAGCATATTATCGTTTGCCAGACCATTGGTATTGCACATGTTATGTTGGCCTGGTTTTCCCAAAGATATTCAACATGGGAAGAGAAGATGGTGTACATAAGATAGGTAGTTATTTAGCACGTAGAAAGAGAGAATTTTGGTCAGAAATTGTAGGTGACCTCTTTGGAGCATTGATACCAGCAGTGGGAATATCTCTGAATGCAAACAAAATTAGAAGATTATCAACAGTAGTGGAAAGTTTGTCAACAAGCACCGCTGGAGTATTTCTATTAGTAAATACTGAAATGGTTGCCATGCGTGCCATGGTAATGCTAAATCGACTTGCCCTTGATATATTTTTGGCAAAAGAGGGTGGTGTTTGTGGAATGCTGAAAGTTCAACATTGTTGTACTTACATTCCCGACGAAAGTAAAGATCTGAAAGTCTACATTAAAAATATAACTGATCTGCATGAGGAAATTGCACCACTGGAGGTTGAAAGTGTTTGGGAAAAGATTGGAAAGAAAATATCTTCTATTAAAGATTTCTTAGTAAACTTAGGTAGTACCTTTATAGGTAGAATCTTATTTCCATTAACATGTGTGATTTTTATAGTATTCAATTTAAGATTAGGATGTATGTGTCATAAAAGAAAGAAAATACAGAAAAAGTTAAAAAGAGAAAATCTGAAAAGAAAACAAAATAAAAGACAAGAGAGGGAATTTGAAGAAGTAGAATTAAAAGAGATGAAGGATAGCATGTATAAAACAGCCAGAAGAGAAGAAATTGGGGAGACAGAGATTTATTTTAACACCAAAGAATTCATTTAGTTTTCCTGACAAAATGCTGATGGTGTGGTGATAAAATCACCAAAGGGGGGATTGATGGAGCGGGTAGTACAAACTGTTGTATACCCCCCTATTCTGCATGAATAAACTAATTATATAATCTATTAATTATAATATTATTAAAAAAGTTTGCATGTGTATTAATCAACATTATTAATATACGAATTATACGTGGGATTTGCATTTTGTATGACTAAATAACCTCTAGGACTAAAATCTGTACGCATACTAACAGTAGTATATGTAGTAATTAGAATACTACATGATAAATGTTGCTTTTGTGAAGTAATGTTGCTCGAGAAGGACGACCTAAAGGGGTGAATATAAATGCTTTAAATGTTGCCATACGCTAGATAAATACATACACATAGAGGGATTAGTAAGGGGTTAACATTAGATTCATTATTTCTATGTATTAAATATTCTTTTGTGTTTGTTTCGCTTAAGTTAACGTTTGGGCCTAAAGTTAAAATGGCTGCCGACACAACACGACGAAGTGGCCACTGTTCCACGAGACGCGGAGCAAAGTGCGCCTGTACGACAAAGACGCCTACAGCCTCTTCATGACCCCTATCATACTGTACCAAAGCAAGGCCACGGTTGGAAGACAGCCAAAGCACAAAACAATGGACACCCACAAAAAACCAGTATGAACTGAAAATGTGACCTCACCTCTTGAACTGTGTTAGAACCCATTGGACGATCTCAACCAACCAATCACAACCGTACAAAACTAACGGAATGTAACTTTTTGTTGTGATTTTATTATAACAATACATGGTAGAATAGAGAGGTAAGGCTGACTGGCTAGCTATCGACTGACGATCGACTTCCACTTTGACTATGACGGTGACGCTACTTGAACTCTATTGCTTAGGGTGATTGCCGCGTTCCCTGAATCCTGAGGATCTGGATGCTGCCAATTTTTTGATGATTACGAACTTTACCTGAACTCTATGGGCATTGACAGATGCTTGCACGTCTTTGGTCAATCTTTGAGACTGTAGCGTGCTGAGCCAAGAACATTTGAAACTGATCTACTTTGACGAATGACAACAGAATTGAAAATGCTGATTTAGAGGACTTCAGATAGCCAGATTAGGTAAATATGGGGTTCTGTGATCTATATGAAATTTTAATATAAACTTTCTAGATGCGGTTTTAACATTCATGAAATTGAGATAAACAGATATTGACCTAACAAGAAACGAGTATTGTGGGTTATTGAGAATGGTCAGATCAAAATCCTGAAATGTGTTTTTAGGTGGTTCTAAATCACCATCAACCAATCCAACTATTTGATCTATTGACCAGGTGGAAGGAGTGCCTTGATGTTTAGGCTTGAGATCTGTAAGCGAAAGGGTATTGAAATATAGATATGTATATAACTTTTCCTTCCTATAGGTTATTAGGTTTTCCTCTCATGACGAGCGCTTGAACCATTTATTCCTCCTGCTTGTGTGTGATGTATAAGTGTTGGTGTTATGGGCCCCACCAATGAATGCATGTGTGAATGAGCTAGTGTGACGCAGGGAGGATATCGGTACGGGTCTCACTCTCCCTTTTTCCCCGTTACCTTGGGTTTTGCGCTCCATCAGTGGCCATATTGATTCTGTTTAAACTGTAAACACTGTTGCGTTGCTTCACTTACATTCCTGCTTTGTAGGAGCTTCCTCCTGGCCCTTCTGCCCAGCATAAAGCAATCATTGTGAGACTACATCTGGACATGAGTTTCATCCCAGGAATCTGCAGCACCAGTACCTGGTGAAAAGAGAAGAGAGCAGGCTAGTGTATGTTCGACCTGGCCCTTTTTGCAGGGTCACCGCCAGATTTTAGGCCTTTTTTGCTTTTGTAGGCCTTATGACTGTGGGCACTTTTTCCCTGCTAATCACTGGTAAAATGCCTGTGCTCTTTCCTTAAAACATGGTACAATTAGCATATACCTGATTGGTACATTTAATATACTTGTAAGTTCCTAGTAAATGGTACTGCATGTATCCAGGGCCTGTAAATTAAATTCTACTAGCGGGCAATAGCACTCATTGTGCCACCTACTAAAGAAGTCTTTAAAATATGTCTCAAGCATGCCAGCCTGTAGTGAAGTTCTAAACTGCCCTTTCGACCTGGCAAAATAAACCTTTTGTCTCTGAATAAGGTGCGACGAAAACTCAGTACACTAATGAAGCGCACTACATGATTACCCCTAGGGGTTCAACACAAGAATCACTCACTTCGCCAGAATTAGACACTCAAATATACAGCTGAAATCAAATGTGAAATTTGACCTTCTAATGTATTTTCATTTAGATATTTCAGAATAAATTAGTACATAATGAAACTTCATTTCACATTAAACAGTTCTTTAACATTCAAAACATTGTTAAACAAATTGATCGATATCTTCGATGACGTGTCTTTCAACAACCCCAATGCATTTCGGGTTACTTGAAACCTTCTTCAGGGGGATACATGTCATTAATGCAAGCAAATGTACACGGGCCTCCTGCCGGAACACAACAGACTAAATCAGTAGAACGTCATGAGACTAACGCTACAGATTACATAGTATAATATCGTTGTTTGCCAACATGCTAACTGACCCAGACATAAAAACAAAAATTAAGAACCGAATCCTTCAGGTGTACTGTGAAAAATCCCATCATGCTACACTGAATAAAAAACATGACAGAAACACTGTGCATATATAATATATATTGCGCCATGTACTGAAATTATGACTCAAAGGTGTGTCTGCCATGCAACACCCATGTATTCAACCTCCTTTTAAGTGCGACCACTTCATGCACTAACAAATTACCTGTAACAGCTACCTCCTTAAGATAATGAAAGCACTTTAACTCCACCAACATACGACAGATAGATGTTGCGCCAAGTAGCCGAAAATCATAACTCTCTAATGCTTGTTCCTGTATCGTGGGAAACTATAGTTAATCCTCAAACTGCCATTAGCATTTAGTGAACTAAACCATATGCGTATATCTTACCTGTATCCCAATGCTCTGTGAGTGTCAGTCGAATCTTCGTTTGCTTATATCTGAATCGATCCAAGAAATTTCTGTTAAATTATGCCTGTCCGTAACGGCGGTTTTTAAAGTTCCCTCTTGCCGACTACAGACAAACTCACCCGTCTAGTTCTCCGGCTTAGGCTTCTTCGCAATACCGTCATCAAGACGACCCACCCAGGGAATCTTTCTTCAAATCTTACGGGCCGCTCCCAAGTCCGAAATGCCCCAAAAACTTAATTGCTCCTGGCATGCGAACAGTCTTGAGTACTGCTCACTGAAACTTCATCAGAAACGTTCTAAACCGGATACCACTTATAACTAAAAGGGCCATTCATTATGCTATTGACCTCACAGATGCCTAAAAATATGTCATACCCAAAGATACCCTAAAAAAATGATGGGGAAAAAACCAAAATAGGGGTAATCAACATGTTATTAATGGAAGGAGAGCAATAGAAAACAGCACTCACCCCCTCTTAATAAAAAAAAACCAACACCACATGTGAAGTCCCCATAAACGAGCTTACAACTTTGTTTGTCACCATGTTCACAAAAAATGATTCACAAAATTATTTACATGTCAATAAAACCATGATTCACAAAGTGATTGACATGTGCATCTTTGAAACCCGAATTATTATATATATGAAGAATACAAGAAACTTAGACCTATAAAAATAAACCTTTTGCCTGGGGTAAACTTTCCTTTTTATTACTTATAAGCCACCCCTACGGTGGGCTCCAAAGGCTCAAAGGACAGTGCATCGTAATAAAAAAGTAGGACATGTATGCTTACCTTTTGCATGTTCTGGCAGTGAAAAACTCCTAAAGTAGTTTTTAGGTCTAGCGCCTAGCGTTGCAGTGCGCATATCTGCTCGCGGAGCGCGAGACCTCATGTAGGGGCTTCTGAAAGCTAACCACAAGCTTGTGCGTGTGGTTTTGTTTTCGTCAGCTGCTATTGGCTTTTGGTTGCCATTGGTGAAAGGCGTGTGCATGTCCCAGCTTCTTTAGGAATGTAACCGCCCACGTCCCATTGGAGTCTGTTACGCGGAGCAGCGGAATCTGGTTGTAATTATAAACATGGGTTTATAATTAGTGCGCGTTAGCTTTACAGCCTTGCTACCTCACCCCCGCTCTTCTGTGGGGCGCGCGCACCACTGGTTTCGATTCCGTGCATTTTTGTTTTCTTTCCGCCGCTCCTCACCCCTCGTGGGTACATGGGGCTGCCTCCAGACACAGTCCCTTGATCTTCCCTCCGGGCATAGCTGCTCGTTGTTTTTTTACTTTCATAGTGTGCGTATGCGGTTACTATTCGCTTAAATTATGTATTTGGCTGGTGTTTTCTGGAATTTATGAAAGCGGCAGCTTGATGGTGAACAGAAACATATGACTGGATTACCAGCGTGCTCCCACTGCCCTGCTCTTCATTTTATCAGGGTCATTTGTACCCGTCTGCCCACCGAGCGCGCAACTGTCTTGACCGAATGTCTCTCCTCTGCACCAACGGACAAGAGCTGTTTTCTGAGGGTGGGCGCTTCATCATGGTAGTACAGCAGTGATTGTTGCAGGGAATAGTTGCAGCGCTGCTGAAGTGGCTAGGACCGTGGTTTATGTGAGGTCATGCTGGCTGTGATTGGTATTTTCAGCAGTCGCCATAACTCGTTTAGATGGACCACTCAGAGTCCCTCGAAGCTCTGCCCACCACGCAGTATTTCATGCTCACGGGGAATCTGGCATTCAGCCGAAGGAATGCCCTAATGGGCGTGGCGAGACATCTCCTTCACAGACGCATTTTTCATCACCTGCATTTGCATGTCAATGATAAAGGTTAGCCGTCCAGCTCCCTGACTGCCTTTAACTGTGAACATCCCTGTTGGAGAAAGTGGCGGGACGCAAAATGATGTTTCCCTCTGCTTAAGAGCTAAACATTGGCCTTGTGCTAGTGACTGGACTCCTATAGCTGTGGGGTCCCTCCGCCCTACACCTCTATTTGGAAGCGTAACGTTCCTTGTGCCAGCACTACCCCCCTCCTTGCAGCAATGCAACATGAGATGGTGGGGATCTGGAGGACGATAAGTGACCCACTATCAACATTTTCATGCGTTGTGTCTATTCGAGACATTACCCCTTTGTAGAAATAACCAACCGTTAATTTACAGGACTGTTTCCTGGTATCTCGGACTGCAATGTGGGGCTCTTGTGCCACCCTGTATTATATTAATCTCAATCTGTGGTCACTTTTTACCCCCAGTACTACCCACCCCTCTTTTTCTACTGGTTTGATTTTTTGGGGTATTTTTTTTAATGCAGCCACAAACAGTTCACATTCACTGGAGAACAGTAGGTGCATGACGGTAATCTGCACACTTCGCTCCAAAATGGATATCTTGAAAGCACCCAGACCTTACTATGTGTATATCGACGGGGCTTAGGTGTGGACAGGATGGGCCATCGTGGCAGGATGACTGGGAAGAGGCTTGAACCACTTCAACTTGCACTTCAGAGGGCTTTACCTCCTGCACACACAAAGGAATGTGATACCAGGCCTGCCCTGCCTTTTGTCACCCACAGACAGTTTGGGACTCTGACAGGGGATGGGGAAGAACTTTCCTGTAATAGATGTAGGTGTAGGACAGGGAGTCCCCCTACACAAAGGATGGCATCAAGTATAAATATTAGACCTCTAGAGCCACTCTTCATAACACTCCTGGGACTGTGTAAGTTACAGGAGAAGGACTGCCCTGCTTCCAGATGACTGCCCTGCTTCTTAAAGGACTGCTTTGCTGTCAGAGAAAGAAAATTGGACCTACTTGTCTTCATTCCAGGCTAGCCAGAGTGAATCCAATGATCAGTTGGCAAACATCCTATGTGAGCTACAGGGGTACAACAAGCTTCAGAGACCTCCCTGCAACTGTCCAGCTGACCTGCTGCAACTGGGCCTGCATGAACCTGCATGGGTCAAGCTGGCATCTACTGGAGTGAGTACCCAATCCCCAAGAGGTCCAACCCTAGATTCTAAACCCTTCGCTAGCATCAGAGTGTACTCCTCCAGAAGTACAAGCGAAAATTTTGAGGTTTGGGCTCCTCTCGAACGTAAACAGTCCTTTTTGCGCCAAGACTTTACCGCCGCAATGAACACCAACGCAAAGTACCAGTGAGATATGCTCTTCACGCTGACAATAACTGTCTGCAGTGACCGGCAACATGAGACCTGCACTTTGCATTACAGCAACGACAGCCCACGACGGTCGCCAAAGAGAAGCTACAGCAGTGACTATCCACAATGCCCAACCGACTCTATGGAATCTGGCATTCAGCCGAAGGAATGCCCTAATGGGCGTGGCGAGACATCTCCTTCACAGACGCATTTTTCATCACCTGCATTTGCATGTCAATGATAAAGGTTAGCCGTCCAGCTCCCTGACTGCCTTTAACTGTGAACATCCCTGTTGGAGAAAGTGGCGGGACGCAAAATGATGTTTCCCTCTGCTTAAGAGCTAAACATTGGCCTTGTGCTAGTGACTGGACTCCTATAGCTGTGGGGTCCCTCCGCCCTACACCTCTATTTGGAAGCGTAACGTTCCTTGTGCCAGCACTACCCCCCTCCTTGCAGCAATGCAACATGAGATGGTGGGGATCTGGAGGACGATAAGTGACCCACTATCAACATTTTCATGCGTTGTGTCTATTCGAGACATTACCCCTTTGTAGAAATAACCAACCGTTAATTTACAGGACTGTTTCCTGGTATCTCGGACTGCAATGTGGGGCTCTTGTGCCACCCTGTATTATATTAATCTCAATCTGTGGTCACTTTTTACCCCCAGTACTGCCCACCCCTCTTTTTCTACTGGTTTGATTTTTTGGGGTATTTTTTTTAATGCAGCCACCAACAGTTCACATTCACTGGAGAACAGTAGGTGCATGACGGTAATCTGCACACTTCGCTCCAAAATGGATATCTTGAAAGCACCCAGACCTTACTATGTGTATATCGACGTTGCCATCAGTTGGTTCACACTGATTTAGTTGCCCAATCCTGTAATCCAAATTCGCCCGTATCCCTCCTTCCATGCCCTAAAAAGAAGGTAGCCATTATGGTATGTTACAAGCAGATGAGTGCAAGTGCTTTGAGATTTAGGGGCAGTTAGTTGTATCTGAGCCCAGTGTACCTCTCTCCTTAGCAGCCTCTGTCCGGCACGGCAGCAGTAAGTGGATGCACCTCCGGCTACGTGAAACAGAACAAACAAACACCCAGTGCATATTTAACTTGCTTGCCCAAAAGCCCCGTTTAACTTAATCTCACAAGTCCACATGTTGCAGTCGTGAGCTTGTTTACCACCCACTGCCATCCCAGTCAGCGTTCCTTGTCTCTTCCCCTTCTTGCACCTAAGAAAGGTGGGGATTTCTAGCAGTGACGCTCTAGCCGACTGTCAACACCTGACTATATGTGGCTGCTGTATGTTATAGGCCACCAGTAAACTATGGTAAAAAATATGATAGATTACTCTGTGCGATAAATAGCCCATCTCTTTCACCTAGTGTCAAAGCAATCTAGTTGCCTCGCAAACCTGCAATCATGTGAAACAAGCATTTGCAATGCAATAGGTCTCACATTTACAAGTTTCAGCTATTGACATTGTAAATGACAATGCCTTTTATTTATGTTTTGGTTGTTAAATCACATATAAAAAACATTGTCATTTGCAATGTCCATAGCTTAAAGTCTCACAAATGCGAGACCTATTGCATTGCAAATGCTTGTTCACTGTTGTAAGGCCTGTCTCTCCTATTGACCAACACTGTGCTACCTTATTGCATTTAATAAGTGCTAACTTTAGATTTCGAGCAGACAGAGGTATGCTGTTTACACTGAAGAATTGTAATTTATAATGCTTGTCAGTGGTGAAGTCAGATTTAAAGTTCCAACTCTTAAAAAAGCACATTTAGAAAGTTGCCATTTTCTTGTCCCACCATCTGTGCCTTCTGTCAGTGTCCTCGGTCACCTGACAGTAAATGGCTCTGCTGTTGGGGTTTGTGTATTTCTTCTAGAAAGTAACACAAAGGGGCTTAGGTGTGGACAGGATGGGCCATCGTGGCAGGATGACTGGGAAGAGGCTGTAACCACTTCAACTTGCACTTCAGAGGGCTTTACCTCCTGCACACACAAAGGAATGTGATACCAGGCCTGCCCTGCCTTTTGTCACCCACAGACAGTTTGGGACTCTGACAGGGGATGGGGAAGAACTTTCCTGTAATGGATGTAGATGTAGGACAGGGAGTCCCCCTACACAAAGGCTGGCATCAAGTATAAATATTAGACCTCTAGAGCCACTCTTCATAACACTCCTGGGACTGTGTAAGTTACAGGAGAAGGACTGCCCTGCTTCCAGATGACTGCCCTGCTTCTTAAAGGACTGCTTTGCTGTCCGAGAAAGAAAATTGGACCTACTTGTCTTCATTCCAGGCAAGCCAGAGTGAATCCAATGATCAGTTGGCAAACATCCTATGTGAGCTACAGGGGCACAACAAGCTTCAGAGACCTCCCTGCAACTGTCCAGCTGACCTGCTGCAACTGGGCCTGCATGAACCTGCATGGGTCAAGCTGGCATCTACTGGAGTGAGTACCCAATCCCCAAGAGGTCCAACCCTAGATTCTAGACCCTTCGCTAGCATCAGAGTGTACTCCTCCAGAAGTACAAGCGAAAATTATGAGGTTTGGGCTCCTCTCGAACGTAAACAGTCCTTTGTGCGCCAAGACTTTACCGCTGCAATGAACATCAACGCAAAGTACCAGTGAGATATGCTCTTCACGCTGACAATAACTGTCTGCAGTGACCGGCAACATGAGACCTGCACTTTGCATTACAGCAACGACAGCCCACGACGATCGCCAAAGAGAAGCTACAGCAGTGACTATCCACAATGCCCAACCGACTCTATGCTGCAAGCCGCATTGTCCGGCCTCCTCTTTACGGTATAGCAACTGTCCGTGGTGCTCAATCTCCTCCAATGCGGACACAACTCTTCGCACCGGGCGCAGAAGGTAACTCTTCAGTGGGATTAACCTGTTCTTGTATCCGACCTATTCTCTATTGTGATCAGCCTGAACTTGTAACTTCTATTTTCAATCAAACCTTTAAAATTGAATATCCCCGGTGCTACTGATTGGTTTTGTGTTATTGTTGTATTGTACTCCTGGCACCTGCCTTTGCATTCTTTGTTTCCATGGCTCCTGCTTGGCATCTTCACTGGATTTTGGAGTGTGGAATCCAGGGGAGTGCCAGAGCGGTTGCCGACGACATAGGACCAGGGTGCTTCAAGAGTTGTTCCTGCAAATAAACTTCTACCACTTATTTAAGGCGTTTTGACCACTTCTTAAAAGTGGCGTTAAGTGGCGAAGTTACCTGCCGTGCAACAAATACTTCAAGGAGCAGTTCTCCTCGTGACAACCCCTGGGACAGTTTTACTGATTTTGGTTTCCACTGCTCAGAACGTTTATGCTGCAGTGTTATCCTGCTTACATGTCTACCTGGCATTCACCTGGTCTACTGTCTCCAGGTAGGGCGTTTCTTGTGTTTATCCAGAGCCTTCCGCTAAAGCTTAACGGTTACCTTGCGCTTACCTTTGAATACTGCTGTGAGGGAACTGTGCGATGTCTCGCGCATACTTTTAATGCTACTGCGAGGGAGCCGTGAGCTTCCATGACGTGAATGCTGCTGCTGCCTGGTAACCACAGGTCTTTGTTACGTTGCCTGCACGTTGCCTGACTTTCACGTTGCCAGCTCCCTGTGTGTGCTGACTCCTCTACGCCTGACGTCGCCCGTGCCAATCCGGAAGCGCAGTGACCTCACGCTTGTATCCTGGCAATGTCAACTGTGTCCATTGACTTGCGGTCAGCGCGATATTTTTAGGTCGAGCCTAGAGCAGCGCATGCGCTGCTTGCTCAACTTTTAGTAAAGGGGTAAAAAAATGCTACCAGAGGCTTTTGCTGGCCTGAAGCTTGCGTGCATGTGCGCGTGCATGCAAGCAATCGCCACAAGCAGCCGCCATCTGTCTCCTCCATCACAGGTCATTAAGTTGCTTCTTTAATTTCCCGTGCTTTCCCCTCTGTCTCCGTCCGATCACTTTCATTGCTTGGCTTTTTATATCAAAACATAAACCAACGTTGATTTGAATGTAAAATGCAAAAACTCAATCATGTAATAAATTTAAGAAGGCAACGTGGAAGATTATGTTACCTACTGTACGTCATCTTCCAAGAATTATATCAAATCATAAACCGACGTTGATTTGAAAGTAGCTTCAACAAGGCAAGAACTGCACAGAATTATCTTCGTCGTGAGTGCACCCATGCCTGCACATTTCGAAAATCCACCTTTCACGCTCGAAGCTTCAGCCGCCAACTGCTTGTCATGGCTCATTAACTCTACACACACAACCCGCCCCCCCCAGTCTCCCGGCTGCGCGTCCAGGACTTCCTTGCTCGAACATTCATGAGTATGCAAAAACTCAAACATGTAATAAATTTAAGAAGGCAACGTGGAAGATTATGTTACCTACTGTACGTTGATTTGAAAGTAGCTTCAACAAGGCAAGAACTGCACAGAATTATCTTTGTCATGAGCGCACCCATGCCTGCACATTTCGGAGATCCGCCTTTCACGTTCGAAGCATATGTAGAGACTTTAAGCCTTATATGCAGAGCTGAAGCTTAAGTGAGTGCGAGCTTCTTAGTGAAAAGAACATGACAGGTGCCCCAGCTTTATGTAGGAATTACCTATCTGAATGACCCTGAAAGTAACAGAGAGTTACTAAAGCCACGTCGCCAAAACATTGATTTTTATTTTTCATTCGATTGTTTCACCGCCTTTAAACAGGCGAAAATTGCAAGCGCGTCAGAAACTGGCTTGTACGTTTTATTGTCTTCACTAGCTACGAGTCATTTCTTTTAACAAAGTTGACTCTTGTATAAGGCTCTCAGTGAACATGCACTTTTCTACTAAAGAAGCCTAGTGCGCATAGCTACCCTGGGTATATAAAATTAAACGTGAAATGCTTGAATAAAGAAATTCGTAACAGCCATGTTTTTCTCCTCGCGTTAATTCTGATCACCTGGTGTGCATGTCTCTAAGATGAGCCGAGATGAATGTTCCTTGGTACCCGAGCCTTGAATGTTGCAGATCTAGCTAGCTCACGCAAAATTGAAAATTGTGCAATTATGAAGGCAGTCTACAAGCTTTCGCATGATCGCATGTATGCACCTGCTTATATTCTTGGTCACATGGTCAATACTAGAAGCGTCTCTGTTATGGTCTATAATATGTGCATGTTGTCGTCTCTGAAAGAGTTTGTCAGATTTATGGGGATCATGTTGTTGGTTAGCTCTGTCACTCAGACTTAATTTTTCCCAAAAATACTTTCACACTGTTAGACAGAGTTCACTTTCAATACAGACATTTGTGAACCACTTGCTCAGCCTCTTAACATGGGTCTCTGCAGTTCCCCTCACCGCCCGTGTTCCCTAACACTCTCCAGATGGTGCTCTGCTGGTTGCCACCCTATCTGAGAGTTGTTCTTGCCCTCTACCTCTCTTCTACCCCTCTACCTCTACTCTACCTCTCTTCTATCCCTCTACCTCTCTTCTACCCCTCTACCCCTCTTCTACCCCACTACTACCTCTCTACCCCTCTTCTACCCATCTACCCATCTACACTTCTACCCCTCTTCTAACCCTCTACCCTACTACCCCTCTTCTACCCCTCTACCCCTCTTCTACCCACTGTAACTAGTAAAGACACTGTCACGGCAGCATCACTCAGCACCACCACAGCATCACTCAGCACCACCACAGCATCACTCAGCATCACCACAGCATCACTCAGCGCCACCACAGCATCATTCAGCGCCACCACAGCATCATTCAGCGCCACCACAGCATCACTCAGCATTGCCTTTGCAATAGTACACCACCACATCATCATCACTCAGCAAGACCGGAGTATCATTCAGCATCACCTCAGCATCGTCTCAGCACAAGTCACCACCACCACCTCCACCACCACCTCAACATCACTCAACACCACCTCAGCCTGCTCTCGGAATCTGTTGATTCTCCCCTAGCGTCGGGCCCTTGCTAGTGTTATAATACAGGTACTAGTTCACAACCTTCAACAGCCAATTGTTTATGCCCCCTCAAAAAAAACGTTAACTACCAACCATTGGATTAGGCAAAAACAAGTTGCCAGAATTGCAAGAACAAAAGAAAAATGAGGAAATTTTTTATTGTACATACATTTTTTAATATGGTTGTTGTGTTGCCAAGTTGTAATAATTCAATATCGGAGACTAGAGGGGGCTGCATGCAATTCATTATTTGGATTGTTTTTTCCGACATTTCGTCATTGTTCTGGGTCTACGGTGACTACTTTATTTATTTTAATTTGTTGTGTTAAACTTAGCAAGAACATTTATTTTTACACGCAGTTATGGATACCACATCAGTCTTAGCCCCCACCAAGTTTTTACAAAATCCTGGTGTTCCCTCCTTGGTATGGGAAGACTGGCAAGAATCATTTGAGACCTACCTTGAGGCAATTCGAGGGGAAACCTTTGCAGCTTCTCGCAAATTGGCCTTATTAAAAGGGAATCTTGGGGTTGAAGGCAGGAAAGTATTGAAAACTTCACCTAAACCATTATGTGCTAATTCTACTAGTCATGTTGTTGAAGGTGAGGAAGAGGGTTAGAATTTTGGCGAGGTTGTTTTTGATTAATATTTAGATGCATTAAAAGCTTTAGAAGACAATTATGGGAATAAAAACAGCATTGTTTTTTGTTTTTTTTAAGTCTGTTTTTTATTTGCAAAAAACAAAAGAACATTATGGTCAGTCATTAAACATTAGAGTCATTAAAAAACAGCATTGTTGTGGAAAGACATAGCTTCTTTTCTAGAGCACAGTTACCTGGAGAAATGGTTGAGGAGTATGTGGCTGTATTGAGAACCTTAGCTGCTTCATGCAGATTCAGGGATCTTCACGAAGAAATACTCAGAGACCAGTTCATAAACAGGAACAACAATTGTAAGATCCAAGAAAGATTATTAGAATTGAAGGCTCCCTCACTACAGAAAACTATTGACATAGCCAGGAGAGTAGAAAACACATCACGCTATGTCAAGGAACTTACTAGTGAGCAGGGTAAGGAGAAAGGCAATGTTAGTGTTGTCAGTAATGCCATTCGCAAATCTAAAAATGTGAATGAGGGTGCTAATATTCAGCATCGATCTAATCCTTCCAGTGAAAGGGCGAAAGTTTCCTTTCGTGCAAAATCTTCTAAGGACAGAGTATCTCCCAGTAAAAACAAACGAGTTTGTTTCAAGTGTGGTAGTTTTAGACATAGTGCCGAAGCTGTTTGGTGTCCAGCTGCCAAAGCAACTTGTTTCAGGTGCAATAAGTTTACTTCATTTTTCCAAGATGTGTAGATCCGGGAATAGTGAAGTTTGGAAACGTTCTGTGAATATAGTAAAGGACAGTGATAATGCATCACAGAATGGGAGCGACAGCGATGTCGAAGTGCTGGTCATATAGGAAAATGAGGTTAATGAGGTTTCTGGAAAGTATCATCCCCTCAAATGTGTTCTATCCTTGAACCCGGTCAAAGTATCATTATGGGCTGATTCATGTTCCCCGTACACCATAATTGATAAAAATGTTTGGGAGTCCACAGGCAAGTGCAATCTTATGCCACCAGACATTGAGTCAGAGGGATACTGTGGTACCAAACTTTGTTTGTTGGGGTACTTTGTTGGCCATATTTTATACAAAGATAGGAGCACACAAGCTAAAGTGTATGTTGTAGAAAAGGGCAGCGCTATGCTGGGTTGGAAGGAGCAGAACAATGTGGGCATTATACTTGATCCCAACCTTCCGGACCAAGTTCCTCTAACTCAAGATAATGGTCTCTCTAGGTGGCATACAAAATATGCAGATTTGTTTAGTTCAAAACTTGGATGTTTGAACAAATTTGAGCACAGGATTCTTTAAGTTAAGCCTGACTGCTTTTGTATCAAGCTACCAGATCATTAATTGGAGGTTAATTTTGTGACTTTTTGGGTTTACTCTAACAAATATTGTGGTTGTTTGCTTGAGTGGGACTTATACCCCCTCAAACAATAATCCACTTTCCTACATTGGTGGGACCTGTTACCAATATTCCCTCTAATTTTTATGCTCTGTGTACGACAGCTCAAGATCTCTGTGTGTTGCAGCCAAGGCTATGTGCACCAAGCATGTGAGCTCAAGTATGTACATCTGTGGGAATTACTACTCAAAAATGCTGTTTACAGTGAGAGCAAAAACAGCTGTATTTTGCATATGTAGTTCCATTTAATAGGTTCTTGAGACAGTTTTGCAATGTAGATACAGACCATCATGATGCAAATTGTTTACTCTAGTTGCACCTACACCCTAGGTTTCGTAAAGGACAGGATTTAATAGGTAGCACAATTATAAGATTTTACTGATTATTGTTGGTTGGAGCTCTGCTCATTTAGTGAGGGAATGTTGGGAATCTATACAAGAGTACATACATTTAGCAAGCTGACAATTACAAAATACAGGTCAAACAATGACTGTGGGATAGGGTGGTTCAGACAAGTGCCATGAGTAGATAAGTGACGTTTGCATTCTCGTCGGTTCTTGACATTCTTCTAATGCTGATAAACTCCATCATGGTCAACCTTGCCATTCAAGAGCTAGGTCTTTGTCCTTATCAGTATAGCCAAATGATTCTCCTTCAGTCCATTTGTCAATTTAGACTTGATAGTGTTCATGAGGCTGATTCCTTGTTCACAGTCTGTACTTGATGCTTGAAATGTTGCACAGACATCTACAAGTTGAGATATCATATTTAGTCTGAACAGAAGTCTGTCGAATGAAATTCGCCATGCCTTGAAAGGTTGTTAGCATCCTAACTATTATATGTTCTGCTACAACATAATTCCCTGTACTATTGAACAACATCGTCCGGTGTTTCACAATCGCCCAGGACAAAGATATTTTTATACTTTTCCATAAGTCTCTGTACATTCTCAGTCCCAACATCAAATTGCGATTGTGTTGCTATTGCCTTTTTTGCATATGGTCATGAAGTAAAACGAAAGACAACATAGGCCCACTGTCAAACCTTCTGTTTTCCCTGTATAATGCAAGTAGGTCTCTTACTGTGCTGCTCCAAAAGAAACTGTTGCCCAAATACTGTCCCTTAATTTGGCCAATCTTGGCTCTGGCACATTGTACAGCTTCAACAGTGGTCAACAAGCTGTTTTGAAACAGCTTGTACAAGTATGACAGTTCAGCTAGAATATCATTCATTGCTTCAAGGGAAATATGGTAGTTGGAGCCCGACAGCTTTTTGTGGCAATATTATGCAACTGGATAATTTTCCTTAATTTTCTCGTGCTCAAAGTACTTGAGTACAGCCTCATAATTATGCATTAGTGCACGTACTGCAAAATGCGTTGAAAGCCACATCACTTTATTCAGTGGTCAAAATTCTACGACTTCGAAAATAATTACTGATACAATTTTAACCAACTTGCCACCGGAGCGTCACTTTTTTTGATGCTCCGTTGGTGCCCAGTGCAGGCCCATATTTACAAGGCCATGCAATGCTACCCTGCGTGACTTTTCTTGGCCTAGTAGATATGGATTTCGGCGCAGCAGCGTGTATGAAACTGGCTCTCTATATACTATACCAAAGTAAGGTATATTGTGCAAAGTCCAGTGGAACCCCAAAGGTAGACATAGGTAAAAGTAGATAATACCTTACTCTCTATTCGTGGAAGTGTGGGCGAGCAGTAAGGCTTTATCAAAGGGTAGTGCTAAGCATTTATTGTACAAACTCAAACAAGAAATCATGTCACACACTCAAAGACTTAACTCAGACCAATTTTGTTTGTATAAAAATATTATTTAGTTATTTTATTTCTAGAAACAAGCCAGGCCTGGTGCAGGTAAGTGAAATAATAATTTGCTGGATTTATGAAGTGAATTACAGTTGAATGCAAGTTCAAATGCAGTTGGGTAATTTACAGGTAAGTAAATTATCGGAATTACTTTTCAGTTACTTTGCAGATGACAACATATGATACTTCTTGGTAAGTAAATTATCGGAATTACTTTGCAGATTACAACATATGTCACTTCTTGGATTACTTTTTAAGTTACTTTTGCTAATCAGTGTGATATGCCTAGATACCACACTGAGACATTTCCTAGACAAAAGGTAAGTAATTACATTTTCAAACATATGCAGATTGTTCAGGTTTTCATACAAACCAACTCCACATTTGGAAGAATTTTCAAAGAAAAGCAGTCAATGCAATCCTATGGGAGTAAATTAAGTTATTGAGTTATCGGTAAGTAGGGTTTGGAGTTGGTATTCTGGGGTAAGAACCAGTGTTCCTCAAGGGTCCAGGATGCACTCTAAGAACACCCTCAGCAGCACTAGGGCTGCCGGGTGTAGAGTGCTGAGGCCCAATGTTACCCAGTGGGGGATAGGGGGCCTCCAGTTGGTGGCTGCTCACGAGCAGGCCACAAGGTTGTGGTAGCACAGCTCCTGGAGTTAGGCTCAGGGCAAAGGGGGATCTGATTTAGCACACATTGTGCACCCGCAGCACTGCAGGGGCGGCTGGGTGCCGGGTGCTGTTTTGGCATCGGGTGCCCTGTTGGTTTTTAAAGGGGATTCTCCGGTTGCAACAAAGACTGCAGGCTCGGGGATGAAGATCTTCTGGAGTGACCACCGGTTAGAGAGGTAAGTAGAGGTACCTGGGGATGCTGGAACACTGTCGGTTGGGCCACCCAAGGCCGCAGGATGTCGGTTGCAGGGGTGTCTATAGGCATCGGGTTTTTCTGAGTGGCTCCGATCGCGGTTGGGGGGATCCTCTAGAAAGGGGCTGCAGGCTTCAATTGGAGATTTGAGGCAGGTCAGAGATCACCAGATCTCAGGTCAGGATCACCAGAGAGACCACATGGTGGTGTTGGGCCACTCGAACTCGGACAGTGGGTGTTGGGTGCAGAGTGGTGCAGACTCGCAGATTTGGCCCGAGCCAGAGTCTGTGGATGAGCAAATCCGGTGCTCACAGGAGACAAAGTCTTGGTTTGGGAAGGCACGGCAGGTCCTCTGGGTTCTTGGGGGCTGCTGGCTGCAGAACACTTGGAATTTCGCTGGAGCAGTTTCGAGGTTGGGACAGGCAAGTAGGGCTGGGGTCAAGTCAGTGGGAGTCCTCCTCTTCTTAGTTCAGTCTTCGGTCCTACTTCTTCTCTCTTCTTGTTGGTTGTTGTCTGAGAACGCAAGGTTTGGGGTTGCCCCAAAATACTAGATTTAGGGGAGTTGCAGGTAAGTAATGGTCGAGACCAATGGGTCCCTTTCCTTGGGGTGGGTACACCCCCTATTATGCCACCCTCCAGTAGGAGGTGGGCACATGCCTCTCTCTGGTTGGCTGGATCCCCCATCTGCAAGATGACAGGGACTGAGAGTTGTGCTTCAACTTGCCTCTCCCACCTAAGGGGTGGGCTTGGCCAAGGTGGGCACACCTCTCCTCCTAAACTGGTTTTCCTGCTAATTCTCCCACCCAAAGTAGAGGTCAGAACCGGTGGGGGCCTGTTGCTTGAAGCAGCAAATGACTGAGGTAGCTCATAAAGGCGGCAAGCCTTTGAATCTTCCCCTTTGTGGACCCTGCCCATCCTGTGGGAGGAGGCTCAGCACCTCATCCCAGGATGTGCATTGTTTCAGGACCCCGAGAGCGGCAGGCTCTCGACCCAGGGGTCCAGAAACATGTCTGGTTGTGGAAGCTGGCGAGCAGCCACTCAGCCAGAACACTAGAGTTAGGTTGTTTTTCAGGGGGAATCTCTAAGATGCCCTCTGAGTGCATTTTTCATTAAATCTCACACTGGCATCAGTGTGGGTTTCATGTGCTGCAAAATTTGATACCAAACTTCCCAGTTTTCAGTAAAGCCATCATGGGGCTGTGGAGTTCGTAATGACAAACTCCCAGCACCATATACTATTAATGGCATTACTGTACTTACAATGTCTAACAGGGCTCAGGCACCTGTACCCTCACCACTGGTATAGTGTACCCAGCTAGAGGGTTGACTTACCTATGCCAGGGCAGTGGCTTGTAGACATGGCACACAGGGATGTGTGCCATGTCGACTCTTCACATTGTTCTGCACCAAAACACGTAACCTGCAAGGGCAGTGTGTGTGTGTGTGCGTGTGTGTGTGTGTAAAGGTACAGGGCCTCTAAGGCTGGCACAATACGTGCTTTAACCCTTAGAGGCCTTCCCTGGCCACAGTGCCCTGGGTACCTATGGTAGCAGTTACAAGAGACTTACATGTGGCCAAAGAGTGCTAAGTGGGTTTTGCATCAGTACAGTTTAGGGAAAGAATATAGGCCCTGGGTACCTGGTTGGCAGGAACCCAGGGCACACTCAAAGTACATCAACAGTTTGGCAAAAAGTGGGGGGGCAATCATGCAAAAAGGGGCACTTTCCTACACAGCGCAATTAACTGCTTTGCCCTACTCTGTGTGAAAGAGGCGTTCTCTGGGTGTTGCTGTGGGTGTTCCCAGTCAACCCCTATGGAATTTGACACTGCCCCAGATTTACAACATCAGGTAAACCTGGGTCTGCGCCAAAACCAGGCGCCTCCTAAAGCAGGCATAACGAGGAAAAATATTTAAGTGTCTCCTCTTTTTCCGTCTTAACATGTGTGCTGCATTCTACAGTACACACAGACAGAGGAAATCTCCTCATGTGAAGCTTTTGTACAGGAATGTGTGCCTTCCTGCACAAAACAATCATGCCAACAACAGAGACACCCTTGCATCATGGTGTAAGGGTGACTGCATTGGTGACAGCAGCAAAATGTGCGCTGACAGTGGCTGTAAGGTCAGGGATGTGCCATATCTTGTTAATAGCACTGCCCTACACCAATTTCTAGTAAATATGCCCCACAGTGGCAGAGCAGAGCTTTATCGAGCTGCAAGATAGCCGCTCGATAGAGGGCACTGCCAATCAGATTACAAAACCTGACAACATCCTGTACCCAGGATACTTTTTATGGAATAATTAGCACACATATCTGGCCCAGAACAAGAATCCAGGGCAAGGGAGGCTCCAGCTGGCACCCTCTGCCCTTTTACTACGTGGAGACCGCGCGGACCTGCTCGGGCGGCCCACAACACGTGGACGCTGCTGTGAAGAACCCAGAGCCCGCTGCGGACAACCCAATACAGAGAGCAGCCGGCACTGAAACACAGTATACGGCCAACGGGGAGGTCACCCTTCACCGGCAGCTGGGGGGCACCATGCAAACGGACCCCGGAGACATGTGGGCGCACCTGTGGATAAACACAACGATCGAATAGACCAAGCTGAGGCGTGCATCTCAGAAGCTGAAGATGCCCAAGCTGAAACTAAAGAGCGCCTGCTTCAAATGGATAAACTCCTGGAGCTCATAAAGGAAAAAAAATTAAGATTTGGAATCCAGATCGCGACGTAACAACTTCCGTATAACTGGTATTCTTGAATCCACTGCCATCCCCAGCACAATCGAGGCTCTTGTTGAATCCCTCCTGCGAGATCTATCTCCTGAAGCGCTGTCCCCTATGTTCATGGTGGAGTGCGCCCACCGCTCCCTGAGGCCCAGGCCGCCCTCGGGAACCCTGGCGCATCCCACCTTAGCTCGGCTGTTGAACTACAAGAACAGAGACACTGTATTACGTCTGGTGCATGAAGAGCAAAACCTAACTTACCAGGGTACCCGCATCTTGCTGTATCTGGATTTTACGACCGTGGTACAGGGCGGCAGAAGGGAATGTCTTCCCGCCAAGAAGGTGCTTCAACAGGCTAAAATTCCCTACGCTCTGCTCTACCCCGCCAAATTTCGCTTCATGAAAAACAGAGCACCGCATTTGTTCACCGTCGCCAAGGAGGCCCTCCGGTTTGCCAAGAAACTTGCCAACAACGGAATGCCGCCAGTGGGGTTGCAGAAGACCGCAGAAGACACGTCCCTCGACATGAATGATTGATTTCCCAAGGACGGGGTACAACGCAAAGATAGGGCGGATCAGTTGGAACAGCAGCTCAATGGAAAGTGCTACAGATAAGTGACTGGGTGGGGTGCTGTCTCGGGGTTCATCGACCCCGGGTTGAATTACTCTAATACCTTTTGCCTCAAGTGGTACTGTCACATTGGGCTGCAGCCCATCCGATCACCCACCCTAAATGGTGGGATAGAGCTCCTGGCCCTGCTCCAAACCCAGGTTATGTCCCACGTTATTGATCATCACCATTTTGGGAGGTATGGGTGGGGGAGGGGTGTTCTACTCAACCAAGTTGGGGGATTGGTGTGGGCGGGGGGAGGTAGGGTAGTAAAACCAATACACAGTCAGTTTTATAGAATTAAGCATGTCATGTATGATGGCACCTCTGAAGTGGTTGCAATCCGGAACAAGGCACAAACTTCTCATAGGAAATCTCCATTGAGTCATGTCGTCAGGTACACTGCACTCTACGTCACGTGACATCTATCAAATGCCTAACCTGGAACATTAGCGGCATAAATGATTATCGGAAATCAAGACTGGTACATGATTACCATGGATATTTGTTTTTTGCAAGAATTACACTTAACAGCTCACACTGCCCCAGGTTTAAGGGCAAGGTGGTACAGCAAGGCATACATCTCAGTATATTCTAACTATGCCAGAGGAGTAGCTGTCCTCCTTCGAAAAAGGGCTCCAATGGCGTCTTAGGGATGTCACAGTGGACAAAGAGGGCATGTATTTCATAGTCACAGGCACTCGGTATACATAGCCCCTCACTTTAGTGGCAGTTTATGGCCCAAACGTTGATGACCCAGGGATTTTCATCAATCTATGGCACCTGGTCTCAGGATGCAGCTATGGGGTACAAATATTGGAAGGGGACTTTAATTTTGCCCGAGATGATAGCCATGATAGATCTGGCTCCGTACTGCGCCCACACCCTAGAGCAGCTGACACTCTCAATGCACTCTTGCAAGATCAGAGCCTCCTTGATATGTGGAGGTGGTCACATAAGGAACAGCAGGAAGGAATTTGCTTCTCAACCCTACACCGCTCCTGGTCCAGGATAGATTATTGCCTCATTTCGCCAGAAATCAAATAATGGGAAGCCAGGGATACTCACTTGCCCCAGACACTATCAGACCACGCGTAAGTCATGCTTGAACTTCGTGTACATCTAAAAAAACAATAGAGAGAGTGAGGGTAATGAGGATCCCGAACCCCCAGTCTGGATAGGAGTATAAAACAAAGGAGGGAGAGAAATGCAGTTGAAAAAGATTCAATCGAAAAGAAGGGGGAGAGATAGAGAAAGGAAATTCTTTTGCCCTGAATTATTCCTATTTGGAAAAAGACCCATCACTCACCAACCTGGTTGGTGACATGCTTCATCATCTGGGTCCCACCCTGACCGCCGAATGCCGTCAGGGTGTGCTTCGACGCCTGGAATTCCAGCGGAGCGGGTTTTCGTGTGTGTTAGTGAGTGAAAACGTGAATGATGAAAAATAAAAGTGATATATTAAAAGGGTCAGCGGTGTGCTTCCTAATAATTTAATATGAAGCCACTTGGCACGATTACAACCTGTGAATAGATATCGTAACTGGTATTAATGGCCAGTGATATCAGTGTTAATATGTGTGTGTGGTCAACATGTTTCAACCTTTCTAGTAATTCTTAGGTTTTCGTCCGGACCAGGAATTTGAGGAACGGGGGGTCTGCACTCGCTAAGGTGCACCCACACCCTGAACCTCTGTGTACTACACCTTTATTAGAGAGTAGCTTGTTGTGCCGAATGCATTTGGTAACTGTGGGACCCCGAAGTAGGTGTGTAAACGGGCGTACCGGTGAGAGAACCAATGGTTTAGAGCCCACGGTCCCCACGGGAACCATGAGGCTTTATATTTAGCCTTTTTAACATCCGAATCATCCTTCAAGAACGGCTTGAAGGCACAACAAACTACTCTCTAATAAAGGTGCATTCCTAAACAGGCGGGTGTCCACAAATCAATTTGTTCCCACCTAGCCACACTTGAAAACAACATTTGAATTCTGGAGGGGGAATACAGCACAACCTATCGGCTGGACACACTAGCCACAATCAGGCAGAACATTTCTGAATACAATACTGAGGCAGAGCGTGAGATAACATACCTAAACAAAGACGCTTAAGTGCGTCACTTAGTGGAACAGACCGGGACCAACCCTTGCATGCATTCTCGATCAGGCACACCCCTCAACATACATATTTGAACTTGAGGACTGCGAATCAAGAATGCAGAACACGCCCTTTGCAGTGCTAGACACAGTAACCAAATTTTACGCTACATTATATACTTCACACCCCAATGGAGAAACCGAGCTACTCACCAATTACCTAGACACACTTCTGCTGGTATAGCTCAAAGAAGCACACAGGGAATTTCTGGACATGCCTATCACAACAGAGGCAATCACACAAGTCATCAACACACTCCCTAATGATAAAGCACCAGGGCTAGATGGCTTCACAGCCCCTTTTTATAAAGAATATGCTGATCTCCTCGCACCTCGCAATGTACGAAGACTCCATTCAGAAAGGTGTACTCCTCCCTCATGCAAAGCGCTAGTCACATCACTGCTTAAACCTGATAAACCGCCCCAAAAGTGCAACTCTTATAGACCTCTTTCATTAATCAATTTTGACAGTAAGATTCTTGCCAAGAGCCTTGCCAGTCGCCTCTTACTACTCCCTAAAATGATAAGACCTGATCAGGCCGGGTTCATTCCAGGACGCTCTTCCTCGCACAACTTAAGATCACTTTTTGCGGTGTTGCATTACCTACATCCTGATGTTCAAGCGTTTGCTGCCCTGCTAGACGCCACTAAGGCGTTTCACTCCCTGGCGTGGGACTACATATTCACGCTGTTACAGCGAGTAGGTCTCAGCTCCACTCTTATCAGCTATATAAAATTATTATATACCCTGCCTAGGGCCAGGATACAGCTCAATGAGGTACTCTCAGAACCCATCACAATAACTCGTGGTTCCAGACAGGGTTGCCCCATCTCACCACTACTGTTTGCCATTGCCATGGAGCCGCTAGCCTCTAGGCTTAGACAACATCAGGCGCAGTGCAGCATTGGCTTCACCTCAAGAGGACTGATAATTTTGCTCTATGCAGATAATATTACTCTCTGTAGCTGCAACCCGCGTTATAACCTCACCCGAGTCATCCGGGAGATGCTCAGGTTTGGTGGCCTCTCTGGGATAAACATCAACCGGAATAAATCAGTGATGCTTACCCTCACCGATAACACATTCCCCATTCCACACTGACTACCCACTCACCTGGGCAAAGGGCCCTGTGTGTTACGATATGGGTGACTTGTGATGTACAAGAACTATGGACTTCAAATTATGGCCACGAGGTCGACTGGCTCGAAAGCAGGGTCCCTATTTTGTCCAAATTTCCAATATCACTAGCTGGTCGTATTCCCATCGCTAAGATGGTCATCCTGCCCAAGTTCCTTTATTTATTCCAAAACATCCTGATGCCACTCATTTGTGCATTCTTCTGGAGATTATAATCCAACTTGATATCTCTGACCTGGGCCGGAAAACAACCACGTATCTCCTGAGAGGTTCTCACTCTGCCCCTTGCACAAGGCGGTCTGGGTGCGTCCTACCTGGAATTATACGCTCTATGCGCACAGGCTCAATGTTTACATTTCTGGATACACCCCACTTCATATCAACCACATGTGGCGATTGAACAGGATCTCGCAGCCCCTCTACCCCTTAACACTGCACTCTACGCTCCTTACAAGGCTCCACGTGGTGAAATCAACACAGTGGAAAGTGTCCGTTGGGCCTGGGAAGGAATTAGAAACAGGGTAGAAACCTCACAATTATATGCCCCATCTATCCCACTTTTTGATAACCCAATGATGCCCCCCCTCTGGGAGGCCGGCACGCAAAGAAGGGCGCAGCGACTTAACTTTCACTGGTTCGCGGACTAGTACCCAGGGTGCGAGTTCCTCCCAGCACCCCCATCTGCAGACACACACCAGTCGAAGTCTACAAACACACTATTGTTTTACCAACTTAGGGCCATGTGCCATGAACGGAACCCTACATTCCCAGTGCCTCCGCAGACGCTGCCCTTGCTAGAACAGATGCTGACTACACCCTCAGCGTGTAAATTAATAACTAAACTATACTGTGGAGTACAGCAGCACATGCCAAAGACAGAACTGCATGCACAGTCCCACTGGGAAATAGACCTAGGCCCAGAGTTCACGGAGGCCCACTGGAACTTCTGCTGTGGGCAACTAGATGGGCCGTCTCCAAACTACCAACATAGGCTGATATACTTCAACTTCTTACACCTTCTATACCATACCCCATTGCAGCTACACAGATTAGGACTAACAGATACCAAGAGATGCCCCAGATGCTGTGCCCCAGGGACAGACTTCCTTCACCTGGCATTGGCCTGTCCTGAGGTTGAGAGATATTGGACTGCAGTGTTTGCGTCTATTCAGGCCAAAGTGGAGATTCGGCTTGAAAGTACACCACTACTTGGCCTCCAGGGGTACATTAAAGAGGTGCAGCCCGCGACATGCAGATTTGGTGGCCATGCTCCTGGCAAAACGTAGAGTGGCTATGGTGTTTAGCAGTCAACGAACACCTAAAGAGAAGGCCTGGCTCATGGATGTGGTTTACTGCCACTAACACCTTTTGCATTATTGGGAGCCGATGCCACCGAAGTCCCGCCCTTGAGACATCTGGGAACCCTTGCAGGAATTCTTAAAATCTATAGAGGGTCAAAGAGTACCTACTCCACCTGGGGACGGCTCAAGCCGCACTAGGCAAAGCAATTCAAGCATAAGTCCCCCGTAGCAAATAACCTGACTTATTTGATGCCATTAACGAACTAGGCACAATAGATTATAAATGCCTAAATAATAAACGCTGGATCAGTTTTGAACATTATTCAAGCAGAAGAAAAGAGTTGTCGCTGCTGGACCCAGAATTCACACAGGCGACAAGATGACCCAGTGGGACATAAACATGACTGACTCATGGATAGCTATGACGGACTCTCCTTTTTTTCCTGTTTTCTATGGTCTCTGTTATTTCTGCCTTGTGAGGTGCCATTTTTTTTCTTCATTCTTCGTTGTGCACTAAAGATGTGGGGTCTTTTGAGAAATCGATTATTCAGTCTCTCCATTCTGCAATGTGAATGATAAGGCCATTATCTTTTATGTTATGTGTTTGCTAATAAAGAACTTATATAAAAATAGGCCCCACATTGTAGGCAGTCCTCAATAATGTCTCCATTTCTTTGAGCATCAGCACCCTCTACCAGTCGTCATAAATTCCCAAATCTCTGTGGTCAACTTAATTCTGCTCAACTAGATGCAGAATTTCTAGTTTAAGACAAGTAGCAACACCATTGTTTTTGCCCAGCATCACTAATGCATCATTTGACGTAAATGTGACAATGTTCAAAATTTCCAGTTCATTGGCAGTGTAGAAGTTTTTTTTACAGCTGCAGTGATGGTCTGGTCATTACAAGTACTAAGATTCACCATTCCCCCATTGTTTTGTGCTCTGTTGATGTTGACGATCTGAACTTCAAGTACAAGATGAACAATTTGGTAATTGGAATGCTCTCATCCATTATTTCTGGGTGGTGTCTATCATTGTGAAACTGCTGTGGCTTTAAAGCATTTCACTCTGTTAGTCAGTCAGTCAACATCTTTATTCGGTGTTACAAAAAGCATAAAAGAACAAGTACGTTAGTACAGCAAAAAACATCACATTTTAGATTAGCAATTTCGCAGTAGGCGCTTAATAAGAATGTGAGCACTTCATCAAGACGTAAATAAAATCTCGCACAATCAAGCGGCGCCTGATTAAAAAATGAGCCAGGTTAAAACAAGTAAACATATTATTATTATCATTATTATTATTATAGAGGCTTTTGTAACGCGCTCTGCTACTAAATAGTATAGTATCCTGGCGCGGAGAGAAAAGGAAGGGGGCAGATCACAGTAAATGCAAAAGAGGGACAGCCATTAGGCGTTGATGTTAAAGAGGTAGGTTTTTAGGTCTTTCCTAAATGCCATGATGGAAGGGGCTGTTCTCAGTTGCTAACAACAATAAAAACAAGAATTGGCATAGCCGATAGGTCTCACCTTTGGGACCTTATAAGTGTTTAGTTATGTAGCACATTATAAACAGGTTATGCGCCATGGGTGGGACAAAGAGATGCTAGATGCTGGACAGCCCAAAATAAATAAAGCCAGCAAACAGAATGCAAGCAACTGTGAATTACAAAACATGAAGCCAACTGTAAGTAATGGGCAGAAAGCATTCCCAAGGAGGCTTTTAGAATTAACCCAAGAAGTCCTTCTCAAAGCAGGCAGCACAGGCTCCACCTAAAAACAAGCATTTGCAATGCAGTAGGTCTCGCATTTGTTAGAGTTGGAGCTATTGGCATTGTAAATGGCAATTTTGATTTTGTTGCAGTGAAATGATTATTTAAAGCCAAAAAGTGCACACTATATCATATTCTAAGCTTTTATAGCAAATATACAGTAAAGCTCTGGCTATATTAATGTAAAGGGTGTGAATGGATTAATAAAAATACATAAAAAAGAATCTTAAAATGCAAGGTGCAATGTGTAGCAGGTGACAGGGACTACCTATTAGTTAATAAAAAGACACATTTAAAAGCAAATAAATAGAATGTGGAACGTGCAAATTTTAGGAAAGTGGCTGGCACCAGCGTGGTGACAGACACATAGGGGTTCATTTTTCAGTATATGTGTGTGCAAATGCACCAGGACATGGTCTCCCCTATGTTTTACTTTACCATTTTAAGATGGTTAGACACCTATCTTGGAGAGCAGCGAGGTAGGACCTGACTTAGCTGCGTGTAAAATAAATAACACATAGGAGGGGCACAGGAAGCAATAAACTTTGGGGAGTCAGGGTGCCACATGTAGAGGGTAGGGGGGTAGATCTGAAATGTGAGTAGCAGACAGGGGAGAGAGTAAGAAGTAACATGCACTCCAAAGGGTTTTGGATTTAAGATAAATAAAAAATCCGGGGTTTATTAGAACATCGCCTTAAAAAAATTAGACAGTGGGTGTTTGTCAAGTACTGTGTTTTTTCCTAATTTGCAGAGGTTTGCAAAGAAGCCTTTTGTGCTCACTTTGCTAACAATCCCGATGAGAATGCCCACATAGTCCCGATTCTATCCTTTATAGCCCCTAAATACCCGTTAATTAGGGGGATGCAATATTTAAGAATTTTTGCTCACGCTAGGGAAAGGAACTGCTATAAAAACAAGATTACATTCCAAGTTCATGGGGCGAACAAAGCCGTCAGTAATAAACTGGACTGTCGCATTCCACAGAATAAATAAAAAACCCAGCATGCCTGCAAGTGTGCGCTGCCAGGAAGTAAAATAGGCTTAAAATTAATGCGTTGTCCTTATCGGTGAGACAGGATCTCATGCACAAACTTGTTGCCGGCGCTAAAGCCTGGCAAGTTGAACAAGGAAAACAACTTAACCAATGATTCGATTAGACTTGCAGCCTGACAGCTAAGGTCCTTCTAACTACACACATGCACACATGTTTACCAACATGTTATGGAAGGGGAACTGTGAACGTCGCGGGACGGTGGTGGAGGCAACAAAGTGGGACCTGTAAAAGGCTGCAGAACCACAGTGAGTGGAGGGGGCGGAGCAAAGTGCCCATTGCATGCATACAATCAAGCAATGACAAACCCAGCACAGAGAATACATGCAAGTTGGAGGGAGTAGTTAAGTTTCTGTGCTAAAAAAAAAAAAAACATGAAATCAGCTCTGCATTCGCCTTTGTCACACATAATTCCACTGAGCTGTCCAGCCGTGCCGGCAGTAAAAACACGAAAACATGCAGTCAAGCCCTAAAGAAATGTACACAAAGCGCATTTACTGTTTAAAATATTAGGCACGGTCAGCCAGTGCTTCATTTGTAAAATATTAAGTGACAGGGCTCTGACCAGGAGGTCACTGCAGCTTGTACCACCCATCGCCCCTGTCATCGCTGCCAAAACAACTATTAACCATCTCTCTCCCTTGTAAATGCGACAGTTCCAATTATTCCAGGTCCCCAAACCTAAAGGAATGGCTGGGGAGGCAGGTATTAGTAATTTTTTAATGTATATTGTTTTCCTAAATAACTGTTAGACTTCTCATCTCAAAATTACATGAGCACCGCCACCTTGAAGCAGACTGCCCTAAATGTGGTGTTGACAATTAGCTGCCGGTGCCGAGCACCGGAAACCAATTAAGTGCCAGTGCTCAGCACCGGAAAGCTCCGGCTCAAATTAAGCACTGCGGTCAGCCGATTTCAGCCTCATCCACAAAAGCAGTTTCTCTCTCAAAACATGAAAGCATGTTTCACAGTGTAAAGATCAGCATTTCTAGAAAACAATTGTACAAAAGATGTGAGCAGGTTTGCAGAAGCGTCACGATTAGAGAACCCTTGATTCTGAGATCGTAAAAAGAATTATGGGGGAAATTGTCACAGTCTACCTTTGACCCACAAAATCAGAACTTGATAACAGAACACTGGTACTGCAAATATGTTCTTGCTAGTCTGGGAAGCAGTTATCCGATGGGCATCTGACTACTAAACAGAATAAATATGCAACACAAACACGAATGTTAAATGACTATTTACAAACGGAAGCACGGTGCAGACAAATTATGTATAATGCAGACTGGCTAGTCATGTCTTCCTTCCCCTACATGTCATATGGTCCCCAAAAGCAGGTCGTGGTTGGAATTAGCAATTATTTATCAGTCAGGCTGTGTGCACCTCTGAGCTCCGTGCCTGCTTAGCTGGCCTGGCTGCTGCAGCTCTGCCGCTCCCTGTGTGCCCATGGGCTGTCCCTGCCTCGTGGCAATACACGGCAGGCAGAAATCAGAGGACCGCAAAAGTAAAAGCGGCCCGCGTGCAAATCATTCGGCTAATTGATTAAAAATAAGCACACGAGACAGGAGGGCACACGCACGGCTCTCTGTCCCCGGAAGTCCCCCTCGTATGGTGCTGCCTCACTGCTGTTGCAGCGGGGAGGAGGGACAGTAACGTCGGCGTGAAGGCAGCGTGATTTTAATAGAGGCCCAATCAGAGAGCCGACTGGAGCGTGTAAACAGTGTGACTGATAAGAAATGTAGTCACGTGCAGAGACGCCGTAGACTTGGTGTCCCAAGAGCATGTCCAAACCAGGCGGGAGTTTATCAGCAGACTGCAGCAGCTTCATAAACACTGGACAAATAAAATAGCTTGCGGGTACAGTGTGATTAAAGACAAGATGTCAGTCAATTGTCAGAAAGACGAGTGTAAATAAAACATTTATGGTATTGCAGGGGAGGAGCGGAGCGGATGGAGCTTTGTGGGTACACGGGTGGGAAGGCAGGCGCTGTGGGTTTAAAGTGAAGTTGATGGGCATTGCTGAAGCGTGCTGCTGGTGTTGTGTTGCCAGGGGGCCATGGGCGGCGATTATGACAGAGTTTGCCTTGTGGCCTTGTTTGCGCCATGAAGGAATAAAGCAGCTGTAGCGCGTCTGCTCCTGGCATGGGGGAGTTGTGTGTGGTGGGGGGGGGGTGTTCTGTGCCAGGGCAGCTGCTTTAAGAGGTGTGGGCTTGGTTTCGCTGGAGACGCATGGGGAGTATCGTAGCATGCCTGGAGTGCGGTTACCATGGTAGGACGTGGCTGGTGTTGAGTTAATGGCCATTTGCGAAGCGTGAAAGGGCATGTTGCAGGAAGGCCACGGGTCACATGATGTTTTCGCTCCACCAGCTGTGGATAAGTCCATTGTGTTCGAGCTGCAATAAAAACAAGAACAAGCGGCGCGAAACTGAAAGTGATCGCAATCGCGATAAAACATCAAAGCGGCCGAGCGGCCGCGAAAGTGAAAGACTACGAGTGCTTTCAGGCTGCCAAATGGTGCGTGCGCCCGGCACACATGCACAGTAGTTGGCGGCCTGAAAGCACTCGTTTGCACTTCCAAAAGTGCTTACTATAAGTCTCGCCAGAGCAGCGCTAAAGCACTGTCTCAGGCGAGACCTAAAAAGTATAGTGGTTAGAAAAGCATGGTCCCAAAGCTATTAACAAGGTATGTGGTACTAGGCAAATAAAGCAAGTCAAGACAGCAGACAACACCTTTGAAACCACAGTACGACGGGGTTATGACTGGTAGACTGTTTTACCCATTCTTTGGAAATGGTTTTAGCATGCTATTGTAACTCAGGATGTTTGTAAATTAATCTTAAATATTTAGGTACATCAAAGAACTGGAGATGGGGAGAAGGCTGATGAGCAAAAGCGGAAAAGTAACTTGCCCAGGATCACTCAATGTTTTCGAGTCGGAACCTGGGATTACAACTCTGGTTTCCATGTTTCACAGTAAACAACTTAATCATTGAAGCACAACTACTACCACACAGGGAATGGTTTCCGCCTCCTCTTTCTTTATTGTTAAGCCTTGAATGGTACTTGTCAAGGAAGACAAAATAAAAAAACATTAACTGAACTTGCTCGAAGTTATATTTGGCGAATGGTTGAAGAGCGGCGGGGAAGAGGAGGTGGGTGGTGGACAAAAAAACTACATTACTCATGCACAAATTCAGCAACTGCAGCGCATGTCTAACAAAGAACCTGCTTTTTACAGAGAAGTGACGTTTTTAAAGGGAAGGCATAAAAGTGGGGTTGACATTAAAAAATAGAAAGAATGGACAGAAATCAAATGATGAATGTTGTAGAGAAGTGTAGATGTTGGCGATGTGTGTACAACTTTTTGAATATGATGAAGCACATCTTTGTAAATTAAAACATTTCCGGGGTTGGGGGCGGGCATTGCTGGACAGCCATTTCACACGTGTGGAGTACGAGGGATGCACATAGTAATGTCTACTACATGCAGCACGGAGATCCAAGTACAAGTGTGGCACTCTTCAAAGGTTATTTATAGCAAGTGAAAGACGGAGAAGGGTTTTATTGAGGGTCTGGTTTCACTGTTAGCAGTGCGTAATGATCACAAGTATGGTGAGCCCAAAGGAGAGGGATTTATTTGTCTGTCATGTAAACAATAAAAAGTGCACATCTTTTAGTCAGACACGGCACAGTTCAATTGCAACAATACATTTTTTTAAGGGGGTTTGTTAAGGGGTAAGGCTGAGTTACGAAATGAGAAAACTAAAGATAAGAAGGCAAAAACTGAAGGAAACATATGCCCGCAGTTAGTGCAGTCCTGCTCTGCTTACAGTAACAGCGCATCATCTTCACGCCAAGCACCAAGACTGCTGTGTCTTTTTAAGAGAGGGAGACCAACGCCAATATGTGCATTTTTGTCACTATCAGTACTAACACGCTTGCAGTATAAATCTAAACGGGCCGATTCAGGCAGTGACTAAGTCTGTCATGAGAAAAGCAGTCGACATTATGCGGAAGGGTGAGGGGGAAATAAACAAGCGTTCACACTATTTGTGCTGTTAGCCAACACAGAGAAAGCCAGGAGACGCTGCTTGTGTCTGGCGAGTAAGCGATAAAGATCGGGTACAGCAGCATGGCTATTGTTTCCATATACTAACGGGAGAGTGGGAGGGCTAAAACGAAAAGTAAGGCAACTCATAAAGCAGCGCGTGCGCACATTCCCACAAGTTTATTGTGAATTAATTAAAAACGTCCCCGTAAAGCTTCCATTGAAATTAACCACTCGTATAAAGAGACCCAGCGCACCCTTAACTCTTACCTCTTAATTTCCTAAAACAACAAGCGGGAGCCGCGCTGAGAGAACTATGCTGAAAGATGAAGCTTGGGGGGTGTGCGCCTTTCTTTCATCAACACGTCTGCCGCGCTGCATGAAACTTATATTTAAGAAGCGCTTTATTGATATGCACAATGAAAGGGAACATGAGCTGAGCGGAAAATGAATTATCCCCGAGGCGCAATCCTAAGTTTCCCATGTTGAGTATGAGAAGCCAAAACATTTCAGACTTTTACTTACATTCACGTTTTGTCAGTCCTGCTTGTAAAACTAGCGAAAGCATGGCGCGTTGTGTAACCTGACCCCCGATGAATGCAGCTGCCACCCTGCGCGCCGCTGCTCGCTCCCGAGATCAAAACGCTGTGGGAGTGAAGATTAAAAAAGAAGGTGGGACATGCAGGGGCGTAACAAACGCCCCCGCAGCCCCCGCGGTGCGGGGGGGCCCCCCAGTCTTCGGTAGGTGAAGGGGGCCCCCTCAGCTCTGTGAGTGAAAAGGCTTGCTCTAATAAGCAGGTGCAGTCTGCAGCCTGCTCTGCGCTCCTCCCGTAGACCCAGGGCAGGACTGAAGAGAAACAAAGTAATAAGTTACATTGTTTCTCTTCAGTCAGAGCCCGGCCGGAAAAAGGATGGGGCCCTGCACTCTTCAGAAACACCGGGGCTTTCGGGGAGAGAGGTTAGACTTGTAAAGAGCAGGACAGATCACATTCTGCAGCGTTGTCGGTAAGTCTAGCAGTTTTAATTGTGAAGTTTTAATTGTGTGCTCCTTCAAAAACATGCTATGTTGTGGGTTGAGAACAAATGCCTAATATGTTTTAAAATGCAGCATTTACATTTCTACAGATAGGTTATCTGGGACTTTAATTAGTCCCAGCTGTAAATATCCTCCTGTCGCTGACCCTTTTCTTTGTCTCACACCACTAACAAGTGCAGGATATGTTACCTCCTGCCAGGCCCGGTTCTAGAGGGTGGGGTGGGCCGGGTGGGCCAGGCCCACCCAAACATGAGCCATGGCCCTCCCAGTGAATCTGCCACCGATGTACAACTACATAAAAACTGTGCAGATAACTGGTGATTTACGATCCTGCTGCAGAGTAACCATTTGTCTGTTGGTAGTTTTTAAATGCTGATAAACTGAATTTTATGGGAATAGCTCAGTGGGTTACTACCTCTGTCACAGATATCCTTGTGTTACTTGCAGTTCAGAAGTTACTATCCTAACATAGGACAGTGACCTATGAACTGTCTTTAAAGAGCTGCATACAAACTTCGCTTTTTTGTATTGTGATATAGTTAGAACTTCTCCATTCCTTCATTATTCTAATGTTGCCAAAACGAGTTTGTTTGGGAAGTTATTACATTTTTATCAGTAAAGCCAACCCCCAACCACTGGAGTACTCTTTAAATCCTGAGTTTGTGCTTCTCCAGTCCAAACCCTCGTAAAATATATTGCCCACTAGTATGGATGACGTGATTTCTACACCTTGTAATCCTCATTGGCTTATGTGACATTCCCCATAGACTGATTTATTGTCTCTGTATAATGCGTGCTGTTATGTAAAGTACTGTGACACCCTACACTCATATGAGTAGCGCTGTACAACAAATGGAATGGATATGAGGGGCAACGGAGAGATGAGGGGCACAAGTGGAGGGTGGCAGTGAGGGAATCCGAGGAAGTGGTCATGGGGTGGGGAGCTACGGAGAGATGAGGGGCGCTGGTGGAGGGTGGCAGTGAGGGAGTCAGAGGAGGAGGTCACGGGGTGGGGGGAACTACAGAGAGATGAGGGGCACTAGTGGAGAGTGGCAGTGAGGGAAGCCGAGGAGGAGGTCCTGGAGTGGGGGTGGAGCTGCGGAAAGATGAGGGGCACTAGTGGAGGGTGGCAGTGAGGGAAAACGAGGAAGAGGTAATCGGGTGGGGAGCTACAGTGAGATGAGGAGCACTGGTGGAGGGTGGCAGTGAGGGAGTCAGAGGAGGTGGTCACGGGGTGGGGGGAACAGCAGAGAGATGAGGGGCACTAGTGGAGGGTGGCAGTGAGGGAATCTGAGGAGGAGGTCAGGGGTGGGGGGGGAACTACAGAGAGATGAGGGGCGCTGGTTGAGGGAGCAGTGAGGGAATCTGAGGAGCAGGTCATGGGGTGGGGGGGCTACAGAGAAATGAGAGGCACTAGTGAAGGATGGCAGCGAGGGAAGCCGAGGAGGAGGTCATGGGGTGGGGGGAACTATAGAGAGATGAGGGGCACTAGTGGAGGGTGGCAGTGAAGGAATCTGATGAGGGGGTCATGGGGGGGGAACTACAGAGAGATGAGGGGCACTGGTGGAGGGTGGCAGGGAATCTGAGGAGGAGGTCATGGGGTGGGGGGAAATACGAAGCTATGAGGGGTGCTGGTGGAGGGTGGCAGTGAGGGAATCTGAGGAGGAGGTCATGGGGTGTGGGGGAGCTACAGAAAGATGGGGGACATTGGTGGAGGGTGGTAGTTAGGGAGTCTGAGGTGGAGGCCATGAGGGGGAGTGGCTATGGCGAGATGAAGGGTACTGTTGGAGGGTGGTAGTTAAGCTATCTACAGAGAAAGAGGTCAAAAAAGAGGACAAAAAGACGTTTGCACCAGCAATAAAGCCGGCCCTGTCATGGCCTTTCTGTTTTCATTTATTTAATTAACAGTCAGGTGATTAGGACAACTGTGGAGCATACTTTATCATGCATGCTAATTATTTTTACAGCTATATTCAATGTTTCAAGTTTGAAGGTGATTTTACTATTGTTTTTTACTGGGAATAGTGAAAGTGGAACTGAATGGTGGCTGATATGGGGCTAGGGCCCAAGGTCAGGTGTGAGATAAGGTGTGATGGAAAAGGGTGGTAGAAAAGTGGATAATCAAGCCTGTAAGAGAGTGCGCTGCAGAGTCAGAGGTCAGGTGGAGGTAGTAATGAAGAGGGTTTCTCCCTGAAGGCTCGCACAGAGGAAGCCCGGGTAGTGTCACTTGCTAGATACTCCCACCTTAGAAACTTCCTCTTCCCATCAAAGGGACATTGCATGGAAGAAAAGCACTTTTTGAGAGTGATAACATTTAGAAAGAGACTTTGAAAAGAGTGCGTTTTACTGTGCCTTGTAAGAGTAAGGAGAGATAAAGGAGGGCCCAGAAGTAGGCCTGGCTAGATATATAAGCGATAAATCGGGCCAGCAGTGGCCCACCCGAATGTACCCTTGGCCCACCCAAATAAAAATTCCCGGAGCCGGGCCTGCCTCCTGCCCCCAATTTTACCATTCCCCGTCCCACCCTTCGTGTTAGTTGGCACTAGCTTGGTTTTATTTTACCTTTGCCAATGCTTGATTACTTGCTTCACAAGCATTGGCTGCCGCTGCATGGCTCCCACGTGCTGGCCTCACACTTCGTAGCTGAGGAGACCCGTCCCCTGTTGCTGTAGACGCCTTGGTGCTGTTGCTCCACCCTGGTGTAGGCTGCCAGCTCCTCACCCTGCTCCTAAACCTCTTACTCATCAGCTCACAGCCTCACATCTACCGGGGCACATGAGCTGAGCTACCGGGAGCCGTTTGTGTTGGTCTTGGTGCTGTTCTGTGGTATTGCTTGCTGTGCTGGAAGGAGAGAGGGCTCCTTCCTGTCCACCTCTAAACAGGTGCCGGGGACTACAGAGAAAGGGGGCCGGGATTGACTACCCTTGTTGCATGTGACAATAAATGACCTAGTATTACATTCTCTCTATAATGGTGAGTTCAAATCAGAACATGCCAAATGTGGCCCTCGGGTAAACACACTGCTACTGGGCGCCAGAGACACACAAAAATCACTATTCGGCTCCCGGGCATCGGCTAAGCTTTATCCAAACAGTTCTGAAGTGCTGCTCAAGTGGTATTAAGAAGTCTTTTCTTGCACTTTTTCGTCGAACAGCACGTCACAGAGACCGGTCTGTGTGCAACCCATTAATAAAACAAATTGCACCTCTGCCAGTGGCATAGTGTTAACTTTTGTTGAAATAGTGCCAAGAAACACGCTTATGCTGTTTGTGAGCGCTATAAAACACATAAATTGTACCTATTTCAGCTGCACGCAAGTTACCAACTGAAGCGTGTTACAATAGCGCTTAATGGAAGGTCCTTGCTCTTCATCTGATGTGTGCATAAATTGAAAAGCATGTCACGCTTTGTTAGTACTGGAGTCGTAGAAGAATATGGAAGGATTTGCTGTCTTCGTCTTTCTTTTCTCATCTTGGTCTCTTTCAATCTTACTTTCATTAATCTTGCACTTAATTTACTAACTTTTCCTACCTATGCCTACTGCTGATTTTTGTTTCTACTCATAGGTTTCATACTTCCTCTTACTGTGCTACGTAACCTCTTAATTTTACCTTTCTCTTACACCTCATATTTGTTCCCACTCTTATGTTTTATTATTCCAACATACTCTCGCTTCCACTTACAATTTATTACGCCTATTTCCTCCTGCTCTTACTCATTTCTCCTCTTACTCCTATTACGTCTTCTAACTGCTATTCTTACTTTTGCTACCGTATTTACCAATGCCCTTATTACCATTAACTTAGTCCTACCTACTCCTACTTGCACTCTTACTCCTGCATACTCATACTTGAACCTACCTTCCGCTACTTTTACATCTACATACTTCAGCTCTTCTGCTTAGCCCTTCGAATGCCTATTCTTACTCATACTTGGGAGAGGAGTTGGCCTAACGGCTAGGGCGGTTGACCTCGAATCTGGGGAACTGGGTTCAAGTCTCAGCAATGACGCTGAACATCCTGTGATTCTGGGCAAATCTCTTAATCTCCCTGTGCCTAACAAATATGAATGTGTCCTCATGTAACGCAACTGGTGCTCATGTAAAGCGCTATGATACCCGATACGGGTCAAGTTCGAGCTATATAAAACTCCATAAAATAAATAAAAATAAAAAAAATGAACAGGATCTGCTCGGTCGCATTGGAAGGTAAACAAGCATTTGCAATGCAATTGGTCTCGCATTTGTGAGAGTTAGAGCTATTGACATTGTAAAGGACAGTGTATTTTACCTAGGTGTTTTCTGCTTGGAGTGGAGTGAATGTGTGTGGTGTCAAGTGGACATATGTGGTTTGGATTGGAATTGTTAGTTGTGGAATTGTGTTGTGTGGATTGGATCTGTGTAGCGAAATAATGTAATTATGTGTATAGTAATTGTGTGGTATTGAGTGTACTGGAATTATGTGGAGTGGGATTGTGTGTCATGGAGTGGGATTGTGTGTCTTGGAGTGAGATTATCTGGAATGGTATTTTGCGTTGTGGAGTGGTATGTAGTGGAGTTTACTTATGTGGTGTGCTGTTAAATATTATAGCATGATGTGGAATTTTGTGGTGTAGATTGGATGTATGTGGTGTGTTATGTAATTCTGTTGTTGGTTTGAATTATGTAGTTTGTTGTTGAATTATGTGGTGTGGAATGGAAATGTGTAGAGTTGAAATGTGTGACGTGGAAGTGTTCGCTGCTGGGTGAAAATTATGTTGAGTGGTATTATGAGGCATGGTGTGAAGTGTAGTTATGTGGAATGTTGCTACGTGACAGACTGGATTTATGTGGAGTGTATTTATGCAATATGGATGAGAGCATAATTATGTGGAGGTTAATTATGTGGTGCTGAGTGGTATTATGTGGAGTAATTATGTGTGATGAATTGTGTGGGGATGAATTGTGGAATTGTGATGTGTGGAATTATGTGGCATGGTGTGGTGTATAATTGTGCGGACTGGAATTATGTAGCATTTTGCAGAGTTGTATTTTGTGGAGGGTAATTCTGTGTTTTGGAGTTGCGTGTAAATATGTTGTGTGACGTATAATTATATATGTTGAAGTGGAATTATGTGTACTTGAATTGTGTAGTGTGGAGTGTAATTATGTGGTTTGGAGTACTATTAAGTTGTGTGGAATGTTATTATGTGATGTGGAATTATGAGGTATGGAGTGAAGTAGAAATATATGTTTTTTCATATTTAGGATTGTAATTATGTGGTATGGAATGTAGGGTTAAATTATTTATAGTTGAATAGTGTGGCATGGAATTATGAGAGGTTCAAATGTGCTGAGTTTGGTAGAATTAGGTAGCGTGGATTTGAGCAAGCTGTGCACGCTAAGGCTTTTATGTCATGGGGTATAAAGTTGACGATTGTCTATTTTTCTTTGTAAAAATAATTTGGGCTGTTTCTTTACCTTCCGGTACATTTCTGAACAATTTGTTAAGCTAAATTGTAATGTTTCTTTTTGTGCGTATGCATGAAAGAACGAGTGTATGTGGAATGTTGCTACGTGGCATAGACTAGATTTATGTGGAGTGTATTTATGCAATATGGATGAGAGCATAATTATGTGGAGGGTAATTATGTGGTGCTGAGTGGTATTATGTGGAGTAATTATGTGTGATGAATTGTGTGGGGATGAATTGTGGAATTGTGAGACGTGTGGAATTATGTGGCATGGTGTGGTGTATAATTGTGCGGAGTGGAATTATTTAGCATGTTGCAGAGTTGTATTTTGTGGAGGGTAATTCTGTGTTTTAAAGTTGAGTGTAAATATGTTGTGTGACGTATAATTATATAGGTTGAAGTGGAATTATGTATACTTAAATTGTGTTGTGTGGAGTGTAATTTTGTGGTTTGGAGTGCTATTAAGTTGTGTGGAATGTTATTATGTGATGTGGACTTATGTGGTATGGAGTGAAGTAGAAATATATGTTTTTTCATTTTTAGGATTGTAATTATGTGGTATGGAATGTAGGGTTAAATTATTTATAGTTAAATTGTGTCGCATGGAATTATGAGATGTTCAAATGTGCTGAGTTTGGTAGAATTAGGTAGCGTGGATTTGAGCAAGCTGTGCACGCTAAAGCTTTTATGGGGTATAAAGTGAACGATTGTCTATTTTTCTTTGTAAAAAAAATTTGGGTGCTTCTTTACCTTGCGGTACATTTCTGAACAATTTGTTTAGCTAAATTGTAATGTTGCTTTGTGTGCGCATGCAGGGAAGAACAAGTGTATGCAAAAAATCATCCTATGTCTCAGTACTAACTTCCACACCTCTAAACAACAATCCCAATCCTAGAATGAGTTATCCGTTTGCTTTACAACAGTTAGTAAAACAAGGAAGTGCTTTGCGAGTCTGTAAGTAGCAAAGGTTTTAAAGGGACATGTTTTTGTGCAAAGTATTGTTTTTCCCAGTTCAAGGAAGGGATAAAAAAATATCTTCAGATAATAATAGGGGTGACAGGATGGTGCGATAGCAGAATATTGATTTGTGTGGATCTGGCGAGGACTGCGGGCAGCAAGTGCTTGATACGCTATTTGCATAAGAAAATACTATATATTTTTTTCGTTATCCTCCATTAGTTATTAGTAAGGAAGGGGGAAGAGAAGCGTTCACCGACAGCATTCGGTTAGTCTTAGGGAGACAAAGAATGCTGTGGTCTGTGGTAGATGGCGCCCAGAAGGCATACGTATATGTATCAGGAGCTGCCAAAGAAAGGAAGTGGAAATGCGCTTTAGACGGTGCTGGTATTGATGGCTACTGTGCGGTTGCAGACTTCGCTGGGCTGACAGTTGGTGGGGAAATGCTACGTTGTCATTGTAGGTTTAATTCATGAATCGCTCATTCTCTCTGGTGTTTGTCCTTGGGGTACTTGTTGACTGGTGCTACATATGGGATCTGGTTTGCCTTTGACAGCAGGTATGGTTTAGTGGGGTACATAGTGTAAATTAATGTTGGCGTGAGGAAACAAAAATCGGACACTTTGTACATTTGATATTATTGTGTGCATCATGCAGAGGATGAAAAGTAGCAGGAACGGCTTTGATGCCGTATAGGCTAGCAGGAAGAAATGTTTTGAGGTGGTCAGTTGCAGAGATTGTTCAACATTTTTAAAACTTCCATAGTGGCATTGGGGAGGCCAGCAGCTGAAAGGCTCTGTCTTTACTGGTAGGCAGTGGTTAGATGGTGACCGGTCATCAGTCTTTCTGTGGGTGATGGACAGGGGAGCAGTAGGCGGCGGTCACAGGTTTGCAGTGACATCCGAGGGGTGGTTTTAAAGGCGGGCAGAAAAGCATAATTGCGGGTTTCATAGGGGTGAGGGTAGAGTGTAATGGATGCGTTAGTAGCAGGCACGACGGAAGTGACCTGCGTTTGGAGGTGGTTAACTGAGCGGTCTTCACTTGAAGGTGGGTCAACAAGTTGGAGGATGTGTTTGGTGGGCCGGCTGGAGGCAGTGTTATGTAACTTTGCTGGAGGGCGCAGCAGCATTTACTGATGTATGTAAATCGCTCGATGAGAGGGCGGATGTGACCAATAGAGGAACCAGAATCCTTTTTTTATGGCTGGGGTGAGCCCCTGCAGTATGGCGGGTCGCTGGCCTGAGGGCTCTTGACTGGGGAGGAGAATGGGGGGCCCCCTCCATGTACTTTGCAGGGGGGCCCCCTCAAGTTTCGTTACGCCACTGGGGACATGCACCCGCCTTTAGGCATTTGCATGCTTTCATTAGTGAAAGACACATGCAAAAGCCAATCCTATGTGTGGGAGGAGTCGGACCCACACGGAGAAGTTTAGAGTGCTCACAAGAAGCCTCCCATAAGCTCGACCTAAAAATAAAGCAGGTTGAACTTATGCAAAATACTTGTCAGCAAATAGAAGTACAATAAAAAACTTGTGTAATCTTTTATAAAAAGTGCAGTACATAATAAAGTAAAATGTGTCCTGAGCTGAGAAATTATCACAACTACAAAGGAGAAAAGTAGGGCCAAATGAACTGCCTTGAGGGACTTCTAGCAAATGATGTATGAAATTTGACCTAAAATGTGTCAAAAGAGATCGATGGTGATTGGACATATTAAGTAAAAGATATGGTTCAATTGAAGGGGTAGTAAGGAGCAGTAGGAAAGCTCTTACAGTGGTTTAATCCCTAACTGATAAGGCTCCCTCACTATCGCTCCAAATTTTGAAGGCTCCATTGGTCCACTTAATATCATCTGCATCAGTGGTCTCTGGATGATGATGAATCTCAGGTTGGCCCATCATGAAGAAACTACTTCTGATATTACTTAACCAAGGAATACTGGTCGTTCGATTGAGAAACAAGCAGGCTTTTAAAATTAAACAAATAAAATGTTTAGCAGGCCGTAACCAAACCAAGTTTTAGAGAAGTGTCATAGCAGCAAGATATCTTCTAAATAATCAATACCTAGCTCCTAATGAATAATTATAGAGGCTGAAATCTGAGAGAGAGAATGGAGTCTTTGTAAAAACATATTTTCAAGAACTCTAAGGGAAGACACATCCCCAAATGTCGCTGCCATATGCGGGGATGGAAACAGTTTACTTTATAAATCTCTAACAAGGCCTTGATAGATTTATGCCCCAACCTAGATGCAAAATGAAACACAGAAGTAATGCTCCTGGAAAACAAATCTCCACTAGCCATTATCAGGGGGGACCCGGACAAAGAGTAGTCAAACAGGACTCTAAGGTAAGGGAATGCGGCTAAGCGGATTGCCTTAGATGCCATATGATCTAGTCTTAGTGGACCGTGGATCAATCACCATCACATGAGACTTAAAGCAGCTGGCGCTTAAATCAAGGCTGTCCATAAATTCAAAAAAGCAATTAAGCAAGAGGTCCAATCCCGTAGCGGTTTGTGAGATAAGGGCAGATTTGTCTGCATAAAGCAACACGGATGTAGCACGGACCATTTTTAGGCATGTCCCTGCCACCTTCGATAAGTAACTTTTCTAAGCCATTGATAAATAAAGTAATTAGAAACGGGGCCAGAATACAGCCTTGATGAACCCCCTGATTAAAATACTCAGTGCATTCCCCCCTGTCACCATATCTAACTGAGGCTGGCAAATTAAAATGGAGATCCACAAGAAGGAGACTAACTGTGGGTCAGCTCCCATCCCCAACATGATGGCCCATAATGTATTCCTGTTAACCTTATCAAATCCATTCATGCAAGGTGTAGAGCTCCTTTTTTGCGATTGTATATTTACCTATATTCAAATACAAGTTGAGACCATGGTCGACGGTTCCAAGGCTAGGTTAAAAACCATATTGAATATTGGATAAAACATTCTGACTCGTTGCCCAGCTCATCAGCCTATTCAGTAAAATGCAACCAATGATCTTAACTGTGGAACTGATCAAAGAAATGGGCCGGGTCCACTTAGGATCTGAGCGGTTGCCATTTAAAAAAAAATCTGAACAATCCCAGAGGTGGACCAAGCTTCAGGGATCCACAATTTAAATATAGGGTTAACAGGGAATCACACAACTGATATTAGCCTTGCAGATGTCAAGCGGGAACACCATCGGGACTAGGGGTAACACTTGAGGGTAACACTTAAACAGCATTTGGAAACTCATCTAATTCGAAGGTAATAGGAACATATGAGTAGTCGATCAAACCATCAAAGGATTAGGAATTGGGCACGTCATAGATTGATTTGAGATGCTTGACCCAATCCATGGGCCAAATAGTGGACAATAAAGCAGGTTCCACAAATGGTCTGAAAATCAGACGGGTGACAATTTGCCAAAACTTGGTGCTGTCTCTTTGGCAGCTGGCAGCTAAAAATTGTTCCCAGGCTTCCTCTCTCAGTGACCTCTTGCGCTTCTCTAAAGTGCTTCTATATGAGGCACCACATATAGAAACCCATTTGCTATCTCTGGGGATGGCCTTTACTGCCTCCAGGAGAAATCGATGACCCTGGAACATTTGGTATCAAACCATTTGAAGGGTCTCGAATTTTTAACGTTGCTTGTTAACATGGAATGTATATTATGAGCAATTACATTAAAAGAGTTTATAATATCATTAGCAGCAGAAGTAATATTTGAACATACATTAATCTCAGTGCAACATGACTTAAATAAATCTCTCTGAAATGCTTCTGGGAGCACTGTAAACTATTTAACAGCATTTGCACCTCGGCCATTAAAAGTAGGAATATATCCTACCCGGGAGGTAGAAAAATCCAGAGCTAAAGTAGAGGATAAAATATACTCGGCCAAGGAAGAATTTCTGAGATCCCCCAGGGAGTATGTGAAAAGTTCAGGGATTCGACAAAACTATTAGCCAAGTCGCTCGGCTGGTTAAAGCACCTGTATGTACAAGGTTGTAAGTTAAAATCACAAGCTAGGATAACAAAGCATTTCTCCCGACAAGATTTGGGCAGGGAGTCAAAAAAGCCTTTTAGGGTCTCTACTTGGCTATGGTTTCCAGGCAGGGAGGGAGTATTATAAAAGTTAAATACCAACAAACTAGGAGAATTGGGAAATGTCAACAGACCAGCTGCCAAATTGGAGAAACCAGTATAGATCATAGACACTGTACATACAAGAATTAATAAAACTAAAATTAGACGTCCTCCCTTGGCCATCCCATGAGTAGAAGGAACAGGAAAAGAAAGAAAACTACTGAGAAAAATAGGCAGTAGCTGTATCCCATGTCTCTAGCAAACACACATGTTAAAGTTGGCTAAAAAGTCATAAAAGGCCATATTATCCTTCTTATTGTTCTTGTTGGCAAGGCCAGCAATGTTCCAACTAAGAATCGAAATGTCAGAATCCAGCTAGTTGCCATTGAAGTCGCCTAAACAAGGAGGCAGGCTTCTAACAATGGGTACTTAATTGTCATCTTTCTGTTTCTACTGGCACTATACATTACATTGTGTCATTATGTGACCCTTTGGGTAGTCAATTGGGCTAAAACATGTTCCTTATTCAAGTATGAACTATTATGTTCAGCTGCCTTGCTACTTGGATTGGTCATCCTGACCTTGCAATGAATGAGTTATTCTTCATCTTGGGTTTAAAGGAAATGGTTCTGGAAGCCCTTCCTTTCTGGAGTTATATGGTTAGGGTTCCTTCAGATATTTCTTTACTTATGTAGAGACTGCGGGTTACATGGCATTCACTTAGCCCGGGCCATTCTAGTTCAAGTCTCAGTTACCTTTTGGGGTTAAATGTTATTGTCCTGGAAGTTCCCCTTTCTTAAATTCTTTTTTGAAGACTTCCTTACTGGTGTAGGGAATTGGTATTTACAGGGTAGTCGGTATTGCCTTTGGCCTTACAGTCCATAGGCTCATTTCACTTGGGGAATGGTTTCTGTTCCTGTAGGGTTCTTTTAATTTTATTTACATTGGCTGTGTGCATTGCCACAGTTCTTATACAGAGCTCATGTTCTTTTTCTTCTAATTTCCACTGATGCCTGGTCTATTGTTAATTTCAACTGTCTGGTTCTCTCTGAGAACCTTTGTAGGATTTGTTCGCAGACCCTCCTCCAGGTGGTATTTAATTCACAAGTTGAGGACTCTGCAACTAGATGTCTATATCAGATGAACAACTTACTTACCTTTAGTAATGTATTATGCAGTAGAGACACAGTCTACCCACAGATTCCTTAACGCCCTGCCGATCTGTTGTGTAAGGCTTAAACTCCCTTTTCAGTACTGGTTTTATATACCAGTGATCTCTGTTTCATGTAATTCTGTGATACAACGTACCATTTGGTCTTACTTCTTAAATCTGGACTTGGTAATACCATACCTTTCATTTCCAATTGCTTTGTCACAATATTGGGCCTTTGATTATGAGCCTTGTCTGGGTATTATCATACCATTTATTTCCATTTTCTAATTATGTTTTAAGGATACATGGATCTTTTTTGACTCACTGTTTTCACAGCCAATTTGTATAGTGGCTCCTCATTTTGATTTGGAACGTTTCACAGAAGAAATTGACATACGCACACCGGAGGGGACTTACATGACTTCACTGACGTCACCACCTGAGTTAACGTCATCACGGAGTCGTAAGGTGCTATCCACTGGCGTGTAGAGGGATTGCTGAAAAATTTCTGGATCCTGTCTGACGCCTGAGGAGAATTAACAATTAACAATTAAGGAATCTGCGGCTAGACTATTTCTGCACCAGATAATATGTTACCCTAGGTAAGTAACTTGTTTTTTGGGCAGTTAATCCTTATAATGAGCTGAATGGGGTGAAACTGCTAGCGGTGGGACCATTAAACTCTGGCAAAGGCGTTGGTAAGTGGCCCAAAGGGCCAGTAGGAAAAGCTGTAGTAACTGTAGGCCCCTTAAAACAGGAAGGAGAGGGCTTATAAAAGAAACCCAGTGGAAACACAGAGATACCTGCTTTAAACTCAGTACTACGTGACAGCTGAGGTAACAAATACTCTGCTGGATGCGGGTTATCAAAGTTAATTACTACACAGTTAGCATCCAAATTCATAGGTTGGGAACAAATCCAAGAAACTTTTCTTGCCATGTTGATTTCCTTAAACAGAAGTAGACTAAGGCCTACTCGATTGTGCAGCCAGCGGACCGCCTTGTTTTGAGTTGTCCATGAGTTTCAACCGCGTCTGGCGCCAGCACTGGGACACTTGCCAAAATGATTACATAGGACATGGCAGCTGGAGGAACTTCTAAATTGTAAGGCACAGCATGTACTGATGAGTGGTTATTAATTGTTAGGGTAATAAAATGTGAATGATTAGCGGCAGTAGGAGGGCCTGTAATTGGAATCTGTGAATTTGGATTTTTTATCCACGCAGCAAGGGACAGACCTCTTGCAGTAGTGGAGCCCGGGGGGGGGGGGGGAAGAGGGGGGCAGGACAAATAAATTGCAAAACCACAGGAATACAAGAATAGTGTGGGCCTTGGACGAGCAAAATTCCAGGTTGAAGGGAAGTACTGTGCCCCCTCCCCCCAACTTATGTATTCAGGATACAAGGGTCAGCTTCAAACGTATCACTCTATCAATGACTTCAAGAAACTCAAAGGCAAAGTTCTTGCTCCTCCAGCTCTCTGGGACCTTCACATACAATGTTAAGTGGTCAAGAATGGCTTGGACAGACAGCTTTGAAGTGTTCATCCTGACTGCCAGCAACACATTATTTATGAGAACCTTTATTTCCTCAGCCAAAGTTATTTGCCATTCAACCGCTTTTAACCTGTTCGCTCTGCCAACAGCAGTTTCTGTCAATATGGTGCACACTCCAAATCCCAACCTGGCAGCAGCACTTTTATTTGTGCAGGATCACCAAAGCAAAATAATGTACTTTGCTGTTTAGATGGCGTTTCCGAAAATCCAGTTTCCAGCCATTGCTCAATTTCTTTCCAGTGGAAAATTTCCCAACAATCTTTGCCTCAGCACATGCTTTGCAGACAGTGCCCACCTCTGGACTGTAGTGAAATAGCTTACCCAGTTCAATACATCATCCACACTTTCCTTCATCCACTCTTTTTTTAATTAAAGGCAGCATTTCTTTCCTTGTGGTGAAGCACCACCTTCTGAAGAAGCAGCAGATTTGTGCTTGAACATTTTGCTGATTACTGGTCTTGCTCTGTAAAGCCTGTTAAAAGCAAAAAGTTAAAGTTGTTTTTTTCTATGCTTATGAATGCCATTCATTATACAGTACTTGGGTATCTCCAGGAAAATGTAGTAATTATTTCGACTTTTGTTGTTGCTTATTCTCACACCTGCCCTTAAAAATCAATGTGTAGCACTGCCCGATTAGCACTGCCTGATAAGCCTGCGATAGAATAAAGGATGGTTAACGCTGGTTGTTATTTTACACTATATCAGATACACCACCAGAGAAATCTACCGAATAATTACCTTTTTTTCCTGCTAATACTCCAGTCTGCCTGTCCAGACCTATGTGTAGTATTATCCTAGCAGTCTGCAATAGAACAAAAGTTGAAAGAAACAGGATGTTACAATGTATCATATGTACCACAGTGGAATTCGGCCCCATAGGTACCTGGTCTTTCTGCTTGTACTCAGCTCTGCCTGTCTAAATCTATGCGCAGTATTGCCACAAAAACCTGCAATAGAAGAAAAGATGTATAAAGCAGGTTGTTATATTACAGTGCATCAGATGTCCCACAGGGGAAATCTATCACATAAGTACTTGGTCTTTCTTCCTTGTACTCATGTCTGCCTGTCCAAATCTATTTACTGACTTAGAAGCCTGCAGTACAAGAATATTGTTCAAGCATGTTATGTTCTAATGTAAGAGTAAGACCACAAGGCAGATCTACCAAATAATTACCTAGTCCCTATGCTTGTATTCAAGCCTACCCGCCTGCCCAAACCTATGTATAATACACATTGAGAAGCCTGTAACAAAAGAAAAGATGAGTAAAGCCAGGTTGTTATTCTACAATGCACCACAATTGAAATCTACTACTTATTTACCACGTCGTTCTGCTTGTACTCACGTCTGCCTCTTCAATTCTATGTGCAACACCGTCTTAGAAGCCTGCGACAGAACAAGATGGCTAAAGCACTTTACTATATCACATGTATGACATGCACCACTAGGAAGTTATAGGGAAAAATGACCTCTTCTTTCTGTTTGTACTCATATCTGCCTTAGAAAATGTTATGTGTCAATGACGGAGAAGCCTGCAACAGAAGAAAAGATTCTGAACTTGAGTTACACAGCGGCCCCAAATTGAACTTGGAACGTCTACAGCTTTACCTGCAATTTCTGGGTACTCACGACCGACAGTTCAAATCCGAATGCCTTATTGTCTGGCAAGCCTACAATTAAAGACAAGGTACTTTGCGCAGTTTCTAAGACTGAAGAACATAATGCAAAGATGTTTCCAGAGCAGCTATGCCTCTCTACATTCTAAGGAGATGCAGCATTAACACCAGGATTGCATAGCACCTGATGAGCATGTATACATCACCTTTTCTAAGAGATTGGCACCTGAGTGTCGCCCTGTAGCATAGTTCCTTATGTTGTGACTCAGCTGCTCCAAATAATACTGACATATTAGGTAATCACACTTAACAATACATGCCAAATAAGACCAACTGAAGATATTCAAGTGACAGCAGAAGGGTTTGAGGTCGCCTATGCGGAATATCAAGATGTGAGAATGGTGTCAGATCTTGCATAAGGCAGGTGAGGGATTATCATCTTCTGTGAGTGCATGAATGTATGGTAATTCCATTAAAAGTTTAAATGTTTCTTCCAGAAGTTGTATACTTCTAATATGTTTATGTTATGGAGAAGGTACAGTAATGCATAATATGAGTGATAGAGTGAACTTTCACAAAACGAGGACAGAGTTTACTGTTGGCCATATATATGAAACAAGCAGTTTTTTAAATAGGTTAAACTACCTTCTGAACTTGACTGACAAGCCCCACAATGCAAAACATGCTATTGGCTGGAAATCCTAGAATGGTGTATGCTATATTTTGATGGCACTCAGCAGACCTGTGAAAGGCAAGATACAATGTAGTTCTTGTGTACGTTTCGCAATTTGTGTGTCTGCTTTGGTAAATGAGGCAGATGCATCATGTAGCGCCGGTAGAAAACTATGAAGTAAAGTAGAAGGCGGACAGATGAGCAACATAGGACATACTCAAATACCCTGATCTTCCATATGTTTGTAATTTTTAATGCACTGACTGCAGAATATAGCAATGCAGAAGGAACACCTCAAAGTAGAGGTGGGTGAGCCAAGAAATTAACGGGTAGAGTGGAGTGAGTTGACTCTGTCTCTACATCATTCGTCAAAAGTATTAGAGTATGGTAAGGTGCCTTCAAAATTCAAGAAAGTATTTCTTTAACACGCGGAAGTCTTTCACCTTAGTACATCAGATTATTTGAAAATAATTTATTAAAAGTGAGAGTTTTAAAACCTGAACTGAGAAAGATTTGTGGCCCAGTGCTGATGACAATGCATATTAATGAACAAAGAGGCAAGTCATTTATCATACATACATTAGGCTATTCAATTAAACACATCGATGTTTCTGTACAACCCAATTTAAGCGCTGGTGTTTGACGGTGCTCTCTCATGTAGGGAAGAATAAAATGGAGGCTCTGTGAAACAGAGTTTTTGCATAGGATCACACCATTTTGTCAAGCAGCGATCTTTGCGTCCCCCTCAAAGAAAGTTTTTTTTTTTTTTAGGTTTTTTAGGGCCATGTAGAGTCTTGACGATTTCTGCAAAAACTGTACACCGCATACTGGGAAGACACTAACTGAGCACTCCATGGCACCGGGACACTGTTTCCATTACTGGGCTTTCACGTAACACGATTCGTGGGTTGTAGTCCATGTTGAGATAAATGAAACCTTCCGGTACAGACCCACCTGGAAACAATGGTTTCTGAAGGTAAAGTTGTGTCCTGTTGACAATCACCTTGTAGGAGGTGAGAGCTGGTTAATGCAGAATGCATGGCCCTGGAAGAGGGGCTTAGGGAGCTGGTATTAGCTTCAACAACATGCAATAAGAAAACATCCCCCAAAGTGAGCCTAATGGCAAACTAGTCATATCTGACTAACGAAGAGAGGGCTGGTTTCCTTACCTGGAAGAGCATTAGCCTCTTCTCCATGGAGGTCTGGATCAACGGGGTGATCATGGGCAGGTAAGAGTGCTGGGTTTGGCTCTGCGTCTGTAGGTTTTTTGGGATTTACTTTCTCCTTCCGCCCTCGCTCTCCCAGAGCATGGTCCCCTTCCATCCCTGAGCCCCCTCTTCCCAGGCTCCCCTCCTTAGAATCCAGGACCTCCACAGGTGCTAAGGCGGTGGATCTTGAACTCTACATTGTCTACTTTCTTATTGTATCTGTACAGCAACAACATCAGCGTCCCATCACTCCTGGACAGACCTGCTATACTGTTCTCTTCAGTGGCATCCCTATTTGTAATCTACCTTGAAACTGGGACTGCAGGTAAAAGTATTTTTCTCATCATACTAGTGATTTGCGAGGGCAAAGTGTGTCTATGAATTGTTGAACAATTTTGAGAACTGCTTGACGTTGGCGGTCAGTCAAAGCAACTTTATCCACTCTGATTAAGGCCATAAAAGTACAACAAACATGAATAAATACACATGATTCACACAATAAATAAAGCATTTCAATTAATATGGCAATAAGCCACTTATAGCCATAAAAAACATAATATTCATAAAACATTCTGGGAACTTTATCAGTAGGTGACTAATATCCATAAAACTTACATTTAAAAAACGGTACATCACAACTAAAAGATTAAAAGCACATCATAAAATAAATTTTACAAGGACAATAAAAATGTAAATTACATTCCCACAAGCACCTTCATCCACAGAAAACTAGCAGCAATTACATTTCGACACTTCCTTCATCAAACAGCTTTTTCAGCCTCAAAGACGAGACAAGAAAGCAAGCTGTATCATACGTGAATACCCATCCTGGAGTGACTGTAGATATAATAATGCAGTTTTTACTTGCACAAAATGCAAAGCTTTTAATAATGGATTTAAATACATTCTTTGGGGCATATATTAGCCACAAAAAAAGCAAAGTGCACTAAATCCTGGGGAGAAAAATTATCACAAGTACAAGGACTTTATGCTCCAATCAGTAGTTTGAGGAAAAGCTAACAACATGTGAAACTGGTTAAACCTGAATCTGGTAAGGAGAAATCTAGAATGGACATTAATAGTAGTAAGCAAATATGACTCAATTGCAGGACCTGTGCTTTTTAGAGAATGGTGCGTTCCGTACGTTTCTCCAACTCAATCGTTTCCCACTCTGATGACCTCCACGGAAAACAATTATTCCTGGTCCAGGCAATATCTTAAGAGATGGATGAGGGTAGGTTGAACAGGGTAGACCTACCAAACCTAACAAAGGAGTCCCTAATATAAGTCAACCATTAAATTGACCTCAACCATCAAGCTTCAAACAGTCCTGAACTATGTCTTTTCCCAGGACATTTTCTGGCCTCATCTAGATGTTAAGCCACCTAATCAGGGGGCAAAGTGCAATAAGATCCGAGAGATAAGGCAGCCCCAGTTCCTCATGTACCATAAATACCGGGATAAAAGCCAGAACAGACGCCTAAAAAACCATTCTCTGCCACCTGAAGTTCCCCCTGGATTAACGTAGCCCCAGGCATCACTACAATAAGTGAATACTGGGACAGACTGGGCCTGTTATATCTTGATTGGGGTATTCAGTGGTTTATTACAAATTCTAGAGTAAAAAGAAAAAAGAGCAGCTACAGTTTTCCGAAAAGCTAATTTATTGGCTTTAAGCAGGGGGGCCATGTATGCCAATTATCAAAGACCACCCCTAAATAAGTATACAGCTGTACCCTAGACAGATGGTTGCCCTGTACATGAAAAGATCTTAACTTAGTCTTTTTAGCCCCAAACACCATTACCTGGGATTGGCTATAGTTGGTGGAAAGGTCTAGAATCCCAATGTGGTTCTAGCCAATAAGACAGTATCATCAGCATATAACAATGCAGGAATTTGGTGAGAACAAATACGAGGACAGTCCACCTGTTTAACAAGTAACCTGGGACCTAGATCATTCACATATAAAGTGAACAAAAAAAGGGGCCAATATACACCCTCACTTAACTCGCGACCTCAGAAAACTTTGGCTGTCAAAGTCAAGTTTAACTGGATACTGGCCTCAAACTGTGATATTGAGAACTTTTGCTTGGAATTCTTGAAACTAAAAAGTGGGTGTCCCCAATTCAAAATCTGCATAAGATACACCCTCTACTTGTGACTTGATTGTGGCATGAAACCCAATAAAAAGATGGGTGGGGGCAAATGGGGTAGATATTCATGAGGAGTGTATCATTTTATGTCTGACATTATTGTAGATACATCCCATTGTCCGCCATCTCATTGGGGTTAGTTGGTAAATACATATACAAAGAAATGGGGGTACTAACACCGAACCAAAACAACGCGATGTTATTTATGTCACTTAACATAGTCTGAATCAAAGAAAAGGTCTTATCCTCATGCATTGAATCAAGCTTTAATAACAGCAAAGAACTCTTCAACATAGTCTAAGAATTCTCCAACCCATCAGATGCAACAAACAAAATGACCCCCTCACAGGAACTCTGCGACAACCTTCCAAACTTCTTCTACAACAAGATTGCCAACATCTACAGAAACTTCAAACCCCAGGCCAAGGCTATGACTTCTTTAAGCAACACAATGACTCCGCTAACACCACAGACATCCGACTAACCGAAGGAAGCCAGCTCGTCCCACAGGAACACCACCTCCATCATGAACTTGATCCACTCAGGGGCCCCAACCGACCCAAGCCCTCACCACATCTTCAACCTAGATGAAGCCAGAATCAGCCACGTACGCACCACCTTGTTATAAGGCTCAATTGCCATGGCCTACTTCCACAAGGACTGGAAACATGCAGAAGTCAATGTCCTACTAAAGAAACCATTGGCAGACCCTAGCGAACTCAATAACTAACGACCGATCTCCATGCTTCCATTCCCTGTCAAAGTATTAGAAACCAGCCAAAGTATTAGAAAACGCCATCAATTAATAACTCTCTTCAAATCTGGAACGGAACCTCCTACTCAACTCCTCCCAATCCTGATTCTGCAACAACCACAGCACCGAGACAGCCCTCATTGCGGCTATTGATGACATCCAAGCCGTTCTCGGCAGAGGAGAGACTGCGGCTCTGATCCTCCGAGACCTCTCTGCAGCCAACGATACGGTCTCCCACCACACACTCGTCACAAGACTGCACAACATAGGCAATCCAAGGAGCCTCTCTCTGATGGATTGCCTCTTTCCTTACCAGGAGAACGCAAAACAGTCCACCTTACCCCTTCACCTCTGAACCCAATGAAATCATCTATGGATTACTCCAAGGATCCTCCATCCGCCTCAGCCTCTTCCACACTAGTATGACACCTCTGGACAGCATCACAAAAACCCATGGACTCAACATCATATCCTATGCCAACAAAACACAACTCATCCTCTCCCTCTCCAAAGATACCACCAAGACCAACTTCCACAACTGCATGACAGACGTTGCCAACTGGATGAAGGACAACTGCATAAAGCTCAACTCTGACAAGACAGAGATACTGATTTTCAGAAAGCAAAGCTCTCCATGGGATGCATCCTGGTGCCCTCAGAACTCTGACCTACACCTACCCCCACTGACCATGCTATGAACCTAGGTATCATTCTGGACATGCTAACCATGATGACACAGGGCAACTCTGTCTCCTCCTCCTCCTTCGTCCTCCGCATGCTTTGTAAGATATTCAAATGGCTACCCCCAAAGCTCAACACACAACTACAATAACATGTAAATCATTACCGTACATAAAAACATGATGGCATTACAGTACATATAAGGTAAAACACATTTGACATATTGCACCCATGACTTTACATAGCTTAACATTACGGTCGTGCGTGGAAGCATGGGACAGGGGTGGGTTTTTTAATACTGAAAACTCTGCGCTTTAGCAGGGGAATCATGACAATGGATGCGTGTTCATAAAGGGCTATGATGAAGAGCTCAGAAGTTGCTGCCTCAGTAGGTGTGAGATTTGCATAATGACTGCCAGTTGGCCACAAAGTTTTTCAAAATCCTGTGCATCCAATTATTGGCCCCGCTACAGAGCACATGAAGCAATGGAGAGATGTGCCATGGGGGGGGGGGCACCCTGACTTGCCTGTGGGAGTACTGGCCGAGGAACACACTGCTCCAGGATTGGTGCCAATGCAAACTTCAGGAGGGGAGGAGGAATCAGTCCCTCTCAGCGCTATAAAGCGCTATCTAGACCCCCAATGCACGGGGGAGCCTGACTTGCCTGTAGGACTTCAGGCCCCAGAAGGCAATCTACCAGGAACAGCGCTTATACTCACCTGAGAAGGGAAGGAAGAGCCAGTCCCCCTCAGTGCTATAAAGCACCAACTCGACCCCTGCTGCACGGGATGCCCTGACTGGCCTTTGGGACTACTGGTCTCAGAACACACTGCACCAGGAGAGCCGTCGATGTGCACCTGAGAAAGGAGGAGGAGAAGCCCGTCCCCCTCAACGCTACAAAGCGCCAACTCGACCCCCGCTGTGGGGGACACCCTGACTTGCCTAAGGGACTACTGCCCCCAGAACCACTGTGCCAAGAATGGCACCAACCTGCACCTGAGAAGGGAAGGAGGAGTCAGTCCCCCACAGTGCTATAAAGCACCAACTAGACCCCTGCTGCGGCAGATACCCTGACTTGCCTGGGGGACAACTGGCCCTATAACACACATCACACAAGGAACTGTGCTAATGCACACGTGAGAAGGGGAGGAGGAGCTAGTCCCCCTCAGCACCACAAAGTGTCCCCTCGACCCCTGCTGCATGTGACACCCATACTTGCCTGGGGGACTATTGGCCCTTGAACACACTGTGCCATGAACTGCGCTAAAGTGCAGCTGAGAAGGGGAGGAGGAGCCAGTCCCCCTCAGCACTACAAAAGCGCCAACTCTACCCACACTGCATGGGACTCCATGACTTGCCTGGGTACTACTGACCTCAGAACACACTATGCAAGGAACACCAGCACGCACACCTGAGATGGGATGGAGGAGCTAGTCTCGGGACAAAGGTGGGCCCATCTTCACCTGTCATCTCCCCGAAGAGGCTGTGCTGAGCCACCCCTCTTGGCTCCAAATCCTGCGACCCGGCTCATATTTTACTCAGGCACACTTCTCTATTTTTTCCTCCCCTTGAAACGTCACCTCATTGAGACGTTTCCAAACTTTGCTGGAACCTTTGCACCTGGGCCTCTGTTGGTTAAATAAGGAGTTTCATCTTATGGTTGCAATTTCTGTGGCGTTGATCGGTTGTGTTGTGCCTTACTGCTTTCTCGCTCTTTTTCCCCATATATGTTGATTTCTTTTTCTTTTTACATTTTCAAGTAGTTATATTAAGAATCTTCTTCCCTATATAACAACGCTAACAATTTAGGGGATTGATGTTCTCAAAACTTATCTCATCTGGGGAAGAGGACAGCAGAGGAGGTTCCATATGATCTCTGCAAGGTCAAAAACTTCTGCAACACGTGGCAGAAAATTGCCCATTAAAATAAATTTACTCCCTAATTGAAGAGGTGGAATCTATTATCGACGTCGAAAAAAATCCGAAGGGTCTACCTTTTGCACCCTAGATAACCCAGTTCTTTACTAAGTCTGAGAAACGGATTCCACCTGCTATAACTACCCTTTCTACCCAAGTCCAAGTTCCTGAAAAAAAATAAAAGTCTCCAATGCTGAAATTCTTGATAACTACCTTCTTCTTCTTCAAAGAATTCTCCCTTAATAATCCTCGCTAGTGACTTTCACACCACTTATGAACCCCTCGAATGCATGTCAGACTTAACTCAATTGGAAGATAAGGTTAGAGGAGTTCCTACCTTGAAACTTAATCGATTAAATCCTGACACATAGCTGCTGCGCTACTAGCTTCATTAACGGTCCCATAGTTTATGACAGCGGCAGCTTCACCACAATGGCGGAGGAGCTTTGGCCCACTGGCTCAGAGCCAGTATTTGAAAAAAGAAAACAATATTTTATTATCGTTTTATTTTAAAGCTGCTGGCCGAGCCAGTGTGTGTAGGGCAGGGTGGGACTTGGGTCACAAGGAGGAGTGGTTGGTGCACTTCTAAGTGTGCATGCCTGTTTGGCTAGCCATTTTAGGCCGACCAAACAGACATGCACATTTAGGTTTCTCTAACTCGGCTGTATTCTACAGCCAGGTGGAGAAACGGCACAGACTCCCAGTGCCGGAGTGTAGCATCAAACCAACCTGCTCAGGCCAATCCTGGCGCTGCTCTGACAGTACGAGAGCAGAGTCTGGATTGGCTGGGGGAGTATGTCCATTTGGCGCGCGATTCCCTGAGGAGTGGGTTTCAGGTACGAGGGATGACAGCAACCACTCACGGGTGAGGTGAAGACTGGTTACACTGACAGCCATGAAGAAGTTGCCTAAATAGGTTGGCAACGAAACATGTTGGCTTTTTGATTTTGAAAATGGTCCAAAACAGACCATATTTTTAATTGAGGACGCTCACGGCACCAAAATAAATTATATTTAGCAAGTGAGTTGTACCCCATTTTAAATCCTGAGAACTGCATTTCTTTTCTCACGGGGACCAGTGGGCACTCTAGTAACACAAGCACTGACAGTGCATCTACACACGTTTTTTCACTGTTTCTTTCCCTTTTCTCACCTCTGAGAATTCTATGAAGAAGCACACACTTTTTCTTTTGGTCAAGAAAGTCACAGATGATGATGAAGTCGGTGAGCTAGTGAGTACCAACCAGTAAGTTCCCCTTGGTGATACTACCGTGAGGTACTTTCTGACCTTTCTCACATTTTTTTCACAAACTCTGTGTGGACACAAATATTCTTTTCATATGGAATGTAGTGTATTGACGTTTTTTTCTTGAAATTTTACAATTAGACAAACAGGCTAGTGGTAGTGAGCTTTGCCTATGAGGAAGTTTTAAAAATTTCTTATAAACTCCTCAGGTGTCTTTAAAATATAGTTAATTGTTCAGAACCAGTCAGGTCTATTTGTGTTTGTATACTGTTGAGTGGGGGGGCGACCTGACTGTTTACCCCCTGGTGCTCCTTTTGTGTTTTTGGAGTATGTCCCAGGGACAGTCAAGAGCAGCTGGAAAATGAAAAGCACCGAAGCGCTAGGCGGCTGCAGGATCAGGTAAGTTTATCTTTTATTTTTTTAATTCAACGTTTGGCTTAGCTGTTAACACTTTGACAGACCCCTTTCTACAACCTAACCTTTGTTTCAATTATTTCTCTGACTTACATTCAGACATCAATGACAATCCCTCTCATCCAGCAGATCACATAGCGAGGCTCCTATTATCAGAAATTGATGCGGCTGATCGTATTGTGTTTTTCTTATCTGATAGTAAATAGGCCACAGACTCTGTCTATCTGGGGAAGGGCAGTTTGAGATCGACATCTGGGCTGCATATATCAATCTTTCATCCAATAAGATACTAAGTGGAGTAGAACTCCCTGCTTCCTAAGCCAAAGCTGATATTATACCAATCTATGAAAAGGTGATAGGGGTGAGCCTGAGAATTGAGACCAGTAAGTCTCACTGATCGCTCAGAAAAAGAAGTCTGCAAGAAGCTTCGTGATAAGCTCCTAGGATGGATGAATGATGCCCAAATTCTCTCTCCATTTCTAACGGAATTTCGCTCAAATGTCAGAACCATCAACCAAATCTTCTCTTGAAAATACATTCCCTGCTTGAAGGAACATGTATATGTTACCTTCGTTGACCTAATGTCAGCATTTGACTTGGTCCCCAGAAACACTCTATGGGAAGTTCTTAGATCAACAGGCATAAAATCCAATATTCTTGACACCATTATCAGGCTTCACCAGTCTAACTATTCTCAGGTTAGGTGGGACAGATCAGGAGTGCTTACCGATTTAATACCAATCTGTAGGGGAGTTCACTAGGGCTATGTTTTGGCCCCTACTCTATTCTCCTTGTACATCAATGGAGTTGTTGAGTACCTCAATTCTATGGCAGGACCGGAGGCAAGGATTATGCTCTACTTTCTTTATTTTCCACAACCAGTAGTGTTCAACTTTCATGTAAAAAACGATTTTTCTCGTGAGTGCCAGGGAAAGGTTAACAACAAAGGTGAACCAATCGGCATCCCTAGAGAGCTTGAGAGGCACGAGGCTGCTGGGATACGTCCTCTTTTTTTTCCTGCTTCCCAGCAGTTAAGTCATGAATGTCCGTATTTCCTTCTTCAATGTGCTTTTATGTGATTATTGATTTCATGGCAAGTTCTGTGTGAGAATGTTGTTTTGCCTGTAGCGCGGTGATATCGCTGCAAATCTTGGTCCAGGGGGAGCGTTTCTCTATTTGCATCACTTCACTTTGACGGGCAACGCTGTAGCGGCCGGGAGTCGCAAGGAGGCACGCACGGACTGTGTCTCGTTGCTCTGCGGGGGACGCGCGTACTTTCCTGTCAGGTTAAAACCTGTCAGCAGTGCGCCCCGCAGAACCACAGCCCGTGCAACCTGGAAACTCTTATGCTTGTATAGAAAGGGTCAGCATAAAATATTTTGCCAGCCTGACGCCCATGAATATCGGGTCAGTAGAATCTCTCTTGGCAGCCTCGTTATTCACTAGCAGTGTTCTCTCTTTGGCTGCCATTTGGGGCCCGGCCCAGATGTGGTGGATACCCCTTACAAGTGGGTGAGTCCAGCCCCGGGAGGGAATCCTAGCCTCCTTATCTCTTGAGCTTGCGCGAATAAAAATCAAGGCTATCAAACCGGCCAAATCCTGTCTAGAACCACTGGTTCGCCAAATAATTAAGAAACAAGGAGCTCCCCATTCAGCTCTTTTGTGCCTCTTGCCATTCCTCCATAGACCTTTCAATCCTCCTTTTTTCTGGTACTATGGATGGGGATTACATTGAAGAGGAGTCCTTGCAAGTCCTCCACCTGGAGGATGAGTTCTGTGCGGCTGTGGATTCCTCCATACAGCAGGCAGTCGCGGCGGCCATGGGCCCATTTGAAAGACGCATTATGGAGATAGCGACTCCGATGCTGATAACACCCCTCCAAGAGATCACGTCCTACCCCTCACGCGCGCCCCTAAGTTCAAGCAGGAGTCGACCGTCGACCTGAGCGCCTTTGAACGCCTTAAAAAGGCCTTCCGAGCCCTCCTCCCCTTGATCCCGAGCAGCTGGAAGAGGTAGCCCTTTTATCCCTGCAAGGTGGGGGGGGGCGATGGTGACAATCGCCCACTAAGTCTACCGAGGAAGCAGGCCCTTTGTGGCCTTGATGCCCTCTGGCGGGTGGTGCGGAACTCCCCTCAGATATGCTGGTTCCTGAAGACCTCCTCCACATGCGTTCCTCAGAGTGGACCCCTGGGGATAAGGTTGTCCAGTTCGTAGCCTGCCGTCTTAGGAAACCTCTGGAGAATAAGGTTAGGGCGCGCCTTCGGGCATAATGCCCACGACCCGCCCTCGCGGGTAAAGTGGCGGTCACCCCCGAGATCGACTCTAAAATTGGCACTTTCCTAGAGAAATACATTTGCGACGGCAAGAAAGGGATAGATAGGTCCTGGAGGGAATGCTCGATCAAGCTTCTAAATGCTTGCGGGCCCCTCACTAAGATCTTGGACCTTGCGGAAGAAGCTAAGTCAGTGTCAGGTTGGGCCCAGAGGGCCATTGTATTTCTAGGGAATGCCATCTGCGCCCTCTCAACTGAGAGGAGACTCTCCCCACTACTAAATTTAGCCCCCAAACTTCGGGACCTCGCTTCCTCAGAGGCTGGTGCGGTGGCTCACGGGGGACTCGTCGGCGAGCCTTTCATTAAGGAATTAACCAAGTTTGTGACAACATTCACTACCCTGGACAAAGCGCAGGCCTCCATAAAAAGAGTGTTCCACCCAAAGGTTTTCGTCTGGACCGGTTGTGGCAGGGGGCGCTCAACCTATCACTTATACACCCAAGCCCCTTCCAGAGGCTTCAAAAAAATGCAGGAGCAGCCCAAGCAGGAGTTTTTCCAGTCAAGGAGAGATTAAAGAGGCAGAGGCTCCAGAGGCAACACCAGAGGTCGCTTTCAGAACCAAACAGGTGAGAATTTGCCATTCCCCCCAGTTGCAGGTAGGGGCAGGCTGGCTTGGTTCGCCCACAATTGGGAGGTTATTACCTTAGATTCATGGGTTCTCCAGACTATCAGGGGGTTCCACATAGAATTCTATGGGTGCCCGGTGCAAGCACTCTGCCCACGTCCGTTAGTGTTCGCTGAAGCCCAGGCCGCCCTAGTGGACAAGAAGGTGGGAGACCTGCTGTGCAAGGGGGCGATTGTCTGCTCCTCCCTCCACCCAAGGGGCTTCCTAAGCAACATCTTTTTGGTGGACAAAACCAATGGGGGCCAGCGGCCGGTTATTAACCTAAAGGAGTTCAATAGCTGGTTGGTGTACTGCCATTTCAAAATGGAGGGGATCCACCTGCTGCGCGACTTCCTACACCCAGACGACTGGATGGTGCGCCTATATCTAAAGGACGCGTACTTGGCGGTGCCGATTTTTCCCCCACACCGGCGTTTCCTTCAGTTTCAGTGGGAAGGCCAGGTGTATGAGTTCACTACCTTTCCTTTTGGGCTGTCCTCCGCACCTTGGTGTTTCACCAAGGTCCTCAAACCCGTGGTAGAGTACCTTAGAGCTCGGGGATTCCGCCTTATCATATACCTCGACAATCTCCTCCTGTTGGCTCAGTCCCCATCCTTACTCACGAGCCAACTTCAGACGACAGTGGCTATGTTACAGAGACTCGGTTTTGTAATCAAGGAGTAGAAGTCCCTCCTTACACCGCAAAAGCAGACTACCTTCCTAGGCTTTGTCATACATTCAGTCAGCCAAACCTTACGTTTACCAACCGGGAAGATTTCAAAAATCCGTCGGGAACTCAGGAGAACCCTTGCGAGACCTACCACTTCTCTCAGACAGGTCGACAGGATAGTGGGCCTCCTGTCATCCTCAATACAGGCCATCTTTCTGGGCCCTCCACTACAGAGTCCTTCAGCGACTAAAGGCCACCCACTTGCGGAAGGGCCTGCAATATGCAGAGCAAGTTCACCTCACAGAAGAGGTGAAATTAGAGATGAGGTGGTGGTTAGACCATGTGGAGGCCTGGAACGGGCGAACTATCTTTGGCTCAGCATCGGAAATAGTCATAGAATCGGATGCCAGCAAAACATGCTGGGGGGCTTGCTGCTGAGATTCCTTTACAGGACGAAAGTGGTCTATGGAGGAACAGCGACTCCACATCAACTGCCTAGAACTATTAACAGGCTCCTTCTCCATCAAGCACTGGACGAAAGACAAGGTCAGCTTCAGTGACCTCCTCAAGATGGACAATGTTTCTGCGGTCCAGTACATAAGCCACCTGGGTGGCACAAAATCAAAGGCGGTAGCGGATATGGCCAACGAGTTCTGGACCTTTTGCCACGACCACAAGGTCTCTGTGACAGCAGAATACCTTCCCGGTGCATCCAATGTGATCGCAGATTGATGCTCCAGAGCATGGACAGACATGATCCTGTGACAGCTGGACCCCAGAGTCTTCCGGAGGTTGCATTCCCTCTGGGGCCCGTTCTCGACGGATCTCTTCGCCCCTCGCCTAGACCATCAACTTCCCAAATTCTTCAGCTGGAAGCCAGACCCTGTGGCGGCTGCCACGGATGCTTTTCTTTAGGATGGTGGAAGGAGGTGGGTTATGCTTTCCCTCCGTTTGCCATGATAATGCGCCTGTCAGCTCAAGTCTGCAGACACAGGCCAGAGTGGTGCTGATCACGCCGTTTTGGAGATCCCAAGTATGGTTTCCACTTCTTCTTGAACATTCCTGGGATTCTCCAATCCTTCTTCCCTAAGATAGAATGGTTCTCCGGGATCCCCAGGGTAATCCACGTCCCCTAATCCTACAGAATCGGATGCCCCTGATGGCCTGGCGGATTTCAGGCAACATTAGAGACTCTGAGGCCTATCAGGAGAAGTGTCTGACGTGAGGGCCCTGGACATTCTTGGTTGGATCTTCACCCCTCAAGGAGTTACCTTCCATATTTCCTGGCGTACTAAATCGTGCTCCAAGATTATTTCATACCCTGCCTTCGACAAGCACCCCAAGCTATACGTAGTGCGTTGTCTCAAAGCCTATGAAAGTATGACAGATGAAAACCGCCCTCATGTGGAGAACCAGTTATTGATACCTCTCAGGAAACCCTTCAAGGCTGTCTTTTCTCCCACCATATGGCTAAGATTGGTCATGCAGGAGGCGGGCATTGACATCTCGCACTTTGGTGCCCATTCAGTCAGAGGGGCAATAGCCTCCAAAGCTTTTTCTCTCCGGGCCCGCCTCGGGGATATAATTATTGCTGCAGACTGGTCCTCGAATTCCATGTTCAAAAGATTCTATTTCAAACCAGTCATGGACATGGCCTCCCTGGTGGTTGACAAGCTTTGAACGGACATAATCCTCGCCTCCGTTCCTGCGATAGAATAAAAAATTTCCTAGTAAACATGAAGGAAAGTTTCAATTCTATTAAGGGCACGGAGGTGAGGATTATTCTCACCCAGAGTTTCCTGAGGTCATCAACCTTTTTACCCACCCAGTTGAACAGACATATAGGAATAGAAGGGTTCGGTACCTTCGTAAGGTATAACTATGAGTTTACATCTCCTTGTAAGTCTGTACTTAAACCAGATATGGGTTTTTTCTAAGTTTGGTCAATGTGTAGGATTGTATTATTCTGTTATGCTGTTTCCCTTGGTTGTGGTTTGTGCAAAGTCCCAGGGTTATACAGTTCAGGTTCATCTGTTTCTCCTCTGCCTTCTTGTAGGTTCCGAGCGAACTAAAACGGATTAGTGGAATTCAATGACGGCCTGAAGGGTCGTAGTAAAGAAAGAGGACGTATCCCAGCAGCCTTGTGCCTCTCAGTGCGTCCAGTGATGCCGATTGGTTCACCTTTGTTGTTAACCTTTACCTAGGACTCATGAGAAAGATAGTTTTTTACATGAAAGTTGAACACTGCTGGTTGTGGAAAATAAAGAAAGCAGAGCATAATCCTCGCCTCTGTGTCCGCAATAGAATTGAAACTTTTCTTCATGTTTACTAGGACATTTTTCATTGTTGTACCAATGTCTCTCCAAAACTCAGGTATAGTAAGGTACCAGCACTCCTCTTTGCAGATGATACCATGTTACTATATAGAACACTATCCAGTCTCCAAAATCTATAAATAAGTTCCAAGATTTCTATACCAATAGAGGACTGGATATTAACATGCAGAAAACTAAGTATATTGTCTTTAGTCCGCATAAAATAGGAAGGACAAATCCTGTCTGAGAAACGCCCTTCTTGAATCAGTACAAACATTTGATTGTTTAGGATTAAGGGTGTCCAAGTCTCTAACACAGTGTCCCCAGATACAGAAAAGTAGCTTTATATTACACCATAGTTCTGCAACGATCTTGAAATGCATAGATCCACTCAATCGAAAGTGGTATCCCCAGCTCTTGAAGTGCATAAAGCAAAGGCTGATTCTGCAACTATATATGGAGCAGAACTTTGGTATTGTACTATTCTGAGATATCTGCCAACAAAGGAGCTCACTTTCCTCAAATCCTTTCTCAATCTTCATTGCAGTTCATTGAACCCCTGATTCTTGATATCGGTCTTAAAAGCATTGATCATCTAGCCCCTTTCAAGCCCTCCTTTACAGGGTGAGGTTATGGGTCCATGAACTTGATCCCTTTAGAGCTGAACTACAAGAGACTTTGGGCCTGAGTATCATCCTAACCCTAAAGTGGTTTTCTTATGTGAAAGGTTGGTTTACTAAACTGGGGCTACTGATGATATTACATGACCCATTAACCATTATAAAAGTCACAAAAAGTACCTTAATTAATAGCTGCTGGGGTTTCATTATCAAACAGTAGCATCAATCGTTTAATATAGGGAGCCTTACCAAGCAGTTCCAGAGCCACAAGCCAATTCCCAAGTTAGACTAGTTTTTCCACCATCTACAAAAACACTTTACATCAAATTCAGATTTGGTATCTTATGCTTTTACCACTAAATGGAGTACCACTTGAGGAGACACTACCCTTTTTTTGCAAAAGCTAAATTGAAAATATTGAGCTCTTTTTTTTGTTGCCCTTGATACATAAAACCAAAACGCAAATGGATCCGCCCCTCATGCTTGAATCTTGGAGTAAGGAATTACCTCACTACTTTTAGGCTTTTTAAATCAGACACTAGCAGCTGGTTGTATTTGATCTGGGCAAGTATTTGCTCCCTGCCTGGATCATAAGGAAAACAGTTACAATATGATCCTTTGAAAAGGTATCTGGAGTACGTGGAAGTTCTGTTAATGGGCATTCAAACTATATTCTAGGTTTTTTGCTCGGATTATGTGGCGTTTTAAGCTTATGTATGCATTTTTTCACTTTTAATCAAATACATTAAGGGTTCTTCTTTTTATCTTGTTGATTATGAAAGTTTGTCTTTTTTAAATGGATTTAACTCATTTACTTGGTTAACGTGTACATCTACACTTATGTTTGGATACAATTTGCACATTGAACAATATTTCACATGCCCGTCTGTCGGGGCTCCACAAAATATTCAAGACTGATGTTGAAAACAAACTGCCCACAAACAATACACACAACTACTTAAGAAAGGAACTCAGGGGTATATTTACAAGCTCCAATCGCCACAGGAATGTCACTTTTTATGATGTTCCTGTGACGATAGGGGCTTCGCCGTATTTACAAGGTGACTTTAAGCCTTAACGCCGCCTTGTAAATAAGGCACCCTTTCATGCTATACTTAGCGTGAAAGGGATAGGCAATGGGTGTTGTGTTCCACTGCAACACCCATTGATTTTGACGCTGCCTTGTATTTACACGAATGGTGTAAATATGGGGCAGCGCCAAAATTAAGACCAGGGAAGACCTGGTCTTAACATGGCGAAAGGAGAAATGCTTAATTTCTCCTCATTTTTGCTGTGTTTATGTGTGCTGCATTATGCAGCACACATATTATTATTATTATTATACTCATTTGTATGGCGCTGCGAATCATCCCTAGGGGGATCTCTCGGTGCTTGAGAAGGTAACACCCAATGAGCAGCATAAACTTAAAACCACCAGGTCTTGAGCATTTTAGAAACAGCACACCATGAATGATTGTTTGTGTGCAGTAAGGCATCCCTTCCTTCACATAAACATTCATTAAAAAAATGACGATTTGCAACTTCAATATGTGTGCACAATCCAGTACACATAGGAATTACAAATCGCCATTTGTGCTTGTTTATATTCAGGAAGGGCACCTTTCTACACATAAACAAGCATTCCCCCCAATGCAGGCACCCTTGCACTGTGGTACAAGGGTGCCTGCGTTGGTGTTAGGCAGCTTAATTTAGAACCAGCACCAGGGGAAACACAGGAGTGCACTGTATCTTTGTAAATATGGTGCATCCCTGCATTTTCAGAATGGCAGAGCGTGCGTTAGCAAGTTGTTCTTAACGCCATGCTCCCATCATTTTGTGGTACATATGCCCCTCATTTTTTACAGTGATCATTATGACGATCTAATGGGTGACCCCGGACACTCCTGTGACCCACAGTTGAGGTTTTTGTTGACAGGCTCATGTTGTGTGAGTCCACTTGATAGCAACTGTTTTTGCATTTTATTATGTTCGTTGTGTAATGCAATCTTGTGAGAGGGACGGGCGGAAACAGAAGTGAGGTGGCCGTATTGGTGTAATATTGGGGCGTTCTCCTGTCCAAAAGGTTGATTTAAGGTGTACATAGGTGTTCTTTCAAAATGAGGAGAAAGAAAAAATTAACATATCAGGAGTTCTTTTCCAATGTGATCCTAACAAAAGTAGTAGTTTCTTCACGTAATCCTTTTTTTCTGGTTTCTTTCAGGTGTTCCGGTATGCTGGAGGGGGTCCCAGGAGGCTTGCAGAGGGAGTAAAGCAACAGAGAAAAATGGGGTAAGTATGATTGCTATGGTTTTGGCGTTATACTTTTTCACCACACCCTGGTGGGAGAAATGTGCAAAGGTAAAAAGAAGGGAAAATCAAGTATGGAACGCAAGGGGGATTCTTTGACGTATGCCCGACTTCTAGGCTCTTAACACAACAAATTCAAGGAGTTTTTACTATGTACTTTGTGGAGGGGATGGGGAAACAGGTTGTGATGGTAGGTAGGGAGAGGTCGTGTCTCACTAATGAATCGTAATGCCCAAAATAAATAAGGAAGAGAAAGGAATAAAAGAAATATATACAGCAGCGAGGCAGTAAGGGCTTTGTCTCCCACCACATGACCTTCAGCCTCTTCAATGTAATTTACCGCCTCTTGCCACAACTCTCCAGAGTTGCGGCGGCTCGTGGGCGTCCTCCGGCGACCACCACTCCTTGCTCCACACGTCTGCGGCTTCCACGGCTTCGGTGTCTTCCGTATGGGCGTCCACCTCTGCGTCGTCTTCTTCGGTGGTGTCTCTGCTCATCGTTTCTTCCTCCACAGCTGTTTTCCTTCCGACTTCCCTCTTAGTTGAGCCCCTCGTCGGTGTCCTGTTCTCCGTTCCCTTTCTTTTTTTGGCAGCTGATTGGTTCTTTTGTTGCACACTCCCACTCCTTGATTGGTCCGTGTGTCGTGATGCTGACATTCCACCCTGTGGAGGTTAAGCACAGTCCGTTCTTAGTGTTTGTTTTCCTTTCCACCCCTGCTGGACCCAGGAAGAAGGGAGACCACGGCGTTTTGGCATAGGGGTTTGGGGCACTTCCTCACACCCCCGTCCCCTAACTTTCTTGTCTACAAGAAAAGAGTCTAAAGGGTATCTGGAAAAGTAATCTACATTGGCTTGTTCTCTTCCTTTTCTATGGTGCACTGTAAAGCTGAAGGGCTGGAGAGTCAAGAACCATCGTAATATTCTTTGGTTATGTCCTTTGTTCCGAGATAGCCATTCTAGAGGGGCATGATCCGTGTATAGTAAAAACTCTCTTCCTTCTTAAATAATATATGAGGGACTCAATAGCCCATTTAATGGCTAGTGCTTCTTTTTCTATGACATATATATGATTGGTCTCTCTTAATTCGTGCCATCGATTTGTGATAACACTGCCCCAAGGCCGCTTTCTGATGCATCGGTTTGAAATAAGAAAGGTTTACTATAGTCGGGGCTTAGCAAAAACAGCTTAGACTTGATGGTTTGCTTTAGGTGTTGGAAGGCCTGTACTTCTATTGGGGAAGGATGTTGGAGTCATTTTTCTGTTAGTACATTCTTCTGGAGTAGATCTGTCAAGGGAGCGGCTATGTGCGAAAAATGTGGGATGAACCTCCTATAGTATCCTAACAGTCCCAAGAAGGCTCTGAGGTCTCTTTAGGAACTAGGAAAAGGTATTTGTGAAATGGTATTCACTTTTTCTTCTTGGATTTTATGTAACCCTCCCCCAGAAGGTAGCCCAATTATTTTACTGATTTTGCAGCCAAGTGCCTTTTGACAGGGTTAATAGCTCACTTCTGCCCAGGGCTTGAACAGTCCTAGTTAGGTGGCTTAGGTGTTCTTCCCAGAAGAACTGTAGATGATATCATCTATGTAAGCAGCTGCAAAATCCTTATACGGTTGTAGTATTATGTTCATGAGTCTTTGGAATGTAGCTGGGGCGCCATGCAATTCAAAGGGAAGCACCCTAAACTGGTACAGACACCCGGGTGTAGAGAAGGCAGTCTTTTCTCTAGCCTGTTCTCTTAACGGCACCTGCCAGTACCCCTTGCACAGGTCTAATGTGCTTATGTATTGCACCTTCCCTAGTCTATCTGTCATTTCATCAAACCTGGGAAGAGGCTAAGCATCGAACTGTGATATCTTATTTATTTCTCTGAAGTTAATGCAAAAATGAATGGAGCCATTTGGTTTTGGTACTATTACTATCAGGGAACTCCACTCACTTTTGGATGGTTCTATAACCCCAAGTTCTAGCATCTGTTGGACTTCTTTTTCTAATGCTTTCCTTCTTGCTTCCGGTATACGGTAAGGTCGTAAGTAAACTATTTTGTCTGGATGGGTGTGTACCTAGTGTTCTATGATCGTGGTCTTTCCGGGTAATAGGGAAGAGACTTCCTGAAACGGTTGTAGGTTCTCCCTTAGGTCTTGTCATTGAGGTTCAGGTAGCTCTGCATCAATACTCTGTTCTGCTAGTGATAAAGGAGTTCTCATTAAAACAGGGTGTGTGCTTTGTCATTTTTTTAATAAATTCATGTGGAAGATTTGTGTACTCCTTCTGCTTGAGTCCATCTCTACTTTGTAGGTTACAGTGGTAACTTTCTCTGTGATTTTATATGGATGGGCCTTGCCACTGGGCTAGCAACATATGCTGTGTGGTGGGCATCATGATAAGAACCAGGTCTCCTACATTTAAGGATCACTCTTTCGCCTTTTTGTTGTACTGGGTTTTATGGGCTACTTGGGCTTGTTCCATATTGGCTTTTACAATATCCCTTATCTGATTTAGATGGGTTTTGAAACTAGTGATGTAGTCTAGGAGAGGTTTGGACCCTTCTCTTTCTCCTTCCCACTCCTCTCTGGCCATGTCTAACAAAGTACGGGGTTGCCTTCCATATAGTAATTCAAAGGGGGAATATCCCTGACTCTTTTGCTGCCCACAACGTATGGCAAATAACGCCAAAGGAAGCATATCTTCCCATTTTCGTGCTTCTAGATTTAACAACTTTTTTAAGGTGATCTTCAAGGTGGCTTTGTACCGCTCCACTAAACCATCTGTTTATGGGTGATACACAGCCATGCGGATCTGCTTAATGTTATGTTGTTGACAGACCTGCTGCATTAGTTTTGACGTAAATGGGGTTCCCTGGTCGGTGATATTCTCTGTTGGGAATCTGACCCAGGAAGATATATTGCTCATAGCCTTGGCTACCTGTGTTGTGTTGGGGTGTCTGAGGGCCACTCCTTCGGGAAATCTTGTTTCATAGTCCACCAGGACTAACACATAACGATACCCACTATGGGAGGGAAGAAGAGGACTGAGTATGTCCATCCCTACCCTAGTGAAAGTTTCTATAATGATGGGTAGGGATCTCAAGGGAACTCATGAGGTTATATACCAGCTGTTTTTCTGACAACAGGACATTCCTTGCATAATTTCTGAACTTGCTGGTATATACCTGGCCAATAGAACCTGTCCAGGATAGTTTTCCCGGCCCCAAAGTTTCTCCCTAAAAGATGGCTATGGGCTAAAAACAGTACTTTTTTCCTGAAAGGTTGAGGTACTAACAGCTGGGTTGGCGTGTCTTTCCCCCCCTTTCGGTATAATAATCCTTGCTGCACAAACAACTGGGGACCTACTTGATGTGACTTTTCCTGTTCGGTGGCTTGTTTCCAAGCTTCCTGGAGAGTAGTGTCTTTTCGTTGGGCTGAATGAAAGTTCCTATCGTGACTCCACAGGTCGCTTCCAGTTCTAGTTAAGATCTGTTGAGCCCAACCCTTCTCCTCTCTTCTCCTTTGTTTTCTGCTTTTCCTGTCTTTTCTTACAGTCGTTTCGGAATCCAGGGCTTAGGAAAGAGTGGCCGTTTCTCTCCATTTGGCTCCTTTCTTCCAACTCTCACTAAGCAGGCCTCCTATTTGGCGGCAATCATTGCCCAGCACTATTGGTTCGGGCAACTTTGGAATCAGGCCAACCCTTAAGGGTATTGGGGGAGAAGAGGGCTGATGTTGGACGGATACTTCTTTCATGGGGTACGTCTTGTTATCCCCGTGAACACACTGTATTTTAACAGCTCCAGTCAGATGAGGAGATGCTCCAGGAATAGTTAGGGCCTCATAACACTTTGTAGACACCCAGTGTTGATTAGGGCCTCCCTTGATTGCCCATTCACCATCACCCTTCGATAATAAGGAAGGGTGTCTTTATTCACAGCGCAATTGAGAGCCGGAGTATACCCCACCTCCATAGGTTCGTCTCTTTGTGGGCATGCACTAGCAATATGGCCAAAAGCCCCACAATGAAAGCACTGGGGTCCCTAGGTGGGTGATGGTCGAAGGGGTGTAGGCAAGGGTCCTGGAGCCAGGGTTAAAGTATCTGGTTTCTGGGTGGTTAGGTGGGATTTAGCAAGTTTAGAGGGTGCCCCTCCAGGGTGTTTCCAGGAACCTTCTTCCCGTCCTTTCTGCAGTTCCTGAGCTCTGTTAAAGGCCGTGGCTATTTCTACGGCCTTTTCCAAAGTGAGGTGCGCATGTTGTTGGGCCCACCATTGTATGGGAGGGTGTAAGGAATTAAGAAAGTGATCTAAATATATTTTTTCCAGTATTTCTTCCTTAGAAGAGGTCAAAGGTTTGAGCCATCTCTCAGCCATATCTCTTATCCAGTAATATAAGCCTCTGGGAGTTTCCTGCGGTCCTTCTTTGTTCTATCTTAGCCTGATCCTATATGTTTCCTCATCTATACCCATACATTCCGGGATACACCTCTTTATTTCATCGTAGAGAGTTGTACAGAGTGGATTGGCCACCTGGTAGGTTTCTGGCCAGTAGAGGGCCCAGATACTGTCCCTATATGTCCTTGGGCCACATAGCCGCTCTGGCCATCCTCTCAAAATTAGGGAAGAAAAAATTTGGGTCCTCCCCAGGAACATATTTTTGCATTACCACAGAGGGTAGGGCGGTGTGGCCTTGTGGTTGTTCAAGTACTTCTGCCAGCTTCCCTATTACGGTTTCTTGCGTCTGGCCTTGCTCAGTCAAGTTCTTATGCAGATTTCCTTGGTCCTACTCGGCTACCACCAGGAATCTTTCCATTATTTTCTCCAACCGTTCCTGCCCTTCCATCATTTTAGTTACATCGACCAGTCCCACTTCTGACACCATCTGGGGAAGGGACGGGCAGAAACAGAACCGAGGAGGCCGTATTGATGTAATATTGGGGCGTTTTATTGTCCAAAAGATTGATTTAAGGTGTACACAGGTGTTCTTTCAAAATGAGGAGAAGAAATAAAAAGTAAACATATCAGTTCTTTTCCAATGGGATCCTAACAAAAGTAGTAGTTTCTTTACTTAATCTTTTTTTCTGATTTATTTCAGGAGTTCCAGTATGCTGGAGGGGATCCCAGGAGGCTTGCAGAGGAAGTAAAGCAACAGAGGAAAAATGTGGTAAGTATGATTGCGGTGGTTTTGGCGTTGTACCCTTTCACCACACCCTGGTGGGAGAATTGTGCAACGGTATTGAAGAAGGGAAAATCAAGTATGGAATGCTAGGGGGATTCGTTGATGTATGCTCGACTTCTAGGCTCTTAACACAACACATTCAGGGATTTTCTACTGTGTACTTTGTGGAGGGGATGGGGGAAGAGGTTGTGATGAGAGGTAGGAAGAGGTTGTGATGAGAGGTAGGAAGAGGTTGTGATGAGAGGTAGGGAGAGGTCGTGTCTCACTAAAGAACCTTAATGCCCAAAAGAAATAAGAAAGAGAAAGTAATAAAAGAAATATATACAACAGCGAGGCAGTAAGGGCTTTCTCTTCCACCACCCGACCATCAGCCTCTACAATGTTACATACCGCCTCTTGGCGCAACTCTGGAGATTTGCGGCAGCTCTTGGGCATTCTCCAGTGACCCCCACATCTCGCTCCACATGTTCGCAGCTTACCCGGCTTCGGTGTCTTCATATGGGCGTCCACCACAGCGGCGTCTTCCTCGGTGGCGTCTCTCCTCATCGTTCCTTCCTCTGTGGCCGTTTTTCTTCCGATTTCCTCCTCAGTTGAGCCCCGGGCCCTCGTCGGTTTACTGTTCTCCGTTTCATTTCTTTTTAAGGCAGCTGATTGGTCCTCTTGTTGCACACCTCCACTCCTTGACTGGTCCGTTTGTCATGACGCTGAAATTCCACTCTGTGGAGGAGAAGCACAGTCCGTTCTTAATATTTGTTTTCTTTTCCAGCCCCCGATGTCATCAGCTGGATCCGAGAAGAAGTGAGACCACAGCGGTGGAACAGGAGGTTAAGTCAGGTTTTTGCAGAGGTGTTTGGGGCACTTCCTCACTAATATTTCGCTTGTACATTGCACTTTGTAATACTTTTGTATAGTTTAACAAATTATTTATGTTTTATATGTGCTCTTATGGTCTAAATTGACCGAAATGAAGAGTAAATTAAATGGAAACGTGCCATTGTAAGTGCTATATGCACACGGACACTACTCTACTTCAGAACTGATGCACAACATGCTGCTTCAGAAAGGATGCACAATACCCCTTCGTAAAACAAAGTTTTATTTTTAGATTCCTCATCCAGAGGCCTGTTCGGTACCTGAACAGGTTGTTGGTGGGGGAAGTTGGGGGGCATAGCAGAGACAGAGAGTGAGTATATAGCCTGAAGCAATGGGGCATATTTGCAACTAAATGGTGCAGTGCTGCAAGCAGTTTAGCAGCATCGTGCTGCGTCATTTCAAATTGACAAGATGTATTAACAAGAATGCGGTGCACCCCTTTGTTTTCACTTGCGCCGGCACTAAAGAAGCTTTCTGGCACCAACGCAGACACCCTTGCACAATGGGGCAAGGGTGCCTGCATTGCAGGGAGGATTGTATTTATGCAGGAATGGACAACTTCCTGCAAAATACACTATCATTAATGGTGTTTTGCTCCTTCTGTGTGTGCTGCAGAAAGCAGCACATATAGAAAGAGCAAGAAGAATTAAACGTATTTCTCCTTGTTGCACCACTCTAAGGCATCCTTTTCGACGTCGACGCCCCATTTGTATTTAGTCTGTACCCCAAATACCCTCCTTAAATGTGCTACTCCGGAATTGATTTCTGTTATGAAACAAAAGTCAAGTTTACATGAATGCCATTGGGACAGACTAGCTAGGACGGTGACTTGTAACCGCCCTACCCTGCCTTGACATATTAAATTCTTGATAATGTGTTGAAGTATTCTTCTTCTTTATCTCTTTACACTTGAGCACCCTCTTCTTCACTGCACACCTTCCTCTGGTGCAACCTCCTTTGATTGATTCATGAGATTAAAATAATATATATGGCTTTTATCCAAAATATTACTGAATAAATATATGGTAATTTCTTTTCAAGGTCGTTTTCTGTTTTTTATGTTGTTTACCTCATTTAATGATATGGTTAATTGAATCATACAAGAAACAAAGTATTTTGATTAATTCATTCTAAGTATAGGTTTAGAACCGTTGTTTTTTGTAACGTACATTACCCAGGTCCCTGACCAGATTGGGTTACCCCGTTTTCTGTAATGATCACCTCACTTGTTTGGGCAGGCTTACTACCCACAACACAAAACTGCCAAAAACGCAACGTGGACACACCAAATTTTTACAGTGAAAACTGACCCATTTTTTTGCAAAGTGCCTAGCTGTAGATTTTGGATCTTAACTCTGCAGGCACCTAGGGAAACCTATCAAACCTATACATTTTTGAACACTAGACACCCAGTGGAACCCAGGATGGGGTGACTTGTCTGGCTCCCACCAGGTTCTGTTACCCAGAATCCCTTGCAAACATCAAACTTTGTAAAACAAAAACACATTTTCCTCACATTTTTGTGATGGAGAGCTCTTGAATCTGCATGGATCCACAAAATTCCACCCACCCTGCATTCTCCAAAGTCTTCCGATAAAAATAGTACCTCAGTTGTGTGGGTAGACCTAGTGCCCACGACAGGAAACGGCACAAAACGCAACGTGGACACATTACATTTTTTTTACAGTGAAAACTGACCCTATTTTTGCAAAGTGCCTAGCTGTAGATTTTGAGCCCTTGCTCTGCCGGCACCTAGGGAAACCTGGCAAACCCATACATTTTTTAAAACTAGACACCCAGGGGAATCCAGAATGGGGTGACGTGGTTCTCTTACCCAGAATCACTTGCAAACCTCAAACTTGGTTAAAAAAAACAAATTTTCCTTAAATTTCTGTGATGGAAAGTTCTGGAATCTGTGTGGATCCACAAAATGGGGCTGGGGTGGGTGGAATTTTGGGAAGATAGTGATTCTGGGAAGACGGTGATTTCAACATGACATACCCTTTGTTAATACCATTTGCAGGGAAAATACCAGACACGTTCATCTTCAGCACTCCCCCCCCCCCCTAAAATAAAATGCGGCTGTATTTTGGCTAATTTCTGGGTCCCCTCTAAGGGAATTAACAAACCCTGGGTACCTTTAAAATCCCCTTGATGTTGGAAGAAAAAGGACGCAAATTTTGCGAGGATACCTTATGTGGTCAAAAAGTTAAAAGGGGCCTAAGCACTAACTACCCCAAATTGCCAAAAAAAGGCTTAGCACTGGGGGAGAAAAGGCCTAGTACCGAAGGGGATAATATAGACATAAAATTAATCCCTACAGTAATTGCAATTCAATAACTATACAAAAGTCAATCTATATTTAACTGGGCATTGTCCTTACATGCAGCCACATTCTTTTGTTGCAGAATCTGACATTTTAAACTCTGTTATATCAAAACCTTATCTGTGTCAGTCAGTCATACAAACTTTATGCACATTAATTAAAACGCATAAAATTACAATAAATAACTGTTTTGACACTAAAAAGTATTTCTAAAAGCCAGACATATTTGTACCATGTTCAATACTAAGATGCAGATAAAATCCATCACTTCAAATAATAATAGTTGAGAATCCCATACGGACCTACATATATTCCCTACTTCTGGATCATCCAATTCTAAATAAAAACATCTAGGGAAAGACAGGACTCAACAAATAATCTCTGCTCCACATCTCGTCTAAAAATTGTCATCATAAGCCAGCCTTTAAGATCTTGATAGAATAACAAAAATGAAGTAGAAACTCTGCCCTAACCACAGTTGCACCGGCTAAAAAACTTGGTTAAGTTTTAAAATTGTCCAGAGATATGAAGCAATAGTATTACATAGATAGGGATCTGCCAATTGCTAAATAAAATATAAAGCTGGAAAACACTGTCTAAAAGCTTGTGTACGTAAAAGGGGAATATTATACTTCTTTCTCTCCTGGCTATACAAAGTGCAAAAGAATAAAAAATCCATATTAGACTGGATAGATTTTCAGTCACAATCTGTGTCCAATTGAAACCATTTTTAAGCCTTGGTACCCTTGACACAACTCTTTGAACCCTGCTCACAAACACATTTTTCTAGTCCTGGGTACCATGCAGGCCCTAGTCAGTGCATTGTCAGTGGAGCCTCATGTCCTGCTCTGTTCACGTGAAACTAATCTACATCATGACTGTCTCCTGGTGGACCGTGTCAAGGCCATGGGTTTGCGGGGCCCTGCGTTTAACTGGATCTTTTCCTTTTTTAACCCCTTGAGTGCCCATAACGAGATGGTCTCGTCATGGGCCGCGGTTGCGCTGTGCCCATGACGAGACTATCTCGTCATGAGCCCCGCCCGCTAATGAAACGCCCGGCACAGGGCGTGGAAAGGGCGGGGCACTCAAGGGGTTAAAGGACCAATCACAATCAGTCCATCTGACCCCATTCAACTTACCTAAAGTCCATCTAGACTGTGGAGTACCTCAGGGCTCCTCCCTTTCTCCACATCTCTTCAAGTTTTATGTGCATCCCCTAGTTTACATCCTTAAAAATATGAATGTCAAAATCTATATTTATGCAGATGACTTGGAGCTACTTTTCAACATTGACAACTCCCCTGAATCAAATAAGGTCTTCCAAAACACAATGCCCTTCATCCATGACTGGACCCATCTAAATTAAACTCAGATAAAACTGAGATTGTCATCACCAGGAGCAAGTTCAAGTTTTGGAATGCACCATTTTGGCCCTCTGAGATGGGAGCTCCACCTTCCCCCAAGAAATCAGTGAAAAGTCTCGGACGCGTAACTCTCATGAAGCCCCAACTTGGAGCTGCGATCTCCTCTGGCTTTTTACTACTCCGTTGAATCTGGAAAATTGCTCACTCCTGCGGCCCTCACTCAAGCTATAATTGTCCTAGTCATCTCCAGAATAGACTACGCAAACTCCTTCTATGTGGGCTCCCAAAATGCCTCAATCGTAGGCTTCAAATAATTCAGAATCAGGCAGCCCGATTAATCTTCCGACAACCCAGACAGTGACATATCTCCCCTTTGATGAAAAATCTCCTCTGGCTTCCGGTGGAACAAAGAACTATCTTTAAAACTGGTTGCAACATCTTCAAAACCCTCAATGGAAAAAGCCCTGCTTTCATCACAGCCTGAATTCAAAAATACACTCCCAAACGAACATTATGATCCACTCTCATTAACTACCTGAACGATGCCCAAGTTCAAAAAGAAGGAAATGGGTGGCTGCAGATTCACAGTCATCGAACCCTGCTTCTGGAACTCCTTCCCTCTTGAGATTAAAGCTTCAAGGTACATGAAATTCAGACATTGTTAGAACTGTAGCAATTCAGACAAGTGTACAGTTAGTGCCTTCCCCAGTAGCCTTGTGATCAATTCCTATTACCCCAAGCGCCCAGAAACCGATCTGTGACCATGCGTTCAAAAACTACTGGTAACATAACATCATAAAGTATGCTATACCATCAAAGTATGTTACTGTTGTACACCCCGTCTTGTGGCCACATGCAATATTTATAACTGGGTGCCCTTCTACCTGCCAAAGTCTATGACCCCTCTTGTCCCCTCAAAAAACATATATACAACCTGGTGCCCTGCTTATTGAGACATTCCTATACTCCCCTGTGTGGTGACGACCTATATAGTGGGCAACCTAAAATTGGAGCATATAGACTATAGCAACTATGTCCCCATACATATATATACAAGGGGCTTCCTGTTCGAGAAGCATGTAACATGGTAAGAGAAGCTTTGTGCAATCGCATTAGCAGTTCAAGAAATCAACCACAGCACTATTTACAGAGATCAAAAAAGAGGATCTAACTAAAATGTGCTCATCTAAAGTTACAGTTAGAGTCCAGCATCCAATATAAGCAGCAGGAGCAATGAAAGCATGAGGCCAGGAGGAACTAACCTGTGGTGAGGCAGAGAGCAGTCAGAAATCTCTGCAAGGAGGAAACCAGGTCTTTCAGGGTGGCACCAAAGATAGCTGCCAAACTGTCCACTCTCCTTCGACTCTTAAGTACCTCCCAAGACGAACATGATTCAGGACACATTTTTCACCAGGTATGTGGAAGCCTGTGATTAATCAAATATATTAGGCAGTTAGATACTAATGTTTCTTATCATTTGACAGCTTCAAGAGGCCAGTTGCTAGAGTGGACCTGCTAGAAATAGTTGCATGTGGTTTATATTGATTATAGAAATATTGCACAAATAATTCACAGCCAATGGGTCATCTCCCCAGCATAGGTGCTTTCCAAGCATTTACCCAATCATTAACCTGTATTCAATGAAGGCCTATATGTGGGTTTTTAACTAAAGCAAAGTCGAGTGAGGCATAGCAGAAACTTGTCACGTACACTTGTAACTTGTTCACTTCTCAAGGCCTTGCGGTTACCGCAAAAGTATGTAAGTTCATAAACAAGTCTGGTGTAATAAGTCAATGGTTTGATGTGCATCTGAAGCATTTGGACAAGTACAGAAGTAGCAAAAACAGGTCAGAACTTTAACACATTCTGCAAGCTTCTCTATTGAGTGTCACACAATGGAACCTGAAATGAAAATGGATTCCACATTCCCTCAATAGCGTAATTTATTCTGTTTGCATTGCCATAATTCCTTTTTTCTCCTTCATTCATTATTGTTGACTGTACTTCACCGAAGTTTGGTCCTAGTGTCCCTACATGCGGGACCTGGTAGATAACATTCATCTCTACATACTGACCTATAGATTGTCTTGGATGACAAAACTAGGCAGTAATAGCAGACAATATTTAGGGAACCACTGTTTCCACTATAAAAAGGAGTACCAGTATTCCCAAGACAATCAATACTACCTCCCATGTCCATCTACTTCATCCACCACTGTAGGAAGCAAATGAATTCCACAACCCCCTTCCTGGATGTCATATACTTCTCTTGCAATATCATGTATACTATCTATGGCATGTTGCATGTTCCCACTATTGTCAGGAATGTATGTGCAGCTTTTTTGCTTGACTATATAACAGATCCCAACTTTCTTAGCTAGGATAATATCTAGGGCTATTCTGTTTTCAATTACAACACTTTTTAAGGCCACTACCTCATCATTCCATTGCCACTGTACACTTTTCTGACAGGCCTTCTATTAGTTTAGCTAATTCATTTATTTGTTAGCTTTTATGGGCAGTTTCTAGGGGTAGTACCATTACCCCAAAAAATGTAATCACCTTATTGACTCAGGCAGCCACTCTTTCTAACCTTATTCTTGTCTCTCGTAATCGCTTCACATGAAACATTTTGGGACATGACAAAAGACAAATAACAGCTGCCATACCATCCTTGGGGTAGATAAGAATATGCCTATTGCCTGCAAATGAAAATTATTCCTGTATACCCTATTACCGCAGGGAAAGCCATTGCTGCCAACCCATATTCAGTGCTAGGAGATGGAAAATCAGTATATTCATGGCAGGTAATATTTCCCAGAAACAGTTGGTTTATGTTGCTATTGCTGCCTCCTTTTATTGGTAATAAGATGATCAATGCGTTTGAGACACATAAGGGCCCATCACTTGTTCTCTTCTTAAATACGGTGTTATTGGCTTCCAGTCCTTTAATTGTGAAGTATTATTACCAAAGCCAATCCTGATATTCCTATCATAATAATCAATGAGCTGTACTTCTTATGTTTTAATATTCTGAATGGTATAAACACCCCGTTATCCTTTTTCTAATTTCATATCCAGGACTAGGTTCTTGATGATGGATGTATGTAACCCAATCTTGTACAACAGTTCAGCTTTTGTCCGTGGCACTACACTATAAGACATGTTTTCCTGAGTACTAGTTGGTAGGTGTGTGCAAACATAACATTCTGAAACATTAAGTGCAGAAACATATCTTGTCATCAAATTGACGTAATCATTTACTTCATATATGAGCTTTAGTTTTGTTCAATCTTCAGCTGGATCAATAGTAGCAGGTTGTGTAGCTTTCAATAGTGGAATCATTAAAATGTTCCTGCTTGCTTTCAGTCTCTGGAATCCTTGTGTGTTCTCTGAAGGCGATGAGCAAAACTTTAATTACATAGACCCAATTACCAGTTGACGAGAATGTCCATTATTTATCAGTGGGTCTAGAATACCTTGCAACAACTGCCAATGAAGACAGTGCAATGTGTCTGTTAGTTATTTGCAGTATTACAATACCAAATCATCAGTTATTGATAGTGGAGCAGGAGACATATGGCCAGGTATATTTATAGGTCATCCCCACTGAATGTCGTGAGGGCTTAATTTAGTAAGTTGGTCAGGGGTGGTTCTCATTGCCATCAGTGCAGTAGGTAGTGCAAGATCCAAGACAGTCCAGTGGATGCACATATTTTCTCTTTTTTGTTTTTCGGCATCCCATTCTTCCGTACCACTGCACTTGCTGTATGTGGGTGATAGGCACAGTAATGTTTCAAAGTTATTCCCTGACCTTTGCATATTCCTTAACCACTTGGGAAACAAAGGCCAGGCCATTGTCTGGGCTTAATTGTTTCAGTACACCAAAGTGTTGTATTAGTTCTTTCAAGAAGCATTTGGACAAACTGCAGTGATATTTTACTGGCCTACACGGTCTGGCCTACATGTCATTTGGTGGAAGACACAGAGTACTTATGACCTCCTTAAACAGGAAGCACTGATTGTTACACATGCCTTCCTGCTGGACTCACCAGTTGCAGAGTCCCACGGCAAGGGTAGACATGGGAAATCTTTGAAGGCCATGAGAATTCCAACTGTGGGGGAAAGCCAACAAGCCCTTGGAGAACACTTGTGTTTATCCCAGTCCAAAGGTAGCAGGCCAGCTCACAAGGCAGGTCACAGGGTAGCAGTCCCCCCTGCAGCACAGCACTTGGCAAGCAGCTGGCCAACACAGCAAATAAGTTAGCAAGTGGCAGTCAATCCTGGCAGCACATCAGTCCTTCTAGCAATGTGCAGATGTAGAGCCAGTAGTGTCTGGTTAAAGGTCCCATGCAGTGTTTTCCTAGGTAGGACCAGAGCCCTAGTAACTATATCCAAAAGTGCCTTTGATAAAGGGTGACTTCAAAGGAACTCTCTGAAGTACACACGTATCACTTTCAGCCCAGCCCTGTCTCCATACTACCAGTAGGGGGTAATTCTTTAAATTATTGGAACGTTTATATGCAAAGATCGGAGGATCTTTGAAAAGGTTCCCGAAATCTGGTTCTGTTTGTAGCAGATCCCATCTCTTCAAAATGATTTTTTTAATGGCAGGCGAGTGGGTTGAAAATTTAGACACAAAAACCTCCCTGGTTTGTGCAATCTTCTGTCGTTTGTCTAGTAATGAGGATCTAGAAACCTGCTCTGCTCGTGTCATTGATGCTTCAACTATTGCACTTGGGTACCCACGTTCCAAAAACTGTTGTTTTATTTCTTGAAAAGTCATATGTAATTGAGAAGTGTCTGAATTTAAGCATGTGAAAAAAACTCAAAAAACCTGACGCGACGTCTCCAAGTGCTCATGAGGACATTGAAATCGTACCGCTGATTAAGCCCTCATGAGCACTTGGAAACATCGCGTCTATTTACCTGCAGCGTACATAGGTAAATTTCTTTCTTTTTTTCGGAGCATTTGACAGTCAGGTTTTTTGAGTTTTTTTCACATGCTTAAATGCTTGTAGACCTATTTTAGAGTTGCTTTTTTTTTGTTTACTTTTGTTTTTTAGGAAACCACACAGCTAATAGCCACTCTCCTGTTTTTGCCGTCTACCTCGGCATTCAGGATCAGAGCCTTTGGTTTTCTCGTACACAACGGCAATTTCGATTAAAGCCTCCAAGTGTGCGTGACTCCATAACTAATTGATCAGCACAGCGTTGCATGACGATAGGTGAGTCATTTCAGCGTAAGCAGGCTGACAGTTTATTCGTTACAACTTTGTCAAATCACTGGAAACTCATTTATTTCTCTCGTTTATTTCTCTCGTTTATTTTACATGTAGTTCTGGATATAGTTTATACCGTCTGGCTTTTCAGATCGACATCCCCTCGTTCATTTTGAGGTAGACCAGGTTTTATCATACAGTCTTCACGGTGTTGGGATAACTTTACACCAGGGTGGTTTGTTGATTAGTTTCCTGCGCATTCGCTTGTGTGGCTACTCTCCTGTCTCCGCCTTCTTAATCACTGGTTACTGGCCTGTATTTCTCATTAACGCATTTATATCGCAGAATCTCTAATCCCCTTGTGGCATTAAGCCCTTCCTTCCTTTAACTGGCTTCTACGTTCATTTTCGTGCTTATATCAGAATTTCATGTATAATGAACATATTGATGTAATTTTTGCTCGCAGATATCCCCTGAAGAAGGGTGATAGATTCACCCGAAATGCATTGGGAACGCATCTCAAGCTCAAGCTTCAGTGTATTTATGATTTGGATCGTTTTGTACTGATTTGTAATGTTTGAGCTCCTGGAAGTTTTGTGATTAAAACATCACTTCTGCATGAAAGAAGTTGTTTCTATTTTTGTTTGTTCTGTCTATTTTGTGTGTAATTGAACAAACATTGTTTTCAATTGTGTATAGAGTTCTTAAACTTTTCACCAGCGATTTTCACCATGTTCTATACTCAATCTTGAGTATTAATGGTAGTGCAAGTCCTGTCTGGGTCATTCTTGCTCCAGTCTTCTTTTCAATGTGAATTTGGTGGGAGGGTGGAACCACCTCAGGAACAGCACACCAAGTTTCAATCTGTTTATGTTAATAATGTTTACTGGATAAATTAGTTATATTAGAGTGCACGCCAGCTGTTTTCTTCACTTTATTTCAATCACATTTCTACCCACAACAGCTATTAGTAGCACCACTCATAATGTCTTTTGAAGATATTTTACATCTCACTGAGAATAAGGCAGAAACCAAAGCTTACAGTGCTTCTGAAGCACAAGAGATTTATGGACTCATTCGGGAGGCACGTTCTTTTGATGCCACACAGGGTCCAGTACCACAACAGCTGCGACAATTAGAATATTTGATGCGTCGTGAGATTAACCAACGGTTGCATGCTACCACTTTAGTCCAATACCATAAGGCTAGCAGGATCCCGAGGGGGTTGAGATTGCCACTAAAACCCATGATGTTCAAAATGAACAAAAAATGTATGGACAAATGGTACTCTATACTAAATAAATGTTCGTTAGACCTTATTTTATTGATTGTCGAGGAACTTTCTAATGTTTTGGCTGATTTAGAACAAGAAATCGGCGAGCTGCAAAACTCCCTTAAAGCTCGAATGACAGGAGAAGATTGGTCCAGCTCCCTAGAGGTGATTAATAATAAATTGGATGGTTACGCCAAAGAAATCCATGAGCGTAAAGTGCGCACGTTCAGGCGCGACACAATTGACTACAAGCTGGATGAAGTTTACTCCTGGGCGGAGGTGTACGCCCAAAAACGCTCATATTCAAAATCTGAAAACACTTCATCCGAGGAGAGTGTAGCTTCTGTTAGCGACACACGTCTCACCAGACCTCCTGTATCCTCTTCAGTAGATCCAGGGCCCTCAGCAGTACCGTCCACCTCTAGTACTAAGGTCTCTTTTTTGGAGACCAGCCCAGCGGCCAACAATCCACCAATAGACTCACCTACGCTCGAGATAGTCACCCCAAAACCCGTAGAGGTAGTGGAAAGTTCAAAACCATCAACCTCCGGCAGGAGACAGAAAAAACATTAGTGGTCAACATCTCTTCCACTGAATTGTCTGAGACACAAATTGCAGTACTGAACAAAGGAACATCTTTTGTCCCAACACACCACACTACTCCGTTTTGGACGGAAATAGAATTTTACAAATTCATGAGGAAATTGAGATTACGCTATTTTTTCTCTATACAGAATCACGTAGGTTTAGTGGCAACTGACAGTGAATTCACTGAGTTCAGACCCAAAAGCACTTTTGTTTCCCCTATCTCTCACAAGGTTCTTGATACCTTTGAGACGCTTGTGAAACAAGATCTTACTCGTTCTCAAATTCCATCAAAAAAACAACACAACCTGTCACTTAAGGATAAAATAGCACTTAAAAGTTTGAGAGCCAATGAGTCACTCACATACCTTCCAGCAGATAAGGGGGGTGCTTTGGTAATAATGGACACTAAGTTCTATGATTCCTCAATCAATGAAATGCTGTCAGATGAAGCTACTTATTTACCTTTGCACCAGGATCCCACGGTAGAATTCCAAACTACCCTCATAGCCATACTTGAGCATGCTAAAGAGATGGGATGGATTAATTCCAAAACATTTGACTTTCTGCACACTAAACATCCACGTAGACCATTCATATACGCACTTCCAAAAATCCACAAACGCTTGTCTCATCCTCCATTTCGCCCCATTGTCTCTAGATGTAATTCTATTCATGATCCACTAGGACAATATCTGGATACATTTCTGCAACCTTTTGTACAAGCAGGATCTCCGTATGTGCAAGACACAACGTATTTCATTACACTACTGAACAATCTACAATTGCCTGTTGATGAGGAAATTTGGTTACTGACAGTGGACGTGGTATCCTTATATACCTCGATCCCCCATGCTGAAGGAATCAATGCTATTGAATGGGCTTTGCTCCAAATGGGACAAATTTCAGCCAATAAAGTTTTTCTTCTAGAACTGCTACATTTCTGTTTGTTTCATAGTTATTTTAAATGGCATGACAAATATTTTCTACAAACACACGGTACATCCATGGGTTTTGCGGGAGCTCCCAGCTACGCGAATATCTTTATGACGAAGTTCGAACAAGAACACATTTTGAGTGACACTGAGTGGACTGACCACCTAATTATATATCGTCGTTATATTGATGATATCTTCATCATGTGGCAGGGAAACAGGCAAACTTTAGAGACCAAACTTGGCTCATTGAATGAACACAATCCCAGAATCCAGTTCACACACTCATTAGATAGGCACTCTATCTCGTACTTGGATGTACACATTGAATTAAAATTCAACAAGATCACCACTAAATTGTACAAAAAAACAACAGACCGCAACAACACGCTACTTTTCAGTAGCTTTCATCCTGAACCTTTGAAGAGACATTTGCCATACTCGCAGTTTTCTAGAATCAAGCGCATCACTTCAGACACTTCTCAATTACATATGACTTTTCAAGAAATAAAACAACAGTTTTTGGAACGTGGGTACCCAAGTGCAATAGTTGAAACATCAATGACACGAGTAGAGCAGGTTTCTAGATCCTCATTACTAGACAAACGACAGAAGATTGCACAAACCAGGGAGGTTTTTGTGTCTAAATTTTCAACCCACTCGCCTGCCATTAAAAAAATCATTTTGAAGAGATGGGATCTGCTACAAACAGAACCAGATTTCGGGAACCTTTTCAAAGATCCTCCGATCTTTGCATATAAACGTTCCAATAATCTTAAGGAACTCTTGAAGAAGCGCGAATCTCAAGAAGTTCAAGCACCAAAGGGCATGTTAAAATGCTACAACTGTTCCCACTGCAACAACGTCATCATTGGCACATCGATGTCACACCCCTGGTCGGGTAAACAAATCAAATTTCACTTCACTGCGAATTGCAATACACAAAATGTGATATATGTAATGCGATGCCCTTGTGGCTTGTATTACGTAGGGAAGACCGAAAGGTCATTACGGACTCGAATCACAGAGCACAAAAGCAGAATTCGAACCAGGACATTGAGCTCACCACTAGCAAGTCACTGGTGTGATACACATCACACCATAGCTCAACTGAGGTTCAGCGTGGTAGAAGTAGTACAAACACACAACGACCGTGACATGACAAAATTCATTACTCAGAGGGAATCTTTTTGGATTCGGTATTTGAATACCTTGAGCCCCAAAGGTTTGAACGACAAAATTGAATTTGCATGTTTCTTATAGTATTTCAGCAACTATGGGAGATAGAGCCGATAGTTATGCGCAAGTTTAGTCATACCATTTTTTAGGATATTGTGATTATCATTTTCTAAAACTTTATTCTCACTCACACACTTATTGGGTTCTGGTTGTTCAGCATGTATGTATTATTGTATGCAATACATCACTTTGTTCATCTGTGTGTTTTAATTATTATTGTGATATCAGTTATAGTTTCTGGATACATTGTAGGCATATTCATGACACTTTAGTGTCATGTGTATAGCTAAGAACCTCTTGTTGAACATTGATCACACCTAGCAATTGACGTGTATGTGCATGTTTACTTTAGCTATTTTTGAAATTCTTCTGAATTTGATCATTATCAACATTGTCAGCGGATATGCTTTTCCATTTGTAGCATTCGTTTGTATAAGCATTGGTATCAACACAAATCTTATGTAGTGTATTCATGATGTTTGTGTTACTTGTCCGATGATACAGTCATCGAGTTAACTTGCAAGTGTTTGATGTTATATGTTGTTAAGTCCACCATTTCGTTATCTGAGCACATATTTATAACAGTGTTTGTCAGTTGAGCATTCGAACAGCTACTGTGATTTTATCGAATTGCACATACCGAGGCTATCACGGTTTTAATTGCATACACCATGATGTAACTTCTGTAACTTTTTTCTTCGTTTTAAGGAGCCTGTGGTATTTATTCATTTGTTGGTCACCACAGTTACCAGTATTAGTTTGTAATTGTATTGCTGCTGTTTTTCTTTTTCTTTTCATCTTTCAAGATTTACTAACACTCTTTGATACTGTCGGGTTGTCATCTTCATATTCACTAGCACATTTTACCACTACAAGATGGCCGATCCTCTTATTTCAGCCTCCACAGTGGTCCCTCATTTTTGTTTACGATTCCGGTTCGGGTTGGCCTGTTCCGGTAGCCAAACCATTTAATCAGCGGTACGATTTCAGTGCCCTCATGAGCACTTGGAGACATCGCGTCTATTTACCTGCAGCGTACATAGGTAAATTTCTTTCTTTTTTTCGGAGCATTTGATAGTCAGGTTTTTTGAGTTTTTTTCACATGCTTAAATGCTTGTAGACCTATTTTAGAGTTGCTTTTTTTTTTTTTGTTTACTTTCGTTTTTTAGGAAACCACACAGCTAATAGCCACTCTCCTGTTTTTGCCGTCTACCTCGGCATTCAGGATCAGAGCCTTTGGTTTTCTCGTACACAACGGCAATTTCGATTAAAGCCTCCAAGTGTGCGTGACTTCATAACTAATTGATCAGCACAGCGTTGCATGACGATAGGTGAGTCATTTCAGCGTAAGCAGGCTGACAGTTTATTCGTTACAACTTTGTCAAATCACTGGAAACTCATTTATTTCTCTCGTTTATTTCTCTCGTTTATTTTACATGTAGTTCTGGATATAGTTTATACCGCCTGGCTTTTCAGATCGACATCCCCTCGTTCATTTTGAGGTAGACCAGGTTTTATCATACAGTCTTCACGGTGTTGGGATAACTTTACACCAGGGTGGTTTGTTGTTTAGTTTCCTGCGCATTCGCTTGTGTGGCTACTCTCCTGTCTCCGCCTTCTTAATCACTGGTTACTGGCCTGTATTTCTCATTAACGCATTTATATCGCAGAATCTCTAATCCCCTTGTGGCATTAAGCCCTTCCTTCCTTTAACTGGCTTCTACGTTCATTTTCGTGCATATATCAGAATTTCATGTATAATGAACATATTGATGTAATTTTTGCTCGCAGATATCCCCTGAAGAAGGGTGATAGATTCACCCGAAATGCATTGGGAACGCATCTCAAGCTCAAGCTTCAGTGTATTTATGATTTGGATCGTTTGTACTGATTTGTAATGTTTGAGCTCCTGGAAGTTTTGTGATTAAAACATCACTTCTGCATGAAAGAAGTTGTTTCTATTTTTGTTTGTTCTGTCTATTTTGTGTGTAATTGAACAAACATTGTTTTCAATTGTGTATAGAGTTCTTAAACTTTTCACCAGCGATGTTCACCATGTTCTATACTCAATCTTGAGTATTAATGGTAGTGCAAGTCCTGTCTGGGTCATTCTTGCTCCAGTCTTCTTTTCAATGTGAATTTGGTGGGAGGGTGGAACCACCTCAGGAACAGCACACCAAGTTTCAATCTGTTTATGTTAATAATGTTTACTGGATAAATTAGTTATATTAGAGTGCACGCCAGCTGTTTTCTTCACTTTTCTTTCTGAAAGTGGCATTTCTAAACTAGAAATGTGAAATCCAATTTCACCAGTAAGGAGGATTTATCATTACCATTCTTAACATACCAAACATGACAACGCTACTCCTTTCTTATCAGGAGATCACACTTAAAAGCATATAATGGAATTCTTAATGCTAGCCTATGAGTGGAGTAGGCCTCACGGTAGTGAGGATGAAATAGGCTGTTTGTCACTACCAGGACATGTCAAACATGAAGTACATGTCCTATATTTTACTTCCATAGCACCCTTCCCAAAGGGCTACCTAGGGCCCACCTCAGGGCTGACCTGTTTGTAATTAAAGGGGAGTTTAAGGCTTGGAAAGTAGTTTTAAATGCCAAGTCGAAGTGGCAGTATACTACCTACACAGTTCCTGCAGTGGCAGGCCTGAGACAAGACTGCTACTTATGTGGGTGGCACAAGTAGTGCTGCAGGCCCACTAGTAGCATTTAATTATAGGCCCTGGGCACATGCAGTACACTTTACTAGGGACTTATAAGCAAATTAAATATGCCAATTGGGTTTGAGTCAATGCTACAATGTTTTAGGTAGAGAGCACCTGCACTTTAGCACTGGTTAGCAGTGGTAAAGTACCCAGACTCATAAAGCCAACAAAAAGGAGGTCAGAAAAAATAGGAGGAGGAAGGCAAACGGTTTGGGGTAACACTGTAAAAAAGGCCATTTCCAACCGATGGGTGGGCCTCTGGACACTTATTAAACATGAAAACATTGACAAACACATATGTATATCTGTTACAGGGGGTTATTCCAATGAAATCCATTTGCAAACTCTCAAATTGTCCTTGGGGTGGGGAAAAGTGTCCGGATTGAGTTAACATACCTTTACCAACATTTACCTGCACACACTGTACAACTTTTACACTGTCTTTCAAGTTCCTGGAAAATGTTGGATGATCTGATCATTCCATCCCTTCTTGCATGAGAGGGTCCATGAAATAATTATGCTATTGATGGAAGAAGAGACATAGTCAGACATATCTTTCCATTTGGACCTACCCATATCCACACCTCTGTTTGCTGACACCCACCTTGTGACCATGATTGAAATTCATCACTTGGAACTTGTAGATGTGAGGAAACCCCTCATTGCCGATAGCTGGCCAAACTCATGGGCTACCCCAAATACATACAGGCTTCCAGTGTAAATGTTAACCTTAAGTGTACTAGCAATACAACAAGCTCTTGTCAGAGCAATCAATTTGGTTGCCTTTGCACTTTTGACACCTACCACCTGTTGACCTCTTTAAAGAGCTGTGCGGTGTAGACAGCAAAGTAGCGATCTTTTAAGCAGGGGACACCCTCCAAAAAGGCCTCCAGCTGCATCGGTCCGTGGGGCATCCTGCAAAGCAGGCCTTATTTTTGTGGGACAGTTAATAACTAATAAACAATCATAGAAAGCATCATCATTCAATAGATCAGAATTAGTAGACATTAGTGTGGCTGGATTCAGAGTGGTATGTCACTTGATCCATACATGTGTTGTTACCATTGTCAATTCGTACTTTGAAAGGCAAGTGTTTGTCAAATGCTGTGTTTTACTGGGCATTTATGAAACCTCTACCACATGTGGAACATGCAGCACTAAGTCATGTGCCAGCACAATGTTTTCTGATTGTTTAACAGTAACAGCTGCTGAGGCCACTAATCGAAGATATGGTTGTAGCCCAAAAGCCGCTAGATCAAGCGGCTGGAGTAAACAGGTGATCATGACAACCATGTTTCTGTGTCAATACAATCAAAGCGCAACATTGTTTTTTATTGCAAAACAAGTGAAAATTGTTGGTATAATTAGGTAAACCAAATTTGGTGCCTGACACAGTTTCTTTTTTTTATGTGATAAAGGCAAATTCACTTTCCAGAGGTCAAGGAACTGGATGAGTCACATTCTTATGGGTCAAGGCTTGGAAAGGTCGGGCTATCAAAGGAAAGTTGGGAATCCATTGATGATCCAGTAATCCAGTCTCTAATCCAAAGAAAACTCTAACATCCCTTTGTGTTTTGGGATGGAGAAATCTCACAATAGCAGATACTCGATCAAAACTCAGTTGTTTTTGCTTGAACATGAAATGCCTCCAAATGTTTTTATGACTTCCCGGAGTGAATAATCCCTTTTAAGTCTTCAGAGTGAGCAAAGTGTCCATTTTCATTCACTTTTACCCATACCCAAATGTTGTCTTTAGGCTTCAAGGAAGCAAGAAAATCACTTTAATCATACTTATGTCAGCTCTAATAGTGATTAACCATATCCAAATGTGACAAATATGCAACATTTCAAAATAGACAATTTTTAACCTTTCGGAGGTATTTCGTAAGGAGGTGAGATATTTTCATCAAAAATAAGACGTTTACGCTTGAACATGAAATGCCTCCAAATGTTGTTTTTTTGACTTCCCTGAGTGAATAAACAGTTTTTAGGGCCTCTGAGTGAGCAAATTGGCCATTTTCTTTCACTGTAGCCCATGCCCCAAATTTTTTCTTTAGGCCCCAGGAAGCGCGAACATCACTTTAACATGCTCATTTTAGCTCCAAGAGAGATGACACACATCCAAATGTGAGAAATAGTTGAAAGATGCAAAATTTGAAAACAGACCACTTTTGTCCTTTCAGAGGTATTTTGTAAGTGGGGGTTGTCATATATTTTTCATAAAAAATCAGAAATTTTTGCCCAACTTCATAAAATGGATTAGGCTCCCATATACAGACCCCAAGGCATAAATTGGGGTTAACTGCCATACGTCTTGCCAGATGCAACTGACGGGGGGAATAAGACAGGGATGCCCACTGTCACCATTAATCTTCGTGCTGGTGCTCGAACCACTGGTGATATGGGTTAGGGGTGACCCCTTGATAAGGGGACTTAAATTGAGAGAAAATCATGAAGACAGAAATTTCCCTATACGCGGATGACATACTACTATACATTGCATCCCTGACATTGTCAATTCATCGTATCCTTCACATATTCCGCATTTTCGGCAATCACTCTGGCTACACCATAAACTGAACAAAATCCCTAATATTTCTTATTCAAAGCACTAGGCCAAAATTGCTGAAGGACTACAACATCCCTGTCACAACAGAAGATTTCTGATAATTGGGAATCTATGTGACCCCTGACCCAACATGATTTCACAACACCAGCCTACAGGGGCCACAGACCCGCTTGCCCTCTGATGTTCGACATTGGCGAGCCCTCCCACTGACACTCCTATGACGGGCAGCCCTTTTTAAGATGTTGGCATTGCCACGTTTTTTATATACGCTGCAAAATACCCCGTTCAAGGTCCCAGATTCTTGCTTCGCAAACATTGATAGTGCAGTGTGGACTCTACTGTGGGACGGGAGAGCACCGCGTATTGCATTGCAGAAGCTGGTGGGGAGATGGTATGATGTTGGAATTGCCCTACCTGGCCTGAAGCTATACTATTGGGCATCCCAGCTGACGGCAATCAACCGATGAGTTCATATTCCACAAACTGAGCCAAGCCTTTAGACTGACAGGTGGCTAATAGGTCAAGGGGGATATCGTAGAGCCCTCTATACAAACCCCAAGCGCTTACATCTAACTGGCACCACAGCCTGTACTATAGAGATCTGGCATCAGGGCAACAAAAAGCTAGGATGGCATAGGAAAATTACACAGGTCACCCCACTCTGGGAGACCGAGTGGTTAGGCAGATTGAGCTCTTGTCCCGGGTTGATAAATGGGACCTCATTGGCATCTCAGTAGTGGGGGATATGTGTAATAAAAAGGGGTTCATCACCTTTGCAGCTCTACAGAAAGGAAATCAGTTAGCACAGTCAGAAACCTTTAGTTACTTACAGATTAGTCAAGCCCTCTGTGCTGCGATACCAGAGGGGGGCCTCTCCCTAAAGCATCACCTTTGGAAGATAGATTTTTATTACCACTGTTACCACTATAAAAAAGAGTTCCAGTATTCCCAAGATAATCAATACTTCCTCCCATGCCAATCTACCACATCCACCAAGGCAGGAAGCAAAGGAATTCCACAGCCCCCTTCCTGGATGTCGTATACTTCTCTTGCAATACCATTTATACTATCTATGGAATGTCGGATATTCCCACTATTGTCAGGAATTTATATGCAGCTTTTTTGCTTGACTATATAACAGATCCCGACTTTCTTAGCTAGGATGATATCTAGGGCTATTCTGTTTTCAATTACAACACTTTTTAAGGCCACTACCTCATTGTTCCATTGCCACTGTACTCTTTTCTGACAGGCCTTCTATTAGTTTAGCTAATTCATTTATTTGTTAGCTTTTATGGGCAATTCCTAGGTTTGGTACCATTACCCCAAAAACTGTCAGCACCTTATTAACTCAGGCAGCCACTCTTTCTAACCTTATTCTTGTCTCTGGTAATTGCTTCACTGGAAACATTTTGGGACATGACAAAAGACAGATAACAGCTGCCGTACCATCCTTGGGGTAGATAAGTATATGCCTATTGCCTGCAACCGGAAAATATTCCTGTATACCCTAGTACCACAGGAAAAGCCATTGCTGCCAACCCATACTCAGTGCTAGGAGATGGGAAATCAGTATATTCATGGCAGGTAATATTTCCCAGAAACAGTTGGTTTATGTTGTTATTGCTACCTCCTTTTATTGACAAAAAGATGATCAATGCGTTTCAGACACATAAGGGCCCATCACTTGTTCTCTTCTTAAATACGGCGGTATTGGCTTCCAGTCCTTTAATTGTAAAGTATTATTACCAAAGCCAATCCTGATATTCCTATCATAGTAATCAATGAGCTGTACTTCTTATGTTTTAATATTCTGAATGGTATAAACACCCCGTTGTCCTTTTTCTAATTTTATATCCAGGACTAGGTTCTTGATGATGGATGTATGGAACCAGGTATTGTACAACAGTTCAGCTTTAGTCCGTGGCACTACACTATAAGACATGTTTTCCTGAGTACTAGTTGGTAAGTGTGTGCAAACATAACATTCTGAAACATTAAGTAAAGAAACATATCTTGCCATCAAATTGACATTATAATTTCCTTCATATATGAGCTTTAGTTTTGTTAAATCCTCAGCTGGATCAATAGTAACAGGTTGTGTAGCTTTCAATAGTGCAATCATTAACATTATCCTGATTGCCTTCAGTGTCTGGAATCCTTGTGTGTTCTCTGAAGGTGATGAGCATAACTTTAATTACATGGACCCAATTACCAGTTGAAGAGGATGTCCATTAGTTATCAGTGTGTCTGGAATACCTTGCAACAACTGCCAATGAAGACAGTGCAATGTGTCTATTAGTTGTTTGCAGTATTACAATACCAAATCATGAGTTAGTGATAGTGGAGCAGGAGACATATGGCCAGGTACATTCATAGGTCATCCCCGCTGAATGTCGTGAGGGCTTAATTTAGTAAGTTGGTCAGTGGTGCTTCTTATTGCCATCCGTGCAGAAGGTAGTGCAAGATCCAAGACAGTCCAGTGGATGCACATATTTTCCCTTTTTTGTTTTTCGGCACCCCATTCTTCCATTCCACTGCACTTGCTGGATGTGGGTGATAGGCACAGTGACGTTTCAAAGTTATTCCCAGACCTTTGTATATTCCTTAATCACTTGGGAAACAAAGGCCAGGCCATTGTCTGAGCTTAATTGTTTCAGTACACCAAAGTGTTGTATTAGTTCTTTCAAGAAGCATTTGGCCACAGTTAATGCATCACAGTTCTTGGATGGTGTCAGATATGGGGTTTCTGGTTGGTTAAGGTATACACCCTGGGCAGGCAGAACCAACCACTCTAGTCAGGGTAAGTTAGATACACAAGGAAGATAACCGATGCTCTGGTAGTTTGGTGCAGAGCAGGCAGGCTTATCAAAAGTGTCAATGTGAAAAGTATTTGTGCAACACACACACTCAGTAACACAATGAATATACCACAAAAAAGCTCCACACAGGTTTATAAAAATAGGTTTCTATATTATAAGCAAAACGAGAAAAAAATACCATGAATACTTTTCTAGTTATAAGCATTTTTGCTACAGGCAGGTAAAGCACCTTCATGCCTCTTAGTGGCCATACGATATACCTGCTAGTGCGATTAAAATGATCCCGGTTGGGGATCGACAACAGAAACTCTTGGCATGTAGGAGAATAAAGTCAGGAATTGTCCGGGAAGTTTAGTATCTCAAAGTTGTCCCACTAGACCTATGGGGCATAACATGATTCCCGCTGGGTACCTCCATGGAGGTTTCTAACCCAGGAGAAGTAATGTCCAGCGAGTCTGAAGCCCTCTTGGGCTGCTTGGACCGCAATTCCTGATGAAACCAGAGCTGCCCGCAAAGGAACACTGGACGGCATCACTGCTCATTCGTACCCCGCTCACCCACACTACCTACGGGTGGGGGCCAGGACCAATATCTGAGAATCCGCAACCAAAAATGAAACCCAGAGAACATCACTGAGGGAGTCGGGCTGCAGAAGTATCAGCAGGCTTCAGAAGCAGGAACCATGTTGGTGAGTCCTGGGGTTCCCTGCCTGTCGCACACACTACTCTGATCCAGGAGCTGAGCAGGGCTGACGAGCCTCATGCTCCTGGCTTGCCCCTGGGAGCTGGATAATGCGTCGCTGGAGTGTCAGGATTCGTGGGGTTCGCGCCTGCCTAGCTGTAATGACTACAATTCCCAGAAGCAGGAGGGGTGGAGCCAGGATCTACAAGTAGACGCGATGCACGTTGGCAAGCGTGCGTAATACATTATGATTCTTAGACTTGGTTAGGCTCGACCGGATGTCAGAGCCTCTGTCGTTGGAATCCTATTTGAAGCGTCTCTAGAGGATTGAGACGACGTGGGCGGTGAAGGAACTGTGGAGTGGGAAATATTCGCAGCGCTTGGCGGTGAGCGCATTGTTGAGACTCTGCTGTGCTGGGTTTCAGCGGACGGTGACATAACCGCGATGCTTGGAACCATTCTGGATAGGAAACACCGGCTTATGAACCGCAGCCGCAGCGTTCGTCAGTGTGCACAATCTGGACACTGTTGTGCTGGGTTCAGCGGGCAGTGAAGTAACTGCGGAGCTTGAAGACACGCAGGATTGAGACCCGGTGAGTTAACTGTGAAGACTCTTTAAGTAAATAGGGATTTGCTGGACTATTAGAAATTACGGATTCAGTAATTTTGGAAACAGGACTTCTCCCTGGAAAAACAGACTTTGTGTTATTTAAGTTGGGAACAGTTTCTTTGTTTTTTGGCATTTTTTAAAATCAGATTCTTGTGGTTTTGGACTAAGGGAGCACGGATTGGCATTCTGGCATAATTTTCTTGTGTGATCAAGTGGATTTACTTGAAACGAGTCAATGTACCTTGGCGTATTCAGCTTGAGCTATTCTTTCTCGTTCTGGTGAGCACAAGGGAACCCGGTACTGGGTGTGCAAGGCACAGTGTCCATTATCAAGCATGAGTATGCAAGGGGATTGTGTATGACTCATGTGATTGTGTTCTGTCTTGTAGACATATCCACCTCTGGAAACTAGTTGTTCTCATTGGTTAATCCGGCTGGCTGTAGTACTACGGTGGATAAGGTATTAAGATATTTATGCATATTTAGCGAGACCTATTGAGAGTAGGATTGTGGATGTGTACTTACTCTGTGTGTATTTGTATTACAGGTTCTCCTCCCTGCTGTTCCCAGCCTTTCCCTCACTTGATCGCCCTACAACTCCGTAACTTTCAGTTGGAGTTTGGGGATTTCAAGGAGTGGACCCATTATTGCATCAACTGGATCCTGAGGAATACACAGACCTGACATGGAGAGCTGCGTTGAGAGGCGCTGCGGCAGATTTCACAAACTGCAGTGATATTTTACTGGCCTACAGGGTCTGGCCTACATGTCATTTGGTGGAAGACACAGAGTGCTTATGACCTTCTGAAACAGGAAGCACTGGTCTTCAGAGATCTGACACGCGCTGATGGTTACAAATGCCTTCCTGCTGGACTCACCAGTTGCAGAGTCTCACGGCAAGGGTAGACAGGGTAAATCTTTGAAGGACCTGAGTTTTCCAACAATGGGGGCAAGCCAACAAGCCCTTGGAGAACACTTGTGTTGATCCCAGTCCAAAGGTAGCAGGCCAACACACAAGGCAGGTCGTAGAGTAGCAGTTCCTCCTGCAGCACATCACTTGGCAAACAGCAGGCCAACCCAGCAAAGAAGTTAGCAAGTGGCAGTCAATCCTGGCAGCACATCAGTCCTTCTGGCAATGTGCAGATGTACAGCCGGTAGTGTCTGGTTAAAGGTCCCATGCAGTGTCTTCCTAGGTAGGACCAGAGCCCTCGTACTTATATCAAAAAGTGCCTTTGATATAGGGTGACTTCAAAGGAACTCTCTGAAGTGCACAAGTATCACTTTCAGCTCAGCCCTGGCTCTATACTACAAGTAGGGGGTAAATCAGCCCTTTGTGTGAGGGCAGGACACAACCTGTTTAGATGTAAGTGTGAGCCACCTCTCCTCCTTCCTGCCCAGGAAGGCTGCCAATATACAGACAAATGCAGATGCATCTCCTGTCACATCCAGCCCTTCCTGTGTTGTAACTGTCTAGAGAGAATACACAAAATGTAGCTGTCACTCAGCCCAGACATGTATTGGAGAGAGGCTCTCAGGCACAAAGAGTTATAACAAAGTGGCAGTCCCTCCTGGCAGCACAGCAGTCCTTTTGGCAATGCGCAGATGTAGAGCCAGCAGTGTCTCGTTACTAGTCCCATACAGTTTCTGCCTATGCAGGACCAGAGCCTCAGTATCCAATAGTGCCTTTGATGTAGGGGGTGACTTCAAGGGAACTCTCTGAAGTGCACAAGGATCCCTTTCAGCCCAGCCCTGGCTTCAGACTACCAGTAGGGGTAAATCAGCCCTTTGTGTGAGAGCAGGATGCAACCTGTTCAGATGAAAAAGTGAGCCACCTCTCCCCCTGCCTGCCCAGGAAGGCTGGCAGTATGCAAATGAATGCAGATGAATCTCCTGTAACAATCAACCCTTCCTGCGCTTTGGCTGTCTAGAGCGAATGCACAAATTATAGCTGTCAGTCAGCCCAGACATGTATTGGAGGCAGGCTGTCAGGCACAAAGAGTTATAGCACAGAGAAATGTCTACTTTCTGAAAGTGGCATTTCTAAAATAGAAATGTGAAATCCAATTTCACCAGTAAGGAGGATTTATCATTACCATTCTTAACATACCAAACATGACAACGCTACTCCTTTCTTATCAGGAGTTCCCACTTAAAAGCATATAAGGGAATTCTCAATGCTATCCTATGAGTGGAGTAGGCCTCATAGTAGTGACAATGAAATAGGCTATTTGTCACTACCAGGACATGTCAAACATGAAGTACATGTCCTATCTTTTATTTCCACAGCACCCTTCCCATAGGGCTACCTAGGGCCCACGTCAGGGGTGACCTGTTTGTAATTAAAGGGGAGTTTACGGCTTGGAAAGTAGTTTTAAATGCCAAGTCGAAGTGGCAGTATACTACCTACACAGTTCCTGCAGTGGTAGGCCTTGAGCCAAGTAGTAGCACAAGTAGTGCTGCAGGCCCACTAGTAGCATTTTATTTACAGGCCCTGGGAACATGCAGTGCACTTTACTTATAAGTAAATTAAATATGGCACCTGCACTTTAGCACTGGTTAGCAGTTGTAAAGTGGCCAGATTCCTAAAGCCAACAAAAAGAAGGTCAGAAAAATAGGAGGAGGCAGGCTAAAGGTTTGGGGTAACACTGCATAAAAGGCCATTTCCAACAGATCGGTAGGCTTTGGACACTTATTAAACATGAAAACGTTGACAAACACATATGTATATCTGTTATAGGGGGTTATTTCAATGAAATCCATTTGCAAACTCTCAAGTTGTCCTTGGGGTGGGGGGAAGTGTCCGGATTGAGTTAACATACTTTTACCAACATTATACCTGCAACGTTTACACTGTCTTTCAGTTTCCTGGAAAATGTTGGATGATCTGATCATTCCATCCCTTCTTGCATGAGAGGGTCCATGAAATAACCATGCTATTGATGGAAGAAGAGACATATTCAGACATATCTTTCCATTTGGACCTACCCATGTCCACCTGTCTGTTTGCTGACACCCACCTTGTGGCCATGATTGAAATTTATCACTTGGAACTTGTTTCTAGATGGTGAGTGGTTCAAAATAAACACTAGTAGGTGTAGTACCTGTGTCTGACTGTGATGAAGTCTTAAGTAGCATGGTAAATGTACAGTTTGACACTGCTGTTTCTTTGGCTTTGCTGTCAATAAAGTCATTACCTCTGGAGACATAGTCCTTCTTAGCAGTGTGAACTACACATTTTATTGTTGCTACTTTAGATGGCAATAACAGGAGGAGGATACAAATTAGTTGGGGATATTGTATTTTCTGACCAGCAGATGTGAGGAAACCCCTCATTGCCTATGGCTGGCCAAACTCATGGGCTACTCCAAATACATACTGGCTACCAGAGTAAATGTTAACCTTCAGTGTACTAGCAATACAACAAGCTCTTGTCAGAGCAATCAATTTGGTTGCCTTGGCACTTTTGGCACCTACCACCTGTTGACCTCTATAAAGAGCTGTGCGGTGCAGACAGCAAAGTAGCGATCTTTTAAGCAGGGGCCACCCTCCAAAAAGGCCTCCAGCTGCATCGGTCCGTGGGGCGTCCTGCAAATCAGGCCTTATTTTTGTGGGACAGTTAATAACTAATAAACAATCATAGAAAGCATCATCATTCAATAGCTCAGCATCAATAGACGTTGGTGTGGCTGGATTCAGGGTGGTATGTCACTTGATCCATACATGTTGTTACCATTGTCAATTCGTACTTTGAAAGGCAAGTGTTTGTCAAATGCTGTGTTTTAGTGGGCATTTATGAAACCTTTACCACATGTGGAACATGCAGGACTATATCATGTGCCAACACAATGTTTTCTGATTGTTTAACAATAACAGCTGCTGAGGTCACTAATCGAAGATATTGTTGTAGCCTAGAAGCCGCTAGGTCCAGCGTTCAGGAGTAAACAGACGCTCATGACAACCATGTTTCTGTGTCAATACAATCAAAGGCAACATTGTTTTTTATTGCAAAATAAGTGAAAATCCTTGGTATAATTAGGCAAACCAAAGTTAGTGCTTGACACAGTTCCTTTTTTAAAGGCAAATTCTCTTTCTAGAGTCCAAGGAACTGGATGAGTCACATTCTTATGGGTCAAGGCTTGGATAAGACGGGCTATCAAAGGAAAGTTGGGAATCCATGTATGATCCAGTGATCCAGTCTCTATTCCAAAGTAAACTCTAACATCCTTTCGTGTTTTGGGATGGAGAAATTTCACAATAGCAGATACTCTATCAAAAATCAGATGTTTTTGCTTGAACATGAAATGCCTCCAAATGTTTTTATGACCTCCCAGAGTGAATAATCCCTTTTAAGGCTTCAGAGTGAGCAAAGTGTCCATTTTCATTCACTTTTACCCATACCCCAAATGTTGTCTTTAGGCTTCAAGGAAGCAAGAAAATCACTGTCATCATACTTATTTCAGCTCTAATAGTGATTAAACACATCCAAATGTGAGATATATGCAACATTTCAAAATAGACCATTTTTAACCTGTCGGAGGTATTTCGTAAGGAGGTGAGCTATTTTCATAAAAAATAAGATGTTTACGCTTTAACATGAAATGCCACCAAATGTTGTTTTTATGACTTCGCTGAGTGAATAAACAGTTTTTAAGGCCTCTGAGTGAGCAAATTGGTCATTTTCTTTCACTGTAGCCCATGCCTCAAATTTTCTCTCTAGGTCCCCGGAAGCGCAAAAATCACTTTAGCATGCTCATTTTAGCTCCAAAAGAGATGACACACATCCAAATGTGAGTAATAGTTGAAAGATGCAACATTTGAAAACAGACCACTTTGGACCTTTCAGAGGTGTTTCGCAAGTGGGGGTTGTTATATATTTTTCATAAAAAATCAAACGTTTTTGCCCAACTTCATAGAATGGATTAGGCTCCTATATACAGACCCCAAGGCACAGATTGGGGTTAATGCCACACGTCCTGCCAGATGCAACTGACGAGGGGAACTAGACAGGGATGCCCACTGTTACCATTAATCTTTCCGCTGGTGCTCGAACCACTGGCGATATGGGTAAGGGGTGATCCCATCATAAGGGGACTTAAATGGACAGAAAATGATGAAGACAGAAATTTCCCTATACGCGGACCACATACTACTATACATTGCGTCCCCGACGATGTCAATTAATCGTATCCTTCACATATTCTGGCTACACCATAAACTGAATGAAATCCCTAATATTTCTTATTCACAGCACTAGGCCAAAATTGCTGAAGGACTACGACATCCCTGTCACAACAGAAGGTTTCTGATACTTGGGAATGTATGTGACCCCTGACCCAACATTATTTCATGACACCAATCAAATGATCGCAGGGACAAGCACTTCGACAGTTTCATAGTCAATTTATCAAATAAGACATTAACAACCCATGAGACGACAATACTAGAAAAGGGATTGGGCTTTGTCCCATCAGCGCGTCCTGACAAATTCCGCCTTCACTGTGAACTCTCTGCATTTTTCAGAAAGTTGAAACTAAAGGCTTTTTTTGAAGAACGTACCTTAGAACAAGCAGATTCTGACGAAGGGGACACATCTCTACGACCGAAATCTACGTTCACCCCTCCTCCACATACTATACCAGTGGAAATTACGACTTTTGAACGTGCAGTTTTTGCAGAGATAGAGAATTTGGACATTCCCTCCAATTTTAAAAATCTCAGTGCTGAGGAATTCAGAGCCTTTAATACCCTGTGCCAGGATTCCAAGCTCACCATAAAACCAGCAGACAAAGGGGTGCAGTGGTATTATTGAATACTGTCGATTACGATCAGGAGTGCCTCAGACTTCTCAGTGATCGTAAGAATTATACGCCACTCCCTAGCGATCCCTCGAATGATCTGAGAAATCAGATCAAGAGCATAGTTGAAGAAGCACTGACACAAGGCATTATCACCAGCCCAGAAGCACGATTTCTAACCGAAAGTCAGGGAACCATCCCGTACTTTTATACACTCCCAAAAATTCATAAGGATAGACTTCCTCCCCCTGGGCGCCCCATAGTCTCGGGTATTGGCTCTCTTTTGGAACCCCTATCACGGTTCTGTGATCATTTCCTGAAGCCACTGGTCCAACAATCATCTACATATCTTAAAGATACCAAGGACCTTTTGAAGCTATTAAACAACATTACATGCTCAGAGGACACCATCCTGGTCACGATGGACATCGAAAGCCTATACACGAGCATCCCCCAGGATGAGACCATCAGGGTCCTAGAGGAGTCCCTTAACTCCCACCCATGGGAATACAGAACTACTAAGGATTTCATCATTCAATGTGCCACTTTGGCCTTGAAAAAGAACTTTTTCGAACATCATGGACATCTATATCTACAATCTACAGGTACTTCCATGGGGAGTACCTTCGCTCCCAGTGTGGCAGGATTGTATGTGTACGATTTTGAACAAAAATTCATCCTCCCTGAATCTAATCCACATCGATCCTCCATAGGCTTATGGAGGCGATATATAGATGATGTGCTGCTAATTTGGCAAGGCAACATTAACGCCCTCCATACCTTCTTCGTTTGGGTTAACACCTTGGATCCCAACTTGAGATTCACCCATACTTACGACTGTTCTGAAGTAGTATTCCTTGACGTCGTAATCACAAAGAAACAAGGAGCACTTCACACCAAGACGTACTACAAACCCACTTCCAGAAATAATCTTCTGGAGTTTACGAGCTTTCATCCTCGTACACTGAGGGAGAATTTACCATATGGGCAATTTCTCCGTCTCCGGTGGAACTGTACCTCTCTGGGTGATTTCAAAAACCAATCTAATGATTTGACTTCCAAACTGTCAGCCAGAGGGTATCCCCTTCCTCTACTCTCTAGAAGCTACAAACATGCCAGAAACCAACCCTGGGAAGTGCTGTTGGTTGATTATGTAAAAGAGGCCACGCCCATTCCACTAACATGTGTCACCACTTACAGTACCCTATCCAATAAAATGAAGAAAGCCATCAAAAAACACTGGTGTATCATCAATACCAATAATCGCAAATGGGAGAAACCTTTGTTCTCCTCCAAACGAACTCAGAGCTTGCGTAACAGCCTGGTACATACACGCCCCACCGCACAACCTGACACAATCCAAAGGTCTATCACAGAAGCTTGGGGCCTACCAAAGATTATTGGGCATTTTCCTTGCTCCGATTGCAGCATATGTCATCTGACCTCACATACAAACACTCTGAATCTCGAACCAGGCAGGATCTGGACCCAAAGAGGGCATACCAACTGTAATACGCTCAATGTAATCTACCTAATCACTTGCCCGTGTGGTCTACGATACGTAGGGATGACCACTAGGAAAGTCAAACTCCGAATATGTGAACACCGGAGTAATATTAGGTGTAAGCGCGTCACTACCAAATTGAGTGAGCATTTCCTGTCTGTCCAGCATACCACAAATGACTTGAAATGGACTGTAATTGAGGAGATCACAGCACGGAAAAACATTGCTAAAATCCTTTTTGAAAAGGAACAAAGATGGGTTTACCGTTTGGGAACCAATCTTCGTGGCCTGAATGATAATATACCCTGGACTACCATACTATGACTCCTTGGTGTTAGCTTGTTAACCATACAGAGTATTTACTACTTGTGATTCTTCTGACTCTTCATGAGCCAGGACTGGCTATACAGTGTATACATGGACTGGCTCTACATTGTATACATTTCATACACCTGCGTGTCTGATGTACCATACGTGCCTAACCCCACATATGGATGTCCCCATTACCTTTTTCATCAGACCCCACATTTACGAGATATATATTTTTTTGCTCGTTTTCCTTATTTTGCTTCTGGCCTCGTAACTACACATCAATACACAACGTATTCGCTTGTGGCGAGGGCCCCCTTGCCCTTTCCCTTTCCATGTTCCCTATCCTGGTACCCTGTCCTGGCGATGTCTGCGATCCCTGAGTCTGACTCCCACGCTTAATAAAGTTTTTCTCTCTAAAAACGTCGCTCATTATTTTGGACGACTTTTTCTTTACCCAAGATACTATTGGCTTTACAGCCGCCATTCTAACCAATCACAGCAAAGCAGTGGCAGAGTCTGCCCAATCCCCGTGACTCTTTCTTTTTCCTAGCCTCCTCGTTTCACGGGACACCTTCTCTTATACGAGCCCCTCGCCATGGTCTCTCACACCTTGGACCCGGTGGCAAGAGGCGCTCTAGGTTCTGAACGGGTGCCGAGCAGCGAGGGCGTGAGTAACCTCCTCTGTTTCTTTCCCGTTTTCTACGGTAAGCGGTCCTAGAGTTTCTCTGCTCGAGGTCGTCATCCTCTTCTTTTTCTCCTGCAGGGTGTGCCATATTGCTCCCACCCCCCTCCCGGGATCCCTGAGGCTTCAAATGGATATGCCTCTTAGTAAGATGGTTTCTCTTTGCATTATAAGTCTATGATGACTTTCACAGGGGCATGCTTTGTCGTGCCTCAGCCCATATGTGAATTGAGAATCTCTCACAGAGTTTAAATTCCACGTGTGTTCCGATATACATTATTAGACACACTATTCAGGATAAGTGTTAATTCACTTACCTGACACCGATATCCGGATAGTCTTAGGTGCACTTTTTTCACCATTTTTGGACCTGAGGTATATGTTATTGGCACTTCTTCATTTGAGCACAAAGTCTTTCGCCTGACTCTACAGCGTTTGATTACGAGTTGACCATCAACATTTACAACTCTTTCATGTTTTGTCTTTTGTTTGTGTGTCTTCCTAACTTCAGAATAAACTCGTTTCCCTCCACCACAATAATATTTGGCGGGCTTTTTCACTGTATATATTTTTCACACAGTAGTCCACGGCAGGGTGAACCTTAGCGCGCTCACACCACCGGGACTCTGCACCCCCACTCTGGTCCTGACGAAAGCCTGCTGAACATTCATTTAGGCAGAAACATGTTGACCGCCATTGAGTGAAACAGGTCTTCTATTCTTTGACCTTCACTCATTTTTAATATTTCCGATTAGCAAAACTAATAAATTTACTTTTTTAACTCAATTGGATGTTTTTAAATTCACTGTCACCTCACATGAACCCCGCTCCGCAGTAACCTGGCGTTGCAGCACACTGGGATGGCATTCGGCCATACCCAGTGGAGCCCGATGATGAAGCATGTCACCAACCAGGTTGGCGAGTGAGGGCTTTATACATAACTTGTATTTTCTGTGTAGGTCTGTGTTCCTCTTAACAACATACATGTTTGTTCTGAGCCTGTAGACCCATGCTCTTTTGATTCGAAGTGCTTTGTTTACATCACACTGACTTTGTTGTTACAAACCAATCTACAGGGTCCACTGACCCACTTGCACTCTGATGTTCGACATTGGCGAGCCCTCCCACTGACACTCCTAGGATGAGCAGCCCTTTTTAAGATGTTGGCATTGCCACGTTTTTTATATACGCTGCAAAATACCCCGTTCAAGGTCCCAGATCCTTACTTCGGAAGCATTGACAGTGCAGTGCGGACTCTACTGTGGGACGGGAGAGCACCTCATATTGCATTGCAGAAGCTAATGGGGGATGGTATGACGGTGGAATCGCCCTACCTGACCTAAAGCTATACTACTGGGCATCCCAGCTGATGATAGTCAACTGATGGGTTCATGGTCCACAACCTTCAGACGGACGGGTGGCTAATAGGACAAGGAGGATATCGTAGAGCCCTCTATACGAACCCCAAGCACTTACATCTAACCGGCCCCACAGCCTGTACTATTGAAATCTGGCAGCTGGGCAACAAAAGGCTAGGATGGCATAGGAAAATCACACAAACCGAGTGGCTAGGCATATTGAGCTCTTGTCCCGGGTTTGATAAATGGGACCTTTTTGACATCTCAGTAGTGGGGGAAATGTGGAATAAAAGGGGGTTGATCACATTTGCAGCTCTACAGAAAGGAAATCAGTTAGCACAGTCCGAAACCTTTAGATACTTACGGATTAGTCACGCCCTCAGTGCTGCGATACCAGAGGGTGGCCTCTCCCTGAAGCATCCCCTTTGGAAGATAGATTGTTATTAGATCCTATGCCCAAGAAAGCCATATCCGTAACGTATAAGAAGCTGATTAATAATCGCCCAGATATGTTGGCACACCTTAGGCAGCAATGGGAGGCAGATGTGGGAGACTTAGAGGTTGAAGACTAACGTGACGTACTGGCCTCCCCTCGGGAAATTACAATCCCTATGAGACTGAGGCTGGTCCAACCTAAAACCCTACACAGAGTCTACCTTGTAGCTAGAACCCCGGTTAAGATGGGACGGAGAGAGAACACAAACCGTCTCAGACAATGTACTCAGGAGGGAACCTTCTTTCACACGATGTGGGAATGCCCGGCCCTTCAATCCTATTGGGCTGCGGTTACAACCAGAATGGAAAAGGTGGGGGGGAGAAACACAATGCCTCCGCGAAACTCTGTTTATTAAACATATGGGAAGCTACATACCTAACTCATACTGAGCAATCCTGAGTCTCATTAGGGTGGGCCCTCGCCAAACGAAATATAGCACAAAAATGGGGAGTCACAGAACTACCATCACCGAGTAGATGGGAGGCCGACATGGACAGGGCCATGATAGTAGAGAAAGAGGTCTTTAACAAGCATTGGCAAAGCCAAAAGGTCTCGCCTTTGGGACCTTGTAAGTATTTAGCTATGCAGCACATTATTCTGGGTGCTACAACATCTACTGATACTTCACTAGCCACTGGTGAAAGGGGGATCCACAGCCACCAGTGAAGGCAGGAGGGGCTTGTATGGGGCAAAAGAGAGTGAACAAGCTGCAAGAGACAGCCACTACACCATAGTAGGTGAGCAGTGCCCTTGTAATAGCAACGAAGAGTGAGATTGCAGAGTGTGAGAAAAAACGAACTAAGAGTAGAACGAGCTACGGTTAAGAGATTTGAGCCGAAGTGAGGGTGCAAACAGTGATAGAGAAACTCAGACAAAAGTAAAAGAATGATTTAAGAGAAAAAGACTGAAAAGCTGAGTAAAGAGGAGAGTGCAAAGATTAAGCGGAAACAAGTGGGCAGAAAGGCTAAGTAAAAACACACATTTACTAGTAGCTAAAATATCTGCTCTTCAAATACTGCATTTACTAATACTAAGGAGGGAACAGACAACAGGTGCCACGGGGCTCGAAGCCAGACAGAGCTATCCAGCTTCATTAATAGCTTAGCATTTGCACGTGTTACAAGTAAACAAACCACGAGCGCCAGTACAGCAGAATAAAAGTAGTGTCTCCCTGTGACCACGTAAACAGTTCTGTTTTGGATGTCATTGTTTAAAAATGTGAAGCTTTTCCTGCGTAAAAGATTTGTATTTCTACAAGTACACAGGGTTTGACATAGTGTGAAAGAAACGTTTCCAAGTGTTTCCTTACATTTAAGGCTGAAACTCTTCCGTGCAGTAAGGGAGGGGGAGGAGCGGGTGAGAGAGGGGGAGGAAAGCCGGCCATGCGAGGAATGCTAGAAACCAGGATAGCAGCTGTGCGCGTGCATGACATCGCAAACGCAAGCTGGAGGCCTGAAAAAAGCCACTAGGTTAGCACTTCCAAAACCCGCTTACTAAAACTCTCGCCAGAGCAGCGCTATAAGCTCTGGCTCAGGCAAGACCTGAAAATGAAGAAAAATCCAAGCAAACGTCTTTGCTTTACAAGCGTTGTAAATAGCATAAGCCTCCCAAATGAAGTCTAATGTTCAACTTCCGTAAAATAGGTCTTTGAAACCGACGCCTTGGAGCCTCATTTAAAGGGCAGACAGGATCAGATGGCATGTGTTGTTGTGTGTGGATGATTGATCACACCCGCACGGAGGGAGATCACAGACCAACAATTGTGGATGGAAAGGCTACCATCAAATGAATCAGGCAAAATCTAAAACAGAGAGATACCGCCTGTAAGCAGGACTTGTTACCCAAAATAAACAAGGTTCTATCTCATTTGTTGTTACTAGTAGGCCAAATCTTACCAAAAATAACATACTTTATTCTTTTCGTAACCTACTGTCAATACAATAACTTAAGAAGTTGTGTTTTACTATTTCAGCAATATTGGATGGATTGATATACAATTTTTCATACCTAGCAATTCAAAAGACTTCTTTCTATATGACAGCCAAACAATCTCCCTTGCCCGTTTTAGACACAAGCACTCCGAAATGCAAGCGCGCGCCAAGGAGGCCTCCGGGTCAGACCGAGCTTTAACCTATAACAATAAGGGAGAGAGATTTAGGAGACCTGTTAGGTATGAGATGCCAAGCTCTTCATGGCATAATAAATTTGTTGTGCCCCAGGGGACGTGTAATAGTCTTCTCATGAAAGAGTTTTCCACCTTGTGTAAAAGGTCTACATTTGTATATCCCATAGGCCAGCTCCATCCTACCGAAACGCCTTTTGTTTTATAGAGATGAATGAGCTGTTTAACTGTTTTTTGTCCTAGAGTCTGGTAAAATCGAAAGATTTCTTCAACATTACTTTTGTAATGATTTGCCCTGACAGTTAAAAGTTGTTTTCATGCCAGAGCAGGGTTAAAAAAAAATTCAAAGATAATTAAAAGTATGGACTTTCACTAATTTTGCACTTCCCATCGAATACGTTCTAGTTTTTTTATTTCGTGGCACGCAAATCAAGATTTGCCATAGTTAATTTTAAGGTCTAATGTGGACATATAGGTTACAAAACCATCCAGTAATATTTGCAAGCCATCTGTAGTTCGTGCGATTAGCACGCCATTTTCCGCATATAATAAAATGGGTATTTGATCGTACCATTTCCCAAAAGCGGTGAGTGGATGTGAGGCGGCTGCCTTATAGGTCGGGGAGATCACCCAGTATCTCAGCTGCAGGTAGGTGAACATGTCAGCGGCCGGTAATGCGAAGTTGCTCAAAAGGGATGATCGCCGAAGGATCGAAAATGGACCTCGCCCTTTTACAACCGACCTTGCGCCATCTGCTAAAAACCTCCGACCCGCCCCAGGAGCAAAATCAGGATTGTCCACAATCAGGGTCATCGGGGAGGGAAACGTTGTTAGTTTCTTGCTAAGGGCGACCCTATCCCAGACTCTAATCGTCGTCTCCGTGACCAGGGATGAATATAGTCCCCACGCTCTGGCTTTACGGGGGAGCCAGATTCCCCACCATATTTTGATTCCTGCCACCGTCTGGTCCATAAAGGACCAGTGCTTTTCAATTCTACATCATATCGAAGCTGCGTGGCTTGATAATATCTACTGGTCAAGGGGAGTCCTAATCCTCCCTTGCCCTTCAGCCTTGTCCGTTGTTTAGCTGGTAGGCCCGACCTCTTCCCTCACCATACAAACTTATTGATAGCTAGTTGCAGCGACGTGGGGGGCTATTGGGATCTTTTGAAATATATAGAGAATGCGCTGGAGTACCGCCATCTTGACCGCCGCGATGCATCCCCACCAAGCCAACTGCAGTCCCCCCACTCCATCAGCGACTTAGATGTTTGGTCCGCGAGGGCCCGGTAGTTGATTGCCATGGTCTTGGCCACTGTGGAAGCAAGCTGTAGCTCTAGATACAGAATAGTGTCTGCTGTCCAGGCCAACGGGAATCAGGCTCAGAGTGCTGCCTCATGTGCAGGGCTGACCGACCGGTTCAATATCTGGGATTTTGCCAAATTGACCTTGAATCCTGAGAACTCGACGAAGCTCTGCAGTTCTTCCAATATCTTCGGTGGGGAGTCCATCGGGTTTGCTAATCGCAGTGTATTGCGTGCATCATTTAACAAATTGTATGGTAAATAAACATCTGGGAACAACATGACCAGTCTGGAGTCAGTAAGGGTTTATTTATGGTGCATTACTTCTTGAGGACTTAACGGTAGTGCTTCTTCCAGCACAGGAGAGGGCCTGACACATTGGCAGTGATTGTTTTCTTCCAGTTGCTCTCTCGTGAGTGGCGTGGGTGATATCTTTGTCCTGCTGCTGTATATGGTTAAAGTAGTAGGAGCTACTGTGTAGTGGCGCCTCGACACTGTCGCACTGTATGTAGTACCAAGTATTCCTAAATATAAGTTGTTAAAATGCTTACAGGAGATGGTTTGTCATTCACTACCTCTTCCACTCAAACAGCCACCAATCGATGTACCAAAGCAGCATCTTAAAGTAAACTAAAAGATTTTGGAAAGGTTTAGCGATGAATGATGCCTGGTCCTGCTAAAATTTAACTGGGTCAAGTGAAATTCCACGTGGCAATGAAAGGAAGGGAAACAAGCGGCCGCGATCAAACATCAAAGCGGCCGTGCAGCCGTGAAAGTGAAAGTAATCGTGGTCAAGCGCGGCGCGCGCGCCCTCGCACATGCACTGTAGCTCTAGGCTGGCCTGGTAGCACTTTTTGGAGCTCTCTCAAAAATTCTCGCCAGACCAGCGCATGAGTTGGGTCAGGCGAGACCTAAAAACAGGGGCTTCCCCAAAAAATGGGACCACAAGTGGGCAGCTTGGAACACATATCGAAAATCACTTTAAACATGCTTATTTCTCTCCACGAGTGATGATCCACATCAAAATGTGAGAAAAAGTTGAAAGATGCAACATTTCAAAATGGGCCATTTTGGACATTTCAGAAGTATTTCTTGGGGAGTGGCGATGTTATCCTTTTTGTACGGCTTCAGGGTGAGCACATAGACAATTTTTATTCACTTTTATCCATACCCATCTCCATGTCTTTAGGCCCCAGGAAATCACGAAACTCACTTTAACCGCTTCAGTGCCCATGACGAGATGGTCTCGTCATGGAGCGCGGTTGCGCTGTGCCCATGACGAGACTATCTCGTCATGAACCCCGCCCGCTAATGCAACTGCCGGCACAGGGCGGGGAAAGGGCGTGGCACTGAAGGGGTTAAATAGGTTCATTTTTAGCTACAAAAGTGATGATCTCGTTCCAAGTGAGAAATAGTTGAAAGATGCAAATTTTGAAAATAGACCATTTTGGACTTTTCAGAGGTATTTTGTAACGGGGGTGTTATCTATCTTCATCAAAACCAGGACGTTTCTGCTTGAACATGAAATGCCTCCAAATGTTGTTTTTATGACTTCCCGGAGTGAATAAACACTTTTGCAGGCCTGTTAGGGGACAATTTTCCAACATTTTTACCTATACTCCACATCTTATTTTTAGGCCCCCTGGAAGCACAAAAATCCCTTTAAAGATGCTCATTTTGGATCCAATTGTGATTACCCAGATCCAAATGTGAGAAATAGTTGAAAGATACAACTTTGAAAAAGGACCATTTTGGACATTTCAGCTGTATTTTGTAAGAGGGGCTGTTATCTATTTTTAAAAAACTGACGTTTTCTCTTGAACATGAAAGGCCTCCAAATGTTGATTTTATGACTTCCCTGAGTGAATACACACTTGTTAAGGCCTCGGGGTGAGCAAATTGCCCATTTTCATTCACTTTTACCCATAAACTAAATCTTGTCTTTAGTCCACAAGGATGCATGAAAATCACTTTAAAGACACTCCTTTTAGCTCTAATAGTGATTACTCAGATCCAAATGTGATAAAGATGCAACTTTGAAAATGGACCATTTTGGACCTTTCAGAGGTTTTTTGTAAGGGGTGTTGTTATCTATTTTTATCAAAAATCTGACGTTTTTGCTTGAACATGAAATGCCTCCAAATGTTGATTTCATTACTTCTCGGAGTGAATAGGCGCTTTTTAAGGCTTCGGAGTGGGGAAATTTGACTATTTACATTTGGTTTTACAGATACCCAAAATCTTGTCTTTTTTCCCCAAGGAAGCTCTAAAATCACTTTACATTGAACACAGACCATTTTGGACATTCCAGAGGTATTTCTTAAGGGGGGATATAATCCACTGTTTTTAAAAATCAGACATTATCGCTTAAAAATTAAATGCATACAAATGTTGTTTTTATGTCTTTCCGGTGAATAAACACTTTTTAAGGCCTCAGAGTGAACAAATTGGTTATTTTCATTCACTTTTACCAATACCCCAAATCTTTTATTTAGGCCCCAAGGAATCACGAAAATCACTTTAAACATACTCATTTTAGCTCCACCAGTGGTTACCCACATCCAATAGTGAGAATTACTGTAAGGATAAAACATATGAAAATGGACCATTTTGAACCTTTCAGAGGTTTTGTGTAAGGGGGGTGTACAATTCTTTGTCAAAATTCAGACGTTTTTACTTGACCATGAAATGCCCACTATGTGTGAGGGTATCATTTGCCTCATGTTAAAACCAGAGGGAGCACCGGAGGATCCCTCTTCCTATCACCCATTGACTATGATTAACTGGGTTCTCTGTAAGTTGTTGGCCAAATGCTTGCACGGGTTGGTGCGTGGGTTGGTCAATGTGGGTTCATGCTGGCTTGGAGCACGACGCATAACCTCCGGCAGTTGACACACCTTCTACATGAGACCACTGGGAGGGACCAAGATATAGCATTAGTGTTTGAGCTTGAGAGAGCTTTCAACACTGTTATTTGGAGCTATCTCGTGGCAGTTCACTGGAGGATGAGCTTTGGCCCAGGGTTCCTGGGTTGGATTCAGTTGTTGTACAAGGACCCCATGGTAAGGATTGGGGTGGGTGGTAAGATGTTGGATGAGAGGGGCACTCATCAGGGTTGTAACCTCCTGCCACTTCTGTTCGTGCTAGCTGTCGAGCCGATGGTGCTATTACTACACAGGGAGTTGGAGCCTTGGGGCCTGCACATGGGTGAACAGAATCATATTGTCTGTACAAAGCTGCCTCGGTATATACTATACCAAAGTAGTCGAACCCAAAAGGTACGCAGACGTAAAAGTAGATTATAGCTTACTCTCTATTTGTGGTAGTGTGAGAGAGCAGCAAGGGTTTAACAGAGGGTAGTGTTAAGCATTCATTACAAGAAATGATGTCACACACTCAAAGACTGAACTCAGACCAATTAATTTGTATGCAAATATTATTTAGTTGTATTTTTATTTTTAGAACCAAGCCAGGCCTGGTAGAGGTAAGTGAATAATACTTTGCAAGATTTATGTAGGGAATCACAGTTGAATGCAGGTTAAAATGCAGTTGGTTGATTTACAGGTAAGTCAACAGTCAAAATCACTTTTCAGTTACTTTGTATATTACTGTGTACGTTACTTCTTGGATTACTTTTTAAGCTACTTTTGCTAATCAGTGTGATATTAGGGGTGGGCGGACAACACGCGGAAATATCGCGAAGACGCGGAAGTGCTTGTCCCGCCTGTTAGCGATGTTTTTTGCGTGATCGCATTGGAAATGTGTCGCCAACTTGCCCATGCGGTCGCTAATGGGCGCAGCCATCTTGTTTTCACTTGTCCCGCCCGCTCGCGATGCTATTTCCTGTTCCGGGTCGCGCAATGCATGCTCACGCCCGTTCGCGATAAGTATTGCCTGTTCGGGAACGCGTATTACGTGTTCGCAATGCTTTTTGCATGCTCGGGTGGAAAATATCGCGCAAACTGTGCATGTGGTCGCAATGGGCGCGGCCATCTTGATTTTCACTCTATGGCTATGGTTCTGGGGCCTGCTTTTCAATCCTCCCTCTATCTTTTCAATCCTTTGTTTTCTGAAAACTTTTTTTGATCTTTTTTATTTATTATCTTGTCTACTTTTTGTGTGTTTTTTACTACTTTTTCACTCTTTTTCTATTACCTTCTTTTCTCATTTCTTTTACTTACTTTTAAAATTTTTACCATTCTTTTCTGCCCCGTCTACCCCAGAACCATGGCAAAGGGCCACAGCAGGGCTCATCGCAGCCAGAGCTGCGACCGCCTTCCTTGCGGAAGGCTGCGCCCACAAGGTGTGCAGGCACGGTCCTTATTTGGGGAGGTGGAGTTGGCCGCACTGTTTTTTTTGTGATCGCCACCTCCCCTAAACCCTGGCAGCAGGCGGCAGGCCTGGGTCCGGGTACGGGCTCCGGGAGCGTCGGCAGTGGTGGGGAAAGGTGCGCCGGGCAGTTTTTCACTGCTCTAGTGTCCGCCGGGTCTTGGTGAGTAGCTATTTAATTATTACTACTTTGTGTCTGTTCTTCTGCTCTGTGTTATATATTGCGTATATATTTTTTTTCCGACCAGCTAGAATGCTGCTGCTTACATTACAGGTTAATTACGTTTAAAAGTCTTCTGTGATTGTTATGACACAGGTGCTCTGCGCTACTAATCTTGTTATTTGCAACTTTGCATTTGCGCTCGTTTTGCGTGATTATGTAAGAGTTTATTTTAGAGAACTTAAGTTAGGTAATGCTAGAGTTACTCTAGTCCTTCCCTTGTCCTGTCACTAAGAGATAGGGGTGGATTGATACTTAGGTTTAGTTTCTTATTTTGAGTTTGTAATTTTTTAGTGGTCTGCGTGACGCCCCCTCTGTTACGTCACGTGCTGCTGAGTGCTGCTAGTGCTTACCCCAGTCCTCAGTAGAACCTTTTTTAGTTTGTTCAGTCAGTGGTAATAGGCGTAGCACTAGCAGAACATCAGCATCAACCAACCAACAATTTGGTGTATGCAAAAATGTAGGCATGTGTCCTCCATTTATGCATTTTTGAGGACTAAAAGAAGTGGAAATGCTTACCTAATGTACAATTGGCATGCCTGGAATAGGTGGGCTAGGTCAGGTGGTACGTACTACTTAGGCTTAGTTAGTATTCTGGAATCAGAATGGAACAATGGATTAGTGAATCCCCCGATACTACATGGCGACCAGATTAGATAGGTCAATTTTATTGTAATTGTTTTTTACATAAATGTTTTTTGGACAATCTTTTAATTTTTTTTTTATTTGTTTCACACCAATCATCAATGTTTGTCTCTTTCTTTCTTTTATCTTTCATGATCAGCACCCAGGGGCAAGAAGACGGGGTCAGAGTCAGCGGGAGCAGTTCAACACCAAGGACAGGAGGACCAGAACGAGGGCTCTTCTGCTGGCCCCAGTAAGACTTCCTGTTTTTAATATTAATAATTCTTATTTACTAACTTTTACTGCACCGTATTTTTTCCGAACTATTGTTTCCCGTTGCTAATATTATTTTTTACCAACAATTATCCTTCGATCTAGACTATCTGTTTCTAAATTCTTGTTATCGCTGCCTCTAACTGCCTCTGCTATGACTCTCTGTACTACTACTATTAGTCTGTCTGTAGCGAAGCTTGCCAAGTTGGCCATTCTTTATATAAAAGGTTTTAAATAAAACTCAGATTCACCAGTAGCTCTAGCCATTGAGTCCAGTCCTTTGGGTTGTCCTCTTGTACTTCTTCTAGTCTTCTTAATCTTGAGGCTTTATTACTCTTGAGGCTTTTCGACAATTCCCACCAACAAAATGCCCAACCAGATTTTACTATTTTGATAGGATAGGACATACTACTACTGTTGTAGGGATTTTGCACATACAGAACTTTGCACAAGAAAATGGGATGTTGGTGATGGGAGGTTGGACCTTTCTCACACCTCAATCAGAACAGAACCCACCACAATCCCCTCCCCGACTAGTTATAGTAGTGCTTCATTACTATGTTCTGTCTGTTATGAGAAAAATGGTGCACGTTAGTATATTGCAAGCATTTCTCAGTCGTGCCAAAATGTTTAGCATTTTTATGGATAAGCAATATGGACTAACACCAGAACTCCATAACAAAGTGGCTTGTTTTGTTTGACCTTGTACGCCGCGCTTAGACAGTAGCAGTATGAGCTCATGTAGGCTCAAAGGCGTCTTTATACAACAAGGTGCGAGGTAACGTGTGCAAAAATAAAAGACACAAATGTAAAATGGTTGCATGTCTCTGGCTAACTAAGCAAAGACTAGAATGACCCTAGGGACCATATAACTAATAGTGTCTACTTTACTACTACCTGATTTGTACTAGTGATGTATGTTGTATTTGTATGTATTACTATTAACTCATTTTTCAATCTTGCTAGTGAAAATTAGGGGGAGGTGTCTGTGACACCTAAAAAATGTGTAATGTTTTTTCAAGGCGCACTACCAACCACCAGTGCCGGGGCTAGCGGCGAAGGCGACGAGGCTGGGGATGGAGGAGAGGATGCGGCAGTTGCAGGAGGAGCTGCAGGGGGTGAGCCAGCAGCAGTGGCGGGCGGTGGTAAGTTAGATTCATAATCCTTACTTATTGACATTACACTCACTGCAAGGGTATACTGTATACTGTAGAGTTGAGACTTACTAAGTAAGAAGTTGTTGTGAACGGTTGAAGACACCCTTTACTTAGCATTAGTAAAAGCATTAGCGGCGGGAATGTTGAGTAACCTATGACCTCTTCTATCTGATTTCAACTCAGCTGTGAAAGTTTTATGGAGAAGACTAAAAGTCAAATCAGATGACCTTGATGGATGGGTTGAACGAAAAGGGAAAGAAGAGTGGAAGGAAGAAGGATGGGCGAGATTTAATATTTATGACTGGCAGAGAAGGATACGTGGGATGCATGCATGCATAGGTGGCTGATAGGAATCAGATGCATGGTTGGTTGAATACCTGAAACTCCCATAAATGTTAAAGTCCAAGAAAGTGGGAGGATAGATACATACCACAAATGTTATGTACTGTGCTTGCTAGTGCTACTGTGCCACTATGTGTAGAATTAATTTGTCGTACTGCTTTGCTAAGAGTATATTTTACAATAGTCTTGTTTTTTCTTCTTGATATATAGCTACTCCTTCCAAGGGGACACCTGATGAGAAGGAGTTGGCAGCCAAGGCCCGGCGCCGGAAGCTGGAGGCCATACAGCGTGAATACCGTCGGCTGGTGGTTCTGGAAGCGGAGGAGGCGGCAGCAGCTGCAGACTCCTCCAATGCCCCGGGCCCCAGCCACCACCCTCCAGTCGTACGGCGCCACCGTCTGGCAGCCGCCTGCTGCCGCCCATCCTTTAACACCACTGCTGCCCCCCCTGTGGATGCAACTGCCGCACATTGAAGCGCCGTGTTGCTCGCTTAGAGGAGCAAGAACGTGTCCTCCAGAGTCGAGCCCGCCAATAAAACCCTGTTCATTGCCCCTTTTTTATTTATTCTTTTGGTGGGTGGGAATTGGACGTTGAGTTTTCTCTTTTCTTTGGACAATTGGACATTATGTTGGACTTTTTCTTTACTGACATTGGTTGGGGTTAGAGAGAGGAGTGGTTCAGGTGTTGTGGGATATTTTTACATAGTTTTGTTTGTTAGGGGATTAAATAATATATTTCTACTTTACATACGATGTTAATGTTTTCTGGGTGGGTTTACTGTTTTACATCACACTGTTTACTTGCTGGTGCAGGGCACCCCACAGCCAGTGTTTGATTTAAATAATTGGCTGACTTTGTAAGACACAAACAGATAGATGCGGCACCCCTCACTGAGTGACTTGTCCTACTAGTACTGTCCGTCTCTTCTACTCTATGCATTCTGCAACTGGACTCAAAGGGGTGTGTGAAATTGAATTAATGAAAACATGTCCATTATTAATTATGCCTCCCCCAAACTTCTCTGACCTTTGCTTGATGTTTAACTTAGGCACAGCGATAGCTGCATGGTGATGATGGTTTTCTTTCCTACAATGCCATGGTTGTGGTGGTAGTAGTAGCAGTAGACACTGGCAGCAGCATTTGCAAAAAAAGAAAATGAGACAGTCAGTAGCCTGAGAGAGACTCTTCGAGGAGTAGTAGAATGAAGTACAGTACAGAACTTACTGCCAAAAAATAATATGCAAAAATACAACAAAACATAATGGTGGTGGGGATAGCCTAGTACACAGAGTTATAAACTCTAGTTGTGTCGAGTCACTTGACTAGGCCTACAGTACACTGGACACAAGCGTAACTGTTAATGCTGTGTAGGAGGATGACAACAATTCTACCTTAGCATTCTGTGACATCACAACTTATGTATAAACGGAATATGTATATTTGTATATTTGTAGATATTTGTTATTGAGTAGGAATATATACATGTGAAACTCAGTCAGTTGACTTTTTTATTGTTTATGTATATTGTCGGTCATTCTTGTTTTTTCATTATCTTTTAGGGATTATGAAAATATGGCTACCTGATGAAGGCACAACGCCGAAACGTGCGTAGATTATATCTAGCCATGCTAGAGAATTAGATTTGGTATTGTTGTTTATTTCCCTATCGCTCTTTCTTGTGTTCATTATCAATTGGAACACGCATACAAATTGTATGTATTTGATTATAGATGTAAAAATGAATGTACAATTGAATGTATAAAGAATCGAATCAAAGGACATGTATCCTCATGAGAAGAAAGATAGATAACTTATAAATATTTGTATAACTTTGTAGACTTGTACAATAAAATAAAAAATCACAATTATATTCTGAAGTTGTTTTTGGTCCTTTGACCGTCACATGTATTTGTAATTAACCAACCTACCATAGAGTGAGTTTCCTATATGTTTTTCGCAAAAAATAGGAGGATGACAACAAATCCATTAATCCAATCGATGCCGGCAATTAATGCTGATGTATTAGGTTCCTTTGGTAAACAAATTACCTCACAAATATACTGCTCATGGGTGGGCAAGCAGAAGAAGATCCCCGCCCTGCCTTGAAATTGAAGTACTGCTGCTTTTGCCACATCCGCCCCAGCAAGCGTGTGATAAATTATTGGTGTACATTTAATTTAGTCACACCTCAATAAGTCACACAGCCCAGGGGAAGAGGGTTAGGGTTTTTTAAACGGTTGGGAAGGGGGGTTTGGGGAAAGGTTTGAGAAAGAAAAATAGTATGCATGGACAAACAACAAACAACAGAATCTTTGTAGACTACCATATCCATATCAATATGTCAAGGGAAAAAAAGGAAATGCATGCATGATGATGATAAAGAGACCCAGATTACATACAGTTTGTGTTCAGTGTTACCGGGCATACTTTTACAGATAGCAAAGAACATTTTAAAATATCTGTAGGGATGAATTATAAACAGAGAGCAAACCTAATGATAATAATAACAACAAGAACACACTGTTTTAATGATTGTAGACAAAACAATGAAACAAATTATTTAAAAGATGATGAAAGTTAATACTGTTACTGTGTTATCCTGGTCAAATCGGGAGTTGTATCTCGGCATTCCTCTTGGTCCTCCCTTCCATGGACGCTCCGTCCATCAATCTTGGGTGCCGCCACTGCCTGCCTGGCAGATGTAGATTCATTGGTAAGTTAAGTGTACATTGTTTTCCCAAGTATAGCACAGGGTAAGGCCCGGCCTGTAATTGTAGACAGGGCACAAGTCCTAAAAAAAGAAGTGGGGGGACGCTGTCACCGGAAGTGACGTCACAACAGGAATCTCATGAAAAGAAGTGGGGGGACGCTGTCACCGGAAGTGACGTCACAACAGGAATCTCATGAGTATTCATATGCCTTTAGATGACGGGGCATTTCACAGCACTGCTACCCCTGGTCTGTTCCTCGATGTCCTTTGCAACCCCCCCTCCCCCCCACTCTCCCGAGGGGGTGCCCCAGTTGCACAACGAAGTGCTCAAAAGTGCACAAGATACAGAAGGACACACATTCCAAGCGTTAACCGCCAACGCCTGCTCGCTCCGCCTCCCAATCACTCCAGCCTGCACACACCACCGGTGCCTCTTAAAGTCTCCAATTACAAATATTAGCATATCTTTGGTAATTTACGGGAAACTTCCCTTCCACCCGGGCTCTCTGCTCACACAATGCTGTCCAGCTTTTGGGCAGGGGGGACGGCGTCCACCCGGAAAAACTTGGTAAAATAAGTGGGGGGACGCCGTCCACCCGCGTGGTACCCCGACTCGAGCCCTGATTGTAGATAGAAAAACAAAAGGATATCGAGAAACCAAGTTGAAAAAAATGCACAAGTTATGGTGTAGTGCAACAAGAACACTTTCCGAGGCGGCCAGCAGTAGAAGTACAAATTTGTTATTAAAAATACAAGAAGGGAAAAAGTGCCTTGAGTTACTTTTAGTGTGTAGATTATTACATATAGTACAAAATGAAGTAACTTCATGCACAACAAACAACAACAAAATCTCTCAGTCAGCATCCAATGCATGGCATCATTCATTACCTGTTCCTTCTCATCTTCAGTTAAAGGGCAGTCTCTCTCGGATCAGAAAGGAGGATAGCTATAGTAGTCATCATCAATCATGTTCCACTTCTTTTGGAGGGACAAGGAATGATTTTCTTTTTTCTTCTATTTTGCATCATCCAATCATCATCTGTCTTCTTGAGGGCAATGGATTTAGGGAGATTCAGGTGGATGGAGGAGCAGGATTCGGAGGAGTGTACTGTGAAACTCGTATATGGCAATAAAATGAGTAGAAGACGGTGGTGATGGATTTGTTGTGTTTCGAAGTTTCTAACCAGAAAGACAGACACACAAATAAAAGTAAATAAGGGAGGAAGACAGTAAGAAGTGCAAGCCTAATTGTCAGGGAAGTATAGCTCGTCCTCAAACTCTGGGGGTTTAACCAGAAGTAGGTAATCATCATCTAGCACACCACTTCCGTCACCTGAGCCGCTGTCCTCATCTTCCTCCCTTGATTCATGTATTTTGTAATTTGGTGGTATAAAGTGCTGATTCATTTTGAACCAAAGAAAAGAACAGTGGAACCTTCTCACCGTCAGCACCTAACCCTAAATTACTCCCAATTTTTTAGTCCCTTGCAAGTTTTATCAAGGGTGTATGTGCACACTGAAAAGCAACCACCGTTACAATGCTTGTTCCTACAGGAACTCAAACAATTAAAACAAAAGCACAGGTGCACCACACTAAATCAATCAGTTCGGTTAGGACAGTTATATAATCCAAGTCCAATCAATAAGAAAGGGAGAGTTCCTATAGTTCCTTGATATCATCTCTTTAATCCATTTTCATGTTAGGAACACAACACAGCCGACGCGTTTCGTCCTGATACAGGACTTCTTCAGGGCGTTGAGTGTGATGGAAATCAATGAACCTCCATAAATAGTGAGGAATGTACTGAGGATGATGTCCTCTGGATCAGATCCCCAACCAGGAATATCTATAAACCAAGTCCGGATGTTAAGGATGAGTGATAGCAATCTCCTTCCAGGTGGAGAAGAGACGATCGTAATCTAGTTGTCACGATCAGTGATGAAAAGCAGCAGCAAGTCTTCCTCCAGTCAGGCTGATTCATTTTGATCATGGTTAACCTCTCCACATTTTTGGGTGAGAGACTGGTCCTTCTCACTGTTACAATGGAACCAGCAGCACTGAAAACACGTTCAGAAGAGACATTTGTGACAGGGCAAGCCAGATAGTTTATCGCCAGCCTGCTGAGCAGTGGCCATTGGCCCCTTTTCCCATACCAATACCGCAATGGGTTTTGATCAATGTTCACCTCTGTTGGGTCATCCAGATAGGCCTGGACCATCCGCTCAATGTTCTATGGTGCTAAACTTTTTTCAGGCTCTTTTCTCGTTGCATCAGCACTGGACTTACCAATGCCTTGCTGTAAATACCAATCGTTTAATGATTTTACTGGGCCTAATGATCCAGTTCTTTCTGTTGTCGATAGTGTTGGTGAGTGTTCTGGGCCAAACGTACGGCCCTCAGGCTCCGAAGTTGAACTTGACCCCGGATGCTTGTTGTGGGTTTATCTAGTGGGCTTTTAATTAGCAGCCATTAATTTTCCAACTTACTCGCTGACTCAGCTATCCAAGTTTTGTACCGGGCAACAGCCATTTCTGAAAAAAGGAATTAATGTCTTCAGTGCCCATTTTGTCCGTGGAGCCAGAATTGTGGCACAAATGTAATGTTTTTGTGACAAAATCTTATTTTGTACCCTTGTATAGTCAGCTAAGCGACGAGCTAAGCTCACCACCAACTCATATGCTTCTTTTTTTTCCTCTACACCTTTGTATGCTTCAGACACCTCCTTCAGCTGATGCTCTAGCATTTGCAACAATGGGATAACTTGGCCCATAGTACAGTCCTCCTTGCTGACTTCACGTGTGAAGACCTCGAAAGGAAGAAGTATCTCAGTCAGGCATTTAACTAGGCACCATTGGTCCATCTGAAGGGTCATGCCTTTCACAGTTGCATCCCCTCTTCGCATGACATATTCATTAATTGTCCTGTGCTGCTCAAACAGATGGTCAAGCATGTAATAATTTGAGTTCCAACATGTTGCCACCTCCTGGATGAGTGCTTTGACTGGCATTCTATAGTCACGTTGAATGATCCTCAGCTGCTTCCGAGCTTTAAAAGAATGACTGAAATGAGTGCATATTCTTCAGCAGGTGGTCAGTAAGTTGCTGACTATGGCTTATTTTTTCAGAAAGTCTTGAACTATAATGTTAATGCAGTGCGCCAAACATGCAAACCCTAAAATAGGAACCAAGCTCCATGGCCTTAAGTACATTACTGCCATTATCTGTGGAAACAAAACCAATCTTAAGCCCTCATAGGTACAGCCATTCAAAAACCTTGCTGTGAAACTTTTCCAATATGTTTACAGCAGTATGAGATTTCTCCATGGTGAACATGGATACAGTTGCATGTTTCCGAGTAGGTTTTGGGATGGATCGAGGAGAATGGGATTCTGTCCACATTCCAGGCAGGTTTCAGGGCTGGTACTTGTACTCTAGATCAGATTTTTCGCCTGCAGGTCTTGTATTGGAAAACAGTTTTGGTGGAGGGTGGCAGCCTCTACCTAGTGTTTGTGGACCTGCGGGCAGCTTTCGATCTAGTCCCACGAGCTAAATTGTGGCAAGTTCTGGCAGACTTGGGTCTTCCGCTCTATCTATTGGCCGTCCTATCTAGGCTCCATGATAACAATTTTGCCCAGGTAAGGTGTGGTAAATACGGCGAGCTTACTGACCGTTTTCTTGTTCAAAAAGGTGTTCGCCAAGGGTGTGTGTTGGCTCCCCCACTGTTCAGCCTTTATATTAATGGTCTTATTGACCATCTGAATTGTGTGGTAAACAACGATGCCCCTAAATTGGTTTCAGGTCGAGTGCCCGCACTGATGTTTGCAGACGATGCACTGTTACTGTCTAAAACATCATCGGGCATACAAAATATATTGAATGGTTTCGTGAAGTTTTGTGAGCTAAGGGGACTGGAAATAAATCAGGGGAAAACAAAATATATGATTTTTAACCCCCCTAAGCGGGTGCGTCCAAATCCAGTATTATCTGATATTCCCCTTGAAAGGGTCAAAACTTTTGTTTATGTGGGCGTCACTTTAACTGAGAATTTTAGTTGGAATACTCAGATTGCTAAGTCGACGCTCAAGCTTGTCCAATTGGCAGGGGGTTTAAATAAAGTTTTTAAAAAATCGACTTTTAAACCAGTGTCTCCTGCCTTGGAAATCTATTGTCGGCAGGCAAGAGTGGCTGCAATCTATGGGGCTGAACTTTGGAGACATAAGCAGATAGTGTCCCTCATAAAGGCTGAGCAGTCCTTCTTAAGATCTCTTCTAGGGCTTCCTCCCAGTACGCCTTTGATCCCCCTCAGGTTTGATCTTGGTTTAGTTTCAATAGAGGAGATCATTAGTGAAAGACCAATCTTGTACTGGAAGAGGTTATGGTCAGTGCCTGAACTGGCCTCATATAGATTAGAATTTGCAGAGATTTGGCCTGCCCTTAAATATAAAAAGATCCCTTGGCTCCAGCATATTAATGCAGCCTGTGTTCAAATAGGACTCCCGGAACTGTGGGCAAACCCGGAAATAAATTGTCCTGGGATACCAAAGAAAGAACTTCTTTCTCTGATATCCACACACAACTTTTTATCTCTTTCGAGCTCTTCAGCAATGGGTAGGTTGACCTCAGAATTCCTCATAGTTAAACAAGATTCTAAACTGGAGGAATTCATGGACCAAATTGAACCCCCACTTGCTCGAAAATTATATATTCAGTTAAGATATGGTACCCTTCCGGTTAGGTCCTTTTCATCTAAGTGGCAGACACAAAATCAGAAAAGTTGTCCTGCATGTAATTACAAAACGGAGACTGTTGCACATGTGCTGTTTTTTTGTCCTGCCTACTATGTTATCAGAAAATGTTGGTTGACTCCCATTTGCAGGAACTTGGGATTTCGTTATTTTATGCAGGCTTGTAGGTCTTTAACTTATGATACTCATCCCCATATTGTTTTTGCAGTATCTCGCTATTTACACATTATGTGGCGCAGGAGACAAACCTTTTTAACCTAATCATTTTTCCATTGATAACTTGTAGTTTAATTTTTTTTTTTACTTTTAACTTTTTATGCTTATTTATTGTCTTATTGTAATTGTTGATGTACGTACGTGCACTTTTATGGTCTTATGACCGAAATAAAGTTATCACTGACACTGGCTTTAAAAATCTCAGCTGGGTCAACTTCAGATAGCTTATCTCTAACCCCCACAAAAGAGACCCAGTGGGGAGGAGCCTAGCGCTTGACCAAGATGGCCGCGTGAGCTTAGAGCTCCCGAGACCCTCGCGCCCTCCGTCGACTATCCTGTCTCTAATCCTGATTGTATGCATGGCATCGTGTCGCTGAGTTGCCAGGGAGGCGATTGATGCTGCCTGCGGTCGGATCGTCCATCGGGAACCGGACTTATGACTGGCGAAAGATTGCGGCCTAACCCCCGGAGATGCCAGGGGCTAGAGTTGGCAGGATGCCCGACTCCTAGTTGATCAACAACGGCCTGGTGAGGTGTGAACTGTCGGACGGAGGCCCTCGCTCTTTCACTTTCGGTTTCGTTCCCTTTGTCTGCCCGGACACTGTAGTGCTCTGGGTGGCTTTATAACCCCGGGGACGCTCGGCGGGCTACTTTGGAAGAACAAGGCGGACCTGCTCACTCTTTATACCTCTCTCTGAGAGGGGACGGTCTTCACTGCATTGGACTGCCTGGAGTCCATTATGTCGGGCAAGGCAGAAGGAGATCGGCTGAAGACTAAGTCCACCAGGCGGGGAACGTATTCCCAAGTCAACAGTATGGACCGATACGCCCTCCTGAAGACATCGCCGAGTGGATCGAGCCAGGCGCCGGATGCCCAGAAGGAGGACTCGCCTGGGACACCGGAGCTCTCCCTGCAGGATGTCATGGGCGCGCTTGATGGGATGCAGACCTCGATGGGGCGGCAATTCGAGGCCCTGGCACATAAGGTGGATGCCATCCTGGTGGATGTCAACTTGATCCGCTCGGACCTGGGCAAGACAAACGAACGCGTTAAGGACCTGGACCACAAGACCACGGGCCTCACTGATGAGGTTGCGGATCTGCAGAACGAGGTCCGGAAGCTGAGGGCCGAGAGTGACCTCGCCGCCCGCCGGCTGGAGGACTTCGAGAGCCGGTCCAGGCGCAACAACGTGCGCGTCATCGGGGTCCCGGAGTCCTCAGATGAGGCTTCGGTGGACCTGCTTGTGGAAGATTTGGTCCTCAATCATCTGAAGCCTAAGGGCCTTGGAAAGTTTTTTGCGGTGGAAAGGGCCCATAGAGTGCCGGGCGGACGGCCCAAGTCGGGTGCCCCGCCGCGGCCGATTGTCGCCCGGCTCTTTCATTTCCGAGATCGGGACGCTATCCTGCAAGCTTCGAGGGTGACGGGCCCAGTCCCCTTCCAGAATGCGTCGGTGAATTTTTATCCGGACTTCACCCAGCAGGTGCAGAGACAGAGACAGAGCTTCCTGGGGGTGAAGCGAAGACTTCGGGAACGGGATCTAAAATATGCCATGCTTTTCCCCGCCAGACTACGGGTGGTGCATGAAGATCGGACATTCTTTTTTGACTCTCCTGTTATGGCCGACGAATGGCTGGACGCTTTGCCCCGGCGACGGACCGGGGACGACACAGCTGAGCATGGAGACAGTGGCCGGGATGGACAGGGCTGATATCTCAAAGCCGGCCTGACTTGATTTGACCATATTTGAAGATTTGAACAGAGTGCAGTAACTGTGGAGGGTTGCGGGAGGACGAGGGGTGCTCTTTTCCTCCCTTGGGGTACTTTTTGTAGATTTTTGTTTTTGTAGGGCGACAGGCACACTGCAAGTTGGGGGGGCTTTTTAAGCTGCAGCAGGGGTGCAGGGTGGGGGGAGTTATGGGGAGTTTGAATTTGTTGTTGGGGGGTTTATTTCTGCAAGGCATGATGATTATCCTCAGGGTTGTTCCATGGTGGCGCCTCGGGTGTGGGGTGGGCCTCTTTCCGTTTGAGGATGGGGGGTAGAGGCCTAAGTGTTATAAGCTGGAATGTTAATGGTTTGGGGGATCGCATTAAGAGGGGGATTGTTTTGCAATTTCTGAAACGCTCAATGCCAGACGTTGTACTGCTGCAGGAGACGCATCTCATAGGCAATACGTGCTATGCCCTGAATAGGAAGGGGTATAAATTCATTGCACACTCGGGATTTTCTTCTGGGTCCAGGGGTGTGGGCATCCTTGTTAGAGCATCGCTGCCCTTTGAGGTGGACTCCACCATTGTTGACGATAGGGGGAGGTTTGTGGCGGTGGCGGGGCGGTGGGAAGGAAGGACTTTGGTTTTGGTTTCGGTTTATGTCCCGCCGGCCCTGCAGGCCGCCACATTTGCTGAATTGGGCAGGGCTTTGCTGACTCTCCCGGGGGGCATGCTGGTAGTGGGAGGGGATTTCAACGCTGTGGGCTCCGGACTGCTGGATAGATACCCGCCCAGGGACACAGGGGGGGCTCAGAAATGGCTTCCAGACCTCCTGGACACATTTGGCCTGATAGACTGCTGGAGGCTCCGGCACCCCACACAGAGTCAATACACGTTTCACTCCGGGGCGCATGGTAGCCTCTCCAGGATTGACTACCTGCTCACTCTGGCCGCACATGCCTCGTTGATATCCGAGGCGAGGCACATGGCACGTGGTATCTCTGATCACTCGCCAGTGTGGATCCGGCTGGATCTCGGTCGGGAGGGAGGAGGGAGGGTGGCCCCCATTAACCCATGGTATTTCCGAGACCCCAAGATGCGCAGCGCCCTGGTAAAGAAGGTAGATAATTACTTTAAGGACAATCTGGGAACCGTGGACTCGGCGATCTCGCTGTGGGAAGCTTTTAAGACCGTGCTTCGGGGGGAGGCCCTCTCCCTGGTGGTGACTGCCAAGAATCGGAGGGATTGCGAAGTGCGGCAAGTGGAGGAGGAGATTGCGGCCCTTGAGGGGGATATGGAGGAGGAGGTCACAGAGTCCTCATTGCATGAGCTTTGCTTGAAGCAGGCGGAGTATAGGGACCTGGTGACAGAAGCCGCCAAGACCCTTAGCAGGGAACAACAGGGCCGTCTGTATGATGTTGGAGATAAGGCAGGGAAACTCCTGGCGTGGCTGGACAGGAAGGAACGGGTCAATAGAGTGGTGCCAGAGTTGATTGGAGAGGGGGGAGAGGCGATTGTGGAACCTGAGGGGATTGTGGAGTGTTTTGCGGAGTATTTTCATAGGGTTTATTCCTCTGTGTCGGACAGGCCGCCCGAAGACTCGACTGATCTCCTCCGTGATATCGAGTTGCCCTGCCTCTCTGACATAGATAGGGACGATTTGGATGGCGACATCACGGTTGATGAGGTGGCGGGGGCGATTCGCGCGTTGAATTCGGGTAAGGCCTCTGGACCGAACGGACTGCCGATCGATCTGTACAAACTGTTCCCGGATAGGGTCGCCCCTCACCTGCGCGCCATGTTTTTGGAGGCGCGGGGGGATGGGATCCTTCCGTTGGATCAGCGGTTGGCGTCGATCGTGGTCATACATAAAGAGGGTAAACCCCGAGATAGATGCGCCTCCTATCGGCCCATTTCACTCCTCAACGCTGAGCCGAAAATTCTGGCCAAACTCCTGGCTACCCGTCTGATTAGGGTACTTGGCGATCTGGTCCACCCGGATCAATCTGGCTTTATCCCGCACCGAAACACAGCATTGAACCTTAGGCGTCTTCATGGCGTCATCGCCAGGGCGGGCACGCTGCGTGAACCGGCTGTTGTGGCATCTCTTGATGCCACGATGGCCTTTGACACGGTGGAGTGGGCATACTTATGGGCCGTGCTGGCCAAGTTTGGTTTCAGTCGCGGGTTTGTGAGTTGGGTCCGGTTGCTGTACGAGGGGCCACTAGCGAATGTTGTGGTGAATGGTCGGGCATCTACTCCGTTTCAGCTTGGTAGGGGTACTCGGCAGGGCTGCCCCCTGTCGCCTCTGTTGTTCGCCCTCGCCCTTGAACCGTTGGCTGCGTGGATACGTTGGCACCCGGATATACGGGGCCTTCGGTGGTCGCCTGATCACGAGGACCGTATTTCGCTCTACGCCGATGATATCCTGTTGTATCTTGCCTCACCGAAGAAGTCACTTATAGTGGTCTGTGACGTACTCGCATCGTTCGGTAGGAACTCGGGGCTTGTGATTAATTGGGGCAAATCGTATTTGTACGTTCTTAGTGGCGAGGTCCCACCGATCCCTAGAACATGTTCGATACAGGTTGCCCAGCAAGGTTTTGTGTATTTGGGGATTTTTATATCCATGGATCCTGTTGTGCGCTATGAGAGGAACCTGCTCCCCCCCTTGGCACGCTTGAGGCGAGATGTTGAAGGTTGGCGGAGGCTGCCGCTCTCCCTTGTTGGGCGTGCGGCCCTGTTCAAAATGATGTCCCTTCCCCGCTTCCTCTACGCCCTCCAGAACACCTTGGACTGGGTACCGGCCAAATACTTTCGGGAGGTCGAAGGCCTCCAAAGGACGTTGCTGTGGGATGGGCGGCCGCGAATAGCTATTTCAAAGTTGACGCTCCCATGGTACGATGGGGGCATTGCGCTCCCAGACATCCGACGGTACTATTGGGCCACGCAGCTGAGCGCGATCAACCATGGGTTTTACGACCCTGCCCTTAGTCCTGGGTATGCCATGGATAGGTGGCTGCTGCGTGGAGGCAACTACTACAGGGCGTTGTATTCGCGGTCCCTAGACTCGTCCCTCACGGAGCCCACAGGTGTGGCGGTGCGCGTATGGAAGATGGCGACCGACTCTCTGGGCTGGAAGGATAGGCTCACCCTCGCTACCCCATTGTTTGAATCGGAACGGTTGGGAAGACTCTGGCACACGAAGGGCTTTGATAAGTGGGACCTGATAGGTATATCCAAGGTGGGAGATGTGCTGCATAAGGGGAGGGTAAAGTCCTTCGAGGAGTTGCAGACTGAGTTTGAGCTAGGGCCTTCAGAGTATTTTAGGTATATCCAGCTGCGTCACGCCCTCCGATCAGTCCTTGTGGAGGGTGAGAAGGTGCCGGAGTCCTCTCCCCTTGAGGACCGAGTCCTTGATGGTCATATGCCCGAGAGCACGATTTCGCTCATATATAAGAAGTTGATAAACGTCCGGGCAGACTTGCTATTGGGGCTGAGAGAACAGTGGACCAGGGATGGCCTCGAGTTGGATAATGAGGACTGGCAGTCAGCGGTCTCTTCGCCTAAGGAGGTTGCGATCCCGTCGCGTCTGAGGCTGGTGCAGCTTAAAATACTGCACCGGGTGTATGTTACGGGGCCAAGGCTGGTCCACATGGGATTCTCGGAGGACGGCCTGTGCAGAAGGGGATGTGGTATGGTGGGTACTTTCCTGCACATCATCTGGGAATGTGGTGTCATTGTGGAGTTCTGGAGGAGAGTCCATGCAGTTATGGGGGAGGTGACGGGCATTGTGGTACAGCCGGAGGCGCGGTGCTGCCTCCTGAACGTCTGGGGCCCCACTGATCTCGATGAGGCGCAGACCCAATGGGTGACTCTGGGTAACATGGTAGCTAAAAGGGATATCGCGCGATTATGGGGCTCCTCAGGAACCCCTACACTGACCGCGTGGAAGGAGAACATGGATTGGAGCATGTTTAGGGAGAAGACGGTCTACTGCTCTAGAGGTCGCCCCCGGAAGTGGCATGCCATCTGGGGGCGGTGGAACCAATACAGGGGGGGAATATGTCTTGCCCCGGACCTGGAACCTCCCGAGGAACAGCTTTCCCCCTGACCTACCTTCCAGCACAGTTTGGTTTTGGTAACCGTTCTGGGCCTCTGCTGTTCCCCTTCTTCCTCCGCACACAGTCTTATACTTAGTAGACGAGTGGGGTCCTGCCTCCCCTGGGGGCTTTCGCCATGGGATTTCAATGTTTCTGCCTTGCTGGGGTTTGTTGTGTGTTTTTTCTGTGTTTATTTAAAATTGGACCTTTGCATTACTCATCGTACTGTATCTGGGACACATTACTGTATCTAACTTGCAATGCTGCCGAACCCTCGGGCTGTCGGCTGAATAGCTGTGTCCTGAATTTCGAAATAAAGGTTTTCAAAAAAAAAAAAAAAAAAAAAAAAAAAAAGTGACCCAGTGCGCAGTGAAGCACATGTAATCAGTGGCTTGGCAACTGGTCCACATGTCTGTTGTCAGGTGGATATTGTGAACAGCACTCTGCTGCAAAGCTTGTCCAACCAATTCCTGCACATCATGGCACATCATGATGTAGTGCTGGGACAGCAACTCTTGCGAAATAGGACCGGCTGGGAACCTTTCATTTAGGGCAGATGGTTGACACAAATTCAAGGAACCCACCCCTTCCACAAATGAAAAAGGGAGAAGGTCAAGCGCTAACATTATAGCCAGCTTCGCATTGTACAACCGTGCCGTTGGGTGGTTGCGTTGGTACTGCCCCTCCAACCAAACCATGCAGTCAATGGTAGGCTGGATTATTTTCCTTTGTGGTGCAGTTGTTTTCTTTAACCCAGGTAGGCTCAACAACGTACTTTGTTTCATTGCAGTACTACTCGGTCGCCTTGGTGTCTCAGCCTGACTCTGACTCTTACTGCGGTGCCACTGAGATGTTGCTGAGGATGTGGGCGGTACCACTACACTACTGGGGACAGGGCTAGAAATGTCTCCCTCTTGTTTACCTTCCACTGCGATAATATCGTCCCCTGATTCTTCATGCCCAACAACAATGGGCTGAGTTTTACTTTGTTCTAAGCGAAGTAGGTGAGCCTCCCACACGATAGTGTGGTGTATTTTGAGATGACTTGTTTGGCCTCCGGTACCATAGTTTGTACCAAGCTTACCCCACCTAACAGCATGTCGACAAATTGAGCATATAGCAATGCTCTCCTCCTTACTGCTAACTGAAAAGAAGTCCCAAACTGGGGAGGAGAACTTTCTGGTGCTGCTGGATGTGCCACTTTCAATACCAGATGAACTGGAGGGTGTGCTTGGAATGTGTCTCTGTGCAGCTACACTGGGACTTCTACCACTACCTACTGAGGTGGTGGTTGAGCTGGATGTAGGTCCCTGCCTTTCCTTTGCAAATGAAAATATGGAAGCTGGAGGTCGTGGTGGTGTTACCTGTGTTGGTGGTATCCGTGCTACATCCCTTGCAGCCATTTTGAATAGGGTAATAATGTTTGTCTCAATCTCCTTTGGGCCGGGAGTGATGTCCGTGATGACTGGCTCGTCATCATCATCATCCCCCTCTTGTACATCTACCTCCATAACTCTAAGGCTTTCTGGAACCTTCCTTTTTACTAGACTTGTCTTGTGGCGTGCATCACTCTCAGACTGAGCTGGTGGCTTCGAAGTGGCATCTAGATCATCAGAAGCGGGGCTTGAAGATGAAGATGATGGACTAACCCTCCTTTTCCTTGCTGGGGGTCTGGAAGACAATGGATCTTCTAAAAACAGTGGTTTGCTCCACTTTGTCTGCAGGAAGCTCGATTTCCTGAAATGCCCCTACTTCAGGAGGAACAACTACTATTGTGGGCTGTTGTTATGGCTGTTCTTGTGGCTGCTGCTGTTCTTGTGGCGGCTGCTGCTGTTCTTGTGGCTGCTGCTGTTCTTGCAGCTGCTGCTCTTCTTGCGGCTGCACTTGCTGCTGCACACTTATCTGCTGAGTTTCCGCCTGCGATGATTGTGTACTACTTTGCGATAATGACATTTCAACATCGCTGCTCGTTAGTAGACTGGCTACCTCTGCGTCACTCATGGGCTTGGGCCTAGGTTGGTGTCGTTGGTCCGCAGGTGCGGAGGTGCTGCTCCCACTCAACAAAGGCTTCCTTTAACACACACCCAAAAACAGAAATACCCCCCAAAAAACACATTTTCCAATGCCATCGATGTCCTAAATGATGTTTAAATTCGACAGAACACACAGAAACACTTGTTTAATGCACCTGTGGCTACCTGCTCTGAGCCTACTGGATGAAAGCAAGCCCGTGGGCAGACAAGGCCACACAAACTTGCAGGCCCAGGCTTCAAAATGGCCACCAGCCACATGGCCAGGCCCACCCAACTACTAGAAACAGAAGACAGACAATGCAGGCCTATTGCAAAAAGCACACTGTCTGCCGTCAAAATGGCTACCAGCCTCATCCGCAGGCCCACAACAAGAAGCCTAGGCCACAAAGGACTACCATGCTGTAACGCCCTGAACGTCTCAGGATCGTTTAACAGACACGACAATGAGGACGCAACCACTTGTGAAGGGTTAGTTCTTTTAATGAAGGCAAATAAAATACAAAGAACAAACAAAAGTTATAGTCACTGGAATCCTCCAGGCTAAGTACGTTACCAGCCCACAGCACGGATGGTCCTAACCGTCCTCTGCATATACGCCGATCCCGGCGTATGCCAACAGAGGGCAGAAATGAAATGGCCGACAATGCCAATCGGTAGGCTGTGAGGGGCACGAAGAGTGTTGGGGAGAATCGAGGAGTCAGGGAAACACCCAGCCGGGGTCTCTACCTGAAGGGAGCAGCCGCTCAACCTCTTCCTCAGACTGCACCGGGACGCGAAGTCACCTCCTGGTGATGCGTCACCGATACCCCAATCACAAGCAAGAAGACTGAACCGAGAGCAGCCGCTCGATCGATCCTGTGGACTTCCGAGTCTGTAACGCGGCAAACACCTCCTGGTGTGCGTTACAGCTGGCAGTCCCTGTGTCTCTGGTCGGGCTGGGAGTTACGACTCCAACCAGCAAAAGCGCCACTGCGCTTGGACTCAGCCGAGTCAAAAAGCGAAGCTCAATGGTTGACCGGTAGTGCTTCCGGGTCCTTCACAGGTGACGATGGGGCAAGACACGGCCCAGGGAGTAACGACTCGACCTACCTCCGTTCTTGCCTTACTGGAGCACCACTCCTGAACACTGCTCTTCACGAAGCAGGTACGTCGGTGTAAACACAATATCCGACAGCCTTGTACCTCCCGGTTCCTCCCTTTATAGGGCGTGTTTTCCTTGAGTTATGTAACAGCTCTCCTGTTTACATAAGGGCGTGTTTCCCTTGAGTTATGTAACAGCTCTCCTGTTTACATAAGGGCGTGTTTCCCTTGAGTTATGTAACAGCTCTCCTGTTTACATAAGGGCGTGTTTCCCTTGAGTTATGTAACAGCTCTCCTGTTTACATAAGGGCGTGTTTCCCTTGTATGACAGGAATTCTTGACAGTACATCCTCCCTCTCAGCGGCTCCCCACGGGTCCAGCGCTGGCAGGAAAACGCCGATGGAACAAGGAGACCAAGCGCGGAGCATGAACCCCTTCAGCCGGTTCCCATGAATGCTCCTCCGGGCCATAGCCTTTCCACGCAACCAGGTACCACAGCTTCCCCCTGCGCCATTTGGACGCCCGTATGCCCGACACTTCATACTCCACCTCCGACTCCACGCATACCGGCCTAGGTGTCCCAGACGGCTTGGAGGGTGCTGGTTTGAGCAATGATACATGAAAGACAGGGTGTATCCGCAATGACTGGGGCAAGCACACCTTCACGTTCACGGGACCCATACACTTGGTAATTCGATAGGGGCCCATGTACTTGGGATGGAACACACTGTTCTTTCGAAACCTCATGTTTCTTGTGGATATCCAGACGTAGTCTCCAGTGCGGTACAGTGGCCCGGGCCTTCTCTTTCTATCTGCCGCAGCCTTGTATCTTCTCTTGGCCTCTATTAGGACAGCCCTTGAGCGCATCAACGTGTCTTTTATGTGTGCCACCCTGTCCGCTGTGGCGGGAATCCTGTCCACTCTGAACGGATGTAGAAATGGCAAGAACCTGGGATGTTGGCCATAGTTGCTATAGAACGGAGATGACTGTGTGGAGCTGTGAGTGGCGTTGTTATAGGCTATCTCTGCAACCCATAGCAAGTCGACCCATTCTTCCCTGCCCTGGTCCACAAAACATCGCAGATACTGTTTGAGCGTTTGGTTCAGGCGCTCGGTTTGGCCGTCCGTTTGAGGGTGGTAGCTGGTGGACAGGGCGGTCTTAACATGCAGCGCAGTGCACCAAGTCTTCCAGAATTGCGCAGTAAACTGCGACCCCCGGTCCGACACGATCACCCCAGGTAATCCATGCAGTCGTACCACATTCTTTAGGAGTAGTGACGCCAATTCCCCGGCCGTAGGGACTCTCTTGCAGGGGATGAAGTGCCCCATTTTCGTCAAGTAATCCACCACCACCAGTATTGCCGTCATCCCCTGGTCTACCGGTAGGCCCACCACGAAGTCCAGTGATATGCTATCCCATGGTCTATCCGGGGTCGGAAGTGGATGTAAGAGCCCTTGGGTTCGGCCATGGTCGGCCTTCATGGTAGCACACGTAGGACACTCCTGTCCCCACCTCCTGACATCCACTCTCATGGTTGGCCACCAGAAATGCCGTCCCATGCTAGCCACCGTTTTTTCAAAGCCCAAATGACCTGCGCATGGAGAGTCATGGCACCAGATGAATGCTTGTTTCCTTAGCCTAGGCGTGGGTATCAATAGGCACCTGCCCTTCAGGGGTATCCCGTCCTTCAGCTGCCATTCTCTGTGACTGAGGAGCCACCTCCGCCATGCGAATGACCTGATCCCTCTCTTTATTCCCCTCAGGAAAGTATCCGGTTGGATAACCCCCAATACCATCCTCGGGGAAATGATGGAACGCTCGGTTGCAGGCAATGGTTCCTTAACTGCAGATTGACGGGACAGGGCGTCCGCCTTCCGGTTTTCCGTCCCCGGCCGATATGTGATGCGGAAGTTGAACCCCGCAAAGAAGATCATCCACCGCAGCTGCCTGGGAGAAAGGTGTCTAGTGGCCGTCATGAACTGTAGGTTCCGATGGTCCGTGTACACCGATACCACATGTCTTGCCCCCATCAACCAATGCCTCCATTCGGTGAAGGCGTCCTTGATTGCGAGAAGCTCCTTCTCCGCAATATGGTAGTTGCGTTCGGCGTCGTTGAGTTTGCGGGACATGTACGCAACGGGATGAAGCACCCCTGTGTCGTGGTTGCGTTGGGACAAGATAGCCCCCAGCGCCACATCCGACGCGTCCGCTTCCACCACGTAGGGGAGATCCGGATCGGGGTGAGCCAACACCGGCGCCTTACCAAAGGCGCTTTTCAGGGCCTCAAAGGCTTTGTTCGCTTCAGGGGACCAGACAAACTCCTTGGACTTCCTCAGTAGCTGTGTGATTGGGGCCACCACTCCTGAAAATCCATCTATAAACCGCCTGTAAAAGTTGGCGAAGCCAATGAAACTTTGGACGTCCTTCACGCTTTGGGGCACCGGCCATTCTTTCACCGCCTTGATCTTTCGTTCTGCCATCTCCTGTCCCTCTGGACTCAGCATCACTCCGAGGAATTCCACGGATGTGACGTGGAAGTCACACTTGCTGAGTTTACAAAACAGCATGTTTTCCCTCAGCTTTTGGAGCACAGCTTTGACGTGGTGTACGTGCTCCTCCACACTGGACGAATAGATGAGGATGTCGTCGATATATACGACCACGTAGATATCCAACTCCTCTCTGAATACCTCATTCAAAAAGTACTGAAAGGCTGCCGGGGCGTTGCACAGACCGAACGGCATGACGAGGTACTCAAAAAGGCCGAACCTGGTCTTAAAGGCGGTCTTCCACTCGTCTCCGTCCCTCATGCGCACCAGATGGTATGCCCCTTTCAAATCCAACTTGGTGTAGATACGAGCTTTCTTGACCTGTTCCAGAAGTACACTGATAAGAGGCAAGGGGTACCGATTTTTTATGGTTATCGCATTCAATGCCCTAAAGTCCACACAGGCTCTCAGCTCCCCATTAGCCATCGGGATGAAGAAGAGTGGCGAGGCGGCCGGAGACTTGGACGGGCGGATGAATCCTAGCCTGAGGAGTTTATCCAGGTACCCCCGGAGATGCACGTTTTCAGGCTCCGTCAGGGCATACAGCCTGCCGCTGGGAACGCTGGCCCCTGGCACCAGGTCGATCTGGCAGTCAAACTGTCTATGTGGTGGTAGCACTTCCGCTTTCACCTCATCAAATACATCCTCAAAACTGTGATAAGCCTGGGGGAGAGCCATATCTTTTTCTGCCGCTGTAGCCACCATCTGACTCCCGCTCTCATCTGCGTCAAGGGATTCCGTTCTTATTCCACAATGCAGGATGCAATACGGTGACGTCATTTCGATGCGATGTGTTGGCCAATCCACAAAGGGGTTGTGTTTCTGTAGCCACGGCAATCCCAATATGACGCCATATTGGGGCGCTCGGATGATGTTAAAATCGATTTGTTCCAAATGGTTCCTCCCATATCTCATCGGAAGGACCCCCGTGTGCTGTCCGATGGGCCCCGTCACCAATCGCCTTCCGTCTACCGCATAGACGTCTTCGGGTACTGCTTTGGGAAGAAGCACTAGCCCTAGCCTGCATGCCTCGTTGTGGTCCATAAACATGCCAGTGGCCCCTGAATCCACCATGGCCACAACGGGTATCCACTGGTCATGCACTCCCACGTGCACCGTGATAAACAGGTGTCGTTGTCCCTTAGTGACCGAGTTGGAAAGTGAAGGGATGGATGAGTGACTCCGAGATGCCCCTTCTCTGGTCTTGGAGTCCTCTAGTTTTCCGCCGGTATGTCCACCACGGCTGTTACCGACCAGTTGGCCCGATAACGTGACGTCTTCGGTTTGGCAGGGCATTCACGTACGTAGTGGCCTTTTTTGCCACAATATAGGCACAATCCTTGTTTACGGCGTGACTCTTTCTCCGTGGCTGTGAGGCTCGCTCGTATTGCGCTGATGTCCATGGGTTCTCCCTTGGATGCGGTGGAAGTTTCAGGACTTCCCACCGTCACATAGGATGGAAGGGATTTTCCTTTTCTCCCATGATCCCCCTTTCTTTCACTTAGCCTATGTTCCAGCCGTAATACCAGGTTGATAAGGCCCTCACATGTCTTGGGTTGAGGGTCAATATGAGCCACGGCGTCCTTGAGCTCATCGCACAGCCCTTGATGGAAGAGCGCCGTCTGTTTAGCAACAGGCCACTTGGTTTCCGCAACCAGCCTTCGGAACGCGTTGAGATACTGCACCAGGTCGTTGGATCCCTGTCTCAACTCAAGCATTTCACGGTCCGCCGTGTACGAGTCAGCCCTTCTGTCGAATACCTTCAGGAATTCCTCGCGAAAAGCACCCCAATCACATAAGAGGGGGTCGTCCCTGCTCACCAGAGGTACGGCCCATTGTGCCGCGTTTCCAGCCAAATAGGATATAAGGAAAGCCACACAAGCCTGACTCGTGGGGAACGCCTTTGGTTTGCACGATAAATGTAGCGCCACTTGTGTGAGGAATACCTGCACTGTGTTAGGATCCCCACTGTACCTCTCTGGTGTTGCCAAGGGGATGGCTACCGGCATTTCCACTACTACCGCAGGGGTCTGGTTCGTGAGGGAGGTGCTGGGCGTGAGCGGGTCCAATTGGATAGCATCCAGTCTGGCTTTTACATCGGCTGTTTCTTGCCTAGAGGCAGCCACTTCAACTTGCATGGCCGCTAAAGCAGCCAGCACATTATCAAGTGTTGCCATGTCTGTTATCGACCGGGAGACAGTTAGTGTTATTAAGGTCGGATATTTTGTAACGCCCTGAACGTCTCAGGATCGTTTAACAGACACGACAATGAGGACGCAACCACTTGTGAAGGGTTAGTTCTTTTAATGAAGGCAAATAAAATACAAAGAACAAACAAAAGTTATAGTCACTGGAATCCTCCAGGCTAAGTACGTTACCAGCCCACAGCACGGATGGTCCTAACCGTCCTCTGCATATACGCCGATCCCGGCGTATGCCAACAGAGGGCAGAAATGAAATGGCCGACAATGCCAATCGGTAGGCTGTGAGGGGCACGAAGAGTGTTGGGGAGAATCGAGAAGTCAGGGAAACACCCAGCCGGGGTCTCTACCTGAAGGGAGCAGCCGCTCAACCTCTTCCTCAGACTGCACCGGGACGCGGAGTCACCTCCTGGTGATGCGTCACCGATACCCCAATCACAAGCAAGAAGACTGAACCGAGAGCAGCCGCTCGATCGATCCTGTGGACTTCCGAGTCTGTAACGCGGCAAACACCTCCTGGTGTGCGTTACAGCTGGCAGTCCCTGTGTCTCTGGTCGGGCTGGGAGTTACGACTCCAACCAGCAAAAGCGCCACTGCGCTTGGACTCAGCCGAGTCAAAAAGCGAAGCTCAATGGTTGACCGGTAGAGCTTCCGGGTCCTTCACAGGTGACGATGGGGCAAGACACGGCCCAGGGAGTAACGACTCGACCTACCTCCGTTCTTGCCTTACTGGAGCACCACTCCTGAACACTGCTCTTCACGAAGCAGGTACGTCGGTGTAAACACAATATCCGACAGCCTTGTACCTCCCGGTTCCTCCCTTTATAGGGCGTGTTTTCCTTGAGTTATGTAACAGCTCTCCTGTTTACATAAGGGCGTGTTTCCCTTGAGTTATGTAACAGCTCTCCTGTTTACATAAGGGCGTGTTTCCCTTGAGTTATGTAACAGCTCTCCTGTTTACATAAGGGCGTGTTTCCCTTGTATGACAGGAATTCTTGACACATGCAGGCCTATATGGCAAAAACAGCACACTAATAACTCCCACCAGAAAAGGCCACCAGCCACATGGACACTCACAAATCACAAGCAACAAGCAGGAGGCCTGGGAAACAATGAACTGACAAAAGGCCTATAAAAGAAGCCAGGCAAAGGATGCATGCTAAGCCACACTGCTTTGCCTTTTTAATGCAATAACATGCAAAAACGAAAATCTACAAGGCAAAACAAGGTCTGCAGGGTGCACACCAACAAACCAGGCACACACAACAAAGGCATTTCTTTACCACACACCCAAAAACAGAAATACCCCCCAAAAAACACATTTTCCAACTCAATCCAATGCCATCCATGCCCTAAATGATGTTTGAAAAACATTCAACACACCAAAGGAACAGTTGCTTCATCATGAACCCACCCATGACTAGCTCTGGGCCTACTGGCTACCCACAACAATTAAAAAAAAAAGAATGATAAGTACCAAAATTGTAGTTGCAGCAACTGCAATGCCCCCAATCAAACAGACACAAGACCAACTTACTTGTAAAATATCAAATTCAAAAATCCTCAAATCCAATGATAATGATGCAGCAGACACAAAGAGTGATCCTTCCAGCTCAAAATCCAAAGGCAGAATGAACAGGAGATGGACAAAGCACTGGGAGGAGCCTGCTGGACAGGAACAGGAAGTTGGAGACTCTGTGGCAATTCCTCCCTCTCCAAAAAGGACTCCTTGCACAAAAAAGGACAGCCAAATGTCATCCGTCGGATGTTGATGGCGCCTCCAAAATAACGAGTTTGCAATCTCATGCTCTCTGTCGCGGGGAGAATGACGTGTTCGCGACCTCACGCTCTCTCTCGCAGTAGTAAATGACGTGTTCGCGATCTCAGACTCTCGGGGTGTCTGATGCCGAGGCGAATGACGTGATCGCGATCGCGAACTCTTGCGGAAGAGCGCGACCGGCTATCAACATATCGTGGAGCATGCGAACGGATCGGAAAACTCGTCGGCAAACGCGGGGATCCCGGTAAGGCGATCGCGCACGTGAGAATGCATTTTCAAGGCGCAGATATGAAAAAAATCTGGCAATGTTGGCATTTTCGCACTGTCCGCGGAACGCGGAAATGTCAAAATATCGCAAATTCCGCAAGCGGAACGGAATTTGACGCCCACCCTTATGTGATCTGCCTAGATATCACACAGAGACATTGCCTAGACAAGAGGTAAGTAATTAAGTTTTTACACATATGCAGTTTCTAGAGTTTTCATACAAAGCAACTCCACACTTCAAAGATTTTTCACAGAAAAGCAGTCAATGCAGTCCTATGGGAGAAAACATTGTTATTGGATTATCTGTAAGTACTTAGGTTTTGGAGTTGGTTTTCTGGGGCTAGAACCAGGGTTCCCCCAGGGTCAAGGATGCACTCTCATAGCAACCTCAGCAGCTCTAGGGAGGCTGGGTGCAGAGTGCTGAGGCCCAATGTTATCCAATGGGGTTATGGGGCCTCCAAAATCTATCGACAGTCTGATAAAGTTAAGGAGAGCAGACTGACCCCAGTGTCCACATCATTGGTACACCAGTTTGTCTGACCAGGGGTTAAAGAAAATAACTTAGTATATTGCTGTATGACTTGCTTGCTGTCAGCCTGCTGCTGGGCAGTGAGGGTGTCTGAATAGACATCTCCATCCACTGACCCATGTTGGGGGCTGTAAAAGAGGAGTTCAGGGAGAGGTTCACTCTCTGTCTCCTGATCCTCACCAGTAACCATCAGCATGGTTATATCAGCTCTATCATGGAAAAACTTTAAGCGGTCCACCTGGATCACCCTTTCGGGGGTTCTGCTCGTGCCCAGGTCTACCGAGTAGGTGACCTCACTTTTCTTTTTTAAGATGCGGTAAGGGCCACTCCATTTGCCCTGGAGGGTCCTTGGTGCCACAGGCTCCACAACCCACAACTTGTGCCCTGGTTGAAATCCATCAGTGCAGCTTTTTTGGTCATAGCAGTGCTATTGGAGCTCCTGGCTGGCCTCAAGATTTTTGGAAGCTTTTTCCATGTACTCTACCATTCTGGATCTCAAGCCTAGTGCATAGTCCACAAGATCTTCTTTGGGTTCTTTGAGAAGCTTTTCCCAACCCTCTTTAACAAGACAGGGTTGTCCCCTAACAGGATGGCCAAACCGAAGTTCAAAGGGCAGAAACTCTACTCCCTTCTGAGGCACCACAATGTAGGCAAAAAGCAAGCATGGCAAAGAGGACAGCCCATCTCCTTTTGAGTTTTTGAGGGAGCCCCATTATTATGCCCTACAATGTCTTGTTGAACCTTTCAACAAGACCAATGGTTTGTGGGTGATAGGGTATAGTAAACTTGTACTGCACTACACACTCTTTTCACATGTGTTTGAGGTATGCAGACATGAGATTTGACCCTCTGTCTGAACCACCTCCTTAGGAAACCCTACCCTGGTGAAGACACCAATGAAGGCCTTGGCTACGGCAGGAGGTGTAGTAGTTCTAAGGGGAGTTGTTTCAGGATACCTGGTGGCGGGATCCACTACCACCACTATGAATTTATTTCCTGACGCAGTGGGAGGTTCAAGTGGACCCACTATGTCCACACCTACCCTTTCAAAGGGAACCCCAACAACGGGTAGTAGAATTAAGGGGAGCTTTAGGTGTCAACCTGTTTTGCCACTGGCTTGATAGGTGACACAGAAACTGACAAACTCCTTTACTTTCTGGGACATCTGGGGGCAGTAAAAGTGGCTTATTAGCCTTTCCCAAGTCTTGGTTTGGCCAAGATGCCCAGCTAGGGGGATATCATGAACCAGAGTTAATCAGAGAGGCAATATCAGAGCTCGTATATAATGAGATTGCTGCCATAATTTGTCGCTGCACTACATGGCACCAAAAAGACAAGTGGTTTTTGTTACAGAACAAGTACATTTATGAAGCAACCTGCCCCATGGGTAAGTAGATATGGTATTAAATTCCACACCCCTGCAACTTGAAATCCATAATCTGCACCCTTAACTTTGTAGGATCATCATCCACCTCAACTTGGTTACACAACGAAGCACGACGGAAGCTCCAAACCTTATCATCCTCTGCTTCCATGACCCTGTTAGCAGTGATTCTGTACATTAGTAGCATAACTTAGAAGCACTTTTCTCCATTCCAATTCTCTGTTTACAGAAAGTTAAACAGACTCTCTAATGGTTCTGTTAAACCTTTCTACTTGCCCATGTTACTCAGGCTGACTCAGCTCTGCTCTATTATGCTTACTTCCTTTTTTTTTTTCAATATTTTTTTATTGTTAAATCTATTATGCTTACTTCCATATTTTAAAAAAAATTCCTGAAATACTTTCCCCATAAATTGAGTAACATTGTTATACACTATCGCATCTAGTAATATTGTTTACAGAATGCCTCTTGAAATGAAATAATATCCTCAGAGGTGACTTTCTCCAAAAGGCCTTTTCGTAAAATAATGTATTTCTAAAATACAAAAAGCAAAACTACTAGGCAACACAGAACGGCTAGATAGTATCAGTAAGCATTGTCCTCCAAGGACCCCTGGCAGTTGGGTAGGCACTGGTTCTGGAATGCATGCCTTAGTTGTTTTTGTCACTAGCCTGTCAAAACTCACTTTTTTTCTCCCAAAAGTCTTTTACCGTATCTATTTTAGGCCACCAGTAGTAGGGCTAACATTTAGTCATAAACATGCCTGAATGCCTATTATGAGCTAACAGGAACATTTTCATATTATGCAAATTTGTCACCTCGCCTAAGAATTCTTCATATGCAAGTTCCACCTGATTTATAAAAAAAATTCCAAAGATGCTCCCCTCTTCAGGCCAACCCTCACTCAAACACAGTTGCACACATGTGACTGCTTATATTGTTTTTCTCTTTAAACTATTGATTTGCCATTATGACATCTTGAGCATTTTGACCATCATGTAAATTTTGCCTCCGTTCATTAACTCACTGTATGTTAAAAATACTTGGGTACCATATATCACAATTCATGGGAAGTTCACTAGGAGTTTGAAGAAATGGTAGACGTGGACAAATGTTGGCAATGATGTATTGTAAAGTCTAAAGATAAATTGTCACAGTGAATGCAAAGATTAATGTGGAGAATATAGCCAGTAGAATCAATGAATATGTTGAATATGGACAGTAGGTCAATGGAATCACAGGTGTGCTCGTCGCTCTATAAATATGTACACTTTAATGAATAATTCAATCGGAATCCTTGGCGTACGTGTCACCGGATGACATGCTACCGGTCACAAGTGTCAAGCAGTGTGCACACCACAGAGAAGTCTTATATAAATAAAGAATGGTGTGTGCATCACCATGATACACTAGCAATACTGTGTATTTAAATTAGGTGTTTCAATGTGTGAACGTCACCAAGACTTGCTTGGTGGCTGGTTGCTGTAGAAACAACGATTTGTTGAGGTGCCCATGGAAGCTTCATGTGCCAAAAGGGTCAAATGTATTTGCATCACGTGATCAGCAGACACAGCTCTGTCAACCATACTTCTCAAGCACATTACATTATGTTATGTTATGCAGATTTGTAGAGTGCACCATCACCTTGGAGGGTATCCTGATGCGAAGCCGGGGTGAGCCTCGGCTCTACTAGGGCCTAGTGTGACTGCTTAAAAAGCCAGGTCATCAGCTTCTTGAAAAATTCAAGCAGTAATTATGAGGCTCTTATGTGTAGCAGCAGATCGTTCCATGCTTTAGACACGATGTAGGAGAAGGCTCGATCTGGTTTTCTGTATCTATTGGATTTGTGCAGGTAGGAGTTCGGACGAGTGGAGGTGTCTGGAAGGTTTGTGAAAGCAGATGCAATTGCTAAGGTATGCTGGGCCAGTGTTAAGTAGTGCCTTGAAAGTTTGGGTGAAACTACAGCAAAGGTTTGACATTTGAGAGCTTGTTGTGCTGCTCAGGGAGCTTTAATTAGCAGATTCATCTTCTCCAGTGCTTAAGTGAGCCGGTGGTTTCCATTGCTCGGCACCTGCACTTAATTTTCAACACCAGCACTTACAACAGTCTGCCACTTGGTAGCACTGCCTGTCTAATTTAGAGATGAGCAAAATAACAGTTTTTTATTTATATAATATACATTAAAATGTACTAATACCTGCCATCCAAGCCATTCTTATTGCTTTGGGAGCCTGGGATAGTCTGAATTGTCATTGGCAGCGCTGGCAGGAGCAATGGGTGGAGCAAGCTTCAGTGGACTAGTTCTCTAGCATTTTTTTTTTTTTACAAATGAAGCTCTGCTCTGCCCGTTGAAAACAGGTAACATAAATACGGGAAAGGGCAGCAGTGGAGTCCAAGTCTGTTACTTAGGTACAGATCATCACTTCTGGAATACACCAGAATAAGATGAACAATGACTTTTATGTTATAAAACACGGTTACATGAAGTCACCAACATGTCAGCTCTCCTCTAGCCAAGGCCAACCCTTCCCCAGCCCTGTAGCTCCTCTGTTCAACTCCTCCGTGGTCCAAACACACAGAGAATACCCCATCACACACTACATTTCAAATTCCACACACAAACATTATACACATACAGAGACACCATCACACCAACTCACCAGCTCACCATCTCTAGCTGGGCTGAAAGTTTATTTCAAGCATGGAAAAGGTGAGGATGTTCTCAACCTGGCAATAGGTTTCAAGCTTGTAGAGAATACACAATGCGACGACACCCAACAACAAAACAACCATTCCCAAGAATCCTTGAACACTCACAGGGCCATATTCTCAAGGAAGTAGCAGAGAGAGGCGTTAGCCTTCTTGGCTTCACACCTCTCTCCACCACGAAGCACGAGGCTGCACCCCATTCTCAAGGATATGGTGCAGCCTTGCGTTTCCCCCTGGGATAGCGCTAAGTTTCACAACTTAGCAACAACACAGGCACCCTTGCTGCACAGTGCAAAGGTGTCTGCAAGCAGGGAGGTTTGTTTATGTACAGGAAGGTGTCCCTTCCTGCACATAAACAAACCTAAAAATGCCAGTTTGTAATTTACATGTGTGCTGCTTCAAAAAGGTTTGTTTATGTACAGGAAGGGAAATGTTCCTGTACATAAACGAACCATGTCTCCAATCTGCTCCACTCCACCATCTCATCCTACACATATGTACACATATCTACACTATATGTATTTGTAAAGCACATATTCTTCCCAAGTGGGTGGTGTAGGAGCTGCTTATTGTTACTCAGGTGAACAGGTACTCATTCTTTTATGGATCTCATGAGCATGAAATGTTGAGTGAACCTACCAGGCTTTGAAGCTATCACCATTGAGTCAAACATCAAGCCACGTAGTACGGCTCCCATGGATCCCGGTGCTGTAAACGAACAACTTGTCATCTTGTTTTATAACGTGTGTGAACGTCAGAGTATGATGACGGCATCTGCTTCCAAATAAATACTTTGAGTTAGTGTAGACAGTCTCTATACAAAAAAATCGGATTCCCTTCGGCAAAAATGTGGATTCCGAAACCCAAAAATACCAAAACATTATAATAATGTCACTGGTTGTTCTTTAGTCGTGAAAATGTTGTTTGTGTTAGGAGCTCTCTCCAGTGGCCTAAAACAGAACTGTAGCCTTCGTGTGTTATAACATTTCCGCTGGTTGTTTTTATTTTTTAATTCTATACTTGACTTTCATGTTTTTTCTATTGTGTGTCTTTTATTTACATCAAATTTGATATCTTTTTTATTTATCATATTTATTTATATTTTTCACTTTGTTGTGATGTTTACTGAATATAGTTGGAAGGAAAATATAGGAATTATGCACCAATTTATTTGTTCTCTCACTGTAAATAGAAAGCAGGAAATATATGGAACACTTTAATTCCTGTACTTAAAAGACTGAACCCTCATTTATCTTTGGACAGAAGATGTCTGGTACTTTATGCATTCTCATGCAATGTTTGGTACTTCCGTTCTTGGACAGGACATGTATGTTAAATCATGTACGCTCTGCTCGGAGAGAAACATTATGGTTCTATGCATAACCACACACCCATATACATTTCATGTGCTTTCAAACAGAAAATGTATTGTGCTTTATGTATTCTGGAGAAGAAATGTGTGGTACTTCATGTGTTCTTAAAACAACTTCATTGGTACTTAGTGCCCGATCTTATTCACAGCAAGCGCCCGCCATTCAGCCATGGAGATGGAGTGAATTACTCCATCCCCTTGGTGGAGAGGATGCCCACCTAACTTATAAATGACCCCCAAGCAGGCAGTCATTTGTAAAAGCATTGCCAGGAAGCACCATGATGCACATGATTGGCAATGCATTTTACTCTTCGCTATGGGTCTGTGGCAGCAGGACACAGCCCTATACCACAGGGCAATCCTTTTTTCATTTAAAAAAGAAAATCACTAAACGGATTGTGATCCTTGAACTTTAGGCTGAACCTTTTACTTCAATGTTCTCAAAGAACTTTATACTAAACCTTGTACTTCGATTCTGTAGGAAGCTAGGATCCTTCTGCATGGTTACGGCCACTTTTAGCCTGGTGCTAAGCTGTTATTGACTAGTCTGACTGGGAACCTGCTAATCAGGACTCCAGTCTATCTGTTTTCCCCCTTAAATAGCGATGTACAGGCATTTGCAATTCTGGAGGCAGGGTGCTTGGTTTTGTGTATGACGGTGCCCCTGCATGAGCAGGACGCTCCTACGGAGTCCATTTTCCCAGGGCTGTAAATGTGGCAGCCATATACTATTTAGAGGGGCACCGCGTAATTATGCGATGACCAACTCGAAACTGGCTGCAACGAATCCTATCATGTTTGGTATCAAACATGCTGGAATCATGCCCCCACTGTATGATTCCAAGGACTGGTAGGGCCCTCTGTTAGGCTCTCAGTGTTTCCGGTGCCAGCCTTCTAGACCCAGACAGCACAAAATGGTTGCTGCCGCCCAGAGACACGATTCTGCCCTCCTGCTGCTGAGCGAAGCTTGAGCAGGAGTAGGCAGAACAATAGGCATCCTGAGGTGTGACCACCTCCCAGACAGGATTTAGTGTATTGGGTCCAGGTGGGTGTGCTTGACAGCGCAACTCAGCCTGCATGAGTGGCACATTTGGTGTCCCCATGCATAGTCCAGTTCAAACCAGCTCTGAAAGGTGGTGGCTCCTGCTCTAGCACGAAACTAGACAAAGGACATGGGAGTAACCTCCCCCCTGTCCAGACGCTCCCCTTGGAGGATCCCCTAACTAGTCCCAACCCTTTCCTAAGGGTACTTAAGGGCTTACCTGTGGATGGGTCCCTAGATCGGTCATGAGACAAGATTCAGATCAGACACCACTTCTTCTTCTATTGTCTGGGTACTCTGGACTTCACTGGACTTTGTTTGGGATCGACTTCGTCTCCCTTCCAGTCTGCTGAATCATCTGTGCCTGTGCACTATACAGGAACGTTCCAAGGCCTGTGGGCATCTAAGACACCTGAAGGAATCTCCCTTGAAGTGAAGGAGTCACTTCCCTGTATTTCTGCACACATAACAGATATATCCAAATTTCTTTTTATGAAGGAATAATGTTGGGTATTCAAACTGCAATATGACAAAACAGGTCTCAAAGATGAGATTCCTTGGGCCTCTCTTTGAATTCTTTTCTGGAGACTCGGGTTACTTGTGTGCACCGCAATCCTTCTCTCTTCACATATTCATTGAGGTATACATGATGGGCCCAGTAATTTCTTGCCCATCTTTTGATACATAACTAGTATTAGATATGTGGTGTTGACCTGAACTAAGAAGTAGAAGTGTGGTGTTTTCAGTACACACTTTTCTTCATACTGTATTGGTTATTTCGCCTCCACTGGCCTCAGAAGCATGTATGTGGCCACTATAGATATCACACCGGTTGTAGCATGCTTACGTGATCTAAATGATCTTTTAAAGTTTTTCTACTGTTGACACGCCATTGTGTACTTTACATTACTCGAATTTGGAACGCTGATTAGCTCATTTTTCACAGTGTGCATATTGCACAGCTGTCATACTGGGCTTAGTTCTTCCATAATCGTCTTACAGCAGGGCACACCTATGAAACCTCCACCAGCCGTTATTCTAGACCTGGGGTGCCCTTATAATCAATATTCACATGAGCCATCACCCATTTAGTAGCCTCACTTGTTGAGCGCGTTTTGAACTTCATCTCCCTTGAGCCTTAGTCACTCCAGTAGTTCTACTTAACGGACGCATTTTTGGTATCTATACTTTCAAGTTTTTGAAGAGAAACCTCAACCGGCACAGAGGAGCTACAGTGTTGAGCATAACTTCAAGAAACATACTACTACTTGTATAAAGCCGATACCAGCCACGAACCACTGTCCCGGGTGTCTCCTTTAGAACTACATTTCCCATGGTTTTTGGTGAGATTGGTAGTTCCGCGGAACGCGATGATTTTCTGAATTGGCTCCTGCTATGCTCTAAACATCGTTATTTTGCTAACCAATCTCTTTTACTAGTTTTGCCTCTATAAACCACATATGATCTTGATGGCCTTGATTTACATTGCGCACAGGTTCAATGCGGCCAGACGATATTTTGAACTACAATTCCCAGCAAAAAGTAGATTCGCGATTGCGTCATTGTCACGTGCTGATCATTCACTGCTGTTCTCCACAAACTAATTAACAGGCATATAAATATGACTCCCTTCTGAATTTGTGTTACCTCCGTCCATGGCTCAGTGAAGCCCGGGGTACCGACAGATATGTAAGTCACTTGCTATGCGTATTTTCCCTTCTTTGTCCGAGTTCTTTTCTTGGCTTTGGCACAGTGGAATCTGAGTCTATTCTCCAACACTCCAATGACCGGTTGTGTTCCTATTTATTTTCCCAGACCAATATATGAATATCATCTTCTAACAACATCACCGGATTTGGCTTTGTGTACTCTGAGATTATTCCTCAATACTCTTGTAATACACAAGCCTCCCTTGATCGGATGTATTCCTATGTAATGTCTATTGAATTTTTAAGACCTTTGCATCAAGCACTTCAATATTACAATTCTTTGTGGCTTGTTGATAGAGCTCAAGTGCTGTGTCCTTTGGGTTTATCCCTGTCATGTCAATCTAACTGTATCTGTCATCGCGTTTTTAGATATAGATAGTTTTGCCTTACATCTTTGGAAGTCATAACCAGATTTCTATACTTTATAAATCTGGTGTTTATGTCATTTTCTCTAGAGCGGTGCCTCACGTCCTGAGCAGTGGCCAGGTGAGGTGAGGTTATTTACCCGCATATTTTGGGTAAGTCATAATATGTTCACAAGTTGTTACACATTGAAGGGTCGATTCGGATCCGGGTCAGAAAGCTCTCCGAGAGCTGTTCGCAACCTTACCGTGTGACCGACACGTACCCGTAGCCGGTCTGTCCTGTAGATTAAGTACGATGCGCATAACTGGCAAAAACACGACCGACACGTAGGCTGTGATTCAAACTTTATTCTCCATCTGAGCCGCCCCTCCGAACGCCGAACAGAGTCGCCTGGAAGCGGTATCCACAGCAGTTTCTGACCTGACAAGTACGATGTGTACTTCCTACGTGCCGGTTGGATCGCCACGTACGGCACGTCACAAAATCCAGAAAAGAAGCATATCAGCAACTCCATCCATGGCTACGAGACGGACCAGCTTGCAGTGGGTATGAAACGAAGCAACAAGCAGCGTGTACGACACAAACACATAATGAATCCCATCGCGCAGGTCATACCAGTACTCTACATCTATGACCGGATCAGGAACCAACGCCGACGGCACAGATGGTAAGTCAGACACCTACCACACAAACAAACGATACGTACCCGCAAAATGGTACACCCACACAGGGGATCCACATCCTGGCCACTAACAACAGGCCACCATAGGGGTTGCATGGCCAGCACGACTACCACCCCCACCCATAGGGCTTATGTTGCCCAGCACCCCTGCCACCCCCACCCATAGGGCTTATGTTGCCCAGCACCCCTGCCACCCCCACTCATAGGGCTTATGTTGCCCATCACCCCTGCCACCCCCTCTCTTAGGGGACCTGTTGCCCATTACCCCTGCACCCCCACTCATAGGGCTTATGTTGCCCATCACCCCTGCCACCCCCACTCATAGGAGACCTGTTGCCCATCACCCCTGCCACCTCACCCATAGGGCTTATGTTGCACATCACCTCTGCCACCCCCACTCATAGGTGACCTGTTGCCCATCACCCCTCCCACCCCTACCCATAGGGGACCTGTTGCCTAGCACTACTGCCACCCCCACCCACAGGGGACCTGTTGCCAAGCACTCCTGCCACCCCCACACATAGGGGACCTGTTACCCATCACCCCTGCCACCCCCACTCATAGAATGGGTGATGCGCCACACATCCATCATACTCCAACATTAGGTATGTCAGCAAAATACATCCCCCTAACATCATGACAACAGTGTGTAGTCTGTGACAAATGCCCACAACAGTGATTATGACTTTTAACATACAATGTAACTAACAGCACATGTGTGATCACCAAATGAGTGTGACCTACACAAGGCAAACTTCACTATAGCACTGTGTCAATGTAAAAAGAACACCCCGTCACTGTGTAGAACAAAAGTTACGTGTTGGCTTCCAAACTGCAGCAAATGTCGAGTATTGTGGTGATGGGGTCTAAACCCCCCTCATCACAGTGACCAAAAGGTAAGTGTCATCATGGTCAAAGCTGCAAATGTACAAAAGTAAACCATCATTGGGACACCCTTAGTGGGCAATCAGGCATTGTGAGATGAGAGGGAGCACAACAGACACATGTGACACAAGCTTGAATGAACACCAACTAACACAGCAAGAGACTGACACACAACAGCACTACCCCCAGGGACCAGACATTGGGGTGACACAAGCATGCATGACACCACTACTGTGATGACAAAGGTAGATGACGTACAAATTGGGAAACCCAGACAGGTGTCCTGTTCCACAAACGTACATCACACATACACAAACACAAATCACTCAGCATGGCCCATCATCCATGGACAAACAGGAGCTAGGAGACCATCCATGCAAACATCAGTCCACCCTCAACACCACACACCCTGAACTGCAACAATGTGCATCTGTCAAGCACACATGGACAGGTGACATTGCACATGCACCCATAACAAACACAGGAATGTTGGGAGGAACTAAGGTGCACAGGGACAGTTTACAACCCTGGTGAATAACAGACATACTGCACAGTATGCCGTACATGGCCATGACGTCAAAGCTCATGTAACCTTCAGAGTACCTGCCACAGTCCCAGGGCAATGCAGAACCCAAGGAAAACCACAAGGCACACATGATGACACTGTAAACATTGCAGCCCTGAAGCGGACACGTGGGAGAAGTCACACACACATACACATGTCTCAATCACTGAAAGGTACCCCCAAGGGACAACTACATGATACTGTGAACAAACAAAGTGCCTTGGAGACCCCTGACTGTGTCCCATCTGAGTCTGACAACATCATCACCACTCAGAACTGACAATTCCCAATGATGAAACACCAATTAACAGTAGTGTGTCATGCACCCACACATCTGGTAGCCCATGGCAAAGTTGTGGGAGGAACACAGTACCACTCAGCAATCATCAACAACAGGAACATATCAAGGGAACACTGCCTGTGTTTGAAAAGAGATGTGGACACACACACACATGCTCACACAACACACACCATGGGCCCAGGCTATGTCACGGAACAACACACTTCCTTGAGGGAACCCAATTCCTGTGGAAGCCCAGCTGTGCCAAACATAGTCACAGCACGTTTCAGTCATGTCAGCAGAACACTTGGTCTTGGTCAGTCAGCCAGCAGTTACCACACAAAGAAGGCTCTGGTCACAACAGCCTGGGTACGTGAGTCTCCCCTAAGTCATCTGCACATACTCAAAACATATGTACAGCAAGTTGCACAGAGGACCCAGTTGCTCCTATACCAATCATGCCCACACCTGTAGGTCCAGTGGTGATTTGCACAAAGTCTGTGAAATAGACACATTGGACAATGGGAAGCACATCATATGTGCATGGGTGCAAGCCAGAGATGTAAACATGCAAATGAAATGTTCACAGAGATGTCCACAAATAGTTGATCATGACACACCCAGGTAGATGCAAAGGATGACATGGATACCGACCTGAATAGGATACATATCTCATGAACCACATGGAGTACGTCACATCAACACCTCAGTATTCAGCATTAGAAACCAAGGATTACAGGTGCGAGGGCATGTTAAACATCATCAACCTAATGTACAGCTAAATCAAGTTCGCAGGGATAAAGAATAAAGCTTTATTCAGCATATTAAAAGTTAAACGTCCGTTCAAAACAAAGGCCAATGGCCAGTGCATTATCAAATGACAAAGAGTGAACTTGAGTGACAACTGCCACATGTTGCTTGCCTGCACTGGAAGGACAGGGGACATCCCCTCGGAGGGGCATACATAGGGGCAGGCCAGGCACTGCAGGGACAGGATCAGGGCACAGGTGAAAGCTTCAGCTGGACTCTAGCTATCCTCTGGGTCCAGCCCCGTAGGTCCTGCCACCTCTTCTGGCAGTTGCGGATCCGGTGCTTGTTGACCCCCACCGAACGAACTGCCTGGGCGATGGTCTGCCATATCTCCTGCTTCTGGTGGGCATTAACCTGTGAGGATGACAAAGTTAAAAGTACATTAACACACATGCCCCATATTTGTGCTGCACACATTTGGAGATACATGTCATCATCACAAAGGGAAATGAGTTACACAGGTAGTGCAACCATGGGGAAGGACAAATCACCTGCATGTCTGACATGTTAACAATACCTGGGAAGTTTAAGCTTTCACTAATGCACTTTAGCAGCAGGAAGCCTGTTCATTACATGTACGTACACACGTTGGGTGATGAAAGTAGTCAGTGAGAATGCTTGCCACTGGTATGCACTCTGCTAGTACTGATAGTCAGACAACATGCACAATTAGGAAGGCAGTGGACTGCACACTCACCTGCTCCCCTGGTTTCCTATACAGCTTGCTGTACTGTGGAAGAAGCCCATCCAGCAGGGCCTGGTTCTCCTCCTCAGTGAAGGCTGGGGCCCTCTACAGAGTACGTGCCATAGCAGGAGTCAGAGGATGCAGAGACAGCAGCAGTGGTAGCAGGAATGTGGTCCAGTAGCATGTAGTGCAGGCATGGGAGCTCCCTGGGGGCCAGCCAGCCGTATAACTGTGCTGCAGAGGCAGAATCTGCGCTATGTGTCTGAAGTGATAGGTCCAACACAGTTGCATTCTATGAATCTGGCCAATCCATGGACTCATACACGCCTTCCGCATCGTTCAAATTTTCCCCTTCATGAAACACTAGTAATTGCAACATTGTTGTAGGCATCCAACTGAATTTCCAGCGCACAACTCGTGCAAATTTTGAATCCGCATCCGTCTCCATGACAGTCCAGAGCCAATGGGTGCGCCCGGCTCAGTCAACTGACTGTACAACGCGTATTTTGAAAATAAACATGCACCCGTCTCCAAACGATTCAATGGTCAAGGCGTACGCCTGTCTCGGACCATGCCTGCCCGACGCGTACGCTTTGTCACCCGCGTCGGACCTCATTGCAGTCAATGGCAAAGCGTACGCACAGCTCGGTCATGAACCGTGCAATGCGTACGCATTGTCACCCATGTCGGACCTCATTGCAGTCAATGGCAAAGCGTATGCACGGCTCGGTCATGAACCGTGTAATGCGTACGCATTGTCACCCGCGTCGGCCCTCATTGCAGTCAATGGCAAAGTGTACGCACGGCTCGGTCACGAACCGTGCAATGCGTACACATTGTCACCCGCGTCGGACCTCATTGGTGTGACTATTCGACGGATTTAACACACAATTACTTGCCATGGACACCTGTGCATACCTACCACACTACATCATAGGCCACACAGTGTCCCATGGCATGTAAGGCTTCATTCTGTGGGTGTTTGGGGGGGCACATTTGGTTTGTTGGGGGGCACTTTTGTGCAGCCACTCCCAGGCTGTGCACGTGTACATGGGGGCAGAATCCTTTGTGTATGGTGCACAATACTACTGTGATGTGCAAATGTACAGTAATGGGCATGAGTCACGGACACAGTTTCATGTTGGATATGTTTGGGCCATGTCACATACACCCTGAGTCCTGGGGGTGATGGCATGTATGTCACAGTGAGACCTGTAGCCACAATACTGATGTGTACCCACAGTCTGTGTGCATGTTGTGTCTCAGATGTGTCTGATCAAATGTTCCCAATGGGTGACAGTCTCCAAATCCATGTGGTATATGCATCAACCTTGATGGGGTGTGTGTGTCTAAGAGACGTACATGTAGGGCCTGCAGGGACAACAGTGGCCACTCCCTGTGGGACTCATGCTTGCCTTGTGGTGTGTACGTGATATGCTATGTCCATGCCAGTGTCGATGTGGCAATATAGGGACCCTGGGTTTCTGCATGGCAAAGATCTGTGATGCCTGGGAGTCATCAGGCCTCACTAGTCACTGTGGTGTGTGTTTGTAATGTTGCAGCAGTACATAGGTCGGGTGACACAGCCAGATGATTGGCCATTTCACTACATGGGACTCATGTGGACATGTGGAATTGAGATGTGAGGTGATGGTCATGTAGGTGACATATGTATCCATGCCCAACAGCACCCACCTCAGTACATTGTGTAATGTCATGATCTATCATGTGATATTGAGCCTAGGCATTGCCACATGGGTGGATGAACCGACAATCTTCCTTTGTTCATCTCTGTTCTGCAGGGCACCAGCTGTCCATCGACTGTTCCCAGACCTAGCAACCATGCAGGAACGCGAATGCTTCCGACGGTACTGCTTAACCAGGCTACTGATTGAGTAGTTGGCGGAGCAGTTGGCGCCACATCTGCTACCTGGCCGGACTTACCCTACAACACTGACCCCAGAGGTGAAGGCGATGGCAGCCCTGCACTTCTTTGCTACTGGTACTACACTGTGGCTACTGCTGGTGGTATGTCACAAAGTATGTTTAGCCGGGTGCTACGTGATGTCTTGGAGAGGATGTTGCATTTCCAAGACCTGTACATCAAGTTCTCCCAGGAAAAAACCCCAGGATGTGTTCAGCTATATACTGGCCTTCCGCAACCAGACTCTGTGCTTCAGGAAGCTCGCCCAAGAGAACCTAGAAGCCAGCCAGGAAGAAATGAAAAGATTGTACGACTAAAATGCCACTCTGGTTGAATTTTAACCTGGGTATAAAGTATGGGTAATGGCGCCAGTGGAATATAATCCCGTCAGCCGGCAGAAACCTTTGGAGATTCAGGTTTAGCGCTGGGATGCTCTCTGAGTTACTACGCGCTTTATAAAACTATTAAATAAATAAATAAATAGTGGAGCCTTGTGCACTCATGGACAAGTGGACTGGGCCATATGAAGTGATGGAGCGCAAGAGCGAAGTAACCTACCTGGTTAACTTGCAGACTCCCAGGCAGCTCCAGAGGGTCTTACAGGTGAACCGCCTCAAACCCCATTTCGAGAGTTCTGATGTAACACTGCTCCTGGCTACAGATGGTGGAATGGAAGAGGACAGTGAACCTCTTCCTGAGATCATGGCAGCCAAGGAGCAAGATGGGTCAGTGGATGGTGTGGTCCTCTCGCCCACCCTGACCCTAGAACAGCAGAGGGACTGTCACCAGATGTTGGGTCCGTTTTCCTCCCTGTTCTCCCTGACCCCAGGTGTCACCAACTGGTGCGTCCATGATGTGGACACTGGAGATATTCTACCTGTAAAGCAGAAATTCTACAGGGTATCTGACAAGGTCAGGGCCAGCATCAAGGAAGAGGTTTCCAAGATGTTGGCGCTAGTGGTAATTGAGCCCACCAGCAGCCCCTGGGCTAGCCCGGTGGCCTTAGTTCCAAAAGCTGCTGCACTCGGTGCCACCCCAGAACTCCGGTTTTGTGTGGACTACCGTGGGCTCAATGTGGTCACCAAGACTGACGTGCACCCCATCCCCAGAGCTTATGAGCTTGTGGATCGGTTGGGAGCTTCCCAGTACCTCAGTTTGTTTGATTAAACATCTGGGTACTGGCAGATTGCCTTAACTGAGGGGGCCAAGGAGAGGTCTGCGTTTTCAATGCCAGAGGGGCACTTCCAGTTCTGAGTTATGTCCTTTGGGTTGAAGAATGCCCCTGCCACATTCCAGAGACTTGTCAACCAGGTACTGTCCGGGCTGGAGGAATTCAGCGCCGCATACCTGGATGACATTGCAGTGTTCAGCTTCACGTGGGAGGATCACTTGCAGCACCTCTGTGAAGTGTTGAAGGCTCTGCAAAGGGCAGGCCTCACTATCAAGGCCAGTAAGTGCCAGATACGGCAGGGTTCTGTGGTGTACTTGGGACACCAGGTAGGGAGCAGCCAGGTGGCGCCCCTCCAAGCGAAGATTGATACCATTCTGGCTTGGGAGCCCCCCAAGACCCAGACAGAGGTGAGAGCCTTCCTAGGACTCACCAGGTATTATCGCTGATTTTCAAGGGATATGGCACCATTGTTGCCCCCTTGACAGAGCTGACTTCAAGGAAGCAGCCCAGGAGAGTGAATTGGACCGATGCCTGTCAAACTGCTTTTGATGCCCTGAAGACTGCCATGTGCACGGCACCGGTGCTCAAGGCGCCTGATTTCTCCAGTAAGTTTGTAGTGCAGACAGACGCTTCAGAGCATGGTGTGGGAGCGGGACTCTCACAGATCAACGACGAGGGCTTGGACCAACCTGTAGCTTTCATTAGTAGGAGGCTACTTCCCAGGGAACAGAGGTGGAGTGCGATTGAAAGGAAAGCTTTTGCTGTGGTCTGGGCTCTGAAGAAGCTGAGGCCTTAGTTATTTGGGATCTCACTTCTAGGTTCAGACAGACCACAGACCCGTCAGATGGTTAATGCAGATGAGGGGTGAGAACCCAAAACTGTTGAGGTGGTCCATCTCCCTACAGGGAATGGACTTTACGGTGGAACACCGTCCCGGTACAGAACACGCCAACGCTGATGGTCTGTCCAGGTTTTTCCGCCTTAGCGATGGGAACTCCCAAGAGGGTGGGTAGTTCTCCTCACTTTCAGCTGGAGGGGACACGTGTTAGACCTGGCGTCTTGGCTTAATTTCCCCTGACTTTTTTGCCTCTACCTCCTGTATTTGTGACACTGTGCTGGATTTCGTTTTGCTGGTTTAGATGCTTTGGGCACTTTGCCACTGCTGATCAGTGTCAAAGTGCAAGTGCTCCCTAGGTAAATTGTTATTGTAATTGGTTATCCATGATTGGCATATTTGTATTACCAGGAAGTCCCTACTAAAGTGCACCAAGTGTGCCAGGGCTAGTGATTCAAATGCTACTAGTGGGCCTGCAGCACTGATTGTGCCACCCACAAGAGTAGCCCTAAAATGGTGTCTCAGGCCTGCCACCGCGGTGCCTGGGTGCCTGGGTGCAGTTGCTAACTGTCATGCTGCCCGGACCAGTGTCCACACTGGCCAGGCCTAACCCTTCCCTTTCTATACACATTGGACACCCCTATGGAAGGCCCTATTTACCCCCTTGGGCAGGGTGCAGTGTATGTGAAAGGTAGAGCATGTACTAGTGTGGGTGACATGCTCTGTTAGTGAATTACAGCCATTTACATTTTTCACTATTGCAAGGCCACCTGTTCTCCATAAGCCAGAATGGGCAGTTTGATTATTACATTTTATAATCCTAAACTGACTCAGGGAACATGGTAGAAATTTGGGTTTAGTATGCCTGAACTCAGAATGATAAAATACATAGTGAAGTTGGTTTTAACATTCTGTGTTTGAAAATACCACTTTTGGAAAGTAGGTATTTTCTTGTTTAACCATCCAAATCTGCCTTTGCTAGGCTGTGTATTCCTTGTCTGGAGTTTGAGTGACAGGGGCTGGGAAATTGCAGGGGGCTGGGGAATCCCCAGAGACAGGGTGAGCCAGCACAGGGCTGAAAAGAGAGATCTACATCTAGATGGGAGGGCGGAGTTGCACCTGGGACCTGAATAGGACAGTGTCTGCCCCCCACAGTGCTGGCTCCACCCCCTGTGGTGCGTCTTATGTCTCTGCCCTGCAATGTGAAAGGAGAGAAGGAATCATGTCAACAAAGTGCTCCAGGGCTGTGCTTTCCCTCCACAATGCTGGCTCCACCTCCTGTGGGGTGTCTGATGTGTCTGCCCTGCACTGTGAAAGGAAAGAAGGAGTCATGTAAACAGAGTGCTCAAGAACTGGTTTGGACTAGGCAAAGACCCCTCTGCCCTCAGAGGACAAAGGGTTTTGGGATATAAATATTGGGACCCTGATCCCAAGAATTTAGATCATCCTGGAATCAAAAAGCAACCTCTGCCAAGGAGAAAGCTGGAAGACTAAAGAAGGACTGATCTGCTGTAAGGCTGACCTGCAGTTGCTTTGCTGCCAAGTAGAGGGGAAGGACTTTGCTGTGTCCCCTTGCTTGAAGGAATCTCCAAGGGTCTGAGTAGAGCTGGCCTTGTGTTAAGAAGTCCCAGGAACAAAAGTACTTGACCCCCAGCTTCCCCCTGAACTCTGCTGTATGAGTTCTGCCCTTCCTAGAGTTCTTGATCCAATTGTGGGGCTTCTGGAAGTTGTGCCTGCTGTTGGGAAGCTGACCAAGAGAAAGGAAGTAAAAGATCTGCAACTCTTTCATGCACCGCCGGCTTAGCGAGAACATTTCCGTTGCTGCGAAGATCGTCGCAGCGCCTGTTGCCGCTGCAACGTCCACGCCACGTTCATCTTCGGAGCGCATCGCTCCCGGAGCAGGAAGATTCCCGTCGCTGCAAGTATCGTCGCAGAGCCTGCCGCCGCTGAGTGAGATCGTCGCACCGCTCATTAGCAGAACCATTGAAGATCATCACATCGTGCCTTTGTGAGTAAATTTCTACCGAAGAAGCTACGCCTTGGAATCCATAAAAGTATCGTCTCACTCCCCATACAGACCGGATTCGTCGCACACGCCCGCTGCGTGCAGCGGGGTTGTTGCATCGCCTCCCCAGGGTCTCAGGACTGACGATGTTACTTGTTTTTCGACGCCTGAGCGCCACTAGGAACTTTTATTGCATTACCAGGTACTGTTGGCTTTAATCGATGCTAAGGTGGATTATTTTGCCGCTAAACTAAGAACTCTTTTAAAACCATATTCTTGAACTGTGTATGTTGGATTTTTGTCATGTTGGTCTTGTGTAGTTTATATAAAAGTACTTCATTTATCTACACTGGTGTGGAGTCCATCTGTGGTGTTTTCACTGTGTTACTGTGAGTGTTGGTACAAATACTTAACACATTGCCTTTGATAAGCATGTCTGTTCGTGCCAAGCTACCAAGGGGGTGAGTAGGGGTTATCTAAAGAGTGTATCCCCCTAACCTGACTAGAAGCAAGTGTCCCTGTTTGGACAGTGGTACCTACCCCTGCCAAATAGAGACCCCCAGATCTAACATATTGCATGTCTCTCCTGTTCTGCTGTGCTTTTGACTGTGACTTGTGTCTGTCCTTCACAGGGTAATTTGCCTGTTGTATGTTCAACACTGACCCCCAACACCCAGAATCCGACACCACTGTGGGAGTAGTCAATTGACATCAAGTGATGTGCCACACACCCCTGGACTACAATTCTCAGACACTCTGTGACCGTGTGTCTGTCTTCCCACATCTGACTGACATTTGCTTACCTCACCTGTGGACTTGTTCCCAATGACTGTGGATAGGTGTTGTTGTTGTGCATACCTATGCGTTTCAAGTCAAAATCATTGTGTGGGATGATTAACATGGCCATGGTGAGTATGTGTTGTGTTGCCAAAGTGGTGTGTCTCCCTCACATGTGTCACATCTCCATGACTCACCTAACGTTGGTCACATTGTTGCAGTATTTGGCATGCACTGTGTTGTGTAGCAGATCGACATCTCCATGACACATGACAATTTGGAATCACAACATAGGCAAGTATGGTGTACTGCTGAGTTTACTTTCGAACATATGTGAGGAAAGTGCACAGGATGGTGGGTGCTGTACATTGGTTTTGGAATCCAAAGTTCACATTAGAGTTGGAAGTGCTGGTAGATGAAATGTCCAGAGTAAAGTCCACAGTCATCTGCTACATTGGCCCAACATGAACCCTCCATGTCATGTGGGTGAGTTGTGTGCGATTGGACAAGGTGAACGGGTTACGCACAAAGAATATTGTCCATAACAGGTTTAGAGGTCCAGGGTGATGTGCTTAGACATCTGCCTCTCACATGTCCATCTTCGGACGACCCCTCTTCTTCCGGTGGGGGGATCCTCAGGTACAGGTCTCTGCGGTGCAGGGGACTGTCCACCAGAGTCCTCCTCCCTCCCTGTGGTACTGGCAGATGGTGTTGCAACAGATGTTGTGGCCACACAGGGAGGTGTGGACAGGTTTGTGTTGATCTGGCGGAGGCATTGGAGTATGCCCCGATGCCCCGCAGTAAGGGCATCCCACTTGGCCTCCATGCGGGCATGGTGAGCAGCCTGCTCCTGTTGCATGTCCTTGAGGATCCCCACTACCTGGCCAAATCCTCCGGTGCTATCCTGGTATGCATCTATGATGTGTGCCAGTTGGGGGTCATCATGCAGTCCAGACCCCTCTGTAAGGCGCGCCCTCTGCCTCCCACCCCTTCCAGCACCCCCTCTCCACACGGGCAGGACCAGCAGCGGGACGCACAGGTGACACTGGGACCCCTTGGGTGGTGTTGCTGGTAGTGTTTGCTGTAGCTTCCGGGGGGTCATGTGTCCCTGTACTGTGGGTGTTCAGTGGCCTTGGTCTGTCGTTGTTGGCGGGGGTGCCCTGTTGGTTTTCCAGATGCTGTAGGTGTGGGTACAGGGGGTGCAGATGTTGATGCTGCTGGTGTTGCATGAAGACTCACACCGGAAGGGCCAGGTTGGTCGTCGTCATCCGAAGAGGACAGAGACATAGTCAAACCAGAGAGCTCAGTGTCCACCAGAGTCTTGGCCTGGGAATCCTCTTCATTTGGTGCTGGCTGGGTCCCCAGCACCACCTGTGTTTGGAAGAGACACACAATGTGAGTTATGTTTCTACATGCATCGATTGTTCACAAACATGACATTTTCTACTATACCAACGGATGCCTGCCTGTACACTGCTTTTTCCCAGATTATCACAGACAGAGTTTGATATTGTTGTTGCCCATGTCCCCACATGGCCTTGTGCTCCCCACAACAGCGCCCAGTGTCAGACATCTTGTCAGTCCCTTCCCACTCCCTGTGAGGCGAGCATGGTTCAGTGTATGCTTGCTGGGCCATGTGGATGGGTGTATATTGTCTGTGACTGCGACTCCCATCATACTCTTGGCTACACCCCCCTTCCAAGCATGCCCATACTTCCTCCCTCTTGACTCTGTTTCCCTGTGAGGGGGTGTTACAGCAATGGCAATATGGCTGACTGTAAAGTCCTTGTGTTTGTTGTAGCCCAGTTCACAGCAGGGCCTTGTGCTCCCCACAACAGAGCGCAGTGTCAGACATCTTGTCAGTCTCTTCCCACTCCCTGTGAGGTGAGCATGGTTCAGTGTATGCTTGCTGGGCCATGTGTGTGGGTGTGGATTGTCTGTGACTGCAACTGTCATCATACTCTTGGCTACACCCCCCTTCCCAGCATGCCCATACTTCCTCCCTCTTGACTCTGCTTCCCTGTGAGGGGGTGTGACAGCAATGGCAAGATGGCTGACTGTGAAGTCCTGGTGTTTGTTGTAGCACATTTTCCAGCAGGCCCTTGTGTTCCCCACAACAGCGCCCAGTGTCAGACATCTTGTCAGTCCCTTCCCATTCCCTGTGAGGCGAGCATGGTTTAGTGTATGCTTGTTGGGCCATGTGGGTGGGTGCAGATTGTCTATGACTGCGACTTCCATCATACTCTTGGCTACACCGCCCTTCCCAGAATGCCCATACTTTCTCTTGACTCTGCTTCCCTGTGAGGGGATGTGACAGCAATAGCAAGATGTCTGACTGTGAAGTCCTGGTGTTTGTTGTAGCCCAGTTCCCAGCAGGGCCTTGTGCTCCCCACAACAGAGCCCAGTGTCAGACATCTTGTCAGTGCTTTCCCACTCCCTGTGAGGCGAGCATGGTTCAGTGTATGCTTGCTGGGCCATGTGGGTGGGTATAGATTGTCTATGACTGCGACTCCCATCATACTCTTGGCTAACCCCCGTTCCCAGCATGCCCAAACTTCCTCCCTCTTGAATCTGCTTCCCTATGAGGGGGTGTGATAGCAATAGCAAGATGGCTGACTGTGAATTCCTGGTGTTTATTTGGCTACAAGTCCAAAGAAAGCCCCTGTGCTTCACACAACTGCACCCAGTACGGGGTGTCTTTTGATGATGTTTCACAGAGGTGTGGGTCAATGCATTTCTACCCGGTGAGTTATGTGGAGTTTGTGTTGAGGGGGGTATGTGTCTTCACATGCTGGTAAGTATGGTCAGAGCTGTCAGTCCTCCTTCCCACCCGGTCAGACATCCCACCATGAAATGTGCTTCCATTGTAGGGCGTGCAAGTTGTCTTTCAGGATGTCAGTCTGTGGTGTCCTGCTTCTGATTTGTGCTCCCCACAGCAGGACCCAGTGTCAGCCATCGTGTCAGTCATTTTCCACTCCCTGTGATGTGGGCATGTTTCAGAGAGGTCTTGATGGGCCAATCAGGAGGGGGAGCATTATCTGTGACTAAAAACCCGATCATGCTTTTGGATACACTCACTTCACCTGCATCCCCACAATTCCTTCCTGTCAGTCAGCTGCACTGTGAGGTAGTGTGTTTGTGGTGGCAAACTGTCTGGCAGTGTCTATTTAGCAATGTGCTACTGCCTTGCTCTATTTGTTTGTAGGTTGGTGCATGTCATGACACAGTTCCAAGTCTCTATGAGATGGCAGGTATTGTGTTTGTCTGACTGCCATACACATCTTGGGTTGATTATTTATTGGTTACTGTAGCTTTGCTTGCGGTGCATGGTTTCACTGTCCCCTTGCAACACAATCTTGGGTATGTTGTTTGTTTACTCACCAGGCTCTGGTATGCCTGTTAGCCCATGGACGCTCTCTGGTGGTAGGATGACCCGCACCTTCTCCTCCCAGGTCCTGTAGTAGACTGGTTTGGCAGGAGGGCCACCACCGGTGCACTGACTCAGGGCGTGATCTTTTTCAATGAGTTTCTTGACCCTCCTGCGCACATCATACCACCTGTTCTGGATATCGTCCTTTGTGCGCCTTGCTAGTGCTTGTGCGTTCACCTTGTCCAAAATCCTCGCCCTCATCTTGGTTCTCTGTGACATGGGGGGTCCTTTGGACCAATGTACCAAACAAATGTGGCTCTACTCTGATGATCTAGTCTACCAGCACTTCTAGCTCACTATCTGTGAACTTTGTATTCTTCTTTGGGGGCATGATGATGGGTGGCGGTGGTGGTGGTGAGGGATGTGTGTGTGAGGGTGCAAGTGAGGGTGGGTTGGTGTTGGTTTTGCTGGCAGTATGTGTGTGTGATGTTGGATGAGGTGCTGATGGTGTGTGAGTTGTGTGATGGGTGAGTTGTCAGTGTGTCTGTGGTTTCTGTGTAATGGTGTTTGCTGCTGGCTGTGTCTCCTGTTTGCAAGGGATGATTGTAGTGATTGTAGTCCTTTATATATTTGGAGTTTTGGGTGTGTCTTTGTCCCAGGTTTTTTTTATTTGGTATTTATTGGCTTTGTCATTGCTTGTTTGGTCCTTTTTTTGTCTTTTTTCCTTTGGGTTTTGTAGGCATGAAGGAGACAAACATCTGACGGATACGGACGCTGATGTTGTCTCGTGCGGGCTTCTCTGCCTCTTTCACGCTGCCTATCTTCTGTGTTTCATACGCGTCGGTTACGAAGGTCTCTATTGCTTGTGGGCCCGTTTTTTTGTGCGCGTCGGTCATGCGGCTTGGTCTCTGTGCGAGTCGGTCTGAGTTTCCACGCATTGCATTGTACTGCGCGGATCGGACATCGCGGGTAAGCATCGGTCGGGTTCATTCCAGGTTCGTGTCGGTCGGTGGAATTTGTGTCGGTTTTCCGGACGGTTCACTATTTTCCCAATGGCTCGGTCATACGGCTTGTATTCCGTAAGTTGTCGGTTGTAATTCACACACGTTGCATCGTACTGCACGGGTCGTACGGCGCTGGTCCGTGTCGATCGGTTATCCGGTCCGGGTCCATGTCGATTGGTTCGTTTTGCGGACGGAATCAGAATCGGCCCCTAAGTGTGAAAGGGAGACTGGGTTTTTATTACCAGCCTCTTGTTGCTTTGTATCCTGCTTACCACTATCTTAATATGCAGTTTGTGTTGTTTGATTTTTCACACAGGTTGAATCACGCATCTTGAAATTAAATAAGTGTGATAAGTTGTATCGTCCAATTTTTTTCTTTTACTATGCACAATTGCATTTTTTTCATTGCACATATAACGCAGTAGCTTTTACTTATTAGTTCCTGAGGAAGGCTAGACACTCTTTAGGTCACAAATAGCTAAAACATGTAGACCGACTCTCTAAACTTGACAGTAGCAGTTTATTTTTTCCACTGCCTTAGCACTGTTTTTAACCCTGACACTCAGAGATATATAATAAAAAGGTTGTTTCTCACAGAAGCCAGTTTTAAATTCACTTCTTTTACTTTTTGCACTGCGCCTATCACCGAATAATACATCATAGTTCATCATATTCTGGATTTTAGTATATCCTAGGTCATCCTGTAAAACATCCCTGTGCTCCTCCCTCACAGTGTGGGGTTTTAGCCCTCGGCTGTACTAGGTGTTACAGCCGGGAGGAGAATCCAGATGATGAAGCATGTCGCATCTGGTCAGTGATGGGATTCTGTTTTCCCTTAATGGGTTGACCACGTGAGGGCTCTAGTTAGGCATTATAGATAATGGTGAGCAGCAGGGGACGATGCTGGGCACCAAGCAATATTGCAGACCTCTAGACAAGTTGGTGTTTCTTTATAATTTTTCAGTTGTATCAAATTACCAGGCCTGCAGTGGCGGTGCACGCCTCCTGCGATTTTCAAATCAATCAATCAACATTTATAGAGCGCGCTACTCACCCATGGTGGCTTCGGATTGGAAAGGGGGAGGCAGACTCTCTGGGTTCTGCCGGTGAGGAAGGAGGTGATCCAGTCCAAGGTTTTGTCTCAGATGCCTGCGTCGTGGAGGCGTGTGTGCAGGGAGTGGTGGCAGACGGTGTCAAAGGCGGCCGAGAGGTCCAGGAGGATGAGGGACACTGTTTCGCCCTTGTCCAGTATGGTCCTGATGTCGTCCATGGCAGCGATGAGAGCGTTTTCAGTGCTTTGATTGCTGCGGAAGCCGGATTGGGAGGATCCAGGACATTGTTCTTCTCCAGGAAGTGGGTCAGTTGGCTGTTTACGTTCTTCTCGATGACTTTCGCCGGGAAAGGGAGCAGGGAGATGTGTGTTTCACTACCGCAATCGCAGTTCCTATTTACTGCAATGGCATGGGCATTGGCAGTGTCACACCGTGGGGCACAGGTGGTCGCTACCGCGAATTGGCATTTTTCAATTGGTGCCAATGACTGTGATCGCGGTGGCGGTGCACGCTTACGGCACCTATGGACACAACATGCTGTAGCAATGGCCAGTTCTCATCATTGAACAGTAGACACTCACTATGAATCATGCGTCCAGATTTTTAAATTGAATGCTGGTGTGACATTGAACTTATTGATGACTACACATGCCATGTCAGTGCGCAGGATTACATGCATTGGCAAGTACTCCCTCACATGTCAGATATGATATTTGTGTGCATGTACACAGATCTGTTGTGTAATGGACTCTCAAATTTGTAAACATGTCAATGTGTGAGATGGCTAATCAACCCACAGTAATGATGGACTAACTACATAATGTGCCTATTTCACTGTGTAGATTGCTGAACTCATGTTGATAATTGATCTTTATTCACTCACTGTGCTCATTGTGTTGTTAATGTGTGCTCTGTCCGACTCACGCAGGAGGGTGTGGCAGGTACAGCAGCTACATAGAAGCAAGCAGTGTTGCTGTTTCAAACATGTGATGTGTCAACTACTCTCAGGGCTGGTGACAAAAGATGTCGGAATGTACCATTTTACATTCACATAGTCTGAATCAGTTTTGGGGGTACTTAGTATGTACTTACTGAACACGTGTACAACTACTTGAGATCAAGGTGTCTCTGCATGTGACTTGTGCTGTTAGCTGTTGTTTCTGTCCAGTCATTCTTGGCACTGTGTCAGTCAAGACGTAAGATGTTGGACACATCTCATAGGGTAATTTAATTGACATGTGTCCCCTTTTATTTTATGTAGGAGATGACCAAATGTGCATCGTCCATTCACACTTCTGGTGGACATGAAGGATGAGGACATCATGCGTAAATTCCGTTTGGATCGACCTACCCTTCAAGACCTATGTGGTCAGCTGGAGCCACATCTGAGGGCTCGCAGAACCTATCGGATTGCTTTGATATCAACATGTAAGGTGATGGTGACCCTGCATTTCTTTGCAACTGGTTCATTCCTGTACACGGTTTCCAGCGCAGGTGGGAAGTCTCAACCGATGTTCAGCATGGTGCTACGTGATGTCCTGTCCGCAATGATGACATGCAAGGACCGCTACATCCATTTTCCCAGGAGACATGAATTGGCAGATGTGAAGGGTGATTTTTATGACCTTGCCTACATCCCTAATGTTGTTGGCGCCATTGACTGCACACATGTTGGCCTGGTTCCACCACAGGCACGTGAGCATATATACAGGAACAGGAAGCTATTACATTCCATTAATGTGTAAGTGGTATGCCAAGCAGATATGATTATCTCCCATGTCTGTGCCAGATTTCCATGATCAGCACTTGACTCCTACATACTGCGTAACAGCATCATACCACAGATGATGGCAAATCTGCATCCGGTGCATGTGTAGATTTTTGATGAGTATGCAGAGTCAAGTAGTGTGCTGTATGTGTGACATGCTGTCCTCAGCTACTGTTATATTACAAAATTGGCCTGTGTATCTCACACCTAGGTGACTCTGCATATACCAACCGGCCTTGGTTGCTGAGCCCACTGAGGAATCCCAGGACACTGGGTGAAGTCCGCTACAATCATGCACATGGGAGCACATCTTGTGTGGTGGAGTGTACGTTTGGCCTCCTGAAGTCTAGATTCCGGTGTCTGGACAAGAGCGGAGGTGCACTGCTCTACTGTCCCCAAAAAGTGTGTCAGATCGTAGTTGCATGCTCCATGGCAATGCGCAAAGAGATCATCCTGCTCCTGGATGATGATGAGCAGCAGATGCCCCCCCTGCAAATCCACACATATCCAGTGATGACGATAGAGGAGAGAAGGAAGGTGTCGACCTGCGTCAACAGCTCATCAACAACTACTTCTCTTGAGTGTGAGTGACATTGTACAACAGTGACATTGTCCGCTGTCTTTGATGGTAGTGACAAGACCTAGAGGAGCTTTTTGACTGCTGCCTGTTGTTGGCTCTGTGCTGATGGCTCATGTTTGTGGCACAGGGTAGTTATGACCAGCCACATGATGTCTATGAGGATATTGTTTCTCATTGTAATGTGTGCTGGTTTGTGTACCATGATAACTAGTGTTGTGTACTGGCTGTGATGCCATCACCTGACTAGTAAATGCTGTTCTTTTGTGTCTTTCTAGGTCCCTTCAGCCTCTCTATGCCTTGTCACAATTAGAGCTTCAGGTACATTGGAATCTGAGTCGACATTGAACATACTGTGATATACATGGAGCTGACACAAAGACATAGATTTGTAAAGAGTGTTTATTTAGAATGAGTATTTGTGACAGACAAGTGATGTTTTGAAAAATTGTGCTAAGTGAATTAATGTGTTGTCAGTGATAGTAAATGCGAAAACAGAGAAGTCACCACATTGATGTAGTGACATCAACATGGCAGTGTGGGTAAGGATAGTCAACAAAGTCAATGTCAAGGGGAACAGAGGTGCCATCATGGCCGGCTCTTCGACTGGCGTTTGGATGGTGCTTTGCCACGAGATCCTCCCTTGGTGTTTCTCAGACTGCCCCTTTTGTGTTTTACAAGGGGCCACTGCTGCGGGCTCAGCGGTGTTTGAGGAGCATCCTGTTGCAGTTCACCCCTCTCTGTGGCCTCAGCTGAGGTGGTGGGATATCATCCTGCGGGTCACTGAAGGGGGGTTGAGCTGTCCTTTGGGCTGCATGACTGTCCCTCAGCACACCCACGAGCTGGCCCATGAGGTCCACAATTTGGCACATACGCGTGTCCATGGACCTCAGCAGCAGGCAGAGCTCACGAACTTCAAAACCTGGTCCATGTGTCCCTGGGTTTGCTCGTATGGCCCAAGGACTCTGGCGATGTTGGCCAGGGCTTCGGTCCCAGTGTCCTCTCAAATTTGTCCCCAGTTGCCCTCCCACCTGCCCTGCTGTCCCGGACCTGTGGCGTTGCCACTCGATGTACCTGCAGACTCTCCCTGCCCTCCTCTGATTGTGTGGTGGTGTTGGTAACCACTGAGGCAGGGAGAGTGTTGCAGGCAGCACTGGTGGTGGTGGTGGTTGAGGCCACGCAGGTCATTGCAGAAGGGGTCAGTGTGGTAGTTGTTGCTAAGGTGGTGGTGGTGGGGACAGTGGGGGCCTGGGACGTGGTGCGTCCTGGTAGTCCAGATGGGCCAGGTTCTTGCTCCTCATCCGAGAAACTTAGGGAGTCTGCATCCGATAGTCCATGTTCCGGGGGGGGGGGGAGACTGGCTTTGCAGGTCAGTGTTGTCTTCTTATGCCTGGATAGAGCACAGCATAATATAAAGAACTCCTTCGTGACCTATATTTCTTTGATTAATGTAGAACTAAATTCTGCATGGGCTACACAATAATATCATGACATGCACAAATACACAGAATAAGATTAATTTTGTCATTATTTATGAAGCTTCTTTTTTATCATTGAGGAGTATATATCAAACATTTCTTTACTTTTTATCAGTTATTTAGAATACGTTTTTTCATAAATATACATGTAAAAAAACAAATTATTACAAAGAATGCATAGTTGAATACAATACATCATTAAGAAAATGACCCCTGAGTGGGAAATCCAAACAAAAAAAAGTTCATGCATGCTACAACAAATCCATCCAACCTACTACAGACTCATACAACATTCACAAACACATATATCTGGAAAAGAGGTAGACAAAAAGATTGCACAGTCTCCACGAACATGTAGAGTAGATGTGTTTAGCAGAATCTGAACAATATTGGTCGACGCACGTTTTGGGGGTATATAAGAAGTGTGCCACCACCTTCCTTAGGACCTTGCCAGATAACAAACACCCAGTAGATACCTAAAAGGTATAAACAAAAGATATTCAGAGCCCATACACTACAATACTTCAATCAATTGGACCTTAATGTTATTCATATGATTAGAGTCATAATTATGAAAAGAGCCAAAACCAAGGATTCTGACCTCTGTGTAATATACACAACAATTTTAAAAAAAATATATCTCATCCCATACTTACTGTGTGGGAGTCAACATATAAAGACAACATGCAGCTAACACACAAAAATGAATAAGTACACCAGTCACATTATTGTATGGTATAGAGCCAGGGAAAAACCAGAGAAGAATCCCATGCTGTGAAAAAGAGGAAGAGAATAAAAAGCTAGAGCCCCTGCAGAAAGTCGCCTGTGTCTGTAAATAGCTCCCCTAGTTGGTATTGGGTATCTACCAAAAAGTAATAACAGGTAGAATTAATGCAGGTATTGTGTCAGAAGGTGATGGCCACTAATTATTATCATAACGTGTAATGGTAAAATTTACTGATAATACATATTCTGAAGGGAAAGACAAATAATATGAAAAATATCATAAGTAATGGGGGATTGATTCAATGGCTCAACTTGAGTCAATAGGGGGAGAGGTTATATCTTACCTAAAACCCTCACGTTTTGTGTTCATAATATGTGACAGTGTCTCTTACTGGTGATATATGTTATGTCAGAAAAAGATACATAATTAAGAGAAATATCGTAATTGATCGAAGGCAATTTCAAATATTGCGATAATGTCTTTATGAAAAGTTGATTATGCTAAAAGCCCTCACGTTTCGTGTCCAATAGGCTAGGTATTATATGTGAGATAAATCTCAACAGAAACTAATAATCTGTAAGTAAGTGAGAACCCCATTAATGCATCTAAGGGAATGGTGTAATATCCTGACTAAATAGATACAGGGGCCCATACAGCTACGTAGCTGATCGCAATGGCCAAACGTTTGTATAAATATGTTAATTTCAACCGATTGTACTACACTTGGTGGCTCCCCATGAGTGCTGCGGTGGAGTATTAGTTCCAGAAAGTAAATGCAGTATAAACTCTAAAATGGGAATAACGTATCATAAATCAACTCAAAATTTATGAGACTAAAAAAAACAATCTGCCCAAATTAAAAGAGACATCACGAAAGCCTGCATGAACATAGCATATCTGCCCATGTATAGAGTGTACTCCAATCTGCAGGCACAATATGGGTGGACTAAATTCAAATGTGTCTAAAACACAAGCAAGAATGCGTGAAAGAGACAGCAAAGTTTCCGGAAATAATCGCTCGTACTGGTAGCGGTGAGCTGCTAGTTTAAAACCCTACTGCAAGCAGAGTATAAAAAGATTGCCTTCACTATGAGGACTCTAGGGTGGGAACCAAGTAGGGTCAACCAAACAATACATTCGATATCAGAAGGGTGCCAGGCTTATACTTACATAGGCTCTTGTGGGCGAAGTCATTTTCCTGATCAGTCTGTTGTGGGGTTACACGTGGGCCATTGTAATACCCAGCCGGGTCGATAGAAAGGTACATTATACGGAAGCTTATAAAGACAAGGCGCCCTAAAATTACGCACGGCCAGATCAAAGTCACATGGCGTGTAACACAAACTAAGGTAGGACAAAGAGAGCAAACCTTGGGCGCCATATTGGAATGGTCTGTTTTTATCACGTTCCCAGTCAGCGATAGCAACAAATCTTTAAATGGAATATGGATGTGGATAAAAGGACGCTTCCTAGGAAGGGTTAGATGATACTTGATATATAACCGTCAAGGCAAAGTGTCTGCTTGTCAGAGTGGAGTTAAACAGGTGGCCAACCAGAATCTTTGTGGTGGATACTGCAAAGAGAAAATGAAGATAGCATGAACCATCTATGTTCCTGTCAGGGCGGATGGCAAAAAAATACACAAACATGAAAGTGTGACAGTAAATATATTCATAAAAGGCCAACCCATCTAAACCTATGGGCAGAGGTAGTTCTGTAATGCAATAGAAAATAACAGCATAAGCGTTGCCTAACACAAGGTATCATCCTTACATAAACGAAATAAACCGTATTTAAAAAAAATAGAAGTACGACCGTTAAGGTGGATATAGCATGTGGCATGTGACAAAAGAGTAATACTGTCAATGATAGTTTATTGCGGATGGACAATCTAGTCAGAAAACTAATACAGAATGACCATGAACACCAGGCACAATCACCAAGCCCGTGTGTGGTGCCAAGCAAAATGCAAGAGGGAAGTACCAGAGAGTCATAGCTAACGTAATGACATCAACCACAGGAACTTATACATGACACAATTGGTGGGCACTACTGTGAAAAAAGATATTGGGAGTGAGATGAAATGTAATCTCGAATGGTGAGATATTGAGGAGGACTTAATTACCAGGTTCTAGTGACATTCCAAACATGTTGCTGTACAACGCCTCAATTTCAAGCGTTATCGGTATTAGGATTGTATGGCATGCCCTCAATTTTATTTATAATATCTCCTGTGTCACATATGTATGAGATATAGTTTTGAGTTAGGGAACATAGATAGGAATCAACATACTTAGATAGGGCTCTGTGCAAGAGCAAATGGTGGAGATGATGGGGCATAACGGCGGATCAAGCACGTTTTTGTGAGTCTTGGGGACCCCGTATAAGACTGGAATCGAAGGGCAAGATTTGTTCAAGAGAGTGTATTCTTATTGTCAAATGAGTCCATGGTCTAAAGCTCTATGTGTCACTTCTTGGATGTGGGTGTTCAATTTTGCTAGTTCTCTCGGGTGTGATTTTTTATAGTGTTTAGGAACTGCCAACATGTCCAAGATCTTGTTGTCATAATCAATTTTATTTATAACAGTTATCCCCCCACCTTTGTCACAAGGTTTGACAATAAGATCATAATAGGGCAGAACACATAACCCCAGACCCTATGTTGTCCGGCCTCTTTTGATGCGGCGGTGATCGCCTTCAACCCATGGGTCTGGGGTTAGGTGTTCTGTCCTATTATGATGCGGTGGTGATTGCCCTCAATCCCAGGGTCTGCGGTTATGTGTTCCGCCCTATTATGATGCGGCGGTAATCGCCTTTAATCCCAGGGTCTGGGGTTAAGTGTTCTGCCCTATTATGATGCGGTGGCATTCGCCTCTAATCCCAGGGTCTGGGGAAATGTGTTCTGCCCTATTATGATGCTGTAGTGATCGCCTTCAATCCCAGGGTCTGGGGTTATGTGTTCCGCCCTATTATGATGCAGTGGCGATCGCCTTCAAGCCCAGAGTCTGGGTTTGTGTGTTCCAACCTATTATGATGCAGCGGCGATCGCCTTCAAAACCAGGGTCTGGGTTTGTGTGTTCCACCCTATTATGATGCGGCAGTGATCGCCTTCAAACCAATGGTCTGGGGTTGTGTTCCTCCCAATTATGATGCAGCGGCGAACGCCTTCAAACCCAGGGTCTGGGGTTGTGTGTTCCGCCCTATTATGATGCTGAGTCAATCGCCTTTAAACCCAGGGTCTGGGGTTGTGTGTTCCGCTCAATTATGATGCAGCAGTGATCGCCTTCAAACCCAGAGTCTGGGGTTCTGTGTTCCACCCTATTATGATGCGGCGGCATTCGCCTTCAAACCGAGGGTCTAGGGTTATGTGTTCCACCCAATTATGATGCGGCGGTGATCGCCTTCAATCCCAGGGTGTAGGGTCAAGTGTTCTGCCCTATTATGATGTGGTGGCGATCGCCTTTAAACCCAGGCTCTGGGGTTATGTGTCCTGCCCTATTATGATGCGGTGGTGATCGCCTCTGGCTGCAAGGTACTGCGCATCATGATATGATGTGGAGGTGCCTACATTAATTGTCCATGGTGCGACATGTAAATAAATACCATGTTCCACGTACTGATTGTGTGATTACTAGGACATGTCGTCATCTAACGACTTTCAGCACATCAACTGTATGTGATGCGTCTTTTTGGTTTGCTCTGCATGGTAGATGGTTCATCTGAGCAAGAACTAGCCATTGTGATCTTATGTACACCTTTGTCATATTATGTACTTTACTTTCTTTTACCAACTAACCATGCATGCTTTGTGTTCATTTGGGCCTACATGCTTTGACACCATGGCACTTACACATATCTTTCAGTGCTCTGCATGATTGTGCCCTGAAGTTCTTCAACATATGACTAGGTGAGTCAAACTTTGTTTTCAGTGACTGTTACGCACGCTTACCTGTCTGCACACTGGAAGTGGCTATTGGATCTATGCCAAGTTGGGTGACATGTGAGGGCTGGTGTGGTCATATGGCTCCATGCTGTTTGAGAGGAATGGCAGGGTGCTTGTACTGCCTACCTACCTATTCTGTGACACAGTTTAGGGGAAATGCTGCCCCATGGTTCTGGGTGTGGTGGGTGTACCATCCTGCTGAACTGTGGGACAAAGGGGCTTGGTGGGAGTTGTAGTGCCGAGGAGGGTGTACCATCTTGCTGAGCTTTGGGACAAGGGCGCCTGGTGGGAGTTTTAGTGCTTTCTGCTTGTACACCCCCTCTCCCCATGGAGCGAGCCCTCCACGAGGACAAAGATGCTTGATGGGTCCTATGAAAGGTGGTCTGATGCACCAACAGACTCCATTGGTTGTTTTCTTTTTTTGTGTTTTGTGAATTTGTTGGAGCTTGTCAGTCAACAGCAAACAGAGGCCACTGACTCTGGTGATATGGGTCTCAACGAGGTCTGATTGTAGTTACATCACCTTTTGATGAGGGCTTTATAGAAGAGAAAAAAATAGCTGTCGATGGCTGGAGAGCTTTCTTCTTCTTCTAATTTGAACAACATATTACGTGTATAGTCAAACTGGACATTCTGCCTCTCTGGCGTTTCCCTAGTGGACGGAAAGTGAGGGACTCCATTCAAACATAGAAGGTATGGAAAGTACCGCAGTAAGGTGAATACATAGGAGACACCCATTACAATGCAGACATTACATCGTAATGATTTTGGAACGCATCTATTACAACGCAGACACCATCATATCGTATGCCATTACAACGCACAAACCATTACAATGCATACTATTAAAATGCATGCTATTAAAATGCATGCGATAACAACATATTGGTAAGTATAGTATGGTAAGAATTTGTGAAGTTGTGGTAGTTTATTTTTATACTCAGGTATTAAAATTATTAGTAGAGTGTATATTAAAAAATTGTAAACATACATTTTTTAGTACAATTTAAATTAGAAGGGCAATTTATAGTATATAAATATTAAATTATAAGAAAAAAGGATTGTGGTAATTTATTTTACTCAGGTATTAAAATAAATACTAGAGTAAATATTTTTTAAAAAAATCTGAATTTAAGGTTTGTGATAAATTAATATTAAAAGGGAGAATAGTATTGTATAGCTTTTAAAAAATAAAAAATAAAGTTAAAATGTTTTTATTACTCAGGAATAAAAAGTAATGCTAGAATTCATTTTAGAAAGAGAGATTTAAATCACATAAAAATAATATAAAATAATTTAAATAAAGGTTGTGGTATTTTATTTTATTTCTAATGTATTAATAGTAGAAATTAATACTAGAGAATATATGTATATAATAATTAAATTATTTGTGTTAATAGTAGTTTTAAAGGGAAAAAAATAAGTTTATTATAAAAAAATATATTAATTGGTAAAATAATTAATTTATTGTTTAGTCTCAGATTAATTATATCTAATTTTCTCAAAAAAAGAATAAGATAGAAAAATTAGAAAACAAATTGGGAACAAATTTATAAAATGGCATGCTAATTAATATTCATTTTTTAATAGAAAGAGTAATTTTAATTTTGAGTATGTTTAGAAATATTATAGAGTAATACAAAGTTATTTGTTTAAATGTCATGAAAAGGTAATATTTGTGTAAAAAAGTTTAACATATAACATATATAATAATAAACTAAAAATGTAAATGCAGAAAAAATATTATTAAAAGATTTTTATTAACATTTTTATTAACATTTACATACATATCATGCATTCAAAATAATTTATACAAAAATATTGTGGGGAAAGTTTATTATTTATAATATTTATTTTTTAGAACATAGAAATTTTAAGGAACATTATAAAAATGTAAAAGATTTTTGTCATAATTTTCCCACGCTTTTCCATTGAAGTCAATGCGAGTAAATGGATGTTTTTATTTTTACAGAAAGACATGACATAGTCGCATAAACGTAACTTGCTTCAATAGGAGGATTGTCGTGTTACGGATCGGATGCTAGGGAGAGCTCCGTCAAGGTAAGACTATTTATAATTAATAAAATACATAGATTAAGGTTAATGTTTATTGTAAGGAGAGAGGAGGGAGGTAGATAGATGTAGTAAATGTTTTATTGGTTGTTTTAATGTTTGTTAACCAACCAAGTAATTCACTCCATAACAGGTTGTAGTAGTAGGCCTACGTTGAGTCTCTATCTTTCGTAACACTTTTTGTTGAATAAAGTTTAAAAAAGATATACATAAAAAACTTTATTAAACAAAAGTGATTTGAAAGGTATCTTTTTTTCTTCTTGCGACGGGCTTTAAAAACAAATGATTTTGGCTTTGTCTCACTTAGATGTATTTTAAATATTTTTTTTTAAAAAAGATCTCTAATGAAAAATAGATCAGATATTTTGACATCCATTACTTATTGGTTTTTAAATTTTGGAAGTTCGACTTTGAGTTTTTTCTTGATGAAATTTCGGCGAAGGATTTTAGAACTCGGAATGGATTTGGAATTATTTACGAAAAAAGAATGCATTGCTTTGTTGGATTTTGATGTGTTTTTTGCCAAAAACCAACGCTTTTTTGGGATTGTTTTTTGAGTGCATTTTTTTTAGGTATGCACAGATATTATTTTTTTAACTCTTGTGCACATTTTTAAAGATTAATTCGGGACTTGGAGTTTAAAAAGGAATTTGGATAATGTGTAATGGGTTTAAAAAAAGACAAAAGACTCATAATGAAAATTAAGATACTACATAAGTCCAAGAGTTGAAAAAAGACATGAATTTAAAAATGTAATTTCGATTTATTTTAAAATGCCAATTGATATAGGGTTTTTTTAAGGGCAAAAGGGGCAAGTAAGGAGATAGTGTAGGCTAAAAATGTAGGATATATGCAAGATTATCAACGTAGTCTGAAGCCACCAGCAACGTAAAATGTTGAATTGCACCCAATAATCTCTTGGAAATTTCCTTTGTACTTTTTGATATTCGTGGGTTCAGACTACCTGTTAATGATTGCAACATTCTCATTTCTTGGAAATGTTGCTCCTGCCTCAAAATGTCCAAGAAATGATAGAAATTTGGATGAGGTTTGTCAATTGTTTTATTGAAGGAGTTGTGCCATCCCTCTATGGCATTGTTTGTTTTTGTTCCTCCCTCCAAGCAGGTCAAGTAGCAGTTCCCCCACTTCACATGGAAATGTGGTTTCCTCCTACAACCCGACCTGCTTAGATGGCCAATCCATGTGTCTTCAAAATAATTTAGAAGGGGTGCCAGTTTGTCTTCGTTTGAGGTAAAGATTGAAGAGTCCGTAATTGTAGTGTATTATTCGTCTACACTGCCAGGAGAAACAAAGCGAAGGGCTGTTAGTCTTTTAGTTCAAATTGTAGTTTGCTATCCGACATATATATTCCTGAACTAAGGATGTTTTTTGATTTTTTTCGCCAATAAGCGTGTGAAAAGTGAAAAAAACCCATCCTTAAATTTGGGCATCCGTGTCCAATTTGGTAATAGTATTAATCATAGGTAATTCAAAGTCAATTAGTACTTTTCTAGGACTTTTGTTTGCTGTTTTATCTTTTGTCACTGACAATAATTCAGTGTATGTTGAGGATTGGTTAACAAGTAGTAAACTGTAAACTAAGGGAACAACTGTATTATTAACCTATGTGTAAATAGTGTATATTGTGGTGAATGGATGGGGTGTGGATTTAAACGTCCCATCCATCATCCAAATATCACTGTTCTCCAACCTAACAAGATTATGGGGTGTGCTATAGATTAGTATTTTGTTTTAGGGTTTTTGTTGTCATGCAAAAGATAAGGTCCATTAGCAACTGTTACAGATAGTTCAGGAGGAATGTTAATGTCAGAAAGGTTTGGGAGTTACTCTTTGTGGGTTACTTGCTTGTTTTTACGTTGAAATAGTCTTCTCAAACTCGGAATTGTGGGCATACTACTTGCAACATGTTGTGGAATGTGTTGGGCTATCTGCCTCAAATAAGCACCACAGGGTTCATTATGGGTGGATGCAATAGCTTTTATTTCATTAATTGTTTCTCTTAATTCAATCTCCACTGCAGAGGCAGAGTGGTTATGTTCTGTGGATCTTAAAACAGAGTCACCAAGAGTAACTGCTCTTCCTGTGAAATGGCATGAGTAGTATTGCACACACCTTCAATGACACCTGGGCTCAGTATGTCTCCTTAAAATAAACATACCCACTATGCTTCAGTAGGTGGTTGTCCCGGCTGGAGGTCACATATTTCGCATCTTGAATAGATGTCATTTCTGTTCTGGATTGGAACAGAAAAAATAAAAGGGTTAGTTTATCTTTAATTTATTGTGTTTACATGTTTTGAAGAAAACAGTTACAGTACAATTTATGCATTTTCTTTTTAAACTTGATGCTGTTTGAAGATAGATTTAATTGTTTAACTATGTTGCATTTCTACTTTTTCTGTTATGTTTGTAAAAAAAAGTTTTATTTAGAGATAATAATGGTTACATTGTTTTATTTTTTAATATCTCTAGAATCTTATCTTTGCAGAGGTTGTTTCTTGATGCTTTTGGTTTGGAGGATCGTGTAAGATTTAGTTTTGAGTCTGAAAGAGAAAATAATTATGTTTTTTATTGCTGTTATGATATTTAAAAAAAGATTTCTAGGGAGAGAAATATTCGTAAGTTGTTATAATGTTTTTTGTAGCTGTTTCCTGATGCTTTTGGCTTTGTAGATGATTTTGCTTTTTATTTTGGTCTGAAAGAGAGAAAAAAAAGAATTTGTGTTTGAATTTATGATATTTGGAATTATTTCACCTGCAAGAGAACAGAATAGACGGATGAACAGTTGTAAGTCTGGCTTTTTTTCAAAGGTTATTTTCTTTTCTCATTTTAATTGTTACTGTGATGATTTATCAACATTTTTTTAGAAGACTGAGATATTTATTTACCGTAAAAAGTTATATTTTCAGTTGCATAGATGTTTTATGGAGAAGAGCTTTCTGTTTGAATGAAATAGGATATCTTTGTCTACTGGTTATTAACTTTAGGGACATTTTTATTTCATGTTATATTTACATTTGTTTGTTTCTTGGTTTCTTGCTTGTGTTATCAAAGAGAAAATATGTTTATGGATGTTAATTCTGCAAATTTAAAAAAATGAAAAGTGATTAAAAACTCAAAATGCATTAAAATTCTATTTTGCAAACTGTATTCTGCTTTGAATATTATTGCTGTGTTTTTATACTTTCATATTTAGCTTAATTTATTTTTTCTCTATATTTCAGTTGGTGTTATTTAGGCCCCAACACTATCCAACACTTTTCCTGAGGCAAGCACATGTTGGAGAGGGAATAGTAATTTTGGCCCCAACACTATCCTACACTATCCCTGACGCAAGCACATGTTGGAGGGGGGTGTGGCCTGGCATTTGGCAAGATGGCCGCACAGTAGTGTTGCTCTGCCGGCCGCCGAACTTATCCTTTCACAATCCTGCTCCTACCGGGCTGTGTCTCGCTGTTACCTGCGTGGCAGCGATCGCTGACGCCGGGGGTGACCCGGCGGTGTGCTTATTGGCGTCGGAGCTCCTCTCGGATGTGGTGGGCGACTAGCGGTGTACTCGGGCTGCGTCTGTATTGGCGGCCACGATGTGTTGAGGACTCCTGTGAACTCCTGCCAGCAACCTGAGAATCGGCGAAAGAGATCAAGGGGCCTAATGAGCTGCGAGGACATCAGCGGCTGAACAGCAAGGAGCATGGTGGTCTGCATGCGAGAGCCGACGAAACAAAGTGAGCGGTGAGCACGGGCGGATGCTGGGACGCGGGCGGCGCTCTGTGCTACGCAAGCGGCCGGCATTGGCATTTGATCGCGGGGGCTGGGCTCCGCGTGCGGTAAGACTCACTGCGCACACTAAAGACTGCTGGGGCCCGAGTGGTATCTTGACGCGGGTGCGGACCCCTAACCTCCCCATGCATGAGAGTCCCCCTTTGGCTGAGTGCCAGCTGGCCTTAATTCTGCCTCTGGGAAGGGATTGCTACATGGTGAGAAGCTCTGTGACGTGGGAGACTGGACGCCATCGGTGCCATCGGCTGTGTGAGGCACGCGCTGGGAACACTTCCTGCTGCATTTATTGGGTCCTCCTGAGTAATACCTGCGCCCTGGTGCTGGATTCGGACTGAGGGATAGTGGGGACACGATCCCTATATGCTACAGAGAAGGGGAGCAAAAGACGCCGCATTCTTTCTGTTGCAGGACATTGGAAATAGGCTGCACAGTGACATAGCTACTTGCCTTTGGGTTACGGGAGCGTCCTTCTGTGTGGAGAGTGTCATCGTGGTGCAGGGTTGGCGCTGAAAACGCATCAGCATCTACTTTACTGTTCGAGGCCCTACTTGGGTGTGGCACACGTACAACTCCCTCTGCACCCGTCATAGGTGGTGGCGCTTCTCATCTGGGCAGGGCTCTGTCTCCTTAGAGCATCATGTGCAAGCCTGATCGGACTCAGCCTCGGCTAACTTTCGAGCTGCGTAAGGGTGGTAAATCTTCGCAGGATGTAGCCTCAGACTCGGAGCTGGAATCGACAGATCAGGCCCCCACAGCACTGGAAAAGTCATTGTCTGCGATACAGGCCAGCCTTCAGGCCATTGACAGCAAGATTGAGGCCCTTAACGGCAGGATGGACAATTTCTCTGCAAAACTAGACACATGTGCGGCACGGATCGGAGAGGCGGAGCAGCGCATATCAGATGCCGAAGATGGTCTTCAGCAACTTGCTGCGAAAAATACTGACATCACAAATCTTCTAGCTGTCATCCAGTCGAAGAACGAGGACATTAAAGCGCGCTCGCGGCGCAATAACGTGCGTATTTTGGGCCTGCCAGAATCAACTAATGTTGGGCGCCTAGAAGACTCTCTTGCAGATCCCTGGCGGCGCGCCCGCCACCTGGAGCCCCCCCAAGACCAATCATCACTAGGTTATTGAATTTTAGGGCAGAGACACCGTGTTGCGCATCACCCGCCAGATGGGCACAATCACCTACCAGGGAAATGTGTTATCATTTTATCCGGATTTCACGGCTACAGTGCAGGTGGCACGTAAGGAGTTTCAGGGCGTTAAGAAGCTGCTCATGAAAGACCAGGTTACATATGCCATGCTTTATCCGGCGCGGCTGCGCATCGGCGAGACTGATCACGCCAAGATCTTCACGAACCCAGCGAAGGCAATGGAATATGCCAGATCCCTGTGCCGCCGACAGAGCTCTCCAGCTCCCACATCGGACATTGGCGACTGAGTTGTAAGAAGCATGGGGCTTTTATTGTTATTTCCCAGGGCACATGTTTGTATATTAATGTACAATGTTGTATAACAGAGTTGAATTGCATTGCCGTGTTACGGCATGGGTGGACTGCAATGGTGCCACATGGTGCATTCGGGGGGAGACCTCTATCTTTAATGTTTTATATCAAGTGTATGTTTTATTGTGCTGCACGGCTGGGTAAGAGTGAGTTACTGCCTCATTCGCAGAGATAGTTGTGCTCCATATCTCTGGGGGGCTACACCTCATGCGACTCCTGTTTAAGATGTGAGACGTCGTGTCCGGTGTCGACCGGCGCGTCTTCTCCCGCAGGATCGGCGGGATAGCTAATGGGTGGAGACCATCATGTCTTCTCGGCTGCCCCCTCCGTACTCGATCTGGGAGTGGACTTTGCCACTACGTCCCCCAATGGGTATACCTCACTTGATGCATGTCATCACTTTGGTTCTGTTGGGAGGGATTAAAATGATGGGAATTGTCTTTGGCAAATTGGGGTTGCTAAAGTGGGTGGGGGGAGGGGGTGTTGTTCTTTTTTATCCCTTAAGTTGTAGGTACGGTGGTCAGACTTTAAATCGTGAATGTGGTATCTATCGTTATTTGTGCATCCTGATTGTAATCCAACATTCGGGGAAGTGGTTGGCCTGCCTGTATAGATAATAGGGGAAATGTATAAATGCATAACTTGGAATATTTGCGGTTTGAACACCCTAAAAAAGGTCCGACAAGTGTTGGCGCATCTCGATAGGCACATTGTGCAGATTGCTTTTTTGCAGGAGACACACTTGCGCAAGCAAGCAGAAGACAGGATAGCACATAGATGGGCATCTTTCCGATTGGCCTCTCCGTACTCCACTTATTCCAGGGGCGTGCTTATCCTTATTAAAAAGGGAATACCATTTCAGCCTGTACATACCTGTACAGATACTGAGGGTCGGTGGGCCATGGTACAAGGCAAGCTGGGGATGGCATTAGTGACATTAGTAAACATGTATGGTCCTGTGGTGGATGATCCGACACCCTTTCTGCAAATGTTTAATGTTCTACGTGCATGGCCTGATTCTGCATTCCTATGGGGAGGCAACCTAAATACCCATCTCAATCCACAAGTGGACAAGTCCAACCCTTCAGGCGCGCGCACGATTAAGGTTAGCCAGTGTATAAGGGATGCCATGGTGGAAATGGGGTTGAGTGACGTTTGGCGTTTGCGAAATGAGGGGACATTGGAAGGCACACATGTCACCCCTGCGTTTAATAGTTGGTCTAGACTAGACTATTGGCTGCTGAACGACAAAGCCAATAGTCCTTACCATCTGCATTCCTATAAATTCACATCTCACTTATGCATGGCTGTTAGGGCGGAAGCATTACTTTATCCGATATATAACGATGCCTTCAGAACAGCTATTGTACAATACTTCCAATTGAATGTGGGCTCAGTGGATAGTCATGCCATGCTGTGGGAAGCCTTTAAGGTGACTATACTGGGGACGTGCATAGGTACCACAGCGGGGATCCTAAAGGACATTAGAGGTCAGCTATCCAAAACGGAACGAGCATTGGAGGTGCTTGAGAGACAATATTTGCAATCGCCATCCTCAGGCACGTTGGCGCGCATTCAAGAAGTCCTAGCAGAATATAACAAACTAGCTGACACTGAGGCGCGGTATGCAGATCGAAGGCATGTGGCCCGAGCTTATGAGGAAGGGGGGAGACCGGGCAGAAATCTGGCCGAAAAGTGGCGTTCTAGGACTGACAATCCCTTAATTGACCACATTAATTGTGCGTGGCTTTCGGACGCCCATAGAGAATACTTGAGCCAGCCCATTGATGAAACTGACGTTAGGGAGGCTTTTCTTTCTCTCCCTAATAATAAGGCCCCTGGGCCCGATGGCCTTACGGCAGAGTTCCACAAAGCTTACGCAGACCTCTTGGTCCCCTACTTATTGGAGATGAGACTGGGACACTTCCTCCTTCTCTACGCCAGGCCTTGATCATTACTCTCCTTAAAAAAGACAAATTGCCTACACGTTGTGATTGTTATCGCCCCCTTTCGTTAATAAACCTTGATGCCAAAATACTGGCGAAGATCTTAGCCACGAAAATCCAGCCTCTGATGCCTCTTCTGGTTCTCCCGGACCAATATAGGTTTATTCCAGAACAGTCCACTTCCCAAATACTGCGCACTATTTTTGCTATGTTCCACGTTCTTAACCCTAACTTATCTGCTGCTGCGGTCATGCTAGATGCCGCTAAGGCATTTGACTCCATAGAGTGGAAGTATATGTTCCACATATTGCACAGAATGGGATTTCCTTTTATTTTGACACGCTGGATACAGGTCTTATATACGGACGCTTCGGCGAGAGTGCGGGTGGGTGGACTCACATCAGAACCCTTTAGTATAGAACGCGGTACCAGACAGGGCTGTACCCTGTCCCTCCTCCTCTTTGCTCATGTTCTGGAACCTTTGGCTTGTAAAATCCGGCAATTTCATAGAGCTGCTGCTCTTAATTTTAATCACCGTCCGGTCGGGATCTCCATATACGCGGACGATATGGTCCTGTTCGTCCGTGATCCTCAGATTCATCTATCTCCGATTATTTGAGAATATATAAAATTCGGTCTTTTTCTGGACTCCAGATTAACTGGGAGAAATCGGTTATGATTCCGCTAACGCTGATTATGTCTCCGCCCCAGTTAGAATACCCATTGCTATGGTCTGAGGATCCAGTTAAATATCTGGGCGTTTGGGTGCACAGAGACCCTGATATTGTGATCAAGGAGAACTATGGCCAAGCATACAACATCTTAGTGCAACAAGTGGATAGATGGTCCCGCCTTCCGTTGTCTCGAATTGCAGTAATTAAAATGGTCATACTACCTAGGTTTCTGTACCTGTTTTGTAACATTCCAATCAAGCTGACCAAGCATTTTTTCAAAACAGTGCAAACTCAGTTATTGCGATTAGTATGGGGGGATAAACAGCCTAGAATTAGTTGGGTAACATTAACGCTTGCATATGACAAAGGTGGTTTCGCTGCTCCCGAATTTTATGTCTACTACCTCTGCGCAAAGGTCCAATATGCTCACTATTGGTTTAGGTCTCATGACTATATTCCACACGTGGCAGTAGAAGACGGAGATGCCTACCCTGTATCACTGCTGAGTATCCTCACATACACGCGTAGGCAGACGCCCAGAGCAGAGATCAACACAATTGATACCACGGTTGTGGCTTGGCAGGCGATTGGCAAGCGTGCACAAAAACTACCTTTATATGCTCCTGCGTTACCGCTTACTGGGCACGCGGCTTTATCGGTTACTCAGGAAAGAGGGCCCATAACTGCGCTGAAGGAAGCTGGCATAACGCATATAAGCGATCTTTACCCGGGTGGTAGATATCTCGCGGATGAGGACCTCCAGTACATTCAAAACCCCACTCCGCTCTTTCGGTACACCTGCTACCGGTAGAAGCGTGCGGTAAAGGAACATTATGTTGAGTTCCCCGCTGAGCCAGATACACTTAAGTCACTCCAGTTGTTACTGGTAGCCCCAACCAAGAAAAAACTAATTACCAAGCTATACAAAGCAGTACAGGATGAAACGGTTCGTAGACCAGATAAAAGCTTGGAGAGATGGAACGCCATAGTGACTCCCCCGATTAATTTAAAAGAGTGGGAACAGATTTGCATGCTAACGGGTCGCCTGACACCGAATGGTAATTTGCGAATTATTCATTTTAAATTCATTCATCAGGTATACCATACTCCTGTTAAGCTACGTAAAATGGGTCTTAGGGACACTGATCAGTGTCGCCGATGTGGGCGGGACGGTGCTGATTTCCTCCATCTAGCATGGCAGTGTGCTCCTGTGTTACACTACTGGGAGAATGTTACCACACGCATACATACTATGACAGGTCATATGTTGCAATGCAAGCCTCTGGTATGCCTTCTTGGACATGTCCCTCACCTGAGGGCTGTTATGGGGAGGTTTGTACGTGTGGCCCTCTTGCTTGCCAAGAGGTGAGTTCTGTTCACGTGGGAAAGTAAACTGGCTCAGAAAGTTGATGACTGGGTTAAGGATTTGGTGTACTGCCGTGAGCAATTGGACCTCTATGCTGAGGAGATGCCAACGACATCTAGACCTAAGGACTCCGTTGAGAGACTATTTGCTAGCTCAGTCTGATAATGATCCTATGTGATATTGTATGGTATGATAAAATATGCTTGATGTACCTCACTATCACCCGAAATGTTCAAGGCTGCAGCATGTACAGGATAAATCAGATGCATGTGTAACATCTTCTGACCATGGAAATGTACCTGATATTGCTTATTGGTTTGTTTTCTCTTCCTGATTTATCTTTATTTCCTCTTCTTTTCTGTTTCTTTTGTATTGTTGTTTTTCACTCACAGTGCTGTTTGGTATGTTTATGCGCTGTAAAGGATGCAAAAACTTTAATATATATATATTTTTTTTAAATGCACATGTTGGAGAGTGAATAGTAATTTTGACCCCAACGCTATCCTACACTTTCCCTGAGTCAAACACTGTTGGTGTGGGAATAGTAATTTTGCCCCGACCACCATCCGACACTTTCCCTGAGGCAAGCACTTGTTGGAGTCGGCACAGTAAGTCTTCACCCATCACCATCCAACACTTTCAGTGAGGCAAGCACCTGTCGGAGTAGAAATAGTATTTTTGCCCCACCACCATCCAACACTTACTTGATGTAAGCACCTGTCGGAATAGGAATAGTGATTTTGACCCCACCACCATCCAACACGTTCCCTGAGGTAAGCACCTCTCGGAGTAGGAATAGTATTTTTGCCCCTACCAACATCCAACACTTTCCCTGAGGCAAGCACCTGTCGGAGTAGGAATAGTAATTTTGCATCCACCACCATCCAACATTTTTCCTGATGTAAGCAGCTGTCGGAGTAAGAATAGTAATTTTGCCCCCACCACTGTCCAATATTTTCCCTGAGCTAAGCACCTGCCACAGTAGGAATAGTAATTTTGGCCCCACCACTATCCAGCATTTTCCCAGAGGCATGCACTTGTTGGAGTTGGAATAGTAATTTGGTCCCCACTGATGTAGCTCAGATTTCATCTGGAGTCAGGCATTGCTTTATTTTTGTGCTTCAGACAGACTGCATTTAAAATGAAACAGATTTTGGTGCAAGTGGAAAACACATGGCACACAAAACATGAAATGGGGCCTAGTCAAATGCTTATTTAAAATGGCACTTTTGGTGCAAAGCAAAGTGAAAGACATGAAATGAAGCCTGGTCACAATAATTTCGGTCTGAAATGCTTGTGCTGAATTAACATGTGTTTTTGCAGTGTAGAGAAAACTCGTGATTTCAGTGGCCTTTTTAGCTTTGAGGATAATCATGGAATGTGTTCTCTCTTCCCAGCTCCTTTCCTTTATAAGTTACACTCCCTGTTCCCAGTCTCAAGAGAATTTGGCTTTGTTGCATATTTAGACAAATACATATTCAGTTCATAACACATCTTTTGATAATGTGTATTAATCAACCATGCACCAACATTACATGTGGGGCTAAAGCATTTTGCATGAAAAGCTATCTAAAACATTAGACCATGTTGCTATAAGTATGAATTAACTGCTTGCGCTTTGAAAATTTGCACTGATGGATGATTATGCTATGTTGTACATTGCACATTTTTGCATGTTGTGCACAAATAATAGAAAAGCTGCTTTAAATTAATAGCTTTTGCTAGGTAATAAATAATACAAGGTATTAGTTTGGGGGGAGGTAAACAGAATGGGTTTTTATTTAATAAATTAATACTCTTTTTTCTGATTCTTTTGTTTTTGGGCCAAAGATAAAATGGCTGCCTGTGAATCCAGCAAGGCTGTGAATTGTACTGAATGAGAGAGCAGGCACAGAACCAGCTACATACTGCCAAGTGCCACAAGTGAAGACCTGGTTCAAGGCCACCATGAACTGTAAATTCTTGTTACTCTGCCAATGTACCAGTGTTTGTGGAATGTGTTTATCATGCACACGATGTGACAGGAAGGAGGAAATAGACTGAAACATTTTATTTCCTAGTAAATGTTGCTAAAACATATAAACGCTTCTTTTGTTAAAACCGGATTTGCAATAAGAACAGGATGGTGAAACCCTCATGTCATCTATGCTAACCAATCACGGTGCAAGCTTTACTGAAAACTGCAACATTATTATTGTAGTCAGTCAAGAATTAGAGTATAAATAATGACCTCTTTAGAGGCGTGTGGCTTTAGGAGGAGAGAGGTGAGGCAGCAGATAAGGCCAGACATCATATGGGTTAGGTCCGTGAACGTCACGGGTGCAGACTGGGAGGAGATTGCAGCAGAGGAGAGATAGAGGGAGGTGGGGAGCATAGGCATTCCTTGCACATCATATTTTTGGCAAGCCAGATCACATTCCTCTGTGAACTTGTGAAGGGCGGGCTGTCTCGCTCCTAGTGAAGCATAAAAAAGGCAGATAGAACAGACCAGGGCAGAAGTTTTAGATTTAGGAGCTAAAACTTTAAGTTTATGCTTTGGCTAATTAATTAGTTCTGAAAAGAGGTATTTGTCTTATGCATTTATTTCTCTTTATGGGAGATTTTTTCCAATTATTAATTATTGATTATCCTTGCATATTTCACTCTTGAATTATATTTCTTGAACTCTTTAAATAATTTTGACTGACATTTGATGCCTCATTCCCTTCCTCTATTGAATGTTTGCATGCAACCTATAATATGTTTGTGTTAGTTCTATTTTTCCTATTTTCAATTCTGTAACCTGATTGATATTTGACTAAATGAATAAAGGGTCAGAGAACTTGAACTTTTAACTAGAAAATAAAAAGCTTTAAAAATACTTACAGCTCTCTTTATTGGCTTAAATGTTATTGATTTAGATTTTTCATGTTTAGGTAAAGTCTCCTAAAGGTAATATACAGTGGCAAGGGTCCAGTACCTTTACAGCGGTAATTTAGAGGTAAATGAGGTTTGCATTGAGAAAGTACAGTGAAATTACCGCTGCATCAGTTTCTTGTAGCAAGAGGATGGTCATTATTGATTAGTTTGGTGATTAAGGATTATTAATATCACCATCAACTATTCGACTAATGGATCATTGACCTTAGGAGGGAAGTAAAATAATTGCCCAAGTTAGATAAATGTCCAAGTCCTTATTCCTGATTCCAATGCTCAGAACCTGAAGACTGGCAAAGCAGTACTGGAAGGTGATGCAAGAAGGCGATTACTGGTTTGGTGTGAGTATCAATAGGGTTGTGAAATGTTGTTAATGTGCTAGGATGTGTTTTTGAAGTGTTGGAAAAATAGTAAGGGTTTTGACTGTTTGTGAAACTTTTGCTCATTTTTGACTTGATGGTTTAATTGGTTATATTGGCATTTTCATAGGACAGAATTTTCTCCCTGCTCGAGTCCCGGTGAAGGTCATCGAGAAGACTGTCAACAGACAACTGACCCGCTACCTCAAGGAGAACGGCATCCTAGACCTGTCCCAGTCTGGGTTCCGCAGCAACCACAGTACCGAAACTGCATTCATCGCCGCCACAGATGACATCAGGGCCCTGCTAGACAATGGGGAAACTGCGGTCCTCATCCTCCTGGACCTCTCAGCCGCCTTCGACACCATCTGCCACCACACCCTACGCACCCGCCTCCACAACGCAGGGATCCGAGACAAGGCTCTTGAATGGACCATCTCCTTCCTTTCCGGCAGAACCTAGAGCGTCTGCCTCCCCCCTTTCCGTTCTGAAGCCACTGAGGTCATCTGCGGCGTACCCCAAAGATCATCCCTCAGCCCAACATTGTTCAACCTCTACATGGCACCGCTCGCTCACGTCGCCCGACTGCACAGCCTCAAAATCATCTCCTATGCCGATGACACCCAGCTGATCCTCTCCCTCACCAAGGACCCCCTCAGTGCCAAAGCCAACCTCCACGAAGGAACAAAAGCTGTCGCCGAGTGGATGAAGAACAGCCGTCTGAAGCTGAACTCGGACAAGACGGAGGTCCTGATCCCCAGCTCCACCCCCTCGGCCTGGGACGACTCCTGATAGCCGACCACTCTGGGAGCAGCACCGACACCCACCGACCATGCACGCAACCTGGGGTTCATCCTCGATTTTACTCTTTCCATGACCAAGCAAGTCAACGCCGTCTCATCCGCCTGCATCAACACCCTCTGCATGCTCCGCAAGATCTACAGTTGGATCCCCACTGAAACAAGAAGAGCAAACACCCAGCCTCTCGTCAGGAGCAGGCTGGACTACGGAAATGCCCTCTACGCAGGAGCCTCAGCCAAACTCCTGAAACGACTACAACGCATACTGAACACCTCTGTGCGCTTGATACTCGACATCCCTCGCTACAGCCACATCACACCCCACCTGAGAGACCTGCACTGGCTTCCCATCAGGAAGAGGATCACCTTCAAGCTCCTCACCCACACACATAAGGCACTCCACAATTCTGGACCAGAATATCTCATTAGATGACTCACCTTCTACACCCCGAACCGCCAGCTCCGCTCGGCCGACCTCGCCCTCATCACCGTCCCCTGCATACGAAGAGAGACCACCAGCGGCAGATCATTCTCCCACCTAGCAGCAAAAACCTGGAACACCCTCACCATCCTCCTACGGCAGACCGAGGACCTACTAACCTTCAGGAGGCTACTCAACACCTGGCTATTCAAGCAGTAGCAGCAGCCCTTCCCCCCAGCTCCTGAGACCCTCACGGGTGAGTAGTGCGCTTTACAAATGTCTTGATTGATTGATCTATGCTAAGCAATCATGGTGCAAACTCTACTGAAAACTGCAACATTATTTGTGTAGTCAGCCAAGAATTAGAGTATAAATAATTACCTCTGTGGAGGTGTGTGGCTTTAGGAGGAGAGAGGAGAGGCAGCAGATGAGGCCAGACATCATATGGGTTAGGTGCGTGAACGTCGCGGGTGCACACTGGGAGGTGATTGTGTCCGAGGAGAGATAGAGGGAGATGGGCGGCATAGACTATCCTTGCACGTCATAGCTTTGGCAAGGCAGATCACACTCCTCTGTGGTCTTGTGAAGGGCAGGCTGTCTCGCTCCTTGTGAAGCATAGAAAGGCAGATGGAACAGACCAGGGCAGAAGCTTTAGATTTAGATGCTAAAACTTTAAGTTCATGCTTTGACTAATTAATTAGTTTTGAAAAGATTTATTTGTCTTATGCATTTATTTCTCTTAATGGGAGATTTTTGCCAATTATCAATTATTGATTACCTTGCCTAATTCACTCTTCAATTATATTTCCTGAACTCTTTAAAGAATTCTGACTGACATTTGATGCCACATTCCCTTCCTTTCTGAAATGTTTGTATGTAACCTATATTATGTTTATATTAATACTATTTTTTCTATTTTCAATTCTGTAACCTGATTGATATTTGACTAAATGAATAAAAGGTTAGAGAACGTTAATTTTTAACTAGAAAATAAAACCCTTTAAAAATACTCACAGCTCTCTTTATTGGCTTAAATGTTATTGATTTACATGTTTCATGTTTATATAAAGTCTCCTGAAGGTAACATACAGTGGCAAGGGTCCAGTACCTTTACAGTGGTAAATTAGAGGTAAATGAGGTTTTGCATTGAGAAATTACCGTGAAATTATCGCTGCATCATCACCACTATCGAGTATATATTTTTTTGCATGCACATTTCTGTATGAGATTAGTAATTTGCCACACTACTATATTGTATTTTTACATAGATAAAAAAACATGTAGGAGTTGGATTAGAAATTTTGCTCAGACATTATCCAGCATTTTCCCTCAGGATAGCACATAATGGAGAAGTAGTAGTAATTTTACAAATAATATCATCCTGCATTTTAGTTGAGCCAGGCATGTTTGTTTATGAATAGTAATTAGGCACACTCTAGCATTCTGGATTTGTATTCATTTAAGTAGTTTGTTAGAAAGAATAGTTTGCAGTATGGCTTTTACATTTGTACATTTTTATAATTTTGAATATTTGTTCGGTTTAATTTAAAAGAAATTTAAAAAGCAAAAGTATGGGTTACTCACATTGATTACATTTTCAATTACTGTGCCATGAGGTGTGTTTTTAGCACATTTTCTTTTCTTTCTAAAAAAGCTGTAAAATATTTAAAATAGTATATGTTGATTAATAAAATGTTAAGATTAGGATGTAAATATAATATATGTATACTGGGTTCACTTACTTGGAACTGTAGATGGCACAGTTTGCAGTCAAGTTTTTCCTGGCGGGCAAAATGCGTGTGGTGTGTCTGAAAGTCAGTTTACCACTGTTTTCATAATGGTGGATGGCTGCTTTTATACTTTTTTTAGGGTGTACGATAATTTAATTGAAAATATATTTTGGGCATTTTTTTATCGTCTTTTAAATGCTGTGAACATCTATAATTGTTTTTATCAATTTATAAGTGTACATTTATTTTAAAAATATGTATTGTCCGCCATTTTGGTGACCTGCGGGTTAAGGTGATTTTATAGAAAGTGTTTTAGGACTTTTTTTTCATTTAGGTTAAAATAGTGGATGATCTATTATGTTTTCGATTAGTGTATTTCATTGGCGTTTAATTTTGTTTTGCATATTTTCATTTTTTGGCGTGAACTCATTTTAAAAAATATGTTTATAAATTTAAAATGATGTGTATTTTATTTATTTGTTCGTTTTTAGATTATATTGTAATATATTAAGTGGTATTATAATTTATTTAGTCTGATAATTATATGTTGATTGTTAAAAAATAAAATAAATTTATTTAATGGATTATAATATTTTTTAAAGACTTTTTAATTTTTATAAATACACGGGCATTAAATGTAATACTGACGTATTAGTTTTAAATACCTGTATATTAAAAAACTCCCCACCCAAATGCCCTATTTTCCCTGCATCCTGTCCCAGTGGTTAGAAAAGTAAACTTTAAATAAAAAAAGTATGCGAGTATTAATTTTAATACTCAGTATTAATGTTAAATAGCCATGAATTAATACACTACCCCACCCAAAACCCCTATTTTCCCTGCATTCCATCGGAGGGGTGTATTGTACTTAAAAAAAAAGTGTTATAATTGTATACCTTGTAAATGTTTGCGATGTAATGGATCATTTAGTGCATTTAGATTATTTTGCATTGTAATGGTATGCGTTGTAAAAACATGCGATGTAATGGTAGCTGTGTTGTAAAATCCACGATGTAAAAGCATGCATTGTAATGGCTTGCGTTATAACATCATTTATTCTGAATAAATACATTCATTAAATAAAACAGTTACGGAGGACAGGAAAGTGCCACCACAGTTCTCCTCTTTCTTTTCTACTCCATCTAGCCCCTCCGTTCAACTGATCCACGTCCCATTCCACAGTCCGACATACACCAAAAACCCAATCATGCTTTACTTTCCACGTTCCACACACAAACAACCAAGCAGACATGCCACAGACTCACCATCTTGAGCCACATTACTCCAACACTGCCACATACCATCCTTCCTTTGATTAAAAAAACACCACAAATATTTACTTAAGAACAATGCAAGATACACAATATAACTAAATAGAGTGATCACAGAATCTAATTTGAGTATTTCTCTTCCTATCATTGGGTCTGCAGTCAATAATGTCACTTTATGAAAATTCCTCTCGCACAGCACTTTTTACTGCTCCAATCAGTGTCTATCATCTCTTTATGGCTATGACCAGGAACAACTGTGGTGCCATCACAACTCCACCACATGATGAATCTGGTAAATCAATAAATACATTTCTATCTCTTGGTTAGTCAAGAAATACATTACTATCACCCACTTCAGGTATGTGGAATTCCCATAGCCTGACGCCCTGGACTAATTTTTGGGGTCATGGGGCACAAGTTTTCATGTGTATTTTTCCCTTGAGACAAGTAGGACCAACCCCCTGCAGCACAAATCCTTTGGCTGCCAGTTTGGAGTACCACATTATGGATCCGCAGTTAAGGTAATATTTGTTTCCATATATTAATGATTTTCAAACTTGTATTTATGGTTCATTAATTGAAAGCCTGTATTATTAGGGCAAAGCTCTAAGTAAATTTTGTAAGCTCTGACTGCACAGTGGTTCCAGTAGAAAAACACTTTGTGCGCCAATATGTTCCTTGTGAAAGAACAGAACGCTGTCACTCACAGTGAAGCAAGCCAATACAAAGAGAGAGAGAGAGAAACAGAATTTTAATAAACACAAAAGGTCATGATAATCACCAGACCAAATTATGGGCCCAATAATTAAAGAAAGTCTCAATAGTGCACCCATGGTATATGTCCTTTCTTTAAGTGCAGCTATACGGCTTTTGTGAATTTCCAAGAATTTACATAAGGAGGACAAGAAATAGTACTCCTAGAAAATATTTGTGAACTGCATTTTAGCATGAGCAAATATGCATGTGTAGATTTGCTTATGCAACAATCTGAGTGTTTGCAAGTTCACTTACGCTCCAACCACTTTTGCGCAACTCTGGAAGAAGGTTTACGGCTGCCATTGTCAGGAGTAAATTTCCAACATTTCTAAGTATGGGAAAAGATTAGAGAAGTGTTGTTCAAAACCCATAAAACATGCACGTTGGTAGGTTTGCACAGAATTAAAAGGGCATTCTAGCCCTGGAACTATTGCTTACCACTGCCTTCAGCCCCAGTATGTAGATCTGTGGAAAAGTGGTAACATAAGGGGATTTCACACTACTATGGTATGAGTCCTGGCTTAATCAGAGAGGCTATATCAGAGCTCTTATATAATGAGATTGCTGCCATAGTTTGTCGGGATTGTATGATGTTACAATGCGAGTGATTACAACGCGTGCCGTTACATCGCATTCGTTACAACAAACGGATGTAACCACGCTATGCCATTACAACGCAAGTCTTTTCCGCGACTTGCACTAGATGGCGTGCTAACATTAGAAAAGTGTAATTTACTATTCCAACTCCAGTCCACTTAACAGTAGGGAAGGTGTTGGGATAGTAAACTACACTATTTGTAATGTTAGCACGCCATCTAGCGCAAGTCGATGTAAAGACTTGCGTTGTAATGGCATAGGGTGGTTACATCGCGTTCGTTGTAACGAATGCGATGTAACGGCACGCGTTGTACTGACCGCGTTGTAAAGGTTGTTCCCCAGTTTGTCGCTGCACTACATGGCACCAAAAAGACAAGTGGATTTTATTACAGAACAAGTAGATTTATGAAGCTACTTGCCCCATGGATAAGTAAATATTGTATTAAATTCCACACCTCTGCAACTTGAAATCTATAATCTGCACCCTTACTTTTGTAGAATCCTCATCCACCTCAACTTGGTTACACAATGAAGCACGAGGGAAGCTCCAAACCTTATCATCCTTGGCTTCCATGACCGTGTTAGCAGTGATTCTGAACATTAGTAGCATAACTTAGAAGCGCTTTTCTCCATTCCAATTCTCTGTTTACAGCAAGTTGAACAGACTCTCTAATGGTTCTGTTAAACCTTTCAACTTGCCCATTTTACTCAGGCTGACTCAGCTCTGCTCTATTATGCATACTTCCACATTTGTTAAAAAATTCCTGAACTACTTTCCCCATAAATTGAGTAACATTGTTATACACTATCGCATCTGGTAATATTGTCTACAGAATCATCTTGAAATGAAATAATCTCCTCAGAAGTGACTTTCTGCAAAAGGCCTTTTCGTAAAATAATTTATTTCTAAAATACAAAAAACAAAACTACTAGGCAACAGAGAACGGCTAGATAGTATCAGTAAGCATTGTCCTCCAAGGACCACCTGGCAGTTGTGTAGGCACTGGTTCTGGAATACATGCCTTAGTTGATATCAAAAAAGAACTAAAAGGTGACGGACATAAATGGTTGCACCTCACTTTTATAATGCTGCTGCCTTATCGGGCTGTTTATGCACTAAAACTCCAGCACCCTTCACCTAATGGTGCCTCTGACTATTTATTTAAAACAAATGGAGGTGCACTAAACATAGAATAGAGAGTTCAAAATATTTCTCTTTTTCTTTGTTTGACTTTTATTTCATAGATGATAGATACACAACAACAGCCAGCGCGTTTCGTTCCTGTAAAGACAGTTTGAACGGAACTTCTTCAGGGCTGCAACAAATAGAAAAACATTTTTATAACACTAATTAAAAATGACGGACTGACGCATGTTTACAAAAATTTAAAATATTATACAAATAGTACTCAATTATTTTGAAGGTATTCTAAACTGCACCAAGCAAGAGTCTTAGTATACACAAGGCACCATACATTCTTCTATGTTCTTCTTGACAGGTTTATAAAAAAATTAAAAAATCTAACTTTATTTACTAAGGCTAGAACTCAAAATAAAGACTACTGTCTCACCTTGAATTGATAGCAAGTGAAGTTCAAAATTTATATTGGTGATTCGAGAGTGAAAGATGGACGGCATCTCATACCCGATGTATATGAGATCCAAATTAACTGGAATGTGAGGCAAAAGAAACCAAATAAGCAAGACCCAAATTTGAGCTGCATATTTCAATTACATCATATAACTCTACATATCTCACCTTTAGACGTCGGTCGGTGATGGTTTAGATATATATAAAGAACCATTGATTCATTTTAATGATGAAAAGCCCTTTGTAAATTGGACTTTCAGATTTATGATAAAAATCTGAAATTAAAAAGAAGAAAATACTCACTCATAATATTGTTGGTACGTTGGATATAAGTTATATAACAATTTAACATTTATTATAATTTTGTGATAATGAAATGCTACAAATGTTTCTTCATGAATCTGTAAATATACACACAGCTTTCAGATCGCGATTTGCTGATTTGATATTTTATTATATAATATTTTAGGTGAATGATCGATGCTTTGCATTTATTAAGCTGAGTGAATATCAATGCAAATTAGCAACTCCACTAAAACTTGTAGGAGCTATTCAACAGGTGAGACCCAAGCTAACAATTTAAAGTGGTATAATCTATTTAAAAACTGGGTTATGCACTGTTTCTTTTTATTGATAAAAATGAATTCTTCGGTTTTTCTGCTTGGTCTCTCTTTTAAGCGGGTATCGTTTTTGGACTTTATGATTTTCATATTTCTTTCTCTGTGTTAATATGTGGAGATGAGAGAATAAATGTCATTATCTCAAAATTAAAATAAATGTTGAATTGTTATATCATTTATATCCAACGTACCAACAATATTATCACCATCACACAACTCACATACCATCAGCACCTCACCAAAAGCACTCACACATACAGCTAGCTAACCAACACAAACCCACCCTCACTTGCACCCTCACACACACATCACTCAATGGTTAGAGCGGCAGACCCTGATGCAGAGGTCTGGCCAGACCAGGGTTCAATTCCCGCCTCGGCGGGTCTTGGGCTCAATTTCCCCGGACCCGATAATTCTCGCCTCGGCGCCTATTCTAATCATGGGTCACACTCTGCAACTCTGGGCAATAGCTTGCTTAATCTCCACAACGGCCCCAACAGCGCTAGGATGCCTGGCTTCACCTTGGGGTGCCCAGGAGTGGACACACCACAGGGAAAGGCCAGGAAGGGTTCCACAGCGGTATGTGCACAGCGCCTGAGAGACCCTTTCGGGGGAGTGCTTAGCGCTATATAAATGCACTACATTTACATTTACATTTACATTTACCCATCACCATGCACCCAAAGAAGAATCCATAGTTCACAGATAGTGAGTTAGAAGTGCTCGTAGACAAGATCATCAGAGTAGAGCCACATTTGTTTGGTACATTGGTCCAAAGGACCCCCATGTCACAGAAAACCAAGATGGGGGCGAGGATTGTGGACAAGGTGAAAGCACAAGCACCAGCAAGGCGCACAAAGGACAATATCCAGAACAGGTGGTATGATGTGCGCAGGAGGGTCAAGAAACTCATCGAAAATGATCACGCCTTCAGTGAGTGCATCGGCGGGGGCCCTCCTGCCAAACCAGTCTACTTTAGGACCTACCACTAGAGAGTGTCCATGGTCTAACAGACATACCAGAGCCTGGAGAGTACACAAACAACATACCCCATATTGTGCGGCAAGGGGACAGTGAAACCATGCACCGCAAGCAAAGCCACAGTAACCAATAGATAATCATCCCAAGATGTGTATGCTAGACAGACAAATACAATACCTGCTATCTCATAGTGACTTGGAACTGTGTCATGACATGTACCAACCTACAAACAAATCAAGCAAGGCAGTGGCACAAATCCAAATAAACACTGCCAGACAGTTTGCCACCACAAGCACACTAACTCACAGTGCATCTGACTGACAGGAAGGAATAGTGGGGATGCAGGTGAAGTGAGTGTAGCCAAAAGCATGATGGGGTTTGTAGTCACAGATAATCCTCCCCCTCCAAATTGGCACATCAAGACCTCTCAGAAACATGCCCACATCACAGGGAGTGGAAAATGAAGGACAAGATGGCTGACACTGGGTCCTGCAGTAGGGAGCGCAAGGCCCTGGGAGGGGTAGGCCCTGGTAGGGGTTGTGTGAAAATCAGAAGCAGGACACCACTGACTGACATCCTGAAATATAACTTGCATGCCCTCCAGTTGAAGCACCTTTCATGGTGGGATGTCTAGCCTGGTGGGAAGGAGGACTGACAGCTCTGACCATACTTACCATCATGAGGAGACATACACACCCCTCAACACAAACTTCACACAACTCACTGGGTAGAATACATTGACCCACACCTCAGGGAAATATCAGCAAAAGATACCCCGTACTGGGTGCTGCTGTTTGAAGCACAGGGGCTCTCTTTGTACTTGTAGCCAAACAAACACCAGGACTTCACAGTCAGCCATCTTGCCATTGCTGTCACAGCCCCTCACAGGTAAGCAGAGTCAAGAAGGAGGAAGCATGGGCATGCTGGGAAGGGGGGTGTAGCCAAGAGGAAGATGCAAGTTGCAGTCACAGACAATCCTAATCCACCCACATGGCTCATACTGACACATTCTCGCCCCACAGGGAGTGGGAAGGGACTGTCAAGATGTCTGACACTGGGCCTGAGATATGATGTGGCTGACAATCACACATATGCACTGACCAAACAAAACCCGGTCGCACACACAGCCATTGTAACCATATGTTCAAAATCATTGTCTGGGGATGCAGTGTCCAGGGGTGCCCTCTGGCCGGGCAGGGGAGGTGTGTCTTGCAGATGACACATGTGGAGAGCCATATATATGGTACATTGTACAAAACACACAGGAACTCACATATACATCATTGACAGTTGACATCTGACAGTGAATGGAATGGACACACCAATATAGCATGGTCTCATTCACACTCGGTGCCTTTGTGAGCTGCATTCCACCCCTACATCATGCTGAAACATAGGCATCCTTCACACAACACACCACTCACTGACATAGACACTGTAGACACAAGGTCAAACCTGGACAGCATTGGAGGAGACATGCTACTCACAGCAGCCAACCTGCAACACACACTCCAACGGCCCTCACCGTTAGGAACATTGAAAAGCCAGAGTGCTATCTTGCCCAATCCATGTCAGCATGGGGAACATTGACAAGTCAAATCACATATGCACGTACAAAACTCAGCACCAGACTCATTAACCATGGTGACATCATCAGTTGTATGAAATGAAATGGGAAATAGCAACACTGGAAGAAAACACTTCCTCCAAAGATATCACAGGCATACCGGACTGTTACCAGGTCGTACCAATACACCAACGTGGCACACAAAGACTAGCAATCTCTGCTACCACATATGCCCCAATAGTACAACATATCCCCAGTGAAATAGCACGTATGTCCTTGATAAAGCTCACATGTGTACAGGGATGACACACCTGTTTCAGCAACGTGATGGACCTTGAGTAGTACATGTACAGACAAATCTATCCATGAGCTGAGCATGCACACACTTTGACATGCACATTGAAATGTTTATTCATGGCTGGGCAATGTGCAACAACAATACCAATCTCTGTCCGTGACAAGCCTGAAAAAGGCAGTGTACAGGCAGGCATCCATTCGTACAGTACAGTTCACGTTTGTGAACCATTGATGCCTGTAGAAACATAACTTACTCTGTGTGTCTCTTCAAAACACAGGTGGTGCTGGGGACACAGCACCAAATGAAAAGGATTCCCAGTCAGAGAACTCAGTGTCCACCAGACTCTGGTGGACACTGAGTTCTCTGGTTTTACTCTGTCTCTGTCTCTGTCCTCTTCAGATGACGATGAACAACCTGGCCCCTCCGGTGTGAGTCATCACGCAGCACCAGCGGCATCAACATCTACACCCCCTGTACCCACGACTCCAGCATCTGGAAACTGACAGGGCACCACAGCCAACATGGACAGACCAAGGCCACTGAACACCCACAGCACAGGGACACAGGACCCCCGGAAGCTACAGCCAACACCACCAGCAACACCACCCAAGGGGTCCCAGTGTCACCTGTGCCGCCCGCCGCTGATCCTGCCCGTGTGGATAGGGGTGCTGGGAGGGGTGGGAGGCAGAGGGAGCACCTTGCAGACGGTTCTGGACTGCATGATGACCCCCAACAGGCACGCATCATAGACAGCACCGGAAGATTTGGCCAGTTAGGTGGGATCCTCAAGGACATACAATAGGAGCAGGCTGCCTACCATGCCCGCATGGAGGCAACGTGGAATGCCCTTACTGCAGTGCATCGGGACATACTCCAATGCCTCCGCCAGATCACCAAAAACATGTCCACACCTCCCTGTGTGGCCACAACATCTGTTGCAACACCATCTGCCAGTGCCACAGGGAGGAAGGAGGACTCTGGCAGAGAGTCCCCTGCACCGCAGTGGCGTGCACCTGAGGATCCCCACCAAGAAGAAGAGGGTCATCTGAAGAAGGACATGTGAGAGGCAGATGTCCCAGCACATCCCCCAGTGGCCTCTAAGCCGGTTCTGGACAATGTTCTTTGTGCGCAATGAGTTCACCTTGTCCAATCGCACACAACTCGCCCACATGACATGGAGGGTTCATGTTCGTCCAATGTAGCAGATGACTGTGGACTTTACTCTGGACATTTCATCTACCAACACTTCCAACTCTAATGTGAACTTTGGATTAAAAACCAATGTACAGCACCCACCATCCTGTGCACTTTCCCCACACATGTTTGAAAATAAACTCACCAGTACACCATACTTGCCTCTGTTGTGTTTCCTACTTGTCATGTGTCTTGGAGATGTCGATCTGCTAAACAACACAGTGCATTCCAAGTACTACAACAATGTGACCAATGTTAGGTGAGTCATGGTGATGTGACACATGTGAGGGGGACACACCACTATGACACCACAACACATACTCACCATGTCCATGTAACTCATCCCACACAATGATGTTGAACTGAAACACATTGGTATGCACAGACATAACACCTATCCACAGTCAGTGGTAACAAGTCCACAGGTGAGGTAAGCAAATGTCACTCAGATTTGGGAAAACAAACAACGCACCTGACTCAGGCTGACTCAGCTCTGCTCTATTATGCATACTTTCACATTTGTTAAACAATTACTGAACTACTTTCCCCATAAATTGAGTAACATTGTTATACACTATTGCATCTGGTAATATTGTCTACAGAATGCATCTTGAAATGAAATAATCTCCTCAGAAGTGATTTTCTGCAAAAGGCCTTTTTGTAAAATAATTTATTTCTAAAATACAAAAAACAAAACTACTAGGCAACAGAGAACGGCTAGATAGTATCAGTAAGCATTGTCCTCCAAGGACCACCTGGCAGTTGTGTAGGCACTGGTTCTGGAATGCATGCCTTAGTTGATACCAAAAAAGAACTAAAAGGTGACGGACATAAATGGTAGCACCTCACTTTTATAATGCTGCTGCCTTATCGGGCTGTTTATGCACTAAAACTCCAGCACCCTTCACCTAATGGTGCCACTGACAATTTATTTAAAATAAATGGAGGTGCACTAAACATAGAATAGAGAGTTCAAAATATTTCTCTTTTGCTTTGTTTGACTTTAATTTCATAGATGATAGATACACAACGACAGCCAACGCGTTTCGTTCCTGTAAAGACCGTTTGAACGGAACTTCTTCAGGGCTGCAACAAATAGAAAAACATTTTTATAACACTAATTAAAAATGACGGACTGATGCATGTTTACAAAAATTTTAAATATTATACAAATAGTACTCAATTATTTTGAAGGTATTCTAAACTGCACAAAGCAAGAGTCATAGTATACACAAGGCACCATACATTCTTCTATGTTCTTCTTGACAGGTTTATAAAAATTTGAAAAAATCTAACTTTATTTACTAAGGCTAGAACTCAAAATAAAGACTACTGTCTCACCTTGAATTGATAGCAAGTCAAGTTAAAAATTTATATTGGTGATTCGAGAGTGAAAGATGGACGGCATCTCATACCCGATGTATAAGAGATCCAAATTAACTGGAATGTGAGGCAAAAGAAACCAAATAAGCAAGACCCAAATGTGAGCGGCATATTTAAATTACATTATATAACTCTACATATCTCACCTTTAGATGTCGGTCGGTGATAGTTTAGATATATATAAAGAACCATTGATTCATTTTAATGATGAAAAGCCCTTTGTAAATTGGACTTTCAGATTTCTGATAAAACTCTGAAATTAAAAAGAAGAAAATACTCAATCATAATATTGTTGGTACGTTGGATATAAATTATATAACAATTTAACATTTATTATAATTTTGAGATAATGAAATTCTACAAATGTTCATTTATGAATCTGTATATATACACACAGGTTTCAGATAGCGATTTGCTGATTTGATATTTTATTATATAATATTTTAGGTGAATGATCGATGCTTCGCATTTATTAAGCTGAGCGAATATCAATGCAAATTAGCAACTCCACTAAAACTTGTAGGAGCTATTCAACAAGTGAGACCCAAGCTAACAATTTAAAGTGGTATAATATATTAAAAAACTGGGTTATGCACTGTTTCTTTTTATTGATAAAAATGAATTCTTCGGTTTTTCTGCTTGGTCTCTCTTTTAAGCGGTTATCATTTTTGGACTTTATGATTTTCATATTTCTTTCTCTGTGTTAATATGTGGAGATGAGAGAATAAATTTCAATATTTCAAAATTATAATAAATTTTGAATTGTTATATAGTTTATATCCAACGTACCAACAATATTATCACCATCACACAACTCACACACCATCAGCACCTCACCAAAAGCACTCACACATACAGCTAGCTAACCAACACAAACCCACCCTCACTTTCACCCTCACACACACATCACTCAATGGTTAGAGCGGCAGACCCTGATGCAGAGGTCTAGCCCGGACCAGGGTTCAATTCCCGCCTCGGCGGGTCTTGGGCTCAATTTCCCCGGACCTGATAATTCTTGCCTCAGTGCCTATTCTTCTCATGGGTCACAATCTGCAACTCTGGGCAATAGCTTGCTTAATCTCCACAACGGCCCCAACAGCGCTAGGATGCCTGGCTTCACTTTGGGTGTGCCCAGGAGTGGACACTCCACAGGGAAAGGCCAGGAAGGGTTCCACAGCGGTATGTGCACAGCGCCTGAGAGACCCTTTCGGGGGTGTGTGGAGCGCTATATAAATGCACTACATTTACATTTATATTTACCCATCACCATGCCCCCAAAGAAGAATCCAAAGTTCACAGATAGTGAGTTAGAAGTGCTGGTAGACAAGATCATTAGAGTAGAGCCACATTTGTTTGGTACATTGGTCCAAAGGACCCCCATGTCACAGAAAACCAAGATGAGTGCGAGGATTGTGGACAAGGTGAACGCACAAGCACCAGCAAGGCGCACAAAGGACAATATCCAGAACAGGTGGTATGATGTGCGCAGGAGGGTCAAGAAACTCATCGAAAAAGATCACACCTTGAGTCAGTGCATCGGCGGTGGCCCTCCTGCCAAACCAGTCTACTTCAGGACCTACCACCAGAGAGTGTCCATGGTCTAACAGACATACCAGAGCCTGGAGAGTACACAAACAACATACCCAATATTGTGCGGCAAGGGGACAGTGAAACCATGCACCGCAAGCAAAGCCACAGTAACCAATAGATAATCATCCCAAGATGTGTATGCTAGACAGACAAATACAATACCTGCTATCTCATAGTGACTTTGAACTGTGTCATGACATGTACCAACCTACAAACAAATAGAGCAAGGCAGTGGCACAAAGCCAAATAAACACTGCCAGACAGTTTGCCACCACAAGCACACTAACTCACAGTGCAGCTGACTGACTGGAAGGAATAGTGGGGATGCAGGTGAAGTGAGTGTAGCCAAAAGCATGATGGGGTTTGTAGTCACAGATAATCCTCCCCCTCCAAATTGGCCCATCAATACCTCTCAGAAACATGCCCACATCACAGGGAGTGGAAAATGAAGGACAAGATGGCTGACACTGGGTCCTGCAGTAGGGAGCGCAAGGCCCTGGGAGGGGTAGGCCCTGGTAGGGGTTGTGTGCAAATCAGACCATGTGCCTTATTGTAGCGCATCTCGGCTGGTGTCACAGGGTTCCAGAGGGGTGTCAGCAACCACAGCATGGTGCGGTATCCGGAGTCATCTACACGAAAAAAATGAAAAATTAGCTGAGTTTTGTAGGAGTACAGAATACAACATTGCCAAACACACACAATGGTAAACAGTCAGTTCACACCGAGAAGCCAGGCACACTGATCTGGCATCTGTGACATCAGCGTTGCACTGCGACTACTCCTCATTATATAGGCATCGTGCGCAGAACCGGGGAACTGTGCACACACATGTGTGATACACATGTCTGCAAGACATACCACCAGAGCATTGATCGAGTGGAAATGTTTCCTCTTCCGGTATGCCTGCTCATGTGCCTGTGGTGGTATCAGGGCCATATGTGTACCACCAATAGATCCGATGATGTTCGGTATCCTCCCCAGTGTATAAAAGGCATCCTTTATTTCAGGGAGTTCAGCTGGGCTAGGGAACTTGATGTACAGGTCAAGGAAATGCAACATCCAGTCCAAGACATCGCGTAGCACACGACTAAACATAGTTTGCAACATCCCACCACCAGTAGCCACTGTGTACTGGAAGGTACCAGTAGCAAAGAAGTGCAGGGCTGCCATCCCCTTCACCTCTGGGGTCAGTGCTGTAGGGTATGTCCGGCCAGGTAGCAGATGTGGCGCCAACTGCTCCGCCAACTCCTCAATCAGTGGCCTGGTGAAGTGGTACGGTCGGATGCAGTCGAGTTACTGCATGGTTGCCAAATTTATTATATGCGCCAGATAACGAATTTTTAGTCAACCCAATCTGTGGACTCCTCATAGATCAGTATGTCGACGCGTTGCGTATTTGAGCGTTTGGAAGAAGCGTCGGAGTTAATGACAGGACACCGCAACGACAATTATTGGAAGACGTTGCTGAGATTTGAAGGATGAACATTAGGCACCCCTTAACTTCAGCAAGTACACAGAGGTTGCCGATATCGAAGAATTGACCTAAAGCTGCTCTTGAAGAGGGACCCGCTCGGATTACTTACAGATAGACTGTAATCCCCGTCCTGAGGAAGCCAAATAATTGGAGGCTGAAACGCGAACGCGTCGACATCCTGATCTATGAGGAGTCCACAGATTGGGTTGACTAAAAATTAGTTTTCTGGCGCATATAATAAATTAAGATAGAGGATTAAAACCTTTGACGCCAAGAGGATTACCACTTACTGACATCCTGAAATACAACTTACATGCCCTCCAGTGGAAGCACCTTTCATGGTGGGATGTCTGGCCTGGTGGGAAGGAGGACTGACAGCTCTAACCATACTTACCATCATGTGGAGACATACACACCCCTCAACACAAACTCCACACAACTCACCGGATAGAATACATTGACCCACACCTCAGGGAAATATCAGCAGAAGATACCCCGTACTGGGTGCTGCTGTGTGAAGCACAGGGGCTATCTTTGTACTTGTAGCCAAACAAACACCAGGACTTCACAGTCAGCCATCTTGCCATTGCTGTCACAGCCCCTCACAGGTAAGCAGAGTCAAGAAGGAGGAAGCATGGGCATGCTGGGAAGGGGGGTGTAGCCAAGAGCAAGATGCAAGTTGCAGTCGCAGACAATCCCCATTCACCCACATGGCTAATACTGACACATGCTCGCCCCACAGGGAGTGGAAAGTGACTGTCAAGATGTCTGACACTGGGTCTGAGATATGATGTGGCTTACAATCACACATATGCACTGACCAAACAAAAACCCGGTCGCACACACAGCCATTGTAACCATATATTCAAAATCATTGTCTGGGGATGCAGTGTCCAGGGGTGCCCTCTGGCCGTGCAGGGGAGGTGTGTCTTGCAGATGACACATGTGGAGAGCCATATATATGGTACATTGTACAAAACACACAGGAACTCACATATACATCATTGACAGTAGACATCTGACAGTGAATGGAATGGACACACCAATATAGCATGGTCTCATTCACACTCGGTGCCTTTTTGAGCTGCATTCCAACCCTACATCATGCTGAAACATAGGCATCCTTCACACAACACACCACTCCCTGACATAGACACTGTAGACACAAGGTCAAACCTGGACAGCATTGGAGGAGACATGCTACTCACAGCAGCCAACCTGCAACACACACTCTAACTGCCTTCACCGTCATGAACATTGAAAAGCCATAGTGCTATCTTGCCCAATCCATGTCAGCATGGGGAACATTGACAAGTCAAATCACATATGCACGTACAAAACTCAGCACCAGACTCAGTAACCATGGTGACATAATCAGTTGTATGAAATGAGATGGGAAATAGGAACACTGGAAGAAAACACTTCCTCCAAAGATATCACAGGCATACCAGACTGTTACCAGGTCGTACCAATACACCAACGTGGCACACAAAGACTAGCAATCTCTGCTACCACATATGCCCCAATAGTACAACATATCCCCAGTGGAATAGCACGTAGGTCCTTGTTAAAGCTCACATGTTTACAGGGATGACACGCCTGTTTCAGCAACATGATGGACCTTGAGTAGTACATGTACAGACAAATCTATCAATGAGCTGGGCATGCACACACTTCGACATGCACATTGAAATGTTTATTCACGGCTGGGCAATGTGCAACAACAATATCAATCTCTGTCCGTGACAAGCCTGAAAAAAGCAGTGTACAGGCAGGCATGCATTCGTACAGTAGAATGTGTCATGTTTCTGAACCATTGATGCCTGTAGAAACATAACTTACACTGTGTGTCTCTTCAAAACACAGGTGGTGCTGGGGACACAGCACCAAATGAAGAGGATTCCAAGTCACAGACTCTGGTGGACAGTGAGCTCTCTGGTTTGACTCTGTCTCTGTCCTCTTCAGATGACGATGAACAACCTGGCCCCTCCGGTGTGAGTCATCATGCAGTACCAGCAGCATCAACATCTACACCCCCTGTACCCACGCCTCCAGCATCTGGAAACTGACAGGGCACCACAGCCAACATGGACAGACCAAGGCCACTGAACACCCACAGCACAGGGACACAGGACCCCCCAGAAACTACAGCCAACACCACCAGCAACTCAACCCAAGGGGTCCCAGTGTCACCTGTGCGGCCCGCCGCTGGTCCTGCCCGTGTGGATAGGGGAGCTGGGAGGGGTGGGAGGCAGAGGGAGCACCTTGCAGACGGTTCTGGACTGCATGATGACCCCCAACAGGTACGCATCATAGACAGCACCGGAAGATTTGGCCAGGTAGTGGGGATGCTCAACGACATACAACAGGAGCAGGCTGCCCACCATGCCCGCATGGAGGCAAAGTGGAATGCCCTTACTGCGGTGCATCGGGACATACTCCAATGCCTCTGCCAGATCACCAAAAACATGTCCACACCTCCCTGTGTGGCCACAACATCTGTTGCAACACCATCTGCCAGTGCCACAGGGAGGAAGGAGGACTCTGGCAGAGAGTCCCCTGCACCGCAGAGGCCTGCACCTGAGGATCCCCACCAAGAAGAAGAGGGGTTCATCTGAAGAAGGATATGTGAGAGGCAGATGTCCCAGCACATCCCCCAGGGCCTCTAAGCCAGTTCTGGACAATATTCTTTGTGCGCAACCCGTTCACCTTGTCCAATCGCACACAACTCGCCCACATGACATGGAGGGTTCATGTTCGTCCAATGTAGCAGATGACTGTGGACTTTACTCTGGACATTTCATCTACCAACACTTCCAACTCTAATGTGAACTTTCGATTAAAAACCAATGTACAGCACCCATCATCCTGTGCACTTTTCCCACACATGTTCGAAAATAAACTCACCAGTACACCATACTTGCCTCTGTTGTGTTTCCAACTTGTCATGTGTCTTGGAGATGTCGATCTGCTAAACAACACAGTGCATGCCAAGTACTACAACAATGTGACCAATGTGAGGGGGACACACCACTATGACACCACAACACATACTCACCATGTCCATGTAACTCATCCCACACAATGATGTTGAACTGAAACACATTAGTATGCACAGACATAACACCTATCCACAGTCAGTGGTAGCAAGTCCACAGGTGAGGTAAGCAAATGTCACTCAGATGTGGGAAAACAGACAACACACCTAACAAAGCATAGCACAGGTTCATTGTTGATGAGCTGTGAGCAGACGTCACCCTCATCTTCATCATCACTGGCATTGTGGCCCAGGCCGGGATCCTCCACAAGTGGTGGAGGTTGGTCATTGTCATCCTGGATGAGAGGCACCTTCTTCCTCACTGCCATGGTGTGTAGCATGCAGCATACAAGGATTATTTTGCACATCTTTGCAGGCTCATATGGGAGGGCCCCTCTGGTCTTGTCCAGGCAGCGAAAGCGGCTTTTCAGGAGGCCAAATGTCCACTCAATCACCCTCCTGCTCCGACCATGTGCCTTATTGTAGCGCATCTCGGCTGGTGTCACAGGGTTCCAGAGGGGTGTCAGCAACCACAGCATGGTGCGGTATCCGGAGTCATCTACATGAAAAAAATGAAAAATTAGCTGAGTTTTGTAGGAGTGCAGAATACAACATTGCCAAACACACACCAATGGTAAACAGTCAGTTCACACGAGAAGCCAGGCACGCTGATCTGGCATCTGTGACATCAGCGTTGCACTGCGACTACTCCTCATTATGTAGGCATCGTGCGCAGAACCGGGGAACCGTGCACACACATGTGTGATACACATGTCTGCAAGACATACCAACAGAGCATTGATCGAGTGGAAATGTTTCCTCTTCCGGTATGCCTGCTCATGTGCCTGTGGTGGTATCAGGGCCATATGTGTACCACCAATAGATCCGATGATGTTCGGTATCCTCCCCAGTGTATAAAAGGCATCCTTTATTTCAGGGAGTTCAGCTGGGCTAGGGAACTTGATGTACAGGTCAAGGAAATGCAACATCCCGTCCAAGACATCGCGTAGCACACGACTAAACATAGTTTGCGACATCCCACCACCAGTAGCCACAGTGTACTGGAAGGTACCAGTAGCAAAGAAGTGCAGGGCTGCCATGCCCTTCACCTCTGGGGTCAGTGCTGTAGGGTATGTCCGGCCAGGTAGCAGATGTGGCGCCAACTGCTCTGCCAACTCCTCAATCAGTGGCCTGGTGAAGTGGTACCGTCGGATGCAGTCGAGTTCCTGCATGGTTGCCAAATTTATTATATGCGCCAGATAACGAATTTTTAGTCAACCCAATCTGTGGACTCCTCATAGATCAGTATGTCGACGCGTTGCGTATTTGAGCGTTTGGAAGAAGCGTCGGAGTTAATGACAGGACACTGCAACGACAATTATTGGAAGACGTTGCAGAGATTTGAAGGATGAACATTAGGCGCCCCTTAACTTCAGGAAGTACACAGAGGTTGCCGATATCGAAGAATTGACTTAAAGCTGCTCTTGAAGAGGGACCCGCTCGGATTACTTACAAATAGACTGTAATCCCCGTCCTGAGGAAGCCAAATAATTGGAGGCTGAAACGCGAACGCGTCGACATACTGATCTATGAGGAGTCCACAGATTGGGTTGACTAAAAATTAGTTATCTGGTGCATATAATAAATTAAGATAGAGGATTAATACCTCTGATGCCAAGAGGATTACCTCTGAATGTATTACTGTGAATAAGAAGTGTACATATTAGTATTAATAGCTAGGGGAATTTATATGTGATATATATTGTTGTATATATAAGATGTATATATGTTGTATGAAGTTGTATATATGGGTCGTTGTGTAATGAATTTTTTTGTGATTGTTTTGGATATATTATGTGTAAAGTACTCTGATTTTCACCAAGAGATATCCGCTTCTGAAAAATAATCATTGAAGTTTTGATAAAAGAAAAAATAGATTGCCAAGATAATTTACTATTTCTTGTGCTTAAATAAACAAGAGATTGATCCCTCTATTCCGATTTTCTTTATATATATTAGATGTGTCTATGCCCAGGTATGGGAGGGTCATTTGGGTATGCCCCATAGTGTTCCATCCACATCTGAGACACAACATGCACACAGACTGTAGGTGCACATCAGAATTGTGGCTAATGGTCTCACTGTGATGTACATGCCATCACCCCCAGCGCTCAGGGTGTATGTGACATGTCCTAAACATATCCAACCTGCAACTGTGTCCATGACTCATGTCCATTACTGTACAGTTGCACATCACAGTGGTAATGTGAACAACACACAAAGAATTATGCCCCCATGAACACGTGCACAGTCTGGGAGTGGCTGAACAAAAGTGCCACACAACAAACCAAATGGTGCCCCCCACCCCCAACATACAGGGAATGCAGCCTTACATGCTCTGGGACACTGTGTGGCCAATGCTGTAGTGTGGTAGGTGTGCACATGTGTCCCTAGCAAGTAACTGTGTGTTGAAGCCTTCAAATCGTCACACCAATGAGGTCCGAAGCGGGTGACAATGAGTATGCATTGCACTGTTCATGACAGTGCCGTGCGTACGCTTTGCCATTGACTGTAATAAGGTCCGACGCGGATGACAATGCATATGCATTGCACGGTTCATGACCGAGCCGTGCGTACGCTTTGCCATTGACTGTAATGAGATACGACGTGGGTGACAATGCATACGCATTGCATGGTTCATGACCGAGCCGCGCGTACGCTTTGCCATTGACTGCAATGAGGTCCGATGCGGGTGACAATGCGTATGCATTGCACGGTTCATGACCGAGCCATGCGTATGCTTTGCCATTGACTGCTATGAGGTCCGACGCGTTTGGCAATCATGCATGCGCCTCGGGCAGGCATGTTACGAGACAGGCGTATATGCCTTGGCCATTGGATCGTATGGAGAGGGGTGCATGTGTATTTTCAAAATACGTGTTGTGCAGTCAGTTGACCGATCCATGCACACCCATTGGCTCTGGACTGTCATGGAGACGAATGCGGATTCAAAACTTGTACGAGTTGTGCGCTGCATATTCAGTTGGATGCCTACAACATTTTTGCAATTCCTTGGGTTTTATGAAAGTGAAGATTTAAACGATGCGGAAGATGTGTACGAGTCGTACATTTCCATGGATTGGCCAGATTCATAGAATGCAACCATGTTGGACCTATCACTGGGGACACATGGCACAGAGTCTGCCTCTGCAGCACATATATAAGGCTGGCTGGCCCCCAGGGAGCTCACTTGCCTGCACTACATGCTACTGGACCGCATCCCTTCTACCACTGCTGCTGTCTCTGCATCCTCTGGCTCCTGCTATGGCACGTACTCTGTACAGGGCCCCAGCCTTCACTGAGGAGGAGAACCAGGCCCTGCTGGACAGGCTCCTTCCACTGTACAGCAAGCTGTATGGGAAACCAGGGGTGCAGGTGAGTGTGCAGTCCACTGCCTTCTTAATTATGTATGTTGTCTGACTAGCAGTACTAGCAGTGTGTCCAATAGAAGCAAGCATTCTCACTGAGTACTTTCATCCCCCAAAGTGTGTAGGTACATGTAATGAACAGGTGTTCTGCTGCTAAAGTGCATCTGTGCTTGCTTAAACTTCCCAGGCATTGTTAATATGTCAGACATGCAGGGCATTTGTCCTTTTTCATGGGTGCACTACCTGTGTCACTCGTCTCCCTTTGTGATGATGACATGTATATGTTTAACTTTGTCATCCTCACAGGTTGATGCCCACCAGAAGCAGGAGATATGGCTGACCATCGCCCGGGCAGTTTGTTCGGTGGGGGTCTTCAAGCGCCGGATCCACAACTACCAGAAGAAGTGGCAGGACCATTGGGGCTTGGACCCGGAGGATCGCAAGAGTCCAGCTGAAGCTGTTACCTCTTCGCGGGAGGGGCGGACACTGGACCCTGACCCCCCATATGCACAGGATCCTGGCGATGGTCTTCCCGGACCTGGATAGGCAGCTGAGGGCCAGACAGCAGCTAGGAGGGGGTAAGTCCATGCCTAATCTGTGTACTATGCCTGACATGCTAATTGTAGTCTTTTGGTCACACTTCCAGATTACGTAGGGCTTGTAGTCCAAAACTCAGGTCCCTCAATTGTGTGATGCACCCTCCTCATCTGTTCCACAGGTGTGGCCCCTACAGTCTGTTGCTTGTGTCACAAGGGCACTGTGTCCCTGCAGTCAGCTAGGCTTCAGCTCCCAGACAGCATCAGTTCCCCTGATGGGTGGGTCAATTGTTTACCCAATGCCTGGGATCTGACATGTGATCTGTGTGTGCCCTTTATATGTGTTCCAATTTCTGGCCTGAGTCGCCATATGTGGCTGGGGTATTTCAAACAAACCCATGTAGCAGGGGACTCCAATTTGTGGGCCTCAGGAGTATGTATACCAAGTATGTCACACTTGCTTAGCCACCTGACTACTGTCCAGATCCAAACACTGTTTCACGTAGACCTGGCCAGTCATGCCTACTCAAGATCATTTAGAAACACTCTATTATCCCACTCCTGTGTATCAACTTACAGGTTGTGCTTAGTGACATGTGCTTTCAGGTGTCTGCCTCTGTGTCATTATGGTGTGGCTTCCTATTAGGTACAACTGGGGTGTTCATGATTGTGAGGGTCAGCAGGACATCTGAGATGTGACTGTCAGAGACAAGACCTGTGTGACATATAGGTGTGTGATCATTTGACAGTGCCAATTTGAAAAAGGTAACCCCCTAAAAAACTGGATTTAAGGTCAGGGAACAGGGGGAACAAAACACAACAAACTATACTAGTAAGTATCCCTCTAGACCTATATTGCTTTAATTTTACTATTCACTTATCGTGGGTTCACATAAAGAAAAAAACCACCAGATGTGTATACAATTTATCTATTATATTTATTTTTGTAAATTATTTTTCATTTTTTTACTTATATACATTCTTCTCTAATATACATTGGATTCTTTTCTTGTTACTAAAAAAGCCAAACTATGCAGAATTAATCATTATTCCTTTATGTGTGTTTAGCTATATATTCACAGTGCATACAAATGTAAACAATTAATAAATCTGCAAATTCGCAAACAATGGTTCAGAAGATATCCCCACATCGGTCACTCCTCTAATCATACTACATACATGTCACTTTCATACAACACATTCATACAAAACCCCAGAAAGGCACCAACGTTTGTACAAAGATGACTGGGCATGAGCAAAATGCTCAGCCCTCTGATGTGATGCAGGACACTGGGGTGTATCACTCAATCTGGTCGACGCGCGTTTCGGTGGCTCAATCTTCTTTTATCGCCACCTTCTTCAGGACCTGTTCTGTCTTGTTGATAGTGTAGCAAAGAGCCTCTTCTGAGATAGTGTTTCGTTTACTTCTCTTCTTAATTCATAATATGGCCAATGCTTAATCAATCCGGAATTCAATCATGAGGATCAAACTCAAAGGTCGTCGCGAGAATATTATTCCAAAATTTTCTCCCGAAGCACAACGGGTAGTCAGCCCTCAAATGATCTTTGTATGACTTCCTAAAGGGTCTTGTTGTTAACTTTTCTTCATGCTATGTTCTTATTTCTTGTTTCTTTTCCTCATACGTTAGCGCTGTTTCAGGTGGGAATTTCTCGTTCCCTTCTTGTTAAGTGCTCTATTGGTGGTAACGTATATCCACTCGTCGGCGTTCTTGATGTGATCCTACTCCGGCATTTGACAGTGCACAATGGTGTATGCAACTGTGCACTTCAGGCAGCTGGGTTACATGCACAGCAGACTGTGATGTGCTAATGTACAGGGAGTTGTGTTCGCAGATACTCATATGTCTGATTTGCATGATGTGGGTCTTCTGTGTCCTGGATATGTTGTTTGCAGGGGATGGGCAAGTGCACTTGTCATCTGCAGAGCTTGCTTTACCCTGTGCTATGATTGTGCATACTGTTGTTGTCTGGATGCCCTGCCCCTGTGACAGGAGACTGTGTTGACTGACTTTCCATGCATGCCAGTGCCATGGCATTTAACTTGCTATGAGTGATCCTGCATTGTGTTCAAGTGTGCTCTTTACCCCCCCCCCCCCAGTGTGGCATTGACTATCAGGACATGAGAACATCATAGTGTGTGTAAGTGGCAAGAGATGTGTTGTGTGTATAGGGACATACTCTTACATGTTCACTTGCATGTCCAACAAATGTGTGGGTGGTGCATGTTGGCACATTGGGGTATTAGCATCCAACATGCAACAGACATATGGATGAAAGTCCAGGAGGGATATGTGTGCCATGGTTGATGGTGAGAATGACAATTGGCTTATTCTAAACAGTTTTGGCACTTTGAGCAGTGTTCAGCTGATGATGCCAGGCCTTGCCCTGTGATGTGATGTACTCACTGTGGTGTGTGCAGTCAGTGCAGGTGACTGATTGTTGTAATCTTGTGTATAATATAAATGCTCGTGTCATATTTAGAATGTCATGTGGTCATTTTTAGAATGTACGGAGTTGAGGATTTATTCGTGGGCTGGGAGCTTGGCTGTAATGTTGGTGCTGTCTGTGTCTCGTCTTCATGCATTAAACTATACTACAAAGTTCTTGGCCCTGGAGATTCTGGAATTTAGCACTGGCGACGAGTAGTTGTGACCTGATTGGGGACAGGTACTCTCCGCACCAACTCCCCTTCAAACTTTCTTGGATTAGTGCAGACCAACGAGCAACGCGACGAGCAACACATCGTGTATACGATCACCGTTTCGTACATTTCTATTCAGCGGTTCTTCTACATCATTATGATACCTTGTAAGTAAGCAATATGTCTCTTTAGACTTTAAAAGACGTTGGATTCGATCAGCTTACTGTTAACATCTCTCGAGCTCCGCCTCGCGCTCTACAGTTCCAAGCGCACGCCCCCATCGGCATCATCATCTTTAACGTTGCTTTGGTCACTGGAGCGCACGTTCTCACGTCGGACTGACGTAACGTGCAGCCATTTTGTTGTTGTTTTGCGCTGTAAAAGCAAACATTTACCGGCGGTGGTTACAAATCTTTGCTTCCGGATTCCTACACGGTGAGAATAATATTCATTTCTTCAACAATTTATAACGTGGACTTACTATTCTCCACTCGGCCAAATTACATGATATAAATTCTACAATGGACTATGGTATTTTGCAATCATTTCTCTAACATTACCTGACAAGAATATATGACTACACCCAAACTATTTTACAGCATTTTTCTTACAAATTTACTCATATTTATTTCTCCTTAACTTTTGGTCACATCAAGTTTGGCTTCACAGTGGTTGTCATTCTTACATGCAGCATTTTAATTATTCTCCATAATTAAAATTGTTAGTCATGGCTACCACTTCTAGCATGTCTCAACCACCACCTTTCCTTTCCGAAGAAGGTGACCCTATTCTTTCTTGGAAAAGATGAAAGAATTTATTTGACTCTTATATAGTGGCAATTGGTGGTGAGACGTTTTCAGCTGTTAGGAAGCAAGACATTCTCCTACATAATCTCGGTGTGGAACGAAGAAATGTTTATGACAGCATGGACCTTATACCTGTGGGTGGTGGGAATGGTGAACCTGCTGACGTGTTCGAGATGTCCATGACTATGTTAGAGAGATACTTTGGTCCTCGGATTAACGTTGTGCTAGAGAGGCATACATTTTTTACCAGAATACAAGGCCCTTCTGAACGAGTTAAAAGTTATGTCGCTTCTCTTAAAACCTTGGCTCGAACTTGTGAATTTGGTGAACTCACAGAGTCTCTTATTAGAGAACAACTTGTGAGATGCACCAACAGCACGCGAGTTCAAGAAAAGCTCTTGTCAAAAAATCCATCGTTGTCAGAAGCAATTGCTATCGTAGAAGGTTTGGAGAATACTTCTACCTGGGTGAAAGAGATGAAGAAAGACCGAGAGGGAAAGAAAGAGGGAAAGGATGATGTCCATGTCTTAGTTGACAAATCTGCTCAAGAAAGTAGTGACAATGTTGCCAAAGTCACATCTATTGAAAAACAAAAAATCTCTGATAAAGATGTACGCCCACGTTACCCTACAAAAACGGTAATTTGCAAGGGAGATCGTGAGAGTCACTCTTCTATTAACACTGGTTATAATGATAAAACTTCTGGAGAAGCATCCAAGCCAAAGTGTTTTAGGTGTAGTAGTCTTACACACTATTCCAACTATTCTCATTGTTTTGCCAAAGATTCTATTTGCAACAAGTGTGGCATTAAGGGACATAATGCCAGAGTTTGTAGATCTTCTGTCAAGTCAAGAAATCCAGAGAAGAAAACTGAAACTGTACGAACAATCATTCTCAATGTTGGGAATGAGGGAAGTGAAATTGACAATGGGAAGATAGTTATGCCAGAGTGTGATATTTTGATTGATGGGTATAACTTTGCAGTTTTGGCTGATTCTGGCTCGCCATTCACAATGGTGGGCAACAAATAATGGGACGAGATTGTTGGACTAGACAGTATGTTGTTATTGCCACCAGACATAAACCCTGTAAGTTATGGTGGTACAAAAATAAATGTGTTTGGATACGTAGTAGCCAACTTCCAATTCAAAGACTATGTTTTATCTTAATGTGGTGATTTTTAGTAATGATTTGTATTATTGTCATTGTTTTTTATATTCTTGTTGTTGGGTGTTTTTTCTTTTCTCCTTTTTATCTTTTTGGCGGGAATTAGTTTTCAATTTCTCTTGCTGTTATTTGGGCATGTAATGTTTACTTCTTGGTTCTTGTGTGGGAAGGGGATGTGTTGTAATCTTGTGTGTAATAGAAATGCTCTTGTCAGATTTAGAATGTGATGCGGTCATTTTTAGAATGTACGGGGGTTGAGGATTCATTCGTGGGCTGGGAGCTTGGCCGTAATGTTGGTGCTGTCTGTGTCTCGTCTTCCTGCATTAAACTATACTACAAACTTCTTGGCCCTGGAGATTCTGGAATTTAACACTGATGTTGTTCTCTTTTTTCCTAATTCTATCCAGATACATCCACGGCCACAGGAGGGGACAGCTCCACGGACCAGAAGGAGCCAGAGAGCCTGACTGGGACAGAAGGCGAGGAGTCGGAGGGACCCAGTGGCACGAAAGGCGAGTGGAGCCACACTGAGGAGTCCTCAGCAACATCCACCCTAGCTGAGGGCCACAGCAGCTCGGAGGATGACTCCCTTGTGGAGGCGGGTGTCTGCAGCCACCAAACCCAAGCTAGCGAGGCTGTCCCCGCCACTGTCCCCACCACCACCATCACCACCCTCCCATCGGCTCTCATCCCAGAGGTCCGTGGAGGCTCCTGTGTTCAGGAGCATCTCTCCTTAGTGCTAGGCACCACACCCCCTGCCCCTGTGTCCCCTGCTGCCCTGAGTGAGGAGTCTGTGGACTTACTTAGACAGATCCATGTAGGGCAGACATCAATGCTGAGTGTCCTCCGTGCGCACACCAGTCTGTTGACCCAACTGGTGTCGTTCATGGAGGGCATTTCATTGGGCATGTCTGCCATACAGAGGACCAATCAGTCCGTGGCCTCCTCCCTGATGGCAGCAGTTTCCCTCCTCCAACAGTCCCACACCCCTCCTACCCCTGCACCACCCACGATTCCTAGCTACCTACCTGTCCCAAGCACACACACACCTGCACATTCTCACAAAGCCACAGACACAGGCAGCCCACAAACACCCAAATCAAGGTCTACACGTGCCCACAAGCAAGCGCAGGGGACTGATACCACACTCACAGGGGATGGTTTGCAGACACACACACTGTCATCCACAATCACTCCACAGTCCTCTGAAACCTCTCCCTCCCAGCCCCCTTCCCTTGCCTCACCTGCAACTCCATCTCCTCAGAAGCTCTTCCTCTGTGATCTTGGCCTCTTCCCCACCGACCCAGCAGAACCAGATTACAAGGGGAAGAGGAAGTAACCAAACACAGAGGGGAGTGCCCCTCACACCCGGACACCCTCCCCCAGGTGCAGTCAGGCTGAGGCCCCCACGTGCAAGTCCCCCCAGAGCCGGAAGAGCAAGACCCCACCCCTGCCACGCAGCTCCACGACAAAGTCTCCGTCCTCTATCCCCCAGGCCACCACTCCAGAGGTTACCCCACCTCACCCTGCCCCGGGTTCCCCCACCCACAGATACACCATCCCCAAAATGCTGAGGCCTCCCCCCCTACCACTTGCTCCTCCACACCCGGTCAGACGGTTAGAGCCACTGATGTGGGGACCGTGTCCCCCCCCTCTGTCCTGCTGACCTCACCTGCACCCCATTCCGCTTACATGGATTTAGGCACTGCAGTGGAGTCCACGACCACACTGTCTGACTACCCTGTCCACTCCATCTGACCTGCCCACCCCATCTGACTTATGCCCCACAGTTGTGACTGCACCCACCACTTCAGTCAGCTCCGCTGCAGTTGCAAGTGACTCTCCTGCATCCACCACCCCTTCACTGCATCCTTCTTCTGTGCCCTGATCCTGTCCCTGCGGTGCCTGGCCTGCCCCCATGTATGCCCCTCCGAGGGGATGTCCCCTGTCCTTAGCAGTGCAGGCAAGCAACGTGTGACAGCTGTCACTCAAGTTCACTCCTTGTTATTTGATAATGGACTGACCATTGGCCTTTGTTTTGAAAGGATGTTTAAATTTTCATCTGCTGAATAAAGCTTTTTTCTTTATCCTTATGAACTTTATTTAGCTGTACATTATGTTGATTATGTTTAGCATCACCTTGCACCTGTAATGTTTGATTTCCAATGTTGAGTACTGTGGTGTTGATGTGAGGTACTCCATGTGGTCCAGAAGATATGTAGCCTATTCAGGTCGGTATCCATGTCATCCTTTGCAGCTAACTGGGTGTGTCATGATCAACAATTTGGGGACATCTCTATGAACATTTCATTTGCATGGCCACATCTGTGGCTTGCACACATGCCCATATGATGTGCTTTTTATTGTCCAATTTGTCTATTTCCATGACTTTGGGCGCATCACCACTGGACCTACAGGTGTGGGCATCATTGGTGTAGGAGCAACTGGGTCCTCTGTGCAACTTGCTGTACATATGTGTTGAGTATGTGCAGATGACTTAAGGGAGACTCCCGTACCCAGGCTGCTGTGACCAGAGCCTTCATTGTGTGGTAACTGATGGCTGACTGACCAAGTGTTCTGCTGACATGACTGAGACGTGCTGGGGTTCCACAGGAGTTGGGTCCCCTCAAGTAAGTGTGTTGTTCCGTGGCATAGCCTGGGCCCATGGTGTGTGTTGTGTGAGCATGTGTGTGTGTGTCCACATCCCTTTTCATACACAGGCAGTGTTCCCTTGATATGTTCCTGTTGTTTATGCTTGCTGAGTGGTACTGTGTTCATCCCACAACTTTGCCATGGGCTACCAGATGTGTGAGTGCATGACACACTACTGTTAATTGGTGTTTCATCACTGGGATTTGTCAGTTCTTTGTGGTGATAATGTTGTCAGACGCAGATGGGACACAGTCAAGGGTCCCCAAGGCACTTGTTTGTTTGCAATATTATGTAGTTGTCCCTAGGTGATACCTTTCAGTGATTGAGACATGTGTATGTGTGTGTGACTGCTCCCACTTGTCCGGTTCAGGGGTGCAATGTTTGCAAGTGTCAGCATGTGCGCCTTGTAGTTCGCCTTGACTTCTGCATTGTCCTTGGACTGTGGCAGGTATTCTGAAGATTACGTGAGCTTTGACATCATCGCCATGTACCACATACTGTGCAGTATGTCTGTCATTCACCAGGGTTGTGAACTGTCCTTGTGTGATGAGTCTGTGCACCTTAGTTCCTCCCAACATTTCTATGTTTGTCATGGGTGCATGTGCAATGTCATCTGTCCCTGTGGGCTTCACAGATGCACATTGGTGCAGTTCAGGTTGTGTGTGGTTGAGGGTGGACTGATGTAAATGTTTTCATGGATTCGCCCCTAGCTCCCGTTTGTCCCTGGATGGCAGGCCATGCTGAGTGATTTGTGCAGATGTGATGTATGTTTGTGGCACAGGACACAGGCCTGGGTTTCACAGTTTGTACGTTTGTCATCACAGTGGAGGTGTCATGCATGCTTGTGTCACCCCAATGTCTGGTCCCTGGGAGTAGTGCTGTTGTGTGTCAGTCTCTTGCTGTGTTAGTTTGTGTTAATTCCAGCTTGTGTCACATGTGTCTGTTGTGCTCCCTCTCATCTCACAATGCCTGATTGCCCACTAAGGGGGTCCCAATGATGGGTTACTTTTCTATGGCTCTGTGTCCACATCTGTGTCACTGTGGGTCATACCCCCTCATGTGTTGTGTAGTTGCCTGGGGATACTGAGACACACACACACACACATGTTGTGTCAGATGTGCAGTGTGAGGTTGCCTGTTTGTGTTTGTGCATCTGCAACAGTGCATTGGTATTGCTGTTGTGGGCCATTGTCTGGATGCTGTTTTTGTGATTTACTCTGATGTCCCTGTGAGTCATATCACATCATTCTGCACATTCATCCTGGTTGTTAGGTCCCATTGCTGGCATGGAATGGGAGTTTGTGAGCTGACACCTACAGTCTCCACAGGTTGTTTTGATTAGTGTGTCTATTTTCGAGATGTGTGTATGCTTTGTGATGGTCACTTCTGATTTTGTGTCATTGTACACTGTATGCATTGTCAGCCCCCGTGGGTGGTGCTTGTCTGCACATGGCTGAGAGTATGTTATGTTTTCACAGCACTGTTAGCCTCACCACATCTCTGAGGTATGGGACACACCACTAGTTTGCCACAAAAGTGTTTCATGTGTTTGGAACGAGAATCATACATGCTGTTTGGCATTTGCAGCTTTGACCATGATGACACTTACCTTTGGGTCACTGTGATGAGGGGGGTTTAGACCCCATCACCACAATGCTCGACATTTGCTGCAGTTTGATAACTTTTATTCTACACTGTGAGGGGGGGTTATTTTTACATTGACACAGTGCTATAGTGATGCTTACCTTGTGTAAGCCACGCCAATTTCTTTGGTCACACATGTGATGGTAGTTACATTGTATGTTCCAAGTCATAATCAATGTTGTGGGCATTTGTCACAGACTACACACTGTTGTCATGATGTTAGGGGGGATGTATTTTGCTGACATACCTAATGTTGGAGTATGATGGCTGTGTGGCGCATTACCCATCCTATGGGTGGGGGTGGCAGTGGTGATGGGCAATAGGTCCCCTATGAGTGGGGGTGGCAGTAGTGATGGGCAACAGGTCCCCTATGAGTGGGGGTGGCAGGGGTGATGGGCAACAGGTCCCCTATGGGTGGGGGTGGCAGTAGTGCTGGGCAACATAAGCCATATGAGTGGGGGTGGCAGTCGTACTGTGCAACAGGTCCCCTAAGTGTGGGGGTGGCAGGGGTGATGGGCAACATAAGCTCCATGGGTGGGGGTGGCAGCAGTGCTGGGCAACAGGTTCCCTATGGGTGGGGGTGGCAGGGGTGATGGGCAACAGGTCCCCTATGGGTGGGGGTGGCAGTAGTGCTGGGCAACATAAGCCCTATGAGTGGGGGTGGCAATAGTGCTGGGCAACAGGTCCCCTAAGGGTGGGGGTGGCAAGGGTGATGGGCAACATAAGCTCCATGGGTGTTGGTGGCAGTAGTGCTGGGCAACAGGTCCCCTATGGGTGGGGGTGGCAGTGTGATGGGCAACATAAGCCCTATGGGTGGAGGTGGCAGGGGTGATGGGCAACAGGTCCCCTATGGGTGGGGGTGGCAGTAGTGATGGGCAGAAGGTCCCCTATGGGTGGGGGTGGCAGTAGTGATGGGCAACATAGGCCCTATGGGTGGGGGTGGCAGTAGTGATGGGCAACAGGTCCCCTATGGGTGGGGGTGGCAGTAGTGATGGGCAATATATGTTAAATGGTAGCGGCAGTCGTAGTCGATAACCTTTCAAGTATTGCCCGGCGGTAATCGCCTCTTATACCATTCGATGCTAAACCAACAAAGAGGCAGGCGCCGGAGACTGGAAGGCAGGAAACAAAGTTTTATTCTCTCCGGAGGAGAACACGTCAGGTCAGACAGCAAGGTATCGTCACGAGGTGCTCTAACCACATCTCTGAGGCCTGGCCTCTTATACACAGGTTTATGACTTTATTGCAGGTTTATCATACATGGCACATTCTTGAGATCGCTTTGATACATGAAAGAACATCCTCAGAATCCCCACTTCAAGCTCGTTCCCACACATATCTACAGTGGAAGTCCCCACCCCACCCACAGTGGGAGATGGCTATCACACAGCTGGACATTCCGCCAGTTCCCGGGAGTGTGTGCAACCGGTCGGGTCCCAGGGGGTGGGGGCCTTGATCTGCTGTAATCCCTTTGATGCGGGGTGTTTCCTTTACAGTAGGGGCAATAAACTGCATCCGCAGGGCTAGGTGATGGCCTGGGATCGGTTCGGACAATCGGGCGCGGAGGAAGGGGGTTATCAGAAAGGATGTATGACCATGTATGGGATGAAAAGGAGGTGTTGGTCAGGCACAGGGTGCGATTCCATGGCAGGGTCGCGCAGAAGGAGAGGTTTTACGGCCCATGTACGAGAGAGCGGGGGTGGCCAGCGCGCGGGGGATGTTCGCAGCGCCTGAGGGGCGCGCTGGTGATCGGCGATGAGCGGGGAGAGAGAGTGGGGTGCCTAAAATGGCTGCCATGCGTTTTCGGTGCGTGGTGCTGGGGAGAGGCAAGATGGCGCAGATAATGTTCAGTTGCAAACTAAATTTCCACAGTCCTCCCTTTTAACATATCTCGCCAGCTTGTCTGGCCGACATTCACCTTCGTTAACCTTTTAGCCATAATATCGTAAATGTTTTCATGCGTTCCTTAAAAGTACAGAGTCTTAGGACAGGCGGGAGCAATCTGACACAATTGTACATAGTTACATGTGGTTGACGTGACAGTTGATGACGTAGCGTATACAGAATTTCATTAGCTGCATCAGATATCAGACACGGAGATAGGTGGTGGGAAACTTGCTTGAACACAAACTCGATACTTGAAAAAGGTTCGGTAAAACAAGGGATAATTATGCTCATTTACTTAAGGCCTAGACTTCGCGTGGATCAAGCTAAACAGCATAGTCATGTGTACGGTTGATGCTATACAATTGTCATTTATAATAAGCTAATGTTTCCTCATTTATTTAGTGTGTAGCTGGAAGCGACCGAAAAAAGATCTTGGAAACTTGGTTGGGAGGTACTCAAATCAAAAAGTGGTTGGGAGAGGAATACAACTCAACATGGGTTACAGTCAGGGGGTGTTTCTGCTTTCCAGTGTCTTATTGCAGTGAGCCATCACTGGTAAGCTCTCTCTTCTTCTTTCGTTGGCACTGTTGAGCACCGGCGGTGGAGCTAAGGTCCAGCTCAAATCCAGCATTTCAGGGTGTGATCATCCTTTGCTCTTGGATCACAGTCCTGTTCTGTCCTTTCCCTTGACTGGTCTTATCGTAGGTACCTTGAGACTGGGTACCCGCTTCTCATTTTTCTTTTGTAAGGTCAATGTCGAAAAATAGGGGTGCTTTTGGGAGGCCGAGGGAAGAGGGGGTGGAGTGGGATCGGATCAAAGGGCGGACCAAGGAGAGCAGAATCTTTCAGCATTAGGCCCATCAATCGGGCCCGACGGGTTGGGACTCCAGGCACGAGCTGATCAGCGAGCAGGGGGCTTCGGGATAGCCTTTCGTTCTATTGCTTTCCATGCTGTGAATGGTGCCTCGTCCCGCATCCCTTTGCTTCGTGGTTCCCCCTTGGCCGATGCCATAGATGTTCCATGGTCCGTAGCCAGGCTGTGCGTCACGTCCGACCCCTCTCTTCCGATGGCCGCAGGTTATCTTTGAATGAGTACAAGAAACAAAATCTTAGAGAGTTGGCAGGGAAGACATTTACACACTTCATCCTCTCTCCCAACCACCGAGTAGTTGGGGAAATGCTTTTATCGGTCGCTGTATGATTGATGTCTATTAACTCTTATGTCGGTGTGTGTTACTAATTTATTAATTATTGCTGTGGTGCAGGTTTCTGTGGGTGTTCCTGTCCATCGTCTGGCCTGCTAGGTGTCGATTCCTGTGCCCTATAATCGTGGCAGGAAGCCTGACATCTGTCAACTTTCTGGTCTATCAAAAATTCGAACCGGCTTCTCCGGTAGAGACTCGTTCTTCTTAACACAAGTTCTGTTAATACACATTTTCCTCCGAGGACTGCTAAGTTTATGAAAAAGTGCGAGGTGCTACTGTCATGGATTCACAGATATCTATTTCGGGGAGGGACACAAGCTAAACATTTTTCTTGCTGGAGACAATAGGTAACCCTCATCAGCTTAGGCGATGTACCTTTAGAAAATAAAGTCATCAGCTGTTTTGTTCGAAATACTCTGGGACGGCTAGTACAGAGCTGGGGTGATTCTGGGAGGACGGGGTGCTTAGACATTCTAGTTCGGAACAATTGGGCGGGGGCAATTCTGGGCGGTGGAGATGGTGTCGTTAGAGCTCTAAAAACGAAAACCACTGACAAATAGTCTCCGTGATGAGGGCCAGATTGGGAGACATCAGTCGTCTTACCTGTCCTTTCTTTCTCAGCCAATTAAGTTCAACATTTGCAGAAAGGAGAGGTAGTAACGTGGTAAAGTACGGTCGTTTTTGTTTCTGTCAATTTGTTCGAACACCGCCGTGTTTTAGGCCAATTATATATCTACTGGGGTGGTACAGTGTCGTCATTTATTTAAAAAGAGGGCAAGGGAGCCTTCGGCGAGGGAGAGGGAGAGAGAGAGAGAGAGTGAGAGTTAGAGAGAGAGAGAGAGAGAGTACATCGTTTATTGAGAGAGAGAGAGAGAGAGAGAGAGTGAGAGAGAGAGAGAGAGAGTACATCATTTATTGAGAGAGAGAGAGAGAGAGAGAGAGAGAGAGAGAGAGAGAGTACGTGCGCATCAAGTAGGCTATTTGATAAACGTGCGACATAAAGAGAGAGAGAGAGAGAGCGATAAATGTGTATGATTATAGGCTACTTGGTGTGCACACAACGCAGAGCAGCACGGGTCAGTTTTACGTAAAGAAACATAGGCTGGAAAAACATAAATTCATCGTTCACGTACACACAAATACCGGATAGGACTTGACAGTACATACACCAAGCGCAGAAACTGAAGACGAAGACACAGAGCTAATTAGGGAAAAGGGGCCTTTCTTTTCCTGTCCCTTTTTCTACGCGTGCTGTGTATTTTTCAGTATTTTCCGTAATTCATTTTGGGGGGGTGTCGGACTTTTTACTCCCCTCTCTTTGGTCGATAGACAAGCGTCTCAGTCCATACAACGACGTTCTCTCCAGCGACCCAGGCATATACAATACGTACACATTTATACCGTACAATCAGGGCACATCCGCACAGTTATACCATACAGTTTTTCCCGTTCCCAGTGGTGGTCTGTGCTTCACGCACCATCCCACAACGTTTGTCTATGTTTTTCCCTACATTGAGCACGGTGCGGTCCATGTTCACTCCATTCTCCAGTCGGAATTCCATTCCGATGTGGCCTATAGAGAAGAGAAGAAGGGGGGGGGGTGCGCAGCATTCAAAGTACATTAGCGCGCGTAGACACAAAAAAGTTCTACTTACCACGTACCAGGCTAGCCGCAGGAGTGGGTAATACCACAGACCTATTATTCTTTTCTTTCGATTATACAAAGATGCTCTATTTCATTCATCTCCTAAATTCGGGTTCCCTGGTCGTACATTTATTTCTCAATCAGTCGTATATTATTGTGCAAGATACCGTACCTTGCATTCGGCATATACCTTAAGCTATAGTCGACCATTTTCTGACAACTCTTGGAAAAAGACAGGTGTTACGGGTCCAAATTCCGTTAATCAAAAAAAAATTCAGGCAAATAGGGTCTGCATTATCTGCTTTCTATTGCTTCGGAGTAACAATCATTTATTCAAAAACCTTTACCAACCTAGATGATTTGTCATGACGCTGATTCCGTAATTCCTTTAAGAAGCCCTTTATTTAAAACAATGTCAGTATACAAATACGGGCCTACAACCGCTACAGGCCGGCCACGGTGTGAAAGGCGTCGAGTATCATGAGCAACACTACTTTAGCATAAATTCAGTACCCTCCCCGTCCCTCCGACCATCATGTGTGGAAACATTGCATACATAAATGTCAAGTAACCGGGACGCCATAAGGAGTTGCAGGCCCCTCCTACATTGGCGCTATTTTGGGGCGAGGTCGGGTGGGTCCAGTGCACAGTCTAAGTCTTCCCACTAACTAGCTGCCGGACCAGAATCCCTTTCGGTAGTTCGAGAACTTTCGTTAGCGTCAGCTTGCGTCAGCATGGCGTCACCGCGGTCTTGTAGCAATGCCGTGGTCCGTTCTTGGGGCGGGACAACAGGCGGGTTCTTCCGCCGACGCCTTGAATCAGTCTTTCTTTTACGGCACCAAACTGAGGCAAGATGGCTGCCGCCCGGGGCAAAGACAAGTTAATGTGGAATAAGCAAGCAAATAGCGGCGGTTGCCCCCACCGGAAGTCCACGGGAGTCGAATGTCAATGACTCCCGCAGAATCTGCAAAGTTGAGAGGGTGTTTTTCAAGGGTGGGGCCCACGCCCGAGCAGACAAGCTTCCGAGTCCAGGGCCGTCTTTCGGTGGGCCAGGCCTGGATCTGAAGAACCGACCGCCAGAGTCCAGAGGCAGCAGCAGCAGCAGCTCTTCGTTACAGCCACCGGGGTGGGTCCCCCGATCACTCGGCTGCGGGGACCCACTTCTCGAGTCAAACGCTAATGGCAATCTTAGTGGACCCGCGCCTGAGTGGTTGCCCGGCAGGCGAGACGTGAATGGCTGTCCTGCTGCAGCTGGCCGGTGAGTGCAGGGGCGCCTACTCATCTGGACGGCGAGTGAAACGGCTGGGTACAACTCAGCTGGCCGGCGAATGAAACGGCAGGGGTGCCTTCTCTGCTGGCGAGCCTCCACCTGGGGAGGCGGGGGAGGCCCATCCGCGTCGCTTCCCCCCTGCCAGGGCACCCTTCGCTGCCGGTCGAAGCAGAGAATGGGAAGACCAGTACAACGTGGTGGACTCCACCTTGGCGCTGCCAGGGCCTCGGCGCTGCGTGTAGCCTCCGGCCTGTTCACACAATCGTCCGCCACTGATGCCGCCTCACAGGCCAATGGATTTTGCAGGTCTTTTATAGCCCAAAGCCAACTAAAAGGACCGCCCAAAACAGGCCAATGTTGCTATTTCGAAGAAGGAGGGGCGAGGACTGTCATGTAAATAGTTGTTTAAAAACATGTTTTAATGTGTTTACCCTGTTGGTGTGTTGTTATACCTATAAGTTATTAAAATGTTATAATTGTACTACTTTGTTGGAGTGTTGCATATATTTGCAATCTGGCAACGAGCACGAGGATGTTACTGTGCAACCGGAAAATAACATAGCCCAATTGTGCGCGATCTAGCCCAGTTCGGTGACGTCGATAGTGGGTACCAGCAGGCTTCCGTTGGTGCAGGATTTTGTCGCGTTTACTAGGCGGGGTGGGCAGTAAGGCAGACATGTTTTAGGCAATGAGAGCGGCGGAGCCGAGCTACCTCGTGGCTACCTCGACCGTGGGCTTGGCTCCTCCTCCTAGTTTCATATTCCTCGTAAAGGGCTATTTCCTAGCGTTTCTTGTGTTTGTAGGGTCAAAAAGGGTCCCATTAGCGGTCTACTGGTCTCACTAGATTATTTTTGTTTCTTTATAGCGATTTTTATGCCCTAGCTTGCTGTAAGCTACAGCGACTAATCCATATTTAGTAAATATGTCCATATTAGGGGTGTCTTCCAGTGGAGCTGGATGGTTCGCCTCTAATAAGCGGTCCGGGCAGAACCAACTACCAATCAGTGGGGAGAAGTTAGGCATGACGGGTTACAACGGGGACAAAAGTCAGCACTACCTATCTTTTCACTGCTTGCAAAGACTAGATAGAATATCTCTATTCCACGTTATTTATAAGCAGAGAATACCTCCAAAGAACCAATATCGAACAACTAGTGTTCGGACAATCAATCAATCAATGGTGAGAAAGAGATAGGCACGACGGGTTACAATGGGGACAAAAGTCTGCGTTACCTACCCTTCACTATTGCAAAGACTAGACAGAATATTTCTATTCTACGTTATTTGCAAACAGAGAATATCTCAAAGAGCACTATCCTTCAAAACAATCAATATTCGGACAATCAATCAGGGGGGGAGATAAAAATAGGCACGACGGGTTACACTGGGGACAAAAGTCTGCGTTACCTACCCTTCACTATCTGCAAAGGAAGAGAGAGTATTTCTACTCCTCCCCGTTTGTAGACAGCGAATATCTCAAAGAGAACAATCAATAAGCAAATACTAGTATTTCAATCAATCAATCAATCGTTTCGCAATTTGTCGTGTTTCACGACCTTACCCGGACCGCGTGGACAGTTTCTCGTCTTCCGCCTCCAGCGCCCGATCGTCTTCTACTCTCCGTTATTGCCGCGGCACTCCTGATGGTTCCCAGTCAGGACCGTAGATCACTCGAGAGAGGTCTGCTCGGAACCAGTGAAGTTCGGATGATCGGCTGCCAGATGAGGGTCTATCGGGCAGGAGCTCTCCCGATCGTTGCAGTCGTTCACTCTGTCGTCGGGACCTCTCCCACTGGATCCACGTGTCGCTGATGGGATAACCTTTCAAGTATTGCCTGGCGGTAATCGCCTCTTATACCATTCGATGCTAAACCAACAAAGAGGCAGGCGCCGGAGACTGGAAGGCAGGAAACAAAGTTTTATTCTCTCCGGAGGAGAACACGTCAGGTCAGACAGCAAGGTATCGTCACGAGGTGCTCTAACCACATCTCTGAGGCCTGGCCTCTTATACACAGGTTTATGACTTTATTGCAGGTTTATCATACATGGCACATTCTTGAGATCGCTTTGATACATGAAAGAACATCCTCAGAATCCCCACTTCAAGCTCGTTCCCACACATATCTACAGTGGAAGTCCCCACCCCACCCACAGTGGGAGATGGCTATCACACAGCTGGACATTCCGCCAGTTCCCGGGGGTGTGTGCAACCGGTCGGGTCCCAGGGGGTGGGGGCCTTGATCTGCTGTAATCCCTTTGATGTGGGGTGTTTCCTTTACAGTAGGGGCAATAAACTGCATCCGCAGGGCTAGGTGATGGCCTGGGATCGGTTCGGACAATCGGGCGCGGAGGAAGGGGGTTATCAGAAAGGATGTATGACCATGTATGGGATGAAAAGGAGGTGTTGGTCAGGCACAGGGTGCGATTCCATGGCAGGGTCGCGCAGAAGGAGAGGTTTTACGGCCCATGTACGAGAGAGCGGGGGTGGCCAGCGCGCGGGGGATGTTCGCAGCGCCTGAGGGGCGCGCTGGTGATCGGCGATGAGCGGAGAGAGAGAGTGGGGTGCCTAAAATGGCTGCCGTGCGTTTTCGGTGCGTGGCGCTGGGGAGAGGCAAGATGGCGCAGATAATGTTCAGTTGCAAACTACATTTCCACATATAGGCCCTATAGGTGGGGATGGCAGTAGTGCTGGGCAACATAAGCCCAATGGATGGGGGTGGCAGTAGTGCTGGGCAACAGGGCCCCTATGGGTGGGGGGGCAGGGGTGATGAGCAACAGGTCCACTATGGGTGGGGGTGGTAGAGGTTCTGGGCAACATAAGCCCTATGGGTGGGGGTGGGAGTGGTGCTGGCCATACAACCCCTACGGTAGCCTGTTGTTAGTGGCCAGGATATGGATCCCCTGTGTATGACATTTTGCGGGTACGTATCGTTTGTTTGTGTGGTGGGTGTCTGACTTACGGTCTGCGCCGTCCGCGTCAGTTCCTGATCCGGTCATAGATGTAGAGTACTGGTATGACCTGCGCGATGGGATCATGATGTGTTCGTCTCATAAACGCTGCTTGTTGCTCCGTCTCATACCCGTTGCAAGCTGGCCCGTCTCGTAGCTGTGGATTGAGTTGTGGCACGAATCGTAGCTGATATGCTTCTTTTCCGGATGCTGTGACGTGCCGTACGTGGCGACTCATCCGGCGCATAGGAAGTACGCATCGTACTTGTCAGGGCGGAAACTGCTATGGATACTGCTTCCAGGCGACTTGGTTCAGCGTTAGGAGTTGCGGCTCGGATAGAGAATGGAGCTTGAGTCGGAGCTTGAGTCACAGCCTACGGGTCGGGCGGGATTTTGGCAGTTATGCGCATCGTACTTCATCAACAGGTTGGACCGGGTATGGGTCGTTCGCATGGTAAGGCTACAAACAGCTCTTGGAGAGCTGTCCGACCCAGATCGGAATCGACCCCTTAGTCATAAACATGCCTGAATGTCTATTATGGGCTAACATGAACATTTTCATATTATGCAAATTTGTCACCTCGCCTAAGAATTCTTCATATGCAAGTTCTACCTGGCTTTTTTTTATTTTCCAGGGATGCTCCCCTCTTCAGGCCAACACTCACTTAAAAACACAGTTGCACACATGTGACTGCTTTATATTGTTTTTCTCTATAAACTATTGATTTGCCATTATGACATCTTGAGCTTTTTGACCATCATGTAAATTTCGCCTACGTCCATTACCTCAGTGTATGTTAAAAATACTTGAGTACCATATATCTCAGTCCATTGCAAGTTCACTAGGAGTTTGAAGAAATTGTAAACGTGGAAAAATGTTGGCAATAATGTATTGTCGTCTAAAGATAAATTCTCACAGTGAATGCAAGGATTAATGTGGAGAATATAGCCAGTAGAATCAATGAATACGTAGAATATGGCCAGTAAAGTCAATGGAGTCACACATAAAAATAACTTCAGTTTTCAGGTGTGCTCATCGCTCTATAAATGTGTACACTTTAATGAATAATTCAATAGGAATCCTCGGTGTACGTGTCACTGGATGACATGCTGACGGGCACAAGTGTCAAGCGGTGTGCACACCACAGAGAAGTCTTATATAAATAAAGAATGGTGTGTGTATCACCATGATACACTAGCAATACTGTGTATTTAAATTAGGTGTTTCTATGTGTGCACGTCACCAAGACTTGCTTGGTGGCTGGTTGCTGTGAAACCAACGATATGTTGAGGTGCCCATGAAAGCTTCATGTTCCAAAAGGGTCAAAAGTATTTGCATCACGTGATCAGCAAACGCATCTCTTTCAACCATACTTCTCAAGCACATTATATTATGTTATGTTATGCAGATTTGTGGAGTGCACCATCACCTTGGAGGATATCCTGGTGTGAAGCGGGGGTGAGCCTCGGCACTACTAGGGACTAGTGGGACTGCTTAAAAATCCAGGTCTTCAGCTTCTTGAAAAATTCATGCAGTGTCGATGAGGCTCTTTTGTGTAGCAGCAGATCGTTCCATGCTTTAGATACGATGTAGGAGAAGGCTCGACTGCCAGATCTGGTGTTCCGTATCTATTGGAATTGTGGATAGGAGTTCGGATGAGCAGAGGTGTCTGGAAGGTTTGTGAAAGCAGATGCAATTGCTAAGGTATGCTGGGCCAGTGTTAAGTAGTGCCTTGAAAGTGTAGGTGAAACTACAGCAAAGGTTTGACATTTGAGAGCTTGTTGTGCTGCTCAGGGAGCTTTGATCAGCAGATTCATCTTCCCCAGTGCTTAAGTTGAGCCGGTTGTTTCCATTGCTCGGCACCGGCACTTCATTTTCAACACCAGCACTTATGACAGTCTACCACTTGGTAGCACTGCAGACAACACATACAGAGACACCATCTCACCAACTCACCAGCTCACCATCTCTAGCTGGGCTGAAAGTTTATTTCAAGCATGGGAAGGTTGAGGATGTTCACTACCTGACAATAGGTTTTATGCTTGTAGAGAATGCACAATGTGACGCCACCCAACAACAAAATTACCATTCCCAAGAATCAGTGGCGTAACGAAACTTGAGGGGTACATGGAGGGGGCCCCCCATTCTCTGCGTCAGTCAAGAGCTTTAAGGCCTGCGTCCCGCCATACTGCAGGGACTCACCCCAGCCATAAAAAAATGGATTCTGGTTCCTCCATTGGTCACAACAAGGAAAAGCAGGCCCACTGTCTACACTAAATTGATTTCACTAGGCCCAGATTTGGGTCACGTTTATAAAAAAGGACCAAGGGCTAAGGCAGACTCAGGGAGATAGAAAAAACAAATAGGATAAAAAGGAACGTATTTTATTTCAATAACAATATTCAAAAGGATGATCAATACATGAAGGATAAACAATATAGCATATAATTTGGTTTAAATATAAATGGAGGTCGCACACTTAGAGACAGACATACAATCACTCATTCAGACAAAGTTTTCATGTATAGGACAGAATGAACAAATATACAGATATTATACATATTAATTTGTCAATAGAGTTAAAAGTCACATCAACAATATAAGGATTCAAAAAAATAATAATAACATTTCAGACAGGCTTGTGCGTTCCCAATTCATGTGGGTAGATAGATTCTTCTAATGGGCACGAGAGGACAGAAGCCAACGCACGTTTCGGTGTTAGTTACACCTTCATCAGGGCAACGACGATGTAAGGCGTGTGGGACAACACGGAAGAAGCCTATAATAAGGTCATGAGGAAGGAAAAACAATACATCAGCAACTCAAGAATTGTATCATTTTAACAGATGCATTCTAGTCAATATATATTACCATCGGAGTATCTCTGACCGAGGTAGACAAAAAAGGTTTGGAGGGATAGCAAAGGGGTAAAAGGATGGGAATCTGCAGTTAGAGTCTGAGAGGCCCAGAGTTAAAATGATATATATGTAACATAAAAACGAAACTGGTAGGTGGCTTTTAGATGAAAGAGATCGAGGTGCACCCAGCAAGATAAAGTCTAGAAACAAGCAATCAAGATTTCAGTGAAAAAACAACAATTGCACACCCGTGACACAGAAGGAAAGGAATCAAGAGAGTGCAGATATAACCAACTGTTGACCAGGGAACGGTGCAGAGTACAAAAACAAGAGTGCAGGGAGGATTTTTTCCATAAAAACCAAAACATATATGGACAAATAGATTTGAAGAGGACAATACCTTTCAATGAGAGATGCTATTATAGACCATCTCTTCTGTGAGATATTGAAGGGGCAATGAGTATGTATCAAGGGAGGCACATCAATTCTATAGAGAGAAAGATGACGTGAGGATAGTGGTATGAACTAGCCTTGTAATCAGTAAAAACGATCCAGACAAGCAGAGAGAATGCAGATAAAGGAGAACAATGCAGCTTACAAATAAGCAAAAGTGTATAGGATTGAAGTGGCTTACCAAGGGCTAGGTCCACTCGATGGTAGTCTAGAGGGACAGTCAATAGGCAGTTACTAAGCGACGGTAGTTAGGAACGTCAGGGGTGAATAATTCTGGACATAGCCGGTATGTGTATTCCGGGATATCGAGATAATACACAGAACAATTTCTGTAGGAAAATAGGCATTAGTGCGAAGGGAGGTCAACTAATCTGGGATTCAGGCACTACTGCACATAAAATTGTTAATCCAGGGTAGAACGCTTACCCACAATAAAGTGCGCCGTCAGGCGGTGCGGTAAGTTTGTGAAACCCCGCAGATAGATCCTCGCACTCGCAGTTAAAAAGGTGAGGGTAAAGCAAATCTCTAAATCGCCCGTAGGGTGTAGGGTCTGGAGGAGAGACAAAACAGAGAGGGTCTATTTTAGGAGGTATGCAGCATTAGTGGAAGACATTACAAGTGGAATCACATGGCTAATGAGCTTCCCAAAAGAGCGTGGTAAGAGTAAAAAGGATCTGCGGCTTTCCGGCAGAGTCAGGACATAAGGATAACACCCAGGGTAGAAAAGCGGAGGCAGAGATTTCGGAAACGGGCGGGTAAATGAATGCGCCCAAAGACTACGAGCACAAAAAAACGATAAATCTAATAAACAGGGACACAGAGTGTCTTACCGTTAGAGAACGCGAATCTCAGGCGAAGAAGTGGCAACAGCAATGAGCTCCGATAGCTCATGGGATCTTGACCCAGCAATCCGGTGTTTTACATATAGTCGGGCCAATTCTAGAACCGAGTGCATAAACTCTCGCGAGAATGCAAAGAGTCGAGAGACAAAGAAAGGGCTCAAAATATATAATGGTGGAAGCCAACAACACGTGCGGCCATCTTGGAACAGAGCCACAAGAAGAACTGAAATGCAGTTTAACCATAGTCATGAGTATGTAAGGAAAAGCATATTTAGGGAGAGCAAAGAAATGCGTCTCAAGTAATGGCGTTTTCCCAGGGGCAGATCTCATTGAGACCCTGGGTGACAGAATTCAGATAATAAATCCAAAAAACGTCCTTATTCTTTCTCAGGGTCGTGGGGTCCTTGCCCGTGGGGGTAAGTATTTTTTCCAAAATAACCCATTTGAGATCTTGCTCTGAGTGGGCTAGACTGGTCCAATGGGAGACCGGGGGGTCTCTGATTTTTTTAAATGAATGTTTGATTTGTGTTCACCAATCCTGAGGCGGCATTCCCTGCCAGTTTCACCAACATAGATCAAGTCGCATGGACAGAGAATCGCGTAAACCACGTTGGCGGATCGACAGTTGGTCATTTCCGTTAATTTAATGGTTCGTTTATTAATGTTAAGATTTTGTATAACCAAGGCATTGGGACATGCTTGACAGGATCCACAGCGATGGTTACCTGTAATGGGGGGTAGGCCAGTGATTGAGATTTGGCGGATGGAGGGAGGAGATTCTGGTAGTTTACCACGGACAAGGTGGTTCCTGAGGTTTTTGTTCCTTCTGAACGCAAAAAGGGGTTTGGGCAGTTGATCGTTATCGCCCATGTTTAGGAGATACCAAAGGGAATTGATAACCTGACGGATTTTGTGGTTAATATTAGAATGTCGAATGACGCATACCAGTCGGTCCGTCGCTTTTTCTTGTTTTTGGTGAAACATAGAGTCATACAAAATAGGTTGTAATACCTGGCCCTCTTGAATGAGTTTTTCACCAGTTTGGCGGGCTAGCCCCTGTTCAGAAGTTTAGTTTTCAGAATGTCAGCCTGGTAGAGGAAATCCTTCGTCTCAGTGCAGTTTCTTCGAAGTCGAAGAAATTGGCTGAAGGGGATACCCTCCCTTTGGCAGCGGGGATGGTAGCTGTCAAATTGGAGCAGCGTGTTCCTGGCAGTGGGCTTGGTGTATAGGGAGACAAATAGATGGTTATCTTTGTGCTCAACCCAGACGTCAAGAAATTCAATCCTGTTATTGCTGGAATGAACAGTGAATTTCAGATTTTCATCAGCTAGATTGATCCATTGGACAAAATCATCAAGGGAGGTCTGGTCACCCTTCCAGATGAAAAAAAATTCATCTATGAAGCGGGACCAGGCATAGACATTCTCAAAAAAAGGGGCGATCTCATTGTAGATGTTGATTCTTTCAAACATCCCCATATATAGACATGCCACACTGGGGGCACAGGCTGCCCCCATGCTGACACCCTGGGTTTGTTGGTAAAATTCGTTGTTAAATTCGAAGTAGTTTTCACCCAGTATGATTTTCAGACATTGAAGGATGAAGGGGGCATTGGTGATATCAGGTTCCGAGCTTAAGATGTCTTGAATAGCTGATAGAGCTCCTTCTTGGGGGATGTTAGTATATAAGGACTCCTCCATTGGTCACACCCTCCCTTTTATCAGGCAATTTACATATATCAGTAAATACTGCTGCTGCACCCTCTTGCAAAGTTACATAACACTGCCTCTAACCGGCCCACCAAACACATTATCCTACTTGATGACCCACCTTCAAGCGAAACCCGTTCAGTTAACCACCTCCAAACACAGACCACTGCCATTGCCACTGTAGTAGTTTAAAATATGTTAAACAATCTCTTCAACTGACCACCCCAAAACAGTTCTTCCTGCTATCCTCTACGGCATCAAAGCCGTTCCTGCTACTTTTCATCCTCTGCATGATGCACACAATAATATTAAATGTACAAAGGGTCTGAGTTTTTGTTTCCTCACGCCAACTTTAATTTATGCTATGTACCCGAGTAAACCATACCTCACACATGCCAACATTAAATGACACTATATACCCCACCAAACCATGCCTCCTGTCAAAGGCAAATCTGATCCCATTTATAACACTAGTCAGCATGTACCCCAAGGACAAACACCAGAGAGAATGTGCGTTTCATGTAATTAAACCTATAGTGACAACGTAACATTTCCCCACCCACTGTCAGCCCAGCGAAGTCTGCAACTGCACAGTAGCCATCAATACCGGTAACATCTAAAGCGCATTTCCACTTCCTTTCAATGGCAGCTCCTGATACATATACCTATGACTTCTGGGCGGCATCTATTCTTTGTCTCCCTACAACTAACCAAATGTTGTCGGTGAACGCTTCTCTTCCCCCTTCCTTACTAATAAGTAATAGAGGATAACAAAAAAAATATATAGTATTTTCTTATGCAAATAGCGTACAAGCACTTGCTGCCAGTCCTCACCAGATCCACACATATCAATATTCTGCTATCGCACCTTCCAGTAACCCTATTATTATCTGGAGATGTTTTTTATCCCTTCCGTGAACTGGGAAAAGCAATACCTTGCACGAAAACAAGTCCCTTTAAAGCCTTTGCTACTTACACAGACTCGCAAAGCACTTACTTGTTTTACTAACTGTCGTTGTAAAGCAAACAGGTAACTCATTCTAAGATTGGAATTACTGCTTAGAAGTCTGGATGTTAATACTGAGACAAAGGATGATTTTTTGCATGTCTGACAGACACTTGTTCTTCCCTGCATGCGCACACAATGCAACAATATAATTTAGCTTAACAAATTATTCAGAAATGTACTGGAAGGTAAAGAAACAGTCCATATTTTTTTTACAAAGAAAAATAGACAAACATCCACTTTATACCCCATGACATAAAAGACTTAGCGTGCACAGCTTGTCCAAATCCATGCCACCTAATTCAGCCCTGCCAAGTACCACGCATCTGGCCATAGACTAACGCATTTCAGTGTGGTGATCCGCATTACCGCACTGAAATGCAAAATCACGCATAACAGGCATCGCGCCTCCTCGGGTACCAGTGCTGCTAATCAATGCTGGTGTAGTATTATTTCCATGTGGCCGCTGTCTGTTTTCTGGTACTTCCTGTAGGAAACTGGCTCTATATATACTACATCAAAATGAGGTATAGTGTGTATAGAGTCCAGGTTACCCCAGAGGTAGGCAGAGGTTAAAGTTAGATAGTACCTTACTCTATATTTGTGGTAGAGTGGTCAAGCAGTAAGGCAGTATCAGGGGACAGTGTTAAGCATTTGTTGCACACACTCAGTCAGCAAATGAATTCACACACTCAAGAACTGAACTGTAGGCAATTCTTTTTGTATAAAAATATATACTGTTGTTTTATTTTTTGTACCAAGCAAGCCTGGCACAGGTAAGCATTAAATAATTTACAGTAATACGTTGCTGATTGTAGAACAGTCTGAAAATGCAATAGGAATTGTACTTTGTTCGAATTACAGGGGATGCCGTCAGTTGCACTACTTAGTAAATACAATACTTTGAAATAATAGGCTTTTTTCAGTAAACTACAGGTAAGTTACTTTTTATGTTACTATTCTAACTCAGTGCTGAATACCTAGATTCAGCACTGGGACATTTCCTGCAAACAGGTAAGTAAATATGTTTTGGTTATTCATGTGGCTTTTAAAGATTATTTTTAGATTTCACAACTCCACACTTAGAAACTTTTTTGAAGAAAATTGTCAATGTTATCCTATGGAAGAAAAACAGGTTATCGGTTCACAGGTAAGTTTCGACTGTGGGAGCTCAGGTTCAGGGGTTAGACTCAGGGGTCCCCCAGGGTCAGTGATGCACTCTTGATACACCCTCAGCGGCACTAGGGCGGCTGGGTGCCGAGTGTTGAGGCTCAATGTTATTCCATGGGGGATGGGGGCTTCCGGTAGGTGGCTGCTGGCAAGCAGGCCACTGGGTTGTGGGAGCAAAGCTTCAAGGGTTTAGGTCAGGGCACATGGGGAAACAAAGTAGCACAAAAAGTTGCACCCTCTGCACGGCCGGGTGCAGAGTGCTGTTTCGACGTCAGACGCCCTGTTGTTTTCAATGGAGAACCTCCGGTTTGCAAAAGCACTGCAGGCAGGGAGACAAAGGACTTCTGGGTGCGACCACCACTTTGAGAGGTAAATTGTGAAGTTAGGGGTTGGTTAGGCACCGTCGGTTTGGTCACACAAAGCTGTGGGGTGTCGGGTGCAGTGGTGCTTTTGGGGTCGGATCTTCTTACCAGCTCCTGGTCGCGGTTAGGGGGGCCTTCTGGATTTAGACTGCAGGCGTCAGCTGGAGGCTGGAAGCACATCAGAGGTCACCGGATCTTGGTTCAGAATCGCCGGGGTGACCTCCTTGTGGTGTTTTTCCGCTCGGGCCAGGTTCGGCGGGTGCAGAGTGGGCTGGATTTGCGGTCTCCTGCTGCTGCCAGAGGCTGCAGTTGAACAAATCCAGTGTTCACAGGAGAAGCAGTCTTTGGAAGTGAAGGCAGGCAGGTCCTCTGGGGCTTTTGAGGTTGCTGGCTGCAGGACACACCGGGATTTCGCAGGAGCAAGTTCTAAGGGAGACAGGCCTGTAGGGCTGGGACCAAGTCAGTGGGTGTCTTCCTCTTGTTAGCTGGCTGCACAGCTGTTCCGTCCTTCTTTTCTTCTTGTCGTTTCTGGATCTGAGGAAGCAAGGTTCAGGGTGCCCCCTAAATACTAGATTAAGGGGTGTTGCCGGTAGGTAGAGGACAGGGACTAATGGGTCCCTTCCCTAGGGTGGGTACACCCCCTATTGTGCCACCCTTCTGTGGTAGGGGGGCACAAGCCTGTCCCTGGTTGGCTGGGTCCCCCATCCTCAAAATGGCGGGGACTCAGAGTTGTGCTTCATCTTGCCTCCCCCACCTGAGCGGTGGAGTTGGCAGAAGTGGACACACATCTCTTCCTCACTTGTTTTTCCCACCGGTTCTCCCACCCAAAGTTGGGGACAGAACCAGTGGGGACAAGTTGCTGAAAGCAGCAAGTGGTCTGGGGTAGCTCACATAGGTGGCAAGCCTTTGAAGCTTCCCCTTCGTGAACCCAGCACATCTTGGGGGAGGAGGCTTGGCACCTCGTCCCAGGATGTGCATTGTTTCAGGCCCCAGAGAGCAGCAAGCTCTCGACCCGGGGGTCCAGAAACATGTCTGTTGATAGAAACCTAAGCATCCACTCAGTCGAGACACTAGAAATGGGTTTGTTTTCAGGGGGCATCTCTGAGATGCCCTCTGTGTGCATTTTTCATTAAATGCCACACTGGCATCAGTGTGGGTTTAAGGTGCTGAAAAGTTTAATACCAAAGTTCTCAGTTTTCAATGTAGCCATTATGGTGCTGTGGGGTTTGTAGCGCCAAACTCCCAGCACCATATACTCTTAATGGCAGCACTGCACTTACAATGTCTAAGAATGGACTTAGACACTGTAGGGGTACAGGGCTCATGCACCTGTACCCTCGCCACTGGTATAGTGTACCCACCTTGAGGGGTGAGTGATCTATGCCAGGGCAGTGGGTTGTAGGCATGTCACACAGGGATGTGTGCTATGTCGACTCTTCACTTTGTTCTACACCAAAACACGCAGCCTGCAAAGGCAGTGTGTGAGTGTCAGGGTACAGGACCTCTAAGGGTGGCACAATAAGAGCTGCAGCCCTTAGAGGCCTTCTCTGGTCACTGTGCCCTGGGTACCTGTGGTACCATTTACCAGGGGCTGACCTGTGGCCAGAGATGCCTATTGGGTTTGTTTCGGGGAAATAACACAGGCCCTGGGAGCCTGATTGGCAGGGACCCAGGACACACCAAGTAAAAGTGCATCAGTAGTCTGGCAAACCGTGCGGGGGTTTCTGCAACAGAAACCCACTTTCCTACACTTCCCCTGCCTCCTAAACGCAATGCGGTCAGTTTCGTTATGCAGTACAGCTGCCTGTGTGGTAGTCCTGTAATGAATGTCCCTTTTCTAAGCCCACAACATTTTGCCATATTTCTGTAGTGTGTCCATAAGTTAGGTCTCACGAGGATTTGGTGCAGGCGCGTGCCATGCACCAGCAGCCCTACAAAGTCAGCTGTTTTAAGTGCGACATATGCAAGGACTGGTTCCTGATGGGAGTTAGGGGCTTGAGAAGGGCACCGGAGCTCTGGAGTGGGTGATGTGAACCGGGATAACCCCCGCCTCTCTTCGGGGAGCAATATGCAAAAACAGCCCGTCTGCATGGAGGAGCCGGGATCTAAGATTCCAACACGATGACATCACAGCGCTTAAGTGCCCAATTTCATTGCTGTTTTGTTGTTGGGGGGAACGGAAATAACGATGAGTAAGTATTAAAGGAATAACATGCGGAAGTCTGTTTCCAGGCTGATTCCTACTTGTTTGTTCAAAACTTTCGCATGGCAGTAATAGCTACTTTCAGCAGCAGACATACTTGAATGAAAAACAAAAACGTTAATTGTGAAGGTCCTGTGATTTCTGTGACCTAAGCGTATTGGTAACTCTTACCTGTGTCAGAGTGTTGATGTCTTCAGATGCAAGATAGATCTATAGCTGCACTGATTATGTTATGTTATTTTAATTCATTAGGCGCAACAGCTACGCAAGGGGGTTTCCCGACGCCTGCCTGCAAGGAACAGAAGGTAATGAAAATAAATTATTGGTTAAATAACCAGGTTTTTAGGCATTTACGGAAGTTGCTGTAAAGAGTTTCAGCGTGAAAAAACACAGGGAGAGAGTTCCATAAGGAAGGCCCCAAGCAGGCAAAAGAGCGGCTGCCCATGCGTAATCGTCTAACTCTTGGGACTGAAAATTTCACCTGAGTGGCAGAGCGGAGCGCGCGAGAGGGCAAGTAGGGATGAGCCAGAGCCCGCAAATATTGGGAGTATTACATTGAGTGAGTGACAATGGTTTCCTAAAGCGTTACTGTACCCAGGTGACATTGTATTGATACCGCACAGTTCACTCTCGGAGTGCATAGACTTAACCTCCCCTCCCCTTACTGCAATGAATTATTGCTCCTCCGTGGGCTAGCGCCTCTAGTCATCTCTCGTAGTTCCACCTGTTACTGTGGTCAGTCACCTCGCAGCCATCCAACGCCTGTTGGCCCTCCCGCGGTCCTCAATGCTCCTCTTTTGACTAGAGTCCATCGAGAGGCATGCTCTAACAATCTACTATATTGCCTCATCCAGCCTCTCAAGTTCGGGCCTCTGCCTGTTGGTCGTAGGCCCGTGAGGCCCGAATTTACACAGAAGAGGCCTCAGGTCTCCCTCCGTCCAGCAGGTGTTGTATTATTGCACCTACAGACCTTGCTCCGCAGACAAGCTGATTGCACCGAGGGTCTAGGTGCCTACCGTGGCGCAGGGAGCTGTGGCCTAACTCTAGTCTGGGAGCATCATAGGCACCATTGCACATACTGCTTCAGGCTCAGGTCTACCCTCCTCACACTCCTGGCTAAATGGACGAAACACTTCAGACCAGGGCAGTCTAGACCACATAGCCCTAAAACATGTTAGATCCCAGTTGCACCCTACCTCAGACAGAAGTTCACTGAGGAGGCACTGGTGGGTGGGTCTTACTGTGATTTTAGCATCCCAGAAACGGACTGATTACTCATAGATGAAAGCAGCTCTTTTTGGAAGGTTTAATCTGACCACAGATTAGCATTTAAAAACAACTTTGCAGCATTTATACGCAGAGTAACCAGACATTAAGGGAGGCCTGATTGGACCTTGAATGAACTGCCACTTTTAAAGTGCTGGAGTAAGTGTAACCTGGCATAGGCAAACCTCTGATTTCTGCAGAAAACATCTGATGTTTTTATTTTGTATAGTTACATTAACATGTAACTGATGGAAAACTGCTTGGTGCTTGCAAGTTTGCAAAGACACCTGGCAGGCTGGTCACCATGAGGGTGCAGAGGAATACACCTCAATTAGAACACATTTTCAAACTGATTCACTCATAGATGCCAAGGTTTCAGATTGGCAAGTGTGATGTTTTCCTAAACTTAACTGTAATAATGGGTGACATTCACACAGTCTGACTCTGCTCAGTTTTCAGTAGCCTGCTGTTTGCGCACTTTAGTTCAGTGACTTTCTTTCAGTTTCTAGTTGCTCAAATGGGAGTAATTTCTAATATTTATATGATTCCCTCCTCTTCATTGCTTGATTTTGCTCACGGGAAAGTGTCACTCATTGTCGTTGAAATGTCACTCATAATTACACTGAAATTATGAAAATGTCACACATCGCAATCTGAAACCTTGGCAGCTATGCTAAGTGTACCACACACAGCACATTTGAACATCTCATAATTCCATGCCACACAATTCTACTATAAATAATTTAACCCTACAATATTCCACATAATTATAATCCTAAAAATTTAAAAACATATTTACACTTCACTCCATACCACATAATTCCACATCACATAATAACATTCCATACAATTTAATAACACTCCAAACCACATAATTCCACTCCACACAACACAATTCAACTACACATAATTCCACTTCAAACTATATAATTATACTTCACACAACATATTTACACTCCACTCCAAAACACATATTTACCCTCCACAAAATACAACTCTGCAACATGCTACATAATTCCACTCCGCACAATTATACACCACACCATGCCACATAATTCGATATGTCACACACTTCCACAATTCATCCCCACACAATTCATCACACAACATAATTACACTCCACATAATACCACTCAGCAGCACATAATTTACCTTCACATAATTGCTCTACTCCATATTGCATAAATACACTCAACATAAATCCAGTCTATGCCACATAGCAACATTACACATAACTACACTTCACACCATGCCTCATAATACCACTCAACATAATTTTCACTCAACAGTGCACACGTCCACGTCACACAAATTCAACTCTACACATTTCCATTTCACACCACATAATTCAACAACAAACTACATAATTCAAACCAACAACACAATTACACAACACACCACATACATCCAATTTACACCACAAAATTCCACATCATGCTACAATATTTAACAGCACACCTCATAAGTAAACTCCACTACATACCACTCCACAACACAAAATACAATTTCAGATAATCTCACTCCAAAACACACAATCCCACTCTATGACACATAATCCCACGCCACATAATTCCAGTGCACTCAATACCACACTATCCACATAATTACACTGCACATCATGCCACATTATTTCAGTACACAGATCCAATCCACACAACACAATTCCATGACAAACAATTCCAATCCAAACCATATATGACTTGCATATATGCAAAAGCATATATTGCAAAACCATACATTGCAAATGCTTGTTTACCTTCCAGTGCGTCCCAAGCCTTCTACTGCACGTGTTAGCTCTGTGCTGCCTCAGAGGAGCAGAGCCCAGTGGAGAATGCTATATCTGCGGCCACCACCCCCATCCTTGTTCTGGGCCTGGCTCTGACTCAGACTGAAGAGAAACAATGCAAGTTGATACTTTGTTTCTCTTCAGTCCGGGGTCAGTGCTAGGAGCTCAGTGCAGGCTGCATTAGAGGCACCTTTAGAGGGAGAGAGGCTTGGTTAAGAGCAATCCTCTCTCTCACATCTCTCACCAAAGAGCTGAGGGGGTCCCCTTCACTCACTGAAGACTGCGGACCCCCCCTCCGCGGGGCCTGCGGGGGTGTTTGTTACGCCCCTGCCAAGAATCCTTGAACACTCACAGGGCCATGTTCTCAAGGAAGTAGCGGAGAGAGGCGTTAGCCTTCTTGGCTTAACGCCTCTCTGCGCCACTTCGGAAACACGAGGCTTCACCCTATTCTCAAGGATACGGTGCAGCCTTGTGTTTCCCCATGCGATAGCGCTAAGTTTCACAACTCAGCGACAACACAGGCAGCCTTGCTGCAGAGTGCAAGGGTGTCTGCAAGCAGGGATGTTTGTTTATGTACAGGAAGGTGTCCCTTCCTGCATATAAACAAACCTTAAATGCCAGTTTGTAACTTACATGTGTGCTGCTTCATGCAGCACACATGTTAGTTACAAAACGGCATTTTAAATAAAGGTTTGTTTTTGTAATTTGTATTTTGCTTTTTCCATGTGTGCTGCACAAGGCTGCACACATGGAAAAATCAAAAACGAGGAGAAATAAAGCATTTCTCCCTGTTTCGCCACCTTTAGACCAGATTTTTCTTGGTCTTAAGTTTGGCGCTACCTCCTATTTACACTGCCCTTGTGAATAGGAGGTAGCGTCAAACTTAATGGGTGTTGTGGTGGAACACCCACTGCAACACCCACTGCATGCCCCTTTAACACTAAAAAAAGCATGAAGGGGACCCTATTCACAAGGAAGCGTTAAGCCGCGTTAGGCCACTTAACGTGGCTTAACGCTGCCTTGTGAATAGGGCTAATCCCCTATCTCCACAACAACGTCATTGAAAGTGACGTTGTGTTGGCAATGGGGGCTTGAGAATATACCCCACAATGTTTGGTGACGCTAGCGCCCATCTTTGAATATCCGGTGTAACTTGCCCTATATTTCATGGCTTTCTTACTAGGCGATTAGGCAACACAGCCAGGACCCTGCTATTTAGATACATGATTTACTTTGACAGAACAATTATTTTCTTGACAGCATTTTGACTGGCAGTACATAGATGTATTCTAGAGATCATATAAATCTGGACTTAGGAGTTTAAGGCTTTATGACTGCTTTTAATTATGAACATTCGCTTTTTCTGTGAGGGGACGATACATATATATGGATGAGCGTAGTTTATGATACATGTGATGTTAAGAATAAGTATCTCTGAATATTAAGGAATGTTAATTACTTTTCAGTGGTATTAGAGATGCTAGATTCTAAGCTATTAGGTATCAGAAGACGTGTATCAATGAAGTCTATACTGGTTGTCTTGCCAATAGATAACCTACTCCACTCCACTTCAATCTACCCCAGTCCAATATACCCCACTGCATTCTAGTGTACCCCACTCCACTGCAATCTACCCAACTACTCTCCACTATAATCTACCCTACCCCACTCCAATCTGCTCCACTCCACCATCTCATCCTGCACATATATACACTATATATATTTGTAAAGCACATTTTCATCCCAAGTGGGTGGTGCAGGAGCTGCTTATTGTTACTCAAGTGAACAGGTACTCATTCTTTTATGGACCTCAGGAGCATGAAATGTTGAGTGAACCTACCAGCCTTTGAAGCTGTCACCACTGGGTCAAACATCAAGCCACGTAGCACGGCTCCCATGGATTCCGGTGCTGTAAACAAACAACTTGTCATCTTGTTTTATAATGTGTGTGAACGTCAGAGAATGATGACGGCATCCGCTTCCAAATAAATACTTTGAGTTAGTGTAGTGAGTCTCTATAAAAAAAAATCGGATTCCCTTCTGCAAAAATGTGGATTCCGAAACCCAAAATAATTGCTTTAGACGTCACAAATGAGTAGGCAAGCACGATAGAAATACCACAACATTATAATAATGTCATTGGTTGTTCTTTAGTTGTGAAAATGTTATCTGTGTTAGGAGCTCTCTCCAGTGGCCAAAAACAGAACTGTAGCCTTTGTGTGTTATAACATTTTCACTGTTCGTTTTTAGGTCTCGCTGAGTCAGTGCGCATGCGTTGCACGGAGAGACATTTAGTAGATGAGTTTTCAAAGTGCTGCTGGCTTGCCTAGCTCTTGCGTTCACGCGAGCGTGCACCCGCGCAGCTGGCTGCCCGCAGTCTTTCACGGGTCATTAGAACCGTGATGACTTTCACTTTCACAAAAGTAAAGAAATAGAAAAAAAACATCTATTTCTTTACTTTTGCTATTTGCATTCCTTTTAATGTTCAAAGTAAAGCGCCGGTGCCGAGATGCTTGTTCTCGCGCGCGGGTGACTGGTTGTAATGAAAACAGCCAGCGGTATTTCTCGCACACACACCACTCTACGCTCCTTTCCCGTTCACTCACTTCTCCAGATGAGCTGCACCATTGATATCTTCCGCGGCTGTCACTGTCCCGAACTTTGCCGCACTGTTGTCGTCTACTTGCATGTCACTTCCCTTGAACTTCAGAAAGGTTAAATCGACCGCCATCTTGGGATGGGCGTATTGCTGCATACATACCTTCATAACTCTCACTCTTTGTTGAACAACAGTACTCTCATTGTTTATACAGGGGCAGATTCATTCTATGTATTATTTCGAGCATAACTGGGGTCGTTTGTGCGATATTACACAGCCAATGTTTAACTGTGTTCTGGGCTATAAGTGGGATGAAAAAACGAGGGGGTTTCTCAAAGGGGCACGGCCAATGTATTTAGGGGCGTGGCTTAAAACACCTAAACTAAAAATCTGTGCTTAGCTCAGTGTGCTGCCCGTGTGAAAACACTTAATTTTAATTGGTAATGATACACAAAATATAAATGCATAAAAATCCTCCAATCGTGCAGGACATAACATCAATCACTGGATCAATAAAAGGCTAATGTATGCTACTAATCCCAGCTAACTAAATCGCCTTTGATAATGCAGATGCTGGTAAGGAACACTATTTTCTTCTAAAATTCTGAAACAACAGCTCCTATTTTTTTTTTTTTAGAAATCTAAGCACATCAAGCAAAGGTACTTCCGTGTTACACTTCTAGACTACAGCCTAATGGAAACTCTGACTGTCGAAACTGCCAATTTCCCTCGAAAATGCATTACACAGTCATATGCTGCCTCCTCCCAGCACTCCTAGCTGCATGTTCATGTTATCACTTCGAGGAGTATGTAACAATGATCATCTCACCAGGCTCTGCAATTTTTTTTACATTAACAGTGGTGATTGGTTAACTGTGAAACCAGTTGAAAGTGAATACTTACGTTGCGTCTTTCTTCTACAAAATGTTCAAATGCACTCTTTTCCATGTTGAAAAAATAGGTTATAGCATACATTTTAAATCAGAACTACCCAACTATATCACCCTAAGCACCCTGGGTTTAACAGGCTGCTCGGAAGGAGAACTTATGAAATATTTCAGTAAATCAACATTTACTATAGTAAAATGCATAAAAAAGTATTTCCACCAGCGATTTATGTGCGTGTCAACAAAAAGAGAAATGGATTAAAACACTGGAAACACATCAGAAACATCTGTGCTTTATCTACCTCGCAGGCTGTTAAGTGTAAGTGTGTCACCACCTGACCAGAAGAACTGTCAATGATAAATGTCATGCCGGAAGATGCGACACCAGTTTTAAATAATGTGACTGGAAATATATTGTCCATCATTGTTAATAACATATAAAAATGTGTGCACTAACAAATATAACAGGATCATAATTGCTGCGATCATACACAAGGCGCTGCAACATATGTTTTGGTGCTTCCTAATTGTATCCGAGTTGTTTATCAAACAAGTCAGGGTGCCCCAAATATTATAATTAGTGACCATCTGTCAGAGAGCTGTTGAGTGGTGACAGGACCACAAAAGGTTATAGATTCTGTTAATATGTGGACCACAAAAACAAAGTCCTAGCAGACCTGCTACTATTATATGGAATGTGTTACCATGAGATGCCCAATACTACCATTATAAACCCTAATGTGTTCTGTTAGATAGCGTGTGCTGCTTCCAAGCAGAAGCTTCTGTGTTGCGCATAGCTACATATAAATATCCGAGCCTTAACACAGTACTGCACTCATACCCACTGTCTGTGAATGAATGATGGGATTTGTTGAGCACTCGGCTACTCACGGCGCTATACTAAGAGTAAAGAGGAACAAGCATTGGCATTGCCAATAGGTCTTACTTTTGGGACCTTATAAGTATTTAGTTATGCAGCACAATATCCTTGGTGCAACAACATCAACTGTTGCATGGCTAAACACTTATAAGGTCCCAAAGGCGAGACCTATTGGCTATGCCAATGCTTGTTATTTTTTAATTCTACACTTTACTTTTGTGTTTTCTCTATTGTGTGTCTTTTATTTATATCAAATTTGATATATTTTTTATTTATCTTGTTCTTTATATTGTACACTTTGATGTGATGTTTACTGAATATACTTGAAAGGAAAATATATGAATTGTGCACCAATTCATGTGTTCTCTCACTATAAATAGAAGGCAGGAAATATATGGAACACATTTATTCCTGTACTGAAAAAGCCTGACACCTCATGTATCTTTGGATAGAAGATGTCTGGTACTTTACACATTCTCATGCAATGTATGGTACTTCCGTTCTTGGACAGGAAATGTATGTTAAATCATGTACGCTCTGCTCGGCGATAAACATCATGGTTCTATGCATAACCACACACCCATATACATTTAACGTGCTTTCACACAGAAAATGTATTGTGCTTTATTTATTCTGGAGATGAAATGTGTGGTACTTTGTGTGTTCTTAAAACAACTTCGTTGGTACTTAGTGCCCGATCTTATTCACAGCGGGCGCCCACCATTCAGCTATGGTGATGGAGTGAATTACTCCATCCCCTTAGTGGATAGGATGCCCACCTAACTTATAAATGACCCCAAGCAGGCAGTCATTTGTAAAAACATTGCCAGGAACCGCCGTGATGCACGTTATTGGCAATGCATATTACTTTTCGCTATGGGTCTGTGGCAGCAGGACACAACCCTATAACACAGGGCAATCCTTTTTTCTTTTCAAACAGAAAATCACTAAACATATTGTGCTCCTTGAACTTTAGGCTGAACCTTTTACTTCAATGTTCTCATAGATCTTTAGATCGGACCTTGTACTTCAATTTGTAGGAAGATAGGATCCTTTTGCATGGTTATGGCCACTTTTAGCCTGGTGCTAAGCTGTTATTGACTAGTCTGACTGGGAACCTGCTAATCAGGACCCCAGTCCATCTGCTTTCTCCCTTAAATTGGGTGCTTGGTTCTGTGTACGATGGTGCCCCTGCAGGAGCAGGATGCTCCTACGGAGTCCATTCTCCCGGGTTGTAAGTGTGGCAGCCATATACTATATAGAGGGGCGCCGCGTAATTATGCGATGACCAACTCTAAACTGGCTGCAACGAATCCTATCATGTTTGGTATCAAACATGTTGGAATCATATCCCCTAGATCCATCATGGGACAAATTACAGATCAGACACCACTTCTTCTTCTATCATCTGGGCACTCTGTACTTCACTGGACTTCGTTTGGGATCGACTTTTTCTCCCTTCCAGTCTGCTATATCGTTTGTGCATGTGCACCATACAGGAACCTTCATCAAAGACACCTGAAGAAATCTCCCTTGAAATGAATGAGTCACTTCCTTGCATTTCTGCACATATAACAGATATATCCAAATTTCTTTTTATGAAGGAACAACGTTGGGTATGCAAACTGCAATGTGACAAAACTTGTCTCAGTGATGAGATTCCTTGGGCCTCTCTATGAATTCTTTTCTGAAGACTCGGGTTACTCGTGTGCACAGTAATCCTTCTCTCTTCACATATTCATTGAGGTATACATGATGAGTCCAGTAATTTCTTGCCCATCTTTTGATACATAACTAGTATTAGATATGTGGCCTTGACCTGAACTAAGTAGAAGTGTGCTGTTTTCAGTACACACTTGTCTTCATACTGTATTGGTTATTTCACCTCCTCTGGCCTCAGTAGCATGTATGAGGCCACTATAGATATCACACCGGTTGTAATATGCTCATGTGATCTAATTGATCTTTTATAGTTTTTCTACAATCGACATGCCATTGTGTACTTGAATTTGGTACGCTGATTAGCTAATTTTTCACAGCGTGCGTATTGCACAGCTGTCATACTGGGCTTAGTTCTTCCATAATCGTCTTACAGTCGGGCACACCTATGAAACCTCCACCAGCCGTTGTTCTAGACCCGGGGTGCCCTTATAATCAATATTCACATGAGCCATCACCCATCTAGAAGTCTCACTTGTTGAGCACGTTTTGAAATTCATCTCCCATGAGCCTTAGTCACTCCAGTAGTTCTACTAAACGGACGTGTTTTTGGTATCTATACTTTCAAGTCTTTGAAGAGAAACCTCAACCGGCACAGAGGAACTACAGTGTTGAGCATAACTTCAAGAAACGTACTACTACTTGTATAAAGCCAATACCAGCCGCGAACCTCTGTCCCGGGTGTCTCCTTTAGAACTACATTTCCCATGGTTTTTGGTGAGATTGGTAGTTCTGCGGAACACAATGATTTTCTGAATTGGCTCCTGCTATGCTCTAAACATCGTCATTTTGCTAACCAATCTCTTTTACTAGTTTCACCTCTATGAACCGCATATGATCTTGATGGGCTTGATTCACGTTGCGCACAGGTTCTATGCGGCTAGACGATATTTTTAACTACAATTCCCAGCAACGAGTAGATTCGCGATCACGTCATTGTCACACGCCGATCACTCACTGCTGTTCTCCATTAACTAATTAACAGGCATATAAATATGAATCCCTTCCGAGTCGGTGTTACCTCCGTCCATGACTCAATGAAGCCCGGGGTACCGACGGATAGGTAAGTCACCTGCTATGTGTATTTTTCCTGTTTTGTGTGGGTTCTTTTCTTGGCTTTGGCACAGTGGACTCTGAGGCGCCGATCACGATCCTGTAAAAACCGGGTACGAACCGTCGGATGGAGCAAATTCTCCGTCCGACGCGTACCCGGTCGTCAAAATCTACCAACATGGAATTACGATTCGCACGGAAACACCATTTCCGTACGAATCGTACAAAACCCCGACCGACGAAAATAAACATACAAATGCGATCCGGGAAAGCGCCGAGCTGACGTCGGGACGCTCGCAGCCTGCCATTCACGAACCAGGAATTACGATTCGCACCGACGTCATCCCGCACGGTGAATATTTTCCGGCAGCCAAAAACTGCCGGGAAATCAGGACGACGCGAACAAGGAGTACCAGTACGCGACGGACAGACAGGACGAGGCGAACAAGGAGTACCCGTACGCGACGGACAGACATGGACCCGAACCTACGTGTCATCCCGGCCCTCATAGCAGTCCACCTCCTCTACAGCTTACGACGCAGACCCCGCAGAAGGTCAGAACAACAAAGGGAGGGGGGAAAGGGGGGGGGGGGCAGGACCAGGGGCAGGCCACAAAACCCCCACCATAGTCACACAGCACACATGCACTGGACATACCTGACCCTCAGGCCCTGGTCACTATGAGGGGGTGGGGGCGTGTCCAGCTAAGCCAGCGTCCGCCACAACGGAAGTTCATGACGACGTGAACCGGCAACACAACCAGACAGGTACGTCCCGTACCCACGCCTTAAGAGCGTGGGTACGAGTCGTACCACGCCCACACCTACGTCACCCCAACAATGGCGGGACGGCTCGTACCCACGTGGCAAAGGCCTGGGTACGGCCCGCACAAGCATCACATAGCGTGGGGACGGATATGTACGGACCGTACCCCCACCCCGTATGCATGGAGCGTACCCCCCATGCCAACAGTGTAAGTACGACACGTCCCCCCACCCGCGTACGTATGGAGCGTACCCCCACCCCAACAGTGTAAGTACGACCCGTACCCTCACCCGCGTACGTATAGAGCGTGCCCCCACCCCAACAGTGTAAGTACGACCCGTACCCTCACCTGTGTACGTATGGAGCGTACCCCCACCCCAACAGTGTAAGTACGACCCGTACCCTCACCCGCGTATGTATGGAGTGTACCCCCACCCCAACAGTATATGTACGACCCGTACCCTCACATGCGTACATATGGAGCGTACCCCCTACCCCAACAGTGTAAGTACGACCCGTACCCTCACCCGCGTACGTATGGAGCGTACCCCCACCCCAACAGTGTAAGTACGACCCGTACCCTCACACGCGTACGTAAGGAGTGTACCCCCTACCCCTACAGTGTAAGTACGACTCGTACCCTCACACGCGTACGTATGGAGCGTACCCCAACCCCAACAGTGTAAGTACGACCCGTACACTCACCCGCGGACGTATGGAGCATACCCCCCATCCCAACAGTGTAAGTATGACCCGTACCCACACCCGCGTACGTATGGAGCGTACCCCCAACCCCAACAGTGCAAGTACGGCCCGTACCCACACCCGCCGTATGTATGGAGCGTACCCCCCACCCCAACAGTGTAAGTACGACCCGTACCCTCACCCGCGTACGTATGGAGCGTACCCCCACCCCAACAGTGTAAGTACGACCCGTACACTCACCCGCGTACATATGGAGTGTACCCCCAACCCCAACAGTGTAAGTACGACCCGTACCCTCACCCGCGTACGTATAGAGCATACCCCCACCCCAACAGTGTAAGTACGACACGTCCCCCCACCCGCGTATGCAAGGAGCGTACCCCCATGCCAACAGTGTAAGTACGACACGTCCCCCCACCCGCGTATGCAAGGAGCGTACCCCCATGCCAACAGTGTAAGTATGACACGTCCCCCCACCCACGTACGTATGGAGCGTACCCCCACCCCAACAGTGTAAGTACGACCCGTACCCCACCCGCGTACGTATGGAGCCGACTCCCACCCCAACAGTGTAAGTACGAACCGTTGACCCAGTTCCTGAGGCGGAAAGCCGGGAGCTGGAGGTACGAGTGTTGAGAAATACTTGATTGTTTTTAAATACAAAGCTTACTTTTACAATTGTGTGGTGTCACTTAAACGTGCTGCTTTTAAACTGCACCAACGCCAGGACTTGATGGAAATTAGCGCACAGCTGCTCTAAACGCTGTTGACGCTCCTCATCAGCCCCAGCGGCCGCCATCAGACGAGGCGTGCACGCTGACCACGCCCACTTAGGCCACGCCCCCTCGATCGCACTATATAAACGCTGAGCTCCAGCGCACCGGCAGACTGTTGACCCAGTTCCTGAGGCGGAAAGCCGGGAGCTGGAGGTACGAGTGTTGAGAAATACTTGATTGTTTTTAAATACAAAAGCTTACTTTTACAATTGTGTGGTGTCACTTAAACGTGCTGCTTTTAAACTGCACCAACGCCAGGACTTGATGGAAATTAGCGCACAGCTGCTCTAAACGCTGTTGACGCTCCTCATCAGCCCCAGCGGCCGCCATCAGACGAGGCGTGCATGCTGACCACGCCCACTTAGGCCACGCCCCCTCGATCGCACTATATAAACGCTGAGCTCCAGCGCACCGGCAGACTGTTGACCCAGTTCCTGAGGCGGAAAGCCGGGAGCTGGAGGTACGAGTGTTGAGAAATACTTGATTGTTTTTAAATACAAAGCTTACTTTTACAATTGTGTGGTGTCACTTAAACGTGCTGCTTTTAAACTGCACCAACGCCAGGACTTGATGGAAATTAGCGCACAGCTGCTCTAAACGCTGTTGACGCTCCTCATCAGCCCCAGCGGCCGCCATCAGACGAGGCGTGCACGCTGACCACGCCCACTTAGGCCACGCCCCCTCGATCGCACTATATAAACGCTGAGCTCCAGCGCACCGGCAGACTGTTGACCCAGTTCCTGAGGCGGAAAGCCGGGAGCTGGAGGTACGAGTGTTGAGAAATACTTGATTGTTTTTAAATACAAAAGCTTACTTTTACAATTGTGTGGTGTCACTTAAACGTGCTGCTTTTAAACTGCACCAATGCCAGGACTTGACGGAAATTAGCGCACAGCTGCTCTAAACGCTGTTGACGCTCCTCATCAGCCCCAGCGGCCGCCATCAGACGAGGCGTGCACGCTGACCACGCCCACTTAGGCCACACCCCCCTCTGGTCAAATATGTGCATCCACAGGAAGCGCAGCGGACGAGCGCAGCGGGAGCGCCGTTTGCGCGCCGAAGGCGCGCCTAAGGCAAGCCCGTCTGCGCCCGTCCGCGACCAGCCGGGACCCGGGGCCATGACCCCTGGCTCCTGCCTTATCCAGAGCAGAACCTACAGCTCGACGACCTTACATAGCATAGGCAGGACTATTACTCCCCAGTGCCCTCATACCTTCAGACCCACAGAGCTACCTGCCCGATGTTCAGGGTGCAAACACTCTTTCTACGAAACCCCCTTGACCGCGGCTCTAACGTACCGTATGTACGCGCTCAACTGCCGCTCCCTACCTAAACACAGCACACAGATCTCCATGCTGTTGGAGGAGGAAAGAGCGGACGCGGTATTCCTAACAGAAACGTGGCTCACTGCCCACTCCGAGCCAGACGTGGTAAAAGCCTTACCCGTAGGATATTATATCCTCAGAGTGGATAGACCGCTAGGGAGAGGCGGAGGTCTGGCGATCATCTTAAAAGACCAGTACCGATGCCGTTTTACAGCAGGAACCATCCCTGAGTGCGAGAGTGCAGAATTCTGTATAGAGTTTCATGCCAACAGCACTTTTTCTGGCACCCTAATATATCGCCCCCCCGAGCCTGCAAAAGAGTTTCACAGGTCTCTTCCAGAAATTACAACGCAAAGAATCCTTTCCTCTGCCAATCACACAATCTTGGGTGATTTCAACCTTCACTTTAACTCCCCCTCAGACCACATTGCTCACGAACTACAAGAGGACCTGGAAGCTCTCCAACTGCTCCAACTGGTTGCTGCCCCGACCCATGATAAAGGCAATTTACTCGACCCCATATTCAGTAACTGTCTGAATCTAACTGTGGATCCACCCATCCCCCTCCCATGGTCAGACCATTTCTTAATTCCTTTCTCCTGGGTAAAACACAAGACCCCCCAGCTACCTCCCCAAACCACCACCAGGAGGAACTGGTCAAAACTCCCACTAGAGCTCTGGATGAACAACCTAGACTCCACGCGCCCGCTACCCTGTCCAGACCCCAACGTGGCAAACACCCACTATGAGAGCTGGATCACTCATTCGCTAGACGCGATCCTTCCGCATCGTAAGTCCTTCGCGAAGAGATCACAGAAATCCGCTCCCTGGTTTTCCGACTCCCTAAGACAATTAAAACGCATTTGCAGACAACGAGAGAGAGCTTGGCGCCTAGACTTCCTCCCAGATAAGAAGACTGCCTACAAAGAGGCGATCAGATCCTACAAAGAAGCAATCAGGTCAGCCCAGGCAACCCATTACTCCGAGAAAATATTAGAAGCAAAATCCAAGCCAAAAGAAATCTTTCAAATTATAAAACAGTGCTCCAATGTCAATACAGCCCCTCCACCCATTAAAACCCAGGACCAATGCAACGAGCTCGCGGACTTCTTCTACGAAAAGGTTCAAAAAATTTACTCTACATTCCCTATCGCAGCCACATCCCTGGACTCGAGCATCTCCCCTCCCCCTAGACCGCCCCCTCACCCAGACCAGCCCCCCCTTGAGTACTTCCATCCTCTGGATCTGGACACCTTAAGCAAGGTGGCCCAACAAGTCAAGTCGGGTTCCCCTTGTGATCCTGCCCCCCCAGAGATCCTTATGCGAGCCAGCAAAACCACCCTGCCCGCAATTCTAGACCTCCTCAACACCTCCATATCTGCTTGTTCAGTTCCCATGGCTTGGAAACAGGCCATGGTGCGGGCTGTTAGAAATGGGATTTCTGGTTGGCTAAGGCTTGCGCCAAAGTCAGGCAGAAACCACCACTCTAGTCAGGGCAAGGAAGTTACACGCCAAAGATAACCCCTGCTCACCCCCTTGGTAGCTTGGCACGAGCAGTCAGGCTTATCTCTGAGGCGATGTGTAAAGCGTTTGCGCGCGCACCCAGCAACAACACCCAAGGCCCACCACAAAGGAAACTCCACACAAGGTATTCTATAAAAATAGCCTTTGTATTATACACAACACATTAGATAAAAACACACACTCTACAATGTGCCACCAGGCACGGGCAGAATTTACAAGGGATTATATATACAGGGGACAGGGCCACATGGACCACTGTCAGGAATTAGCACTTAGAACATAGGAATAATACTGTAGTACAAAATAACATATGTAGCACACAACCAGTAACTACTGGTAACCAGAAAGTACCACCTACGCAACCCTAACCACCTTAGGACAGTATTGCGCAGGGAATCAGGACCTCACTAGCACCACCTGTACTAGGGAGAAAACAACCACCTAAGTATCACACTACTTGTAGGGGTCTAAGCACATAAACACATGATGCATAACATTCAGAGGTGTAAAGCAGAGCACATGACGCATAAACACATTCAGAGGTGCAGGTAGGAACACAATTGCGCAAAACTCCTATGCCACCACCTGTGGCAGTCCCTGGGCCAACTGGCCTGGAAGGGGCTAGGACGCCCTGCGTTCAACAAGTCAGGGGCAAGGCTGCGCAGGAGGCGCAGTCCAAAGCTCCGAGGGCCCCAACCTAAACGATGCAGCTGCCCACTAAGTGCTGGGCAGCTGGAGAAAGCAAACGTGGGCACCACTGTGCCTGGGAAACAACTCTTGTCGCTCCCGTGGAGCCTCCCTGGGCTCTAAAACAACGAACTGCCCTCTAGAGCCTCAACCGGCTCTGCACTGATACTGTACTGCAACGTTGGAGCCTCGCTGGGCTCGGAAACACTGCCCCCGTGTTCGGAGTCACTCTGGACTCTGGGGAAATATAATGCCCCTCGTTGGAGCCTCACTCGGGCTCTAGAACTAGTGGCTGTCCCCTCACACGCTGTCGCTGCCCACTGTCAGGTGGGGCAGCAGGAAGGAGGACCGAGCACGGCGCCCGCAGTGCCCGGACGCTGCAAAGGGGGGGCGGCACCGAGAAACGTGCCCCGTCACACCCCCAGCCACCCAACAGCTGAGCCCAACTCACCGGGGTGAAGGCTCCGGTCCCGGTATGGTGGAGTCCCGCTCTGGGACTCAGGAATCCTCCCAGCGCCAGCACCACTCCCGGAATCACGCTGGCTTCCTCTGGGCGACGCGGGGCTCTCCTCTCCTCATACGAGGGCACCGGCGCGCAGGGTCGGCTCCTGCCTGCTCCGGGGCCCAAATGCAGCCACGAGTCTCGGGAAGGAGGCGGGGTAGGCTCCCGCCCTCCAACTTCCTGTCCGGGTTGTCCCGGCGGCCCGCCCCCGGCCCGCCTGACTTCCGGGATGTCCCGCACTTTACCCTGGGACACAGGGAAAGTGCGCAGAGACCAAACAATCACCACACCAAGTCACCAATAAAAAGCCAAAAAGTCCAGGGGTGAACCGGCCAGAAGGGCCAAGTCCAACACAACCCCCTTCCAGCCAAAACGCAGGGCAGACCAATCACCACCGTGATGGACTTCCCTGCTTGGGGCGATAGAACACGGACGCGGGCCCGCAACTGCATGGACACCCTCCGGTTCTACGCCACGGTGAACCCATGGAATTCTTTTTAACACCACTGTCTGGACCAACTGGGCTACCCCACTGGTACTCCCAAGCTGTCCGCGGCCAAGACCAGGCCCTAGGCCACCCAGGTGCCACTGGTCTTTGCCTAACCACAGAGTGGGGGGTAGTAACCCCTGGCACATAGCGGCCTTTCTCCACTCTTCCTCTCTGAAAGACAGGACTAGACTGCCCCTGGTTCTCCAGCCTAGGGTCTACACCCTCAGGCGGACCAGGAGTCTCAGGGAAGGCTCTCCTCCCCCTACCTCTTCTCCTAGGGTTCCTCCTCCTCTGGCGAGGGGTACACCTAGAACGCCATTCCAACCCAGGGTTTAACCCCTCAGGTTGTACCGGGGGCAGAGGTGGGCTCTCCCACCCTCTGCACCCCCTTCCAGAGCCCTGCTCCCTACCAACTGGGGCGGTACCTCTGGAAGAAGAACTGGTTGGGACGCTGGTTACAGACGTCCCACCCTTCAGGTCAGGCTGATCCTGAACCTGGCCTCCCAACCTCCGGCCTAGAACCTTTGGTGGAATAATTGCCTGGCACTCCAGGACTTCTGGGGATCTCCACTCCATCCCCCTGAGGCTATCAAATGACACGTATGTCGAGCGACTGTCTGTCTGGCGCTGATCTCCCGTCCCCTGTCCACCTGACAGTGCGCGGAGATCCCCCAGAACAGAAGTGGTGCCACCCTGGTCACTACACGGGATCCTAGCCCAACTGGGTAGTCCCTGACCCACAGGCTCTTCCACTGGGAAACTCATCCCCCAATCACTCCTCACGCTGGACTCCTGTACCCTCCCTACCGGAGCGGTACTGCCAGACTCTAGAACCACAGGAGCCCTGCTTACAGGTGCTCCAGGTCCTCTACTCACCAGGAGATCTCCCTCAAATGGGCTAACAGGACAGCCTAGGTCCCCAACTTGGTGTTCCCTCATGGAACCATCCAAGTCCTGAGGCAGGGTTTCGTACGTCAGGGGACCCTCGGTCACCCTCTCACTCCTGCTCCACTGAGCCAGGCAGTGAGCCCCTACACCCTCCTCGCTATCCTGGGACCTAGCTGGGCTACACTGAGCCTCTTCCACCATGCTGGGCTGGAAGATACCTGACCCACTACTTTTGGAGTCACTCCCTAATGACTCTAGAGAACCTCTAGCCCTTTCCCAGTGCTCTGCTTCATCTCCAAGCTCAAATGGGGCAGACACCCCACACCCCAACAGGTGTTGGCGCAACCCCGGTGCACAACAATTGAGCAGGTGTTCTCTGAGAATCAGATCACACAGTTTATCATAATCAGATTCTGCGGGAACTCTTATCCAATCAAACAGTGCATCCTCACATTCATCCACAAACTCCTCCCAAGACTGGTGAGACAGTTTCCTACTGCCCCTGAATTTCAACCTTAACTCCTCCTCCTGGGGAACAGGTACCAGACTGGGGGAACTGGGACTGGGATTTCCTACACTGGAATCTACATCGCTACTACCACTGGACTCAACCCTCCCTGGGGAGCCCAGAAAATTAAAACTGCGCGCAGGGGATAGTCTACCCTCCAGAGCTACTTTGCCTCTGGTGGAGGCCCTCTCAGCCTCCTCTACCCTCTCCCGCGCCAAGACCCACTCAGTCTCTCGCTGTTGCTTCCTGGCCTCCAGCTGCGCCATAGCCTGAGCATGCTCTAACCTGAGCTTCTCTAACGCCAGCTGGTGCTCCCTTTCTTTCCTCCTATCTTCCCACTCCTCTGGGGACAGGGAAAGGGATGAGGCGCTGCCTCCTACGCTGGACCCAGCAAGGGACGCCCTACCTATGGGGTCCTCACTCTCTACTGGCGTCCAGGTATTGTCATCCTCTACCTCCTCTTCTGACTCTTCAGGGCTCCCCACAGACCCACCACCCTCCAGGTGTGAGGCCCGGGCCCTTTCCATACTGTGCTCAAGATCCCATGCACCCTTTTGCCATAGGACCAGGTGGTCCTGAAGTTCGTACAGAGTGTTGGACTCTCTCCCTGTACAGGACCTTTCTAACTCCTGCCTCTGGCGCCAAGCTAGCTCATAGGGATCACAAGCAGGCTCCATTCTGGCAGACGTTATGGTAAAAATTATACAGGGAACCTAGGGGTCTGAGTTTCACACAGGAGCACACAATTCACAAAAAGATTCAGCAAGCTCTCTATCCCAGAGAACTCACACTCACTTGCCTAGTGCCACACACCACTCATCCACACACAACCCTCCCCTCGGACTTGTAAGGCAGTTTCTACCACCCCTGATTCCTCAACCTGACCACCACGTGACACAGGTACCAACTCTGGGCGCAGGGCGGGGGACAAATGTACAGGACACTATTTCGCTGCCACCACTGGATCCCACCCTCTGGTGAATCCAGAAACACCATGCACTAAGGGGGATGATCTACCCTCCCGAGCTAGGGACACCTAACTCACAGTGCACAAAACCACATTTCCAAAGAAATGACAATTAAAAACAAACTTAGAACAATAATCCCTATACCATGTGATTTATCTAAATGCAGAGTTTTGTAGTGCGGCCAGTTGCCGCTGCGGTACAGCGCAAACGCAAGTCCAAATCCCACCGCTGATCACCAATGTTAGAAATGGGATTTCTGGTTGGCTAAGGCTTGCGCCAAAGTCAGGCAGAAACCACCACTCTAGTCAGGGCAAGGAAGTTACACGCCAAAGATAACCCCTGCTCACCCCCTTGGTAGCTTGGCACGAGCAGTCAGGCTTATCTCTGAGGTGATGTGTAAAGCGTTTGCGCGCGCACCCAGCAACAACACCCAAGGCCCACCACAAAGGAAACTCCACACAAGGTATTCTATAAAAATAGCCTTTGTATTATACACAACACATTAGATAAAAACACACACTCTACAATGTGCCACCAGGCACGGGCAGAATTTACAAGGGATTATATATACAGGGGACAGGGCCACATGGACCACTGTCAGGAATTAGCACTTAGAACATAGGAATAATACTGTAGTACAAAATAACATATGTAGCACACAACCAGTAACTACTGGTAACCAGAAAGTACCACCTACGCAACCCTAACCACCTTAGGACAGTATTGCGCAGGGAATCAGGACCTCACTAGCACCACCTGTACTAGGGAGAAATCAACCACCTAAGTATCACACTACTTGTAGGGGTCTAAGCACATAAACACATGATGCATAACATTCAGAGGTGTAAAGCAGAGCACATGACGCATAAACACATTCAGAGGTGCAGGTAGGAACACAATTGCGCAAAACTCCTATGCCACCACCTGTGGCAGTCCCTGGGCCAACTGGCCTGGAAGGGGCTAGGACGCCCTGCGTTCAACAAGTCAGGGGCAAGGCTGCGCAGGAGGCGCAGTCCATAGCTCCGAGGGCCCCAACCTAAACGATGCAGCTGCCCACTAAGTGCTGGGCAGCTGGAGAAAGCAAACGTGGGCACCACTGTGCCTGGGAAACAACTCTTGTCGCTCCCGTGGAGCCTCCCTGGGCTCTAAAACAACGAACTGCCCTCTAGAGCCTCAACCGGCTCTGCACTGATACTGTACTGCAACGTTGGAGCCTCGCTGGGCTCGGAAACACTGCCCCCGTGTTCGGAGTCACTCTGGACTCTGGGGAAATATAATGCCCCTCGTTGGAGCCTCACTCGGGCTCTAGAACTAGTGGCTGTCCCCTCACACGCTGTCGCTGCCCACTGTCAGGTGGGGCAGCAGGAAGGAGGACCGAGCACGGCGCCCGCAGTGCCCGGACGCTGCAAAGGGGGGGCGGCACCGAGAAACGTGCCCCGTCACACCCCCAGCCACCCAACAGCTGAGCCCAACTCACCGGGGTGAAGGCTCCGGTCCCGGTATGGTGGAGTCCCGCTCTGGGACTCAGGAATCCTCCCAGCGCCAGCACCACTCCCGGAATCACGCTGGCTTCCTCTGGGCGACGCGGGGCTCTCCTCTCCTCATACGAGGGCACCGGCGCGCAGGGTCGGCTCCTGCCTGCTCCGGGGCCCAAATGCAGCCACGAGTCTCGGGAAGGAGGTGGGGTAGGCTCCCACCCTCCAACTTCCTGTCCGGGTTGTCCCGGCGGCCCGCCCCCGGCCCGCCTGACTTCCGGGATGTCCCGCACTTTACCCTGGGACACAGGGAAAGTGCGCAGAGACCAAACAATCACCACACCAAGTCACCAATAAAAAGCCAAAAAGTCCAGGGGTGAACCGGCCAGAAGGGCCAAGTCCAACACAACCCCCTTCCAGCCAAAACGCAGGGCAGACCAATCACCACCGTGATGGACTTCCCTGCTTGGGGCGATAGAACACGGACGCGGGCCCGCAACTGCATGGACACCCTCCGGTTCTACGCCACGGTGAACCCATGGAATTCTTTTTAACACCACTGTCTGGACCAACTGGGCTACCCCACTGGTACTCCCAAGCTGTCCGCGGCCAAGACCAGGCCCTAGGCCACCCAGGTGCCACTGGTCTTTGCCTAACCACAGAGTGGGGGGTAGTAACCCCTGGCACATAGCGGCCTTTCTCCACTCTTCCTCTCTGAAAGACAGGACTAGACTGCCCCTGGTTCTCCAGCCTAGGGTCTACACCCTCAGGCGGACCAGGAGTCTCAGGGAAGGCTCTCCTCCCCCTACCTCTTCTCCTAGGGTTCCTCCTCCTCTGGCGAGGGGTACACCTAGAACGCCATTCCAACCCAGGGTTTAACCCCTCAGGTTGTACCGGGGGCAGAGGTGGGCTCTCCCACCCTCTGCACCCCCTTCCAGAGCCCTGCTCCCTACCAACTGGGGCGGTACCTCTGGAAGAAGAACTGGTCGGGACGCTGGTTACAGACGTCCCACCCTTCAGGTCAGGCTGATCCTGAACCTGGCCTCCCAACCTCCGGCCTAGAAACTTTGGTGGAATAATTGCCTGGCACTCCAGGACTTCTGGGGATCTCCACTCCATCCCCCTGAGGCTATCAAATGACACGTATGTCGAGCGACTGTCTGTCTGGCGCTGATCTCCCGTCCCCTGTCCACCTGACAGTGCGCGGAGATCCCCCAGAACAGAAGTGGTGCCACCCTGGTCACTACACGGGATCCTAGCTCAACTGGGTAGTCCCTGACCCACAGGCTCTTCCACTGGGAAACTCATCCCCCAATCACTCCTCACGCTGGACTCCTGTACCCTCCCTACCGGAGCGGTACTGCCAGACTCTAGAACCACAGGAGCCCTGCTTACAGGTGCTCCAGGTCCTCTACTCACCAGGAGATCTCCCTCAAATGGGCTAACAGGACAGCCTAGGTCCCCAACTTGGTGTTCCCTCATGGAACCATCCAAGTCCTGAGGCAGGGTTTCGTACGTCAGGGGACCCTCGGTCACCCTCTCACTCCTGCTCCACTGAGCCAGGCAGTGAGCCCCTACACCCTCCTCGCTATCCTGGGACCTAGCTGGGCTACACTGAGCCTCTTCCACCACGCTGGGCTGGAAGATACCTGACCCACTACTTTTGGAGTCACTCCCTAATGACTCTAGAGAACCTCTAGCCCTTTCCCAGTGCTCTGCTTCATCTCCAAGCTCAAATGGGGCAAACACCCCACACCCCAACAGGTGTTGGCGCAACCCCGGTGCACAACAATTGAGCAGGTGTTCTCTGAGAATCAGATCACACAGTTTATCATAATCAGATTCTGCGGGAACTCTTATCCAATCAAACAGTGCATCCTCACATTCATCCACAAACTCCTCCCAAGACTGGTGAGACAGTTTCCTACTGCCCCTGAATTTCAACCTTAACTCCTCCTCCTGGGGAACAGGTACCAGACTGGGGGAACTGGGACTGGGATTTCCTACACTGGAATCTACATCGCTACTACCACTGGACTCAACCCTCCCTGGGGAGCCCAGAAAATTAAAACTGCGCGCAGGGGATAGTCTACCCTCCAGAGCTACTTTGCCTCTGGTGGAGGCCCTCTCAGCCTCCTCTACCCTCTCCCGCGCCAAGACCCACTCAGTCTCTCGCTGTTGCTTCCTGGCCTCCAGCTGCGCCATAGCCTGAGCATGCTCTAACCTGAGCTTCTCTAACGCCAGCTGGTGCTCCCTTTCTTTCCTCCTATCTTCCCACTCCTCTGGGGACAGGGAAAGGGATGAGGCGCTGCCTCCTACGCTGGACCCAGCAAGGGACGCCCTACCTATGGGGTCCTCACTCTCTACTGGCGTCCAGGTATTGTCATCCTCTACCTCCTCTTCTGACTCTTCAGGGCTCCCCACAGACCCACCACCCTCCAGGTGTGAGGCCCGGGCCCTTTCCATACTGTGCTCAAGATCCCATGCACCCTTTTGCCATAGGACCAGGTGGTCCTGAAGTTCGTACAGAGTGTTGGACTCTCTCCCTGTACAGGACCTTTCTAACTCCTGCCTCTGGCGCCAAGCTAGCTCATAGGGATCACAAGCAGGCTCCATTCTGGCAGACGTTATGGTAAAAATTATACAGGGAACCTAGGGGTCTGAGTTTCACACAGGAGCACACAATTCACAAAAAGATTCAGCAAGCTCTCTATCCCAGAGAACTCACACTCACTTGCCTAGTGCCACACACCACTCATCCACACACAACCCTCCCCTCGGACTGGTAAGGCAGTTTCTACCACCCCTGATTCCTCAACCTGACCACCACGTGACACAGGTACCAACTCTGGGCGCAGGGCGGGGGACAAATGTACAGGACACTATTTCGCTGCCACCACTGGATCCCACCCTCTGGTGAATCCAGAAACACCATGCACTAAGGGGGATGATCTACCCTCCCGAGCTAGGAACACCTAACTCACAGTGCACAAAACCACATTTCCAAAGAAATGACAATTAAAAACAAACTTAGAACAATAATCCCTATACCATGTGATTTATCTAAATGCAGAGTTTTGTAGTGCGGCCAGTTGCCGCTGCGGTACAGCGCAAACGCAAGTCCAAATCCCACCGCTGATCACCAATGTTAGAAATGGGATTTCTGGTTGGCTAAGGCTTGCGCCAAAGTCAGGCAGAAACCACCACTCTAGTCAGGGCAAGGAAGTTACACGCCAAAGATAACCCCTGCTCACCCCCTTGGTAGCTTGGCACGAGCAGTCAGGCTTATCTCTGAGGCGATGTGTAAAGCGTTTGCGCGCGCACCCAGCAACAACACCCAAGGCCCACCACAAAGGAAACTCCACACAAGGTATTCTATAAAAATAGCCTTTGTATTATACACAACACATTAGATAAAAACACACACTCTACAATGTGCCACCAGGCACGGGCAGAATTTACAAGGGATTATATATACAGGGGACAGGGCCACATGGACCACTGTCAGGAATTAGCACTTAGAACATAGGAATAATACTGTAGTACAAAATAACATATGTAGCACACAACCAGTAACTACTGGTAACCAGAAAGTACCACCTACGCAACCCTAACCACCTTAGGACAGTATTGCGCAGGGAATCAGGACCTCACTAGCACCACCTGTACTAGGGAGAAAACAACCACCTAAGTATCACACTACTTGTAGGGGTCTAAGCACATAAACACATGATGCATAACATTCAGAGGTGTAAAGCAGAGCACATAACGCATAAACACATTCAGAGGTGCAGGTAGGAACACAATTGCGCAAAACTCCTATGCCACCACCTGTGGCAGTCCCTGGGCCAACTGGCCTTGAAGGGGCTAGGACGCCCTGCGTTCAACAAGTCAGGGGCAAGGCTGCGCAGGAGGCGCAGTCCAAAGCTCCGAGGGCCCCAACCTAAACGATGCAGCTGCCCACTAAGTGCTGGGCAGCTGGAGAAAGCAAACGTGGGCACCACTGTGCCTGGGAAACAACTCTTGTCGCTCCCGTGGAGCCTCCCTGGGCTCTAAAACAACGAACTGCCCTCTAGAGCCTCAACCGGCTCTGCACTGATACTGTACTGCAACGTTGGAGCCTCGCTGGGCTCGGAAACACTGCCCCCGTGTTCGGAGTCACTCTGGACTCTGGGGAAATATAATGCCCCTCGTTGGAGCCTCACTCGGGCTCTAGAACTAGTGGCTGTCCCCTCACACGCTGTCGCTGCCCACTGTCAGGTGGGGCAGCAGGAAGGAGGACCGAGCACGGCGCCCGCAGTGCCCGGACGCTGCAAAGGGGGGGCGGCACCGAGAAACGTGCCCCGTCACACCCCCAGCCACCCAACAGCTGAGCCCAACTCACCGGGGTGAAGGCTCCGGTCCCGGTATGGTGGAGTCCCGCTCTGGGACTCAGGAATCCTCCCAGCGCCAGCACCACTGCCGGAATCACGCTGGCTTCCTCTGGGCGACGCGGGGCTCTCCTCTCCTCATACGAGGGCACCGGCGCGCAGGGTCGGCTCCTGCCTGCTCCGGGGCCCAAATGCAGCCACGAGTCTCGGGAAGGAGGCGGGGTAGGCTCCCGCCCTCCAACTTCCTGTCCGGGTTGTCCCGGCGGCCCGCCCCCGGCCCGCCTGACTTCCGGGATGTCCCGGCCCGGGTTGCCGCGGTGATTTACGTGATTAGAGGGGTGGGCTCCCTCCGTGAATGCGATCTTCGGCGGGGTCGGCCCCCGCCGCTACACTAAGCAAATAAGCGGGGTGGGCACCCGCAAGCTGAATCACAGCGCACACAGCGCTCTACAGGGATCCAGCGCTCCCAGCGCTACAAAGGTAGCTAAGTTCAGGAAGACAGCGCGCCCGGCGCTATAAAGTCCAGACAGCGCTCCCAGGCGCTACAAGCAATGTTCAGCAACAAAAAGGTCCTCCAGAGAGCAGGGGGCAAAGGCTGGGCCCAGAGCCAGCTCACAGGGCCCTCCAGCAGGGAGGCAGTCCCCAGTGGCGGTCTCTCCTGGCGCCCTAGCAGCAGCAGGCCCCCCCTCAAGTGGATCCTGCAAGAGAACAGTTTCTGTGGGGACACAGCCCCATTTTTATACAGGCAAACCCTTTGTTCTGGGTTCAGGGTGAGGGGGAAAACCAGTCGCAGCTGGTTGGGGAGCACCCTTGATGTGCTCAGCCCCTCACTCTATTCACTGGCAGGGCTAGGGTCGTCAGTCGCACCACAGGGGGCGGGGCCAGCATTGTGTGTGGAAAACCCTGTCCTATTCAGGACCCAGGTGTACTCCTCCCACCCATCTAGCTGCTGATCTCCCCATTCACCACTGGGTGACTCATCCTGACTCTGGGGAATCCCTAGCCCGTCACATGACACGACCAGCCAATCACGCGACAGCCACACTGCACACAGAAGTGCCCACTTCTAGAAGTGGCACTTCCACACTAGGTACATGCACGCCGCACATACCATCGCACAGCATTCACTCCCACGAGTCCGCACATACCAAACTTGGGCCTGCACACCCCACGCATCAGGAACTACTAGGGACACATACACTCCCCATGCATTCCTATGGGAGGGCAGGCCCATCTCACCACATGCACTCAGAGCACGCACGCACTTTACCCTGGGACACAGGGAAAGTGCGCAGAGACCAAACAATCACCACACCAAGTCACCAATAAAAAGCCAAAAAGTCCAGGGGTGAACCGGCCAGAAGGGCCAAGTCCAACACGGGCACTGCTAAAAAAACCCAGCCTAGACCCAGACGACCACGCCAGTTATCGCCCCATTTCACTTCTCCCTTGGGTTAGCAAAGTGTTAGAGAAACACATAAACGCGCAGCTGGTCCAGTTCCTGGAGGACCACTCTCTACTACATACTTCCCAGACAGGCTTCAGACCAAAGCATGGTACTGAAACCGCCTTATTGGCAGTCACCGAAGAAACCAGAAGGATACTAGACCAGGGAGGATCAGTGGCAGTGATCCTCCTTGACCTAAGTGCCGCCTTCGATACGGTCAGCCATACCACCTTGCTAGACCGTCTCTATAACATCGGGGTCTCAGGTGACGCCTTAAGGTGGTTTGAGTCCTTTCTGTCTGGGAGGTCGTTTCAGATCTTCGATGGAAAGACAGTATCCTCCAGGAAACCCTTGAGCTGCGGAGTGCCACAGGGCTCTTCCTTGAGCCCTGTGTTGTTCAACGTCTACATGAGGCCGCTGGCGGGTGTTGTCGAACCGTATGACATTAAGATCGTGTCATATGCCGACGACACCCAGCTTGTGGTCTCGCTGGCAACGGAGAACAATACTCACTCCGCAGCAGACCTGTTAAACTGCCTAGTGGACGTGAAGGGATGGATGACCAACTCCTCCCTTAAGCTGAATGGTGAAAAGACGGAGCTCATGCTCCTGGGACCAACCTCTCCTGTGTCTTTCACCTCCCTATGGCCTAGTGCCCTGGGTCCCCCGCCCACTCACAAAGAAAGTGTTAAAAGCCTGGGAGTATGGCTAGATAACAAACTTTCCTTCTCCACCCAGGCCAAGAAGCTGTCCGCCACCTGCTTTGGCCTACTCAGAATTCTGAGGAAGGTGCTCCTGTTACTTCCCCTAGAGGCCAAAAAGGTGGCAGTCCAAGGTCTGATTCAATCTCGCCTGGACTCAAATAACGCTTTATACTTGGGGGCCCCGGAGATGACCCTCAGGAAATTGCAAATTGTTCAGAACTGTGCAGCACGCACTTTGCTGAAAATTCCACGGACCCAGTCGGCCAGACCTGCTCTGAAGAGCCTCCACTGGCTGCCAGTGAAGCAGAGAGTGTCCTTCAAGGCGCTATGCTTGGCACATCGCACCTTTTGGAAGACGGGACCTGCCATAAACACTGGCTTGGTTACCCCCTACCATCCTAAAAGGAACCTCCGGTCTTCGGAGGCGTTCCTGGCCGTTGTACCTAGGGTGAAGCGAGCTAGGTCTGGAGGCAGGCTGTTTTCTTTGAACACCGCTAGGCTATGGAATGCTCTTCCCATCACACTCCGCTCCAACCCTGACCTTCTTGCATTCCAGAAAAACCTAAAGACACTGTTGTTTGTTCAATCCTATGTACCTTAAGCTCCCTCAGTCACTTTCCCTCTATCCAGCGCTTGGACGCCTGCGGGCAGCAACCGCGCTCAATAAATACTGTTACAATTACAATGTTACAATTTACCCCCATGGACCGACCCCACACATGTGTATGTACTAAGCGTACAGATTGTTAAATAGGAGGGGTGTGTGCCTATCACTCCCAGCAGTGCCCAGAGGCAGGAGGGGTGTGTGCAGAGTCCTCCCAGCAGAGCCCAGAGACAGGAGGGGTGGGTGCAGAGTCGTCCCAGCAGTGCCCAGAGTCAGGAGGTGTGTGTGCCTATCACTCCCGGCAGTGCCCAGAGACAAGAGGGGTGTGTGCAGAGTCCTCCCAGCAGAGCCCAGAGACAGGAGGGGTGGGTGCAGAGTCCTCCCAGCAGTGCCCAGACACAGGAGGGGTGGGTGCAGAGTCCTCCCAGCACAGCCCAGAGACAGGAGGGGTGTGTGCAGAGTCCTCCCAGCAGTGCCCAGTGTCAGGAGGGGTGGGTGCAGAGTCCTCCCAGCAGTGCCCAGACACAGGATGGGTGTGTGCAGAGTCCTCCCAGCAGAGCCCAGAGACAGGAGGGGTGTGTGCAGAGTCCTCCCAGTAGTGCCCAGACATAGCAGGGGTGGGTGCAGAGTCTTCCCAGCAGTGCCCAGACACAGGAGGGGTGGGTGCCTAACACTCACAGCAGTGCCCAGACACAGGAGGGGTGGGTGCCTAACACTCCCAGCAGTGCCCAGACAGAGGAGGGGTGGGTGCAGAGTCCTCCCAGCAGAGCCCAGAGACAGGAGGGGTGGGTGCAGAGTCCTCCCAGCAGTGCCCACAGACAGGAGGGGTGTGTGCAGAGTCCTCCCAGCAGAGCCCAGACACAGGAGGGGTGGGTGCAGAGTCCTCCCAGCAGTGCCCAGAGACAGGAGGGGTGGGTGCAGAGTCCTCCCAGCAGAGCCCAGAGACAGGAGGGGTGTGTGCCTATCACTCCCAGCAGTGCCCAGAGTCAGGAGGGGTGTGTGCAGAGTCCTCCCAGCAGTGCCCAGAGACAGGAGGGGTGGGTGCAGAGTCCTCCCAGCAGTGCCCAGACACAGGAGGGGTGGGTGCCTAACACTCACAGCAGTGCCCCTGCAAAGAAAACGGTGGAGTACCCACAGATCCAATGCCCACAAATGTCAGTCAGGTGCACAAAGATCCTGCAGTACATGTACCACATGTGTGGGAGGCTGGAAGTATACATATGCATAGCGCCTAAAAGAATACATGTACACATGAAGTCATGGCAACAGTCTACATACACAAGTACAGTGACCACCAAGGATGCCACGAATGATGCAGGTGGAGACATCGCTCAGCATGCATGTGCAAAGTAGAAGGAGTCTGTCACACACCCACCTGATGTAGACACAGCTCAGCACCACATATTGGGAACACCCTGCAGGGAAGATGTCAGGGTACACAGAGGAAGGAATACACCGTGGTACAATTCCACCATGCAGCAACTGCGTACATGGACAGAGAAACCTAGCTAACACCGTGTGATGGCACACAGATACCAGGGTCCCCCCTATGACCAGCACACTACTACATTGCCCACACAACCAACACATGATCACCACCCATATTCATGTAGCAGCCCCACCAACAGCAATATCAGTAAAGCAGTAGTGTTCAAAGGAAACAAAAATGGCTTTAATCAGCATTTTCTTAAAGTGTTTGTTCTTAGAAAGTTCAATAGTAACAAAGCCCATAGGGCAGTCCAGAAGTCACAGCTGGATGGGGGACACAGTGGGATGCGTGTCCCCTAGCTTGCCTGCACAGTTACAAGTCGTCGTCTTGCACAGGGGTGAGGGCATCATGTGGGGGGGGGGAAGGAACAGGCACCGCAGGGACAGGAGGGCAAAGGGTAGGCGAATTGGGTGCAGGGATGGAGGACTCCACCACAGGGGGTGGGGCAGGGCCAATGGTGGATTCTAGGAGCGCGCTGCACACCTTGGCAAGGTCCTCCAGGGACTCCCCTGCACCCGAAGGAACCACAGGCCCCAAGGAGGGGGGGGGTCAGAGGGATGGGTTGCATCGCCACTGGGGGTGGGTGTGGACAGGGGGGGGACTCAAGCACCCTGACCGGGGACTTCCTTGACTGCTTGTGGGGTGGTGTCAATGTGGGGCTCAGGGACAGAGCGGCCATGAACGAGTCTTTGGGGGAGATGTGGCCAGGAGAGCTGAGGGGAGGGGATTTGGAGGGAGTGGATTGGGTGGAATGCGGACTCCCACTCTGGCTGCGTGTCACACGTTTTCCCCCCGACCCAGTGGTTGTGCCTACTACACCCTGTGTGTGCGTGTCAGGAGGTGTGCGGCGGACCTTCCCTGCTGGAGTGGTGCCTGTGTGTGTTGTGGTGGGTGCATGCTGACGTCTGGGTGTATGTGGGACAGGTATGGGAGTGGGAAGTGTGGAAGGGGCAGGGGTAGGGGGTGGGACGTAGCGCTGCAGGAGACCCACTGCTGCAGTCAGTGTCGAGTCTATCGACCTCAGCAAGTTGCGTTGGTCAGCCTGCGATGAATGAATGCCCTCCAAGTATGCCTCCATGTTGTTGAGGACCTGGCTGTGGGCATGGAGGACATTAAGGATCGCAGTCTGACCAACCTGCAACTGCCGCTGGATGTCCACAGACTCGGCATTGGTGGCAACAGTGGAGACAGGGGCAGGGGGTGCGGTGCCTGGCAGGAAGGAGACATGCGGTGACTGGGGACGCTGGGAAGGGACACAAGCACGTGGGAGGCGGCTGATGCCAATGGAGGGGGCGGTGCGAGATGTAGGGCTGCTGTCAGATAGTGGTGCAGCCACCGCCAACTCGGAGAGATCATCCTCGGACCTGTCAGCTTCATACTCTGTTGTGCCAGTCGACAGGTCCCCGGGTTCACTCTCCTCCGCCTCAGGCCCACTCGATGTGCCAGCCGCGATTTTACCGCTGGCACTGGTGCTCGGTCCCTCTGCGCCGTCTGTGTCCATGTCTCCCTCCGTGTCCCCCGACGATGCTGTGGGCAGGGTGAAGAGACAGAAATTAATCATACACCTGTATACATATGTCACATGAGTCCAATCTACTTAGGTTACAGTGCATAGCGTGAAACAAAAGAAGAGTTACAACTACTAAACAAGGTACATATGTAGGCCCTGCAAGACACAGTTGTTTGACCCACCATGCCACCGGAAAACTATGGAGAGCATGACACAATAGCAAATGAGATGACATGGAATGTTGACTGAGGAGCAAGGCCCTGGGTACAATCCAGCACTGCATCTGCACCACACAGCGTGGCAGGAAATAGGGATGAGCAGGGACCATAGGCAGGTACTAGAGGCACATGCAGCATAGGTAATACTGATAACATGCCCACCCTGACTGGCACACTGCACCTTGAGTGTATGTCCAGGCAAACATCACACACTGGCCAGTCCTAGCAAGGAGATTTCAGGTCTTGACATGTCGGCCATGCCCGCACCACCCACCCCCTACATGAGACAAATCTATGGAGACACAGGAAGCACGTACATCTCTTAGTCTGGGTGAAATACACATGGGATGTGAAAATTATATATTGGACACAAAATACCCAAGGTGCGCCTGTCCAAATAAGCATGTACAAATGGGCATCATGAGATGATTGTAACAAGACACACAGGCAATGGCCACTGTGAGTATGTACTGGGAAAATCAGGTCAGGCTGGACAGTGGACACTTGTACTACATTTCACGTCAATATACATGGTGCCAGGGGACACTGGCACAGAGCACAACCTATGCTGTAGACACAGAGATTGTCGACATTTTCAGATTACACACATGAGACCTAGGAAAATATGCCCCTGGGGACAGTAGTGGCCACACAACTTCATGCTCCTGAATGGGAATGACTGCAACACATGCTAACATCCCTGCACTATGCGTACCGCACACTCATGCACATCATGTCACAGGCCACCACATAGGACATGCGTGCTGGAAGGCCTCGCACTTGAGAGATTAACTCCCATGTCTGGACTCAGCATTAGTGCCAACTGACATGGAACCCACAAGTCCAGAACGGGACAGGGCACAGGCAAGGTCCCAATACCTGTTACACACCACCCCCACACATGATGCTGCAGGCATAGTACACTTTGAGAAGGTGCCAGGCTACATAACCTTGTGACGGAGTGACTACACACAGACCAGGGAACACATTGCAAGGAGGGGAACGGAGGCAGGAGAGCACTGCAACACTGTGGGTAACAGGATCCGCACAGCACCATAAAACCCTGGCAGTGTACCCATGGAACAGTGCACGTACAAATGCTGGTGAAACACAACAAACACACATGTACCTACCCCCTTGCTGCTGCTGCATCTCCTGTAGGCGCCTGTCCAAGTCGGGAAAGACCACCGCCAGCACACGCTTGTGGGAGAGACGGCGGCGCCCGCGGTTCTTACAGCTCTCAGGTGAGTCCCCCAGCAGGACCCGTGCGATCCTCCGCGTCCAGCACCGGATATCCTGCCAGCGTTTCCTCACCTGGGACAGGCTCCGCCTCCGACCATCCGCACCCCTCACGGCACTGACGGCGGTCAGCCAGATCTGCTCCTTGGCAGTGGCGCCTACCTGTGAGGATGAAAAAATGACACTACATCAATACACCTGCAACATGTCACAGAGACACATATGGGAACAAATTAGCTGGTTACAACAAGGCATGTCATGCAGGCAACGCATTGCACCTTTGCCATAGGGACATACTCCTCTGGGGAAGGGCAAAAGCAGTACGTGCCAGTGAAAGTACACAGGTGGAATGAGGGCAAAGACACAATCAATTATCAAGGCTCACACTGTGCATCACACCCACCCCTCCTGTCTCTGGGCACTGCTGGGAGGACTCTGCACACACCCCTCCTGTGTCTGAGCACTGCTGGGAGGACTCTGCACACACCCCTCCTGTCTCTGGGCACTGCTGGGAGGACTCTGCACACACCCCTCCTGTCTCTGGGCACTGCTGGGAGGACTATGCACACACCCCTCCTGACTCTGGGCACTGCTGGGAGTGATAGGCACCCACCCCTCCTGTCTCTGGGCACTGCTGGGAGGACTCTGCACACACCCCTCCTGACTCTGGGCACTGCTGGGAGTGATAGGCACCCACCCCTCCTGTCTCTGGGCACTGCTGGGAGGACTCTGCACACACCCCTCCTGTCTCTGGGCACTGCTGGTAGGACTCTGCACACACCCCTCCTGACTCTGGGCACTGCTGGGAGTGATAGGCACCCACCCCTCCTGTCTCTGGGCACTGCTGGGAGGACTCTGCACCCACCCCTCCTGTCTCTGGGCACTGCTGGGAGGACTCTGCACACACCCCTCCTGTCTCTGGGCACTGCTGGGAGGACTCTGCACACACCCCTCCTGACTCTGGGCACTGCCGGGAGTGATAGGCACACACCCCTCCTGTCTCTGGGCTCTGCTGGGAGGACTCTGCACCCACCCCTCCTGTCTCTGGGCACTGCTGGGAGAACTCTGCACCCACCCCTCCTGTGTCTGGGCACTGCTGGGAGGACTCTGCACACACCCCTCCTGTCTCTGGGCACTGCTGGGAGGACTCTGCACACACCCCTCCTGTGTCTGGGCACTGCTGGGAGGACTCTGCACACACCCCTCCTGTCTCTGGGCACTGCTGGGAGGACTCTGCACACACCCCTCCTGTCTCTGGGCACTGCTGGGAGGACTCTGCACACACCCCTCCTGTCTCTGGGCACTGCTGGGAAGACTCTGCACACACCCCTCCTGACTCTGGGCACTGCCGGGAGTGATAGGCACACAGCCCTCCTGTCTCTGGGCTCTGCTGGGAGGACTCTGCACCCACCCCTCCTGTCTCTGGGCACTGCTGGGAGGACTCTGCACCCACCCCTCCTGTCTCTGGGCACTGCTGGGAGGACTCTGCACACACCCCTCCTGTCTCTGGGCACTGCTGGGAGGACTCTGCACACACCCCTCCTGTCTCTGGGCACTGCTGGGAGACATCAGGCATTCCCACCCCTGGGACCCCCCCTACAGTACATGGCATGTGGGTCACACCTGGACACAATGCCAGAAGTCACAGTCACGAAAAAGGGGCACAGTCTGTGGCAGTGGACACTGCACTCACCTGATAACCTGGTCGCCTATACAGCATGGGGTACTGTGGGAGGATCACATCCACCAAAGCCATGTTCTCCTCCAGGGTGAATGGCTGTGACCTCTCCACAGCCCTTGACATGGTTCCAGGGAATCAGTAGCAGCAGCTGGGTCGTGGAATACAGAGATGTGCAGGCAAGTGCTCCCTCATGGGACCTGGCTGCCTTATATCTGCCTTGCTGGCCCATTTCATTCACAGGAGTGCAGAGTGATTGGTCACTCACATTTGCATCCTATGTTTCCTCCAATCCCTTCAAACCTAGCAGTCAGTGGGTTCTTATTCTGTTTTTTTCGTCAGCATGATGTCAACCCCACAAACACATTGCAACAATGTAGATTCATTCCAACTGACTTCTGCTGTGCACCTTCCAGAACAAATTCAAACTTAAAACTTGGTTTCCATGACTACCAGCATGCATGTAGGCCTTAATACTTGTCCCCCATGTGTCCCCTATGTAATTTGGAGCTTCACACACAGGTACGGTGCGTTCCGGGGCCCTAGGGCACCCCAAATGCATAGCAACGGCCCGTACACACGCCTGTACGCTCCCTATCACTATGGGTGTCCTCGCGTATGCGTACTCGTAGTGGTACGGCTTGTACACACGCCTGTACGGTCCCCATCACTATGGGTGTCCTCGCGTATGCGTACTCGTAGTGGTACGGCCCGTACACACGCCTGTACGCTCCCTATCACTATGGGTGTCCTCGCGTATGCGTACTCGTAGTGGTACGGCCCGTACACACGCCTGTACGCTCACTATCACTATGGGTGTTCTCGCGTATGCGTAGTCGTAGTGGTACGGCCCGTACACACGCCTGTACGCTCCCTATCACTATGGGTGTCCTCGCGTATGCCAGGACACCCATAGTGATAGGGAGCGTACAGGCGTGTGTACGAGCCGTACCACTATGGGTGTCCTCGCGTATGCGTACTCGTAGTGGTACGGACCGTACACACACCTGTACGCTCACCATCACGATGGGTACACATACGGCAGCACTCCCATAGTGATACGGGAAGGTACACAGGCCCTGTTAGCAGTAGTACGGTGTTTTTCACACATCACAGTGGTGACAGGCAGCACACAGGAAGGGATAGGGCTGACATACTTGTCCATGGAAGGACATCAAGGCATTGTCTGGCCAGTACTACATGTGTGGGGCACAGGTGTGAAAGGGTGTGATGTGGCACAATACTCCTGAGTGGAGAAGGCACCAGATGTATGATGAGATGTGTACATATGTAATGTGTGATGGTGCAATGTGTGCCAGGCATGCCCTTGACTCCTTTGACATGTGTGCATGTCGTACTGCACACTTGGCATGAGCGTCACTGGCATGGCATGAACACCAACTCACGGAAGTGTCCCCTGAGGCCCGGTACAGGGGTTACCACACCTGACATGTCACTACCCACGGTGCACGATGTGACTATGTCATGTATGTGTGGGGGGTTCACATTAGGTAGATGTTTGAGCTCCCTCAAAAGCTGCAGCCATTGCAGCAACCAACATGTGTCTGTGTGTAGATGGCCATGGCACACTGTTACGCACACCAGGCCACATGTGGTCTCGGATGTGAGGTGCGTATGTATGCATGGGACACGGTTTTGCGTAACAAGGACATGTCTGCATCCTCTCTATGAATGTGTGGTGAGTCATCACATGTGCACCTTCATGGCAAGGTGTGTGGGCTGTCCTAGTGTAATGTCATGTGACCTGTGGCTCTAGTGTTCCGCTACCAGTCTCTGCAATCGACATCCTACTACTGCTGATGTGTGGGTGTATGTCACTCCTGTCTTGCGTCTGGCTGTTCACTTGCACTGGGACACAGCTAATCCCATGCCATGGCATGTGGAGGTTCTCAATCTGTGTGTGTCGCTGGGTCTTGGGAGGAGTGTCACCTGCCAGCCATACGTGTCCAGGGCATGTGGCACATACCTCACTCCGTATGTAGCATATGTGTATAGACAGATTAACATGTGCTCAGGGCAAATTATTTGTTGTTGTGGTGCACTCACTCCTCCTTGTCATTTCCAATTTCCTGCAGAGCGCCGCCTCTTCCCCGAGCAATTCCGGACTTGGCTGACATGCGGGAGAATGATCGTATCCGGTGCTACCGCTTCCCCCAACGGTTGATTCTGGAGTTGACGGCGAGACTGGCACCACACCTGCAACCGCTGCACAGGTATCCTACGGCACTGACACCCAAGCTGAAGGTAATGGCAGCCCTACATTTTCTAGCCACGGGTACCTTTCAAAATACCATAGCTCATGTTGGTGGCATGTCCCAGAGCATGTTCTGCCGTGTGCTGCATGATTTCTTAGAGGCCATGTTGATTCACCTGGATGAGTTTATCCATTTCCCAACCCCTGAAATGTTGACTGTGGTCAAGCGTGGATTCTATGCCCTGGGAGGGATGCCCCATGTCATTGGGTCCATAGATGGGACACATGTAGCTTTGGTACCACCACACGCACAGGAGGTAGCGTTCCGCAATCGCAAGCACTACCACTCCATCAATGCCCTTGTGGTGTGTCTGTCCAACATGGTGATTTCACATGTCTGTGCTTGTTTTCCAGGATCAGCACACGATGCCTACATCATGAGGCGTAGCAGGATGCCTGAAATGATGACGCAGCTGCGCAACAAACGAGCATGTGTTGTTGGTGGGTACACTCTGTCTGTCCTGTATTTAGCGTTGACTTCCAGCACGACCGCTTCTCCTGTTCTAACGATGTCCATGTGCTTCCCATGTAGGGGACGCTGGCTATCCCAACATGCCATGGCTGATCACACCTCTCCGCAACCCCATCACGCCGGCCCAGCTCCGCTACAACACCGCCCATGGCCGGACAAGGCGAGTGATAGAGAGGACGTTTGGCCTGCTGAAGAGCCGATTCAGGTGCCTACACAAGACCGGCGGCGCACTCCCACATGCCCCGGCGAAGGTCTGCAAAATCTTCATGGTCTGCTGCATGCTGCACAACATGGCAGTTGAGAAAGCTGTGCCACTCATCCTGGATCAAGATGATGAGGACCATCCACCCGTGGAGGACGAAGGGCTTGGCAATGGGGCTAGTGATGTGGAGGATGCGGAGCCGCAAGAGGACATCCGGACTCGGCTCATACGCGACTTCTTTGCTTAGTGGTGAGTACCAGTGTCTGAGTGTGCACGCATTGGTCCCCGTGTGGCATGTGTTGTGATGTGTGTCTCCACCTGCATGTATGCCACGTGAGTCAGAGGCGTGTGTGGGTGTGTCACTGGAGTGATGGTGCCAGTGATGGTTTTATTTCCCCAGTCATAATTGTGACCTAGCATGTTGTCATCCATACATGTGTCGAGTAAATGCACATGCAAGTGGCTGTGCTTCTTGTGTCTGACTGCTTGTGTGTCTCTCTTCCCCAGGTACTTGCGCATGCCGTCTGCTGGTTGCATTGTTGTGGCACTGCTATTCCTCATGGACACCTCATCGTGTGCTGACTCAGCGTTACAAGCACGGACACGTTTGGAAGTCTCCTTAGGGTAAGGGATGCATCAGGGGTGTATTGGGTATGGCAGTTGTTCACGATGTATGCACACTGCCCCTGTGGATGTTTGGTTCCTCTGCAGACATGTCGCATCACCATGGTGCACATGACATGCAGCTGGGTACACCTGAATAGATGGTCAGACTTGTTGACAGTCATCAGTGATGGGATGGTGGATTGTGATGATGGCATCAATGTGTGTAACATTGCCCTCGGACACATACGGTTTGCATTGGGTTGACATGCTGTGGGACTTCCACATCAGCTGATCAATGGTGTATGGCAGGCTCTCCGTGAGCAGCTGTGGGTGTTCAGCTGTGAGACGACGCTTGTGTGCCAGTTCCATGGCTCTCACGCATTTGTGCTGCAGAAGTGGGGTGCCAGTGTTGGACCCACATGTTACTCCACATGAAGTGTTCGTGTGTACTTCAAGTTGCCTCTGCAATCCCAAAAACATGACTAATAAAGGTGTCCCTAGGCCTCCAAGGTGCCTCTTCTCAGTCAATGCTGGTGTGTTGCCACGGTGCATCCAGCATGTCTGGCATGGTTTTCCCTGATAGTGGCTATGTGTCTATGTGTCGAGTAGCAAGATGCAAGCTGTGTGAGTGGGATGTGACTGTGTATCGTGCATGATGTCCATGACTGTGTGGGTATTGTGACATGTGCCATCCCCATGCATCCAACGTTGGCCAGGCCCCCATTAGGTGCATCCACCGGACTCAAGCTTGCAGGACATGGTTCTGCCACCTGTCTACACATACCTGGGTGCCCCCCAGGACACTGGACATGATCCCTGACCTCTGCGCATGACTGTTGCTGTACTCAATATGTCTGTCAGCACGGTTGTGCGGCCACCCCCTCAGCTGGTTGGGCCCATCACGGGTGTGTATGGTGCTCCATGTCTGTCTTGCCTAATACACTGTGACCCGTGTGTCCTGTGCCAGACTCATGCCCCAGGGTGTGGATGGTTGAAGTCAATAGAGAACTCAGGCATGGTTAGACTTTACAAGACACATGTAAGGTAATAATGCAAAAGGTAGGCATCTTCTCTTTATGGTGTAACTTTTTATTTTGGTGGGGGGAGGGTATGACATGAGGGGCTTTCCGGGTGTTTGGAATCCAAAGTTCAGTAGGGGAGTTGGTGTCCTTTCCATTGGAAATCCTCAGAGTCCATGCCACAGTCTTTGTCAACATTGGTCAGACAGTGACCAGCAAGGCCATGTGGCAGAGAATGTCTTTTGATGCTGTGATGCTGTTGCTCCAGTGGGCCAGGTGCCAGGCCAGGTGTCCTGGGAGATGGTGATGTAGCGCCGACCCTCACGGTCTTTTCCGTGGACGACCCGCCCTCCTGCGGGGACCCTCAGAAGCAGGCCGTGACGACGTCTGGGATGCTCCATCGGATGTTTCCTCCTCCTCCTGATCCCTCCCTGTGGGTGGTGATGTTCTCCGCCTTCTGGCACAGGGAGGGTTGCCCATGTTGTCGGCCATCCGACGGAGTGTATCGTGAATTCCCGTGTACGCCGTCACGAGCTCAGCCTGTCCGTCCTCCATCCTCCGTTGGTGTTGCAGTAGACAGGCATGTAGCTCCGCATGTTGCTGGGCCTGCTGGGTCTTGATCCCCTCGAGGACGGACACAACCTGGGCCAGGCCCGTGGTGTCCTGCCGGTATGTGTCCAGGATGTTTCGGACATGGGAAAATACCGGGTCCCCAGCCAACTGGTCAGGCTGGCGCCTCCGCCGTCCTCCACTCCCACCACCCCTGCCCACTTGGACCTGGCCTGCCCTTGTGGGCACATCGGGTCTCCGGGACCCCTGAGGGGTGGCATTGGCGTTGTCGCCTGCCTCCTCCTGGGTGCCCGGGACACCGTGTCTCTCCTGGCCAGCCTGGCTGCTTTGTGGTGGTGGGGCAGGGATCCTGGGTGTCTCCTGGGATGTGGCAGGAGTGGGGATGGTGGTTGGCCCCGTTGTACCTGACGCAAGTGCTGCAGGTCGTTGGACACCAGAGGGGCCAGGTTGGTCGGGGTCGTCCACAGAGTGGTGAGAGTCGTCGCTGCCGGTGGGATCGGCCTCCCGCAGAGTCGGGTCCTGTGAGTCTTCCCCCCCAGTGTTGGGGGGTGAACCACGAGGTTGACCTGTGTGTGAGAGAGACAATGTTAATTTAGGTCCATGCAACATCCATGTTTCATCAGTTTCTAAGTTGGAACATTTCCTCTGGGAATTTTGATCTGTCTGGCATTCCACTCACAGTGCACTTGTGCATGGGTGTGTCCCTTGGGCCCAGGTTTGGCACCTTTAACTATGTGTGGCACAGTCTTACTTGCTGCGTCAAGTGTGACTGCAGTCCGCAGTGGAGTGGGCAGGTGTGGCGAGCCGTGCATTGGCGCCTTCCGTGTTGCACTGTACGTGGGCACATGAAGTAGTTACACACACTTCAATGATGCAGGTAGCTGTCGTTGTGCTCGTGCACAGGTTGTGACATGGCCCTGTGTTTAGCCATGGAGGAGAGGGGGGTGCTGGCACTGGCCACCCTTGTCTACATGCACGCAGTCCACCTGCTGACGAGCAGACATTCCCACACACCAAAGGACTGATTTGCTCTCCCTGTGTCTCCCTCCCTCTCTGTCCCCCTCTCCCTCCCTCTCTGTCCCCCTCTCCCTCCCTCTGTGTGTCAGCCTCCTCCCTCTGTCCGTCTTCCTGTGTCTCCCTCCCTCGCTGTCCCCCTCTCCCTCCCTCTCTGTCCCCCTCTCCCTCCCTCTCTGTCCCCCTCTCCCTCCCTCTGTGTGTCAGCCTCCTCCCTCTGTCCGTCTCCCTGTGTTCCCCTCCCTCTCTGTCCCCCTCTCCCTCCTTCTCTGTCCCCCTTTCCCTCCCTCTGTGTGTCAGCCTCTGTCACCTCAGCCCAGCTTCCTGGGCACATACTGTTAGCAGATCTTTGAATGGCCCTTGGCTTGTTGATGTGAGTTTGTTTCTGATCTCCAGGCACCCATTGAGTGTAGTGTGTGTCTCTGCGCTGCTGCTGTGGTGGTGTGTGCTGCCACTCTTTCACAATGTTGGCTGTGTATTAGCTGCTGTCATGTGCAAAACAGTCCCTTCACCCCCATGTGTTGATGCAAGGCGTCCGCCATTTGCTGGCAAGTCTTTCCTGTGTGGGGACACAGTGTTTGTCTGGGTGTGACCTAGGCATATGGGAAGAGGGCATTGTTGTCTGCTTCTGAGTTGCACTATGTGAATTTTGGGGCCCACCCTCCCGCCATCCGGGTTACCGTGTCATGTGTTGGTGTCTTCTGTGGCCTATGACTTGACATTGTCCAGCTGGGTGCATGGGGCATGGTGGCGGCAGTGGCATGTGCATGTTCATGGAGTGTGGTTGAGTCATGCGATAGCTTGGGGTGGTTGCGTGCCTGTTTGTGATTTTGGTTGTGGATGACGTTCCCCCCATGTGAGGTGCGTTGTTTGTGTACTCACCCGGGTCTCGGAGTCCTCCTAATCCCTCCACTGTCTCCACCGGCAGTATGGCCATCACCCTCTCCTCCCAGGGATGGTAGTGTACGGGTCTGCGGGATGGCCCTCCTCCAGTGGCGTTGGCCTGGTTGTGTTCATCCAGCATCTTGGCTCGGACCCTCCTCCGCAGATCGTTCCACCTGGCTTGGCATTCCTGCTTGTTCCTTCTGGTGTCCGCAACAGCATTCAAAGCATCGACGATGGTCTGCCACATGGCTGTTTTTTCTGACATGCTGGTCTGTCTGACCAAGGTTCCAAAGAGCTGTGGCTCGACTCTGAGGATTTCGTTGACAAGGACCTCCAACTCTCGGTTACTGAACTTTGGATTCTTGTTAGTGGGCATGGTGAGGGGTGTGGGTGTGGATGGTGGGGGGGTGTGTGTGTGGATGGTTGTGGGTGTGTGTGTGTGGTTGTGCAGGTGTGTGTGTGAATGTGATGAGGGTGTGTTTGAGAAGGTGGTTGTGTGAAGTTGTGCAAGTGTAAGGTGTGGTGAAGCTTCTAGTTTGGTGCTGTAGGTTGTCTGTGGGGTCTGGCAGCAGTGAGTCTGTTGCAAAGGCTCATGGTTTGTGTGTGTGGGCCCTTATTATTGGTCCATTGGTGGGTGTGGCTGTATTTGAACTTTGGGTGGGTGTGTTATAAGGAGTGGTGGTGTTTTGGGCCTCTGTTTGTTTTTGGCTATTGCAGGTCAGTGAATGTGTTGTTTTGGTAGTTGTTGGACATGTTTTGTGGCTTTGTGCCATTCGAATGGTGTATTATTGTGTCGTTTTGGTTTTTCCTGGTTGTGTACGTGCGTTTTTTGGCGTGTATACGGTGTGTACATGGGCCTTTTTGTTGTACAGTGCTGTCCTTGTGTGTGGCTTGGTACGAGTCGTACTATCGGTTGTGATGTTGGGGCCTGGGGTGCGCTCCGTCCTTAGGATGTTGTGGTGTGGGTACGCTCCATGCATACGCGGGTGGGGGTAGGACTCGAACGTACAGGGGTGTACATACACGGTGGTACGACACGTACAGGGGTGGGGGTACGACTCGAACGTACTGGGGTGTACATACACGGTGGTACGACACGTACAGGGGTGGGGGTACGACTCTGACGTACACGGGTGTAGGTACATGGGGGTACGACGCGTACAGGGGTGGGGGTACGACTCTGACGTACACGAATGTAGGTACACGGGGGTACGACACGTACACGGGTGGGGGTACGACTCTGACGTACACGGGTGTAGGTACACGGGGGTACGACACGTACAGGGGTGGGGGTACGACTCGAATGTACAGGGGTGTACATACACGGTGGTACGACACGTACAGGGGTGGGGGTACGACTCTGACGTACACAGGTGTAGGTACACGGGGGTACGACACGTACACGGGTGGGGGTACGACTCTGACGCACACGGGTGTAGGTACACGGGGGTACGACACATACAGGCGTGGGGGTAGACTCTGACGTACACGGGTGTAGGTACACGGGGGTACGACACGTACAGGGGTGGGGGTAGGACTCGAACGTACAGGGGTGTACATACACGGTGGTATGACAGGTACAGGGGTGGGTGTACGACTCAAACGTACAGGGGTGTACATACACGGTGATACGACACATACAGGGGTGGGGGTACGACTCTGACGTACACGGGTGTAGGTACACGGGGGTACGACACATACAGGGGTGGGGGTACGACTCTGACGTACACGGGTGTAGGTACACGGGGGTACGACACGTACATGGGTGGGGGTACGACTCTGACATACACGGGTGTAGGTACACGGGGGTACGACACGTACAGGGGTGGGGGCCGACTCGCACGTACAGGGGTGTACATACACGGTGGTACGACACGTACAGGGGTGGGGGTAGGACTCGAATGTACAGGGGTGTACATACACGGTGGTACGACACGTACAGGGGTGGGGGTACGACTCGAACGTACTGGGGTGTACATACACAGTGGTACGACACGTACAGGGGTGGGGGTACGACTCTGACGTACACAGGTGTAGGTACACGGGGGTACGACATGTACAGGGGTGGGGGTACGACTCGAACGTACAGGGGTGTACATACACGGTGGTACGACACGTACAGGGGTGGGGGTATGACTCTGACGTACACAGGTGTAGGTACACGGGGGTACGACATGTACACGGGTGGGGGTGCGACTCTGACGTACACGGGTGTAGGTACACGGGGGTACGACACGTACAGGGGTGGGGGTACGACTCTGACGTACACGGGTGTAGGTACACGGGGGTACGACACGTACAGGGGTGGGGTTAGGACTCGAACGTACAGGGGTGTACATACACGGTGGTACGACAGGTACAGGGGTGGGGGTACGACTCGAACGTACAGGGGTGTACATACACGGTGATACGACACGTACAGGGGTGGGGGTACGACTCTGACGTACACGGGTGTAGGTACACGGGGGTACGACACATACAGGGGTGGGGGTACGACTCTGACGTACACGGGTGTAGGTACACGGGGGTACGACACGTACACGGGTGGGGGTCCAACTCGCACGTACAGGGGTGTACATACACGGTGGTACGACACGTACAGGGGTGGGGGTAGGACTCGAATGTACAGGGGTGTACATACACGGTGGTACGACACGTACAGGGGTGGGGGCACGACTCGAACGTACTGGGGTGTACATACACGGTGGTACGACACGTACAGGGGTGGGGGTACGACTCTGACGTACACGGGTGTAGGTACACGGGGGTACGACACGTACAGGGGTGGGGGTACGACTCGAACGTACAGGGGTGTACATACATGGTGGTACGACACGTACAGGGGTGGGGGTACGACTCTGATGTACACGGGTGTAGGTACACGGGGGTACGACACGTACACGGGTGGGGGTACGACTCTGACGTGCACGGGTGTAGGTACACGGGGGTACGACACGTACAGGGGTGGGGGTACGACTCAAACGTACAGGGGTGTACATACACGGTGGTACGACACGTACAGGGGTGGGGGTACGACTCTGACGTACACGGGTGTAGGTACACGGGGGTACGACACGTACACGGGTGGGGGTACGACTCTGACGTACACGGGTGTAGGTACACGGGGTACGACACGTACAGGGGTGGGGGTATGACTCGAACGTACAGGGGTGTACATACACGGTGGTACGACACGTACAGGGGTGGGGGTACGACTCTGACGTACATGGGTGTGGGTACACGGGGGTACGACACGTACACGGGTGGGGGTACGACTCTGACGTACACGGGTGTAGGTACACGGGGGTACGACATGTACAGGGGTGGGGGTAGGACTCGAACGTACAGGGGTGTACATACACGGTGGTACGACACGTACAGGGGTGGGGGTATGACTCGAACGTACTGGGGTGTACATACACAGTGGTACGACACGTACAGGGGTGGGGGTAAGACTCGAACGTACAGGGGTGTACATACACGGTGGTACGACATGTACACGGGCGGGGGTAGGACTCGAACGTACTGGGGTATACATACACGGTGGTACGACACGTACAGGGGTGGGGGTACGACTCGAACATACAGGGGTGTACATACACGGGTGGGGGTTCGACACGTACATGGGTGTACATACAGGGGGGGGTGTACATTCACGGGGAGTACGACTCGAATGTATGGGTGCTGGGGGGAGTGTTGGGCGCGTATGCGGGCACATGTCTCCATGATTGCAATGGGAGGTCGGTGCGGACGGTGTTTTTACCATACGGTTGTGACATCGGGCGCACGGGTTGGATCGTGATTCCTCGGTCGGACTTCACTTTTCACATTTGTACGGTAAATCGTCCGAGGACGTGTCGGACACATTTTCCGACCCGAGGACGTGTGGGGAATGATTCCCAATGCGGTTCGTATGGACTTTTTACCATGCGAATTGTGATTGCCAGTTTGTACGGCACTTGTACGATTCGTACGGTAAAAAGACCGGATACGAGTCGTATGGGGGAATTTTTTACAGGATCGTAATTGGCACCTGAGTCTATTCTCCAACACTCCATTGACCGGTTATGTTCCCATTTATTTTCCCAGACCAATATATGAATATCATCTTCTAACAACATCACTGGATTTGGCTTTGTGTACTCTATTTTTAAGACCTTTGCATCAAGCACTTCAATATTACAATTCTTTGTGGCTTGTTGCTAGAGCTAAAGTGCTCTGTCCTTTGGGTTTCTCCCTTTCATGTTAATCTAACTGTATCTGCCATCGCATTTGTAGATATAGATAGTTTTGCCATACATCTTTTGAAGTCATAACTAGATTTCTAGACTTCCTAAATTAGAGGTGCCATCATGGCTCTGCGACTGGCGTTTGGATGGTGCTTTGCCACGTGATCCTCCCTTGGTGTTTCTCAGACGGCCCCTTTTGCGTTTTACAGGGGGGCCACTGCTGTGGGCTCAGTGGTGTTTGAGGAGTCATCCTGTTGCAGTTCCCCCCTATCTGTAGCCTCAGCTGTGATGGGATCGGATATCATCCTGCGGGCCATTGGACGGGTGTGGAGCTGTCCCTTGGGCTGCATGACTGTGCCTCAGCACACCCACGGGCTGGCCCATGAGGTCCACAACTTGGCCCATATGCGTGTCCATGGACCTCAGCAGCAGGCAGAGCTCACAAACTTCTTCCAAAACCTGGCCGATGTCTCCCTGGGTTTTCTCATATGGCCCAAGGACTCTGGCGATGATGGCCAGGGCTTCAGTCCCAGTGTCCTCTCAAATTTGTCCCCAGTTGCCCTTCCACCTGCCCTGCTGTCCCGGACCTGTGGTGTTGCCACTCAACGCACCTGCAGACTCTCCCTGCCCTCCTCTGATTGTGTGGTGGTGTTGGTAACCACTGAGGCAGGGAGAGTGTTGTAGGCACCACTCGTGGTGGTTGAGGCCACACAGGTCGTTGCAGCAGGGGTCAGCGCGGTAGTTGTTGCTAAGGTGGTGGTGGTGGTGACAGTGGGGGCTTGGGACGTGGTGCACCCTGGCAGTCCAGATGGGCCAGGTTCTTGCTCCTCATCTGAGAAACGTAGGGAGTCTGCATCCGAGAGTTCATTTTCTGGGGGGGGGGGGGGGGGGGGCTGGCTCTGTAGTTCGGTGTTGTCTTCTTATGCAAAAAACGGGGACCCCCTCTGAGGGAGATGGTTCGAGGTCAGGGAAAAGAGGGGAAAGAACACAACATAATAAAAAGAACTCCCTCATGACATATATTTCTTTGATTACTGTAGAACTAAATTCTGCATGGACTACACAATGATATCATGACATGCACAAAATAGCACACAGGAAGATTAACTTTGTCATTATTTATGTAGCTTATTTTTTATCATTGAGGAGTATATATCAAACATTTCTTTACATCTTATCAGTTTTTTAGAATAACTGTTTTTTCATAAATATACTTGTAAAAAAACTAATTATTACAAAGAATGCATAGTTGAATACAATACATCATCAAGAAAATGACCACTGAGTGGGAAATCCATGCAAAAAAATGTTCATACATGCTACAACACATCCATCCAACCTACTACAGACTCATACGACATTCACTAACACATATATCTGGAAAAGAGGGAGACAAAAAGATTGCACAGTCACCACGACCATGTAGAGTAGATGTGTTCATCAGAATCTGAGCAATATTGGTCGATGCGCGTTTCAGTGGCATATAGGAAGTAGTGCCGCCACCTTCGTCAGGACCTGGCCAGATACCAAAAAAACAGGCACCCAGGGGATACCTAAAAGGTATAAACAAAAGATATTCAGAACCCATACACTACAATACTTCAAGCAATTGGACCTTAATGTTATTCATATGACTAGAGTCATAATTATGAAAAGAGCCAAAACCAAGGATGCCGACCTCTGTGTAATATACACAACACTTTTTTAAAAAAATATATCTCATCCCAAACTTACTGTGGGGGAGACAACATATAAAGACAACATGCAGCTAACACACAAAAATGAATACATGCACCAGTCACATTATTGCATCGTATAGAGTCAGGGAAAAACCAGAGAAGAACCCCATGCTGTGAAAAACAGGAAGAGAATAAAAGGCAAGGGCCCCTGCAGAAAGCCGCTTGTGTCTGTAAATAGCTGCCCCTAGTTGGTATGTGGTCTCTACGAAAAAGTACTTACAAGTAGAATTGATGTAGGTATTATGTCAGAAGGTGATGGCCACTAATTGTTATCATAACGTGTTATGGTAACTTTTACTGATAATACATATTCTGTAGGGACAAATAAATAATACAAAATATATCGTAAGTAATGGGGCTTGATTCAATGGCTCATCTTGAGTCAATAGGGGGAGGGATTATATCTTACCTAAAACCCTCACGTTTTGTGCTCATAATATGTGACTGTGTCCCTTACTGGTGATATATGTTCTGTCAGAAAGAGATACATAATTGAGAGAAATATCGTAATTGATTGAAGCCAATTTAAAATATTGTGATAATGTCTTTATGAAAAGTTGAGTATGCCTTACCTAAAAGCCCTCATGTTTTGTGTCCAATAGGCTAGGTATTATATGTGAGATAAATCTAAACAGAAACAAATAATCTGTAAGTAAGTGAGTACCCCATTAATGCCTCTGCGGGAATGGGGTAATATCACGACTAAATAGATACAGGGGCCCATACAGCTAAGTACCCGATCGCAATGGGCCAAAAGTTTGCTCAAATATGTTAATTTCAACCGATTGTACTACACTTGGCGGCTCCCCATGAGTGCTGCGGTTGCATATTAGCTCCAGAAAGTAAATGTAAAATGTAAATGTATAGGTATTTATATTGCGCCGATCACCACTACGGGTATCTCAGCGCTGTACTCATACCGCTGAAGGAACCCTTCCTGGCTTTCCGTGTGGAGTGTCTACTCCTGGGCACCCTCATGGTGAAGCCAGGCATACCAGCGCTGTTGGGGGCCATTGTGGAGATTAAGCAAGCTATTGCCCAGAGTTGCAGCGTGGGACCCATGATTAGAATAGGCACTGAGGCGAGAATATCCGGTCCAAGGAATTTATAGCCCGAGACCCTGCCGCGGCGGGAATCGAACCCTGGTCCCGGACCGGTGCACTGCATCGAGGTCTGCCGCTCTAACCATTGAGCCACACTTCTCCACATAAATGCTGTATAAACTCTAAAACGAGAATAACGTAATATAAATCAACTCATAATTGACTAGACTAAAAAAAACAATCTACCCGAATTAAAAGAGACATCACGAAAGCTTCCATGAACATAGCATATCTGCCCGTGTATAGAACGTACTCCAATCTGCAGGCACAATATGGGTGGACTAAATTCAAATGTGTCTAAAACACAAGCAAGAACGCGTGAAAGAGACAGCTAAGTTTGCGGAAATATTCGCTCGTACTGGTAGCCGTAAGCTGCTAGTTTAAAACCTAACTGCAAGCAGAGTATAAAAAGATTGCCTTCACTATGTGGACTCTAGGATGGGGACCAAGTAGGGTCAACCAAACAATACATCCGATATCAGAAGGGCGCCAGGCTTATACTTACATAAGCTCTCATGGGCGAAGTCGTATTCCTGAACAGTCTGGTGTGGGGTTACACGTGGGCCATCGTAACACCCAGCCGGGTCGATAGACAGGTACATTATATGGAAGCTTATAAAGACAACGCGCTATAAAATGACGCACGGCCAGATCATTGTCACATGGCATGTAATACAAACTAAGGTAGGACAAAGAGAGCAAAACTCCGACGCCATATTGGAATGTTCTGTTTTTATCACGTTCCCAAGCAGCGATAGGAACACATCTTTAAATGGAATATGGATGTGGACAAAAGGACGCTTCCTATTAAGGGTTAGATGATACTTGATATATAAGCGTCAAGGCAAAGTGTCTGCTTGTCAGAGTGGAGTTACACGGCTGGCCAACCAGAGTCTTTGTGCTGGATACTGCAAAGGGAAAATGAAGATAGCATGAACCATCTATCTTCCCATCCGGGCGGATGGCAAAAGAATACATAAACATGAAAGTGTGACGATAAATATATTCATAAAAGGCCAACCCCTCTAAACCTATGGACAGAGGTAATTCTGTAATACAATAGAAATTAACAGCAGAAGCGGTGCATAACACGAGGTATCATGCTTACATAAACTAAATAAACCGTATTCCAAAAAAATAGAGTACGCCCGCTAGGGTAAATATAGCGTGTGGCATGTGACAAAAGAGGAATACTGCCAATGATAGTTTATTGTGGACGGACAATCTAGTCAGAAAAGTAATGCAAAATGACAATCAACACTAGGCACAATCACCAAGCCCGTGTGTGGTCCCAAGCAAAATACAATAGGGAAGTACCAGAGAGTCATAGCTAACGTAACAACATCAACCACAGGGACTTATACATGACATGGAGAGGGGCCAATATATATATGGTACCACAATTGGTGGGCACTACGGTGAAAAATATATATTGGGAGTGAGATGAAATGTGATCTCGAATGGTGGGAGACTGAAGGGGACTTAATTACCAGGTTCTAGTGACATTCCAAACAATGTCTTCATTGAGTCCCTCTTTTACACTATTCAGGGTGAAAATCTAAAACGTTTCTCTTTTTTTTCGGGTGGTTTCTATTTGTAATCCTGTCTGGCATTTCACTTTCTCCAAAATACACCAACTTAGGTCCTTTTCAGAGTGTTGCTGATCCAAGATGTGTTGAACTATAGTAGCCGTGATCTTGCGTGTGCGAATAGCAGATGTATGCTCACTGAATCTTGTATGGAACTCTCTCCCCCTCTCACCAATGTACGCCAAATCACATGGATACAATAGTATATATATGATGTATGGCTCCTGCAATTAGTAAGGTCTCTTAGCTTTATGTTGTGACCTTTATAAGTCAGAGAATCTGTGACTGAGGCCATATCACAAGCATGGCACAACCCACATTTGTGGTAGTCCAGTGATGGGGACTGTAGATGGAGAGATGCCACTGCCTGCAATACTTGACATTGATGGATGTTGGTGTACAATGCCTCAATATCAAGCGTTACCATTATGTCGGTATTGGGATTGTATGGCATGCCCTCATTTTTATTTATAATATCCCATGTGTATGAGGCATAGTTTGAGTTAGGGGACATAAGACTCAACATATTTAGATAGGGGCTCTGTGCAAGAGCAAATGGTGAAGATGACAGGGCGTAACGGCTGATCAAGCACGTTTTTGGGAGTCTTGGGGACCCCGTATAAAGCTGAAATCGTAGGGCAAGATTTGTTCAAGAAAGTGTACTCTTCTTGACAAATGAGTCCATCGTCTAAAGCTCTATGTGTCACTTCTTGGATGTGGGTATTCAGTTTTGCTAGTTCTCACGGGTGTGATTTTTTATAGTGTTCAGTAACTGCCAGCATGTCCAAGATCTGGTTGTCATAATCAATTTTATTTATAACAGTTAGCCCCCCACCTTTGTCACAAGGTTTGACAATAAGATCATAATAGGGCGGAACACATAACCATGTGTTCTGTCCTATTACGATGCGGTGGTGTACGCCTCTAAACCCAGGGTCTGGGATCAAGTGTTCTGCCCTATTATGATGCGGTGGTGATTGCCTTTAAACCCAGGCTCTAGGGTTATGTGTTCAACCCTATTATGATGCGGTGGCAATCACCTCTAAACCCAGGCTCTGGTGTTAAGTGTTCCACCCAATTAGGATGCGGTGGTGATCGCCTCTATATCCAAGGTCTGGGGTTATGTGTTCCGCCTTATTATGATGCGGTGGCGTTCACCTCCAAACCCAGGGTCTGGGGAAATGTGCTCCGCCAAATTATGATGCTGTGGCGTTTGCCTCCAAACCCTGGGTCTGGGGTTATGTGTTCTGCCCTATTATGATGCGGTGGCGTACGCCTCCAAACCCAGGGTCTGGGGCTATGTGTTCTGCCCTACTATAATGCGGTGGCGATCATCTCCAAACCAAGAGTCTGGGGTTATGTATTCTGCCCTATTATGATGCAGCAGCGATCACCTTTTATCCCAGGGTCTTGGGTTATGTGTTCCGCCCTATTATGATGCTGCGGCGATAGCCTTCAAACCCAGGGACTGGGGTTATGTGTTCCGCCCTATTATGAGGCGGCAGCGATCGCCTTCAAACCCAGGGTCTGGGGTTATGTGTTCCGCCATATTATGATGCAGCGGCGATCGCCGACAAACCCAGGGTCTGGGGTTGTGTGGTCCACCTTATTATGATGCTCTGGCATTCACCTTCAAACCCAGGGTCTAGAGTTATATGTTTTGCCCTACTATGATGCGGTGGCATTCCCCTCCAACCCAGGGTCTGGGGTTATGTGTTCCACCCTATTATGATGCGGCGGCGTTTGCCTTCAATCCCAGGGTCTGGGGTTGTGTGTTCCACCCTGTTATGATGCGGCGGCGATCGCCTTCAAACCCAGGGTCTGGGGTTATGCGTTCCGCACTAATATGATGCGGCGGCGATCGCCTTAAAACCCAGGGTCTGGGCATATCTGTTCAGCCCAATTATGATGCAGCGGCGCTCGCCTTCAAACCGGGTCTGGGGTTGTGTTTTCTGCTCTATTACAATGCGGTGGCATTTGCCTCCAAAACCCAGGGTCTGGGTTTAAGTGTTCCGCCCTATTATGATGCGACGGCGATCGCCTTCAAACGCAGGGTCTGGGGTTGTGTGTTCCAGGCTATTATGATGCAGCGGCAATCACCTTCAAACGCAGGGTCTGGGGTTATGTGTTTAGCCCTATTATGATGTGGCGGCGATCGCCTTAAAACCCAGGGTCTGAGCATATGTGTTCCGCCCAATTATGATGCAGCGGCGCTCGCCTTCAAACCCAGGGTCTGGGGTTGTGTGTTCCACCCTATTATGATGCAGTGACGTTCACCTTCAAATCCAGGGCCTAGGGTCAAGTGTTCTGCCCTATTATGATGCGGTGGTGATCACCTTTAAACCCAGGCTCTGCATTTATGTGTTCCACCCTGTTAAGATGCAGTGGCGATCGCCTATAAACCTAGGGTCTGGGGTTATGTGTTCCGCCCTATGATAATGCGGAGGCATTCTCCTCTAAACCCATGATCTGGGGTTATAGGTTCTGCCCTATTATGATGCGGTGACGTTCGCCTCCAAATCCAGGGTGTCGGGTCATGTGTTCCGCCCGGTGGCGATCGCCTTTAAACCCATGTAGAGTAGTTGTGTTCAGCAGAATCTGAAAAATATTGGTCGACACGTGTTTCGGTGGCATATAAGAAGTAGTGCCGCCACCTTCCTCAGGATGTTGCCAGATACGGTGTAGTCTGATGCAGCAGTTAATTGTGGATCTCCTGTTGAACAGAGGTGAAATCATCATTGAAGTGCACCCCAATAGCTTGGTGTTAGACGTTTGGATGTTACATGTGATGCATCACACAGTTTACATTGATATCACTTTGTATGGCTGCAAGGTACTGCGCATCATGACATGATGTGGAGACACCTACATTAATTGTCCATGGTGTGACATGTAAATAGATACCATGTTCCACGTACAGATTGTGTGATTACAAGGACATGTCATCATCTAACGACTTTCAGCACGTCAACTGTATGTGATGTATCTTTTTGGTTTGCTCTGCATGGTAGATGGTTCATCTGAGCAAGAACTAGCCATTGTAATATTATGCACACCTTTGTCATATTATGTACTTTACTTTCTTTTAGCAACTGACCATGCATGTTTTGTGTTCATATGGGCTTTCGTGCTCTAAGACCATGGCACTTACACATAGCATTCAGTGCTATGCATGATTGTGGCCTGAATTTCTTCAACATGTGACTTGGTGAGTGAAAATTTGTTTTCAGTGACTGTTACGTACGCTTACCTGTCTACACACTGGAAGTGGCTATTGGATCTATGCCAAGTTGGGTGACATGTGAGGGCTGGTGCGGTCATATGGCTCCATGCTGTTTGAGAGGAATGGCACAGTGCTGGCACTGTCTGCCTACCTGTTCTGTAACACAGTTGAGGGGAAATGCAGCCCCATGGTTAGGGGTGTGGGGGTGTACCATCCTGCAGAGCTATAGGACAAGGGGACCTGCCTGTGAGAGTTGTAGTGCTGGGGAGGGTATACCATCCTGCTGAGCTGTGGTACAAGGGGCCTGGTAGGAGTTGTAGTGCTGGCTTCCTAGCCACAAACCCCCTCCTTGTTAGGATGGCTGTCTCCCTCTGAAGTGGAGCAGAGGAAGGGAAAATGCTACACATGGCTCTTGGATGGGGGAGTGGCCCATCCTGCTCAGTGGTGGGACAGGAGAGCATAAGATGGCTACCTACCTGTACGTTTGAAGAGAGCAATGCAATGTCTGTCACGTGTTTCTGGCTGGGGCGGGAGTGCTCCATCCTGCTGAGCTGTGGCACAAAGGTGCTTGGTGGGAGTTGTAGTGTTGGCTTCCCACTCACAAACACCCCTCCCTGTTAAGATGGCTACCTACCTGTAAGTTTGAAGAGAGCAATGCAATGTCTGTCAAATGGTTATGGGTGTGGGGAGTCTTCCCTCCCACTTAGCTGTGGGACAAGGGAGCCTGGTAGGAGTTAGAGTGCTGCCTTCCCACCCACAAACACCCCTCCCTGTTAAGATGGCTACCTACCATGTAAGTTTGAAGAGAACAATGCAATGTCTGTCACATGGTTGTGGGTGTGGGGAATGTTCCATCCTGCTGAGCCATGGGACAAGAGGGCCTGGTGGGAGTTGTAGTGCTGCCTTCCCACCCACAAACACCCCTCCCTGTTAAGATGACTGCCTCCCAGTGAAGTGGAGCAGAGGAAGGCTCTTGGATGGGAGAGTGATCCATCCTGCTCAGGAGTGGAACAAGAAAGCATAAGATGGTTACCTACCTGTGAGTTTGAAGAGAGCAATGCAATGTCTGTCACATGGTTCTGGTTGGGGGGAGCTCCATCCTGCTGAGCTGTGGGACAAGGGGGCCTGGTGGGAGTTGTAGTGCTGGCTTCCCACCCACAAACACCCCTCCCTGTTAAGATGGCTACCTACCTGTAAGTTTGAAGAGAGCAATCCAATGTCTATCACATGGTTGTGGGTGTGGGGAGTGTTCCATTCTGCTCAGCTGTGGGACAAGGGGGCCTAGTCGGAGTTGCAGTGCTGGCTGCCTGTACACACTCCCCTCCCAGTTGAGAAGGCTACCTCACTGTGAAGTGGAGCAGAGGAAGCGAATAGGCTACACATGGCTCTTAGGTAGGGGGAGTGTTGCATCCTGCTCAGGGGTGATGCAAGCGATCATGAGAAGGCTACCTACCTGTACGGTGAAGGTGAGCAATGAAATGCTAGCACATGGTTCTGGGTGTTGGGAGTGTTCCATCCTGCTCAGGGGTGATGCAAGTGAGCATGAGAAGGCTACCTATCTGTAAGGTGAAGGAGAGCAATGAAATGCTGGCACATGGTTCTGGGTGTGGGGAGTGTTCCTTCCTGCTCAGGGGTGATGCAAGTGAGCATGTGAAGGCTACCTACCTGTAAGGTACAGTGGAGCAATGAAATGGCTGTCACATGGCTCTTGGGTGGGGGGATGTTCCATTCTGCTCAGCTGTGGGACAAGGGTGCCTAGTGGGAGTTTTAGTGCTGGCTGCCTATACACCCCCCTCCCCATGGAGCGAGCCCTCCAAGATGCTGGATGGGTCATATTAAAGGTGGTCTGATGCACCAACAGCCTCCATTGGTTGTTTTTTGTTTGTGTTTTGTGAATTTGTTGGAGCTTGTCAGTCAACAGCAACCAGAGGCCACTGACTCTGGTGATATGGGACTCAACGAGGGCTGATTGTAGTTACATCACCTTTTGATGAGGGATTTATAGAAGAGAAAAAATTTCCCAAATAGCTGTCGATGGCTGGAGATCTTTTTTCTTCTTCTAATTTGAACCACTTATTACCTGTATAGTTAGACTGGACATTCTGCCTCTCTGGCGTTTCCCTAGTGGGCGGAATGTGAGGGGCTCCTTTCAAACATAGAAGGTATGGAAAGCACCGCAGTAAGGTGAATACATAGGAGACATCCATTACAACGCAGGCATTACATCGTAATGCTTTCACAACGCCTCTATTACAACGCAGAACCATTATATCGCATGCCATTACAACGCACATACCATTACAATGCATGGCATTACAACGCATTCTATTAAAATGCATGCGATAACAACATATTGGTAAGTATAGTATGGTAAGTATTTGTTAGGTTGTGGTACTTTACTTTAATACTCAGGTATTAAAATTATTAGTAGAGTTTATATTACATTTTTTTATCATAAATTGTTTAGTACAATTTAAATGAAAAGGGTACTTTATATTATATAAATATTAAATTATAAGAAATAAGGATTGTGGTAATTTATTGTAATACTCAGGTATAGGCCTGGGCTAAATTTCCGTTCCGCTCGCGGAAATTGCGATAATTTGACATTTTCACGTTCCGCGGAGAGCGCGAAAATGTCAAAATTTCCGCATTCCGCAGCGTAGCGTTAATTTGTTTCTTGCTCGCACTGTAAAATAATACATTCTCGCGTGCGCGCGATTGCCTTACCTGAATCCCCGCGTTCGCCGACAAGTTTTCCCGATCCGGTCGCGTTCTCCACAAGATGTTGGATTGTTGGTAGCCATTTGCGCTGTCTCGCGACAGTTCGCGCCCGCAGTAATGTCATTGGTCGCACGATCACGTCTTTCTTCTCGCGATCATGCACCGCGAGAAGAGTGAAAACAAGAGGGCCGCAACCGCATGGGTAAGTTGGGGAGCCGCGACCAGGCAGAAAATACCGCGAGCGGGCGGGAAAAAACTTTGCAATATTTCCGCGCGTTTGCTGAGATTTGTAACATTTTCGCGATAATTTGCAAAAGTCACTTTCGCAAATTCCGCCCACCCCTACTCAGGAATTAAATTTAATGCTAGAGTAAATATTTAAAAACAATTTGAATTTAAGGTTTGTGATAAATTAATATTAAATGGGAGAATAGTATTGTCTAAGTTTCAAAAAATAAAGTTGTGGTAAGTTTTTTTATTACTCGAGAATAAAACTAATACTACAGTTACATTGAAAAAATTATAGAATTATAAATTTGCGATATTAGTTATATTAGGAGGGAGATTTAAATTACAAAAAAAAAAAAAAAAAATAAAGGTTGTGGTAATTTGTTTTAGTGTTCAGGTATTAATACTAGAAATTAATACCAGAAGAATGTATATATAAAATAATTAAATTCTTTGTGTTAATAGTAATGTTAAAGGGGAAAAACTAAGTTTATTATAAAAAAAATGTAATTGATAAAATAATTAACTTTTTGTTTAGTCTCAGATTAATGATATGTAATTTTCAAAAAAAAAAAGAATAAGATAGAAAAATGTAAAAACAAATTGGGAACAAATTTATAAAATGGCATACTAATTAACATTCATTTTTTAATAGAAAGAGCAATTTTAATTTTGAGTATATTTAGAAATATTATAGAGTAATAAAAATTTCATGATGTAAACAGTATATAATAATTAACTAAAAATGTAAATGCAGAAAAAAGACAAGACATGGAATAATATTTAAAGATTTTTATTGTTGAAATAATGCAATCACCCTTATCCTAAAACTAAATTTAAATCAATTTTGTGAAGTAACACACATACGTTTTTCATAAAACTAACATATCTTTTTTTCCAGGAAACCACTCTCCCGAAACCTAAAACTAATCTTTAAAAAACTTCTGTCAGGCATCCATTCTACCTAATTTTAAAACAAATTTCAAATTAACATGTTGAAATATCCCAAATACTCTTCTCCTAAAACTAAATGTAAATTAATTTTTGCAGTAAACCACTCACCTTTTTCATAAAATTAAATATTTTTTTTTCAGTAATCCACTGACCCGAAAACGAAAACTAACTTTGAAGAAACTTCTTTCAGGCATCCAATTTTCCTAATCATAAAAGAAAATGTTAATTAACTTGTTGATATAATGCAATCACCCTTATCCTAAAACTACATTTAAATCAGTTTTTTGAAGTTTAACTGTAAACAAAAAGAACGTACGGCTGACCACAGTTAAGCACACCAAATCCAAAATCAATACACAAATTTTAAGAAGGTGCAAAAACACGTCCAGAGCATGCCGTACTTTTGCTCTACTGGAAACCCAGATATACAAACTTTTTACACAAAGACGGTGCACCAAGGTGCATCATTCTTTCAAGGAAAGGGGCGTTATCTGGTGACACGAGATAACGCCCCTTTCCTTGAAAGAATGATGGAGCCTGTACTGTGGGCATAAATATACGACAACAAGGTCGTTTAACCTTCTTTCGTGAAATATATAAACCGGACATAAAGGGGACTTGACTAATTGAATATTGGACTAGCTGGTGATATTTTAATAAGAACCTCTACAGTTGCAGAGGTCTTATATATTCATATTGCATTTGAAGGACGGCAGTGTTTCTCTTGGAATATATGGTGGCCGCTCTTTGGAAATAATCCATGCCCTGACGAAGTTCGTAGAGAACGAAACGCGTTGGCTGAGTCTGTTTTTTGAGAAATTGAATGGAAATAAAAGAACAACAAATTGGACTTATTGAAAAGACTTTTTTCCTTGGTAAACAGTTTTTTGAAGTTACACACTCACCTTTTTCATAAAACTAACATATTTGTTTTCCAGGAAATCACTCTCCCCAAACCTAAAACTAATCTTAAAAAAACTTCTTTCAGGCATCCCTTCTACCTAATTCAAAAAGAAAATTCCCAATCACTCTTATCCTAAAACTAAATGAAAATCAATTTTTTCAGTAACCCACTCACCTTTTTCATAAAACTAACATAATATTTTTTTCTGTAATCCACTCACCCGAAAACAAAAACTAACTTTAAAGAAACTTCTTTAAGGCACCCAATCTTCCAAATCCTAAAAGAAAATTTTGATTTAATGTACAAATAATACAATCACCCTTAACCTAAAATTACATTTAAATCAGTCTTTTGAAGTAACACACTCACCTTTTTCATAAAACTAACATATTTTATTTCCAGGAAACCACTCTCCCGAAACCTAAAACTAATCTTTAAACTTCTTTCAGGCAACCATCCTACATAATTCTAAAAGAAAATTTAAATTAACATGTTGAAATATCCCAATCATCCTGATCCAAAAATGAAATGTAAATCAATTTTTGCAGTAACCCACTCACCTTTTTCATAAAACTAAAACACGTTTTTTTCAGTAATCCACTCACGCGAAAATGAAAACTACCCTTGAAGACACTTCTTTCAGACATCCAATCTTCCTAATCCTAAAAGAAAATTTTAATGAACATGTTGAAATAATGAAATCACCCTTATCCTAAAACTACATTTATATCACATTTTTGAAGTAACATACTCACCTTTTTTCATAAAACTAACATATTTTCTTTCCAGGAAACCACTCTCCAGAAACCTAAAACTAGTCTTAAAAAAACTTCTGTCATGCATCCATTCTTCCTAATTTTCAAACAAAATTTAAATTAACATGTTGAAATATCCCTATCACTCTAATCCTAAAACTAAATGTAAATCAATTTTTGCAGTAACCCACTCACCTTTTTCATAAAACTAATATAATTTTTTTTTCAGAAACCCACTCACCTGAAAACAAAAACTAACTTTAAAGAAACTTCTTTCAGGCATCCAATCTTCCTAATCATAAATCAAAATTTTAATTAACTTGTTGAAATAATGCAATCACCCTTATCCTAAAACTACATTTAAATCAATTTTGTGAAGTAACACACTCACCTTTTTCATAAAACAAACATGTTTTTTTTCCAGGAAACCACTCTCCCGAAACCTAAAACTGATCTTTAAAAAACTTCTTTTAGGCATCCATCCTACATAATTCTAAAAGAAAATTTAAATTAACATGTTGAAATATCCCAATCACCCTTATCCTAAAACTAAATGTAAATACATTTTTGCAGTAACCCACTCACCTATTTCATAAAATTAACATCATTTTTTTTTGTAGTCCACTCACCAGAAAACTAACTTTAAAGAAAATTCTTTCAGGCATCCAATCTTCCTAACCCTCATAAGAAAAATTTAATAAACTTGTTCAAATAACACAATCACCCTAATCCTAAAACTACATTTAAGTCAATGTTTTGAAGTAACACACTCACCTTTTTCATGAAACTAACATATTTTTTTCCAGGAAACCACTCTCCCAAAACCTAAAACTAATCTAAAAAAAACTTCTGTCAGGCATCCACTCTAACTATTCTTGAAACAAAATTTAAATTAATATGTTGAAATATCCCAATCACTCTTTGGGCAATAATAATGACCCTAAGCCAAATAATGGGGTAAAAGGCCGCTTTATTGGACAGGTGGGCAAAATAATACATCATTGGCACAAAAATACATATTCCGAACTATCACCCCCGCCCCTACTAAATTTTCCCAACAACCAACTTCCCCAACGTTGTTCGGCCTAATCCTCTTCCCCAAACCCCTATCTACCTCTCCTGCCTACCCCTTGCCTCCAACCTTGCTCCCTTGCTTCCCTCTGTACGAAACTATTCCTGATGCCCCCAACCCTTCCTGCCTGTCTTGCTCTCCTCCAACTCTGCCACCTGTCCAAGTAACAACCACCAAAAATTATATATATATATATATATATATATATATATATATATATATATATATATATATATATATATATATAAAATAAGAAAAATGTAAGTCTCATATAAAGTGTGGGTGGGACAAAATCACAACCCCCCTACCTCACACCTTCAGGAAACGGTGCGCGACAGTTATTTTGCGACCTACAAGCTCGCGCTGCTGCGTTAACCAATTAGGGAGTGCGCCACCTGTCCGGGCCATACCAATTGCCCGAAGCTACCCGGGGGTGGACAATCTGCGATTGCCACCCCCAGGAGCCCTCATCGGGCAATAATAATGACCCCAAGCCAAACAATGGGGTAAAAGGCTGGTTTATTGGACAGGTGGGCAAAATAATATATCATTGGCACAAAAATACATATCCCAAACTAACCCCCCCGCCCCTACAAAATTTTCCCAACAACCAACTTCCCCAACGTTGTTCGGCCTAATCCTCCTCTCAAAACCCCTATCTACCTCTCCTGCCTACCTCTTGCCTCCAACCTCGCTCCCTTGCCTCCCTCTTTCCGAAACTATTCCTGATGCCCCCAACCCTTCATGCCTGTCTTGCTCTCCTCCAACTCTGACACCAGGAAAAACCCTAACCGAGGAGTTTTTCCTGTCGCCTCCATTGGAAAATACGACTGACCCTATTAACTGGACGCTCGTCATCAGTTGAGAGAAAAACATACCACCACTGTTGTCAAACAGGTGAAACTTTATTCATACCATAACATTGTGCCGTATGCCCGACACGTGCAAAAAAAAAGCAATTGTGTCACAACATTTGAAGAAATCCCAAGACAAAGAAATTCCAAAAACCTACCACTTGATACCTTAAATGAGAAAAGAGGAGAAAAAGTGTGGGGGGGGGAGGGGAGGGTATCATTGCCTTTGTTGGAAAAAATATTTAGACAAACTTCATACAATTGTTGATATAACAGTGAAGCTGTCGCGAAAACAGCATAACCTAACACCATGTATTAATCTGAAGGATTTTAGAGACCATCTCTTTTATATTTAAAATATAAATTTCATTACCGATAAAAGATAAGTGAACACCATTGTGTCTAAAAAATTGATAGTCATCTTTTGTAATTGACTCGTGAATCAACCAATCTATTCCAGCACTGAGACAAAAACGATGTAGATCTCTATTCACTTTCCTTCGTGTTCTCTCTACTGCTGTAAATCTTTCTGCACCTCTCCAAATTCTTCATGGCATTAATGCCATCAAAACAAGCTGTGTGTTGGGCCATGTCTTTAATAAAATTTTAAGATCTGTTTTCATATCGATAATTAAACCAAGATCGGACAATTGCCCTAAATCATTTTCACCAAGGTGAATCAGCAACATTGCCGGTTTACTTTTACAAGAAAGCTCGCTCATTAGAGGCAGGAGCTGACTCCACCTCATGCCGCTTTTCCCAAACCATGTAAATAGGACCTCCTCTGAATGGAAATCCAAATTCCTCCCAAAATGTCTTTTCTCCGCATGTTTAGCGGCCCACTTAATGAAGGAATGTCCAAAAATCCAAACTTGACGTTGAGACAATATGTCACTGTCCAACACACCTGAAAAGAAAAAACAATTGGTATCATAACTTAGGAACATCGCATTTCAAATCTCTAATATAACGTAAACAACAATCGGAGGTCCAGCGTCCTAGCTTCTTAACGTCACTGAGGGAAAACCCCCACCTGGCGGCTTCTGAAGCCGCTCCTATGCTGAAAGAATGCATCTCAAAATTGAAAGGGTTCTCCCCCACCTTCTTCAAAGCTTTACGCATAATTGCCAGAATTTGGGAAGCTTGCAGCCGGGATCCGTCCTGATGCCTAAAAACAAAATCTGAGGTTGCACCCCCCACTAACAAAAATTCTGACCATGCTTGCTTAGGGCACAAAGGACTGTTTATGGCTTGCAAAAACACCCTCGGCCCTTTACCTGTTTGGTCCATTTTTGACCGTTCCAAGATAATACAAATAGTGGAGTTAGACAGAGAAACATTCTGAACTTTGAGGCCCTCATTGTGAGCTGTGCCCAGCAATTCTGAAATCCTGAATGCTCCAAAAAAGAGCCAAATCATACATAATTTGAACAGGCAACATTCAAATTGGTAAAAACATACCACACTTAAAACGCATGTAACCTTATATAGTAATTTCAACGATATTGGTTCTCTTTTGTACTGACCCCTCTTTATCGTTTTTGCCCAGCTGTGCAATATTCTCCGGCCCATCTCACCCGCTGAGGGCTCATAGCCCCAGAAATTTTTTCCATAAAAGACACCCCAGCTACTTTTCCTGCAATAGTGGTGGAAGCTATACTCCTTTGTATATTACCCATAATGAAGTTAATTATGTCGTCTCTACGCTGACACAAACCTGTCCCATTAGGAGATCTATGCTTAGCACCTGAATCTAAAAATTCCAGCCAAGCTCGTCTGTAGGCCAATTTGGTGCTGTTAGCTAAGGAGCTCTCGATGAGACGATGAGTAGTCAAATTGCCAAATCCCAAACCTCTTGGGGACAGGAGTCTTCTGAAAATCTGCTCCGGGCGCCAAACCACGGAATCTCGCCCACTGAAAATGAGACAGGGCATCTGCAATGTTATTTGCCACTCCCGCAATATGTTTAGCTTTGAAAATGATATTAAATTGCAAGCATCCTAGCATAAAGTTTTGTAAAAGCTTTAGCAACCTTTTATCTCTGACTTTTTGGCCGTTGACTAGGTCCACTACAGTTTTGTTACCCACGTTAAACACCACCGTTCTGTTAGCCAGCTTTGGACCCCAGCTAGCCAATGCAACTATAAGCGGGAAGAATTCTAGAAAGGCTATGCTTCTCTTCTCAGTAATCCACGTGTGCGGCCAATGCTCAGGGCACCACTTCCCCTCCCAAAATATGCCAAAACCATTGGCACCAGAAGCATCAGAGAATAACTGTACTTGCAATATAAAATCCTCCTCTAACGACCACATCGTAACGCCGTTGAAATCTTTCAAAAAGCATAACCACACCTCCAAATCGGCCCTCATGGTGGCAGTTACTCTGATCCTATGGTGCGGAAGCTAAATGCCCGACATGGCAAACCCCAAACGTCTGCAAAATGCTCTGCCTGCACGTATAACACTACAAGCGAAATTCAAATTGCCAAGTAAACATTGTACTTCAAGCAACTTCAATTTGTCCGCTTTTATGACATATTCCAATAGCCTGGTTATTTCGAGTACTTTTTCCCCCGGAAGACTGGCTTCCATCTTATGTGTATCAACTTCAATACCCAGGTATGTTAACAGCAGCTAGGCCCTTCTGTTTTGTCCGGTGCAAAGGGAACACCCATCTCCTGTGCAAATAATTGAAAATCTATTAACGCCTTTCCACATTGCTGAGAACCTGTAGCTCCCATAATTAAAAAATCATCCAAATAGTATGTTATGCCCATGTGGTCCATTACCAAAGAAAAACACCACTGCAAAAATGAGCTAAAGGTTTCAAAAAGCCTGCAGGATATTACACAACCCATTGGGAGGGCCTTGTCCACAAAAAATGTGCCTTCAAAATAAATGCCCAGCAGAGAGAAATCAGAGGGGTGAACAGGTAATAACCGAAAAGCCGACTTAATGTCGCATTTCGCTAGCTCAGAATCCTCCCCCGAAATTCTTATCACCCCCAAAGCCGTATCCACAGAAGCAAACTTTACCATGGAATCCTCCTTGGCAATAAAATTGATGGATGCACCCTGGGGCCAGGAGAGATGTTGAATCATCCTAAATTCCCCTTCTACTTTCTTAGGGACTACACCCAGCGGTGACACAATAAGATCATCTAAAGGCCATGTGTCAAAGGGGCCTGCCATCCTGCCTTCTTTCACCTCTGTCAACAACTTCTTCCTTACAATGTGCGGGAAATCCTCTGCAGACCTTACATTTTTTGCAAAACGGCGAAATCTAGGTCCCTGATATTCTAACTTGAACCATTCCCTGAAACCCCATTCAAGCAGTGATGCTTCATGTGTGTCAGGATAGAATTTTAAATATGTGCTTAATTTGTCTATGTTAATTGGCGTAGAAGCCCTTGTTACCAGATTTAGGGGTGGGCGGAATTTGCGAAAGCGACTTTCGCAAATTATCGCGAAAATGTTAAAAATCTCCGCAAACAAGCGGAAATATCGCGAAGATGCGGAAGTTTTTTTCCCGCCCGTTCGCGATATTTTCTGCATGGTTGCGGGTCGCTAACTTACCCCTGCGGTTGCTCGCGGGCACGGCCATCTTGTTTTCAGTTGTCTCGCGGTGCATGATCGCGAGAAGAAAGACGTGATCGCACGATGCATGACGTCACTGCGGACGCGAACTGTCGCGTGACAGCGCAAATGGCTAAAACAATACAACATCTCATGGAGAACGCGACCGGATCGGGAAAACTTGTCAGCGAACGCGGGGATTCAGGTAAGGCGGTCGCGCGCGCGCGAGAATGTATTATTTTACAGCGCGAGCAAGAACCAAATTATCGCAAAGCTGCGGAATGCGGAAATTTTGACATTTCCGCGCTCTCCGCGGAAAGCGGAAATGCCAAATTATCGCACATTCCGCGAACGGAACGGAAATTTTGCCCAGCCCTAACCAGATTGAAAGACACGACCCCTTCCTCTGTCTGGCAAACCGACCCCCCCAATGTAGTTGCTCCCCAAAACATTGTGTGACGGCATGCTTCCCTCCGCATCGTGAACACTCGTGCTTATATTTACAGGGATTTTTGCACAGAATCCCTTATTAAAGTTCCAGCATGCACCGGAAATGGAAGTTTGCTGTCTGCTCCAAATACCCCCCCCCCACTAGGGTGGGCTTATTCTGAACTGTACTGCTAGGCCACTCGCAGTATACATGGATGGAGGAGGCCTTTGCGGGTACATCCATTACACCCAGAGTTCATTATCCACTTCGCCCCATGGTTTATCGGGGGTGAGGACTAATCGTGCCCGAAACTCCTCATCATAATGCAACCAGGCATACCCGCCAAATTCAATGGCCGCTTTTCTGATAGTATCCACATATTTTAAAATTGCCACTGACCTGTCGGGAAACCTTTCGCAGTATACACTCGCGAAAATGAGAAAAGTCGGGGTCCAGGTATCTATATTAGTTGGTACCCGAGGTCTCCTTGCCAACTCCCACGCCTCTTCCTTGGAACCTTCCTTTGCCTGAATTTCCCTACGAAGGAGCTTAAACACATCCACAAAATCCCCCTTCCATATTTTCTCTTTCATAACTTTGGACAGATGAGCACCCAATGGCATCGATAAACCCATATAAGGTAAGCGTTTCAAACCTGATGTCTGTGATGAATCGCCTTCTACTTTTGCACCCTTATCTGGACTTACCGCCCCATAATGCTTGTCAACTGAACCTACAGCGTCTGTAGCTGCCTGACTAGCTGCCTCCTCCAATGTGACCTTGGGATCTCCACAGTCTATGCCTATACCCTTATCAAAACATAAACGTTTGTGACGAGATTTAAAGTGCACCTCACCTGTTCTTATGGCCGTGCTTTCTTCAGACAAAATTTTTCTCCTCATTTCCTAAGTGTTAGTTCTGGTATTGATCCCTTTTGGAGCGCCTTCACTGGACTTATCCTGTGAAAAATAATTTCTGGGGATATCTTTACTAAGCACCCCCTTCTCCCGAAAAGAAATGGGAACATTTTGTACCAGGGCATCTTCATCTTCAAGTTCCCCTTCTTCTAAAGAGGCACTATCTTCTTCAACTGACATATTTCTTAACACCCCAGCCTCACCTACTCTACCACCCCTACTACTACTACCAGGCAGCTCCCTGTCCCCAATAACCCCGTCATACACATTGCAGTTAATAGCTTGCGCAAAACGAGACGCTCTCTTGGCATCCAACGGCGTAGGGAATTTCGCTTGAAAATCCCCATCCTCAGTATTTCGTACGTTGCAGGACGCAAGAGGCCTGGCCGATATGACCCCACTGCCCTTTTTTGTGCATGGCAGCGTCTCACCCGTGGGGGGCCGCAAGCCGCTTGAACTTGCAGCAACATGCGATCTGCCTTCCTCTAACTGAGATAGTCTGGCCTCATTCATAATTTCTTTTGGCATCCAGACCCACTGCCCCTCTGCCTCTATCTCCAATTTGCCGGGTGCCTGACCCCCCACTGCCTTGCATGTAGGTTCAGTAAAACAATCCCTGCCAACTGCGGTATCAGCCGGCCTCGATGTGACCAGTCCCTCATCATCATTCTGTCGTGTAAAGGAAACTCGGGTGTCTAAAGCACAGGATGCATTTATTGGCTGCGCCATAATATCACCCCCTGCACTAGAAATAATAGGTGACAAACACCTCTCCTTCGATAACTGTGTAGACAAACTTGAATCATTGAAATGTTGTTTGTTAAAAATAAAGATATTATGCTTGTGTTTTATAAATGCTTGTTTTTCCCCGGTAGAGCCATGTATTTCTTCTGAAACACCACTAGGTGGCGTATTTCCTTTCTTTGCAACTCCCCCAGTTACTTGGGGAAAAAACATGTCCTTGTTTGTATTTGTCTCTTTTACCATCGAAATACCAGTGGCTGCACGCGTGCGCGGCCTGCCCCTCCCTCTTTTTATGGACACAGGAGCTGATGTCAATGCAGGAACCCGGGACAGACGCGCACCACACACAGGTGAGGCATCCACCCGCAAACTGCCCGCACCGAGTGAAGGCGCTGGGGAGCCTTCACTCGACACGCAAGCCGCCTCCGCTGCCGATACTCTGCCCGCAGCCCTGCGCGGCTTGCGCTCAAAGCCCACCCAAGCCTGCGCTAGTATTTCAGGCACTATGAGGTCTTCCCTACCGGCCTCACATAGAACTCGCAGCGTGTCACGGACAGCAGCGGCTGCCTACATAATTTCCCCGCTCCCAAATATTCGCAAAGAAACGTGTGAGAAAACCACCAAAATCACAATCCCCCTACCTCACACCTTCAGGAAACGGTGCGCGATGGTTATTTCACGACCTACAAGCTCGCGCTGCTGCGTTAACCAATTAGGGAGCGCGCCATCTGTCCGGGGCATACCAATTGCCCGAAGCTACCCGGGGGTGGACAATCTGCGATTGCCACCCCCAGGAGCCCTCATATCCTACAACTAAATGTAAATCAATTTTTACAGTAACCCACTCCCCTTTTTCATAAAACTAACATAATTTTTTTTTCAGTAATCCACTCACCCGAAAACGAAAACTAACTTTAAAGAAACTTCTTTCAGGCATCCATTCTACCTAATTCTAAAAGAAAAGTTAAGTTAACATGTTGAAATATCCCAATTACCCCGCTCCTAAAACTAAATGTAAATCAATTTTTGAAGTAACCCACTTACCTTTTCCTAAAACTAAGAACATTTTTTTCTTTTGGAATCCACTCACACGTAACCTAAAACTAACTTTAAAAAAATTCTTTGAGGCATCCATTCTTCCTAATCCTAAAAGAAATTGTTAATTAACTTGTTGAAATAATGCAAACACCCTTATCCTAAAAGAAAATGTAAATCAATTTTTTGTAATAACCCACTTACCTTTTTCATAAAATTAACATACAGTTTTTTTCAGGATTCCACTCACCACAACCTAAACTGACTTTAAAAAAACTTCTTTCAGACCCCATTCTACCTAATTCTAAAAGAACATTTTAATTAACATGTTGAAATATCCTAGTCACCCATATCTTAAAACGTAATGTAAATCAAGTTTTTGCAGTAACCCACTCATCTGTTTCATAAACCTCACATCATTTTTTTTTCAGGAATCCACACACCCGAAAACAACAACTATCTTTAAAGAAACTTCTTTCAGGCATCCCATCTTCCTAATCCTAAACGAAAATTTTAATTAACTTGTTGAAATAATGCAATCACCCTTATCCTTACACTACATTTAAATAATTTTTTTAAGTAACACACTCAACTTTTTCATAAAACTAACATATTTTTTTCAGGAATCCCCTCTCACGAAACCTAAAATTAATCTTAAAAAAAAATTGTTTCAGACATCCATTCTCCATAAGCCTAAAAGAAAAAATAAATTAACATGTTGAAATAACCCAATTACCCCATCCTAAAACTAAATGTAAATCAATTTTTATAGTAACCCACTCACCTTTTTCCTAAAACGAACAACATTTTTTTCTTCAGGAATGTACTCACGCGCAACCTACAACTAACTTTAAAAAAAATTCTTTCAGGCATCCATTCTACCTAATTCAAAAAGAAAATGTAAATTAACATGTTGAACTATTCTAATCACCCTTATCCTAAAACTAAATGTAAATCAAGTTTTTGCAGTAACCCACTGAACTTCTTCATAAAACTAACATAATTTGTTTTTCAGGAATCCACTCAACCGAAAACAAAAACTAACTTTAAGAAACTTCTTTCAGGCATCAAATCTTCCTTATCCTAAACGAAAATTTTAATTAACTTGTTGAAATAATGCAATCACCCTTATCCTCAAACTACATTTAAATCAATTTGTTTAAGTAACACACTCACCTTTCTCATAAAACAATCATTTTTTTTTCAGGAATTCATTCTCCAGAAACCTAAAACTAATCTTAAAAAAAACTTGTTTCTGGCATCCATTCTCCCTTATCCTAAAAGAATAAATTAGCATGTTGAAATAACCCGATTTCCCCTATTCTAAAACTAAATGTAAATCAATCTTTGCAGTAACCCACTCAACTTTTTCCTAAAACCAACAACATTTTTGTCTTTAGGAATCCACTCACGCGCAACCTAAAACTAACTTTAAAAAAATTATTTTAGGCATTCATTCTCCCTAATCCTAAAAGAAATTTTTAATTAACTTGTTGTAATAATTCAATCACAATTATCCTCAAACTACTTTTAAATCAATTTTTTGAAGTAACACTCTCAGCTTTTTCATAGAGCAAACATATTTTTTTTTCAGGAATCCACTTTTCAGAAACCTGAAACAAATCTTAAAAAAACTTGTTTAAGGCATCCATTCTCCCTAATCCTAAAACAAAATTTTAATTAACTTATTGAAATACTAAAATAAACCGTATCCTCAAACTACATTTAAATCAATTTTTTGAACTAACACTCTCACCTTTTTCATAAAACTAACATATATATTTTTTCAGGAATCCACTCTCCAGAAACCTAAAACTAATCTTCAAAAACTTCTTTCAGGCATCCAATCTTCCTAATCCTAAACCAAAATCGTAATTACATTGTTGAAATAATTCAATGACATTTATCCTCAAACTACTTTTAAATCAATTTGTGGAAGTAACACTCTCACCTTTTTCATAGAAAAAACATATTTTTTTTTCAGGAATCCACTCTCCAGAAACCTGAAACTAATCTTAAAAAAACTTGTTTAAGTCATCCATTCTCCCTAATCCTAAAAGAAAATTTTAATTACCTTGTTGAAATACTAAAATAAACCTTTTCCTCAAACTACATGTAAATCAATTTTTCGAAGTAACACTCTCACCTTTTTCATAAAACTAACATATATTTTTTTTCAGGAATCCACTCTCCAGAAACCTAAAACTAATCTTAAAAAACTTCTTTCAGGCATCTAATCTTCCTAATCCTAAACGAAAATTTTTATTAACTTATTGTAATAATTCAATCACAATTATCCTCAAAATACTTTTAAATCAATTTTTTGAAGTAACACTCTCGCCTTTTTCATAGAACAAACATATTTTTTTTAAGGAATCCACTCTCCAGAAACCTGAAACAAATCCTAAAAAAACTTGTTTAAGGAATCTATTCTCCCTAATCCTAAAAGACAATTTTCATTAACTTGTTGAAATAATGCAATCAACCTTATTCTCAAACTACATTTAAATCAATTTTTTGAAGTAGCACACTCACCTTTTTCATAAAACAAACATATTTCTTCTTTGAGGAATCCACTCTCCAGAAACCTGAAACTAATCTCAAAAAAACATGTTTAAGGCATCCATTCTCCCTAATCCTAAAAGAAAATTTTAATCAACTTGTTGAAATACTAAAATAAACATAATCCTCAAACTACATTTAAATCAATTTTTTGAAGTAACACTCTCACCTTTTTCATAAAACTAACATAATTTTTTTTCACGAATCCACTCTCCAGAAACCTAAAACTAATCTTAAAAAACTTCTTTCAGGCATCCAATCTTCCTAATCCTAAACGAAAATTTTAATTAACTTGTTGTAATAATTCAATCACAATTATCCTCAAACTACTTTTAAATCAATTTTTTGAAGTAACACTCTCACCATTTTCATAGAACAAACATTTTTTTTTAAGGAATCCACTCTCCAGAAACCTGAAACACATCCTAAAAAAACTTGTTTAAGGCATCCATTCTCCCTAATCCTAAAAGAAAATTTTAATTAACTTTTTGAAATAATGCAATCAACCTTATTCTCAAACTACATTTAAATCAATTTTTTGAAGTAACACTCTCACCTTTTCCATAAAACTCACATATATTTTTTTTCAGGAATCCACTCTCCAGAAACCTAAAACTAAACTTAAAAAACTTCTTTCAGGCATCCAATCTTCCTAATCCTAAACCAAAATCGTAATTATATTGTTGAAATAATTCAATCACATTTATCCTCAAACTACTTTTAAATCAATTTTTTGAAGTAACACTCTCACCTTTTTCATAGAACAAACATATTTGTTTTTAAGGAATCCACTCTCCAGAAACCTGAAACAAATCCTCAAAAAACTTGTGTAAGTCATCTATTCTCCCTAATCCTAATAGAAAATTTTCATTAACTTGTTGAAATAATGCAATCAACCTTATTCTCAAACTACATTTAAATCAATTTTTTGAAGTAACACACTCACCTTTTTCATAAAACGAACATATTTCTTTCTTCAGGAATCCACTCTCCAGAAACCTGAAACTAATCTCAAAAAAACATGTTTAAGGCATCCATTCTCCCTAATCCTAAAAGAAAATTTTAATTAACTTGTTGAAATACTAAAATAAACCTTATCCTCAAACTACATTTAAATCAATTTTTTGAAGTAACACACTCACCTTTGTCATAAAACTAACATACATTTTTTTTCAGGAATCCACTCTCCAGAAACCTAAAACTAATCTTAAAAAACTTCTTTCAGGCATCCAATCTTCCCAATCCTAAACGAAAATTGTAATTAACTTGTTGAAATAATTCAATCACCTTTATCCTCAAACTTCATTTAAATCAAGTTTTTTGAAGTAACACTCTCACCTTTTTCATAAAACTAACATATATTTTTTTTCAGGAATCCACTCTCCAGAAACCTAAAAGTAATCTTAAAAAACTTCTTTCAGGCATCCAATCTTCCTAATCCTAAACCAAAATCGTAATTACATTGTTGAAATAATTCAATCACATTTATCCTCAAACTACTTTTAAATCAATTTGTGGAAGTAACACTCTCACCTTTTTCATAGAACAAATTTTTTTTTTTTTTCAGGAATCCACTCTCTAGAAACCTGAAACTAATCTTAAAAAACTTGTTTAAATCATCCATTCTCCCTAATCCTAAAAGAAAATTTAAATTAACTTGTTGAAATACTAAAATAAACCTTATCCTCAAACTACATGTAAATCAATTTTTTGAAGTAACACTCTCACCTTTTTCATAGAACAAACATATTTTTTTTAAGGAATCCACTCTCCAGAAACCTGAAACAAATCCTAAAAAAACTTGTTTAAGGCATCTGGTCTCCCTAATCCTAAAAGAAAATGTTCATTAACTTGTTGAAATAATGCAATCAACCTTATTCTCAAACTACATTTAAATACATTTTCTGAAGTAACACTCTCACCTTTTTCATAAAACGAACATATTTTTTTTTCAGGAATCCACTCCAGAAACCTGAAACTAATCTTAAAAAAACATGTTTAAGGCATCCATTCTCCCTAATCCTAAAAGAAAATTTTCATTAACTTGTTGAAATACTAAAATAAACCTTATCCTCAAACTACATTTAAATCAATTTTTTGAAGTACCACTCACACCTTTTTCATAAAACTAACATATATTTTGTTTCAGGAATCCACTCTCCAGAAACCTAAAACTAATCTTAAAAAACTTCTTTCAGGCATTCAATCTTCCTAATCGTAAACGAAAAATGTAATTAACTTGTTGAAATAATTCAATCACATTTATCCTCAAACTACTTTTAAATCAATTTGTTGAAGTAACACTCTCACCTTTTTCAAAGAACAAACATATTTTTTGTTCAGGAATCCACTCTCCAGAAAACTGAAACAAATCTTTAAAAAACTTGTTTAAGGCATCCATTCTCCCTAATCCTAAAAGAAAATTTTAATTAACTTGTTGAAATAATGCAATCAACCTTATTCTCAAACTACATTTAAATCAAATTTTTGAAGTAACACACTCACTTTTTTCATAAAACGAACATATTTTTTTTCAGGAATCCACTCTCCAGAAACCTGAAACTAATCTCAAAAAAACATGTTTAAGGCATCCATTCTCCCTAATCCTAAAACAAAATGTTAATTAACTTGTTGAATTACTACAATAAACCTTATCCTCAAACTACATTTAAATCAATTTTTTGAAGTAACACTCTCACCTTTTTCATAAAACTAACATATATTTTTTTTCACCATCCACTCTCCAGAAACCTAAAACTAATCTTAAAAACCTTCTTTCAGGCATCCAATCTTCCTAATCCTAAACCAAAATCGTAATTACATGAGTGAAATAATTCAATCACATTTATCCTCAAACTACTTTTCAATCAATTTGTGGAAGTAACACTCTCACCTTTTTCATAGAACAAACATATTTTTTTTCAGGAATCCACTCTCCAGAAACCTAAAACTAATCTTAAAAAACTTCTTTCAGGCATCCAATCTTCCTAATCCTAAACGAAAATTTTAATTAACTTGTTGAAATAATTCAATCACATTTATTCTCAAAGTACTTTTAAATCAATTTTTTGAAGTAACAATCTCAGCTTTTTCATAGAACAAACATATTTTTTTTTCAGGAATCCTCTTTTCAGAAACCTGAAACAAATCTTAAAAAAACTTGTTTAAGGCATCCATTCTCCCTAATCCTAAAACAAAATTTTAATTAACTTATTGAAATACTAAAATAAACCTTATCCTCAAACTACATTTAAATCAATTTTTTGAAGTAACACTCTCACCTTTTTCATAAAACTAACATATATATTTTTTCAGGAATCCACTCTCCAGAAACCTAAAACTAATCTTCAAAAACTTCTTTCAGGCATCCAATCTTCCTAATCCTAAACCAAAATCGTAATTACATTGTTGAAATAATTCAATGACATTTATCCTCACACTACTTTTAAATCAATTTGTGGAAGTAACACTCTCACCTTTTTCATAGAAAAAACATATTTTTTTTTCAGGAATCCACTCTCCAGAAACCTGAAACTAATCTTAAAAAAACTTGTTTAAGTCATCCATTCTCCCTAATCCTAAAAGAAAATTTTAATTACCTTGTTGAAATACTAAAATAAACCTTTTCCTCAAACTACATGTAAATCAATTTTTTGAAGTAACACTCTCACCTTTTTCATAAAACTAACATATATTTTTTTTCAGGAATCCACTCTCCAGAAACCTAAAACTAATCTTAAAAAACTTCTTTCAGGCATCTAATCTTCCTAATCCTAAACGAAAATTTTAATTAACTTGTTGTAATAATTCAATCACAATTATCCTCAAAATACTTTTAAATCAATTTTTTGAAGTAACACTCTCACCTTTTTCATAGAACAAACATATTTTTTTTAAGGAATCCACTCTCCAGAAACCTGAAACAAATCCTAAAAAAACTTGTTTAAGGAATCTATTCTCCCTAATCCTAAAAGAAAATTTTCATTAACTTGTTGAAATAATGCAATCAACCTTATTCTCAAACTACATTTAAATCAATTTTTTGAAGTAGCACACTCACCTTTTTCATAAAACAAACATATTTCTTTTTTGAGGAATCCACTCTCCAGAAACCTGAAACTAATCTCAAAAAAACATGTTTAAGGCATCCATTCTCCCTAATCCTAAAAGAAAATTTTAATCAACTTGTTGAAATACTAAAATAAACCTTATCCTCAAACTACATGTAAATCAATTTTTTGAAGTAACACTCTCACCTTTTTCATAAAACTAACATATATTTTTTTTCAGGAATCCACTCTCCAGAAACCTAAAACTAATCTTAAAAAACTTCTTTCAGGCATCCAATCTTCCTAATCCTAAATGAAAATTTTAATTAACTTGTTGTAATAATTCAATCACAATTATCCTCAAACTACTTTTAAATCAATTTTTTGAAGTAACACTCTCACCATTTTCATAGAACAAACATTTTTTTTAAGGAATCCACTCTCCAGAAACCTGAAACAAATCCTCAAAGAACTTGTGTAAGGCATCTATTCTCCCTAATCCTACTAGAAAATTTTCATTAACTTGTTGAAATAATGCAATCAACCTTATTCTCAAACTACATTTAAATCAATTTTTTGAAGTAACACACTCACCTTTTTCATAAAACGAACATATTTCTTTCTTCAGGAATCCACTCTCCAGAAACCTGAAACTAATCTCAAAAAAACGTGTTTAAGGCATCCATTCTCCCTAATCCTAAAAGAAAATTTTAATTAACTTGTTGAAATACTAAAATAAACCTTATCCTCAAACTACATTTAAATCAATTTTTTGAAGTAACACACTCACCTTTTTCATACAACTAACATACATTTTTTTTCAGGAATCCACTCTCCAGAAACCTAAAACTAATCTTAAAAAACTTCTTTCAGGCATCCAATCTTCCTAATCCTAAACGAAAATTTGTATTAATTTGTTCAAATAATTCAATCAATTTTTTGCAGTAACCAACTCACCTTTTAAATAAAACTAACATAATTTTTGTTTCAGGAATCCACTCACCCCAAAGCGAAAACTAACTTTGATGAAACTTCTTTCAGGCATCCAATCTTCCTAATCCTAAACAAAAATTGTAATTAACTTGTTGAAATAATGCAATCACCCTTATCCTCAAACTACATTTAAATCAGTTTTTTTAAGTAACAAACTAACCTTTTTCATAAAACCAACATATATTTTTTTTCAGGAACCCATTCTCCAGAAACCTAAAATTAATCTTAAAAAAACATGTTTAAGGCATCCATTCTCCCTAATCCTAAAAGAAAATTTAAATTAACTTGTTGAAATAATACAATAAACCTTATCCTCAAACTACATTTAAATCAATTTTTTCAAGTAACACACTCACCTTTTTCATAGAACAAACACATATTTTTTTTCAGGAATCCACTCTCCAGAAACCTAAAACTAATCTTAAAAAACTTCTTTCAGGCATCCAATCTTCCCAATACTAAACGAAAATTGCAATTAACTTGTTGAAATAATTCAATCACCTTTATCCTCAAACTTAATTTAAATCAAGTTTTTTGAAGTAACACTCTCACCTTTTTCATAAAACTAACATATATTTTTTTTCAGGAATCCACTCTCCAGAAACCTAAAACTAATCTTAAAAAACTTCTTTCAGGCATCTAATCTTCCTAATCCTAAACGAAAATTTTAATTAACTTGTTGTAATAATTCAATCACAATTATCCTCAAAATACTTTTAAATCAATTTTTTGAAGTAACACTCTCACCTTTTTCATAGAACAAACATATTTTTTTTAAGGAATCCACTCTCCAGAAACCTGAAACAAATCCTAAAAAAACTTGTTTAAGGAATCTATTCTCCCTAATCCTAAAAGAAAATTTTCATTAACTTGTTGAAATAATGCAATCAACCTTACAAACTTCATTTAAATCAAGTTTTTTGAAGTAACACTCTCACCTTTTTCATAAAACTAACATATATTTTTTTTCAGGAATCCACTCTCCAGAAACCTAAAAGTAATCTTAAAAAACTTCTTTCAGGCATCCAATCTTCCTAATCCTAAACCAAAATCGTAATTACATTGTTGAAATAATTCAATCACATTTATCCTCAAACTACTTTTAAATCAATTTGTGGAAGTAACACTCTCACCTTTTTCATAGAACAAACATTTTTTTTTTCAGGAATCCACTCTCTAGAAACCTGAAACTAATCTTAAAAAACTTGTTTAAATCATCCATTCTCCCTAATCCTAAAAGAAAATTTAAATTAACTTGTTGAAATACTAAAATAAACCTTATCCTCAAACTACATGTAAATCAATTTTTTGAAGTAACACTCTCACCTTTTTCATAGAACAAACATATTTTTTTTTAAGGAATCCACTCTCCAGAAACCTGAAACAAATCCTAAAAAAACTTGTTTAAGGCATCTGGTCTCCCTAATCCTAAAAGAAAATTTTCATTAACTTGTTGAAATAATGCAATCAACCTTATTCTCAAACTACATTTAAATCAGTTTTTTTAAGTAACACACTCACCTTTTTCATAAAATGAACATATTTTGTTTTCACGAATCCACTCTCCAGAAACCTAAAACAAATCTTGAAAAAACTTGTTTAAGGCATCCATTCTCCCTAATCCTAAAAGAAAATTTTAATTAACTTCTTGAAATACTAAAAAAAATCTTATCCTCAAACTACTTTTAAATCAATTTGTGGAAGTAACACTCTCACCTTTTTCATAAACCAAACATATTTTTTTTTCAGGAATCCACTCTCCAGAAACCTGAAACTAATCTTAAAAAAACTTGTTTAAGTCATCCATTCTCCCTAATCCTAAAAGAAAATTTTAATTAACTTGTTGAAATACTAAAATAAACCTTTTCCTCAAACTACATGTAAATCAATTTTTTGAAGTAACACTCTCACCTTTTTCATAAAACTAACATATATTTTTTTTCAGGAATCCACTCTCCAGAAACCTAAAACTAATCTTAAAAAACTTCTTTCAGGCATCTAATCTTCCTAATCCTAAACGAAAATGTTAATTAACTTGTTGTAATAATTCAATCACAATTATCCTCAAAATACTTTTAAATCAATTTTTTGAAGTAACTCTCTCACCTTTTTCATAGAACAAACATATTTTTTCTAAGGAATCCACTCTCCAGAAACCTGAAACAAATCCTCAAAAAACTTGTGTAAGGCATCTATTCTCCCTAATCCTACTAGAAAATTTTCATTAACTTGTTGAAATAATGCAATCAACCTTATTCTCAAACTACATTTAAATCAATTTTTTGAAGTAACACACTCACCTTTTTCATACAACGAACATATTTCTTTCTTCAGGAATCCATTCTCCAGAAACCTGAAACTAATCTCAAAAAAACATGTTTAAGGCATCCATTCTCCCTAATCCTAAAAGAAAATTTTAATTAACTTGTTGAAATACTAAAATAAACCTTATCCTCAAACTACATTTAAATCAATTTTTTGAAGTAACACACTCACCTTTTTCATACAACTAACATACATTTTTTTTCAGGAATCCACTCTCCAGAAACCTAAAACTAATCTTAAAAAACTTCTTTCAGGCATCCAATCTTCCTAATCCTAAACGAAAATTTGTATTAACTTGTTCAAATAATTCAATCAATTTTTTGCAGTAACCAACTCACCTTTTAAATAAAACTAACATAATTTTTGTTTCAGGAATCCACTCACCCCAAAGCGAAAACTAACTTTGATGAAACTTCTTTCAGGCATCCAATCTTCCTAATCCTAAACAAAAATTGTAATTAACTTGTTGAAATAATGCAATCACCCTTATCCTCAAACTACATTTAAATCAGTTTTTTTAAGTAACAAACTCACCTTTTTCATAAAACCATCATATATTTTTTTTCAGGAACCCATTCTCCAGAAACCTGAAATTAATCTTAAAAAAACTTGTTTAAATCATCCATTCTCCCTAATCCTAAAAGAAAATTTAAATTAACTTGTTGAAATACTAAAATAAACCTTATCCTCAAACTACATGTAAATCAATTTTTTGAAGTAACACTCTCACCTTTTTCATAGAACAAACATATTTTTTTTTAAGGAATCCACTCTCCAGAAACCTGAAACAAATCCTAAAAAAACTTGTTTAAGGCATCTGGTCTCCCTAATCCTAAAAGAAAATTTTCATTAACTTGTTGAAATAATGCAATCAACCTTATTCTCAAACTACATTTAAATACATTTTCTGAAGTAACACTCTCACCTTTTTCATAAAACGAACATATTTTTTTTTTTCAGGATTCCACTCTCCAGAAACCTGAAACTAATCTTAAAAAAAAATGTTTAAGGCATCCATTCTCCCTAATCCTAAAAGAAAATTTTAATTAACTTGTTGAAATACTACAATAAACCTTATCCTCAAACTACATTTAAATAAATTTTTTGAAGTACCACTCACACCTTTTTCATAAAACTAACATATATTTTGTTTCAGGAATCCACTCTCCAGAAATCTAAAACTAATCTTAAAAAACTTCTTTCAGGCATTCAATCTTCCTAATCGTAAACGAAAAATGTAATTAACTTGTTGAAATAATTCAATCACATTTATCCTCAAACTACTTTTAAATCAATTTGTTGAAGTAACACTCTCACCTTTTTCAAAGAACAAACATATTTTTTGTTCAGGAATCCACTCTCCAGAAAACTGAAACAAATCTTAAAAAAACTTGTTTAAGGCATCCATTCTCCCTAATCCTAAAAGAAAATTTTAATTAACTTGTTGAAATAATGCAATCAACCTTATTCTCAAACTACATTTAAATCAAATTTTTGAAGTAACACACTCACTTTTTTCATAAAACGAACATATTTTTTTTCAGGAATCCACTCTCCAGAAACCTGAAACTAATCTCAAAAAAACATGTTTAAGGCATCCATTCTCCCTAATCCTAAAACAAAATGTTAATTAACTTGTTGAATTACTACAATAAACCTTATCCTCAAACTACATTTAAATCAATTTTTTGAAGTAACACTCTCACCTTTTTCATAAAACTAACATATATTTTTTTTCACCATCCACTCTCCAGAAACCTAAAACTAATCTTAAAAACCTTCTTTCAGGCATCCAATCTTCCTAATCCTAAACCAAAATCGTAATTACATTAGTGAAATAATTCAATCACATTTATCCTCAAACTACTTTTCAATCAATTTGTGGAAGTAACACTCTCACCTTTTTCATAGAACAAACATATTTTTTTTCAGGAATCCACTCTCCAGAAACCTAAAACTAATCTTAAAAAACTTCTTTCAGGCACCCAATCTTCCTAATCCTAAACGAAAATTTTAATTAACTTGTTGAAATAATTCAATCACATTTATTCTCAAAGTACTTTTAAATCAATTTTTTGAAGTAACACTATCAGCTTTTTCATAGAACAAACATATTTTTTTTCAGGAATCCACTTTTCAGAAACCTGAAACAAATCTTAAAAAAACTTGTTTAAGGCATCCATTCTCCCTAATCCTAAAACAAAATTTTAATTAACTAATTGAAATACTAAAATAAACCTTATCCTCAAACTACATTTAAATCAATTTTTTGAAGTAACACTCTCACCTTTTTCATAAAACTAACATATATTTTTTTTCAGGAATCCACTCTCCAGAAACCTAAAACTAATCTTAAAAAACTTCTTTCAGGCATCCAATCTTCCTAATCCTAAACCAAAATCGTAATTACATTGTTGAAATAATTCAATGACATTTATCCTCAAACTACTTTTAAATCAATTTGTGGAAGTAACACTCTCACCTTTTTCATAGAACAAACATATTTTTTTTTTCAGGAATCCACTCTCCAGAAACCTGAAACTAATCTTAAAAAAACTTGTTTAAGTCATCCATTCTCCCTAATCCTAAAAGAAAATTTTAATTAACTTGTTGAAATACTAAAATAAACCTTTTCCTCAAACTACATGTAAATCAATTTTTTGAAGTAACACTCTCACCTTTTTCATAAAACTAACATATATTTTTTTTCAGGAATCCACTCTCCAGAAACCTAAAACTAATCTTAAAAAACTTCTTTCAGGCATCTAATCTTCCTAATCCTAAACGAAAATTTTAATTAACTTGTTGTAATAATTCAATCACAATTATCCTCAAAATACTTTTAAATCAATTTTTTGAAGTAACTCTCTCACCTTTTTCATAGAACAAACATATTTTTTCTAAGGAATCCACTCTCCAGAAACCTGAAACAAATCCTCAAAAAACTTGTGTAAGGCATCTATTCTCCCTAATCCTACTAGAAAATTTTCATTAACTTGTTGAAATAATGCAATCAACCTTATTCTCAAACTACATTTAAATCAATTTTTTGAAGTAACACACTCACCTTTTTCATACAACGAACATATTTCTTTCTTCAGGAATCCACTCTCCAGAAACCTGAAACTAATCTCAAAAAAACATGTTTAAGGCATCCATTCTCCCTAATCCTAAAAGAAAATTTTAATTAACTTGTTGAAATACTAAAATAAACCTTATCCTCAAACTACATTTAAATCAATTTTTTGAAGTAACACACTCACCTTTTTCATACAACTAACATACATTTTTTTTCAGGAATCCACTCTCCAGAAACCTAAAACTAATCTTAAAAAACTTCTTTCAGGCATCCAATCTTCCTAATCCTAAACGAAAATTTGTATTAACTTGTTCAAATAATTCAATCAATTTTTTGCAGTAACCAACTCACCTTTTAAATAAAACTAACATAATTTTTGTTTCAGGAATCCGCTCACCCCAAAGCGAAAACTAACTTTGATGAAACTTCTTTCAGGCATCCAATCTTCCTAATCCTAAACAAAAATTGTAATTAACTTGTTGAAATAATGCAATCACCCTTATCCTCAAACTACATTTAAATCAGTTTTTTTAAGTAACAAACTCACCTTTTTCATAAAACCATCATATATTTTTTTTCAGGAACCCATTCTCCAGAAACCTGAAATTAATCTTAAAAAAACATGTTTAAGGCATCCATTCTCCCTAATCCTAAAAGAAAATTTAAATTAACTTGTTGAAATAATACAATATACCTTATCCTCAAACTACATTTAAATCAATTTTTTGAAGTAACACACTCACCTTTTTCATAGAACAAACACATATTTTTTTTCAGGAATCCACTCTCCAGAAACCTAAAACTAATCTTAAAAAACTTCTTTCAGGCATCCAATCTTCCCAATCCTAAACGAAAATTGTAATTAACTTGTTGAAATAATTCAATCACCTTTATCCTCAAACTTCATTTAAATCAAGTTTTTTGAAGTAACACTCTCACCTTTTTCATAAAACTAACATATATTTTTTTTAAGGAATCCACTCTCCAGAAACCTGAAACAAATCCTAAAAAAACTTGTTTAAGGCATCTGGTCTCCCTAATCCTATAAGAAAATTTTCATTAACTTGTTGAAATAATGCAATCAACCTTATTCTCAAACTACATTTAAATACATTTTCTGAAGTAACACTCTCACCTTTTTCATAAAACGAACATATTTTTTTTTCAGGAATCCACTCTCCAGAAACCTAAAACTAATCTTAAAAAAAAATGTTTAAGGCATCCATTCTCCCTAATCCTAAAAGAAAATTTTAATTAACTTGTTGAAATACTACAATAAACCTTATCCTCAAACTACATTTAAATCAATTTTTTGAAGTACCACTAACACCTTTTTCATAAAACTAACATATATTTTGTTTCAAGAATCCAATCTCCAGAAATCTAAAACTAATCTTAAAAAACTTCTTTCAGGCATTCAATCTTCCTAATCGTAAACGAAAAATGTAATTAACTTGTTGAAATAATTCAATCACATTTATCCTCAAACTACTTTTAAATCAATTTGTTGAAGTAACACTCTCACCTTTTTCAAAGAACAAACATATTTTTTGTTCAGGAATCCACTCTCCAGAAAACTGAAACAAATCTTAAAAAAACTTGTTTAAGGCATCCATTCTCCCTAATCCTAAAAGAAAATTTTAAATAACTTGTTGAAATAATGCAATCAACCTTATTCTCAAACTACATTTAAATCAAATTTTTGAAGTAACACACTCACTTTTTTCATAAAACGAACATATTTTTTTTCAGGAATCCACTCTCCAGAAACCTGAAACTAATCTCAAAAAAACATGTTTAAGGCATCCATTCTCCCTAATCCTAAAACAAAATGTTAATTAACTTGTTGAATTACTACAATAAACCTTATCCTCAAACTACATGTAAATCAATTTTTTGAAGTAACACTCTCACCTTTTTCATAAAACTAACATATATTTTTTTTCACCATCCACTCTCCAGAAACCTAAAACTAATCTTAAAAACCTTCTTTCAGGCATCCAATCTTCCTAATCCTAAACCAAAATCGTAATTACATTAGTGAAATAATTCAATCACATTTATCCTCAAACTACTTTTCAATCAATTTGTGGAAGTAACACTCTCACCTTTTTCATAGAACAAACATATTTTTTTTCAGGAATCCACTCTCTAGAAACCTAAAACTAATCTTAAAAAACTTCTTTCAGGCATCCAATCTTCCTAATCCTAAACGAAAATTTTAATTAACTTGTTGAAATACTAAAATAAACCTTTTCCTCAAACTACATGTAAATCAATTTTTTGAAGTAACACTCTCACCTTTTTCATAAAACTAACATATATTTTTTTTCAGGAATCCACTCTCCAGAAACCTAAAACTAATCTTAAAAAACTTCTTTCAGGCATCCAATCTTCCTAATCCTAAATGAAAATTTTAATTAACTTGTTGAAATAATTCAATCACATTTATCCTCAAACTACTTTTAAATCAATTTTTTCAAGTAACACTCTCACCTTTTTCATAGAACAAACATATTTTTTTTTCAGGAATCCACTCTCCAGAAACCTGAAACAAATCTTGAAAAAACTTGTTTAAGGCATCCATTCTCCCTAATCCTAAAAGAAAATTTTAATTAACTTCTTGAAATACTAAAATAAATCTTATCCTCAAACTACATTTAAATCAATTTTTGGAAGTAACACTCTCACCTTTTTCATAAAACTAACATATATTTTTTTTCAGGAATCCACTCTCCAGAAACCTAAAACTAATCTTAAAAAACTTATTTCAAGCATTCCAATCTTCCTAATACTAAACGAAAATTTTAATTAACTTGTTGAAATATTTCAATCACATTTATCCTCAAACTACGTTTAAATCAATTTTTTGAAGTAACACTCTCACCTTTTTCATAGAACAAACATATGTTTTTTTTCAGGAATCCTCTCTCCAGAAACCTGAAACAAATCTTGAAAAAACTTGTTTAAGGCATCCATTCTCCCTAATCCTAAAAGAAAATTTTAATTAACTTCTTGAAATACTAAAAAAAATCTTATCCTCAAACTACATTTAAATCAATTTTTTGAAGTAACACTCTCACCTTTTTCATAAAACTAACATATATTTTTTTTCAGGAATCCACTCTCCAGAAACCTAAAACTAATCTTAAAAAACTTCTTTCAGGCATCCAATCTTCCTAATCCTAAACGAAAATTTTAATTAACTTGTTGAAATAATTCAATCACATTTATCCTCAAACTACTTTTAAATCAATTTTTTCAAGTAACACTCTCACCTTTTTCATAGAACAAACATATTTTTTTTTCAGGAAAACACTCTCCAGAAACCTGAAACAAATCTTGAAAAAACTTGTTTAAGGCATCCATTCTCCCTAATCCTAAAAGAAAATTTTAATTAACTTCTTGAAATACTAAAATAAATCTTATCCTCAAACTACATTTAAATCAATTTTTTGAAGTAACACTCTCACCTTTTTCATAAAACTAACATATATTTTTTATCAGGAATCCGCTCTCCAGAAACCTGAAACAAATCTTGAAAAAACTTGTTTAAGGCATCCATTCTCCCTAATCCTAAAAGAACATTTTAATTAACTTCTTGAAATACTAAAATAAATCTTTTCCTCAAACTACATTTAAATCAATTTTTTGAAGTAACACTCTCACCTTTTTCATAAAACTAACATATAGTTTTTTTTCAGGAATCCACTCTCCAGAAACCTAAAACTAATCTTAAAAAACTTCTTTCTGGCATCCAATGTTCCTAATCCTAAACGAAAATTTTAATTAACTTGTTGAAATAATTCAATCACATTTATCCTCAAACTACTTTTAAATCAATTTTTTGAAGTAACACTCTCACCTTTTTCATAGAACAAACTTATTTTTTTTCAGGAATCCACTCTCCAGAAACCTGAAACTAATCTTGAAAAAACTTGTGTAAGGGATCCATTCTCCCTAATCCTAAAAGAAAATTTTAATTAACTTGTTGAAATAATGCAATCAACCTTATTCTCAAACTACATTTAAATCACTTTTTTGAAGTAACACACTCACCTTTTTCATAAAATGAACATATTTTGTTTTCACGAATCCACTCTCCAGAAACCTAAAACAAATCTTGAAAAAACTTGTTTAAGGCATCCATTCTCCCTAATCCTAAAAGAAAATTTTAATTAACTTCTTGAAATACTAAAAAAAATCTAATCCTCAAACTACATTTAAATCAATTTTTTGAAGTAACACTCTCACCTTTTTCATAAAACTAACATATATTTTTTTTCAGGAATCCACTCTCCAGAAACCTAATACTAATCTTAAAAAACTTATTTCAAGCATTCCAATCTTCATAATCCTAAACGAAAATTTTAATTAACTTGTTGAAATAATTCAATCACATTTATCCTCAAACTACGTTTAAATCAATTTTTTGAAGTAACACTCTCACCTTTTTCATAGAACAAACATATTTTTTTTTCAGGAATCCACTCTCCAGAAACCTGAAACAAATCTTGAAAAAACTTGTTTAAGGCATCCATTCTCACTAATCCTAAAAGAAAATTTTAATTAACTTCTTGAAATACTAAAAAAAATCTTATCCTCAAACTACATTTAAATCAATTTTTTTAAGTAACACTCTCACCTTTTTCATAAAACTAACATATATTTTTTTCAGGAATCCACTCTCCAGAAACCTAAAACTAATCTTAAAAAACTTATTTCAAGCATTCCAATCTTCCTAATCCTAAACGAAAATTTTAATTAACTTGTTGAAATAATTCAATCACATTTATCCTCAAACTACGTTTAAATCAATTTTTTGAAGTAACACTCTCACCTTTTTCATAGAACAAACAATTTTTTTTTTCAGGAAACCACTCTCCAGAAACCTGAAACAAATCTTGAAAAAACTTGTTTAAGGCATCCATTCTCCCTAATCCTAAAAGAACATTTTAATTAACTTCTTGAAATACTAAAATAAATCTTATCCTCAAACTACATTTAAATCAATTTTTTGAAGTAACACTCTCACCTTTTTCATAAAACTAACATATATTTTTTTTCAGGAATCCACTCTCCAGAAACATAAAACTAATCTTAAAAAACTTATTTCAAGCATTCCAATCTTCCTAATACTAAACGAAAATTTTAATTAACTTGTTGAAATATTTCAATCACATTTATCCTCAAACTACGTTTAAATCAATTTTTTGAAGTAACACTCTCACCTTTTTCATAGAACAAACATATTTTTTTTCAGGAATCCTCTCTCCAGAAACCTGAAACAAATCTTGAAAAAACTTGTTTAAGGCATCCATTCTCCCTAATCCTAAAAGATAATTTTAATTAACTTCTTGAAATACTAAAAAAAATCTTATCCTCAAACTACATTTAAATCAATTTTTTGAAGTAACACTCTCACCTTTTTCATAAAACTAACATATATTTTTTTTCAGGAATCCACTCTCCAGAAACCTAAAACTAATTTTAAAAAACTTATTTCAAGCATTCCAATCTTCCTAATCCTAAACGAAAATTTTAATTAACTTGTTGAAATAATTCAATCACATTTATCCTCAGACTACGTTTAAATCAATTTTTTGAAGTAACAATCTCACCTTTTTCATAGAACAAACATATTTTTTTTTCAGGAATCCACTCTCCAGAAACCTGAAACTAATCTTGAAAAAACTTGTGTAAGGCATCCATTCTCCCTAATCCTAAAAGAAAATTTTAATTAACTTGTTGAAATAATGCAATCAACCTTATTCTCAAACTACATTTAAATCAATTTTTTGAAGTAACACACTCACCTTTTTCATAAAATGAACATATTTTGTTTTCACGAATCCACTCTCCAGAAACCTAAAACAAATCTTGAAAAAACTTGTTTAAGGCATCCATTCTCCCTAATCCTAAAAGCAAATTTTAATTAACTTCTTGAAATACTAAAATAAATCTTATCCTCAAACTACATTTAAATCAATTTTTTGAAGTAACACTCTCACCTTTTTCATAAAACTAACATATATTTTTTTTCAGGAATCCACTCTCCAGAAACCTAAAACTAATCTTAAAAAACTTCTTTCAGGCATCCAATCTTCCTAATCCTAAATGAAAATTTTAATTAACTTGTTGAAATTATTCAATCACATTTATCCTCAAACTACTTTTAAATCAATTTTTTCAAGTAACACTCTCACCTTTTTCATAGAACAAACATATTTTTTTTTCACGAATCCACTCTCCAGAAACCTGAAACAAATCTTGAAAAAACTTGTTTAAGGCATCCATTCTCCCTAATCCTAAAAGAACATTTTAATTAACTGCTTGAAATACTAAAAAAAATCTTATCCTCAAACTACATTTAAATCAATTTTTTGAAGTAACACGCTCACCTTTTTCATAAAAATAACATATATTTTTTTTTCAGGAATCCACTCTCCAGAAACCTAAAACTAATCTTAAAAAACTAATTTCAAGCATTCCAATCTTCCTAATACTAAACGAAAATTTTATTTAACTTGTTGAAATATTTCAATCACATTTATCCTCAAACTACGTTTAAATCAAGTTTTTTGAAGTAACACTCTCACCTTTTTCATAGAACAAACATATTTTTTTTCAGGAATCCTCTCTCCAGAAACCTGAAACAAATCTTGAAAAAACTTGTTTAAGGCATCCATTCTCCCTAATCCTAAAAGAAAATTTTAATTAACTTCTTGAAATACTAAAATAAATCTTATCCTCAAACTACATTTAAATCAATTTTTTGAAGTAACACTCTCACCTTTTTCATAAAACTAAGATATATTTTTTTCAGGAATCCACTCTCCAGAAACCTAAAACTAATCTTAAAAAACTTCTTTCAGGCATACAATCTTCCTAATCCTAAACGAAAATTTTAATTAACTTGTTGAAATAATTCAATCACATTTATCCTCAAACTACTTTTAAATCAATTTTTTCAAGTAACACTCTCACCTTTTTCATAGAACAAACATATTTTTTTCAGGAATCCACTCTCCAGAAACCTGAAACAAATCTTGAAAAAACTTGTTTAAGGCATCCATTCTCCCTAATCCTAAAAGAAAATTTTAATTAACTTCTTGAAATACTAAAATAAATCTTATCCTCAAACTACATTTAAATCAATTTTTTGAAGTAACACTCTCACCTTTTTCATAAAACTAACATATTTTTTTTTTCAGGAATCCACTCTCCAGAAACCTGAAACAAATCTTGAAAAAACTTGTTTAAGGCATCCATTCTCCCTAATCCTAAAAGAAAATTTTAATTAACTTCTTGAAATACTAAAATAAATCTTATCCTCAAACGACATTTAAATCAATTTTTTGAAGTAACACTCTCACCTTTTTCATAAAACTAACATATATTTTTTTTCAGGAATCCACTCTCCAGAAACCTAAAACTAATCTTAAAAAACTTCTTTCAGGCATCCAATCTTCCTAATCCAAAAACAAAAATTTTAATTAACTTGTTGAAATTATTCAATCACATTTATCCTCAAACTACTTTTAAATCAATTTTTTCAAGTAACACTCTCACCTTTTTCATAGAACAAACATATTTTTTTTCAGGAATCCACTCTCTAGAAACCTAAAACTAATCTTAAAAAACTTCTTTCAGGCATCCAATCTTCCTAATCCTAAACGAAAATTTTAATTAACTTGTTGAAATACTAAAATAAACCTTTTCCTCAAACTACATGTAAATCAATTTTTTGAAGTAACACTCTCACCTTTTTCATAAAACTAACATATATTTTTTTTCAGGAATCCACTCTCCAGAAACCTAAAACTAATCTTAAAAAACTTCTTTCAGGCATCCAATCTTCCTAATCCTAAATGAAAATTTTAATTAACTTGTTGAAATAATTCAATCACATTTATCCTCAAACTACTTTTAAATCAATTTTTTCAAGTAACACTCTCACCTTTTTCATAGAACAAACATATTTTTTTTTCAGGAATCCACTCTCCAGAAACCTGAAACAAATCTTGAAAAAACTTGTTTAAGGCATCCATTCTCCCTAATCCTAAAAGAAAATTTTAATTAACTTCTTGAAATACTAAAATAAATCTTATCCTCAAACTACATTTAAATCAATTTTTTGAAGTAACACTCTCACCTTTTTCATAAAACTAACATATATTTTTTTTCAGGAATCCACTCTCCAGAAACCTAAAACTAATCTTAAAAAACTTATTTCAAGCATTCCAATCTTCCTAATACTAAACGAAAATTTTAATTAACTTGTTGAAATATTTCAATCACATTTATCCTCAAACTACGTTTAAATCAATTTTTTGAAGTAACACTCTCACCTTTTTCATAGAACAAACATATGTTTTTTTTCAGGAATCCTCTCTCCAGAAACCTGAAACAAATCTTGAAAAAACTTGTTTAAGGCATCCATTCTCCCTAATCCTAAAAGAAAATTTTAATTAACTTCTTGAAATACTAAAAAAAATCTTATCCTCAAACTACATTTAAATCAATTTTTTGAAGTAACACTCTCACCTTTTTCATAAAACTAACATATATTTTTTTTCAGGAATCCACTCTCCAGAAACCTAAAACTAATCTTAAAAAACTTCTTTCAGGCATCCAATCTTCCTAATCCTAAACGAAAATTTTAATTAACTTGTTGAAATAATTCAATCACATTTATCCTCAAACTACTTTTAAATAAATTTTTTCAAGTAACACTCTCACCTTTTTCATAGAACAAACATATTTTTTTTTCAGGAAAACACTCTCCAGAAACCTGAAACAAATCTTGAAAAAACTTGTTTAAGGCATCCATTCTCCCTAATCCTAAAAGAAAATTTTAATTAACTTCTTGAAATACTAAAATAAATCTTATCCTCAAACTACATTTAAATCAATTTTTTGAAGTAACACTCTCACCTTTTTCATAAAACTAACATATATTTTTTATCAGGAATCCGCTCTCCAGAAACCTGAAACAAATCTTGAAAAAACTTGTTTAAGGCATCCATTCTCCCTAATCCTAAAAGAACATTTTAATTAACTTCTTGAAATACTAAAATAAATCTTTTCCTCAAACTACATTTAAATCAATTTTTTGAAGTAACACTCTCACCTTTTTCATAAAACTAACATATAGTTTTTTTTCAGGAATCCACTCTCCAGAAACCTAAAACTAATCTTAAAAAACTTCTTTCTGGCATCCAATGTTCCTAATCCTAAACGAAAATTTTAATTAACTTGTTGAAATAATTCAATCACATTTATCCTCAAACTACTTTTAAATCAATTTTTTGAAGTAACACTCTCACCTTTTTCATAGAACAAACTTATTTTTTTTCAGGAATCCACTCTCCAGAAACCTGAAACTAATCTTGAAAAAACTTGTGTAAGGGATCCATTCTCCCTAATCCTAAAAGAAAATTTTAATTAACTTGTTGAAATAATGCAATCAACCTTATTCTCAAACTACATTTAAATCACTTTTTTGAAGTAACACACTCACCTTTTTCATAAAATGAACATATTTTGTTTTCACGAATCCACTCTCCAGAAACCTAAAACAAATCTTGAAAAAACTTGTTTAAGGCATCCATTCTCCCTAATCCTAAAAGAAAATTTTAATTAACTTCTTGAAATACTAAAAAAAATCTAATCCTCAAACTACATTTAAATCAATTTTTTGAAGTAACACTCTCACCTTTTTCATAAAACTAACATATATTTTTTTTCAGGAATCCACTCTCCAGAAACCTAATACTAATCTTAAAAAACTTATTTCAAGCATTCCAATCTTCATAATCCTAAACGAAAATTTTAATTAACTTGTTGAAATAATTCAATCACATTTATCCTCAAACTACGTTTAAATCAATTTTTTGAAGTAACACTCTCACCTTTTTCATAGAACAAACATATTTTTTTTTCAGGAATCCACTCTCCAGAAACCTGAAACAAATCTTGAAAAAACTTGTTTAAGGCATCCATTCTCACTAATCCTAAAAGAAAATTTTAATTAACTTCTTGAAATACTAAAAAAAATCTTATCCTCAAACTACATTTAAATCAATTTTTTTAAGTAACACTCTCACCTTTTTCATAAAACTAACATATATTTTTTTCAGGAATCCACTCTCCAGAAACCTAAAACTAATCTTAAAAAACCTATTTCAAGCATTCCAATCTTCCTAATCCTAAACGAAAATTTTAATTAACTTGTTGAAATAATTCAATCACATTTATCCTCAAACTACGTTTAAATCAATTTTTTGAAGTAACACTCTCACCTTTTTCATAGAACAAACAATTTTTTTTTTCAGGAAACCACTCTCCAGAAACCTGAAACAAATCTTGAAAAAACTTGTTTAAGGCATCCATTCTCCCTAATCCTAAAAGAACATTTTAATTAACTTCTTGAAATACTAAAATAAATCTTATCCTCAAACTACATTTAAATCAATTTTTTGAAGTAACACTCTCACCTTTTTCATAAAACTAACATATATTTTTTTTCAGGAATCCACTCTCCAGAAACATAAAACTAATCTTAAAAAACTTATTTCAAGCATTCCAATCTTCCTAATACTAAACGAAAATTTTAATTAACTTGTTGAAATATTTCAATCACATTTATCCTCAAACTACGTTTAAATCAATTTTTTGAAGTAACACTCTCACCTTTTTCATAGAACAAACATATTTTTTTTCAGGAATCCTCTCTCCAGAAACCTGAAACAAATCTTGAAAAAACTTGTTTAAGGCATCCATTCTCCCTAATCCTAAAAGATAATTTTAATTAACTTCTTGAAATACTAAAAAAAATCTTATCCTCAAACTACATTTAAATCAATTTTTTGAAGTAACACTCTCACCTTTTTCATAAAACTAACATATATTTTTTTTCAGGAATCCACTCTCCAGAAACCTAAAACTAATTTTAAAAAACTTATTTCAAGCATTCCAATCTTCCTAATCCTAAACGAAAATTTTAATTAACTTGTTGAAATAATTCAATCACATTTATCCTCAGACTACGTTTAAATCAATTTTTTGAAGTAACAATCTCACCTTTTTCATAGAACAAACATATTTTTTTTTCAGGAATCCACTCTCCAGAAACCTGAAACTAATCTTGAAAAAACTTGTGTAAGGCATCCATTCTCCCTAATCCTAAAAGAAAATTTTAATTAACTTGTTGAAATAATGCAATCAACCTTATTCTCAAACTACATTTAAATCAATTTTTTGAAGTAACACACTCACCTTTTTCATAAAATGAACATATTTTGTTTTCACGAATCCACTCTCCAGAAACCTAAAACAAATCTTGAAAAAACTTGTTTAAGGCATCCATTCTCCCTAATCCTAAAAGCAAATTTTAATTAACTTCTTGAAATACTAAAATAAATCTTATCCTCAAACTACATTTAAATCAATTTTTTGAAGTAACACTCTCACCTTTTTCATAAAACTAACATATATTTTTTTTCAGGAATCCACTCTCCAGAAACCTAAAACTAATCTTAAAAAACTTCTTTCAGGCATCCAATCTTCCTAATCCTAAATGAAAATTTTAATTAACTTGTTGAAATTATTCAATCACATTTATCCTCAAACTACTTTTAAATCAATTTTTTCAAGTAACACTCTCACCTTTTTCATAGAACAAACATATTTTTTTTTCACGAATCCACTCTCCAGAAACCTGAAACAAATCTTGAAAAAACTTGTTTAAGGCATCCATTCTCCCTAATCCTAAAAGAACATTTTAATTAACTGCTTGAAATACTAAAAAAAATCTTATCCTCAAACTACATTTAAATCAATTTTTTGAAGTAACACGCTCACCTTTTTCATAAAAATAACATATATTTTTTTTTCAGGAATCCACTCTCCAGAAACCTAAAACTAATCTTAAAAAACTAATTTCAAGCATTCCAATCTTCCTAATACTAAACGAAAATTTTATTTAACTTGTTGAAATATTTCAATCACATTTATCCTCAAACTACGTTTAAATCAAGTTTTTTGAAGTAACACTCTCACCTTTTTCATAGAACAAACATATTTTTTTTCAGGAATCCTCTCTCCAGAAACCTGAAACAAATCTTGAAAAAACTTGTTTAAGGCATCCATTCTCCCTAATCCTAAAAGAAAATTTTAATTAACTTCTTGAAATACTAAAATAAATCTTATCCTCAAACTACATTTAAATCAATTTTTTGAAGTAACACTCTCACCTTTTTCATAAAACTAAGATATATTTTTTTCAGGAATCCACTCTCCAGAAACCTAAAACTAATCTTAAAAAACTTCTTTCAGGCATACAATCTTCCTAATCCTAAACGAAAATTTTAATTAACTTGTTGAAATAATTCAATCACATTTATCCTCAAACTACTTTTAAATCAATTTTTTCAAGTAACACTCTCACCTTTTTCATAGAACAAACATATTTTTTTCAGGAATCCACTCTCCAGAAACCTGAAACAAATCTTGAAAAAACTTGTTTAAGGCATCCATTCTCCCTAATCCTAAAAGAAAATTTTAATTAACTTCTTGAAATACTAAAATAAATCTTATCCTCAAACTACATTTAAATCAATTTTTTGAAGTAACACTCTCACCTTTTTCATAAAACTAACATATTTTTTTTTTCAGGAATCCACTCTCCAGAAACCTGAAACAAATCTTGAAAAAACTTGTTTAAGGCATCCATTCTCCCTAATCCTAAAAGAAAATTTTAATTAACTTCTTGAAATACTAAAATAAATCTTATCCTCAAACGACATTTAAATCAATTTTTTGAAGTAACACTCTCACCTTTTTCATAAAACTAACATATATTTTTTTTCAGGAATCCACTCTCCAGAAACCTAAAACTAATCTTAAAAAACTTCTTTCAGGCATCCAATCTTCCTAATCCAAAAACAAAAATTTTAATTAACTTGTTGAAATTATTCAATCACATTTATCCTCAAACTACTTTTAAATCAATTTTTTCAAGTAACACTCTCACCTTTTTCATAGAACAAACATATTTTTTTTTCAGGAATCCACTCTCCAGAAACCTGAAACAAATCTTGAAAAACACTTGTTTAAGGCATCCATTCTCCCTAATCCTAAAAGAAAATTTTAATTAACTGCTTGAAATACTAAAAAAAATCTTATCCTCAAACTACATTTAAATCAATTTTTTGAAGTAACACTCTCACCTTTTTCATAAAACTAACATATAGTTTTTTTTCAGGAATCCACTCTCCAGAAACCTAAAACTAATCTTAAAAAACTTCTTTCTGGCATCCAATGTTCCTAATCCTAAACGAAAATTTTAATTAACTTGTTGAAATAATTCAATCACATTTATCCTCCAACTACTTTTAAATCAATTTTTTGAAGTAACACTCTCACCTTTTTCATAGAACAAACTTATTTTTTTTCAGGAATCCACTCTCCAGAAACCTGAAACTAATCTTGAAAAAACTTGTGTAAGGCATCCATTCTCCCTAATCCTAAAAGAAAATTTTAATTAACTTGTTGAAATAATGCAATCAACCTTATTCTCAAACTACATTTAAATCAATTTTTTGAAGTAACACACTCACCTTTTTCATAAAATGAACATATTTTGTTTTCACGAATCCACTCTCCAGAAACCTAAAACAAATCTTGAAAAAACTTGTTTAAGGCATCCATTCTCCCTAATCCTAAAAGAAAATTTTAATTAACTTCTTGAAATACTAAAAAAAATCTAATCCTCAAACTACATTTAAATCAATTTTTTGAAGTAACACTCTCACCTTTTTCATAAAACTAACATATATTTTTTTTCAGGAATCCACTCTCCAGAAACCTAATACTAATCTTAAAAAACTTATTTCAAGCATTACAATCTTCATAATCCTAAACGAAAATTTTAATTAACTTGTTGAAATAATTCAATCACATTTATCCTCAAACTACTTTTAAATCAATTTTTTCAAGTAACACTCTCACCTTTTTCATAGAACAAACATATTTTTTTTTCACGAATCCACTCTCCAGAAACCTGAAACAAATCTTGAAAAAACTTGTTTAAGGCATCCATTCTCCCTAATCCTAAAAGAACATTTTAATTAACTGCTTGAAATACTAAAAAAAATCTTATCCTCAAACTACATTTAAATCAATTTTTTGAAGTAACACGCTCACCTTTTTCATAAAACTAACATATATTTTTTTTTCAGGAATCCACTCTCCAGAAACCTAAAACTAATCTTAAAAAACTAATTTCAAGCATTCCAATCTTCCTAATACTAAACGAAAATTTTATTTAACTTGTTGAAATATTTCAATCACATTTATCCTCAAACTACGTTTAAATCAAGTTTTTTGAAGTAACACTCTCACCTTTTTCATAGAACAAACATATTTTTTTTCAGGAATCCTCTCTCCAGAAACCTGAAACAAATCTTGAAAAAACTTGTTTAAGGCATCCATTCTCCCTAATCCTAAAAGAAAATTTTAATTAACTTCTTGAAATACTAAAATAAATCTTATCCTCAAACTACATTTAAATCAATTTTTTGAAGTAACACTCTCACCTTTTTCATAAAACTAAGATATATTTTTTTCAGGAATCCACTCTCCAGAAACCTAAAACTAATCTTAAAAAACTTCTTTCAGGCATACAATCTTCCTAATCCTAAACGAAAATTTTAATTAACTTGTTGAAATAATTCAATCACATTTATCCTCAAACTACTTTTAAATCAATTTTTTCAAGTAACACTCTCACCTTTTTCATAGAACAAACATATTTTTTTCAGGAATCCACTCTCCAGAAACCTGAAACAAATCTTGAAAAAACTTGTTTAAGGCATCCATTCTCCCTAATCCTAAAAGAAAATTTTAATTAACTTCTTGAAATACTAAAATAAATCTTATCCTCAAACTACATTTAAATCAATTTTTTGAAGTAACACTCTCACCTTTTTCATAAAACTAACATATTTTTTTTTTCAGGAATCCACTCTCCAGAAACCTGAAACAAATCTTGAAAAAACTTGTTTAAGGCATCCATTCTCCCTAATCCTAAAAGAAAATTTTAATTATCTTCTTGAAATACTAAAATAAATCTTATCCTCAAACTACATTTAAATCAATTTTTTGAAGTAACACTCTCACCTTTTTCATAAAACTAACATATATTTTTTTTCAGGAATCCACTCTCCAGAAACCTAAAACTAATCTTAAAAAACTTATTTCAGGCATCCAATCTTCCTAATCCTAAACGAAAATTTTAATTAACTTGTTGAAATAATTCAATCACATTTATCCTCAAACTACTTTTAAATCAATTTTTTGAAGTAACACTCTCACCTTTTTCATAGAACAAACTTATTTTTTTTCAGGAATCCACTCTCCAGAAACCTGAAACTAATCTTGAAAAAACTTGTGTAAGGGATCCATTCTCCCTAATCCTAAAAGAAAATTTTAATTAACTTGTTGAAATAATGCAATCAACCTTATTCTCAAACTACATTTAAATCAATTTTTTGAAGTAACACACTCACCTTTTTCATAAAATGAACATATTTTGTTTTCACGAATCCACTCTCCAGAAACCTAAAACAAATCTTGAAAAAACTTGTTTAAGGCATCCATTCTCCCTAATCCTAAAAGAAAATTTTAATTAACTTCTTGAAATACTAAAAAAAATCTTATCCTCAAACTACATTTAAATCAATTTTTTGAAGTAACACTCTCACCTTTTTCATAAAACTAACATATATTATTTTTCAGGAATCCACTCTCCAGAAACCTAAAACTAATCTTAAAAAACTTCTTTCAGGCATCCAATCTTCCTAATCCTAAATGAAAATTTTAATTAACTTGTTGAAATTATTCAATCACATTTATCCTCAAACTACTTTTAAATCAATTTTTTCAAGTAACACTCTCACCTTTTTCATAGAACAAACATATTTTTTTTTCACGAATCCACTCTCCAGAAACCTGAAACAAATCTTGAAAAAACTTGTTTAAGGCATCCATTCTCCCTAATCCTAAAAGAACATTTTAATTAACTGCTTGAAATACTAAAAAAAATCTTATCCTCAAACTACATTTAAATCAATTTTTTGAAGTAACACGCTCACCTTTTTCATAAAAATAACATATATTTTTTTTTCAGGAATCCACTCTCCAGAAACCTAAAACTAATCTTAAAAAACTAATTTCAAGCATTCCAATCTTCCTAATACTAAACGAAAATTTTATTTAACTTGTTGAAATATTTCAATCACATTTATCCTCAAACTACGTTTAAATCAAGTTTTTTGAAGTAACACTCTCACCTTTTTCATAGAACAAACATATTTTTTTTCAGGAATCCTCTCTCCAGAAACCTGAAACAAATCTTGAAAAAACTTGTTTAAGGCATCCATTCTCCCTAATCCTAAAAGAAAATTTTAATTAACTTCTTGAAATACTAAAATAAATCTTATCCTCAAACTACATTTAAATCAATTTTTTGAAGTAACACTCTCACCTTTTTCATAAAACTAAGATATATTTTTTTCAGGAATCCACTCTCCAGAAACCTAAAACTAATCTTAAAAAACTTCTTTCAGGCATACAATCTTCCTAATCCTAAACGAAAATTTTAATTAACTTGTTGAAATAATTCAATCACATTTATCCTCAAACTACTTTTAAATCCATTTTTTCAAGTAACACTCTCACCTTTTTCATAGAACAAACATATTTTTTTCAGGAATCCACTCTCCAGAAACCTGAAACAAATCTTGAAAAAACTTGTTTAAGGCATCCATTCTCCCTAATCCTAAAAGAAAATTTTAATTAACTTCTTGAAATACTAAAATAAATCTTATCCTCAAACTACATTTAAATCAATTTTTTGAAGTAACACTCTCACCTTTTTCATAAAACTAACATATTTTTTTTTTCAGGAATCCACTCTCCAGAAACCTGAAACAAATCTTGAAAAAACTTGTTTAAGGCATCCATTCTCCCTAATCCTAAAAGAAAATTTTAATTAACTTCTTGAAATACTAAAATAAATCTTATCCTCAAACGACATTTAAATCAATTTTTTGAAGTAACACTCTCACCTTTTTCATAAAACTAACATATATTTTTTTTCAGGAATCCACTCTCCAGAAACCTAAAACTAATCTTAAAAAACTTCTTTCAGGCATCCAATCTTCCTAATCCAAAAACAAAAATTTTAATTAACTTGTTGAAATTATTCAATCACATTTATCCTCAAACTACTTTTAAATCAATTTTTTCAAGTAACACTCTCACCTTTTTCATAGAACAAACATATTTTTTTTTCAGGAATCCACTCTCCAGAAACCTGAAACAAATCTTGAAAAACACTTGTTTAAGGCATCCATTCTCCCTAATCCTAAAAGAAAATTTTAATTAACTGCTTGAAATACTAAAAAAAATCTTATCCTCAAACTACATTTAAATCAATTTTTTGAAGTAACACTCTCACCTTTTTCATAAAACTAACATATAGTTTTTTTTCAGGAATCCACTCTCCAGAAACCTAAAACTAATCTTAAAAAACTTCTTTCTGGCATCCAATGTTCCTAATCCTAAACGAAAATTTTAATTAACTTGTTGAAATAATTCAATCACATTTATCCTCCAACTACTTTTAAATCAATTTTTTGAAGTAACACTCTCACCTTTTTCATAGAACAAACTTATTTTTTTTCTGGAATCCACTCTCCAGAAACCTGAAACTAATCTTGAAAAAACTTGTGTAAGGCATCCATTCTCCCTAATCCTAAAAGAAAATTTTAATTAACTTGTTGAAATAATGCAATCAACCTTATTCTCAAACTACATTTAAATCAATTTTTTGAAGTAACACACTCACCTTTTTCATAAAATGAACATATTTTGTTTTCACGAATCCACTCTCCAGAAACCTAAAACAAATCTTGAAAAAACTTGTTTAAGGCATCCATTCTCCCTAATCCTAAAAGAAAATTTTAATTAACTTCTTGAAATACTAAAAAAAATCTAATCCTCAAACTACATTTAAATCAATTTTTTGAAGTAACACTCTCACCTTTTTCATAAAACTAACATATATTTTTTTTCAGGAATCCACTCTCCAGAAACCTAATACTAATCTTAAAAAACTTATTTCAAGCATTACAATCTTCATAATCCTAAACGAAAATTTTAATTAACTTGTTGAAATAATTCAATCACATTTATCCTCAAACTACTTTTAAATCAATTTTTTCAAGTAACACTCTCACCTTTTTCATAGAACAAACATATTTTTTTTTCACGAATCCACTCTCCAGAAACCTGAAACAAATCTTGAAAAAACTTGTTTAAGGCATCCATTCTCCCTAATCCTAAAAGAACATTTTAATTAACTGCTTGAAATACTAAAAAAAATCTTATCCTCAAACTACATTTAAATCAATTTTTTGAAGTAACACGCTCACCTTTTTCATAAAACTAACATATATTTTTTTTTCAGGAATCCACTCTCCAGAAACCTAAAACTAATCTTAAAAAACTAATTTCAAGCATTCCAATCTTCCTAATACTAAACGAAAATTTTATTTAACTTGTTGAAATATTTCAATCACATTTATCCTCAAACTACGTTTAAATCAAGTTTTTTGAAGTAACACTCTCACCTTTTTCATAGAACAAACATATTTTTTTTCAGGAATCCTCTCTCCAGAAACCTGAAACAAATCTTGAAAAAACTTGTTTAAGGCATCCATTCTCCCTAATCCTAAAAGAAAATTTTAATTAACTTCTTGAAATACTAAAATAAATCTTATCCTCAAACTACATTTAAATCAATTTTTTGAAGTAACACTCTCACCTTTTTCATAAAACTAAGATATATTTTTTTCAGGAATCCACTCTCCAGAAACCTAAAACTAATCTTAAAAAACTTCTTTCAGGCATACAATCTTCCTAATCCTAAACGAAAATTTTAATTAACTTGTTGAAATAATTCAATCACATTTATCCTCAAACTACTTTTAAATCAATTTTTTCAAGTAACACTCTCACCTTTTTCATAGAACAAACATATTTTTTTCAGGAATCCACTCTCCAGAAACCTGAAACAAATCTTGAAAAAACTTGTTTAAGGCATCCATTCTCCCTAATCCTAAAAGAAAATTTTAATTAACTTCTTGAAATACTAAAATAAATCTTATCCTCAAACTACATTTAAATCAATTTTTTGAAGTAACACTCTCACCTTTTTCATAAAACTAACATATTTTTTTTTTCAGGAATCCACTCTCCAGAAACCTGAAACAAATCTTGAAAAAACTTGTTTAAGGCATCCATTCTCCCTAATCCTAAAAGAAAATTTTAATTATCTTCTTGAAATACTAAAATAAATCTTATCCTCAAACTACATTTAAATCAATTTTTTGAAGTAACACTCTCACCTTTTTCATAAAACTAACATATATTTTTTTTCAGGAATCCACTCTCCAGAAACCTAAAACTAATCTTAAAAAACTTATTTCAGGCATCCAATCTTCCTAATCCTAAACGAAAATTTTAATTAACTTGTTGAAATAATTCAATCACATTTATCCTCAAACTACTTTTAAATCAATTTTTTGAAGTAACACTCTCACCTTTTTCATAGAACAAACTTATTTTTTTTCAGGAATCCACTCTCCAGAAACCTGAAACTAATCTTGAAAAAACTTGTGTAAGGGATCCATTCTCCCTAATCCTAAAAGAAAATTTTAATTAACTTGTTGAAATAATGCAATCAACCTTATTCTCAAACTACATTTAAATCAATTTTTTGAAGTAACACACTCACCTTTTTCATAAAATGAACATATTTTGTTTTCACGAATCCACTCTCCAGAAACCTAAAACAAATCTTGAAAAAACTTGTTTAAGGCATCCATTCTCCCTAATCCTAAAAGAAAATTTTAATTAACTTCTTGAAATACTAAAAAAAATCTAATCCTCAAACTACATTTAAATCAATTTTTTGAAGTAACACTCTCACCTTTTTCATAAAACTAACATATATTTTTTTCAGGAATCCACTCTCCAGAAACCTAATACTAATCTTAAAAAACTTATTTCAAGCATTCCAATCTTCATAATCCTAAACGAAAATTTTAATTAACTTGTTGAAATAATTCAATCACATTTATCCTCAAACTACGTTTAAATCAATTTTTTGAAGTAACACTCTCACCTTTTTCATAGAACAAACATATTTTTTTTTCAGGAATCCACTCTCCAGTAACCTGAAACAAATCTTGAAAAAACTTGTTTAAGGCATCCATTCTCACTAATCCTAAAAGAAAATTTTAATTAACTTCCTGAAATACTAAAAAAAATCTTATCCTCAAACTACATTTAAATCAATTTTTTGAAGTAACACTCTCACCTTTTTCATAAAACTAACATATATTTTTTTCAGGAATCCACTCTCCAGAAACCTAAAACTAATCTTAAAAAACTTATTTCAAGCATTCCAATCTTCCTAATTCTAAACGAAAATTTTAATTAACTTGTTGAAATAATTCAATCACATTTATCCTCAAACTACGTTTAAATCAATTTTTTGAAGTAACACTCTCACCTTTTTCATAGAACAAACATATTTTTTTTTCAGGAATCCACTCTCCAGAAACCTGAAACAAATCTTCAAAAAACTTGTTTAAGGCATCCATTCTCACTAATCCTAAAAGAAAATTTTAATTAACTTCTTGAAATACTAAAAAAAATCTTATCCTCAAACTACATTTAAATCAATTTTTTGAAGTAACACTCTCACCTTTTTCATAAAACTAACATATATTTTTTTTCAGGAATCCACTCTCCAGAAACATAAAACTAATCTTAAAAAACTTATTTCAAGCATTCCAATCTTCCTAATACTAAACGAAAATTTTAATTAACTTGTTGAAATAATTCAATCACATTTATCCTCAAACTACTTTTAAATCAATTTGTTGAAGTAACACTCTCACCTTTTTCAAAGAACAAACATATTTTTTGTTCAGGAATCCACTCTCCAGAAAACTGAAACAAATCTTTAAAAAACTTGTTTAAGGCATCCATTCTCCCTAATCCTAAAAGAAAATTTTAATTAACTTGTTGAAATAATGCAATCAACCTTATTCTCAAACTACATTTAAATCAAATTTTTGAAGTAACACACTCACTTTTTTCATAAAACGAACATATTTTTTTTCAGGAATCCACTCTCCAGAAACCTGAAACTAATCTCAAAAAAACATGTTTAAGGCATCCATTCTCCCTAATCCTAAAACAAAATGTTAATTAACTTGTTGAATTACTACAATAAACCTTATCCTCAAACTACATGTAAATCAATTTTTTGAAGTAACACTCTCACCTTTTTCATAAAACTAACATATATTTTTTTTCACCATCCACTCTCCAGAAACCTAAAACTAATCTTAAAAACCTTCTTTCAGGCATCCAATCTTCCTAATCCTAAACCAAAATCGTAATTACATTAGTGAAATAATTCAATCACATTTATCCTCAAACTACTTTTCAATCAATTTGTGGAAGTAACACTCTCACCTTTTTCATAGAACAAACATATTTTTTTTCAGGAATCCACTCTCTAGAAACCTAAAACTAATCTTAAAAAACTTCTTTCAGGCATCCAATCTTCCTAATCCTAAACGAAAATTTTAATTAACTTGTTGAAATACTAAAATAAACCTTTTCCTCAAACTACATGTAAATCAATTTTTTGAAGTAACACTCTCACCTTTTTCATAAAACTAACATATATTTTTTTTCAGGAATCCACTCTCCAGAAACCTAAAACTAATCTTAAAAAACTTCTTTCAGGCATCCAATCTTCCTAATCCTAAATGAAAATTTTAATTAACTTGTTGAAATAATTCAATCACATTTATCCTCAAACTACTTTTAAATCAATTTTTTCAAGTAACACTCTCACCTTTTTCATAGAACAAACATATTTTTTTTTCAGGAATCCACTCTCCAGAAACCTGAAACAAATCTTGAAAAAACTTGTTTAAGGCATCCATTCTCCCTAATCCTAAAAGAAAATTTTAATTAACTTCTTGAAATACTAAAATAAATCTTATCCTCAAACTACATTTAAATCAATTTTTGGAAGTAACACTCTCACCTTTTTCATAAAACTAACATATATTTTTTTTCAGGAATCCACTCTCCAGAAACCTAAAACTAATCTTAAAAAACTTATTTCAAGCATTCCAATCTTCCTAATACTAAACGAAAATTTTAATTAACTTGTTGAAATATTTCAATCACATTTATCCTCAAACTACGTTTAAATCAATTTTTTGAAGTAACACTCTCACCTTTTTCATAGAACAAACATATGTTTTTTTTCAGGAATCCTCTCTCCAGAAACCTGAAACAAATCTTGAAAAAACTTGTTTAAGGCATCCATTCTCCCTAATCCTAAAAGAAAATTTTAATTAACTTCTTGAAATACTAAAAAAAATCTTATCCTCAAACTACATTTAAATCAATTTTTTGAAGTAACACTCTCACCTTTTTCATAAAACTAACATATATTTTTTTTCAGGAATCCACTCTCCAGAAACCTAAAACTAATCTTAAAAAACTTCTTTCAGGCATCCAATCTTCCTAATCCTAAACGAAAATTTTAATTAACTTGTTGAAATAATTCAATCACATTTATCCTCAAACTACTTTTAAATCAATTTTTTCAAGTAACACTCTCACCTTTTTCATAGAACAAACATATTTTTTTTTCAGGAAAACACTCTCCAGAAACCTGAAACAAATCTTGAAAAAACTTGTTTAAGGCATCCATTCTCCCTAATCCTAAAAGAAAATTTTAATTAACTTCTTGAAATACTAAAATAAATCTTATCCTCAAACTACATTTAAATCAATTTTTTGAAGTAACACTCTCACCTTTTTCATAAAACTAACATATATTTTTTATCAGGAATCCGCTCTCCAGAAACCTGAAACAAATCTTGAAAAAACTTGTTTAAGGCATCCATTCTCCCTAATCCTAAAAGAACATTTTAATTAACTTCTTGAAATACTAAAATAAATCTTTTCCTCAAACTACATTTAAATCAATTTTTTGAAGTAACACTCTCACCTTTTTCATAAAACTAACATATAGTTTTTTTTCAGGAATCCACTCTCCAGAAACCTAAAACTAATCTTAAAAAACTTCTTTCTGGCATCCAATGTTCCTAATCCTAAACGAAAATTTTAATTAACTTGTTGAAATAATTCAATCACATTTATCCTCAAACTACTTTTAAATCAATTTTTTGAAGTAACACTCTCACCTTTTTCATAGAACAAACTTATTTTTTTTCAGGAATCCACTCTCCAGAAACCTGAAACTAATCTTGAAAAAACTTGTGTAAGGGATCCATTCTCCCTAATCCTAAAAGAAAATTTTAATTAACTTGTTGAAATAATGCAATCAACCTTATTCTCAAACTACATTTAAATCACTTTTTTGAAGTAACACACTCACCTTTTTCATAAAATGAACATATTTTGTTTTCACGAATCCACTCTCCAGAAACCTAAAACAAATCTTGAAAAAACTTGTTTAAGGCATCCATTCTCCCTAATCCTAAAAGAAAATTTTAATTAACTTCTTGAAATACTAAAAAAAATCTAATCCTCAAACTACATTTAAATCAATTTTTTGAAGTAACACTCTCACCTTTTTCATAAAACTAACATATATTTTTTTTCAGGAATCCACTCTCCAGAAACCTAATACTAATCTTAAAAAACTTATTTCAAGCATTCCAATCTTCATAATCCTAAACGAAAATTTTAATTAACTTGTTGAAATAATTCAATCACATTTATCCTCAAACTACGTTTAAATCAATTTTTTGAAGTAACACTCTCACCTTTTTCATAGAACAAACATATTTTTTTTTCAGGAATCCACTCTCCAGAAACCTGAAACAAATCTTGAAAAAACTTGTTTAAGGCATCCATTCTCACTAATCCTAAAAGAAAATTTTAATTAACTTCTTGAAATACTAAAAAAAATCTTATCCTCAAACTACATTTAAATCAATTTTTTTAAGTAACACTCTCACCTTTTTCATAAAACTAACATATATTTTTTTCAGGAATCCACTCTCCAGAAACCTAAAACTAATCTTAAAAAACTTATTTCAAGCATTCCAATCTTCCTAATCCTAAACGAAAATTTTAATTAACTTGTTGAAATAATTCAATCACATTTATCCTCAAACTACGTTTAAATCAATTTTTTGAAGTAACACTCTCACCTTTTTCATAGAACAAACAATTTTTTTTTTCAGGAAACCACTCTCCAGAAACCTGAAACAAATCTTGAAAAAACTTGTTTAAGGCATCCATTCTCCCTAATCCTAAAAGAACATTTTAATTAACTTCTTGAAATACTAAAATAAATCTTATCCTCAAACTACATTTAAATCAATTTTTTGAAGTAACACTCTCACCTTTTTCATAAAACTAACATATATTTTTTTTCAGGAATCCACTCTCCAGAAACATAAAACTAATCTTAAAAAACTTATTTCAAGCATTCCAATCTTCCTAATACTAAACGAAAATTTTAATTAACTTGTTGAAATATTTCAATCACATTTATCCTCAAACTACGTTTAAATCAATTTTTTGAAGTAACACTCTCACCTTTTTCATAGAACAAACATATTTTTTTTCAGGAATCCTCTCTCCAGAAACCTGAAACAAATCTTGAAAAAACTTGTTTAAGGCATCCATTCTCCCTAATCCTAAAAGATAATTTTAATTAACTTCTTGAAATACTAAAAAAAATCTTATCCTCAAACTACATTTAAATCAATTTTTTGAAGTAACACTCTCACCTTTTTCATAAAACTAACATATATTTTTTTTCAGGAATCCACTCTCCAGAAACCTAAAACTAATTTTAAAAAACTTATTTCAAGCATTCCAATCTTCCTAATCCTAAACGAAAATTTTAATTAACTTGTTGAAATAATTCAATCACATTTATCCTCAGACTACGTTTAAATCAATTTTTTGAAGTAACAATCTCACCTTTTTCATAGAACAAACATATTTTTTTTTCAGGAATCCACTCTCCAGAAACCTGAAACTAATCTTGAAAAAACTTGTGTAAGGCATCCATTCTCCCTAATCCTAAAAGAAAATTTTAATTAACTTGTTGAAATAATGCAATCAACCTTATTCTCAAACTACATTTAAATCAATTTTTTGAAGTAACACACTCACCTTTTTCATAAAATGAACATATTTTGTTTTCACGAATCCACTCTCCAGAAACCTAAAACAAATCTTGAAAAAACTTGTTTAAGGCATCCATTCTCCCTAATCCTAAAAGCAAATTTTAATTAACTTCTTGAAATACTAAAATAAATCTTATCCTCAAACTACATTTAAATCAATTTTTTGAAGTAACACTCTCACCTTTTTCATAAAACTAACATATATTTTTTTTCAGGAATCCACTCTCCAGAAACCTAAAACTAATCTTAAAAAACTTCTTTCAGGCATCCAATCTTCCTAATCCTAAATGAAAATTTTAATTAACTTGTTGAAATTATTCAATCACATTTATCCTCAAACTACTTTTAAATCAATTTTTTCAAGTAACACTCTCACCTTTTTCATAGAACAAACATATTTTTTTTTCACGAATCCACTCTCCAGAAACCTGAAACAAATCTTGAAAAAACTTGTTTAAGGCATCCATTCTCCCTAATCCTAAAAGAACATTTTAATTAACTGCTTGAAATACTAAAAAAAATCTTATCCTCAAACTACATTTAAATCAATTTTTTGAAGTAACACGCTCACCTTTTTCATAAAAATAACATATATTTTTTTTTCAGGAATCCACTCTCCAGAAACCTAAAACTAATCTTAAAAAACTAATTTCAAGCATTCCAATCTTCCTAATACTAAACGAAAATTTTATTTAACTTGTTGAAATATTTCAATCACATTTATCCTCAAACTACGTTTAAATCAAGTTTTTTGAAGTAACACTCTCACCTTTTTCATAGAACAAACATATTTTTTTTCAGGAATCCTCTCTCCAGAAACCTGAAACAAATCTTGAAAAAACTTGTTTAAGGCATCCATTCTCCCTAATCCTAAAAGAAAATTTTAATTAACTTCTTGAAATACTAAAATAAATCTTATCCTCAAACTACATTTAAATCAATTTTTTGAAGTAACACTCTCACCTTTTTCATAAAACTAAGATATATTTTTTTCAGGAATCCACTCTCCAGAAACCTAAAACTAATCTTAAAAAACTTCTTTCAGGCATACAATCTTCCTAATCCTAAACGAAAATTTTAATTAACTTGTTGAAATAATTCAATCACATTTATCCTCAAACTACTTTTAAATCAATTTTTTCAAGTAACACTCTCACCTTTTTCATAGAACAAACATATTTTTTTCAGGAATCCACTCTCCAGAAACCTGAAACAAATCTTGAAAAAACTTGTTTAAGGCATCCATTCTCCCTAATCCTAAAAGAAAATTTTAATTAACTTCTTGAAATACTAAAATAAATCTTATCCTCAAACTACATTTAAATCAATTTTTTGAAGTAACACTCTCACCTTTTTCATAAAACTAACATATTTTTTTTTTCAGGAATCCACTCTCCAGAAACCTGAAACAAATCTTGAAAAAACTTGTTTAAGGCATCCATTCTCCCTAATCCTAAAAGAAAATTTTAATTAACTTCTTGAAATACTAAAATAAATCTTATCCTCAAACGACATTTAAATCAATTTTTTGAAGTAACACTCTCACCTTTTTCATAAAACTAACATATATTTTTTTTCAGGAATCCACTCTCCAGAAACCTAAAACTAATCTTAAAAAACTTCTTTCAGGCATCCAATCTTCCTAATCCAAAAACAAAAATTTTAATTAACTTGTTGAAATTATTCAATCACATTTATCCTCAAACTACTTTTAAATCAATTTTTTCAAGTAACACTCTCACCTTTTTCATAGAACAAACATATTTTTTTTCAGGAATCCACTCTCTAGAAACCTAAAACTAATCTTAAAAAACTTCTTTCAGGCATCCAATCTTCCTAATCCTAAACGAAAATTTTAATTAACTTGTTGAAATACTAAAATAAACCTTTTCCTCAAACTACATGTAAATCAATTTTTTGAAGTAACACTCTCACCTTTTTCATAAAACTAACATATATTTTTTTTCAGGAATCCACTCTCCAGAAACCTAAAACTAATCTTAAAAAACTTCTTTCAGGCATCCAATCTTCCTAATCCTAAATGAAAATTTTAATTAACTTGTTGAAATAATTCAATCACATTTATCCTCAAACTACTTTTAAATCAATTTTTTCAAGTAACACTCTCACCTTTTTCATAGAACAAACATATTTTTTTTTCAGGAATCCACTCTCCAGAAACCTGAAACAAATCTTGAAAAAACTTGTTTAAGGCATCCATTCTCCCTAATCCTAAAAGAAAATTTTAATTAACTTCTTGAAATACTAAAATAAATCTTATCCTCAAACTACATTTAAATCAATTTTTTGAAGTAACACTCTCACCTTTTTCATAAAACTAACATATATTTTTTTTCAGGAATCCACTCTCCAGAAACCTAAAACTAATCTTAAAAAACTTATTTCAAGCATTCCAATCTTCCTAATACTAAACGAAAATTTTAATTAACTTGTTGAAATATTTCAATCACATTTATCCTCAAACTACGTTTAAATCAATTTTTTGAAGTAACACTCTCACCTTTTTCATAGAACAAACATATGTTTTTTTTCAGGAATCCTCTCTCCAGAAACCTGAAACAAATCTTGAAAAAACTTGTTTAAGGCATCCATTCTCCCTAATCCTAAAAGAAAATTTTAATTAACTTCTTGAAATACTAAAAAAAATCTTATCCTCAAACTACATTTAAATCAATTTTTTGAAGTAACACTCTCACCTTTTTCATAAAACTAACATATATTTTTTTTCAGGAATCCACTCTCCAGAAACCTAAAACTAATCTTAAAAAACTTCTTTCAGGCATCCAATCTTCCTAATCCTAAACGAAAATTTTAATTAACTTGTTGAAATAATTCAATCACATTTATCCTCAAACTACTTTTAAATAAATTTTTTCAAGTAACACTCTCACCTTTTTCATAGAACAAACATATTTTTTTTTCAGGAAAACACTCTCCAGAAACCTGAAACAAATCTTGAAAAAACTTGTTTAAGGCATCCATTCTCCCTAATCCTAAAAGAAAATTTTAATTAACTTCTTGAAATACTAAAATAAATCTTATCCTCAAACTACATTTAAATCAATTTTTTGAAGTAACACTCTCACCTTTTTCATAAAACTAACATATATTTTTTATCAGGAATCCGCTCTCCAGAAACCTGAAACAAATCTTGAAAAAACTTGTTTAAGGCATCCATTCTCCCTAATCCTAAAAGAACATTTTAATTAACTTCTTGAAATACTAAAATAAATCTTTTCCTCAAACTACATTTAAATCAATTTTTTGAAGTAACACTCTCACCTTTTTCATAAAACTAACATATAGTTTTTTTTCAGGAATCCACTCTCCAGAAACCTAAAACTAATCTTAAAAAACTTCTTTCTGGCATCCAATGTTCCTAATCCTAAACGAAAATTTTAATTAACTTGTTGAAATAATTCAATCACATTTATCCTCAAACTACTTTTAAATCAATTTTTTGAAGTAACACTCTCACCTTTTTCATAGAACAAACTTATTTTTTTTCAGGAATCCACTCTCCAGAAACCTGAAACTAATCTTGAAAAAACTTGTGTAAGGGATCCATTCTCCCTAATCCTAAAAGAAAATTTTAATTAACTTGTTGAAATAATGCAATCAACCTTATTCTCAAACTACATTTAAATCACTTTTTTGAAGTAACACACTCACCTTTTTCATAAAATGAACATATTTTGTTTTCACGAATCCACTCTCCAGAAACCTAAAACAAATCTTGAAAAAACTTGTTTAAGGCATCCATTCTCCCTAATCCTAAAAGAAAATTTTAATTAACTTCTTGAAATACTAAAAAAAATCTAATCCTCAAACTACATTTAAATCAATTTTTTGAAGTAACACTCTCACCTTTTTCATAAAACTAACATATATTTTTTTTCAGGAATCCACTCTCCAGAAACCTAATACTAATCTTAAAAAACTTATTTCAAGCATTCCAATCTTCATAATCCTAAACGAAAATTTTAATTAACTTGTTGAAATAATTCAATCACATTTATCCTCAAACTACGTTTAAATCAATTTTTTGAAGTAACACTCTCACCTTTTTCATAGAACAAACATATTTTTTTTTCAGGAATCCACTCTCCAGAAACCTGAAACAAATCTTGAAAAAACTTGTTTAAGGCATCCATTCTCACTAATCCTAAAAGAAAATTTTAATTAACTTCTTGAAATACTAAAAAAAATCTTATCCTCAAACTACATTTAAATCAATTTTTTTAAGTAACACTCTCACCTTTTTCATAAAACTAACATATATTTTTTTCAGGAATCCACTCTCCAGAAACCTAAAACTAATCTTAAAAAACCTATTTCAAGCATTCCAATCTTCCTAATCCTAAACGAAAATTTTAATTAACTTGTTGAAATAATTCAATCACATTTATCCTCAAACTACGTTTAAATCAATTTTTTGAAGTAACACTCTCACCTTTTTCATAGAACAAACAATTTTTTTTTTCAGGAAACCACTCTCCAGAAACCTGAAACAAATCTTGAAAAAACTTGTTTAAGGCATCCATTCTCCCTAATCCTAAAAGAACATTTTAATTAACTTCTTGAAATACTAAAATAAATCTTATCCTCAAACTACATTTAAATCAATTTTTTGAAGTAACACTCTCACCTTTTTCATAAAACTAACATATATTTTTTTTCAGGAATCCACTCTCCAGAAACATAAAACTAATCTTAAAAAACTTATTTCAAGCATTCCAATCTTCCTAATACTAAACGAAAATTTTAATTAACTTGTTGAAATATTTCAATCACATTTATCCTCAAACTACGTTTAAATCAATTTTTTGAAGTAACACTCTCACCTTTTTCATAGAACAAACATATTTTTTTTCAGGAATCCTCTCTCCAGAAACCTGAAACAAATCTTGAAAAAACTTGTTTAAGGCATCCATTCTCCCTAATCCTAAAAGATAATTTTAATTAACTTCTTGAAATACTAAAAAAAATCTTATCCTCAAACTACATTTAAATCAATTTTTTGAAGTAACACTCTCACCTTTTTCATAAAACTAACATATATTTTTATTCAGGAATCCACTCTCCAGAAACCTAAAACTAATTTTAAAAAACTTATTTCAAGCATTCCAATCTTCCTAATCCTAAACGAAAATTTTAATTAACTTGTTGAAATAATTCAATCACATTTATCCTCAGACTACGTTTAAATCAATTTTTTGAAGTAACAATCTCACCTTTTTCATAGAACAAACATATTTTTTTTTCAGGAATCCACTCTCCAGAAACCTGAAACTAATCTTGAAAAAACTTGTGTAAGGCATCCATTCTCCCTAATCCTAAAAGAAAATTTTAATTAACTTGTTGAAATAATGCAATCAACCTTATTCTCAAACTACATTTAAATCAATTTTTTGAAGTAACACACTCACCTTTTTCATAAAATGAACATATTTTGTTTTCACGAATCCACTCTCCAGAAACCTAAAACAAATCTTGAAAAAACTTGTTTAAGGCATCCATTCTCCCTAATCCTAAAAGCAAATTTTAATTAACTTCTTGAAATACTAAAATAAATCTTATCCTCAAACTACATTTAAATCAATTTTTTGAAGTAACACTCTCACCTTTTTCATAAAACTAACATATATTTTTTTTCAGGAATCCACTCTCCAGAAACCTAAAACTAATCTTAAAAAACTTCTTTCAGGCATCCAATCTTCCTAATCCTAAATGAAAATTTTAATTAACTTGTTGAAATTATTCAATCACATTTATCCTCAAACTACTTTTAAATCAATTTTTTCAAGTAACACTCTCACCTTTTTCATAGAACAAACATATTTTTTTTTCACGAATCCACTCTCCAGAAACCTGAAACAAATCTTGAAAAAACTTGTTTAAGGCATCCATTCTCCCTAATCCTAAAAGAACATTTTAATTAACTGCTTGAAATACTAAAAAAAATCTTATCCTCAAACTACATTTAAATCAATTTTTTGAAGTAACACGCTCACCTTTTTCATAAAAATAACATATATTTTTTTTTCAGGAATCCACTCTCCAGAAACCTAAAACTAATCTTAAAAAACTAATTTCAAGCATTCCAATCTTCCTAATACTAAACGAAAATTTTATTTAACTTGTTGAAATATTTCAATCACATTTATCCTCAAACTACGTTTAAATCAAGTTTTTTGAAGTAACACTCTCACCTTTTTCATAGAACAAACATATTTTTTTTCAGGAATCCTCTCTCCAGAAACCTGAAACAAATCTTGAAAAAACTTGTTTAAGGCATCCATTCTCCCTAATCCTAAAAGAAAATTTTAATTAACTTCTTGAAATACTAAAATAAATCTTATCCTCAAACTACATTTAAATCAATTTTTTGAAGTAACACTCTCACCTTTTTCATAAAACTAAGATATATTTTTTTCAGGAATCCACTCTCCAGAAACCTAAAACTAATCTTAAAAAACTTCTTTCAGGCATACAATCTTCCTAATCCTAAACGAAAATTTTAATTAACTTGTTGAAATAATTCAATCACATTTATCCTCAAACTACTTTTAAATCAATTTTTTCAAGTAACACTCTCACCTTTTTCATAGAACAAACATATTTTTTTCAGGAATCCACTCTCCAGAAACCTGAAACAAATCTTGAAAAAACTTGTTTAAGGCATCCATTCTCCCTAATCCTAAAAGAAAATTTTAATTAACTTCTTGAAATACTAAAATAAATCTTATCCTCAAACTACATTTAAATCAATTTTTTGAAGTAACACTCTCACCTTTTTCATAAAACTAACATATTTTTTTTTTCAGGAATCCACTCTCCAGAAACCTGAAACAAATCTTGAAAAAACTTGTTTAAGGCATCCATTCTCCCTAATCCTAAAAGAAAATTTTAATTAACTTCTTGAAATACTAAAATAAATCTTATCCTCAAACGACATTTAAATCAATTTTTTGAAGTAACACTCTCACCTTTTTCATAAAACTAACATATATTTTTTTTCAGGAATCCACTCTCCAGAAACCTAAAACTAATCTTAAAAAACTTCTTTCAGGCATCCAATCTTCCTAATCCAAAAACAAAAATTTTAATTAACTTGTTGAAATTATTCAATCACATTTATCCTCAAACTACTTTTAAATCAATTTTTTCAAGTAACACTCTCACCTTTTTCATAGAACAAACATATTTTTTTTTCAGGAATCCACTCTCCAGAAACCTGAAACAAATCTTGAAAAACACTTGTTTAAGGCATCCATTCTCCCTAATCCTAAAAGAAAATTTTAATTAACTGCTTGAAATACTAAAAAAAATCTTATCCTCAAACTACATTTAAATCAATTTTTTGAAGTAACACTCTCACCTTTTTCATAAAACTAACATATAGTTTTTTTTCAGGAATCCACTCTCCAGAAACCTAAAACTAATCTTAAAAAACTTCTTTCTGGCATCCAATGTTCCTAATCCTAAACGAAAATTTTAATTAACTTGTTGAAATAATTCAATCACATTTATCCTCCAACTACTTTTAAATCAATTTTTTGAAGTAACACTCTCACCTTTTTCATAGAACAAACTTATTTTTTTTCAGGAATCCACTCTCCAGAAACCTGAAACTAATCTTGAAAAAACTTGTGTAAGGCATCCATTCTCCCTAATCCTAAAAGAAAATTTTAATTAACTTGTTGAAATAATGCAATCAACCTTATTCTCAAACTACATTTAAATCAATTTTTTGAAGTAACACACTCACCTTTTTCATAAAATGAACATATTTTGTTTTCACGAATCCACTCTCCAGAAACCTAAAACAAATCTTGAAAAAACTTGTTTAAGGCATCCATTCTCCCTAATCCTAAAAGAAAATTTTAATTAACTTCTTGAAATACTAAAAAAAATCTAATCCTCAAACTACATTTAAATCAATTTTTTGAAGTAACACTCTCACCTTTTTCATAAAACTAACATATATTTTTTTTCAGGAATCCACTCTCCAGAAACCTAATACTAATCTTAAAAAACTTATTTCAAGCATTACAATCTTCATAATCCTAAACGAAAATTTTAATTAACTTGTTGAAATAATTCAATCACATTTATCCTCAAACTACTTTTAAATCAATTTTTTCAAGTAACACTCTCACCTTTTTCATAGAACAAACATATTTTTTTTTCACGAATCCACTCTCCAGAAACCTGAAACAAATCTTGAAAAAACTTGTTTAAGGCATCCATTCTCCCTAATCCTAAAAGAACATTTTAATTAACTGCTTGAAATACTAAAAAAAATCTTATCCTCAAACTACATTTAAATCAATTTTTTGAAGTAACACGCTCACCTTTTTCATAAAACTAACATATATTTTTTTTTCAGGAATCCACTCTCCAGAAACCTAAAACTAATCTTAAAAAACTAATTTCAAGCATTCCAATCTTCCTAATACTAAACGAAAATTTTATTTAACTTGTTGAAATATTTCAATCACATGTATCCTCAAACTACGTTTAAATCAAGTTTTTTGAAGTAACACTCTCACCTTTTTCATAGAACAAACATATTTTTTTTCAGGAATCCTCTCTCCAGAAACCTGAAACAAATCTTGAAAAAACTTGTTTAAGGCATCCATTCTCCCTAATCCTAAAAGAAAATTTTAATTAACTTCTTGAAATACTAAAATAAATCTTATCCTCAAACTACATTTAAATCAATTTTTTGAAGTAACACTCTCACCTTTTTCATAAAACTAAGATATATTTTTTTCAGGAATCCACTCTCCAGAAACCTAAAACTAATCTTAAAAAACTTCTTTCAGGCATACAATCTTCCTAATCCTAAACGAAAATTTTAATTAACTTGTTGAAATAATTCAATCACATTTATCCTCAAACTACTTTTAAATCAATTTTTTCAAGTAACACTCTCACCTTTTTCATAGAACAAACATATTTTTTTCAGGAATCCACTCTCCAGAAACCTGAAACAAATCTTGAAAAAACTTGTTTAAGGCATCCATTCTCCCTAATCCTAAAAGAAAATTTTAATTAACTTCTTGAAATACTAAAATAAATCTTATCCTCAAACTACATTTAAATCAATTTTTTGAAGTAACACTCTCACCTTTTTCATAAAACTAACATATTTTTTTTTTCAGGAATCCACTCTCCAGAAACCTGAAACAAATCTTGAAAAAACTTGTTTAAGGCATCCATTCTCCCTAATCCTAAAAGAAAATTTTAATTATCTTCTTGAAATACTAAAATAAATCTTATCCTCAAACTACATTTAAATCAATTTTTTGAAGTAACACTCTCACCTTTTTCATAAAACTAACATATATTTTTTTTCAGGAATCCACTCTCCAGAAACCTAAAACTAATCTTAAAAAACTTATTTCAGGCATCCAATCTTCCTAATCCTAAACGAAAATTTTAATTAACTTGTTGAAATAATTCAATCACATTTATCCTCAAACTACTTTTAAATCAATTTTTTGAAGTAACACTCTCACCTTTTTCATAGAACAAACTTATTTTTTTTCAGGAATCCACTCTCCAGAAACCTGAAACTAATCTTGAAAAAACTTGTGTAAGGGATCCATTCTCCCTAATCCTAAAAGAAAATTTTAATTAACTTGTTGAAATAATGCAATCAACCTTATTCTCAAACTACATTTAAATCAATTTTTTGAAGTAACACACTCACCTTTTTCATAAAATGAACATATTTTGTTTTCACGAATCCACTCTCCAGAAACCTAAAACAAATCTTGAAAAAACTTGTTTAAGGCATCCATTCTCCCTAATCCTAAAAGAAAATTTTAATTAACTTCTTGAAATACTAAAAAAAATCTTATCCTCAAACTACATTTAAATCAATTTTTTGAAGTAACACTCTCACCTTTTTCATAAAACTAACATATATTATTTTTCAGGAATCCACTCTCCAGAAACCTAAAACTAATCTTAAAAAACTTCTTTCAGGCATCCAATCTTCCTAATCCTAAATGAAAATTTTAATTAACTTGTTGAAATTATTCAATCACATTTATCCTCAAACTACTTTTAAATCAATTTTTTCAAGTAACACTCTCACCTTTTTCATAGAACAAACATATTTTTTTTTCACGAATCCACTCTCCAGAAACCTGAAACAAATCTTGAAAAAACTTGTTTAAGGCATCCATTCTCCCTAATCCTAAAAGAACATTTTAATTAACTGCTTGAAATACTAAAAAAAATCTTATCCTCAAACTACATTTAAATCAATTTTTTGAAGTAACACGCTCACCTTTTTCATAAAAATAACATATATTTTTTTTTCAGGAATCCACTCTCCAGAAACCTAAAACTAATCTTAAAAAACTAATTTCAAGCATTCCAATCTTCCTAATACTAAACGAAAATTTTATTTAACTTGTTGAAATATTTCAATCACATTTATCCTCAAACTACGTTTAAATCAAGTTTTTTGAAGTAACACTCTCACCTTTTTCATAGAACAAACATATTTTTTTTCAGGAATCCTCTCTCCAGAAACCTGAAACAAATCTTGAAAAAACTTGTTTAAGGCATCCATTCTCCCTAATCCTAAAAGAAAATTTTAATTAACTTCTTGAAATACTAAAATAAATCTTATCCTCAAACTACATTTAAATCAATTTTTTGAAGTAACACTCTCACCTTTTTCATAAAACTAAGATATATTTTTTTCAGGAATCCACTCTCCAGAAACCTAAAACTAATCTTAAAAAACTTCTTTCAGGCATACAATCTTCCTAATCCTAAACGAAAATTTTAATTAACTTGTTGAAATAATTCAATCACATTTATCCTCAAACTACTTTTAAATCCATTTTTTCAAGTAACACTCTCACCTTTTTCATAGAACAAACATATTTTTTTCAGGAATCCACTCTCCAGAAACCTGAAACAAATCTTGAAAAAACTTGTTTAAGGCATCCATTCTCCCTAATCCTAAAAGAAAATTTTAATTAACTTCTTGAAATACTAAAATAAATCTTATCCTCAAACTACATTTAAATCAATTTTTTGAAGTAACACTCTCACCTTTTTCATAAAACTAACATATTTTTTTTTTCAGGAATCCACTCTCCAGAAACCTGAAACAAATCTTGAAAAAACTTGTTTAAGGCATCCATTCTCCCTAATCCTAAAAGAAAATTTTAATTAACTTCTTGAAATACTAAAATAAATCTTATCCTCAAACGACATTTAAATCAATTTTTTGAAGTAACACTCTCACCTTTTTCATAAAACTAACATATATTTTTTTTCAGGAATCCACTCTCCAGAAACCTAAAACTAATCTTAAAAAACTTCTTTCAGGCATCCAATCTTCCTAATCCAAAAACAAAAATTTTAATTAACTTGTTGAAATTATTCAATCACATTTATCCTCAAACTACTTTTAAATCAATTTTTTCAAGTAACACTCTCACCTTTTTCATAGAACAAACATATTTTTTTTTCAGGAATCCACTCTCCAGAAACCTGAAACAAATCTTGAAAAACACTTGTTTAAGGCATCCATTCTCCCTAATCCTAAAAGAAAATTTTAATTAACTGCTTGAAATACTAAAAAAAATCTTATCCTCAAACTACATTTAAATCAATTTTTTGAAGTAACACTCTCACCTTTTTCATAAAACTAACATATAGTTTTTTTTCAGGAATCCACTCTCCAGAAACCTAAAACTAATCTTAAAAAACTTCTTTCTGGCATCCAATGTTCCTAATCCTAAACGAAAATTTTAATTAACTTGTTGAAATAATTCAATCACATTTATCCTCCAACTACTTTTAAATCAATTTTTTGAAGTAACACTCTCACCTTTTTCATAGAACAAACTTATTTTTTTTCTGGAATCCACTCTCCAGAAACCTGAAACTAATCTTGAAAAAACTTGTGTAAGGCATCCATTCTCCCTAATCCTAAAAGAAAATTTTAATTAACTTGTTGAAATAATGCAATCAACCTTATTCTCAAACTACATTTAAATCAATTTTTTGAAGTAACACACTCACCTTTTTCATAAAATGAACATATTTTGTTTTCACGAATCCACTCTCCAGAAACCTAAAACAAATCTTGAAAAAACTTGTTTAAGGCATCCATTCTCCCTAATCCTAAAAGAAAATTTTAATTAACTTCTTGAAATACTAAAAAAAATCTAATCCTCAAACTACATTTAAATCAATTTTTTGAAGTAACACTCTCACCTTTTTCATAAAACTAACATATATTTTTTTTCAGGAATCCACTCTCCAGAAACCTAATACTAATCTTAAAAAACTTATTTCAAGCATTACAATCTTCATAATCCTAAACGAAAATTTTAATTAACTTGTTGAAATAATTCAATCACATTTATCCTCAAACTACTTTTAAATCAATTTTTTCAAGTAACACTCTCACCTTTTTCATAGAACAAACATATTTTTTTTTCACGAATCCACTCTCCAGAAACCTGAAACAAATCTTGAAAAAACTTGTTTAAGGCATCCATTCTCCCTAATCCTAAAAGAACATTTTAATTAACTGCTTGAAATACTAAAAAAAATCTTATCCTCAAACTACATTTAAATCAATTTTTTGAAGTAACACGCTCACCTTTTTCATAAAACTAACATATATTTTTTTTTCAGGAATCCACTCTCCAGAAACCTAAAACTAATCTTAAAAAACTAATTTCAAGCATTCCAATCTTCCTAATACTAAACGAAAATTTTATTTAACTTGTTGAAATATTTCAATCACATTTATCCTCAAACTACGTTTAAATCAAGTTTTTTGAAGTAACACTCTCACCTTTTTCATAGAACAAACATATTTTTTTTCAGGAATCCTCTCTCCAGAAACCTGAAACAAATCTTGAAAAAACTTGTTTAAGGCATCCATTCTCCCTAATCCTAAAAGAAAATTTTAATTAACTTCTTGAAATACTAAAATAAATCTTATCCTCAAACTACATTTAAATCAATTTTTTGAAGTAACACTCTCACCTTTTTCATAAAACTAAGATATATTTTTTTCAGGAATCCACTCTCCAGAAACCTAAAACTAATCTTAAAAAACTTCTTTCAGGCATACAATCTTCCTAATCCTAAACGAAAATTTTAATTAACTTGTTGAAATAATTCAATCACATTTATCCTCAAACTACTTTTAAATCAATTTTTTCAAGTAACACTCTCACCTTTTTCATAGAACAAACATATTTTTTTCAGGAATCCACTCTCCAGAAACCTGAAACAAATCTTGAAAAAACTTGTTTAAGGCATCCATTCTCCCTAATCCTAAAAGAAAATTTTAATTAACTTCTTGAAATACTAAAATAAATCTTATCCTCAAACTACATTTAAATCAATTTTTTGAAGTAACACTCTCACCTTTTTCATAAAACTAACATATTTTTTTTTTCAGGAATCCACTCTCCAGAAACCTGAAACAAATCTTGAAAAAACTTGTTTAAGGCATCCATTCTCCCTAATCCTAAAAGAAAATTTTAATTATCTTCTTGAAATACTAAAATAAATCTTATCCTCAAACTACATTTAAATCAATTTTTTGAAGTAACACTCTCACCTTTTTCATAAAACTAACATATATTTTTTTTCAGGAATCCACTCTCCAGAAACCTAAAACTAATCTTAAAAAACTTATTTCAGGCATCCAATCTTCCTAATCCTAAACGAAAATTTTAATTAACTTGTTGAAATAATTCAATCACATTTATCCTCAAACTACTTTTAAATCAATTTTTTGAAGTAACACTCTCACCTTTTTCATAGAACAAACTTATTTTTTTTCAGGAATCCACTCTCCAGAAACCTGAAACTAATCTTGAAAAAACTTGTGTAAGGGATCCATTCTCCCTAATCCTAAAAGAAAATTTTAATTAACTTGTTGAAATAATGCAATCAACCTTATTCTCAAACTACATTTAAATCAATTTTTTGAAGTAACACACTCACCTTTTTCATAAAATGAACATATTTTGTTTTCACGAATCCACTCTCCAGAAACCTAAAACAAATCTTGAAAAAACTTGTTTAAGGCATCCATTCTCCCTAATCCTAAAAGAAAATTTTAATTAACTTCTTGAAATACTAAAAAAAATCTAATCCTCAAACTACATTTAAATCAATTTTTTGAAGTAACACTCTCACCTTTTTCATAAAACTAACATATATTTTTTTCAGGAATCCACTCTCCAGAAACCTAATACTAATCTTAAAAAACTTATTTCAAGCATTCCAATCTTCATAATCCTAAACGAAAATTTTAATTAACTTGTTGAAATAATTCAATCACATTTATCCTCAAACTACGTTTAAATCAATTTTTTGAAGTAACACTCTCACCTTTTTCATAGAACAAACATATTTTTTTTTCAGGAATCCACTCTCCAGAAACCTGAAACAAATCTTGAAAAAACTTGTTTAAGGCATCCATTCTCACTAATCCTAAAAGAAAATTTTAATTAACTTCCTGAAATACTAAAAAAAATCTTATCCTCAAACTACATTTAAATCAATTTTTTGAAGTAACACTCTCACCTTTTTCATAAAACTAACATATATTTTTTTCAGGAATCCACTCTCCAGAAACCTAAAACTAATCTTAAAAAACTTATTTCAAGCATTCCAATCTTCCTAATTCTAAACGAAAATTTTAATTAACTTGTTGAAATAATTCAATCACATTTATCCTCAAACTACGTTTAAATCAATTTTTTGAAGTAACACTCTCACCTTTTTCATAGAACAAACATATTTTTTTTTCAGGAATCCACTCTCCAGAAACCTGAAACAAATCTTCAAAAAACTTGTTTAAGGCATCCATTCTCACTAATCCTAAAAGAAAATTTTAATTAACTTCTTGAAATACTAAAAAAAATCTTATCCTCAAACTACATTTAAATCAATTTTTTGAAGTAACACTCTCACCTTTTTCATAAAACTAACATATATTTTTTTTCAGGAATCCACTCTCCAGAAACATAAAACTAATCTTAAAAAACTTATTTCAAGCATTCCAATCTTCCTAATACTAAACGAAAATTTTAATTAACTTGTTGAAATATTTCAATCACATTTATCCTCAAACTACGTTTAAATCAATTTTTTGAAGTAACACTCTCACCTTTTTCATAGAACAAACATATTTTTTTTCAGGAATCCTCTCTCCAGAAACCTGAAACAAATCTTGAAAAAACTTGTTTAAGGCATCCATTCTCCCTAATCCTAAAAGATAATTTTAATTAACTTCTTGAAATACTAAAAAAAATCTTATCCTCAAACTACATTTAAATCAATTTTTTGAAGTAACACTCTCACCTTTTTCATAAAACTAACATATATTTTTTTTCAGGAATCCACTCTCCAGAAACCTAAAACTAATTTTAAAAAACTTATTTCAAGCATTCCAATCTTCCTAATCCTAAACGAAAATTTTAATTAACTTGTTGAAATAATTCAATCACATTTATCCTCAGACTACGTTTAAATCAATTTTTTGAAGTAACAATCTCACCTTTTTCATAGAACAAACATATTTTTTTTTCAGGAATCCACTCTCCAGATACCTGAAACTAATCTTGAAAAAACTTGTGTAAGGCATCCATTCTCCCTAATCCTAAAAGAAAATTTTAATTAACTTGTTGAAATAATGCAATCAACCTTATTCTCAAACTACATTTAAATCAATTTTTTGAAGTAACACACTCACCTTTTTCATAAAATGAACATATTTTGTTTTCACGAATCCACTCTCCAGAAACCTAAAACAAATCTTGAAAAAACTTGTTTAAGGCATCCATTCTCCCTAATCCTAAAAGCAAATTTTAATTAACTTCTTGAAATACTAAAATAAATCTTATCCTCAAACTACATTTAAATCAATTTTTTGAAGTAACACTCTCACCTTTTTCATAAAACTAACATATATTTTTTTTCAGGAATCCACTCTCCAGAAACCTAAAACTAATCTTAAAAAACTTCTTTCAGGCATCCAATCTTCCTAATCCTAAATGAAAATTTTAATTAACTTGTTGAAATTATTCAATCACATTTATCCTCAAACTACTTTTAAATCAATTTTTTCAAGTAACACTCTCACCTTTCTCATAGAACAAACATATTTTTTTTTCACGAATCCACTCTCCAGAAACCTGAAACAAATCTTGAAAAAACTTGTTTAAGGCATCCATTCTCCCTAATCCTAAAAGAACATTTTAATTAACTGCTTGAAATACTAAAAAAAATCTTATCCTCAAACTACATTTAAATCAATTTTTTGAAGTAACACGCTCACCTTTTTCATAAAACTAACACATATTTTTTTTTCAGGAATCCACTCTCCAGAAACCTAAAACTAATCTTAAAAAACTAATTTCAAGCATTCCAATCTTCCTAATACTAAACGAAAATTTTATTTAACTTGTTGAAATATTTCAATCACATTTATCCTCAAACTACGTTTAAATCAAGTTTTTTGAAGTAACACTCTCACCTTTTTCATAGAACAAACATATTTTTTTTCAGGAATCCTCTCTCCAGAAACCTGAAACAAATCTTGAAAAAACTTGTTTAAGGCATCCATTCTCCCTAATCCTAAAAGAAAATTTTAATTAACTTCTTGAAATACTAAAATAAATCTTATCCTCAAACTACATTTAAATCAATTTTTTGAAGTAACACTCTCACCTTTTTCATAAAACTAAGATATATTTTTTTCAGGAATCCACTCTCCAGAAACCTAAAACTAATCTTAAAAAACTTCTTTCAGGCATACAATCTTCCTAATCCTAAACGAAAATTTTAATTAACTTGTTGAAATAATTCAATCACATTTATCCTCAAACTACTTTTAAATCAATTTTTTCAAGTAACACTCTCACCTTTTTCATAGAACAAACATATTTTTTTCAGGAATCCACTGTCCAGAAACCTGAAACAAATCTTGAAAAAACTTGTTTAAGGCATCCATTCTCCCTAATCCTAAAAGAAAATTTTAATTAACTTCTTGAAATACTAAAATAAATCTTATCCTCAAACTACATTTAAATCAATTTTTTGAAGTAACACTCTCACCTTTTTCATAAAACTAACATATTTTTTTTTTCAGGAATCCACTCTCCAGAAACCTGAAACAAATCTTGAAAAAACTTGTTTAAGGCATCCATTCTCCCTAATCCTAAAAGAAAATTTTAATTAACTTCTTGAAATACTAAAATAAATCTTATCCTCAAACGACATTTAAATCAATTTTTTGAAGTAACACTCTCACCTTTTTCATAAAACTAACATATATTTTTTTTCAGGAATCCACTCTCCAGAAACCTAAAACTAATCTTAAAAAACTTCTTTCAGGCATCCAATCTTCCTAATCCAAAAACAAAAATTTTAATTAACTTGTTGAAATTATTCAATCACATTTATCCTCAAACTACTTTTAAATCAATTTTTTCAAGTAACACTCTCACCTTTTTCATAGAACAAACATATTTTTTTTTCAGGAATCCACTCTCCAGAAACCTGAAACAAATCTTGAAAAACACTTGTTTAAGGCATCCATTCTCCCTAATCCTAAAAGAAAATTTTAATTAACTGCTTGAAATACTAAAAAATATCTTATCCTCAAACTACATTTAAATCAATTTTTTGAAGTAACACTCTCACCTTTTTCATAAAACTAACATATAGTTTTTTTTCAGGAATCCACTCTCCAGAAACCTAAAACTAATCTTAAAAAACTTCTTTCTGGCATCCAATGTTCCTAATCCTATACGAAAATTTTAATTAACTTGTTGAAATAATTCAATCACATTTATCCTCAAACTACTTTTAAATCAATTTTTTGAAGTAACACTCTCACCTTTTTCATAGAACAAACTTATTTTTTTTCAGGAATCCACTCTCCAGAAACCTGAAACTAATCTTGAAAAAACTTGTGTAAGGCATCCATTCTCCCTAATCCTAAAAGAAAATTTTAATTAACTTGTTGAAATAATGCAATCAACCTTATTCTCAAACTACATTTAAATCAATTTTTTGAAGTAACACACTCACCTTTTTCATAAAATGAACATATTTTGTTTTCACGAATCCACTCTCCAGAAACCTAAAACAAATCTTGAAAAAACTTGTTTAAGGCATCCATTCTCCCTAATCCTAAAAGAAAATTTTAATTAACTTCTTGAAATACTAAAAAAAATCTAATCCTCAAACTACATTTAAATCAATTTTTTGAAGTAACACTCTCACCTTTTTCATAAAACTAACATATATTTTTTTTCAGGAATCCACTCTCCAGAAACCTAATACTAATCTTAAAAAACTTATTTCAAGCATTACAATCTTCATAATCCTAAACGAAAATTGTAATTAACTTGTTGAAATAATTCAATCACATTTATCCTCAAACTACGTTTAAATCAATTTTTTGAAGTAACACTCTCACCTTTTTCATAGAACAAATATATATTTTTTTCAGGAATCCACTCTCCAGAAACCTGAAACAAATCTTGAAAAAACTTGTTTAAGGCATCCATTCTCACTAATCCTAAAAGAAAATTTTAATTAACTTCTTGAAATACTAAAAAAAATCTTATCCTCAAACTACATTTAAATCAATTTTTTGAAGTAACACTCTCGCCTTTTTCATAAAACTAACATATATTTTTTTCAGGAATCCACTCTCCAGAAACCTAAAACTAATCTTAAAAAACTTATTTCAAGCATTCCAATCTTCCTAATCCTAAACGAAAATTTTAATTAACTTGTTGAAATAATTCAATCACATTTATCCTCAAACTACGTTTAAATCAATTTTTTGAAGTAACACTCTCACCTTTTTCATAGAACAAACAATTTTTTTTTTCAGGAATCCACTCTCCAGAAACCTGAAACAAATCTTGAAAAAACGTGTTTAAGGCATCCATTCTCCCTAATCCTAAAAGAAAATTTTAATTAACTTCTTGAAATACTAAAATAAATCTTATCCTCAAACTACATTTAAATCAATTTTTTGAAGTAACACTCTCACCTTTTTCATAAAACTAAGATATATTTTTTTTCAGGAATCCACTCTCCAGAAACCTAAAACTAATCTTAAAAAACTTCTTTCAGGCATCCAATCTTCCTAATCCTAAACGAAAATTTTAATTAACTTGTTGAAATAATTCAATCACATTTATCCTCAAACTACTTTTAAATCAATTTTTTCAAGTAACACTCTCACCTTTTTCATAGAACAAACATATTCTTTTTTCAGGAATCCACTCTCCAGAAACCTGAAACAAATCTTGAAAAAACTTGTTTAAGGCATCCATTCTCCCTAATCCTAAAAGAAAATTTTAATTAACTTCTTGAAATACTAAAATAAATCTTATCCTCAAACTACATTTAAATCAATTTTTTGAAGTAACACTCTCACCTTTTTCATAAAACTAACATATATTTTTTTTCAGGAATCCGCTCTCCAGAAACCTGAAACAAATCTTGAAAAAACTTGTTTAAGGCATCCATTCTCCCTAATCCTAAAAGAAAATTTTAATTATCTTCTTGAAATACTAAAATAAATCTTATCCTCAAACTACATTTAAATCAATTTTTTGAAGTAACACTCTCACCTTTTTCATAAAACTAACATATATTTTTTTTCAGGAATCCACTCTCCAGAAACCTAAAACTAATCTTAAAAAACTTATTTCAGGCATCCAATCTTCCTAATCCTAAACGAAAATTTTAATTAACTTGTTGAAATAATTCAATCACATTTATCCTCAAACTACTTTTAAATCAATTTTTTGAAGTAACACTCTCACCTTTTTCATAGAACAAACTTATTTTTTTTCAGGAATCCACTCTCCAGAAACCTGAAACTAATCTTGAAAAAACTTGTGTAAGGGATCCATTCTCCCTAATCCTAAAAGAAAATTTTAATTAACTTGTTGAAATAATGCAATCAACCTTATTCTCAAACTACATTTAAATCAATTTTTTGAAGTAACACACTCCCCTTTTTCATAAAATGAACATATTTTGTTTTCACGAATCCACTCTCCAGAAACCTAAAACAAATCTTGAAAAAACTTGTTTAAGGCATCCATTCTCCCTAATCCTAAAAGAAAATTTTAATTAACTTCTTGAAATACTAAAAAAAATCTAATCCTCAAACTACATTTAAATCAATTTTTTGAAGTAACACTCTCACCTTTTTCATAAAACTAACATATATTTTTTTTCAGGAATCCACTCTCCAGAAACCTAATACTAATCTTAAAAAACTTATTTCAAGCATTCCAATCTTCATAATCCTAAACGAAAATTTTAATTAACTTGTTGAAATAATTCAATCACATTTATCCTCAAACTACGTTTAAATCAATTTTTTGAAGTAACACTCTCACCTTTTTCATAGAACAAACATATTTTTTTTTCAGGAATCCACTCTCCAGAAACCTGAAACAAATCTTGAAAAAACTTGTTTAAGGCATCCATTCTCACTAATCCTAAAAGAAAATTTTAATTAACTTCTTGAAATACTAAAAAAAATCTTATCCTCAAACTACATTTAAATCAATTTTTTGAAGTAACACTCTCACCTTTTTCATAAAACTAACATATATTTTTTTCAGGAATCCACTCTCCAGAAACCTAAAACTAATCTTAAAAAACTTATTTCAAGCATTCCAATCTTCCTAATTCTAAACGAAAATTTTAATTAACTTGTTGAAATAATTCAATCACATTTATCCTCAAACTACGTTTAAATCAATTTTTTGAAGTAACACTCTCACCTTTTTCATAGAACAAACATATTTTTTTTTCAGGAATCCACTCTCCAGAAACCTGAAACAAATCTTGAAAAAACTTGTTTAAGGCATCCATTCTCACTAATCCTAAAAGAAAATTTTAATTAACTTCTTGAAATACTAAAAAAAATCTTATCCTCAAACTACATTTAAATCAATTTTTTGAAGTAACACTCTCACCTTTTTCATAAAACTAACATATATTTTTTTCAGGAATCCACTCTCCAGAAACCTAAAACTAATCTTAAAAAACTTATTTCAAGCATTCCAATCTTCCTAATCCTAAACGAAAATTTTAATTAACTTGTTGAAATAATTCAATCACATTTATCCTCAAACTACGTTTAAATCAATTTTTTGAAGTAACACTCTCACCTTTTTCATAGAACAAACAATTTTTTTTTTCAGGAATCCACTCTCCAGAAACCTGAAACAAATCTTGAAAAAACTTGTTTAAGGCATCCATTCTCCCTAATCCTAAAAGAACATTTTAATTAACTTCTTGAAATACTAAAATAAATCTTATCCTCAAACTACATTTAAATCAATTTTTTGAAGTAACACTCTCACCTTTTTCATAAAACTAACATATATTTTTTTTCAGGAATCCACTCTCCAGAAACATAAAACTAATCTTAAAAAACTTATTTCAAGCATTCCAATCTTCCTAATACTAAACGAAAATTTTAATTAACTTGTTGAAATATTTCAATCACATTTATCCTCAAACTACGTTTAAATCAATTTTTTGAAGTAACACTCTCACCTTTTTCATAGAACAAACATATTTTTTTCAGGAATCCTCTCTCCAGAAACCTGAAACAAATCTTGAAAAAACTTGTTTAAGGCATCCATTCTCCCTAATCCTAAAAGATAATTTTAATTAACTTCTTGAAATACTAAAAAAAATCTTATCCTCAAACTACATTTAAATCAATTTTTTGAAGTAACACTCTCACCTTTTTCATAAAACTAACATATATATTTTTTTCAGGAATCCACTCTCCAGAAACCTAAAACTAATCTTAAAAAACATATTTCAAGCATTCCAATCTTCCTAATCCTAAACGAAAATTTTAATTAACTTGTTGAAATAATGCAATCAACCTTATTCTCAAACTACATTTAAATCAATTTTTTGAAGTAACACACTCACCTTTTTCATAAAATGAACATATTTTGTTTTCACGAATCCACTCTCCAGAAACCTAAAACAAACCTTGAAAAAACTTGCTTAAGGCATCCATTCTCCCTAATCCTAAAAGAAAATTTTAAATAACTTCTTGAAATACTAAAAAAAATCTTATCCTCAAACTACATTTAAATCAATTTTTTGAAGTAACACTCTCACCTTTTTCATAAAACTAACATATATTTTTTTTCAGGAATCCACTCTCCAGAAACATAAAACTAATCTTAAAAAACTTATTTCAAGCATTCCAATCTTCCTAATCCTAAACGATAATTTTAATTAACTTGTTGAAATATTTCAATCACATTTATCCTCAAACTACGTTTAAATCAATTTTTTGAAGTAACACTCTCACCTTTTTCATAGAACAAACATATTTTTTTTTCAGGAATCCACTCTCCAGAAACCTGAAACAAATCTTGAAAAAACTTGTTTAAGGCATCCATTCTCACTAATCCTAAAAGAAAATTTTAATTAACTTCTTGAAATACTAAAAAAAATCTTATCCTCAAACTACATTTAAATCAATTTTTTGAAGTAACACTCTCACCTTTTTCATAAAACTAACATATATTTTTTTCAGGAATCCACTCTCCAGAAACCTAAAACTAATCTTAAAAAACTTATTTCAAGCATTCCAATCTTCCTAATCCTAAACGAAAATTTTAATTAACTTGTTGAAATAATTCAATCACATTTATCCTCAAACTACGTTTAAATCAATTTTTTGAAGTAACACTCTCACCTTTTTCATAGAACAAACAATTTTTTTTTTCAGGAATCCACTCTCCAGAAACCTGAAACAAATCTTGAAAAAACTTGTTTAAGGCATCCATTCTCCCTAATCCTAAAAGAACATTTTAATTAACTTCTTGAAATACTAAAATAAATCTTATCCTCAAACTACATTTAAATCAATTTTTTGAAGTAACACTCTCACCTTTTTCATAAAACTAACATATATTTTTTTTCAGGAATCCACTCTCCAGAAACATAAAACTAATCTTAAAAAACTTATTTCAAGCATTCCAATCTTCCTAATACTAAACGAAAATTTTAATTAACTTGTTGAAATATTTCAATCACATTTATCCTCAAACTACGTTTAAATCAATTTTTTGAAGTAACACTCTCACCTTTTTCATAGAACAAACATATTTTTTTCAGGAATCCTCTCTCCAGAAACCTGAAACAAATCTTGAAAAAACTTGTTTAAGGCATCCATTCTCCCTAATCCTAAAAGATAATTTTAATTAACTTCTTGAAATACTAAAAAAAATCTTATCCTCAAACTACATTTAAATCAATTTTTTGAAGTAACACTCTCACCTTTTTCATAAAACTAACATATATATTTTTTTCAGGAATCCACTCTCCAGAAACCTAAAACTAATCTTAAAAAACATATTTCAAGCATTCCAATCTTCCTAATCCTAAACGAAAATTTTAATTAACTTGTTGAAATAATTCAATCACATTTATCCTCAAACTACGTTTAAATCAATTTTTTGAAGTAACACTCTCACCTTTTTCATAGAAAAAACATATTTTTTTTTCAGGAATCCACTCTCCAGAAACCTGAAACAAATCTTGAAAAAACTTGTGTAAGGCATCCATTCTCCCTAATCCTAAAAGAAAATATTAATTAACTTCTTGAAATACTAAAATAAATCTTATCCTCAAACTACATTTAAATCAATTTTTTGAAGTAACACTCTCACCTTTTTCATAAAACTAAGATATATTTTTTTTCAGGAATCCACTCTCCAGAAACCTAAAACTAATCTTAAAAAACTTCTTTCAGGCATCCAATCTTCCTAATCCTAAACGAAAATTTTAATTAACTTGTTGAAATAATTCAATCACATTTATCCTCAAACTACTTTTAAATCAATTTTTCAAGTAACACTCTCACCTTTTCCATAAAACAAACATATTTTTTTTTCAGGAATCCACTTTCCAGAAACCTGAAACAAATCTTGAAAAAACTTGTTTGAGGCATCCATTCTCCCTAATCCTAAAAGAACATTTTAATTAACTTTTTGAAATACTAAAAAAAATCTTATCCTCAAACTACATTTAAATCAATTTTTTGAAGTAACACTCTCACCTTTTTCATAAAACTAACTTATATTTTTTTTCAGGAATCCGCTCTCCAGAAACCTGAAACAAATCTTGAAAAAACTTGTTTAAGGCATCCATTCTCCCTAATCCTAAAAGAAAATTTTAATTAACTTCTTGAAATACTAAAATAAATCTTATCCTCAAACTACATTTAAATCAATTTTTTGAAGTAACACTCTCACCTTTTTCATAAAACTAACATATATTTTTTTTCAGGAATCCACTCTCCAGAAACCTAAAACTAATCTTAAAAAACTTATTTCAGGCATCCAATCTTCCTAATCCTAAACGAAAATTTTAATTAACTTGTTGAAATAATTCAATCACATTTATCCTCAAACTACTTTTAAATCAAATTTTTTGAAGTAACACTCTCACCTTTTTCATAGAACAAACTTATTTTTTTCAGGAATCCACTCTCCAGAAACCTGAAACTAATCTTGAAAAAACTTGTGTAAGGCATCCATTCTCCCTAATCCTAAAAGAAAATTTTAATTAACTTGTTGAAATAATGCAATCAACCTTATTCTCAAACTACATTTAAATCAGTTTTTTTAAGTAACACACTCACCTTTTTCATAAAATGAACATATTTTGTTTTCACGAATCCACTCTCCAGAAACCTAAAACAAATCTTGAAAAAACTTGTTTAAGGCATCCATTCTCCCTAATCCTAAAAGAAAATTTTAATTAACTTCTTGAAATACTAAAAAAAATCTTATCCTCAAACTACATTTAAATCAATTTTTTGAAGTAACACTCTCACCTTTTTCATAAAACTAAGATATATTTTTTTTCAGGAATCCACTCTCCAGAAACCTAAAACTAATCTTAAAAAACTTCTTTCAGGCATCCAATCTTCCTAATCCTAAACGAAAATTTTAATTAACTTGTTGAAATAATTCAATCACATTTATCCTCAAACTACTTTTAAATCAATTTTTCAAGTAACACTCTCACCTTTTCCATAGAACAAACATATTTTTTTTTCAGGAATCCACTCTCCAGAAACCTGAAACAAATCTTGAAAAAACTTGTTTGAGGCATCCATTCTCCCTAATCCTAAAAGAACATTTTAATTAACTTTTTGAAATACTAAAAAAAATCTTATCCTCAAACTACATTTAAATCAATTTTTTGAAGTAACACTCTCACCTTTTTCATAAAACTAACATATATTTTTTTTCAGGAATCCGCTCTCCAGAAACCTGAAATAAATCTTGAAAAAACTTGTTTAAGGCATCCATTCTCCCTAATCCTAAAAGAAAATTTTAATTAACTTCTTGAAATACTAAAATAAATCTTATCCTCAAACTACATTTAAATCAATTTTTTGAAGTAACACTCTCACCTTTTTCATAAAAGTAACATATATTTTTTTTCAGGAATCCACTCTCCAGAAACCTAAAACTAATCTTAAAAAACTTATTTCAGGCATCCAATCTTCCTAATCCTAAACGAAAATTTTAATTAACTTGTTGAAATAATTCAATCACATTTATCCTCAAACTACTTTTAAATCAATTTTTTGAAGTAACACTCTCACCTTTTTCATAGAACAAACTTATTTTTTTTTCAGGAATCCACTCTCCAGAAACCTGAAACTAATCTTGAAAAAACTTGTGTAAGGCATCCATTCTCCCTAATCCTAAAAGAAAATATTAATTAACTTGTTGAAATAATGCAATCAACCTTATTCTCAAACTACATTTAAATCAATTTTTTGAAGTAACACACTCACCTTTTTCATAAAATGAACATATTTTGTTTTCACGAATCCACTCTCCAGAAACCTAAAACAAACCTTGAAAAAACTTGCTTAAGGCATCCATTCTCCCTAATCCTAAAAGAAAATTTTAAATAACTTCTTGAAATACTAAAAAAAATCTTATCCTCAAACTACATTTAAATCAATTTTTTGAAGTAACACTCTCACCTTTTTCATAAAACTAACATATATTTTTTTTCAGGAATCCACTCTCCAGAAACATAAAACTAATCTTAAAAAACTTATTTCAAGCATTCCAATCTTCCTAATCCTAAACGATAATTTTAATTAACTTGTTGAAATATTTCAATCACATTTATCCTCAAACTACGTTTAAATCAATTTTTTGAAGTAACACTCTCACCTTTTTCATAGAACAAACATATTTTTTTTTCAGGAATCCACTCTCCAGAAACCTGAAACAAATCTTGAAAAAACTTGTTTAAGGCATCCATTCTCCCTAATCCTAAAAGAAAATTTTAATTAACTTCTTGAAATACTAAAAAAAATCTTATCCTCAAACTACATTTAAATCAATTTTTTGAAGTAACACTCTCACCTTTTTCATAAAACTAACATATATTTTTTTTCAGGAATCCACTCTCCAGAAACCTAAAACTAATCTTTAAAAACTTCTTTCAGGCATCCAATCTTCCTAATCCTAAACAAAAATTTTAATTAACTTGTTGAAATAATTCAATCACATTTATCCTCAAACTACTTTTAAATCAATTTTTTCAAGTAACACTCTCACCTCTTTTCATAGAACAAACATATTTTTTTTTCAGGAATCCACTCTCCAGAAACCTGAAACAAATCTTGAAAAAACTTGTTTAAGGCATCCATTCTCCCTAATCCTAAAAGCAAATTTTAATTAACTTCTTGAAATACTAAAATAAATCTTATCCTCAAACTACATTTAAATCAATTTTTTGAAGTAACACTCTCACCTTTTTCATAAAACTAACATATATTTTTTTTCAGGAATCCACTCTCCAGAAACCTAAAACTAATCTTAAAAAACTTCTTTCAGGCATCCAATCTTCCTAATCCTAAACGAAAATTTTAATTAACTTGTTGAAATTATTCAATCACATTTATCCTCAAACTACTTTTAAATCAATTTTTTCAAGTAACACTCACCTTTTTCATAGAACAAACATATTTTTTTTTCAGGAATCCACTCTCCAGAAACCTGAAACAAATCTTGAAAAACTTGTTTAAGGCATCCAGTCTCCCTAATCCTAAAAGAACATTTTAATTAACTGCTTGAAATACTAAAAAAAATCTTATCCTCAAACTACATTTAAATCAATTTTTTGAAGTAACACGCTCACCTTTTTCATAAAACTAACATATATTTTTTTTCAGGAATCCACTCTCCAGAAACCTACAACTAATCTTTAAAAACTTATTTCAAGCATTCCAATCTTCCTAATACTAAACAAAAATTTTATTTAACTTGTTGAAATATTTCAATCACATTTATCCTCAAACTACGTTTAAATCAAGTTTTTTGAAGTAACACTCTCACCTTTTTCATAGAACAAACATATTTTTTTTCAGGAATCCTCTCTCCAGAAACCTGAAACAAATCTTGAAAAAACTTGTTTAAGGCATCCATTCTCCCTAATCCTAAAAGAAAATTTTAATTAACTTCTTGAAATACTAAAATAAATCTTATCCTCAAACTACATTTAAATCAATTTTTTGAAGTAACACTCTCACCTTTTTCATAAAACTAAGATATGTTTTTTTTCAGGAATCCACTCTCCAGAAACCTAAAACTAATCTTAAAAAACTTCTTTCAGGCATCCAATCTTCCTAATCCTAAACGAAAATTTTAATTAACTTGTTGAAATAATTCAATCACATTTATCCTCAAACTACTTTTAAATCAATTTTTTCAAGTAACACTCTCACCTTTTTCATAGAACAAACATATTTTTTTTTCAGGAATCCACTCTCCAGAAACCTGAAACACATCTTGAAAAAACTTGTTTAAGGCATCCATTCTCACTAATCCTAAAAGAAAATTTTAATTAACTTCTTGAAATACTAAAATAAATCTTATCCTCAAACTACATTTAAATCAATTTTTTGAAGTAACACGCTCACCTTTTTCATAAAACTAACATATATTTTTTTTCAGGAATCCACTCTCCAGAAACCTAAAACTAATCTTTAAAAACTTATTTCAAGCATTCCAATCTTCCTAATACTAAACGAAAATTTTATTTAACTTGTTGAAATATTTCAATCACATTTATCCTCAAACTACGTTTAAATCAAGTTTTTTGAAGTAACACTCTCACCTTTTGAATAGAACAAACATATTTTTTTTTCAGGAATCCTCTCTCCAGAAACCTGAAACAAATCTTGAAAAAACTTGTTTAAGGCATCCATTCTCCCTAATCCTAAAAGAAAATTTTAATTAACTTCTTGAAATACTAAAATAAATCTTATCCTCAAACTACATTTAAATCAATTTTTTGAAGTAACACTCTCACCTTTTTCATAAAACTAAGATATGTTTTTTTTCAGGAATCCACTCTCCAGAAACCTAAAACTAATCTTAAAAAACTTTTTTCAGGCATCCAATCTTCCTAATCCTAAACGAAAATTTTAATTAACTTGTTGAAATAATTCAATCACATTTATCCTCAAACTACTTTTAAATCAATTTTTTCAAGTAACACTCTCACCTTTTTCATAGAACAAACATATTTTTGTTTCAGGAATCCACTCTCCAGAAACCTGAAACAAATCTTGAAAAAACTTGTTTAAGGCATCCATTCTCCCTAATCCTAAAAGAAAATTTTAATTAACTTCTTGAAATACTAAAATAAATCTTATCCTCAAACTACATTTAAATCAATTTTTTGAAGTAACACTCTCACCTTTTTCATAAAACTAACGTATAATTTTTTTCAGGAATCCGCTCTCCAGAAACCTGAAACAAATTTTGAAAAAACTTGTTTAAGGCATCCATTCTCCCTAATCCTAAAAGAACATTTTAATTAACTTCTTGAAATACTAAAATAAATCTTATCCTCAAACTACATTTAAATCAATTTTTTGAAGTAACACTCTCACCTTTTTCATAAAACTAACATATAGTTTTTTTTCAGGAATCCACTCTCCAGAAACCTAAAACTAATCTTAAAAAACTTATTTCAGGCATCCAATCTTCCTAATCCTAAACGAAAATTTTAATTAACTTGTTGAAAGAATTCAATCACATTTATCCTCCAACTACTTTTAAATCAATTTTTTGAAGTAACACTCTCACCTTTTTCATAGAACAAACTTATTTTTTTTCAGGAATCCACTCTCCAGAAACCTGAAACTAATCTTGAAAAAACTTGTGTAAGGCATCCATTCTCCCTAATCCTAAAAGAAAATTTTAATTAACTTGTTGAAATAATGCAATCAACCTTATTCTCAAACTACATTTAAATCAATTTTTTGAAGTAACACACTCACCTTTTTCATAAAATGAACATATTTTGTTTTCACGAATCCACTCTCCAGAAACCTAAAACAAATCTTGAAAAAACTTGTTTAAGGCATCCATTCTCCCTAATCCTAAAAGAAAATTTTAATTAACTTCTTGAAATACTAAAAAAAATCTAATCCTCAAACTACATTTAAATCAATTTTTTGAAGTAACACTCTCACCTTTTTCATAAAACTAACATATATTTTTTTTCAGGAATCCACTCTCCAGAAACCTAATACTAATCTTAAAAAACTTATTTCAAGCATTACAATCTTCATAATCCTAAACGAAAATTTTAATTAACTTGTTGAAATAATTCAATCACATTTATCCTCAAACTACTTTTAAATCAATTTTTTCAAGTAACACTCTCACCTTTTTCATAGAACAAACATATTTTTTTTTCACGAATCCACTCTCCAGAAACCTGAAACAAATCTTGAAAAAACTTGTTTAAGGCATCCATTCTCCCTAATCCTAAAAGAACATTTTAATTAACTGCTTGAAATACTAAAAAAAATCTTATCCTCAAACTACATTTAAATCAATTTTTTGAAGTAACACGCTCACCTTTTTCATAAAACTAACATATATTTTTTTTTCAGGAATCCACTCTCCAGAAACCTAAAACTAATCTTAAAAAACTAATTTCAAGCATTCCAATCTTCCTAATACTAAACGAAAATTTTATTTAACTTGTTGAAATATTTCAATCACATTTATCCTCAAACTACGTTTAAATCAAGTTTTTTGAAGTAACACTCTCACCTTTTTCATAGAACAAACATATTTTTTTTCAGGAATCCTCTCTCCAGAAACCTGAAACAAATCTTGAAAAAACTTGTTTAAGGCATCCATTCTCCCTAATCCTAAAAGAAAATTTTAATTAACTTCTTGAAATACTAAAATAAATCTTATCCTCAAACTACATTTAAATCAATTTTTTGAAGTAACACTCTCACCTTTTTCATAAAACTAAGATATATTTTTTTCAGGAATCCACTCTCCAGAAACCTAAAACTAATCTTAAAAAACTTCTTTCAGGCATACAATCTTCCTAATCCTAAACGAAAATTTTAATTAACTTGTTGAAATAATTCAATCACATTTATCCTCAAACTACTTTTAAATCAATTTTTTCAAGTAACACTCTCACCTTTTTCATAGAACAAACATATTTTTTTCAGGAATCCACTCTCCAGAAACCTGAAACAAATCTTGAAAAAACTTGTTTAAGGCATCCATTCTCCCTAATCCTAAAAGAAAATTTTAATTAACTTCTTGAAATACTAAAATAAATCTTATCCTCAAACTACATTTAAATCAATTTTTTGAAGTAACACTCTCACCTTTTTCATAAAACTAACATATTTTTTTTTTCAGGAATCCACTCTCCAGAAACCTGAAACAAATCTTGAAAAAACTTGTTTAAGGCATCCATTCTCCCTAATCCTAAAAGAAAATTTTAATTATCTTCTTGAAATACTAAAATAAATCTTATCCTCAAACTACATTTAAATCAATTTTTTGAAGTAACACTCTCACCTTTTTCATAAAACTAACATATATTTTTTTTCAGGAATCCACTCTCCAGAAACCTAAAACTAATCTTAAAAAACTTATTTCAGGCATCCAATCTTCCTAATCCTAAACGAAAATTTTAATTAACTTGTTGAAATAATTCAATCACATTTATCCTCAAACTACTTTTAAATCAATTTTTTGAAGTAACACTCTCACCTTTTTCATAGAACAAACTTATTTTTTTTCAGGAATCCACTCTCCAGAAACCTGAAACTAATCTTGAAAAAACTTGTGTAAGGGATCCATTCTCCCTAATCCTAAAAGAAAATTTTAATTAACTTGTTGAAATAATGCAATCAACCTTATTCTCAAACTACATTTAAATCAATTTTTTGAAGTAACACACTCACCTTTTTCATAAAATGAACATATTTTGTTTTCACGAATCCACTCTCCAGAAACCTAAAACAAATCTTGAAAAAACTTGTTTAAGGCATCCATTCTCCCTAATCCTAAAAGAAAATTTTAATTAACTTCTTGAAATACTAAAAAAAATCTAATCCTCAAACTACATTTAAATCAATTTTTTGAAGTAACACTCTCACCTTTTTCATAAAACTAACATATATTTTTTTTCAGGAATCCACTCTCCAGAAACCTAATACTAATCTTAAAAAACTTATTTCAAGCATTCCAATCTTCATAATCCTAAACGAAAATTTTAATTAACTTGTTGAAATAATTCAATCACATTTATCCTCAAACTACGTTTAAATCAATTTTTTGAAGTAACACTCTCACCTTTTTCATAGAACAAACATATTTTTTTTTCAGGAATCCACTCTCCAGAAACCTGAAACAAATCTTGAAAAAACTTGTTTAAGGCATCCATTCTCACTAATCCTAAAAGAAAATTTTAATTAACTTCTTGAAATACTAAAAAAAATCTTATCCTCAAACTACATTTAAATCAATTTTTTGAAGTAACACTCTCACCTTTTTCATAAAACTAACATATATTTTTTTCAGGAATCCACTCTCCAGAAACCTAAAACTAATCTTAAAAAACTTATTTCAAGCATTCCAATCTTCCTAATTCTAAACGAAAATTTTAATTAACTTGTTGAAATAATTCAATCACATTTATCCTCAAACTACGTTTAAATCAATTTTTTGAAGTAACACTCTCACCTTTTTCATAGAACAAACATATTTTTTTTTCAGGAATCCACTCTCCAGAAACCTGAAACAAATCTTCAAAAAACTTGTTTAAGGCATCCATTCTCACTAATCCTAAAAGAAAATTTTAATTAACTTCTTGAAATACTAAAAAAAATCTTATCCTCAAACTACATTTAAATCAATTTTTTGAAGTAACACTCTCACCTTTTTCATAAAACTAACATATTTTTTTTCAGGAGTCCACTCTCCAGAAACATAAAACTAATCTTAAAAAACTTATTTCAAGCATTCCAATCTTCCTAATACTAAACGAAAATTTTAATTAACTTGTTGAAATATTTCAATCACATTTATCCTCAAACTACGTTTAAATCAATTTTTTGAAGTAACACTCTCACCTTTTTCATAGAACAAACATATTTTTTTTCAGGAATCCTCTCTCCAGAAACCTGAAACAAATCTTGAAAAAACTTGTTTAAGGCATCCATTCTCCCTAATCCTAAAAGATAATTTTAATTAACTTCTTGAAATACTAAAAAAAATCTTATCCTCAAACTACATTTAAATCAATTTTTTGAAGTAACACTCTCACCTTTTTCATAAAACTAACATATATTTTTTTTCAGGAATCCACTCTCCAGAAACCTAAAACTAATTTTAAAAAACTTATTTCAAGCATTCCAATCTTCCTAATCCTAAACGAAAATTTTAATTAACTTGTTGAAATAATTCAATCACATTTATCCTCAGACTACGTTTAAATCAATTTTTTGAAGTAACAATCTCACCTTTTTCATAGAACAAACATATTTTTTTTTCAGGAATCCACTCTCCAGAAACCTGAAACTAATCTTGAAAAAACTTGTGTAAGGCATCCATTCTCCCTAATCCTAAAAGAAAATTTTAATTAACTTGTTGAAATAATGCAATCAACCTTATTCTCAAACTACATTTAAATCAATTTTTTGAAGTAACACACTCACCTTTTTCATAAAATGAACATATTTTGTTTTCACGAATCCACTCTCCAGAAACCTAAAACAAATCTTGAAAAAACTTGTTTAAGGCATCCATTCTCCCTAATCCTAAAAGCAAATTTTAATTAACTTCTTGAAATACTAAAATAAATCTTATCCTCAAACTACATTTAAATCAATTTTTTGAAGTAACACTCTCACCTTTTTCATAAAACTAACATATATTTTTTTTCAGGAATCCACTCTCCAGAAACCTAAAACTAATCTTAAAAAACTTCTTTCAGGCATCCAATCTTCCTAATCCTAAATGAAAATTTTAATTAACTTGTTGAAATTATTCAATCACATTTATCCTCAAACTACTTTTAAATCAATTTTTTCAAGTAACACTCTCACCTTTCTCATAGAACAAACATATTTTTTTTTCACGAATCCACTCTCCAGAAACCTGAAACAAATCTTGAAAAAACTTGTTTAAGGCATCCATTCTCCCTAATCCTAAAAGAACATTTTAATTAACTGCTTGAAATACTAAAAAAAATCTTATCCTCAAACTACATTTAAATCAATTTTTTGAAGTAACACGCTCACCTTTTTCATAAAACTAACACATATTTTTTTTTCAGGAATCCACTCTCCAGAAACCTAAAACTAATCTTAAAAAACTAATTTCAAGCATTCCAATCTTCCTAATCCTAAACAAAAATTTTATTTAACTTGTTGAAATATTTCAATCACATTTATCCTCAAACTACGTTTAAATCAAGTTTTTTGAAGTAACACTCTCACCTTTTTCATAGAACAAACATATTTTTTTTCAGGAATCCTCTCTCCAGAAACCTGAAACAAATCTTGAAAAAACTTGTTTAAGGCATCCATTCTCCCTAATCCTAAAAGAAAATTTTAATTAACTTCTTGAAATACTAAAATAAATCTTATCCTCAAACTACATTTAAATCAATTTTTTGAAGTAACACTCTCACCTTTTTCATAAAACTAAGATATATTTTTTTCAGGAATCCACTCTCCAGAAACCTAAAACTAATCTTAAAAAACTTCTTTCAGGCATACAATCTTCCTAATCCTAAACGAAAATTTTAATTAACTTGTTGAAATAATTCAATCACATTTATCCTCAAACTACTTTTAAATCAATTTTTTCAAGTAACACTCTCACCTTTTTCATAGAACAAACATATTTTTTTCAGGAATCCACTCTCCAGAAACCTGAAACAAATCTTGAAAAAACTTGTTTAAGGCATCCATTCTCCCTAATCCCAAAAGAAAATTTTAATTAACTTCTTGAAATACTAAAATAAATCTTATCCTCAAACTACATTTAAATCAATTTTTTGAAGTAACACTCTCACCTTTTTCATAAAACTAACATATTTTTTTTTTCAGGAATCCACTCTCCAGAAACCTGAAACAAATCTTGAAAAAACTTGTTTAAGGCATCCATTCTCCCTAATCCTAAAAGAAAATTTTAATTAACTTCTTGAAATACTAAAATAAATCTTATCCTCAAACGACATTTAAATCAATTTTTTGAAGTAACACTCTCACCTTTTTCATAAAACTAACATATTTTTTTTCAGGAATCCACTCTCCAGAAACCTAAAACTAATCTTAAAAAACTTCTTTCAGGCATCCAATCTTCCTAATCCAAAAACAAAAATTTTAATTAACTTGTTGAAATTATTCAATCACATTTATCCTCAAACTACTTTTAAATCAATTTTTTCAAGTAACACTCTCACCTTTTTCATAGAACAAACATATTTTTTTTTCAGGAATCCACTCTCCAGAAACCTGAAACAAATCTTGAAAAACACTTGTTTAAGGCATCCATTCTCCCTAATCCTAAAAGAAAATTTTAATTAACTGCTTGAAATACTAAAAAAAATCTTATCCTCAAACTACATTTAAATCAATTTTTTGAAGTAACACTCTCACCTTTTTCATAAAACTAACATATAGTTTTTTTTCAGGAATCCACTCTCCAGAAACCTAAAACTAATCTTAAAAAACTTCTTTCTGGCATCCAATGTTCCTAATCCTATACGAAAATTTTAATTAACTTGTTGAAATAATTCAATCACATTTATCCTCAAACTACTTTTAAATCAATTTTTTGAAGTAACACTCTCACCTTTTTCATAGAACAAACTTATTTTTTTTCAGGAATCCACTCTCCAGAAACCTGAAACTAATCTTGAAAAAACTTGTGTAAGGCATCCATTCTCCCTAATCCTAAAAGAAAATTTTAATTAACTTGTTGAAATAATGCAATCAACCTTATTCTCAAACTACATTTAAATCAATTTTTTGAAGTAACACACTCACCTTTTTCATAAAATGAACATATTTTGTTTTCACGAATCCACTCTCCAGAAACCTAAAACAAATCTTGAAAAAACTTGTTTAAGGCATCCATTCTCCCTAATCCTAAAAGAAAATTTTAATTAACTTCTTGAAATACTAAAAAAAATCTAATCCTCAAACTACATTTAAATCAATTTTTTGAAGTAACACTCTCACCTTTTTCATAAAACTAACATATATTTTTTTTCAGGAATCCACTCTCCAGAAACCTAATACTAATCTTAAAAAACTTATTTCAAGCATTACAATCTTCATAATCCTAAACGAAAATTTTAATTAACTTGTTGAAATAATTCAATCACATTTATCCTCAAACTACGTTTAAATCAATTTTTTGAAGTAACACTCTCACCTTTTTCATAGAACAAATATATATTTTTTTCAGGAATCCACTCTCCAGAAACCTGAAACAAATCTTGAAAAAACTTGTTTAAGGCATCCATTCTCACTAATCCTAAAAGAAAATTTTAATTAACTTCTTGAAATACTAAAAAAAATCTTATCCTCAAACTACATTTAAATCAATTTTTTGAAGTAACACTCTCGCCTTTTTCATAAAACTAACATATATTTTTTTCAGGAATCCACTCTCCAGAAACCTAAAACTAATCTTAAAAAACTTATTTCAAGCATTCCAATCTTCCTAATCCTAAACGAAAATTTTAATTAACTTGTTGAAATAATTCAATCACATTTATCCTCAAACTACGTTTAAATCAATTTTTTGAAGTAACACTCTCACCTTTTTCATAGAACAAACAATTTTTTTTTTCAGGAATCCACTCTCCAGAAACCTGAAACAAATCTTGAAAAAACGTGTTTAAGGCATCCATTCTCCCTAATCCTAAAAGAAAATTTTAATTAACTTCTTGAAATACTAAAATAAATCTTATCCTCAAACTACATTTAAATCAATTTTTTGAAGTAACACTCTCACCTTTTTCATAAAACTAAGATATATTTTTTTTCAGGAATCCACTCTCCAGAAACCTAAAACTAATCTTAAAAAACTTCTTTCAGGCATCCAATCTTCCTAATCCTAAACGAAAATTTTAATTAACTTGTTGAAATAATTCAATCACATTTATCCTCAAACTACTTTTAAATCAATTTTTTCAAGTAACACTCTCACCTTTTTCATAGAACAAACATATTCTTTTTTCAGGAATCCACTCTCCAGAAACCTGAAACAAATCTTGAAAAAACTTGTTTAAGGCATCCATTCTCCCTAATCCTAAAAGAAAATTTTAATTAACTTCTTGAAATACTAAAATAAATCTTATCCTCAAACTACATTTAAATCAATTTTTTGAAGTAACACTCTCACCTTTTTCATAAAACTAACATATATTTTTTTTCAGGAATCCGCTCTCCAGAAACCTGAAACAAATCTTGAAAAAACTTGTTTAAGGCATCCATTCTCCCTAATCCTAAAAGAAAATTTTAATTATCTTCTTGAAATACTAAAATAAATCTTATCCTCAAACTACATTTAAATCAATTTTTTGAAGTAACACTCTCACCTTTTTCATAAAACTAACATATATTTTTTTTCAGGAATCCACTCTCCAGAAACCTAAAACTAATCTTAAAAAACTTATTTCAGGCATCCAATCTTCCTAATCCTAAACGAAAATTTTAATTAACTTGTTGAAATAATTCAATCACATTTATCCTCAAACTACTTTTAAATCAATTTTTTGAAGTAACACTCTCACCTTTTTCATAGAACAAACTTATTTTTTTTCAGGAATCCACTCTCCAGAAACCTGAAACTAATCTTGAAAAAACTTGTGTAAGGGATCCATTCTCCCTAATCCTAAAAGAAAATTTTAATTAACTTGTTGAAATAATGCAATCAACCTTATTCTCAAACTACATTTAAATCAATTTTTTGAAGTAACACACTCACCTTTTTCATAAAATGAACATATTTTGTTTTCACGAATCCACTCTCCAGAAACCTGAAACAAATCTTGAAAAAACTTGTTTAAGGCATCCATTCTCACTAATCCTAAAAGAAAATTTTAATTAACTTCTTGAAATACTAAAAAAAATCTTATCCTCAAACTACATTTAAATCAATTTTTTGAAGTAACACTCTCGCCTTTTTCATAAAACTAACATATATTTTTTTCAGGAATCCACTCTCCAGAAACCTAAAACTAATCTTAAAAAACTTATTTCAAGCATTCCAATCTTCCTAATCCTAAACGAAAATTTTAATTAACTTGTTGAAATAATTCAATCACATTTATCCTCAAACTACGTTTAAATCAATTTTTTGAAGTAACACTCTCACCTTTTTCATAGAACAAACAATTTTTTTTTTCAGGAATCCACTCTCCAGAAACCTGAAACAAATCTTGAAAAAACGTGTTTAAGGCATCCATTCTCCCTAATCCTAAAAGAAAATTTTAATTAACTTCTTGAAATACTAAAATAAATCTTATCCTCAAACTACATTTAAATCAATTTTTTGAAGTAACACTCTCACCTTTTTCATAAAACTAAGATATATTTTTTTTCAGGAATCCACTCTCCAGAAACCTAAAACTAATCTTAAAAAACTTCTTTCAGGCATCCAATCTTCCTAATCCTAAACGAAAATTTTAATTAACTTGTTGAAATAATTCAATCACATTTATCCTCAAACTACTTTTAAATCAATTTTTTCAAGTAACACTCTCACCTTTTTCATAGAACAAACATATTCTTTTTTCAGGAATCCACTCTCCAGAAACCTGAAACAAATCTTGAAAAAACTTGTTTAAGGCATCCATTCTCCCTAATCCTAAAAGAAAATTTTAATTAACTTCTTGAAATACTAAAATAAATCTTATCCTCAAACTACATTTAAATCAATTTTTTGAAGTAACACTCTCACCTTTTTCATAAAACTAACATATATTTTTTTTCAGGAATCCGCTCTCCAGAAACCTGAAACAAATCTTGAAAAAACTTGTTTAAGGCATCCATTCTCCCTAATCCTAAAAGAAAATTTTAATTATCTTCTTGAAATACTAAAATAAATCTTATCCTCAAACTACATTTAAATCAATTTTTTGAAGTAACACTCTCACCTTTTTCATAAAACTAACATATATTTTTTTTCAGGAATCCACTCTCCAGAAACCTAAAACTAATCTTAAAAAACTTATTTCAGGCATCCAATCTTCCTAATCCTAAACGAAAATTTTAATTAACTTGTTGAAATAATTCAATCACATTTATCCTCAAACTACTTTTAAATCAATTTTTTGAAGTAACACTCTCACCTTTTTCATAGAACAAACTTATTTTTTTTCAGGAATCCACTCTCCAGAAACCTGAAACTAATCTTGAAAAAACTTGTGTAAGGGATCCATTCTCCCTAATCCTAAAAGAAAATTTTAATTAACTTGTTGAAATAATGCAATCAACCTTATTCTCAAACTACATTTAAATCAATTTTTTGAAGTAACACACTCACCTTTTTCATAAAATGAACATATTTTGTTTTCACGAATCCACTCTCCAGAAACCTAAAACAAATCTTGAAAAAACTTGTTTAAGGCATCCATTCTCCCTAATCCTAAAAGAAAATTTTAATTAACTTCTTGAAATACTAAAAAAAATCTAATCCTCAAACTACATTTAAATCAATTTTTTGAAGTAACACTCTCACCTTTTTCATAAAACTAACATATATTTTTTTTCAGGAATCCACTCTCCAGAAACCTAATACTAATCTTAAAAAACTTATTTCAAGCATTCCAATCTTCATAATCCTAAACAAAAATTTTAATTAACTTGTTGAAATAATTCAATCACATTTATCCTCAAACTACGTTTAAATCAATTTTTTGAAGTAACACTCTCACCTTTTTCATAGAACAAACATATTTTTTTTTCAGGAATCCACTCTCCAGAAACCTGAAACAAATCTTGAAAAAACTTGTTTAAGGCATCCATTCTCACTAATCCTAAAAGAAAATTTTAATTAACTTCTTGAAATACTAAAAAAAATCTTATCCTCAAACTACATTTAAATCAATTTTTTGAAGTAACACTCTCACCTTTTTCATAAAACTAACATATATTTTTTTCAGGAATCCACTCTCCAGAAACCTAAAACTAATCTTAAAAAACTTATTTCAAGCATTCCAATCTTCCTAATTTTAAACGAAAATTTTAATTAACTTGTTGAAATAATTCAATCACATTTATCCTCAAACTACGTTTAAATCAATTTTTTGAAGTAACACTCTCACCTTTTTCATAGAACAAACATATTTTTTTTTCAGGAATCCACTCTCCAGAAACCTGAAACAAATCTTGAAAAAACTTGTTTAAGGCATCCATTCTCACTAATCCTAAAAGAAAATTTTAATTAACTTCTTGAAATACTAAAAAAAATCTTATCCTCAAACTACATTTAAATCAATTTTTTGAAGTAACACTCTCACCTTTTTCATAAAACTAACATATATTTTTTTCAGGAATCCACTCTCCAGAAACCTAAAACTAATCTTAAAAAACTTATTTCAAGCATTCCAATCTTCCTAATCCTAAACGAAAATTTTAATTAACTTGTTGAAATAATTCAATCACATTTATCCTCAAACTACGTTTAAATCAATTTTTTGAAGTAACACTCTCACCTTTTTCATAGAACAAACAATTTTTTTTTTCAGGAATCCACTCTCCAGAAACCTGAAACAAATCTTGAAAAAACTTGTTTAAGGCATCCATTCTCCCTAATCCTAAAAGAACATTTTAATTAACTTCTTGAAATACTAAAATAAATCTTATCCTCAAACTACATTTAAATCAATTTTTTGAAGTAACACTCTCACCTTTTTCATAAAACTAACATATATTTTTTTTCAGGAATCCACTCTCCAGAAACATAAAACTAATCTTAAAAAACTTATTTCAAGCATTCCAATCTTCCTAATACTAAACGAAAATTTTAATTAACTTGTTGAAATATTTCAATCACATTTATCCTCAAACTACGTTTAAATCAATTTTTTGAAGTAACACTCTCACCTTTTTCATAGAACAAACATATTTTTTTCAGGAATCCTCTCTCCAGAAACCTGAAACAAATCTTGAAAAAACTTGTTTAAGGCATCCATTCTCCCTAATCCTAAAAGATAATTTTAATTAACTTCTTGAAATACTAAAAAAAATCTTATCCTCAAACTACATTTAAATCAATTTTTTGAAGTAACACTCTCACCTTTTTCATAAAACTAACATATATTTTTTTTCAGGAATCCACTCTCCAGAAACCTAAAACTAATTTTAAAAAACTTATTTCAAGCATTCCAATCTTCCTAATCCTAAACGAAAATTTTAATTAACTTGTTGAAATAATTCAATCACATTTATCCTCAGACTACGTTTAAATCAATTTTTTGAAGTAACACTCTCACCTTTTTCATAGAACAAACAATTTTTTTTTTCAGGAATCCACTCTCCAGAAACCTGAAACAAATCTTGAAAAAACGTGTTTAAGGCATCCATTCTCCCTAATCCTAAAAGAAAATTTTAATTAACTTCTTGAAATACTAAAATAAATCTTATCCTCAAACTACATTTAAATCAATTTTTTGAAGTAACACTCTCACCTTTTTCATAAAACTAAGATATATTTTTTTTCAGGAATCCACTCTCCAGAAACCTAAAACTAATCTTAAAAAACTTCTTTCAGGCATCCAATCTTCCTAATCCTAAACGAAAATTTTAATTAACTTGTTGAAATAATTCAATCACATTTATCCTCAAACTACTTTTAAATCAATTTTTTCAAGTAACACTCTCACCTTTTTCATAGAACAAACATATTCTTTTTTCAGGAATCCACTCTCCAGAAACCTGAAACAAATCTTGAAAAAACTTGTTTAAGGCATCCATTCTCCCTAATACTAAAAGAAACTTTTAATTAACTTCTTGAAATACTAAAATAAATCTTATCCTCAAACTACATTTAAATCAATTTTTTGAAGTAACACTCTCACCTTTTTCATAAAACTAACATATATTTTTTTTCAGGAATCCGCTCTCCAGAAACCTGAAACAAATCTTGAAAAAATCTGTTTAAGGCATCCATTCTCCCTAATCCTAAAAGAAAATTTTAATTATCTTCTTGAAATACTAAAATAAATCTTATCCTCAAACTACATTTAAATCAATTTTTTGAAGTAACACTCTCACCTTTTTCATAAAACTAACATATATTTTTTTTCAGGAATCCACTCTCCAGAAACATAAAACTAATCTTAAAAAACTTATTTCAAGCATTCCAATCTTCCTAATACTAAACGAAAATTTTAATTAACTTGTTGAAATATTTCAATCACATTTATCCTCAAACTACGTTTAAATCAATTTTTTGAAGTAACACTCTCACCTTTTTCATAGAACAAACATATTTTTTTCAGGAATCCTCTCTCCAGAAACCTGAAACAAATCTTGAAAAAACTTGTTTAAGGCATCCATTCTCCCTAATCCTAAAAGAAAATTTTAATTAACTTCTTGAAATACTAAAAAAAATCTTATCCTCAAACTACATTTAAATCAATTTTTTGAAGTAACACTCTCACCTTTTTCATAAAACTAACATATATTTTTTTTCATTAATCCACTCTCCAGAAACCTAAAACTAATTTTAAAAAACTTATTTCAAGCATTCCAATCTTCCTAATCCTAAACGAAAATTTTAATTAACTTGTTGAAATAATTCAATCACATTTATCCTCAGACTACGTTTAAATCAATTTTTTGAAGTAACAATCTCACCTTTTTCATAGAACAAACATATTTTTTTTTCAGGAATCCACTCTCCAGAAACCTGAAACTAATCTTGAAAAAACTTGTGTAAGGCATCCATTCTCCCTAATCCTAAAAGAAAATTTTAATTAACTTGTTGAAATAATGCAATCAACCTTATTCTCAAACTACATTTAAATCAATTTTTTGAAGTAACACACTCACCTTTTTCATAAAATGAACATATTTTGTTTTCACGAATCCACTCTCCAGAAACCTAAAACAAATCTTGAAAAAACTTGTTTAAGGCATCCATTCTCCCTAATCCTAAAAGCAAATTTTAATTAACTTCTTGAAATACTAAAATAAATCTTATCCTCAAACTACATTTAAATCAATTTTTTGAAGTAACACTCTCACCTTTTTCATAAAACTAACATATATTTTTTTTCAGGAATCCACTCTCCAGAAACCTAAAACTAATCTTAAAAAACTTCTTTCAGGCATCCAATCTTCCTAATCCTAAACGAAAATTTTAATTAACTTGTTGAAATTATTCAATCACATTTATCCTCAAACTACTTTTAAATCAATTTTTTCAAGTAACACTCTCACCTTTTTCATAGAACAAACATATTTTTTTTTCACGAATCCACTCTCCAGAAACCTGAAACAAATCTTGAAAAAACTTGTTTAAGGCATCCATTCTCCCTAATCCTAAAAGAACATTTTAATTAACTGCTTGAAATACTAAAAAAAATCTTATCCTCAAACTACATTTAAATCAATTTTTTGAAGTAACACGCTCACCTTTTTCATAAAACTAACATATATTTTTTTTCAGGAATCCACTCTCCAGAAACCTAAAACTAATCTTAAAAAACTAATTTCAAGCATTCCAATCTTCCTAATACTAAACGAAAATTTTATTTAACTTGTTGAAATATTTCAATCACATTTATCCTCAAACTACGTTTAAATCAAGTTTTTTGAAGTAACACTCTCACCTTTTTCATAGAACAAACATATTTTTTTTTAGGAATCCTCTCTCCAGAAACCTGAAACAAATCTTGAAAAAACTTGTTTAAGGCATCCATTCTCCCTAATCCTAAAAGAAAATTTTAATTAACTTCTTGAAATACTAAAATAAATCTTATCCTCAAACTACATTTAAATCAATTTTTTGAAGTAACACTCTCACCTTTTTCATAAATCTAAGATATATTTTTTTCAGGAATCCACTCTCCAGAAACCTAAAACTAATCTTAAAAAACTTCTTTCAGGCATACAATCTTCCTAATCCTAAACGAAAATTTTAATTAACTTGTTGAAATAATTCAATCACATTTATCCTCAAACTACTTTTAAATCAATTTTTTCAAGTAACACTCTCACCTTTTTCATAGAACAAACATATTTTTTTCAGGAATCCACTCTCCAGAAACCTGAAACAAATCTTGAAAAAACTTGTTTAAGGCATCCATTCTCACTAATCCTAAAAGAAAATTTTAATTAACTTCTTGAAATACTAAAATAAATCTTATCCTCAAACTACATTTAAATCAATTTTTTGAAGTAACACTCTCACCTTTTTCATAAAACTAACATATATTTTTTTTCAGGAATCCGCTCTCCAGAAACCTGAAACAAATCTTGAAAAAACTTGTTTAAGGCATCCATTCTCCCTAATCCTAAAAGAACATTTTAATTAACTTCTTGAAATACTAAAATAAATCTTATCCTCAAACTACATTTAAATCAATTTTTTGAAGTAACACTCTCACCTTTTTCATAAAACTAACATATAGTTTTTTTTCAGGAATCCACTCTCCAGAAACCTAAAACTAATCTTAAAAAACTTCTTTCAGGCATCCAATCTTCCTAATCCAAAAACAAACATTTTAATTAACTTGTTGAAATTATTCAATCACATTTATCCTCAAACTACTTTTAAATCAATTTTTTGAAGTAACACTCTCACCTTTTTCATAAAACTAACATATATTTTTTTTCAGGAATCCACTCTCCAGAAACCTAAAACTAATCTTTAAAAACTTCTTTCAGGCATCCAATCTTCCTAATCCTAAACGAAAATTTTAATTAACTTGTTGAAATAATTCAATCACATTTATCCTCAAACTACTTTTAAATCAATTTTTTCAAGTAACACTCTCACCTTTTTCATAGAACAAACATATTTTTTTTTTCAGGAATCCACTCTCCAGAAACCTGAAACAAATCTTGAAAAAACTTGTTTAAGGCATCCATTCTCCCTAATCCTAAAAGAAAATTTTAATTAACTTCTTGAAATACTAAAATAAATCTTATCCTCAAACGACATTTAAATCAATTTTTTGAAGTAACACTCTCACCTTTTTCATAAAACTAACATATATTTTTTTTCAGGAATCCACTCTCCAGAAACCTAAAACTAATCTTAAAAAACTTCTTTCAGGCATCCAATCTTCCTAATCCAAAAACAAAAATTTTAATTAACATGTTGAAATTATTCAATCACATTTATCCTCAAACTACTTTTAAATCAATTTTTTCAAGTAACACTCTCACCTTTTTCATAGAACAAACATATTTTTTTTTCAGGAATCCACTCTCCAGAAACCTGAAACAAATCTTGAAAAACACTTGTTTAAGGCATCCATCCTCCCTAATCCTAAAAGAAAATTTTAATTAACTGCTTGAAATACTAAAAAAAATCTTATCCTCAAACTACATTCAAATCAATTTTTTGAAGTAACACGCTCACCTTTTTCATAAAATGAACATATATTTTTTTTCAGGAATCCACTCTCCAGAAACCTAAAACTAATCTTAAAAAACTTATTTCAAGCATTCCAATCTTCCTAATACTAAACGAAAATTTTAATTAACTTGTTGAAATAATTCAATCACATTTATCCTCAAACTACTTTTAAATCAATTTTTTCAAGTAACACTCTCACCTTTTCCATAGAACAAACATATTTTTTTTTCAGGAATCCACTCTCCAGAAACCTGAAACAAATCTTGAAAAAACTTGTTTGAGGCATCCATTCTCCCTAATCCTAAAAGAACATTTTAATTAACTTTTTGAAATACTAAAAAAAATCTTATCCTCAAACTACATTTAAATCAATTTTTTGAAGTAACACTCTCACCTTTTTCATAAAACTAACATATATTTTTTTTCAGGAATCCGCTCTCCAGAAACCTGAAACAAATCTTGAAAAAACTTGTTTAAGGCATCCATTCTCCCTAATCCTAAAAGAACATTTTAATTAACTTCTTGAAATACTCAAATAAATCTTATCCTCAAACTACATTTAAATCAATATTTTGAAGTAACACTCTCACCTTTTTCATAAAACTAACATATATTTTTTTTCAGGAATCCACTCTCCAGAAACCTAAAACTAATCTTAAAAAACTTATTTCAGGCATCCAATCTTCCTAATCCTAAACGAAAATTTTAATTAACTTGTTGAAATAATTCAATCACATTTATCCTCAAACTACTTTTAAATCAAATTTTTTGAAGTAACACTCTCACCTTTTTCATAGAACAAACTTATTTTTTTTCAGGAATCCACTCTCCAGAAACCTGAAACTAATCTTGAAAAAACTTGTGTAAGGCATCCATTCTCCCTAATCCTAAAAGAAAATTTTAATTAACTTGTTGAAATAATGCAATCAACCTTATTCTCAAACTACATTTAAATCAATTTTTTTAAGTAACACACTCACCTTTTTCATAAAATGAACATATTTTGTTTTCACGAATCCACTCTCCAGAAACCTAAAACAAATCTTGAAAAAACTTGTTTAAGGCATCCATTCTCCCTAATCCTAAAAGAAAATTTTAATTAACTTCTTGAAATACTAAAAAAAATCTTATCCTCAAACTACATTTAAATCAATTTTTTGAAGTAACACTCTCACCTTTTTCATAAAACTAACATATATATTTTTTTCAGGAATCCACTCTCCAGAAACCTAAAACTAATCTTAAAAAACATATTTCAAGCATTCCAATCTTCCTAATCCTAAACGAAAATTTTAATTAACTTGTTGAAATAATTCAATCACATTTATCCTCAAACTACGTTTAAATCAATTTTTTGAAGTAACACTCTCACCTTTTTCATAGAAAAAACATATTTTTTTTTCAGGAATCCACTCTCCAGAAACCTGAAACAAATCTTGAAAAAACTTGTTTAAGGCATCCATTCTCCCTAATCCTAAAAGAAAATTTTAATTAACTTCTTGAAATACTAAAATAAATCTTATCCTCAAACTACATTTAAATCAATTTTTTGAAGTAACACTCTCACCTTTTTCATAAAACTAAGATATATTTTTTTTCAGGAATCCACTCTCCAGAAACCTAAAACTAATCTTAAAAAACTTCTTTCAGGCATCCAATCTTCCTAATCCTAAACGAAAATTTTAATTAACTTGTTGAAATAATTCAATCACATTTATCCTCAAACTACTTTTAAATCAATTTTTCAAGTAACACTCTCACCTTTTCCATAAAACAAACATATTTTTTTTTCAGGAATCCACTTTCCAGAAACCTGAAACAAATCTTGAAAAAACTTGTTTGAGGCATCCATTCTCCCTAATCCTAAAAGAACATTTTAATTAACTTTTTGAAATACTAAAAAAAATCTTATCCTCAAACTACATTTAAATCAATTTTTTGAAGTAACACTCTCACCTTTTTCATAAAACTAACATATATTTTTTTTCAGGAATCCGCTCTCCAGAAACCTGAAACAAATCTTGAAAAAACTTGTTTAAGGCATCCATTCTCCCTAATCCTAAAAGAAAATTTTAATTAACTTCTTGAAATACTAAAATAAATCTTATCCTCAAACTACATTTAAATCAATTTTTTGAAGTAACACTCTCACCTTTTTCATAAAACTAACATATATTTTTTTTCAGGAATCCACTCTCCAGAAACCTAAAACTAATCTTAAAAAACTTATTTCAGGCATCCAATCTTCCTAATCCTAAACGAAAATTTTAATTAACTTGTTGAAATAATTCAATCACATTTATCCTCAAACTACTTTTAAATCAAATTTTTTGAAGTAACACTCTCACCTTTTTCATAGAACAAACTTATTTTTTTCAGGAATCCACTCTCCAGAAACCTGAAACTAATCTTGAAAAAACTTGTGTAAGGCATCCATTCTCCCTAATCCTAAAAGAAAATTTTAATTAACTTGTTGAAATAATGCAATCAACCTTATTCTCAAACTACATTTAAATCAGTTTTTTTAAGTAACACACTCACCTTTTTCATAAAATGAACATATTTTGTTTTCACGAATCCACTCTCCAGAAACCTAAAACAAATCTTGAAAAAACTTGTTTAAGGCATCCATTCTCCCTAATCCTAAAAGAAAATTTTAATTAACTTCTTGAAATACTAAAAAAAATCTTATCCTCAAACTACATTTAAATCAATTTTTTGAAGTAACACTCTCACCTTTTTCATAAAACTAAGATATATTTTTTTTCAGGAATCCACTCTCCAGAAACCTAAAACTAATCTTAAAAAACTTCTTTCAGGCATCCAATCTTCCTAATCCTAAACGAAAATTTTAATTAACTTGTTGAAATAATTCAATCACATTTATCCTCAAACTACTTTTAAATCAATTTTTCAAGTAACACTCTCACCTTTTCCATAGAACAAACATATTTTTTTTTCAGGAATCCACTCTCCAGAAACCTGAAACAAATCTTGAAAAAACTTGTTTGAGGCATCCATTCTCCCTAATCCTAAAAGAACATTTTAATTAACTTTTTGAAATACTAAAAAAAATCTTATCCTCAAACTACATTTAAATCAATTTTTTGAAGTAACACTCTCACCTTTTTCATAAAACTAACATATATTTTTTTTCAGGAATCCGCTCTCCAGAAACCTGAAATAAATCTTGAAAAAACTTGTTTAAGGCATCCATTCTCCCTAATCCTAAAAGAAAATTTTAATTAACTTCTTGAAATACTAAAATAAATCTTATCCTCAAACTACATTTAAATCAATTTTTTGAAGTAACACTCTCACCTTTTTCATAAAAGTAACATATATTTTTTTTCAGGAATCCACTCTCCAGAAACCTAAAACTAATCTTAAAAAACTTATTTCAGGCATCCAATCTTCCTAATCCTAAACGAAAATTTTAATTAACTTGTTGAAATAATTCAATCACATTTATCCTCAAACTACTTTTAAATCAATTTTTTGAAGTAACACTCTCACCTTTTTCATAGAACAAACTTATTTTTTTTTCAGGAATCCACTCTCCAGAAACCTGAAACTAATCTTGAAAAAACTTGTGTAAGGCATCCATTCTCCCTAATCCTAAAAGAAAATATTAATTAACTTGTTGAAATAATGCAATCAACCTTATTCTCAAACTACATTTAAATCAATTTTTTGAAGTAACACACTCACCTTTTTCATAAAATGAACATATTTTGTTTTCACGAATCCACTCTCCAGAAACCTAAAACAAACCTTGAAAAAACTTGCTTAAGGCATCCATTCTCCCTAATCCTAAAAGAAAATTTTAAATAACTTCTTGAAATACTAAAAAAAATCTTATCCTCAAACTACATTTAAATCAATTTTTTGAAGTAACACTCTCACCTTTTTCATAAAACTAACATATATTGTTTTTCAGGAATCCACTCTCCAGAAACATAAAACTAATCTTAAAAAACTTATTTCAAGCATTCCAATCTTCCTAATCCTAAACGATAATTTTAATTAACTTGTTGAAATATTTCAATCACATTTATCCTCAAACTACGTTTAAATCAATTTTTTGAAGTAACACTCTCACCTTTTTCATAGAACAAACATATTTTTTTTTCAGGAATCCACTCTCCAGAAACCTGAAACAAATCTTGAAAAAACTTGTTTAAGGCATCCATTCTCCCTAATCCTAAAAGAAAATTTTAATTAACTTCTTGAAATACTAAAATAAATCTTATCCTCAAACTACATTTAAATCAATTTTTTGAAGTAACACTCTCACCTTTTTCATAAAACTAACATATATTTTTTTTCAGGAATCCACTCTCCAGAAACCTAAAACTAATCTTAAAAAACTTCTTTCAGGCATCCAATCTTCCTAATCCTAAACGAAAATTTTAATTAACTTGTTGAAATTATTCAATCACATTTATCCTCAAACTACTTTTAAATCAATTTTTTCAAGTAACACTCACCTTTTTCATAGAACAAACATATTTTTTTTTCAGGAATCCACTCTCCAGAAACCTGAAACAAATCTTGAAAAACTTGTTTAAGGCATCCAGTCTCCCTAATCCTAAAAGAACATTTTAATTAACTGCTTGAAATACTAAAAAAAATCTTATCCTCAAACTACATTTAAATCAATTTTTTGAAGTAACACGCTCACCTTTTTCATAAAACTAACATATATTTTTTTTCAGGAATCCACTCTCCAGAAACCTAAAACTAATCTTTAAAAACTTCTTTCAGGCATCCAATCTTCCTAATCCTAAACAAAAATTTTAATTAACTTGTTGAAATAATTCAATCACATTTATCCTCAAACTACTTTTAAATCAATTTTTTCAAGTAACACTCTCACCTTTTTCATAGAACAAACATATTTTTTTTTCAGGAATCCACTCTCCAGAAACCTGAAACAAATCTTGAAAAAACTTGTTTAAGGCATCCATTCTCCCTAATCCTAAAAGCAAATTTTAATTAACTTCTTGAAATACTAAAATAAATCTTATCCTCAAACTACATTTAAATCAATTTTTTGAAGTAACACTCTCACCTTTTTCATAAAACTAACATATATTTTTTTTCAGGAATCCACTCTCCAGAAACCTAAAACTAATCTTAAAAAACTTCTTTCAGGCATCCAATCTTCCTAATCCTAAACGAAAATTTTAATTAACTTGTTGAAATTATTCAATCACATTTATCCTCAAACTACTTTTAAATCAATTTTTTCAAGTAACACTCACCTTTTTCATAGAACAAACATATTTTTTTTTCAGGAATCCACTCTCCAGAAACCTGAAACAAATCTTGAAAAACTTGTTTAAGGCATCCAGTCTCCCTAATCCTAAAAGAACATTTTAATTAACTGCTTGAAATACTAAAAAAAATCTTATCCTCAAACTACATTTAAATCAATTTTTTGAAGTAACACGCTCACCTTTTTCATAAAACTAACATATATTTTTTTTCAGGAATCCACTCTCCAGAAACCTACAACTAATCTTTAAAAACTTATTTCAAGCATTCCAATCTTCCTAATACTAAACGAAAATTTTATTTAACTTGTTGAAATATTTCAATCACATTTATCCTCAAACTACGTTTAAATCAAGTTTTTTGAAGTAACACTCTCACCTTTTTCATAGAACAAACATATTTTTTTTCAGGAATCCTCTCTCCAGAAACCTGAAACAAATCTTGAAAAAACTTTTTTAAGGCATCCATTCTCCCTAATCCTAAAAGAAAATTTTAATTAACTTCTTGAAATACTAAAATAAATCTTATCCTCAAACTACATTTAAATCAATTTTTTGAAGTAACACTCTCACCTTTTTCATAAAACTAAGATATGTTTTTTTTCAGGAATCCACTCTCCAGAAACCTAAAACTAATCTTAAAAAACTTCTTTCAGGCATCCAATCTTCCTAATCCTAAACGAAAATTTTAATTAACTTGTTGAAATAATTCAATCACATTTATCCTCAAACTACTTTTAAATCAATTTTTTCAAGTAACACTCTCACCTTTTTCATAGAACAAACATATTTTTTTTTCAGGAATCCACTCTCCAGAAACCTGAAACACATCTTGAAAAAACTTGTTTAAGGCATCCATTCTCCCTAATCCTAAAAGAAAATTTTAATTAACTTCTTGAAATACTAAAATAAATCTTATCCTCAAACTACATTTAAATCAATTTTTTGAAGTAACACGCTCACCTTTTTCATAAAACTAACATATATTTTTTTTCAGGAATCCACTCTCCAGAAACCTAAAACTAATCTTTAAAAACTTATTTCAAGCATTCCAATCTTCCTAATACTAAACGAAAATTTTATTTAACTTGTTGAAATATTTCAATCACATTTATCCTCAAACTACGTTTAAATCAAGTTTTTTGAAGTAACACTCTCACCTTTTGAATAGAACAAACATATTTTTTTTTCAGGAATCCTCTCTCCAGAAACCTGAAACAAATCTTGAAAAAACTTGTTTAAGGCATCCATTCTCCCTAATCCTAAAAGAAAATTTTAATTAACTTCTTGAAATACTAAAATAAATCTTATCCTCAAACTACATTTAAATACATTTTTTGAAGTAACACTCTCACCTTTTTCATAAAACTAACATATATTTTTTTTCAGGAATCCACTCTCCAGAAACCTAAAACTAATCTTAAAAAACTTCTTTCAGGCATCCAATCTTCCTAATCCTAAACGAAAATTTTAATTAACTTGTTGAAATTATTCAATCACATTTATCCTCAAACTACTTTTAAATCAATTTTTTCAAGTAACACTCACCTTTTTCATAGAACAAACATATTTTTTTTTCAGGAATCCACTCTCCAGAAACCTGAAACAAATCTTGAAAAACTTGTTTAAGGCATCCAGTCTCCCTAATCCTAAAAGAACATTTTAATTAACTGCTTGAAATACTAAAAAAAATCTTATCCTCAAACTACATTTAAATCAATTTTTTGAAGTAACACGCTCACCTTTTTCATAAAACTAACATATATTTTTTTTCAGGAATCCACTCTCCAGAAACCTAAAACTAATCTTTAAAAACTTCTTTCAGGCATCCAATCTTCCTAATCCTAAACAAAAATTTTAATTAACTTGTTGAAATAATTCAATCACATTTATCCTCAAACTACTTTTAAATCAATTTTTTCAAGTAACACTCTCACCTTTTTCATAGAACAAACATATTTTTTTTTCAGGAATCCACTCTCCAGAAACCTGAAACAAATCTTGAAAAAACTTGTTTAAGGCATCCATTCTCCCTAATCCTAAAAGCAAATTTTAATTAACTTCTTGAAATACTAAAATAAATCTTATCCTCAAACTACATTTAAATCAATTTTTTGAAGTAACACTCTCACCTTTTTCATAAAACTAACATATATTTTTTTTCAGGAATCCACTCTCCAGAAACCTAAAACTAATCTTAAAAAACTTCTTTCAGGCATCCAATCTTCCTAATCCTAAACGAAAATTTTAATTAACTTGTTGAAATTATTCAATCACATTTATCCTCAAACTACTTTTAAATCAATTTTTTCAAGTAACACTCACCTTTTTCATAGAACAAACATATTTTTTTTTCAGGAATCCACTCTCCAGAAACCTGAAACAAATCTTGAAAAACTTGTTTAAGGCATCCAGTCTCCCTAATCCTAAAAGAACATTTTAATTAACTGCTTGAAATACTAAAAAAAATCTTATCCTCAAACTACATTTAAATCAATTTTTTGAAGTAACACGCTCACCTTTTTCATAAAACTAACATATATTTTTTTTCAGGAATCCACTCTCCAGAAACCTACAACTAATCTTTAAAAACTTATTTCAAGCATTCCAATCTTCCTAATACTAAACGAAAATTTTATTTAACTTGTTGAAATATTTCAATCACATTTATCCTCAAACTACGTTTAAATCAAGTTTTTTGAAGTAACACTCTCACCTTTTTCATAGAACAAACATATTTTTTTTCAGGAATCCTCTCTCCAGAAACCTGAAACAAATCTTGAAAAAACTTTTTTAAGGCATCCATTCTCCCTAATCCTAAAAGAAAATTTTAATTAACTTCTTGAAATACTAAAATAAATCTTATCCTCAAACTACATTTAAATCAATTTTTTGAAGTAACACTCTCACCTTTTTCATAAAACTAAGATATGTTTTTTTTCAGGAATCCACTCTCCAGAAACCTAAAACTAATCTTAAAAAACTTCTTTCAGGCATCCAATCTTCCTAATCCTAAACGAAAATTTTAATTAACTTGTTGAAATAATTCAATCACATTTATCCTCAAACTACTTTTAAATCAATTTTTTCAAGTAACACTCTCACCTTTTTCATAGAACAAACATATTTTTTTTTCAGGAATCCACTCTCCAGAAACCTGAAACACATCTTGAAAAAACTTGTTTAAGGCATCCATTCTCCCTAATCCTAAAAGAAAATTTTAATTAACTTCTTGAAATACTAAAATAAATCTTATCCTCAAACTACATTTAAATCAATTTTTTGAAGTAACACGCTCACCTTTTTCATAAAACTAACATATATTTTTTTTCAGGAATCCACTCTCCAGAAACCTAAAACTAATCTTTAAAAACTTATTTCAAGCATTCCAATCTTCCTAATACTAAACGAAAATTTTATTTAACTTGTTGAAATATTTCAATCACATTTATCCTCAAACTACGTTTAAATCAAGTTTTTTGAAGTAACACTCTCACCTTTTGAATAGAACAAACATATTTTTTTTTCAGGAATCCTCTCTCCAGAAACCTGAAACAAATCTTGAAAAAACTTGTTTAAGGCATCCATTCTCCCTAATCCTAAAAGAAAATTTTAATTAACTTCTTGAAATACTAAAATAAATCTTATCCTCAAACTACATTTAAATAAATTTTTTGAAGTAACACTCTCACCTTTTTCATAAAACTAAGATATGTTTTTTTTCAGGAATCCACTCTCCAGAAACCTAAAACTAATCTTAAAAAACTTTTTTCAGGCATCCAATCTTCCTAATCCTAAACGAAAATTTTAATTAACTTGTTGAAATAATTCAATCACATTTATCCTCAAACTACTTTTAAATCAATTTTTTCAAGTAACACTCTCACCTTTTTCATAGAACAAACATATTTTTGTTTCAGGAATCCACTCTCCAGAAACCTGAAACAAATCTTGAAAAAACTTGTTTAAGGCATCCATTCTCCCTAATCCTAAAAGAAAATTTTAATTTACTTCTTGAAATACTAAAATAAATCTTATCCTCAAACTACATTTAAATCAATTTTTTGAAGTAACACTCTCACCTTTTTCATAAAACTAACGTATAATTTTTTTCAGGAATCCGCTCTCCAGAAACCTGAAACAAATTTTGAAAAAACTTGTTTAAGGCATCCATTCTCCCTAATCCTAAAAGAACATTTTAATTAACTTCTTGAAATACTAAAATAAATCTTATCCTCAAACTACATTTAAATCAATTTTTTGAAGTAACACTCTCACCTTTTTCATAAAACTAACATATAGTTTTTTTTCAGGAATCCACTCTCCAGAAACCTAAAACTAATCTTAAAAAACTTATTTCAGGCATCCAATCTTCCTAATCCTAAACGAAAATTTTAATTAACTTGTTGAAAGAATTCAATCACATTTATCCTCAAACTACTTTTAAATCAATTTTTTGAAGTAACACTCTCACCTTTTTCATAGAACAAACTTATTTTTTTTTCAGGAATCCACTCTCCAGAAACCTGAAACTAATCTTGAAAAAACTTGTGTAAGGCATCCATTCTCCCTAATCCTAAAAGAAAATTTTAATTAACTTGTTGAAATAATGCAATCAACCTTATTCTCAAACTACATTTAAATCAGTTTTTTTAAGTAACACACTCACCTTTTTCATAAAATGAACATATTTTGTTTTCACGAATCCACTCTCCAGAAACCTAAAACAAATCTTGAAAAAACTTGTTTAAGGCATCCATTCTCCCTAATCCTAAAAGAAAATTTTAATTAACTTCTTGAAATACTAAAAAAAATCTTATCCTCAAACTACATTTAAATCAATTTTTTGAAGTAACACTCTCACCTTTTTCATAAAACTAACATATATATTTTTTTCAGGAATCCACTCTCCAGAAACCTAAAACTAATCTTAAAAAACATATTTCAAGCATTCCAATCTTCCTAATCCTAAACGAAAATTTTAATTAACTTGTTGAAATAATTCAATCACATTTATCCTCAAACTACGTTTAAATCAATTTTTTGAAGTAACACTCTCACCTTTTTCATAGAACAAACATATTTTTTTTTCAGGAATCCACTCTCCAGAAACCTAAAACAAATCTTGAAAAAACTTGTTTAAGGCATCCATTCTCCCTAATCCTAAAAGAAAATTTTAATTAACTTCTTGAAATACTAAAAAAAATCTTATCCTCAAACTACATTTAAATCAATTTTTTGAAGTAACACTCTCACCATTTTCATAAAACTAAGATATATTTTTTTTCAGGAATCCACTCTCCAGAAACCTAAAACTAATCTTAAAAAACTTCTTTCAGGCATCCAATCTTCCTAATCCTAAACGAAAATTTTAATTAACTTGTTGAAATAATTCAATCACATTTATCCTCAAACTACTTTTAAATCAATTTTTCAAGTAACACTCTCACCTTTTCCATAGAACAAACATATTTTTTTTTCAGGAATCCACTCTCCAGAAACCTGAAACAAATCTTGAAAAAACTTGTTTGAGGCATCCATTCTCCCTAATCCTAAAAGAACATTTTAATTAACTTTTTGAAATACTAAAAAAAATCTTATCCTCAAACTACATTTAAATCAATTTTTTGAAGTAACACTCTCACCTTTTTCATAAAACTAACATATATTTTTTTTCAGGAATCCGCTCTCCAGAAACCTGAAATAAATCTTGAAAAAACTTGTTTAAGGCATCCATTCTCCCTAATCCTAAAAGAAAATTTTAATTAACTTCTTGAAATACTAAAATAAATCTTATCCTCAAACTACATTTAAATCAATTTTTTGAAGTAACACTCTCACCTTTTTCATAAAAGTAACATATATTTTTTTTCAGGAATCCACTCTCCAGAAACCTAAAACTAATCTTAAAAAACTTATTTCAGGCATCCAATCTTCCTAATCCTAAACGAAAATTTTAATTAACTTGTTGAAATAATTCAATCACATTTATCCTCAAACTACTTTTAAATCAATTTTTTGAAGTAACACTCTCACCTTTTTCATAGAACAAACCTATTTTTTTTTCAGGAATCCACTCTCCAGAAACCTGAAACTAATCTTGAAAAAACTTGTGTAAGGCATCCATTCTCCCTAATCCTAAAAGAAAATATTAATTAACTTGTTGAAATAATGCAATCAACCTTATTCTCAAACTACATTTAAATCAATTTTTTGAAGTAACACACTCACCTTTTTCATAAAATGAACATATTTTGTTTTCACGAATCCACTCTCCAGAAACCTAAAACAAACCTTGAAAAAACTTGCTTAAGGCATCCATTCTCCCTAATCCTAAAAGAAAATTTTAAATAACTTCTTGAAATACTAAAAAAAATCTTATCCTCAAACTACATTTAAATCAATTTTTTGAAGTAACACTCTCACCTTTTTCATAAAACTAACATATATTGTTTTTCAGGAATCCACTCTCCAGAAACATAAAACTAATCTTAAAAAACTTATTTCAAGCATTCCAATCTTCCTAATCCTAAACGATAATTTTAATTAACTTGTTGAAATATTTCAATCACATTTATCCTCAAACTACGTTTAAATCAATTTTTTGAAGTAACACTCTCACCTTTTTCATAGAACAAACATATTTTTTTTTCAGGAATCCACTCTCCAGAAACCTGAAACAAATCTTGAAAAAACTTGTTTAAGGCATCCATTCTCCCTAATCCTAAAAGAAAATTTTAATTAACTTCTTGAAATACTAAAATAAATCTTATCCTCAAACTACATTTAAATCAATTTTTTGAAGTAACACTCTCACCTTTTTCATAAAACTAACATATATTTTTTTTCAGGAATCCACTCTCCAGAAACCTAAAACTAATCTTAAAAAACTTCTTTCAGGCATCCAATCTTCCTAATCCTAAACGAAAATTTTAATTAACTTGTTGAAATTATTCAATCACATTTATCCTCAAACTACTTTTAAATCAATTTTTTCAAGTAACACTCACCTTTTTCATAGAACAAACATATTTTTTTTTCAGGAATCCACTCTCCAGAAACCTGAAACAAATCTTGAAAAACTTGTTTAAGGCATCCAGTCTCCCTAATCCTAAAAGAACATTTTAATTAACTGCTTGAAATACTAAAAAAAATCTTATCCTCAAACTACATTTAAATCAATTTTTTGAAGTAACACGCTCACCTTTTTCATAAAACTAACATATATTTTTTTTCAGGAATCCACTCTCCAGAAACCTAAAACTAATCTTTAAAAACTTCTTTCAGGCATCCAATCTTCCTAATCCTAAACAAAAATTTTAATTAACTTGTTGAAATAATTCAATCACATTTATCCTCAAACTACTTTTAAATCAATTTTTTCAAGTAACACTCTCACCTTTTTCATAGAACAAACATATTTTTTTTTCAGGAATCCACTCTCCAGAAACCTGAAACAAATCTTGAAAAAACTTGTTTAAGGCATCCATTCTCCCTAATCCTAAAAGCAAATTTTAATTAACTTCTTGAAATACTAAAATAAATCTTATCCTCAAACTACATTTAAATCAATTTTTTGAAGTAACACTCTCACCTTTTTCATAAAACTAACATATATTTTTTTTCAGGAATCCACTCTCCAGAAACCTAAAACTAATCTTAAAAAACTTCTTTCAGGCATCCAATCTTCCTAATCCTAAACGAAAATTTTAATTAACTTGTTGAAATTATTCAATCACATTTATCCTCAAACTACTTTTAAATCAATTTTTTCAAGTAACACTCACCTTTTTCATGGAACAAACATATTTTTTTTTCAGGAATCCACTCTCCAGAAACCTGAAACAAATCTTGAAAAACTTGTTTAAGGCATCCAGTCTCCTTAATCCTAAAAGAACATTTTAATTAACTGCTTGAAATACTAAAAAAAATCTTATCCTCAAACTACATTTAAATCAATTTTTTGAAGTAACACGCTCACCTTTTTCATAAAACTAACATATATTTTTTTTCAGGAATCCACTCTCCAGAAACCTACAACTAATCTTTAAAAACTTATTTCAAGCATTCCAATCTTCCTAATACTAAACGAAAATTTTATTTAACTTGTTGAAATATTTCAATCACATTTATCCTCAAACTACGTTTAAATCAAGTTTTTTGAAGTAACACTCTCACCTTTTTCATAGAACAAACATATTTTTTTTCAGGAATCCTCTCTCCAGAAACCTGAAACAAATCTTGAAAAAACTTGTTTAAGGCATCCATTCTCCCTAATCCTAAAAAAAATTTTAATTAACTTCTTGAAATACTAAAATAAATCTTATCCTCAAACTACATTTAAATCAATTTTTTGAAGTAACACTCTCACCTTTTTCATAAAACTAAGATATGTTTTTTTTCAGGAATCCACTCTCCAGAAACCTAAAACTAATCTTAAAAAACTTCTTTCAGGCATCCAATCTTCCTAATCCTAAACGAAAATTTTAATTAACTTGTTGAAATAATTCAATCACATTTATCCTCAAACTACTTTTAAATCAATTTTTTCAAGTAACACTCTCACCTTTTTCATAGAACAAACATATTTTTTTTTCAGGAATCCACTCTCCAGAAACCTGAAACACATCTTGAAAAAACTTGTTTAAGGCATCCATTCTCCCTAATCCTAAAAGAAAATTTTAATTAACTTCTTGAAATACTAAAATAAATCTTATCCTCAAACTACATTTAAATCAATTTTTTGAAGTAACACGCTCACCTTTTTCATAAAACTAACATATATTTTTTTTCAGGAATCCACTCTCCAGAAACCTAAAACTAATCTTTAAAAACTTATTTCAAGCATTCCAATCTTCCTAATACTAAACGAAAATTTTATTTAACTTGTTGAAATATTTCAATCACATTTATCCTCAAACTACGTTTAAATCAAGTTTTTTGAAGTAACACTCTCACCTTTTGAATAGAACAAACATATTTTTTTTTCAGGAATCCTCTCTCCAGAAACCTGAAACAAATCTTGAAAAAACTTGTTTAAGGCATCCATTCTCCCTAATCCTAAAAGAAAATTTTAATTAACTTCTTGAAATACTAAAATAAATCTTATCCTCAAACTACATTTAAATAAATTTTTTGAAGTAACACTCTCACCTTTTTCATAAAACTAAGATATGTTTTTTTTCAGGAATCCACTCTCCAGAAACCTAAAACTAATCTTAAAAAACTTTTTTCAGGCATCCAATCTTCCTAATCCTAAACGAAAATTTTAATTAACTTGTTGAAATAATTCAATCACATTTATCCTCAAACTACTTTTAAATCAATTTTTTCAAGTAACACTCTCACCTTTTTCATAGAACAAACATATTTTTGTTTCAGGAATCCACTCTCCAGAAACCTGAAACAAATCTTGAAAAAACTTGTTTAAGGCATCCATTCTCCCTAATCCTAAAAGAAAATTTTAATTAACTTCTTGAAATACTAAAATAAATCTTATCCTCAAACTACATTTAAATCAATTTTTTGAAGTAACACTCTCACCTTTTTCATAAAACTAACGTATAATTTTTTTCAGGAATCCGCTCTCCAGAAACCTGAAACAAATTTTGAAAAAACTTGTTTAAGGCATCCATTCTCCCTAATCCTAAAAGAACATTTTAATTAACTTCTTGAAATACTAAAATAAATCTTATCCTCAAACTACATTTAAATCAATTTTTTGAAGTAACACTCTCACCTTTTTCATAAAACTAACATATAGTTTTTTTTCAGGAATCCACTCTCCAGAAACCTAAAACTAATCTTAAAAAACTTATTTCAGGCATCCAATCTTCCTAATCCTAAACGAAAATTTTAATTAACTTGTTGAAAGAATTCAATCACATTTATCCTCAAACTACTTTTAAATCAATTTTTTGAAGTAACACTCTCACCTTTTTCATAGAACAAACTTATTTTTTTTTCAGGAATCCACTCTCCAGAAACCTGAAACTAATCTTGAAAAAACTTGTGTAAGGCATCCATTCTCCCTAATCCTAAAAGAAAATTTTAATTAACTTGTTGAAATAATGCAATCAACCTTATTCTCAAACTACATTTAAATCAGTTTTTTTAAGTAACACACTCACCTTTTTCATAAAATGAACATATTTTGTTTTCACGAATCCACTCTCCAGAAACCTAAAACAAATCTTGAAAAAACTTGTTTAAGGCATCCATTCTCCCTAATCCTAAAAGAAAATTTTAATTAACTTCTTGAAATACTAAAAAAAATCTTATCCTCAAACTACATTTAAATCAATTTTTTGAAGTAACACTCTCACCTTTTTCATAAAACTAACATATATATTTTTTTCAGGAATCCACTCTCCAGAAACCTAAAACTAATCTTAAAAAACATATTTCAAGCATTCCAATCTTCCTAATCCTAAACGAAAATTTTAATTAACTTGTTGAAATAATTCAATCACATTTATCCTCAAACTACGTTTAAATCAATTTTTTGAAGTAACACTCTCACCTTTTTCATAGAACAAACATATTTTTTTTTCAGGAATCCACTCTCCAGAAACCTGAAACAAATCTTGAAAAAACTTGTTTAAGGCATCCATTCTCCCTAATCCTAAAAGAAAATTTTAATTAACTTCTTGAAATACTAAAATAAATCTTATCCTCAAACTACATTTAAATCAATTTTTTGAAGTAACACTCTCACCTTTTTCATAAAACTAAGATATATTTTTTTTCAGGAATCCACTCTCCAGAAACCTACAACTAATCTTTAAAAACTTATTTCAAGCATTCCAATCTTCCTAATACTAAACGAAAATTTTATTTAACTTGTTGAAATATTTCAATCACATTTATCCTCAAACTACATTTAAATCAAGTTTTTTGAAGTAACACTCTCACCTTTTTCATAGAACAAACATATTTTTTTTCAGGAATCCTCTCTCCAGAAACCTGAAACAAATCTTGAAAAAACTTGTTTAAGGCATCCATTCTCCCTAATCCTAAAAGAAAATTTTAATTAACTTCTTGAAATACTAAAATAAATCTTATCCTCAAACTACATTTAAATCAATTTTTTGAAGTAACACTCTCACCTTTTTCATAGAACAAACATATTTTTTTTTCAGGAATCCACTCTCCAGAAACCTGAAACACATCTTGAAAAAACTTGTTTAAGGCATCCATTCTCCCTAATCCTAAAAGAAAATTTTAATTAACTTCTTGAAATACTAAAATAAATCTTATCCTCAAACTACATTTAAATCAATTTTTTGAAGTAACACGCTCACCTTTTTCATAAAACTAACATATATTTTTTTTCAGGAATCCACTCTCCAGAAACCTAAAACTAATCTTTAAAAACTTATTTCAAGCATTCCAATCTTCCTAATACTAAACGAAAATTTTATTTAACTTGTTGAAATATTTCAATCACATTTATCCTCAAACTACGTTTAAATCAAGTTTTTTGAAGTAACACTCTCACCTTTTGAATAGAACAAACATATTTTTTTTTCAGGAATCCTCTCTCCAGAAACCTGAAACAAATCTTGAAAAAACTTGTTTAAGGCATCCATTCTCCCTAATCCTAAAAGAAAATTTTAATTAACTTCTTGAAATACTAAAATAAATCTTATCCTCAAACTACATTTAAATCAATTTTTTGAAGTAACACTCTCACCTTTTTCATAAAACTAAGATATGTTTTTTTTCAGGAATCCACTCTCCAGAAACCTAAAACTAATCTTAAAAAACTTTTTTCAGGCATCCAATCTTCCTAATCCTAAACGAAAATTTTAATTAACTTGTTGAAATAATTCAATCACATTTATCCTCAAACTACTTTTAAATCAATTTTTTCAAGTAACACTCTCACCTTTTTCATAGAACAAACATATTTTTGTTTCAGGAATCCACTCTCCAGAAACCTGAAACAAATCTTGAAAAAACTTGTTTAAGGCATCCATTCTCCCTAATCCTAAAAGAAAATTTTAATTAACTTCTTGAAATACTAAAATAAATCTTATCCTCAAACTACATTTAAATCAATTTTTTGAAGTAACACTCTCACCTTTTTCATAAAACTAACGTATAATTTTTTTCAGGAATCCGCTCTCCAGAAACCTGAAACAAATTTTGAAAAAACTTGTTTAAGGCATCCATTCTCCCTAATCCTAAAAGAACATTTTAATTAACTTCTTGAAATACTAAAATAAATCTTATCCTCAAACTACATTTAAATCAATTTTTTGAAGTAACACTCTCACCTTTTTCATAAAACTAACATATAGTTTTTTTTCAGGAATCCACTCTCCAGAAACCTAAAACTAATCTTAAAAAACTTATTTCAGGCATCCAATCTTCCTAATCCTAAACGAAAATTTTAATTAACTTGTTGAAAGAATTCAATCACATTTATCCTCAAACTACTTTTAAATCAATTTTTTGAAGTAACACTCTCACCTTTTTCATAGAACAAACTTATTTTTTTTTCAGGAATCCACTCTCCAGAAACCTGAAACTAATCTTGAAAAAACTTGTGTAAGGCATCCATTCTCCCTAATCCTAAAAGAAAATTTTAATTAACTTGTTGAAATAATGCAATCAACCTTATTCTCAAACTACATTTAAATCAATTTTTTTAAGTAACACACTCCCCTTTTTCATAAAATGAACATATTTTGTTTTCACGAATCCACTCTCCAGAAACCTAAAACAAATCTTGAAAAAACTTGTTTAAGGCATCCATTCTCCCTAATCCTAAAAGAAAATTTTAATTAACTTCTTGAAATACTAAAAAAAATCTTATCCTCAAACTACATTTAAATCAATTTTTTGAAGTAACACTCTCACCTTTTTCATAAAACTAACATATATATTTTTTTCAGGAATCCACTCTCCAGAAACCTAAAACTAATCTTAAAAAACATATTTCAAGCATTCCAATCTTCCTAATCCTAAACGAAAATTTTAATTAACTTGTTGAAATAATTCAATCACATTTATCCTCAAACTACGTTTAAATCAATTTTTTGAAGTAACACTCTCACCTTTTTCATAGAAAAAACATATTTTTTTTTCAGGAATCCACTCTCCAGAAACCTGAAACAAATCTTGAAAAAACTTGTTTAAGGCATCCATTCTCCCTAATCCTAAAAGAAAATTTTAATTAACTTCTTGAAATACTAAAATAAATCTTATCCTCAAACTACATTTAAATCAATTTTTTGAAGTAACACTCTCACCTTTTTCATAAAACTAAGATATATTTTTTTTCAGGAATCCACTCTCCAGAAACCTAAAACTAATCTTAAAAAACTTCTTTCAGGCATCCAATCTTCCTAATCCTAAACGAAAATTTTAATTAACTTGTTGAAATAATTCAATCACATTTATCCTCAAACTACTTTTAAATCAATTTTTCAAGTAACACTCTCACCTTTTCCATAAAACAAACATATTTTTTTTTCAGGAATCCACTTTCCAGAAACCTGAAACAAATCTTGAAAAAACTTGTTTGAGGCATCCATTCTCCCTAATCCTAAAAGAACATTTTAATTAACTTTTTGAAATACTAAAAAAAATCTTATCCTCAAACTACATTTAAATCAATTTTTTGAAGTAACACTCTCACCTTTTTCATAAAACTAACATATATTTTTTTTCAGGAATCCGCTCTCCAGAAACCTGAAACAAATCTTGAAAAAACTTGTTTAAGGCATCCATTCTCCCTAATCCTAAAAGAAAATTTTAATTAACTTCTTGAAATACTAAAATAAATCTTATCCTCAAACTACATTTAAATCAATTTTTTGAAGTAACACTCTCACCTTTTTCATAAAACTAACATATATTTTTTTTCAGGAATCCACTCTCCAGAAACCTAAAACTAATCTTAAAAAACTTATTTCAGGCATCCAATCTTCCTAATCCTAAAAGAAAATTTTAATTAACTTGTTGAAATAATTCAATCACATTTATCCTCAAACTACTTTTAAATCAAATTTTTTGAAGTAACACTCTCACCTTTTTCATAGAACAAACTTATTTTTTTCAGGAATCCACTCTCCAGAAACCTGAAACTAATCTTGAAAAAACTTGTGTAAGGCATCCATTCTCCCTAATCCTAAAAGAAAATTTTAATTAACTTGTTGAAATAATGCAATCAACCTTATTCTCAAACTACATTTAAATCAGTTTTTTTAAGTAACACACTCACCTTTTTCATAAAATGAACATATTTTGTTTTCACGAATCCACTCTCCAGAAACCTAAAACAAATCTTGAAAAAACTTGTTTAAGGCATCCATTCTCCCTAATCCTAAAAGAAAATTTTAATTAACTTCTTGAAATACTAAAAAAAATCTTATCCTCAAACTACATTTAAATCAATTTTTTGAAGTAACACTCTCACCTTTTTCATAAAACTAAGATATATTTTTTTTCAGGAATCCACTCTCCAGAAACCTAAAACTAATCTTAAAAAACTTCTTTCAGGCATCCAATCTTCCTAATCCTAAACGAAAATTTTAATTAACTTGTTGAAATAATTCAATCACATTTATCCTCAAACTACTTTTAAATCAATTTTTCAAGTAACACTCTCACCTTTTCCATAGAACAAACATATTTTTTTTTCAGGAATCCACTCTCCAGAAACCTGAAACAAATCTTGAAAAAACTTGTTTGAGGCATCCATTCTCCCTAATCCTAAAAGAACATTTTAATTAACTTTTTGAAATACTAAAAAAAATCTTATCCTCAAACTACATTTAAATCAATTTTTTGAAGTAACACTCTCACCTTTTTCATAAAACTAACATATATTTTTTTTCAGGAATCCGCTCTCCAGAAACCTGAAATAAATCTTGAAAAAACTTGTTTAAGGCATCCATTCTCCCTAATCCTAAAAGAAAATTTTAATTAACTTCTTGAAATACTAAAATAAATCTTATCCTCAAACTACATTTAAATCAATTTTTTGAAGTAACACTCTCACCTTTTTCATAAAAGTAACATATATTTTTTTTCAGGAATCCACTCTCCAGAAACCTAAAACTAATCTTAAAAAACTTATTTCAGGCATCCAATCTTCCTAATCCTAAACGAAAATTTTAATTAACTTGTTGAAATAATTCAATCACATTTATCCTCAAACTACTTTTAAATCAATTTTTTGAAGTAACACTCTCACCTTTTTCATAGAACAAACTTATTTTTTTTTCAGGAATCCACTCTCCAGAAACCTGAAACTAATCTTGAAAAAACTTGTGTAAGGCATCCATTCTCCCTAATCCTAAAAGAAAATATTAATTAACTTGTTGAAATAATGCAATCAACCTTATTCTCAAACTACATTTAAATCAATTTTTTGAAGTAACACACTCACCTTTTTCATAAAATGAACATATTTTGTTTTCACGAATCCACTCTCCAGAAACCTAAAACAAACCTTGAAAAAACTTGCTTAAGGCATCCATTCTCCCTAATCCTAAAAGAAAATTTTAAATAACTTCTTGAAATACTAAAAAAAATCTTATCCTCAAACTACATTTAAATCAATTTTTTGAAGTAACACTCTCACCTTTTTCATAAAACTAACATATATTTTTTTTCAGGAATCCACTCTCCAGAAACATAAAACTAATCTTAAAAAACTTATTTCAAGCATTCCAATCTTCCTAATCCTAAACGATAATTTTAATTAACTTGTTGAAATATTTCAATCACATTTATCCTCAAACTACGTTTAAATCAATTTTTTGAAGTAACACTCTCACCTTTTTCATAGAACAAACATATTTTTTTTCAGGAATCCACTCTCCAGAAACCTGAAACAAATCTTGAAAAAACTTGTTTAAGGCATCCATTCTCCCTAATCCTAAAAGAAAATTTTAATTAACTTCTTGAAATACTAAAAAAAATCTTATCCTCAAACTACATTTAAATCAATTTTTTGAAGTAACACTCTCACCTTTTTCATAAAACTAACATATATTTTTTTTCAGGAATCCACTCTCCAGAAACCTAAAACTAATCTTTAAAAACTTCTTTCAGGCATCCAATCTTCCTAATCCTAAACAAAATTTTAATTAACTTGTTGAAATAATTCAATCACATTTATCCTCAAACTACTTTTAAATCAATTTTTTCAAGTAACACTCTCACCTTTTTCATAGAACAAACATATTTTTTTTTCAGGAATCCACTCTCCAGAAACCTGAAACAAATCTTGAAAAAACTTGTTTAAGGCATCCATTCTCCCTAATCCTAAAAGCAAATTTTAATTAACTTCTTGAAATACTAAAATAAATCTTATCCTCAAACTACATTTAAATCAATTTTTTGAAGTAACACTCTCACCTTTTTCATAAAACTAACATATATTTTTTTTCAGGAATCCACTCTCCAGAAACCTAAAACTAATCTTAAAAAACTTCTTTCAGGCATCCAATCTTCCTAATCCTAAACGAAAATTTTAATTAACTTGTTGAAATTATTCAATCACATTTATCCTCAAACTACTTTTAAATCAATTTTTTCAAGTAACACTCACCTTTTTCATAGAACAAACATATTTTTTTTTCAGGAATCCACTCTCCAGAAACCTGAAACCAATCTTGAAAAACTTGTTTAAGGCATCCAGTCTCCCTAATCCTAAAAGAACATTTTAATTAACTGCTTGAAATACTAAAAAAAATCTTATCCTCAAACTACATTTAAATCAATTTTTTGAAGTAACACGCTCACCTTTTTCATAAAACTAACATATATTTTTTTTCAGGAATCCACTCTCCAGAAACCTACAACTAATCTTTAAAAACTTATTTCAAGCATTCCAATCTTCCTAATACTAAACGAAAATTTTATTTAACTTGTTGAAATATTTCAATCACATTTATCCTCAAACTACGTTTAAATCAAGTTTTTTGAAGTAACACTCTCACCTTTTTCATAGAACAAACATATTTTTTTTCAGGAATCCTCTCTCCAGAAACCTGAAACAAATCTTGAAAAAACTTGTTTAAGGCATCCATTCTCCCTAATCCTAAAAGAAAATTTTAATTAACTTCTTGAAATACTAAAATAAATCTTATCCTCAAACTACATTTAAATCAATTTTTTGAAGTAACACTCTCACCTTTTTCATAAAACTAAGATATGTTTTTTTTCAGGAATCCACTCTCCAGAAACCTAAAACTAATCTTAAAAAACTTCTTTCAGGCATCCAATCTTCCTAATCCTAAACGAAAATTTTAATTAACTTGTTGAAATAATTCAATCACATTTATCCTCAAACTACTTTTAAATCAATTTTTTCAAGTAACACTCTCACCTTTTTCATAGAACAAACATATTTTTTTTTCAGGAATCCACTCTCCAGAAACCTGAAACACATCTTGAAAAAACTTGTTTAAGGCATCCATTCTCCCTAATCCTTAAAGAAAATTTTAATTAACTTCTTGAAATACTAAAATAAATCTTATCCTCAAACTACATTTAAATCAATTTTTTGAAGTAACACGCTCACCTTTTTCATAAAACTAACATATATTTTTTTTCAGGAATCCACTCTCCAGAAACCTAAAACTAATCTTTAAAAACTTATTTCAAGCATTCCAATCTTCCTAATACTAAACGAAAATTTTATTTAACTTGTTGAAATATTTCAATCACATTTATCCTCAAACTACGTTTAAATCAAGTTTTTTGAAGTAACACTCTCACCTTTTGAATAGAACAAACATATTTTTTTGTTCAGGAATCCTCTCTCCAGAAACCTGAAACAAATCTTGAAAAAACTTGTTTAAGGCATCCATTCTCCCTAATCCTAAAAGAAAATTTTAATTAACTTCTTGAAATACTAAAATAAATCTTATCCTCAAACTACATTTAAATCAATTTTTTGAAGTAACACTCTCACCTTTTTCATAAAACTAAGATATGTTTTTTTTCAGGAATCCACTCTCCAGAAACCTAAAACTAATCTTAAAAAACTTTTTTCAGGCATCCAATCTTCCTAATCCTAAACGAAAATTTTAATTAACTTGTTGAAATAATTCAATCACATTTATCCTCAAACTACTTTTAAATCAATTTTTTCAAGTAACACTCTCACCTTTTTCATAGAACAAACATATTTTTGTTTCAGGAATCCACTCTCCAGAAACCTGAAACAAATCTTGAAAAAACTTGTTTAAGGCATCCATTCTCCCTAATCCTAAAAGAAAATTTTAATTAACTTCTTGAAATACTAAAATAAATCTTATCCTCAAACTACATTTAAATCAATTTTTTGAAGTAACACTCTCACCTTTTTCATAAAACTAACGTATAATTTTTTTCAGGAATCCGCTCTCCAGAAACCTGAAACAAATTTTGAAAAAACTTGTTTAAGGCATCCATTCTCCCTAATCCTAAAAGAACATTTTAATTAACTTCTTGAAATACTAAAATAAATCTTATCCTCAAACTACATTTAAATCAATTTTTTGAAGTAACACTCTCACCTTTTTCATAAAACTAACATATAGTTTTTTTTCAGGAATCCACTCTCCAGAAACCTAAAACTAATCTTAAAAAACTTATTTCAGGCATCCAATCTTCCTAATCCTAAACGAAAATTTTAATTAACTTGTTGAAAGAATTCAATCACATTTATCCTCAAACTACTTTTAAATCAATTTTTTGAAGTAACACTCTCACCTTTTTCATAGAACAAACTTATTTTTTTTTCAGGAATCCACTCTCCAGAAACCTGAAACTAATCTTGAAAAAACTTGTGTAAGGCATCCATTCTCCCTAATCCTAAAAGAAAATTTTAATTAACTTGTTGAAATAATGCAATCAACCTTATTCTCAAACTACATTTAAATCAGTTTTTTTAAGTAACACACTCACCTTTTTCATAAAATGAACATATTTTGTTTTCACGAATCCACTCTCCAGAAACCTAAAACAAATCTTGAAAAAACTTGTTTAAGGCATCCATTCTCCCTAATCCTAAAAGAAAATTTTAATTAACTTCTTGAAATACTAAAAAAAATCTTATCCTCAAACTACATTTAAATCAATTTTTTGAAGTAACACTCTCACCTTTTTCATAAAACTAACATATATATTTTTTTCAGGAATCCACTCTCCAGAAACCTAAAACTAATCTTAAAAAACATATTTCAAGCATTCCAATCTTCCTAATCCTAAACGAAAATTTTAATTAACTTGTTGAAATAATTCAATCACATTTATCCTCAAACTACGTTTAAATCAATTTTTTGAAGTAACACTCTCACCTTTTTCATAGAACAAACATATTTTTTTTTCAGGAATCCACTCTCCAGAAACCTGAAACAAATCTTGAAAAAACTTGTTTAAGGCATCCATTCTCCCTAATCCTAAAAGAAAATTTTAATTAACTTCTTGAAATACTAAAATAAATCTTATCCTCAAACTACATTTAAATCAATTTTTTGAAGTAACACTCTCACCTTTTTCATAAAACTAAGATATATTTTTTTTCAGGAATCCACTCTCCAGAAACCTAAAACTAATCTTAAAAAACTTCTTTCAGGCATCCAATCTTCCTAATCCTAAACGAAAATTTTAATTAACTTGTTGAAATAATTCAATCACATTTATCCTCAAACTACTTTTAAATCAATTTTTCAAGTAACACTCTCACCTTTTCCATAGAACAAACATATTTTTTTTTCAGGAATCCACTCTCCAGAAACCTGAAACAAATCTTGAAAAAACTTGTTTGAGGCATCCATTCTCCCTAATCCTAAAAGAACATTTTAATTAACTTTTTGAAATACTAAAAAAAATCTTATCCTCAAACTACATTTAAATCAATTTTTTGAAGTAACACTCTCACCTTTTTCATAAAACTAACATATATTTTTTTTCAGGAATCCGCTCTCCAGAAACCTGAAACAAATCTTGAAAAAACTTGTTTAAGGCATCCATTCTCCCTAATCCTAAAAGAAAATTTTAATTAACTTCTTGAAATACTAAAATAAATCTTATCCTCAAACTACATTTAAATCAATTTTTTGAAGTAACACTCTCACCTTTTTCATAAAACTAACATATATTTTTTTTCAGGAATCCACTCTCCAGAAACCTAAAACTAATCTTAAAAAACTTATTTCAGGCATCCAATCTTCCTAATCCTAAACGAAAATTTTAATTAACTTGTTGAAATAATTCAATCACATTTATCCTCAAACTACTTTTAAATCAATTTTTTGAAGTAACACTCTCACCTTTTTCATAAAACAAACTTATTTTTTTTTCAGGAATCCACTCTCCAGAAACCTGAAACTAATCTTGAAAAAACTTGTGTAAGGCATCCATTCTCCCTAATCCTAAAAGAAAATATTAATTAACTTGTTGAAATAATGCAATCAACCTTATTCTCAAACTACATTTATATCAATTTTTTGAAGTAACACACTCACCTTTTTCATAAAATGAACATATTTTGTTTTCACGAATCCACTCTCCAGAAACCTAAAACAAACCTTGAAAAAACTTGCTTAAGGCATCCATTCTCCCTAATCCTAAAAGAAAATTTTAAATAACTTCTTGAAATACTAAAAAAAATCTTATCCTCAAACTACATTTAAATCAATTTTTTGAAGTAACACTCTCACCTTTTTCATAAAACTAACATATATTTTTTTTCAGGAATCCACTCTCCAGAAACATAAAACTAATCTTAAAAAACTTATTTCAAGCATTCCAATCTTCCTAATCCTAAACGATAATTTTAATTAACTTGTTGAAATATTTCAATCACATTTATCCTCAAACTACGTTTAAATCAATTTTTTGAAGTAACACTCTCACCTTTTTCATAGAACAAACATATTTTTTTTTCAGGAATCCACTCTCCAGAAACCTGAAACAAATCTTGAAAAAACTTGTTTAAGGCATCCAATCTTCCTAATCCTAAACAAAAATTTTAATTAACTTGTTGAAATAATTCAATCACATTTATCCTCAAACTAATTTTAAATCAATTTTTTCAAGTAACACTCTCACCTTTTTCATAGAACAAACATATTTTTTTTTCAGGAATCCACTCTCCAGAAACCTGAAACAAATCTTGAAAAAACTTGTTTAAGGCATCCATTCTCCCTAATCCTAAAAGCAAATTTTAATTAACTTCTTGAAATACTAAAATAAATCTTATCCTCAAACTACATTTAAATCAATTTTTTGAAGTAACACTCTCACCTTTTTCATAAAACTAACATATATTTTTTTTCAGGAATCCACTCTCCAGAAACCTAAAACTAATCTTAAAAAACTTCTTTCAGGCATCCAATCTTCCTAATCCTAAACGAAAATTTTAATTAACTTGTTGAAATTATTCAATCACATTTATCCTCAAACTACTTTTAAATCAATTTTTTCAAGTAACACTCACCTTTTTCATAGAACAAACATATTTTTTTTTCAGGAATCCACTCTCCAGAAACCTGAAACAAATCTTGAAAAACTTGTTTAAGGCATCCATTCTCCCTAATCCTAAAAGAACATTTTAATTAACTGCTTGAAATACTAAAAAAAATCTTATCCTCAAACTACATTTAAATCAATTTTTTGAAGTAACACTCTCACCTTTTTCATAAAACTAACATATATTTTTTTTCAGGAATCCACTCTCCAGAAACCTAAAACTAATCTTAAAAAACTTATTTCAGGCATCCAATCTTCCTAATCCTAAACGAAAATTTTAATTAACTTGTTGAAATAATTCAATCACATTTATCCTCAAACTACTTTTAAATCAATTTTTTGAAGTAACACTCTCACCTTTTTCATAGAACAAACTTATTTTTTTTTCAGGAATCCACTCTCCAGAAACCTGAAACTAATCTTGAAAAAACTTGTGTAAGGCATCCATTCTCCCTAATCCTAAAAGAAAATATTAATTAACTTGTTGAAATAATGCAATCAACCTTATTCTCAAACTACATTTAAATCAATTTTTTGAAGTAACACACTCACCTTTTTCATAAAATGAACATATTTTGTTTTCACGAATCCACTCTCCAGAAACCTAAAACAAACCTTGAAAAAACTTGCTTAAGGCATCCATTCTCCCTAATCCTAAAATAAAATTTTAAATAACTTTTTGAAATACTAAAAAAAATCTTATCCTCAAACTACATTTAAATCAATTTTTTGAAGTAACACTCTCACCTTTTTCATAAAACTAACATATATTTTTTTTCAGGAATCCACTCTCCAGAAACCTAAAACTAATCTTAAAAAACTTCTTTCAGGCATCCAATCTTCCTAATCCTAAACGAAAATTTTAATTAACTTGTTGAAATTATTCAATCACATTTATCCTCAAACTACTTTTAAATCAATTTTTTCAAGTAACACTCACCTTTTTCATAGAACAAACATATTTTTTTTTCAGGAATCCACTCTCCAGAAACCTGAAACCAATCTTGAAAAAACTTGTGTAAGGCATCCATTCTCCCTAATCCTAAAAGAAAATTTTAATTAACTTGTTGAAATAATGCAATCAACCTTATTCTCAAACTACATTTAAATCAATTTTTTTAAGTAACACACTCCCCTTTTTCATAAAATGAACATATTTTGTTTTCACGAATCCACTCTCCAGAAACCTAAAACAAACCTTGAAAAAACTTGCTTAAGGCATCCATTCTCCCTAATCCTAAAATAAAATTTTAAATAACTTTTTGAAATACTAAAAAAAATCTTATCCTCAAACTACATTTAAATCAATTTTTTGAAGTAACACTCTCACCTTTTTCATAAAACTAACATATATTTTTTTTCAGGAATCCACTCTCCAGAAACATAAAACTAATCTTAAAAAACTTATTTCAAGCATTCCAATCTTCCTAATCCTAAACGATAATTTTAATTAACTTGTTGAAATATTTCAATCACATTTATCCTCAAACTACGTTTAAATCAATTTTTTGAAGTAACACTCTCACCTTTTTCATAGAACAAACATATTTTTTTTTCAGGAATCCACTCTCCAGAAACCTGAAACAAATCTTGAAAAAACTTGTTTAAGGCATCCATTCTCCCTAATCCTAAAAGAAAATTTTAATTAACTTCTTGAAATACTAAAAAAAATCTTATCCTCAAACTACATTTAAATCAATTTTTTGAAGTAACACTCTCACCTTTTTCATAAAATTAACATATTTTTTTTTTTCAGGAATCCACTCTCCAGAAACCTAAAACTAATCTTTAAAAACTTCTTTCAGGCATCCAATCTTCCTAATCCTAAACAAAATTTTTAATTAACTTGTTGAAATAATTCAATCACATTTATCCTCAAACTACTTTTAAATCAATTTTTTCAAGTAACACTCTCACCTTTTTCATAGAACAAACATATTTTTTTTTCAGGAATCCACTCTCCAGAAACCTGAAACAAATCTTGAAAAAACTTGTTTAAGGCATCCATTCTCCCTAATCCTAAAAGCAAATTTTAATTAACTTCTTGAAATACTAAAATAAATCTTATCCTCAAACTACATTTAAATCAATTTTTTGAAGTAACACTCTCACCTTTTTCATAAAACTAACATATATTTTTTTTCAGGAATCCACTCTCCAGAAACCTAAAACTAATCTTAAAAAACTTCTTTCAGGCATCCAATCTTCCTAATCCTAAACGAAAATTTTAATTAACTTGTTGAAATTATTCAATCACATTTATCCTCAAACTACTTTTAAATCAATTTTTTCAAGTAACACTCACCTTTTTCATAGAACAAACATATTTTTTTTTCAGGAATCCACTCTCCAGAAACCTGAAACAAATCTTGAAAAACTTGTTTAAGGCATCCATTCTCCCTAATCCTAAAAGAACATTTTAATTAACTGCTTGAAATACTAAAAAAAATCTTATCCTCAAACTACATTTAAATCAATTTTTTGAAGTAACACGCTCACCTTTTTCATAAAACTAACATATATTTTTTTTCAGGAATCCACTCTCCAGAAACCTACAACTAATCTTTAAAAACTTATTTCAAGCATTCCAATCTTCCTAATACTAAACGAAAATTTTATTTAACTTGTTGAAATATTTCAATCACATTTATCCTCAAACTACATTTAAATCAAGTTTTTTGAAGTAACACTCTCACCTTTTTCATAGAACAAACATATTTTTTTTCAGGAATCCTCTCTCCAGAAACCTGAAACAAATCTTGAAAAAACTTGTTTAAGGCATCCATTCTCCCTAATCCTAAAAGAAAATTTTAATTAACTTCTTGAAATACTAAAATAAATCTTATCCTCAAACTACATTTAAATCAATTTTTTGAAGTAACACTCTCACCTTTTTCATAAAACTAAGATATGTTTTTTTTCAGGAATCCACTCTCCAGAAACCTAAAACTAATCTTAAAAAACTTCTTTCAGGCATCCAATCTTCCTAATCCTAAACGAAAATTTTAATTAACTTGTTGAAATAATTCAATCACATTTATCCTCAAACTACTTTTAAATCAATTTTTTCAAGTACCACTCTCACCTTTTTCATAGAACAAACATATTTTTTTTTCAGGAATCCACTCTCCAGAAACCTGAAACACATCTTGAAAAAACTTGTTTAAGGCATCCATTCTCCCTAATCCTAAAAGAAAATTTTAATTAACTTCTTGAAATACTAAAATAAATCTTATCCTCAAACTACATTTAAATCAATTTTTTGAAGTAACACGCTCACCTTTTTCATAAAACTAACATATATTTTTTTTCAGGAATCCACTCTCCAGAAACCTAAAACTAATCTTTAAAAACTTATTTCAAGCATTCCAATCTTCCTAATACTAAACGAAAATTTTATTTAACTTGTTGAAATATTTCAATCACATTTATCCTCAAACTACGTTTAAATCAAGTTTTTTGAAGTAACACTCTCACCTTTTGAATAGAACAAACATATTTTTTTTTCAGGAATCCTCTCTCCAGAAACCTGAAACAAATCTTGAAAAAACTTGTTTAAGGCATCCATTCTCCCTAATCCTAAAAGAAAATTTTAATTAACTTCTTGAAATACTAAAATAAATCTTATCCTCAAACTACATTTAAATCAATTTTTTGAAGTAACACTCTCACCTTTTTCATAAAACTAAGATATGTTTTTTTTCAGGAATCCACTCTCCAGAAACCTAAAACTAATCTTAAAAAACTTTTTTCAGGCATCCAATCTTCCTAATCCTAAACGAAAATTTTAATTAACTTGTTGAAATAATTCAATCACATTTATCCTCAAACTACTTTTAAATCAATTTTTTCAAGTAACACTCTCACCTTTTTCATAGAACAAACATATTTTTGTTTCAGGAATCCACTCTCCAGAAACCTGAAACAAATCTTGAAAAAACTTGTTTAAGGCATCCATTCTCCCTAATCCTAAAAGAAAATTTTAATTAACTTCTTGAAATACTAAAATAAATCTTATCCTCAAACTACATTTAAATCAATTTTTTGAAGTAACACTCTCACCTTTTTCATAAAACTAACGTATAATTTTTTTCAGGAATCCGCTCTCCAGAAACCTGAAACAAATTTTGAAAAAACTTGTTTAAGGCATCCATTCTCCCTAATCCTAAAAGAACATTTTAATTAACTTCTTGAAATACTAAAATAAATCTTATCCTCAAACTACATTTAAATCAATTTTTTGAAGTAACACTCTCACCTTTTTCATAAAACTAACATATAGTTTTTTTTCAGGAATCCACTCTCCAGAAATCTAAAACTAATCTTAAAAAACTTATTTCAGGCATCCAATCTTCCTAATCCTAAACGAAAATTTTAATTAACTTGTTGAAAGAATTCAATCACATTTATCCTCAAACTACTTTTAAATCAATTTTTTGAAGTAACACTCTCACCTTTTTCATAGAACAAACTTATTTTTTTTTCAGGAATCCACTCTCCAGAAACCTGAAACTAATCTTGAAAAAACTTGTGTAAGGCATCCATTCTCCCTAATCCTAAAAGAAAATTTTAATTAACTTGTTGAAATAATGCAATCAACCTTATTCTCAAACTACATTTAAATCAATTTTTTTAAGTAACACACTCCCCTTTTTCATAAAATGAACATATTTTGTTTTCACGAATCCACTCTCCAGAAACCTAAAACAAATCTTGAAAAAACTTGTTTAAGGCATCCATTCTCCCTAATCCTAAAAGAAAATTTTAATTAACTTCTTGAAATACTAAAAAAAATCTTATCCTCAAACTACATTTAAATCAATTTTTTGAAGTAACACTCTCACCTTTTTCATAAAACTAACATATATATTTTTTTCAGGAATCCACTCTCCAGAAACCTAAAACTAATCTTAAAAAACATATTTCAAGCATTCCAATCTTCCTAATCCTAAACGAAAATTTTAATTAACTTGTTGAAATAATTCAATCACATTTATCCTCAAACTACGTTTAAATCAATTTTTTGAAGTAACACTCTCACCTTTTTCATAGAAAAAACATATTTTTTTTTCAGGAATCCACTCTCCAGAAACCTGAAACAAATCTTGAAAAAACTTGTTTAAGGCATCCATTCTCCCTAATCCTAAAAGAAAATTTTAATTAACTTCTTGAAATACTAAAATAAATCTTATCCTCAAACTACATTTAAATCAATTTTTTGAAGTAACACTCTCACCTTTTTCATAAAACTAAGATATATTTTTTTTCAGGAATCCACTCTCCAGAAACCTAAAACTAATCTTAAAAAACTTCTTTCAGGCATCCAATCTTCCTAATCCTAAACGAAAATTTCAATTAACTTGTTGAAATAATTCAATCACATTTATCCTCAAACTACTTTTAAATCAATTTTTCAAGTAACACTCTCACCTTTTCCATAGAACAAACATATTTTTTTTCAGGAATCCACTCTCCAGAAACCTGAAACAAATCTTGAAAAAACTTGTTTGAGGCATCCATTCTCCCTAATCCTAAAAGAACATTTTAATTAACTTTTTGAAATACTAAAAAAAATCTTATCCTCAAACTACATTTAAATCAATTTTTTGAAGTAACACTCTCACCTTTTTCATAAAACTAACATATATTTTTTTTCAGGAATCCGCTCTCCAGAAACCTGAAACAAATCTTGAAAAAACTTGTTTAAGGCATCCATTCTCCCTAATCCTAAAAGAAAATTTTAATTAACTTCTTGAAATACTAAAATAAATCTTATCCTCAAACTACATTTAAATCAATTTTTTGAAGTAACACTCTCACCTTTTTCATAAAACTAACATATATTTTTTTTCAGGAATCCACTCTCCAGAAACCTAAAACTAATCTTAAAAAACTTATTTCAGGCTTCCAATCTTCCTAATCCTAAACGAAAATTTTAATTAACTTGTTGAAATAATTCAATCACATTTATCCTCAAAATACTTTTAAATCAAATTTTTTGAAGTAACACTCTCACCTTTTTCATAGAACAAACTTATTTTTTTTCAGGAATCCACTCTCCAGAAACCTGAAACTAATCTTGAAAAAACTTGTGTAAGGCATCCATTCTCCCTAATCCTAAAAGAAAATATTAATTAACTTGTTGAAATAATGCAATCAACCTTATTCTCAAACTACATTTAAATCAATTTTTTGAAGTAACACACTCACCTTTTTCATAAAATGAACATATTTTGTTTTCACGAATCCACTCTCCAGAAACCTAAAACAAACCTTGAAAAAACTTGCTTAAGGCATCCATTCTCCCTAATCCTAAAAGAAAATTTTAAATAACTTCTTGAAATACTAAAAAAAATCTTATCCTCAAACTACATTTAAATCAATTTTTTGAAGTAACACTCTCACCTTTTTCATAAAACTAACATATATTTTTTTTCAGGAATCCACTCTCCAGAAACATAAAACTAATCTTAAAAAACTTATTTCAAGCATTCCAATCTTCCTAATCCTAAACGATAATTTTAATTAACTTGTTGAAATATTTCAATCACATTTATCCTCAAACTACGTTTAAATCAATTTTTTGAAGTAACACTCTCACCTTTTTCATAGAACAAACATATTTTTTTTCAGGAATCCACTCTCCAGAAACCTGAAACAAATCTTGAAAAAACTTGTTTAAGGCATCCATTCTCCCTAATCCTAAAAGAAAATTTTAATTAACTTCTTGAAATACTAAAAAAAATCTTATCCTCAAACTACATTTAAATCAATTTTTTGAAGTAACACTCTCACCTTTTTCATAAAACTAACATATATTTTTTTTCAGGAATCCACTCTCCAGAAACCTAAAACTAATCTTTAAAAACTTCTTTCAGGCATCCAATCTTCCTAATCCTAAACAAAATTTTAATTAACTTGTTGAAATAATTCAATCACATTTATCCTCAAACTACTTTTAAATCAATTTTTTCAAGTAACACTCTCACCTTTTTCATAGAACAAACATATTTTTTTTTCAGGAATCCACTCTCCAGAAACCTGAAACAAATCTTGAAAAAACTTGTTTAAGGCATCCATTCTCCCTAATCCTAAAAGCAAATTTTAATTAACTTCTTGAAATACTAAAATAAATCTTATCCTCAAACTACATTTAAATCAATTTTTTGAAGTAACACTCTCACCTTTTTCATAAAACTAACATATATTTTTTTTCAGGAATCCACTCTCCAGAAACCTAAAACTAATCTTAAAAAACTTCTTTCAGGCATCCAATCTTCCTAATCCTAAACGAAAATTTTAATTAACTTGTTGAAATTATTCAATCACATTTATCCTCAAACTACTTTTAAATCAATTTTTTCAAGTAACACTCACCTTTTTCATAGAACAAACATATTTTTTTTTCAGGAATCCACTCTCCAGAAACCTGAAACCAATCTTGAAAAAACTTGTGTAAGGCATCCATTCTCCCTAATCCTAAAAGAAAATTTTAATTAACTTGTTGAAATAATGCAATCAACCTTATTCTCAAACTACATTTAAATCAATTTTTTTAAGTAACACACTCCCCTTTTTCATAAAATGAACATATTTTGTTTTCACGAATCCACTCTCCAGAAACCTAAAACAAATCTTGAAAAAACTTGTTTAAGGCATCCATTCTCCCTAATCCTAAAAGAAAATTTTAATTAACTTCTTGAAATACTAAAAAAAATCTTATCCTCAAACTACATTTAAATCAATTTTTTGAAGTAACACTCTCACCTTTTTCATAAAACTAACATATATATTTTTTTCAGGAATCCACTCTCCAGAAACCTAAAACTAATCTTAAAAAACATATTTCAAGCATTCCAATCTTCCTAATCCTAAACGAAAATTTTAATTAACTTGTTGAAATAATTCAATCACATTTATCCTCAAACTACGTTTAAATCAATTTTTTGAAGTAACACTCTCACCTTTTTCATAGAAAAAACATATTTTTTTTTCAGGAATCCACTCTCCAGAAACCTGAAACAAATCTTGAAAAAACTTGTTTAAGGCATCCATTCTCCCTAATCCTAAAAGAAAATTTTAATTAACTTCTTGAAATACTAAAATAAATCTTATCCTCAAACTACATTTAAATCAATTTTTTGAAGTAACACTCTCACCTTTTTCATAAAACTAAGATATATTTTTTTTCAGGAATCCACTCTCCAGAAACCTAAAACTAATCTTAAAAAACTTCTTTCAGGCATCCAATCTTCCTAATCCTAAACGAAAATTTCAATTAACTTGTTGAAATAATTCAATCACATTTATCCTCAAACTACTTTTAAATCAATTTTTCAAGTAACACTCTCACCTTTTCCATAGAACAAACATATTTTTTTTCAGGAATCCACTCTCCAGAAACCTGAAACAAATCTTGAAAAAACTTGTTTGAGGCATCCATTCTCCCTAATCCTAAAAGAACATTTTAATTAACTTTTTGAAATACTAAAAAAAATCTTATCCTCAAACTACATTTAAATCAATTTTTTGAAGTAACACTCTCACCTTTTTCATAAAACTAACATATATTTTTTTTCAGGAATCCGCTCTCCAGAAACCTGAAACAAATCTTGAAAAAACTTGTTTAAGGCATCCATTCTCCCTAATCCTAAAAGAAAATTTTAATTAACTTCTTGAAATACTAAAATAAATCTTATCCTCAAACTACATTTAAATCAATTTTTTGAAGTAACACTCTCACCTTTTTCATAAAACTAACATATATTTTTTTTCAGGAATCCACTCTCCAGAAACCTAAAACTAATCTTAAAAAACTTATTTCAGGCTTCCAATCTTCCTAATCCTAAACGAAAATTTTAATTAACTTGTTGAAATAATTCAATCACATTTATCCTCAAACTACTTTTAAATCAAATTTTTTGAAGTAACACTCTCACCTTTTTCATAGAACAAACTTATTTTTTTTCAGGAATCCACTCTCCAGAAACCTGAAACTAATCTTGAAAAAACTTGTGTAAGGCATCCATTCTCCCTAATCCTAAAAGAAAATATTAATTAACTTGTTGAAATAATGCAATCAACCTTATTCTCAAACTACATTTAAATCAATTTTTTGAAGTAACACACTCACCTTTTTCATAAAATGAACATATTTTGTTTTCACGAATCCACTCTCCAGAAACCTAAAACAAACCTTGAAAAAACTTGCTTAAGGCATCCATTCTCCCTAATCCTAAAAGAAAATTTTAAATAACTTCTTGAAATACTAAAAAAAATCTTATCCTCAAACTACATTTAAATCAATTTTTTGAAGTAACACTCTCACCTTTTTCATAAAACTAACATATATTTTTTTTCAGGAATCCACTCTCCAGAAACATAAAACTAATCTTAAAAAACTTATTTCAAGCATTCCAATCTTCCTAATCCTAAACGATAATTTTAATTAACTTGTTGAAATATTTCAATCACATTTATCCTCAAACTACGTTTAAATCAATTTTTTGAAGTAACACTCTCACCTTTTTCATAGAACAAACATATTTTTTTTCAGGAATCCACTCTCCAGAAACCTGAAACAAATCTTGAAAAAACTTGTTTAAGGCATCCATTCTCCCTAATCCTAAAAGAAAATTTTAATTAACTTCTTGAAATACTAAAAAAAATCTTATCCTCAAACTACATTTAAATCAATTTTTTGAAGTAACACTCTCACCTTTTTCATAAAACTAACATATATTTTTTTTCAGGAATCCACTCTCCAGAAACCTAAAACTAATCTTTAAAAACTTCTTTCAGGCATCCAATCTTCCTAATCCTAAACAAAATTTTAATTAACTTGTTGAAATAATTCAATCACATTTATCCTCAAACTACTTTTAAATCAATTTTTTCAAGTAACACTCTCACCTTTTTCATAGAACAAACATATTTTTTTTTCAGGAATCCACTCTCCAGAAACCTGAAACAAATCTTGAAAAAACTTGTTTAAGGCATCCATTCTCCCTAATCCTAAAAGCAAATTTTAATTAACTTCTTGAAATACTAAAATAAATCTTATCCTCAAACTACATTTAAATCAATTTTTTGAAGTAACACTCTCACCTTTTTCATAAAACTAACATATATTTTTTTTCAGGAATCCACTCTCCAGAAACCTAAAACTAATCTTAAAAAACTTCTTTCAGGCATCCAATCTTCCTAATCCTAAACGAAAATTTTAATTAACTTGTTGAAATTATTCAATCACATTTATCCTCAAACTACTTTTAAATCAATTTTTTCAAGTAACACTCACCTTTTTCATAGAACAAACATATTTTTTTTTCAGGAATCCACTCTCCAGAAACCTGAAACCAATCTTGAAAAACTTGTTTAAGGCATCCAGTCTCCCTAATCCTAAAAGAACATTTTAATTAACTGCTTGAAATACTAAAAAAAATCTTATCCTCAAACTACATTTAAATCAATTTTTTGAAGTAACACGCTCACCTTTTTCATAAAACTAACATATATTTTTTTTCAGGAATCCACTCTCCAGAAACCTACAACTAATCTTTAAAAACTTATTTCAAGCATTCCAATCTTCCTAATACTAAACGAAAATTTTATTTAACTTGTTGAAATATTTCAATCACATTTATCCTCAAACTACGTTTAAATCAAGTTTTTTGAAGTAACACTCTCACCTTTTTCATAGAACAAACATATTTTTTTTCAGGAATCCTCTCTCCAGAAACCTGAAACAAATCTTGAAAAAACTTGTTTAAGGCATCCATTCTCCCTAATCCTAAAAGAAAATTTTAATTAACTTCTTGAAATACTAAAATAAATCTTATCCTCAAACTACATTTAAATCAATTTTTTGAAGTAACACTCTCACCTTTTTCATAAAACTAAGATATGTTTTTTTTCAGGAATCCACTCTCCAGAAACCTAAAACTAATCTTAAAAAACTTCTTTCAGGCATCCAATCTTCCTAATCCTAAACGAAAATTTTAATTAACTTGTTGAAATAATTCAATCACATTTATCCTCAAACTACTTTTAAATCAATTTTTTCAAGTAACACTCTCACCTTTTTCATAGAACAAACATATTTTTTTTTCAGGAATCCACTCTCCAGAAACCTGAAACACATCTTGAAAAAACTTGTTTAAGGCATCCATTCTCCCTAATCCTTAAAGAAAATTTTAATTAACTTCTTGAAATACTAAAATAAATCTTATCCTCAAACTACATTTAAATCAATTTTTTGAAGTAACACGCTCACCTTTTTCATAAAACTAACATATATTTTTTTTCAGGAATCCACTCTCCAGAAACCTAAAACTAATCTTTAAAAACTTATTTCAAGCATTCCAATCTTCCTAATACTAAACGAAAATTTTATTTAACTTGTTGAAATATTTCAATCACATTTATCCTCAAACTACGTTTAAATCAAGTTTTTTGAAGTAACACTCTCACCTTTTGAATAGAACAAACATATTTTTTTGTTCAGGAATCCTCTCTCCAGAAACCTGAAACAAATCTTGAAAAAACTTGTTTAAGGCATCCATTCTCCCTAATCCTAAAAGAAAATTTTAATTAACTTCTTGAAATACTAAAATAAATCTTATCCTCAAACTACATTTAAATCAATTTTTTGAAGTAACACTCTCACCTTTTTCATAAAACTAAGATATGTTTTTTTTCAGGAATCCACTCTCCAGAAACCTAAAACTAATCTTAAAAAACTTTTTTCAGGCATCCAATCTTCCTAATCCTAAACGAAAATTTTAATTAACTTGTTGAAATAATTCAATCACATTTATCCTCAAACTACTTTTAAATCAATTTTTTCAAGTAACACTCTCACCTTTTTCATAGAACAAACATATTTTTGTTTCAGGAATCCACTCTCCAGAAACCTGAAACAAATCTTGAAAAAACTTGTTTAAGGCATCCATTCTCCCTAATCCTAAAAGAAAATTTTAATTAACTTCTTGAAATACTAAAATAAATCTTATCCTCAAACTACATTTAAATCAATTTTTTGAAGTAACACTCTCACCTTTTTCATAAAACTAACGTATAATTTTTTTCAGGAATCCGCTCTCCAGAAACCTGAAACAAATTTTGAAAAAACTTGTTTAAGGCATCCATTCTCCCTAATCCTAAAAGAACATTTTAATTAACTTCTTGAAATACTAAAATAAATCTTATCCTCAAACTACATTTAAATCAATTTTTTGAAGTAACACTCTCACCTTTTTCATAAAACTAACATATAGTTTTTTTTCAGGAATCCACTCTCCAGAAACCTAAAACTAATCTTAAAAAACTTATTTCAGGCATCCAATCTTCCTAATCCTAAACGAAAATTTTAATTAACTTGTTGAAAGAATTCAATCACATTTATCCTCAAACTACTTTTAAATCAATTTTTTGAAGTAACACTCTCACCTTTTTCATAGAACAAACTTATTTTTTTTTCAGGAATCCACTCTCCAGAAACCTGAAACTAATCTTGAAAAAACTTGTGTAAGGCATCCATTCTCCCTAATCCTAAAAGAAAATTTTAATTAACTTGTTGAAATAATGCAATCAACCTTATTCTCAAACTACATTTAAATCAGTTTTTTTAAGTAACACACTCACCTTTTTCATAAAATGAACATATTTTGTTTTCACGAATCCACTCTCCAGAAACCTAAAACAAATCTTGAAAAAACTTGTTTAAGGCATCCATTCTCCCTAATCCTAAAAGAAAATTTTAATTAACTTCTTGAAATACTAAAAAAAATCTTATCCTCAAACTACATTTAAATCAATTTTTTGAAGTAACACTCTCACCTTTTTCATAAAACTAACATATATATTTTTTTCAGGAATCCACTCTCCAGAAACCTAAAACTAATCTTAAAAAACATATTTCAAGCATTCCAATCTTCCTAATCCTAAACGAAAATTTTAATTAACTTGTTGAAATAATTCAATCACATTTATCCTCAAACTACGTTTAAATCAATTTTTTGAAGTAACACTCTCACCTTTTTCATAGAACAAACATATTTTTTTTTCAGGAATCCACTCTCCAGAAACCTGAAACAAATCTTGAAAAAACTTGTTTAAGGCATCCATTCTCCCTAATCCTAAAAGAAAATTTTAATTAACTTCTTGAAATACTAAAATAAATCTTATCCTCAAACTACATTTAAATCAATTTTTTGAAGTAACACTCTCACCTTTTTCATAAAACTAAGATATATTTTTTTTCAGGAATCCACTCTCCAGAAACCTAAAACTAATCTTAAAAAACTTCTTTCAGGCATCCAATCTTCCTAATCCTAAACGAAAATTTTAATTAACTTGTTGAAATAATTCAATCACATTTATCCTCAAACTACTTTTAAATCAATTTTTCAAGTAACACTCTCACCTTTTCCATAGAACAAACATATTTTTTTTTCAGGAATCCACTCTCCAGAAACCTGAAACAAATCTTGAAAAAACTTGTTTGAGGCATCCATTCTCCCTAATCCTAAAAGAACATTTTAATTAACTTTTTGAAATACTAAAAAAAATCTTATCCTCAAACTACATTTAAATCAATTTTTTGAAGTAACACTCTCACCTTTTTCATAAAACTAACATATATTTTTTTTCAGGAATCCGCTCTCCAGAAACCTGAAACAAATCTTGAAAAAACTTGTTTAAGGCATCCATTCTCCCTAATCCTAAAAGAAAATTTTAATTAACTTCTTGAAATACTAAAATAAATCTTATCCTCAAACTACATTTAAATCAATTTTTTGAAGTAACACTCTCACCTTTTTCATAAAACTAACATATATTTTTTTTCAGGAATCCACTCTCCAGAAACCTAAAACTAATCTTAAAAAACTTATTTCAGGCATCCAATCTTCCTAATCCTAAACGAAAATTTTAATTAACTTGTTGAAATAATTCAATCACATTTATCCTCAAACTACTTTTAAATCAATTTTTTGAAGTAACACTCTCACCTTTTTCATAAAACAAACTTATTTTTTTTTCAGGAATCCACTCTCCAGAAACCTGAAACTAATCTTGAAAAAACTTGTGTAAGGCATCCATTCTCCCTAATCCTAAAAGAAAATATTAATTAACTTGTTGAAATAATGCAATCAACCTTATTCTCAAACTACATTTATATCAATTTTTTGAAGTAACACACTCACCTTTTTCATAAAACGAACATATTTTGTTTTCACGAATCCACTCTCCAGAAACCTAAAACAAACCTTGAAAAAACTTGCTTAAGGCATCCATTCTCCCTAATCCTAAAAGAAAATTTTAAATAACTTCTTGAAATACTAAAATAAATCTTATCCTCAAACTACATTTAAATCAATTTTTTGAAGTAACACTCTCACCTTTTTCATAAAACTAACATATATTTTTTTTCAGGAATCCACTCTCCAGAAACATAAAACTAATCTTAAAAAACTTCTTTCAGGCATCCAATCTTCCTAATCCTAAACGAAAATTTTAATTAACTTGTTGAAATTATTCAATCACATTTATCCTCAAACTACTTTTAAATCAATTTTTTCAAGTAACACTCACCTTTTTCATAGAACAAACATATTTTTTTTTCAGGAATCCACTCTCCAGAAACCTGAAACAAATCTTGAAAAACTTGTTTAAGGCATCCATTCTCCCTAATCCTAAAAGAACATTTTAATTAACTGCTTGAAATACTAAAAAAAATCTTATCCTCAAACTACATTTAAATCAATTTTTTGAAGTAACACGCTCACCTTTTTCATAAAACTAACATATATTTTTTTTCAGGAATCCACTCTCCAGAAACCTACAACTAATCTTTAAAAACTTATTTCAAGCATTCCAATCTTCCTAATACTAAACGAAAATTTTATTTAACTTGTTGAAATATTTCAATCACATTTATCCTCAAACTACATTTAAATCAAGTTTTTTGAAGTAACACTCTCACCTTTTTCATAGAACAAACATATTTTTTTTCAGGAATCCTCTCTCCAGAAACCTGAAACAAATCTTGAAAAAACTTGTTTAAGGCATCCATTCTCCCTAATCCTAAAAGAAAATTTTAATTAACTTCTTGAAATACTAAAATAAATCTTATCCTCAAACTACATTTAAATCAATTTTTTGAAGTAACACTCTCACCTTTTTCATAAAACTAAGATATGTTTTTTTTCAGGAATCCACTCTCCAGAAACCTAAAACTAATCTTAAAAAACTTCTTTCAGGCATCCAATCTTCCTAATCCTAAACGAAAATTTTAATTAACTTGTTGAAATAATTCAATCACATTTATCCTCAAACTACTTTTAAATCAATTTTTTCAAGTACCACTCTCACCTTTTTCATAGAACAAACATATTTTTTTTTCAGGAATCCACTCTCCAGAAACCTGAAACACATCTTGAAAAAACTTGTTTAAGGCATCCATTCTCCCTAATCCTAAAAGAAAATTTTAATTAACTTCTTGAAATACTAAAATAAATCTTATCCTCAAACTACATTTAAATCAATTTTTTGAAGTAACACGCTCACCTTTTTCATAAAACTAACATATATTTTTTTTCAGGAATCCACTCTCCAGAAACCTAAAACTAATCTTTAAAAACTTATTTCAAGCATTCCAATCTTCCTAATACTAAACGAAAATTTTATTTAACTTGTTGAAATATTTCAATCACATTTATCCTCAAACTACGTTTAAATCAAGTTTTTTGAAGTAACACTCTCACCTTTTGAATAGAACAAACATATTTTTTTTTCAGGAATCCTCTCTCCAGAAACCTGAAACAAATCTTGAAAAAACTTGTTTAAGGCATCCATTCTCCCTAATCCTAAAAGAAAATTTTAATTAACTTCTTGAAATACTAAAATAAATCTTATCCTCAAACTACATTTAAATCAATTTTTTGAAGTAACACTCTCACCTTTTTCATAAAACTAAGATATGTTTTTTTTCAGGAATCCACTCTCCAGAAACCTAAAACTAATCTTAAAAAACTTTTTTCAGGCATCCAATCTTCCTAATCCTAAACGAAAATTTTAATTAACTTGTTGAAATAATTCAATCACATTTATCCTCAAACTACTTTTAAATCAATTTTTTCAAGTAACACTCTCACCTTTTTCATAGAACAAACATATTTTTGTTTCAGGAATCCACTCTCCAGAAACCTGAAACAAATCTTGAAAAAACTTGTTTAAGGCATCCATTCTCCCTAATCCTAAAAGAAAATTTTAATTAACTTCTTGAAATACTAAAATAAATCTTATCCTCAAACTACATTTAAATCAATTTTTTGAAGTAACACTCTCACCTTTTTCATAAAACTAACGTATAATTTTTTTCAGGAATCCGCTCTCCAGAAACCTGAAACAAATTTTGAAAAAACTTGTTTAAGGCATCCATTCTCCCTAATCCTAAAAGAACATTTTAATTAACTTCTTGAAATACTAAAATAAATCTTATCCTCAAACTACATTTAAATCAATTTTTTGAAGTAACACTCTCACCTTTTTCATAAAACTAACATATAGTTTTTTTTCAGGAATCCACTCTCCAGAAATCTAAAACTAATCTTAAAAAACTTATTTCAGGCATCCAATCTTCCTAATCCTAAACGAAAATTTTAATTAACTTGTTGAAAGAATTCAATCACATTTATCCTCAAACTACTTTTAAATCAATTTTTTGAAGTAACACTCTCACCTTTTTCATAGAACAAACTTATTTTTTTTTCAGGAATCCACTCTCCAGAAACCTGAAACTAATCTTGAAAAAACTTGTGTAAGGCATCCATTCTCCCTAATCCTAAAAGAAAATTTTAATTAACTTGTTGAAATAATGCAATCAACCTTATTCTCAAACTACATTTAAATCAATTTTTTTAAGTAACACACTCCCCTTTTTCATAAAATGAACATATTTTGTTTTCACGAATCCACTCTCCAGAAACCTAAAACAAATCTTGAAAAAACTTGTTTAAGGCATCCATTCTCCCTAATCCTAAAAGAAAATTTTAATTAACTTCTTGAAATACTAAAAAAAATCTTATCCTCAAACTACATTTAAATCAATTTTTTGAAGTAACACTCTCACCTTTTTCATAAAACTAACATATATATTTTTTTCAGGAATCCACTCTCCAGAAACCTAAAACTAATCTTAAAAAACATATTTCAAGCATTCCAATCTTCCTAATCCTAAACGAAAATTTTAATTAACTTGTTGAAATAATTCAATCACATTTATCCTCAAACTACGTTTAAATCAATTTTTTGAAGTAACACTCTCACCTTTTTCATAGAAAAAACATATTTTTTTTTCAGGAATCCACTCTCCAGAAACCTGAAACAAATCTTGAAAAAACTTGTTTAAGGCATCCATTCTCCCTAATCCTAAAAGAAAATTTTAATTAACTTCTTGAAATACTAAAATAAATCTTATCCTCAAACTACATTTAAATCAATTTTTTGAAGTAACACTCTCACCTTTTTCATAAAACTAAGATATATTTTTTTTCAGGAATCCACTCTCCAGAAACCTAAAACTAATCTTAAAAAACTTCTTTCAGGCATCCAATCTTCCTAATCCTAAACGAAAATTTCAATTAACTTGTTGAAATAATTCAATCACATTTATCCTCAAACTACTTTTAAATCAATTTTTCAAGTAACACTCTCACCTTTTCCATAGAACAAACATATTTTTTTTCAGGAATCCACTCTCCAGAAACCTGAAACAAATCTTGAAAAAACTTGTTTGAGGCATCCATTCTCCCTAATCCTAAAAGAACATTTTAATTAACTTTTTGAAATACTAAAAAAAATCTTATCCTCAAACTACATTTAAATCAATTTTTTGAAGTAACACTCTCACCTTTTTCATAAAACTAACATATATTTTTTTTCAGGAATCCGCTCTCCAGAAACCTGAAACAAATCTTGAAAAAACTTGTTTAAGGCATCCATTCTCCCTAATCCTAAAAGAAAATTTTAATTAACTTCTTGAAATACTAAAATAAATCTTATCCTCAAACTACATTTAAATCAATTTTTTGAAGTAACACTCTCACCTTTTTCATAAAACTAACATATATTTTTTTTCAGGAATCCACTCTCCAGAAACCTAAAACTAATCTTAAAAAACGTATTTCAGGCTTCCAATCTTCCTAATCCTAAACGAAAATTTTAATTAACTTGTTGAAATAATTCAATCACATTTATCCTCAAACTACTTTTAAATCAAATTTTTTGAAGTAACACTCTCACCTTTTTCATAGAACAAACTTATTTTTTTTCAGGAATCCACTCTCCAGAAACCTGAAACTAATCTTGAAAAAACTTGTGTAAGGCATCCATTCTCCCTAATCCTAAAAGAAAATTTTAATTAACTTGTTGAAATAATGCAATCAACCTTATTCTCAAACTACATTTAAATCAATTTTTTTAAGTAACACACTCCCCTTTTTCATAAAATGAACATATTTTGTTTTCACGAATCCACTCTCCAGAAACCTAAAACAAATCTTGAAAAAACTTGTTTAAGGCATCCATTCTCCCTAATCCTAAAAGAAAATTTTAATTAACTTCTTGAAATACTAAAAAAAATCTTATCCTCAAACTACATTTAAATCAATTTTTTGAAGTAACACTCTCACCTTTTTCATAAAACTAACATATATATTTTTTTCAGGAATCCACTCTCCAGAAACCTAAAACTAATCTTAAAAAACATATTTCAAGCATTCCAATCTTCCTAATCCTAAACGAAAATTTTAATTAACTTGTTGAAATAATTCAATCACATTTATCCTCAAACTACGTTTAAATCAATTTTTTGAAGTAACACTCTCACCTTTTTCATAGAAAAAACATATTTTTTTTTCAGGAATCCACTCTCCAGAAACCTGAAACAAATCTTGAAAAAACTTGTTTAAGGCATCCATTCTCCCTAATCCTAAAAGAAAATTTTAATTAACTTCTTGAAATACTAAAATAAATCTTATCCTCAAACTACATTTAAATCAATTTTTTGAAGTAACACTCTCACCTTTTTCATAAAACTAAGATATATTTTTTTTCAGGAATCCACTCTCCAGAAACCTAAAACTAATCTTAAAAAACTTCTTTCAGGCATCCAATCTTCCTAATCCTAAACGAAAATTTTAATTAACTTGTTGAAATAATTCAATCACATTTATCCTCAAACTACTTTTAAATCAATTTTTCAAGTAACACTCTCACCTTTTCCATAAAACAAACATATTTTTTTTTCAGGAATCCACTCTCCAGAAACCTGAAACAAATCTTGAAAAAACTTGTTTGAGGCATCCATTCTCCCTAATCCTAAAAGAACATTTTAATTAACTTTTTGAAATACTAAAATAAATCTTATCCTCAAACTACATTTAAATCAATTTTTTGAAGTAACACTCTCACCTTTTTCATAAAACTAACGTATAATTTTTTTCAGGAATCCGCTCTCCAGAAACCTGAAACAAATTTTGAAAAAACTTGTTTAAGGCATCCATTCTCCCTAATCCTAAAAGAACATTTTAATTAACTTCTTGAAATACTAAAATAAATCTTATCCTCAAACTACATTTAAATCAATTTTTTGAAGTAACACTCTCACCTTTTTCATAAAACTAACATATAGTTTTTTTCAGGAATCCACTCTCCAGAAACCTAAAACTAATCTTAAAAAACTTATTTCAGGCATCCAATCTTCCTAATCCTAAACGAAAATTTTAATTAACTTGTTGAAAGAATTCAATCACATTTATCCTCAAACTACTTTTAAATCAATTTTTTGAAGTAACACTCTCACCTTTTTCATAGAACAAACTTATTTTTTTTTCAGGAATCCACTCTCCAGAAACCTGAAACTAATCTTGAAAAAACTTGTGTAAGGCATCCATTCTCCCTAATCCTAAAAGAAAATTTTAATTAACTTGTTGAAATAATGCAATCAACCTTATTCTCAAACTACATTTAAATCAATTTTTTTAAGTAACACACTCCCCTTTTTCATAAAATGAACATATTTTGTTTTCACGAATCCACTCTCCAGAAACCTAAAACAAATCTTGAAAAAACTTGTTTAAGGCATCCATTCTCCCTAATCCTAAAAGAAAATTTTAATTAACTTCTTGAAATACTAAAAAAAATCTTATCCTCAAACTACATTTAAATCAATTTTTTGAAGTAACACTCTCACCTTTTTCATAAAACTAACATATATATTTTTTTCAGGAATCCACTCTCCAGAAACCTAAAACTAATCTTAAAAAACATATTTCAAGCATTCCAATCTTCCTAATCCTAAACGAAAATTTTAATTAACTTGTTGAAATAATTCAATCACATTTATCCTCAAACTACGTTTAAATCAATTTTTTGAAGTAACACTCTCACCTTTTTCATAGAAAAAACATATTTTTTTTTCAGGAATCCACTCTCCAGAAACCTGAAACAAATCTTGAAAAAACTTGTTTAAGGCATCCATTCTCCCTAATCCTAAAAGAAAATTTTAATTAACTTCTTGAAATACTAAAATAAATCTTATCCTCAAACTACATTTAAATCAATTTTTTGAAGTAACACTCTCGCCTTTTTCATAAAACTAAGATATATTTTTTTTCAGGAATCCACTCTCCAGAAACCTAAAACTAATCTTAAAAAACTTCTTTCAGGCATCCAATCTTCCTAATCCTAAACGAAAATTTCAATTAACTTGTTGAAATAATTCAATCACATTTATCCTCAAACTACTTTTAAATCAATTTTTCAAGTAACACTCTCACCTTTTCCATAGAACAAACATATTTTTTTTCAGGAATCCACTCTCCAGAAACCTGAAACAAATCTTGAAAAAACTTGTTTGAGGCATCCATTCTCCCTAATCCTAAAAGAACATTTTAATTAACTTTTTGAAATACTAAAAAAAATCTTATCCTCAAACTACATTTAAATCAATTTTTTGAAGTAACACTCTCACCTTTTTCATAAAACTAACATATATTTTTTTTCAGGAATCCGCTCTCCAGAAACCTGAAACAAATCTTGAAAAAACTTGTTTAAGGCATCCATTCTCCCTAATCCTAAAAGAAAATTTTAATTAACTTCTTGAAATACTAAAATAAATCTTATCCTCAAACTACATTTAAATCAATTTTTTGAAGTAACACTCTCACCTTTTTCATAAAACTAACATATATTTTTTTTCAGGAATCCACTCTCCAGAAACCTAAAACTAATCTTAAAAAACTTATTTCAGGCATCCAATCTTCCTAATCCTAAACGAAAATTTTAATTAACTTGTTGAAATAATTCAATCACATTTATCCTCAAACTACTTTTAAATCAAATTTTTTGAAGTAACACTCTCACCTTTTTCATAGAACAAACTTATTTTTTTTCAGGAATCCACTCTCCAGAAACCTGAAACTAATCTTGAAAAAACTTGTGTAAGGCATCCATTCTCCCTAATCCTAAAAGAAAATTTTAATTAACTTGTTGAAATAATGCAATCAACCTTATTCTCAAACTACATTTAAATCAATTTTTTTAAGTAACACACTCCCCTTTTTCATAAAATGAACATATTTTGTTTTCACGAATCCACTCTCCAGAAACCTAAAACAAATCTTGAAAAAACTTGTTTAAGGCATCCATTCTCCCTAATCCTAAAAGAAAATTTTAATTAACTTCTTGAAATACTAAAAAAAATCTTATCCTTAAACTACATTTAAATCAATTTTTTGAAGTAACACTCTCACCTTTTTCATAAAACTAACATATATATTTTTTTCAGGAATCCACTCTCCAGAAACCTAAAACTAATCTTAAAAAACATATTTCAAGCATTCCAATCTTCCTAATCCTAAACGAAAATTTTAATTAACTTGTTGAAATAATTCAATCACATTTATCCTCAAACTACGTTTAAATCAATTTTTTGAAGTAACACTCTCACCTTTTTCATAGAACAAACATATTTTTTTTTCAGGAATCCACTCTCCAGAAACCTGAAACAAATCTTGAAAAAACTTGTTTAAGGCATCCATTCTCCCTAATCCTAAAAGAAAATTTTAATTAACTTCTTGAAATACTAAAATAAATCTTATCCTCAAACTACATTTAAATCAATTTTTTGAAGTAACACTCTCACCTTTTTCATAAAACTAAGATATATTTTTTTTCAGGAACCCACTCTCCAGAAACCTAAAACTAATCTTAAAAAACTTCTTTCAGGCATCCAATCTTCCTAATCCTAAACGAAAATTTTAATTAACTTGTTGAAATTATTCAATCACATTTATCCTCAAACTACTTTTAAATCAATTTTTTCAAGTAACACTCACCTTTTTCATAGAACAAACATATTTTTTTTTCAGGAATCCACTCTCCAGAAACCTGAAACAAATCTTGAAAAACTTGTTTAAGGCATCCATTCTCCCTAATCCTAAAAGAACATTTTAATTAACTGCTTGAAATACTAAAAAAAATCTTATACTCAAACTACATTTAAATCAATTTTTTCAAGTACCACTCTCACCTTTTTCATAGAACAAACATATTTTTTTTTCAGGAATCCACTCTCCAGAAACCTGAAACACATCTTGAAAAAACTTGTTTAAGGCATCCATTCTCCCTAATCCTAAAAGAAAATTTTAATTAACTTCTTGAAATACTAAAATAAATCTTATCCTCAAACTACATTTAAATCAATTTTTTGAAGTAACACGCTCACCTTTTTCATAAAACTAACATATATTTTTTTTCAGGAATCCACTCTCCAGAAACCTAAAACTAATCTTTAAAAACTTATTTCAAGCATTCCAATCTTCCTAATACTAAACGAAAATTTTATTTAACTTGTTGAAATATTTCAATCACATTTATCCTCAAACTACGTTTAAATCAAGTTTTTTGAAGTAACACTCTCACCTTTTGAATAGAACAAACATATTTTTTTTTCAGGAATCCTCTCTCCAGAAACCTGAAACAAATCTTGAAAAAACTTGTTTAAGGCATCCATTCTCCCTAATCCTAAAAGAAAATTTTAATTAACTTCTTGAAATACTAAAATAAATCTTATCCTCAAACTACATTTAAATCAATTTTTTGAAGTAACACTCTCACCTTTTTCATAAAACTAAGATATGTTTTTTTTCAGGAATCCACTCTCCAGAAACCTAAAACTAATCTTAAAAAACTTTTTTCAGGCATCCAATCTTCCTAATCCTAAACGAAAATTTTAATTAACTTGTTGAAATAATTCAATCACATTTATCCTCAAACTACTTTTAAATCAATTTTTTCAAGTAACACTCTCACCTTTTTCATAGAACAAACATATTTTTGTTTCAGGAATCCACTCTCCAGAAACCTGAAACAAATCTTGAAAAAACTTGTTTAAGGCATCCATTCTCCCTAATCCTAAAAGAAAATTTTAATTAACTTCTTGAAATACTAAAATAAATCTTATCCTCAAACTACATTTAAATCAATTTTTTGAAGTAACACTCTCACCTTTTTCATAAAACTAACGTATAATTTTTTTCAGGAATCCGCTCTCCAGAAACCTGAAACAAATTTTGAAAAAACTTGTTTAAGGCATCCATTCTCCCTAATCCTAAAAGAACATTTTAATTAACTTCTTGAAATACTAAAATAAATCTTATCCTCAAACTACATTTAAATCAATTTTTTGAAGTAACACTCTCACCTTTTTCATAAAACTAACATATAGTTTTTTTTCAGGAATCCACTCTCCAGAAACCTAAAACTAATCTTAAAAAACTTATTTCAGGCATCCAATCTTCCTAATCCTAAACGAAAATTTTAATTAACTTGTTGAAAGAATTCAATCACATTTATCCTCAAACTACTTTTAAATCAATTTTTTGAAGTAACACTCTCACCTTTTTCATAGAACAAACTTATTTTTTTTTCAGGAATCCACTCTCCAGAAACCTGAAACTAATCTTGAAAAAACTTGTGTAAGGCATCCATTCTCCCTAATCCTAAAAGAAAATTTTAATTAACTTGTTGAAATAATGCAATCAACCTTATTCTCAAACTACATTTAAATCAATTTTTTTAAGTAACACACTCCCCTTTTTCATAAAATGAACATATTTTGTTTTCACGAATCCACTCTCCAGAAACCTAAAACAAATCTTGAAAAAACTTGTTTAAGGCATCCATTCTCCCTAATCCTAAAAGAAAATTTTAATTAACTTCTTGAAATACTAAAAAAAATCTTATCCTCAAACTACATTTAAATCAATTTTTTGAAGTAACACTCTCACCTTTTTCATAAAACTAACATATATATTTTTTTCAGGAATCCACTCTCCAGAAACCTAAAACTAATCTTAAAAAACATATTTCAAGCATTCCAATCTTCCTAATCCTAAACGAAAATTTTAATTAACTTGTTGAAATAATTCAATCACATTTATCCTCAAACTACGTTTAAATCAATTTTTTGAAGTAACACTCTCACCTTTTTCATAGAAAAAACATATTTTTTTTTCAGGAATCCACTCTCCAGAAACCTGAAACAAATCTTGAAAAAACTTGTTTAAGGCATCCATTCTCCCTAATCCTAAAAGAAAATTTTAATTAACTTCTTGAAATACTAAAATAAATCTTATCCTCAAACTACATTTAAATCAATTTTTTGAAGTAACACTCTCACCTTTTTCATAAAACTAAGATATATATTTTTTCAGGAATCCACTCTCCAGAAACCTAAAACTAATCTTAAAAAACTTCTTTCAGGCATCCAATCTTCCTAATCCTAAACGAAAATTTCAATTAACTTGTTGAAATAATTCAATCACATTTATCCTCAAACTACTTTTAAATCAATTTTTCAAGTAACACTCTCACCTTTTCCATAGAACAAACATATTTTTTTTCAGGAATCCACTCTCCAGAAACCTGAAACAAATCTTGAAAAAACTTGTTTGAGGCATCCATTCTCCCTAATCCTAAAAGAACATTTTAATTAACTTTTTGAAATACTAAAAAAAATCTTATCCTCAAACTACATTTAAATCAATTTTTTGAAGTAACACTCTCACCTTTTTCATAAAACTAACATATATTTTTTTTCAGGAATCCGCTCTCCAGAAACCTGAAACAAATCTTGAAAAAACTTGTTTAAGGCATCCATTCTCCCTAATCCTAAAAGAAAATTTTAATTAACTTCTTGAAATACTAAAATAAATCTTATCCTCAAACTACATTTAAATCAATTTTTTGAAGTAACACTCTCACCTTTTTCATAAAACTAACATATATTTTTTTTCAGGAATCCACTCTCCAGAAACCTAAAACTAATCTTAAAAAACTTATTTCAGGCTTCCAATCTTCCTAATCCTAAACGAAAATTTTAATTAACTTGTTGAAATAATTCAATCACATTTATCCTCAAACTACTTTTAAATCAAATTTTTTGAAGTAACACTCTCACCTTTTTCATAGAACAAACTTATTTTTTTTCAGGAATCCACTCTCCAGAAACCTGAAACTAATCTTGAAAAAACTTGTGTAAGGCATCCATTCTCCCTAATCCTAAAAGAAAATTTTAATTAACTTGTTGAAATAATGCAATCAACCTTATTCTCAAACTACATTTAAATCAATTTTTTTAAGTAACACACTCCCCTTTTTCATAAAATGAACATATTTTGTTTTCACGAATCCACTCTCCAGAAACCTAAAACAAATCTTGAAAAAACTTGTTTAAGGCATCCATTCTCCCTAATCCTAAAAGAAAATTTTAATTAACTTCTTGAAATACTAAAAAAAATCTTATCCTCAAACTACATTTAAATCAATTTTTTGAAGTAACACTCTCACCTTTTTCATAAAACTAACATATATATTTTTTTCAGGAATCCACTCTCCAGAAACCTAAAACTAATCTTAAAAAACATATTTCAAGCATTCCAATCTTCCTAATCCTAAACGAAAATTTTAATTAACTTGTTGAAATAATTCAATCACATTTATCCTCAAACTACGTTTAAATCAATTTTTTGAAGTAACACTCTCACCTTTTTCATAGAACAAACATATTTTTTTTTCAGGAATCCACTCTCCAGAAACCTGAAACAAATCTTGAAAAAACTTGTTTAAGGCATCCATTCTCCCTAATCCTAAAAGAAAATTTTAATTAACTTCTTGAAATACTAAAATAAATCTTATCCTCAAACTACATTTAAATCAATTTTTTGAAGTAACACTCTCACCTTTTTCATAAAACTAAGATATATTTTTTTTCAGGAATCCACTCTCCAGAAACCTAAAACTAATCTTAAAAAACTTCTTTCAGGCATCCAATATTCCTAATCCTAAACGAAAATTTTAATTAACTTGTTGAAATAATTCAATCACATTTATCCTCAAACTACTTTTAAATCAATTTTTCAAGTAACACTCTCACCTTTTTCATAAAACTAACGTATAATTTTTTTCAGGAATCCGCTCTCCAGAAACCTGAAACAAATTTTGAAAAAACTTGTTTAAGGCATCCATTCTCCCTAATCCTAAAAGAACATTTTAATTAACTTCTTGAAATACTAAAATAAATCTTATCCTCAAACTACATTTAAATCAATTTTTTGAAGTAACACTCTCACCTTTTTCATAAAACTAACATATAGTTTTTTTCAGGAATCCACTCTCCAGAAACCTAAAACTAATCTTAAAAAACTTATTTCAGGCATCCAATCTTCCTAATCCTAAACGAAAATTTTAATTAACTTGTTGAAAGAATTCAATCACATTTATCCTCAAACTACTTTTAAATCAATTTTTTGAAGTAACACTCTCACCTTTTTCATAGAACAAACTTATTTTTTTTTCAGGAATCCACTCTCCAGAAACCTGAAACTAATCTTGAAAAAACTTGTGTAAGGCATCCATTCTCCCTAATCCTAAAAGAAAATTTTAATTAACTTGTTGAAATAATGCAATCAACCTTATTCTCAAACTACATTTAAATCAATTTTTTTAAGTAACACACTCCCCTTTTTCATAAAATGAACATATTTTGTTTTCACGAATCCACTCTCCAGAAACCTAAAACAAATCTTGAAAAAACTTGTTTAAGGCATCCATTCTCCCTAATCCTAAAAGAAAATTTTAATTAACTTCTTGAAATACTAAAAAAAATCTTATCCTCAAACTACATTTAAATCAATTTTTTGAAGTAACACTCTCACCTTTTTCATAAAACTAACATATATATTTTTTTCAGGAATCCACTCTCCAGAAACCTAAAACTAATCTTAAAAAACATATTTCAAGCATTCCAATCTTCCTAATCCTAAACGAAAATTTTAATTAACTTGTTGAAATAATTCAATCACATTTATCCTCAAACTACGTTTAAATCAATTTTTTGAAGTAACACTCTCACCTTTTTCATAGAAAAAACATATTTTTTTTTCAGGAATCCACTCTCCAGAAACCTGAAACAAATCTTGAAAAAACTTGTTTAAGGCATCCATTCTCCCTAATCCTAAAAGAAAATTTTAATTAACTTCTTGAAATACTAAAATAAATCTTATCCTCAAACTACATTTAAATCAATTTTTTGAAGTAACACTCTCGCCTTTTTCATAAAACTAAGATATATTTTTTTTCAGGAATCCACTCTCCAGAAACCTAAAACTAATCTTAAAAAACTTCTTTCAGGCATCCAATCTTCCTAATCCTAAACGAAAATTTCAATTAACTTGTTGAAATAATTCAATCACATTTATCCTCAAACTACTTTTAAATCAATTTTTCAAGTAACACTCTCACCTTTTCCATAGAACAAACATATTTTTTTTCAGGAATCCACTCTCCAGAAACCTGAAACAAATCTTGAAAAAACTTGTTTGAGGCATCCATTCTCCCTAATCCTAAAAGAACATTTTAATTAACTTTTTGAAATACTAAAAAAAATCTTATCCTCAAACTACATTTAAATCAATTTTTTGAAGTAACACTCTCACCTTTTTCATAAAACTAACATATATTTTTTTTCAGGAATCCGCTCTCCAGAAACCTGAAACAAATCTTGAAAAAACTTGTTTAAGGCATCCATTCTCCCTAATCCTAAAAGAAAATTTTAATTAACTTCTTGAAATACTAAAATAAATCTTATCCTCAAACTACATTTAAATCAATTTTTTGAAGTAACACTCTCACCTTTTTCATAAAACTAACATATATTTTTTTTCAGGAATCCACTCTCCAGAAACCTAAAACTAATCTTAAAAAACTTATTTCAGGCATCCAATCTTCCTAATCCTAAACGAAAATTTTAATTAACTTGTTGAAATAATTCAATCACATTTATCCTCAAACTACTTTTAAATCAAATTTTTTGAAGTAACACTCTCACCTTTTTCATAGAACAAACTTATTTTTTTTCAGGAATCCACTCTCCAGAAACCTGAAACTAATCTTGAAAAAACTTGTGCAAGGCATCCATTCTCCCTAATCCTAAAAGAAAATTTTAATTAACTTGTTGAAATAATGCAATCAACCTTATTCTCAAACTACATTTAAATCAATTTTTTTAAGTAACACACTCCCCTTTTTCATAAAATGAACATATTTTGTTTTCACGAATCCACTCTCCAGAAACCTAAAACAAATCTTGAAAAAACTTGTTTAAGGCATCCATTCTCCCTAATCCTAAAAGAAAATTTTAATTAACTTCTTGAAATACTAAAAAAAATCTTATCCTCAAACTACATTTAAATCAATTTTTTGAAGTAACACTCTCACCTTTTTCATAAAACTAACATATATATTTTTTTCAGGAATCCACTCTCCAGAAACCTAAAACTAATCTTAAAAAACATATTTCAAGCATTCCAATCTTCCTAATCCTAAACGAAAATTTTAATTAACTTGTTGAAATAATTCAATCACATTTATCCTCAAACTACGTTTAAATCAATTTTTTGAAGTAACACTCTCACCTTTTTCATAGAACAAACATATTTTTTTTTCAGGAATCCACTCTCCAGAAACCTGAAACAAATCTTGAAAAAACTTGTTTAAGGCATCCATTCTCCCTAATCCTAAAAGAAAATTTTAATTAACTTCTTGAAATACTAAAATAAATCTTATCCTCAAACTACATTTAAATCAATTTTTTGAAGTAACACTCTCACCTTTTTCATAAAACTAAGATATATTTTTTTTCAGGAACCCACTCTCCAGAAACCTAAAACTAATCTTAAAAAACTTCTTTCAGGCATCCAATCTTCCTAATCCTAAACGAAAATTTTAATTAACTTGTTGAAATTATTCAATCACATTTATCCTCAAACTACTTTTAAATCAATTTTTTCAAGTAACACTCACCTTTTTCATAGAACAAACATATTTTTTTTTCAGGAATCCACTCTCCAGAAACCTGAAACAAATCTTGAAAAACTTGTTTAAGGCATCCATTCTCCCTAATCCTAAAAGAACATTTTAATTAACTGCTTGAAATACTAAAAAAAATCTTATACTCAAACTACATTTAAATCAATTTTTTCAAGTACCACTCTCACCTTTTTCATAGAACAAACATATTTTTTTTTCAGGAATCCACTCTCCAGAAACCTGAAACACATCTTGAAAAAACTTGTTTAAGGCATCCATTCTCCCTAATCCTAAAAGAAAATTTTAATTAACTTCTTGAAATACTAAAATAAATCTTATCCTCAAACTACATTTAAATCAATTTTTTGAAGTAACACGCTCACCTTTTTCATAAAACTAACATATATTTTTTTTCAGGAATCCACTCTCCAGAAACCTAAAACTAATCTTTAAAAACTTATTTCAAGCATTCCAATCTTCCTAATACTAAACGAAAATTTTATTTAACTTGTTGAAATATTTCAATCACATTTATCCTCAAACTACGTTTAAATCAAGTTTTTTGAAGTAACACTCTCACCTTTTGAATAGAACAAACATATTTTTTTTTCAGGAATCCTCTCTCCAGAAACCTGAAACAAATCTTGAAAAAACTTGTTTAAGGCATCCATTCTCCCTAATCCTAAAAGAAAATTTTAATTAACTTCTTGAAATACTAAAATAAATCTTATCCTCAAACTACATTTAAATCAATTTTTTGAAGTAACACTCTCACCTTTTTCATAAAACTAAGATATGTTTTTTTTCAGGAATCCACTCTCCAGAAACCTAAAACTAATCTTAAAAAACTTTTTTCAGGCATCCAATCTTCCTAATCCTAAACGAAAATTTTAATTAACTTGTTGAAATAATTCAATCACATTTATCCTCAAACTACTTTTAAATCAATTTTTTCAAGTAACACTCTCACCTTTTTCATAGAACAAACATATTTTTGTTTCAGGAATCCACTCTCCAGAAACCTGAAACAAATCTTGAAAAAACTTGTTTAAGGCATCCATTCTCCCTAATCCTAAAAGAAAATTTTAATTAACTTCTTGAAATACTAAAATAAATCTTATCCTCAAACTACATTTAAATCAATTTTTTGAAGTAACACTCTCACCTTTTTCATAAAACTAACGTATAATTTTTTTCAGGAATCCGCTCTCCAGAAACCTGAAACAAATTTTGAAAAAACTTGTTTAAGGCATCCATTCTCCCTAATCCTAAAAGAACATTTTAATTAACTTCTTGAAATACTAAAATAAATCTTATCCTCAAACTACATTTAAATCAATTTTTTGAAGTAACACTCTCACCTTTTTCATAAAACTAACATATAGTTTTTTTTCAGGAATCCACTCTCCAGAAACCTAAAACTAATCTTAAAAAACTTATTTCAGGCATCCAATCTTCCTAATCCTAAACGAAAATTTTAATTAACTTGTTGAAAGAATTCAATCACATTTATCCTCAAACTACTTTTAAATCAATTTTTTGAAGTAACACTCTCACCTTTTTCATAGAACAAACTTATTTTTTTTTCAGGAATCCACTCTCCAGAAACCTGAAACTAATCTTGAAAAAACTTGTGTAAGGCATCCATTCTCCCTAATCCTAAAAGAAAATTTTAATTAACTTGTTGAAATAATGCAATCAACCTTATTCTCAAACTACATTTAAATCAATTTTTTTAAGTAACACACTCCCCTTTTTCATAAAATGAACATATTTTGTTTTCACGAATCCACTCTCCAGAAACCTAAAACAAATCTTGAAAAAACTTGTTTAAGGCATCCATTCTCCCTAATCCTAAAAGAAAATTTTAATTAACTTCTTGAAATACTAAAAAAAATCTTATCCTCAAACTACATTTAAATCAATTTTTTGAAGTAACACTCTCACCTTTTTCATAAAACTAACATATATATTTTTTTCAGGAATCCACTCTCCAGAAACCTAAAACTAATCTTAAAAAACATATTTCAAGCATTCCAATCTTCCTAATCCTAAACGAAAATTTTAATTAACTTGTTGAAATAATTCAATCACATTTATCCTCAAACTACGTTTAAATCAATTTTTTGAAGTAACACTCTCACCTTTTTCATAGAAAAAACATATTTTTTTTTCAGGAATCCACTCTCCAGAAACCTGAAACAAATCTTGAAAAAACTTGTTTAAGGCATCCATTCTCCCTAATCCTAAAAGAAAATTTTAATTAACTTCTTGAAATACTAAAATAAATCTTATCCTCAAACTACATTTAAATCAATTTTTTGAAGTAACACTCTCACCTTTTTCATAAAACTAAGATATATTTTTTTTCAGGAATCCACTCTCCAGAAACCTAAAACTAATCTTAAAAAACTTCTTTCAGGCATCCAATCTTCCTAATCCTAAACGAAAATTTCAATTAACTTGTTGAAATAATTCAATCACATTTATCCTCAAACTACTTTTAAATCAATTTTTCAAGTAACACTCTCACCTTTTCCATAGAACAAACATATTTTTTTTCAGGAATCCACTCTCCAGAAACCTGAAACAAATCTTGAAAAAACTTGTTTGAGGCATCCATTCTCCCTAATCCTAAAAGAACATTTTAATTAACTTTTTGAAATACTAAAAAAAATCTTATCCTCAAACTACATTTAAATCAATTTTTTGAAGTAACACTCTCACCTTTTTCATAAAACTAACATATATTTTTTTTCAGGAATCCGCTCTCCAGAAACCTGAAACAAATCTTGAAAAAACTTGTTTAAGGCATCCATTCTCCCTAATCCTAAAAGAAAATTTTAATTAACTTCTTGAAATACTAAAATAAATCTTATCCTCAAACTACATTTAAATCAATTTTTTGAAGTAACACTCTCACCTTTTTCATAAAACTAACATATATTTTTTTTCAGGAATCCACTCTCCAGAAACCTAAAACTAATCTTAAAAAACTTATTTCAGGCTTCCAATCTTCCTAATCCTAAACGAAAATTTTAATTAACTTGTTGAAATAATTCAATCACATTTATCCTCAAACTACTTTTAAATCAAATTTTTTGAAGTAACACTCTCACCTTTTTCATAGAACAAACTTATTTTTTTTCAGGAATCCACTCTCCAGAAACCTGAAACTAATCTTGAAAAAACTTGTGTAAGGCATCCATTCTCCCTAATCCTAAAAGAAAATTTTAATTAACTTGTTGAAATAATGCAATCAACCTTATTCTCAAACTACATTTAAATCAATTTTTTTAAGTAACACACTCCCCTTTTTCATAAAATGAACATATTTTGTTTTCACGAATCCACTCTCCAGAAACCTAAAACAAATCTTGAAAAAACTTGTTTAAGGCATCCATTCTCCCTAATCCTAAAAGAAAATTTTAATTAACTTCTTGAAATACTAAAAAAAATCTTATCCTCAAACTACATTTAAATCAATTTTTTGAAGTAACACTCTCACCTTTTTCATAAAACTAACATATATATTTTTTTCAGGAATCCACTCTCCAGAAACCTAAAACTAATCTTAAAAAACATATTTCAAGCATTCCAATCTTCCTAATCCTAAACGAAAATTTTAATTAACTTGTTGAAATAATTCAATCACATTTATCCTCAAACTACGTTTAAATCAATTTTTTGAAGTAACACTCTCACCTTTTTCATAGAACAAACATATTTTTTTTTCAGGAATCCACTCTCCAGAAACCTGAAACAAATCTTGAAAAAACTTGTTTAAGGCATCCATTCTCCCTAATCCTAAAAGAAAATTTTAATTAACTTCTTGAAATACTAAAATAAATCTTATCCTCAAACTACATTTAAATCAATTTTTTGAAGTAACACTCTCACCTTTTTCATAAAACTAAGATATATTTTTTTTCAGGAATCCACTCTCCAGAAACCTAAAACTAATCTTAAAAAACTTCTTTCAGGCATCCAATATTCCTAATCCTAAACGAAAATTTTAATTAACTTGTTGAAATAATTCAATCACATTTATCCTCAAACTACTTTTAAATCAATTTTTCAAGTAACACTCTCACCTTTTCCATAAAACAAACATATTTTTTTTTCAGGAATCCACTCTCCAGAAACCTGAAACAAATCTTGAAAAAACTTGTTTGAGGCATCCATTCTCCCTAATCCTAAAAGAACATTTTAATTAACTTTTTGAAATACTAAAATAAATCTTATCCTCAAACTACATTTAAATAAATTTTTTGAAGTAACACTCTCACCTTTTTCATAAAACTAACGTATAATTTTTTTCAGGAATCCGCTCTCCAGAAACCTGAAACAAATTTTGAAAAAACTTGTTTAAGGCATCCATTCTCCCTAATCCTAAAAGAACATTTTAATTAACTTCTTGAAATACTAAAATAAATCTTATCCTCAAACTACATTTAAATCAATTTTTTGAAGTAACACTCTCACCTTTTTCATAAAACTAACATATAGTTTTTTTCAGGAATCCACTCTCCAGAAACCTAAAACTAATCTTAAAAAACTTATTTCAGGCATCCAATCTTCCTAATCCTAAACGAAAATTTTAATTAACTTGTTGAAAGAATTCAATCACATTTATCCTCAAACTACTTTTAAATCAATTTTTTGAAGTAACACTCTCACCTTTTTCATAGAACAAACTTATTTTTTTTTCAGGAATCCACTCTCCAGAAACCTGAAACTAATCTTGAAAAAACTTGTGTAAGGCATCCATTCTCCCTAATCCTAAAAGAAAATTTTAATTAACTTGTTGAAATAATGCAATCAACCTTATTCTCAAACTACATTTAAATCAATTTTTTTAAGTAACACACTCCCCTTTTTCATAAAATGAACATATTTTGTTTTCACGAATCCACTCTCCAGAAACCTAAAACAAATCTTGAAAAAACTTGTTTAAGGCATCCATTCTCCCTAATCCTAAAAGAAAATTTTAATTAACTTCTTGAAATACTAAAAAAAATCTTATCCTCAAACTACATTTAAATCAATTTTTTGAAGTAACACTCTCACCTTTTTCATAAAACTAACATATATATTTTTTTCAGGAATCCACTCTCCAGAAACCTAAAACTAATCTTAAAAAACATATTTCAAGCATTCCAATCTTCCTAATCCTAAACGAAAATTTTAATTAACTTGTTGAAATAATTCAATCACATTTATCCTCAAACTACGTTTAAATCAATTTTTTGAAGTAACACTCTCACCTTTTTCATAGAAAAAACATATTTTTTTTTCAGGAATCCACTCTCCAGAAACCTGAAACAAATCTTGAAAAAACTTGTTTAAGGCATCCATTCTCCCTAATCCTAAAAGAAAATTTTAATTAACTTCTTGAAATACTAAAATAAATCTTATCCTCAAACTACATTTAAATCAATTTTTTGAAGTAACACTCTCGCCTTTTTCATAAAACTAAGATATATTTTTTTTCAGGAATCCACTCTCCAGAAACCTAAAACTAATCTTAAAAAACTTCTTTCAGGCATCCAATCTTCCTAATCCTAAACGAAAATTTCAATTAACTTGTTGAAATAATTCAATCACATTTATCCTCAAACTACTTTTAAATCAATTTTTCAAGTAACACTCTCACCTTTTCCATAGAACAAACATATTTTTTTTCAGGAATCCACTCTCCAGAAACCTGAAACAAATCTTGAAAAAACTTGTTTGAGGCATCCATTCTCCCTAATCCTAAAAGAACATTTTAATTAACTTTTTGAAATACTAAAAAAAATCTTATCCTCAAACTACATTTAAATCAATTTTTTGAAGTAACACTCTCACCTTTTTCATAAAACTAACATATATTTTTTTTCAGGAATCCGCTCTCCAGAAACCTGAAACAAATCTTGAAAAAACTTGTTTAAGGCATCCATTCTCCCTAATCCTAAAAGAAAATTTTAATTAACTTCTTGAAATACTAAAATAAATCTTATCCTCAAACTACATTTAAATCAATTTTTTGAAGTAACACTCTCACCTTTTTCATAAAACTAACATATATTTTTTTTCAGGAATCCACTCTCCAGAAACCTAAAACTAATCTTAAAAAACTTATTTCAGGCATCCAATCTTCCTAATCCTAAACGAAAATTTTAATTAACTTGTTGAAATAATTCAATCACATTTATCCTCAAACTACTTTTAAATCAAATTTTTTGAAGTAACACTCTCACCTTTTTCATAGAACAAACTTATTTTTTTTCAGGAATCCACTCTCCAGAAACCTGAAACTAATCTTGAAAAAACTTGTGCAAGGCATCCATTCTCCCTAATCCTAAAAGAAAATTTTAATTAACTTGTTGAAATAATGCAATCAACCTTATTCTCAAACTACATTTAAATCAATTTTTTTAAGTAACACACTCCCCTTTTTCATAAAATGAACATATTTTGTTTTCACGAATCCACTCTCCAGAAACCTAAAACAAATCTTGAAAAAACTTGTTTAAGGCATCCATTCTCCCTAATCCTAAAAGAAAATTTTAATTAACTTCTTGAAATACTAAAAAAAATCTTATCCTCAAACTACATTTAAATCAATTTTTTGAAGTAACACTCTCACCTTTTTCATAAAACTAACATATATATTTTTTTCAGGAATCCACTCTCCAGAAACCTAAAACTAATCTTAAAAAACATATTTCAAGCATTCCAATCTTCCTAATCCTAAACGAAAATTTTAATTAACTTGTTGAAATAATTCAATCACATTTATCCTCAAACTACGTTTAAATCAATTTTTTGAAGTAACACTCTCACCTTTTTCATAGAACAAACATATTTTTTTTTCAGGAATCCACTCTCCAGAAACCTGAAACAAATCTTGAAAAAACTTGTTTAAGGCATCCATTCTCCCTAATCCTAAAAGAAAATTTTAATTAACTTCTTGAAATACTAAAATAAATCTTATCCTCAAACTACATTTAAATCAATTTTTTGAAGTAACACTCTCACCTTTTTCATAAAACTAAGATATATTTTTTTTCAGGAATCCACTCTCCAGAAACCTAAAACTAATCTTAAAAAACTTCTTTCAGGCATCCAATCTTCCTAATCCTAAACGAAAATTTTAATTAACTTGTTGAAATTATTCAATCACATTTATCCTCAAACTACTTTTAAATCAATTTTTTCAAGTAACACTCACCTTTTTCATAGAACAAACATATTTTTTTTTCAGGAATCCACTCTCCAGAAACCTGAAACAAATCTTGAAAAACTTGTTTAAGGCATCCATTCTCCCTAATCCTAAAAGAACATTTTAATTAACTGCTTGAAATACTAAAAAAAATCTTATACTCAAACTACATTTAAATCAATTTTTTGAAGTAACACGCTCACCTTTTTCATAAAACTAACATATATTTTTTTTCAGGAATCCACTCTCCAGAAACCTACAACTAATCTTTAAAAACTTATTTCAAGCATTCCAATCTTCCTAATACTAAACGAAAATTTTATTTAACTTGTTGAAATATTTCAATCACATTTATCCTCAAACTACATTTAAATCAAGTTTTTTGAAGTAACACTCTCACCTTTTTCATAGAACAAACATATTTTTTTTCAGGAATCCTCTCTCCAGAAACCTGAAACAAATCTTGAAAAAACTTGTTTAAGGCATCCATTCTCCCTAATCCTAAAAGAAAATTTTAATTAACTTCTTGAAATACTAAAATAAATCTTATCCTCAAACTACATTTAAATCAATTTTTTGAAGTAACACTCTCACCTTTTTCATAAAACTAAGATATGTTTTTTTTCAGGAATCCACTCTCCAGAAACCTAAAACTAATCTTAAAAAACTTCTTTCAGGCATCCAATCTTCCTAATCCTAAACGAAAATTTTAATTAACTTGTTGAAATAATTCAATCACATTTATCCTCAAACTACTTTTAAATCAATTTTTTCAAGTAACACTCTCACCTTTTTCATAGAACAAACATATTTTTTTTTCAGGAATCCACTCTCCAGAAACCTGAAACACATCTTGAAAAAACTTGTTTAAGGCATCCATTCTCCCTAATCCTAAAAGAAAATTTTAATTAACTTCTTGAAATACTAAAATAAATCTTATCCTCAAACTACATTTAAATCAATTTTTTGAAGTAACACGCTCACCTTTTTCATAAAACTAACATATATTTTTTTTCAGGAATCCACTCTCCAGAAACCTAAAACTAATCTTTAAAAACTTATTTCAAGCATTCCAATCTTCCTAATACTAAACGAAAATGTTATTTAACTTGTTGAAATATTTCAATCACATTTATCCTCAAACTACGTTTAAATCAAGTTTTTTGAAGTAACACTCTCACCTTTTGAATAGAACAAACATATTTTTTTTTCAGGAATCCTCTCTCCAGAAACCTGAAACAAATCTTGAAAAAACTTGTTTAAGGCATCCATTCTCCCTAATCCTAAAAGAAAATTTTAATTAACTTCTTGAAATACTAAAATAAATCTTATCCTCAAACTACATTTAAATCAATTTTTTGAAGTAACACTCTCACCTTTTTCATAAAACTAAGATATGTTTTTTTTCAGGAATCCACTCTCCAGAAACCTAAAACTAATCTTAAAAAACTTTTTTCAGGCATCCAATCTTCCTAATCCTAAACGAAAATTTTAATTAACTTGTTGAAATAATTCAATCACATTTATCCTCAAACTACTTTTAAATCAATTTTTTCAAGTAACACTCTCACCTTTTTCATAGAACAAACATATTTTTGTTTCAGGAATCCACTCTCCAGAAACCTGAAAGAAATCTTGAAAAAACTTGTTTAAGGCATCCATTCTCCCTAATCCTAAAAGAAAATTTTAATTAACTTCTTGAAATACTAAAATAAATCTTATCCTCAAACTACATTTAAATCAATTTTTTGAAGTAACACTCTCACCTTTTTCATAAAACTAACGTATAATTTTTTTCAGGAATCCGCTCTCCAGAAACCTAAAACAAATTTTGAAAAAACTTGTTTAAGGCATCCATTCTCCCTAATCCTAAAAGAACATTTTAATTAACTTCTTGAAATACTAAAATAAATCTTATCCTCAAACTACATTTAAATCAATTTTTTGAAGTAACACTCTCACCTTTTTCATAAAACTAACATATAGTTTTTTTTCAGGAATCCACTCTCCAGAAACCTAAAACTAATCTTAAAAAACGTATTTCAGGCATCCAATCTTCCTAATCCTAAACGAAAATTTTAATTAACTTGTTGAAAGAATTCAATCACATTTATCCTCAAACTACTTTTAAATCAATTTTTTGAAGTAACACTCTCACCTTTTTCATAGAACAAACTTATTTTTTTTTCAGGAATCCACTCTCTAGAAACCTGAAACTAATCTTGAAAAAACTTGTGTAAGGCATCCATTCTCCCTAATCCTAAAAGAAAATTTTAATTAACTTGTTGAAATAATGCAATCAACCTTATTCTCAAACTACATTTAAATCAATTTTTTTAAGTAACACACTCACCTTTTTCATAAAATGAACATATTTTGTTTTCACGAATCCACTCTCCAGAAACCTAAAACAAATCTTGAAAAAACTTGTTTAAGGCATCCATTCTCCCTAATCCTAAAAGAAAATTTTAATTAACTTCTTGAAATACTAAAATAAATCTTATCCTCAAACTACATTTAAATCAATTTTTTGAAGTAACACTCTCACCTTTTTCATAAAACTAACATATATATTTTTTTCAGGAATCCACTCTCCAGAAACCTAAAACTAATCTTAAAAAACATATTTCAAGCATTCCAATCTTCCTAATCCTAAACGAAAATTTTAATTAACTTGTTGAAATAATTCAATCACATTTATCCTCAAACTACGTTTAAATCAATTTTTTGAAGTAACACTCTCACCTTTTGAATAGAACAAACATATTTTTTTTTCAGGAATCCACTCTCCAGAAACCTGAAACAAATCTTGAAAAAACTTGTTTAAGGCATCCATTCTCCCTAATCCTAAAAGAACATTTTAATTAACTTCTTGAAATACTAAAATAAATCTTATCCTCAAACTACATTTAAATCAATTTTTTGAAGTAACACTCTCACCTTTTTCATAAAACTAAGATATGTTTTTTTTCAGGAATCCACTCTCCAGAAACCTAAAACTAATCTTAAAAAACTTTTTTCAGGCATCCAATCTTCCTAATCCTAAACGAAAATTTTAATTAACTTGTTGAAATAATTCAATCACATTTATCCTCAAACTACTTTTAAATCAATTTTTTCAAGTAACACTCTCACCTTTTTCATAGAACAAACATATTTTTGTTTCAGGAATCCACTCTCCAGAAACCTGAAACAAATCTTGAAAAAACTTGTTTAAGGCATCCATTCTCCCTAATCCTAAAAGAAAATTTTAATTAACTTCTTGAAATACTAAAATAAATCTTATCCTCAAACTACATTTAAATCAATTTTTTGAAGTAACACTCTCACCTTTTTCATAAAACTAACGTATAATTTTTTTCAGGAATCCGCTCTCCAGAAACCTGAAACAAATTTTGAAAAAACTTGTTTAAGGCATCCATTCTCCCTAATCCTAAAAGAACATTTTAATTAACTTCTTGAAATACTAAAATAAATCTTATCCTCAAACTACATTTAAATCAATTTTTTGAAGTAACACTCTCACCTTTTTCATAAAACTAACATATAGTTTTTTTTCAGGAATCCACTCTCCAGAAACCTAAAACTAATCTTAAAAAACTTATTTCAGGCATCCAATCTTCCTAATCCTAAACGAAAATTTTAATTAACTTGTTGAAAGAATTCAATCACATTTATCCTCAAACTACTTTTAAATCAATTTTTTGAAGTAACACTCTCACCTTTTTCATAGAACAAACTTATTTTTTTTTCAGGAATCCACTCTCCAGAAACCTGAAACTAATCTTGAAAAAACTTGTGTAAGGCATCCATTCTCCCTAATCCTAAAAGAAAATTTTAATTAACTTGTTGAAATAATGCAATCAACCTTATTCTCAAACTACATTTAAATCAATTTTTTTAAGTAACACACTCCCCTTTTTCATAAAATGAACATATTTTGTTTTCACGAATCCACTCTCCAGAAACCTAAAACAAATCTTGAAAAAACTTGTTTAAGGCATCCATTCTCCCTAATCCTAAAAGAAAATTTTAATTAACTTCTTGAAATACTAAAAAAAATCTTATCCTCAAACTACATTTAAATCAATTTTTTGAAGTAACACTCTCACCTTTTTCATAAAACTAACATATATATTTTTTTCAGGAATCCACTCTCCAGAAACCTAAAACTAATCTTAAAAAACATATTTCAAGCATTCCAATCTTCCTAATCCTAAACGAAAATTTTAATTAACTTGTTGAAATAATTCAATCACATTTATCCTCAAACTACGTTTAAATCAATTTTTTGAAGTAACACTCTCACCTTTTTCATAGAAAAAACATATTTTTTTTTCAGGAATCCACTCTCCAGAAACCTGAAACAAATCTTGAAAAAACTTGTTTAAGGCATCCATTCTCCCTAATCCTAAAAGAAAATTTTAATTAACTTCTTGAAATACTAAAATAAATCTTATCCTCAAACTACATTTAAATCAATTTTTTGAAGTAACACTCTCACCTTTTTCATAAAACTAAGATATATTTTTTTTCAGGAATCCACTCTCCAGAAACCTAAAACTAATCTTAAAAAACTTCTTTCAGGCATCCAATCTTCCTAATCCTAAACGAAAATTTCAATTAACTTGTTGAAATAATTCAATCACATTTATCCTCAAACTACTTTTAAATCAATTTTTCAAGTAACACTCTCACCTTTTCCATAGAACAAACATATTTTTTTTCAGGAATCCACTCTCCAGAAACCTGAAACAAATCTTGAAAAAACTTGTTTGAGGCATCCATTCTCCCTAATCCTAAAAGAACATTTTAATTAACTTTTTGAAATACTAAAAAAAATCTTATCCTCAAACTACATTTAAATCAATTTTTTGAAGTAACACTCTCACCTTTTTCATAAAACTAACATATATTTTTTTTCAGGAATCCGCTCTCCAGAAACCTGAAACAAATCTTGAAAAAACTTGTTTAAGGCATCCATTCTCCCTAATCCTAAAAGAAAATTTTAATTAACTTCTTGAAATACTAAAATAAATCTTATCCTCAAACTACATTTAAATCAATTTTTTGAAGTAACACTCTCACCTTTTTCATAAAACTAACATATATTTTTTTTCAGGAATCCACTCTCCAGAAACCTAAAACTAATCTTAAAAAACTTATTTCAGGCTTCCAATCTTCCTAATCCTAAACGAAAATTTTAATTAACTTGTTGAAATAATTCAATCACATTTATCCTCAAACTACTTTTAAATCAAATTTTTTGAAGTAACACTCTCACCTTTTTCATAGAACAAACTTATTTTTTTTCAGGAATCCACTCTCCAGAAACCTGAAACTAATCTTGAAAAAACTTGTGTAAGGCATCCATTCTCCCTAATCCTAAAAGAAAATTTTAATTAACTTGTTGAAATAATGCAATCAACCTTATTCTCAAACTACATTTAAATCAATTTTTTTAAGTAACACACTCCCCTTTTTCATAAAATGAACATATTTTGTTTTCACGAATCCACTCTCCAGAAACCTAAAACAAATCTTGAAAAAACTTGTTTAAGGCATCCATTCTCCCTAATCCTAAAAGAAAATTTTAATTAACTTCTTGAAATACTAAAAAAAATCTTATCCTCAAACTACATTTAAATCAATTTTTTGAAGTAACACTCTCACCTTTTTCATAAAACTAACATATATATTTTTTTCAGGAATCCACTCTCCAGAAACCTAAAACTAATCTTAAAAAACATATTTCAAGCATTCCAATCTTCCTAATCCTAAACGAAAATTTTAATTAACTTGTTGAAATAATTCAATCACATTTATCCTCAAACTACGTTTAAATCAATTTTTTGAAGTAACACTCTCACCTTTTTCATAGAACAAACATATTTTTTTTTCAGGAATCCACTCTCCAGAAACCTGAAACAAATCTTGAAAAAACTTGTTTAAGGCATCCATTCTCCCTAATCCTAAAAGAAAATTTTAATTAACTTCTTGAAATACTAAAATAAATCTTATCCTCAAACTACATTTAAATCAATTTTTTGAAGTAACACTCTCACCTTTTTCATAAAACTAAGATATATTTTTTTTCAGGAATCCACTCTCCAGAAACCTAAAACTAATCTTAAAAAACTTCTTTCAGGCATCCAATATTCCTAATCCTAAACGAAAATTTTAATTAACTTGTTGAAATAATTCAATCACATTTATCCTCAAACTACTTTTAAATCAATTTTTCAAGTAACACTCTCACCTTTTCCATAAAACAAACATATTTTTTTTTCAGGAATCCACTCTCCAGAAACCTGAAACAAATCTTGAAAAAACTTGTTTGAGGCATCCATTCTCCCTAATCCTAAAAGAACATTTTAATTAACTTTTTGAAATACTAAAATAAATCTTATCCTCAAACTACATTTAAATAAATTTTTTGAAGTAACACTCTCACCTTTTTCATAAAACTAACGTATAATTTTTTTCAGGAATCCGCTCTCCAGAAACCTGAAACAAATTTTGAAAAAACTTGTTTAAGGCATCCATTCTCCCTAATCCTAAAAGAACATTTTAATTAACTTCTTGAAATACTAAAATAAATCTTATCCTCAAACTACATTTAAATCAATTTTTTGAAGTAACACTCTCACCTTTTTCATAAAACTAACATATAGTTTTTTTCAGGAATCCACTCTCCAGAAACCTAAAACTAATCTTAAAAAACTTATTTCAGGCATCCAATCTTCCTAATCCTAAACGAAAATTTTAATTAACTTGTTGAAAGAATTCAATCACATTTATCCTCAAACTACTTTTAAATCAATTTTTTGAAGTAACACTCTCACCTTTTTCATAGAACAAACTTATTTTTTTTTCAGGAATCCACTCTCCAGAAACCTGAAACTAATCTTGAAAAAACTTGTGTAAGGCATCCATTCTCCCTAATCCTAAAAGAAAATTTTAATTAACTTGTTGAAATAATGCAATCAACCTTATTCTCAAACTACATTTAAATCAATTTTTTTAAGTAACACACTCCCCTTTTTCATAAAATGAACATATTTTGTTTTCACGAATCCACTCTCCAGAAACCTAAAACAAATCTTGAAAAAACTTGTTTAAGGCATCCATTCTCCCTAATCCTAAAAGAAAATTTTAATTAACTTCTTGAAATACTAAAAAAAATCTTATCCTCAAACTACATTTAAATCAATTTTTTGAAGTAACACTCTCACCTTTTTCATAAAACTAACATATATATTTTTTTCAGGAATCCACTCTCCAGAAACCTAAAACTAATCTTAAAAAACATATTTCAAGCATTCCAATCTTCCTAATCCTAAACGAAAATTTTAATTAACTTGTTGAAATAATTCAATCACATTTATCCTCAAACTACGTTTAAATCAATTTTTTGAAGTAACACTCTCACCTTTTTCATAGAACAAACATATTTTTTTTTCAGGAATCCACTCTCCAGAAACCTGAAACAAATCTTGAAAAAACTTGTTTAAGGCATCCATTCTCCCTAATCCTAAAAGAAAATTTTAATTAACTTCTTGAAATACTAAAATAAATCTTATCCTCAAACTACATTTAAATCAATTTTTTGAAGTAACACTCTCACCTTTTTCATAAAACTAAGATATATTTTTTTTCAGGAATCCACTCTCCAGAAACCTAAAACTAATCTTAAAAAACTTCTTTCAGGCATCCAATATTCCTAATCCTAAACGAAAATTTTAATTAACTTGTTGAAATAATTCAATCACATTTATCCTCAAACTACTTTTAAATCAATTTTTCAAGTAACACTCTCACCTTTTCCATAAAACAAACATATTTTTTTTTCAGGAATCCACTCTCCAGAAACCTGAAACAAATCTTGAAAAAACTTGTTTGAGGCATCCATTCTCCCTAATCCTAAAAGAACATTTTAATTAACTTTTTGAAATACTAAAATAAATCTTATCCTCAAACTACATTTAAATAAATTTTTTGAAGTAACACTCTCACCTTTTTCATAAAACTAACGTATAATTTTTTTCAGGAATCCGCTCTCCAGAAACCTGAAACAAATTTTGAAAAAACTTGTTTAAGGCATCCATTCTCCCTAATCCTAAAAGAACATTTTAATTAACTTCTTGAAATACTAAAATAAATCTTATCCTCAAACTACATTTAAATCAATTTTTTGAAGTAACACTCTCACCTTTTTCATAAAACTAACATATAGTTTTTTTCAGGAATCCACTCTCCAGAAACCTAAAACTAATCTTAAAAAACTTATTTCAGGCATCCAATCTTCCTAATCCTAAACGAAAATTTTAATTAACTTGTTGAAAGAATTCAATCACATTTATCCTCAAACTACTTTTAAATCAATTTTTTGAAGTAACACTCTCACCTTTTTCATAGAACAAACTTATTTTTTTTTCAGGAATCCACTCTCCAGAAACCTGAAACTAATCTTGAAAAAACTTGTGTAAGGCATCCATTCTCCCTAATCCTAAAAGAAAATTTTAATTAACTTGTTGAAATAATGCAATCAACCTTATTCTCAAACTACATTTAAATCAATTTTTTTAAGTAACACACTCCCCTTTTTCATAAAATGAACATATTTTGTTTTCACGAATCCACTCTCCAGAAACCTAAAACAAATCTTGAAAAAACTTGTTTAAGGCATCCATTCTCCCTAATCCTAAAAGAAAATTTTAATTAACTTCTTGAAATACTAAAAAAAATCTTATCCTCAAACTACATTTAAATCAATTTTTTGAAGTAACACTCTCACCTTTTTCATAAAACTAACATATATATTTTTTTCAGGAATCCACTCTCCAGAAACCTAAAACTAATCTTAAAAAACATATTTCAAGCATTCCAATCTTCCTAATCCTAAACGAAAATTTTAATTAACTTGTTGAAATAATTCAATCACATTTATCCTCAAACTACGTTTAAATCAATTTTTTGAAGTAACACTCTCACCTTTTTCATAGAAAAAACATATTTTTTTTTCAGGAATCCACTCTCCAGAAACCTGAAACAAATCTTGAAAAAACTTGTTTAAGGCATCCATTCTCCCTAATCCTAAAAGAAAATTTTAATTAACTTCTTGAAATACTAAAATAAATCTTATCCTCAAACTACATTTAAATCAATTTTTTGAAGTAACACTCTCGCCTTTTTCATAAAACTAAGATATATTTTTTTTCAGGAATCCACTCTCCAGAAACCTAAAACTAATCTTAAAAAACTTCTTTCAGGCATCCAATCTTCCTAATCCTAAACGAAAATTTCAATTAACTTGTTGAAATAATTCAATCACATTTATCCTCAAACTACTTTTAAATCAATTTTTCAAGTAACACTCTCACCTTTTCCATAGAACAAACATATTTTTTTTCAGGAATCCACTCTCCAGAAACCTGAAACAAATCTTGAAAAAACTTGTTTGAGGCATCCATTCTCCCTAATCCTAAAAGAACATTTTAATTAACTTTTTGAAATACTAAAAAAAATCTTATCCTCAAACTACATTTAAATCAATTTTTTGAAGTAACACTCTCACCTTTTTCATAAAACTAACATATATTTTTTTGCAGGAATCCGCTCTCCAGAAACCTGAAACAAATCTTGAAAAAACTTGTTTAAGGCATCCATTCTCCCTAATCCTAAAAGAAAATTTTAATTAACTTCTTGAAATACTAAAATAAATCTTATCCTCAAACTACATTTAAATCAATTTTTTGAAGTAACACTCTCACCTTTTTCATAAAACTAACATATATTTTTTTTCAGGAATCCACTCTCCAGAAACCTAAAACTAATCTTAAAAAACTTATTTCAGGCATCCAATCTTCCTAATCCTAAACGAAAATTTTAATTAACTTGTTGAAATAATTCAATCACATTTATCCTCAAACTACTTTTAAATCAAATTTTTTGAAGTAACACTCTCACCTTTTTCATAGAACAAACTTATTTTTTTTCAGGAATCCACTCTCCAGAAACCTGAAACTAATCTTGAAAAAACTTGTGTAAGGCATCCATTCTCCCTAATCCTAAAAGAAAATTTTAATTAACTTGTTGAAATAATGCAATCAACCTTATTCTCAAACTACATTTAAATCAATTTTTTTAAGTAACACACTCCCCTTTTTCATAAAATGAACATATTTTGTTTTCACGAATCCACTCTCCAGAAACCTAAAACAAATCTTGAAAAAACTTGTTTAAGGCATCCATTCTCCCTAATCCTAAAAGAAAATTTTAATTAACTTCTTGAAATACTAAAAAAAATCTTATCCTCAAACTACATTTAAATCAATTTTTTGAAGTAACACTCTCACCTTTTTCATAAAACTAACATATATATTTTTTTCAGGAATCCACTCTCCAGAAACCTAAAACTAATCTTAAAAAACATATTTCAAGCATTCCAATCTTCCTAATCCTAAACGAAAATTTTAATTAACTTGTTGAAATAATTCAATCACATTTATCCTCAAACTACGTTTAAATCAATTTTTTGAAGTAACACTCTCACCTTTTTCATAGAACAAACATATTTTTTTTTCAGGAATCCACTCTCCAGAAACCTGAAACAAATCTTGAAAAAACTTGTTTAAGGCATCCATTCTCCCTAATCCTAAAAGAAAATTTTAATTAACTTCTTGAAATACTAAAATAAATCTTATCCTCAAACTACATTTAAATCAATTTTTTGAAGTAACACTCTCACCTTTTTCATAAAACTAAGATATATTTTTTTTCAGGAATCCACTCTCCAGAAACCTAAAACTAATCTTAAAAAACTTCTTTCAGGCATCCAATCTTCCTAATCCTAAACGAAAATTTTAATTAACTTGTTGAAATTATTCAATCACATTTATCCTCAAACTACTTTTAAATCAATTTTTTCAAGTAACACTCACCTTTTTCATAGAACAAACATATTTTTTTTTCAGGAATCCACTCTCCAGAAACCTGAAACAAATCTTGAAAAACTTGTTTAAGGCATCCATTCTCCCTAATCCTAAAAGAACATTTTAATTAACTGCTTGAAATACTAAAAAAAATCTTATACTCAAACTACATTTAAATCAATTTTTTGAAGTAACACGCTCACCTTTTTCATAAAACTAACATATATTTTTTTTCAGGAATCCACTCTCCAGAAACCTACAACTAATCTTTAAAAACTTATTTCAAGCATTCCAATCTTCCTAATACTAAACGAAAATTTTATTTAACTTGTTGAAATATTTCAATCACATTTATCCTCAAACTACATTTAAATCAAGTTTTTTGAAGTAACACTCTCACCTTTTTCATAGAACAAACATATTTTTTTTCAGGAATCCTCTCTCCAGAAACCTGAAACAAATCTTGAAAAAACTTGTTTAAGGCATCCATTCTCCCTAATCCTAAAAGAAAATTTTAATTAACTTCTTGAAATACTAAAATAAATCTTATCCTCAAACTACATTTAAATCAATTTTTTGAAGTAACACTCTCACCTTTTTCATAAAACTAAGATATGTTTTTTTTCAGGAATCCACTCTCCAGAAACCTAAAACTAATCTTAAAAAACTTCTTTCAGGCATCCAATCTTCCTAATCCTAAACGAAAATTTTAATTAACTTGTTGAAATAATTCAATCACATTTATCCTCAAACTACTTTTAAATCAATTTTTTCAAGTAACACTCTCACCTTTTTCATAGAACAAACATATTTTTTTTTCAGGAATCCACTCTCCAGAAACCTGAAACACATCTTGAAAAAACTTGTTTAAGGCATCCATTCTCCCTAATCCTAAAAGAAAATTTTAATTAACTTCTTGAAATACTAAAATAAATCTTATCCTCAAACTACATTTAAATCAATTTTTTGAAGTAACACGCTCACCTTTTTCATAAAACTAACATATATTTTTTTTCAGGAATCCACTCTCCAGAAACCTAAAACTAATCTTTAAAAACTTATTTCAAGCATTCCAATCTTCCTAATACTAAACGAAAATGTTATTTAACTTGTTGAAATATTTCAATCACATTTATCCTCAAACTACGTTTAAATCAAGTTTTTTGAAGTAACACTCTCACCTTTTGAATAGAACAAACATATTTTTTTTTCAGGAATCCTCTCTCCAGAAACCTGAAACAAATCTTGAAAAAACTTGTTTAAGGCATCCATTCTCCCTAATCCTAAAAGAAAATTTTAATTAACTTCTTGAAATACTAAAATAAATCTTATCCTCAAACTACATTTAAATCAATTTTTTGAAGTAACACTCTCACCTTTTTCATAAAACTAAGATATGTTTTTTTTCAGGAATCCACTCTCCAGAAACCTAAAACTAATCTTAAAAAACTTTTTTCAGGCATCCAATCTTCCTAATCCTAAACGAAAATTTTAATTAACTTGTTGAAATAATTCAATCACATTTATCCTCAAACTACTTTTAAATCAATTTTTTCAAGTAACACTCTCACCTTTTTCATAGAACAAACATATTTTTGTTTCAGGAATCCACTCTCCAGAAACCTGAAACAAATCTTGAAAAAACTTGTTTAAGGCATCCATTCTCCCTAATCCTAAAAGAAAATTTTAATTAACTTCTTGAAATACTAAAATAAATCTTATCCTCAAACTACATTTAAATCAATTTTTTGAAGTAACACTCTCACCTTTTTCATAAAACTAACGTATAATTTTTTTCAGGAATCCGCTCTCCAGAAACCTGAAACAAATTTTGAAAAAACTTGTTTAAGGCATCCATTCTCCCTAATCCTAAAAGAACATTTTAATTAACTTCTTGAAATACTAAAATAAATCTTATCCTCAAACTACATTTAAATCAATTTTTTGAAGTAACACTCTCACCTTTTTCATAAAACTAACATATAGTTTTTTTTCAGGAATCCACTCTCCAGAAACCTAAAACTAATCTTAAAAAACTTATTTCAGGCATCCAATCTTCCTAATCCTAAACGAAAATTTTAATTAACTTGTTGAAAGAATTCAATCACATTTATCCTCAAACTACTTTTAAATCAATTTTTTGAAGTAACACTCTCACCTTTTTCATAGAACAAACTTATTTTTTTTTCAGGAATCCACTCTCCAGAAACCTGAAACTAATCTTGAAAAAACTTGTGTAAGGCATCCATTCTCCCTAATCCTAAAAGAAAATTTTAATTAACTTGTTGAAATAATGCAATCAACCTTATTCTCAAACTACATTTAAATCAATTTTTTTAAGTAACACACTCACCTTTTTCATAAAATGAACATATTTTGTTTTCACGAATCCACTCTCCAGAAACCTAAAACAAATCTTGAAAAAACTTGTTTAAGGCATCCATTCTCCCTAATCCTAAAAGAAAATTTTAATTAACTTCTTGAAATACTAAAAAAAATCTTATCCTCAAACTACATTTAAATCAAATTTTTGAAGTAACACTCTCACCTTTTTCATAAAACTAACATATATATTTTTTTCAGGAATCCACTCTCCAGAAACCTAAAACTAATCTTAAAAAACATATTTCAAGCATTCCAATCTTCCTAATCCTAAACGAAAATTTTAATTAACTTGTTGAAATAATTCAATCACATTTATCCTCAAACTACGTTTAAATCAATTTTTTGAAGTAACACTCTCACCTTTTGAATAGAACAAACATATTTTTTTTTCAGGAATCCACTCTCCAGAAACCTGAAACAAATCTTGAAAAAACTTGTTTAAGGCATCCATTCTCCCTAATCCTAAAAGAACATTTTAATTAACTTCTTGAAATACTAAAATAAATCTTATCCTCAAACTACATTTAAATCAATTTTTTGAAGTAACACTCTCACCTTTTTCATAAAACTAAGATATGTTTTTTTTCAGGAATCCACTCTCCAGAAACCTAAAACTAATCTTAAAAAACTTTTTTCAGGCATCCAATCTTCCTAATCCTAAACGAAAATTTTAATTAACTTGTTGAAATAATTCAATCACATTTATCCTCAAACTACTTTTAAATCAATTTTTTCAAGTAACACTCTCACCTTTTTCATAGAACAAACATATTTTTGTTTCAGGAATCCACTCTCCAGAAACCTGAAACAAATCTTGAAAAAACTTGTTTAAGGCATCCATTCTCCCTAATCCTAAAAGAAAATTTTAATTAACTTCTTGAAATACTAAAATAAATCTTATCCTCAAACTACATTTAAATCAATTTTTTGAAGTAACACTCTCACCTTTTTCATAAAACTAACGTATAATTTTTTTCAGGAATCCGCTCTCCAGAAACCTGAAACAAATTTTGAAAAAACTTGTTTAAGGCATCCATTCTCCCTAATCCTAAAAGAACATTTTAATTAACTTCTTGAAATACTAAAATAAATCTTATCCTCAAACTACATTTAAATCAATTTTTTGAAGTAACACTCTCACCTTTTTCATAAAACTAACATATAGTTTTTTTTCAGGAATCCACTCTCCAGAAACCTAAAACTAATCTTAAAAAACTTATTTCAGGCATCCAATCTTCCTAATCCTAAACGAAAATTTTAATTAACTTGTTGAAAGAATTTAATCACATTTATCCTCAAACTACTTTTAAATCAATTTTTTGAAGTAACACTCTCACCTTTTTCATAGAACAAACTTATTTTTTTTTCAGGAATCCACTCTCCAGAAACCTGAAACTAATCTTGAAAAAACTTGTGTAAGGCATCCATTCTCCCTAATCCTAAAAGAAAATTTTAATTAACTTGTTGAAATAATGCAATCAACCTTATTCTCAAACTACATTTAAATCAATTTTTTTAAGTAACACACTCACCTTTTTCATAAAATGAACATATTTTGTTTTCACGAATCCACTCTCCAGAAACCTAAAACAAATCTTGAAAAAACTTGTTTAAGGCATCCATTCTCCCTAACCCTAAAAGAAAATTTTAATTAACTTCTTGAAATACTAAAAAAAATCTTATCCTCAAACTACATTTAAATCAATTTTTTGAAGTAACACTCTCACCTTTTTCATAAAACTAACATATATATTTTTTTCAGGAATCCACTCTCCAGAAACCTAAAACTAATCTTAAAAAACATATTTCAAGCATTCCAATCTTCCTAATCCTAAACGAAAATGTTAATTAACTTGTTGAAATAATTCAATCACATTTATCCTCAAACTACGTTTAAATCAATTTTTTGAAGTAACACTCTCACCTTTTTCATAGAAAAAACATATTTTTTTTTCAGGAATCCACTCTCCAGAAACCTGAAACAAATCTTGAAAAAACTTGTTTAAGGCATCCATTCTCCCTAATCCTAAAAGAAAATTTTAATTAACTTCTTAAAATACTAAAATAAATCTTATCCTCAAACTACATTTAAATCAATTTTTTGAAGTAACACTCTCACCTTTTTCATAAAACTAAGATATATTTTTTTTCAGGAATCCACTCTCCAGAAACCTAAAACTAATCTTAAAAAACTTCTTTCAGGCATCCAATCTTCCTAATCCTAAACGAAAATTTTAATTAACTTGTTGAAATAATTCAATCACATTTATCCTCAAACTACTTTTAAATCAATTTTTCAAGTAACACTCTCACCTTTTCCATAGAACAAACATATTTTTTTTCAGGAATCCACTCTCCAGAAACCTGAAACAAATCTTGAAAAAACTTGTTTGAGGCATCCATTCTCCCTAATCCTAAAAGAACATTTTAATTAACTTTTTGAAATACTAAAAAAAATCTTATCCTCAAACTACATTTAAATCAATTTTTTGAAGTAACACTCTCACCTTTTTCATAAAACTAACATATATTTTTTTCAGGAATCCGCTCTCCAGAAACCTGAAACAAATCTTGAAAAAACTTGTTTAAGGCATCCATTCTCCCTAATCCTAAAAGAAAATTTTAATTAACTTCTTGAAATACTAAAATAAATCTTATCCTCAAACTACATTTAAATCAATTTTTTGAAGTAACACTCTCACCTTTTTCATAAAACTAACATATATTTTTTTTCAGGAATCCACTCTCCAGAAACCTAAAACTAATCTTAAAAAACTTATTTCAGGCATCCAATCTTCCTAATCCTAAACGAAAATTTTAATTAACTTGTTGAAATAATTCAATCACATTTATCCTCAAACTACTTTTAAATCAAATTTTTTGAAGTAACACTCTCACCTTTTTCATAGAACAAACTTATTTTTTTTCAGGAATCCACTCTCCAGAAACCTGAAACTAATCTTGAAAAAACTTGTGTAAGGCATCCATTCTCCCTAATCCTAAAAGAAAATTTTAATTAACTTGTTGAAATAATGCAATCAACCTTATTCTCAAACTACATTTAAATCAATTTTTTTAAGTAACACACTCACCTTTTTCATAAAATGAACATATTTTGTTTTCACGAATCCACTCTCCAGAAACCTAAAACAAATCTTGAAAAAACTTGTTTAAGGCATCCATTCTCCCTAATCCTAAAAGAAAATTTTAATTAACTTCTTGAAATACTAAAAAAAATCTTATCCTCAAACTACATTTAAATCAATTTTTTGAAGTAACACTCTCACCTTTTTCATAAAACTAACATATATATTTTTTTCAGGAATCCACTCTCCAGAAACCTAAAACTAATCTTAAAAAACATATTTCAAGCATTACAATCTTCCTAATCCTAAACGAAAATTTTAATTAACTTGTTGAAATAATTCAATCACATTTATCCTCAAACTACGTTTAAATCAATTTTTTGAAGTAACACTCTCACCTTTTTCATAGAACAAACATATTTTTTTTTCAGGAATCCACTCTCCAGAAACCTGAAACAAATCTTGAAAAAACTTGTTTAAGGCATCCATTCTCCCTAATCCTAAAAGAAAATGTTAATTAACTTCTTGAAATACTAAAATAAATCTTATCCTCAAACTACATTTAAATCAATTTTTTGAAGTAACACTCTCACCTTTTTCATAAAACTAAGATATATTTTTTTTCAGGAATCCACTCTCCAGAAACCTAAAACTAATCTTAAAAAACTTCTTTCAGGCATCCAATCTTCCTAATCCTAAACGAAAATTTTAATTAACTTGTTGAAATAATTCAATCACATTTATCCTCAAACTACTTTTAAATCAATTTTTCAAGTAACACTCTCACCTTTTCCATAAAACAAACATATTTTTTTTTCAGGAATCCACTCTCCAGAAACCTGAAACAAATCTTGAAAAAACTTGTTTGAGGCATCCATTCTCCCTAATCCTAAAAGAACATTTTAATTAACTTTTTGAAATACTAAAAAAAATCTTATCCTCAAACTACATTTAAATCAATTTTTTGAAGTAACACTCTCACCTTTTTCATAAAACTAACATATATTTTTTTTCAGGAATCCGCTCTCCAGAAACCTGAAACAAATCTTGAAAAAACTTGTTTAAGGCATCCATTCTCCCTAATCCTAAAAGAAAATTTTAATTAACTTCTTGAAATACTAAAATAAATCTTATCCTCAAACTACATTTAAATCAATTTTTTGAAGTAACACTCTCACCTTTTTCATAAAACTAACATATATTTTTTTTCAGGAATCCACTCTCCAGAAACCTAAAACTAATCTTAAAAAACTTATTTCAGGCATCCAATCTTCCTAATCCTAAACAAAAATTTTAATTAACTTGTTGAAATAATTCAATCACATTTATCCTCAAACTACTTTTAAATCAAATTTTTTGAAGTAACACTCTCACCTTTTTCATAGAACAAACTTATTTTTTTTCAGGAATCCACTCTCCAGAAACCTGAAACTAATCTTGAAAAAACTTGTGTAAGGCATCCATTCTCCCTAATCCTAAAAGAATATTTTAATTAACTTGTTGAAATAATGCAATCAACCTTATTCTCAAACTACATTTAAATCAGTTTTTTTAAGTAACACACTCACCTTTTTCATAAAATGAACATATTTTGTTTTCACGAATCCACTCTCCAGAAACCTAAAACAAATCTTGAAAAAACTTGTTTAAGGCATCCATTCTCCCTAATCCTAAAAGAAAATTTTAATTAACTTCTTGAAATACTAAAAAAAATCTTATCCTCAAACTACATTTAAATCAATTTTTTGAAGTAACACTCTCACCTTTTTCATAAAACTAACATATATATTTTTTTCAGGAATCCACTCTCCAGAAACCTAAAACTAATCTTAAAAAACATATTTCAAGCATTCCAATCTTCCTAATCCTAAACGAAAATTTTAATTAACTTGTTGAAATAATTCAATCACATTTATCCTCAAACTACGTTTAAATCAATTTTTTGAAGTAACACTCTCACCTTTTTCATAGAACAAACCTATTTTTTTTTCAGGAATCCACTCTCCAGAAACCTGAAACAAATCTTGAAAAAACTTGTTTAAGGCATCCATTCTCCCTAATCCTAAAAGAAAATTTTAATTAACTTCTTGAAATACTAAAATAAATCTTATCCTCAAACTACATTTAAATCAATTTTTTGAAGTAACACTCTCACCTTTTTCATAAAACTAAGATATATATTTTTTCAGGAATCCACTCTCCAGAAACCTAAAACTAATCTTAAAAAACTTCTTTCAGGCATCCAATCTTCCTAATCCTAAACGAAAATTTTAATTAACTTGTTGAAATAATTCAATCACATTTATCCTCAAACTACTTTTAAATCAATTTTTCAAGTAACACTCTCACCTTTTCCATAGAACAAACATATTTTTTTTTCAGGAATCCACTCTCCAGAAACCTGAAACAAATCTTGAAAAAACTTGTTTGAGGCATCCATTCTCCCTAATCCTAAAAGAACATTTTAATTAACTTTTTGAAATACTAAAAAAAATCTTATCCTCAAACTACATTTAAATCAATTTTTTGAAGTAACACTCTCACCTTTTTCATAAAACTAACATATATTTTTTTTTCAGGAATCCACTCTCCAGAAACCTGAAACTAATCTTGAAAAAACTTGTGTAAGGCATCCATTCTCCCTAATCCTAAAAGAAAATATTAATTAACTTGTTGAAATAATGCAATCAACCTTATTCTCAAACTACATTTAAATCAATTTTTTGAAGTAACACACTCACCTTTTTCATAAAATGAACATATTTTGTTTTCACGAATCCACTCTCCAGAAACCTAAAACAAACCTTGAAAAAACTTGCTTAAGGCATCCATTCTCCCTAATCCTAAAAGAAAATTTTAAATAACTTCTTGAAATACTAAAAAAAATCTTATCCTCAAACTACATTTAAATCAATTTTTTGAAGTAACACTCTCACCTTTTTCATAGAACAAACATATTTTTTTTTCAGGAATCCACTCTCCAGAAACCTGAAACAAATCTTGAAAAAACTTGTTTAAGGCATCCATTCTCCCTAATCCTAAAAGAAAATTTTAATTAACTTCTTGAAATACTAAAATAAATCTTATCCTCAAACTACATTTAAATCAATTTTTTGAAGTAACACTCTCACCTTTTTCATAAAACTAAGATATTTTTTTTTCAGGAATCCACTCTCCAGAAACCTAAAACTAATCTTAAAAAACTTCTTTCAGGCATCCAATCTTCCTAATCCTAAACGAAAATTTTAATTAACTTGTTGAAATAATTCAATCACATTTATCCTCAAACTACTTTTAAATCAATTTTTCAAGTAACACTCTCACCTTTTCCATAGAACAAACATATTTTTTTTTCAGGAATCCACTCTCCAGAAACCTGAAACAAATCTTGAAAAAACTTGTTTGAGGCATCCATTCTCCCTAATCCTAAAAGAACATTTTAATTAACTTTTTGAAATACTAAAAAAAATCTTATCCTCAAACTACATTTAAATCAATTTTTTGAAGTAACACTCTCACCTTTTTCATAAAACGAACATATATTTTTTTTCAGGAATCCGCTCTCCAGAAACCTGAAACAAATCTTGAAAAAACTTGTTTAAGGCATCCATTCTCCCTAATCCTAAAAGAAAATTTTAATTAACTTCTTGAAATACTAAAATAAATCTTATCCTCAAACTACATTTAAATCAATTTTTTGAAGTAACACTCTCACCTTTTTCATAAAACTAACATATATTTTTTTTCAGGAATCCACTCTCCAGAAACCTAAAACTAATCTTAAAAAACTTATTTCAGGCATCCAATCTTCCTAATCCTAAACGAAAATTTTAATTAACTTGTTGAAATAATTCAATCACATTTATCCTCAAACTACTTTTAAATCAATTTTTTGAAGTAACACTCTCACCTTTTTCATAGAACAAACTTAATTTTTTTTCAGGAATCCACTCTCCAGAAACCTGAAACTAATCTTGAAAAAACTTGTGTAAGGCATCCATTCTCCCTAATCCTAAAAGAAAATATTAATTAACTTGTTGAAATAATGCAATCAACCTTATTCTCAAACTACATTTAAATCGATTTTTTGAAGTAACACACTCACCTTTTTCATAAAATGAACATATTTTGTTTTCACGAATCCACTCTCCAGAAACCTAAAACAAACCTTGAAAAAACTTGCTTAAGGCATCCATTCTCCCTAATCCTAAAAGAAAATTTTAAATAACTTCTTGAAATACTAAAAAAAATCTTATCCTCAAACTACATTTAAATCAATTTTTTGAAGTAACACTCTCACCTTTTTCATAAAACTAACATATATTTTTTTTCAGGAATCCACTCTCCAGAAACATAAAACTAATCTTAAAAAACTTATTTCAAGAATTCCAATCTTCCTAATCCTAACCGATAATTTTAATTAACTTGTTGAAATATTTCAATCACATTTATCCTCAAACTACGTTTAATTCAATTTTTTGAAGTAACACTCTCACCTTTTTCATAGAACAAACATATTTTTTTTTCAGGAATCCACTCTCCAGAAACCTGAAACAAATCTTGAAAAAACTTGTTTAAGGCATCCATTCTCCCTAATCCTAAAAGAAAATTTTAATTAACTTCTTGAAATACTAAAATAAATCTTATCCTCAAACTACATTTAAATCAATTTTTTGAAGTAACACTCTCACCTTTTTCATAAAACTAAGATATATATTTTTTCAGGAATCCACTCTCCAGAAACCTAAAACTAATCTTAAAAAACTTCTTTCAGGCATCCAATCTTCCTAATCCTAAACGAGAATTTTAATTAACTTGTTGAAATAATTCAATCACATTTATCCTCAAACTACTTTTAAATCAATTTTTCAAGTAACACTCTCACCTTTTCCATAGAACAAACATATTTTTTTTTCAGGAATCCACTCTCCAGAAACCTGAAACAAATCTTGAAAAAACTTGTTTGAGGCATCCATTCTCCCTAATCCTAAAAGAACATTTTAATTAACTTTTTGAAATACTAAAAAAAATCTTATCCTCAAACTACATTTAAATCAATTTTTTGAAGTAACACTCTCACCTTTTTCATAAAACTAACATATATTTTTTTTTCAGGAATCCGCTCTCCAGAAACCTGAAACAAATCTTGAAAAAACTTGTTTAAGGCATCCATTCTCCCTAATCCTAAAAGAAAATTTTAATTAACTTCTTGAAATACTAAAATAAATCTTATCCTCAAACTACATTTAAATCAATTTTTTGAAGTAACACTCTCACCTTTTTCATAAAACTAACATATATTTTTTTTCAGGAATCCACTCTCCAGAAACCTAAAACTAATCTTAAAAAACTTATTTCAGGCATCCAATCTTCCTAATCCTAAACGAAAATTTTAATTAACTTGTTGAAATAATTCAATCACATTTATCCTCAAACTACTTTTAAATCAATTTTTTGAAGTAACACTCTCACCTTTTTCATAGAACAAACTTATTTTTTTTTCAGGAATCCACTCTCCAGAAACCTGAAACTAATCTTGAAAAAACTTGTGTAAGGCATCCATTCTCCCTAATCCTAAAAGAAAATATTAATTAACTTGTTGAAATAATGCAATCAACCTTATTCTCAAACTACATTTAAATCAATTTTTTGAAGTAACACACTCACCTTTTTCATAAAATGAACATATTTTGTTTTCACGAATCCACTCTCCAGAAACCTAAAACAAACCTTGAAAAAACTTGCTTAAGGCATCCATTCTCCCTAATCCTAAAAGAAAATTTTAAATAACTTCTTGAAATACTAAAAAAAATCTTATCCTCAAACTACATTTAAATCAATTTTTTGAAGTAACACTCTCACCTTTTTCATAGAACAAACATATTTTTTTTTCAGGAATCCACTCTCCAGAAACCTGAAACAAATCTTGAAAAAACTTGTTTAAGGCATCCATTCTCCCTAATCCTAAAAGAAAATTTTAATTAACTTCTTGAAATACTAAAATAAATCTTATCCTCAAACTACATTTAAATCAATTTTTTGAAGTAACACTCTCACCTTTTTCATAAAACTAAGATATATTTTTTTTCAGGAATCCACTCTCCAGAAACCTAAAACTAATCTTAAAAAACTTCTTTCAGGCATCCAATCTTCCTAATCCTAAACGAAAATTTTAATTAACTTGTTGAAATAATTCAATCACATTTATCCTCAAACTACTTTTAAATCAATTTTTCAAGTAACACTCTCACCTTTTCCATAGAACAAACATATTTTTTTTTCAGGAATCCACTCTCCAGAAACCTGAAACACATCTTGAAAAAACTTGTTTAAGGCATCCATTCTCCCTAATCCTAAAAGAAAATTTTAATTAACTTCTTGAAATACTAAAATAAATCTTATCCTCAAACTACATTGAAATCAATTTTTTGAAGTAACACTCTCACCTTTTTCATAAAACTAACATATATTTTTTTTCAGGAATCCACTCTCCAGAAACCTGAAACTAATCTTGAAAAAACTTGTGTAAGGCATCCATTCTCCCTAATCCTAAAAGAAAATATTAATTAACTTGTTGAAATAATGCAATCAACCTTATTCTCAAACTACATTTAAATCGATTTTTTGAAGTAACACACTCACCTTTTTCATAAAATGAACATATTTTGTTTTCACGAATCCACTCTCCAGAAACCTAAAACAAACCTTGAAAAAACTTGCTTAAGGCATCCATTCTCCCTAATCCTAAAAGAAAATTTTAAATAACTTCTTGAAATACTAAAAAAAATCTTATCCTCAAACTACATTTAAATCAATTTTTTGAAGTAACACTCTCACCTTTTTCATAGAACAAACATATTTTTTTTTCAGGAATCCACTCTCCAGAAACCTGAAACAAATCTTGAAAAAACTTGTTTAAGGCATCCATTCTCCCTAATCCTAAAAGAAAATTTTAATTAACTTCTTGAAATACTAAAATAAATCTTATCCTCAAACTACATTTAAATCAATTTTTTGAAGTAACACTCTCACCTTTTTCATAAAACTAAGATATATTTTTTTTCAGGAATCCACTCTCCAGAAACCTAAAACTAATCTTAAAAAACTTCTTTCAGGCATCCAATCTTCCTAATCCTAAACGAAAATTTTAATTAACTTGTTGAAATAATTCAATCACATTTATCCTCAAACTACTTTTAAATCAATTTTTCAAGTAACACTCTCACCTTTTCCATAGAACAAACATATTTTTTTTTCAGGAATCCACTCTCCAGAAACCTGAAACAAATCTTGAAAAAACTTGTTTGAGGCATCCATTCTCCCTAATCCTAAAAGAACATTTTAATTAACTTTTTGAAATACTAAAAAAAATCTTATCCTCAAACTACATTTAAATCAATTTTTTGAAGTAACACTCTCACCTTTTTCATAAAACTAACATATATTTTTTTTCAGGAATCCGCTCTCCAGAAACCTGAAACAAATCTTGAAAAAACTTGTTTAAGGCATCCATTCTCCCTAATCCTAAAAGAAAATTTTAATTAACTTCTTGAAATACTAAAATAAATCTTATCCTCAAACTACATTGAAATCAATTTTTTGAAGTAACACTCTCACCTTTTTCATAAAACTAACATATATTTTTTTTCAGGAATCCACTCTCCAGAAACCTAAAACTAATCTTAAAAAACTTATTTCAGGCATCCAATCTTCCTAATCCTAAACGAAAATTTTAATTAACTTGTTGAAATAATTCAATCACATTTATCCTCAAACTACTTTTAAATCAATTTTTTGAAGTAACACTCTCACCTTTTTCATAGAACAAACTTATTTTTTTTTCAGGAATCCACTCTCCAGAAACCTGAAACTAATCTTGAAAAAACTTGTGTAAGGCATCCATTCTCCCTAATCCTAAAAGAAAATATTAATTAACTTGTTGAAATAATGCAATCAACCTTATTCTCAAACTACATTTAAATCGATTTTTTGAAGTAACACACTCACCTTTTTCATAAAATGAACATATTTTGTTTTCACGAATCCACTCTCCAGAAACCTAAAACAAACCTTGAAAAAACTTGCTTAAGGCATCCATTCTCCCTAATCCTAAAAGAAAATTTTAAATAACTTCTTGAAATACTAAAAAAAATCTTATCCTCAAACTACATTTAAATCAATTTTTTGAAGTAACACTCTCACCTTTTTCATAAAACTAACATATATTTTTTTTCAGGAATCCACTCTCCAGAAACATAAAACTAATCTTAAAAAACTTATTTCAAGAATTCGAATCTTCCTAATCCTAAACGATAATTTTAATTAACTTGTTGAAATATTTCAATCACATTTATCCTCAAACTACGTTTAATTCAATTTTTTGAAGTAACACTCTCACCTTTTTCATAGAACAAACATATTTTTTTTTCAGGAATCCACTCTCCAGAAACCTGAAACAAATCTTGAAAAAACTTGTTTAAGGCATCCATTCTCCCTAATCCTAAAAGAAAATTTTAATTAACTTCTTGAAATACTAAAAAAAATCTTATCCTCAAACTACATTTAAATCAATTTTTTGAAGTAACACTCTCACCTTTTTCATAAAACTAACATATATTTTTTTTCAGGAATCCACTCTCCAGAAACCTAAAACTAATCTTTAAAAACTTCTTTCAGGCATCCAATCTTCCTAATCCTAAACAAAAATTTTAATTAACTTGTTGAAATAATTCAATCACATTTATCCTCAAACTACTTTTAAATCAATTTTTTCAAGTAACACTCTCACCTTTTTCATAGAACAAACATATTTTTTTTTCAGGAATCCACTCTCCAGAAACCTGAAACAAATCTTGAAAAAACTTGTTTAAGGCATCCATTCTCCCTAATCCTAAAAGCAAATTTTAATTAACTTCTTGAAATACTAAAATAAATCTTATCCTCAAACTACATTTAAATCAATTTTTTGAAGTAACACTCTCACCTTTTTCATAAAACTAACATATATTTTTTTTCAGGAATCCACTCTCCAGAAACCTAAAACTAATCTTAAAAAACTTCTTTCAGGCATCCAATCTTCCTAATCCTAAACGAAAATTTTAATTAACTTGTTGAAATTATTCAATCACATTTATCCTCAAACTACTTTTAAATCAATTTTTTCAAGTAACACTCACCTTTTTCATAGAACAAACATATTTTTTTTTCAGCAATCCACTCTCCAGAAACCTGAAACAAATCTTGAAAAACTTGTTTAAGGCATCCATTCACCCTAATCCTAAAAGAACATTTTAATTAACTGCTTGAAATACTAAAAAAAATCTTATCCTCAAACTCCATTTAAATCAAGTTTTTTGAAGTAACACGCTCACCTTTTTCATAAAACTAATATATAATTTTTTTTCAGGAATCCACTCTCCAGAAACCTAAAACTAATCTTTAAAAACTTATTTCAAGCATTCCAATCTTCCTAATACTAAACGAAAATTTTATTTAACTTGTTGAAATATTTCAATCACATTTATCCTCAAACTACGTTTAAATCAAGTTTTTTGAAGTAACACTCTCACCTTTTTCATAGAACAAACATATTTTTTTTTCAGGAATCCTCTCTCCAGAAACCTGAAACAAATCTTGAAAAAACTTGTTTAAGGCATCCATTCTCCCTAATCCTAAAAGAAAATTTTAATTAACTTCTTGAAATACTAAAATAAATCTTATCCTCAAACTACATTTAAATCAATTTTTTGAAGTAACACTCTCACCTTTTTCATAAAACTAAGATATGTTTTTTTTCAGGAATCCACTCTCCAGAAACCTAAAACTAATCTTAAAAAACTTCTTTCAGGCATCCAATCTTCCTAATCCTAAACGAAAATTTTAATTAACTTGTTGAAATAATTCAATCACATTTATCCTCAAACTACTTTTAAATCAATTTTTTCAAGTAACACTCTCACCTTTTTCATAGAACAAACATATTTTTTTTTCAGGAATCCACTCTCCAGAAACCTGAAACAAATCTTGAAAAAACTTGTTTAAGGCATCCATTCTCCCTAATCCTAAAAGAAAATTTTAATTAACTTCTTGAAATACTAAAATAAATCTTATCCTCAAACTACATTTAAATCAATTTTTTGAAGTAACACTCTCACCTTTTTCATAAAACTAACATATATTTTTTTTCAGGAATCCGCTCTCCAGAAACCTGAAACAAATCTTGAAAAAACTTGTTTAAGGCATCCATTCTCCCTAATCCTAAAAGAAAATTTTAATTAACTTCTTGAAATACTAAAATAAATCTTCTCCTCAAACGACATTTAAATCAATTTTTTGAAGTAACACTCTCACCTTTTTCATAAAACTAACATATATTTTTTTTCAGGAATCCACTCTCCAGAAACCTAAAACTAATCTCAAAAAACTTCTTTCAGGCATCCAATCTTCCTAATCCAAAAACAAAAATTTTAATTAACTTGTTGAAATTATTCAATCACATTTATCCTCAAACTACTTTTAAATCAATTTTTTGAAGTAACACACTCACCTTTTTCATAAAACTAACATATATTTTTTTTCAGGAATCCACTCTCCAGAAACCTAAAACTAATCTTTAAAAACTTCTCTCAGGCATCCAATCTTCCTAATCCTAAACGAAAATTTTAATTAACTTGTTGAAATAATTCAATCACATTTATCCTCAAACTACTTTTGAATCAATTTTTTCAAGTAACACTCTCACCTTTTTCATAGAACAAACATATTTTTTTTTCAGGAATCCACTCTCCAGAAACCTGAAACAAATCTTGAAAAACACTTGTTTAAGGCATCCATTCTCCCTAATCCTAAAAGAAAATTTTAATTAACTGCTTGAAATACTAAAAAAAATCTTATCCTCAAACCACATTTAAATCAATTTTTTGAAGTAACACGCTCACCTTTTTCATAAAATGAACATATATATTTTTTTCAGGAATCCACTCTCCAGAAACCTAAAACTAATCTTAAAAAACTTCTTTCAGGCATCCAATCTTCCTAATCCAAAAACAAAAATTTTAATTAACTTGTTGAAATTATTCAATCACATTTATCCTCAAACTACTTTTAAATCAATTTTTTGAAGTAACACACTCACCTTTTTCATAAAACTAACATATATTTTTTTTCAGGAATCCACTCTCCAGAAACCTAAAACTAATCTTTAAAAACTTCTTTCAGGCATCCAATCTTCCTAATCCTAAACGAAAATTTTAATTAACTTGTTGAAATAATTCAATCACATTTATCCTCAAACTACTTTTAAATCAATTTTTTCAAGTAACACTCTCACCTTTTTCATAGAACAAACATATTTTTTTTTCAGGAATCCACTCTCCAGAAACCTGAAACAAATCTTGAAAAAACTTGTTTAAGGCATCCATTCTCCCTAATCCTAAAAGAAAATTTTAATTAACTTCTTTAAATACTAAAATAAATCTTATCCTCAAACGACATTTAAATCAATTTTTTGAAGTAACACTCTCACCTTTTTCATAAAACTAACATATATTTTTTCAGGAATCCACTCTCCAGAAACCTAAAACTAATCTTAAAAAACTTCTTTCAGGCATCCAATCTTCCTAATCCAAAAACAAGAATTTTAATTAACTTGTTGAAATTATTCAATCACATTTATCCTCAAACTACTTTTAAATCAATTTTTTCAAGTAACACTCTCACCTTTTTCATAGAACAAACATATTTTTTTTTCAGGAATCCACTCTCCAGAAACCTGAAACAAATCTTGAAAAACACTTGTTTAAGGCATCCATTCTCCCTAATCCTAAAAGAAAATTTTAATTAACTGCTTGAAATACTAAAAGAAATCTTATCCTCAAACCACATTTAAATCAATTTTTTGAAGTAACACGCTCACCTTTTTCATAAAATGAACATATATATTTTTTTCAGGAATCCACTCTCCAGAAACCTAAAACTAATCTTAAAAAACTTATTTCAAGCATTCCAATCTTCCTAATACTAAACGAAAATTTTAATTAACTTGTTGAAATAATTCAATCACATTTATCCTCAAACTACTTTTAAATCAATTTTTTCAAGTAACACTCTCACCTTTTTCATAGAACAAACATATTTTTTTTCAGGAATCCACTTTCCAGAAACCTGAAACAAATCTTGAAAAAACTTGTTTAAGGCATCCATTCTCCCTAATCCTAAAAGAAAATTTTAATTAACTTCTTGAAATACTAAAATAAATCTTATCCTCAAACTACATTTAAATCCATTTTTTGAAGTAACACTCTCACCTTTTTCATAAAACTAACATATATTTTTTTTCAGGAATCCGCTCTCCAGAAACCTGAAACAAATCTTGAAAAAACTTGTTTAAGGAATCCATTCTCCCTATTCCTAAAAGAAAATTTTAATTAACTTCTTGAAATACTAAAATAAATCTTATCCTCAAACTCCATTTAAATCAAGTTTTTTGAAGTAACACGCTCACCTTTTTCATAAAACTAACATATATTTTTTTTCAGGAATCCACTCTCCAGAAACCTAAAACTAATCTTTAAAAACTTATTTCAAGCATTCCAATCTTCCTAATACTAAACGAAAATTTTATTTAACTTGTTGAAATATTTCAATCACATTTATCCTCAAACTACGTTTAAATCAAGTTTTTTGAAGTAACACTCTCACCTTTTTCATAGAACAAACATATTTTTTTTTCAGGAATCCTCTCTCCAGAAACCTGAAACAAATCTTGAAAAAACTTGTTTAAGGCATCCATTCTCCCTAATCCTAAAAGAAAATTTTAATTAACTTCTTGAAATACTAAAATAAATCTTATCCTCAAACTACATTTAAATCAATTTTTTGAAGTAACACTCTCACCTTTTTCATAAAACTAAGATATGTTTTTTTTCAGGAATCCACTCTCCAGAAACCTAAAACTAATCTTAAAAAACTTCTTTCAGGCATCCAATCTTCCTAATCCTAAACGAAAATTTTAATTAACTTGTTGAAATAATTCAATCACATTTATCCTCAAACTACTTTTAAATCAATTTTTTCAAGTAACACTCTCACCTTTTTCATAGAACAAACATATTTTTTTTTCAGGAATCCACTCTCCAGAAACCTGAAACAAATCTTGAAAAAACTTGTTTAAGGCATCCATTCTCCCTAATACTAAAAGAAAATTTTAATTAACTTCTTGAAATACTAAAATAAATCTTATCCTCAAACTACATTTAAATCAATTTTTTGAAGTAACACTCTCACCTTTTTCATAAAACTAACATATATTTTTTTTCAGGAATCCGCTCTCCAGAAACCTGAAACAAATCTTGAAAAAACTTGTTTAAGGCATCCATTCTCCCTAATCCTAAAAGAAAATTTTAATTAACTTCTTGAAATACTAAAATAAATCTTATCCTCAAACGACATTTAAATCAATTTTTTGAAGTAACACTCTCACCTTTTTCATAAAACTAAGATATATTTTTTTTCAGGAATCCACTCTCCAGAAACCTAAAACTAATCTTAAAAAACTTCTTTCAGGCATCCAATCTTCCTAATCCTAAACGAAAATTTTAATTAACTTGTTGAAATAATTCAATCACATTTATCCTCAAACTACTTTTAAATCAATTTTTCAAGTAACACTCTCACCTTTTCCATAAAACAAACATATTTTTTTTTCAGGAATCCACTCTCCAGAAACCTGAAACAAATCTTGAAAAAACTTGTTTGAGGCATCCATTCTCCCTAATCCTAAAAGAACATTTTAATTAACTTTTTGAAATACTAAAAAAAATCTTATCCTCAAACTACATTTAAATCAATTTTTTGAAGTAACACTCTCACCTTTTTCATAAAACTAACATATATTTTTTTTCAGGAATCCGCTCTCCAGAAACCTGAAACAAATCTTGAAAAAACTTGTTTAAGGCATCCATTCTCCCTAATCCTAAAAGAAAATTTTAATTAACTTCTTGAAATACTAAAATAAATCTTATCCTCAAACTACATTTAAATCAATTTTTTGAAGTAACACTCTCACCTTTTTCATAAAACTAACATATATTTTTTTTCAGGAATCCACTCTCCAGAAACCTAAAACTAATCTTAAAAAACTTATTTCAGGCATCCAATCTTCCTAATCCTAAACAAAAATTTTAATTAACTTGTTGAAATAATTCAATCACATTTATCCTCAAACTACTTTTAAATCAAATTTTTTGAAGTAACACTCTCACCTTTTTCATAGAACAAACTTATTTTTTTTCAGGAATCCACTCTCCAGAAACCTGAAACTAATCTTGAAAAAACTTGTGTAAGGCATCCATTCTCCCTAATCCTAAAAGAATATTTTAATTAACTTGTTGAAATAATGCAATCAACCTTATTCTCAAACTACATTTAAATCAGTTTTTTTAAGTAACACACTCACCTTTTTCATAAAATGAACATATTTTGTTTTCACGAATCCACTCTCCAGAAACCTAAAACAAATCTTGAAAAAACTTGTTTAAGGCATCCATTCTCCCTAATCCTAAAAGAAAATTTTAATTAACTTCTTGAAATACTAAAAAAAATCTTATCCTCAAACTACATTTAAATCAATTTTTTGAAGTAACACTCTCACCTTTTTCATAAAACTAACATATATATTTTTTTCAGGAATCCACTCTCCAGAAACCTAAAACTAATCTTAAAAAACATATTTCAAGCATTCCAATCTTCCTAATCCTAAACGAAAATTTTAATTAACTTGTTGAAATAATTCAATCACATTTATCCTCAAACTACGTTTAAATCAATTTTTTGAAGTAACACTCTCACCTTTTTCATAGAACAAACCTATTTTTTTTTCAGGAATCCACTCTCCAGAAACCTGAAACAAATCTTGAAAAAACTTGTTTAAGGCATCCATTCTCCCTAATCCTAAAAGAAAATTTTAATTAACTTCTTGAAATACTAAAATAAATCTTATCCTCAAACTACATTTAAATCAATTTTTTGAAGTAACACTCTCACCTTTTTCATAAAACTAAGATATATATTTTTTCAGGAATCCACTCTCCAGAAACCTAAAACTAATCTTAAAAAACTTCTTTCAGGCATCCAATCTTCCTAATCCTAAACGAAAATTTTAATTAACTTGTTGAAATAATTCAATCACATTTATCCTCAAACTACTTTTAAATCAATTTTTCAAGTAACACTCTCACCTTTTCCATAGAACAAACATATTTTTTTTTCAGGAATCCACTCTCCAGAAACCTGAAACAAATCTTGAAAAAACTTGTTTGAGGCATCCATTCTCCCTAATCCTAAAAGAACATTTTAATTAACTTTTTGAAATACTAAAAAAAATCTTATCCTCAAACTACATTTAAATCAATTTTTTGAAGTAACACTCTCACCTTTTTCATAAAACTAACATATATTTTTTTTTCAGGAATCCACTCTCCAGAAACCTGAAACTAATCTTGAAAAAACTTGTGTAAGGCATCCATTCTCCCTAATCCTAAAAGAAAATATTAATTAACTTGTTGAAATAATGCAATCAACCTTATTCTCAAACTACATTTAAATCAATTTTTTGAAGTAACACACTCACCTTTTTCATAAAATGAACATATTTTGTTTTCACGAATCCACTCTCCAGAAACCTAAAACAAACCTTGAAAAAACTTGCTTAAGGCATCCATTCTCCCTAATCCTAAAAGAAAATTTTAAATAACTTCTTGAAATACTAAAAAAAATCTTATCCTCAAACTACATTTAAATCAATTTTTTGAAGTAACACTCTCACCTTTTTCATAGAACAAACATATTTTTTTTTCAGGAATCCACTCTCCAGAAACCTGAAACAAATCTTGAAAAAACTTGTTTAAGGCATCCATTCTCCCTAATCCTAAAAGAAAATTTTAATTAACTTCTTGAAATACTAAAATAAATCTTATCCTCAAACTACATTTAAATCAATTTTTTGAAGTAACACTCTCACCTTTTTCATAAAACTAAGATATTTTTTTTTCAGGAATCCACTCTCCAGAAACCTAAAACTAATCTTAAAAAACTTCTTTCAGGCATCCAATCTTCCTAATCCTAAACGAAAATTTTAATTAACTTGTTGAAATAATTCAATCACATTTATCCTCAAACTACTTTTAAATCAATTTTTCAAGTAACACTCTCACCTTTTCCATAGAACAAACATATTTTTTTTTCAGGAATCCACTCTCCAGAAACCTGAAACAAATCTTGAAAAAACTTGTTTGAGGCATCCATTCTCCCTAATCCTAAAAGAACATTTTAATTAACTTTTTGAAATACTAAAAAAAATCTTATCCTCAAACTACATTTAAATCAATTTTTTGAAGTAACACTCTCACCTTTTTCATAAAACGAACATATATTTTTTTTCAGGAATCCGCTCTCCAGAAACCTGAAACAAATCTTGAAAAAACTTGTTTAAGGCATCCATTCTCCCTAATCCTAAAAGAAAATTTTAATTAACTTCTTGAAATACTAAAATAAATCTTATCCTCAAACTACATTTAAATCAATTTTTTGAAGTAACACTCTCACCTTTTTCATAAAACTAACATATATTTTTTTTCAGGAATCCACTCTCCAGAAACCTAAAACTAATCTTAAAAAACTTATTTCAGGCATCCAATCTTCCTAATCCTAAACGAAAATTTTAATTAACTTGTTGAAATAATTCAATCACATTTATCCTCAAACTACTTTTAAATCAATTTTTTGAAGTAACACTCTCACCTTTTTCATAGAACAAACTTAATTTTTTTTCAGGAATCCACTCTCCAGAAACCTGAAACTAATCTTGAAAAAACTTGTGTAAGGCATCCATTCTCCCTAATCCTAAAAGAAAATATTAATTAACTTGTTGAAATAATGCAATCAACCTTATTCTCAAACTACATTTAAATCGATTTTTTGAAGTAACACACTCACCTTTTTCATAAAATGAACATATTTTGTTTTCACGAATCCACTCTCCAGAAACCTAAAACAAACCTTGAAAAAACTTGCTTAAGGCATCCATTCTCCCTAATCCTAAAAGAAAATTTTAAATAACTTCTTGAAATACTAAAAAAAATCTTATCCTCAAACTACATTTAAATCAATTTTTTGAAGTAACACTCTCACCTTTTTCATAAAACTAACATATATTTTTTTTCAGGAATCCACTCTCCAGAAACATAAAACTAATCTTAAAAAACTTATTTCAAGAATTCCAATCTTCCTAATCCTAACCGATAATTTTAATTAACTTGTTGAAATATTTCAATCACATTTATCCTCAAACTACGTTTAATTCAATTTTTTGAAGTAACACTCTCACCTTTTTCATAGAACAAACATATTTTTTTTTCAGGAATCCACTCTCCAGAAACCTGAAACAAATCTTGAAAAAACTTGTTTAAGGCATCCATTCTCCCTAATCCTAAAAGAAAATTTTAATTAACTTCTTGAAATACTAAAATAAATCTTATCCTCAAACTACATTTAAATCAATTTTTTGAAGTAACACTCTCACCTTTTTCATAAAACTAAGATATATATTTTTTCAGGAATCCACTCTCCAGAAACCTAAAACTAATCTTAAAAAACTTCTTTCAGGCATCCAATCTTCCTAATCCTAAACGAGAATTTTAATTAACTTGTTGAAATAATTCAATCACATTTATCCTCAAACTACTTTTAAATCAATTTTTCAAGTAACACTCTCACCTTTTCCATAGAACAAACATATTTTTTTTTCAGGAATCCACTCTCCAGAAACCTGAAACAAATCTTGAAAAAACTTGTTTGAGGCATCCATTCTCCCTAATCCTAAAAGAACATTTTAATTAACTTTTTGAAATACTAAAAAAAATCTTATCCTCAAACTACATTTAAATCAATTTTTTGAAGTAACACTCTCACCTTTTTCATAAAACTAACATATATTTTTTTTTCAGGAATCCGCTCTCCAGAAACCTGAAACAAATCTTGAAAAAACTTGTTTAAGGCATCCATTCTCCCTAATCCTAAAAGAAAATTTTAATTAACTTCTTGAAATACTAAAATAAATCTTATCCTCAAACTACATTTAAATCAATTTTTTGAAGTAACACTCTCACCTTTTTCATAAAACTAACATATATTTTTTTTCAGGAATCCACTCTCCAGAAACCTAAAACTAATCTTAAAAAACTTATTTCAGGCATCCAATCTTCCTAATCCTAAACGAAAATTTTAATTAACTTGTTGAAATAATTCAATCACATTTATCCTCAAACTACTTTTAAATCAATTTTTTGAAGTAACACTCTCACCTTTTTCATAGAACAAACTTATTTTTTTTTCAGGAATCCACTCTCCAGAAACCTGAAACTAATCTTGAAAAAACTTGTGTAAGGCATCCATTCTCCCTAATCCTAAAAGAAAATATTAATTAACTTGTTGAAATAATGCAATCAACCTTATTCTCAAACTACATTTAAATCAATTTTTTGAAGTAACACACTCACCTTTTTCATAAAATGAACATATTTTGTTTTCACGAATCCACTCTCCAGAAACCTAAAACAAACCTTGAAAAAACTTGCTTAAGGCATCCATTCTCCCTAATCCTAAAAGAAAATTTTAAATAACTTCTTGAAATACTAAAAAAAATCTTATCCTCAAACTACATTTAAATCAATTTTTTGAAGTAACACTCTCACCTTTTTCATAGAACAAACATATTTTTTTTTCAGGAATCCACTCTCCAGAAACCTGAAACAAATCTTGAAAAAACTTGTTTAAGGCATCCATTCTCCCTAATCCTAAAAGAAAATTTTAATTAACTTCTTGAAATACTAAAATAAATCTTATCCTCAAACTACATTTAAATCAATTTTTTGAAGTAACACTCTCACCTTTTTCATAAAACTAAGATATATTTTTTTTCAGGAATCCACTCTCCAGAAACCTAAAACTAATCTTAAAAAACTTCTTTCAGGCATCCAATCTTCCTAATCCTAAACGAAAATTTTAATTAACTTGTTGAAATAATTCAATCACATTTATCCTCAAACTACTTTTAAATCAATTTTTCAAGTAACACTCTCACCTTTTCCATAGAACAAACATATTTTTTTTTCAGGAATCCACTCTCCAGAAACCTGAAACACATCTTGAAAAAACTTGTTTAAGGCATCCATTCTCCCTAATCCTAAAAGAAAATTTTAATTAACTTCTTGAAATACTAAAATAAATCTTATCCTCAAACTACATTGAAATCAATTTTTTGAAGTAACACTCTCACCTTTTTCATAAAACTAACATATATTTTTTTTCAGGAATCCACTCTCCAGAAACCTGAAACTAATCTTGAAAAAACTTGTGTAAGGCATCCATTCTCCCTAATCCTAAAAGAAAATATTAATTAACTTGTTGAAATAATGCAATCAACCTTATTCTCAAACTACATTTAAATCGATTTTTTGAAGTAACACACTCACCTTTTTCATAAAATGAACATATTTTGTTTTCACGAATCCACTCTCCAGAAACCTAAAACAAACCTTGAAAAAACTTGCTTAAGGCATCCATTCTCCCTAATCCTAAAAGAAAATTTTAAATAACTTCTTGAAATACTAAAAAAAATCTTATCCTCAAACTACATTTAAATCAATTTTTTGAAGTAACACTCTCACCTTTTTCATAGAACAAACATATTTTTTTTTCAGGAATCCACTCTCCAGAAACCTGAAACAAATCTTGAAAAAACTTGTTTAAGGCATCCATTCTCCCTAATCCTAAAAGAAAATTTTAATTAACTTCTTGAAATACTAAAATAAATCTTATCCTCAAACTACATTTAAATCAATTTTTTGAAGTAACACTCTCACCTTTTTCATAAAACTAAGATATATTTTTTTTCAGGAATCCACTCTCCAGAAACCTAAAACTAATCTTAAAAAACTTCTTTCAGGCATCCAATCTTCCTAATCCTAAACGAAAATTTTAATTAACTTGTTGAAATAATTCAATCACATTTATCCTCAAACTACTTTTAAATCAATTTTTCAAGTAACACTCTCACCTTTTCCATAGAACAAACATATTTTTTTTTCAGGAATCCACTCTCCAGAAACCTGAAACAAATCTTGAAAAAACTTGTTTGAGGCATCCATTCTCCCTAATCCTAAAAGAACATTTTAATTAACTTTTTGAAATACTAAAAAAAATCTTATCCTCAAACTACATTTAAATCAATTTTTTGAAGTAACACTCTCACCTTTTTCATAAAACTAACATATATTTTTTTTCAGGAATCCGCTCTCCAGAAACCTGAAACAAATCTTGAAAAAACTTGTTTAAGGCATCCATTCTCCCTAATCCTAAAAGAAAATTTTAATTAACTTCTTGAAATACTAAAATAAATCTTATCCTCAAACTACATTGAAATCAATTTTTTGAAGTAACACTCTCACCTTTTTCATAAAACTAACATATATTTTTTTTCAGGAATCCACTCTCCAGAAACCTAAAACTAATCTTAAAAAACTTATTTCAGGCATCCAATCTTCCTAATCCTAAACGAAAATTTTAATTAACTTGTTGAAATAATTCAATCACATTTATCCTCAAACTACTTTTAAATCAATTTTTTGAAGTAACACTCTCACCTTTTTCATAGAACAAACTTATTTTTTTTTCAGGAATCCACTCTCCAGAAACCTGAAACTAATCTTGAAAAAACTTGTGTAAGGCATCCATTCTCCCTAATCCTAAAAGAAAATATTAATTAACTTGTTGAAATAATGCAATCAACCTTATTCTCAAACTACATTTAAATCGATTTTTTGAAGTAACACACTCACCTTTTTCATAAAATGAACATATTTTGTTTTCACGAATCCACTCTCCAGAAACCTAAAACAAACCTTGAAAAAACTTGCTTAAGGCATCCATTCTCCCTAATCCTAAAAGAAAATTTTAAATAACTTCTTGAAATACTAAAAAAAATCTTATCCTCAAACTACATTTAAATCAATTTTTTGAAGTAACACTCTCACCTTTTTCATAAAACTAACATATATTTTTTTTCAGGAATCCACTCTCCAGAAACATAAAACTAATCTTAAAAAACTTATTTCAAGAATTCGAATCTTCCTAATCCTAAACGATAATTTTAATTAACTTGTTGAAATATTTCAATCACATTTATCCTCAAACTACGTTTAATTCAATTTTTTGAAGTAACACTCTCACCTTTTTCATAGAACAAACATATTTTTTTTTCAGGAATCCACTCTCCAGAAACCTGAAACAAATCTTGAAAAAACTTGTTTAAGGCATCCATTCTCCCTAATCCTAAAAGAAAATTTTAATTAACTTCTTGAAATACTAAAAAAAATCTTATCCTCAAACTACATTTAAATCAATTTTTTGAAGTAACACTCTCACCTTTTTCATAAAACTAACATATATTTTTTTTCAGGAATCCACTCTCCAGAAACCTAAAACTAATCTTTAAAAACTTCTTTCAGGCATCCAATCTTCCTAATCCTAAACAAAAATTTTAATTAACTTGTTGAAATAATTCAATCACATTTATCCTCAAACTACTTTTAAATCAATTTTTTCAAGTAACACTCTCACCTTTTTCATAGAACAAACATATTTTTTTTTCAGGAATCCACTCTCCAGAAACCTGAAACAAATCTTGAAAAAACTTGTTTAAGGCATCCATTCTCCCTAATCCTAAAAGCAAATTTTAATTAACTTCTTGAAATACTAAAATAAATCTTATCCTCAAACTACATTTAAATCAATTTTTTGAAGTAACACTCTCACCTTTTTCATAAAACTAACATATATTTTTTTTCAGGAATCCACTCTCCAGAAACCTAAAACTAATCTTAAAAAACTTCTTTCAGGCATCCAATCTTCCTAATCCTAAACGAAAATTTTAATTAACTTGTTGAAATTATTCAATCACATTTATCCTCAAACTACTTTTAAATCAATTTTTTCAAGTAACACTCACCTTTTTCATAGAACAAACATATTTTTTTTTCAGCAATCCACTCTCCAGAAACCTGAAACAAATCTTGAAAAACTTGTTTAAGGCATCCATTCACCCTAATCCTAAAAGAACATTTTAATTAACTGCTTGAAATACTAAAAAAAATCTTATCCTCAAACTCCATTTAAATCAAGTTTTTTGAAGTAACACGCTCACCTTTTTCATAAAACTAATATATAATTTTTTTTCAGGAATCCACTCTCCAGAAACCTAAAACTAATCTTTAAAAACTTATTTCAAGCATTCCAATCTTCCTAATACTAAACGAAAATTTTATTTAACTTGTTGAAATATTTCAATCACATTTATCCTCAAACTACGTTTAAATCAAGTTTTTTGAAGTAACACTCTCACCTTTTTCATAGAACAAACATATTTTTTTTTCAGGAATCCTCTCTCCAGAAACCTGAAACAAATCTTGAAAAAACTTGTTTAAGGCATCCATTCTCCCTAATCCTAAAAGAAAATTTTAATTAACTTCTTGAAATACTAAAATAAATCTTATCCTCAAACTACATTTAAATCAATTTTTTGAAGTAACACTCTCACCTTTTTCATAAAACTAAGATATGTTTTTTTTCAGGAATCCACTCTCCAGAAACCTAAAACTAATCTTAAAAAACTTCTTTCAGGCATCCAATCTTCCTAATCCTAAACGAAAATTTTAATTAACTTGTTGAAATAATTCAATCACATTTATCCTCAAACTACTTTTAAATCAATTTTTTCAAGTAACACTCTCACCTTTTTCATAGAACAAACATATTTTTTTTTCAGGAATCCACTCTCCAGAAACCTGAAACAAATCTTGAAAAAACTTGTTTAAGGCATCCATTCTCCCTAATCCTAAAAGAAAATTTTAATTAACTTCTTGAAATACTAAAATAAATCTTATCCTCAAACTACATTTAAATCAATTTTTTGAAGTAACACTCTCACCTTTTTCATAAAACTAACATATATTTTTTTTCAGGAATCCGCTCTCCAGAAACCTGAAACAAATCTTGAAAAAACTTGTTTAAGGCATCCATTCTCCCTAATCCTAAAAGAAAATTTTAATTAACTTCTTGAAATACTAAAATAAATCTTCTCCTCAAACGACATTTAAATCAATTTTTTGAAGTAACACTCTCACCTTTTTCATAAAACTAACATATATTTTTTTTCAGGAATCCACTCTCCAGAAACCTAAAACTAATCTCAAAAAACTTCTTTCAGGCATCCAATCTTCCTAATCCAAAAACAAAAATTTTAATTAACTTGTTGAAATTATTCAATCACATTTATCCTCAAACTACTTTTAAATCAATTTTTTGAAGTAACACACTCACCTTTTTCATAAAACTAACATATATTTTTTTTCAGGAATCCACTCTCCAGAAACCTAAAACTAATCTTTAAAAACTTCTCTCAGGCATCCAATCTTCCTAATCCTAAACGAAAATTTTAATTAACTTGTTGAAATAATTCAATCACATTTATCCTCAAACTACTTTTGAATCAATTTTTTCAAGTAACACTCTCACCTTTTTCATAGAACAAACATATTTTTTTTTCAGGAATCCACTCTCCAGAAACCTGAAACAAATCTTGAAAAACACTTGTTTAAGGCATCCATTCTCCCTAATCCTAAAAGAAAATTTTAATTAACTGCTTGAAATACTAAAAAAAATCTTATCCTCAAACCACATTTAAATCAATTTTTTGAAGTAACACGCTCACCTTTTTCATAAAATGAACATATATATTTTTTTCAGGAATCCACTCTCCAGAAACCTAAAACTAATCTTAAAAAACTTCTTTCAGGCATCCAATCTTCCTAATCCAAAAACAAAAATTTTAATTAACTTGTTGAAATTATTCAATCACATTTATCCTCAAACTACTTTTAAATCAATTTTTTGAAGTAACACACTCACCTTTTTCATAAAACTAACATATATTTTTTTTCAGGAATCCACTCTCCAGAAACCTAAAACTAATCTTTAAAAACTTCTTTCAGGCATCCAATCTTCCTAATCCTAAACGAAAATTTTAATTAACTTGTTGAAATAATTCAATCACATTTATCCTCAAACTACTTTTAAATCAATTTTTTCAAGTAACACTCTCACCTTTTTCATAGAACAAACATATTTTTTTTTCAGGAATCCACTCTCCAGAAACCTGAAACAAATCTTGAAAAAACTTGTTTAAGGCATCCATTCTCCCTAATCCTAAAAGAAAATTTTAATTAACTTCTTTAAATACTAAAATAAATCTTATCCTCAAACGACATTTAAATCAATTTTTTGAAGTAACACTCTCACCTTTTTCATAAAACTAACATATATTTTTTCAGGAATCCACTCTCCAGAAACCTAAAACTAATCTTAAAAAACTTCTTTCAGGCATCCAATCTTCCTAATCCAAAAACAAGAATTTTAATTAACTTGTTGAAATTATTCAATCACATTTATCCTCAAACTACTTTTAAATCAATTTTTTCAAGTAACACTCTCACCTTTTTCATAGAACAAACATATTTTTTTTTCAGGAATCCACTCTCCAGAAACCTGAAACAAATCTTGAAAAACACTTGTTTAAGGCATCCATTCTCCCTAATCCTAAAAGAAAATTTTAATTAACTGCTTGAAATACTAAAAGAAATCTTATCCTCAAACCACATTTAAATCAATTTTTTGAAGTAACACGCTCACCTTTTTCATAAAATGAACATATATATTTTTTTCAGGAATCCACTCTCCAGAAACCTAAAACTAATCTTAAAAAACTTATTTCAAGCATTCCAATCTTCCTAATACTAAACGAAAATTTTAATTAACTTGTTGAAATAATTCAATCACATTTATCCTCAAACTACTTTTAAATCAATTTTTTCAAGTAACACTCTCACCTTTTTCATAGAACAAACATATTTTTTTTCAGGAATCCACTTTCCAGAAACCTGAAACAAATCTTGAAAAAACTTGTTTAAGGCATCCATTCTCCCTAATCCTAAAAGAAAATTTTAATTAACTTCTTGAAATACTAAAATAAATCTTATCCTCAAACTACATTTAAATCCATTTTTTGAAGTAACACTCTCACCTTTTTCATAAAACTAACATATATTTTTTTTCAGGAATCCGCTCTCCAGAAACCTGAAACAAATCTTGAAAAAACTTGTTTAAGGAATCCATTCTCCCTATTCCTAAAAGAAAATTTTAATTAACTTCTTGAAATACTAAAATAAATCTTATCCTCAAACTCCATTTAAATCAAGTTTTTTGAAGTAACACGCTCACCTTTTTCATAAAACTAACATATATTTTTTTTCAGGAATCCACTCTCCAGAAACCTAAAACTAATCTTTAAAAACTTATTTCAAGCATTCCAATCTTCCTAATACTAAACGAAAATTTTATTTAACTTGTTGAAATATTTCAATCACATTTATCCTCAAACTACGTTTAAATCAAGTTTTTTGAAGTAACACTCTCACCTTTTTCATAGAACAAACATATTTTTTTTTCAGGAATCCTCTCTCCAGAAACCTGAAACAAATCTTGAAAAAACTTGTTTAAGGCATCCATTCTCCCTAATCCTAAAAGAAAATTTTAATTAACTTCTTGAAATACTAAAATAAATCTTATCCTCAAACTACATTTAAATCAATTTTTTGAAGTAACACTCTCACCTTTTTCATAAAACTAAGATATGTTTTTTTTCAGGAATCCACTCTCCAGAAACCTAAAACTAATCTTAAAAAACTTCTTTCAGGCATCCAATCTTCCTAATCCTAAACGAAAATTTTAATTAACTTGTTGAAATAATTCAATCACATTTATCCTCAAACTACTTTTAAATCAATTTTTTCAAGTAACACTCTCACCTTTTTCATAGAACAAACATATTTTTTTTTCAGGAATCCACTCTCCAGAAACCTGAAACAAATCTTGAAAAAACTTGTTTAAGGCATCCATTCTCCCTAATACTAAAAGAAAATTTTAATTAACTTCTTGAAATACTAAAATAAATCTTATCCTCAAACTACATTTAAATCAATTTTTTGAAGTAACACTCTCACCTTTTTCATAAAACTAACATATATTTTTTTTCAGGAATCCGCTCTCCAGAAACCTGAAACAAATCTTGAAAAAACTTGTTTAAGGCATCCATTCTCCCTAATCCTAAAAGAAAATTTTAATTAACTTCTTGAAATACTAAAATAAATCTTATCCTCAAACGACATTTAAATCAATTTTTTGAAGTAACACTCTCACCTTTTTCATAAAACTAACATATATTTTTTTTCAGGAATCCACTCTCCAGAAACCTAAAACTAATCTTAAAAAACTTCTTTCAGGCATCCAATCTTCCTAATCCAAAAACAAAAATTTTAATTAACTTGTTGAAAATATTCAATCACATTTATCCTCAAACTACTTTTAAATCAATTTTTTGAAGTAACACACTCACCTTTTTCATAAAACTAACATATATTTTTTTTCAGGAATCCACTCTCCAGAAACCTGAAACAAATCTTGAAAAAACTTGTTTAAGGCATCCATTCTCCCTAATCCTAAAAGAAAATTTTAATTAACTTCTTGAAATACTAAAATAAATCTTATCCTCAAACTACATTTAAATCCATTTTTTGAAGTAACACTCTCACCTTTTTCATAAAACTAACATATATTTTTTTTCAGGAATCCGCTCTCCAGAAACCTGAAACAAATCTTGAAAAAACTTGTTTAAGGCATCCATTCTCCCTATTCCTAAAAGAAAATTTTAATTAACTTCTTGAAATACTAAAATAAATCTTATCCTCAAACTCCATTTAAATCAAGTTTTTTGAAGTAACACGCTCACCTTTTTCATAAAACTAACATATATTTTTTTTCAGGAATCCACTCTCCAGAAACCTAAAACTAATCTTTAAAAACTTATTTCAAGCATTCCAATCTTCCTAATACTAAACGAAAATTTTATTTAACTTGTTGAAATATTTCAATCACATTTATCCTCAAACTACGTTTAAATCAAGTTTTTTGAAGTAACACTCTCACCTTTTTCATAGAACAAACATATTTTTTTTTCAGGAATCCTCTCTCCAGAAACCTGAAACAAATCTTGAAAAAACTTGTTTAAGGCATCCATTCTCCCTAATCCTAAAAGAAAATTTTAATTAACTTCTTGAAATACTAAAATAAATCTTATCCTCAAACTACATTTAAATCAATTTTTTGAAGTAACACTCTCACCTTTTTCATAAAACTAAGATATGTTTTTTTTCAGGAATCCACTCTCCAGAAACCTAAAACTAATCTTAAAAAACTTCTTTCAGGCATCCAATCTTCCTAATCCTAAACGAAAATTTTAATTAACTTGTTGAAATAATTCAATCACATTTATCCTCAAACTACTTTTAAATCAATTTTTTCAAGTAACACTCTCACCTTTTTCATAGAACAAACATATTTTTTTTTCAGGAATCCACTCTCCAGAAACCTGAAACAAATCTTGAAAAAACTTGTTTAAGGCATCCATTCTCCCTAATCCTAAAAGAAAATTTTAATTAACTTCTTGAAATACTAAAATAAATCTTATCCTCAAACTACATTTAAATCAATTTTTTGAAGTAACACTCTCACCTTTTTCATAAAACTAACATATATTTTTTTTCAGGAATCCGCTCTCCAGAAACCTGAAACAAATCTTGAAAAAACTTGTTTAAGGCATCCATTCTCCCTAATCCTAAAAGAAAATTTTAATTAACTTCTTGAAATACTAAAATAAATCTTATCCTCAAACGACATTTAAATCAATTTTTTGAAGTAACACTCTCACCTTTTTCATAAAACTAACATATATTTTTTTTCAGGAATCCACTCTCCAGAAACCTAAAACTAATCTTAAAAAACTTCTTTCAGGCATCCAATCTTCCTAATCCAAAAACAAAAATTTTAATTAACTTGTTGAAAATATTCAATCATATTTATCCTCAAACTACTTTTAAATCAATTTTTTGAAGTAACACACTCACCTTTTTCATAAAACTAACATATATTTTTTTTCAGGAATCCACTCTCCAGAAACCTAAAACTAATCTTTAAAAACTTCTTTCAGGCATCCAATCTTCCTAATCCTAAACGAAAATTTTAATTAACTTGTTGAAATAATTCAATCACATTTATCCTCAAACTACTTTTAAATCAATTTTTTTAAGTAACACTCTCACCTTTTTCATAGAAGAAACATATTTTTTTTTTCAGGAATCCACTCTCCAGAAACCTGAAACAAATCTTGAAAAAACTTGTTTAAGGCATCCATTCTCCCTAATCCTAAAAGAAAATTTTAATTAACTTCTTGAAATACTAAAATAAATCTTATCCTCAAACGACATTTAAATCAATTTTTTGAAGTAACACTCTCACCTTTTTCATAAAACTAACATATATTTTTTTTCAGGAATCCACTCTCCAGAAACCTAAAACTAATCTTAAAAAACTTCTTTCAGGCATCCAATCTTCCTAATCCAAAAACAAGAATTTTAATTAACTTGTTGAAATTATTCAATCACATTTATCCTCAAACTACTTTTAAATCAATTTTTTCAAGTAACACTCTCACCTTTTTCATAAAACAAACATATTTTTTTTTCAGGAATCCACTCTCCAGAAACCTGAAACAAATCTTGAAAAACACTTGTTTAAGGCATCCATTCTCCCTAATCCTAAAAGAAAATTTTAATTAACTTCTTGAAATACTAAAAAAAATCTTATCCTCAAACCACATTTAAATCAATTTTTTGAAGTAACACGCTCACCTTTTTCATAAAATGAACATATATATTTTTTTCAGGAATCCACTCTCCAGAAACCTAAAACTAATCTTAAAAAACTTCTTTCAGGCATCCAATCTTCCTAATCAAAAAACAAAAATTTTAATTAACTTGTTGAAATTATTCAATCACATTTATCCTCAAACTACTTTTAAATCAATTTTTTGAAGTAACACACTCACCTTTTTCATAAAACTAACATATATTTTTTTTCAGGAATCCACTCTCCAGAAACCTAAAACTAATCTTTAAAAACTTCTTTCAGGCATCCAATCTTCCTAATCCTAAACGATAATTTTAATTAACTTGTTGAAATATTTCAATCACATTTATCCTCAAACTACGTTTAATTCAATTTTTTGAAGTAACACTCTCACCTTTTTCATAGAACAAACATATTTTTTTTTCAGGAATCCACTCTCCAGAAACCTGAAACAAATCTTGAAAAAACTTGTTTAAGGCATCCATTCTCCCTAATCCTAAAAGAAAATTTTAATTAACTTCTTGAAATACTAAAAAAAATCTTATCCTCAAACTACATTTAAATCAATTTTTTGAAGTAACACTCTCACCTTTTTCATAAAACTAACATATATTTTTTTTCAGGAATCCACTCTCCAGAAACCTAAAACTAATCTTTAAAAACTTCTTTCAGGCATCCAATCTTCCTAATCCTAAACAAAAATTTTAATTAACTTGTTGAAATAATTCAATCACATTTATCCTCAAACTACTTTTAAATCAATTTTTTCAAGTAACACTCTCACCTTTTTCATAGAACAAACATATTTTTTTTTCAGGAATCCACTCTCCAGAAACCTGAAACAAATCTTGAAAAAACTTGTTTAAGGCATCCATTCTCCCTAATCCTAAAAGCAAATTTTAATTAACTTCTTGAAATACTAAAATAAATCTTATCCTCAAACTACATTTAAATCAATTTTTTGAAGTAACACTCTCACCTTTTTCATAAAACTAACATATATTTTTTTTCAGGAATCCACTCTCCAGAAACCTAAAACTAATCTTAAAAAACTTCTTTCAGGCATCCAATCTTCCTAATCCTAAACGAAAATTTTAATTAACTTGTTGAAATTATTCAATCACATTTATCCTCAAACTACTTTTAAATCAATTTTTTCAAGTAACACTCACCTTTTTCATAGAACAAACATATTTTTTTTTCAGCAATCCACTCTCCAGAAACCTGAAACAAATCTTGAAAAACTTGTTTAAGGCATCCATTCACCCTAATCCTAAAAGAACATTTTAATTAACTGCTTGAAATACTAAAAAAAATCTTATCCTCAAACTCCATTTAAATCAAGTTTTTTGAAGTAACACGCTCACCTTTTTCATAAAACTAATATATAATTTTTTTTCAGGAATCCACTCTCCAGAAACCTAAAACTAATCTTTAAAAACTTATTTCAAGCATTCCAATCTTCCTAATACTAAACGAAAATTTTATTTAACTTGTTGAAATATTTCAATCACATTTATCCTCAAACTACGTTTAAATCAAGTTTTTTGAAGTAACACTCTCACCTTTTTCATAGAACAAACATATTTTTTTTTCAGGAATCCTCTCTCCAGAAACCTGAAACAAATCTTGAAAAAACTTGTTTAAGGCATCCATTCTCCCTAATCCTAAAAGAAAATTTTAATTAACTTCTTGAAATACTAAAATAAATCTTATCCTCAAACTACATTTAAATCAATTTTTTGAAGTAACACTCTCACCTTTTTCATAAAACTAAGATATGTTTTTTTTCAGGAATCCACTCTCCAGAAACCTAAAACTAATCTTAAAAAACTTCTTTCAGGCATCCAATCTTCCTAATCCTAAACGAAAATTTTAATTAACTTGTTGAAATAATTCAATCACATTTATCCTCAAACTACTTTTAAATCAATTTTTTCAAGTAACACTCTCACCTTTTTCATAGAACAAACATATTTTTTTTTCAGGAATCCACTCTCCAGAAACCTGAAACAAATCTTGAAAAAACTTGTTTAAGGCATCCATTCTCCCTAATCCTAAAAGAAAATTTTAATTAACTTCTTGAAATACTAAAATAAATCTTATCCTCAAACTACATTTAAATCAATTTTTTGAAGTAACACTCTCACCTTTTTCATAAAACTAACATATATTTTTTTTCAGGAATCCGCTCTCCAGAAACCTGAAACAAATCTTGAAAAAACTTGTTTAAGGCATCCATTCTCCCTAATCCTAAAAGAAAATTTTAATTAACTTCTTGAAATACTAAAATAAATCTTCTCCTCAAACGACATTTAAATCAATTTTTTGAAGTAACACTCTCACCTTTTTCATAGAACAAACATATATTTTTTTTCAGGAATCCACTCTCCAGAAACCTAAAACTAATCTCAAAAAACTTCTTTCAGGCATCCAATCTTCCTAATCCAAAAACAAAAATTTTAATTAACTTGTTGAAATTATTCAATCACATTTATCCTCAAACTACTTTTAAATCAATTTTTTGAAGTAACACACTCACCTTTTTCATAAAACTAACATATATTTTTTTTCAGGAATCCACTCTCCAGAAACCTAAAACTAATCTTTAAAAACTTCTCTCAGGCATCCAATCTTCCTAATCCTAAACGAAAATTTTAATTAACTTGTTGAAATAATTCAATCACATTTATCCTCAAACTACTTTTGAATCAATTTTTTCAAGTAACACTCTCACCTTTTTCATAGAACAAACATATTTTTTTTTCAGGAATCCACTCTCCAGAAACCTGAAACAAATCTTGAAAAACACTTGTTTAAGGCATCCATTCTCCCTAATCCTAAAAGAAAATTTTAATTAACTGCTTGAAATACTAAAAAAAATCTTATCCTCAAACCACATTTAAATCAATTTTTTGAAGTAACACGCTCACCTTTTTCATAAAATGAACATATATATTTTTTTCAGGAATCCACTCTCCAGAAACCTAAAACTAATCTTAAAAAACTTCTTTCAGGCATCCAATCTTCCTAATCCAAAAACAAAAATTTTAATTAACTTGTTGAAATTATTCAATCACATTTATCCTCAAACTACTTTTAAATCAATTTTTTGAAGTAACACACTCACCTTTTTCATAAAACTAACATATATTTTTTTTCAGGAATCCACTCTCCAGAAACCTAAAACTAATCTTTAAAAACTTCTTTCAGGCATCCAATCTTCCTAATCCTAAACGAAAATTTTAATTAACTTGTTGAAATAATTCAATCACATTTATCCTCAAACTACTTTTAAATCAATTTTTTCAAGTAACACTCTCACCTTTTTCATAGAACAAACATATTTTTTTTTCAGGAATCCACTCTCCAGAAACCTGAAACAAATCTTGAAAAAACTTGTTTAAGGCATCCATTCTCCCTAATCCTAAAAGAAAATTTTAATTAACTTCTTGAAATACTAAAATAAATCTTATCCTCAAACGACATTTAAATCAATTTTTTGAAGTAACACTCTCACCTTTTTCATAAAACTAACATATATATTTTTTCAGGAATCCACTCTCCAGAAACCTAAAACTAATCTTAAAAAACTTCTTTCAGGCATCCAATCTTCCTAATCCAAAAACAAAAATTTTAATTAACTTGTTGAAATTATTCAATCACATTTATCCTCAAACTACTTTTAAATCAATTTTTTCAAGTAACACTCTCACCTTTTTCATAGAACAAACATATTTTTTTTTCAGGAATCCACTCTCCAGAAACCTGAAACAAATCTTGAAAAACACTTGTTTAAGGCATCCATTCTCCCTAATCCTAAAAGAAAATTTTAATTAACTGCTTGAAATACTAAAAAAAATCTTATCCTCAAACCACATTTAAATCAATTTTTTGAAGTAACACGTTCACCTTTTTCATAAAATGAACATATATATTTTTTTCAGGAATCCACTCTCCAGAAACCTAAAACTAATCTTAAAAAACTTATTTCAAGCATTCCAATCTTCCTAATACTAAACGAAAATTTTAATTAACTTGTTGAAATAATTCAATCACATTTATCCTCAAACTACTTTTAAATCAATTTTTTCAAGTAACACTCTCACCTTTTTCATAGAACAAACATATTTTTTTTTCAGGAATCCACTTTCCAGAAACCTGAAACAAATCTTGAAAAAACTTGTTTAAGGCATCCATTCTCCCTAATCCTAAAAGAAAATTTTAATTAACTTCTTGAAATACTAAAATAAATCTTATCCTCAAACTACATTTAAATCAATTTTTTGAAGTAACACTCTCACCTTTTTCATAAAACTAACATATATTTTTTTTCAGGAATCCGCTCTCCAGAAACCTGAAACAAATCTTGAAAAAACTTGTTTAAGGCATCCATTCTCCCTAATCCTAAAAGAACATTTTAATTAACTTCTTGAAATACTAAAATAAATCTTATCCTCAAACTACATTTAAATCAATTTTTTGAAGTAACACTCTCACCTTTTTCATAAAACTAACATATAGTTTTTTTTCAGGAATCCACTCTCCAGAAACCTAAAACTAATCTTAAAAAACTTCTTTCAGGCATCCAATCTTCCTAATCCTAAACGAAAATTTTAATTAACTTGTTGAAATAATTCAATCACATTTATCCTCAAACTACTTTTAAATCAATTTTTTGAAGTAACACTCTCACCTTTTTCATAGAACAAACTTATTTTTTTTCAGGAATCCACTTTCCAGAAACCTGAAACTAATCTTGAAAAAACTTGTGTAAGGCATCCATTCTCCCTAATCCTAAAAGAAAATTTTAATTAACTTGTTGAAATAATGCAATCAACCTTATTCTCAAACTACATTTAAATCAATTTTTTGAAGTAACACACTCACCTTTTTCATAAAATGAACATACTTTGTTTTCACGAATCCACTCTCCAGAAACCTAAAACAAATCTTGAAAAAACTTGTTTAAGGCATCCATTCTCCCTAATCCTAAAAGAAAATTTTAATTAACTTCTTGAAATACTAAAAAAAATCTTATCCTCAAACTACATTTAAATCAATTTTTTGAAGTAACACTCTCACCTTTTTCATAAAACTAACATATATTTTTTTTCAGGAATCCGCTCTCCAGAAACCTGAAGCAAATCTTGAAAAAACTTGTTTAAGGCATCCATTCTCCCTAATCCTAAAAGAACATTTTAATTAACTTCTTGAAATACTAAAATAAATCTTATCGTCAAACTACATTTAAATCAATTTTTTGAAGTAACACTCTCACCTTTTTCATAAAACTAACAGATAGTTTTTTTTCAGGAATCCACTCTCCTGAAACCTAAAACTAATCTTAAAAAACTTCTTTCAGGCATCCAATCTTCCTAATCCTAAACGAAAATTTTAATTAACTTGTTGAAATAATTCAATCACATTTATCCTCAAACTACTTTTAAATCAATGTTTTCAAGTAACACTCTCACCTTTTTCATAGAACAAACATATTTTTTTTTCAGGAATCCACTCTCCAGAAACCTAAAACTAATCTTTAAAAACTTCTTTCAGGCATCCAATCTTCCTAATCCAAAAACAAAAATTTTAATTAACTTGTTGAAAATATTCAATCACATTTATCCTCAAACTACTTTTAAATCAATTTTTTGAAGTAACACACTCACCTTTTTCAAAAAACTAACATATATTTTTTTTCAGGAATCCACTCTCCAGAAACCTAAAACTAATCTTTAAAAACTTCTTTCAGGCATCCAATCTTCCTAATCCTAAACGAAAATTTTAATTAACTTGTTGAAATAATTCAATCACATTTATCCTCAAACTACTTTTAAATCAATTTTTTTAAGTAACACTCTCACCTTTTTCATAGAAGAAACATATTTTTTTTTCAGGAATCCACTCTCCAGAAACCTGAAACAAATCTTGAAAAAACTTGTTTAAGGCATCCATTCTCCCTAATCCTAAAAGAAAATTTTAATTAACTTCTTGAAATACTAAAATAAATCTTATCCTCAAACGACATTTAAATCAATTTTTTGAAGTAACACTCTCACCTTTTTCATAAAACTAACATATATTTTTTTTCAGGAATCCACTCTCCAGAAACCTAAAACTAATCTTAAAAAACTTCTTTCAGGCATCCAATCTTCCTAATCCAAAAACAAGAATTTTAATTAACTTGTTGAAATTATTCAATCACATTTATCCTCAAACTACTTTTAAATCAATTTTTTCAAGTAACACTCTCACCTTTTTCATAGAACAAACATATTTTTTTTTCAGGAATCCACTCTCCAGAAACCTGAAACAAATCTTGAAAAACACTTGTTTAAGGCATCCATTCTCCCTAATCCTAAAAGAAAATTTTAATTAACTGCTTGAAATACTAAAAAAAATCTTATCCTCAAACCACATTTAAATCAATTTTTTGAAGTAACACGCTCACCTTTTTCATAAAATGAACATATATATTTTTTTCAGGAATCCACTCTCCAGAAACCTAAAACTAATCTTAAAAAACTTCTTTCAGGCATCCAATCTTCCTAATCAAAAAACAAAAATTTTAATTAACTTGTTGAAATTATTCAATCACATTTATCCTCAAACTACTTTTAAATCAATTTTTTGAAGTAACACACTCACCTTTTTCATAAAACTAACATATATTTTTTTTCAGGAATCCACTCTCCAGAAACCTAAAACTAATCTTTAAAAACTTCTTTCAGGCATCCAATCTTCCTAATCCTAAACGAAAATTTTAATTAACTTGTTGAAATAATTCAATCACATTTATCCTCAAACTACTTTTAAATCAATTTTTTTAAGTAACACTCTCACCTTTTTCATAGAAGAAACATATTTTTTTTTTCAGGAATCCACTCTCCAGAAACCTGAAACAAATCTTGAAAAAACTTGTTTAAGGCATCCATTCTCCCTAATCCTAAAAGAAAATTTTAATTAACTTCTTGAAATACTAAAATAAATCTTATCCTCAAACGACATTTAAATCAATTTTTTGAAGTAACACTCTCACCTTTTTCATAAAACTAACATATATATTTTTTCAGGAATCCACTCTCCAGAAACCTAAAACTAATCTTAAAAAACTTCTTTCAGGCATCCAATCTTCCTAATCCAAAAACAAGAATTTTAATTAACTTGTTGAAATTATTCAATCACATTTATCCTCAAACTACTTTTAAATCAATTTTTTCAAGTAACACTCTCACCTTTTTCATAGAACAAACATATTTTTTTTTCAGGAATCCACTCTCCAGAAACCTGAAACAAATCTTGAAAAACACTTGTTTAAGGCATCCATTCTCCCTAATCCTAAAAGAAAATTTTAATTAACTGCTTGAAATACTAAAAAAAATCTTATCCTCAAACCACATTTAAATCAATTTTTTGAAGTAACACGTTCACCTTTTTCATAAAATGAACATATATATTTTTTTCAGGAATCCACTCTCCAGAAACCTAAAACTAATCTTAAAAAACTTATTTCAAGCATTCCAATCTTCCTAATACTAAACGAAAATTTTAATTAACTTGTTGAAATAATTCAATCACATTTATCCTCAAACTACTTTTAAATCAATTTTTTCAAGTAACACTCTCACCTTTTTCATAGAACAAACATATTTTTTTTTCAGGAATCCACTTTCCAGAAACCTGAAACAAATCTTGAAAAAACTTGTTTAAGGCATCCATTCTCCCTAATCCTAAAAGAAAATTTTAATTAACTTCTTGAAATACTAAAATAAATCTTATCCTCAAACTACATTTAAATCAATTTTTTGAAGTAACACTCTCACCTTTTTCATAAAACTAACATATATTTTTTTTCAGGAATCAGCTCTCCAGAAACCTGAAACAAATCTTGAAAAAACTTGTTTAAGGCATCCATTCTCCCTAATCCTAAAAGAACATTTTAATTAACTTCTTGAAATACTAAAATAAATCTTATCCTCAAACTACATTTAAATCAATTTTTTGAAGTAACACTCTCACCTTTTTCATAAAACTAACATATAGTTTTTTTTCAGGAATCCACTCTCCAGAAACCTAAAACTAATCTTAAAAAACTTCTTTCAGGCATCCAATCTTCCTAATCCTAAACGAAAATTTTAATTAACTTGTTGAAATAATTCAATCACATTTATCCTCAAACTACTTTTAAATCAATTTTTTGAAGTAACACTCTCACCTTTTTCATAGAACAAACTTATTTTTTTTCAGGAATCCACTTTCCAGAAACCTGAAACTAATCTTGAAAAAACTTGTGTAAGGCATCCATTCTCCCTAATCCTAAAAGAAAATTTTAATTAACTTGTTGAAATAATGCAATCAACCTTATTCTCAAACTACATTTAAATCAATTTTTTGAAGTAACACACTCACCTTTTTCATAAAATGAACATACTTTGTTTTCACGAATCCACTCTCCAGAAACCTAAAACAAATCTTGAAAAAACTTGTTTAAGGCATCCATTCTCCCTAATCCTAAAAGAAAATTTTAATTAACTTCTTGAAATACTAAAAAAAATCTTATCCTCAAACTACATTTAAATCAATTTTTTGAAGTAACACTCTCACCTTTTTCATAAAACTAACATATATTTTTTTTCAGGAATCCGCTCTCCAGAAACCTGAAACAAATCTTGAAAAAACTTGTTTAAGGCATCCATTCTCCCTAATCCTAAAAGAACATTTTAATTAACTTCTTGAAATACTAAAATAAATCTTATCGTCAAACTACATTTAAATCAATTTTTTGAAGTAACACTCTCACCTTTTTCATAAAACTAACAGATAGTTTTTTTTCAGGAATCCACTCTCCTGAAACCTAAAACTAATCTTAAAAAACTTCTTTCAGGCATCCAATCTTCCTAATCCTAAACGAAAATTTTAATTAACTTGTTGAAATAATTCAATCACATTTATCCTCAAACTACTTTTAAATCAATTTTTTCAAGTAACACTCTCACCTTTTTCATAGAACAAACATATTTTTTTTTCAGGAATCCACTCTCCAGAAACCTGAAACAAATCTTGAAAAAACTTGTTTAAGGCATCCATTCTCCCTAATCCTAAAAGAAAATTTTAATTAACTTCTTGAAATACTAAAATAAATCTTATCCTCAAACTCCATTTAAATCAAGTTTTTTGAAGTAACACGCTCACCTTTTTCATAAAACTAACATATATTTTTTTTCAGGAATCCACTCTCCAGAAACCTAAAACTAATCTTTAAAAACTTCTTTCAGGCATCCAATCTTCCTAATCCAAAAACAAAAATTTTAATTAACTTGTTGAAAATATTCAATCACATTTATCCTCAAACTACTTTTAAATCAATTTTTTGAAGTAACACACTCACCTTTTTCAAAAAACTAACATATATTTTTTTTCAGGAATCCACTCTCCAGAAACCTAAAACTAATCTTTAAAAACTTCTTTCAGGCATCCAATCTTCCTAATCCTAAACGAAAATTTTAATTAACTTGTTGAAATAATTCAATCACATTTATCCTCAAACTACTTTTAAATCAATTTTTTTAAGTAACACTCTCACCTTTTTCATAGAAGAAACATATTTTTTTTTTCAGGAATCCACTCTCCAGAAACCTGAAACAAATCTTGAAAAAACTTGTTTAAGGCATCCATTCTCCCTAATCCTAAAAGAAAATTTTAATTAACTTCTTGAAATACTAAAATAAATCTTATCCTCAAACGACATTTAAATCCATTTTTTGAAGTAACACTCTCACCTTTTTCATAAAACTAACATATATTTTTTTTCAGGAATCCACTCTCCAGAAACCTAAAACTAATCTTAAAAAACTTCTTTCAGGCATCCAATCTTCCTAATCCAAAAACAAGAATTTTAATTAACTTGTTGAAATTATTCAATCACATTTATCCTCAAACTACTTTTAAATCAATTTTTTCAAGTAACACTCTCACCTTTTTCATAGAACAAACATATTTTTTTTCAGGAATCCACTCTCCAGAAACCTGAAACAAATCTTGAAAAACACTTGTTTAAGGCATCCATTCTCCCTAATCCTAAAAGAAAATTTTAATTAACTGCTTGAAATACTAAAAAAAATCTTATCCTCAAACCACATTTAAATCAATTTTTTGAAGTAACACGCTCACCTTTTTCATAAAATGAACATATATATTTTTTTCAGGAATCCACTCTCCAGAAACCTAAAACTAATCTTAAAAAACTTCTTTCAGGCATCCAATCTTCCTAATCAAAAAACAAAAATTTTAATTAACTTGTTGAAATTATTCAATCACATTTATCCTCAAACTACTTTTAAATCAATTTTTTGAAGTAACACACTCACCTTTTTCATAAAACTAACATATATTTTTTTTCAGGAATCCACTCTCCAGAAACCTAAAACTAATCTTTAAAAACTTCTTTCAGGCATCCAATCTTCCTAATCCTAAACGAAAATTTTAATTAACTTGTTGAAATAATTCAATCACATTTATCCTCAAACTACTTTTAAATCAATTTTTTTAAGTAACACTCTCACCTTTTTCATAGAAGAAACATATTTTTTTTTTCAGGAATCCACTCTCCAGAAACCTGAAACAAATCTTGAAAAAACTTGTTTAAGGCATCCATTCTCCCTAATCCTAAAAGAAAATTTTAATTAACTTCTTGAAATACTAAAATAAATCTTATCCTCAAACGACATTTAAATCAATTTTTTGAAGTAACACTCTCACCTTTTTCATAAAACTAACATATATATTTTTTCAGGAATCCACTCTCCAGAAACCTAAAACTAATCTTAAAAAACTTCTTTCAGGCATCCAATCTTCCTAATCCAAAAACAAGAATTTTAATTAACTTGTTGAAATTATTCAATCACATTTATCCTCAAACTACTTTTAAATCAATTTTTTCAAGTAACACTCTCACCTTTTTCATAGAACAAACATATTTTTTTTTCAGGAATCCACTCTCCAGGAACCTGAAACAAATCTTGAAAAACACTTGTTTAAGGCATCCATTCTCCCTAATCCTAAAAGAAAATTTTAATTAACTGCTTGAAATACTAAAAAAAATCTTATCCTCAAACCACATTTAAATCAATTTTTTGAAGTAACACGCTCACCTTTTTCATAAAATGAACATATATATTTTTTTCAGGAATCCACTCTCCAGAAACCTAAAACTAATCTTAAAAAACTTATTTCAAGCATTCCAATCTTCCTAATACTAAACGAAAATTTTAATTAACTTGTTGAAATAATTCAATCACATTTATCCTCAAACTACTTTTAAATCAATTTTTTCAAGTAACACTCTCACCTTTTTCATAGAACAAACATATTTTTTTTTCAGGAATCCACTTTCCAGAAACCTGAAACAAATCTTGAAAAAACTTGTTTAAGGCATCCATTCTCCCTAATCCTAAAAGAAAATTTTAATTAACTTCTTGAAATACTAAAATAAATCTTATCCTCAAACTACATTTAAATCAATTTTTTGAAGTAACACTCTCACCTTTTTCATAAAACTAACATATATTTTTTTTCAGGAATCCGCTCTCCAGAAACCTGAAACAAATCTTGAAAAAACTTGTTTAAGGCATCCATTCTCCCTAATCCTAAAAGAACATTTTAATTAACTTCTTGAAATACTAAAATAAATCTTATCCTCAAACTACATTTAAATCAATTTTTTGAAGTAACACTCTCACCTTTTTCATAAAACTAACATATAGTTTTTTTTCAGGAATCCACTCTCCAGAAACCTAAAACTAATCTTAAAAAACTTCTTTCAGGCATCCAATCTTCCTAATCCTAAACGAAAATTTTAATTAACTTGTTGAAATAATTCAATCACATTTATCCTCAAACTACTTTTAAATCAATTTTTTGAAGTAACACTCTCACCTTTTTCATAGAACAAACTTATTTTTTTTCAGGAATCCACTTTCCAGAAACCTGAAACTAATCTTGAAAAAACTTGTGTAAGGCATCCATTCTCCCTAATCCTAAAAGAAAATTTTAATTAACTTGTTGAAATAATGCAATCAACCTTATTCTCAAACTACATTTAAATCAATTTTTTGAAGTAACACACTCACCTTTTTCATAAAATGAACATACTTTGTTTTCACGAATCCACTCTCCAGAAACCTAAAACAAATCTTGAAAAAACTTGTTTAAGGCATCCATTCTCCCTAATCCTAAAAGAAAATTTTAATTAACTTCTTGAAATACTAAAAAAAATCTTATCCTCAAACTACATTTAAATCAATTTTTTGAAGTAACACTCTCACCTTTTTCATAAAACTAACATATATTTTTTTTCAGGAATCCGCTCTCCAGAAACCTGAAACAAATCTTGAAAAAACTTGTTTAAGGCATCCATTCTCCCTAATCCTAAAAGAACATTTTAATTAACTTCTTGAAATACTAAAATAAATCTTATCGTCAAACTACATTTAAATCAATTTTTTGAAGTAACACTCTCACCTTTTTCATAAAACTAACAGATAGTTTTTTTTCAGGAATCCACTCTCCTGAAACCTAAAACTAATCTTAAAAAACTTCTTTCAGGCATCCAATCTTCCTAATCCTAAACGAAAATTTTAATTAACTTGTTGAAATAATTCAATCACATTTATCCTCAAACTACTTTTAAATCAATTTTTTCAAGTAACACTCTCACCTTTTTCATAGAACAAACATATTTTTTTTTCAGGAATCCACTCTCCAGAAACCTGAAACAAATCTTGAAAAAACTTGTTTAAGGCATCCATTCTCCCTAATCCTAAAAGAAAATTTTAATTAACTTCTTGAAATACTAAAATAAATCTTATCCTCAAACTCCATTTAAATCAAGTTTTTTGAAGTAACACGCTCACCTTTTTCATAAAACTAACATATATTTTTTTTCAGGAATCCACTCTCCAGAAACCTAAAACTAATCTTTAAAAACTTCTTTCAGGCATCCAATCTTCCTAATCCAAAAACAAAAATTTTAATTAACTTGTTGAAAATATTCAACCACATTTATCCTCAAACTACTTTTAAATCAATTTTTTGAAGTAACACACTCACCTTTTTCAAAAAACTAACATATATTTTTTTTCAGGAATCCACTCTCCAGAAACCTAAAACTAATCTTTAAAAACTTCTTTCAGGCATCCAATCTTCCTAATCCTAAACGAAAATTTTAATTAACTTGTTGAAATAATTCAATCACATTTATCCTCAAACTACTTTTAAATCAATTTTTTTAAGTAACACTCTCACCTTTTTCATAGAAGAAACATATTTTTTTTTTCAGGAATCCACTCTCCAGAAACCTGAAACAAATCTTGAAAAAACTTGTTTAAGGCATCCATTCTCCCTAATCCTAAAAGAAAATTTTAATTAACTTCTTGAAATACTAAAATAAATCTTATCCTCAAACGACATTTAAATCAATTTTTTGAAGTAACACTCTCACCTTTTTCATAAAACTAACATATATTTTTTTTCAGGAATCCACTCTCCAGAAACCTAAAACTAATCTTAAAAAACTTCTTTCAGGCATCCAATCTTCCTAATCCAAAAACAAGAATTTTAATTAACTTGTTGAAATTATTCAATCACATTTATCCTCAAACTACTTTTAAATCAATTTTTTCAAGTAACACTCTCACCTTTTTCATAGAACAAACATATTTTTTTTTCAGGAATCCACTCTCCAGAAACCTGAAACAAATCTTGAAAAACACTTGTTTAAGGCATCCATTCTCCCTAATCCTAAAAGAAAATTTTAATTAACTGCTTGAAATACTAAAAAAAATCTTATCCTCAAACCACATTTAAATCAATTTTTTGAAGTAACACGCTCACCTTTTTCATAAAATGAACATATATATTTTTTTCAGGAATCCACTCTCCAGAAACCTAAAACTAATCTTAAAAAACTTCTTTCAGGCATCCAATCTTCCTAATCAAAAAACAAAAATTTTAATTAACTTGTTGAAATTATTCAATCACATTTATCCTCAAACTACTTTTAAATCAATTTTTTGAAGTAACACACTCACCTTTTTCATAAAACTAACATATATTTTTTTTCAGGAATCCACTCTCCAGAAACCTAAAACTAATCTTTAAAAACTTCTTTCAGGCATCCAATCTTCCTAATCCTAAACGAAAATTTTAATTAACTTGTTGAAATAATTCAATCACATTTATCCTCAAACTACTTTTAAATCAATTTTTTTAGGTAACACTCTCACCTTTTTCATAGAAGAAACATATTTTTTTTTTCAGGAATCCACTCTCCAGAAACCTGAAACAAATCTTGAAAAAACTTGTTTAAGGCATCCATTCTCCCTAATCCTAAAAGAAAATTTTAATTAACTTCTTGAAATACTAAAATAAATCTTATCCTCAAACGACATTTAAATCAATTTTTTGAAGTAACACTCTCACCTTTTTCATAAAACTAACATATATATTTTTTCAGGAATCCACTCTCCAGAAACCTAAAACTAATCTTAAAAAACTTATTTCAAGCATTCCAATCTTCCTAATACTAAACGAAAATTTTAATTAACTTGTTGAAATAATTCAATCACATTTATCCTCAAACTACTTTTAAATCAATTTTTTCAAGTAACACTCTCACCTTTTTCATAGAACAAACATATTTTTTTTTCAGGAATCCACTTTCCAGAAACCTGAAACAAATCTTGAAAAAACTTGTTTAAGGCATCCATTCTCCCTAATCCTAAAAGAAAATTTTAATTAACTTCTTGAAATACTAAAATAAATCTTATCCTCAAACTACATTTAAATCAATTTTTTGAAGTAACACTCTCACCTTTTTCATAAAACTAACATATATTTTTTTTCAGGAATCCGCTCTCCAGAAACCTGAAACAAATCTTGAAAAAACTTGTTTAAGGCATCCATTCTCCCTAATCCTAAAAGAACATTTTAATTAACTTCTTGAAATACTAAAATAAATCTTATCCTCAAACTACATTTAAATCAATTTTTTGAAGTAACACTCTCACCTTTTTCATAAAACTAACATATAGTTTTTTTTCAGGAATCCACTCTCCAGAAACCTAAAACTAATCTTAAAAAACTTCTTTCAGGCATCCAATCTTCCTAATCCTAAACGAAAATTTTAATTAACTTGTTGAAATAATTCAATCACATTTATCCTCAAACTACTTTTAAATCAATTTTTTGAAGTAACACTCTCACCTTTTTCATAGAACAAACTTATTTTTTTTCAGGAATCCACTTTCCAGAAACCTGAAACTAATCTTGAAAAAACTTGTGTAAGGCATCCATTCTCCCTAATCCTAAAAGAAAATTTTAATTAACTTGCTGAAATAATGCAATCAACCTTATTCTCAAACTACATTTAAATCAATTTTTTGAAGTAACACACTCACCTTTTTCATAAAATGAACATACTTTGTTTTCACGAATCCACTCTCCAGAAACCTAAAACAAATCTTGAAAAAACTTGTTTAAGGCATCCATTCTCCCTAATCCTAAAAGAAAATTTTAATTAACTTCTTGAAATACTAAAAAAAATCTTATCCTCAAACTACATTTAAATCAATTTTTTGAAGTAACACTCTCACCTTTTTCATAAAACTAACATATATTTTTTTTCAGGAATCCGCTCTCCAGAAACCTGAAACAAATCTTGAAAAAACTTGTTTAAGGCATCCATTCTCCCTAATCCTAAAAGAACATTTTAATTAACTTCTTGAAATACTAAAATAAATCTTATCGTCAAACTACATTTAAATCAATTTTTTGAAGTAACACTCCCACCTTTTTCATAAAACTAACAGATAGTTTTTTTTCAGGAATCCACTCTCCAGAAACCTAAAACTAATCTTAAAAAACTTCTTTCAGGCATCCAATCTTCCTAATCCTAAACGAAAATTTTAATTAACTTGTTGAAATAATTCAATCACATTTATCCTCAAACTACTTTTAAATCAATTTTTTCAAGTAACACTCTCACCTTTTTCATAGACCAAACATATTTTTTTTTCAGGAATCCACTCTCCAGAAACCTGAAACAAATCTTGAAAAAACTTGTTTAAGGCATCCATTCTCCCTAATCCTAAAAGAAAATTTTAATTAACTTCTTGAAATACTAAAATAAATCTTATCCTCAAACTCCATTTAAATCAAGTTTTTTGAAGTAACACGCTCACCTTTTTCATAAAACTAACATATATTTTTTTTCAGGAATCCACTCTCCAGAAACCTAAAACTAATCTTTAAAAACTTATTTCAAGCATTCCAATCTTCCTAATACTAAACGAAAATTTTATTTAACTTGTTGAAATATTTCAATCACATTTATCCTCAAACTACGTTTAAATCAAGTTTTTTGAAGTAACACTCTCACCTTTTTCATAGAACAAACATATTTTTTTTTCAGGAATCCACTCTCCAGAAACCTAAAACTAATCTTTAAAAACTTCTTTCAGGCATCCAATCTTCCTAATCCTAAACGAAAATTTTAATTAACTTGTTGAAATAATTCAATCACATTTATCCTCAAACTACTTTTAAATCAATTTTTTTAGGTAACACTCTCACCTTTTTCATAGAAGAAACATATTTTTTTTTTCAGGAATCCACTCTCCAGAAACCTGAAACAAATCTTGAAAAAACTTGTTTAAGGCATCCATTCTCCCTAATCCTAAAAGAAAATTTTAATTAACTTCTTGAAATACTAAAATAAATCTTATCCTCAAACGACATTTAAATCAATTTTTTGAAGTAACACTCTCACCTTTTTCATAAAACTAACATATATATTTTTTCAGGAATCCACTCTCCAGAAACCTAAAACTAATCTTAAAAAACTTATTTCAAGCATTCCAATCTTCCTAATACTAAACGAAAATTTTAATTAACTTGTTGAAATAATTCAATCACATTTATCCTCAAACTACTTTTAAATCAATTTTTTCAAGTAACACTCTCACCTTTTTCATAGAACAAACATATTTTTTTTTCAGGAATCCACTTTCCAGAAACCTGAAACAAATCTTGAAAAAACTTGTTTAAGGCATCCATTCTCCCTAATCCTAAAAGAAAATTTTAATTAACTTCTTGAAATACTAAAATAAATCTTATCCTCAAACTACATTTAAATCAATTTTTTGAAGTAACACTCTCACCTTTTTCATAAAACTAACATATATTTTTTTTCAGGAATCCGCTCTCCAGAAACCTGAAACAAATCTTGAAAAAACTTGTTTAAGGCATCCATTCTCCCTAATCCTAAAAGAACATTTTAATTAACTTCTTGAAATACTAAAATAAATCTTATCCTCAAACTACATTTAAATCAATTTTTTGAAGTAACACTCTCACCTTTTTCATAAAACTAACATATAGTTTTTTTTCAGGAATCCACTCTCCAGAAACCTAAAACTAATCTTAAAAAACTTCTTTCAGGCATCCAATCTTCCTAATCCTAAACGAAAATTTTAATTAACTTGTTGAAATAATTCAATCACATTTATCCTCAAACTACTTTTAAATCAATTTTTTGAAGTAACACTCTCACCTTTTTCATAGAACAAACTTATTTTTTTTCAGGAATCCACTTTCCAGAAACCTGAAACTAATCTTGAAAAAACTTGTGTAAGGCATCCATTCTCCCTAATCCTAAAAGAAAATTTTAATTAACTTGCTGAAATAATGCAATCAACCTTATTCTCAAACTACATTTAAATCAATTTTTTGAAGTAACACACTCACCTTTTTCATAAAATGAACATACTTTGTTTTCACGAATCCACTCTCCAGAAACCTAAAACAAATCTTGAAAAAACTTGTTTAAGGCATCCATTCTCCCTAATCCTAAAAGAAAATTTTAATTAACTTCTTGAAATACTAAAAAAAATCTTATCCTCAAACTACATTTAAATCAATTTTTTGAAGTAACACTCTCACCTTTTTCATAAAACTAACATATATTTTTTTTCAGGAATCCGCTCTCCAGAAACCTGAAACAAATCTTGAAAAAACTTGTTTAAGGCATCCATTCTCCCTAATCCTAAAAGAACATTTTAATTAACTTCTTGAAATACTAAAATAAATCTTATCGTCAAACTACATTTAAATCAATTTTTTGAAGTAACACTCCCACCTTTTTCATAAAACTAACAGATAGTTTTTTTTCAGGAATCCACTCTCCAGAAACCTAAAACTAATCTTAAAAAACTTCTTTCAGGCATCCAATCTTCCTAATCCTAAACGAAAATTTTAATTAACTTGTTGAAATAATTCAATCACATTTATCCTCAAACTACTTTTAAATCAATTTTTTCAAGTAACACTCTCACCTTTTTCATAGACCAAACATATTTTTTTTTCAGGAATCCACTCTCCAGAAACCTGAAACAAATCTTGAAAAAACTTGTTTAAGGCATCCATTCTCCCTAATCCTAAAAGAAAATTTTAATTAACTTCTTGAAATACTAAAATAAATCTTATCCTCAAACTCCATTTAAATCAAGTTTTTTGAAGTAACACGCTCACCTTTTTCATAAAACTAACATATATTTTTTTTCAGGAATCCACTCTCCAGAAACCTAAAACTAATCTTTAAAAACTTATTTCAAGCATTCCAATCTTCCTAATACTAAACGAAAATTTTATTTAACTTGTTGAAATATTTCAATCACATTTATCCTCAAACTACGTTTAAATCAAGTTTTTTGAAGTAACACTCTCACCTTTTTCATAGAACAAACATATTTTTTTTTCAGGAATCCTCTCTCCAGAAACCTGAAACAAATCTTGAAAAAACTTGTTTAAGGCATCCATTCTCCCTAATCCTAAAAGAAAATTTTAATTAACTTCTTGAAATACTAAAATAAATCTTATCCTCAAACTACATTTAAATCAATTTTTTGAAGTAACACTCTCACCTTTTTCATAAAACTAACATATATTTTTTTTAAGGAATCCGCTCTCGAGAAACCTGAAACAAATCTTGAAAAAACTTGTTTAAGGCATCCATTCTCCCTAATCCTAAAAGAACATTTTAATTAACTTCTTGAAATACTAAAATAAATCTTATCCTCAAACTACATTTAAATCAATTTTTTGAAGTAACACTCTCACCTTTTTCATAAAACTAACATATAGTTTTTTTTCAGGAATCCACTCTCCAGAAACCTAAAACTAATCTTAAAAAACTTCTTTCAGGCATCCAATCTTCCTAATCCTAAACGAAAATTTTAATTAACTTGTTGAAATAATTCAATCACATTTATCCTCCAACTACTTTTAAATCAATTTTTTCAAGTAACACTCTCACCTTTTTCATAGAACAAACATATTTTTTTTTTCAGGAATCCACTCTCCAGAAACCTGAAACAAATCTTGAAAAAACTTGTTTAAGGCATCCATTCTCCCTAATCCTAAAAGAAAATTTTAATTAACTTCTTGAAATACTAAAATAAATCTTATCCTCAAATGACATTTAAATCAATTTTTTGAAGTAACACTCTCACCTTTTTCATAAAACTAACATATATTTTTTTTCAGGAATCCACTCTCCAGAAACCTAAAACTAATCTTTAAAAACTTCTTTCAGGCATCCAATCTTCCTAATCCTAAACAAAAATTTTAATTAACTTGTTGAAATAATTCAATCACATTTATCCTCAAACTACTTTTAAATCAATTTTTCCAAGTAACACTCTCACCTTTTTCATAGAACAAACATATTTTTTTTTCAGGAATCCACTCTCCAGAAACCTGAAACAAATCTTGAAAAAACTTGTTTAAGGCATCCATTCTCCCTAATCCTAAAAGCAAATTTTAATTAACTTCTTGAAATACTAAAATAAATCTTATCCTCAAACTACATTTAAATCAATTTTTTGAAGTAACACTCTCACCTTTTTCATAAAACTAACATATATTTTTTTTCAGGAATCCACTCTCCAGAAACCTAAAACTAATCTTAAAAAACTTCTTTCAGGCATCCAATCTTCCTAATCCTAAACGAAAATTTTAATTAACTTGTTGAAATTATTCAATCACATTTATCCTCAAACTACTTTTAAATCAATTTTTTCAAGTAACACTCACCTTTTTCATAGAACAAACATATTTTTTTTTCAGGAATCCACTCTCCAGAAACCTGAAACAAATCTTGAAAAACTTGTTTAAGGCATCCATTCTCCCTAATCCTAAAAGAACATTTTAATTAACTGCTTGAAATACTAAAAAAAATCTTATCCTCAAACTACATTTAAATCAATTTTTTGAAGTAACACGCTCACCTTTTTCATAAAACTAACATATATTTTTTTTCAGGAATCCACTCTCCAGAAACCTACAACTAATCTTTAAAAACTTATTTCAAGCATTCCAATCTTCCTAATACTAAACGAAAATTTTATTTAACTTGTTGAAATATTTCAATCACATTTATCCTCAAACTACGTTTAAATCAAGTTTTTTGAAGTAACACTCTCACCTTTTTCATAGAACAAACATATTTTTTTTCAGGAATCCTCTCTCCAGAAACCTGAAACAAATCTTGAAAAAACTTGTTTAAGGCATCCATTCTCCCTAATCCTAAAAGAAAATTTTAATTAACTTCTTGAAATACTAAAATAAATCTTATCCTCAAACTACATTTAAATCAATTTTTTGAAGTAACACTCTCACCTTTTTCATAAAACTAAGATATGTTTTTTTTCAGGAATCCACTCTCCAGAATCCTAAAACTAATCTTAAAAAACTTCTTTCAGGCATCCAATCTTCCTAATCCTAAACGAAAATTTTAATTAACTTGTTGAAATAATTCAATCACATTTATCCTCAAACTACTTTTAAATCAATTTTTTCAAGTAACACTCTCACCTTTTTCATAGAACAAACATATTTTTTTTTCAGGAATCCACTCTCCAGAAACCTGAAACACATCTTGAAAAAACTTGTTTAAGGCATCCATTCTCCCTAATCCTAAAAGAAAATTTTAATTAACTTCTTGAAATACTAAAATAAATCTTATCCTCAAACTACATTTAAATCAATTTTTTGAAGTAACACGCTCACCTTTTTCATAAAACTAACATATATTTTTTTTCAGGAATCCACTCTCCAGAAACCTAAAACTAATCTTTAAAAACTTATTTCAAGCATTCCAATCTTCCTAATACTAAACGAAAATGTTATTTAACTTGTTGAAATATTTCAATCACATTTATCCTCAAACTACGTTTAAATCAAGTTTTTTGAAGTAACACTCTCACCTTTTGAATAGAACAAACATATTTTTTTTTCAGGAATCCTCTCTCCAGAAACCTGAAACAAATCTTGAAAAAACTTGTTTAAGGCATCCATTCTCCCTAATCCTAAAAGAAAATTTTAATTAACTTCTTGAAATACTAAAATAAATCTTATCCTCAAACTACATTTAAATCAATTTTTTGAAGTAACACTCTCACCTTTTTCATAAAACTAAGATATGTTTTTTTTCAGGAATCCACTCTCCAGAAACCTAAAACTAATCTTAAAAAACTTATTTCAGGCATCCAATCTTCCTAATCCTAAACGAAAATTTTAATTAACTTGTTGAAATAATTCAATCACATTTATCCTCAAACTACTTTTAAATCAATTTTTTTAAGTAACACTCTCACCTTTTTCATAGAAGAAACATATTTTTTTTTTCAGGAATCCACTCTCCAGAAACCTGAAACAAATCTTGAAAAAACTTGTTTAAGGCATCCATTCTCCCTAATCCTAAAAGAAAATTTTAATTAACTTCTTGAAATACTAAAATAAATCTTATCCTCAAACGACATTTAAATCAATTTTTTGAAGTAACACTCTCACCTTTTTCATAAAACTAACATATATATTTTTTCAGGAATCCACTCTCCAGAAACCTAAAACTAATCTTAAAAAACTTCTTTCAGGCATCCAATCTTCCTAATCCAAAAACAAGAATTTTAATTAACTTGTTGAAATTATTCAATCACATTTATCCTCAAACTACTTTTAAATCAATTTTTTCAAGTAACACTCTCACCTTTTTCATAGAACAAACATATTTTTTTTTCAGGAAACCACTCTCCAGAAACCTGAAACAAATCTTGAAAAACACTTGTTTAAGGCATCCATTCTCCCTAATCCTAAAAGAAAATTTTAATTAACTGCTTGAAATACTAAAAAAAATCTTATCCTCAAACCACATTTAAATCAATTTTTTGAAGTAACACGCTCACCTTTTTCATAAAATGAACATATATATTTTTTTCAGGAATCCACTCTCCAGAAACCTAAAACTAATCTTAAAAAACTTATTTCAAGCATTCCAATCTTCCTAATACTAAACGAAAATTTTAATTAACTTGTTGAAATAATTCAATCACATTTATCCTCAAACTACTTTTAAATCAATTTTTTCAAGTAACACTCTCACCTTTTTCATAGAACAAACATATTTTTTTTTCAGGAATCCACTTTCCAGAAACCTGAAACAAATCTTGAAAAAACTTGTTTAAGGCATCCATTCTCCCTAATCCTAAAAGAAAATTTTAATTAACTTCTTGAAATACTAAAATAAATCTTATCCTCAAACTACATTTAAATCAATTTTTTGAAGTAACACTCTCACCTTTTTCATAAAACTAACATATATTTTTTTTCAGGAATCCGCTCTCCAGAAACCTGAAACAAATCTTGAAAAAACTTGTTTAAGGCATCCATTCTCCCTAATCCTAAAAGAACATTTTAATTAACTTCTTGAAATACTAAAATAAATCTTATCCTCAAACTACATTTAAATCAATTTTTTGAAGTAACACTCTCACCTTTTTCATAAAACTAACATATAGTTTTTTTTCAGGAATCCACTCTCCAGAAACCTAAAACTAATCTTAAAAAACTTCTTTCAGGCATCCAATCTTCCTAATCCTAAACGAAAATTTTAATTAACTTGTTGAAATAATTCAATCACATTTATCCTCAAACTACTTTTAAATCAATTTTTTGAAGTAACACTCTCACCTTTTTCATAGAACAAACTTATTTTTTTTCAGGAATCCACTTTCCAGAAACCTGAAACTAATCTTGAAAAAACTTGTGTAAGGCATCCATTCTCCCTAATCCTAAAAGAAAATTTTAATTAACTTGTTGAAATAATGCAATCAACCTTATTCTCAAACTACATTTAAATCAATTTTTTGAAGTAACACACTCACCTTTTTCATAAAATGAACATACTTTGTTTTCACGAATCCACTCTCCAGAAACCTAAAACAAATCTTGAAAAAACTTGTTTAAGGCATCCATTCTCCCTAATCCTAAAAGAAAATTTTAATTAACTTCTTGAAATACTAAAAAAAATCTTATCCTCAAACTACATTTAAATCAATTTTTTGAAGTAACACTCTCACCTTTTTCATAAAACTAACATATATTTTTTTTCAGGAATCCGCTCTCCAGAAACCTGAAACAAATCTTGAAAAAACTTGTTTAAGGCATCCATTCTCCCTAATCCTAAAAGAACATTTTAATTAACTTCTTGAAATACTAAAATAAATCTTATCGTCAAACTACATTTAAATCAATTTTTTGAAGTAACACTCTCACCTTTTTCATAAAACTAACAGATAGTTTTTTTTCAGGAATCCACTCTCCTGAAACCTAAAACTAATCTTAAAAAACTTCTTTCAGGCATCCAATCTTCCGAATCCTAAACGAAAATTTTAATTAACTTGTTGAAATAATTCAATCACATTTATCCTCAAACTACTTTTAAATCAATTTTTTCAAGTAACACTCTCACCTTTTTCATAGAACAAACATATTTTTTTTTCAGGAATCCACTCTCCAGAAACCTGAAACAAATCTTGAAAAAACTTGTTTAAGGCATCCATTCTCCCTAATCCTAAAAGAAAATTTTAATTAACTTCTTGAAATACTAAAATAAATCTTATCCTCAAACTCCATTTAAATCAAGTTTTTTGAAGTAACACGCTCACCTTTTTCATAAAACTAACATATATTTTTTTTCAGGAATCCACTCTCCAGAAACCTAAAACTAATCTTTAAAAACTTCTTTCAGGCATCCAATCTTCCTAATCCAAAAACAAAAATTTTAATTAACTTGTTGAAAATATTCAATCACATTTATCCTCAAACTACTTTTAAATCAATTTTTTGAAGTAACACACTCACCTTTTTCAAAAAACTAACATATATTTTTTTTCAGGAATCCACTCTCCAGAAACCTAAAACTAATCTTTAAAAACTTCTTTCAGGCATCCAATCTTCCTAATCCTAAACGAAAATTTTAATTAACTTGTTGAAATAATTCAATCACATTTATCCTCAAACTACTTTTAAATCAATTTTTTAAGTAACACTCTCACCTTTTTCATAGAAGAAACATATTTTTTTTTTCAGGAATCCACTCTCCAGAAACCTGAAACAAATCTTGAAAAAACTTGTTTAAGGCATCCATTCTCCCTAATCCTAAAAGAAAATTTTAATTAACTTCTTGAAATACTAAAATAAATCTTATCCTCAAACGACATTTAAATCAATTTTTTGAAGTAACACTCTCACCTTTTTCATAAAACTAACATATATTTTTTTTCAGGAATCCACTCTCCAGAAACCTAAAACTAATCTTAAAAAACTTCTTTCAGGCATCCAATCTTCCTAATCCAAAAACAAGAATTTTAATTAACTTGTTGAAATTATTCAATCACATTTATCCTCAAACTACTTTTAAATCAATTTTTTCAAGTAACACTCTCACCTTTTTCATAGAACAAACATATTTTTTTTTCAGGAATCCACTCTCCAGAAACCTGAAACAAATCTTGAAAAACACTTGTTTAAGGCATCCATTCTCCCTAATCCTAAAAGAAAATTTTAATTAACTGCTTGAAATACTAAAAAAAATCTTATCCTCAAACCACATTTAAATCAATTTTTTGAAGTAACACGCTCACCTTTTTCATAAAATGAACATATATATTTTTTTCAGGAATCCACTCTCCAGAAACCTAAAACTAATCTTAAAAAACTTCTTTCAGGCATCCAATCTTCCTAATCAAAAAACAAAAATTTTAATTAACTTGTTGAAATTATTCAATCACATTTATCCTCAAACTACTTTTAAATCAATTTTTTGAAGTAACACACTCACCTTTTTCATAAAACTAACATATATTTTTTTTCAGGAATCCACTCTCCAGAAACCTAAAACTAATCTTAAAAAACTTCTTTCAGGCATCCAATCTTCCTAATCCTAAACGAAAATTTTAATTAACTTGTTGAAATAATTCAATCACATTTATCCTCAAACTACTTTTAAATCAATTTTTTTAAGTAACACTCTCACCTTTTTCATAGAACAAACATATTTTTTTTTCAGGAATCCACTCTCCAGAAACCTGAAACAAATCTTGAAAAACACTTGTTTAAGGCATCCATTCTCCCTAATCCTAAAAGAAAATTTTAATTAACTGCTTGAAATACTAAAAAAAATCTTATCCTCAAACCACATTTAAATCAATTTTTTGAAGTAACACGCTCACCTTTTTCATAAAATGAACATATATATTTTTTTCAGGAATCCACTCTCCAGAAACCTAAAACTAATCTTAAAAAACTTATTTCAAGCATTCCAATCTTCCTAATACTAAACGAAAATTTTAATTAACTTGTTGAAATAATTCAATCACATTTATCCTCAAACTACTTTTAAATCAATTTTTTCAAGTAACACTCTCACCTTTTTCATAGAACAAACATATTTTTTTTTCAGGAATCCACTTTCCAGAAACCTGAAACAAATCTTGAAAAAACTTGTTTAAGGCATCCATTCTCCCTAATCCTAAAAGAAAATTTTAATTAACTTCTTGAAATACTAAAATAAATCTTATCCTCAAACTACATTTAAATCAATTTTTTGAAGTAACACTCTCACCTTTTTCATAAAACTAACATATATTTTTTTTCAGGAATCCGCTCTCCAGAAACCTGAAACAAATCTTGAAAAAACTTGTTTAAGGCATCCATTCTCCCTAATCCTAAAAGAACATTTTAATTAACTTCTTGAAATACTAAAATAAATCTTATCCTCAAACTACATTTAAATCAATTTTTTGAAGTAACACTCTCACCTTTTTCATAAAACTAACATATAGTTTTTTTTCAGGAATCCACTCTCCAGAAACCTAAAACTAATCTTAAAAAACTTCTTTCAGGCATCCAATCTTCCTAATCCTAAACGAAAATTTTAATTAACTTGTTGAAATAATTCAATCACATTTATCCTCAAACTACTTTTAAATCAATTTTTTGAAGTAACACTCTCACCTTTTTCATAGAACAAACTTATTTTTTTTCAGGAATCCACTTTCCAGAAACCTGAAACTAATCTTGAAAAAACTTGTGTAAGGCATCCATTCTCCCTAATCCTAAAAGAAAATTTTAATTAACTTGTTGAAATAATGCAATCAACCTTATTCTCAAACTACATTTAAATCAATTTTTTGAAGTAACACACTCACCTTTTTCATAAAATGAACATACTTTGTTTTCACGAATCCACTCTCCAGAAACCTAAAACAAATCTTGAAAAAACTTGTTTAAGGCATCCATTCTCCCTAATCCTAAAAGAAAATTTTAATTAACTTCTTGAAATACTAAAAAAAATATTATCCTCAAACTACATTTAAATCAATTTTTTGAAGTAACACTCTCACCTTTTTCATAAAACTAACATATATTTTTTTTCAGGAATCCGCTCTCCAGAAACCTGAAACAAATCTTGAAAAAACTTGTTTAAGGCATCCATTCTCCCTAATCCTAAAAGAACATTTTAATTAACTTCTTGAAATACTAAAATAAATCTTATCGTCAAACTACATTTAAATCAATTTTTTGAAGTAACACTCTCACCTTTTTCATAAAACTAACAGATAGTTTTTTTTCAGGAATCCACTCTCCTGAAACCTAAAACTAATCTTAAAAAACTTCTTTCAGGCATCCAATCTTCCTAATCCTAAACGAAAATTTTAATTAACTTGTTGAAATAATTCAATCACATTTATCCTCAAACTACTTTTAAATCAATTTTTTCAAGTAACACTCTCACCTTTTTCATAGAACAAACATATTTTTTTTTCAGGAATCCACTCTCCAGAAACCTGAAACAAATCTTGAAAAAACTTGTTTAAGGCATCCATTCTCCCTAATCCTAAAAGAAAATTTTAATTAACTTCTTGAAATACTAAAATAAATCTTATCCTCAAACTCCATTTAAATCAAGTTTTTTGAAGTAACACGCTCACCTTTTTCATAAAACTAACATATATTTTTTTTCAGGAATCCACTCTCCAGAAACCTAAAACTAATCTTTAAAAACTTCTTTCAGGCATCCAATCTTCCTAATCCAAAAACAAAAATTTTAATTAACTTGTTGAAATAATTCAATCACATTTATCCTCAAACTACTTTTAAATCAATTTTTCCAAGTAACACTCTCACCTTTTTCATAGAACAAACATATTTTTTTTTCAGAAATCCACTCTCCAGAAACCTGAAACAAATCTTGAAAAAACTTGTTTAAGGCATCCATTCTCCCTAATCCTAAAAGCAAATTTTAATTAACTTCTTGAAATACTAAAATAAATCTTATCCTCAAACTACATTTAAATCAATTTTTTGAAGTAACACTCTCACCTTTTTCATAAAACTAACATATATTTTTTTTCAGGAATCCACTCTCCAGAAACCTAAAACTAATCTTAAAAAACTTCTTTCAGGCATCCAATCTTCCTAATCCTAAACGAAAATTTTAATTAACTTGTTGAAATTATTCAATCACATTTATCCTCAAACTACTTTTAAATCAATTTTTTCAAGTAACACTCACCTTTTTCATAGAACAAACATATTTTTTTTTCAGGAATCCACTCTCCAGAAACCTGAAACAAATCTTGAAAAACTTGTTTAAGGCATCCATTCTCCCTAATCCTAAAAGAACATTTTAATTAACTGCTTGAAATACTAAAAAAAATCTTATCCTCAAACTACATTTAAATCAATTTTTTGAAGTAACACGCTCACCTTTTTCATAAAACTAACATATATTTTTTTTCAGGAATCCACTCTCCAGAAACCTACAACTAATCTTTAAAAACTTATTTCAAGCATTCCAATCTTCCTAATACTAAACGAAAATTTTATTTAACTTGTTGAAATATTTCAATCACATTTATCCTCAAACTACGTTTAAATCAAGTTTTTTGAAGTAACACTCTCACCTTTTTCATAGAACAAACATATTTTTTTTCAGGAATCCTCTCTCCAGAAACCTGAAACAAATCTTGAAAAAACTTGTTTAAGGCATCCATTCTCCCTAATCCTAAAAGAAAATTTTAATTAACTTCTTGAAATACTAAAATAAATCTTATCCTCAAACTACATTTAAATCAATTTTTTGAAGTAACACTCTCACCTTTTTCATAAAACTAAGATATGTTTTTTTTCAGGAATCCACTCTCCAGAAACCTAAAACTAATCTTAAAAAACTTCTTTCAGGCATCCAATCTTCCTAATCCTAAACGAAAATTTTAATTAACTTGTTGAAATAATTCAATCACATTTATCCTCAAACTACTTTTAAATCAATTTTTTCAAGTAACACTCTCACCTTTTTCATAGAACAAACATATTTTTTTTTCAGGAATCCACTCTCCAGAAACCTGAAACACATCTTGAAAAAACTTGTTTAAGGCATCCATTCTCCCTAATCCTAAAAGAAAATTTTAATTAACTTCTTGAAATACTAAAATAAATCTTATCCTCAAACTACATTTAAATCAATTTTTTGAAGTAACACGCTCACCTTTTTCATAAAACTAACATATATTTTTTTTCAGGAATCCACTCTCCAGAAACCTAAAACTAATCTTTAAAAACTTATTTCAAGCATTCCAATCTTCCTAATACTAAACGAAAATGTTATTTAACTTGTTGAAATATTTCAATCACATTTATCCTCAAACTACGTTTAAATCAAGTTTTTTGAAGTAACACTCTCACCTTTTGAATAGAACAAACATATTTTTTTTTCAGGAATCCTCTCTCCAGAAACCTGAAACAAATCTTGAAAAAACTTGTTTAAGGCATCCATTCTCCCTAATCCTAAAAGAAAATTTTAATTAACTTCTTGAAATACTAAAATAAATCTTATCCTCAAACTACATTTAAATCAATTTTTTGAAGTAACACTCTCACCTTTTTCATAAAACTAAGATATGTTTTTTTTCAGGAATCCACTCTCCAGAAACCTAAAACTAATCTTAAAAAACTTATTTCAGGCATCCAATCTTCCTAATCCTAAACGAAAATTTTAATTAACTTGTTGAAATAATTCAATCACATTTATCCTCAAACTACTTTTAAATCAATTTTTTTAAGTAACACTCTCACCTTTTTCATAGAAGAAACATATTTTTTTTTTCAGGAATCCACTCTCCAGAAACCTGAAACAAATCTTGAAAAAACTTGTTTAAGGCATCCATTCTCCCTAATCCTAAAAGAAAATTTTAATTAACTTCTTGAAATACTAAAATAAATCTTATCCTCAAACGACATTTAAATCAATTTTTTGAAGTAACACTCTCACCTTTTTCATAAAACTAACATATATATTTTTTCAGGAATCCACTCTCCAGAAACCTAAAACTAATCTTAAAAAACTTCTTTCAGGCATCCAATCTTCCTAATCCAAAAACAAGAATTTTAATTAACTTGTTGAAATTATTCAATCACATTTATCCTCAAACTACTTTTAAATCAATTTTTTCAAGTAACACTCTCACCTTTTTCATAGAACAAACATATTTTTTTTTCAGGAATCCACTCTCCAGAAACCTGAAACAAATCTTGAAAAACACTTGTTTAAGGCATCCATTCTCCCTAATCCTAAAAGAAAATTTTAATTAACTGCTTGAAATACTAAAAAAAATCTTATCCTCAAACCACATTTAAATCAATTTTTTGAAGTAACACGCTCACCTTTTTCATAAAATGAACATATATATTTTTTTCAGGAATCCACTCTCCAGAAACCTAAAACTAATCTTAAAAAACTTATTTCAAGCATTCCAATCTTCCTAATACTAAACGAAAATTTTAATTAACTTGTTGAAATAATTCAATCACATTTATCCTCAAACTACTTTTAAATCAATTTTTTCAAGTAACACTCTCACCTTTTTCATAGAACAAACATATTTTTTTTCAGGAATCCTCTCTCCAGAAACCTGAAACAAATCTTGAAAAAACTTGTTTAAGGCATCCATTCTCCCTAATCCTAAAAGAAAATTTTAATTAACTTCTTGAAATACTAAAATAAATCTTATCCTCAAACTACATTTAAATCAATTTTTTGAAGTAACACTCTCACCTTTTTCATAAAACTAAGATATGTTTTTTTTCAGGAATCCACTCTCCAGAAACCTAAAACTAATCTTAAAAAACTTCTTTCAGGCATCCAATCTTCCTAATCCTAAACGAAAATTTTAATTAACTTGTTGAAATAATTCAATCACATTTATCCTCAAACTACTTTTAAATCAATTTTTTCAAGTAACACTCTCACCTTTTTCATAGAACAAACATATTTTTTTTTCAGGAATCCACTCTCCAGAAACCTGAAACACATCTTGAAAAAACTTGTTTAAGGCATCCATTCTCCCTAATCCTAAAAGAAAATTTTAATTAACTTCTTGAAATACTAAAATAAATCTTATCCTCAAACTACATTTAAATCAATTTTTTGAAGTAACACGCTCACCTTTTTCATAAAACTAACATATATTTTTTTTCAGGAATCCACTCTCCAGAAACCTAAAACTAATCTTTAAAAACTTATTTCAAGCATTCCAATCTTCCTAATACTAAACGAAAATGTTATTTAACTTGTTGAAATATTTCAATCACATTTATCCTCAAACTACGTTTAAATCAAGTTTTTTGAAGTAACACTCTCACCTTTTGAATAGAACAAACATATTTTTTTTTCAGGAATCCTCTCTCCAGAAACCTGAAACAAATCTTGAAAAAACTTGTTTAAGGCATCCATTCTCCCTAATCCTAAAAGAAAATTTTAATTAACTTCTTGAAATACTAAAATAAATCTTATCCTCAAACTACATTTAAATCAATTTTTTGAAGTAACACTCTCACCTTTTTCATAAAACTAAGATATGTTTTTTTTCAGGAATCCACTCTCCAGAAACCTAAAACTAATCTTAAAAAACTTATTTCAGGCATCCAATCTTCCTAATCCTAAACGAAAATTTTAATTAACTTGTTGAAATAATTCAATCACATTTATCCTCAAACTACTTTTAAATCAATTTTTTTAAGTAACACTCTCACCTTTTTCATAGAAGAAACATATTTTTTTTTTCAGGAATCCACTCTCCAGAAACCTGAAACAAATCTTGAAAAAACTTGTTTAAGGCATCCATTCTCCCTAATCCTAAAAGAAAATTTTAATTAACTTCTTGAAATACTAAAATAAATCTTATCCTCAAACGACATTTAAATCAATTTTTTGAAGTAACACTCTCACCTTTTTCATAAAACTAACATATATATTTTTTCAGGAATCCACTCTCCAGAAACCTAAAACTAATCTTAAAAAACTTCTTTCAGGCATCCAATCTTCCTAATCCAAAAACAAGAATTTTAATTAACTTGTTGAAATTATTCAATCACATTTATCCTCAAACTACTTTTAAATCAATTTTTTCAAGTAACACTCTCACCTTTTTCATAGAACAAACATATTTTTTTTTCAGGAAACCACTCTCCAGAAACCTGAAACAAATCTTGAAAAACACTTGTTTAAGGCATCCATTCTCCCTAATCCTAAAATAAAATTTTAATTAACTTCTTGAAATACTAAAATAAATCTTATCCTCAAACTACATTTAAATCAATTTTTTGAAGTAACACTCTCACCTTTTTCATAAAACTAACATATATTTTTTTTCAGGAATCCGCTCTCCAGAAACCTGAAACAAATCTTGAAAAAACTTGTTTAAGGCATCCATTCTCCCTAATCCTAAAAGAACATTTTAATTAACTTCTTGAAATACTAAAATAAATCCTATCCTCAAACTACATTTAAATCAATTTTTTGAAGTAACACTCTCACCTTTTTCATAAAACTAACATATAGTTTTTTTTCAGGAATCCACTCTCCAGAAACCTAAAACTAATCTTAAAAAACTTCTTTCAGGCATCCAATCTTCCTAATCCTAAACGAAAATTTTAATTAACTTGTTGAAATAATTCAATCACATTTATCCTCAAACTACTTTTAAATCAATTTTTTGAAGTAACACTCTCACCTTTTTCATAGAACAAACTTATTTTTTTTCAGGAATCCACTTTCCAGAAACCTGAAACTAATCTTGAAAAAACTTGTGTAAGGCATCCATTCTCCCTAATCCTAAAAGAAAATTTTAATTAACTTGTTGAAATAATGCAATCAACCTTATTCTCAAACTACATTTAAATCAATTTTTTGAAGTAACACACTCACCTTTTTCATAAAATGAACATACTTTGTTTTCACGAATCCACTCTCCAGAAACCTAAAACAAATCTTGAAAAAACTTGTTTAAGGCATCCATTCTCCCTAATCCTAAAAGAAAATTTTAATTAACTTCTTGAAATACTAAAAAAAATCTTATCCTCAAACTACATTTAAATCAATTTTTTGAAGTAACACTCTCACCTTTTTCATAAAACTAACATATATTTTTTTTCAGGAATCCGCTCTCCAGAAACCTGAAACAAATCTTGAAAAAACTTGTTTAAGGCATCCATTCTCCCTAATCCTAAAAGAACATTTTAATTAACTTCTTGAAATACTAAAATAAATCTTATCGTCAAACTACATTTAAATCAATTTTTTGAAGTAACACTCTCACCTTTTTCATAAAACTAACAGATAGTTTTTTTTCAGGAATCCACTCTCCTGAAACCTAAAACTAATCTTAAAAAACTTCTTTCAGGCATCCAATCTTCCTAATCCTAAACGAAAATTTTAATTAACTTGTTGAAATAATTCAATCACATTTATCCTCAAACTACTTTTAAATCAATTTTTTCAAGTAACACTCTCACCTTTTTCATAGAACAAACATATTTTTTTTTCAGGAATCCACTCTCCAGAAACCTGAAACAAATCTTGAAAAAACTTGTTTAAGGCATCCATTCTCCCTAATCCTAAAAGAAAATTTTAATTAACTTCTTGAAATACTAAAATAAATCTTATCCTCAAACTCCATTTAAATCAAGTTTTTTGAAGTAACACGCTCACCTTTTTCATAAAACTAACATATATTTTTTTTCAGGAATCCACTCTCCAGAAACCTAAAACTAATCTTTAAAAACTTCTTTCAGGCATCCAATCTTCCTAATCCAAAAACAAAAATTTTAATTAACTTGTTGAAAATATTCAATCACATTTATCCTCAAACTACTTTTAAATCAATTTTTTGAAGTAACACACTCACCTTTTTCAAAAAACTAACATATATTTTTTTTCAGGAATCCACTCTCCAGAAACCTAAAACTAATCTTTAAAAACTTCTTTCAGGCATCCAATCTTCCTAATCCTAAACGAAAATTTTAATTAACTTGTTGAAATAATTCAATCACATTTATCCTCAAACTACTTTTAAATCAATTTTTTTAAGTAACACTCTCACCTTTTTCATAGAAGAAACATATTTTTTTTTTCAGGAATCCACTCTCCAGAAACCTGAAACAAATCTTGAAAAAACTTGTTTAAGGCATCCATTCTCCCTAATCCTAAAAGAAAATTTTAATTAACTTCTTGAAATACTAAAATAAATCTTATCCTCAAACGACATTTAAATCAATTTTTTGAAGTAACACTCTCACCTTTTTCATAAAACTAACATATATTTTTTTTCAGGAATCCACTCTCCAGAAACCTAAAACTAATCTTAAAAAACTTCTTTCAGGCATCCAATCTTCCTAATCCAAAAACAAGAATTTTAATTAACTTGTTGAAATTATTCAATCACATTTATCCTCAAACTACTTTTAAATCAATTTTTTCAAGTAACACTCTCACCTTTTTCATAGAACAAACATATTTTTTTTTCAGGAATCCACTCTCCAGAAACCTGAAACAAATCTTGAAAAACACTTGTTTAAGGCATCCATTCTCCCTAATCCTAAAAGAAAATTTTAATTAACTGCTTGAAATACTAAAAAAAATCTTATCCTCAAACCACATTTAAATCAATTTTTTGAAGTAACACGCTCACCTTTTTCATAAAATGAACATATATATTTTTTTCAGGAATCCACTCTCCAGAAACCTAAAACTAATCTTAAAAAACTTCTTTCAGGCATCCAATCTTCCTAATCAAAAAACAAAAATTTTAATTAACTTGTTGAAATTATTCAATCACATTTATCCTCAAACTACTTTTAAATCAATTTTTTGAAGTAACACACTCACCTTTTTCATAAAACTAACATATATTTTTTTCCAGGAATCCACTCTCCAGAAACCTAAAACTAATCTTTAAAAACTTCTTTCAGGCATCCAATCTTCCTAATCCTAAACGAAAATTTTAATTAACTTGTTGAAATAATTCAATCACATTTATCCTCAAACTACTTTTAAATCAATTTTTTTAAGTAACACTCTCACCTTTTTCATAGAAGAAACATATTTTTTTTTTCAGGAATCCACTCTCCAGAAACCTGAAACAAATCTTGAAAAAACTTGTTTAAGGCATCCATTCTCCCTAATCCTAAAAGAAAATTTTAATTAACTTCTTGAAATACTAAAATAAATCTTATCCTCAAACGACATTTAAATCAATTTTTTGAAGTAACACTCTCACCTTTTTCATAAAACTAACATATATATTTTTTCAGGAATCCACTCTCCAGAAACCTAAAACTAATCTTAAAAAACTTCTTTCAGGCATCCAATCTTCCTAATCCAAAAACAAGAATTTTAATTAACTTGTTGAAATTATTCAATCACATTTATCCTCAAACTACTTTTAAATCAATTTTTTCAAGTAACACTCTCACCTTTTTCATAGAACAAACATATTTTTTTTTCAGGAATCCACTCTCCAGGAACCTGAAACAAATCTTGAAAAACACTTGTTTAAGGCATCCATTCTCCCTAATCCTAAAAGAAAATTTTAATTAACTGCTTGAAATACTAAAAAAAATCTTATCCTCAAACCACATTTAAATCAATTTTTTGAAGTAACACGCTCACCTTTTTCATAAAATGAACATATATATTTTTTTCAGGAATCCACTCTCCAGAAACCTAAAACTAATCTTAAAAAACTTATTTCAAGCATTCCAATCTTCCTAATACTAAACGAAAATTTTAATTAACTTGTTGAAATAATTCAATCACATTTATCCTCAAACTACTTTTAAATCAATTTTTTCAAGTAACACTCTCACCTTTTTCATAGAACAAACATATTTTTTTTTCAGGAATCCACTTTCCAGAAACCTGAAACAAATCTTGAAAAAACTTGTTTAAGGCATCCATTCTCCCTAATCCTAAAAGAAAATTTTAATTAACTTCTTGAAATACTAAAATAAATCTTATCCTCAAACTACATTTAAATCAATTTTTTGAAGTAACACTCTCACCTTTTTCATAAAACTAACATATATTTTTTTTCAGGAATCCGCTCTCCAGAAACCTGAAACAAATCTTGAAAAAACTTGTTTAAGGCATCCATTCTCCCTAATCCTAAAAGAACATTTTAATTAACTTCTTGAAATACTAAAATAAATCTTATCCTCAAACTACATTTAAATCAATTTTTTGAAGTAACACTCTCACCTTTTTCATAAAACTAACATATAGTTTTTTTTCAGGAATCCACTCTCCAGAAACCTAAAACTAATCTTAAAAAACTTCTTTCAGGCATCCAATCTTCCTAATCCTAAACGAAAATTTTAATTAACTTGTTGAAATAATTCAATCACATTTATCCTCAAACTACTTTTAAATCAATTTTTTGAAGTAACACTCTCACCTTTTTCATAGAACAAACTTATTTTTTTTCAGGAATCCACTTTCCAGAAACCTGAAACTAATCTTGAAAAAACTTGTGTAAGGCATCCATTCTCCCTAATCCTAAAAGAAAATTTTAATTAACTTGTTGAAATAATGCAATCAACCTTATTCTCAAACTACATTTAAATCAATTTTTTGAAGTAACACACTCACCTTTTTCATAAAATGAACATACTTTGTTTTCACGAATCCACTCTCCAGAAACCTAAAACAAATCTTGAAAAAACTTGTTTAAGGCATCCATTCTCCCTAATCCTAAAAGAAAATTTTAATTAACTTCTTGAAATACTAAAAAAAATCTTATCCTCAAACTACATTTAAATCAATTTTTTGAAGTAACACTCTCACCTTTTTCATAAAACTAACATATATTTTTTTTCAGGAATCCGCTCTCCAGAAACCTGAAACAAATCTTGAAAAAACTTGTTTAAGGCATCCATTCTCCCTAATCCTAAAAGAACATTTTAATTAACTTCTTGAAATACTAAAATAAATCTTATCGTCAAACTACATTTAAATCAATTTTTTGAAGTAACACTCTCACCTTTTTCATAAAACTAACAGATAGTTTTTTTTCAGGAATCCACTCTCCTGAAACCTAAAACTAATCTTAAAAAACTTCTTTCAGGCATCCAATCTTCCTAATCCTAAACGAAAATTTTAATTAACTTGTTGAAATAATTCAATCACATTTATCCTCAAACTACTTTTAAATCAATTTTTTCAAGTAACACTCTCACCTTTTTCATAGAACAAACATATTTTTTTTTCAGGAATCCACTCTCCAGAAACCTGAAACAAATCTTGAAAAAACTTGTTTAAGGCATCCATTCTCCCTAATCCTAAAAGAAAATTTTAATTAACTTCTTGAAATACTAAAATAAATCTTATCCTCAAACTCCATTTAAATCAAGTTTTTTGAAGTAACACGCTCACCTTTTTCATAAAACTAACATATATTTTTTTTCAGGAATCCACTCTCCAGAAACCTAAAACTAATCTTTAAAAACTTCTTTCAGGCATCCAATCTTCCTAATCCAAAAACAAAAATTTTAATTAACTTGTTGAAATAATTCAATCACATTTATCCTCAAACTACTTTTAAATCAATTTTTCCAAGTAACACTCTCACCTTTTTCATAGAACAAACATATTTTTTTTTCAGGAATCCACTCTCCAGAAACCTGAAACAAATCTTGAAAAAACTTGTTTAAGGCATCCATTCTCCCTAATCCTAAAAGCAAATTTTAATTAACTTCTTGAAATACTATAATAAATCTTATCCTCAAACTACATTTAAATCAATTTTTTGAAGTAACACTCTCACCTTTTTCATAAAACTAACATATATTTTTTTTCAGGAATCCACTCTCCAGAAACCTAAAACTAATCTTAAAAAACTTCTTTCAGGCATCCAATCTTCCTAATCCTAAACGAAAATTTTAATTAACTTGTTGAAATTATTCAATCACATTTATCCTCAAACTACTTTTAAATCAATTTTTTCAAGTAACACTCACCTTTTTCATAGAACAAACATATTTTTTTTTCAGGAATCCACTCTCCAGAAACCTGAAACAAATCTTGAAAAACTTGTTTAAGGCATCCATTCTCCCTAATCCTAAAAGAACATTTTAATTAACTGCTTGAAATACTAAAAAAAATCTTATCCTCAAACTACATTTAAATCAATTTTTTGAAGTAACACGCTCACCTTTTTCATAAAACTAACATATATTTTTTTTCAGGAATCCACTCTCCAGAAACCTACAACTAATCTTTAAAAACTTATTTCAAGCATTCCAATCTTCCTAATACTAAACGAAAATTTTATTTAACTTGTTGAAATATTTCAATCACATTTATCCTCAAACTACGTTTAAATCAAGTTTTTTGAAGTAACACTCTCACCTTTTTCATAGAACAAACATATTTTTTTTCAGGAATCCTCTCTCCAGAAACCTGAAACAAATCTTGAAAAAACTTGTTTAAGGCATCCATTCTCCCTAATCCTAAAAGAAAATTTTAATTAACTTCTTGAAATACTAAAATAAATCTTATCCTCAAACTACATTTAAATCAATTTTTTGAAGTAACACTCTCACCTTTTTCATAAAACTAAGATATGTTTTTTTTCAGGAATCCACTCTCCAGAAACCTAAAACTAATCTTAAAAAACTTCTTTCAGGCATCCAATCTTCCTAATCCTAAACGAAAATTTTAATTAACTTGTTGAAATAATTCAATCACATTTATCCTCAAACTACTTTTAAATCAATTTTTTCAAGTAACACTCTCACCTTTTTCATAGAACAAACATATTTTTTTTTCAGGAATCCACTCTCCAGAAACCTGAAACACATCTTGAAAAAACTTGTTTAAGGCATCCATTCTCCCTAATCCTAAAAGAAAATTTTAATTAACTTCTTGAAATACTAAAATAAATCTTATCCTCAAACTACATTTAAATCAATTTTTTGAAGTAACACGCTCACCTTTTTCATAAAACTAACATATATTTTTTTTCAGGAATCCACTCTCCAGAAACCTAAAACTAATCTTTAAAAACTTATTTCAAGCATTCCAATCTTCCTAATACTAAACGAAAATGTTATTTAACTTGTTGAAATATTTCAATCACATTTATCCTCAAACTACGTTTAAATCAAGTTTTTTGAAGTAACACTCTCACCTTTTGAATAGAACAAACATATTTTTTTTTCAGGAATCCTCTCTCCAGAAACCTGAAACAAATCTTGAAAAAACTTGTTTAAGGCATCCATTCTCCCTAATCCTAAAAGAAAATTTTAATTAACTTCTTGAAATACTAAAATAAATCTTATCCTCAAACTACATTTAAATCAATTTTTTGAAGTAACACTCTCACCTTTTTCATAAAACTAAGATATGTTTTTTTTCAGGAATCCACTCTCCAGAAACCTAAAACTAATCTTAAAAAACTTATTTCAGGCATCCAATCTTCCTAATCCTAAAAGAAAATTTTAATTAACTTGTTGAAATAATTCAATCACATTTATCCTCAAACTACTTTTAAATCAATTTTTTTAAGTAACACTCTCACCTTTTTCATAGAAGAAACATATTTTTTTTTTCAGGAATCCACTCTCCAGAAACCTGAAACAAATCTTGAAAAAACTTGTTTAAGGCATCCATTCTCCCTAATCCTAAAAGAAAATTTTAATTAACTTCTTGAAATACTAAAATAAATCTTATCCTCAAACGACATTTAAATCAATTTTTTGAAGTAACACTCTCACCTTTTTCATAAAACTAACATATATATTTTTTCAGGAATCCACTCTCCAGAAACCTAAAACTAATCTTAAAAAACTTCTTTCAGGCATCCAATCTTCCTAATCCAAAAACAAGAATTTTAATTAACTTGTTGAAATTATTCAATCACATTTATCCTCAAACTACTTTTAAATCAATTTTTTCAAGTAACACTCTCACCTTTTTCATAGAACAAACATATTTTTTTTTCAGGAATCCACTCTCCAGAAACCTGAAACAAATCTTGAAAAACACTTGTTTAAGGCATCCATTCTCCCTAATCCTAAAAGAAAATTTTAATTAACTGCTTGAAATACTAAAAAAAATCTTATCCTCAAACCACATTTAAATCAATTTTTTGAAGTAACACGCTCACCTTTTTCATAAAATGAACATATATATTTTTTTCAGGAATCCACTCTCCAGAAACCTAAAACTAATCTTAAAAAACTTATTTCAAGCATTCCAATCTTCCTAATACTAAACGAAAATTTTAATTAACTTGTTGAAATAATTCAATCACATTTATCCTCAAACTACTTTTAAATCAATTTTTTCAAGTAACACTCTCACCTTTTTCATAGAACAAACATATTTTTTTTTCAGGAATCCACTTTCCAGAAACCTGAAACAAATCTTGAAAAAACTTGTTTAAGGCATCCATTCTCCCTAATCCTAAAAGAAAATTTTAATTAACTTCTTGAAATACTAAAATAAATCTTATCCTCAAACTACATTTAAATCAATTTTTTGAAGTAACACTCTCACCTTTTTCATAAAACTAACATATATTTTTTTTCAGGAATCCGCTCTCCAGAAACCTGAAACAAATCTTGAAAAAACTTGTTTAAGGCATCCATTCTCCCTAATCCTAAAAGAACATTTTAATTAACTTCTTGAAATACTAAAATAAATCTTATCCTCAAACTACATTTAAATCAATTTTTTGAAGTAACACTCTCACCTTTTTCATAAAACTAACATATAGTTTTTTTTCAGGAATCCACTCTCCAGAAACCTAAAACTAATCTTAAAAAACTTCTTTCAGGCATCCAATCTTCCTAATCCTAAACGAAAATTTTAATTAACTTGTTGAAATAATTCAATCACATTTATCCTCAAACTACTTTTAAATCAATTTTTTGAAGTAACACTCTCACCTTTTTCATAGAACAAACTTATTTTTTTTCAGGAATCCACTTTCCAGAAACCTGAAACTAATCTTGAAAAAACTTGTGTAAGGCATCCATTCTCCCTAATCCTAAAAGAAAATTTTAATTAACTTGTTGAAATAATGCAATCAACCTTATTCTCAAACTACATTTAAATCAATTTTTTGAAGTAACACACTCACCTTTTTCATAAAATGAACATACTTTGTTTTCACGAATCCACTCTCCAGAAACCTAAAACAAATCTTGAAAAAACTTGTTTAAGGCATCCATTCTCCCTAATCCTAAAAGAAAATTTTAATTAACTTCTTGAAATACTAAAAAAAATCTTATCCTCAAACTACATTTAAATCAATTTTTTGAAGTAACACTCTCACCTTTTTCATAAAACTAACATATATTTTTTTTCAGGAATCCGCTCTCCAGAAACCTGAAACAAATCTTGAAAAAACTTGTTTAAGGCATCCATTCTCCCTAATCCTAAAAGAACATTTTAATTAACTTCTTGAAATACTAAAATAAATCTTATCGTCAAACTACATTTAAATCAATTTTTTGAAGTAACACTCTCACCTTTTTCATAAAACTAACAGATAGTTTTTTTTCAGGAATCCACTCTCCTGAAACCTAAAACTAATCTTAAAAAACTTCTTTCAGGCATCCAATCTTCCTAATCCTAAACGAAAATTTTAATTAACTTGTTGAAATAATTCAATCACATTTATCCTCAAACTACTTTTAAATCAATTTTTTCAAGTAACACTCTCACCTTTTTCATAGAACAAACATATTTTTTTTTCAGGAATCCACTCTCCAGAAACCTGAAACAAATCTTGAAAAAACTTGTTTAAGGCATCCATTCTCCCTAATCCTAAAAGAAAATTTTAATTAACTTCTTGAAATACTAAAATAAATCTTATCCTCAAACTCCATTTAAATCAAGTTTTTTGAAGTAACACGCTCACCTTTTTCATAAAACTAACATATATTTTTTTTCAGGAATCCACTCTCCAGAAACCTAAAACTAATCTTTAAAAACTTCTTTCAGGCATCCAATCTTCCTAATCCAAAAACAAAAATTTTAATTAACTTGTTGAAAATATTCAATCACATTTATCCTCAAACTACTTTTAAATCAATTTTTTGAAGTAACACACTCACCTTTTTCAAAAAACTAACATATATTTTTTTTCAGGAATCCACTCTCCAGAAACCTAAAACTAATCTTTAAAAACTTCTTTCAGGCATCCAATCTTCCTAATCCTAAACGAAAATTTTAATTAACTTGTTGAAATAATTCAATCACATTTATCCTCAAACTACTTTTAAATCAATTTTTTTAAGTAACACTCTCACCTTTTTCATAGAAGAAACATATTTTTTTTTTCAGGAATCCACTCTCCAGAAACCTGAAACAAATCTTGAAAAAACTTGTTTAAGGCATCCATTCTCCCTAATCCTAAAAGAAAATTTTAATTAACTTCTTGAAATACTAAAATAAATCTTATCCTCAAACGACATTTAAATCAATTTTTTGAAGTAACACTCTCACCTTTTTCATAAAACTAACATATATTTTTTTTCAGGAATCCACTCTCCAGAAACCTAAAACTAATCTTAAAAAACTTCTTTCAGGCATCCAATCTTCCTAATCCAAAAACAAGAATTTTAATTAACTTGTTGAAATTATTCAATCACATTTATCCCCAAACTACTTTTAAATCAATTTTTTCAAGTAACACTCTCACCTTTTTCATAGAACAAACATATTTTTTTTTCAGGAATCCACTCTCCAGAAACCTAAAACTAATCTTAAAAAACTTCTTTCAGGCATCCAATCTTCCTAATCCTAAACGAAAATTTTAATTAACTTGTTGAAATAATTCAATCACATTTATCCTCAAACTACTTTTAAATCAATTTTTTGAAGTAACACTCTCACCTTTTTCATAGAACAAACTTATTTTTTTTTCAGGAATCCACTTTCCAGAAACCTGAAACTAATCTTGAAAAAACTTGTGTAAGGCATCCATTCTCCCTAATCCTAAAAGAAAATTTTAATTAACTTGTTGAAATAATGCAATCAACCTTATTCTCAAACTACATTTAAATCAATTTTTTGAAGTAACACACTCACCTTTTTCATAAAATGAACATACTTTGTTTTCACGAATCCACTCTCCAGAAACCTAAAACAAATCTTGAAAAAACTTGTTTAAGGCATCCATTCTCCCTAATCCTAAAAGAAAATTTTAATTAACTTCTTGAAATACTAAAAAAAATCTTATCCTCAAACTACATTTAAATCAATTTTTTGAAGTAACACTCTCACCTTTTTCATAAAACTAACATATATTTTTTTTCAGGAATCCGCTCTCCAGAAACCTGAAACAAATCTTGAAAAAACTTGTTTAAGGCATCCATTCTCCCTAATCCTAAAAGAACATTTTAATTAACTTCTTGAAATACTAAAATAAATCTTATCGTCAAACTACATTTAAATCAATTTTTTGAAGTAACACTCTCACCTTTTTCATAAAACTAACAGATAGTTTTTTTTCAGGAATCCACTCTCCTGAAACCTAAAACTAATCTTAAAAAACTTCTTTCAGGCATCCAATCTTCCTAATCCTAAACGAAAATTTTAATTAACTTGTTGAAATAATTCAATCACATTTATCCTCAAACTACTTTTAAATCAATTTTTTCAAGTAACACTCTCACCTTTTTCATAGAACAAACATATTTTTTTTTCAGGAATCCACTCTCCAGAAACCTGAAACAAATCTTGAAAAAACTTGTTTAAGGCATCCATTCTCCCTAATCCTAAAAGAAAATTTTAATTAACTTCTTGAAATACTAAAATAAATCTTATCCTCAAACTCCATTTAAATCAAGTTTTTTGAAGTAACACGCTCACCTTTTTCATAAAACTAACATATATTTTTTTTCAGGAATCCACTCTCCAGAAACCTAAAACTAATCTTTAAAAACTTCTTTCAGGCATCCAATCTTCCTAATCCAAAAACAAAAATTTTAATTAACTTGTTGAAAATATTCAATCACATTTATCCTCAAACTACTTTTAAATCAATTTTTTGAAGTAACACACTCACCTTTTTCAAAAAACTAACATATATTTTTTTTCAGGAATCCACTCTCCAGAAACCTAAAACTAATCTTTAAAAACTTCTTTCAGGCATCCAATCTTCCTAATCCTAAACGAAAATTTTAATTAACTTGTTGAAATAATTCAATCACATTTATCCTCAAACTACTTTTAAATCAATTTTTTTAAGTAACACTCTCACCTTTTTCATAGAAGAAACATATTTTTTTTTTCAGGAATCCACTCTCCAGAAACCTGAAACAAATCTTGAAAAAACTTGTTTAAGGCATCCATTCTCCCTAATCCTAAAAGAAAATTTTAATTAACTTCTTGAAATACTAAAATAAATCTTATCCTCAAACGACATTTAAATCAATTTTTTGAAGTAACACTCTCACCTTTTTCATAAAACTAACATATATTTTTTTTCAGGAATCCACTCTCCAGAAACCTAAAACTAATCTTAAAAAACTTCTTTCAGGCATCCAATCTTCCTAATCCAAAAACAAGAATTTTAATTAACTTGTTGAAAGTATTCAATCACATTTATCCTCAAACTACTTTTAAATCAATTTTTTCAAGTAACACTCTCACCTTTTTCATAGAACAAACATATTTTTTTTTCAGGAATCCACTCTCCAGAAACCTGAAACAAATCTTGAAAAACACTTGTTTAAGGCATCCATTCTCCCTAATCCTAAAAGAAAATTTTAATTAACTGCTTGAAATACTAAAAAAAATCTTATCCTCAAACCACATTTAAATCAATTTTTTGAAGTAACACGCTCACCTTTTTCATAAAATGAACATATATATTTTTTTCAGGAATCCACTCTCCAGAAACCTAAAACTAATCTTAAAAAACTTCTTTCAGGCATCCAATCTTCCTAATCAAAAAACAAAAATTTTAATTAACTTGTTGAAATTATTCAATCACATTTATCCTCAAACTACTTTTAAATCAATTTTTTGAAGTAACACACTCACCTTTTTCATAAAACTAACATATATTTTTTTTCAGGAATCCACTCTCCAGAAACCTAAAACTAATCTTTAAAAACTTCTTTCAGGCATCCAATCTTCCTAATCCTAAACGAAAATTTTAATTAACTTGTTGAAATAATTCAATCACATTTATCCTCAAACTACTTTTAAATCAATTTTTTTAAGTAACACTCTCACCTTTTTCATAGAAGAAACATATTTTTTTTTTCAGGAATCCACTCTCCAGAAACCTGAAACAAATCTTGAAAAAACTTGTTTAAGGCATCCATTCTCCCTAATCCTAAAAGAAAATTTTAATTAACTTCTTGAAATACTAAAATAAATCTTATCCTCAAACGACATTTAAATCAATTTTTTGAAGTAACACTCTCACCTTTTTCATAAAACTAACATATATATTTTTTCAGGAATCCACTCTCCAGAAACCTAAAACTAATCTTAAAAAACTTCTTTCAGGCATCCAATCTTCCTAATCCAAAAACAAGAATTTTAATTAACTTGTTGAAATTATTCAATCACATTTATCCTCAAACTACTTTTAAATCAATTTTTTCAAGTAACACTCTCACCTTTTTCATAGAACAAACATATTTTTTTTTCAGGAATCCACTCTCCAGGAACCTGAAACAAATCTTGAAAAACACTTGTTTAAGGCATCCATTCTCCCTAATCCTAAAAGAAAATTTTAATTAACTGCTTGAAATACTAAAAAAAATCTTATCCTCAAACCACATTTAAATCAATTTTTTGAAGTAACACGCTCACCTTTTTCATAAAATGAACATATATATTTTTTTCAGGAATCCACTCTCCAGAAACCTAAAACTAATCTTAAAAAACTTATTTCAAGCATTCCAATCTTCCTAATACTAAACGAAAATTTTAATTAACTTGTTGAAATAATTCAATCACATTTATCCTCAAACTACTTTTAAATCAATTTTTTCAAGTAACACTCTCACCTTTTTCATAGAACAAACATATTTTTTTTTCAGGAATCCACTTTCCAGAAACCTGAAACAAATCTTGAAAAAACTTGTTTAAGGCATCCATTCTCCCTAATCCTAAAAGAAAATTTTAATTAACTTCTTGAAATACTAAAATAAATCTTATCCTCAAACTACATTTAAATCAATTTTTTGAAGTAACACTCTCACCTTTTTCATAAAACTAACATATATTTTTTTTCAGGAATCCGCTCTCCAGAAACCTGAAACAAATCTTGAAAAAACTTGTTTAAGGCATCCATTCTCCCTAATCCTAAAAGAACATTTTAATTAACTTCTTGAAATACTAAAATAAATCTTATCCTCAAACTACATTTAAATCAATTTTTTGAAGTAACACTCTCACCTTTTTCATAAAACTAACATATAGTTTTTTTTCAGGAATCCACTCTCCAGAAACCTAAAACTAATCTTAAAAAACTTCTTTCAGGCATCCAATCTTCCTAATCCTAAACAAAAATTTTAATTAACTTGTTGAAATAATTCAATCACATTTATCCTCAAACTACTTTTAAATCAATTTTTTGAAGTAACACTCTCACCTTTTTCATAGAACAAACTTATTTTTTTTCAGGAATCCACTTTCCAGAAACCTGAAACTAATCTTGAAAAAACTTGTGTAAGGCATCCATTCTCCCTAATCCTAAAAGAAAATTTTAATTAACTTGTTGAAATAATGCAATCAACCTTATTCTCAAACTACATTTAAATCAATTTTTTGAAGTAACACACTCACCTTTTTCATAAAATGAACATACTTTGTTTTCACGAATCCACTCTCCAGAAACCTAAAACAAATCTTGAAAAAACTTGTTTAAGGCATCCATTCTCCCTAATCCTAAAAGAAAATTTTAATTAACTTCTTGAAATACTAAAAAAAATCTTATCCTCAAACTACATTTAAATCAATTTTTTGAAGTAACACTCTCACCTTTTTCATAAAACTAACATATATTTTTTTTCAGGAATCCGCTCTCCAGAAACCTGAAACAAATCTTGAAAAAACTTGTTTAAGGCATCCATTCTCCCTAATCCTAAAAGAACATTTTAATTAACTTCTTGAAATACTAAAATAAATCTTATCGTCAAACTACATTTAAATCAATTTTTTGAAGTAACACTCTCACCTTTTTCATAAAACTAACAGATAGTTTTTTTTCAGGAATCCACTCTCCAGAAACCTAAAACTAATCTTAAAAAACTTCTTTCAGGCATCCAATCTTCCTAATCCTAAACGAAAATTTTAATTAACTTGTTGAAATAATTCAATCACATTTATCCTCAAACTACTTTTAAATCAATTTTTTCAAGTAACACTCTCACCTTTTTCATAGACCAAACATATTTTTTTTTCAGGAATCCACTCTCCAGAAACCTGAAACAAATCTTGAAAAAACTTGTTTAAGGCATCCATTCTCCCTAATCCTAAAAGAAAATTTTAATTAACTTCTTGAAATACTAAAATAAATCTTATCCTCAAACTCCATTTAAATCAAGTTTTTTGAAGTAACACGCTCACCTTTTTCATAAAACTAACATATATTTTTTTTCAGGAATCCACTCTCCAGAAACCTAAAACTAATCTTTAAAAACTTATTTCAAGCATTCCAATCTTCCTAATACTAAACGAAAATTTTATTTAACTTGTTGAAATATTTCAATCACATTTATCCTCAAACTACGTTTAAATCAAGTTTTTTGAAGTAACACTCTCACCTTTTTCATAGAACAAACATATTTTTTTTTCAGGAATCCTCTCTCCAGAAACCTGAAACAAATCTTGAAAAAACTTGTTTAAGGCATCCATTCTCCCTAATCCTAAAAGAAAATTTTAATTAACTTCTTGAAATACTAAAATAAATCTTATCCTCAAACTACATTTAAATCAATTTTTTGAAGTAACACTCTCACCTTTTTCATAAAACTAACATATATTTTTTTTAAGGAATCCGCTCTCGAGAAACCTGAAACAAATCTTGAAAAAACTTGTTTAAGGCATCCATTCTCCCTAATCCTAAAAGAACATTTTAATTAACTTCTTGAAATACTAAAATAAATCTTATCCTCAAACTACATTTAAATCAATTTTTTGAAGTAACACTCTCACCTTTTTCATAAAACTAACATATAGTTTTTTTTCAGGAATCCACTCTCCAGAAACCTAAAACTAATCTTAAAAAACTTCTTTCAGGCATCCAATCTTCCTAATCCTAAACGAAAATTTTAATTAACTTGTTGAAATAATTCAATCACATTTATCCTCCAACTACTTTTAAATCAATTTTTTCAAGTAACACTCTCACCTTTTTCATAGAACAAACATATTTTTTTTTTCAGGAATCCACTCTCCAGAAACCTGAAACAAATCTTGAAAAAACTTGTTTAAGGCATCCATTCTCCCTAATCCTAAAAGAAAATTTTAATTAACTTCTTGAAATACTAAAATAAATCTTATCCTCAAACGACATTTAAATCAATTTTTTGAAGTAACACTCTCACCTTTTTCATAAAACTAACATATATTTTTTTTCAGGAATCCACTCTCCAGAAACCTAAAACTAATCTTAAAAAACTTCTTTCAGGCATCCAATCTTCCTAATCCAAAAACAAGAATTTTAATTAACTTGTTGAAATTATTCAATCACATTTATCCTCAAACTACTTTTAAATCAATTTTTTCAAGTAACACTCTCACCTTTTTCATAGAACAAACATATTTTTTTTTCAGGAATCCACTTTCCAGAAACCTGAAACAAATCTTGAAAAAACTTGTTTAAGGCATCCATTCTCCCTAATCCTAAAAGAAAATTTTAATTAACTTCTTGAAATACTAAAATAAATCTTATCCTCAAACTACATTTAAATCAATTTTTTGAAGTAACACTCTCACCTTTTTCATAAAACTAACATATATTTTTTTTCAGGAATCCGCTCTCCAGAAACCTGAAACAAATCTTGAAAAAACTTGTTTAAGGCATCCATTCTCCCTAATCCTAAAAGAACATTTTAATTAACTTCTTGAAATACTAAAATAAATCTTATCCTCAAACTACATTTAAATCAATTTTTTGAAGTAACACTCTCACCTTTTTCATAAAACTAACATATATTTTTTTTCAGGAATCCACTCTCCAGAAACCTAAAACTAATCTTAAAAAACTTCTTTCAGGCATCCAATCTTCCTAATCCTAAACGAAAATTTTAATTAACTTGTTGAAATAATTCAATCACATTTATCCTCAAACTACTTTTAAATCAATTTTTTGAAGTAACACTCTCACCTTTTTCATAGAACAAACTTATTTTTTTTTCAGGAATCCACTTTCCAGAAACCTGAAACTAATCTTGAAAAAACTTGTGTAAGGCATCCATTCTCCCTAATCCTAAAAGAAAATTTTAATTAACTTGTTGAAATAATGCAATCAACCTTATTCTCAAACTACATTTAAATCAATTTTTTGAAGTAACACACTCACCTTTTTCATAAAATGAACATACTTTGTTTTCACGAATCCACTCTCCAGAAACCTAAAACAAATCTTGAAAAAACTTGTTTAAGGCATCCATTCTCCCTAATCCTAAAAGAAAATTTTAATTAACTTCTTGAAATACTAAAAAAAATCTTATCCTCAAACTACATTTAAATCAATTTTTTGAAGTAACACTCTCACCTTTTTCATAAAACTAACATATATTTTTTTTCAGGAATCCGCTCTCCAGAAACCTGAAACAAATCTTGAAAAAACTTGTTTAAGGCATCCATTCTCCCTAATCCTAAAAGAACATTTTAATTAACTTCTTGAAATACTAAAATAAATCTTATCGTCAAACTACATTTAAATCAATTTTTTGAAGTAACACTCTCACCTTTTTCATAAAACTAACAGATAGTTTTTTTTCAGGAATCCACTCTCCTGAAACCTAAAACTAATCTTAAAAAACTTCTTTCAGGCATCCAATCTTCCTAATCCTAAACGAAAATTTTAATTAACTTGTTGAAATAATTCAATCACATTTATCCTCAAACTACTTTTAAATCAATTTTTTCAAGTAACACTCTCACCTTTTTCATAGAACAAACATATTTTTTTTTCAGGAATCCACTCTCCAGAAACCTGAAACAAATCTTGAAAAAACTTGTTTAAGGCATCCATTCTCCCTAATCCTAAAAGAAAATTTTAATTAACTTCTTGAAATACTAAAATAAATCTTATCCTCAAACTCCATTTAAATCAAGTTTTTTGAAGTAACACGCTCACCTTTTTCATAAAACTAACATATATTTTTTTTCAGGAATCCACTCTCCAGAAACCTAAAACTAATCTTTAAAAACTTCTTTCAGGCATCCAATCTTCCTAATCCAAAAACAAAAATTTTAATTAACTTGTTGAAAATATTCAATCACATTTATCCTCAAACTACTTTTAAATCAATTTTTTGAAGTAACACACTCACCTTTTTCAAAAAACTAACATATATTTTTTTTCAGGAATCCACTCTCCAGAAACCTAAAACTAATCTTTAAAAACTTCTTTCAGGCATCCAATCTTCCTAATCCTAAACGAAAATTTTAATTAACTTGTTGAAATAATTCAATCACATTTATCCTCAAACTACTTTTAAATCAATTTTTTTAAGTAACACTCTCACCTTTTTCATAGAAGAAACATATTTTTTTTTTCAGGAATCCACTCTCCAGAAACCTGAAACAAATCTTGAAAAAACTTGTTTAAGGCATCCATTCTCCCTAATCCTAAAAGAAAATTTTAATTAACTTCTTGAAATACTAAAATAAATCTTATCCTCAAACGACATTTAAATCAATTTTTTGAAGTAACACTCTCACCTTTTTCATAAAACTAACATATATTTTTTTTCAGGAATCCACTCTCCAGAAACCTAAAACTAATCTTAAAAAACTTCTTTCAGGCATCCAATCTTCCTAATCCAAAAACAAGAATTTTAATTAACTTGTTGAAAGTATTCAATCACATTTATCCTCAAACTACTTTTAAATCAATTTTTTCAAGTAACACTCTCACCTTTTTCATAGAACAAACATATTTTTTTTTCAGGAATCCACTCTCCAGAAACCTGAAACAAATCTTGAAAAACACTTGTTTAAGGCATCCATTCTCCCTAATCCTAAAAGAAAATTTTAATTAACTGCTTGAAATACTAAAAAAAATCTTATCCTCAAACCACATTTAAATCAATTTTTTGAAGTAACACGCTCACCTTTTTCATAAAATGAACATATATATTTTTTTCAGGAATCCACTCTCCAGAAACCTAAAACTAATCTTAAAAAACTTCTTTCAGGCATCCAATCTTCCTAATCAAAAAACAAAAATTTTAATTAACTTGTTGAAATTATTCAATCACATTTATCCTCAAACTACTTTTAAATCAATTTTTTGAAGTAACACACTCACCTTTTTCATAAAACTAACATATATTTTTTTTCAGGAATCCACTCTCCAGAAACCTAAAACTAATCTTTAAAAACTTCTTTCAGGCATCCAATCTTCCTAATCCTAAACGAAAATTTTAATTAACTTGTTGAAATAATTCAATCACATTTATCCTCAAACTACTTTTAAATCAATTTTTTTAAGTAACACTCTCACCTTTTTCATAGAAGAAACATATTTTTTTTTTCAGGAATCCACTCTCCAGAAACCTGAAACAAATCTTGAAAAAACTTGTTTAAGGCATCCATTCTCCCTAATCCTAAAAGAAAATTTTAATTAACTTCTTGAAATACTAAAATAAATCTTATCCTCAAACGACATTTAAATCAATTTTTTGAAGTAACACTCTCACCTTTTTCATAAAACTAACATATATATTTTTTCAGGAATCCACTCTCCAGAAACCTAAAACTAATCTTAAAAAACTTCTTTCAGGCATCCAATCTTCCTAATCCAAAAACAAGAATTTTAATTAACTTGTTGAAATTATTCAATCACATTTATCCTCAAACTACTTTTAAATCAATTTTTTCAAGTAACACTCTCACCTTTTTCATAGAACAAACATATTTTTTTTTCAGGAATCCACTCTCCAGGAACCTGAAACAAATCTTGAAAAACACTTGTTTAAGGCATCCATTCTCCCTAATCCTAAAAGAAAATTTTAATTAACTGCTTGAAATACTAAAAAAAATCTTATCCTCAAACCACATTTAAATCAATTTTTTGAAGTAACACGCTCACCTTTTTCATAAAATGAACATATATATTTTTTTCAGGAATCCACTCTCCAGAAACCTAAAACTAATCTTAAAAAACTTATTTCAAGCATTCCAATCTTCCTAATACTAAACGAAAATTTTAATTAACTTGTTGAAATAATTCAATCACATTTATCCTCAAACTACTTTTAAATCAATTTTTTCAAGTAACACTCTCACCTTTTTCATAGAACAAACATATTTTTTTTTCAGGAATCCACTTTCCAGAAACCTGAAACAAATCTTGAAAAAACTTGTTTAAGGCATCCATTCTCCCTAATCCTAAAAGAAAATTTTAATTAACTTCTTGAAATACTAAAATAAATCTTATCCTCAAACTACATTTAAATCAATTTTTTGAAGTAACACTCTCACCTTTTTCATAAAACTAACATATATTTTTTTTCAGGAATCCGCTCTCCAGAAACCTGAAACAAATCTTGAAAAAACTTGTTTAAGGCATCCATTCTCCCTAATCCTAAAAGAACATTTTAATTAACTTCTTGAAATACTAAAATAAATCTTATCCTCAAACTACATTTAAATCAATTTTTTGAAGTAACACTCTCACCTTTTTCATAAAACTAACATATAGTTTTTTTTCAGGAATCCACTCTCCAGAAACCTAAAACTAATCTTAAAAAACTTCTTTCAGGCATCCAATCTTCCTAATCCTAAACAAAAATTTTAATTAACTTGTTGAAATAATTCAATCACATTTATCCTCAAACTACTTTTAAATCAATTTTTTGAAGTAACACTCTCACCTTTTTCATAGAACAAACTTATTTTTTTTCAGGAATCCACTTTCCAGAAACCTGAAACTAATCTTGAAAAAACTTGTGTAAGGCATCCATTCTCCCTAATCCTAAAAGAAAATTTTAATTAACTTGTTGAAATAATGCAATCAACCTTATTCTCAAACTACATTTAAATCAATTTTTTGAAGTAACACACTCACCTTTTTCATAAAATGAACATACTTTGTTTTCACGAATCCACTCTCCAGAAACCTAAAACAAATCTTGAAAAAACTTGTTTAAGGCATCCATTCTCCCTAATCCTAAAAGAAAATTTTAATTAACTTCTTGAAATACTAAAAAAAATCTTATCCTCAAACTACATTTAAATCAATTTTTTGAAGTAACACTCTCACCTTTTTCATAAAACTAACATATATTTTTTTTCAGGAATCCGCTCTCCAGAAACCTGAAACAAATCTTGAAAAAACTTGTTTAAGGCATCCATTCTCCCTAATCCTAAAAGAACATTTTAATTAACTTCTTGAAATACTAAAATAAATCTTATCGTCAAACTACATTTAAATCAATTTTTTGAAGTAACACTCTCACCTTTTTCATAAAACTAACAGATAGTTTTTTTTCAGGAATCCACTCTCCAGAAACCTAAAACTAATCTTAAAAAACTTCTTTCAGGCATCCAATCTTCCTAATCCTAAACGAAAATTTTAATTAACTTGTTGAAATAATTCAATCACATTTATCCTCAAACTACTTTTAAATCAATTTTTTCAAGTAACACTCTCACCTTTTTCATAGACCAAACATATTTTTTTTTCAGGAATCCACTCTCCAGAAACCTGAAACAAATCTTGAAAAAACTTGTTTAAGGCATCCATTCTCCCTAATCCTAAAAGAAAATTTTAATTAACTTCTTGAAATACTAAAATAAATCTTATCCTCAAACTCCATTTAAATCAAGTTTTTTGAAGTAACACGCTCACCTTTTTCATAAAACTAACATATATTTTTTTTCAGGAATCCACTCTCCAGAAACCTAAAACTAATCTTTAAAAACTTATTTCAAGCATTCCAATCTTCCTAATACTAAACGAAAATTTTATTTAACTTGTTGAAATATTTCAATCACATTTATCCTCAAACTACGTTTAAATCAAGTTTTTTGAAGTAACACTCTCACCTTTTTCATAGAACAAACATATTTTTTTTTCAGGAATCCTCTCTCCAGAAACCTGAAACAAATCTTGAAAAAACTTGTTTAAGGCATCCATTCTCCCTAATCCTAAAAGAAAATTTTAATTAACTTCTTGAAATACTAAAATAAATCTTATCCTCAAACTACATTTAAATCAATTTTTTGAAGTAACACTCTCACCTTTTTCATAAAACTAACATATATTTTTTTTAAGGAATCCGCTCTCGAGAAACCTGAAACAAATCTTGAAAAAACTTGTTTAAGGCATCCATTCTCCCTAATCCTAAAAGAACATTTTAATTAACTTCTTGAAATACTAAAATAAATCTTATCCTCAAACTACATTTAAATCAATTTTTTGAAGTAACACTCTCACCTTTTTCATAAAACTAACATATAGTTTTTTTTCAGGAATCCACTCTCCAGAAACCTAAAACTAATCTTAAAAAACTTCTTTCAGGCATCCAATCTTCCTAATCCTAAACGAAAATTTTAATTAACTTGTTGAAATAATTCAATCACATTTATCCTCCAACTACTTTTAAATCAATTTTTTCAAGTAACACTCTCACCTTTTTCATAGAACAAACATATTTTTTTTTTCAGGAATCCACTCTCCAGAAACCTGAAACAAATCTTGAAAAAACTTGTTTAAGGCATCCATTCTCCCTAATCCTAAAAGAAAATTTTAATTAACTTCTTGAAATACTAAAATAAATCTTATCCTCAAACGACATTTAAATCAATTTTTTGAAGTAACACTCTCACCTTTTTCATAAAACTAACATATATTTTTTTTCAGGAATCCACTCTCCAGAAACCTAAAACTAATCTTAAAAAACTTCTTTCAGGCATCCAATCTTCCTAATCCAAAAACAAGAATTTTAATTAACTTGTTGAAATTATTCAATCACATTTATCCTCAAACTACTTTTAAATCAATTTTTTCAAGTAACACTCTCACCTTTTTCATAGAACAAACATATTTTTTTTTCAGGAATCCACTTTCCAGAAACCTGAAACAAATCTTGAAAAAACTTGTTTAAGGCATCCATTCTCCCTAATCCTAAAAGAAAATTTTAATTAACTTCTTGAAATACTAAAATAAATCTTATCCTCAAACTACATTTAAATCAATTTTTTGAAGTAACACTCTCACCTTTTTCATAAAACTAACATATATTTTTTTTCAGGAATCCGCTCTCCAGAAACCTGAAACAAATCTTGAAAAAACTTGTTTAAGGCATCCATTCTCCCTAATCCTAAAAGAACATTTTAATTAACTTCTTGAAATACTAAAATAAATCTTATCCTCAAACTACATTTAAATCAATTTTTTGAAGTAACACTCTCACCTTTTTCATAAAACTAACATATATTTTTTTTCAGGAATCCACTCTCCAGAAACCTAAAACTAATCTTAAAAAACTTCTTTCAGGCATCCAATCTTCCTAATCCTAAACGAAAATTTTAATTAACTTGTTGAAATAATTCAATCACATTTATCCTCAAACTACTTTTAAATCAATTTTTTGAAGTAACACTCTCACCTTTTTCATAGAACAAACTTATTTTTTTTTCAGGAATCCACTTTCCAGAAACCTGAAACTAATCTTGAAAAAACTTGTGTAAGGCATCCATTCTCCCTAATCCTAAAAGAAAATTTTAATTAACTTGTTGAAATAATGCAATCAACCTTATTCTCAAACTACATTTAAATCAATTTTTTGAAGTAACACACTCACCTTTTTCATAAAATGAACATACTTTGTTTTCACGAATCCACTCTCCAGAAACCTAAAACAAATCTTGAAAAAACTTGTTTAAGGCATCCATTCTCCCTAATCCTAAAAGAAAATTTTAATTAACTTCTTGAAATACTAAAAAAAATCTTATCCTCAAACTACATTTAAATCAATTTTTTGAAGTAACACTCTCACCTTTTTCATAAAACTAACATATATTTTTTTTCAGGAATCCGCTCTCCAGAAACCTGAAACAAATCTTGAAAAAACTTGTTTAAGGCATCCATTCTCCCTAATCCTAAAAGAACATTTTAATTAACTTCTTGAAATACTAAAATAAATCTTATCGTCAAACTACATTTAAATCAATTTTTTGAAGTAACACTCTCACCTTTTTCATAAAACTAACAGATAGTTTTTTTTCAGGAATCCACTCTCCTGAAACCTAAAACTAATCTTAAAAAACTTCTTTCAGGCATCCAATCTTCCTAATCCTAAACGAAAATTTTAATTAACTTGTTGAAATAATTCAATCACATTTATCCTCAAACTACTTTTAAATCAATTTTTTCAAGTAACACTCTCACCTTTTTCATAGAACAAACATATTTTTTTTTCAGGAATCCACTCTCCAGAAACCTGAAACAAATCTTGAAAAAACTTGTTTAAGGCATCCATTCTCCCTAATCCTAAAAGAAAATTTTAATTAACTTCTTGAAATACTAAAATAAATCTTATCCTCAAACTCCATTTAAATCAAGTTTTTTGAAGTAACACGCTCACCTTTTTCATAAAACTAACATATATTTTTTTTCAGGAATCCACTCTCCAGAAACCTAAAACTAATCTTTAAAAACTTCTTTCAGGCATCCAATCTTCCTAATCCAAAAACAAAAATTTTAATTAACTTGTTGAAAATATTCAATCACATTTATCCTCAAACTACTTTTAAATCAATTTTTTGAAGTAACACACTCACCTTTTTCAAAAAACTAACATATATTTTTTTTCAGGAATCCACTCTCCAGAAACCTAAAACTAATCTTTAAAAACTTCTTTCAGGCATCCAATCTTCCTAATCCTAAACGAAAATTTTAATTAACTTGTTGAAATAATTCAATCACATTTATCCTCAAACTACTTTTAAATCAATTTTTTTAAGTAACACTCTCACCTTTTTCATAGAAGAAACATATTTTTTTTTTCAGGAATCCACTCTCCAGAAACCTGAAACAAATCTTGAAAAAACTTGTTTAAGGCATCCATTCTCCCTAATCCTAAAAGAAAATTTTAATTAACTTCTTGAAATACTAAAATAAATCTTATCCTCAAACGACATTTAAATCAATTTTTTGAAGTAACACTCTCACCTTTTTCATAAAACTAACATATATTTTTTTTCAGGAATCCACTCTCCAGAAACCTAAAACTAATCTTAAAAAACTTCTTTCAGGCATCCAATCTTCCTAATCCAAAAACAAGAATTTTAATTAACTTGTTGAAATTATTCAATCACATTTATCCTCAAACTACTTTTAAATCAATTTTTTCAAGTAACACTCTCACCTTTTTCATAGAACAAACATATTTTTTTTTCAGGAATCCACTCTCCAGAAACCTGAAACAAATCTTGAAAAACACTTGTTTAAGGCATCCATTCTCCCTAATCCTAAAAGAAAATTTTAATTAACTGCTTGAAATACTAAAAAAAATCTTATCCTCAAACCACATTTAAATCAATTTTTTGAAGTAACACGCTCACCTTTTTCATAAAATGAACATATATATTTTTTTCAGGAATCCACTCTCCAGAAACCTAAAACTAATCTTAAAAAACTTCTTTCAGGCATCCAATCTTCCTAATCAAAAAACAAAAATTTTAATTAACTTGTTGAAATTATTCAATCACATTTATCCTCAAACTACTTTTAAATCAATTTTTTGAAGTAACACACTCACCTTTTTCATAAAACTAACATATATTTTTTTTCAGGAATCCACTCTCCAGAAACCTAAAACTAATCTTTAAAAACTTCTTTCAGGCATCCAATCTTCCTAATCCTAAACGAAAATTTTAATTAACTTGTTGAAATAATTCAATCACATTTATCCTCAAACTACTTTTAAATCAATTTTTTTAAGTAACACTCTCACCTTTTTCATAGAAGAAACATATTTTTTTTTTCAGGAATCCACTCTCCAGAAACCTGAAACAAATCTTGAAAAAACTTGTTTAAGGCATCCATTCTCCCTAATCCTAAAAGAAAATTTTAATTAACTTCTTGAAATACTAAAATAAATCTTATCCTCAAACGACATTTAAATCAATTTTTTGAAGTAACACTCTCACCTTTTTCATAAAACTAACATATATATTTTTTCAGGAATCCACTCTCCAGAAACCTAAAACTAATCTTAAAAAACTTCTTTCAGGCATCCAATCTTCCTAATCCAAAAACAAGAATTTTAATTAACTTGTTGAAATTATTCAATCACATTTATCCTCAAACTACTTTTAAATCAATTTTTTCAAGTAACACTCTCACCTTTTTCATAGAACAAACATATTTTTTTTTCAGGAATCCACTCTCCAGGAACCTGAAACAAATCTTGAAAAACACTTGTTTAAGGCATCCATTCTCCCTAATCCTAAAAGAAAATTTTAATTAACTGCTTGAAATACTAAAAAAAATCTTATCCTCAAACCACATTTAAATCAATTTTTTGAAGTAACACGCTCACCTTTTTCATAAAATGAACATATATATTTTTTTCAGGAATCCACTCTCCAGAAACCTAAAACTAATCTTAAAAAACTTATTTCAAGCATTCCAATCTTCCTAATACTAAACGAAAATTTTAATTAACTTGTTGAAATAATTCAATCACATTTATCCTCAAACTACTTTTAAATCAATTTTTTCAAGTAACACTCTCACCTTTTTCATAGAACAAACATATTTTTTTTTCAGGAATCCACTTTCCAGAAACCTGAAACAAATCTTGAAAAAACTTGTTTAAGGCATCCATTCTCCCTAATCCTAAAAGAAAATTTTAATTAACTTCTTGAAATACTAAAATAAATCTTATCCTCAAACTACATTTAAATCAATTTTTTGAAGTAACACTCTCACCTTTTTCATAAAACTAACATATATTTTTTTTCAGGAATCCGCTCTCCAGAAACCTGAAACAAATCTTGAAAAAACTTGTTTAAGGCATCCATTCTCCCTAATCCTAAAAGAACATTTTAATTAACTTCTTGAAATACTAAAATAAATCTTATCCTCAAACTACATTTAAATCAATTTTTTGAAGTAACACTCTCACCTTTTTCATAAAACTAACATATAGTTTTTTTTCAGGAATCCACTCTCCAGAAACCTAAAACTAATCTTAAAAAACTTCTTTCAGGCATCCAATCTTCCTAATCCTAAACGAAAATTTTAATTAACTTGTTGAAATAATTCAATCACATTTATCCTCAAACTACTTTTAAATCAATTTTTTGAAGTAACACTCTCACCTTTTTCATAGAACAAACTTATTTTTTTTCAGGAATCCACTTTCCAGAAACCTGAAACTAATCTTGAAAAAACTTGTGTAAGGCATCCATTCTCCCTAATCCTAAAAGAAAATTTTAATTAACTTGTTGAAATAATGCAATCAACCTTATTCTCAAACTACATTTAAATCAATTTTTTGAAGTAACACACTCACCTTTTTCATAAAATGAACATACTTTGTTTTCACGAATCCACTCTCCAGAAACCTAAAACAAATCTTGAAAAAACTTGTTTAAGGCATCCATTCTCCCTAATCCTAAAAGAAAATTTTAATTAACTTCTTGAAATACTAAAAAAAATCTTATCCTCAAACTACATTTAAATCAATTTTTTGAAGTAACACTCTCACCTTTTTCATAAAACTAACATATATTTTTTTTCAGGAATCCGCTCTCCAGAAACCTGAAACAAATCTTGAAAAAACTTGTTTAAGGCATCCATTCTCCCTAATCCTAAAAGAACATTTTAATTAACTTCTTGAAATACTAAAATAAATCTTATCGTCAAACTACATTTAAATCAATTTTTTGAAGTAACACTCTCACCTTTTTCATAAAACTAACAGATAGTTTTTTTTCAGGAATCCACTCTCCAGAAACCTAAAACTAATCTTAAAAAACTTCTTTCAGGCATCCAATCTTCCTAATCCTAAACGAAAATTTTAATTAACTTGTTGAAATAATTCAATCACATTTATCCTCAAACTACTTTTAAATCAATTTTTTCAAGTAACACTCTCACCTTTTTCATAGACCAAACATATTTTTTTTTCAGGAATCCACTCTCCAGAAACCTGAAACAAATCTTGAAAAAACTTGTTTAAGGCATCCATTCTCCCTAATCCTAAAAGAAAATTTTAATTAACTTCTTGAAATACTAAAATAAATCTTATCCTCAAACTCCATTTAAATCAAGTTTTTTGAAGTAACACGCTCACCTTTTTCATAAAACTAACATATATTTTTTTTCAGGAATCCACTCTCCAGAAACCTAAAACTAATCTTTAAAAACTTATTTCAAGCATTCCAATCTTCCTAATACTAAACGAAAATTTTATTTAACTTGTTGAAATATTTCAATCACATTTATCCTCAAACTACGTTTAAATCAAGTTTTTTGAAGTAACACTCTCACCTTTTTCATAGAACAAACATATTTTTTTTTCAGGAATCCTCTCTCCAGAAACCTGAAACAAATCTTGAAAAAACTTGTTTAAGGCATCCATTCTCCCTAATCCTAAAAGAAAATTTTAATTAACTTCTTGAAATACTAAAATAAATCTTATCCTCAAACTACATTTAAATCAATTTTTTGAAGTAACACTCTCACCTTTTTCATAAAACTAACATATATTTTTTTTAAGGAATCCGCTCTCGAGAAACCTGAAACAAATCTTGAAAAAACTTGTTTAAGGCATCCATTCTCCCTAATCCTAAAAGAACATTTTAATTAACTTCTTGAAATACTAAAATAAATCTTATCCTCAAACGACATTTAAATCAATTTTTTGAAGTAACACTCTCACCTTTTTCATAAAACTAACATATATTTTTTTTCAGGAATCCACTCTCCAGAAACCTAAAACTAATCTTAAAAAACTTCTTTCAGGCATCCAATCTTCCTAATCCAAAAACAAAAATTGTAATTAACTTGTTGAAATTATTCAATCACATTTATCCTCCAACTACTTTTAAATCAATTTTTTGAAGTAACACACTCACCTTTTTCATAAAACTAACATATATTTTTTTTCAGGAATCCACTCTCCAGAAACCTAAAACTAATCTTTAAAAACTTCTTTCAGGCATCCAATCTTCCTAATCCTAAACGAAAATTTTAATTAACTTGTTGAAATAATTCAATCACATTTATCCTCAAACTACTTTTAAATCAACTTTTTCAAGTAACACTCTCACCTTTTTCATAGAACAAACATATTTTTTTTTCAGGAATCCACTCTCCAGAAACCTGAAACAAATCTTGAAAAAACTTGTTTAAGGCATCCATTCTCCCTAATCCTAAAAGAACATTTTAATTAACTTCTTGAAATACTAAAATAAATCTTATCCTCAAACTACATTTAAATCAATTTTTTGAAGTAACACTCTCACCTTTTTCATAAAACTAACATATATTTTTTTTCAGGAATCCACTCTCCAGAAACCTAAAACTAATCTTTAAAAACTTCTTTCAGGCATCCAATCTTCCTAATCCTAAACAAAAATTTTAATTAACTTGTTGAAATAATTCAATCACATTTATCCTCAAACTACTTTTAAATCAATTTTTTCAAGTAACACTCTCACCTTTTTCATAGAACAAACATATTTTTTTTTCAGGAATCCACTCTCCAGAAACCTGAAACAAATCTTGAAAAAACTTGTTTAAGGCATCCATTCTCCCTAATCCTAAAAGCAAATTTTAATTAACTTCTTGAAATACTAAAATAAATCTTATCCTCAAACTACATTTAAATCAATTTTTTGAAGTAACACTCTCACCTTTTTCATAAAACTAACATATATTTTTTTTCAGGAATCCACTCTCCAGAAACCTAAAACTAATCTTAAAAAACTTCTTTCAGGCATCCAATCTTCCTAATCCTAAACGAAAATTTTAATTAACTTGTTGAAATTATTCAATCACATTTATCCTCAAACTACTTTTAAATCAATTTTTTCAAGTAACACTCACCTTTTTCATAGAACAAACATATTTTTTTTTCAGGAATCCACTCTCCAGAAACCTGAAACAAATCTTGAAAAACTTGTTTAAGGCATCCATTCTCCCTAATCCTAAAAGAACATTTTAATTAACTGCTTGAAATACTAAAAAAAATCTTATCCTCAAACTACATTTAAATCAATTTTTTGAAGTAACACGCTCACCTTTTTCATAAAACTAACATATATTTTTTTTCAGGAATCCACTCTCCAGAAACCTACAACTAATCTTTAAAAACTTATTTCAAGCATTCCAATCTTCCTAATACTAAACGAAAATTTTATTTAACTTGTTGAAATATTTCAATCACATTTATCCTCAAACTACGTTTAAATCAAGTTTTTTGAAGTAACACTCTCACCTTTTTCATAGAACAAACATATTTTTTTTCAGGAATCCTCTCTCCAGAAACCTGAAACAAATCTTGAAAAAACTTGTTTAAGGCATCCATTCTCCCTAATCCTAAAAGAAAATTTTAATTAACTTCTTGAAATACTAAAATAAATCTTATCCTCAAACTACATTTAAATCAATTTTTTGAAGTAACACTCTCACCTTTTTCATAAAACTAAGATATGTTTTTTTTCAGGAATCCACTCTCCAGAAACCTAAAACTAATCTTAAAAAACTTTTTCAGGCATCCAATCTTCCTAATCCTAAACGAAAATTTTAATTAACTTGTTGAAATAATTCAATCACATTTATCCTCAAACTACTTTTAAATCAATTTTTTTAAGTAACACTCTCACCTTTTTCATAGAACAAACATATTTTTTTTTCAGGAATCCACTCTCCAGAAACCTGAAACACATCTTGAAAAAACTTGTTTAAGGCATCCATTCTCCCTAATCCTAAAAGAAAATTTTAATTAACTTCTTGAAATACTAAAATAAATCTTATCCTCAAACTACATTTAAATCAATTTTTTGAAGTAACACGCTCACCTTTTTCATAAAACTAACATATATTTTTTTTCAGGAATCCACTCTCCAGAAACCTAAAACTAATCTTTAAAAACTTATTTCAAGCATTCCAATCTTCCTAATACTAAACGAAAATGTTATTTAACTTGTTGAAATATTTCAATCACATTTATCCTCAAACTACGTTTAAATCAAGTTTTTTGAAGTAACACTCTCACCTTTTGAATAGAACAAACATATTTTTTTTTCAGGAATCCTCTCTCCAGAAACCTGAAACAAATCTTGAAAAAACTTGTTTAAGGCATCCATTCTCCCTAATCCTAAAAGAAAATTTTAATTAACTTCTTGAAATACTAAAATAAATCTTATCCTCAAACTACATTTAAATCAATTTTTTGAAGTAACACTCTCACCTTTTTCATAAAACTAAGATATGTTTTTTTTCAGGAATCCACTCTCCAGAAACCTAAAACTAATCTTAAAAAACTTTTTTCAGGCATCCAATCTTCCTAATCCTAAACGAAAATTTTAATTAACTTGTTGAAATAATTCAATCACATTTATCCTCAAACTACTTTTAAATCAATTTTTTCAAGTAACACTCTCACCTTTTTCATAGAACAAACATATTTTTTTTTCAGGAATCCACTCTCCAGAAATCTGAAACAAATCTTGAAAAAACTTGTTTAAGGCATCCATTCTCCCTAATCCTAAAAGAAAATTTTAATTAACTTCTTGAAATACTAAAATAAATCTTATCCTCAAACTACATTTAAATCAATTTTTTGAAGTAACACTCTCACCTTTTTCATAAAACTAACATATATTTTTTTTCAGGAATCCGCTCTCCAGAAACCTGAAACAAATCTTGAAAAAACTTGTTTAAGGCATCCATTCTCCCTAATCCTAAAAGAACATTTTAATTAACTTCTTGAAATACTAAAATAAATCTTATCCTCAAACTACATTTAAATCAATTTTTTGAAGTAACACTCTCACCTTTTTCATAAAACTAACATATAGTTTTTTTTCAGGAATCCACTCTCCAGAAACCTAAAACTAATCTTAAAAAACTTCTTTCAGGCATCCAATCTTCCTAATCCTAAACGAAAATTTTAATTAACTTGTTGAAATAATTCAATCACATTTATCCTCAAACTACTTTTAAATCAATTTTTTCAAGTAACACTCTCACCTTTTTCATAGAACAAACATATATTTTTTTCAGGAATCCACTCTCCAGAAACCTAAAACTAATCTTTAAAAACTTATTTCAAGCATTCCAATCTTCCTAATACTAAACGAAAATTTTATTTAACTTGTTGAAATATTTCAATCACATTTATCCTCAAACTACGTTTAAATCAAGTTTTTTGAAGTAACACTCTCACCTTTTTCATAGAACAAACATATTTTTTTTTCAGGAATCCTCTCTCCAGAAACCTGAAACAAATCTTGAAAAAACTTGTTTAAGGCATCCATTCTCCCTAATCCTAAAAGAAAATTTTAATTAACTTCTTGAAATACTAAAATAAATCTTATCCTCAAACTACATTTAAATCAATTTTTTGAAGTAACACTCTCACCTTTTTCATAAAACTAAGATATGTTTTTTTTCAGGAATCCACTCTCCAGAAACCTAAAACTAATCTTAAAAAACTTCTTTCAGGCATCCAATCTTCCTAATCCTAAACGAAAATTTTAATTAACTTGTTGAAATAATTCAATCACATTTATCCTCAAACTACTTTTAAATCAATTTTTTCAAGTAACACTCTCACCTTTTTCATAGAACAAACATATTTTTTTTTCAGGAATCCACTCTCCAGAAACCTGAAACAAATCTTGAAAAAACTTGTTTAAGGCATCCATTCTCCCTAATCCTAAAAGAAAATTTTAATTAACTTCTTGAAATACTAAAATAAATCTTATCCTCAAACGACATTTAAATCAATTTTTTGAAGTAACACTCTCACCTTTTTCATAAAACTAACATATATTTTTTTTCAGGAATCCACTCTCCAGAAACCTAAAACTAATCTCAAAAAACTTCTTTCAGGCATCCAATCTTCCTAATCCAAAAACAAAAAATTTAATTAACTTGTTGAAATTATTCAATCACATTTATCCTCAAACTACTTTTAAATCAATTTTTTGAAGTAACACACTCACCTTTTTCATAAAACTAACATATATTTTTTTTCAGGAATCCACTCTCCAGAAACCTAAAACTAATCTTTAAAAACTTCTCTCAGGCATCCAATCTTCCTAATCCTAAACGAAAATTTTAATTAACTTGTTGAAATAATTCAATCACATTTATCCTCAAACTACTTTTGAATCAATTTTTTTAAGTAACACTCTCACCTTTTTCATAGAAGAAACATATTTTTTTTTTCAGGAATCCACTCTCCAGAAACCTGAAACAAATCTTGAAAAAACTTGTTTAAGGCATCCATTCTCCCTAATCCTAAAAGAAAATTTTAATTAACTTCTTGAAATACTAAAATAAATCTTATCCTCAAACGACATTTAAATCAATTTTTTGAAGTAACACTCTCACCTTTTTCATAAAACTAACATATATTTTTTTTCAGGAATCCACTCTCCAGAAACCTAAAACTAATCTTAAAAAACTTCTTTCAGGCATCCAATCTTCCTAATCCAAAAACAAGAATTTTAATTAACTTGTTGAAATTATTCAATCACATTTATCCTCAAACTACTTTTAAATCAATTTTTTCAAGTAACACTCTCACCTTTTTCATAGAACAAACATATTTTTTTTTCAGGAATCCACTCTCCAGAAACCTGAAACAAATCTTGAAAAACACTTGTTTAAGGCATCCATTCTCCCTAATCCTAAAAGAAAATTTTAATTAACTGCTTGAAATACTAAAAAAAATCTTATCCTCAAACCACATTTAAATCAATTTTTTGAAGTAACACGCTCACCTTTTTCATAAAATGAACATATATATTTTTTTCAGGAATCCACTCTCCAGAAACCTAAAACTAATCTTAAAAAACTTCTTTCAGGCATCCAATCTTCCTAATCCAAAAACAAAAATTTTAATTAACTTGTTGAAATTATTCAATCACATTTATCCTCAAACTACTTTTAAATCAATTTTTTGAAGTAACACACTCACCTTTTTCATAAAACTAACATATATTTTTTTTCAGGAATCCACTCTCCAGAAACCTAAAACTAATCTTAAAAAACTTCTTTCAGGCATCCAATCTTCCTAATCCAAAAACAAAAATTGTAATTAACTTGTTGAAATTATTCAATCACATTTATCCTCCAACTACTTTTAAATCAATTTTTTGAAGTAACACACTCACCTTTTTCATAAAACTAACATATATTTTTTTTCAGGAATCCACTCTCCAGAAACCTAAAACTAATCTTTAAAAACTTCTTTCAGGCATCCAATCTTCCTAATCCTAAACGAAAATTTTAATTAACTTGTTGAAATAATTCAATCACATTTATCCTCAAACTACTTTTAAATCAACTTTTTCAAGTAACACTCTCACCTTTTTCATAGAACAAACATATTTTTTTTTCAGGAATCCACTCTCCAGAAACCTGAAACAAATCTTGAAAAAACTTGTTTAAGGCATCCATTCTCCCTAATCCTAAAAGAACATTTTAATTAACTTCTTGAAATACTAAAATAAATCTTATCCTCAAACTACATTTAAATCAATTTTTTGAAGTAACACTCTCACCTTTTTCATAAAACTAACATATATTTTTTTTCAGGAATCCACTCTCCAGAAACCTAAAACTAATCTTTAAAAACTTCTTTCAGGCATCCAATCTTCCTAATCCTAAACAAAAATTTTAATTAACTTGTTGAAATAATTCAATCACATTTATCCTCAAACTACTTTTAAATCAATTTTTTCAAGTAACACTCTCACCTTTTTCATAGAACAAACATATTTTTTTTTCAGGAATCCACTCTCCAGAAACCTGAAACAAATCTTGAAAAAACTTGTTTAAGGCATCCATTCTCCCTAATCCTAAAAGCAAATTTTAATTAACTTCTTGAAATACTAAAATAAATCTTATCCTCAAACTACATTTAAATCAATTTTTTGAAGTAACACTCTCACCTTTTTCATAAAACTAACATATATTTTTTTTCAGGAATCCACTCTCCAGAAACCTAAAACTAATCTTAAAAAACTTCTTTCAGGCATCCAATCTTCCTAATCCTAAACGAAAATTTTAATTAACTTGTTGAAATTATTCAATCACATTTATCCTCAAACTACTTTTAAATCAATTTTTTCAAGTAACACTCACCTTTTTCATAGAACAAACATATTTTTTTTTCAGGAATCCACTCTCCAGAAACCTGAAACAAATCTTGAAAAACTTGTTTAAGGCATCCATTCTCCCTAATCCTAAAAGAACATTTTAATTAACTGCTTGAAATACTAAAAAAAATCTTATCCTCAAACTACATTTAAATCAATTTTTTGAAGTAACACGCTCACCTTTTTCATAAAACTAACATATATTTTTTTTCAGGAATCCACTCTCCAGAAACCTACAACTAATCTTTAAAAACTTATTTCAAGCATTCCAATCTTCCTAATACTAAACGAAAATTTTATTTAACTTGTTGAAATATTTCAATCACATTTATCCTCAAACTACGTTTAAATCAAGTTTTTTGAAGTAACACTCTCACCTTTTTCATAGAACAAACATATTTTTTTTCAGGAATCCTCTCTCCAGAAACCTGAAACAAATCTTGAAAAAACTTGTTTAAGGCATCCATTCTCCCTAATCCTAAAAGAAAATTTTAATTAACTTCTTGAAATACTAAAATAAATCTTATCCTCAAACTACATTTAAATCAATTTTTTGAAGTAACACTCTCACCTTTTTCATAAAACTAAGATATGTTTTTTTTCAGGAATCCACTCTCCAGAAACCTAAAACTAATCTTAAAAAACTTCTTTCAGGCATCCAATCTTCCTAATCCTAAACGAAAATTTTAATTAACTTGTTGAAATAATTCAATCACATTTATCCTCAAACTACTTTTAAATCAATTTTTTTAAGTAACACTCTCACCTTTTTCATAGAACAAACATATTTTTTTTTCAGGAATCCACTCTCCAGAAACCTGAAACACATCTTGAAAAAACTTGTTTAAGGCATCCATTCTCCCTAATCCTAAAAGAAAATTTTAATTAACTTCTTGAAATACTAAAATAAATCTTATCCTCAAACTACATTTAAATCAATTTTTTGAAGTAACACGCTCACCTTTTTCATAAAACTAACATATATTTTTTTTCAGGAATCCACTCTCCAGAAACCTAAAACTAATCTTTAAAAACTTATTTCAAGCATTCCAATCTTCCTAATACTAAACGAAAATGTTATTTAACTTGTTGAAATATTTCAATCACATTTATCCTCAAACTACGTTTAAATCAAGTTTTTTGAAGTAACACTCTCACCTTTTGAATAGAACAAACATATTTTTTTTTCAGGAATCCTCTCTCCAGAAACCTGAAACAAATCTTGAAAAAACTTGTTTAAGGCATCCATTCTCCCTAATCCTAAAAGAAAATTTTAATTAACTTCTTGAAATACTAAAATAAATCTTATCCTCAAACTACATTTAAATCAATTTTTTGAAGTAACACTCTCACCTTTTTCATAAAACTAAGATATGTTTTTTTTCAGGAATCCACTCTCCAGAAACCTAAAACTAATCTTAAAAAACTTTTTTCAGGCATCCAATCTTCCTAATCCTAAACGAAAATTTTAATTAACTTGTTGAAATAATTCAATCACATTTATCCTCAAACTACTTTTAAATCAATTTTTTCAAGTAACACTCTCACCTTTTTCATAGAACAAACATATTTTTTTTTCAGGAATCCACTCTCCAGAAATCTGAAACAAATCTTGAAAAAACTTGTTTAAGGCATCCATTCTCCCTAATCCTAAAAGAAAATTTTAATTAACTTCTTGAAATACTAAAATAAATCTTATCCTCAAACTACATTTAAATCAATTTTTTGAAGTAACACTCTCACCTTTTTCATAAAACTAACATATATTTTTTTTCAGGAATCCGCTCTCCAGAAACCTGAAACAAATCTTGAAAAAACTTGTTTAAGGCATCCATTCTCCCTAATCCTAAAAGAACATTTTAATTAACTTCTTGAAATACTAAAATAAATCTTATCCTCAAACTACATTTAAATCAATTTTTTGAAGTAACACTCTCACCTTTTTCATAAAACTAACATATAGTTTTTTTTCAGGAATCCACTCTCCAGAAACCTAAAACTAATCTTAAAAAACTTCTTTCAGGCATCCAATCTTCCTAATCCTAAACGAAAATTTTAATTAACTTGTTGAAATAATTCAATCACATTTATCCTCAAACTACTTTTAAATCAATTTTTTCAAGTAACACTCTCACCTTTTTCATAGAACAAACATATATTTTTTTTCAGGAATCCACTCTCCAGAAACCTAAAACTAATCTTTAAAAACTTATTTCAAGCATTCCAATCTTCCTAATACTAAACGAAAATTTTATTTAACTTGTTGAAATATTTCAATCACATTTATCCTCAAACTACGTTTAAATCAAGTTTTTTGAAGTAACACTCTCACCTTTTTCATAGAACAAACATATTTTTTTTTCAGGAATCCTCTCTCCAGAAACCTGAAACAAATCTTGAAAAAACTTGTTTAAGGCATCCATTCTCCCTAATCCTAAAAGAAAATTTTAATTAACTTCTTGAAATACTAAAATAAATCTTATCCTCAAACTACATTTAAATCAATTTTTTGAAGTAACACTCTCACCTTTTTCATAAAACTAAGATATGTTTTTTTTCAGGAATCCACTCTCCAGAAACCTAAAACTAATCTTAAAAAACTTCTTTCAGGCATCCAATCTTCCTAATCCTAAACGAAAATTTTAATTAACTTGTTGAAATAATTCAATCACATTTATCCTCAAACTACTTTTAAATCAATTTTTTCAAGTAACACTCTCACCTTTTTCATAGAACAAACATATTTTTTTTTCAGGAATCCACTCTCCAGAAACCTGAAACAAATCTTGAAAAAACTTGTTTAAGGCATCCATTCTCCCTAATCCTAAAAGAAAATTTTAATTAACTTCTTGAAATACTAAAATAAATCTTATCCTCAAACTACATTTAAATCAATTTTTTGAAGTAACACTCTCGCCTTTTTCATAAAACTAACATATATTTTTTTTCAGGAATCCGCTCTCCAGAAACCTGAAACAAATCTTGAAAAAACTTGTTTAAGGCATCCATTCTCCCTAATCCTAAAAGAAAATTTTAATTAACTTCTTGAAATACTAAAATAAATCTTATCCTCAAACGACATTTAAATCAATTTTTTGAAGTAACACTCTCACCTTTTTCATAAAACTAACATATATTTTTTTTCAGGAATCCACTCTCCAGAAACCTAAAACTAATCTCAAAAAACTTCTTTCAGGCATCCAATCTTCCTAATCCAAAAACAAAAATTTTAATTAACTTGTTGAAATTATTCAATCACATTTATCCTCAAACTACTTTTAAATCAATTTTTTGAAGTAACACACTCACCTTTTTCATAAAACTAACATATATTTTTTTTCAGGAATCCACTCTCCAGAAACCTAAAACTAATCTTTAAAAACTTCTCTCAGGCATCCAATCTTCCTAATCCTAAACGAAAATTTTAATTAACTTGTTGAAATAATTCAATCACATTTATCCTCAAACTACTTTTGAATCAATTTTTTTAAGTAACACTCTCACCTTTTTCATAGAAGAAACATATTTTTTTTTTCAGGAATCCACTCTCCAGAAACCTGAAACAAATCTTGAAAAAACTTGTTTAAGGCATCCATTCTCCCTAATCCTAAAAGAAAATTTTAATTAACTTCTTGAAATACTAAAATAAATCTTATCCTCAAACGACATTTAAATCAATTTTTTGAAGTAACACTCTCACCTTTTTCATAAAACTAACATATATTTTTTTTCAGGAATCCACTCTCCAGAAACCTAAAACTAATCTTAAAAAACTTCTTTCAGGCATCCAATCTTCCTAATCCAAAAACAAGAATTTTAATTAACTTGTTGAAATTATTCAATCACATTTATCCTCAAACTACTTTTAAATCAATTTTTTCAAGTAACACTCTCACCTTTTTCATAGAACAAACATATTTTTTTTTCAGGAATCCACTCTCCAGAAACCTGAAACAAATCTTGAAAAACACTTGTTTAAGGCATCCATTCTCCCTAATCCTAAAAGAAAATTTTAATTAACTGCTTGAAATACTAAAAAAAATCTTATCCTCAAACCACATTTAAATCAATTTTTTGAAGTAACACGCTCACCTTTTTCATAAAATGAACATATATATTTTTTTCAGGAATCCACTCTCCAGAAACCTAAAACTAATCTTAAAAAACTTCTTTCAGGCATCCAATCTTCCTAATCCAAAAACAAAAATTTTAATTAACTTGTTGAAATTATTCAATCACATTTATCCTCAAACTACTTTTAAATCAATTTTTTGAAGTAACACACTCACCTTTTTCATAAAACTAACATATATTTTTTTTCAGGAATCCACTCTCCAGAAACCTAAAACTAATCTTAAAAAACTTCTTTCAGGCATCCAATCTTCCAAATCCAAAAACAAAAATTGTAATTAACTTGTTGAAATTATTCAATCACATTTATCCTCCAACTACTTTTAAATCAATTTTTTGAAGTAACACACTCACCTTTTTCATAAAACTAACATATATTTTTTTTCAGGAATCCACTCTCCAGAAACCTAAAACTAATCTTTAAAAACTTCTTTCAGGCATCCAATCTTCCTAATCCTAAACGAAAATTTTAATTAACTTGTTGAAATAATTCAATCACATTTATCCTCAAACTACTTTTAAATCAACTTTTTCAAGTAACACTCTCACCTTTTTCATAGAACAAACATATTTTTTTTTCAGGAATCCACTCTCCAGAAACCTGAAACAAATCTTGAAAAAACTTGTTTAAGGCATCCATTCTCCCTAATCCTAAAAGAACATTTTAATTAACTTCTTGAAATACTAAAATAAATCTTATCCTCAAACTACATTTAAATCAATTTTTTGAAGTAACACTCTCACCTTTTTCATAAAACTAACATATATTTTTTTTCAGGAATCCACTCTCCAGAAACCTAAAACTAATCTTTAAAAACTTCTTTCAGGCATCCAATCTTCCTAATCCTAAACAAAAATTTTAATTAACTTGTTGAAATAATTCAATCACATTTATCCTCAAACTACTTTTAAATCAATTTTTTCAAGTAACACTCTCACCTTTTTCATAGAACAAACATATTTTTTTTTCAGGAATCCACTCTCCAGAAACCTGAAACAAATCTTGAAAAAACTTGTTTAAGGCATCCATTCTCCCTAATCCTAAAAGCAAATTTTAATTAACTTCTTGAAATACTAAAATAAATCTTATCCTCAAACTACATTTAAATCAATTTTTTGAAGTAACACTCTCACCTTTTTCATAAAACTAACATAAATTTTTTTTCAGGAATCCACTCTCCAGAAACCTAAAACTAATCTTAAAAAACTTCTTTCAGGCATCCAATCTTCCTAATCCTAAACGAAAATTTTAATTAACTTGTTGAAATTATTCAATCACATTTATCCTCAAACTACTTTTAAATCAATTTTTTCAAGTAACACTCACCTTTTTCATAGAACAAACATATTTTTTTTTCAGGAATCCACTCTCCAGAAACCTGAAACAAATCTTGAAAAACTTGTTTAAGGCATCCATTCTCCCTAATCCTAAAAGAACATTTTAATTAACTGCTTGAAATACTAAAAAAAATCTTATCCTCAAACTACATTTAAATCAATTTTTTGAAGTAACACGCTCACCTTTTTCATAAAACTAACATATTTTTTTTCAGGAATCCACTCTCCAGAAACCTACAACTAATCTTTAAAAACTTATTTCAAGCATTCCAATCTTCCTAATACTAAACGAAAATTTTATTTAACTTGTTGAAATATTTCAATCACATTTATCCTCAAACTACGTTTAAATCAAGTTTTTTGAAGTAACACTCTCACCTTTTTCATAGAACAAACATATTTTTTTTCAGGAATCCTCTCTCCAGAAACCTGAAACAAATCTTGAAAAAACTTGTTTAAGGCATCCATTCTCCCTAATCCTAAAAGAAAATTTTAATTAACTTCTTGAAATACTAAAATAAATCTTATCCTCAAACTACATTTAAATCAATTTTTTGAAGTAACACTCTCACCTTTTTCATAAAACTAAGATATGTTTTTTTTCAGGAATCCACTCTCCAGAAACCTAAAACTAATCTTAAAAAACTTCTTTCAGGCATCCAATCTTCCTAATCCTAAACGAAAATTTTAATTAACTTGTTGAAATAATTCAATCACATTTATCCTCAAACTACTTTTAAATCAATTTTTTTAAGTAACACTCTCACCTTTTTCATAGAACAAACATATTTTTTTTTCAGGAATCCACTCTCCAGAAACCTGAAACACATCTTGAAAAAACTTGTTTAAGGCATCCATTCTCCCTAATCCTAAAAGAAAATTTTAATTAACTTCTTGAAATACTAAAATAAATCTTATCCTCAAACTACATTTAAATCAATTTTTTGAAGTAACACGCTCACCTTTTTCATAAAACTAACATATATTTTTTTTCAGGAATCCACTCTCCAGAAACCTAAAACTAATCTTTAAAAACTTATTTCAAGCATTCCAATCTTCCTAATACTAAACGAAAATGTTATTTAACTTGTTGAAATATTTCAATCACATTTATCCTCAAACTACATTTAAATCAAGTTTTTTGAAGTAACACTCTCACCTTTTGAATAGAACAAACATATTTTTTTTTCAGGAATCCTCTCTCCAGAAACCTGAAACAAATCTTGAAAAAACTTGTTTAAGGCATCCATTCTCCCTAATCCTAAAAGAAAATTTTAATTAACTTCTTGAAATACTAAAATAAATCTTATCCTCAAACTACATTTAAATCAATTTTTTGAAGTAACACTCTCACCTTTTTCATAAAACTAAGATATGTTTTTTTTCAGGAATCCACTCTCCAGAAACCTAAAACTAATCTTAAAAAACTTTTTTCAGGCATCCAATCTTCCTAATCCTAAACGAAAATTTTAATTAACTTGTTGAAATAATTCAATCACATTTATCCTCAAACTACTTTTAAATCAATTTTTTCAAGTAACACTCTCACCTTTTTCATAGAACAAACATATTTTTTTTTCAGGAATCCACTCTCCAGAAATCTGAAACAAATCTTGAAAAAACTTGTTTAAGGCATCCATTCTCCCTAATCCTAAAAGAAAATTTTAATTAACTTCTTGAAATACTAAAATAAATCTTATCCTCAAACTACATTTAAATCAATTTTTTGAAGTAACACTCTCACCTTTTTCATAAAACTAACATATATTTTTTTTCAGGAATCCGCTCTCCAGAAACCTGAAACAAATCTTGAAAAAACTTGTTTAAGGCATCCATTCTCCCTAATCCTAAAAGAACATTTTAATTAACTTCTTGAAATACTAAAATAAATCTTATCCTCAAACTACATTTAAATCAATTTTTTGAAGTAACACTCTCACCTTTTTCATAAAACTAACATATAGTTTTTTTTCAGGAATCCACTCTCCAGAAACCTAAAACTAATCTTAAAAAACTTCTTTCAGGCATCCAATCTTCCTAATCCTAAACGAAAATTTTAATTAACTTGTTGAAATAATTCAATCACATTTATCCTCAAACTACTTTTAAATCAATTTTTTCAAGTAACACTCTCACCTTTTTCATAGAACAAACATATATTTTTTTTCAGGAATCCACTCTCCAGAAACCTAAAACTAATCTTTAAAAACTTATTTCAAGCATTCCAATCTTCCTAATACTAAACGAAAATTTTATTTAACTTGTTGAAATATTTCAATCACATTTATCCTCAAACTACGTTTAAATCAAGTTTTTTGAAGTAACACTCTCACCTTTTTCATAGAACAAACATATTTTTTTTTCAGGAATCCTCTCTCCAGAAACCTGAAACAAATCTTGAAAAAACTTGTTTAAGGCATCCATTCTCCCTAATCCTAAAAGAAAATTTTAATTAACTTCTTGAAATACTAAAATAAATCTTATCCTCAAACTACATTTAAATCAATTTTTTGAAGTAACACTCTCACCTTTTTCATAAAACTAAGATATGTTTTTTTTCAGGAATCCACTCTCCAGAAACCTAAAACTAATCTTAAAAAACTTCTTTCAGGCATCCAATCTTCCTAATCCAAAAACAAAAATTGTAATTAACTTGTTGAAATTATTCAATCACATTTATCCTCCAACTACTTTTAAATCAATTTTTTGAAGTAACACACTCACCTTTTTCATAAAACTAACATATATTTTTTTTCAGGAATCCACTCTCCAGAAACCTAAAACTAATCTTTAAAAACTTCTTTCAGGCATCCAATCTTCCTAATCCTAAACGAAAATTTTAATTAACTTGTTGAAATAATTCAATCACATTTATCCTCAAACTACTTTTAAATCAACTTTTTCAAGTAACACTCTCACCTTTTTCATAGAACAAACATATTTTTTTTTCAGGAATCCACTCTCCAGAAACCTGAAACAAATCTTGAAAAAACTTGTTTAAGGCATCCATTCTCCCTAATCCTAAAAGAACATTTTAATTAACTTCTTGAAATACTAAAATAAATCTTATCCTCAAACTACATTTAAATCAATTTTTTGAAGTAACACTCTCACCTTTTTCATAAAACTAACATATATTTTTTTTCAGGAATCCACTCTCCAGAAACCTAAAACTAATCTTTAAAAACTTCTTTCAGGCATCCAATCTTCCTAATCCTAAACAAAAATTTTAATTAACTTGTTGAAATAATTCAATCACATTTATCCTCAAACTACTTTTAAATCAATTTTTTCAAGTAACACTCTCACCTTTTTCATAGAACAAACATATTTTTTTTTCAGGAATCCACTCTCCAGAAACCTGAAACAAATCTTGAAAAAACTTGTTTAAGGCATCCATTCTCCCTAATCCTAAAAGCAAATTTTAATTAACTTCTTGAAATACTAAAATAAATCTTATCCTCAAACTACATTTAAATCAATTTTTTGAAGTAACACTCTCACCTTTTTCATAAAACTAACATATATTTTTTTTCAGGAATCCACTCTCCAGAAACCTAAAACTAATCTTAAAAAACTTCTTTCAGGCATCCAATCTTCCTAATCCTAAACGAAAATTTTAATTAACTTGTTGAAATTATTCAATCACATTTATCCTCAAACTACTTTTAAATCAATTTTTTCAAGTAACACTCACCTTTTTCATAGAACAAACATATTTTTTTTTCAGGAATCCACTCTCCAGAAACCTGAAACAAATCTTGAAAAACTTGTTTAAGGCATCCATTCTCCCTAATCCTAAAAGAACATTTTAATTAACTGCTTGAAATACTAAAAAAAATCTTATCCTCAAACTACATTTAAATCAATTTTTTGAAGTAACACGCTCACCTTTTTCATAAAACTAACATATATTTTTTTTCAGGAATCCACTCTCCAGAAACCTACAACTAATCTTTAAAAACTTATTTCAAGCATTCCAATCTTCCTAATACTAAACGAAAATTTTATTTAACTTGTTGAAATATTTCAATCACATTTATCCTCAAACTACGTTTAAATCAAGTTTTTTGAAGTAACACTCTCACCTTTTTCATAGAACAAACATATTTTTTTTCAGGAATCCTCTCTCCAGAAACCTGAAACAAATCTTGAAAAAACTTGTTTAAGGCATCCATTCTCCCTAATCCTAAAAGTAAATTTTAATTAACTTCTTGAAATACTAAAATAAATCTTATCCTCAAACTACATTTAAATCAATTTTTTGAAGTAACACTCTCACCTTTTTCATAAAACTAAGATATGTTTTTTTTCAGGAATCCACTCTCCAGAAACCTAAAACTAATCTTAAAAAACTTCTTTCAGGCATCCAATCTTCCTAATCCAAAAACAAAAATTTTAATTAACTTGTTGAAATTATTCAATCACATTTATCCTCAAACTACTTTTAAATCAATTTTTTGAAGTAACACACTCACCTTTTTCATAAAACTAACATATATTTTTTTTCAGGAATCCACTCTCCAGAAACCTAAAACTAATCTTAAAAAACTTCTTTCAGGCATCCAATCTTCCAAATCCAAAAACAAAAATTGTAATTAACTTGTTGAAATTATTCAATCACATTTATCCTCCAACTACTTTTAAATCAATTTTTTGAAGTAACACACTCACCTTTTTCATAAAACTAACATATATTTTTTTTCAGGAATCCACTCTCCAGAAACCTAAAACTAATCTTTAAAAACTTCTTTCAGGCATCCAATCTTCCTAATCCTAAACGAAAATTTTAATTAACTTGTTGAAATAATTCAATCACATTTATCCTCAAACTACTTTTAAATCAACTTTTTCAAGTAACACTCTCACCTTTTTCATAGAACAAACATATTTTTTTTTCAGGAATCCACTCTCCAGAAACCTGAAACAAATCTTGAAAAAACTTGTTTAAGGCATCCATTCTCCCTAATCCTAAAAGAACATTTTAATTAACTTCTTGAAATACTAAAATAAATCTTATCCTCAAACTACATTTAAATCAATTTTTTGAAGTAACACTCTCACCTTTTTCATAAAACTAACATATATTTTTTTTCAGGAATCCACTCTCCAGAAACCTAAAACTAATCTTTAAAAACTTCTTTCAGGCATCCAATCTTCCTAATCCTAAACAAAAATTTTAATTAACTTGTTGAAATAATTCAATCACATTTATCCTCAAACTACTTTTAAATCAATTTTTTCAAGTAACACTCTCACCTTTTTCATAGAACAAACATATTTTTTTTTCAGGAATCCACTCTCCAGAAACCTGAAACAAATCTTGAAAAAACTTGTTTAAGGCATCCATTCTCCCTAATCCTAAAAGCAAATTTTAATTAACTTCTTGAAATACTAAAATAAATCTTATCCTCAAACTACATTTAAATCAATTTTTTGAAGTAACACTCTCACCTTTTTCATAAAACTAACATAAATTTTTTTTCAGGAATCCACTCTCCAGAAACCTAAAACTAATCTTAAAAAACTTCTTTCAGGCATCCAATCTTCCTAATCCTAAACGAAAATTTTAATTAACTTGTTGAAATTATTCAATCACATTTATCCTCAAACTACTTTTAAATCAATTTTTTCAAGTAACACTCACCTTTTTCATAGAACAAACATATTTTTTTTTCAGGAATCCACTCTCCAGAAACCTGAAACAAATCTTGAAAAACTTGTTTAAGGCATCCATTCTCCCTAATCCTAAAAGAACATTTTAATTAACTGCTTGAAATACTAAAAAAAATCTTATCCTCAAACTACATTTAAATCAATTTTTTGAAGTAACACGCTCACCTTTTTCATAAAACTAACATATTTTTTTTCAGGAATCCACTCTCCAGAAACCTACAACTAATCTTTAAAAACTTATTTCAAGCATTCCAATCTTCCTAATACTAAACGAAAATTTTATTTAACTTGTTGAAATATTTCAATCACATTTATCCTCAAACTACGTTTAAATCAAGTTTTTTGAAGTAACACTCTCACCTTTTTCATAGAACAAACATATTTTTTTTCAGGAATCCTCTCTCCAGAAACCTGAAACAAATCTTGAAAAAACTTGTTTAAGGCATCCATTCTCCCTAATCCTAAAAGAAAATTTTAATTAACTTCTTGAAATACTAAAATAAATCTTATCCTCAAACTACATTTAAATCAATTTTTTGAAGTAACACTCTCACCTTTTTCATAAAACTAAGATATGTTTTTTTTCAGGAATCCACTCTCCAGAAACCTAAAACTAATCTTAAAAAACTTCTTTCAGGCATCCAATCTTCCTAATCCTAAACGAAAATTTTAATTAACTTGTTGAAATAATTCAATCACATTTATCCTCAAACTACTTTTAAATCAATTTTTTTAAGTAACACTCTCACCTTTTTCATAGAACAAACATATTTTTTTTTCAGGAATCCACTCTCCAGAAACCTGAAACACATCTTGAAAAAACTTGTTTAAGGCATCCATTCTCCCTAATCCTAAAAGAAAATTTTAATTAACTTCTTGAAATACTAAAATAAATCTTATCCTCAAACTACATTTAAATCAATTTTTTGAAGTAACACGCTCACCTTTTTCATAAAACTAACATATATTTTTTTTCAGGAATCCACTCTCCAGAAACCTAAAACTAATCTTTAAAAACTTATTTCAAGCATTCCAATCTTCCTAATACTAAACGAAAATGTTATTTAACTTGTTGAAATATTTCAATCACATTTATCCTCAAACTACATTTAAATCAAGTTTTTTGAAGTAACACTCTCACCTTTTGAATAGAACAAACATATTTTTTTTTCAGGAATCCTCTCTCCAGAAACCTGAAACAAATCTTGAAAAAACTTGTTTAAGGCATCCATTCTCCCTAATCCTAAAAGAAAATTTTAATTAACTTCTTGAAATACTAAAATAAATCTTATCCTCAAACTACATTTAAATCAATTTTTTGAAGTAACACTCTCACCTTTTTCATAAAACTAAGATATGTTTTTTTTCAGGAATCCACTCTCCAGAAACCTAAAACTAATCTTAAAAAACTTTTTTCAGGCATCCAATCTTCCTAATCCTAAACGAAAATTTTAATTAACTTGTTGAAATAATTCAATCACATTTATCCTCAAACTACTTTTAAATCAATTTTTTCAAGTAACACTCTCACCTTTTTCATAGAACAAACATATTTTTTTTTCAGGAATCCACTCTCCAGAAATCTGAAACAAATCTTGAAAAAACTTGTTTAAGGCATCCATTCTCCCTAATCCTAAAAGAAAATTTTAATTAACTTCTTGAAATACTAAAATAAATCTTATCCTCAAACTACATTTAAATCAATTTTTTGAAGTAACACTCTCACCTTTTTCATAAAACTAACATATATTTTTTTTCAGGAATCCGCTCTCCAGAAACCTGAAACAAATCTTGAAAAAACTTGTTTAAGGCATCCATTCTCCCTAATCCTAAAAGAACATTTTAATTAACTTCTTGAAATACTAAAATAAATCTTATCCTCAAACTACATTTAAATCAATTTTTTGAAGTAACACTCTCACCTTTTTCATAAAACTAACATATAGTTTTTTTTCAGGAATCCACTCTCCAGAAACCTAAAACTAATCTTAAAAAACTTCTTTCAGGCATCCAATCTTCCTAATCCTAAACGAAAATTTTAATTAACTTGTTGAAATAATTCAATCACATTTATCCTCAAACTACTTTTAAATCAATTTTTTCAAGTAACACTCTCACCTTTTTCATAGAACAAACATATATTTTTTTTCAGGAATCCACTCTCCAGAAACCTAAAACTAATCTTTAAAAACTTATTTCAAGCATTCCAATCTTCCTAATACTAAACGAAAATTTTATTTAACTTGTTGAAATATTTCAATCACATTTATCCTCAAACTACGTTTAAATCAAGTTTTTTGAAGTAACACTCTCACCTTTTTCATAGAACAAACATATTTTTTTTTCAGGAATCCTCTCTCCAGAAACCTGAAACAAATCTTGAAAAAACTTGTTTAAGGCATCCATTCTCCCTAATCCTAAAAGAAAATTTTAATTAACTTCTTGAAATACTAAAATAAATCTTATCCTCAAACTACATTTAAATCAATTTTTTGAAGTAACACTCTCACCTTTTTCATAAAACTAAGATATGTTTTTTTTCAGGAATCCACTCTCCAGAAACCTAAAACTAATCTTAAAAAACTTCTTTCAGGCATCCAATCTTCCTAATCCAAAAACAAAAATTGTAATTAACTTGTTGAAATTATTCAATCACATTTATCCTCCAACTACTTTTAAATCAATTTTTTGAAGTAACACACTCACCTTTTTCATAAAACTAACATATATTTTTTTTCAGGAATCCACTCTCCAGAAACCTAAAACTAATCTTTAAAAACTTCTTTCAGGCATCCAATCTTCCTAATCCTAAACGAAAATTTTAATTAACTTGTTGAAATAATTCAATCACATTTATCCTCAAACTACTTTTAAATCAACTTTTTCAAGTAACACTCTCACCTTTTTCATAGAACAAACATATTTTTTTTTCAGGAATCCACTCTCCAGAAACCTGAAACAAATCTTGAAAAAACTTGTTTAAGGCATCCATTCTCCCTAATCCTAAAAGAACATTTTAATTAACTTCTTGAAATACTAAAATAAATCTTATCCTCAAACTACATTTAAATCAATTTTTTGAAGTAACACTCTCACCTTTTTCATAAAACTAACATATATTTTTTTTCAGGAATCCACTCTCCAGAAACCTAAAACTAATCTTTAAAAACTTCTTTCAGGCATCCAATCTTCCTAATCCTAAACAAAAATTTTAATTAACTTGTTGAAATAATTCAATCACATTTATCCTCAAACTACTTTTAAATCAATTTTTTCAAGTAACACTCTCACCTTTTTCATAGAACAAACATATTTTTTTTTCAGGAATCCACTCTCCAGAAACCTGAAACAAATCTTGAAAAAACTTGTTTAAGGCATCCATTCTCCCTAATCCTAAAAGCAAATTTTAATTAACTTCTTGAAATACTAAAATAAATCTTATCCTCAAACTACATTTAAATCAATTTTTTGAAGTAACACTCTCACCTTTTTCATAAAACTAACATATATTTTTTTTCAGGAATCCACTCTCCAGAAACCTAAAACTAATCTTAAAAAACTTCTTTCAGGCATCCAATCTTCCTAATCCTAAACGAAAATTTTAATTAACTTGTTGAAATTATTCAATCACATTTATCCTCAAACTACTTTTAAATCAATTTTTTCAAGTAACACTCACCTTTTTCATAGAACAAACATATTTTTTTTTCAGGAATCCACTCTCCAGAAACCTGAAACAAATCTTGAAAAACTTGTTTAAGGCATCCATTCTCCCTAATCCTAAAAGAACATTTTAATTAACTGCTTGAAATACTAAAAAAAATCTTATCCTCAAACTACATTTAAATCAATTTTTTGAAGTAACACGCTCACCTTTTTCATAAAACTAACATATATTTTTTTTCAGGAATCCACTCTCCAGAAACCTACAACTAATCTTTAAAAACTTATTTCAAGCATTCCAATCTTCCTAATACTAAACGAAAATTTTATTTAACTTGTTGAAATATTTCAATCACATTTATCCTCAAACTACGTTTAAATCAAGTTTTTTGAAGTAACACTCTCACCTTTTTCATAGAACAAACATATTTTTTTTCAGGAATCCTCTCTCCAGAAACCTGAAACAAATCTTGAAAAAACTTGTTTAAGGCATCCATTCTCCCTAATCCTAAAAGTAAATTTTAATTAACTTCTTGAAATACTAAAATAAATCTTATCCTCAAACTACATTTAAATCAATTTTTTGAAGTAACACTCTCACCTTTTTCATAAAACTAACATATATTTTTTTTCAGGAATCCGCTCTCCAGAAACCTGAAACAAATCTTGAAAAAACTTGTTTAAGGCATCCATTCTCCCTAATCCTAAAAGAACATTTTAATTAACTTCTTGAAATACTAAAATAAATCTTATCCTCAAACTACATTTAAATCAATTTTTTGAAGTAACACTCTCACCTTTTTCATAAAACTAACATATAGTTTTTTTTCAGGAATCCACTCTCCAGAAACCTAAAACTAATCTTAAAAAACTTCTTTCAGGCATCCAATCTTCCTAATCCTAAACGAAAATTTTAATTAACTTGTTGAAATAATTCAATCACATTTATCCTCAAACTACTTTTAAATCAATTTTTTCAAGTAACACTCTCACCTTTTTCATAGAACAAACATATATTTTTTTTCAGGAATCCACTCTCCAGAAACCTAAAACTAATCTTTAAAAACTTATTTCAAGCATTCCAATCTTCCTAATACTAAACGAAAATTTTATTTAACTTGTTGAAATATTTCAATCACATTTATCCTCAAACTACGTTTAAATCAAGTTTTTTGAAGTAACACTCTCACCTTTTTCATAGAACAAACATATTTTTTTTTCAGGAATCCTCTCTCCAGAAACCTGAAACAAATCTTGAAAAAACTTGTTTAAGGCATCCATTCTCCCTAATCCTAAAAGAAAATTTTAATTAACTTCTTGAAATACTAAAATAAATCTTATCCTCAAACTACATTTAAATCAATTTTTTGAAGTAACACTCTCACCTTTTTCATAAAACTAAGATATGTTTTTTTTCAGGAATCCACTCTCCAGAAACCTAAAACTAATCTTAAAAAACTTCTTTCAGGCATCCAATCTTCCTAATCCAAAAACAAAAATTGTAATTAACTTGTTGAAATTATTCAATCACATTTATCCTCCAACTACTTTTAAATCAATTTTTTGAAGTAACACACTCACCTTTTTCATAAAACTAACATATATTTTTTTTCAGGAATCCACTCTCCAGAAACCTAAAACTAATCTTTAAAAACTTCTTTCAGGCATCCAATCTTCCTAATCCTAAACGAAAATTTTAATTAACTTGTTGAAATAATTCAATCACATTTATCCTCAAACTACTTTTAAATCAACTTTTTCAAGTAACACTCTCACCTTTTTCATAGAACAAACATATTTTTTTTTCAGGAATCCACTCTCCAGAAACCTGAAACAAATCTTGAAAAAACTTGTTTAAGGCATCCATTCTCCCTAATCCTAAAAGAACATTTTAATTAACTTCTTGAAATACTAAAATAAATCTTATCCTCAAACTACATTTAAATCAATTTTTTGAAGTAACACTCTCACCTTTTTCATAAAACTAACATATATTTTTTTTCAGGAATCCACTCTCCAGAAACCTAAAACTAATCTTTAAAAACTTCTTTCAGGCATCCAATCTTCCTAATCCTAAACAAAAATTTTAATTAACTTGTTGAAATAATTCAATCACATTTATCCTCAAACTACTTTTAAATCAATTTTTTCAAGTAACACTCTCACCTTTTTCATAGAACAAACATATTTTTTTTTCAGGAATCCACTCTCCAGAAACCTGAAACAAATCTTGAAAAAACTTGTTTAAGGCATCCATTCTCCCTAATCCTAAAAGCAAATTTTAATTAACTTCTTGAAATACTAAAATAAATCTTATCCTCAAACTACATTTAAATCAATTTTTTGAAGTAACACTCTCACCTTTTTCATAAAACTAACATATATTTTTTTTCAGGAATCCACTCTCCAGAAACCTAAAACTAATCTTAAAAAACTTCTTTCAGGCATCCAATCTTCCTAATCCTAAACGAAAATTTTAATTAACTTGTTGAAATTATTCAATCACATTTATCCTCAAACTACTTTTAAATCAATTTTTTCAAGTAACACTCACCTTTTTCATAGAACAAACATATTTTTTTTTCAGGAATCCACTCTCCAGAAACCTGAAACAAATCTTGAAAAACTTGTTTAAGGCATCCATTCTCCCTAATCCTAAAAGAACATTTTAATTAACTGCTTGAAATACTAAAAAAAATCTTATCCTCAAACTACATTTAAATCAATTTTTTGAAGTAACACGCTCACCTTTTTCATAAAACTAACATATATTTTTTTTCAGGAATCCACTCTCCAGAAACCTACAACTAATCTTTAAAAACTTATTTCAAGCATTCCAATCTTCCTAATACTAAACGAAAATTTTATTTAACTTGTTGAAATATTTCAATCACATTTATCCTCAAACTACGTTTAAATCAAGTTTTTTGAAGTAACACTCTCACCTTTTTCATAGAACAAACATATTTTTTTTCAGGAATCCTCTCTCCAGAAACCTGAAACAAATCTTGAAAAAACTTGTTTAAGGCATCCATTCTCCCTAATCCTAAAAGTAAATTTTAATTAACTTCTTGAAATACTAAAATAAATCTTATCCTCAAACTACATTTAAATCAATTTTTTGAAGTAACACTCTCACCTTTTTCATAAAACTAAGATATGTTTTTTTTCAGGAATCCACTCTCCAGAAACCTAAAACTAATCTTAAAAAACTTTTTCAGGCATCCAATCTTCCTAATCCTAAACGAAAATTTTAATTAACTTGTTGAAATAATTCAATCACATTTATCCTCAAACTACTTTTAAATCAATTTTTTCAAGTAACACTCTCACCTTTTTCATAGAACAAACATATTTTTTTTTCAGGAATCCACTCTCCAGAAACCTGAAACAAATCTTGAAAAAACTTGTTTAAGGCATCCATTCTCCCTAATCCTAAAAGCAAATTTTAATTAACTTCTTGAAATACTAAAATAAATCTTATCCTCAAACTACATTTAAATCAATTTTTTGAAGTAACACTCTCACCTTTTTCATAAAACTAACATATATTTTTTTTCAGGAATCCACTCTCCAGAAACCTAAAACTAATCTTAAAAAACTTCTTTCAGGCATCCAATCTTCCTAATCCTAAACGAAAATTTTAATTAACTTGTTGAAATAATTCAATCACATTTATCCTCAAACTACTTTTAAATCAATTTTTTCAAGTAACACTCTCACCTTTTTCATAGAACAAACATATTTTTTTTTCAGGAATCCACTCTCCAGAAACCTGAAACACATCTTGAAAAAACTTGTTTAAGGCATCCATTCTCCCTAATCCTAAAAGAAAATTTTAATTAACTTCTTGAAATACTAAAATAAATCTTATCCTCAAACTACATTTAAATCAATTTTTTGAAGTAACACGCTCACCTTTTTCATAAAACTAACATATATTTTTTTTCAGGAATCCACTCTCCAGAAACCTAAAACTAATCTTTAAAAACTTATTTCAAGCATTCCAATCTTCCTAATACTAAACGAAAATGTTATTTAACTTGTTGAAATATTTCAATCACATTTATCCTCAAACTACGTTTAAATCAAGTTTTTTGAAGTAACACTCTCACCTTTTGAATAGAACAAACATATTTTTTTTTCAGGAATTCTCTCTCCAGAAACCTGAAACAAATCTTGAAAAAACTTGTTTAAGGCATCCATTCTCCCTAATCCTAAAAGAAAATTTTAATTAACTTCTTGAAATACTAAAATAAATCTTATCCTCAAACTACATTTAAATCAATTTTTTGAAGTAACACTCTCACCTTTTTCATAAAACTAAGATATGTTTTTTTTCAGGAATCCACTCTCCAGAAACCTAAAACTAATCTTAAAAAACTTTTTTCAGGCATCCAATCTTCCTAATCCTAAACGAAAATTTTAATTAACTTGTTGAAATAATTCAATCACATTTATCCTCAAACTACTTTTAAATCAATTTTTTCAAGTAACACTCTCACCTTTTTCATAGAACAAACATATTTTTTTTTCAGGAATCCACTCTCCAGAAATCTGAAACAAATCTTGAAAAAACTTGTTTAAGGCATCCATTCTCCCTAATCCTAAAAGAAAATTTTAATTAACTTCTTGAAATACTAAAATAAATCTTATCCTCAAACTACATTTAAATCAATTTTTTGAAGTAACACTCTCACCTTTTTCATAAAACTAACATATATTTTTTTTCAGGAATCCGCTCTCCAGAAACCTGAAACAAATCTTGAAAAAACTTGTTTAAGGCATCCATTCTCCCTAATCCCAAAAGAACATTTTAATTAACTTCTTGAAATACTAAAATAAATCTTATCCTCAAACTACATTTAAATCAATTTTTTGAAGTAACACTCTCACCTTTTTCATAAAACTAACATATAGTTTTTTTTCAGGAATCCACTCTCCAGAAACCTAAAACTAATCTTAAAAAACTTCTTTCAGGCATCCAATCTTCCTAATCCTAAACGAAAATTTTAATTAACTTGTTGAAATAATTCAATCACATTTATCCTCAAACTACTTTTAAATCAATTTTTTCAAGTAACACTCTCACCTTTTTCATAGAACAAACATATATTTTTTTTCAGGAATCCACTCTCCAGAAACCTAAAACTAATCTTTAAAAACTTATTTCAAGCATTCCAATCTTCCTAATACTAAACGAAAATTTTATTTAACTTGTTGAAATATTTCAATCACATTTATCCTCAAACTACGTTTAAATCAAGTTTTTTGAAGTAACACTCTCACCTTTTTCATAGAACAAACATATTTTTTTTTCAGGAATCCTCTCTCCAGAAACCTGAAACAAATCTTGAAAAAACTTGTTTAAGGCATCCATTCTCCCTAATCCTAAAAGAAAATTTTAATTAACTTCTTGAAATACTAAAATAAATCTTATCCTCAAACTACATTTAAATCAATTTTTTGAAGTAACACTCTCACCTTTTTCATAAAACTAAGATATGTTTTTTTTCAGGAATCCACTCTCCAGAAACCTAAAACTAATCTTAAAAAACTTCTTTCAGGCATCCAATCTTCCTAATCCTAAACGAAAATTTTAATTAACTTGTTGAAATAATTCAATCACATTTATCCTCAAACTACTTTTAAATCAATTTTTTCAAGTAACACTCTCACCTTTTTCATAGAACAAACATATTTTTTTTTCAGGAATCCACTCTCCAGAAACCTGAAACAAATCTTGAAAAAACTTGTTTAAGGCATCCATTCTCCCTAATCCTAAAAGAAAATTTTAATTAACTTCTTGAAATACTAAAATAAATCTTATCCTCAAACTACATTTAAATCAATTTTTTGAAGTAACACTCTCGCCTTTTTCATAAAACTAACATATATTTTTTTTCAGGAATCCGCTCTCCAGAAACCTGAAACAAATCTTGAAAAAACTTGTTTAAGGCATCCATTCTCCCTAATCCTAAAAGAAAATTTTAATTAACTTCTTGAAATACTAAAATAAATCTTATCCTCAAACGACATTTAAATCAATTTTTTGAAGTAACACTCTCACCTTTTTCATAAAACTAACATATATTTTTTTTCAGGAATCCACTCTCCAGAAACCTAAAACTAATCTCAAAAAACTTCTTTCAGGCATCCAATCTTCCTAATCCAAAAACAAAAATTTTAATTAACTTGTTGAAATTATTCAATCACATTTATCCTCAAACTACTTTTAAATCAATTTTTTGAAGTAACACACTCACCTTTTTCATAAAACTAACATATATTTTTTTTCAGGAATCCACTCTCCAGAAACCTAAAACTAATCTTTAAAAACTTCTCTCAGGCATCCAATCTTCCTAATCCTAAATGAAAATTTTAATTAACTTGTTGAAATAATTCAATCACATTTATCCTCAAACTACTTTTGAATCAATTTTTTTAAGTAACACTCTCACCTTTTTCATAGAAGAAACATATTTTTTTTTTCAGGAATCCACTCTCCAGAAACCTGAAACAAATCTTGAAAAAACTTGTTTAAGGCATCCATTCTCCCTAATCCTAAAAGAAAATTTTAATTAACTTCTTGAAATACTAAAATAAATCTTATCCTCAAACGACATTTAAATCAATTTTTTGAAGTAACACTCTCACCTTTTTCATAAAACTAACATATATTTTTTTTCAGGAATCCACTCTCCAGAAACCTAAAACTAATCTTAAAAAACTTCTTTCAGGCATCCAATCTTCCTAATCCAAAAACAAGAATTTTAATTAACTTGTTGAAATTATTCAATCACATTTATCCTCAAACTACTTTTAAATCAATTTTTTCAAGTAACACTCTCACCTTTTTCATAGAACAAACATATTTTTTTTTCAGGAATCCACTCTCCAGAAACCTGAAACAAATCTTGAAAAACACTTGTTTAAGGCATCCATTCTCCCTAATCCTAAAAGAAAATTTTAATTAACTGCTTGAAATACTAAAAAAAATCTTATCCTCAAACCACATTTAAATCAATTTTTTGAAGTAACACGCTCACCTTTTTCATAAAATGAACATATATATTTTTTTCAGGAATCCACTCTCCAGAAACCTAAAACTAATCTTAAAAAACTTCTTTCAGGCATCCAATCTTCCTAATCCAAAAACAAAAATTTTAATTAACTTGTTGAAATTATTCAATCACATTTATCCTCAAACTACTTTTAAATCAATTTTTTGAAGTAACACACTCACCTTTTTCATAAAACTAACATATATTTTTTTTCAGGAATCCACTCTCCAGAAACCTAAAACTAATCTTAAAAAACTTCTTTCAGGCATCCAATCTTCCTAATCCAAAAACAAAAATTGTAATTAACTTGTTGAAATTATTCAATCACATTTATCCTCCAACTACTTTTAAATCAATTTTTTGAAGTAACACACTCACCTTTTTCATAAAACTAACATATATTTTTTTTCAGGAATCCACTCTCCAGAAACCTAAAACTAATCTTTAAAAACTTCTTTCAGGCATCCAATCTTCCTAATCCTAAACGAAAATTTTAATTAACTTGTTGAAATAATTCAATCACATTTATCCTCAAACTACTTTTAAATCAACTTTTTCAAGTAACACTCTCACCTTTTTCATAGAACAAACATATTTTTTTTTCAGGAATCCACTCTCCAGAAACCTGAAACAAATCTTGAAAAAACTTGTTTAAGGCATCCATTCTCCCTAATCCTAAAAGAACATTTTAATTAACTTCTTGAAATACTAAAATAAATCTTATCCTCAAACTACATTTAAATCAATTTTTTGAAGTAACACTCTCACCTTTTTCATAAAACTAACATATATTTTTTTTCAGGAATCCACTCTCCAGAAACCTAAAACTAATCTTTAAAAACTTCTTTCAGGCATCCAATCTTCCTAATCCTAAACAAAAATTTTAATTAACTTGTTGAAATAATTCAATCACATTTATCCTCAAACTACTTTTAAATCAATTTTTTCAAGTAACACTCTCACCTTTTTCATAGAACAAACATATTTTTTTTTCAGGAATCCACTCTCCAGAAACCTGAAACAAATCTTGAAAAAACTTGTTTAAGGCATCCATTCTCCCTAATCCTAAAAGCAAATTTTAATTAACTTCTTGAAATACTAAAATAAATCTTATCCTCAAACTACATTTAAATCAATTTTTTGAAGTAACACTCTCACCTTTTTCATAAAACTAACATATATTTTTTTTCAGGAATCCACTCTCCAGAAACCTAAAACTAATCTTAAAAAACTTCTTTCAGGCATCCAATCTTCCTAATCCTAAACGAAAATTTTAATTAACTTGTTGAAATTATTCAATCACATTTATCCTCAAACTACTTTTAAATCAATTTTTTCAAGTAACACTCACCTTTTTCATAGAACAAACATATTTTTTTTTCAGGAATCCACTCTCCAGAAACCTGAAACAAATCTTGAAAAACTTGTTTAAGGCATCCATTCTCCCTAATCCTAAAAGAACATTTTAATTAACTGCTTGAAATACTAAAAAAAATCTTATCCTCAAACTACATTTAAATCAATTTTTTGAAGTAACACGCTCACCTTTTTCATAAAACTAACATATATTTTTTTTCAGGAATCCACTCTCCAGAAACCTACAACTAATCTTTAAAAACTTATTTCAAGCATTCCAATCTTCCTAATACTAAACGAAAATTTTATTTAACTTGTTGAAATATTTCAATCACATTTATCCTCAAACTACGTTTAAATCAAGTTTTTTGAAGTAACACTCTCACCTTTTTCATAGAACAAACATACTTTTTTTCAGGAATCCTCTCTCCAGAAACCTGAAACAAATCTTGAAAAAACTTGTTTAAGGCATCCATTCTCCCTAATCCTAAAAGAAAATTTTAATTAACTTCTTGAAATACTAAAATAAATCTTATCCTCAAACTACATTTAAATCAATTTTTTGAAGTAACACTCTCACCTTTTTCATAAAACTAAGATATGTTTTTTTTCAGGAATCCACTCTCCAGAAACCTAAAACTAATCTTAAAAAACTTCTTTCAGGCATCCAATCTTCCTAATCCTAAACGAAAATTTTAATTAACTTGTTGAAATAATTCAATCACATTTATCCTCAAACTACTTTTAAATCAATTTTTTTAAGTAACACTCTCACCTTTTTCATAGAACAAACATATTTTTTTTTCAGGAATCCACTCTCCAGAAACCTGAAACACATCTTGAAAAAACTTGTTTAAGGCATCCATTCTCCCTAATCCTAAAAGAAAATTTTAATTAACTTCTTGAAATACTAAAATAAATCTTATCCTCAAACTACATTTAAATCAATTTTTTGAAGTAACACGCTCACCTTTTTCATAAAACTAACATATATTTTTTTTCAGGAATCCACTCTCCAGAAACCTAAAACTAATCTTTAAAAACTTATTTCAAGCATTCCAATCTTCCTAATACTAAACGAAAATGTTATTTAACTTGTTGAAATATTTCAATCACATTTATCCTCAAACTACGTTTAAATCAAGTTTTTTGAAGTAACACTCTCACCTTTTGAATAGAACAAACATATTTTTTTTTCAGGAATCCTCTCTCCAGAAACCTGAAACAAATCTTGAAAAAACTTGTTTAAGGCATCCATTCTCCCTAATCCTAAAAGAAAATTTTAATTAACTTCTTGAAATACTAAAATAAATCTTATCCTCAAACTACATTTAAATCAATTTTTTGAAGTAACACTCTCACCTTTTTCATAAAACTAAGATATGTTTTTTTTCAGGAATCCACTCTCCAGAAACCTAAAACTAATCTTAAAAAACTTTTTTCAGGCATCCAATCTTCCTAATCCTAAACGAAAATTTTAATTAACTTGTTGAAATAATTCAATCACATTTATCCTCAAACTACTTTTAAATCAATTTTTTCAAGTAACACTCTCACCTTTTTCATAGAACAAACATATTTTTTTTTCAGGAATCCACTCTCCAGAAATCTGAAACAAATCTTGAAAAAACTTGTTTAAGGCATCCATTCTCCCTAATCCTAAAAGAAAATTTTAATTAACTTCTTGAAATACTAAAATAAATCTTATCCTCAAACTACATTTAAATCAATTTTTTGAAGTAACACTCTCACCTTTTTCATAAAACTAACATATATTTTTTTTCAGGAATCCGCTCTCCAGAAACCTGAAACAAATCTTGAAAAAACTTGTTTAAGGCATCCATTCTCCCTAATCCTAAAAGAACATTTTAATTAACTTCTTGAAATACTAAAATAAATCTTATCCTCAAACTACATTTAAATCAATTTTTTGAAGTAACACTCTCACCTTTTTCATAAAACTAACATATAGTTTTTTTTCAGGAATCCACTCTCCAGAAACCTAAAACTAATCTTAAAAAACTTCTTTCAGGCATCCAATCTTCCTAATCCTAAACGAAAATTTTAATTAACTTGTTGAAATAATTCAATCACATTTATCCTCAAACTACTTTTAAATCAATTTTTTCAAGTAACACTCTCACCTTTTTCATAGAACAAACATATATTTTTTTTCAGGAATCCACTCTCCAGAAACCTAAAACTAATCTTTAAAAACTTATTTCAAGCATTCCAATCTTCCTAATACTAAACGAAAATTTTATTTAACTTGTTGAAATATTTCAATCACATTTATCCTCAAACTACGTTTAAATCAAGTTTTTTGAAGTAACACTCTCACCTTTTTCATAGAACAAACATATTTTTTTTTCAGGAATCCTCTCTCCAGAAACCTGAAACAAATCTTGAAAAAACTTGTTTAAGGCATCCATTCTCCCTAATCCTAAAAGAAAATTTTAATTAACTTCTTGAAATACTAAAATAAATCTTATCCTCAAACTACATTTAAATCAATTTTTTGAAGTAACACTCTCACCTTTTTCATAAAACTAAGATATGTTTTTTTTCAGGAATCCACTCTCCAGAAACCTAAAACTAATCTTAAAAAACTTCTTTCAGGCATCCAATCTTCCTAATCCTAAACGAAAATTTTAATTAACTTGTTGAAATAATTCAATCACATTTATCCTCAAACTACTTTTAAATCAATTTTTTCAAGTAACACTCTCACCTTTTTCATAGAACAAACATATTTTTTTTTCAGGAATCCACTCTCCAGAAACCTGAAACAAATCTTGAAAAAACTTGTTTAAGGCATCCATTCTCCCTAATCCTAAAAGAAAATTTTAATTAACTTCTTGAAATACTAAAATAAATCTTATCCTCAAACTACATTTAAATCAATTTTTTGAAGTAACACTCTCGCCTTTTTCATAAAACTAACATATATTTTTTTTCAGGAATCCGCTCTCCAGAAACCTGAAACAAATCTTGAAAAAACTTGTTTAAGGCATCCATTCTCCCTAATCCTAAAAGAAAATTTTAATTAACTTCTTGAAATACTAAAATAAATCTTATCCTCAAACGACATTTAAATCAATTTTTTGAAGTAACACTTTCACCTTTTTCATAAAACTAACATATATTTTTTTTCAGGAATCCACTCTCCAGAAACCTAAAACTAATCTCAAAAAACTTCTTTCAGGCATCCAATCTTCCTAATCCAAAAACAAAAATTTTAATTAACTTGTTGAAATTATTCAATCACATTTATCCTCAAACTACTTTTAAATCAATTTTTTGAAGTAACACACTCACCTTTTTCATAAAACTAACATATATTTTTTTTCAGGAATCCACTCTCCAGAAACCTAAAACTAATCTTTAAAAACTTCTCTCAGGCATCCAATCTTCCTAATCCTAAACGAAAATTTTAATTAACTTGTTGAAATAATTCAATCACATTTATCCTCAAACTACTTTTGAATCAATTTTTTTAAGTAACACTCTCACCTTTTTCATAGAAGAAACATATTTTTTTTTTCAGGAATCCACTCTCCAGAAACCTGAAACAAATCTTGAAAAAACTTGTTTAAGGCATCCATTCTCCCTAATCCTAAAAGAAAATTTTAATTAACTTCTTGAAATACTAAAATAAATCTTATCCTCAAACGACATTTAAATCAATTTTTGAAGTAACACTCTCACCTTTTTCATAAAACTAACATATATTTTTTTTCAGGAATCCACTCTCCAGAAACCTAAAACTAATCTTAAAAAACTTCTTTCAGGCATCCAATCTTCCTAATCCAAAAACAAGAATTTTAATTAACTTGTTGAAATTATTCAATCACATTTATCCTCAAACTACTTTTAAATCAATTTTTTCAAGTAACACTCTCACCTTTTTCATAGAACAAACATATTTTTTTTTCAGGAATCCACTCTCCAGAAACCTGAAACAAATCTTGAAAAACACTTGTTTAAGGCATCCATTCTCCCTAATCCTAAAAGAAAATTTTAATTAACTGCTTGAAATACTAAAAAAAATCTTATCCTCAAACCACATTTAAATCAATTTTTTGAAGTAACACGCTCACCTTTTTCATAAAATGAACATATATATTTTTTTCAGGAATCCACTCTCCAGAAACCTAAAACTAATCTTAAAAAACTTCTTTCAGGCATCCAATCTTCCTAATCCAAAAACAAAAATTTTAATTAACTTGTTGAAATTATTCAATCACATTTATCCTCAAACTACTTTTAAATCAATTTTTTGAAGTAACACACTCACCTTTTTCATAAAACTAACATATATTTTTTTTCAGGAATCCACTCTCCAGAAACCTAAAATTAATCTTAAAAAACTTCTTTCAGGCATCCAATCTTCCTAATCCAAAAACAAAAATTGTAATTAACTTGTTGAAATTATTCAATCACATTTATCCTCCAACTACTTTTAAATCAATTTTTTGAAGTAACACACTCACCTTTTTCATAAAACTAACATATATTTTTTTTCAGGAATCCACTCTCCAGAAACCTAAAACTAATCTTTAAAAACTTCTTTCAGGCATCCAATCTTCCTAATCCTAAACGAAAATTTTAATTAACTTGTTGAAATAATTCAATCACATTTATCCTCAAACTACTTTTAAATCAACTTTTTCAAGTAACACTCTCACCTTTTTCATAGAACAAACATATTTTTTTTTCAGGAATCCACTCTCCAGAAACCTGAAACAAATCTTGAAAAAACTTGTTTAAGGCATCCATTCTCCCTAATCCTAAAAGAACATTTTAATTAACTTCTTGAAATACTAAAATAAATCTTATCCTCAAACTACATTTAAATCAATTTTTTGAAGTAACACTCTCACCTTTTTCATAAAACTAACATATATTTTTTTTCAGGAATCCACTCTCCAGAAACCTAAAACTAATCTTTAAAAACTTCTTTCAGGCATCCAATCTTCCTAATCCTAAACAAAAATTTTAATTAACTTGTTGAAATAATTCAATCACATTTATCCTCAAACTACTTTTAAATCAATTTTTTCAAGTAACACTCTCACCTTTTTCATAGAACAAACATATTTTTTTTTCAGGAATCCACTCTCCAGAAACCTGAAACAAATCTTGAAAAAACTTGTTTAAGGCATCCATTCTCCCTAATCCTAAAAGCAAATTTTAATTAACTTCTTGAAATACTAAAATAAATCTTATCCTCAAACTACATTTAAATCAATTTTTTGAAGTAACACTCTCACCTTTTTCATAAAACTAACATATATTTTTTTTCAGGAATCCACTCTCCAGAAACCTAAAACTAATCTTAAAAAACTTCTTTCAGGCATCCAATCTTCCTAATCCTAAACGAAAATTTTAATTAACTTGTTGAAATTATTCAATCACATTTATCCTCAAACTACTTTTAAATCAATTTTTTCAAGTAACACTCACCTTTTTCATAGAACAAACATATTTTTTTTTCAGGAATCCACTCTCCAGAAACCTGAAACAAATCTTGAAAAACTTGTTTAAGGCATCCATTCTCCCTAATCCTAAAAGAACATTTTAATTAACTGCTTGAAATACTAAAAAAAATCTTATCCTCAAACTACATTTAAATCAATTTTTTGAAGTAACACGCTCACCTTTTTCATAAAACTAACATATATTTTTTTTCAGGAATCCACTCTCCAGAAACCTACAACTAATCTTTAAAAACTTATTTCAAGCATTCCAATCTTCCTAATACTAAACGAAAATTTTATTTAACTTGTTGAAATATTTCAATCACATTTATCCTCAAACTACGTTTAAATCAAGTTTTTTGAAGTAACACTCTCACCTTTTTCATAGAACAAACATATTTTTTTTCAGGAATCCTCTCTCCAGAAACCTGAAACAAATCTTGAAAAAACTTGTTTAAGGCATCCATTCTCCCTAATCCTAAAAGAAAATTTTAATTAACTTCTTGAAATACTAAAATAAATCTTATCCTCAAACTACATTTAAATCAATTTTTTGAAGTAACACTCTCACCTTTTTCATAAAACTAAGATATGTTTTTTTTCAGGAATCCACTCTCCAGAAACCTAAAACTAATCTTAAAAAACTTCTTTCAGGCATCCAATCTTCCTAATCCTAAACGAAAATTTTAATTAACTTGTTGAAATAATTCAATCACATTTATCCTCAAACTACTTTTAAATCAATTTTTTTAAGTAACACTCTCACCTTTTTCATAGAACAAACATATTTTTTTTTCAGGAATCCACTCTCCAGAAACCTGAAACACATCTTGAAAAAACTTGTTTAAGGCATCCATTCTCCCTAATCCTAAAAGAAAATTTTAATTAACTTCTTGAAATACTAAAATAAATCTTATCCTCAAACTACATTTAAATCAATTTTTTGAAGTAACACGCTCACCTTTTTCATAAAACTAACATATATTTTTTTTCAGGAATCCACTCTCCAGAAACCTAAAACTAATCTTTAAAAACTTATTTCAAGCATTCCAATCTTCCTAATACTAAACGAAAATGTTATTTAACTTGTTGAAATATTTCAATCACATTTATCCTCAAACTACGTTTAAATCAAGTTTTTTGAAGTAACACTCTCACCTTTTTCATAGAACAAACATACTTTTTTTCAGGAATCCTCTCTCCAGAAACCTGAAACAAATCTTGAAAAAACTTGTTTAAGGCATCCATTCTCCCTAATCCTAAAAGAAAATTTTAATTAACTTCTTGAAATACTAAAATAAATCTTATCCTCAAACTACATTTAAATCAATTTTTTGAAGTAACACTCTCACCTTTTTCATAAAACTAAGATATGTTTTTTTTCAGGAATCCACTCTCCAGAAACCTAAAACTAATCTTAAAAAACTTCTTTCAGGCATCCAATCTTCCTAATCCTAAACGAAAATTTTAATTAACTTGTTGAAATAATTCAATCACATTTATCCTCAAACTACTTTTAAATCAATTTTTTTAAGTAACACTCTCACCTTTTTCATAGAACAAACATATTTTTTTTTCAGGAATCCACTCTCCAGAAACCTGAAACACATCTTGAAAAAACTTGTTTAAGGCATCCATTCTCCCTAATCCTAAAAGAAAATTTTAATTAACTTCTTGAAATACTAAAATAAATCTTATCCTCAAACTACATTTAAATCAATTTTTTGAAGTAACACGCTCACCTTTTTCATAAAACTAACATATATTTTTTTTCAGGAATCCACTCTCCAGAAACCTAAAACTAATCTTTAAAAACTTATTTCAAGCATTCCAATCTTCCTAATACTAAACGAAAATGTTATTTAACTTGTTGAAATATTTCAATCACATTTATCCTCAAACTACGTTTAAATCAAGTTTTTTGAAGTAACACTCTCACCTTTTGAATAGAACAAACATATTTTTTTTTCAGGAATCCTCTCTCCAGAAACCTGAAACAAATCTTGAAAAAACTTGTTTAAGGCATCCATTCTCCCTAATCCTAAAAGAAAATTTTAATTAACTTCTTGAAATACTAAAATAAATCTTATCCTCAAACTACATTTAAATCAATTTTTTGAAGTAACACTCTCACCTTTTTCATAAAACTAAGATATGTTTTTTTTCAGGAATCCACTCTCCAGAAACCTAAAACTAATCTTAAAAAACTTTTTTCAGGCATCCAATCTTCCTAATCCTAAACGAAAATTTTAATTAACTTGTTGAAATAATTCAATCACATTTATCCTCAAACTACTTTTAAATCAATTTTTTCAAGTAACACTCTCACCTTTTTCATAGAACAAACATATTTTTTTTTCAGGAATCCACTCTCCAGAAATCTGAAACAAATCTTGAAAAAACTTGTTTAAGGCATCCATTCTCCCTAATCCTAAAAGAAAATTTTAATTAACTTCTTGAAATACTAAAATAAATCTTATCCTCAAACTACATTTAAATCAATTTTTTGAAGTAACACTCTCACCTTTTTCATAAAACTAACATATATTTTTTTTCAGGAATCCGCTCTCCAGAAACCTGAAACAAATCTTGAAAAAACTTGTTTAAGGCATCCATTCTCCCTAATCCTAAAAGAACATTTTAATTAACTTCTTGAAATACTAAAATAAATCTTATCCTCAAACTACATTTAAATCAATTTTTTGAAGTAACACTCTCACCTTTTTCATAAAACTAACATATAGTTTTTTTTCAGGAATCCACTCTCCAGAAACCTAAAACTAATCTTAAAAAACTTCTTTCAGGCATCCAATCTTCCTAATCCTAAACGAAAATTTTAATTAACTTGTTGAAATAATTCAATCACATTTATCCTCAAACTACTTTTAAATCAATTTTTTCAAGTAACACTCTCACCTTTTTCATAGAACAAACATATATTTTTTTTCAGGAATCCACTCTCCAGAAACCTAAAACTAATCTTTAAAAACTTATTTCAAGCATTCCAATCTTCCTAATACTAAACGAAAATTTTATTTAACTTGTTGAAATATTTCAATCACATTTATCCTCAAACTACGTTTAAATCAAGTTTTTTGAAGTAACACTCTCACCTTTTTCATAGAACAAACATATTTTTTTTTCAGGAATCCTCTCTCCAGAAACCTGAAACAAATCTTGAAAAAACTTGTTTAAGGCATCCATTCTCCCTAATCCTAAAAGAAAATTTTAATTAACTTCTTGAAATACTAAAATAAATCTTATCCTCAAACTACATTTAAATCAATTTTTTGAAGTAACACTCTCACCTTTTTCATAAAACTAAGATATGTTTTTTTTCAGGAATCCACTCTCCAGAAACCTAAAACTAATCTTAAAAAACTTCTTTCAGGCATCCAATCTTCCTAATCCTAAACGAAAATTTTAATTAACTTGTTGAAATAATTCAATCACATTTATCCTCAAACTACTTTTAAATCAATTTTTTCAAGTAACACTCTCACCTTTTTCATAGAACAAACATATTTTTTTTTCAGGAATCCACTCTCCAGAAACCTGAAACAAATCTTGAAAAAACTTGTTTAAGGCATCCATTCTCCCTAATCCTAAAAGAAAATTTTAATTAACTTCTTGAAATACTAAAATAAATCTTATCCTCAAACTACATTTAAATCAATTTTTTGAAGTAACACTCTCGCCTTTTTCATAAAACTAACATATATTTTTTTTCAGGAATCCGCTCTCCAGAAACCTGAAACAAATCTTGAAAAAACTTGTTTAAGGCATCCATTCTCCCTAATCCTAAAAGAAAATTTTAATTAACTTCTTGAAATACTAAAATAAATCTTATCCTCAAACGACATTTAAATCAATTTTTTGAAGTAACACTTTCACCTTTTTCATAAAACTAACATATATTTTTTTTCAGGAATCCACTCTCCAGAAACCTAAAACTAATCTCAAAAAACTTCTTTCAGGCATCCAATCTTCCTAATCCAAAAACAAAAATTTTAATTAACTTGTTGAAATTATTCAATCACATTTATCCTCAAACTACTTTTAAATCAATTTTTTGAAGTAACACACTCACCTTTTTCATAAAACTAACATATATTTTTTTTCAGGAATCCACTCTCCAGAAACCTAAAACTAATCTTTAAAAACTTCTCTCAGGCATCCAATCTTCCTAATCCTAAACGAAAATTTTAATTAACTTGTTGAAATAATTCAATCACATTTATCCTCAAACTACTTTTGAATCAATTTTTTTAAGTAACACTCTCACCTTTTTCATAGAAGAAACATATTTTTTTTTTCAGGAATCCACTCTCCAGAAACCTGAAACAAATCTTGAAAAAACTTGTTTAAGGCATCCATTCTCCCTAATCCTAAAAGAAAATTTTAATTAACTTCTTGAAATACTAAAATAAATCTTATCCTCAAACGACATTTAAATCAATTTTTGAAGTAACACTCTCACCTTTTTCATAAAACTAACATATATTTTTTTTCAGGAATCCACTCTCCAGAAACCTAAAACTAATCTTAAAAAACTTCTTTCAGGCATCCAATCTTCCTAATCCAAAAACAAGAATTTTAATTAACTTGTTGAAATTATTCAATCACATTTATCCTCAAACTACTTTTAAATCAATTTTTTCAAGTAACACTCTCACCTTTTTCATAGAACAAACATATTTTTTTTTCAGGAATCCACTCTCCAGAAACCTGAAACAAATCTTGAAAAACACTTGTTTAAGGCATCCATTCTCCCTAATCCTAAAAGAAAATTTTAATTAACTGCTTGAAATACTAAAAAAAATCTTATCCTCAAACCACATTTAAATCAATTTTTTGAAGTAACACGCTCACCTTTTTCATAAAATGAACATATATATTTTTTTCAGGAATCCACTCTCCAGAAACCTAAAACTAATCTTAAAAAACTTCTTTCAGGCATCCAATCTTCCTAATCCAAAAACAAAAATTTTAATTAACTTGTTGAAATTATTCAATCACATTTATCCTCAAACTACTTTTAAATCAATTTTTTGAAGTAACACACTCACCTTTTTCATAAAACTAACATATATTTTTTTTCAGGAATCCACTCTCCAGAAACCTAAAATTAATCTTAAAAAACTTCTTTCAGGCATCCAATCTTCCTAATCCAAAAACAAAAATTGTAATTAACTTGTTGAAATTATTCAATCACATTTATCCTCCAACTACTTTTAAATCAATTTTTTGAAGTAACACACTCACCTTTTTCATAAAACTAACATATATTTTTTTTCAGGAATCCACTCTCCAGAAACCTAAAACTAATCTTTAAAAACTTCTTTCAGGCATCCAATCTTCCTAATCCTAAACGAAAATTTTAATTAACTTGTTGAAATAATTCAATCACATTTATCCTCAAACTACTTTTAAATCAACTTTTTCAAGTAACACTCTCACCTTTTTCATAGAACAAACATATTTTTTTTTCAGGAATCCACTCTCCAGAAACCTGAAACAAATCTTGAAAAAACTTGTTTAAGGCATCCATTCTCCCTAATCCTAAAAGAACATTTTAATTAACTTCTTGAAATACTAAAATAAATCTTATCCTCAAACTACATTTAAATCAATTTTTTGAAGTAACACTCTCACCTTTTTCATAAAACTAACATATATTTTTTTTCAGGAATCCACTCTCCAGAAACCTAAAACTAATCTTTAAAAACTTCTTTCAGGCATCCAATCTTCCTAATCCTAAACAAAAATTTTAATTAACTTGTTGAAATAATTCAATCACATTTATCCTCAAACTACTTTTAAATCAATTTTTTCAAGTAACACTCTCACCTTTTTCATAGAACAAACATATTTTTTTTTCAGGAATCCACTCTCCAGAAACCTGAAACAAATCTTGAAAAAACTTGTTTAAGGCATCCATTCTCCCTAATCCTAAAAGCAAATTTTAATTAACTTCTTGAAATACTAAAATAAATCTTATCCTCAAACTACATTTAAATCAATTTTTTGAAGTAACACTCTCACCTTTTTCATAAAACTAACATATATTTTTTTTCAGGAATCCACTCTCCAGAAACCTAAAACTAATCTTAAAAAACTTCTTTCAGGCATCCAATCTTCCTAATCCTAAACGAAAATTTTAATTAACTTGTTGAAATTATTCAATCACATTTATCCTCAAACTACTTTTAAATCAATTTTTTCAAGTAACACTCACCTTTTTCATAGAACAAACATATTTTTTTTTCAGGAATCCACTCTCCAGAAACCTGAAACAAATCTTGAAAAACTTGTTTAAGGCATCCATTCTCCCTAATCCTAAAAGAACATTTTAATTAACTGCTTGAAATACTAAAAAAAATCTTATCCTCAAACTACATTTAAATCAATTTTTTGAAGTAACACGCTCACCTTTTTCATAAAACTAACATATATTTTTTTTCAGGAATCCACTCTCCAGAAACCTACAACTAATCTTTAAAAACTTATTTCAAGCATTCCAATCTTCCTAATACTAAACGAAAATTTTATTTAACTTGTTGAAATATTTCAATCACATTTATCCTCAAACTACGTTTAAATCAAGTTTTTTGAAGTAACACTCTCACCTTTTTCATAGAACAAACATATTTTTTTTCAGGAATCCTCTCTCCAGAAACCTGAAACAAATCTTGAAAAAACTTGTTTAAGGCATCCATTCTCCCTAATCCTAAAAGAAAATTTTAATTAACTTCTTGAAATACTAAAATAAATCTTATCCTCAAACTACATTTAAATCAATTTTTTGAAGTAACACTCTCACCTTTTTCATAAAACTAAGATATGTTTTTTTTCAGGAATCCACTCTCCAGAAACCTAAAACTAATCTTAAAAAACTTCTTTCAGGCATCCAATCTTCCTAATCCTAAACGAAAATTTTAATTAACTTGTTGAAATAATTCAATCACATTTATCCTCAAACTACTTTTAAATCAATTTTTTTAAGTAACACTCTCACCTTTTTCATAGAACAAACATATTTTTTTTTCAGGAATCCACTCTCCAGAAACCTGAAACACATCTTGAAAAAACTTGTTTAAGGCATCCATTCTCCCTAATCCTAAAAGAAAATTTTAATTAACTTCTTGAAATACTAAAATAAATCTTATCCTCAAACTACATTTAAATCAATTTTTTGAAGTAACACGCTCACCTTTTTCATAAAACTAACATATATTTTTTTTCAGGAATCCACTCTCCAGAAACCTAAAACTAATCTTTAAAAACTTATTTCAAGCATTCCAATCTTCCTAATACTAAACGAAAATGTTATTTAACTTGTTGAAATATTTCAATCACATTTATCCTCAAACTACGTTTAAATCAAGTTTTTTGAAGTAACACTCTCACCTTTTGAATAGAACAAACATATTTTTTTTTCAGGAATCCTCTCTCCAGAAACCTGAAACAAATCTTGAAAAAACTTGTTTAAGGCATCCATTCTCCCTAATCCTAAAAGAAAATTTTAATTAACTTCTTGAAATACTAAAATAAATCTTATCCTCAAACTACATTTAAATCAATTTTTTGAAGTAACACTCTCACCTTTTTCATAAAACTAAGATATGTTTTTTTTCAGGAATCCACTCTCCAGAAACCTAAAACTAATCTTAAAAAACTTTTTTCAGGCATCCAATCTTCCTAATCCTAAACGAAAATTTTAATTAACTTGTTGAAATAATTCAATCACATTTATCCTCAAACTACTTTTAAATCAATTTTTTCAAGTAACACTCTCACCTTTTTCATAGAACAAACATATTTTTTTTTCAGGAATCCACTCTCCAGAAATCTGAAACAAATCTTGAAAAAACTTGTTTAAGGCATCCATTCTCCCTAATCCTAAAAGAAAATTTTAATTAACTTCTTGAAATACTAAAATAAATCTTATCCTCAAACTACATTTAAATCAATTTTTTGAAGTAACACTCTCACCTTTTTCATAAAACTAACATATATTTTTTTTCAGGAATCCGCTCTCCAGAAACCTGAAACAAATCTTGAAAAAACTTGTTTAAGGCATCCATTCTCCCTAATCCTAAAAGAACATTTTAATTAACTTCTTGAAATACTAAAATAAATCTTATCCTCAAACTACATTTAAATCAATTTTTTGAAGTAACACTCTCACCTTTTTCATAAAACTAACATATAGTTTTTTTTCAGGAATCCACTCTCCAGAAACCTAAAACTAATCTTAAAAAACTTCTTTCAGGCATCCAATCTTCCTAATCCTAAACGAAAATTTTAATTAACTTGTTGAAATAATTCAATCACATTTATCCTCAAACTACTTTTAAATCAATTTTTTCAAGTAACACTCTCACCTTTTTCATAGAACAAACATATATTTTTTTTCAGGAATCCACTCTCCAGAAACCTAAAACTAATCTTTAAAAACTTATTTCAAGCATTCCAATCTTCCTAATACTAAACGAAAATTTTATTTAACTTGTTGAAATATTTCAATCACATTTATCCTCAAACTACGTTTAAATCAAGTTTTTTGAAGTAACACTCTCACCTTTTTCATAGAACAAACATATTTTTTTTTCAGGAATCCTCTCTCCAGAAACCTGAAACAAATCTTGAAAAAACTTGTTTAAGGCATCCATTCTCCCTAATCCTAAAAGAAAATTTTAATTAACTTCTTGAAATACTAAAATAAATCTTATCCTCAAACTACATTTAAATCAATTTTTTGAAGTAACACTCTCACCTTTTTCATAAAACTAAGATATGTTTTTTTTCAGGAATCCACTCTCCAGAAACCTAAAACTAATCTTAAAAAACTTCTTTCAGGCATCCAATCTTCCTAATCCAAAAACAAAAATTGTAATTAACTTGTTGAAATTATTCAATCACATTTATCCTCCAACTACTTTTAAATCAATTTTTTGAAGTAACACACTCACCTTTTTCATTAAACTAACATATATTTTTTTTCAGGAATCCACTCTCCAGAAACCTAAAACTAATCTTTAAAAACTTCTTTCAGGCATCCAATCTTCCTAATCCTAAACGAAAATTTTAATTAACTTGTTGAAATAATTCAATCACATTTATCCTCAAACTACTTTTAAATCAACTTTTTCAAGTAACACTCTCACCTTTTTCATAGAACAAACATATTTTTTTTTCAGGAATCCACTCTCCAGAAACCTGAAACAAATCTTGAAAAAACTTGTTTAAGGCATCCATTCTCCCTAATCCTAAAAGAACATTTTAATTAACTTCTTGAAATACTAAAATAAATCTTATCCTCAAACTACATTTAAATCAATTTTTTGAAGTAACACTCTCACCTTTTTCATAAAACTAACATATATTTTTTTTCAGGAATCCACTCTCCAGAAACCTAAAACTAATCTTTAAAAACTTCTTTCAGGCATCCAATCTTCCTAATCCTAAACAAAAATTTTAATTAACTTGTTGAAATAATTCAATCACATTTATCCTCAAACTACTTTTAAATCAATTTTTTCAAGTAACACTCTCACCTTTTTCATAGAACAAACATATTTTTTTTTCAGGAATCCACTCTCCAGAAACCTGAAACAAATCTTGAAAAAACTTGTTTAAGGCATCCATTCTCCCTAATCCTAAAAGCAAATTTTAATTAACTTCTTGAAATACTAAAATAAATCTTATCCTCAAACTACATTTAAATCAATTTTTTGAAGTAACACTCTCACCTTTTTCATAAAACTAACATATATTTTTTTTCAGGAATCCACTCTCCAGAAACCTAAAACTAATCTTAAAAAACTTCTTTCAGGCATCCAATCTTCCTAATCCTAAACGAAAATTTTAATTAACTTGTTGAAATTATTCAATCACATTTATCCTCAAACTACTTTTAAATCAATTTTTTCAAGTAACACTCACCTTTTTCATAGAACAAACATATTTTTTTTTCAGGAATCCACTCTCCAGAAACCTGAAACAAATCTTGAAAAACTTGTTTAAGGCATCCATTCTCCCTAATCCTAAAAGAACATTTTAATTAACTGCTTGAAATACTAAAAAAAATCTTATCCTCAAACTACATTTAAATCAATTTTTTGAAGTAACACGCTCACCTTTTTCATAAAACTAACATATATTTTTTTTCAGGAATCCACTCTCCAGAAACCTACAACTAATCTTTAAAAACTTATTTCAAGCATTCCAATCTTCCTAATACTAAACGAAAATTTTATTTAACTTGTTGAAATATTTCAATCACATTTATCCTCAAACTACGTTTAAATCAAGTTTTTTGAAGTAACACTCTCACCTTTTTCATAGAACAAACATATTTTTTTTCAGGAATCCTCTCTCCAGAAACCTGAAACAAATCTTGAAAAAACTTGTTTAAGGCATCCATTCTCCCTAATCCTAAAAGTAAATTTTAATTAACTTCTTGAAATACTAAAATAAATCTTATCCTCAAACTACATTTAAATCAATTTTTTGAAGTAACACTCTCACCTTTTTCATAAAACTAAGATATGTTTTTTTTCAGGAATCCACTCTCCAGAAACCTAAAACTAATCTTAAAAAACTTTTTCAGGCATCCAATCTTCCTAATCCTAAACGAAAATTTTAATTAACTTGTTGAAATAATTCAATCACATTTATCCTCAAACTACTTTTAAATCAATTTTTTCAAGTAACACTCTCACCTTTTTCATAGAACAAACATATTTTTTTTTCAGGAATCCACTCTCCAGAAACCTGAAACAAATCTTGAAAAAACTTGTTTAAGGCATCCATTCTCCCTAATCCTAAAAGCAAATTTTAATTAACTTCTTGAAATACTAAAATAAATCTTATCCTCAAACTACATTTAAATCAATTTTTTGAAGTAACACTCTCACCTTTTTCATAAAACTAACATATATTTTTTTTCAGGAATCCACTCTCCAGAAACCTAAAACTAATCTTAAAAAACTTCTTTCAGGCATCCAATCTTCCTAATCCTAAACGAAAATTTTAATTAACTTGTTGAAATAATTCAATCACATTTATCCTCAAACTACTTTTAAATCAATTTTTTCAAGTAACACTCTCACCTTTTTCATAGAACAAACATATTTTTTTTTCAGGAATCCACTCTCCAGAAACCTGAAACACATCTTGAAAAAACTTGTTTAAGGCATCCATTCTCCCTAATCCTAAAAGAAAATTTTAATTAACTTCTTGAAATACTAAAATAAATCTTATCCTCAAACTACATTTAAATCAATTTTTTGAAGTAACACGCTCACCTTTTTCATAAAACTAACATATATTTTTTTTCAGGAATCCACTCTCCAGAAACCTAAAACTAATCTTTAAAAACTTATTTCAAGCATTCCAATCTTCCTAATACTAAACGAAAATGTTATTTAACTTGTTGAAATATTTCAATCACATTTATCCTCAAACTACGTTTAAATCAAGTTTTTTGAAGTAACACTCTCACCTTTTGAATAGAACAAACATATTTTTTTTTCAGGAATTCTCTCTCCAGAAACCTGAAACAAATCTTGAAAAAACTTGTTTAAGGCATCCATTCTCCCTAATCCTAAAAGAAAATTTTAATTAACTTCTTGAAATACTAAAATAAATCTTATCCTCAAACTACATTTAAATCAATTTTTTGAAGTAACACTCTCACCTTTTTCATAAAACTAAGATATGTTTTTTTTCAGGAATCCACTCTCCAGAAACCTAAAACTAATCTTAAAAAACTTTTTTCAGGCATCCAATCTTCCTAATCCTAAACGAAAATTTTAATTAACTTGTTGAAATAATTCAATCACATTTATCCTCAAACTACTTTTAAATCAATTTTTTCAAGTAACACTCTCACCTTTTTCATAGAACAAACATATTTTTTTTTCAGGAATCCACTCTCCAGAAATCTGAAACAAATCTTGAAAAAACTTGTTTAAGGCATCCATTCTCCCTAATCCTAAAAGAAAATTTTAATTAACTTCTTGAAATACTAAAATAAATCTTATCCTCAAACTACATTTAAATCAATTTTTTGAAGTAACACTCTCACCTTTTTCATAAAACTAACATATATTTTTTTTCAGGAATCCGCTCTCCAGAAACCTGAAACAAATCTTGAAAAAACTTGTTTAAGGCATCCATTCTCCCTAATCCTAAAAGAACATTTTAATTAACTTCTTGAAATACTAAAATAAATCTTATCCTCAAACTACATTTAAATCAATTTTTTGAAGTAACACTCTCACCTTTTTCATAAAACTAACATATAGTTTTTTTTCAGGAATCCACTCTCCAGAAACCTAAAACTAATCTTAAAAAACTTCTTTCAGGCATCCAATCTTCCTAATCCTAAACGAAAATTTTAATTAACTTGTTGAAATAATTCAATCACATTTATCCTCAAACTACTTTTAAATCAATTTTTTCAAGTAACACTCTCACCTTTTTCATAGAACAAACATATATTTTTTTTCAGGAATCCACTCTCCAGAAACCTAAAACTAATCTTTAAAAACTTATTTCAAGCATTCCAATCTTCCTAATACTAAACGAAAATTTTATTTAACTTGTTGAAATATTTCAATCACATTTATCCTCAAACTACGTTTAAATCAAGTTTTTTGAAGTAACACTCTCACCTTTTTCATAGAACAAACATATTTTTTTTTCAGGAATCCTCTCTCCAGAAACCTGAAACAAATCTTGAAAAAACTTGTTTAAGGCATCCATTCTCCCTAATCCTAAAAGAAAATTTTAATTAACTTCTTGAAATACTAAAATAAATCTTATCCTCAAACTACATTTAAATCAATTTTTTGAAGTAACACTCTCACCTTTTTCATAAAACTAAGATATGTTTTTTTTCAGGAATCCACTCTCCAGAAACCTAAAACTAATCTTAAAAAACTTCTTTCAGGCATCCAATCTTCCTAATCCTAAACGAAAATTTTAATTAACTTGTTGAAATAATTCAATCACATTTATCCTCAAACTACTTTTAAATCAATTTTTTCAAGTAACACTCTCACCTTTTTCATAGAACAAACATATTTTTTTTTCAGGAATCCACTCTCCAGAAACCTGAAACAAATCTTGAAAAAACTTGTTTAAGGCATCCATTCTCCCTAATCCTAAAAGAAAATTTTAATTAACTTCTTGAAATACTAAAATAAATCTTATCCTCAAACTACATTTAAATCAATTTTTTGAAGTAACACTCTCGCCTTTTTCATAAAACTAACATATATTTTTTTTCAGGAATCCGCTCTCCAGAAACCTGAAACAAATCTTGAAAAAACTTGTTTAAGGCATCCATTCTCCCTAATCCTAAAAGAAAATTTTAATTAACTTCTTGAAATACTAAAATAAATCTTATCCTCAAACGACATTTAAATCAATTTTTTGAAGTAACACTCTCACCTTTTTCATAAAACTAACATATATTTTTTTTCAGGAATCCACTCTCCAGAAACCTAAAACTAATCTCAAAAAACTTCTTTCAGGCATCCAATCTTCCTAATCCAAAAACAAAAATTTTAATTAACTTGTTGAAATTATTCAATCACATTTATCCTCAAACTACTTTTAAATCAATTTTTTGAAGTAACACACTCACCTTTTTCATAAAACTAACATATATTTTTTTTCAGGAATCCACTCTCCAGAAACCTAAAACTAATCTTTAAAAACTTCTCTCAGGCATCCAATCTTCCTAATCCTAAACGAAAATTTTAATTAACTTGTTGAAATAATTCAATCACATTTATCCTCAAACTACTTTTGAATCAATTTTTTTAAGTAACACTCTCACCTTTTTCATAGAAGAAACATATTTTTTTTTTCAGGAATCCACTCTCCAGAAACCTGAAACAAATCTTGAAAAAACTTGTTTAAGGCATCCATTCTCCCTAATCCTAAAAGAAAATTTTAATTAACTTCTTGAAATACTAAAATAAATCTTATCCTCAAACGACATTTAAATCAATTTTTTGAAGTAACACTCTCACCTTTTTCATAAAACTAACATATATTTTTTTTCAGGAATCCACTCTCCAGAAACCTAAAACTAATCTTAAAAAACTTCTTTCAGGCATCCAATCTTCCTAATCCAAAAACAAGAATTTTAATTAACTTGTTGAAATTATTCAATCACATTTATCCTCAAACTACTTTTAAATCAATTTTTTCAAGTAACACTCTCACCTTTTTCATAGAACAAACATATTTTTTTTTCAGGAATCCACTCTCCAGAAACCTGAAACAAATCTTGAAAAACACTTGTTTAAGGCATCCATTCTCCCTAATCCTAAAAGAAAATTTTAATTAACTGCTTGAAATACTAAAAAAAATCTGATCCTCAAACCACATTTAAATCAATTTTTTGAAGTAACACGCGAACCTTTTTCATAAAATGAACATATATATTTTTTTCAGGAATCCACTCTCCAGAAACCTAAAACTAATCTTAAAAAACTTCTTTCAGGCATCCAATCTTCCTAATCCAAAAACAAAAATTTTAATTAACTTGTTGAAATTATTCAATCACATTTATCCTCAAACTACTTTTAAATCAATTTTTTGAAGTAACACACTCACCTTTTTCATAAAACTAACATATATTTTTTTTCAGGAATCCACTCTCCAGAAACCTAAAACTAATCTTAAAAAACTTCTTTCAGGCATCCAATCTTCCTAATCCAAAAACAAAAATTGTAATTAACTTGTTGAAATTATTCAATCACATTTATCCTCCAACTACTTTTAAATCAATTTTTTGAAGTAACACACTCACCTTTTTCATAAAACTAACATATATTTTTTTTCAGGAATCCACTCTCCAGAAACCTAAAACTAATCTTTAAAAACTTCTTTCAGGCATCCAATCTTCCTAATCCTAAACGAAAATTTTAATTAACTTGTTGAAATAATTCAATCACATTTATCCTCAAACTACTTTTAAATCAACTTTTTCAAGTAACACTCTCACCTTTTTCATAGAACAAACATATTTTTTTTTCAGGAATCCACTCTCCAGAAACCTGAAACAAATCTTGAAAAAACTTGTTTAAGGCATCCATTCTCCCTAATCCTAAAAGAACATTTTAATTAACTTCTTGAAATACTAAAATAAATCTTATCCTCAAACTACATTTAAATCAATTTTTTGAAGTAACACTCTCACCTTTTTCATAAAACTAACATATATTTTTTTTCAGGAATCCACTCTCCAGAAACCTAAAACTAATCTTTAAAAACTTCTTTCAGGCATCCAATCTTCCTAATCCTAAACAAAAATTTTAATTAACTTGTTGAAATAATTCAATCACATTTATCCTCAAACTACTTTTAAATCAATTTTTTCAAGTAACACTCTCACCTTTTTCATAGAACAAACATATTTTTTTTTCAGGAATCCACTCTCCAGAAACCTGAAACAAATCTTGAAAAAACTTGTTTAAGGCATCCATTCTCCCTAATCCTAAAAGCAAATTTTAATTAACTTCTTGAAATACTAAAATAAATCTTATCCTCAAACTACATTTAAATCAATTTTTTGAAGTAACACTCTCACCTTTTTCATAAAACTAACATATATTTTTTTTCAGGAATCCACTCTCCAGAAACCTAAAACTAATCTTAAAAAACTTCTTTCAGGCATCCAATCTTCCTAATCCTAAACGAAAATTTTAATTAACTTGTTGAAATTATTCAATCACATTTATCCTCAAACTACTTTTAAATCAATTTTTTCAAGTAACACTCACCTTTTTCATAGAACAAACATATTTTTTTTTCAGGAATCCACTCTCCAGAAACCTGAAACAAATCTTGAAAAACTTGTTTAAGGCATCCATTCTCCCTAATCCTAAAAGAACATTTTAATTAACTGCTTGAAATACTAAAAAAAATCTTATCCTCAAACTACATTTAAATCAATTTTTTGAAGTAACACGCTCACCTTTTTCATAAAACTAACATATATTTTTTTTCAGGAATCCACTCTCCAGAAACCTACAACTAATCTTTAAAAACTTATTTCAAGCATTCCAATCTTCCTAATACTAAACGAAAATTTTATTTAACTTGTTGAAATATTTCAATCACATTTATCCTCAAACTACGTTTAAATCAAGTTTTTTGAAGTAACACTCTCACCTTTTTCATAGAACAAACATATTTTTTTTCAGGAATCCTCTCTCCAGAAACCTGAAACAAATCTTGAAAAAACTTGTTTAAGGCATCCATTCTCCCTAATCCTAAAAGAAAATTTTAATTAACTTCTTGAAATACTAAAATAAATCTTATCCTCAAACTACATTTAAATCAATTTTTTGAAGTAACACTCTCACCTTTTTCATAAAACTAAGATATGTTTTTTTTCAGGAATCCACTCTCCAGAAACCTAAAACTAATCTTAAAAAACTTCTTTCAGGCATCCAATCTTCCTAATCCTAAACGAAAATTTTAATTAACTTGTTGAAATAATTCAATCACATTTATCCTCAAACTACTTTTAAATCAATTTTTTTAAGTAACACTCTCACCTTTTTCATAGAACAAACATATTTTTTTTTCAGGAATCCACTCTCCAGAAACCTGAAACACATCTTGAAAAAACTTGTTTAAGGCATCCATTCTCCCTAATCCTAAAAGAAAATTTTAATTAACTTCTTGAAATACTAAAATAAATCTTATCCTCAAACTACATTTAAATCAATTTTTTGAAGTAACACGCTCACCTTTTTCATAAAACTAACATATATTTTTTTTCAGGAATCCACTCTCCAGAAACCTAAAACTAATCTTTAAAAACTTATTTCAAGCATTCCAATCTTCCTAATACTAAACGAAAATGTTATTTAACTTGTTGAAATATTTCAATCACATTTATCCTCAAACTACGTTTAAATCATGTTTTTTGAAGTAACACTCTCACCTTTTGAATAGAACAAACATATTTTTTTTTCAGGAATCCTCTCTCCAGAAACCTGAAACAAATCTTGAAAAAACTTGTTTAAGGCATCCATTCTCCCTAATCCTAAAAGAAAATTTTAATTAACTTCTTGAAATACTAAAATAAATCTTATCCTCAAACTACATTTAAATCAATTTTTTGAAGTAACACTCTCACCTTTTTCATAAAACTAAGATATGTTTTTTTTCAGGAATCCACTCTCCAGAAACCTAAAACTAATCTTAAAAAACTTTTTTCAGGCATCCAATCTTCCTAATCCTAAACGAAAATTTTAATTAACTTGTTGAAATAATTCAATCACATTTATCCTCAAACTACTTTTAAATCAATTTTTTCAAGTAACACTCTCACCTTTTTCATAGAACAAACATATTTTTTTTTCAGGAATCCACTCTCCAGAAATCTGAAACAAATCTTGAAAAAACTTGTTTAAGGCATCCATTCTCCCTAATCCTAAAAGAAAATTTTAATTAACTTCTTGAAATACTAAAATAAATCTTATCCTCAAACTACATTTAAATCAATTTTTTGAAGTAACACTCTCACCTTTTTCATAAAACTAACATATATTTTTTTTCAGGAATCCGCTCTCCAGAAACCTGAAACAAATCTTGAAAAAACTTGTTTAAGGCATCCATTCTCCCTAATCCTAAAAGAACATTTTAATTAACTTCTTGAAATACTAAAATAAATCTTATCCTCAAACTACATTTAAATCAATTTTTTGAAGTAACACTCTCACCTTTTTCATAAAACTAACATATAGTTTTTTTTCAGGAATCCACTCTCCAGAAACCTAAAACTAATCTTAAAAAACTTCTTTCAGGCATCCAATCTTCCTAATCCTAAACGAAAATTTTAATTAACTTGTTGAAATAATTCAATCACATTTATCCTCAAACTACTTTTAAATCAATTTTTTCAAGTAACACTCTCACCTTTTTCATAGAACAAACATATATTTTTTTTCAGGAATCCACTCTCCAGAAACCTAAAACTAATCTTTAAAAACTTATTTCAAGCATTCCAATCTTCCTAATACTAAACGAAAATTTTATTTAACTTGTTGAAATATTTCAATCACATTTATCCTCAAACTACGTTTAAATCAAGTTTTTTGAAGTAACACTCTCACCTTTTTCATAGAACAAACATATTTTTTTTTCAGGAATCCTCTCTCCAGAAACCTGAAACAAATCTTGAAAAAACTTGTTTAAGGCATCCATTCTCCCTAATCCTAAAAGAAAATTTTAATTAACTTCTTGAAATACTAAAATAAATCTTATCCTCAAACTACATTTAAATCAATTTTTTGAAGTAACACTCTCACCTTTTTCATAAAACTAAGATATGTTTTTTTTCAGGAATCCACTCTCCAGAAACCTAAAACTAATCTTAAAAAACTTCTTTCAGGCATCCAATCTTCCTAATCCTAAACGAAAATTTTAATTAACTTGTTGAAATAATTCAATCACATTTATCCTCAAACTACTTTTAAATCAATTTTTTCAAGTAACACTCTCACCTTTTTCATAGAACAAACATATTTTTTTTTCAGGAATCCACTCTCCAGAAACCTGAAACAAATCTTGAAAAAACTTGTTTAAGGCATCCATTCTCCCTAATCCTAAAAGAAAATTTTAATTAACTTCTTGAAATACTAAAATAAATCTTATCCTCAAACTACATTTAAATCAATTTTTTGAAGTAACACTCTCGCCTTTTTCATAAAACTAACATATATTTTTTTTCAGGAATCCGCTCTCCAGAAACCTGAAACAAATCTTGAAAAAACTTGTTTAAGGCATCCATTCTCCCTAATCCTAAAAGAAAATTTTAATTAACTTCTTGAAATACTAAAATAAATCTTATCCTCAAACGACATTTAAATCAATTTTTTGAAGTAACACTTTCACCTTTTTCATAAAACTAACATATATTTTTTTTCAGGAATCCACTCTCCAGAAACCTAAAACTAATCTCAAAAAACTTCTTTCAGGCATCCAATCTTCCTAATCCAAAAACAAAAATTTTAATTAACTTGTTGAAATTATTCAATCACATTTATCCTCAAACTACTTTTAAATCAATTTTTTGAAGTAACACACTCACCTTTTTCATAAAACTAACATATATTTTTTTTCAGGAATCCACTCTCCAGAAACCTAAAACTAATCTTTAAAAACTTCTCTCAGGCATCCAATCTTCCTAATCCTAAACGAAAATTTTAATTAACTTGTTGAAATAATTCAATCACATTTATCCTCAAACTACTTTTGAATCAATTTTTTTAAGTAACACTCTCACCTTTTTCATAGAAGAAACATATTTTTTTTTTCAGGAATCCACTCTCCAGAAACCTGAAACAAATCTTGAAAAAACTTGTTTAAGGCATCCATTCTCCCTAATCCTAAAAGAAAATTTTAATTAACTTCTTGAAATACTAAAATAAATCTTATCCTCAAACGACATTTAAATCAATTTTTTGAAGTAACACTCTCACCTTTTTCATAAAACTAACATATATTTTTTTTCAGGAATCCACTCTCCAGAAACCTAAAACTAATCTTAAAAAACTTCTTTCAGGCATCCAATCTTCCTAATCCAAAAACAAGAATTTTAATTAACTTGTTGAAATTATTCAATCACATTTATCCTCAAACTACTTTTAAATCAATTTTTTCAAGTAACACTCTCACCTTTTTCATAGAACAAACATATTTTTTTTTCAGGAATCCACTCTCCAGAAACCTGAAACAAATCTTGAAAAACACTTGTTTAAGGCATCCATTCTCCCTAATCCTAAAAGAAAATTTTAATTAACTGCTTGAAATACTAAAAAAAATCTTATCCTCAAACCACATTTAAATCAATTTTTTGAAGTAACACGCTCACCTTTTTCATAAAATGAACATATATATTTTTTTCAGGAATCCACTCTCCAGAAACCTAAAACTAATCTTAAAAAACTTCTTTCAGGCATCCAATCTTCCTAATCCAAAAACAAAAATTTTAATTAACTTGTTGAAATTATTCAATCACATTTATCCTCAAACTACTTTTAAATCAATTTTTTGAAGTAACACACTCACCTTTTTCATAAAACTAACATATATTTTTTTTCAGGAATCCACTCTCCAGAAACCTAAAATTAATCTTAAAAAACTTCTTTCAGGCATCCAATCTTCCTAATCCAAAAACAAAAATTGTAATTAACTTGTTGAAATTATTCAATCACATTTATCCTCCAACTACTTTTAAATCAATTTTTTGAAGTAACACACTCACCTTTTTCATAAAACTAACATATATTTTTTTTCAGGAATCCACTCTCCAGAAACCTAAAACTAATCTTTAAAAACTTCTTTCAGGCATCCAATCTTCCTAATCCTAAACGAAAATTTTAATTAACTTGTTGAAATAATTCAATCACATTTATCCTCAAACTACTTTTAAATCAACTTTTTCAAGTAACACTCTCACCTTTTTCATAGAACAAACATATTTTTTTTTCAGGAATCCACTCTCCAGAAACCTGAAACAAATCTTGAAAAAACTTGTTTAAGGCATCCATTCTCCCTAATCCTAAAAGAACATTTTAATTAACTTCTTGAAATACTAAAATAAATCTTATCCTCAAACTACATTTAAATCAATTTTTTGAAGTAACACTCTCACCTTTTTCATAAAACTAACATATATTTTTTTTCAGGAATCCACTCTCCAGAAACCTAAAACTAATCTTTAAAAACTTCTTTCAGGCATCCAATCTTCCTAATCCTAAACAAAAATTTTAATTAACTTGTTGAAATAATTCAATCACATTTATCCTCAAACTACTTTTAAATCAATTTTTTCAAGTAACACTCTCACCTTTTTCATAGAACAAACATATTTTTTTTTCAGGAATCCACTCTCCAGAAACCTGAAACAAATCTTGAAAAAACTTGTTTAAGGCATCCATTCTCCCTAATCCTAAAAGCAAATTTTAATTAACTTCTTGAAATACTAAAATAAATCTTATCCTCAAACTACATTTAAATCAATTTTTTGAAGTAACACTCTCACCTTTTTCATAAAACTAACATATATTTTTTTTCAGGAATCCACTCTCCAGAAACCTAAAACTAATCTTAAAAAACTTCTTTCAGGCATCCAATCTTCCTAATCCTAAACGAAAATTTTAATTAACTTGTTGAAATTATTCAATCACATTTATCCTCAAACTACTTTTAAATCAATTTTTTCAAGTAACACTCACCTTTTTCATAGAACAAACATATTTTTTTTTCAGGAATCCACTCTCCAGAAACCTGAAACAAATCTTGAAAAACTTGTTTAAGGCATCCATTCTCCCTAATCCTAAAAGAACATTTTAATTAACTGCTTGAAATACTAAAAAAAATCTTATCCTCAAACTACATTTAAATCAATTTTTTGAAGTAACACGCTCACCTTTTTCATAAAACTAACATATATTTTTTTTCAGGAATCCACTCTCCAGAAACCTACAACTAATCTTTAAAAACTTATTTCAAGCATTCCAATCTTCCTAATACTAAACGAAAATTTTATTTAACTTGTTGAAATATTTCAATCACATTTATCCTCAAACTACGTTTAAATCAAGTTTTTTGAAGTAACACTCTCACCTTTTTCATAGAACAAACATATTTTTTTTCAGGAATCCTCTCTCCAGAAACCTGAAACAAATCTTGAAAAAACTTGTTTAAGGCATCCATTCTCCCTAATCCTAAAAGAAAATTTTAATTAACTTCTTGAAATACTAAAATAAATCTTATCCTCAAACTACATTTAAATCAATTTTTTGAAGTAACACTCTCACCTTTTTCATAAAACTAAGATATGTTTTTTTTCAGGAATCCACTCTCCAGAAACCTAAAACTAATCTTAAAAAACTTCTTTCAGGCATCCAATCTTCCTAATCCTAAACGAAAATTTTAATTAACTTGTTGAAATAATTCAATCACATTTATCCTCAAACTACTTTTAAATCAATTTTTTTAAGTAACACTCTCACCTTTTTCATAGAACAAACATATTTTTTTTTCAGGAATCCACTCTCCAGAAACCTGAAACACATCTTGAAAAAACTTGTTTAAGGCATCCATTCTCCCTAATCCTAAAAGAAAATTTTAATTAACTTCTTGAAATACTAAAATAAATCTTATCCTCAAACTACATTTAAATCAATTTTTTGAAGTAACACGCTCACCTTTTTCATAAAACTAACATATATTTTTTTTCAGGAATCCACTCTCCAGAAACCTAAAACTAATCTTTAAAAACTTATTTCAAGCATTCCAATCTTCCTAATACTAAACGAAAATGTTATTTAACTTGTTGAAATATTTCAATCACATTTATCCTCAAACTACGTTTAAATCAAGTTTTTTGAAGTAACACTCTCACCTTTTGAATAGAACAAACATATTTTTTTTTCAGGAATCCTCTCTCCAGAAACCTGAAACAAATCTTGAAAAAACTTGTTTAAGGCATCCATTCTCCCTAATCCTAAAAGAAAATTTTAATTAACTTCTTGAAATACTAAAATAAATCTTATCCTCAAACTACATTTAAATCAATTTTTTGAAGTAACACTCTCACCTTTTTCATAAAACTAAGATATGTTTTTTTTCAGGAATCCACTCTCCAGAAACCTAAAACTAATCTTAAAAAACTTTTTTCAGGCATCCAATCTTCCTAATCCTAAACGAAAATTTTAATTAACTTGTTGAAATAATTCAATCACATTTATCCTCAAACTACTTTTAAATCAATTTTTTCAAGTAACACTCTCACCTTTTTCATAGAACAAACATATTTTTTTTTCAGGAATCCACTCTCCAGAAACCTGAAACAAATCTTGAAAAAACTTGTTTAAGGCATCCATTCTCCCTAATCCTAAAAGAAAATTTTAATTAACTTCTTGAAATACTAAAATAAATCTTATCCTCAAACTACATTTAAATCAATTTTTTGAAGTAACACTCTCACCTTTTTCATAAAACTAACATATATTTTTTTTAAGGAATCCGCTCTCGAGAAACCTGAAACAAATCTTGAAAAAACTTGTTTAAGGCATCCATTCTCCCTAATCCTAAAAGAACATTTTAATTAACTTCTTGAAATACTAAAATAAATCTTATCCTCAAACTACATTTAAATCAATTTTTTGAAGTAACACTCTCACCTTTTTCATAAAACTAACATATAGTTTTTTTTCAGGAATCCACTCTCCAGAAACCTAAAACTAATCTAAAAAAACTTCTTTCAGGCATCCAATCTTCCTAATCCTAAACGAAAATTTTAATTAACTTGTTGAAATAATTCAATCACATTTATCCTCAAACTACTTTTAAATCAATTTTTTGAAGTAACACTCTCACCTTTTTCATAGAACAAACTTATTTTTTTTTCAGGAATCCACTCTCCATAAACCTGAAACTAATCTTGAAAAAACTTGTGTAAGGCATCCATTCTCCCTAATCCTAAAAGAAAATTTTAATTAACTTGTTGAAATAATGCAATCACATTTATGCTCAAACTACTTTTAAATCAATTTTTTCAAGTAACATTCTCACCTTTTTCATAGAACAAACATATTTTTTTTCAGGAATCCACTCTCCAGAAACCTGAAACAAATCTTGAAAAAACTTGTTTAAGGCATCCATTCTCCCTAATCCTAAAAGAAAATTTTAATTAACTTCTTGAAATACTAAAATAAATCTTATCCTCAAACTACATTTAAATCAATTTTTTGAAGTAACACTCTCACCTTTTTCATAAAACTAACATATATTTTTTTTCAGGAATCCGCTCTCCAGAAACCTGAAACAAATCTTGAAAAAACTTGTTTAAGGCATCCATTCTCCCTAATCCTAAAAGAACATTTTAATTAACTTCTTGAAATACTAAAATAAATCTTATCCTCAAACTACATTTAAATCAATTTTTTGAAGTAACACTCTCACCTTTTTCATAAAACTAACATATAGTTTTTTTTCAGGAATCCACTCTCCAGAAACCTAAAACTAATCTTAAAAAACTTCTTTCAGGCATCCAATCTTCCTAATCCTAAACGAAAATTTTAATTAACTTGTTGAAATAATTCAATCACATTTATCCTCAAACTACTTTTAAATCAATTTTTTCAAGTAACACTCTCACCTTTTTCATAGAACAAACATATATTTTTTTTCAGGAATCCACTCTCCAGAAACCTAAAACTAATCTTTAAAAACTTATTTCAAGCATTCCAATCTTCCTAATACTAAACGAAAATTTTATTTAACTTGTTGAAATATTTCAATCACATTTATCCTCAAACTACGTTTAAATCAAGTTTTTTGAAGTAACACTCTCACCTTTTTCATAGAACAAACATATTTTTTTTTCAGGAATCCTCTCTCCAGAAACCTGAAACAAATCTTGAAAAAACTTGTTTAAGGCATCCATTCTCCCTAATCCTAAAAGAAAATTTTAATTAACTTCTTGAAATACTAAAATAAATCTTATCCTCAAACTACATTTAAATCAATTTTTTGAAGTAACACTCTCACCTTTTTCATAAAACTAAGATATGTTTTTTTTCAGGAATCCACTCTCCAGAAACCTAAAACTAATCTTAAAAAACTTCTTTCAGGCATCCAATCTTCCTAATCCTAAACGAAAATTTTAATTAACTTGTTGAAATAATTCAATCACATTTATCCTCAAACTACTTTTAAATCAATTTTTTCAAGTAACACTCTCACCTTTTTCATAGAACAAACATATTTTTTTTCAGGAATCCACTTTCCAGAAACCTGAAACAAATCTTGAAAAAACGTGTTTAAGGCATCCATTCTCCCTAATCCTAAAAGAAAATTTTAATTAACTTCTTGAAATACTAAAATAAATCTTATCCTCAAACTACATTTAAATCAATTTTTTGAAGTAACACTCTCACCTTTTTCATAAAACTAACATATATTTTTTTTCAGGAATCCGCTCTCCAGAAACCTGAAACAAATCTTGAAAAAACTTGTTTAAGGCATCCATTCTCCCTAATCCTAAAAGAAAATTTTAATTAACTTCTTGAAATACTAAAATAAATCTTATCCTCAAACGACATTTAAATAAATTTTTTGAAGTAACACTCTCACCTTTTTCATAAAACTAACATATATTTTTTTTCAGGAATCCACTCTCCAGAAACCTAAAACTAATCTCAAAAAACTTCTTTCAGGCATCCAATCTTCCTAATCCAAAAACAAAAATTTTATTTAACTTGTTGAAATATTTCAATCACATTTATCCTCAAACTACGTTTAAATCAAGTTTTTTGAAGTAACACTCTCACCTTTTTCATAGAACAAACATATTTTTTTTTCAGGAATCCTCTCTCCAGAAACCTGAAACAAATCTTGAAAAAACTTGTTTAAGGCATCCATTCTCCCTAATCCTAAAAGAAAATTTTAATTAACTTCTTGAAATACTAAAATAAATCTTATCCTCAAACTACATTTAAATCAATTTTTTGAAGTAACACTCTCACCTTTTTCATAAAACTAAGATATGTTTTTTTTCAGGAATCCACTCTCCAGAAACCTAAAACTAATCTTAAAAAACTTCTTTCAGGCATCCAATCTTCCTAATCCTAAACGAAAATTTTAATTAACTTGTTGAAATAATTCAATCACATTTATCCTCAAACTACTTTTAAATCAATTTTTTCAAGTAACACTCTCACCTTTTTCATAGAACAAACATATTTTTTTTTCAGGAATCCACTCTCCAGAAACCTGAAACAAATCTTGAAAAAACTTGTTTAAGGCATCCATTCTCCCTAATCCTAAAAGAAAATTTTAATTAACTTCTTGAAATACTAAAATAAATCTTATCCTCAAACTACATTTAAATCAATTTTTTGAAGTAACACTCTCACCTTTTTCATAAAACTAACATATATTTTTTTCAGGAATCCGCTCTCCAGAAACCTGAAACAAATCTTGAAAAAACTTGTTTAAGGCATCCATTCTCCCTAATCCTAAAAGAAAATTTTAATTAACTTCTTGAAATACTAAAATAAATCTTATCCTCAAACGACATTTAAATCAATTTTTTGAAGTAACACTCTCACCTTTTTCATAAAACTAACATATATTTTTTTTCAGGAATCCACTCTCCAGAAACCTAAAACTAATCTTAAAAAACTTCTTTCAGGCATCCAATCTTCCTAATCCAAAAACAAAAATTTTAATTAACTTGTTGAAATTATTCAATCACATTTATCCTCAAACTACTTTTAAATCAATTTTTTGAAGTAACACACTCACCTTTTTCATAAAACTAACATATATTTTTTTTCAGGAATCCACTCTCCAGAAACCTAAAACTAATCTTTAAAAACTTCTTTCAGGCATCCAATCTTCCTAATCCTAAACGAAAATTTTAATTAACTTGTTGAAATAATTCAATCACATTTATCCTCAAACTACTTTTAAATCAATTTTTTTAAGTAACACTCTCACCTTTTTCATAGAAGAAACATATTTTTTTTTTCAGGAATCCACTCTCCAGAAACCTGAAACAAATCTTGAAAAAACTTGTTTAAGGCATCCATTCTCCCTAATCCTAAAAGAAAATTTTAATTAACTTCTTGAAATACTAAAATAAATCTTATCCTCAAACGACATTTAAATCAATTTTTTGAAGTAACACTCTCACCTTTTTCATAAAACTAACATATATTTTTTTTCAGGAATCCACTCTCCAGAAACCTAAAACTAATCTTAAAAAACTTCTTTCAGGCATCCAATCTTCCTAATCCAAAAACAAGAATTTTAATTAACTTGTTGAAATTATTCAATCACATTTATCCTCAAACTACTTTTAAATCAATTTTTTCAAGTAACACTCTCACCTTTTTCATAGAACAAACATATTTTTTTTTCAGGAATCCACTCTCCAGAAACCTGAAACAAATCTTGAAAAACACTTGTTTAAGGCATCCATTCTCCCTAATCCTAAAAGAAAATTTTAATTAACTGCTTGAAATACTAAAAATATCTTATCCTCAAACCACATTTAAATCAATTTTTTGAAGTAACACGCTCACCTTTTTCATAAAATGAACATATATATTTTTTTCAGGAATCCACTCTCCAGAAACCTAAAACTAATCTTAAAAAACTTCTTTCAGGCATCCAATCTTCCTAATCAAAAAACAAAAATTTTAATTAACTTGTTGAAATTATTCAATCACATTTATCCTCAAACTACTTTTAAATCAATTTTTTGAAGTAACACACTCACCTTTTTCATAAAACTAACATATATTTTTTTTCAGGAATCCACTCTCCAGAAACCTAAAACTAATCTTTAAAAACTTCTTTCAGGCATCCAATCTTCCTAATCCTAAACGAAAATTTTAATTAACTTGTTGAAATAATTCAATCACATTTATCCTCAAACTACTTTTAAATCAATTTTTTTAAGTAACACTCTCACCTTTTTCATAGAAGAAACATATTTTTTTTTTCAGGAATCCACTCTCCAGAAACCTGAAACAAATCTTGAAAAAACTTGTTTAAGGCATCCATTCTCCCTAATCCTAAAAGAAAATTTTAATTAACTTCTTGAAATACTAAAATAAATCTTATCCTCAAACGACATTTAAATCAATTTTTTGAAGTAACACTCTCACCTTTTTCATAAAACTAACATATATATTTTTTCAGGAATCCACTCTCCAGAAACCTAAAACTAATCTTAAAAAACTTCTTTCAGGCATCCAATCTTCCTAATCCAAAAACAAGAATTTTAATTAACTTGTTGAAATTATTCAATCACATTTATCCTCAAACTACTTTTAAATCAATTTTTTCAAGTAACACTCTCACCTTTTTCATAGAACAAACATATTTTTTTTTCAGGAATCCACTCTCCAGAAACCTGAAACAAATCTTGAAAAACACTTGTTTAAGGCATCCATTCTCCCTAATCCTAAAAGAAAATTTTAATTAACTGCTTGAAATACTAAAAAAAATCTTATCCTCAAACCACATTTAAATCAATTTTTTGAAGTAACACGCTCACCTTTTTCATAAAATGAACATATATATTTTTTTCAGGAATCCACTCTCCAGAAACCTAAAACTAATCTTAAAAAACTTATTTCAAGCATTCCAATCTTCCTAATACTAAACGAAAATTTTAATTAACTTGTTGAAATAATTCAATCACATTTATCCTCAAACTACTTTTAAATCAATTTTTTCAAGTAACACTCTCACCTTTTTCATAGAACAAACATATTTTTTTTTCAGGAATCCACTTTCCAGAAACCTGAAACAAATCTTGAAAAAACATGTTTAAGGCATCCATTCTCCCTAATCCTAAAAGAAAATTTTAATTAACTTCTTGAAATACTAAAATAAATCTTATCCTCAAACTACATTTAAATCAATTTTTTGAAGTAACACTCTCACCTTTTTCATAAAACTAACATATATTTTTTTTCAGGAATCCGCTCTCCAGAAACCTGAAACAAATCTTGAAAAAACTTGTTTAAGGCATCCATTCTCCCTAATCCTAAAAGAACATTTTAATTAACTTCTTGAAATACTAAAATAAATCTTATCGTCAAACTACATTTAAATCAATTTTTTGAAGTAACACTCTCACCTTTTTCATAAAACTAACATATAGTTTTTTTTCAGGAATCCACTCTCCAGAAACCTAAAACTAATCTTAAAAAACTTCTTTCAGGCATCCAATCTTCCTAATCCTAAACGAAAATTTTAATTAACTTGTTGAAATAATTCAATCACATTTATCCTCAAACTACTTTTAAATCAATTTTTTGAAGTAACACTCTCACCTTTTTCATAGAACAAACTTATTTTTTTTCAGGAATCCACTTTCCAGAAACCTGAAACTAATCTTGAAAAAACTTGTGTAAGGCATCCATTCTCCCTAATCCTAAAAGAAAATTTTAATTAACTTGTTGAAATAATGCAATCAACCTTATTCTCAAACTACATTTAAATAAATTTTTTGAAGTAACACACTCACCTTTTTCATAAAATGAACATACTTTGTTTTCACGAATCCACTCTCCAGAAACCTAAAACAAATCTTGAAAAAACTTGTTTAAGGCATCCATTCTCCCTAATCCTAAAAGAAAATTTTAATTAACTTCTTGAAATACTAAAAAAAATCTTATCCTCAAACTACATTTAAATCAATTTTTTGAAGTAACACTCTCACCTTTTTCATAAAACTAACATATATTTTTTTTCAGGAATCCGCTCTCCAGAAACCTGAAACAAATCTTGAAAAAACTTGTTTAAGGCATCCATTCTCCCTAATCCTAAAAGAACATTTTAATTAACTTCTTGAAATACTAAAATAAATCTTATCGTCAAACTACATTTAAATCAATTTTTTGAAGTAACACTCTCACCTTTTTCATAAAACTAACAGATAGTTTTTTTTCAGGAATCCACTCTCCAGAAACCTAAAACTAATCTTAAAAAACTTCTTTCAGGCATCCAATCTTCCTAATCCTAAACGAAAATTTTAATTAACTTGTTGAAATAATTCAATCACATTTATCCTCAAACTACTTTTAAATCAATTTTTTCAAGTAACACTCTCACCTTTTTCATAGAACAAACATATTTTTTTTTCAGGAATCCACTCTCCAGAAACCTGAAACAAATCTTGAAAAAACTTGTTTAAGGCATCCATTCTCCCTAATCCTAAAAGAAAATTTTAATTAACTTCTTGAAATACTAAAATAAATCTTATCCTCAAACTACATTTAAATCAATTTTTTGAAGTAACACTCTCACCTTTTTCATAAAACTAACATATATTTTTTTTAAGGAATCCGCTCTCGAGAAACCTGAAACAAATCTTGAAAAAACTTGTTTAAGGCATCCATTCTCCCTAATCCTAAAAGAACATTTTAATTAACTTCTTGAAATACTAAAATAAATCTTATCCTCAAACTACATTTAAATCAATTTTTTGAAGTAACACTCTCACCTTTTTCATAAAACTAACATATAGTTTTTTTTCAGGAATCCACTCTCCAGAAACCTAAAACTAATCTTAAAAAAATTCTTTCAGGCATCCAATCTTCCTAATCCTAAACGAAAATTTTAATTAACTTGTTGAAATAATTCAATCACATTTATCCTCCAACTACTTTTAAATCAATTTTTTCAAGTAACACTCTCACCTTTTTCATAGAACAAACATATTTTTTTTTTCAGGAATCCACTCTCCAGAAACCTGAAACAAATCTTGAAAAAACTTGTTTAAGGCATCCATTCTCCCTAATCCTAAAAGAAAATTTTAATTAACTTCTTGAAATACTAAAATAAATCTTATCCTCAAACGACATTTAAATCAATTTTTTGAAGTAACACTCTCACCTTTTTCATAAAACTAACATATATTTTTTTTCAGGAATCCACTCTCCAGAAACCTAAAACTAATCTTAAAAAACTTCTTTCAGGCATCCAATCTTCCTAATCCAAAAACAAAAATTTTAATTAACTTGTTGAAATTATTCAATCACATTTATCCTCAAACTACTTTTAAATCAATTTTTTGAAGTAACACACTCACCTTTTTCATAAAACTAACATATATTTTTTTTCAGGAATCCACTCTCCAGAAACCTAAAACTAATCTTTAAAAACTTATTTCAAGCATTCCAATCTTCCTAATACTAAACGAAAATTTTATTTAACTTGTTGAAATATTTCAATCACATTTATCCTCAAACTACGTTTAAATCAAGTTTTTTGAAGTAACACTCTCACCTTTTTCATAGAACAAACATATTTTTTTTTCAGGAATCCTCTCTCCAGAAACCTGAAACAAATCTTGAAAAAACTTGTTTAAGGCATCCATTCTCCCTAATCCTAAAAGAAAATTTTAATTAACTTCTTGAAATACTAAAATAAATCTTATCCTCAAACTACATTTAAATCAATTTTTTGAAGTAACACTCTCACCTTTTTCATAAAACTAAGATATGTTTTTTTTCAGGAATCCACTCTCCAGAAACCTAAAACTAATCTTAAAAAACTTCTTTCAGGCATCCAATCTTCCTAATCCTAAACGAAAATTTTAGTTAACTTGTTGAAATAATTCAATCACATTTATCCTCAAACTACTTTTAAATCAATTTTTTCAAGTACCACTCTCACCTTTTTCATAGAACAAACATATTTTTTTTTCAGGAATCCACTCTCCAGAAACCTGAAACAAATCTTGAAAAAACTTGTTTAAGGCATCCATTCTCCCTAATCCTAAAAGAAAATTTTAATTAACTTCTTGAAATACTAAAATAAATCTTATCCTCAAACTACATTTAAATCAATTTTTTGAAGTAACACTCTCACCTTTTTCATAAAACTAACATATTTTTTTTCGGGAATCCGCTCTCCAGAAACCTGAAACAAATCTTGAAAAAACTTGTTTAAGGCATCCATTCTCCCTAATCCTAAAAGAACATTTTAATTAACTTCTTGAAATACTAAAATAAATCTTATCCTCAAACTACATTTAAATCAATTTTTTGAAGTAACACTCTCACCTTTTTCATAAAACTAACATATAGTTTTTTTTCAGGAATCCACTCTCCAGAAACCTAAAACTAATCTTAAAAAACTTCTTTCAGGCATCCAATCTTCCTAATCCTAAACGAAAATTTTAATTAACTTGTTGAAATAATTCAATCACATTTATCCTCCAACTACTTTTAAATCAATTTTTTCAAGTAACACTCTCACCTTTTTCATAGAACAAACATATTTTTTTTTTCAGGAATCCACTCTCCAGAAACCTGAAACAAATCTTGAAAAAACTTGTTTAAGGCATCCATTCTCCCTAATCCTAAAAGAAAATTTTAATTAACTTCTTGAAATACTAAAATAAATCTTATCCTCAAACGACATTTAAATCAATTTTTTGAAGTACCACTCTCACCTTTTTCATAAAACTAACATATATTTTTTTTCAGGAATCCACTCTCCAGAAACCTAAAACTAATCTTAAAAAACTTCTTTCAGGCATCCAATCTTCCTAATCCAAAAACAAAAATTTTAATTAACTTGTTGAAATTATTCAATCACATTTATCCTCAAACTACTTTTAAATCAATTTTTTGAAGTAACACACTCACCTTTTTCATAAAACTAACATATATTTTTTTTCAGGAATCCACTCTCCAGAAACCTAAAACTAATCTTTAAAAACTTCTTTCAGGCATCCAATCTTCCTAATCCTAAACGAAAATTTTAATTAACTTGTTGAAATAATTCAATCACATTTATCCTCAAACTACTTTTAAATCAATTTTTTGAAGTAACACACTCACCTTTTTCATAAAACTAACATATATTTTTTTTCAGGAATCCACTCTCCAGAAACCTAAAACTAATCTTTAAAAACTTCTTTCAGGCATCCAATCTTCCTAATCCTAAACGAAAATTTTAATTAACTTGTTGAAATAATTCAATCACATTTATCCTCAAACTACTTTTAAATCAATTTTTTCAAGTAACACTCTCACCTTTTTCATAGAAGAAACATATTTATTTTTTCAGGAATCCACTCTCCAGAAACCTGAAACAAATCTTGAAAAAACTTGTTTAAGGCATCCATTCTCCCTAATCCTAAAAGAAAATTTTAATTAACTTCTTGAAATACTAAAATAAATCTTATCCTCAAACGACATTTAAATCAATTTTTTGAAGTAACACTCTCACCTTTTTCATAAAACTAACATATATTTTTTTTCAGGAATCCACTCTCCAGAAACCTAAAACTAATCTTAAAAAACTTCTTTCAGGCATCCAATCTTCCTAATCCAAAAACAAGAATTTTAATTAACTTGTTGAAATTATTCAATCACATTTATCCTCAAACTACTTTTAAATCAATTTTTTCAAGTAACACTCTCACCTTTTTCATAGAACAAACATATTTTTTTTTCAGGAATCCACTCTCCAGAAACCTGAAACAAATCTTGAAAAACACTTGTTTAAGGCATCCATTCTCCCTAATCCTAAAAGAAAATTTTAATTAACTGCTTGAAATACTAAAAAAAATCTTATCCTCAAACCACATTTAAATCAATTTTTTGAAGTAACACGCTCACCTTTTTCATAAAATGAACATATATATTTTTTTCAGGAATCCACTCTCCAGAAACCTAAAACTAATCTTAAAAAACTTATTTCAAGCATTCCAATCTTCCTAATACTAAACGAAAATTTTAATTAACTTGTTGAAATAATTCAATCACATTTATCCTCAAACTACTTTTAAATCAATTTTTTCAAGTAACACTCTCACCTTTTTCATAGAACAAACATATTTTTTTTTCAGGAGTCCACTTTCCAGAAACCTGAAACAAATCTTGAAAAAACTTGTTTAAGGCATCCATTCTCCCTAATCCTAAAAGAAAATTTTAATTAACTTCTTGAAATACTAAAATAAATCTTATCCTCAAACTACATTTAAATCAATTTTTTGAAGTAACACTCTCACCTTTTTCATAAAACTAAGATATGTTTTTTTTCAGGAATCCACTCTCCAGAAACCTAAAACTAATCTTAAAAAACTTCTTTCAGGCATCCAATCTTCCTAATCCTAAACGAAAATTTTAGTTAACTTGTTGAAATAATTCAATCACATTTATCCTCAAACTACTTTTAAATCAATTTTTTCAAGTACCACTCTCACCTTTTTCATAGAACAAACATATTTTTTTTTCAGGAATCCACTCTCCAGAAACCTGAAACAAATCTTGAAAAAACTTGTTTAAGGCATCCATTCTCCCTAATCCTAAAAGAAAATTTTAATTAACTTCTTGAAATACTAAAATAAATCTTATCCTCAAACTACATTTAAATCAATTTTTTGAAGTAACACTCTCACCTTTTTCATAAAACTAACATATTTTTTTTCGGGAATCCGCTCTCCAGAAACCTGAAACAAATCTTGAAAAAACTTGTTTAAGGCATCCATTCTCCCTAATCCTAAAAGAACATTTTAATTAACTTCTTGAAATACTAAAATAAATCTTATCCTCAAACTACATTTAAATCAATTTTTTGAAGTAACACTCTCACCTTTTTCATAAAACTAACATATAGTTTTTTTTCAGGAATCCACTCTCCAGAAACCTAAAACTAATCTTAAAAAACTTCTTTCAGGCATCCAATCTTCCTAATCCTAAACGAAAATTTTAATTAACTTGTTGAAATAATTCAATCACATTTATCCTCCAACTACTTTTAAATCAATTTTTTCAAGTAACACTCTCACCTTTTTCATAGAACAAACATATTTTTTTTTTCAGGAATCCACTCTCCAGAAACCTGAAACAAATCTTGAAAAAACTTGTTTAAGGCATCCATTCTCCCTAATCCTAAAAGAAAATTTTAATTAACTTCTTGAAATACTAAAATAAATCTTATCCTCAAACGACATTTAAATCAATTTTTTGAAGTACCACTCTCACCTTTTTCATAAAACTAACATATATTTTTTTTCAGGAATCCACTCTCCAGAAACCTAAAACTAATCTTAAAAAACTTCTTTCAGGCATCCAATCTTCCTAATCCAAAAACAAAAATTTTAATTAACTTGTTGAAATTATTCAATCACATTTATCCTCAAACTACTTTTAAATCAATTTTTTGAAGTAACACACTCACCTTTTTCATAAAACTAACATATATTTTTTTTCAGGAATCCACTCTCCAGAAACCTAAAACTAATCTTTAAAAACTTCTTTCAGGCATCCAATCTTCCTAATCCTAAACGAAAATTTTAATTAACTTGTTGAAATAATTCAATCACATTTATCCTCAAACTACTTTTAAATCAATTTTTTGAAGTAACACACTCACCTTTTTCATAAAACTAACATATATTTTTTTTCAGGAATCCACTCTCCAGAAACCTAAAACTAATCTTTAAAAACTTCTTTCAGGCATCCAATCTTCCTAATCCTAAACGAAAATTTTAATTAACTTGTTGAAATAATTCAATCACATTTATCCTCAAACTACTTTTAAATCAATTTTTTCAAGTAACACTCTCACCTTTTTCATAGAAGAAACATATTTATTTTTTCAGGAATCCACTCTCCAGAAACCTGAAACAAATCTTGAAAAAACTTGTTTAAGGCATCCATTCTCCCTAATCCTAAAAGAAAATTTTAATTAACTTCTTGAAATACTAAAATAAATCTTATCCTCAAACGACATTTAAATCAATTTTTTGAAGTAACACTCTCACCTTTTTCATAAAACTAACATATATTTTTTTTCAGGAATCCACTCTCCAGAAACCTAAAACTAATCTTAAAAAACTTCTTTCAGGCATCCAATCTTCCTAATCCAAAAACAAGAATTTTAATTAACTTGTTGAAATTATTCAATCACATTTATCCTCAAACTACTTTTAAATCAATTTTTTCAAGTAACACTCTCACCTTTTTCATAGAACAAACATATTTTTTTTTCAGGAATCCACTCTCCAGAAACCTGAAACAAATCTTGAAAAACACTTGTTTAAGGCATCCATTCTCCCTAATCCTAAAAGAAAATTTTAATTAACTGCTTGAAATACTAAAAAAAATCTTATCCTCAAACCACATTTAAATCAATTTTTTGAAGTAACACGCTCACCTTTTTCATAAAATGAACATATATATTTTTTTCAGGAATCCACTCTCCAGAAACCTAAAACTAATCTTAAAAAACTTATTTCAAGCATTCCAATCTTCCTAATACTAAACGAAAATTTTAATTAACTTGTTGAAATAATTCAATCACATTTATCCTCAAACTACTTTTAAATCAATTTTTTCAAGTAACACTCTCACCTTTTTCATAGAACAAACATATTTTTTTTTCAGGAGTCCACTTTCCAGAAACCTGAAACAAATCTTGAAAAAACTTGTTTAAGGCATCCATTCTCCCTAATCCTAAAAGAAAATTTTAATTAACTTCTTGAAATACTAAAATAAATCTTATCCTCAAACTACATTTAAATCAATTTTTTGAAGTAACACTCTCACCTTTTTCATAAAACTAACATATATTTTTTTTCAGGAATCCGCTCTCCAGAAACCTGAAACAAATCTTGAAAAAACTTGTTTAAGGCATCCATTCTCCCTAATCCTAAAAGAACATTTTAATTAACTTCTTGAAATACTAAAATAAATCTTATCCTCAAACTACATTTAAATCAATTTTTTGAAGTAACACTCTCACCTTTTTCATAAAACTAACATATAGTTTTTTTTCAGGAATCCACTCTCCAGAAACCTAAAACTAATCTTAAAAAACTTCTTTCAGGCATCCAATCTTCCTAATCCTAAACAAAAATTTTAATTAACTTGTTGAAATAATTCAATCACATTTATCCTCAAACTACTTTTAAATCAATTTTTTGAAGTAACACTCTCACCTTTTTCATAGAACAAACTTATTTTTTTTTCAGGAATCCACTTTCCAGAAACCTGAAACTAATCTTGAAAAAACTTGTGTAAGGCATCCATTCTCCCTAATCCTAAAAGAAAATTTTAATTAACTTGTTGAAATAATGCAATCAACCTTATTCTCAAACTACATTTAAATCAATTTTTTGAAGTAACACACTCACCTTTTTCATAAAATGAACATATTTTGTTTTCACGAATCCACTCTCCAGAAACCTAAAACAAATCTTGAAAAAACTTGTTTAAGGCATCCATTCTCCCTAATCCTAAAAGAAAATTTTAATTAACTTCTTGAAATACTAAAAAAACTCTAATCCTCAAACTACATTTAAATCGATCTTTTGAAGTAACACTCTCACCTTTTTCATAAAACTAAGATATATTTTTTTTCAGGAATCCACTCTCCAGAAACCTAAAACTAATCTTAAAAAACTTCTTTCAGGCATCCAATCTTCCTAATCCTAAACGAAAATTTTAATTAACTTGTTGAAATAATTCAATCACATTTATCCTCAAACTACTTTTAAATCAATTTTTTCAAGTAACACTCTCACCTTTTTCATAGAACAAACATATTTTTTTTTCAGGAATCCACTCTCCAGAAACCTGAAACAAATCTTGAAAAAACTTGTTTAAGGCATCCATTCTCCCTAATCCTAAAAGAAAATTTTAATTAACTTCTTGAAATACTAAAATAAATCTTATCCTCAAACTACATTTAAATCAATTTTTTGAAGTAACACTCTCACCTTTTTCATAAAACTAACATATATTTTTTTTCAGGAATCCACTCTCCAGAAACCTAAAACTAATCTTAAAAAACTTCTTTCAGGCATCCAATCTTCCTAATCCTAAACGAAAATTTTAATTAACATGTTGAAATTATTCAATCACATTTATCCTCAAACTACTTTTAAATCAATTTTTTCAAGTAACACTCACCTTTTTCATAGAACAAACATATTTTTTTTTCAGGAATCCACTCTCCAGAAACCTGAAACAAATCTTGAAAAACTTGTTTAAGGCATCCATTCTCCCTAATCCTAAAAGAACATTTTAATTAACTACTTGAAATACTAAAAAAAATCTTATCCTCAAACTACATTTAAATCAATTTTTTGAAGTAACACGCTCACCTTTTTCATAAAACTAACATATATTTTTTTTCAGGAATCCACTCTCCAGAAACCTACAACTAATCTTTAAAAACTTATTTCAAGCATTCCAATCTTCCTAATACTAAACGAAAATTTTATTTAACTTGTTGAAATATTTCAATCACATTTATCCTCAAACTACGTTTAAATCAAGTTTTTTGAAGTAACACTCTCACCTTTTTCATAGAACAAACATATTTTTTTTCAGGAATCCTCTCTCCAGAAACCTGAAACAAATCTTGAAAAAACTTGTTTAAGGCATCCATTCTCCCTAATCCTAAAAGAAAATTTTAATTAACTTCTTGAAATACTAAAATGAATCTTATCCTCAAACTACATTTAAATCAATTTTTTGAAGTAACACTCTCACCTTTTTCATAAAACTAAGATATGTTTTTTTTCAGGAATCCACTCTCCAGAAACCTAAAACTAATCTTAAAAAACTTCTTTCAGGCATCCAATCTTCCTAATCCTAAACGAAAATTTTAATTAACTTGTTGAAATAATTCAATCACATTTATCCTCAAACTACTTTTAAATCAATTTTTTCAAGTAACACTCTCACCTTTTTCATAGAACAAACATATTTTTTTTTCAGGAATCCACTCTCCAGAAACCTGAAACAAATCTTGAAAAAACTTGTTTAAGGCATCCATTCTCCCTAATCCTAAAAGAAAATTTTAATTAACTTCTTGAAATACTAAAATAAATCTTATCCTCAAACGACATTTAAATCAATTTTTTGAAGTAACACTCTCACCTTTTTCATAAAACTAACATATATTTTTTTTCAGGAATCCACTCTCCAGAAACCTAAAACTAATCTTAAAAAACTTCTTTCAGGCATCCAATCTTCCTAATCCAAAAACAAGAATTTTAATTAACTTGTTGAAATTATTCAATCACATTTATCCTCAAACTACTTTTAAATCAATTTTTTCAAGTAACACTCTCACCTTTTTCATAGAACAAACATATTTTTTTTTCAGGAATCCACTCTCCAGAAACCTGAAACAAATCTTGAAAAACACTTGTTTAAGGCATCCATTCTCCCTAATCCTAAAAGAAAATTTTAATTAACTGCTTGAAATACTAAAAAAAATCTTATCCTCAAACCACATTTAAATCAATTTTTTGAAGTAACACGCTCACCTTTTTCATAAAATGAACATATATATTTTTTTCAGGAATCCACTCTCCAGAAACCTAAAACTAATCTTAAAAAACTTATTTCAAGCATTCCAATCTTCCTAATACTAAACGAAAATTTTAATTAACTTGTTGAAATAATTCAATCACATTTATCCTCAAACTACTTTTAAATCAATTTTTTCAAGTAACACTCTCACCTTTTTCATAGAACAAACATATTTTTTTTTCAGGAGTCCACTTTCCAGAAACCTGAAACAAATCTTGAAAAAACTTGTTTAAGGCATCCATTCTCCCTAATCCTAAAAGAAAATTTTAATTAACTTCTTGAAATACTAAAATAAATCTTATCCTCAAACTACATTTAAATCAATTTTTTGAAGTAACACTCTCACCTTTTTCATAAAACTAACATATATTTTTTTTCAGGAATCCGCTCTCCAGAAACCTGAAACAAATCTTGAAAAAACTTGTTTAAGGCATCCATTCTCCCTAATCCTAAAAGAACATTTTAATTAACTTCTTGAAATACTAAAATAAATCTTATCCTCAAACTACATTTAAATCAATTTTTTGAAGTAACACTCTCACCTTTTTCATAAAACTAACATATAGTTTTTTTTCAGGAATCCACTCTCCAGAAACCTAAAACTAATCTTAAAAAACTTCTTTCAGGCATCCAATCTTCCTAATCCTAAACAAAAATTTTAATTAACTTGTTGAAATAATTCAATCACATTTATCCTCAAACTACTTTTAAATCAATTTTTTGAAGTAACACTCTCACCTTTTTCATAGAACAAACTTATTTTTTTTTCAGGAATCCACTTTCCAGAAACCTGAAACTAATCTTGAAAAAACTTGTGTAAGGCATCCATTCTCCCTAATCCTAAAAGAAAATTTTAATTAACTTGTTGAAATAATGCAATCAACCTTATTCTCAAACTACATTTAAATCAATTTTTTGAAGTAACACACTCACCTTTTTCATAAAATGAACATATTTTGTTTTCACGAATCCACTCTCCAGAAACCTAAAACAAATCTTGAAAAAACTTGTTTAAGGCATCCATTCTCCCTAATCCTAAAAGAAAATTTTAATTAACTTCTTGAAATACTAAAAAAACTCTAATCCTCAAACTACATTTAAATCGATCTTTTGAAGTAACACTCTCACCTTTTTCATAAAACTAAGATATATTTTTTTTCAGGAATCCACTCTCCAGAAACCTAAAACTAATCTTAAAAAACTTCTTTCAGGCATCCAATCTTCCTAATCCTAAACGAAAATTTTAATTAACTTGTTGAAATAATTCAATCACATTTATCCTCAAACTACTTTTAAATCAATTTTTTCAAGTAACACTCTCACCTTTTTCATAGAACAAACATATTTTTTTTTCAGGAATCCACTCTCCAGAAACCTGAAACAAATCTTGAAAAAACTTGTTTAAGGCATCCATTCTCCCTAATCCTAAAAGAAAATTTTAATTAACTTCTTGAAATACTAAAATAAATCTTATCCTCAAACTACATTTAAATCAATTTTTTGAAGTAACACTCTCACCTTTTTCATAAAACTAACATATATTTTTTTTCAGGAATCCACTCTCCAGAAACCTAAAACTAATCTTAAAAAACTTCTTTCAGGCATCCAATCTTCCTAATCCTAAACGAAAATTTTAATTAACATGTTGAAATTATTCAATCACATTTATCCTCAAACTACTTTTAAATCAATTTTTTCAAGTAACACTCACCTTTTTCATAGAACAAACATATTTTTTTTTCAGGAATCCACTCTCCAGAAACCTGAAACAAATCTTGAAAAACTTGTTTAAGGCATCCATTCTCCCTAATCCTAAAAGAACATTTTAATTAACTACTTGAAATACTAAAAAAAATCTTATCCTCAAACTACATTTAAATCAATTTTTTGAAGTAACACGCTCACCTTTTTCATAAAACTAACATATATTTTTTTTCAGGAATCCACTCTCCAGAAACCTACAACTAATCTTTAAAAACTTATTTCAAGCATTCCAATCTTCCTAATACTAAACGAAAATTTTATTTAACTTGTTGAAATATTTCAATCACATTTATCCTCAAACTACGTTTAAATCAAGTTTTTTGAAGTAACACTCTCACCTTTTTCATAGAACAAACATATTTTTTTTCAGGAATCCTCTCTCCAGAAACCTGAAACAAATCTTGAAAAAACTTGTTTAAGGCATCCATTCTCCCTAATCCTAAAAGAAAATTTTAATTAACTTCTTGAAATACTAAAATGAATCTTATCCTCAAACTACATTTAAATCAATTTTTTGAAGTAACACTCTCACCTTTTTCATAAAACTAAGATATGTTTTTTTTCAGGAATCCACTCTCCAGAAACCTAAAACTAATCTTAAAAAACTTCTTTCAGGCATCCAATCTTCCTAATCCTAAACGAAAATTTTAATTAACTTGTTGAAATAATTCAATCACATTTATCCTCAAACTACTTTTAAATCAATTTTTTCAAGTAACACTCTCACCTTTTTCATAGAACAAACATATTTTTTTTTCAGGAATCCACTCTCCAGAAACCTGAAACAAATCTTGAAAAAACTTGTTTAAGGCATCCATTCTCCCTAATCCTAAAAGAAAATTTTAATTAACTTCTTGAAATACTAAAATAAATCTTATCCTCAAACTACATTTAAATCAATTTTTTGAAGTAACACTCTCACCTTTTTCATAAAACTAACATATATTTTTTTTCAGGAATCCGCTCTCCAGAAACCTGAAACAAATCTTGAAAAAACTTGTTTAAGGCATCCATTCTCCCTAATCCTAAAAGAACATTTTAATTAACTTCTTGAAATACTAAAATAAATCTTATCCTCAAACTACATTTAAATCAATTTTTTGAAGTAACACTCTCACCTTTTTCATAAAACTAACATATAGTTTTTTTTCAGGAATCCACTCTCCAGAAACCTAAAACTAATCTTAAAAAACTTCTTTCAGGCATCCAATCTTCCTAATCCTAAACAAAAATTTTAATTAACTTGTTGAAATAATTCAATCACATTTATCCTCAAACTACTTTTAAATCAATTTTTTGAAGTAACACTCTCACCTTTTTCATAGAACAAACTTATTTTTTTTTCAGGAATCCACTTTCCAGAAACCTGAAACTAATCTTGAAAAAACTTGTGTAAGGCATCCATTCTCCCTAATCCTAAAAGAAAATTTTAATTAACTTGTTGAAATGATGCAATCAACCTTATTCTCAAACTACATTTAAATCAATTTTTTGAAGTAACACACTCACCTTTTTCATAAAATGAACATATTTTGTTTTCACGAATCCACTCTCCAGAAACCTGAAACAAATCTTGAAAAAACTTGTTTAAGGCATCCATTCTCCCTAATCCTAAAAGAAAATTTTAATTAACTTCTTGAAATACTAAAAAAACTCTAATCCTCAAACTACATTTAAATCGATCTTTTGAAGTAACACTCTCACCTTTTTCATAAAACTAAGATATATTTTTTTTCAGGAATCCACTCTCCAGAAACCTAAAACTAATCTTAAAAAACTTCTTTCAGGCATCCAATCTTCCTAATCCTAAACGAAAATTTTAATTAACTTGTTGAAATAATTCAATCACATTTATCCTCAAACTACTTTTAAATCAATTTTTTCAAGTAACACTCTCACCTTTTTCATAGAACAAACATTTTTTTTTCAGGAATCCACTCTCCAGAAACCTGAAACAAATCTTGAAAAAACTTGTTTAAGGCATCCATTCTCCCTAATCCTAAAAGAAAATTTTAATTAACTTCTTGAAATACTAAAATAAATCTTATCCTCAAACTACATTTAAATCAATTTTTTGAAGTAACACTCTCACCTTTTTCATAAAACTAACATATATTTTTTTTCAGGAATCCACTCTCCAGAAACCTAAAACTAATCTTAAAAAACTTCTTTCAGGCATCCAATCTTCCTAATCCTAAACGAAAATTTTAATTAACATGTTGAAATTATTCAATCACATTTATCCTCAAACTACTTTTAAATCAATTTTTTCAAGTAACACTCACCTTTTTCATAGAACAAACATATTTTTTTTTCAGGAATCCACTCTCCAGAAACCTGAAACAAATCTTGAAAAACTTGTTTAAGGCATCCATTCTCCCTAATCCTAAAAGAACATTTTAATTAACTACTTGAAATACTAAAAAAAATCTTATCCTCAAACTACATTTAAATCAATTTTTTGAAGTAACACGCTCACCTTTTTCATAAAACTAACATATATTTTTTTTCAGGAATCCACTCTCCAGAAACCTACAACTAATCTTTAAAAACTTATTTCAAGCATTCCAATCTTCCTAATACTAAACGAAAATTTTATTTAACTTGTTGAAATATTTCAATCACATTTATCCTCAAACTACGTTTAAATCAAGTTTTTTGAAGTAACACTCTCACCTTTTTCATAGAACAAACATATTTTTTTTCAGGAATCCTCTCTCCAGAAACCTGAAACAAATCTTGAAAAAACTTGTTTAAGGCATCCATTCTCCCTAATCCTAAAAGAAAATTTTAATTAACTTCTTGAAATACTAAAATAAATCTTATCCTCAAACTACATTTAAATCAATTTTTTGAAGTAACACTCTCACCTTTTTCATAAAACTAAGATATGTTTTTTTTCAGGAATCCACTCTCCAGAAACCTAAAACTAATCTTAAAAAACTTCTTTCAGGCATCCAATCTTCCTAATCCTAAACGAAAATTTTAATTAACTTGTTGAAATAATTCAATCACATTTATCCTCAAACTACTTTTAAATCAATTTTTTCAAGTAACACTCTCACCTTTTTCATAGAACAAACATATTTTTTTTTCAGGAATCCACTCTCCAGAAACCTGAAACAAATCTTGAAAAAACTTGTTTAAGGCATCCATTCTCCCTAATCCTAAAAGAAAATTTTAATTAACTTCTTGAAATACTAAAATAAATCTTATCCTCAAACTACATTTAAATCAATTTTTTGAAGTAACACTCTCACCTTTTTCATAAAACTAACATATATTTTTTTTCAGGAATCCGCTCTCCAGAAACCTGAAACAAATCTTGAAAAAACTTGTTTAAGGCATCCATTCTCCCTAATCCTAAAAGAACATTTTAATTAACTTCTTGAAATACTAAAATAAATCTTATCCTCAAACTACATTTAAATCAATTTTTTGAAGTAACACTCTCACCTTTTTCATAAAACTAACATATAGTTTTTTTTCAGGAATCCACTCTCCAGAAACCTAAAACTAATCTTAAAAAACTTCTTTCAGGCATCCAATCTTCCTAATCCTAAACGAAAATTTTAATTAACTTGTTGAAATAATTCAATCACATTTATCCTCCAACTACTTTTAAATCAATTTTTTCAAGTAACACTCTCACCTTTTTCATAGAACAAACATATTTTTTTTTTCAGGAATCCACTCTCCAGAAACCTGAAACAAATCTTGAAAAAACTTGTTTAAGGCATCCATTCTCCCTAATCCTAAAAGAAAATTTTAATTAACTTCTTGAAATACTAAAATAAATCTTATCCTCAAACGACATTTAAATCAATTTTTTGAAGTAACACTCTCACCTTTTTCATAAAACTAACATATATTTTTTTTCAGGAATCCACTCTCCAGAAACCTAAAACTAATCTTAAAAAACTTCTTTCAGGCATCCAATCTTCCTAATCCAAAAACAAAAATTTTAATTAACTTGTTGAAATTATTCAATCACATTTATCCTCAAACTACTTTTAAATCAATTTTTTGAAGTAACACACTCACCTTTTTCATAAAACTAACATATATTTTTTTTCAGGAATCCACTCTCCAGAAACCTAAAACTAATCTTAAAAAACTTCTTTCAGGCATCCAATCTTCCTAATCCAAAAACAAGAATTTTAATTAACTTGTTGAAATTATTCAATCACATTTATCCTCAAACTACTTTTAAATCAATTTTTTCAAGTAACACTCTCACCTTTTTCATAGAACAAACATATTTTTTTTTCAGGAATCCACTCTCCAGAAACCTGAAACAAATCTTGAAAAACACTTGTTTAAGGCATCCATTCTCCCTAATCCTAAAAGAAAATTTTAATTAACTGCTTGAAATACTAAAAAAAATCTTATCCTCAAACCACATTTAAATCAATTTTTTGAAGTAACACGCTCACCTTTTTCATAAAATGAACATATATATTTTTTTCAGGAATCCACTCTCCAGAAACCTAAAACTAATCTTAAAAAACTTATTTCAAGCATTCCAATCTTCCTAATACTAAACGAAAATTTTAATTAACTTGTTGAAATAATTCAATCACATTTATCCTCAAACTACTTTTAAATCAATTTTTTCAAGTAACACTCTCACCTTTTTCATAGAACAAACATATTTTTTTTTCAGGAATCCACTTTCCAGAAACCTGAAACAAATCTTGAAAAAACATGTTTAAGGCATCCATTCTCCCTAATCCTAAAAGAAAATTTTAATTAACTTCTTGAAATACTAAAATAAATCTTATCCTCAAACTACATTTAAATCAATTTTTTGAAGTAACACTCTCACCTTTTTCATAAAACTAACATATATTTTTTTTCAGGAATCCGCTCTCCAGAAACCTGAAACAAATCTTGAAAAAACTTGTTTAAGGCATCCATTCTCCCTAATCCTAAAAGAACATTTTAATTAACTTCTTGAAATACTAAAATAAATCTTATCCTCAAACTACATTTAAATCAATTTTTGAAGTAACACTCTCACCTTTTTCATAAAACTAACATATAGTTTTTTTTCAGGAATCCACTCTCCAGAAACATAAAACTAATCTTAAAAAACTTCTTTCAGGCATCCAATCTTCCTAATCCTAAACGAAAATTTTAATTAACTTGTTGAAATAATTCAATCACATTTATCCTCAAACTACTTTTAAATCAATTTTTTGAAGTAACACTCTCACCTTTTTCATAGAACAAACTTATTTTTATTCAGGAATCCACTTTCCAGAAACCTGAAACTAATCTTGAAAAAACTTGTGTAAGGCATCCATTCTCCCTAATCCTAAAAGAAAATTTTAATTAACTTGTTGAAATAATGCAATCAACCTTATTCTCAAACTACATTTAAATCAATTTTTTGAAGTAACACACTCACCTTTTTCATAAAATGAACATACTTTGTTTTCACGAATCCACTCTCCAGAAACCTAAAACAAATCTTGAAAAAACTTGTTTAAGGCATCCATTCTCCCTAATCCTAAAAGAAAATTTTAATTAACTTCTTGAAATACTAAAAAAAATCTTATCCTCAAACTACATTTAAATCAATTTTTTGAAGTAACACTCTCACCTTTTTCATAAAACTAACATATATTTTTTTTCAGGAATCCGCTCTCCAGAAACCTGAAACAAATCTTGAAAAAACTTGTTTAAGGCATCCATTCTCCCTAATCCTAAAAGAAAATTTTAATTAACTTCTTGAAATACTAAAATAAATCTTATCCTCAAACTACATTTAAATCAATTTTTTGAAGTAACACTCTCACCTTTTTCATAAAACTAACATATATTTTTTTTCAGGAATCCGCTCTCCAGAAACCTGAAACAAATCTTGAAAAAACTTGTTTAAGGCATCCATTCTCCCTAATCCTAAAAGAACATTTTAATTAACTTCTTGAAATACTAAAATAAATCTTATCCTCAAACTACATTTAAATCAATTTTTGAAGTAACACTCTCACCTTTTTCATAAAACTAACATATAGTTTTTTTTCAGGAATCCACTCTCCAGAAACATAAAACTAATCTTAAAAAACTTCTTTCAGGCATCCAATCTTCCTAATCCTAAACGAAAATTTTAATTAACTTGTTGAAATAATTCAATCACATTTATCCTCAAACTACTTTTAAATCAATTTTTTGAAGTAACACTCTCACCTTTTTCATAGAACAAACTTATTTTTTTTCAGGAATCCACTTTCCAGAAACCTGAAACTAATCTTGAAAAAACTTGTGTAAGGCATCCATTCTCCCTAATCCTAAAAGAAAATTTTAATTAACTTGTTGAAATAATGCAATCAACCTTATTCTCAAACTACATTTAAATCAATTTTTTGAAGTAACACACTCACCTTTTTCATAAAATGAACATACTTTGTTTTCACGAATCCACTCTCCAGAAACCTAAAACAAATCTTGAAAAAACTTGTTTAAGGCATCCATTCTCCCTAATCCTAAAAGAAAATTTTAATTAACTTCTTGAAATACTAAAAAAAATCTTATCCTCAAACTACATTTAAATCAATTTTTTGAAGTAACACTCTCACCTTTTTCATAAAACTAACATATATTTTTTTTCAGGAATCCGCTCTCCAGAAACCTGAAACAAATCTTGAAAAAACTTGTTTAAGGCATCCATTCTCCCTAATCCTAAAAGAACATTTTAATTAACTTCTTGAAATACTAAAATAAATCTTATCGTCAAACTACATTTAAATCAATTTTTTGAAGTAACACTCTCACCTTTTTCATAAAACTAACAGATAGTTTTTTTTCAGGAATCCACTCTCCAGAAACCTAAAACTAATCTTAAAAAACTTCTTTCAGGCATCCAATCTTCCTAATCCTAAACGAAAATTTTAATTAACTTGTTGAAATAATTCAATCACATTTATCCTCAAACTACTTTTAAATCAATTTTTTCAAGTAACACTCTCACCTTTTTCATAGAACAAACATATTTTTTTTTCAGGAATCCACTCTCCAGAAACCTGAAACAAATCTTGAAAAAACTTGTTTAAGGCATCCATTCTCCCTAATCCTAAAAGAAAATTTTAATTAACTTCTTGAAATACTAAAATAAATCTTATCCTCAAACTACATTTAAATCAATTTTTTGAAGTAACACTCTCACCTTTTTCATAAAACTAACATATATTTTTTTTAAGGAATCCGCTCTCGAGAAACCTGAAACAAATCTTGAAAAAACTTGTTTAAGGCATCCATTCTCCCTAATCCTAAAAGAACATTTTAATTAACTTCTTGAAATACTAAAATAAATCTTATCCTCAAACTACATTTAAATCAATTTTTTGAAGTAACACTCTCACCTTTTTCATAAAACTAACATATAGTTTTTTTTCAGGAATCCACTCTCCAGAAACCTAAAACTAATCTTAAAAAACTTCTTTCAGGCATCCAATCTTCCTAATCCTAAACGAAAATTTTAATTAACTTGTTGAAATAATTCAATCACATTTATCCTCCAACTACTTTTAAATCAATTTTTTCAAGTAACACTCTCACCTTTTTCATAGAACAAACATATTTTTTTTTTCAGGAATCCACTCTCCAGAAACCTGAAACAAATCTTGAAAAAACTTGTTTAAGGCATCCATTCTCCCTAATCCTAAAAGAAAATTTTAATTAACTTCTTGAAATACTAAAATAAATCTTATCCTCAAACGACATTTAAATCAATTTTTTGAAGTAACACTCTCACCTTTTTCATAAAACTAACATATATTTTTTTCAGGAATCCACTCTCCAGAAACCTAAAACTAATCTTAAAAAACTTCTTTCAGGCATCCAATCTTCCTAATCCAAAAACAAAAATTTTAATTAACTTGTTGAAATTATTCAATCACATTTATCCTCAAACTACTTTTAAATCAATTTTTTGAAGTAACACACTCACCTTTTTCATAAAACTAACATATATTTTTTTTCAGGAATCCACTCTCCAGAAACCTAAAACTAATCTTTAAAAACTTCTTTCAGGCATCCAATCTTCCTAATCCTAAACGAAAATTTTAATTAACTTGTTGAAATAATTCAATCACATTTATCCTCAAACTACTTTTAAATCAATTTTTTCAAGTAACACTCTCACCTTTTTCATAGAACAAACATATTTTTTTTTCAGGAATCCACTCTCCAGAAACCTGAAACAAATCTTGAAAAAACTTGTTTAAGGCATCCATTCTCCCTAATCCTAAAAGAAAATTTTAATTAACTTCTTGAAATACTAAAATAAATCTTATCCTCAAACTTCATTTAAATCAATTTTTTGAAGTAACACTCTCACCTTTTTCATAAAACTAACATATATTTTTTTTCAGGAATCCGCTCTCCAGAAACCTGAAACAAATCTTGAAAAACTTGTTTAAGGCATCCATTCTCCCTAATCCTAAACGAACATTTTAATTAACTTCTTGAAATACTAAAATAAATCTTATCCTCAAACTACATTTAAATCAATTTTTTGAAGTAACACTCTCACCTTTTTCATAAAACTAACAGATAGTTTTTTTTCAGGAATCCACTCTCCAGAAACCTAAAACTAATCTTAAAAAACTTCTTTCAGGCATCCAATCTTCCTAATCCTAAACGAAAATTTTAATTAACTTCTTGAAATACTAAAATAAATCTTATCCTCAAACTCCATTTAAATCAAGTTTTTTGAAGTAACACGCTCACCTTTTTCATAAAACTAACATATATTTTTTTTCAGGAATCCACTCTCCAGAAACCTAAAACTAATCTTTAAAAACTTATTTCAAGCATTCCAATCTTCCTAATACTAAACGAAAATTTTATTTAACTTGTTGAAATATTTCAATCACATTTATCCTCAAACTACGTTTAAATCAAGTTTTTTGAAGTAACACTCTCACCTTTTTCATAGAACAAACATATTTTTTTTTCAGGAATCCTCTCTCCAGAAACCTGAAACAAATCTTGAAAAAACTTGTTTAAGGCATCCATTCTCCCTAATCCTAAAAGAAAATTTTAATTAACTTCTTGAAATACTAAAATAAATCTTATCCTCAAACTACATTTAAATCAATTTTTTGAAGTAACACTCTCACCTTTTTCATAAAACTAAGATATGTTTTTTTTCAGGAATCCACTCTCCAGAAACCTAAAACTAATCTTAAAAAACTTCTTTCAGGCATCCAATCTTCCTAATCCTAAACGAAAATTTTAGTTAACTTGTTGAAATAATTCAATCACATTTATCCTCAAACTACTTTTAAATCAATTTTTTCAAGTAACACTCTCACCTTTTTCATAGAACAAACATATTTTTTTTTCAGGAATCCACTCTCCAGAAACCTGAAACAAATCTTGAAAAAACTTGTTTAAGGCATCCATTCTCCCTAATCCTAAAAGAAAATTTTAATTAACTTCTTGAAATACTAAAATAAATCTTATCCTCAAACTACATTTAAATCAATTTTTTGAAGTAACACTCTCACCTTTTTCATAAAACTAACATATATTTTTTTTCAGGAATCCGCTCTCCAGAAACCTGAAACAAATCTTGAAAAAACTTGTTTAAGGCATCCATTCTCCCTAATCCTAAAAGAACATTTTAATTAACTTCTTGAAATACTAAAATAAATCTTATCCTCAAACTACATTTAAATCAATTTTTTGAAGTAACACTCTCACCTTTTTCATAAAACTAACATATAGTTTTTTTTCAGGAATCCACTCTCCAGAAACCTAAAACTAATCTTAAAAAACTTCTTTCAGGCATCCAATCTTCCTAATCCTAAACGAAAATTTTAATTAACTTGTTGAAATAATTCAATCACATTTATCCTCCAACTACTTTTAAATCAATTTTTTCAAGTAACACTCTCACCTTTTTCATAGAACAAACATATTTTTTTTTTCAGGAATCCACTCTCCAGAAACCTGAAACAAATCTTGAAAAAACTTGTTTAAGGCATCCATTCTCCCTAATCCTAAAAGAAAATTTTAATTAACTTCTTGAAATACTAAAATAAATCTTATCCTCAAACGACATTTAAATCAATTTTTTGAAGTAACACTCTCACCTTTTTCATAAAACTAACATATATTTTTTTTCAGGAATCCACTCTCCAGAAACCTAAAACTAATCTTAAAAAACTTCTTTCAGGCATCCAATCTTCCTAATCCAAAAACAAAAATTTTAATTAACTTGTTGAAATTATTCAATCACATTTATCCTCAAACTACTTTTAAATCAATTTTTTGAAGTAACACACTCACCTTTTTCATAAAACTAACATATATTTTTTTTCAGGAATCCACTCTCCAGAAACCTAAAACTAATCTTTAAAAACTTCTTTCAGGCATCCAATCTTCCTAATCCTAAACGAAAATTTTAATTAACTTGTTGAAATAATTCAATCACATTTATCCTCAAACTACTTTTAAATCAATTTTTTGAAGTAACACACTCACCTTTTTCATAAAACTAACATATATTTTTTTTCAGGAATCCACTCTCCAGAAACCTAAAACTAATCTTTAAAAACTTCTTTCAGGCATCCAATCTTCCTAATCCTAAACGAAAATTTTAATTAACTTGTTGAAATAATTCAATCACATTTATCCTCAAACTACTTTTAAATCAATTTTTTCAAGTAACACTCTCACCTTTTTCATAGAAGAAACATATTTATTTTTTCAGGAATCCACTCTCCAGAAACCTGAAACAAATCTTGAAAAAACTTGTTTAAGGCATCCATTCTCCCTAATCCTAAAAGAAAATTTTAATTAACTTCTTGAAATACTAAAATAAATCTTATCCTCAAACGACATTTAAATCAATTTTTTGAAGTAACACTCTCACCTTTTTCATAAAACTAACATATATTTTTTTTCAGGAATCCACTCTACAGAAACCTAAAACTAATCTTAAAAAACTTCTTTCAGGCATCCAATCTTCCTAATCCAAAAACAAGAATTTTAATTAACTTGTTGAAATTATTCAATCACATTTATCCTCAAACTACTTTTAAATCAATTTTTTCAAGTAACACTCTCACCTTTTTCATAGAACAAACATATTTTTTTTTCAGGAATCCACTCTCCAGAAACCTGAAACAAATCTAGAAAAACACTTGTTTAAGGCATCCATTCTCCCTAATCCTAAAAGAAAATTTTAATTAACTGCTTGAAATACTAAAAAAAATCTTATCCTCAAACCACATTTAAATCAATTTTTTGAAGTAACACGCTCACCTTTTTCATAAAATGAACATATATATTTTTTTCAGGAATCCACTCTCCAGAAACCTAAAACTAATCTTAAAAAACTTATTTCAAGCATTCCAATCTTCCTAATACTAAACGAAAATTTTAATTAACTTGTTGAAATAATTCAATCACATTTATCCTCAAACTACTTTTAAATCAATTTTTTCAAGTAACACTCTCACCTTTTTCATAGAACAAACATATTTTTTTTTCAGGAGTCCACTTTCCAGAAACCTGAAACAAATCTTGAAAAAACTTGTTTAAGGCATCCATTCTCCCTAATCCTAAAAGAAAATTTTAATTAACTTCCTGAAATACTAAAATAAATCTTATCCTCAAACTACATTTAAATCAATTTTTTGAAGTAACACTCTCACCTTTTTCATAAAACTAACATATTTTTTTTCAGGAATCCGCTCTCCAGAAACCTGAAACAAATCTTGAAAAAACTTGTTTAAGGCATCCATTCTCCCTAATCCTAAAAGAACATTTTAATTAACTTCTTGAAATACTAAAATAAATCTTATCCTCAAACTACATTTAAATCAATTTTTTGAAGTAACACTCTCACCTTTTTCATAAAACTAACATATAGTTTTTTTTCAGGAATCCACTCTCCAGAAACCTAAAACTAATCTTAAAAAACTTCTTTCAGGCATCCAATCTTCCTAATCCTAAACAAAAATTTTAATTAACTTGTTGAAATAATTCAATCACATTTATCCTCAAACTACTTTTAAATCAATTTTTTGAAGTAACACTCTCACCTTTTTCATAAAACTAAGATATGTTTTTTTTCAGGAATCCACTCTCCAGAAACCTAAAACTAATCTTAAAAAACTTCTTTCAGGCATCCAATCTTCCTAATCCTAAACGAAAATTTTAATTAACTTGTTGAAATAATTCAATCACATTTATCCTCAAACTACTTTTAAATCAATTTTTTTAAGTAACACTCTCACCTTTTTCATAGAACAAACATATTTTTTTTTCAGGAATCCACTCTCCAGAAACCTGAAACACATCTTGAAAAAACTTGTTTAAGGCATCCATTCTCCCTAATCCTAAAAGAAAATTTTAATTAACTTCTTGAAATACTAAAATAAATCTTATCCTCAAACTACATTTAAATCAATTTTTTGAAGTAACACGCTCACCTTTTTCATAAAACTAACATATATTTTTTTTCAGGAATCCACTCTCCAGAAACCTAAAACTAATCTTTAAAAACTTATTTCAAGCATTCCAATCTTCCTAATACTAAACGAAAATGTTATTTAACTTGTTGAAATATTTCAATCACATTTATCCTCAAACTACGTTTAAATCAAGTTTTTTGAAGTAACACTCTCACCTTTTGAATAGAACAAACATATTTTTTTTTCAGGAATCCTCTCTCCAGAAACCTGAAACAAATCTTGAAAAAACTTGTTTAAGGCATCCATTCTCCCTAATCCTAAAAGAAAATTTTAATTAACTTCTTGAAATACTAAAATAAATCTTATCCTCAAACTACATTTAAATCAATTTTTTGAAGTAACACTCTCACCTTTTTCATAAAACTAAGATATGTTTTTTTTCAGGAATCCACTCTCCAGAAACCTAAAACTAATCTTAAAAAACTTTTTTCAGGCATCCAATCTTCCTAATCCTAAACGAAAATTTTAATTAACTTGTTGAAATAATTCAATCACATTTATCCTCAAACTACTTTTAAATCAATTTTTTCAAGTAACACTCTCACCTTTTTCATAGAACAAACATATTTTTTTTTCAGGAATCCACTCTCCAGAAATCTGAAACAAATCTTGAAAAAACTTGTTTAAGGCATCCATTCTCCCTAATCCTAAAAGAAAATTTTAATTAACTTCTTGAAATACTAAAATAAATCTTATCCTCAAACTACATTTAAATCAATTTTTTGAAGTAACACTCTCACCTTTTTCATAAAACTAACATATATTTTTTTTCAGGAATCCGCTCTCCAGAAACCTGAAACAAATCTTGAAAAAACTTGTTTAAGGCATCCATTCTCCCTAATCCTAAAAGAACATTTTAATTAACTTCTTGAAATACTAAAATAAATCTTATCCTCAAACTACATTTAAATCAATTTTTTGAAGTAACACTCTCACCTTTTTCATAAAACTAACATATAGTTTTTTTTCAGGAATCCACTCTCCAGAAACCTAAAACTAATCTTAAAAAACTTCTTTCAGGCATCCAATCTTCCTAATCCTAAACGAAAATTTTAATTAACTTGTTGAAATAATTCAATCACATTTATCCTCAAACTACTTTTAAATCAATTTTTTCAAGTAACACTCTCACCTTTTTCATAGAACAAACATATATTTTTTTTCAGGAATCCACTCTCCAGAAACCTAAAACTAATCTTTAAAAACTTATTTCAAGCATTCCAATCTTCCTAATACTAAACGAAAATTTTATTTAACTTGTTGAAATATTTCAATCACATTTATCCTCAAACTACGTTTAAATCAAGTTTTTTGAAGTAACACTCTCACCTTTTTCATAGAACAAACATATTTTTTTTTCAGGAATCCTCTCTCCAGAAACCTGAAACAAATCTTGAAAAAACTTGTTTAAGGCATCCATTCTCCCTAATCCTAAAAGAAAATTTTAATTAACTTCTTGAAATACTAAAATAAATCTTATCCTCAAACTACATTTAAATCAATTTTTTGAAGTAACACTCTCACCTTTTTCATAAAACTAAGATATGTTTTTTTTCAGGAATCCACTCTCCAGAAACCTAAAACTAATCTTAAAAAACTTCTTTCAGGCATCCAATCTTCCTAATCCTAAACGAAAATTTTAATTAACTTGTTGAAATAATTCAATCACATTTATCCTCAAACTACTTTTAAATCAATTTTTTCAAGTAACACTCTCACCTTTTTCATAGAACAAACATATTTTTTTTTCAGGAATCCACTCTCCAGAAACCTGAAACAAATCTTGAAAAAACTTGTTTAAGGCATCCATTCTCCCTAATCCTAAAAGAAAATTTTAATTAACTTCTTGAAATACTAAAATAAATCTTATCCTCAAACTACATTTAAATCAATTTTTTGAAGTAACACTCTCGCCTTTTTCATAAAACTAACATATATTTTTTTTCAGGAATCCGCTCTCCAGAAACCTGAAACAAATCTTGAAAAAACTTGTTTAAGGCATCCATTCTCCCTAATCCTAAAAGAAAATTTTAATTAACTTCTTGAAATACTAAAATAAATCTTATCCTCAAACGACATTTAAATCAATTTTTTGAAGTAACACTCTCACCTTTTTCATAAAACTAACATATATTTTTTTTCAGGAATCCACTCTCCAGAAACCTAAAACTAATCTCAAAAAACTTCTTTCAGGCATCCAATCTTCCTAATCCAAAAACAAAAATTTTAATTAACTTGTTGAAATTATTCAATCACATTTATCCTCAAACTACTTTTAAATCAATTTTTTGAAGTAACACACTCACCTTTTTCATAAAACTAACATATATTTTTTTTCAGGAATCCACTCTCCAGAAACCTAAAACTAATCTTTAAAAACTTCTCTCAGGCATCCAATCTTCCTAATCCTAAACGAAAATTTTAATTAACTTGTTGAAATAATTCAATCACATTTATCCTCAAACTACTTTTGAATCAATTTTTTTAAGTAACACTCTCACCTTTTTCATAGAAGAAACATATTTTTTTTTTCAGGAATCCACTCTCCAGAAACCTGAAACAAATCTTGAAAAAACTTGTTTAAGGCATCCATTCTCCCTAATCCTAAAAGAAAATTTTAATTAACTTCTTGAAATACTAAAATAAATCTTATCCTCAAACGACATTTAAATCAATTTTTTGAAGTAACACTCTCACCTTTTTCATAAAACTAACATATATTTTTTTTCAGGAATCCACTCTCCAGAAACCTAAAACTAATCTTAAAAAACTTCTTTCAGGCATCCAATCTTCCTAATCCAAAAACAAGAATTTTAATTAACTTGTTGAAATTATTCAATCACATTTATCCTCAAACTACTTTTAAATCAATTTTTTCAAGTAACACTCTCACCTTTTTCATAGAACAAACATATTTTTTTTTCAGGAATCCACTCTCCAGAAACCTGAAACAAATCTTGAAAAACACTTGTTTAAGGCATCCATTCTCCCTAATCCTAAAAGAAAATTTTAATTAACTGCTTGAAATACTAAAAAAAATCTTATCCTCAAACCACATTTAAATCAATTTTTTGAAGTAACACGCTCACCTTTTTCATAAAATGAACATATATATTTTTTTCAGGAATCCACTCTCCAGAAACCTAAAACTAATCTTAAAAAACTTCTTTCAGGCATCCAATCTTCCTAATCCAAAAACAAAAATTTTAATTAACTTGTTGAAATTATTCAATCACATTTATCCTCAAACTACTTTTAAATCAATTTTTTGAAGTAACACACTCACCTTTTTCATAAAACTAACATATATTTTTTTTCAGGAATCCACTCTCCAGAAACCTAAAACTAATCTTAAAAAACTTCTTTCAGGCATCCAATCTTCCTAATCCAAAAACAAAAATTGTAATTAACTTGTTGAAATTATTCAATCACATTTATCCTCCAACTACTTTTAAATCAATTTTTTGAAGTAACACACTCACCTTTTTCATAAAACTAACATATATTTTTTTTCAGGAATCCACTCTCCAGAAACCTAAAACTAATCTTTAAAAACTTCTTTCAGGCATCCAATCTTCCTAATCCTAAACGAAAATTTTAATTAACTTGTTGAAATAATTCAATCACATTTATCCTCAAACTACTTTTAAATCAACTTTTTCAAGTAACACTCTCACCTTTTTCATAGAACAAACATATTTTTTTTTCAGGAATCCACTCTCCAGAAACCTGAAACAAATCTTGAAAAAACTTGTTTAAGGCATCCATTCTCCCTAATCCTAAAAGAACATTTTAATTAACTTCTTGAAATACTAAAATAAATCTTATCCTCAAACTACATTTAAATCAATTTTTTGAAGTAACACTCTCACCTTTTTCATAAAACTAACATATATTTTTTTTCAGGAATCCACTCTCCAGAAACCTAAAACTAATCTTTAAAAACTTCTTTCAGGCATCCAATCTTCCTAATCCTAAACAAAAATTTTAATTAACTTGTTGAAATAATTCAATCACATTTATCCTCAAACTACTTTTAAATCAATTTTTTCAAGTAACACTCTCACCTTTTTCATAGAACAAACATATTTTTTTTTCAGGAATCCACTCTCCAGAAACCTGAAACAAATCTTGAAAAAACTTGTTTAAGGCATCCATTCTCCCTAATCCTAAAAGCAAATTTTAATTAACTTCTTGAAATACTAAAATAAATCTTATCCTCAAACTACATTTAAATCAATTTTTTGAAGTAACACTCTCACCTTTTTCATAAAACTAACATATATTTTTTTTCAGGAATCCACTCTCCAGAAACCTAAAACTAATCTTAAAAAACTTCTTTCAGGCATCCAATCTTCCTAATCCTAAACGAAAATTTTAATTAACTTGTTGAAATTATTCAATCACATTTATCCTCAAACTACTTTTAAATCAATTTTTTCAAGTAACACTCACCTTTTTCATAGAACAAACATATTTTTTTTTCAGGAATCCACTCTCCAGAAACCTGAAACAAATCTTGAAAAACTTGTTTAAGGCATCCATTCTCCCTAATCCTAAAAGAACATTTTAATTAACTGCTTGAAATACTAAAAAAAATCTTATCCTCAAACTACATTTAAATCAATTTTTTGAAGTAACACGCTCACCTTTTTCATAAAACTAACATATATTTTTTTTCAGGAATCCACTCTCCAGAAACCTACAACTAATCTTTAAAAACTTATTTCAAGCATTCCAATCTTCCTAATACTAAACGAAAATTTTATTTAACTTGTTGAAATATTTCAATCACATTTATCCTCAAACTACGTTTAAATCAAGTTTTTTGAAGTAACACTCTCACCTTTTTCATAGAACAAACATATTTTTTTTCAGGAATCCTCTCTCCAGAAACCTGAAACAAATCTTGAAAAAACTTGTTTAAGGCATCCATTCTCCCTAATCCTAAAAGAAAATTTTAATTAACTTCTTGAAATACTAAAATAAATCTTATCCTCAAACTACATTTAAATCAATTTTTTGAAGTAACACTCTCACCTTTTTCATAAAACTAAGATATGTTTTTTTTCAGGAATCCACTCTCCAGAAACCTAAAACTAATCTTAAAAAACTTCTTTCAGGCATCCAATCTTCCTAATCCTAAACGAAAATTTTAATTAACTTGTTGAAATAATTCAATCACATTTATCCTCAAACTACTTTTAAATCAATTTTTTTAAGTAACACTCTCACCTTTTTCATAGAACAAACATATTTTTTTTTCAGGAATCCACTCTCCAGAAACCTGAAACACATCTTGAAAAAACTTGTTTAAGGCATCCATTCTCCCTAATCCTAAAAGAAAATTTTAATTAACTTCTTGAAATACTAAAATAAATCTTATCCTCAAACTACATTTAAATCAATTTTTTGAAGTAACACGCTCACCTTTTTCATAAAACTAACATATATTTTTTTTCAGGAATCCACTCTCCAGAAACCTAAAACTAATCTTTAAAAACTTATTTCAAGCATTCCAATCTTCCTAATACTAAACGAAAATGTTATTTAACTTGTTGAAATATTTCAATCACATTTATCCTCAAACTACGTTTAAATCAAGTTTTTTGAAGTAACACTCTCACCTTTTGAATAGAACAAACATATTTTTTTTTCAGGAATCCTCTCTCCAGAAACCTGAAACAAATCTTGAAAAAACTTGTTTAAGGCATCCATTCTCCCTAATCCTAAAAGAAAATTTTAATTAACTTCTTGAAATACTAAAATAAATCTTATCCTCAAACTACATTTAAATCAATTTTTTGAAGTAACACTCTCACCTTTTTCATAAAACTAAGATATGTTTTTTTTCAGGAATCCACTCTCCAGAAACCTAAAACTAATCTTAAAAAACTTTTTTCAGGCATCCAATCTTCCTAATCCTAAACGAAAATTTTAATTAACTTGTTGAAATAATTCAATCACATTTATCCTCAAACTACTTTTAAATCAATTTTTTCAAGTAACACTCTCACCTTTTTCATAGAACAAACATATTTTTTTTTCAGGAATCCACTCTCCAGAAATCTGAAACAAATCTTGAAAAAACTTGTTTAAGGCATCCATTCTCCCTAATCCTAAAAGAAAATTTTAATTAACTTCTTGAAATACTAAAATAAATCTTATCCTCAAACTACATTTAAATCAATTTTTTGAAGTAACACTCTCACCTTTTTCATAAAACTAACATATATTTTTTTTCAGGAATCCGCTCTCCAGAAACCTGAAACAAATCTTGAAAAAACTTGTTTAAGGCATCCATTCTCCCTAATCCTAAAAGAACATTTTAATTAACTTCTTGAAATACTAAAATAAATCTTATCCTCAAACTACATTTAAATCAATTTTTTGAAGTAACACTCTCACCTTTTTCATAAAACTAACATATAGTTTTTTTTCAGGAATCCACTCTCCAGAAACCTAAAACTAATCTTAAAAAACTTCTTTCAGGCATCCAATCTTCCTAATCCTAAACGAAAATTTTAATTAACTTGTTGAAATAATTCAATCACATTTATCCTCAAACTACTTTTAAATCAATTTTTTCAAGTAACACTCTCACCTTTTTCATAGAACAAACATATATTTTTTTTCAGGAATCCACTCTCCAGAAACCTAAAACTAATCTTTAAAAACTTATTTCAAGCATTCCAATCTTCCTAATACTAAACGAAAATTTTATTTAACTTGTTGAAATATTTCAATCACATTTATCCTCAAACTACGTTTAAATCAAGTTTTTTGAAGTAACACTCTCACCTTTTTCATAGAACAAACATATTTTTTTTTCAGGAATCCTCTCTCCAGAAACCTGAAACAAATCTTGAAAAAACTTGTTTAAGGCATCCATTCTCCCTAATCCTAAAAGAAAATTTTAATTAACTTCTTGAAATACTAAAATAAATCTTATCCTCAAACTACATTTAAATCAATTTTTTGAAGTAACACTCTCACCTTTTTCATAAAACTAAGATATGTTTTTTTTCAGGAATCCACTCTCCAGAAACCTAAAACTAATCTTAAAAAACTTCTTTCAGGCATCCAATCTTCCTAATCCTAAACGAAAATTTTAATTAACTTGTTGAAATAATTCAATCACATTTATCCTCAAACTACTTTTAAATCAATTTTTTCAAGTAACACTCTCACCTTTTTCATAGAACAAACATATTTTTTTTCAGGAATCCACTTTCCAGAAACCTGAAACAAATCTTGAAAAAACTTGTTTAAGGCATCCATTCTCCCTAATCCTAAAAGAAAATTTTAATTAACTTCTTGAAATACTAAAATAAATCTTATCCTCAAACTACATTTAAATCAATTTTTTGAAGTAACACTCTCACCTTTTTCATAAAACTAACATATATTTTTTTTCAGGAATCCGCTCTCCAGAAACCTGAAACAAATCTTGAAAAAACTTGTTTAAGGCATCCATTCTCCCTAATCCTAAAAGAAAATTTTAATTAACTTCTTGAAATACTAAAATAAATCTTATCCTCAAACGACATTTAAATAAATTTTTTGAAGTAACACTCTCACCTTTTTCATAAAACTAACATATATTTTTTTTCAGGAATCCACTCTCCAGAAACCTAAAACTAATCTCAAAAAACTTCTTTCAGGCATCCAATCTTCCTAATCCAAAAACAAAAATTTTATTTAACTTGTTGAAATATTTCAATCACATTTATCCTCAAACTACGTTTAAATCAAGTTTTTTGAAGTAACACTCTCACCTTTTTCATAGAACAAACATATTTTTTTTTCAGGAATCCTCTCTCCAGAAACCTGAAACAAATCTTGAAAAAACTTGTTTAAGGCATCCATTCTCCCTAATCCTAAAAGAAAATTTTAATTAACTTCTTGAAATACTAAAATAAATCTTATCCTCAAACTACATTTAAATCAATTTTTTGAAGTAACACTCTCACCTTTTTCATAAAACTAAGATATGTTTTTTTTCAGGAATCCACTCTCCAGAAACCTAAAACTAATCTTAAAAAACTTCTTTCAGGCATCCAATCTTCCTAATCCTAAACGAAAATTTTAATTAACTTGTTGAAATAATTCAATCACATTTATCCTCAAACTACTTTTAAATCAATTTTTTCAAGTAACACTCTCACCTTTTTCATAGAACAAACATATTTTTTTTTCAGGAATCCACTCTCCAGAAACCTGAAACAAATCTTGAAAAAACTTGTTTAAGGCATCCATTCTCCCTAATCCTAAAAGAAAATTTTAATTAACTTCTTGAAATACTAAAATAAATCTTATCCTCAAACTACATTTAAATCAATTTTTTGAAGTAACACTCTCACCTTTTTCATAAAACTAACATATATTTTTTTCAGGAATCCGCTCTCCAGAAACCTGAAACAAATCTTGAAAAAACTTGTTTAAGGCATCCATTCTCCCTAATCCTAAAAGAAAATTTTAATTAACTTCTTGAAATACTAAAATAAATCTTATCCTCAAACGACATTTAAATCAATTTTTTGAAGTAACACTCTTACCTTTTTCATAAAACTAACATATATTTTTTTTCAGGAATCCACTCTCCAGAAACCTAAAACTAATCTTAAAAAACTTCTTTCAGGCATCCAATCTTCCTAATCCAAAAACAAAAATTTTAATTAACTTGTTGAAATTATTCAATCACATTTATCCTCAAACTACTTTTAAATCAATTTTTTGAAGTAACACACTCACCTTTTTCATAAAACTAACATATATTTTTTTTCAGGAATCCACTCTCCAGAAACCTAAAACTAATCTTTAAAAACTTCTTTCAGGCATCCAATCTTCCTAATCCTAAACGAAAATTTTAATTAACTTGTTGAAATAATTCAATCACATTTATCCTCAAACTACTTTTAAATCAATTTTTTTAAGTAACACTCTCACCTTTTTCATAGAAGAAACATATTTTTTTTTTCAGGAATCCACTCTCCAGAAACCTGAAACAAATCTTGAAAAAACTTGTTTAAGGCATCCATTCTCCCTAATCCTAAAAGAAAATTTTAATTAACTTCTTGAAATACTAAAATAAATCTTATCCTCAAACGACATTTAAATCAATTTTTTGAAGTAACACTCTCACCTTTTTCATAAAACTAACATATATTTTTTTTCAGGAATCCACTCTCCAGAAACCTAAAACTAATCTTAAAAAACTTCTTTCAGGCATCCAATCTTCCTAATCCAAAAACAAGAATTTTAATTAACTTGTTGAAATTATTCAATCACATTTATCCTCAAACTACTTTTAAATCAATTTTTTCAAGTAACACTCTCACCTTTTTCATAGAACAAACATATTTTTTTTTCAGGAATCCACTCTCCAGAAACCTGAAACAAATCTTGAAAAACACTTGTTTAAGGCATCCATTCTCCCTAATCCTAAAAGAAAATTTTAATTAACTGCTTGAAATACTAAAAAAAATCTTATCCTCAAACCACATTTAAATCAATTTTTTGAAGTAACACGCTCACCTTTTTCATAAAATGAACATATATATTTTTTTCAGGAATCCACTCTCCAGAAACCTAAAACTAATCTTAAAAAACTTCTTTCAGGCATCCAATCTTCCTAATCAAAAAACAAAAATTTTAATTAACTTGTTGAAATTATTCAATCACATTTATCCTCAAACTACTTTTAAATCAATTTTTTGAAGTAACACTCTCACCTTTTTCATAAAACTAACATATATTTTTTTTCAGGAATCCACTCTCCAGAAACCTAAAACTAATCTTTAAAAACTTCTTTCAGGCATCCAATCTTCCTAATCCTAAACGAAAATTTTAATTAACTTGTTGAAATAATTCAATCACATTTATCCTCAAACTACTTTTAAATCAATTTTTTTAAGTAACACTCTCACCTTTTTCATAGAAGAAACATATTTTTTTTTTCAGGAATCCACTCTCCAGAAACCTGAAACAAATCTTGAAAAAACTTGTTTAAGGCATCCATTCTCCCTAATCCTAAAAGAAAATTTTAATTAACTTCTTGAAATACTAAAATAAATCTTATCCTCAAACGACATTTAAATCAATTTTTTGAAGTAACACTCTCACCTTTTTCATAAAACTAACATATATATTTTTTCAGGAATCCACTCTCCAGAAACCTAAAACTAATCTTAAAAAACTTCTTTCAGGCATCCAATCTTCCTAATCCAAAAACAAGAATTTTAATTAACTTGTTGAAATTATTCAATCACATTTATCCTCAAACTACTTTTAAATCAATTTTTTCAAGTAACACTCTCACCTTTTTCATAGAACAAACATATTTTTTTTTCAGGAATCCACTCTCCAGAAACCTGAAACAAATCTTGAAAAACACTTGTTTAAGGCATCCATTCTCCCTAATCCTAAAAGAAAATTTTAATTAACTGCTTGAAATACTAAAAAAAATCTTATCCTCAAACCACATTTAAATCAATTTTTTGAAGTAACACGCTCACCTTTTTCATAAAATGAACATATATATTTTTTTCAGGAATCCACTCTCCAGAAACCTAAAACTAATCTTAAAAAACTTATTTCAAGCATTCCAATCTTCCTAATACTAAACGAAAATTTTAATTAACTTGTTGAAATAATTCAATCACATTTATCCTCAAACTACTTTTAAATCAATTTTTTCAAGTAACACTCTCACCTTTTTCATAGAACAAACATATTTTTTTTTCAGGAATCCACTTTCCAGAAACCTGAAACAAATCTTGAAAAAACATGTTTAAGGCATCCATTCTCCCTAATCCTAAAAGAAAATTTTAATTAACTTCTTGAAATACTAAAATAAATCTTATCCTCAAACTACATTTAAATCAATTTTTTGAAGTAACACTCTCACCTTTTTCATAAAACTAACATATATTTTTTTTCAGGAATCCGCTCTCCAGAAACCTGAAACAAATCTTGAAAAAACTTGTTTAAGGCATCCATTCTCCCTAATCCTAAAAGAACATTTTAATTAACTTCTTGAAATACTAAAATAAATCTTATCGTCAAACTACATTTAAATCAATTTTTTGAAGTAACACTCTCACCTTTTTCATAAAACTAACATATAGTTTTTTTTCAGGAATCCACTCTCCAGAAACCTAAAACTAATCTTAAAAAACTTCTTTCAGGCATCCAATCTTCCTAATCCTAAACGAAAATTTTAATTAACTTGTTGAAATAATTCAATCACATTTATCCTCAAACTACTTTTAAATCAATTTTTTGAAGTAACACTCTCACCTTTTTCATAGAACAAACTTATTTTTTTTCAGGAATCCACTTTCCAGAAACCTGAAACTAATCTTGAAAAAACTTGTGTAAGGCATCCATTCTCCCTAATCCTAAAAGAAAATTTTAATTAACTTGTTGAAATAATGCAATCAACCTTATTCTCAAACTACATTTAAATAAATTTTTTGAAGTAACACACTCACCTTTTTCATAAAATGAACATACTTTGTTTTCACGAATCCACTCTCCAGAAACCTAAAACAAATCTTGAAAAAACTTGTTTAAGGCATCCATTCTCCCTAATCCTAAAAGAAAATTTTAATTAACTTCTTGAAATACTAAAAAAAATCTTATCCTCAAACTACATTTAAATCAATTTTTTGAAGTAACACTCTCACCTTTTTCATAAAACTAACATATATTTTTTTTCAGGAATCCGCTCTCCAGAAACCTGAAACAAATCTTGATAAAACTTGTTTAAGGCATCCATTCTCCCTAATCCTAAAAGAACATTTTAATTAACTTCTTGAAATACTAAAATAAATCTTATCGTCAAACTACATTTAAATCAATTTTTTGAAGTAACACTCTCACCTTTTTCATAAAACTAACAGATAGTTTTTTTTCAGGAATCCACTCTCCAGAAACCTAAAACTAATCTTAAAAAACTTCTTTCAGGCATCCAATCTTCCTAATCCTAAACGAAAATTTTAATTAACTTGTTGAAATAATTCAATCACATTTATCCTCAAACTACTTTTAAATCAATTTTTTCAAGTAACACTCTCACCTTTTTCATAGAACTGTGGTAAATAAAATCTTCTTTACCGGACTGAATTTCATACGGGATCTTAAAATAAAGTAAAATAGCTCAAAATAACAAGAGGCAGAATCCGTGGTATAAGAGTTTCTAAATGGGCTTTATTCCATTCAAAATGGCCGACTCGAGTCGCGGCCTTCAGGTTCCGTCACCACGAGGGTTCAGGAAGTGAAGTACAATACTTTATTGACAGACATGCATTTTTATAATAAGTACATTACAATGAAACGAATGTAGAAGGCGTAACATTTGATAAGAAAAGTGACATGACAGGTACGTAATCGAAACTAGGCGTAATAAGGAATAAAAGAAACATGATTGGTTAGGATTATCAGACATAGGTGGATCTATAAGATAATACTTGGCATAGATGCGCGCGCAGCAGCATGACGTGTAATTGACGTGCAACTAGGGGGTGAAGGGACTTGACATTTAGCTCTACATGTGGAGACGAGAAGTCTGAGGGGTCAAGTCAACCTAATCCCAAATCATATCTAACATCCTATGTTTAAAGAACTATGTTATCCACAAGGAAGGACTCTCGGACAGAATCTAGTCTATACTGACTGTGTGCGTGCACAAACGCCTAAGTGTCTATATGAGAAGCGAGAGGCAGAAAACTTTCCATGGCAGCAGGGCTATGAATCACTTGCAGGAGGACGGAAAGGCTGAGTCCTTTGCTTGTGAGCTAAAGGAAATGTTTACCTAAATCACTAGACAGGAATGCATCGGCTGAAGAGCAAAATAGATAATTCGAAGGTGAAATACAGCTTCTTGGCAGGCAGGCGAAAACTGGCCGAGGCAGGCACCGTTAGCTGCACAGGGAGTAGGACAAAGTTCATGGATACAGATGCGAGCTCAAGCTGAAGCTGTCAGAGACAGAGAGCAGGGAAAGGCTTTGAGGACAGAATCGGGCCTACTTGCCTGAACTGTAAAAATGGAGTAATTTAGCCATATAAAGTCGGTGGCCTTTCATGCTTAGGAATCGAATATCCAGCCCATTGATGGCGGATCTGACAGAGAACATGTCGACGGTAGACACACATATGTTTGCGTCTTCGAAACTGGAACTGGAGGGAACATACATGTACTTGTAACATGCATATAGAACCGTTGGGGTCCAAGATAGGGGACATAACTGATCAGGAAAATCCACATTTCCACATTCCCTCCTTGTCCCCTACTTGCCCTTTAAGAGATATCAATCTTCATCATTCCATCGATTTGCTCATGGAGCATCATTTCTTCTTCCTTCTTCTTCCGGTGTTTTGAACGAGAACTGTGATATGGAATGCATGATGTGGCACACAGACCACAAATCGCTGGTTCACATTGCAGGCATAAACAACAACTGAAGAGCATAAGAAGGCCAATACCTAGGAAGGATAGAACTCTCCATCCCCAGGCCGATATCACACTCCAAAACCACCCGGACCACGTCCAAGTGCCTGGATTCTCGTGTATCTGGCTTACAATCTTATGAAGGCGTGTTATAGCTTTATATACAGATGGCGAATTTTCTGGTATGAATATGCAGCAGCTGGATCCGATGACCCTGCAAGCTCCGCCCCTATCGGCCAGGATGACGTCAAGGACAAGACGATTCTGGAGAACAACAATTCTCATCACTGATTGTTCCTCTGTCAGATTGCCTAGGGCGGCTATAGTCTCGTTTACTACAGCTTCAAGAGTCTTGGTGAGTCTGCGTATCAGCTTACTATTTGATATTGTACCTATATAGGGAAAGATACCTTTATTGAAATCTACATACTTGTCCCATGCCGTCTCAGTATAATCGACAACTGGGAGATCTCTTCGCTCTCTATTGTGTACTAAATGAACATTTCGATAATAATCAGGGGGAGCTAGGAAAACAGGTGGCAAAAGGAATGCTATGTAACAGGTACCATCCCAATCTAGAGGCAGACGCATATATGCAGTCTGACCACATATAAAGTAAGAATGGCGAGAAGCTCTAAATGAAGATTTACCTTGATCACTATATTCTACTGTAGTAACGCATTGGCTATGGCCCATGTGTATGGAACCAACTTTTCTTACACATAATTCACCCTTAACTGGAAATACTGACATAGTGGGCAGAATTAGTTCAACTTCGGATTTGACATTCAAAATCATAAGATTAGGCGTAAAATTACCTAATTTATACACTTCATTTTCTAAATCAGTTCCTGTTCTACTGGGGTGACCCTCCTTATTAGGGTGACAGACTTTGAATAAAACTAGATTCAGATTTCCCCATATCCAATGTTGTTGATAAACTGCTGTGTCTGGGTCTATGGAATTTAATAAACTAAACCATGCTCCACAGGAGCCATTGTGTGTGAACGGATGTGGAAAGAAAGGCAGAACTCCTTTGTTATTCTGATAGGGAGGGAGTCGGCCACACACCCAACAATTGGTGGCATTACTAGTCTGATGGGAATGATGTAACATACTAATGAAGGTGTTGTTGCGCAGCGCAAGTCTATAGGACAACTCATGTGGGGGTAATTCACTAAAAGAATGTTCATCAGTTATATTGAAAGCACGTTTAGAAACAGGATAATACATATGCAACAATATACTTGCAGTAACTATTAAAAAACTCAAGAAAAACAAAATTAATAAAGTCACAATACAGTGGCTACGCAGTAATTTACAATAAGCATGTCGTTTCATTATGATTCTGGACTCTACATCATTCAGACCTAAGGGATACATGTCGGGACAGATTCAACCGCTTCACCTTGGAGAGGACTTAAACAATCAAATCGTCCGACAGTTTGGATCTGGACCTGAGTTTCTGCTTATAGAGTTCGGTGCTACTGGCTTCAGCCAAAGGTAGCTTTGAGTCAGTGGGGGAAGACACACGGGGAGTACTGTTTGTGTCAGGAGGAAGTCCATGAAATTTCTTTATATGGCTGGAATGCACCCAGCCCTTTCTCCCTTCGATCTTCACAGCTGTTCTGGTCGTCAGCAGGACCAACTTAGGAAGCCTCCACCTTGGCTCCAGTTGGGTTTTCCGATCGAAATTCCTGACGAGAACATAATCGCCGGGAATTACGTCATGAGGTTTCACCTCGGTGTTGTCGGGAAAAGCTGCGACTACCTGTGAACGACAAGATTGTAGTGCAGACATCAAGGAAGCCAGGTAATCTGTCAGCATATTACAGTCAACATCAGTTATTTTACGGGGTATAGGCGTCCCCCACATATTCGGTGGTCTACCAAAGATCACCTCATAAGGGGATAGCCCTGTTCGAGAGTGTGCTACCATCCTCATGTAAAATAGCGCAACTGGTAAGGCTACTATCCAGTCCACACCTTTTTCCTGACATATTTTAGACAGTCTGATTTTTAAAAGTTGATTATGTCGTTCCACGAGACCTGCTGCCTCGGGGTGTCGGACACAGTGGAATTTCCACTGATATCCCAACAAAAGTGAGACATGTTTCATTAATTCGGATGAGAAAGGCTGGCCGTTATCTGAATATACAACACGTGGTAAACCGTACCGTGGGAAGAATTCTCGAACTAGCTGCTTGGCAGTAGTCGGGGCAGTGTAATCTGATACGGGATACGCCTCTGTCCAACGGGAGAGAGCGCAGACAACTACGAGAACATATTTGAATCCTCGACAACGTTCCATCTGAATATAATCCATCTGGAGGACTTCAAAAGGATGGTCAGGAGGCTGAAATCCACCCTGCTCTACGGGAACACTCTTTCCTGGATTAAACTGACAACATATCATACAGGTACGAACTTTTTGTTTAGCTGCTGCTCGTAAATGTTTGTTGAACCAAATGTGCTGAATGCTGTCTAGCATAGCCTTCTCTCCTAGATGTGCTGGACTGTGAACTGTAGCTATAATGGCTTGAACCATGGAATCAGGGAGAAACCATACAGATTTCTCCTTCGTCATCCATCCTTGATCTGTCTGGATCCCTCCTAGTTCAGTCCACTTCTTTATTTCTTCTGCTGTGGCATGTGTCTGTATGTCAATTACGTCAAGTGCGGGATCCTTAATTGTCATACACTGTGTTGGTGTCTGAACTATTGGCTTTGTCATGTCTAATGTGCGATTCTGAGCAGTCTGTTTAGCTGTTCTGTCAGCTAAATCATTGCCTTGAGAAATGGTATCAGTAACCTTCGTGTGTGCTTTACATTTCATAATCGATATAGCAGTGGGTAGATGTATTGCATCTAACAAAGCATGAATGAGGGGTCCGTGCTGAATGTGGGCACCATGGGAAGTTAAATAACCTCTCTCTCGCCACAGCACGCCGAAGTCGTGTACAACTCCGAATGCATAACGTGAGTCAGTGTATATATTAACTTTCTTATTTGTGGCTTGAATACAGGCTTGTGTTAGAGCAATAAGTTCTGCTGCTTGGGCTGACAAAGTATCTATACAATTTGTCTCAATAACTTCAGTGTCTGTTGTGACTGCATACGCGGCCACTAAATCTCCTGTACTTGTTCTCATGCACGATCCGTCTACATACAACGTCAGGTCTGGATCTAACAATGGAACGTCTGTCAAGTCTTGTCTAGGTTTCGTCTTTATTTCAATGATTTCAACACAATCATGAGCTAGTGGGTCTGTTCCAATTACAGGTAATAGTGTAGCAGGATTCAATGTATTACACCGTCGGATCTCTATGTGTGGTTGAAACAATGTCAGTTCATAACCGGTAAGTCTTGCTATGGTCAAGTGTTGTGTTTGTGTTCGGTTCACAAGAACCTCTACTGCATGTGGTACTTGTACTGTCAATGGGTGTCCTAATACTATGGCATCGCTTTGTCTGATTGCTAAAGCTGTCGCTGCCACTGATTTCAGGCATGCAGGCAAAGCCTGAGCTACGGGATCTAATGTACTGGAAAAATAAGCACATGGCTTGCGTGATCCTGCTTGATCCTGAGTGAGTACTGACAAGGCAGTACCTTCGCGTTCTGTAACAAAGAGTGTAAAATGTTTGCTATAACATGGTGTTGCTAAAACAGGTGCTTGACATAAAGCTTCCTTTAGGTTTTCAAAAGCTTGTGTATGTTCCTGAGTCCAAGGGAGAACAGTCGATGTGGCTGCCTCCTGTGTGGTTAACTGAATGAGTGGTTTTGCTAGAAATGCGTACTGAGGGATCCACTGCCTACAATATGAAGTGAGGCCTATGAAAGCCCGCACCTCCTTTTGTGTCTGGGGTATTGACATGTTAGCAATTAACTGGATGCGATCTGGTGTAAGCTGCCTTCCCTCCTTGGACAGCGAGTGACCAAGATAAATAACTCGCTGGACACAGAATTGCAGCTTAGAAGGAGACACCTTGTGCCCCTTGTCGGCTAGAAAATGTAAAACTGTCAGAGAAGCTTTTTCACATTCTGGCTCGCTTCTCGCGGTGATCAGCAGATCATCGACATATTGAAGCAGTGCTGTATTGACTGGCATGTGGATACTGTCAAGTTCTCGTTTCAGTGCTTGGCTGTAGATGCTGGGGCTTTCTGTGAATCCTTGGGGAGCGCGTGAGAATTTAAAGCTGCGCCCATTTAAACTGAATCCGAACAAATATTGGCTTTCCGGATCTATTGGGACGCTGAAAAAGGCATTCTTGAGATCAATTACAGTAAAGAATGTTGCTTCGGAATCAATTGCTGTCAACAATGATGATATATCAGGGACCACAGGGAATTGTGGTACAATGCACTTGTTTAGTTCACGCAAATCAATAACCAATCGGTACACTGGTGGGGCAGTAGGATCAGTTCGTTTAAGAATCGGAATTATCGGTGAATTACATACATTGGAGTCTGTTTCTACAACTACTCCCTGGGCAATCAGCTCATCAATGATTTTCAGCAAAGCCACTACAGCATCATGCGGTAACTTGTATTGTCGCATTCGTGGTAGTACCACTCCTGCTTTCAGTGTGACTCGATAGGGTGTAATGTTCATGCAGCCAACATCCGCAGGGCCTTGTGCCCATAGATGTACTGGTAAAGTCTGTAGTCGGGGATCCATGTCTCTAGACACATAGTGACCTTTAAAATCACGTAAAAACAACCTTACTCCTTCCGGAGAACAACATATTATGGCTCCTAGTGCTTTCAGAGTTTTAATTCCTAACAGATTTTCTGGGCATGATTTAGTAAGCAATAAATCTGTAGTTCGTGTCAAAGGTCCTATCGTAAGTGGTAGAGGCTGTGATACTTCATTAACAATAGGTTTTCCTGAAAAACCAAGGGAAACATTTTGAGAGCCTGAGAGGGGTGCCCCTGGAACTTCACTACGTTTTATAGTTGTTCGACTTGCCCCTGTATCGAGTAAGAATTTTCTATCCTGACCTAATAATTCACTATGTACATAAGGTCCTTCTTGATCTACAGGAATCTCGATAAGCGGTAAGTCAACTTCCCTCTCTAGGCTGGTTCATGCGTAACGCTGATACTCAGGGTATTCATACTGTGCAGTCTGATACATTTGTCGTGTCGTGGTTTGTGTGGCAGTAGCAGGCAACGGTTGTGCAGCTGGCACAAACTGTATGGGTTGCTGTGAGGCTGGCATGGACTGTTGCTGAACTGGCATGGACTGTCCATGCTGCATAGTTCCTTGTTCATTCTGATCTTGTCTAACTAATCGTGGTCTCTCCTTTGCAATACCTGTAGCTATATTACGTTTCAGGACTGGACAATCGTGTACATAATGGCCCAGTTGTTTACAGTAATTGCAGGTTCCCTTTACAGGAACTGCAGAATCACCAGAATGTGTCACACCCTTTTTGTGACCATCTGCTGGTACTGTCTGAGAAACTAGCATTTTCATTTTTGTATCCTTCATGCGTCTATGCTCGTGTTCTTGTTCATCCCTAATTCTATTGTGATGATACTGTAACATTTGTAGCATTTGCGACGGAGTGTTACTTTGCCAGGTACTCTCGAATTTCAATATTCTATTCTTTACTGGAGGCAATGCATTTTCCACTAATTTTGTCACAAATAAATGTGGATATGAGTCACTACTTGCTTTTATACCACTATTTATACCAAAACATTTTTCAAATCGAGCATAATAATCGCTTGTGTCTTCATCTTGCTTTTGTTTGCAGGCTGTGATTGCACCCCAATCTTCCTTTTTTGTAGTTAATAAACGTGGCAGTACCTGTACTAGTAAACCTGGTAACAGTTTAACTTTATCCCCGAGCCCTGAACCTGCAGTTCGGCCCCTTTCTTCCTCTGCTAATGCTGTCCAGTCTATCTTTTGGTCACCCACTTCCCACTCTTTTTCTTTCAGTTTTTCATAAATGCCAGCAGGCAAAAGCACCTTTAATATCGTCATAATATCAGGAAAGGTGTACTCTCCCATCAGTAACATGTCTTTAATTTCTCGGTGGAAACCCGCTGGGTCTTTGTCATGACTAGGTACTACTTTTTTCATTTCTAATAATTCCATTTTTGATATGGGTGTGTAAACAAATACACGGTGAAACTCATTGTCTTCGCCTTTTATTGGGTGCACTTCTCGTAGGGGATTTTGTCTATCCATATAGTACGGCGCTCTTTCTCTGCGGGGCAGCGAGAGAGGATCCGGACTTACAAAAAGGACATACTGCTTACGTGACACTAATATCTCTTTAATTAGCTTGTTACTAGAACCTCTCCATCTGTTCGTGAGTAGTTCCGTTAATATATCAGGTAAAGGACCAGGGTCAGCATGTTGGCTCTTATATAATATGAGGAGTTGCTGAATCATATATATTCCAGCTAAACGTTGTTCATCTGTACTGAGATTAAAAAACGTGTGTGCTACGGTCTCATCACCGTATTTTTCAGGACTGTCAATCCAGTGAACGGCTGATCTGGCTAATTCTTGCTCATCCATGGAATCGAGGAGGTGGTAACCTCTTCGTTCTCGTAGTATTTTATCTGCGGCTTGAAACAAATGTTCAGGAGACTTCAGATTCATTACAGGCGTCGGATACGTTCTGCTATTATTTGGGCATACTGAGTGTATGGGATCAGAAAAACATCTAGCATTATCACAGGATCCTCCTCTGCCTACATAGGCTATGGTCTCTGACTGTCTTGCGGAATTCCCTGATTCGGACACTTCATCTTGCTCAAACTCGTCTGTTCCCAATCTTTCTTCATGAATACGCTCTATTTCTTTACGGATTTTTCGGCACATGGCTATTATACAATTTTGCTTATCGTGTCTCCCTTCTGATATATTCTGACTCCATCTTGTAAGAATAAGCATTGCATTCGGGTCTACCCCCGGACGGTCTTGATTTCTGATCACACAGTTTATGAGGAAACGTAACAGTTCCCCCTGTATCTCTACTTTCTGGAATTCCATAGCTCTGTTAATACATCCTGGATCTCGTCCTGTTTGAACAAAATGATATATGTTATCTAGATGCGTAGTCATTCCTGGTAACCTTGCTAAATACTCTGCGGCTCGCCTGATACGTAATGATGCCAGGACCATTTCGTCCTCTTTACCAACCACTGGGTCATATCTACAATTTACAAGGAGTTCCTTAAGCGTACGTTCACTTACGAATTTAGGTGTACGTGAATGCGCTGACTCTTGAAAAACAAGTTTATTTATTCTGGGTGGTGTAAAGGTACTGCTAGCACCTCCCGTGGCCCCATCTGGGGCGTCGGGTGTGAATGGATTCGTTGAACGTGACACAGCAACTATGGGTGTCGATAGGATCGACTGCGGAGACAGATGCGGAAACAGATGTGCTTGCCGAAGCTTGTATCGGGACTTGCTGTTGCACGGGGACAGATACCTGATCCTGACGTTGAACCCCTCCGCCAGACGGTCTATGTGGTGTGGCGTTAGCATACTCGGGAGCTGCGTCGTCTAGATATGAGGAAAGAAAAACATCTTCTGCGGTTCTGGGATGCCCTTTTGGATGTACCTTAATTGGAAATAATGGGGGTGGCAAGTCTTTTGGCATCTCTGGAGCAGCCTTAGGTAGTCCTTCGGCTAGAAGGGGATACATACCATTCATAAGAGCATTTCTTTGTCTATTTACTTGTTCTGATTTCACTCGGATACCTTCCTTAATTAATAGATTTTCTTGAACTTTATTTGAACTTTCTTTACTCCTCTCTTCTTGCCTACGTGCTTTTTCCGTTCGTCTATGAGATTCCTTACGCCATAACTCAACAGCGTCTTTCTGTGATTGTCTGACCTTTCTTTTCCATAACTCTTCCTCCACTTTCATGATGCATTCTGCATCCCAGGTTCCCGCTACGGGCCACCTTTGACTTTCCGGCAATCCCTTGGTATAATCTACCCATAGATCAAGAAACAATATGGCATCTAAGCCATGCTTATGGTACATAAAATGCCCTGGAGTGTCCCTAGGAGGAATAGGAACTGCTTCTTCAAGCACCCCTTTTCTGGTAGTAATCTGTCTTAACTTCGAGAAGAGCGGCATATTGACAACTGATCTGATACTTACTCTTGAACTCACTTAATACGAAAAACACAATAATGAACAGTGAACAATGAACACTCATTCATACCACAATATTTGAACACTTTAAACATTAAACATTAAACATTTTAACAACGACCGACAATGATGACAGTCTGCCTAACTAATCACCACGCTGAATTCTTGACAATAACTGAATACTTCGGAATACTTGATATACTGCTAAACAGTACATATACACTGCTAAACAGTGCAGACCGGATTTGTGTACCCAAATCCGTCTTGACCGGCACAACCTATGTGCGCGTCAACACGCCTCCCCGGCGATGGTACTCACCGAGTAGCTCCTTGAAACGAAAGGCCTCAGAGAATGGACAGGACTCGATGACTGCGGACAGTGGACCCTCTGGACATCGGGATTTCGAGAAACCTGGTGGGCCTCTGTATACCTCGGATCTTGCTCTCTCAGCTAGGCTCTGGTCGGGACACTTCGCACTTCTCACCGCCTCGTCTGGGTTGATCGCAGCCTCAGTCGCCCCCGCTTGACCGGAGGGAGCTTACAGGAAATCCTGCTGGTACGCGTTTATGGTCCGTCCAGCTGTGGCAGGAGACCGGGCCTGCAACGCACCGCCGGCGCGTGAGATGAGAAAGTGTCCCTGTTCGGGCGCCATTATGTGGTAAATAAAATCTTCTTTACCGGACTGAATTTCATACGGGATCTTAAAATAAAGTAAAATAGCTCAAAATAACAAGAGGCAGAATCCGTGGTATAAGAGTTTCTAAATGGGCTTTATTCCATTCAAAATGGCCGACTCGAGTCGCGGCCTTCAGGTTCCGTCACCACTAGGGTTCAGGAAGTGAAGTACAATACTTTATTGACAGACATGCATTTTTATAATAAGTACATTACAATGAAACGAATGTAGAAGGCGTAACATTTGATAAGAAAAGTGACATGACAGGTACGTAATCGAAACTAGGCGTAATAAGGAATAAAAGAAACATGATTGGTTAGGATTATCAGACATAGGTGGATCTATAAGATAATACTTGGCATAGATGCGCGCGCAGCAGCATGACGTGTAATTGACGTGCAACTAGGGGGTGAAGGGACTTGACATTTAGCTCTACATGTGGAGACGAGAAGTCTGAGGGGTCAAGTCAACCTAATCCCAAATCATATCTAACATCCTATGTTTAAAGAACTATGTTATCCACAAGGAAGGACTCTCGGACAGAATCTAGTCTATACTGACTGTGTGCGTGCACAAACGCCTAAGTGTCTATATGAGAAGCGAGAGGCAGAAAACTTTCCATGGCAGCAGGGCTATGAATCACTTGCAGGAGGACGTAAAGGCTGAGTCCTTTGCTTGTGAGCTAAAGGAAATGTTTACCTAAATCACTAGACAGGAATGCATCGGCTGAAGAGCAAAATAGATAATTCGAAGGTGAAATACAGCTTCTTGGCAGGCAGGCGAAAACTGGCCGAGGCAGGCACCGTTAGCTGCACAGGGAGTAGGACAAAGTTCATGGATACAGATGCGAGCTCAAGCTGAAGCTGTCAGAGACAGAGAGCAGGGAAAGGCTTTGAGGACAGAATCGGGCCTACTTGCCTGAACTGTAAAAATGGAGTAACTTAGCCATATAAAGTCGGTGGCCTTTCATGCTTAGGAATCGAATATCCAGCCCATTGATGGCGGATCTGACAGAGAACATGTCGACGGTAGACACACATATGTTTGCGTCTTCGAAACTGGAACTGGAGGGAACATACATGTACTTGTAACATGCATATAGAACCGTTGGGGTCCAAGATAGGGGACATAACTGATCAGGAAAATCCACATTTCCACAGAACAAACATATTTTTTTTTCAGGAATCCACTCTCCAGAAACCTGAAACAAATCTTGAAAAAACTTGTTTAAGGCATCCATTCTCCCTAATCCTAAAAGAAAATTTTAATTAACTTCTTGAAATACTAAAATAAATCTTATCCTCAAACTACATTTAAATCAATTTTTTGAAGTAACACTCTCACCTTTTTCATAAAACTAACATATATTTTTTTTAAGGAATCCGCTCTCGAGAAACCTGAAACAAATCTTGAAAAAACTTGTTTAAGGCATCCATTCTCCCTAATCCTAAAAGAACATTTTAATTAACTTCTTGAAATACTAAAATAAATCTTATCCTCAAACTACATTTAAATCAATTTTTTGAAGTAACACTCTCACCTTTTTCATAAAACTAACATATAGTTTTTTTTCAGGAATCCACTCTCCAGAAACCTAAAACTAATCTTAAAAAACTTCTTTCAGGCATCCAATCTTCCTAATCCTAAACGAAAATTTTAATTAACTTGTTGAAATAATTCAATCACATTTATCCTCCAACTACTTTTAAATCAATTTTTTCAAGTAACACTCTCACCTTTTTCATAGAACAAACATATTTTTTTTTTCAGGAATCCACTCTCCAGAAACCTGAAACAAATCTTGAAAAAACTTGTTTAAGGCATCCATTCTCCCTAATCCTAAAAGAAAATTTTAATTAACTTCTTGAAATACTAAAATAAATCTTATCCTCAAACGACATTTAAATCAATTTTTTGAAGTAACACTCTCACCTTTTTCATAAAACTAACATATATTTTTTTTCAGGAATCCACTCTCCAGAAACCTAAAACTAATCTTAAAAAACTTCTTTCAGGCATCCAATCTTCCTAATCCAAAAACAAAAATTTTAATTAACTTGTTGAAATTATTCAATCACATTTATCCTCAAACTACTTTTAAATCAATTTTTTGAAGTAACACACTCACCTTTTTCATAAAACTAACATATATTTTTTTTCAGGAATCCACTCTCCAGAAACCTAAAACTAATCTTTAAAAACTTCTTTCAGGCATCCAATCTTCCTAATCCTAAACGAAAATTTTAATTAACTTGTTGAAATAATTCAATCACATTTATCCTCAAACTACTTTTAAATCAATTTTTTCAAGTAACACTCTCACCTTTTTCATAGAACAAACATATTTTTTTTTCAGGAATCCACTCTCCAGAAACCTGAAACAAATCTTGAAAAAACTTGTTTAAGGCATCCATTCTCCCTAATCCTAAAAGAAAATTTTAATTAACTTCTTGAAATACTAAAATAAATCTTATCCTCAAACTTCATTTAAATCAATTTTTTGAAGTAACACTCTCACCTTTTTCATAAAACTAACATATATTTTTTTTCAGGAATCCGCTCTCCAGAAACCTGAAACAAATCTTGAAAAAACTTGTTTAAGGCATCCATTCTCCCTAATCCTAAACGAACATTTTAATTAACTTCTTGAAATACTAAAATAAATCTTATCCTCAAACTACATTTAAATCAATTTTTTGAAGTAACACTCTCACCTTTTTCATAAAACTAACAGATAGTTTTTTTTCAGGAATCCACTCTCCAGAAACCTAAAACTAATCTTAAAAAACTTCTTTCAGGCATCCAATCTTCCTAATCCTAAACGAAAATTTTAATTAACTTCTTGAAATACTAAAATAAATCTTATCCTCAAACTCCATTTAAATCAAGTTTTTTGAAGTAACACGCTCACCTTTTTCATAAAACTAACATATATTTTTTTTCAGGAATCCACTCTCCAGAAACCTAAAACTAATCTTTAAAAACTTATTTCAAGCATTCCAATCTTCCTAATACTAAACGAAAATTTTATTTAACTTGTTGAAATATTTCAATCACATTTATCCTCAAACTACGTTTAAATCAAGTTTTTTGAAGTAACACTCTCACCTTTTTCATAGAACAAACATATTTTTTTTTCAGGAATCCTCTCTCCAGAAACCTGAAACAAATCTTGAAAAAACTTGTTTAAGGCATCCATTCTCCCTAATCCTAAAAGAAAATTTTAATTAACTTCTTGAAATACTAAAATAAATCTTATCCTCAAACTACATTTAAATCAATTTTTTGAAGTAACACTCTCACCTTTTTCATAAAACTAAGATATGTTTTTTTTCAGGAATCCACTCTCCAGAAACCTAAAACTAATCTTAAAAAACTTCTTTCAGGCATCCAATCTTCCTAATCCTAAACGAAAATTTTAGTTAACTTGTTGAAATAATTCAATCACATTTATCCTCAAACTACTTTTAAATCAATTTTTTCAAGTACCACTCTCACCTTTTTCATAGAACAAACATATTTTTTTTTCAGGAATCCACTCTCCAGAAACCTGAAACAAATCTTGAAAAAACTTGTTTAAGGCATCCATTCTCCCTAATCCTAAAAGAAAATTTTAATTAACTTCTTGAAATACTAAAATAAATCTTATCCTCAAACTACATTTAAATCAATTTTTTGAAGTAACACTCTCACCTTTTTCATAAAACTAACATATTTTTTTTCGGGAATCCGCTCTCCAGAAACCTGAAACAAATCTTGAAAAAACTTGTTTAAGGCATCCATTCTCCCTAATCCTAAAAGAACATTTTAATTAACTTCTTGAAATACTAAAATAAATCTTATCCTCAAACTACATTTAAATCAATTTTTTGAAGTAACACTCTCACCTTTTTCATAAAACTAACATATAGTTTTTTTTCAGGAATCCACTCTCCAGAAACCTAAAACTAATCTTAAAAAACTTCTTTCAGGCATCCAATCTTCCTAATCCTAAACGAAAATTTTAATTAACTTGTTGAAATAATTCAATCACATTTATCCTCCAACTACTTTTAAATCAATTTTTTCAAGTAACACTCTCACCTTTTTCATAGAACAAACATATTTTTTTTTTCAGGAATCCACTCTCCAGAAACCTGAAACAAATCTTGAAAAAACTTGTTTAAGGCATCCATTCTCCCTAATCCTAAAAGAAAATTTTAATTAACTTCTTGAAATACTAAAATAAATCTTATCCTCAAACGACATTTAAATCAATTTTTTGAAGTACCACTCTCACCTTTTTCATAAAACTAACATATATTTTTTTTCAGGAATCCACTCTCCAGAAACCTAAAACTAATCTTAAAAAACTTCTTTCAGGCATCCAATCTTCCTAATCCAAAAGCAAAAATTTTAATTAACTTGTTGAAATTATTCAATCACATTTATCCTCAAACTACTTTTAAATCAATTTTTTGAAGTAACACACTCACCTTTTTCATAAAACTAACATATATTTTTTTTCAGGAATCCACTCTCCAGAAACCTAAAACTAATCTTTAAAAACTTCTTTCAGGCATCCAATCTTCCTAATCCTAAACGAAAATTTTAATTAACTTGTTGAAATAATTCAATCACATTTATCCTCAAACTACTTTTAAATCAATTTTTTGAAGTAACACACTCACCTTTTTCATAAAACTAACATATATTTTTTTTCAGGAATCCACTCTCCAGAAACCTAAAACTAATCTTTAAAAACTTCTTTCAGGCATCCAATCTTCCTAATCCTAAACGAAAATTTTAATTAACTTGTTGAAATAATTCAATCACATTTATCCTCAAACTACTTTTAAATCAATTTTTTCAAGTAACACTCTCACCTTTTTCATAGAAGAAACATATTTATTTTTTCAGGAATCCACTCTCCAGAAACCTGAAACAAATCTTGAAAAAACTTGTTTAAGGCATCCATTCTCCCTAATCCTAAAAGAAAATTTTAATTAACTTCTTGAAATACTAAAATAAATCTTATCCTCAAACGACATTTAAATCAATTTTTTGAAGTAACACTCTCACCTTTTTCATAAAACTAACATATATTTTTTTTCAGGAATCCACTCTCCAGAAACCTAAAACTAATCTTAAAAAACTTCTTTCAGGCATCCAATCTTCCTAATCCAAAAACAAGAATTTTAATTAACTTGTTGAAATTATTCAATCACATTTATCCTCAAACTACTTTTAAATCAATTTTTTCAAGTAACACTCTCACCTTTTTCATAGAACAAACATATTTTTTTTTCAGGAATCCACTCTCCAGAAACCTGAAACAAATCTTGAAAAACACTTGTTTAAGGCATCCATTCTCCCTAATCCTAAAAGAAAATTTTAATTAACTGCTTGAAATACTAAAAAAAATCTTATCCTCAAACCACATTTAAATCAATTTTTTGAAGTAACACGCTCACCTTTTTCATAAAATGAACATATATATTTTTTTCAGGAATCCACTCTCCAGAAACCTAAAACTAATCTTAAAAAACTTATTTCAAGCATTCCAATCTTCCTAATACTAAACAAAAATTTTAATTAACTTGTTGAAATAATTCAATCACATTTATCCTCAAACTACTTTTAAATCAATTTTTTCAAGTAACACTCTCACCTTTTTCATAGAACAAACATATTTTTTTTTCAGGAGTCCACTTTCCAGAAACCTGAAACAAATCTTGAAAAAACTTGTTTAAGGCATCCATTCTCCCTAATCCTAAAAGAAAATTTTAATTAACTTCTTGAAATACTAAAATAAATCTTATCCTCAAACTACATTTAAATCAATTTTTTGAAGTAACACTCTCACCTTTTTCATAAAACTAACATATATTTTTTTTCAGGAATCCGCTCTCCAGAAACCTGAAACAAATCTTGAAAAAACTTGTTTAAGGCATCCATTCTCCCTAATCCTAAAAGAACATTTTAATTAACTTCTTGAAATACTAAAATAAATCTTATCCTCAAACTACATTTAAATCAATTTTTTGAAGTAACACTCTCACCTTTTTCATAAAACTAACATATAGTTTTTTTTCAGGAATCCACTCTCCAGAAACCTAAAACTAATCTTAAAAAACTTCTTTCAGGCATCCAATCTTCCTAATCCTAAACAAAAATTGTAATTAACTTGTTGAAATAATTCAATCACATTTATCCTCAAACTACTTTTAAATCAATTTTTTGAAGTAACACTCTCACCTTTTTCATAGAACAAACTTATTTTTTTTTCAGGAATCCACTTTCCAGAAACCTGAAACTAATCTTGAAAAAACTTGTGTAAGGCATCCATTCTCCCTAATCCTAAAAGAAAATTTTAATTAACTTGTTGAAATAATGCAATCAACCTTATTCTCAAACTACATTTAAATCAATTTTTTGAAGTAACACACTCACCTTTTTCATAAAATGAACATATTTTGTTTTCACGAATCCACTCTCCAGAAACCTAAAACAAATCTTGAAAAAACTTGTTTAAGGCATCCATTCTCCCTAATCCTAAAAGAAAATTTTAATTAACTTCTTGAAATACTAAAAAAACTCTAATCCTCAAACTACATTTAAATCGATCTTTTGAAGTAACACTCTCACCTTTTTCATAAAACTAAGATATATTTTTTTTCAGGAATCCACTCTCCAGAAACCTAAAACTAATCTTAAAAAACTTCTTTCAGGCATCCAATCTTCCTAATCCTAAACGAAAATTTTAATTAACTTGTTGAAATAATTCAATCACATTTATCCTCAAACTACTTTTAAATCAATTTTTTCAAGTAACACTCTCACCTTTTTCATAGAACAAACATATTTTTTTTTCAGGAATCCACTCTCCAGAAACCTGAAACAAATCTTGAAAAAACTTGTTTAAGGCATCCATTCTCCCTAATCCTAAAAGAAAATTTTAATTAACTTCTTGAAATACTAAAATAAATCTTATCCTCAAACTACATTTAAATCAATTTTTTGAAGTAACACTCTCACCTTTTTCATAAAACTAACATATATTTTTTTTCAGGAATCCACTCTCCAGAAACCTAAAACTAATCTTAAAAAACTTCTTTCAGGCATCCAATCTTCCTAATCCTAAACGAAAATTTTAATTAACATGTTGAAATTATTCAATCACATTTATCCTCAAACTACTTTTAAATCAATTTTTTCAAGTAACACTCACCTTTTTCATAGAACAAACATATTTTTTTTTCAGGAATCCACTCTCCAGAAACCTGAAACAAATCTTGAAAAACTTGTTTAAGGCATCCATTCTCCCTAATCCTAAAAGAACATTTTAATTAACTACTTGAAATACTAAAAAAAATCTTATCCTCAAACTACATTTAAATCAATTTTTTGAAGTAACACGCTCACCTTTTTCATAAAACTAACATATATTTTTTTTCAGGAATCCACTCTCCAGAAACCTACAACTAATCTTTAAAAACTTATTTCAAGCATTCCAATCTTCCTAATACTAAACGAAAATTTTATTTAACTTGTTGAAATATTTCAATCACATTTATCCTCAAACTACGTTTAAATCAAGTTTTTTGAAGTAACACTCTCACCTTTTTCATAGAACAAACATATTTTTTTTCAGGAATCCTCTCTCCAGAAACCTGAAACAAATCTTGAAAAAACTTGTTTAAGGCATCCATTCTCCCTAATCCTAAAAGAAAATTTTAATTAACTTCTTGAAATACTAAAATAAATCTTATCCTCAAACTACATTTAAATCAATTTTTTGAAGTAACACTCTCACCTTTTTCATAAAACTAAGATATGTTTTTTTTCAGGAATCCACTCTCCAGAAACCTAAAACTAATCTTAAAAAACTTCTTTCAGGCATCCAATCTTCCTAATCCTAAACGAAAATTTTAATTAACTTGTTGAAATAATTCAATCACATTTATCCTCAAACTACTTTTAAATCAATTTTTTCAAGTAACACTCTCACCTTTTTCATAGAACAAACATATTTTTTTTTCAGGAATCCACTCTCCAGAAACCTGAAACAAATCTTGAAAAAACTTGTTTAAGGCATCCATTCTCCCTAATCCTAAAAGAAAATTTTAATTAACTTCTTGAAATACTAAAATAAATCTTATCCTCAAACTACATTTAAATCAATTTTTTGAAGTAACACTCTCACCTTTTTCATAAAACTAACATATATTTTTTTTCAGGAATCCGCTCTCCAGAAACCTGAAACAAATCTTGAAAAAACTTGTTTAAGGCATCCATTCTCCCTAATCCTAAAAGAACATTTTAATTAACTTCTTGAAATACTAAAATAAATCTTATCCTCAAACTACATTTAAATCAATTTTTTGAAGTAACACTCTCACCTTTTTCATAAAACTAACATATAGTTTTTTTTCAGGAATCCACTCTCCAGAAACCTAAAACTAATCTTAAAAAACTTCTTTCAGGCATCCAATCTTCCTAATCCTAAACAAAAATTTTAATTAACTTGTTGAAATAATTCAATCACATTTATCCTCAAACTACTTTTAAATCAATTTTTTGAAGTAACACTCTCACCTTTTTCATAGAACAAACTTATTTTTTTTTCAGGAATCCACTTTCCAGAAACCTGAAACTAATCTTGAAAAAACTTGTGTAAGGCATCCATTCTCCCTAATCCTAAAAGAAAATTTTAATTAACTTGTTGAAATGATGCAATCAACCTTATTCTCAAACTACATTTAAATCAATTTTTTGAAGTAACACACTCACCTTTTTCATAAAATGAACATATTTTGTTTTCACGAATCCACTCTCCAGAAACCTAAAACAAATCTTGAAAAAACTTGTTTAAGGCATCCATTCTCCCTAATCCTAAAAGAAAATTTTAATTAACTTCTTGAAATACTAAAAAAACTCTAATCCTCAAACTACATTTAAATCGATCTTTTGAAGTAACACTCTCACCTTTTTCATAAAACTAAGATATATTTTTTTTCAGGAATCCACTCTCCAGAAACCTAAAACTAATCTTAAAAAACTTCTTTCAGGCATCCAATCTTCCTAATCCTAAACGAAAATTTTAATTAACTTGTTGAAATAATTCAATCACATTTATCCTCAAACTACTTTTAAATCAATTTTTTCAAGTAACACTCTCACCTTTTTCATAGAACAAACATATTTTTTTTTCAGGAATCCACTCTCCAGAAACCTGAAACAAATCTTGAAAAAACTTGTTTAAGGCATCCATTCTCCCTAATCCTAAAAGAAAATTTTAATTAACTTCTTGAAATACTAAAATAAATCTTATCCTCAAACTACATTTAAATCAATTTTTTGAAGTAACACTCTCACCTTTTTCATAAAACTAACATATATTTTTTTTCAGGAATCCACTCTCCAGAAACCTAAAACTAATCTTAAAAAACTTCTTTCAGGCATCCAATCTTCCTAATCCTAAACGAAAATTTTAATTAACATGTTGAAATTATTCAATCACATTTATCCTCAAACTACTTTTAAATCAATTTTTTCAAGTAACACTCACCTTTTTCATAGAACAAACATATTTTTTTTTCAGGAATCCACTCTCCAGAAACCTGAAACAAATCTTGAAAAACTTGTTTAAGGCATCCATTCTCCCTAATCCTAAAAGAACATTTTAATTAACTACTTGAAATACTAAAAAAAATCTTATCCTCAAACTACATTTAAATCAATTTTTTGAAGTAACACGCTCACCTTTTTCATAAAACTAACATATATTTTTTTTCAGGAATCCACTCTCCAGAAACCTACAACTAATCTTTAAAAACTTATTTCAAGCATTCCAATCTTCCTAATACTAAACGAAAATTTTATTTAACTTGTTGAAATATTTCAATCACATTTATCCTCAAACTACGTTTAAATCAAGTTTTTTGAAGTAACACTCTCACCTTTTTCATAGAACAAACATATTTTTTTTCAGGAATCCTCTCTCCAGAAACCTGAAACAAATCTTGAAAAAACTTGTTTAAGGCATCCATTCTCCCTAATCCTAAAAGAAAATTTTAATTAACTTCTTGAAATACTAAAATAAATCTTATCCTCAAACTACATTTAAATCAATTTTTTGAAGTAACACTCTCACCTTTTTCATAAAACTAAGATATGTTTTTTTTCAGGAATCCACTCTCCAGAAACCTAAAACTAATCTTAAAAAACTTCTTTCAGGCATCCAATCTTCCTAATCCTAAACGAAAATTTTAATTAACTTGTTGAAATAATTCAATCACATTTATCCTCAAACTACTTTTAAATCAATTTTTTCAAGTAACACTCTCACCTTTTTCATAGAACAAACATATTTTTTTTTCAGGAATCCACTCTCCAGAAACCTGAAACAAATCTTGAAAAAACTTGTTTAAGGCATCCATTCTCCCTAATCCTAAAAGAAAATTTTAATTAACTTCTTGAAATACTAAAATAAATCTTATCCTCAAACTACATTTAAATCAATTTTTTGAAGTAACACTCTCACCTTTTTCATAAAACTAACATATATTTTTTTTCAGGAATCCGCTCTCCAGAAACCTGAAACAAATCTTGAAAAAACTTGTTTAAGGCATCCATTCTCCCTAATCCTAAAAGAACATTTTAATTAACTTCTTGAAATACTAAAATAAATCTTATCCTCAAACTACATTTAAATCAATTTTTTGAAGTAACACTCTCACCTTTTTCATAAAACTAACATATAGTTTTTTTTCAGGAATCCACTCTCCAGAAACCTAAAACTAATCTTAAAAAACTTCTTTCAGGCATCCAATCTTCCTAATCCTAAACGAAAATTTTAATTAACTTGTTGAAATAATTCAATCACATTTATCCTCCAACTACTTTTAAATCAATTTTTTCAAGTAACACTCTCACCTTTTTCATAGAACAAACATATTTTTTTTTTCAGGAATCCACTCTCCAGAAACCTGAAACAAATCTTGAAAAAACTTGTTTAAGGCATCCATTCTCCCTAATCCTAAAAGAAAATTTTAATTAACTTCTTGAAATACTAAAATAAATCTTATCCTCAAACGACATTTAAATCAATTTTTTGAAGTAACACTCTCACCTTTTTCATAAAACTAACATATATTTTTTTTCAGGAATCCACTCTCCAGAAACCTAAAACTAATCTTAAAAAACTTCTTTCAGGCATCCAATCTTCCTAATCCAAAAACAAAAATTTTAATTAACTTGTTGAAATTATTCAATCACATTTATCCTCAAACTACTTTTAAATCAATTTTTTGAAGTAACACACTCACCTTTTTCATAAAACTAACATATATTTTTTTTCAGGAATCCACTCTCCAGAAACCTAAAACTAATCTTAAAAAACTTCTTTCAGGCATCCAATCTTCCTAATCCAAAAACAAGAATTTTAATTAACTTGTTGAAATTATTCAATCACATTTATCCTCAAACTACTTTTAAATCAATTTTTTCAAGTAACACTCTCACCTTTTTCATAGAACAAACATATTTTTTTTTCAGGAATCCACTTTCCAGAAACCTGAAACAAATCTTGAAAAAACATGTTTAAGGCATCCATTCTCCCTAATCCTAAAAGAAAATTTTAATTAACTTCTTGAAATACTAAAATAAATCTTATCCTCAAACTACATTTAAATCAATTTTTTGAAGTAACACTCTCACCTTTTTCATAAAACTAACATATATTTTTTTTCAGGAATCCGCTCTCCAGAAACCTGAAACAAATCTTGAAAAAACTTGTTTAAGGCATCCATTCTCCCTAATCCTAAAAGAACATTTTAATTAACTTCTTGAAATACTAAAATAAATCTTATCCTCAAACTACATTTAAATCAATTTTTGAAGTAACACTCTCACCTTTTTCATAAAACTAACATATAGTTTTTTTTCAGGAATCCACTCTCCAGAAACCTAAAACTAATCTTAAAAAACTTCTTTCAGGCATCCAATCTTCCTAATCCTAAACGAAAATTTTAATTAACTTGTTGAAATAATTCAATCACATTTATCCTCAAACTACTTTTAAATCAATTTTTTGAAGTAACACTCTCACCTTTTTCATAGAACAAACTTATTTTTTTTTCAGGAATCCACTTTCCAGAAACCTGAAACTAATCTTGAAAAAACTTGTGTAAGGCATCCATTCTCCCTAATCCTAAAAGAAAATTTTAATTAACTTGTTGAAATAATGCAATCAACCTTATTCTCAAACTACATTTAAATCAATTTTTTGAAGTAACACACTCACCTTTTTCATAAAATGAACATACTTTGTTTTCACGAATCCACTCTCCAGAAACCTAAAACAAATCTTGAAAAAACTTGTTTAAGGCATCCATTCTCCCTAATCCTAAAAGAAAATTTTAATTAACTTCTTGAAATACTAAAAAAAATCTTATCCTCAAACTACATTTAAATCAATTTTTTGAAGTAACACTCTCACCTTTTTCATAAAACTAACATATATTTTTTTTCAGGAATCCGCTCTCCAGAAACCTGAAACAAATCTTGAAAAAACTTGTTTAAGGCATCCATTCTCCCTAATCCTAAAAGAACATTTTAATTAACTTCTTGAAATACTAAAATAAATCTTATCGTCAAACTACATTTAAATCAATTTTTTGAAGTAACACTCTCACCTTTTTCATAAAACTAACAGATAGTTTTTTTTCAGGAATCCACTCTCCAGAAACCTAAAACTAATCTTAAAAAACTTCTTTCAGGCATCCAATCTTCCTAATCCTAAACGAAAATTTTAATTAACTTGTTGAAATAATTCAATCACATTTATCCTCAAACTACTTTTAAATCAATTTTTTCAAGTAACACTCTCACCTTTTTCATAGAACAAACATATTTTTTTTTCAGGAATCCACTCTCCAGAAACCTGAAACAAATCTTGAAAAAACTTGTTTAAGGCATCCATTCTCCCTAATCCTAAAAGAAAATTTTAATTAACTTCTTGAAATACTAAAATAAATCTTATCCTCAAACTACATTTAAATCAATTTTTTGAAGTAACACTCTCACCTTTTTCATAAAACTAACATATATTTTTTTTAAGGAATCCGCTCTCGAGAAACCTGAAACAAATCTTGAAAAAACTTGTTTAAGGCATCCATTCTCCCTAATCCTAAAAGAACATTTTAATTAACTTCTTGAAATACTAAAATAAATCTTATCCTCAAACTACATTTAAATCAATTTTTTGAAGTAACACTCTCACCTTTTTCATAAAACTAACATATAGTTTTTTTTCAGGAATCCACTCTCCAGAAACCTAAAACTAATCTTAAAAAACTTCTTTCAGGCATCCAATCTTCCTAATCCTAAACGAAAATTTTAATTAACTTGTTGAAATAATTCAATCACATTTATCCTCCAACTACTTTTAAATCAATTTTTTCAAGTAACACTCTCACCTTTTTCATAGAACAAACATATTTTTTTTTTCAGGAATCCACTCTCCAGAAACCTGAAACAAATCTTGAAAAAACTTGTTTAAGGCATCCATTCTCCCTAATCCTAAAAGAAAATTTTAATTAACTTCTTGAAATACTAAAATAAATCTTATCCTCAAACGACATTTAAATCAATTTTTTGAAGTAACACTCTCACCTTTTTCATAAAACTAACATATTTTTTTCAGGAATCCACTCTCCAGAAACCTAAAACTAATCTTAAAAAACTTCTTTCAGGCATCCAATCTTCCTAATCCAAAAACAAAAATTTTAATTAACTTGTTGAAATTATTCAATCACATTTATCCTCAAACTACTTTTAAATCAATTTTTTGAAGTAACACACTCACCTTTTTCATAAAACTAACATATATTTTTTTTCAGGAATCCACTCTCCAGAAACCTAAAACTAATCTTTAAAAACTTCTTTCAGGCATCCAATCTTCCTAATCCTAAACGAAAATTTTAATTAACTTGTTGAAATAATTCAATTACATTTATCCTCAAACTACTTTTAAATCAATTTTTTCAAGTAACACTCTCACCTTTTTCATAGAACAAACATATTTTTTTTTCAGGAATCCACTCTCCAGAAACCTGAAACAAATCTTGAAAAAACTTGTTTAAGGCATCCATTCTCCCTAATCCTAAAAGAAAATTTTAATTAACTTCTTGAAATACTAAAATAAATCTTATCCTCAAACTTCATTTAAATCAATTTTTTGAAGTAACACTCTCACCTTTTTCATAAAACTAACATATATTTTTTTTCAGGAATCCGCTCTCCAGAAACCTGAAACAAATCTTGAAAAAACTTGTTTAAGGCATCCATTCTCCCTAATCCTAAACGAACATTTTAATTAACTTCTTGAAATACTAAAATAAATCTTATCCTCAAACTACATTTAAATCAATTTTTTGAAGTAACACTCTCACCTTTTTCATAAAACTAACAGATAGTTTTTTTTCAGGAATCCACTCTCCAGAAACCTAAAACTAATCTTAAAAAACTTCTTTCAGGCATCCAATCTTCCTAATCCTAAACGAAAATTTTAATTAACTTCTTGAAATACTAAAATAAATCTTATCCTCAAACTCCATTTAAATCAAGTTTTTTGAAGTAACACGCTCACCTTTTTCATAAAACTAACATATATTTTTTTTCAGGAATCCACTCTCCAGAAACCTAAAACTAATCTTTAAAAACTTATTTCAAGCATTCCAATCTTCCTAATACTAAACGAAAATTTTATTTAACTTGTTGAAATATTTCAATCACATTTATCCTCAAACTACGTTTAAATCAAGTTTTTTGAAGTAACACTCTCACCTTTTTCATAGAACAAACATATTTTTTTTTCAGGAATCCTCTCTCCAGAAACCTGAAACAAATCTTGAAAAAACTTGTTTAAGGCATCCATTCTCCCTAATCCTAAAAGAAAATTTTAATTAACTTCTTGAAATACTAAAATAAATCTTATCCTCAAACTACATTTAAATCAATTTTTTGAAGTAACACTCTCACCTTTTTCATAAAACTAAGATATGTTTTTTTTCAGGAATCCACTCTCCAGAAACCTAAAACTAATCTTAAAAAACTTCTTTCAGGCATCCAATCTTCCTAATCCTAAACGAAAATTTTAGTTAACTTGTTGAAATAATTCAATCACATTTATCCTCAAACTACTTTTAAATCAATTTTTTCAAGTAACACTCTCACCTTTTTCATAGAACAAACATATTTTTTTTTCAGGAATCCACTCTCCAGAAACCTGAAACAAATCTTGAAAAAACTTGTTTAAGGCATCCATTCTCCCTAATCCTAAAAGAAAATTTTATTTAACTTCTTGAAATACTAAAATAAATCTTATCCTCAAACTACATTTAAATCAATTTTTTGAAGTAACACTCTCACCTTTTTCATAAAACTAACATATATTTTTTTTCAGGAATCCGCTCTCCAGAAACCTGAAACAAATCTTGAAAAAACTTGTTTAAGGCATCCATTCTCCCTAATCCTAAAAGAACATTTTAATTAACTTCTTGAAATACTAAAATAAATCTTATCCTCAAACTACATTTAAATCAATTTTTTGAAGTAACACTCTCACCTTTTTCATAAAACTAACATATAGTTTTTTTTCAGGAATCCACTCTCCAGAAACCTAAAACTAATCTTAAAAAACTTCTTTCAGGCATCCAATCTTCCTAATCCTAAACGAAAATTTTAATTAACTTGTTGAAATAATTCAATCACATTTATCCTCCAACTACTTTTAAATCAATTTTTTCAAGTAACACTCTCACCTTTTTCATAGAACAAACATATTTTTTTTTTCAGGAATCCACTCTCCAGAAACCTGAAACAAATCTTGAAAAAACTTGTTTAAGGCATCCATTCTCCCTAATCCTAAAAGAAAATTTTAATTAACTTCTTGAAATACTAAAATAAATCTTATCCTCAAACGACATTTAAATCAATTTTTTGAAGTAACACTCTCACCTTTTTCATAAAACTAACATATATTTTTTTTCAGGAATCCACTCTCCAGAAACCTAAAACTAATCTTAAAAAACTTCTTTCAGGCATCCAATCTTCCTAATCCAAAAACAAAAATTTTAATTAACTTGTTGAAATTATTCAATCACATTTATCCTCAAACTACTTTTAAATCAATTTTTTGAAGTAACACACTCACCTTTTTCATAAAACTAACATATATTTTTTTTCAGGAATCCACTCTCCAGAAACCTAAAACTAATCTTAAAAAACTTCTTTCAGGCATCCAATCTTCCTAATCCAAAAACAAGAATTTTAATTAACTTGTTGAAATTATTCAATCACATTTATCCTCAAACTACTTTTAAATCAATTTTTTCAAGTAACACTCTCACCTTTTTCATAGAACAAACATATTTTTTTTTCAGGAATCCACTTTCCAGAAACCTGAAACAAATCTTGAAAAAACATGTTTAAGGCATCCATTCTCCCTAATCCTAAAAGAAAATTTTAATTAACTTCTTGAAATACTAAAATAAATCTTATCCTCAAACTACATTTAAATCAATTTTTTGAAGTAACACTCTCACCTTTTTCATAAAACTAACATATATTTTTTTTCAGGAATCCGCTCTCCAGAAACCTGAAACAAATCTTGAAAAAACTTGTTTAAGGCATCCATTCTCCCTAATCCTAAAAGAACATTTTAATTAACTTCTTGAAATACTAAAATAAATCTTATCCTCAAACTACATTTAAATCAATTTTTGAAGTAACACTCTCACCTTTTTCATAAAACTAACATATAGTTTTTTTTCAGGAATCCACTCTCCAGAAACCTAAAACTAATCTTAAAAAACTTCTTTCAGGCATCCAATCTTCCTAATCCTAAACGAAAATTTTAATTAACTTGTTGAAATAATTCAATCACATTTATCCTCAAACTACTTTTAAATCAATTTTTTGAAGTAACACTCTCACCTTTTTCATAGAACAAACTTTTTTTTTTTTCAGGAATCCACTTTCCAGAAACCTGAAACTAATCTTGAAAAAACTTGTGTAAGGCATCCATTCTCCCTAATCCTAAAAGAAAATTTTAATTAACTTGTTGAAATAATGCAATCAACCTTATTCTCAAACTACATTTAAATCAATTTTTTGAAGTAACACACTCACCTTTTTCATAAAATGAACATACTTTGTTTTCACGAATCCACTCTCCAGAAACCTAAAACAAATCTTGAAAAAACTTGTTTAAGGCATCCATTCTCCCTAATCCTAAAAGAAAATTTTAATTAACTTCTTGAAATACTAAAAAAAATCTTATCCTCAAACTACATTTAAATCAATTTTTTGAAGTAACACTCTCACCTTTTTCATAAAACTAACATATATTTTTTTTCAGGAATCCGCTCTCCAGAAACCTGAAACAAATCTTGAAAAAACTTGTTTAAGGCATCCATTCTCCCTAATCCTAAAAGAACATTTTAATTAACTTCTTGAAATACTAAAATAAATCTTATCGTCAAACTACATTTAAATCAATTTTTTGAAGTAACACTCTCACCTTTTTCATAAAACTAACAGATAGTTTTTTTTCAGGAATCCACTCTCCAGAAACCTAAAACTAATCTTAAAAAACTTCTTTCAGGCATCCAATCTTCCTAATCCTAAACGAAAATTTTAATTAACTTGTTGAAATAATTCAATCACATTTATCCTCAAACTACTTTTAAATCAATTTTTTCAAGTAACACTCTCACCTTTTTCATAGAACAAACATATTTTTTTTTCAGGAATCCACTCTCCAGAAACCTGAAACAAATCTTGAAAAAACTTGTTTAAGGCATCCATTCTCCCTAATCCTAAAAGAAAATTTTAATTAACTTCTTGAAATACTAAAATAAATCTTATCCTCAAACTACATTTAAATCAATTTTTTGAAGTAACACTCTCACCTTTTTCATAAAACTAACATATATTTTTTTTAAGGAATCCGCTCTCGAGAAACCTGAAACAAATCTTGAAAAAACTTGTTTAAGGCATCCATTCTCCCTAATCCTAAAAGAACATTTTAATTAACTTCTTGAAATACTAAAATAAATCTTATCCTCAAACTACATTTAAATCAATTTTTTGAAGTAACACTCTCACCTTTTTCATAAAACTAACATATAGTTTTTTTTCAGGAATCCACTCTCCAGAAACCTAAAACTAATCTTAAAAAACTTCTTTCAGGCATCCAATCTTCCTAATCCTAAACGAAAATTTTAATTAACTTGTTGAAATAATTCAATCACATTTATCCTCCAACTACTTTTAAATCAATTTTTTCAAGTAACACTCTCACCTTTTTCATAGAACAAACATATTTTTTTTTTCAGGAATCCACTCTCCAGAAACCTGAAACAAATCTTGAAAAAACTTGTTTAAGGCATCCATTCTCCCTAATCCTAAAAGAAAATTTTAATTAACTTCTTGAAATACTAAAATAAATCTTATCCTCAAACGACATTTAAATCAATTTTTTGAAGTAACACTCTCACCTTTTTCATAAAACTAACATATATTTTTTTCAGGAATCCACTCTCCAGAAACCTAAAACTAATCTTAAAAAACTTCTTTCAGGCATCCAATCTTCCTAATCCAAAAACAAAAATTTTAATTAACTTGTTGAAATTATTCAATCACATTTATCCTCAAACTACTTTTAAATCAATTTTTTGAAGTAACACACTCACCTTTTTCATAAAACTAACATATATTTTTTTTCAGGAATCCACTCTCCAGAAACCTAAAACTAATCTTTAAAAACTTCTTTCAGGCATCCAATCTTCCTAATCCTAAACGAAAATTTTAATTAACTTGTTGAAATAATTCAATTACATTTATCCTCAAACTACTTTTAAATCAATTTTTTCAAGTAACACTCTCACCTTTTTCATAGAACAAACATATTTTTTTTTCAGGAATCCACTCTCCAGAAACCTGAAACAAATCTTGAAAAAACTTGTTTAAGGCATCCATTCTCCCTAATCCTAAAAGAAAATTTTAATTAACTTCTTGAAATACTAAAATAAATCTTATCCTCAAACTTCATTTAAATCAATTTTTTGAAGTAACACTCTCACCTTTTTCATAAAACTAACATATATTTTTTTTCAGGAATCCGCTCTCCAGAAACCTGAAACAAATCTTGAAAAAACTTGTTTAAGGCATCCATTCTCCCTAATCCTAAACGAACATTTTAATTAACTTCTTGAAATACTAAAATAAATCTTATCCTCAAACTACATTTAAATCAATTTTTTGAAGTAACACTCTCACCTTTTTCATAAAACTAACAGATAGTTTTTTTTCAGGAATCCACTCTCCAGAAACCTAAAACTAATCTTAAAAAACTTCTTTCAGGCATCCAATCTTCCTAATCCTAAACGAAAATTTTAATTAACTTCTTGAAATACTAAAATAAATCTAATCCTCAAACTCCATTTAAATCAAGTTTTTTGAAGTAACACGCTCACCTTTTTCATAAAACTAACATATATTTTTTTTCAGGAATCCACTCTCCAGAAACCTAAAACTAATCTTTAAAAACTTATTTCAAGCATTCCAATCTTCCTAATACTAAACGAAAATTTTATTTAACTTGTTGAAATATTTCAATCACATTTATCCTCAAACTACGTTTAAATCAAGTTTTTTGAAGTAACACTCTCACCTTTTTCATAGAACAAACATATTTTTTTTTCAGGAATCCTCTCTCCAGAAACCTGAAACAAATCTTGAAAAAACTTGTTTAAGGCATCCATTCTCCCTAATCCTAAAAGAAAATTTTAATTAACTTCTTGAAATACTAAAATAAATCTTATCCTCAAACTACATTTAAATCAATTTTTTGAAGTAACACTCTCACCTTTTTCATAAAACTAAGATATGTTTTTTTTCAGGAATCCACTCTCCAGAAACCTAAAACTAATCTTAAAAAACTTCTTTCAGGCATCCAATCTTCCTAATCCTAAACGAAAATTTTAGTTAACTTGTTGAAATAATTCAATCACATTTATCCTCAAACTACTTTTAAATCAATTTTTTCAAGTAACACTCTCACCTTTTTCATAGAACAAACATATTTTTTTTTCAGGAATCCACTCTCCAGAAACCTGAAACAAATCTTGAAAAAACTTGTTTAAGGCATCCATTCTCCCTAATCCTAAAAGAAAATTTTATTTAACTTCTTGAAATACTAAAATAAATCTTATCCTCAAACTACATTTAAATCAATTTTTTGAAGTAACACTCTCACCTTTTTCATAAAACTAACATATATTTTTTTTCAGGAATCCGCTCTCCAGAAACCTGAAACAAATCTTGAAAAAACTTGTTTAAGGCATCCATTCTCCCTAATCCTAAAAGAACATTTTAATTAACTTCTTGAAATACTAAAATAAATCTTATCCTCAAACTACATTTAAATCAATTTTTTGAAGTAACACTCTCACCTTTTTCATAAAACTAACATATAGTTTTTTTTCAGGAATCCACTCTCCAGAAACCTAAAACTAATCTTAAAAAACTTCTTTCAGGCATCCAATCTTCCTAATCCTAAACGAAAATTTTAATTAACTTGTTGAAATAATTCAATCACATTTATCCTCCAACTACTTTTAAATCAATTTTTTCAAGTAACACTCTCACCTTTTTCATAGAACAAACATATTTTTTTTTTCAGGAATCCACTCTCCAGAAACCTGAAACAAATCTTGAAAAAACTTGTTTAAGGCATCCATTCTCCCTAATCCTAAAAGAAAATTTTAATTAACTTCTTGAAATACTAAAATAAATCTTATCCTCAAACGACATTTAAATCAATTTTTTGAAGTAACACTCTCACCTTTTTCATAAAACTAACATATATTTTTTTTCAGGAATCCACTCTCCAGAAACCTAAAACTAATCTTAAAAAACTTCTTTCAGGCATCCAATCTTCCTAATCCAAAAACAAAAATTTTAATTAACTTGTTGAAATTATTCAATCACATTTATCCTCAAACTACTTTTAAATCAATTTTTTGAAGTAACACACTCACCTTTTTCATAAAACTAACATATATTTTTTTTCAGGAATCCACTCTCCAGAAACCTAAAACTAATCTTTAAAAACTTCTTTCAGGCATCCAATCTTCCTAATCCTAAACGAAAATTTTAATTAACTTGTTGAAATAATTCAATCACATTTATCCTCAAACTACTTTTAAATCAATTTTTTGAAGTAACACACTCACCTTTTTCATAAAACTAACATATATTTTTTTTCAGGAATCCACTCTCCAGAAACCTAAAACTAATCTTTAAAAACTTCTTTCAGGCATCCAATCTTCCTAATCCTAAACGAAAATTTTAATTAACTTGTTGAAATAATTCAATCACATTTATCCTCAAACTACTTTTAAATCAATTTTTTCAAGTAACACTCTCACCTTTTTCATAGAAGAAACATATTTATTTTTTCAGGAATCCACTCTCCAGAAACCTGAAACAAATCTTGAAAAAACTTGTTTAAGGCATCCATTCTCCCTAATCCTAAAAGAAAATTTTAATTAACTTCTTGAAATACTAAAATAAATCTTATCCTCAAACGACATTTAAATCAATTTTTTGAAGTAACACTCTCACCTTTTTCATAAAACTAACATATATTTTTTTTCAGGAATCCACTCTACAGAAACCTAAAACTAATCTTAAAAAACTTCTTTCAGGCATCCAATCTTCCTAATCCAAAAACAAGAATTTTAATTAACTTGTTGAAATTATTCAATCACATTTATCCTCAAACTACTTTTAAATCAATTTTTTCAAGTAACACTCTCACCTTTTTCATAGAACAAACATATTTTTTTTTCAGGAATCCACTCTCCAGAAACCTGAAACAAATCTTGAAAAACACTTGTTTAAGGCATCCATTCTCCCTAATCCTAAAAGAAAATTTTAATTAACTGCTTGAAATACTAAAAAAAAATCTTATCCTCAAACCACATTTAAATCAATTTTTTGAAGTAACACGCTCACCTTTTTCATAAAATGAACATATATATTTTTTTCAGGAATCCACTCTCCAGAAACCTAAAACTAATCTTAAAAAACTTATTTCAAGCATTCCAATCTTCCTAATACTAAACGAAAATTTTAATTAACTTGTTGAAATAATTCAATCACATTTATCCTCAAACTACTTTTAAATCAATTTTTTCAAGTAACACTCTCACCTTTTTCATAGAACAAACATATTTTTTTTTCAGGAGTCCACTTTCCAGAAACCTGAAACAAATCTTGAAAAAACTTGTTTAAGGCATCCATTCTCCCTAATCCTAAAAGAAAATTTTAATTAACTTCTTGAAATACTAAAATAAATCTTATCCTCAAACTACATTTAAATCAATTTTTTGAAGTAACACTCTCACCTTTTTCATAAAACTAACATATTTTTTTTCAGGAATCCGCTCTCCAGAAACCTGAAACAAATCTTGAAAAAACTTGTTTAAGGCATCCATTCTCCCTAATCCTAAAAGAACATTTTAATTAACTTCTTGAAATACTAAAATAAATCTTATCCTCAAACTACATTTAAATCAATTTTTTGAAGTAACACTCTCACCTTTTTCATAAAACTAACATATAGTTTTTTTTCAGGAATCCACTCTCCAGAAACCTAAAACTAATCTTAAAAAACTTCTTTCAGGCATCCAATCTTCCTAATCCTAAACAAAAATTTTAATTAACTTGTTGAAATAATTCAATCACATTTATCCTCAAACTACTTTTAAATCAATTTTTTGAAGTAACACTCTCACCTTTTTCATAGAACAAACTTATTTTTTTTTCAGGAATCCACTTTCCAGAAACCTGAAACTAATCTTGAAAAAACTTGTGTAAGGCATCCATTCTCCCTAATCCTAAAAGAAAATTTTAATTAACTTGTTGAAATAATGCAATCAACCTTATTCTCAAACTACATTTAAATCAATTTTTTGAAGTAACACACTCACCTTTTTCATAAAATGAACATATTTTGTTTTCACGAATCCACTCTCCAGAAACCTAAAACAAATCTTGAAAAAACTTGTTTAAGGCATCCATTCTCCCTAATCCTAAAAGAAAATTTTAATTAACTTCTTGAAATACTAAAAAAACTCTAATCCTCAAACTACATTTAAATCGATCTTTTGAAGTAACACTCTCACCTTTTTCATAAAACTAAGATATATTTTTTTTCAGGAATCCACTCTCCAGAAACCTAAAACTAATCTTAAAAAACTTCTTTCAGGCATCCAATCTTCCTAATCCTAAACGAAAATTTTAATTAACTTGTTGAAATAATTCAATCACATTTATCCTCAAACTACTTTTAAATCAATTTTTTCAAGTAACACTCTCACCTTTTTCATAGAACAAACATATTTTTTTTTCAGGAATCCACTCTCCAGAAACCTGAAACAAATCTTGAAAAAACTTGTTTAAGGCATCCATTCTCCCTAATCCTAAAAGAAAATTTTAATTAACTTCTTGAAATACTAAAATAAATCTTATCCTCAAACTACATTTAAATCAATTTTTTGAAGTAACACTCTCACCTTTTTCATAAAACTAACATATATTTTTTTTCAGGAATCCACTCTCCAGAAACCTAAAACTAATCTTAAAAAACTTCTTTCAGGCATCCAATCTTCCTAATCCTAAATGAAAATTTTAATTAACATGTTGAAATTATTCAATCACATTTATCCTCAAACTACTTTTAAATCAATTTTTTCAAGTAACACTCACCTTTTTCATAGAACAAACATATTTTTTTTTCAGGAATCCACTCTCCAGAAACCTGAAACAAATCTTGAAAAACTTGTTTAAGGCATCCATTCTCCCTAATCCTAAAAGAACATTTTAATTAACTACTTGAAATACTAAAAAAAATCTTATCCTCAAACTACATTTAAATCAATTTTTTGAAGTAACACGCTCACCTTTTTCATAAAACTAAGATATGTTTTTTTTCAGGAATCCACTCTCCAGAAACCTAAAACTAATCTTAAAAAACTTCTTTCAGGCATCCAATCTTCCTAATCCTAAACGAAAATTTTAATTAACTTGTTGAAATAATTCAATCACATTTATCCTCAAACTACTTTTAAATCAATTTTTTTGAAGTAACACTCTCACCTTTTTCATAGAACAAACATATTTTTTTTCAGGAATCCACTCTCCAGAAACCTACAACTAATCTTTAAAAACTTATTTCAAGCATTCCAATCTTCCTAATACTAAACGAAAATTTTATTTAACTTGTTGAAATATTTCAATCACATTTATCCTCAAACTACGTTTAAATCAAGTTTTTTGAAGTAACACTCTCACCTTTTTCATAGAACAAACATATTTTTTTTCAGGAATCCTCTCTCCAGAAACCTGAAACAAATCTTGAAAAAACTTGTTTAAGGCATCCATTCTCCCTAATCCTAAAAGAAAATTTTAATTAACTTCTTGAAATACTAAAATAAATCTTATCCTCAAACTACATTTAAATCAATTTTTTGAAGTAACACTCTCACCTTTTTCATAAAACTAAGATATGTTTTTTTTCAGGAATCCACTCTCCAGAAACCTAAAACTAATCTTAAAAAACTTCTTTCAGGCATCCAATCTTCCTAATCCTAAACGAAAATTTTAATTAACTTGTTGAAATAATTCAATCACATTTATCCTCAAACTACTTTTAAATCAATTTTTTCAAGTAACACTCTCACCTTTTTCATAGAACAAACATATTTTTTTTTCAGGAATCCACTCTCCAGAAACCTGAAACAAATCTTGAAAAAACTTGTTTAAGGCATCCATTCTCCCTAATCCTAAAAGAACATTTTAATTAACTTCTTGAAATACTAAAATAAATCTTATCCTCAAACTACATTTAAATCAATTTTTTGAAGTAACACTCTCACCTTTTTCATAAAACTAACATATAGTTTTTTTTCAGGAATCCACTCTCCAGAAACCTAAAACTAATCTTAAAAAACTTCTTTCAGGCATCCAATCTTCCTAATCCTAAACGAAAATTTTAATTAACTTGTTGAAATAATTCAATCACATTTATCCTCCAACTACTTTTAAATCAATTTTTTCAAGTAACACTCTCACCTTTTTCATAGAACAAACATATTTTTTTTTCAGGAATCCACTCTCCAGAAACCTGAAACAAATCTTGAAAAAACTTGTTTAAGGCATCCATTCTCCCTAATCCTAAAAGAAAATTTTAATTAACTTCTTGAAATACTAAAATAAATCTTATCCTCAAACGACATTTAAATCAATTTTTTGAAGTAACACTCTCACCTTTTTCATAAAACTAACATATATTTTTTTTCAGGAATCCACTCTCCAGAAACCTAAAACTAATCTTAAAAAACTTCTTTCAGGCATCCAATCTTCCTAATCCAAAAACAAAAATTTTAATTAACTTGTTGAAATTATTCAATCACATTTATCCTCAAACTACTTTTAAATCAATTTTTTGAAGTAACACACTCACCTTTTTCATAAAACTAACATATATTTTTTTTCAGGAATCCACTCTCCAGAAACCTAAAACTAATCTTTAAAAACTTCTTTCAGGCATCCAATCTTCCTAATCCTAAACGAAAATTTTAATTAACTTGTTGAAATAATTCAATCACATTTATCCTCAAACTACTTTTAAATCAATTTTTTCAAGTAACACTCTCACCTTTTTCATAGAAGAAACATATTTTTTTTTTCAGGAATCCACTCTCCAGAAACCTGAAACAAATCTTGAAAAAACTTGTTTAAGGCATCCATTCTCCCTAATCCTAAAAGAAAATTTTAATTAACTTCTTGAAATACTAAAATAAATCTTATCCTCAAACGACATTTAAATCAATTTTTTGAAGTAACACTCTCACCTTTTTCATAAAACTAACATATATTTTTTTTCAGGAATCCACTCTCCAGAAACCTAAAACTAATCTTAAAAAACTTCTTTCAGGCATCCAATCTTCCTAATCCAAAAACAAGAATTTTAATTAACTTGTTGAAATTATTCAATCACATTTATCCTCAAACTACTTTTAAATCAATTTTTTCAAGTAACACTCTCACCTTTTTCATAGAACAAACATATTTTTTTTTCAGGAATCCACTCTCCAGAAACCTGAAACAAATCTTGAAAAACACTTGTTTAAGGCATCCATTCTCCCTAATCCTAAAAGAAAATTTTAATTAACTGCTTGAAATACTAAAAAAAATCTTATCCTCAAACCACATTTAAATCAATTTTTTGAAGTAACACGCTCACCTTTTTCATAAAATGAACATATATATTTTTTTCAGGAATCCACTCTCCAGAAACCTAAAACTAATCTTAAAAAACTTATTTCAAGCATTCCAATCTTCCTAATACTAAACGAAAATTTTAATTAACTTGTTGAAATAATTCAATCACATTTATCCTCAAACTACTTTTAAATCAATTTTTTCAAGTAACACTCTCACCTTTTTCATAGAACAAACATATTTTTTTTTCAGGAATCCACTTTCCAGAAACCTGAAACAAATCTTGAAAAAACTTGTTTAAGGCATCCATTCTCCCTAATCCTAAAAGAAAATTTTAATTAACTTCTTGAAATACTAAAATAAATCTTATCCTCAAACTACATTTAAATCAATTTTTTGAAGTAACACTCTCACCTTTTTCATAAAACTAACATATATTTTTTTTCAGGAATCCGCTCTCCAGAAACCTGAAACAAATCTTGAAAAAACTTGTTTAAGGCATCCATTCTCCCTAATCCTAAAAGAACATTTTAATTAACTTCTTGAAATACTAAAATAAATCTTATCCTCAAACTACATTTAAATCAATTTTTTGAAGTAACACACTCACCTTTTTCATAAAATGAACATGTTTTGTTTTCACGAATCCACTCTCCAGAAACCTAAAACAAATCTTGAAAAAACTTGTTTAAGGCATCCATTCTCCCTAATCCTAAAAGAAAATTTTAATTAACTTCTTGAAATACTAAAAAAACTCTAATCCTCAAACTACATTTAAATCGATTTTTTGAAGTAACACTCTCACCTTTTTCATAAAACTAAGATATATTTTTTTTCAGGAATCCACTCTCCAGAAACCTAAAACTAATCTTAAAAAACTTCTTTCAGGCATCCAATCTTCCTAATCCTAAACGAAAATTTTAATTAACTTGTTGAAATAATTCAATCACATTTATCCTCAAACTACTTTTAAATCAATTTTTTCAAGTAACACTCTCACCTTTTTCATAGAACAAACATATTTTTTTTTCAGGAATCCACTCTCCAGAAACCTGAAACAAATCTTGAAAAAACTTGTTTAAGGCATCCATTCTCCCTAATCCTAAAAGAAAATTTTAATTAACTTCTTGAAATACTAAAATAAATCTTATCCTCAAACTACATTTAAATCAATTTTTTGAAGTAACACTCTCACCTTTTTCATAAAACTAACATATATTTTTTTTCAGGAATCCGCTCTCCAGAAACCTGAAACAAATCTTGAAAAAACTTGTTTAAGGCATCCATTCTCCCTAATCCTAAAAGAAAATTTTAATTAACTTCTTGAAATATTAAAAAAAATCTTATCCTCAAACTACATTTAAATCAATTTTTTGAAGTAACACTCTCACCTTTTTCATAAAACTAACGTATATTTTTTTTCAGGAATCCACTCTCCAGAAACCTAAAACTAATCTTTAAAAACTTCTTTCAGGCATCCAATCTTCCTAATCCTAAACAAAAATTTTAATTAACTTGTTGAAATAATTCAATCACATTTATCCTCAAACTACTTTTAAATCAATTTTTTGAAGTAACACACTCACCTTTTTCATAAAACTAACATATAATTTTTTTCAGGAATCCACTCTCCAGAAACCTAAAACTAATCTTTAAAAACTTCTTTCAGGCATCCAATCTTCCTAATCCTAAACGAAAATTTTAATTAACTTGTTGAAATAATTCAATCACATTTATCCTCAAACTACTTTTAAATCAATTTTTTCAAGTAACACTCTCACCTTTTTCATAGAAGAAACATATTTATTTTTTCAGGAATCCACTCTCCAGAAACCTGAAACAAATCTTGAAAAAACTTGTTTAAGGCATCCATTCTCCCTAATCCTAAAAGAAAATTTTAATTAACTTCTTGAAATACTAAAATAAATCTTATCCTCAAACGACATTTAAATCAATTTTTTGAAGTAACACTCTAACCTTTTTCATAAAACTAACATATATTTTTTTTCAGGAATCCACTCTCCAGAAACCTAAAACTAATCTTAAAAAACTTCTTTCAGGCATCCAATCTTCCTAATCCAAAAACAAGAATTTTAATTAACTTGTTGAAATTATTCAATCACATTTATCCTCAAACTACTTTTAAATCAATTTTTTCAAGTAACACTCTCACCTTTTTCATAGAACAAACATATTTTTTTTTCAGGAATCCACTCTCCAGAAACCTGAAACAAATCTTGAAAAACACTTGTTTAAGGCATCCATTCTCCCTAATCCTAAAAGAAAATTTTAATTAACTGCTTGAAATACTAAAAAAAATCTTATCCTCAAACCACATTTAAATCAATTTTTTGAAGTAACACGCTCACCTTTTTCATAAAATGAACATATATATTTTTTTCAGGAATCCACTCTCCAGAAACCTAAAACTAATCTTAAAAAACTTATTTCAAGCATTCCAATCTTCCTAATACTAAACGAAAATTTTAATTAACTTGTTGAAATAATTCAATCACATTTATCCTCAAACTACTTTTAAATCAATTTTTTCAAGTAACACTCTCACCTTTTTCATAGAACAAACATATTTTTTTTTCAGGAATCCACTTTCCAGAAACCTGAAACAAATCTTGAAAAAACATGTTTAAGGCATCCATTCTCCCTAATCCTAAAAGAAAATTTTAATTAACTTCTTGAAATACTAAAATAAATCTTATCCTCAAACTACATTTAAATCAATTTTTTGAAGTAACACTCTCACCTTTTTCATAAAACTAACATATATTTTTTTTCAGGAATCCGCTCTCCAGAAACCTGAAACAAATCTTGAAAAAACTTGTTTAAGGCATCCATTCTCCCTAATCCTAAAAGAACATTTTAATTAACTTCTTGAAATACTAAAATAAATCTTATCCTCAAACTACATTTAAATCAATTTTTGAAGTAACACTCTCACCTTTTTCATAAAACTAACATATAGTTTTTTTTCAGGAATCCACTCTCCAGAAACCTAAAACTAATCTTAAAAAACTTCTTTCAGGCATCCAATCTTCCTAATCCTAAACGAAAATTTTAATTAACTTGTTGAAATAATTCAATCACATTTATCCTCAAACTACTTTTAAATCAATTTTTTGAAGTAACACTCTCACCTTTTTCATAGAACAAACTTATTTTTTTTCAGGAATCCACTTTCCAGAAACCTGAAACTAATCTTGAAAAAACTTGTGTAAGGCATCCATTCTCCCTAATCCTAAAAGAAAATTTTAATTAACTTGTTGAAATAATGCAATCAACCTTATTCTCAAACTACATTTAAATCAATTTTTTGAAGTAACACACTCACCTTTTTCATAAAATGAACATACTTTGTTTTCACGAATCCACTCTCCAGAAACCTAAAACAAATCTTGAAAAAACTTGTTTAAGGCATCCATTCTCCCTAATCCTAAAAGAAAATTTTAATTAACTTCTTGAAATACTAAAAAAAATCTTATCCTCAAACTACATTTAAATCAATTTTTTGAAGTAACACTCTCACCTTTTTCATAAAACTAACATATATTTTTTTTCAGGAATCCGCTCTCCAGAAACCTGAAACAAATCTTGAAAAAACTTGTTTAAGGCATCCATTCTCCCTAATCCTAAAAGAACATTTTAATTAACTTCTTGAAATACTAAAATAAATCTTATCGTCAAACTACATTTAAATCAATTTTTTGAAGTAACACTCTCACCTTTTTCATAAAACTAACAGATAGTTTTTTTTCAGGAATCCACTCTCCAGAAACCTAAAACTAATCTTAAAAAACTTCTTTCAGGCATCCAATCTTCCTAATCCTAAACGAAAATTTTAATTAACTTGTTGAAATAATTCAATCACATTTATCCTCAAACTACTTTTAAATCAATTTTTTCAAGTAACACTCTCACCTTTTTCATAGAACAAACATATTTTTTTTTCAGGAATCCACTCTCCAGAAACCTGAAACAAATCTTGAAAAAACTTGTTTAAGGCATCCATTCTCCCTAATCCTAAAAGAAAATTTTAATTAACTTCTTGAAATACTAAAATAAATCTTATCCTCAAACTACATTTAAATCAATTTTTTGAAGTAACACTCTCACCTTTTTCATAAAACTAACATATATTTTTTTTAAGGAATCCGCTCTCGAGAAACCTGAAACAAATCTTGAAAAAACTTGTTTAAGGCATCCATTCTCCCTAATCCTAAAAGAACATTTTAATTAACTTCTTGAAATACTAAAATAAATCTTATCCTCAAACTACATTTAAATCAATTTTTTGAAGTAACACTCTCACCTTTTTCATAAAACTAACATATAGTTTTTTTTCAGGAATCCACTCTCCAGAAACCTAAAACTAATCTTAAAAAACTTCTTTCAGGCATCCAATCTTCCTAATCCTAAACGAAAATTTTAATTAACTTGTTGAAATAATTCAATCACATTTATCCTCCAACTACTTTTAAATCAATTTTTTCAAGTAACACTCTCACCTTTTTCATAGAACAAACATATTTTTTTTTTCAGGAATCCACTCTCCAGAAACCTGAAACAAATCTTGAAAAAACTTGTTTAAGGCATCCATTCTCCCTAATCCTAAAAGAAAATTTTAATTAACTTCTTGAAATACTAAAATAAATCTTATCCTCAAACGACATTTAAATCAATTTTTTGAAGTAACACTCTCACCTTTTTCATAAAACTAACATATATTTTTTTCAGGAATCCACTCTCCAGAAACCTAAAACTAATCTTAAAAAACTTCTTTCAGGCATCCAATCTTCCTAATCCAAAAACAAAAATTTTAATTAACTTGTTGAAATTATTCAATCACATTTATCCTCAAACTACTTTTAAATCAATTTTTTGAAGTAACACACTCACCTTTTTCATAAAACTAACATATATTTTTTTTCAGGAATCCACTCTCCAGAAACCTAAAACTAATCTTTAAAAACTTCTTTCAGGCATCCAATCTTCCTAATCCTAAACGAAAATTTTAATTAACTTGTTGAAATAATTCAATCACATTTATCCTCAAACTACTTTTAAATCAATTTTTTCAAGTAACACTCTCACCTTTTTCATAGAACAAACATATTTTTTTTTCAGGAATCCACTCTCCAGAAACCTGAAACAAATCTTGAAAAAACTTGTTTAAGGCATCCATTCTCCCTAATCCTAAAAGAAAATTTTAATTAACTTCTTGAAATACTAAAATAAATCTTATCCTCAAACTTCATTTAAATCAATTTTTTGAAGTAACACTCTCACCTTTTTCATAAAACTAACATATATTTTTTTTCAGGAATCCGCTCTCCAGAAACCTGAAACAAATCTTGAAAAAACTTGTTTAAGGCATCCATTCTCCCTAATCCTAAACGAACATTTTAATTAACTTCTTGAAATACTAAAATAAATCTTATCCTCAAACTACATTTAAATCAATTTTTTGAAGTAACACTCTCACCTTTTTCATAAAACTAACAGATAGTTTTTTTTCAGGAATCCACTCTCCAGAAACCTAAAACTAATCTTAAAAAACTTCTTTCAGGCATCCAATCTTCCTAATCCTAAACGAAAATTTTAATTAACTTCTTGAAATACTAAAATAAATCTTATCCTCAAACTCCATTTAAATCAAGTTTTTTGAAGTAACACGCTCACCTTTTTCATAAAACTAACATATATTTTTTTTCAGGAATCCACTCTCCAGAAACCTAAAACTAATCTTTAAAAACTTATTTCAAGCATTCCAATCTTCCTAATAGTAAACGAAAATTTTATTTAACTTGTTGAAATATTTCAATCACATTTATCCTCAAACTACGTTTAAATCAAGTTTTTTGAAGTAACACTCTCACCTTTTTCATAGAACAAACATATTTTTTTTTCAGGAATCCTCTCTCCAGAAACCTGAAACAAATCTTGAAAAAACTTGTTTAAGGCATCCATTCTCCCTAATCCTAAAAGAAAATTTTAATTAACTTCTTGAAATACTAAAATAAATCTTATCCTCAAACTACATTTAAATCAATTTTTTGAAGTAACACTCTCACCTTTTTCATAAAACTAAGATATGTTTTTTTTCAGGAATCCACTCTCCAGAAACCTAAAACTAATCTTAAAAAACTTCTTTCAGGCATCCAATCTTCCTAATCCTAAACGAAAATTTTAGTTAACTTGTTGAAATAATTCAATCACATTTATCCTCAAACTACTTTTAAATCAATTTTTTCAAGTAACACTCTCACCTTTTTCATAGAACAAACATATTTTTTTTTCAGGAATCCACTCTCCAGAAACCTGAAACAAATCTTGAAAAAACTTGTTTAAGGCATCCATTCTCCCTAATCCTAAAAGAAAATTTTATTTAACTTCTTGAAATACTAAAATAAATCTTATCCTCAAACTACATTTAAATCAATTTTTTGAAGTAACACTCTCACCTTTTTCATAAAACTAACATATATTTTTTTTCAGGAATCCGCTCTCCAGAAACCTGAAACAAATCTTGAAAAAACTTGTTTAAGGCATCCATTCTCCCTAATCCTAAAAGAACATTTTAATTAACTTCTTGAAATACTAAAATAAATCTTATCCTCAAACTACATTTAAATCAATTTTTTGAAGTAACACTCTCACCTTTTTCATAAAACTAAGATATGTTTTTTTTCAGGAATCCACTCTCCAGAAACCTAAAACTAATCTTAAAAAACTTCTTTCAGGCATCCAATCTTCCTAATCCTAAACGAAAATTTTAATTAACTTGTTGAAATAATTCAATCACATTTATCCTCCAACTACTTTTAAATCAATTTTTTCAAGTAACACTCTCACCTTTTTCATAGAACAAACATATTTTTTTTTCAGGAATCCACTCTCCAGAAACCTGAAACAAATCTTGAAAAAACTTGTTTAAGGCATCCATTCTCCCTAATCCTAAAAGAAAATTTTATTTAACTTCTTGAAATACTAAAATAAATCTTATCCTCAAACTACATTTAAATCAATTTTTTGAAGTAACACTCTCACCTTTTTCATAAAACTAACATATATTTTTTTTCAGGAATCCGCTCTCCAGAAACCTGAAACAAATCTTGAAAAAACTTGTTTAAGGCATCCATTCTCCCTAATCCTAAAAGAACATTTTAATTAACTTCTTGAAATACTAAAATAAATCTTATCCTCAAACTACATTTAAATCAATTTTTTGAAGTAACACTCTCACCTTTTTCATAAAACTAACATATAGTTTTTTTTCAGGAATCCACTCTCCAGAAACCTAAAACTAATCTTAAAAAACTTCTTTCAGGCATCCAATCTTCCTAATCCTAAACGAAAATTTTAATTAACTTGTTGAAATAATTCAATCACATTTATCCTCCAACTACTTTTAAATCAATTTTTTCAAGTAACACTCTCACCTTTTTCATAGAACAAACATATTTTTTTTTTCAGGAATCCACTCTCCAGAAACCTGAAACAAATCTTGAAAAAACTTGTTTAAGGCATCCATTCTCCCTAATCCTAAAAGAAAATTTTAATTAACTTCTTGAAATACTAAAATAAATCTTATCCTCAAACGACATTTAAATCAATTTTTTGAAGTAACACTCTCACCTTTTTCATAAAACTAACATATATTTTTTTTCAGGAATCCACTCTCCAGAAACCTAAAACTAATCTTAAAAAACTTCTTTCAGGCATCCAATCTTCCTAATCCAAAAACAAAAATTTTAATTAACTTGTTGAAATTATTCAATCACATTTATCCTCAAACTACTTTTAAATCAATTTTTTGAAGTAACACACTCACCTTTTTCATAAAACTAACATATATTTTTTTTCAGGAATCCACTCTCCAGAAACCTAAAACTAATCTTTAAAAACTTCTTTCAGGCATCCAATCTTCCTAATCCTAAACGAAAATTTTAATTAACTTGTTGAAATAATTCAATCACATTTATCCTCAAACTACTTTTAAATCAATTTTTTGAAGTAACACACTCACCTTTTTCATAAAACTAACATATATTTTTTTTCAGGAATCCACTCTCCAGAAACCTAAAACTAATCTTTAAAAACTTCTTTCAGGCATCCAATCTTCCTAATCCTAAACGAAAATTTTAATTAACTTGTTGAAATAATTCAATCACATTTATCCTCAAACTACTTTTAAATCAATTTTTTCAAGTAACACTCTCACCTTTTTCATAGAAGAAACATATTTATTTTTTCAGGAATCCACTCTCCAGAAACCTGAAACAAATCTTGAAAAAACTTGTTTAAGGCATCCATTCTCCCTGATCCTAAAAGAAAATTTTAATTAACTGCTTGAAATACTAAAAAAAATCTTATCCTCAAACCACATTTAAATCAATTTTTTGAAGTAACACGCTCACCTTTTTCATAAAATGAACATATATATTTTTTTCAGGAATCCACTCTCCAGAAACCTAAAACTAATCTTAAAAAACTTATTTCAAGCATTCCAATCTTCCTAATACTAAACGAAAATTTTAATTAACTTGTTGAAATAATTCAATCACATTTATCCTCAAACTACTTTTAAATCAATTTTTTCAAGTAACACTCTCACCTTTTTCATAGAACAAACATATTTTTTTTTCAGGAGTCCACTTTCCAGAAACCTGAAACAAATCTTGAAAAAACTTGTTTAAGGCATCCATTCTCCCTAATCCTAAAAGAAAATTTTAATTAACTTCTTGAAATACTAAAATAAATCTTATCCTCAAACTACATTTAAATCAATTTTTTGAAGTAACACTCTCACCTTTTTCATAAAACTAACATATATTTTTTTTCAGGAATCCGCTCTCCAGAAACCTGAAACAAATCTTGAAAAAACTTGTTTAAGGCATCCATTCTCCCTAATCCTAAAAGAACATTTTCATTAACTTCTTGAAATACTAAAATAAATCTTATCCTCAAACTACATTTAAATCAATTTTTTGAAGTAACACTCTCACCTTTTTCATAAAACTAACATATAGTTTTTTTTCAGGAATCCACTCTCCAGAAACCTAAAACTAATCTTAAAAAACTTCTTTCAGGCATCCAATCTTCCTAATCCTAAACAAAAATTTTAATTAACTTGTTGAAATAATTCAATCACATTTATCCTCAAACTACTTTTAAATCAATTTTTTGAAGTAACACTCTCACCTTTTTCATAGAACAAACTTATTTTTTTTTCAGGAATCCACTTTCCAGAAACCTGAAACTAATCTTGAAAAAACTTGTGTAAGGCATCCATTCTCCCTAATCCTAAAAGAAAATTTTAATTAACTTGTTGAAATAATGCAATCAACCTTATTCTCAAACTACATTTAAATCAATTTTTTGAAGTAACACACTCACCTTTTTCATAAAATGAACATATTTTGTTTTCACGAATCCACTCTCCAGAAACCTAAAACAAATCTTGAAAAAACTTGTTTAAGGCATCCATTCTCCCTAATCCTAAAAGAAAATTTTAATTAACTTCTTGAAATACTAAAAAAACTCTAATCCTCAAACTACATTTAAATCGATCTTTTGAAGTAACACTCTCACCTTTTTCATAAAACTAAGATATATTTTTTTTCAGGAATCCACTCTCCAGAAACCTAAAACTAATCTTAAAAAACTTCTTTCAGGCATCCAATCTTCCTAATCCTAAACGAAAATTTTAATTAACTTGTTGAAATAATTCAATCACATTTATCCTCAAACTACTTTTAAATCAATTTTTTCAAGTAACACTCTCACCTTTTTCATAGAACAAACATATTTTTTTTTCAGGAGTCCACTTTCCAGAAACCTGAAACAAATCTTGAAAAAACTTGTTTAAGGCATCCATTCTCCCTAATCCTAAAAGAAAATTTTAATTAACTTCTTGAAATACTAAAATAAATCTTATCCTCAAACTACATTTAAATCAATTTTTTGAAGTAACACTCTCACCTTTTTCATAAAACTAACATATATTTTTTTTCAGGAATCCGCTCTCCAGAAACCTGAAACAAATCTTGAAAAAACTTGTTTAAGGCATCCATTCTCCCTAATCCTAAAAGAACATTTTCATTAACTTCTTGAAATACTAAAATAAATCTTATCCTCAAACTACATTTAAATCAATTTTTTGAAGTAACACTCTCACCTTTTTCATAAAACTAACATATAGTTTTTTTTCAGGAATCCACTCTCCAGAAACCTAAAACTAATCTTAAAAAACTTCTTTCAGGCATCCAATCTTCCTAATCCTAAACAAAAATTTTAATTAACTTGTTGAAATAATTCAATCACATTTATCCTCAAACTACTTTTAAATCAATTTTTTGAAGTAACACTCTCACCTTTTTCATAGAACAAACTTATTTTTTTTTCAGGAATCCACTTTCCAGAAACCTGAAACTAATCTTGAAAAAACTTGTGTAAGGCATCCATTCTCCCTAATCCTAAAAGAAAATTTTAATTAACTTGTTGAAATAATGCAATCAACCTTATTCTCAAACTACATTTAAATCAATTTTTTGAAGTAACACACTCACCTTTTTCATAAAATGAACATATTTTGTTTTCACGAATCCACTCTCCAGAAACCTAAAACAAATCTTGAAAAAACTTGTTTAAGGCATCCATTCTCCCTAATCCTAAAAGAAAATTTTAATTAACTTCTTGAAATACTAAAAAAACTCTAATCCTCAAACTACATTTAAATCGATCTTTTGAAGTAACACTCTCACCTTTTTCATAAAACTAAGATATATTTTTTTTCAGGAATCCACTCTCCAGAAACCTAAAACTAATCTTAAAAAACTTCTTTCAGGCATCCAATCTTCCTAATCCTAAACGAAAATTTTAATTAACTTGTTGAAATAATTCAATCACATTTATCCTCAAACTACTTTTAAATCAATTTTTTCAAGTAACACTCTCACCTTTTTCATAGAACAAACATATTTTTTTTTCAGGAATCCACTCTCCAGAAACCTGAAACAAATCTTGAAAAAACTTGTTTAAGGCATCCATTCTCCCTAATCCTAAAAGAAAATTTTAATTAACTTCTTGAAATACTAAAATAAATCTTATCCTCAAACTACATTTAAATCAATTTTTTGAAGTAACACTCTCACCTTTTTCATAAAACTAACATATCTTTTTTTTCAGGAATCCACTCTCCAGAAACCTAAAACTAATCTTAAAAAACTTCTTTCAGGCATCCAATCTTCCTAATCCTAAACGAAAATTTTAATTAACATGTTGAAATTATTCAATCACATTTATCCTCAAACTACTTTTAAATCAATTTTTTCAAGTAACACTCACCTTTTTCATAGAACAAACATATTTTTTTTTCAGGAATCCACTCTCCAGAAACCTGAAACAAATCTTGAAAAACTTGTTTAAGGCATCCATTCTCCCTAATCCTAAAAGAACATTTTAATTAACTACTTGAAATACTAAAAAAAATCTTATCCTCAAACTACATTTAAATCAATTTTTTGAAGTAACACGCTCACCTTTTTCATAAAACTAACATATATTTTTTTTCAGGAATCCACTCTCCAGAAACCTACAACTAATCTTTAAAAACTTATTTCAAGCATTCCAATCTTCCTAATACTAAACGAAAATTTTATTTAACTTGTTGAAATATTTCAATCACATTTATCCTCAAACTACGTTTAAATCAAGTTTTTTGAAGTAACACTCTCACCTTTTTCATAGAACAAACATATTTTTTTTCAGGAATCCTCTCTCCAGAAACCTGAAACAAATCTTGAAAAAACTTGTTTAAGGCATCCATTCTCCCTAATCCTAAAAGAAAATTTTAATTAACTTCTTGAAATACTAAAATAAATCTTATCCTCAAACTACATTTAAATCAATTTTTTGAAGTAACACTCTCACCTTTTTCATAAAACTAAGATATGTTTTTTTTCAGGAATCCACTCTCCAGAAACCTAAAACTAATCTTAAAAAACTTCTTTCAGGCATCCAATCTTCCTAATCCTAAACGAAAATTTTAATTAACTTGTTGAAATAATTCAATCACATTTATCCTCAAACTACTTTTAAATCAATTTTTTCAAGTAACACTCTCACCTTTTTCATAGAACAAACATATTTTTTTTTCAGGAATCCACTCTCCAGAAACCTGAAACAAATCTTGAAAAAACTTGTTTAAGGCATCCATTCTCCCTAATCCTAAAAGAAAATTTTAATTAACTTCTTGAAATACTAAAATAAATCTTATCCTCAAACTACATTTAAATCAATTTTTTGAAGTAACACTCTCACCTTTTTCATAAAACTAACATATATTTTTTTTCAGGAATCCGCTCTCCAGAAACCTGAAACAAATCTTGAAAAAACTTGTTTAAGGCATCCATTCTCCCTAATCCTAAAAGAACATTTTAATTAACTTCTTGAAATACTAAAATAAATCTTATCCTCAAACTACATTTAAATCAATTTTTTGAAGTAACACTCTCACCTTTTTCATAAAACTAACATATAGTTTTTTTTCAGGAATCCACTCTCCAGAAACCTAAAACTAATCTTAAAAAACTTCTTTCAGGCATCCAATCTTCCTAATCCTAAACGAAAATTTTAATTAACTTGTTGAAATAATTCAATCACATTTATCCTCCAACTACTTTTAAATCAATTTTTTCAAGTAACACTCTCACCTTTTTCATAGAACAAACATATTTTTTTTTTCAGGAATCCACTCTCCAGAAACCTGAAACAAATCTTGAAAAAACTTGTTTAAGGCATCCATTCTCCCTAATCCTAAAAGAAAATTTTAATTAACTTCTTGAAATACTAAAATAAATCTTATCCTCAAACGACATTTAAATCAATTTTTTGAAGTAACACTCTCACCTTTTTCATAAAACTAACATATATTTTTTTTCAGGAATCCACTCTCCAGAAACCTAAAACTAATCTTAAAAAACTTCTTTCAGGCATCCAATCTTCCTAATCCAAAAACAAAAATTTTAATTAACTTGTTGAAATTATTCAATCACATTTATCCTCAAACTACTTTTAAATCAATTTTTTAAAGTAACACACTCACCTTTTTCATAAAACTAACATATATTTTTTTTCAGGAATCCACTCTCCAGAAACCTAAAACTAATCTTTAAAAACTTCTTTCAGGCATCCAATCTTCCTAATCCTAAACGAAAATTTTAATTAACTTGTTGAAATAATTCAATCACATTTATCCTCAAACTACTTTTAAATCAATTTTTTCAAGTAACACTCTCACCTTTTTCATAGAAGAAACATATTTTTTTTTTCAGGAATCCACTCTCCAGAAACCTGAAACAAATCTTGAAAAAACTTGTTTAAGGCATCCATTCTCCCTAATCCTAAAAGAAAATTTTAATTAACTTCTTGAAATACTAAAATAAATCTTATCCTCAAACGACATTTAAATCAATTTTTTGAAGTAACACTCTCACCTTTTTCATAAAACTAACATATATTTTTTTTCAGGAATCCGCTCTCCAGAAACCTGAAACAAATCTTGAAAAAACTTGTTTAAGGCATCCATTCTCCCTAATCCTAAAAGAACATTTTAATTAACTTCTTGAAATACTAAAAAAACTCTAATCCTCAAACTACATTTAAATCGATTTTTTGAAGTAACACTCTCACCTTTTTCATAAAACTAAGATATATTTTTTTTCAGGAATCCACTCTCCAGAAACCTAAAACTAATCTTAAAAAACTTCTTTCAGGCATCCAATCTTCCTAATCCTAAACGAAAATTTTAATTAACTTGTTGAAATAATTCAATCACATTTATCCTCAAACTACTTTTAAATCAATTTTTTCAAGTAACACTCTCACCTTTTTCATAGAACAAACATATTTTTTTTTCAGGAATCCACTCTCCAGAAACCTGAAACAAATCTTGAAAAAACTTATTTAAGGCATCCATTCTCCCTAATCCTAAAAGAAAATTTTAATTAACTTCTTGAAATACTAAAATAAATCTTATCCTCAAACTACATTTAAATCAATTTTTTGAAGTAACACTCTCACCTTTTTCATAAAACTAACATATATTTTTTTTCAGGAATCCGCTCTCCAGAAACCTGAAACAAATCTTGAAAAAACTTGTTTAAGGCATCCATTCTCCCTAATCCTAAAAGAAAATTTTAATTAACTTCTTGAAATATTAAAAAAAATCTTATCCTCAAACTACATTTAAATCAATTTTTTGAAGTAACACTCTCACCTTTTTCATAAAACTAACGTATATTTTTTTTCAGGAATCCACTCTCCAGAAACCTAAAACTAATCTTTAAAAACTTCTTTCAGGCATCCAATCTTCCTAATCCTAAACAAAAATTTTAATTAACTTGTTGAAATAATTCAATCACATTTATCCTCAAACTACTTTTAAATCAATTTTTTGAAGTAACACACTCACCTTTTTCATAAAACTAACATATATTTTTTTTCAGGAATCCACTCTCCAGAAACCTAAAACTAATCTTTAAAAACTTCTTTCAGGCATCCAATCTTCCTAATCCTAAACGAAAATTTTAATTAACTTGTTGAAATAATTCAATCACATTTATCCTCAAACTACTTTTAAATCAATTTTTTCAAGTAACACTCTCACCTTTTTCATAGAAGAAACATATTTATTTTTTCAGGAATCCACTCTCCAGAAACCTGAAACAAATCTTGAAAAAACTTGTTTAAGGCATCCATTCTCCCTAATCCTAAAAGAAAATTTTAATTAACTTCTTGAAATACTAAAATAAATCTTATCCTCAAACGACATTTAAATCAATTTTTTGAAGTAACACTCTAACCTTTTTCATAAAACTAACATATATTTTTTTTCAGGAATCCACTCTCCAGAAACCTAAAACTAATCTTAAAAAACTTCTTTCAGGCATCCAATCTTCCTAATCCAAAAACAAGAATTTTAATTAACTTGTTGAAATTATTCAATCACATTTATCCTCAAACTACTTTTAAATCAATTTTTTCAAGTAACACTCTCACCTTTTTCATAGAACAAACATATTTTTTTTTCAGGAATCCACTCTCCAGAAACCTGAAACAAATCTTGAAAAACACTTGTTTAAGGCATCCATTCTCCCTAATCCTAAAAGAAAATTTTAATTAACTGCTTGAAATACTAAAAAAAATCTTATCCTCAAACCACATTTAAATCAATTTTTTGAAGTAACACGCTCACCTTTTTCATAAAATGAACATATATATTTTTTTCAGGAATCCACTCTCCAGAAACCTAAAACTAATCTTAAAAAACTTATTTCAAGCATTCCAATCTTCCTAATACTAAACGAAAATTTTAATTAACTTGTTGAAATCATTCAATCACATTTATCCTCAAACTACTTTTAAATCAATTTTTTCAAGTAACACTCTCACCTTTTTCATAGAACAAACATATTTTTTTTTCAGGAGTCCACTTTCCAGAAACCTGAAACAAATCTTGAAAAAACTTGTTTAAGGCATCCATTCTCCCTAATCCTAAAAGAAAATTTTAATTAACTTCTTGAAATACTAAAATAAATCTTATCCTCAAACTACATTTAAATCCATTTTTTGAAGTAACACTCTCACCTTTTTCATAAAACTAACATATATTTTTTTTCAGGAATCCGCTCTCCAGAAACCTGAAACAAATCTTGAAAAAACTTGTTTAAGGCATCCATTCTCCCTAATCCTAAAAGAACATTTTAATTAACTTCTTGAAATACTAAAATAAATCTTATCCTCAAACTACATTTAAATCAATTTTTTGAAGTAACACTCTCACCTTTTTCATAAAACTAACATATAGTTTTTTTTCAGGAATCCACTCTCCAGAAACCTAAAACTAATCTTAAAAAACTTCTTTCAGGCATCCAATCTTCCTAATCCTAAACGAAAATTTTAATTAACTTGTTGAAATAATTCAATCACATTTATCCTCAAACTACTTTTAAATCAATTTTTTCAAGTAACACTCTCACCTTTTTCATAGAAGAAACATATTTTTTTTTTCAGGAATCCACTCTCCAGAAACCTGAAACAAATCTTGAAAAAACTTGTTTAAGGCATCCATTCTCCCTAATCCTAAAAGAAAATTTTAATTAACTTCTTGAAATACTAAAATAAATCTTATCCTCAAACGACATTTAAATCAATTTTTTGAAGTAACACTCTCACCTTTTTCATAAAACTAACATATATTTTTTTTCAGGAATCCGCTCTCCAGAAACCTGAAACAAATCTTGAAAAAACTTGTTTAAGGCATCCATTCTCCCTAATCCTAAAAGAACATTTTAATTAACTTCTTGAAATACTAAAAAAACTCTAATCCTCAAACTACATTTAAATCGATTTTTTGAAGTAACACTCTCACCTTTTTCATAAAACTAAGATATATTTTTTTTCAGGAATCCACTCTCCAGAAACCTAAAACTAATCTTAAAAAACTTCTTTCAGGCATCCAATCTTCCTAATCCTAAACGAAAATTTTAATTAACTTGTTGAAATAATTCAATCACATTTATCCTCAAACTACTTTTAAATCAATTTTTTCAAGTAACACTCTCACCTTTTTCATAGAACAAACATATTTTTTTTTCAGGAATCCACTCTCCAGAAACCTGAAACAAATCTTGAAAAAACTTATTTAAGGCATCCATTCTCCCTAATCCTAAAAGAAAATTTTAATTAACTTCTTGAAATACTAAAATAAATCTTATCCTCAAACTACATTTAAATCAATTTTTTGAAGTAACACTCTCACCTTTTTCATAAAACTAACATATATTTTTTTTCAGGAATCCGCTCTCCAGAAACCTGAAACAAATCTTGAAAAAACTTGTTTAAGGCATCCATTCTCCCTAATCCTAAAAGAAAATTTTAATTAACTTCTTGAAATATTAAAAAAAATCTTATCCTCAAACTACATTTAAATCAATTTTTTGAAGTAACACTCTCACCTTTTTCATAAAACTAACGTATATTTTTTTTCAGGAATCCACTCTCCAGAAACCTAAAACTAATCTTTAAAAACTTCTTTCAGGCATCCAATCTTCCTAATCCTAAACAAAAATTTTAATTAACTTGTTGAAATAATTCAATCACATTTATCCTCAAACTACTTTTAAATCAATTTTTTGAAGTAACACACTCACCTTTTTCATAAAACTAACATATATTTTTTTTCAGGAATCCACTCTCCAGAAACCTAAAACTAATCTTTAAAAACTTCTTTCAGGCATCCAATCTTCCTAATCCTAAACGAAAATTTTAATTAACTTGTTGAAATAATTCAATCACATTTATCCTCAAACTACTTTTAAATCAATTTTTTCAAGTAACACTCTCACCTTTTTCATAGAAGAAACATATTTATTTTTTCAGGAATCCACTCTCCAGAAACCTGAAACAAATCTTGAAAAAACTTGTTTAAGGCATCCATTCTCCCTAATCCTAAAAGAAAATTTTAATTAACTTCTTGAAATACTAAAATAAATCTTATCCTCAAACGACATTTAAATCAATTTTTTGAAGTAACACTCTAACCTTTTTCATAAAACTAACATATATTTTTTTTCAGGAATCCACTCTCCAGAAACCTAAAACTAATCTTAAAAAACTTCTTTCAGGCATCCAATCTTCCTAATCCAAAAACAAGAATTTTAATTAACTTGTTGAAATTATTCAATCACATTTATCCTCAAACTACTTTTAAATCAATTTTTTCAAGTAACACTCTCACCTTTTTCATAGAACAAACATATTTTTTTTTCAGGAATCCACTCTCCAGAAACCTGAAACAAATCTTGAAAAACACTTGTTTAAGGCATCCATTCTCCCTAATCCTAAAAGAAAATTTTAATTAACTGCTTGAAATACTAAAAAAAATCTTATCCTCAAACCACATTTAAATCAATTTTTTGAAGTAACACGCTCACCTTTTTCATAAAATGAACATATATATTTTTTTCAGGAATCCACTCTCCAGAAACCTAAAACTAATCTTAAAAAACTTATTTCAAGCATTCCAATCTTCCTAATACTAAACGAAAATTTTAATTAACTTGTTGAAATCATTCAATCACATTTATCCTCAAACTACTTTTAAATCAATTTTTTCAAGTAACACTCTCACCTTTTTCATAGAACAAACATATTTTTTTTTCAGGAGTCCACTTTCCAGAAACCTGAAACAAATCTTGAAAAAACTTGTTTAAGGCATCCATTCTCCCTAATCCTAAAAGAAAATTTTAATTAACTTCTTGAAATACTAAAATAAATCTTATCCTCAAACTACATTTAAATCCATTTTTTGAAGTAACACTCTCACCTTTTTCATAAAACTAACATATATTTTTTTTCAGGAATCCGCTCTCCAGAAACCTGAAACAAATCTTGAAAAAACTTGTTTAAGGCATCCATTCTCCCTAATCCTAAAAGAACATTTTAATTAACTTCTTGAAATACTAAAATAAATCTTATCCTCAAACTACATTTAAATCAATTTTTTGAAGTAACACTCTCACCTTTTTCATAGAACAAACTTATTTTTTTTTCAGGAATCCACTTTCCAGAAACCTGAAACTAATCTTGAAAAAACTTGTGTAAGGCATCCATTCTCCCTAATCCTAAAAGAAAATTTTAATTAACTTGTTGAAATAATGCAATCAACCTTATTCTCAAACTACATTTAAATCAATTTTTTGAAGTAACACACTCACCTTTTTCATAAAATGAACATATTTTGTTTTCACGAATCCACTCTCCAGAAACCTAAAACAAATCTTGAAAAAACTTGTTTAAGGCATCCATTCTCCCTAATCCTAAAAGAAAATTTTAATTAACTTCTTGAAATACTAAAAAAAATCTAATCCTCAAACTACATTTAAATCAATTTTTTGAAGTAACACTCTCACCTTTTTCATAAAACTAACATATATTTTTTTCAGGAATCCACTCTCCAGAAACCTAATACTAATCTTAAAAAACTTATTTCAAGCATTCCAATCTTCATAATCCTAAACGAAAATTTTAATTAACTTGTTGAAATAATTCAATCACATTTATCCTCAAACTACGTTTAAATCAATTTTTTGAAGTAACACTCTCACCTTTTTCATAGAACAAACATATTTTTTTTCAGGAATCCACTCTCCAGAAACCTAAAACTAATCTTTAAAAACTTCTTTCAGGCATCCAATCTTCCTAATCCTAAACAAAAATTTTAATTAACTTGTTGAAATAATTCAATCACATTTATCCTCAAACTACTTTTAAATCAATTTTTTGAAGTAACACACTCACCTTTTTCATAAAACTAACATATATTTTTTTTCAGGAATCCACTCTCCAGAAACCTAAAACTAATCTTTAAAAACTTCTTTCAGGCATCCAATCTTCCTAATCCTAAACGAAAATTTTAATTAACTTGTTGAAATAATTCAATCACATTTATCCTCCAACTACTTTTAAATCAATTTTTTCAAGTAACACTCACCTTTTTCATAGAACAAACATATTTTTTTTTTCAGGAATCCACTCTCCAGAAACCTGAAACAAATCTTGAAAAAACTTGTTTAAGGCATCCATTCTCCCTAATCCTAAAAGAAAATTTTAATTAACTTCTTGAAATACTAAAATAAATCTTATCCTCAAACGACATTTAAATCAATTTTTTGAAGTAACACTCTCACCTTTTTCATAAAACTAACATATATTTTTTTTCAGGAATCCACTCTCCAGAAACCTAAAACTAATCTAAAAAAACTTCTTTCAGGCATCCAATCTTCCTAATCCAAAAACAAAAATTTTAATTAACTTGTTGAAATTATTCAATCACATTTATCCTCAAACTACTTTTAAATCAATTTTTTGAAGTAACACACTCACCTTTTTCATAAAACTAACTTATATTTTTTTTCAGGAATCCACTCTCCAGAAACCTAAAACTAATCTTTAAAAACTTCTTTCAGGCATCCAATCTTCCTAATCCTAAACGAAAATTTTAATTAACTTGTTGAAATAATTCAATCACATTTATCCTCAAACTACTTTTAAATCAATTTTTTCAAGTAACACTCTCACCTTTTTCATAGAAGAAACATATTTTTTTTTTCAGGAATCCACTCTCCAGAAACCTGAAACAAATCTTGAAAAAACTTGTTTAAGGCATCCATTCTCCCTAATCCTAAAAGAAAATTTTAATTAACTTCTTGAAATACTAAAATAAATCTTATCCTCAAACGACATTTAAATCAATTTTTTGAAGTAACACTCTCACCTTTTTCATAAAACTAACATATATTTTTTTTCAGGAATCCACTCTCCAGAAACCTAAAACTAATCTTAAAAAACTTCTTTCAGGCATCCAATCTTCCTAATCCAAAAACAAGAATTTTAATTAACTTGTTGAAATTATTCAATCACATTTATCCTCAAACTACTTTTAAATCAATTTTTTCAAGTAACACTCTCACCTTTTTCATAGAACAAACATATTTTTTTTTCAGGAATCCACTCTCCAGAAACCTGAAACAAATCTTGAAAAACACTTGTTTAAGGCATCCATTCTCCCTAATCCTAAAAGAAAATTTTAATTAACTGCTTGAAATACTAAAAAAAATCTTATCCTCAAACCACATTTAAATCAATTTTTTGAAGTAACACGCTCACCTTTTTCATAAAATGAACATATATATTTTTTTCAGGAATCCACTCTCCAGAAACCTAAAACTAATCTTAAAAAACTTATTTCAAGCATTCCAATCTTCCTAATACTAAACGAAAATTTTAATTAACTTGTTGAAATAATTCAATCACATTTATCCTCAAACTACTTTTAAATCAATTTTTTCAAGTAACACTCTCACCTTTTTCATAGAACAAACATATTTTTTTTTCAGGAATCCACTTTCCAGAAACCTGAAACAAATCTTGAAAAAACTTGTTTAAGGCATCCATTCTCCCTAATCCTAAAAGAAAATTTTAATTAACTTCTTGAAATACTAAAATAAATCTTATCCTCAAACTACATTTAAATCAATTTTTTGAAGTAACACTCTCACCTTTTTCATAAAACTAACATATATTTTTTTTCAGGAATCCGCTCTCCAGAAACCTGAAACAAATCTTGAAAAAACTTGTTTAAGGCATCCATTCTCCCTAATCCTAAAAGAACATTTTAATTAACTTCTTGAAATACTAAAATAAATCTTATCCTGAAACTACATTTAAATCAATTTTTTGAAGTAACACACTCACCTTTTTCATAAAATGAACATGTTTTGTTTTCACGAATCCACTCTCCAGAAACCTAAAACAAATCTTGAAAAAACTTGTTTAAGGCATCCATTCTCCCTAATCCTAAAAGAAAATTTTAATTAACTTCTTGAAATACTAAAAAAACTCTAATCCTCAAACTACATTTAAATCGATTTTTTGAAGTAACACTCTCACCTTTTTCATAAAACTAAGATATATTTTTTTTCAGGAATCCACTCTCCAGAAACCTAAAACTAATCTTAAAAAACTTCTTTCAGGCATCCAATCTTCCTAATCCTAAACGAAAATTTTAATTAACTTGTTGAAATAATTCAATCACATTTATCCTCAAACTACTTTTAAATCAATTTTTTCAAGTAACACTCTCACCTTTTTCATAGAACAAACATATTTTTTTTTCAGGAATCCACTCTCCAGAAACCTGAAACAAATCTTGAAAAAACTTGTTTAAGGCATCCATTCTCCCTAATCCTAAAAGAAAATTTTAATTAACTTCTTGAAATACTAAAATAAATCTTATCCTCAAACTACATTTAAATCAATTTTTTGAAGTAACACTCTCACCTTTTTCATAAAACTAACATATATTTTTTTTCAGGAATCCGCTCTCCAGAAACCTGAAACAAATCTTGAAAAAACTTGTTTAAGGCATCCATTCTCCCTAATCCTAAAAGAAAATTTTAATTAACTTCTTGAAATATTAAAAAAAATCTTATCCTCAAACTACATTTAAATCAATTTTTTGAAGTAACACTCTCACCTTTTTCATAAAACTAACGTATATTTTTTTTCAGGAATCCACTCTCCAGAAACCTAAAACTAATCTTTAAAAACTTCTTTCAGGCATCCAATCTTCCTAATCCTAAACGAAAATTTTAATTAACTTGTTGAAATAATTCAATCACATTTATCCTCAAACTACTTTTAAATCAATTTTTTCAAGTAACACTCTCACCTTTTTCATAGAAGAAACATATTTATTTTTTCAGGAATCCACTCTCCAGAAACCTGAAACAAATCTTGAAAAAACTTGTTTAAGGCATCCATTCTCCCTAATCCTAAAAGAAAATTTTAATTAACTTCTTGAAATACTAAAATAAATCTTATCCTCAAACGACATTTAAATCAATTTTTTGAAGTAACACTCTAACCTTTTTCATAAAACTAACATATATTTTTTTTCAGGAATCCACTCTCCAGAAACCTAAAACTAATCTTAAAAAACTTCTTTCAGGCATCCAATCTTCCTAATCCAAAAACAAGAATTTTAATTAACTTGTTGAAATTATTCAATCACATTTATCCTCAAACTACTTTTAAATCAATTTTTTCAAGTAACACTCTCACCTTTTTCATAGAACAAACATATTTTTTTTTCAGGAATCCACTCTCCAGAAACCTGAAACAAATCTTGAAAAAACTTGTTTAAGGCATCCATTCTCCCTAATCCTAAAAGAAAATTTTAATTAACTTCTTGAAATACTAAAATAAATCTTATCCTCAAACGACATTTAAATCAATTTTTTGAAGTAACACTCTCACCTTTTTCATAAAACTAACATATATTTTTTTTCAGGAATCCGCTCTCCAGAAACCTGAAACAAATCTTGAAAAAACTTGTTTAAGGCATCCATTCTCCCTAATCCTAAAAGAACATTTTAATTAACTTCTTGAAATACTAAAAAAACTCTAATCCTCAAACTACATTTAAATCGATTTTTTGAAGTAACACTCTCACCTTTTTCATAAAACTAAGATATATTTTTTTTCAGGAATCCACTCTCCAGAAACCTAAAACTAATCTTAAAAAACTTCTTTCAGGCATCCAATCTTCCTAATCCTAAACGAAAATTTTAATTAACTTGTTGAAATAATTCAATCACATTTATCCTCAAACTACTTTTAAATCAATTTTTTCAAGTAACACTCTCACCTTTTTCATAGAACAAACATATTTTTTTTTCAGGAATCCACTCTCCAGAAACCTGAAACAAATCTTGAAAAAACTTATTTAAGGCATCCATTCTCCCTAATCCTAAAAGAAAATTTTAATTAACTTCTTGAAATACTAAAATAAATCTTATCCTCAAACTACATTTAAATCAATTTTTTGAAGTAACACTCTCACCTTTTTCATAAAACTAACATATATTTTTTTTCAGGAATCCGCTCTCCAGAAACCTGAAACAAATCTTGAAAAAACTTGTTTAAGGCATCCATTCTCCCTAATCCTAAAAGAAAATTTTAATTAACTTCTTGAAATATTAAAAAAAATCTTATCCTCAAACTACATTTAAATCAATTTTTTGAAGTAACACTCTCACCTTTTTCATAAAACTAACGTATATTTTTTTTCAGGAATCCACTCTCCAGAAACCTAAAACTAATCTTTAAAAACTTCTTTCAGGCATCCAATCTTCCTAATCCTAAACAAAAATTTTAATTAACTTGTTGAAATAATTCAATCACATTTATCCTCAAACTACTTTTAAATCAATTTTTTGAAGTAACACACTCACCTTTTTCATAAAACTAACATATATTTTTTTTCAGGAATCCACTCTCCAGAAACCTAAAACTAATCTTTAAAAACTTCTTTCAGGCATCCAATCTTCCTAATCCTAAACGAAAATTTTAATTAACTTGTTGAAATAATTCAATCACATTTATCCTCAAACTACTTTTAAATCAATTTTTTCAAGTAACACTCTCACCTTTTTCATAGAAGAAACATATTTATTTTTTCAGGAATCCACTCTCCAGAAACCTGAAACAAATCTTGAAAAAACTTGTTTAAGGCATCCATTCTCCCTAATCCTAAAAGAAAATTTTAATTAACTTCTTGAAATACTAAAATAAATCTTATCCTCAAACGACATTTAAATCAATTTTTTGAAGTAACACTCTAACCTTTTTCATAAAACTAACATATATTTTTTTTCAGGAATCCACTCTCCAGAAACCTAAAACTAATCTTAAAAAACTTCTTTCAGGCATCCAATCTTCCTAATCCAAAAACAAGAATTTTAATTAACTTGTTGAAATTATTCAATCACATTTATCCTCAAACTACTTTTAAATCAATTTTTTCAAGTAACACTCTCACCTTTTTCATAGAACAAACATATTTTTTTTTCAGGAATCCACTCTCCAGAAACCTGAAACAAATCTTGAAAAACACTTGTTTAAGGCATCCATTCTCCCTAATCCTAAAAGAAAATTTTAATTAACTGCTTGAAATACTAAAAAAAATCTTATCCTCAAACCACATTTAAATCAATTTTTTGAAGTAACACGCTCACCTTTTTCATAAAATGAACATATATATTTTTTTCAGGAATCCACTCTCCAGAAACCTAAAACTAATCTTAAAAAACTTATTTCAAGCATTCCAATCTTCCTAATACTAAACGAAAATTTTAATTAACTTGTTGAAATAATTCAATCACATTTATCCTCAAACTACTTTTAAATCAATTTTTTCAAGTAACACTCTCACCTTTTTCATAGAACAAACATATTTTTTTTTCAGGAGTCCACTTTCCAGAAACCTGAAACAAATCTTGAAAAAACTTGTTTAAGGCATCCATTCTCCCTAATCCTAAAAGAAAATTTTAATTAACTTCTTGAAATACTAAAATAAATCTTATCCTCAAACTACATTTAAATCAATTTTTTGAAGTAACACTCTCACCTTTTTCATAAAACTAACATATATTTTTTTTCAGGAATCCGCTCTCCAGAAACCTGAAACAAATCTTGAAAAAACTTGTTTAAGGCATCCATTCTCCCTAATCCTAAAAGAACATTTTAATTAACTTCTTGAAATACTAAAATAAATCTTATCCTCAAACTACATTTAAATCAATTTTTTGAAGTAACACTCTCACCTTTTTCATAAAACTAACATATAGTTTTTTTTCAGGAATCCACTCTCCAGAAACCTAAAACTAATCTTAAAAAACTTCTTTCAGGCATCCAATCTTCCTAATCCTAAACAAAAATTTTAATTAACTTGTTGAAATAATTCAATCACATTTATCCTCAAACTACTTTTAAATCAATTTTTTGAAGTAACACTCTCACCTTTTTCATAGAACAAACTTATTTTTTTTTCAGGAATCCACTTTCCAGAAACCTGAAACTAATCTTGAAAAAACTTGTGTAAGGCATCCATTCTCCCTAATCCTAAAAGAAAATTTTAATTAACTTGTTGAAATAATGCAATCAACCTTATTCTCAAACTACATTTAAATCAATTTTTTGAAGTAACACACTCACCTTTTTCATAAAATGAACATATTTTGTTTTCACGAATCCACTCTCCAGAAACCTAAAACAAATCTTGAAAAAACTTGTTTAAGGCATCCATTCTCCCTAATCCTAAAAGAAAATTTTAATTAACTTCTTGAAATACTAAAAAAACTCTAATCCTCAAACTACATTTAAATCGATCTTTTGAAGTAACACTCTCACCTTTTTCATAAAACTAAGATATATTTTTTTTCAGGAATCCACTCTCCAGAAACCTAAAACTAATCTTAAAAAACTTCTTTCAGGCATCCAATCTTCCTAATCCTAAACGAAAATTTTAATTAACTTGTTGAAATAATTCAATCACATTTATCCTCAAACTACTTTTAAATCAATTTTTTCAAGTAACACTCTCACCTTTTTCATAGAACAAACATATTTTTTTTTCAGGAATCCACTCTCCAGAAACCTGAAACAAATCTTGAAAAAACTTGTTTAAGGCATCCATTCTCCCTAATCCTAAAAGAAAATTTTAATTAACTTCTTGAAATACTAAAATAAATCTTATCCTCAAACTACATTTAAATCAATTTTTTGAAGTAACACTCTCACCTTTTTCATAAAACTAACATATATTTTTTTTCAGGAATCCACTCTCCAGAAACCTAAAACTAATCTTAAAAAACTTCTTTCAGGCATCCAATCTTCCTAATCCTAAACGAAAATTTTAATTAACATGTTGAAATTATTCAATCACATTTATCCTCAAACTACTTTTAAATCAATTTTTTCAAGTAACACTCACCTTTTTCATAGAACAAACATATTTTTTTTTCAGGAATCCACTCTCCAGAAACCTGAAACAAATCTTGAAAAACTTGTTTAAGGCATCCATTCTCCCTAATCCTAAAAGAACATTTTAATTAACTACTTGAAATACTAAAAAAAATCTTATCCTCAAACTACATTTAAATCAATTTTTTGAAGTAACACGCTCACCTTTTTCATAAAACTAACATATATTTTTTTTCAGGAATCCACTCTCCAGAAACCTACAACTAATCTTTAAAAACTTATTTCAAGCATTCCAATCTTCCTAATACTAAACGAAAATTTTATTTAACTTGTTGAAATATTTCAATCACATTTATCCTCAAACTACGTTTAAATCAAGTTTTTTGAAGTAACACTCTCACCTTTTTCATAGAACAAACATATTTTTTTTCAGGAATCCTCTCTCCAGAAACCTGAAACAAATCTTGAAAAAACTTGTTTAAGGCATCCATTCTCCCTAATCCTAAAAGAAAATTTTAATTAACTTCTTGAAATACTAAAATAAATCTTATCCTCAAACTACCTTTAAATCAATTTTTTGAAGTAACACTCTCACCTTTTTCATAAAACTAAGATATGTTTTTTTTCAGGAATCCACTCTCCAGAAACCTAAAACTAATCTTAAAAAACTTCTTTCAGGCATCCAATCTTCCTAATCCTAAACGAAAATTTTAATTAACTTGTTGAAATAATTCAATCACATTTATCCTCAAACTACTTTTAAATCAATTTTTTCAAGTAACACTCTCACCTTTTTCATAGAACAAACATATTTTTTTTTCAGGAATCCACTCTCCAGAAACCTGAAACAAATCTTGAAAAAACTTGTTTAAGGCATCCATTCTCCCTAATCCTAAAAGAAAATTTTAATTAACTTCTTGAAATACTAAAATAAATCTTATCCTCAAACTACATTTAAATCAATTTTTTGAAGTAACACTCTCACCTTTTTCATAAAACTAACATATATTTTTTTTCAGGAATCCGCTCTCCAGAAACCTGAAACAAATCTTGAAAAAACTTGTTTAAGGCATCCATTCTCCCTAATCCTAAAAGAACATTTTAATTAACTTCTTGAAATACTAAAATAAATCTTATCCTCAAACTACATTTAAATCAATTTTTTGAAGTAACACTCTCACCTTTTTCATAAAACTAACATATAGTTTTTTTTCAGGAATCCACTCTCCAGAAACCTAAAACTAATCTTAAAAAACTTCTTTCAGGCATCCAATCTTCCTAATCCTAAACGAAAATTTTAATTAACTTGTTGAAATAATTCAATCACATTTATCCTCCAACTACTTTTAAATCAATTTTTTCAAGTAACACTCTCACCTTTTTCATAGAACAAACATATTTTTTTTTTCAGGAATCCACTCTCCAGAAACCTGAAACAAATCTTGAAAAAACTTGTTTAAGGCATCCATTCTCCCTAATCCTAAAAGAAAATTTTAATTAACTTCTTGAAATACTAAAATAAATCTTATCCTCAAACGACATTTAAATCAATTTTTTGAAGTAACACTCTCACCTTTTTCATAAAACTAACATATATTTTTTTTCAGGAATCCACTCTCCAGAAACCTAAAACTAATCTTAAAAAACTTCTTTCAGGCATCCAATCTTCCTAATCCAAAAACAAAAATTTTAATTAACTTGTTGAAATTATTCAATCACATTTATCCTCAAACTACTTTTAAATCAATTTTTTGAAGTAACACACTCACCTTTTTCATAAAACTAACTTATATTTTTTTTCAGGAATCCACTCTCCAGAAACCTAAAACTAATCTTTAAAAACTTCTTTCAGGCATCCAATCTTCCTAATCCTAAACGAAAATTTTAATTAACTTGTTGAAATAATTCAATCACATTTATCCTCAAACTACTTTTAAATCAATTTTTTCAAGTAACACTCTCACCTTTTTCATAGAAGAAACATATTTTTTTTTTCAGGAATCCATTCTCCAGAAACCTGAAACAAATCTTGAAAAAACTTGTTTAAGGCATCCATTCTCCCTAATCCTAAAAGAAAATTTTAATTAACTTCTTGAAATACTAAAATAAATCTTATCCTCAAACGACATTTAAATCAATTTTTTGAAGTAACACTCTCACCTTTTTCATAAAACTAACATATATTTTTTTTCAGGAATCCACTCTCCAGAAACCTAAAACTAATCTTAAAAAACTTCTTTCAGGCATCCAATCTTCCTAATCCAAAAACAAGAATTTTAATTAACTTGTTGAAATTATTCAATCACATTTATCCTCAAACTACTTTTAAATCAATTTTTTCAAGTAACACTCTCACCTTTTTCATAGAACAAACATATTTTTTTTTCAGGAATCCACTCTCCAGAAACCTGAAACAAATCTTGAAAAACACTTGTTTAAGGCATCCATTCTCCCTAATCCTAAAAGAAAATTTTAATTAACTGCTTGAAATACTAAAAAAAATCTTATCCTCAAACCACATTTAAATCAATTTTTTGAAGTAACACGCTCACCTTTTTCATAAAATGAACATATATATTTTTTTCAGGAATCCACTCTCCAGAAACCTAAAACTAATCTTAAAAAACTTATTTCAAGCATTCCAATCTTCCTAATACTAAACGAAAATTTTAATTAACTTGTTGAAATAATTCAATCACATTTATCCTCAAACTACTTTTAAATCAATTTTTTCAAGTAACACTCTCACCTTTTTCATAGAACAAACATATTTTTTTTTCAGGAATCCACTTTCCAGAAACCTGAAACAAATCTTGAAAAAACTTGTTTAAGGCATCCATTCTCCCTAATCCTAAAAGAAAATTTTAATTAACTTCTTGAAATACTAAAATAAATCTTATCCTCAAACTACATTTAAATCAATTTTTTGAAGTAACACTCTCACCTTTTTCATAAAACTAACATATATTTTTTTTCAGGAATCCGCTCTCCAGAAACCTGAAACAAATCTTGAAAAAACTTGTTTAAGGCATCCATTCTCCCTAATCCTAAAAGAACATTTTAATTAACTTCTTGAAATACTAAAATAAATCTTATCCTGAAACTACATTTAAATCAATTTTTTGAAGTAACACACTCACCTTTTTCATAAAATGAACATGTTTTGTTTTCACGAATCCACTCTCCAGAAACCTAAAACAAATCTTGAAAAAACTTGTTTAAGGCATCCATTCTCCCTAATCCTAAAAGAAAATTTTAATTAACTTCTTGAAATACTAAAAAAACTCTAATCCTCAAACTACATTTAAATCGATTTTTTGAAGTAACACTCTCACCTTTTTCATAAAACTAAGATATATTTTTTTTCAGGAATCCACTCTCCAGAAACCTAAAACTAATCTTAAAAAACTTCTTTCAGGCATCCAATCTTCCTAATCCTAAACGAAAATTTTAATTAACTTGTTGAAATAATTCAATCACATTTATCCTCAAACTACTTTTAAATCAATTTTTTCAAGTAACACTCTCACCTTTTTCATAGAACAAACATATTTTTTTTTCAGGAATCCACTCTCCAGAAACCTGAAACAAATCTTGAAAAAACTTGTTTAAGGCATCCATTCTCCCTAATCCTAAAAGAAAATTTTAATTAACTTCTTGAAATACTAAAATAAATCTTATCCTCAAACTACATTTAAATCAATTTTTTGAAGTAACACTCTCACCTTTTTCATAAAACTAACATATATTTTTTTTCAGGAATCCACTCTCCAGAAACCTAAAACTAATCTTAAAAAACTTCTTTCAGGCATCCAATCTTCCTAATCCTAAACGAAAATTTTAATTAACATGTTGAAATTATTCAATCACATTTATCCTCAAACTACTTTTAAATCAATTTTTTCAAGTAACACTCACCTTTTTCATAGAACAAACATATTTTTTTTTCAGGAATCCACTCTCCAGAAACCTGAAACAAATCTTGAAAAACTTGTTTAAGGCATCCATTCTCCCTAATCCTAAAAGAACATTTTAATTAACTACTTGAAATACTAAAAAAAATCTTATCCTCAAACTACATTTAAATCAATTTTTTGAAGTAACACGCTCACCTTTTTCATAAAACTAACATATATTTTTTTTCAGGAATCCACTCTCCAGAAACCTACAACTAATCTTTAAAAACTTATTTCAAGCATTCCAATCTTCCTAATACTAAACGAAAATTTTATTTAACTTGTTGAAATATTTCAATCACATTTATCCTCAAACTACGTTTAAATCAAGTTTTTTGAAGTAACACTCTCACCTTTTTCATAGAACAAACATATTTTTTTTCAGGAATCCTCTCTCCAGAAACCTGAAACAAATCTTGAAAAAACTTGTTTAAGGCATCCATTCTCCCTAATCCTAAAAGAAAATTTTAATTAACTTCTTGAAATACTAAAATAAATCTTATCCTCAAACTACATTTAAATCAATTTTTTGAAGTAACACTCTCACCTTTTTCATAAAACTAAGATATGTTTTTTTTCAGGAATCCACTCTCCAGAAACCTAAAACTAATCTTAAAAAACTTCTTTCAGGCATCCAATCTTCCTAATCCTAAACGAAAATTTTAATTAACTTGTTGAAATAATTCAATCACATTTATCCTCAAACTACTTTTAAATCAATTTTTTCAAGTAACACTCTCACCTTTTTCATAGAACAAACATATTTTTTTTTCAGGAATCCACTCTCCAGAAACCTGAAACAAATCTTGAAAAAACTTGTTTAAGGCATCCATTCTCCCTAATCCTAAAAGAAAATTTTAATTAACTTCTTGAAATACTAAAATAAATCTTATCCTCAAACGACATTTAAATCAATTTTTTGAAGTAACACTCTCACCTTTTTCATAAAACTAACATATATTTTTTTTCAGGAATCCACTCTCCAGAAACCTAAAACTAATCTTAAAAAACTTCTTTCAGGCATCCAATCTTCCTAATCCAAAAACAAAAATTTTAATTAACTTGTTGAAATTATTCAATCACATTTATCCTCAAACTACTTTTAAATCAATTTTTTGAAGTAACACACTCACCTTTTTCATAAAACTAACTTATATTTTTTTTCAGGAATCCACTCTCCAGAAACCTAAAACTAATCTTTAAAAACTTCTTTCAGGCATCCAATCTTCCTAATCCTAAACGAAAATTTTAATTAACTTGTTGAAATAATTCAATCACATTTATCCTCAAACTACTTTTAAATCAATTTTTTCAAGTAACACTCTCACCTTTTTCATAGAAGAAACATATTTTTTTTTTCAGGAATCCACTCTCCAGAAACCTGAAACAAATCTTGAAAAAACTTGTTTAAGGCATCCATTCTCCCTAATCCTAAAAGAAAATTTTAATTAACTTCTTGAAATACTAAAATAAATCTTATCCTCAAACGACATTTAAATCAATTTTTTGAAGTAACACTCTCACCTTTTTCACAAAACTAACATATATTTTTTTTCAGGAATCCACTCTCCAGAAACCTAAAACTAATCTTAAAAAACTTCTTTCAGGCATCCAATCTTCCTAATCCAAAAACAAGAATTTTAATTAACTTGTTGAAATTATTCAATCACATTTATCCTCAAACTACTTTTAAATCAATTTTTTCAAGTAACACTCTCACCTTTTTCATAGAACAAACATATTTTTTTTTCAGGAATCCACTCTCCAGAAACCTGAAACAAATCTTGAAAAACACTTGTTTAAGGCATCCATTCTCCCTAATCCTAAAAGAAAATTTTAATTAACTGCTTGAAATACTAAAAAAAATCTTATCCTCAAACCACATTTAAATCAATTTTTTGAAGTAACACGCTCACCTTTTTCATAAAATGAACATATATATTTTTTTCAGGAATCCACTCTCCAGAAACCTAAAACTAATCTTAAAAAACTTATTTCAAGCATTCCAATCTTCCTAATACTAAACGAAAATTTTAATTAACTTGTTGAAATAATTCAATCACATTTATCCTCAAACTACTTTTAAATCAATTTTTTCAAGTAACACTCTCACCTTTTTCATAGAACAAACATATTTTTTTTTCAGGAATCCACTTTCCAGAAACCTGAAACAAATCTTGAAAAAACTTGTTTAAGGCATCCATTCTCCCTAATCCTAAAAGAAAATTTTAATTAACTTCTTGAAATACTAAAATAAATCTTATCCTCAAACTACATTTAAATCAATTTTTTGAAGTAACACTCTCACCTTTTTCATAAAACTAACATATATTTTTTTTCAGGAATCCGCTCTCCAGAAACCTGAAACAAATCTTGAAAAAACTTGTTTAAGGCATCCATTCTCCCTAATCCTAAAAGAACATTTTAATTAACTTCTTGAAATACTAAAATAAATCTTATCCTGAAACTACATTTAAATCAATTTTTTGAAGTAACACACTCACCTTTTTCATAAAATGAACATGTTTTGTTTTCACGAATCCACTCTCCAGAAACCTAAAACAAATCTTGAAAAAACTTGTTTAAGGCATCCATTCTCCCTAATCCTAAAAGAAAATTTTAATTAACTTCTTGAAATACTAAAAAAACTCTAATCCTCAAACTACATTTAAATCGATTTTTTGAAGTAACACTCTCACCTTTTTCATAAAACTAAGATATATTTTTTTTCAGGAATCCACTCTCCAGAAACCTAAAACTAATCTTAAAAAACTTCTTTCAGGCATCCAATCTTCCTAATCCTAAACGAAAATTTTAATTAACTTGTTGAAATAATTCAATCACATTTATCCTCAAACTACTTTTAAATCAATTTTTTCAAGTAACACTCTCACCTTTTTCATAGAACAAACATATTTTTTTTTCAGGAATCCACTCTCCAGAAACCTGAAACAAATCTTGAAAAAACTTGTTTAAGGCATCCATTCTCCCTAATCCTAAAAGAAAATTTTAATTAACTTCTTGAAATACTAAAATAAATCTTATCCTCAAACTACATTTAAATCAATTTTTTGAAGTAACACTCTCACCTTTTTCATAAAACTAACATATATTTTTTTTCAGGAATCCGCTCTCCAGAAACCTGAAACAAATCTTGAAAAAACTTGTTTAAGGCATCCATTCTCCCTAATCCTAAAAGAAAATTTTAATTAACTTCTTGAAATATTAAAAAAAATCTTATCCTCAAACTACATTTAAATCAATTTTTTGAAGTAACACTCTCACCTTTTTCATAAAACTAACGTATATTTTTTTTCAGGAATCCACTCTCCAGAAACCTAAAACTAATCTTTAAAAACTTCTTTCAGGCATCCAATCTTCCTAATCCTAAACGAAAATTTTAATTAACTTGTTGAAATAATTCAATCACATTTATCCTCAAACTACTTTTAAATCAATTTTTTCAAGTAACACTCTCACCTTTTTCATAGAAGAAACATATTTATTTTTTCAGGAATCCACTCTCCAGAAACCTGAAACAAATCTTGAAAAAACTTGTTTAAGGCATCCATTCTCCCTAATCCTAAAAGAAAATTTTAATTAACTTCTTGAAATACTAAAATAAATCTTATCCTCAAACGACATTTAAATCAATTTTTTGAAGTAACACTCTAACCTTTTTCATAAAACTAACATATATTTTTTTTCAGGAATCCACTCTCCAGAAACCTAAAACTAATCTTAAAAAACTTCTTTCAGGCATCCAATCTTCCTAATCCAAAAACAAGAATTTTAATTAACTTGTTGAAATTATTCAATCACATTTATCCTCAAACTACTTTTAAATCAATTTTTTCAAGTAACACTCTCACCTTTTTCATAGAACAAACATATTTTTTTTCAGGAATCCACTCTCCAGAAACCTGAAACAAATCTTGAAAAACACTTGTTTAAGGCATCCATTCTCCCTAATCCTAAAAGAAAATTTTAATTAACTGCTTGAAATACTAAAAAAAATCTTATCCTCAAACCACATTTAAATCAATTTTTTGAAGTAACACGCTCACCTTTTTCATAAAATGAACATATATATTTTTTTCAGGAATCCACTCTCCAGAAACCTAAAACTAATCTTAAAAAACTTATTTCAAGCATTCCAATCTTCCTAATACTAAACGAAAATTTTAATTAACTTGTTGAAATAATTCAATCACATTTATCCTCAAACTACTTTTAAATCAATTTTTTCAAGTAACACTCTCACCTTTTTCATAGAACAAACATATTTTTTTTTCAGGAGTCCACTTTCCAGAAACCTGAAACAAATCTTGAAAAAACTTGTTTAAGGCATCCATTCTCCCTAATCCTAAAAGAAAATTTTAATTAACTTCTTGAAATACTAAAATAAATCTTATCCTCAAACTACATTTAAATCAATTTTTTGAAGTAACACTCTCACCTTTTTCATAAAACTAACATATATTTTTTTTCAGGAATCCGCTCTCCAGAAACCTGAAACAAATCTTGAAAAAACTTGTTTAAGGCATCCATTCTCCCTAATCCTAAAAGAACATTTTAATTAACTTCTTGAAATACTAAAATAAATCTTATCCTCAAACTACATTTAAATCAATTTTTTGAAGTAACACTCTCACCTTTTTCATAAAACTAACATATAGTTTTTTTTCAGGAATCCACTCTCCAGAAACCTAAAACTAATCTTAAAAAACTTCTTTCAGGCATCCAATCTTCCTAATCCTATACAAAAATTTTAATTAACTTGTTGAAATAATTCAATCACATTTATCCTCAAACTACTTTTAAATCAATTTTTTGAAGTAACACTCTCACCTTTTTCATAGAACAAACTTATTTTTTTTTCAGGAATCCACTTTCCAGAAACCTGAAACTAATCTTGAAAAAACTTGTGTAAGGCATCCATTCTCCCTAATCCTAAAAGAAAATTTTAATTAACTTGTTGAAATAATGCAATCAACCTTATTCTCAAACTACATTTAAATCAATTTTTTGAAGTAACACACTCACCTTTTTCATAAAATGAACATATTTTGTTTTCACGAATCCACTCTCCAGAAACCTAAAACAAATCTTGAAAAAACTTGTTTAAGGCATCCATTCTCCCTAATCCTAAAAGAAAATTTTAATTAACTTCTTGAAATACTAAAAAAACTCTAATCCTCAAACTACATTTAAATCGATTTTTTGAAGTAACACTCTCACCTTTTTCATAAAACTAAGATATATTTTTTTTCAGGAATCCACTCTCCAGAAACCTAAAACTAATCTTAAAAAACTTCTTTCAGGCATCCAATCTTCCTAATCCTAAACGAAAATTTTAATTAACTTGTTGAAATAATTCAATCACATTTATCCTCAAACTACTTTTAAATCAATTTTTTCAAGTAACACTCTCACCTTTTTCATAGAACAAACATATTTTTTTTTCAGGAATCCACTCTCCAGAAACCTGAAACAAATCTTGAAAAAACTTGTTTAAGGCATCCATTCTCCCTAATCCTAAAAGAAAATTTTAATTAACTTCTTGAAATACTAAAATAAATCTTATCCTCAAACTACATTTAAATCAATTTTTTGAAGTAACACTCTCACCTTTTTCATAAAACTTACATATATTTTTTTTCAGGAATCCACTCTCCAGAAACCTAAAACTAATCTTAAAAAACTTCTTTCAGGCATCCAATCTTCCTAATCCTAAACGAAAATTTTAATTAACTTGTTGAAATAATTCAATCACATTTATCCTCAAACTACTTTTAAATCAATTTTTTCAAGTAACACTCTCACCTTTTTCATAGAACAAACATATTTTTTTTTCAGGAATCCACTCTCCAGAAACCTGAAACAAATCTTGAAAAAACTTGTTTAAGGCATCCATTCTCCCTAATCCTAAAAGAAAATTTTAATTAACTTCTTGAAATACTAAAATAAATCTTATCCTCAAACTACATTTAAATCAATTTTTTGAAGTAACACGCTCACCTTTTTCATAAAACTAACATATATTTTTTTTCAGGAATCCACTCTCCAGAAACCTAAAACTAATCTTTAAAAACTTATTTCAAGCATTCCAATCTTCCTAATACTAAACGAAAATTTTATTTAACTTGTTGAAATATTTCAATCACATTTATCCTCAAACTACGTTTAAATCAAGTTTTTTGAAGTAACACTCTCACCTTTTGAATAGAACAAACATATTTTTTTTTCAGGAATCCTCTCTCCAGAAACCTGAAACAAATCTTGAAAAAACTTGTTTAAGGCATCCATTCTCCCTAATCCTAAAAGAAAATTTTAATTAACTTCTTGAAATACTAAAATAAATCTTATCCTCAAACTACATTTAAATCAATTTTTTGAAGTAACACTCTCACCTTTTTCATAAAACTAAGATATGTTTTTTTTCAGGAATCCACTCTCCAGAAACCTAAAACTAATCTTAAAAAACTTCTTTCAGGCATCCAATCTTCCTAATCCTAAACGAAAATTTTAATTAACTTGTTTAAATAATTCAATCACATTTATCCTCAAACTACTTTTAAATCAATTTTTTCAAGTAACACTCTCACCTTTTTCATAGAACAAACATATTTTTTTTTCAGGAATCCACTCTCCAGAAACCTGAAACAAATCTTGAAAAAACTTGTTTAAGGCATCCATTCTCCCTAATCCTAAAAGAAAATTTTAATTAACTTCTTGAAATACTAAAATAAATCTTATCCTCAAACTACATTTAAATCAATTTTTTGAAGTAACACTCTCACCTTTTTCATAAAACTAACATATATTTTTTTTCAGGAATCCACTCTCCAGAAACCTAAAACTAATCTTAAAAAACTTCTTTCAGGCATCCAATCTTCCTAATCCAAAAACAAGAATTTTAATTAACTTGTTGAAATTATTCAATCACATTTATCCTCAAACTACTTTTAAATCAATTTTTTCAAGTAACACTCTCACCTTTTTCATAGAACAAACATATTTTTTTTTCAGGAATCCACTCTCCAGAAACCTGAAACAAATCTTGAAAAACACTTGTTTAAGGCATCCATTCTCCCTAATCCTAAAAGAAAATTTTAATTAACTGCTTGAAATACTAAAAAAAATCTTATCCTCAAACCACATTTAAATCAATTTTTTGAAGTAACACGCTCACCTTTTTCATAAAATGAACATATATATTTTTTTCAGGAATCCACTCTCCAGAAACCTAAAACTAATCTTAAAAAACTTATTTCAAGCATTCCAATCTTCCTAATACTAAACGAAAATTTTAATTAACTTGTTGAAATAATTCAATCACATTTATCCTCAAACTACTTTTAAATCAATTTTTTCAAGTAACACTCTCACCTTTTTCATAGAACAAACATATTTTTTTTTCAGGAATCCACTTTCCAGAAACCTGAAACAAATCTTGAAAAAACTTGTTTAAGGCATCCATTCTCCCTAATCCTAAAAGAAAATTTTAATTAACTTCTTGAAATACTAAAATAAATCTTATCCTCAAACTACATTTAAATCAATTTTTTGAAGTAACACTCTCACCTTTTTCATAAAACTAACATATATTTTTTTTCAGGAATCCGCTCTCCAGAAACCTGAAACAAATCTTGAAAAAACTTGTTTAAGGCATCCATTCTCCCTAATCCTAAAAGAACATTTTAATTAACTTCTTGAAATACTAAAATAAATCTTATCCTGAAACTACATTTAAATCAATTTTTTGAAGTAACACACTCACCTTTTTCATAAAATGAACATGTTTTGTTTTCACGAATCCACTCTCCAGAAACCTAAAACAAATCTTGAAAAAACTTGTTTAAGGCATCTATTCTCCCTAATCCTAAAAGAAAATTTTAATTAACTTCTTGAAATACTAAAAAAACTCTAATCCTCAAACTACATTTAAATCGATTTTTTGAAGTAACACTCTCACCTTTTTCATAAAACTAAGATATATTTTTTTTCAGGAATCCACTCTCCAGAAACCTAAAACTAATCTTAAAAAACTTCTTTCAGGCATCCAATCTTCCTAATCCTAAACGAAAATTTTAATTAACTTGTTGAAATAATTCAATCACATTTATCCTCAAACTACATTTAAATCAATTTTTTGAAGTAACACTCTCACCTTTTTCATAAAACTAACATATATTTTTTTTCAGGAATCCGCTCTCCAGAAACCTGAAACAAATCTTGAAAAAACTTGTTTAAGGCATCCATTCTCCCTAATCCTAAAAGAAAATTTTAATTAACTTCTTGAAATATTAAAAAAAATCTTATCCTCAAACTACATTTAAATCAATTTTTTGAAGTAACACTCTCACCTTTTTCATAAAACTAACGTATATTTTTTTTCAGGAATCCACTCTCCAGAAACCTAAAACTAATCTTAAAAAACTTCTTTCAGGCATCCAATCTTCCTAATCCAAAAACAAGAATTTTAATTAACTTGTTGAAATTATTCAATCACATTTATCCTCAAACTACTTTTAAATCAATTTTTTCAAGTAACACTCTCACCTTTTTCATAGAACAAACATATTTTTTTTTCAGGAATCCACTCTCCAGAAACCTGAAACAAATCTTGAAAAACACTTGTTTAAGGCATCCATTCTCCCTAATCCTAAAAGAAAATTTTAATTAACTGCTTGAAATACTAAAAAAAATCTTATCCTCAAACCACATTTAAATCAATTTTTTGAAGTAACACGCTCACCTTTTTCATAAAATGAACATATATATTTTTTTCAGGAATCCACTCTCCAGAAACCTAAAACTAATCTTAAAAAACTTATTTCAAGCATTCCAATCTTCCTAATACTAAACGAAAATTTTAATTAACTTGTTGAAATAATTCAATCACATTTATCCTCAAACTACTTTTAAATCAATTTTTTCAAGTAACACTCTCACCTTTTTCATAGAACAAACATATTTTTTTTTCAGGAGTCCACTTTCCAGAAACCTGAAACAAATCTTGAAAAAACTTGTTTAAGGCATCCATTCTCCCTAATCCTAAAAGAAAATTTTAATTAACTTCTTGAAATACTAAAATAAATCTTATCCTCAAACTACATTTAAATCAATTTTTTGAAGTAACACTCTCACCTTTTTCATAAAACTAACATATATTTTTTTTCAGGAATCCGCTCTCCAGAAACCTGAAACAAATCTTGAAAAAACTTGTTTAAGGCATCCATTCTCCCTAATCCTAAAAGAACATTTTAATTAACTTCTTGAAATACTAAAATAAATCTTATCCTCAAACTACATTTAAATCAATTTTTTGAAGTAACACTCTCACCTTTTTCATAAAACTAACATATAGTTTTTTTTCAGGAATCCACTCTCCAGAAACCTAAAACTAATCTTAAAAAACTTCTTTCAGGCATCCAATCTTCCTAATCCTAAACAAAAATTTTAATTAACTTGTTGAAATAATTCAATCACATTTATCCTCAAACTACTTTTAAATCAATTTTTTGAAGTAACACTCTCACCTTTTTCATAGAACAAACTTATTTTTTTTTCAGGAATCCACTTTCCAGAAACCTGAAACTAATCTTGAAAAAACTTGTGTAAGGCATCCATTCTCCCTAATCCTAAAAGCAAATTTTAATTAACTTGTTGAAATAATGCAATCAACCTTATTCTCAAACTACATTTAAATCAATTTTTTGAAGTAACACACTCACCTTTTTCATAAAATGAACATATTTTGTTTTCACGAATCCACTCTCCAGAAACCTAAAACAAATCTTGAAAAAACTTGTTTAAGGCATCCATTCTCCCTAATCCTAAAAGAAAATTTTAATTAACTTCTTGAAATACTAAAAAAACTCTAATCCTCAAACTACATTTAAATCGATTTTTTGAAGTAACACTCTCACCTTTTTCATAAAACTAAGATATATTTTTTTTCAGGAATCCACTCTCCAGAAACCTAAAACTAATCTTAAAAAACTTCTTTCAGGCATCCAATCTTCCTAATCCTAAACGAAAATTTTAATTAACTTGTTGAAATAATTCAATCACATTTATCCTCAAACTACTTTTAAATCAATTTTTTCAAGTAACACTCTCACCTTTTTCATAGAACAAACATATTTTTTTTTCAGGAATCCACTCTCCAGAAACCTGAAACAAATCTTGAAAAAACTTGTTTAAGGCATCCATTCTCCCTAATCCTAAAAGAAAATTTTAATTAACTTCTTGAAATACTAAAATAAATCTTATCCTCAAACTACATTTAAATCAATTTTTTGAAGTAACACTCTCACCTTTTTCATAAAACTTACATATATTTTTTTTCAGGAATCCACTCTCCAGAAACCTAAAACTAATCTTAAAAAACTTCTTTCAGGCATCCAATCTTCCTAATCCTAAACGAAAATTTTAATTAACTTGTTGAAATTATTCAATCACATTTATCCTCAAACTACTTTTAAATCAATTTTTTCAAGTAACACTCACCTTTTTCATAGAACAAACATATTTTTTTTTCAGGAATCCACTCTCCAGAAACCTGAAACAAATCTTGAAAAACTTGTTTAAGGCATCCATTCTCCCTAATCCTAAAAGAACATTTTAATTAACTACTTGAAATACTAAAAAAAATCTTATCCTCAAACTACATTTAAATCAATTTTTTGAAGTAACACGCTCACCTTTTTCATAAAACTAACATATATTTTTTTTCAGGAATCCACTCTCCAGAAACCTACAACTAATCTTTAAAAACTTATTTCAAGCATTCCAATCTTCCTAATCCTAAACAAAAATTTTAATTAACTTGTTGAAATATTTCAATCACATTTATCCTCAAACTACGTTTAAATCAAGTTTTTTGAAGTAACACTCTCACCTTTTTCATAGAACAAACATATTTTTTTTCAGGAATCCTCTCTCCAGAAACCTGAAACAAATCTTGAAAAAACTTGTTTAAGGCATCCATTCTCCCTAATCCTAAAAGAAAATTTTAATTAACTTCTTGAAATACTAAAATAAATCTTATCCTCAAACTACATTTAAATCAATTTTTTGAAGTAACACTCTCACCTTTTTCATAAAACTAACATATAGTTTTTTTTCAGGAATCCACTCTCCAGAAACCTAAAACTAATCTTAAAAAACTTCTTTCAGGCATCCAATCTTCCTAATCCTAAACGAAAATTTTAATTAACTTGTTGAAATAATTCAATCACATTTATCCTCAAACTACTTTTAAATCAATTTTTTCAAGTAACACTCTCACCTTTTTCATAGAACAAACATATTTTTTTTTCAGGAATCCACTCTCCAGAAACCTGAAACAAATCTTGAAAAAACTTGTTTAAGGCATCCATTCTCCCTAATCCTAAAAGAAAATTTTAATTAACTTCTTGAAATACTAAAATAAATCTTATCCTCAAACTACATTTAAATCAATTTTTTGAAGTAACACGCTCACCTTTTTCATAAAACTAACATATATTTTTTTTCAGGAATCCACTCTCCAGAAACCTAAAACTAATCTTTAAAAACTTATTTCAAGCATTCCAATCTTCCTAATACTAAACGAAAATTTTATTTAACTTGTTGAAATATTTCAATCACATTTATCCTCAAACTACGTTTAAATCAAGTTTTTTGAAGTAACACTCTCACCTTTTGAATAGAACAAACATATTTTTTTTTCAGGAATCCTCTCTCCAGAAACCTGAAACAAATCTTGAAAAAACTTGTTTAAGGCATCCATTCTCCCTAATCCTAAAAGAAAATTTTAATTAACTTCTTGAAATACTAAAATAAATCTTATCCTCAAACTACATTTAAATCAATTTTTTGAAGTAACACTCTCACCTTTTTCATAAAACTAAGATATGTTTTTTTTCAGGAATCCACTCTCCAGAAACCTAAAACTAATCTTAAAAAACTTCTTTCAGGCATCCAATCTTCCTAATCCTAAACGAAAATTTTAATTAACTTGTTTAAATAATTCAATCACATTTATCCTCAAACTACTTTTAAATCAATTTTTTCAAGTAACACTCTCACCTTTTTCATAGAACAAACATATTTTTTTTTCAGGAATCCACTCTCCAGAAACCTGAAACAAATCTTGAAAAAACTTGTTTAAGGCATCCATTCTCCCTAATCCTAAAAGAAAATTTTAATTAACTTCTTGAAATACTAAAATAAATCTTATCCTCAAACTACATTTAAATCAATTTTTTGAAGTAACACTCTCACCTTTTTCATAAAACTAACATATATTTTTTTTCAGGAATCCGCTCTCCAGAAACCTGAAACAAATCTTGAAAAAACTTGTTTAAGGCATCCATTCTCCCTAATCCTAAAAGAACATTTTAATTAACTTCTTGAAATACTAAAATAAATCTTATCCTCAAACTACATTTAAATCAATTTTTTGAAGTAACACTCTCACCTTTTTCATAAAACTAACAGATAGTTTTTTTTCAGGAATCCACTCTCCAGAAACCTAAAACTAATCTTAAAAAACTTCTTTCATGCATCCAATCTTCCTAATCCTAAACGAAAATTTTAATTAACTTGTTGAAATAATTCAATCACATTTATCCTCAAACTACTTTTAAATCAATTTTTTCAAGTAACACTCTCACCTTTTTCATAGAACAAACATATTTTTTTTCCAGGAATCCACTCTCCAGAAACCTGAAACAAATCTTGAAAAAACTTGTTTAAGGCATCCATTCTCCCTAATCCTAAAAGAAAATTTTAATTAACTTCTTGAAATACTAAAATAAATCTTATCCTCAAACTACATTTAAATCAATTTTTTGAAGTAACACTCTCACCTTTTTCATAAAACTAAGATATGTTTTTTTTCAGGAATCCACTCTCCAGAAACCTAAAACTAATCTTAAAAAACTTCTTTCAGGCATCCAATCTTCCTAATCCTAAACGAAAATTTTAATTAACTTGTTGAAATAATTCAATCACATTTATCCTCAAACTACTTTTAAATCAATGTTTTCAAGTAACACTCTCACCTTTTTCATAGAACAAACATATTTTTTTTTCAGGAATCCACTCTCCAGAAACCTGAAACAAATCTTGAAAAAACTTGTTTAAGGCATCCATTCTCCCTAATCCTAAAAGAAAATTTTAATTAACTTCTTGAAATACTAAAATAAATCTTATCCTCCAACTACATTTAAATCAATTTTTTGAAGTAACACTCTCACCTTTTTCATAAAACTAACATATATTTTTTTTTAGGAATCCGCTCTCCAGAAACCTGAAACAAATCTTGAAAAAACTTGTTTAAGGCATCCATTCTCCCTAATCCTAAAAGAACATTTTAATTAACTTCTTGAAATACTAAAATAAATCTTATCCTCAAACTACATTTAAATCAATTTTTTGAAGTAACACTCTCACCTTTTTCATAAAACTAACATATAGTTTTTTTTCAGGAATCCACTCTCCAGAAACCTAAAACTAATCTTAAGAAACTTCTTTCAGGCATCCAATCTTCCTAATCCTAAACGAAAATTTTAATTAACTTGTTGAAATAATTCAATCACATTTATCCTCCAACTACTTTTAAATCAATTTTTTCAAGTAACACTCTCACCTTTTTCATAGAACAAACATATTTTTTTTTTCAGGAATCCACTCTCCAGAAACCTGAAACAAATCTTGAAAAAACTTGTTTAAGGCATCCATTCTCCCTAATCCTAAAAGAAAATTTTAATTAACTTCTTGAAATACTAAAATAAATCTTATCCTCAAACGACATTTAAATCAATTTTTTGAAGTAACACTCTCACCTTTTTCATAAAACTAACATATATTTTTTTTCAGGAATCCACTCTCCAGAAACCTAAAACTAATCTTAAAAAACTTCTTTCAGGCATCCAATCTTCCTAATCCAAAAACAAAAATTTTAATTAACTTGTTGAAATTATTCAATCACATTTATCCTCAAACTACTTTTAAATCAATTTTTTGAAGTAACACACTCACCTTTTTCATAAAACTAACATATATTTTTTTTCAGGAATCCACTCTCCAGAAACCTAAAACTAATCTTTAAAAACTTCTTTCAGGCATCCAATCTTCCTAATCCTAAACGAAAATTTTAATTAACTTGTTGAAATAATTCAATCACATTTATCCTCAAACTACTTTTAAATCAATTTTTTCAAGTAACACTCTCACCTTTTTCATAGAAGAAACATATTTTTTTTTTCAGGAATCCACTCTCCAGAAACCTGAAACAAATCTTGAAAAAACTTGTTTAAGGCATCCATTCTCCCTAATCCTAAAAGAAAATTTTAATTAACTTCTTGAAATACTAAAATAAATCTTATCCTCAAACGACATTTAAATCAATTTTTTGAAGTAACACTCTCACCTTTTTCATAAAACTAACATATATTTTTTTTCAGGAATCCACTCTCCAGAAACCTAAAACTAATCTTAAAAAACTTCTTTCAGGCATCCAATCTTCCTAATCCAAAAACAAGAATTTTAATTAACTTGTTGAAATTATTCAATCACATTTATCCTCAAACTACTTTTAAATCAATTTTTTCAAGTAACACTCTCACCTTTTTCATAGAACAAACATATTTTTTTTTCAGGAATCCACTCTCCAGAAACCTGAAACAAATCTTGAAAAACACTTGTTTAAGGCATCCATTCTCCCTAATCCTAAAAGAAAATTTTAATTAACTGCTTGAAATACTAAAAAAAATCTTATCCTCAAACCACATTTAAATCAATTTTTTGAAGTAACACGCTCACCTTTTTCATAAAATGAACATATATATTTTTTTCAGGAATCCACTCTCCAGAAACCTAAAACTAATCTTAAAAAACTTATTTCAAGCATTCCAATCTTCCTAATACTAAACGAAAATTTTAATTAACTTGTTGAAATAATTCAATCACATTTATCCTCAAACTACTTTTAAATCAATTTTTTCAAGTAACACTCTCACCTTTTTCATAGAACAAACATATTTTTTTTTCAGGAATCCACTTTCCAGAAACCTGAAACAAATCTTGAAAAAACTTGTTTAAGGCATCCATTCTCCCTAATCCTAAAAGAAAATTTTAATTAACTTCTTGAAATACTAAAATAAATCTTATCCTCAAACTACATTTAAATCAATTTTTTGAAGTAACACTCTCACCTTTTTCATAAAACTAACATATATTTTTTTTCAGGAATCCGCTCTCCAGAAACCTGAAACAAATCTTGAAAAAACTTGTTTAAGGCATCCATTCTCCCTAATCCTAAAAGAACATTTTAATTAACTTCTTGAAATACTAAAATAAATCTTATCCTCAAACTACATTTAAATCAATTTTTTGAAGTAACACTCTCACCTTTTTCATAAAACTAACAGATAGTTTTTTTTCAGGAATCCACTCTCCAGAAACCTAAAACTAATCTTAAAAAACTTCTTTCAGGCATCCAATCTTCCTAATCCTAAACGAAAATTTTAATTAACTTGTTGAAATAATTCAATCACATTTATCCTCCAACTACTTTTAAATCAATTTTTTCAAGTAACACTCTCACCTTTTTCATAGAACAAACATATTTTTTTTTTCAGGAATCCACTCTCCAGAAACCTGAAACAAATCTTGAAAAAACTTGTTTAAGGCATCCATTCTCCCTAATCCTAAAAGAAAATTTTAATTAACTTCTTGAAATACTAAAATAAATCTTATCCTCAAACGACATTTAAATTAATTTTTTGAAGTAACACTCTCACCTTTTTCATAAAACTAACATATATTTTTTTTCAGGAATCCACTCTCCAGAAACCTAAAACTAATCTTAAAAAACTTCTTTCAGGCATCCAATCTTCCTAATCCAAAAACAAAAATTTTAATTAACTTGTTGAAATTATTCAATCACATTTATCCTCAAACTACTTTTAAATCAATTTTTTGAAGTAACACACTCACCTTTTTCATAAAACTAACATATATTTTTTTTCAGGAATCCACTCTCCAGAAACCTAAAACTAATCTTTAAAAACTTCTTTCAGGCATCCAATCTTCCTAATCCTAAACGAAAATTTTAATTAACTTGTTGAAATAATTCAATCACATTTATCCTCAAACTACTTTTAAATCAATTTTTTCAAGTAACACTCTCACTTTTTTCATAGAAGAAACATATTTTTTTTTTCAGGAATCCACTCTCCAGAAACCTGAAACAAATCTTGAAAAAACTTGTTTAAGGCATCCATTCTCCCTAATCCTAAAAGAAAATTTTAATTAACTTCTTGAAATACTAAAATAAATCTTATCCTCAAACGACATTTAAATCAATTTTTTGAAGTAACACTCTCACCTTTTTCATAAAACTAACATATATTTTTTTTCAGGAATCCACTCTCCAGAAACCTAAAACTAATCTTAAAAAACTTCTTTCAGGCATCCAATCTTCCTAATCCAAAAACAAGAATTTTAATTAACTTGTTGAAATTATTCAATCACATTTATCCTCAAACTACTTTTAAATCAATTTTTTCAAGTAACACTCTCACCTTTTTCATAGAACAAACATATTTTTTTTTCAGGAATCCACTCTCCAGAAACCTGAAACAAATCTTGAAAAACACTTGTTTAAGGCATCCATTCTCCCTAATCCTAAAAGAAAATTTTAATTAACTGCTTGAAATACTAAAAAAAATCTTATCCTCAAACCACATTTAAATCAATTTTTTGAAGTAACACGCTCACCTTTTTCATAAAATGAACATATATATTTTTTTCAGGAATCCACTCTCCAGAAACCGAAAACTAATCTTAAAAAACTTATTTCAAGCATTCCAATCTTCCTAATACTAAACGAAAATTTTAATTAACTTGTTGAAATAATTCAATCACATTTATCCTCAAACTACTTTTAAATCAATTTTTTCAAGTAACACTCTCACCTTTTTCATAGAACAAACATATTTTTTTTTCAGGAATCCACTTTCCAGAAACCTGAAACAAATCTTGAAAAAACTTGTTTAAGGCATCCATTCTCCCTAATCCTAAAAGAAAATTTTAATTAACTTCTTGAAATACTAAAATAAATCTTATCCTCAAACTACATTTAAATCAATTTTTTGAAGTAACACTCTCACCTTTTTCATAAAACTAACATATATTTTTTTTCAGGAATCCGCTCTCCAGAAACCTGAAACAAATCTGGAAAAAACTTGTTTAAGGCATCCATTCTCCCTAATCCTAAAAGAACATTTTAATTAACTTCTTGAAATACTAAAATAAATCTTATCCTCAAACTACATTTAAATCAATTTTTTGAAGTAACACTCTCACCTTTTTCATAAAACTAACAAATAGTTTTTTTTCAGGAATCCACTCTCCAGAAACCTAAAACTAATCTTAAAAAACTTCTTTCAGGCATCCAATCTTCCTAATCCTAAACGAAAATTGTAATTAACTTGTTGAAATAATTCAATCACATTTATCCTCAAACTACTTTTAAATCAATTTTTTTGAAGTAACACTCTCACCTTTTTCATAGAACAAACTTATTTTTTTTTCAGGAATCCACTTTCCAGAAACCTGAAACTAATCTTGAAAAAACTTGTGTAAGGCATCCATTCTCCCTAATCCTAAAAGAAAATTTTAATTAACTTGTTGAAATAATGCAATCAACCTTATTCTCAAACTACATTTAAATCAATTTTTTGAAGTAACACACTCACCTTTTTCATAAAATGAACATATTTTGTTTTCACGAATCCACTCTCCAGAAACCTAAAACAAATCTTGAAAAAACTTGTTTAAGGCATCCATTCTCCCTAATCCTAAAAGAAAATTTTAATTAACTTCTTGAAATACTAAAAAAACTCTAATCCTCAAACTACATTTAAATCGATTTTTTGAAGTAACACTCTCACCTTTTTCATAAAACTAAGATATATTTTTTTTCAGGAATCCACTCTCCAGAAACCTAAAACTAATCTTAAAAAACTTCTTTCAGGCATCCAATCTTCCTAATCCTAAACGAAAATTTTAATTAACTTGTTGAAATAATTCAATCACATTTATCCTCAAACTACTTTTAAATCAATTTTTTCAAGTAACACTCTCACCTTTTTCATAGAACAAACATATTTTTTTTTCAGGAATCCACTCTCCAGAAACCTGAAACAAATCTTGAAAAAACTTGTTTAAGGCATCCATTCTCCCTAATCCTAAAAGAAAATTTTAATTAACTTCTTGAAATACTAAAATAAATCTTATCCTCAAACTACATTTAAATCAATTTTTTGAAGTAACACTCTCACCTTTTTCATAAAACTAACATATATTTTTTTTCAGGAATCCGCTCTCCAGAAACCTGAAACAAATCTTGAAAAAACTTGTTTAAGGCATCCATTCTCCCTAATCCTAAAAGAAAATTTTAATTAACTTCTTGAAATATTAAAAAAAATCTTATCCTCAAACTACATTTAAATCAATTTTTTGAAGTAACACTCTCACCTTTTTCATAAAACTAACGTATATTTTTTTTCAGGAATCCACTCTCCAGAAACCTAAAACTAATCTTTAAAAACTTCTTTCAGGCATCCAATCTTCCTAATCCTAAACAAAAATTTTAATTAACTTGTTGAAATAATTCAATCACATTTATCCTCAAACTACTTTTAAATCAATTTTTTCAAGTAACACTCTCACCTTTTTCATAGAACAAACATATTTTTTTTTCAGGAATCCACTCTCCAGAAACCTGAAACAAATCTTGAAAAAACTTGTTTAAGGCATCCATTCTCCCTAATCCTAAAAGCAAATTTTAATTAACTTCTTGAAATACTAAAATAAATCTTATCCTCAAACTACATTTAAATCAATTTTTTGAAGTAACACTCTCACCTTTTTCATAAAACTAAGATATGTTTTTTTTCAGGAATCCACTCTCCAGAAACCTAAAACTAATCTTAAAAAACTTCTTTCAGGCATCCAATCTTCCTAATCCTAAACGAAAATTTTAATTAACTTGTTGAAATAATTCAATCACATTTATCCTCAAACTACTTTTAAATCAATTTTTTCAAGTAACACTCTCACCTTTTTTATAGAACAAACATATTTTTTTTTCAGGAATCCACTCTCCAGAAACCTGAAACAAATCTTGAAAAAACTTGTTTAAGGCATCCATTCTCCCTAATCCTAAAAGAAAATTTTAATTAACTTCTTGAAATACTAAAATAAATCTTATCCTCAAACTACATTTAAATCAATTTTTTGAAGTAACACGCTCACCTTTTTCATAAAACTAACATATATTTTTTTTCAGGAATCCACTCTCCAGAAACCTAAAACTAATCTTTAAAAACTTATTTCAAGCATTCCAATCTTCCTAATACTAAACGAAAATTTTATTTAACTTGTTGAAATATTTCAATCACATTTATCCTCAAACTACGTTTAAATCAAGTTTTTTGAAGTAACACTCTCACCTTTTGAATAGAACAAACATATTTTTTTTTCAGGAATCCTCTCTCCAGAAACCTGAAACAAATCTTGAAAAAACTTGTTTAAGGCATCCATTCTCCCTAATCCTAAAAGAAAATTTTAATTAACTTCTTGAAATACTAAAATAAATCTTATCCTCAAACTACATTTAAATCAATTTTTTGAAGTAACACTCTCACCTTTTTCATAAAACTAAGATATGTTTTTTTTCAGGAATCCACTCTCCAGAAACCTAAAACTAATCTTAAAAAACTTCTTTCAGGCATCCAATCTTCCTAATCCTAAACGAAAATTTTAATTCACTTGTTGAAATAATTCAATCACATTTATCCTCAAACTACTTTTAAATCAATTTTTTCAAGTAACACTCTCACCTTTTTCATAGAACAAACATATTTTTTTTTCAGGAATCCACTCTCCAGAAACCTGAAACAAATCTTGAAAAAACTTGTTTAAGGCATCCATTCTCCCTAATCCTAAAAGAAAATTTTAATTAACTTCTTGAAATACTAAAATAAATCTTATCCTCAAACTACATTTAAATCAATTTTTTCAAGTAACACTCTCACCTTTTTCATAGAACAAACATATTTTTTTTTCAGGAATCCGCTCTCCAGAAACCTGAAACAAATCTTGAAAAAACTTGTTTAAGGCATCCATTCTCCCTAATCCTAAAAGAAAATTTTAATTAACTTCTTGAAATACTAAAATAAATCTTATCCTCAAACTCCATTTAAATCAAGTTTTTTGAAGTAACACGCTCACCTTTTTCATAAAACTAACATATATTTTTTTTCAGGAATCCACTCTCCAGAAACCTAAAACTAATCTTTAAAAACTTATTTCAAGCATTCCAATCTTCCTAATACTAAACGAAAATTTTATTTAACTTGTTGAAATATTTCAATCACATTTATCCTCAAACTACGTTTAAATCAAGTTTTTTTAAGTAACACTCTCACCTTTTTCATAGAACAAACATATTTTTTTTTCAGGAATCCTCTCTCCAGAAACCTGAAACAAATCTTGAAAAAACTTGTTTAAGGCATCCATTCTCCCTAATCCTAAAAGAAAATTTTAATTAACTTCTTGAAATACTAAAATAAATCTTATCCTCAAACTACATTTAAATCAATTTTTTGAAGTAACACTCTCACCTTTTTCATAAAACTAAGATATGTTTTTTTTCAGGAATCCACTCTCCAGAAACCTAAAACTAATCTTAAAAAACTTCTTTCAGGCATCCAATCTTCCTAATCCTAAACGAAAATTTTAATTAACTTGTTGAAATAATTCAATCACATTTATCCTCAAACTACTTTTAAATCAATTTTTTCAAGTAACACTCTCACCTTTTTCATAGAACAAACATATTTTTTTTTCAGGAATCCACTCTCCAGAAACCTGAAACAAATCTTGAAAAAACTTGTTTAAGGCATCCATTCTCCCTAATCCTAAAAGAAAATTTTAATTAACTTCTTGAAATACTAAAATAAATCTTATCCTCAAACTACATTTAAATCAATTTTTTGAAGTAACACTCTCACCTTTTTCATAAAACTAACATATATTTTTTTTCAGGAATCCGCTCTCCAGAAACCTGAAACAAATCTTGAAAAAACTTGTTTAAGGCATCCATTCTCCCTAATCCTAAAAGAACATTTTAATTAACTTCTTGAAATACTAAAATAAATCTTATCCTCAAACTACATTTAAATCAATTTTTTGAAGTAACACTCTCACCTTTTTCATAAAACTAACATATAGTTTTTTTTCAGGAATCCACTCTCCAGAAACCTAAAACTAATCTTAAAAAACTTCTTTCAGGCATCCAATCTTCCTAATCCTAAACGAAAATTTTAATTAACTTCTTGAAATACTAAAATAAATCTTATCCTCAAACTCCATTTAAATCAAGTTTTTTGAAGTAACACGCTCACCTTTTTCATAAAACTAACATATATTTTTTTTCAGGAATCCACTCTCCAGAAACCTAAAACAAATCTTGAAAAAACTTGTTTAAGGCATCCATTCTCCCTAATCCTAAAAGAAAATTTTAATTAACTTCTTGAAATACTAAAATAAATCTTATCCTCAAACGACATTTAAATCAATTTTTTGAAGTAACACTCTCAGCTTTTTCATAAAACTAACATATATTTTTTTTCAGGAATCCACTCTCCAGAAACCTAAAACTAATCTTAAAAAACTTCTTTCAGGCATCCAATCTTCCTAATCCAAAAACAAGAATTTTAATTAACTTGTTGAAATTATTCAATCACATTTATCCTCAAACTACTTTTAAATCAATTTTTTCAAGTAACACTCTCACCTTTTTCATAGAACAAACATATTTTTTTTTCAGGAATCCACTCTCCAGAAACCTGAAACAAATCTTGAAAAACACTTGTTTAAGGCATCCATTCTCCCTAATCCTAAAAGAAAATTTTAATTAACTGCTTGAAATACTAAAAAAAATCTTATCCTCTAACCACATTTAAATCAATTTTTTGAAGTAACACGCTCACCTTTTTCATAAAATGAACATATATATTTTTTTCAGGAATCCACTCTCCAGAAACCTAAAACTAATCTTAAAAAACTTATTTCAAGCATTCCAATCTTCCTAATACTAAACGAAAATTTTAATTAACTTGTTGAAATAATTCAATCACATTTATCCTCAAACTACTTTTAAATCAATTTTTTCAAGTAACACTCTCACCTTTTTCATAGAACAAACATATTTTTTTTTCAGGAATCCACTTTCCAGAAACCTGAAACAAATCTTGAAAAAACTTGTTTAAGGCATCCATTCTCCCTAATCCTAAAAGAAAATTTTAATTAACTTCTTGAAATACTAAAATAAATCTTATCCTCAAACTCCATTTAAATCAAGTTTTTTGAAGTAACACTCTCACCTTTTTCATAAAACTAACATATATTTTTTTTCAGGAATCCACTCTCCAGAAACCTAAAACTAATCTTTAAAAACTTATTTCAAGCATTCCAATCTTCCTAATACTAAACGAAAATTTTATTTAACTTGTTGAAATATTTCAATCACATTTATCCTCAAACTACGTTTAAATCAAGTTATTTTAAGTAACACTCTCACCTTTTTCATAGAACAAACATATTTTTTTTTCAGGAATCCTCTCTCCAGAAACCTGAAACAAATCTTGAAAAAACTTGTTTAAGGCATCCATTCTCCCTAATCCTAAAAGAAAATTTTAATTAACTTCTTGAAATACTAAAATAAATCTTATCCTCAAACTACATTTAAATCAATTTTTTGAAGTAACACTCTCACCTTTTTCATAAAACTAAGATATGTTTTTTTTCAGGAATCCACTCTCCAGAAACCTAAAACTAATCTTAAAAAACTTCTTTCAGGCATCCAATCTTCCTAATCCTAAACGAAAATTTTAATTAACTTGTTGAAATAATTCAATCACATTTATCCTCAAACTACTTTTAAATCAATTTTTTCAAGTAACACTCTCACCTTTTTCATAGAACAAACTTATTTTTTTTTCAGGAATCCACTCTCCAGAAACCTGAAACAAATCTTGAAAAAACTTGTTTAAGGCATCCATTCTCCCTAATCCTAAAAGAAAATTTTAATTAACTTCTTGAAATACTAAAATAAATCTTATCCTCAAACTACATTTAAATCAATTTTTTGAAGTAACACTCTCACCTTTTTCATAAAACTAACATATATTTTTTTTCAGGAATCCGCTCTCCAGAAACCTGAAACAAATCTTGAAAAAACTTGTTTAAGGCATCCATTCTCCCTAATCCTAAAAGAACATTTTAATTAACTTCTTGAAATACTAAAATAAATCTTATCCTCAAACTACATTTAAATCAATTTTTTGAAGTAACACTCTCACCTTTTTCATAAAACTAACATATAGTTTTTTTTCAGGAATCCACTCTCCAGAAACCTAAAACTAATCTTAAAAAACTTCTTTCAGGCATCCAATCTTCCTAATCCTAAACGAAAATTTTAATTAACTTCTTGAAATACTAAAATAAATCTTATCCTCAAACTCCATTTAAATCAAGTTTTTTGAAGTAACACGCTCACCTTTTTCATAAAACTAACATATATTTTTTTTCAGGAATCCACTCTCCAGAAACCTAAAACAAATCTTGAAAAAACTTGTTTAAGGCATCCATTCTCCCTAATCCTAAAAGAAAATTTTAATTAACTTCTTGAAATACTAAAATAAATCTTATCCTCAAACGACATTTAAATCAATTTTTTGAAGTAACACTCTCAGCTTTTTCATAAAACTAACATATATTTTTTTTCAGGAATCCACTCTCCAGAAACCTAAAACTAATGTTAAAAAACTTCTTTCAGGCATCCAATCTTCCTAATCCAAAAACAAGAATTTTAATTAACTTGTTGAAATTATTCAATCACATTTATCCTCAAACTACTTTTAAATCAATTTTTTCAAGTAACACTCTCACCTTTTTTCATAGAACAAACATATTTTTTTTTCAGGAATCCACTCTCCAGAAACCTGAAACAAATCTTGAAAAACACTTGTTTAAGGCATCCATTCTCCCTAATCCTAAAAGAAAATTTTAATTAACTGCTTGAAATACTAAAAAAAATCTTATCCTCAAACCACATTTAAATCAATTTTTTGAAGTAACACGCTCACCTTTTTCATAAAATGAACATATATATTTTTTTCAGGAATCCACTCTCCAGAAACCTAAAACTAATCTTAAAAAACTTATTTCAAGCATTCCAATCTTCCTAATACTAAACGAAAATTTTAATTAACTTGTTGAAATAATTCAATCACATTTATCCTCAAACTACTTTTAAATCAATTTTTTCAAGTAACACTCTCACCTTTTTCATAGAACAAACATATTTTTTTTTCAGGAATCCACTTTCCAGAAACCTGAAACAAATCTTGAAAAAACTTGTTTAAGGCATCCATTCTCCCTAATCCTAAAAGAAAATTTTAATTAACTTCTTGAAATACTAAAATAAATCTTATCCTCAAACTACATTTAAATCAATTTTTTGAAGTAACACTCTCACCTTTTTCATAAAACTAACATATATTTTTTTTCAGGAATCCGCTCTCCAGAAACCTGAAACAAATCTGGAAAAAACTTGTTTAAGGCATCCATTCTCCCTAATCCTAAAAGAACATTTTAATTAACTTCTTGAAATACTAAAATAAATCTTATCCTCAAACTACATTTAAATCAATTTTTTGAAGTAACACTCTCACCTTTTTCATAAAACTAACAAATAGTTTTTTTTCAGGAATCCACTCTCCAGAAACCTAAAACTAATCTTAAAAAACTTCTTTCAGGCATCCAATCTTCCTAATCCTAAACGAAAATTGTAATTAACTTGTTGAAATAATTCAATCACATTTATCCTCAAACTACTTTTAAATCAATTTTTTTGAAGTAACACTCTCACCTTTTTCATAGAACAAACTTATTTTTTTTTCAGGAATCCACTTTCCAGAAACCTGAAACTAATCTTGAAAAAACTTGTGTAAGGCATCCATTCTCCCTAATCCTAAAAGAAAATTTTAATTAACTTGTTGAAATAATGCAATCAACCTTATTCTCAAACTACATTTAAATCAATTTTTTGAAGTAACACACTCACCTTTTTCATAAAATGAACATATTTTGTTTTCACGAATCCACTCTCCAGAAACCTAAAACAAATCTTGAAAAAACTTGTTTAAGGCATCCATTCTCCCTAATCCTAAAAGAAAATTTTAATTAACTTCTTGAAATACTAAAAAAAACTCTAATCCTCAAACTACATTTAAATCGATTTTTTGAAGTAACACTCTCACCTTTTTCATAAAACTAAGATATATTTTTTTTCAGGAATCCACTCTCCAGAAACCTAAAACTAATCTTAAAAAACTTCTTTCAGGCATCCAATCTTCCTAATCCTAAACGAAAATTTTAATTAACTTGTTGAAATAATTCAATCACATTTATCCTCAAACTACTTTTAAATCAATTTTTTCAAGTAACACTCTCACCTTTTTCATAGAACAAACATATTTTTTTTTCAGGAATCCACTCTCCAGAAACCTGAAACAAATCTTGAAAAAACTTGTTTAAGGCATCCATTCTCCCTAATCCTAAAAGAAAATTTTAATTAACTTCTTGAAATACTAAAATAAATCTTATCCTCAAACTACATTTAAATCAATTTTTTGAAGTAACACTCTCACCTTTTTCATAAAACTAACATATATTTTTTTTCAGGAATCCGCTCTCCAGAAACCTGAAACAAATCTTGAAAAAACTTGTTTAAGGCATCCATTCTCCCTAATCCTAAAAGAACATTTTAATTAACTTCTTGAAATATTAAAAAAAATCTTATCCTCAAACTACATTTAAATCAATTTTTTGAAGTAACACTCTCACCTTTTTCATAAAACTAACGTATATTTTTTTTCAGGAATCCACTCTCCAGAAACCTAAAACTAATCTTTAAAAACTTCTTTCAGGCATCCAATCTTCCTAATCCTAAACAAAAATTTTAATTAACTTGTTGAAATAATTCAATCACATTTATCCTCAAACTACTTTTAAATCAATTTTTTCAAGTAACACTCTCACCTTTTTCATAGAACAAACATATTTTTTTTTCAGGAATCCACTCTCCAGAAACCTGAAACAAATCTTGAAAAAACTTGTTTAAGGCATCCATTCTCCCTAATCCTAAAAGCAAATTTTAATTAACTTCTTGAAATACTAAAATAAATCTTATCCTCAAACTACATTTAAATCAATTTTTTGAAGTAACACTCTCACCTTTTTCATAAAACTAAGATATGTTTTTTTTCAGGAATCCACTCTCCAGAAACCTAAAACTAATCTTAAAAAACTTCTTTCAGGCATCCAATCTTCCTAATCCTAAACGAAAATTTTAATTAACTTGTTGAAATAATTCAATCACATTTATCCTCAAACTACTTTTAAATCAATTTTTTCAAGTAACACTCTCACCTTTTTTATAGAACAAACATATTTTTTTTTCAGGAATCCACTCTCCAGAAACCTGAAACAAATCTTGAAAAAACTTGTTTAAGGCATCCATTCTCCCTAATCCTAAAAGAAAATTTTAATTAACTTCTTGAAATACTAAAATAAATCTTATCCTCAAACTACATTTAAATCAATTTTTTGAAGTAACACGCTCACCTTTTTCATAAAACTAACATATATTTTTTTTCAGGAATCCACTCTCCAGAAACCTAAAACTAATCTTTAAAAACTTATTTCAAGCATTCCAATCTTCCTAATACTAAACGAAAATTTTATTTAACTTGTTGAAATATTTCAATCACATTTATCCTCAAACTACGTTTAAATCAAGTTTTTTTAAGTAACACTCTCACCTTTTTCATAGAACAAACATATTTTTTTTTCAGGAATCCTCTCTCCAGAAACCTGAAACAAATCTTGAAAAAACTTGTTTAAGGCATCCATTCTCCCTAATCCTAAAAGAAAATTTTAATTAACTTCTTGAAATACTAAAATAAATCTTATCCTCAAACTACATTTAAATCAATTTTTTGAAGTAACACTCTCACCTTTTTCATAAAACTAAGATATGTTTTTTTTCAGGAATCCACTCTCCAGAAACCTAAAACTAATCTTAAAAAACTTCTTTCAGGCATCCAATCTTCCTAATCCTAAACGAAAATTTTAATTAACTTGTTGAAATAATTCAATCACATTTATCCTCAAACTACTTTTAAATCAATTTTTTCAAGTAACACTCTCACCTTTTTCATAGAACAAACATATTTTTTTTTCAGGAAGCCACTCTCCAGAAACCTGAAACAAATCTTGAAAAAACTTGTTTAAGGCATCCATTCTCCCTAATCCTAAAAGAAAATTTTAATTAACTTCTTGAAATACTAAAATAAATCTTATCCTCAAACTACATTTAAATCAATTTTTTGAAGTAACACTCTCACCTTTTTCATAAAACTAACATATATTTTTTTTTAGGAATCCGCTCTCCAGAAACCTGAAACAAATCTTGAAAAAACTTGTTTAAGGCATCCATTCTCCCTAATCCTAAAAGAACATTTTAATTAACTTCTTGAAATACTAAAATAAATCTTATCCTCAAACTACATTTAAATCAATTTTTTGAAGTAACACTCTCACCTTTTTCATAAAACTAACATATAGTTTTTTTTCAGGAATCCACTCTCCAGAAACCTAAAACTAATCTTAAAAAACTTCTTTCAGGCATCCAATCTTCCTAATCCTAAACGAAAATTTTAATTAACTTCTTGAAATACTAAAATAAATCTTATCCTCAAACTCCATTTAAATCAAGTTTTTTGAAGTAACACGCTCACCTTTTTCATAAAACTAACATATATTTTTTTTCAGGAATCCACTCTCCAGAAACCTAAAACAAATCTTGAAAAAACTTGTTTAAGGCATCCATTCTCCCTAATCCTAAAAGAAAATTTTAATTAACTTCTTGAAATACTAAAATAAATCTTATCCTCAAACGACATTTAAATCAATTTTTTGAAGTAACACTCTCAGCTTTTTCATAAAACTAACATATATTTTTTTTCAGGAATCCACTCTCCAGAAACCTAAAACTAATCTTAAAAAACTTCTTTCAGGCATCCAATCTTCCTAATCCAAAAACAAAAATTTTAATTAACTTGTTGAAATTATTCAATCACATTTATCCTCAAACTACTTTTAAATCAATTTTTTGAAGTAACACACTCACCTTTTTCATAAAACTAACATATATTTTTTTTCAGGAATCCACTCTCCAGAAACCTAAAACTAATCTTTAAAAACTTCTTTCAGGCATCCAATCTTCCTAATCCTAAACTAAAATTTTAATTAACTTGTTGAAATAATTCAATCACATTTATCCTCAAACTACTTTTAAATCAATTTTTTCAAGTAACACTCTCACCTTTTTCATAGAAGAAACATATTTTTTTTTTCAGGAATCCACTCTCCAGAAACCTGAAACAAATCTTGAAAAAACTTGTTTAAGGCATCCATTCTCCCTAATCCTAAAAGAAAATTTTAATTAACTTCTTGAAATACTAAAATAAATCTTATCCTCAAACGACATTTAAATCAATTTTTTGAAGTAACACTCTCACCATTTTCATAAAACTAACATATATTTTTTTTCAGGAATCCACTCTCCAGAAACCTAAAACTAATCTTAAAAAACTTCTTTCAGGCATCCAATCTTCCTAATCCAAAAACAAGAATTTTAATTAACTTGTTGAAATTATTCAATCACATTTATCCTCAAACTACTTTTAAATCAATTTTTTCAAGTAACACTCTCACCTTTTTCATAGAACAAACATATTTTTTTTTCAGGAATCCACTCTCCAGAAACCTGAAACAAATCTTGAAAAACACTTGTTTAAGGCATCCATTCTCCCTAATCCTAAAAGAAAATTTTAATTAACTGCTTGAAATACTAAAAAAAATCTTATCCTCAAACCACATTTAAATCAATTTTTTGAAGTAACACGCTCACCTTTTTCATAAAATGAACATATATATTTTTTTCAGGAATCCACTCTCCAGAAACCTAAAACTAATCTTAAAAAACTTATTTCAAGCATTCCAATCTTCCTAATACTAAACGAAAATTTTAATTAACTTGTTGAAATAATTCAATCACATTTCTCCTCAAACTACTTTTAAATCAATTTTTTCAAGTAACACTCTCACCTTTTTCATAGAACAAACATATTTTTTTTTCAGGAATCCACTTTCCAGAAACCTGAAACAAATCTTGAAAAAACTTGTTTAAGGCATCCATTCTCCCTAATCCTAAAAGAAAATTTTAATTAACTTCTTGAAATACTAAAATAAATCTTATCCTCAAACTACATTTAAATCAATTTTTTGAAGTAACACTCTCACCTTTTTCATAAAACTAACATATATTTTTTTTCAGGAATCCGCTCTCCAGAAACCTGAAACAAATCTTGAAAAAACTTGTTTAAGGCATCCATTCTCCCTAATCCTAAAAGAACATTTTAATTAACTTCTTGAAATACTAAAATAAATCTTATCCTCAAACTACATTTAAATCAATTTTTTGAAGTAACACGCTCACCTTTTTCATAAAACTAACATATAGTTTTTTTTCAGGAATCCACTCTCCAGAAACCTAAAACTAATCTTAAAAAACTTCTTTCAGGCATCCAATCTTCCTAATCCTAAACGAAAATTTTAATTAACTTCTTGAAATACTAAAATAAATCTTATCCTCAAACTCCATTTAAATCAAGTTTTTTGAAGTAACACGCTCACCTTTTTCATAAAACTAACATATATTTTTTTTCAGGAATCCACTCTCCAGAAACCTAAAACAAATCTTGAAAAAACTTGTTTAAGGCATCCATTCTCCCTAATCCTAAAAGAAAATTTTAATTAACTTCTTGAAATACTAAAATAAATCTTATCCTCAAACGACATTTAAATCAATTTTTTGAAGTAACACTCTCAGCTTTTTCATAAAACTAACATATATTTTTTTTCAGGAATCCACTCTCCAGAAACCTAAAACTAATCTTAAAAAACTTCTTTCAGGCATCCAATCTTCCTAATCCAAAAACAAAAATTTTAATTAACTTGTTGAAATTATTCAATCACATTTATCCTCAAACTACTTTTAAATCAATTTTTTGAAGTAACACACTCACCTTTTTCATAAAACTAACATATATTTTTTTTCAGGAATCCACTCTCCAGAAACCTAAAACTAATCTTTAAAAACTTCTTTCAGGCATCCAATCTTCCTAATCCTAAACTAAAATTTTAATTAACTTGTTGAAATAATTCAATCACATTTATCCTCAAACTACTTTTAAATCAATTTTTTCAAGTAACACTCTCACCTTTTTCATAGAAGAAACATATTTTTTTTTTCAGGAATCCACTCTCCAGAAACCTGAAACAAATCTTGAAAAAACTTGTTTAAGGCATCCATTCTCCCTAATCCTAAAAGAAAATTTTAATTAACGTCTTGAAATACTAAAATAAATCTTATCCTCAAACGACATTTAAATCAATTTTTTGAAGTAACACTCTCACCTTTTTCATAAAACTAACATATATTTTTTTTCAGGAATCCACTCTCCAGAAACCTAAAACTAATCTTAAAAAACTTCTTTCAGGCATCCAATCTTCCTAATCCAAAAACAAGAATTTTAATTAACTTGTTGAAATTATTCAATCACATTTATCCTCAAACTACTTTTAAATCAATTTTTTCAAGTAACACTCTCACCTTTTTCATAGAACAAACATATTTTTTTTTCAGGAATCCACTCTCCAGAAACCTGAAACAAATCTTGAAAAACACTTGTTTAAGGCATCCATTCTCCCTAATCCTAAAAGAAAATTTTAATTAACTGCTTGAAATACTAAAAAAAATCTTATCCTCAAACCACATTTAAATCAATTTTTTGAAGTAACACGCTCACCTTTTTCATAAAATGAACATATATATTTTTTTCAGGAATCCACTCTCCAGAAACCTAAAACTAATCTTAAAAAACTTATTTCAAGCATTCCAATCTTCCTAATACTAAACGAAAATTTTAATTAACTTATTGAAATAATTCAATCACATTTCTCCTCAAACTACTTTTAAATCAATTTTTTCAAGTAACACTCTCACCTTTTTCATAGAACAAACATATTTTTTTTTCAGGAATCCACTTTCCAGAAACCTGAAACAAATCTTGAAAAAACTTGTTTAAGGCATCCATTCTCCCTAATCCTAAAAGAAAATTTTAATTAACTTCTTGAAATACTAAAATAAATCTTATCCTCAAACTACATTTAAATCAATTTTTTGAAGTAACACTCTCACCTTTTTCATAAAACTAACATATATTTTTTTTCAGGAATCCGCTCTCCAGAAACCTGAAACAAATCTTGAAAAAACTTGTTTAAGGCATCCATTCTCCCTAATCCTAAAAGAACATTTTAATTAACTTCTTGAAATACTAAAATAAATCTTATCCTCAAACTACATTTAAATCAATTTTTTGAAGTAACACGCTCACCTTTTTCATAAAACTAACATATATTTTTTTTCAGGAATCCACTCTCCAGAAACCTAAAACTAATCTTTAAAAACTTATTTCAAGCATTCCAATCTTCCTAATACTAAACGAAAATTTTATTTAACTTGTTGAAATATTTCAATCACATTTATCCTCAAACTACGTTTAAATCAAGTTTTTTGAAGTAACACTCTCACCTTTTGAATAGAACAAACATATTTTTTTTTCAGGAATCCTCTCTCCAGAAACCTGAAACAAATCTTGAAAAAACTTGTTTAAGGCATCCATTCTCCCTAATCCTAAAAGAAAATTTTAATTAACTTCTTGAAATACTAAAATAAATCTTATCCTCAAACTACATTTAAATCAATTTTTTGAAGTAACACTCTCACCTTTTTCATAAAACTAACATATATTTTTTTTCAGGAATCCGCTCTCCAGAAACCTGAAACAAATCTTGAAAAAACTTGTTTAAGGCATCCATTCTCCCTAATCCTAAAAGAACATTTTAATTAACTTCTTGAAATACTAAAATAAATCTTATCCTCAAACTACATTTAAATCAATTTTTTGAAGTAACACTCTCACCTTTTTCATAAAACTAACAGATAGTTTTTTTTCAGGAATCCACTCTCCAGAAACCTAAAACTAATCTTAAAAAACTTCTTTCAGGCATCCAATCTTCCTAATCCTAAACGAAAATTTTAATTAACTTGTTGAAATAATTCAATCACATTTATCCTCAAACTACTTTTAAATCAATTTTTTCAAGTAACACTCTCACCTTTTTCATAGAACAAACATATTTTTTTTTCAGGAATCCACTCTCCAGAAACCTGAAACAAATCTTGAAAAAACTTGTTTAAGGCATCCATTCTCCCTAATCCTAAAAGAAAATTTTAATTAACTTCTTGAAATACTAAAATAAATCTTATCCTCAAACTCCATTTAAATCAAGTTTTTTGAAGTAACACGCTCACCTTTTTCATAAAACTAACATATATTTTTTTTCAGGAATCCACTCTCCAGAAACCTAAAACTAATCTTTAAAAACTTATTTCAAGCATTCCAATCTTCCTAATACTAAACGAAAATTTTATTTAACTTGTTGAAATATTTCAATCACATTTATCCTCAAACTACATTTAAATCAATTTTTTGAAGTAACACTCTCACCTTTTTCATAAAACTAACATATATTTTTTTTTAGGAATCCGCTCTCCAGAAACCTGAAACAAATCTTGAAAAAACTTGTTTAAGGCATCCATTCTCCCTAATCCTAAAAGAACATTTTAATTAACTTCTTGAAATACTAAAATAAATCTTATCCTCAAACTACATTTAAATCAATTTTTTGAAGTAACACTCTCACCTTTTTCATAAAACTAACATATAGTTTTTTTTCAGGAATCCACTCTCCAGAAACCTAAAACTAATCTTAAAAAACTTCTTTCAGGCATCCAATCTTCCTAATCCTAAACGAAAATTTTAATTAACTTCTTGAAATACTAAAATAAATCTTATCCTCAAACTCCATTTAAATCAAGTTTTTTGAAGTAACACGCTCACCTTTTTCATAAAACTAACATATATTTTTTTTCAGGAATCCACTCTCCAGAAACCTAAAACAAATCTTGAAAAAACTTGTTTAAGGCATCCATTCTCCCTAATCCTAAAAGAAAATTTTAATTAACTTCTTGAAATACTAAAATAAATCTTATCCTCAAACGACATTTAAATCAATTTTTTGAAGTAACACTCTCAGCTTTTTCATAAAACTAACATATATTTTTTTTCAGGAATCCACTCTCCAGAAACCTAAAACTAATCTTAAAAAACTTCTTTCAGGCATCCAATCTTCCTAATCCAAAAACAAAAATTTTAATTAACTTGTTGAAATTATTCAATCACATTTATCCTCAAACTACTTTTAAATCAATTTTTTGAAGTAACACACTCACCTTTTTCATAAAACTAACATATATTTTTTTTCAGGAATCCACTCTCCAGAAACCTAAAACTAATCTTTAAAAACTTCTTTCAGGCATCCAATCTTCCTAATCCTAAACTAAAATTTTAATTAACTTGTTGAAATAATTCAATCACATTTATCCTCAAACTACTTTTAAATCAATTTTTTCAAGTAACACTCTCACCTTTTTCATAGAAGAAACATATTTTTTTTTTCAGGAATCCACTCTCCAGAAACCTGAAACAAATCTTGAAAAAACTTGTTTAAGGCATCCATTCTCCCTAATCCTAAAAGAAAATTTTAATTAACTTCTTGAAATACTAAAATAAATCTTATCCTCAAACGACATTTAAATCAATTTTTTGAAGTAACACTCTCACCATTTTCATAAAACTAACATATATTTTTTTTCAGGAATCCACTCTCCAGAAACCTAAAACTAATCTTAAAAAACTTCTTTCAGGCATCCAATCTTCCTAATCCAAAAACAAGAATTTTAATTAACTTGTTGAAATTATTCAATCACATTTATCCTCAAACTACTTTTAAATCAATTTTTTCAAGTAACACTCTCACCTTTTTCATAGAACAAACATATTTTTTTTTCAGGAATCCACTCTCCAGAAACCTGAAACAAATCTTGAAAAACACTTGTTTAAGGCATCCATTCTCCCTAATCCTAAAAGAAAATTTTAATTAACTGCTTGAAATACTAAAAAAAATCTTATCCTCAAACCACATTTAAATCAATTTTTTGAAGTAACACGCTCACCTTTTTCATAAAATGAACATATATATTTTTTTCAGGAATCCACTCTCCAGAAACCTAAAACTAATCTTAAAAAACTTATTTCAAGCATTCCAATCTTCCTAATACTAAACGAAAATTTTAATTAACTTGTTGAAATAATTCAATCACATTTCTCCTCAAACTACTTTTAAATCAATTTTTTCAAGTAACACTCTCACCTTTTTCATAGAACAAACATATTTTTTTTTCAGGAATCCACTTTCCAGAAACCTGAAACAAATCTTGAAAAAACTTGTTTAAGGCATCCATTCTCCCTAATCCTAAAAGAAAATTTTAATTAACTTCTTGAAATACTAAAATAAATCTTATCCTCAAACTACATTTAAATCAATTTTTTGAAGTAACACTCTCACCTTTTTCATAAAACTAACATATATTTTTTTTCAGGAATCCGCTCTCCAGAAACCTGAAACAAATCTTGAAAAAACTTGTTTAAGGCATCCATTCTCCCTAATCCTAAAAGAACATTTTAATTAACTTCTTGAAATACTAAAATAAATCTTATCCTCAAACTACATTTAAATCAATTTTTTGAAGTAACACGCTCACCTTTTTCATAAAACTAACATATAGTTTTTTTTCAGGAATCCACTCTCCAGAAACCTAAAACTAATCTTAAAAAACTTCTTTCAGGCATCCAATCTTCCTAATCCTAAACGAAAATTTTAATTAACTTCTTGAAATACTAAAATAAATCTTATCCTCAAACTCCATTTAAATCAAGTTTTTTGAAGTAACACGCTCACCTTTTTCATAAAACTAACATATATTTTTTTTCAGGAATCCACTCTCCAGAAACCTAAAACAAATCTTGAAAAAACTTGTTTAAGGCATCCATTCTCCCTAATCCTAAAAGAAAATTTTAATTAACTTCTTGAAATACTAAAATAAATCTTATCCTCAAACGACATTTAAATCAATTTTTTGAAGTAACACTCTCAGCTTTTTCATAAAACTAACATATATTTTTTTTCAGGAATCCACTCTCCAGAAACCTAAAACTAATCTTAAAAAACTTCTTTCAGGCATCCAATCTTCCTAATCCAAAAACAAAAATTTTAATTAACTTGTTGAAATTATTCAATCACATTTATCCTCAAACTACTTTTAAATCAATTTTTTGAAGTAACACACTCACCTTTTTCATAAAACTAACATATATTTTTTTTCAGGAATCCACTCTCCAGAAACCTAAAACTAATCTTTAAAAACTTCTTTCAGGCATCCAATCTTCCTAATCCTAAACTAAAATTTTAATTAACTTGTTGAAATAATTCAATCACATTTATCCTCAAACTACTTTTAAATCAATTTTTTCAAGTAACACTCTCACCTTTTTCATAGAAGAAACATATTTTTTTTTTCAGGAATCCACTCTCCAGAAACCTGAAACAAATCTTGAAAAAACTTGTTTAAGGCATCCATTCTCCCTAATCCTAAAAGAAAATTTTAATTAACGTCTTGAAATACTAAAATAAATCTTATCCTCAAACGACATTTAAATCAATTTTTTGAAGTAACACTCTCACCTTTTTCATAAAACTAACATATATTTTTTTTCAGGAATCCACTCTCCAGAAACCTAAAACTAATCTTAAAAAACTTCTTTCAGGCATCCAATCTTCCTAATCCAAAAACAAGAATTTTAATTAACTTGTTGAAATTATTCAATCACATTTATCCTCAAACTACTTTTAAATCAATTTTTTCAAGTAACACTCTCACCTTTTTCATAGAACAAACATATTTTTTTTTCAGGAATCCACTCTCCAGAAACCTGAAACAAATCTTGAAAAACACTTGTTTAAGGCATCCATTCTCCCTAATCCTAAAAGAAAATTTTAATTAACTGCTTGAAATACTAAAAAAAATCTTATCCTCAAACCACATTTAAATCAATTTTTTGAAGTAACACGCTCACCTTTTTCATAAAATGAACATATATATTTTTTTCAGGAATCCACTCTCCAGAAACCTAAAACTAATCTTAAAAAACTTATTTCAAGCATTCCAATCTTCCTAATACTAAACGAAAATTTTAATTAACTTGTTGAAATAATTCAATCACATTTCTCCTCAAACTACTTTTAAATCAATTTTTTCAAGTAACACTCTCACCTTTTTCATAGAACAAACATATTTTTTTTTCAGGAATCCACTTTCCAGAAACCTGAAACAAATCTTGAAAAAACTTGTTTAAGGCATCCATTCTCCCTAATCCTAAAAGAAAATTTTAATTAACTTCTTGAAATACTAAAATAAATCTTATCCTCAAACTACATTTAAATCAATTTTTTGAAGTAACACTCTCACCTTTTTCATAAAACTAACATATATTTTTTTTCAGGAATCCGCTCTCCAGAAACCTGAAACAAATCTTGAAAAAACTTGTTTAAGGCATCCATTCTCCCTAATCCTAAAAGAACATTTTAATTAACTTCTTGAAATACTAAAATAAATCTTATCCTCAAACTACATTTAAATCAATTTTTTGAAGTAACACGCTCACCTTTTTCATAAAACTAACATATATTTTTTTTCAGGAATCCACTCTCCAGAAACCTAAAACTAATCTTTAAAAACTTATTTCAAGCATTCCAATCTTCCTAATACTAAACGAAAATTTTATTTAACTTGTTGAAATATTTCAATCACATTTATCCTCAAACTACGTTTAAATCAAGTTTTTTGAAGTAACACTCTCACCTTTTGAATAGAACAAACATATTTTTTTTTCAGGAATCCTCTCTCCAGAAACCTGAAACAAATCTTGAAAAAACTTGTTTAAGGCATCCATTCTCCCTAATCCTAAAAGAAAATTTTAATTAACTTCTTGAAATACTAAAATAAATCTTATCCTCAAACTACATTTAAATCAATTTTTTGAAGTAACACTCTCACCTTTTTCATAAAACTAACATATATTTTTTTTCAGGAATCCGCTCTCCAGAAACCTGAAACAAATCTTGAAAAAACTTGTTTAAGGCATCCATTCTCCCTAATCCTAAAAGAACATTTTAATTAACTTCTTGAAATACTAAAATAAATCTTATCCTCAAACTACATTTAAATCAATTTTTTGAAGTAACACTCTCACCTTTTTCATAAAACTAACAGATAGTTTTTTTTCAGGAATCCACTCTCCAGAAACCTAAAACTAATCTTAAAAAACTTCTTTCAGGCATCCAATCTTCCTAATCCTAAACGAAAATTTTAATTAACTTGTTGAAATAATTCAATCACATTTATCCTCAAACTACTTTTAAATCAATTTTTTCAAGTAACACTCTCACCTTTTTCATAGAACAAACATATTTTTTTTTCAGGAATCCACTCTCCAGAAACCTGAAACAAATCTTGAAAAAACTTGTTTAAGGCATCCATTCTCCCTAATCCTAAAAGAAAATTTTAATTAACTTCTTGAAATACTAAAATAAATCTTATCCTCAAACTCCATTTAAATCAAGTTTTTTGAAGTAACACGCTCACCTTTTTCATAAAACTAACATATATTTTTTTTCAGGAATCCACTCTCCAGAAACCTAAAACTAATCTTTAAAAACTTATTTCAAGCATTCCAATCTTCCTAATACTAAACGAAAATTTTATTTAACTTGTTGAAATATTTCAATCACATTTATCCTCAAACTACGTTTAAATCAATTTTTTGAAGTAACACTCTCACCTTTTTCATAAAACTAACATATATTTTTTTTCAGGAATCCGCTCTCCAGAAACCTGAAACAAATCTTGAAAAAACTTGTTTAAGGCATCCATTCTCCCTAATCCTAAAAGAACATTTTAATTAACTTCTTGAAATACTAAAATAAATCTTATCCTCAAACTACATTTAAATCAATTTTTTGAAGTAACACTCTCACCTTTTTCATAAAACTAACATATAGTTTTTTTTCAGGAATCCACTCTCCAGAAACCTAAAACTAATCTTAAAAAACTTCTTTCAGGCATCCAATCTTCCTAATCCTAAACGAAAATTTTAATTAACTTCTTGAAATACTAAAATAAATCTTATCCTCAAACTCCATTTAAATCAAGTTTTTTGAAGTAACACGCTCACCTTTTTCATAAAACTAACATATATTTTTTTTCAGGAATCCACTCTCCAGAAACCTAAAACAAATCTTGAAAAAACTTGTTTAAGGCATCCATTCTCCCTAATCCTAAAAGAAAATTTTAATTAACTTCTTGAAATACTAAAATAAATCTTATCCTCAAACGACATTTAAATCATTTTTTTGAAGTAACACTCTCAGCTTTTTCATAAAACTAACATATATTTTTTTTCAGGAATCCACTCTCCAGAAACCTAAAACTAATCTTAAAAAACTTCTTTCAGGCATCCAATCTTCCTAATCCAAAAACAAAAATTTTAATTAACTTGTTGAAATTATTCAATCACATTTATCCTCAAACTACTTTTAAATCAATTTTTTGAAGTAACACACTCACCTTTTTCATAAAACTAACATATATTTTTTTTCAGGAATCCACTCTCCAGAAACCTAAAACTAATCTTTAAAAACTTCTTTCAGGCATCCAATCTTCCTAATCCTAAACTAAAATTTTAATTAACTTGTTGAAATAATTCAATCACATTTATCCTCAAACTACTTTTAAATCAATTTTTTCAAGTAACACTCTCACCTTTTTCATAGAAGAAACATATTTTTTTTTTCAGGAATCCACTCTCCAGAAACCTGAAACAAATCTTGAAAAAACTTGTTTAAGGCATCCATTCTCCCTAATCCTAAAAGAAAATTTTAATTAACTTCTTGAAATACTAAAATAAATCTTATCCTCAAACGACATTTAAATCAATTTTTTGAAGTAACACTCTCACCTTTTTCATAAAACTAACATATATTTTTTTTCAGGAATCCACTCTCCAGAAACCTAAAACTAATCTTAAAAAACTTCTTTCAGGCATCCAATCTTCCTAATCCAAAAACAAGAATTTTAATTAACTTGTTGAAATTATTCAATCACATTTATCCTCAAACTACTTTTAAATCAATTTTTTCAAGTAACACTCTCACCTTTTTCATAGAACAAACATATTTTTTTTTCAGGAATCCACTCTCCAGAAACCTGAAACAAATCTTGAAAAACACTTGTTTAAGGCATCCATTCTCCCTAATCCTAAAAGAAAATTTTAATTAACTGCTTGAAATACTAAAAAAAATCTTATCCTCAAACCACATTTAAATCAATTTTTTGAAGTAACACGCTCACCTTTTTCATAAAATGAACATATATATTTTTTTCAGGAATCCACTCTCCAGAAACCTAAAACTAATCTTAAAAAACTTATTTCAAGCATTCCAATCTTCCTAATACTAAACAAAAATTGTAATTAACTTGTTGAAATAATTCAATCACATTTATCCTCAAACTACTTTTAAATCAATTTTTTCAAGTAACACTCTCACCTTTTTCATAGAACAAACATATTTTTTTTTCAGGAATCCACTTTCCAGAAACCTGAAACAAATCTTGAAAAAACTTGTTTAAGGCATCCATTCTCCCTAATCCTAAAAGAAAATTTTAATTAACTTCTTGAAATACTAAAATAAATCTTATCCTCAAACTACATTTAAATCAATTTTTTGAAGTAACACTCTCACCTTTTTCATAAAACTAACATATATTTTTTTTCAGGAATCCGCTCTCCAGAAACCTGAAACAAATCTTGAAAAAACTTGTTTAAGGCATCCATTCTCCCTAATCCTAAAAGAACATTTTAATTAACTTCTTGAAATACTAAAATAAATCTTATCCTCAAACTACATTTAAATCAATTTTTTGAAGTAACACGCTCACCTTTTTCATAAAACTAACATATATTTTTTTTCAGGAATCCACTCTCCAGAAACCTAAAACTAATCTTTAAAAACTTATTTCAAGCATTCCAATCTTCCTAATACTAAACGAAAATTTTATTTAACTTGTTGAAATATTTCAATCACATTTATCCTCAAACTACGTTTAAATCAAGTTTTTTGAAGTAACACTCTCACCTTTTGAATAGAACAAACATATTTTTTTTTCAGGAATCCTCTCTCCAGAAACCTGAAACAAATCTTGAAAAAACTTGTTTAAGGCATCCATTCTCCCTAATCCTAAAAGAACATTTTAATTAACTTCTTGAAATACTAAAATAAATCTTATCCTCAAACTACATTTAAATCAATTTTTTGAAGTAACACGCTCACCTTTTTCATAAAACTAACATATATTTTTTTTCAGGAATCCACTCTCCAGAAACCTAAAACTAATCTTTAAAAACTTATTTCAAGCATTCCAATCTTCCTAATACTAAACGAAAATTTTATTTAACTTGTTGAAATATTTCAATCACATTTATCCTCAAACTACGTTTAAATCAAGTTTTTTGAAGTAACACTCTCACCTTTTGAATAGAACAAACATATTTTTTTTTCAGGAATCCTCTCTCCAGAAACCTGAAACAAATCTTGAAAAAACTTGTTTAAGGCATCCATTCTCCCTAATCCTAAAAGAAAATTTTAATTAACTTCTTGAAATACTAAAATAAATCTTATCCTCAAACCACATTTAAATCAATTTTTTGAAGTAACACGCTCACCTTTTTCATAAAATGAACATATATATTTTTTTCAGGAATCCACTCTCCAGAAACCTAAAACTAATCTTAAAAAACTTATTTCAAGCATTCCAATCTTCCTAATACTAAACGAAAATTTTAATTAACTTGTTGAAATAATTCAATCACATTTATCCTCAAACTACTTTTAAATCATTTTTTTCAAGTAACACTCTCACCTTTTTCATAGAACAAACATATTTTTTTTTCAGGAATCCACTTTCCAGAAACCTGAAACAAATCTTGAAAAAACTTGTTTAAGGCATCCATTCTCCCTAATCCTAAAAGAAAATTTTAATTAACTTCTTGAAATACTAAAATAAATCTTATCCTCAAACTACATTTAAATCAATTTTTTGAAGTAACACTCTCACCTTTTTCATAAAACTAACATATATTTTTTTTCAGGAATCCGCTCTCCAGAAACCTGAAACAAATCTTGAAAAAACTTGTTTAAGGCATCCATTCTCCCTAATCCTAAAAGAACATTTTAATTAACTTCTTGAAATACTAAAATAAATCTTATCCTCAAACTACATTTAAATCAATTTTTTGAAGTAACACGCTCACCTTTTTCATAAAACTAACATATATTTTTTTTCAGGAATCCACTCTCCAGAAACCTAAAACTAATCTTTAAAAACTTATTTCAAGCATTCCAATCTTCCTAATACTAAACGAAAATTTTATTTAACTTGTTGAAATATTTCAATCACATTTATCCTCAAACTACGTTTAAATCAAGTTTTTTGAAGTAACACTCTCACCTTTTGAATAGAACAAACATATTTTTTTTTCAGGAATCCTCTCTCCAGAAACCTGAAACAAATCTTGAAAAAACTTGTTTAAGGCATCCATTCTCCCTAATCCTAAAAGAAAATTTTAATTAACTTCTTGAAATACTAAAATAAATCTTATCCTCAAACTACATTTAAATCAATTTTTTGAAGTAACACTCTCACCTTTTTCATAAAACTAACATATATTTTTTTTCAGGAATCCGCTCTCCAGAAACCTGAAACAAATCTTGAAAAAACTTGTTTAAGGCATCCATTCTCCCTAATCCTAAAAGAACATTTTATTTAACTTCTTGAAATACTAAAATAAATCTTATCCTCAAACTACATTTAAATCAATTTTTTGAAGTAACACTCTCACCTTTTTCATAAAACTAACAGATAGTTTTTTTTCAGGAATCCACTCTCCAGAAACCTAAAACTAATCTTAAAAAACTTCTTTCATGCATCCAATCTTCCTAATCCTAAACGAAAATTTTAATTAACTTGTTGAAATAATTCAATCACATTTATCCTCAAACTACTTTTAAATCAATTTTTTCAAGTAACACTCTCACCTTTTTCATAGAACAAACATATTTTTTTTTCAGGAATCCACTCTCCAGAAACCTGAAACAAATCTTGAAAAAACTTGTTTAAGGCATCCATTCTCCCTAATCCTAAAAGAAAATTTTAATTAACTTCTTGAAATACTAAAATAAATCTTATCCTCAAACGACATTTAAATCAATTTTTTGAAGTAACACTCTCACCTTTTTCATAAAACTAACATATATTTTTTTTCAGGAATCCACTCTCCAGAAACCTAAAACTAATCTTAAAAAACTTCTTTCAGGCATCCAATCTTCCTAATCCAAAAACAAGAATTTTAATTAACTTGTTGAAATTATTCAATCACATTTATCCTCAAACTACTTTTAAATCAATTTTTTCAAGTAACACTCTCACCTTTTTCATAGAACAAACATATTTTTTTTTCAGGAATCCACTCTCCAGAAACCTGAAACAAATCTTGAAAAACACTTGTTTAAGGCATCCATTCTCCCTAATCCTAAAAGAAAATTTTAATTAACTGCTTGAAATACTAAAAAAAATCTTATCCTCAAACCACATTTAAATCAATTTTTTGAAGTAACACGCTCACCTTTTTCATAAAATGAACATATATATTTTTTTCAGGAATCCACTCTCCAGAAACCTAAAACTAATCTTAAAAAACTTATTTCAAGCATTCCAATCTTCCTAATACTAAACGAAAATTTTAATTAACTTGTTGAAATAATTCAATCACATTTCTCCTCAAACTACTTTTAAATCAATTTTTTCAAGTAACACTCTCACCTTTTTCATAGAACAAACATATTTTTTTTTCAGGAATCCACTTTCCAGAAACCTGAAACAAATCTTGAAAAAACTTGTTTAAGGCATCCATTCTCCCTAATCCTAAAAGAAAATTTTAATTAACTTCTTGAAATACTAAAATAAATCTTATCCTCAAACTACATTTAAATCAATTTTTTGAAGTAACACTCTCACCTTTTTCATAAAACTAACATATATTTTTTTTCAGGAATCCGCTCTCCAGAAACCTGAAACAAATCTTGAAAAAACTTGTTTAAGGCATCCATTCTCCCTAATCCTAAAAGAACATTTTAATTAACTTCTTGAAATACTAAAATAAATCTTATCCTCAAACTACATTTAAATCAATTTTTTGAAGTAACACGCTCACCTTTTTCATAAAACTAACATATAGTTTTTTTTCAGGAATCCACTCTCCAGAAACCTAAAACTAATCTTAAAAAACTTCTTTCAGGCATCCAATCTTCCTAATCCTAAACGAAAATTTTAATTAACTTCTTGAAATACTAAAATAAATCTTATCCTCAAACTCCATTTAAATCAAGTTTTTTGAAGTAACACGCTCACCTTTTTCATAAAACTAACATATATTTTTTTTCAGGAATCCACTCTCCAGAAACCTAAAACAAATCTTGAAAAAACTTGTTTAAGGCATCCATTCTCCCTAATCCTAAAAGAAAATTTTAATTAACTTCTTGAAATACTAAAATAAATCTTATCCTCAAACGACATTTAAATCAATTTTTTGAAGTAACACTCTCAGCTTTTTCATAAAACTAACATATATTTTTTTTCAGGAATCCACTCTCCAGAAACCTAAAACTAATCTTAAAAAACTTCTTTCAGGCATCCAATCTTCCTAATCCAAAAACAAAAATTTTAATTAACTTGTTGAAATTATTCAATCACATTTATCCTCAAACTACTTTTAAATCAATTTTTTGAAGTAACACACTCACCTTTTTCATAAAACTAACATATATTTTTTTTCAGGAATCCACTCTCCAGAAACCTAAAACTAATCTTTAAAAACTTCTTTCAGGCATCCAATCTTCCTAATCCTAAACTAAAATTTTAATTAACTTGTTGAAATAATTCAATCACATTTATCCTCAAACTACTTTTAAATCAATTTTTTCAAGTAACACTCTCACCTTTTTCATAGAAGAAACATATTTTTTTTTTCAGGAATCCACTCTCCAGAAACCTGAAACAAATCTTGAAAAAACTTGTTTAAGGCATCCATTCTCCCTAATCCTAAAAGAAAATTTTAATTAACTTCTTGAAATACTAAAATAAATCTTATCCTCAAACGACATTTAAATCAATTTTTTGAAGTAACACTCTCACCTTTTTCATAAAACTAACATATATTTTTTTTCAGGAATCCACTCTCCAGAAACCTAAAACTAATCTTAAAAAACTTCTTTCAGGCATCCAATCTTCCTAATCCAAAAACAAGAATTTTAATTAACTTGTTGAAATTATTCAATCACATTTATCCTCAAACTACTTTTAAATCAATTTTTTCAAGTAACACTCTCACCTTTTTCATAGAACAAACATATTTTTTTTTCAGGAATCCACTCTCCAGAAACCTGAAACAAATCTTGAAAAACACTTGTTTAAGGCATCCATTCTCCCTAATCCTAAAAGAAAATTTTAATTAACTGCTTGAAATACTAAAAAAAATCTTATCCTCAAACCACATTTAAATCAATTTTTTGAAGTAACACGCTCACCTTTTTCATAAAATGAACATATATATTTTTTTCAGGAATCCACTCTCCAGAAACCTAAAACTAATCTTAAAAAACTTATTTCAAGCATTCCAATCTTCCTAATACTAAACGAAAATTTTAATTAACTTGTTGAAATAATTCAATCACATTTCTCCTCAAACTACTTTTAAATCAATTTTTTCAAGTAACACTCTCACCTTTTTCATAGAACAAACATATTTTTTTTTCAGGAATCCACTTTCCAGAAACCTGAAACAAATCTTGAAAAAACTTGTTTAAGGCATCCATTCTCCCTAATCCTAAAAGAAAATTTTAATTAACTTCTTGAAATACTAAAATAAATCTTATCCTCAAACTACATTTAAATCAATTTTTTGAAGTAACACTCTCACCTTTTTCATAAAACTAACATATATTTTTTTTCAGGAATCCGCTCTCCAGAAACCTGAAACAAATCTTGAAAAAACTTGTTTAAGGCATCCATTCTCCCTAATCCTAAAAGAACATTTTAATTAACTTCTTGAAATACTAAAATAAATCTTATCCTCAAACTACATTTAAATCAATTTTTTGAAGTAACACGCTCACCTTTTTCATAAAACTAACATATATTTTTTTTCAGGAATCCACTCTCCAGAAACCTAAAACTAATCTTTAAAAACTTATTTCAAGCATTCCAATCTTCCTAATACTAAACGAAAATTTTATTTAACTTGTTGAAATATTTCAATCACATTTATCCTCAAACTACGTTTAAATCAAGTTTTTTGAAGTAACACTCTCACCTTTTGAATAGAACAAACATATTTTTTTTTCAGGAATCCTCTCTCCAGAAACCTGAAACAAATCTTGAAAAAACTTGTTTAAGGCATCCATTCTCCCTAATCCTAAAAGAAAATTTTAATTAACTTCTTGAAATACTAAAATAAATCTTATCCTCAAACTACATTTAAATCAATTTTTTGAAGTAACACTCTCACCTTTTTCATAAAACTAACATATATTTTTTTTCAGGAATCCGCTCTCCAGAAACCTGAAACAAATCTTGAAAAAACTTGTTTAAGGCATCCATTCTCCCTAATCCTAAAAGAACATTTTAATTAACTTCTTGAAATACTAAAATAAATCTTATCCTCAAACTACATTTAAATCAATTTTTTGAAGTAACACTCTCACCTTTTTCATAAAACTAACAGATAGTTTTTTTTCAGGAATCCACTCTCCAGAAACCTAAAACTAATCTTAAAAAACTTCTTTCAGGCATCCAATCTTCCTAATCCTAAACGAAAATTTTAATTAACTTGTTGAAATAATTCAATCACATTTATCCTCAAACTACTTTTAAATCAATTTTTTCAAGTAACACTCTCACCTTTTTCATAGAACAAACATATTTTTTTTTCAGGAATCCACTCTCCAGAAACCTGAAACAAATCTTGAAAAAACTTGTTTAAGGCATCCATTCTCCCTAATCCTAAAAGAAAATTTTAATTAACTTCTTGAAATACTAAAATAAATCTTATCCTCAAACTCCATTTAAATCAAGTTTTTTGAAGTAACACGCTCACCTTTTTCATAAAACTAACATATATTTTTTTTCAGGAATCCACTCTCCAGAAACCTAAAACTAATCTTTAAAAACTTATTTCAAGCATTCCAATCTTCCTAATACTAAACGAAAATTTTATTTAACTTGTTGAAATATTTCAATCACATTTATCCTCAAACTACGTTTAAATCAATTTTTTGAAGTAACACTCTCACCTTTTTCATAAAACTAACATATATTTTTTTTCAGGAATCCGCTCTCCAGAAACCTGAAACAAATCTTGAAAAAACTTGTTTAAGGCATCCATTCTCCCTAATCCTAAAAGAACATTTTAATTAACTTCTTGAAATACTAAAATAAATCTTATCCTCAAACTACATTTAAATCAATTTTTTGAAGTAACACTCTCACCTTTTTCATAAAACTAACATATAGTTTTTTTTCAGGAATCCACTCTCCAGAAACCTAAAACTAATCTTAAAAAACTTCTTTCAGGCATCCAATCTTCCTAATCCTAAACGAAAATTTTAATTAACTTCTTGAAATACTAAAATAAATCTTATCCTCAAACTCCATTTAAATCAAGTTTTTTGAAGTAACACGCTCACCTTTTTCATAAAACTAACATATATTTTTTTTCAGGAATCCACTCTCCAGAAACCTAAAACAAATCTTGAAAAAACTTGTTTAAGGCATCCATTCTCCCTAATCCTAAAAGAAAATTTTAATTAACTTCTTGAAATACTAAAATAAATCTTATCCTCAAACGACATTTAAATCATTTTTTTGAAGTAACACTCTCAGCTTTTTCATAAAACTAACATATATTTTTTTTCAGGAATCCACTCTCCAGAAACCTAAAACTAATCTTAAAAAACTTCTTTCAGGCATCCAATCTTCCTAATCCAAAAACAAAAATTTTAATTAACTTGTTGAAATTATTCAATCACATTTATCCTCAAACTACTTTTAAATCAATTTTTTGAAGTAACACACTCACCTTTTTCATAAAACTAACATATATTTTTTTTCAGGAATCCACTCTCCAGAAACCTAAAACTAATCTTTAAAAACTTCTTTCAGGCATCCAATCTTCCTAATCCTAAACTAAAATTTTAATTAACTTGTTGAAATAATTCAATCACATTTATCCTCAAACTACTTTTAAATCAATTTTTTCAAGTAACACTCTCACCTTTTTCATAGAAGAAACATATTTTTTTTTTCAGGAATCCACTCTCCAGAAACCTGAAACAAATCTTGAAAAAACTTGTTTAAGGCATCCATTCTCCCTAATCCTAAAAGAAAATTTTAATTAACTTCTTGAAATACTAAAATAAATCTTATCCTCAAACGACATTTAAATCAATTTTTTGAAGTAACACTCTCACCTTTTTCATAAAACTAACATATATTTTTTTTCAGGAATCCACTCTCCAGAAACCTAAAACTAATCTTAAAAAACTTCTTTCAGGCATCCAATCTTCCTAATCCAAAAACAAGAATTTTAATTAACTTGTTGAAATTATTCAATCACATTTATCCTCAAACTACTTTTAAATCAATTTTTTCAAGTAACACTCTCACCTTTTTCATAGAACAAACATATTTTTTTTTCAGGAATCCACTCTCCAGAAACCTGAAACAAATCTTGAAAAACACTTGTTTAAGGCATCCATTCTCCCTAATCCTAAAAGAAAATTTTAATTAACTGCTTGAAATACTAAAAAAAATCTTATCCTCAAACCACATTTAAATCAATTTTTTGAAGTAACACGCTCACCTTTTTCATAAAATGAACATATATATTTTTTTCAGGAATCCACTCTCCAGAAACCTAAAACTAATCTTAAAAAACTTATTTCAAGCATTCCAATCTTCCTAATACTAAACAAAAATTGTAATTAACTTGTTGAAATAATTCAATCACATTTATCCTCAAACTACTTTTAAATCAATTTTTTCAAGTAACACTCTCACCTTTTTCATAGAACAAACATATTTTTTTTTCAGGAATCCACTTTCCAGAAACCTGAAACAAATCTTGAAAAAACTTGTTTAAGGCATCCATTCTCCCTAATCCTAAAAGAAAATTTTAATTAACTTCTTGAAATACTAAAATAAATCTTATCCTCAAACTACATTTAAATCAATTTTTTGAAGTAACACTCTCACCTTTTTCATAAAACTAACATATATTTTTTTTCAGGAATCCGCTCTCCAGAAACCTGAAACAAATCTTGAAAAAACTTGTTTAAGGCATCCATTCTCCCTAATCCTAAAAGAACATTTTAATTAACTTCTTGAAATACTAAAATAAATCTTATCCTCAAACTACATTTAAATCAATTTTTTGAAGTAACACGCTCACCTTTTTCATAAAACTAACATATATTTTTTTTCAGGAATCCACTCTCCAGAAACCTAAAACTAATCTTTAAAAACTTATTTCAAGCATTCCAATCTTCCTAATACTAAACGAAAATTTTATTTAACTTGTTGAAATATTTCAATCACATTTATCCTCAAACTACGTTTAAATCAAGTTTTTTGAAGTAACACTCTCACCTTTTGAATAGAACAAATATATTTTTTTTTCAGGAATCCTCTCTCCAGAAACCTGAAACAAATCTTGAAAAAACTTGTTTAAGGCATCCATTCTCCCTAATCCTAAAAGAACATTTTAATTAACTTCTTGAAATACTAAAATAAATCTTATCCTCAAACTACATTTAAATCAATTTTTTGAAGTAACACGCTCACCTTTTTCATAAAACTAACATATATTTTTTTTCAGGAATCCACTCTCCAGAAACCTAAAACTAATCTTTAAAAACTTATTTCAAGCATTCCAATCTTCCTAATACTAAACGAAAATTTTATTTAACTTGTTGAAATATTTCAATCACATTTATCCTCAAACTACGTTTAAATCAAGTTTTTTGAAGTAACACTCTCACCTTTTGAATAGAACAAACATATTTTTTTTTCAGGAATCCTCTCTCCAGAAACCTGAAACAAATCTTGAAAAAACTTGTTTAAGGCATCCATTCTCCCTAATCCTAAAAGAAAATTTTAATTAACTTCTTGAAATACTAAAATAAATCTTATCCTCAAACCACATTTAAATCAATTTTTTGAAGTAACACGCTCACCTTTTTCATAAAATGAACATATATATTTTTTTCAGGAATCCACTCTCCAGAAACCTAAAACTAATCTTAAAAAACTTATTTCAAGCATTCCAATCTTCCTAATACTAAACGAAAATTTTAATTAACTTGTTGAAATAATTCAATCACATTTATCCTCAAACTACTTTTAAATCATTTTTTTCAAGTAACACTCTCACCTTTTTCATAGAACAAACATATTTTTTTTTCAGGAATCCACTTTCCAGAAACCTGAAACAAATCTTGAAAAAACTTGTTTAAGGCATCCATTCTCCCTAATCCTAAAAGAAAATTTTAATTAACTTCTTGAAATACTAAAATAAATCTTATCCTCAAACTACATTTAAATCAATTTTTTGAAGTAACACTCTCACCTTTTTCATAAAACTAACATATATTTTTTTTCAGGAATCCGCTCTCCAGAAACCTGAAACAAATCTTGAAAAAACTTGTTTAAGGCATCCATTCTCCCTAATCCTAAAAGAACATTTTAATTAACTTCTTGAAATACTAAAATAAATCTTATCCTCAAACTACATTTAAATCAATTTTTTGAAGTAACACGCTCACCTTTTTCATAAAACTAACATATATTTTTTTTCAGGAATCCACTCTCCAGAAACCTAAAACTAATCTTTAAAAACTTATTTCAAGCATTCCAATCTTCCTAATACTAAACGAAAATTTTATTTAACTTGTTGAAATATTTCAATCACATTTATCCTCAAACTACGTTTAAATCAAGTTTTTTGAAGTAACACTCTCACCTTTTGAATAGAACAAACATATTTTTTTTTCAGGAATCCTCTCTCCAGAAACCTGAAACAAATCTTGAAAAAACTTGTTTAAGGCATCCATTCTCCCTAATCCTAAAAGAAAATTTTAATTAACTTCTTGAAATACTAAAATAAATCTTATCCTCAAACTACATTTAAATCAATTTTTTGAAGTAACACTCTCACCTTTTTCATAAAACTAACATATATTTTTTTTCAGGAATCCGCTCTCCAGAAACCTGAAACAAATCTTGAAAAAACTTGTTTAAGGCATCCATTCTCCCTAATCCTAAAAGAACATTTTAATTAACTTCTTGAAATACTAAAATAAATCTTATCCTCAAACTACATTTAAATCAATTTTTTGAAGTAACACTCTCACCTTTTTCATAAAACTAACAGATAGTTTTTTTTCAGGAATCCACTCTCCAGAAACCTAAAACTAATCTTAAAAAACTTCTTTCATGCATCCAATCTTCCTAATCCTAAACGAAAATTTTAATTAACTTGTTGAAATAATTCAATCACATTTATCCTCAAACTACTTTTAAATCAATTTTTTCAAGTAACACTCTCACCTTTTTCATAGAACAAACATATTTTTTTTTCAGGAATCCACTCTCCAGAAACCTGAAACAAATCTTGAAAAAACTTGTTTAAGGCATCCATTCTCCCTAATCCTAAAAGAAAATTTTAATTAACTTCTTGAAATACTAAAATAAATCTTATCCTCAAACGACATTTAAATCAATTTTTTGAAGTAACACTCTCACCTTTTTCATAAAACTAACATATATTTTTTTTCAGGAATCCACTCTCCAGAAACCTAAAACTAATCTTAAAAAACTTCTTTCAGGCATCCAATCTTCCTAATCCAAAAACAAGAATTTTAATTAACTTGTTGAAATTATTCAATCACATTTATCCTCAAACTACTTTTAAATCAATTTTTTCAAGTAACACTCTCACCTTTTTCATAGAACAAACATATTTTTTTTTCAGGAATCCACTCTCCAGAAACCTGAAACAAATCTTGAAAAACACTTGTTTAAGGCATCCATTCTCCCTAATCCTAAAAGAAAATTTTAATTAACTGCTTGAAATACTAAAAAAAATCTTATCCTCAAACCACATTTAAATCAATTTTTTGAAGTAACACGCTCACCTTTTTCATAAAATGAACATATATATTTTTTTCAGGAATCCACTCTCCAGAAACCTAAAACTAATCTTAAAAAACTTATTTCAAGCATTCCAATCTTCCTAATACTAAACGAAAATTTTAATTAACTTGTTGAAATAATTCAATCACATTTCTCCTCAAACTACTTTTAAATCAATTTTTTCAAGTAACACTCTCACCTTTTTCATAGAACAAACATATTTTTTTTTCAGGAATCCACTTTCCAGAAACCTGAAACAAATCTTGAAAAAACTTGTTTAAGGCATCCATTCTCCCTAATCCTAAAAGAACATTTTAATTAACTTCTTGAAATACTAAAATAAATCTTATCCTCAAACTACATTTAAATCAATTTTTTGAAGTAACACTCTCACCTTTTTCATAAAACTAACATATATTTTTTTTCAGGAATCCGCTCTCCAGAAACCTGAAACAAATCTTGAAAAAACTTGTTTAAGGCATCCATTCTCCCTAATCCTAAAAGAACATTTTAATTAACTTCTTGAAATACTAAAATAAATCTTATCCTCAAACTACATTTAAATCAATTTTTTGAAGTAACACGCTCACCTTTTTTATAAAACTAACATATAGTTTTTTTTCAGGAATCCACTCTCCAGAAACCTAAAACTAATCTTAAAAAACTTCTTTCAGGCATCCAATCTTCCTAATCCTAAACGAAAATTTTAATTAACTTCTTGAAATACTAAAATAAATCTTATCCTCAAACTCCATTTAAATCAAGTTTTTTGAAGTAACACGCTCACCTTTTTCATAAAACTAACATATATTTTTTTTCAGGAATCCACTCTCCAGAAACCTAAAACAAATCTTGAAAAAACTTGTTTAAGGCATCCATTCTCCCTAATCCTAAAAGAAAATTTTAATTAACTTCTTGAAATACTAAAATAAATCTTATCCTCAAACGACATTTAAATCAATTTTTTGAAGTAACACTCTCAGCTTTTTCATAAAACTAACATATATTTTTTTTCAGGAATCCACTCTCCAGAAACCTAAAACTAATCTTAAAAAACTTCTTTCAGGCATCCAATCTTCCTAATCCAAAAACAAAAATTTTAATTAACTTGTTGAAATTATTCAATCACATTTATCCTCAAACTACTTTTAAATCAATTTTTTGAAGTAACACACTCACCTTTTTCATAAAACTAACATATATTTTTTTTCAGGAATCCACTCTCCAGAAACCTAAAACTAATCTTTAAAAACTTCTTTCAGGCATCCAATCTTCCTAATCCTAAACTAAAATTTTAATTAACTTGTTGAAATAATTCAATCACATTTATCCTCAAACTACTTTTAAATCAATTTTTTCAAGTAACACTCTCACCTTTTTCATAGAAGAAACATATTTTTTTTTTCAGGAATCCACTCTCCAGAAACCTGAAACAAATCTTGAAAAAACTTGTTTAAGGCATCCATTCTCCCTAATCCTAAAAGAAAATTTTAATTAACTTCTTGAAATACTAAAATAAATCTTATCCTCAAACGACATTTAAATCAATTTTTTGAAGTAACACTCTCACCTTTTTCATAAAACTAACATATATTTTTTTTCAGGAATCCACTCTCCAGAAACCTAAAACTAATCTTAAAAAACTTCTTTCAGGCATCCAATCTTCCTAATCCAAAAACAAGAATTTTAATTAACTTGTTGAAATTATTCAATCACATTTATCCTCAAACTACTTTTAAATCAATTTTTTCAAGTAACACTCTCACCTTTTTCATAGAACAAACATATTTTTTTTTCAGGAATCCACTCTCCAGAAACCTGAAACAAATCTTGAAAAACACTTGTTTAAGGCATCCATTCTCCCTAATCCTAAAAGAAAATTTTAATTAACTGCTTGAAATACTAAAAAAAATCTTATCCTCAAACCACATTTAAATCAATTTTTTGAAGTAACACGCTCACCTTTTTCATAAAATGAACATATATATTTTTTTCAGGAATCCACTCTCCAGAAAGCTAAAACTAATCTTAAAAAACTTATTTCAAGCATTCCAATCTTCCTAATACTAAACGAAAATTTTAATTAACTTGTTGAAATAATTCAATCACATTTCTCCTCAAACTACTTTTAAATCAATTTTTTCAAGTAACACTCTCACCTTTTTCATAGAACAAACATATTTTTTTTTCAGGAATCCACTTTCCAGAAACCTGAAACAAATCTTGAAAAAACTTGTTTAAGGCATCCATTCTCCCTAATCCTAAAAGAAAATTTTAATTAACTTCTTGAAATACTAAAATAAATCTTATCCTCAAACTACATTTAAATCAATTTTTTGAAGTAACACTCTCACCTTTTTCATAAAACTAACATATATTTTTTTTCAGGAATCCGCTCTCCAGAAACCTGAAACAAATCTTGAAAAAACTTGTTTAAGGCATCCATTCTCCCTAATCCTAAAAGAACATTTTAATTAACTTCTTGAAATACTAAAATAAATCTTATCCTCAAACTACATTTAAATCAATTTTTTGAAGTAACACGCTCACCTTTTTCATAAAACTAACATATATTTTTTTTCAGGAATCCACTCTCCAGAAACCTAAAACTAATCTTTAAAAACTTATTTCAAGCATTCCAATCTTCCTAATACTAAACGAAAATTTTATTTAACTTGTTGAAATATTTCAATCACATTTATCCTCAAACTACGTTTAAATCAAGTTTTTTGAAGTAACACTCTCACCTTTTGAATAGAACAAACATATTTTTTTTTCAGGAATCCTCTCTCCAGAAACCTGAAACAAATCTTGAAAAAACTTGTTTAAGGCATCCATTCTCCCTAATCCTAAAAGAAAATTTTAATTAACTTCTTGAAATACTAAAATAAATCTTATCCTCAAACTACATTTAAATCAATTTTTTGAAGTAACACTCTCACCTTTTTCATAAAACTAACATATATTTTTTTTCAGGAATCCGCTCTCCAGAAACCTGAAACAAATCTTGAAAAAACTTGTTTAAGGCATCCATTCTCCCTAATCCTAAAAGAACATTTTAATTAACTTCTTGAAATACTAAAATAAATCTTATCCTCAAACTACATTTAAATCAATTTTTTGAAGTAACACTCTCACCTTTTTCATAAAACTAACAGATAGTTTTTTTTCAGGAATCCACTCTCCAGAAACCTAAAACTAATCTTAAAAAACTTCTTTCAGGCATCCAATCTTCCTAATCCTAAACGAAAATTTTAATTAACTTGTTGAAATAATTCAATCACATTTATCCTCAAACTACTTTTAAATCAATTTTTTCAAGTAACACTCTCACCTTTTTCATAGAACAAACATATTTTTTTTTCAGGAATCCACTCTCCAGAAACCTGAAACAAATCTTGCAAAAACTTGTTTAAGGCATCCATTCTCCCTAATCCTAAAAGAAAATTTTAATTAACTTCTTGAAATACTAAAATAAATCTTATCCTCAAACTCCATTTAAATCAAGTTTTTTGAAGTAACACGCTCACCTTTTTCATAAAACTAACATATATTTTTTTTCAGGAATCCACTCTCCAGAAACCTAAAACTAATCTTTAAAAACTTATTTCAAGCATTCCAATCTTCCTAATACTAAACGAAAATTTTATTTAACTTGTTGAAATATTTCAATCACATTTATCCTCAAACTACGTTTAAATCAATTTTTTGAAGTAACACTCTCACCTTTTTCATAAAACTAACATATATTTTTTTTCAGGAATCCGCTCTCCAGAAACCTGAAACAAATCTTGAAAAAACTTGTTTAAGGCATCCATTCTCCCTAATCCTAAAAGAACATTTTAATTAACTTCTTGAAATACTAAAATAAATCTTATCCTCAAACTACATTTAAATCAATTTTTTGAAGTAACACTCTCACCTTTTTCATAAAACTAACATATAGTTTTTTTTCAGGAATCCACTCTCCAGAAACCTAAAACTAATCTTAAAAAACTTCTTTCAGGCATCCAATCTTCCTAATCCAAAAACAAAAATTTTAATTAACTTGTTGAAATAATTCAATCACATTTATCCTCAAACTACTTTTAAATCAATTTTTTCAAGTAACACTCTCACCTTTTTCATAGAAGAAACATATTTTTTTTTTCAGGAATCCACTCTCCAGAAACCTGAAACAAATCTTGAAAAAACTTGTTTAAGGCATCCATTCTCCCTAATCCTAAAAGAAAATTTTAATTAACTTCTTGAAATACTAAAATAAATCTTATCCTCAAACGACATTTAAATCAATTTTTTGAAGTAACACTCTCACCTTTTTCATAAAACTAACATATATTTTTTTTCAGGAATCCACTCTCCAGAAACCTAAAACTAATCTTAAAAAACTTCTTTCAGGCATCCAATCTTCCTAATCCAAAAACAAGAATTTTAATTAACTTGTTGAAATTATTCAATCACATTTATCCTCAAACTACTTTTAAATCAATTTTTTCAAGTAACACTCTCACCTTTTTCATAGAACAAACATATTTTTTTTTCAGGAATCCACTCTCCAGAAACCTGAAACAAATCTTGAAAAACACTTGTTTAAGGCATCCATTCTCCCTAATCCTAAAAGAAAATTTTAATTAACTGCTTGAAATACTAAAAAAAATCTTATCCTCAAACCACATTTAAATCAATTTTTTGAAGTAACACGCTCACCTTTTTCATAAAATGAACATATATATTTTTTTCAGGAATCCACTCTCCAGAAACCTAAAACTAATCTTAAAAAACTTATTTCAAGCATTCCAATCTTCCTAATACTAAACAAAAATTGTAATTAACTTGTTGAAATAATTCAATCACATTTATCCTCAAACTACTTTTAAATCAATTTTTTCAAGTAACACTCTCACCTTTTTCATAGAACAAACATATTTTTTTTTCAGGAATCCACTTTCCAGAAACCTGAAACAAATCTTGAAAAAACTTGTTTAAGGCATCCATTCTCCCTAATCCTAAAAGAAAATTTTAATTAACTTCTTGAAATACTAAAATAAATCTTATCCTCAAACTACATTTAAATCAATTTTTTGAAGTAACACTCTCACCTTTTTCATAAAACTAACATATATTTTTTTTCAGGAATCCGCTCTCCAGAAACCTGAAACAAATCTTGAAAAAACTTGTTTAAGGCATCCATTCTCCCTAATCCTAAAAGAACATTTTAATTAACTTCTTGAAATACTAAAATAAATCTTATCCTCAAACTACATTTAAATCAATTTTTTGAAGTAACACGCTCACCTTTTTCATAAAACTAACATATATTTTTTTTCAGGAATCCACTCTCCAGAAACCTAAAACTAATCTTTAAAAACTTATTTCAAGCATTCCAATCTTCCTAATACTAAACGAAAATTTTATTTAACTTGTTGAAATATTTCAATCACATTTATCCTCAAACTACGTTTAAATCAAGTTTTTTGAAGTAACACTCTCACCTTTTGAATAGAACAAACATATTTTTTTTTCAGGAATCCTCTCTCCAGAAACCTGAAACAAATCTTGAAAAAACTTGTTTAAGGCATCCATTCTCCCTAATCCTAAAAGAACATTTTAATTAACTTCTTGAAATACTAAAATAAATCTTATCCTCAAACTACATTTAAATCAATTTTTTGAAGTAACACGCTCACCTTTTTCATAAAACTAACATATATTTTTTTTCAGGAATCCACTCTCCAGAAACCTAAAACTAATCTTTAAAAACTTATTTCAAGCATTCCAATCTTCCTAATACTAAACGAAAATTTTATTTAACTTGTTGAAATATTTCAATCACATTTATCCTCAAACTACGTTTAAATCAAGTTTTTTGAAGTAACACTCTCACCTTTTGAATAGAACAAACATATTTTTTTTTCAGGAATCCTCTCTCCAGAAACCTGAAACAAATCTTGAAAAAACTTGTTTAAGGCATCCATTCTCCCTAATCCTAAAAGAAAATTTTAATTAACTTCTTGAAATACTAAAATAAATCTTATCCTCAAACCACATTTAAATCAATTTTTTGAAGTAACACGCTCACCTTTTTCATAAAATGAACATATATATTTTTTTCAGGAATCCACTCTCCAGAAACCTAAAACTAATCTTAAAAAACTTATTTCAAGCATTCCAATCTTCCTAATACTAAACGAAAATTTTAATTAACTTGTTGAAATAATTCAATCACATTTATCCTCAAACTACTTTTAAATCATTTTTTTCAAGTAACACTCTCACCTTTTTCATAGAACAAACATATTTTTTTTTCAGGAATCCACTTTCCAGAAACCTGAAACAAATCTTGAAAAAACTTGTTTAAGGCATCCATTCTCCCTAATCCTAAAAGAAAATTTTAATTAACTTCTTGAAATACTAAAATAAATCTTATCCTCAAACTACATTTAAATCAATTTTTTGAAGTAACACTCTCACCTTTTTCATAAAACTAACATATATTTTTTTTCAGGAATCCGCTCTCCAGAAACCTGAAACAAATCTTGAAAAAACTTGTTTAAGGCATCCATTCTCCCTAATCCTAAAAGAACATTTTAATTAACTTCTTGAAATACTAAAATAAATCTTATCCTCAAACTACATTTAAATCAATTTTTTGAAGTAACACGCTCACCTTTTTCATAAAACTAACATATATTTTTTTTCAGGAATCCACTCTCCAGAAACCTAAAACTAATCTTTAAAAACTTATTTCAAGCATTCCAATCTTCCTAATACTAAACGAAAATTTTATTTAACTTGTTGAAATATTTCAATCACATTTATCCTCAAACTACGTTTAAATCAAGTTTTTTGAAGTAACACTCTCACCTTTTGAATAGAACAAACATATTTTTTTTTCAGGAATCCTCTCTCCAGAAACCTGAAACAAATCTTGAAAAAACTTGTTTAAGGCATCCATTCTCCCTAATCCTAAAAGAAAATTTTAATTAACTTCTTGAAATACTAAAATAAATCTTATCCTCAAACTACATTTAAATCAATTTTTTGAAGTAACACTCTCACCTTTTTCATAAAACTAACATATATTTTTTTTCAGGAATCCGCTCTCCAGAAACCTGAAACAAATCTTGAAAAAACTTGTTTAAGGCATCCATTCTCCCTAATCCTAAAAGAACATTTTAATTAACTTCTTGAAATACTAAAATAAATCTTATCCTCAAACTACATTTAAATCAATTTTTTGAAGTAACACTCTCACCTTTTTCATAAAACTAACAGATAGTTTTTTTTCAGGAATCCACTCTCCAGAAACCTAAAACTAATCTTAAAAAACTTCTTTCATGCATCCAATCTTCCTAATCCTAAACGAAAATTTTAATTAACTTGTTGAAATAATTCAATCACATTTATCCTCAAACTACTTTTAAATCAATTTTTTCAAGTAACACTCTCACCTTTTTCATAGAACAAACATATTTTTTTTTCAGGAATCCACTCTCCAGAAACCTGAAACAAATCTTGAAAAAACTTGTTTAAGGCATCCATTCTCCCTAATCCTAAAAGAAAATTTTAATTAACTTCTTGAAATACTAAAATAAATCTTATCCTCAAACGACATTTAAATCAATTTTTTGAAGTAACACTCTCACCTTTTTCATAAAACTAACATATATTTTTTTTCAGGAATCCACTCTCCAGAAACCTAAAACTAATCTTAAAAAACTTCTTTCAGGCATCCAATCTTCCTAATCCAAAAACAAGAATTTTAATTAACTTGTTGAAATTATTCAATCACATTTATCCTCAAACTACTTTTAAATCAATTTTTTCAAGTAACACTCTCACCTTTTTCATAGAACAAACATATTTTTTTTTCAGGAATCCACTCTCCAGAAACCTGAAACAAATCTTGAAAAACACTTGTTTAAGGCATCCATTCTCCCTAATCCTAAAAGAAAATTTTAATTAACTGCTTGAAATACTAAAAAAAATCTTATCCTCAAACCACATTTAAATCAATTTTTTGAAGTAACACGCTCACCTTTTTCATAAAATGAACATATATATTTTTTTCAGGAATCCACTCTCCAGAAACCTAAAACTAATCTTAAAAAACTTATTTCAAGCATTCCAATCTTCCTAATACTAAACGAAAATTTTAATTAACTTGTTGAAATAATTCAATCACATTTCTCCTCAAACTACTTTTAAATCAATTTTTTCAAGTAACACTCTCACCTTTTTCATAGAACAAACATATTTTTTTTTCAGGAATCCACTCTCCAGAAACCTAAAACTAATCTTTAAAAACTTATTTCAAGCATTCCAATCTTCCTAATACTAAACGAAAATTTTATTTAACTTGTTGAAATATTTCAATCACATTTATCCTCAAACTACGTTTAAATCAATTTTTTGAAGTAACACTCTCACCTTTTTCATAAAACTAACATATATTTTTTTTCAGGAATCCGCTCTCCAGAAACCTGAAACAAATCTTGAAAAAACTTGTTTAAGGCATCCATTCTCCCTAATCCTAAAAGAACATTTTAATTAACTTCTTGAAATACTAAAATAAATCTTATCCTCAAACTACATTTAAATCAATTTTTTGAAGGAACACTCTCACCTTTTTCATAAAACTAACATATAGTTTTTTTTCAGGAATCCACTCTCCAGAAACCTAAAACTAATCTTAAAAAACTTCTTTCAGGCATCCAATCTTCCTAATCCTAAACGAAAATTTTAATTAACTTCATGAAATACTAAAATAAATCTTATCCTCAAACTCCATTTAAATCAAGTTTTTTGAAGTAACACGCTCACCTTTTTCATAAAACTAACATATATTTTTTTTCAGGAATCCACTCTCCAGAAACCTAAAACAAATCTTGAAAAAACTTGTTTAAGGCATCCATTCTCCCTAATCCTAAAAGAAAATTTTAATTAACTTCTTGAAATACTAAAATAAATCTTATCCTCAAACGACATTTAAATCAATTTTTTGAAGTAACACTCTCAGCTTTTTCATAAAACTAACATATATTTTTTTTCAGGAATCCACTCTCCAGAAACCTAAAACTAATCTTAAAAAACTTCTTTCAGGCATCCAATCTTCCTAATCCAAAAACAAAAATTTTAATTAACTTGTTGAAATTATTCAATCACATTTATCCTCAAACTACTTTTAAATCAATTTTTTGAAGTAACACACTCACCTTTTTCATAAAACTAACATATATTTTTTTTCAGGAATCCACTCTCCAGAAACCTAAAACTAATCTTTAAAAACTTCTTTCAGGCATCCAATCTTCCTAATCCTAAACTAAAATTTTAATTAACTTGTTGAAATAATTCAATCACATTTATCCTCAAACTACTTTTAAATCAATTTTTTCAAGTAACACTCTCACCTTTTTCATAGAAGAAACATATTTTTTTTTTCAGGAATCCACTCTCCAGAAACCTGAAACAAATCTTGAAAACACTTGTTTAAGGCATCCATTCTCCCTAATCCTAAAAGAAAATTTTAATTAACTTCTTGAAATACTAAAATAAATCTTATCCTCAAACGACATTTAAATCAATTTTTTGAAGTAACACTCTCACCTTTTTCATAAAACTAACATATATTTTTTTTCAGGAATCCACTCTCCAGAAACCTAAAACTAATCTTAAAAAACTTCTTTCAGGCATCCAATCTTCCTAATCCAAAAACAAGAATTTTAATTAACTTGTTGAAATTATTCAATCACATTTATCCTCAAACTACTTTTAAATCAATTTTTTCAAGTAACACTCTCACCTTTTTCATAGAACAAACATATTTTTTTTTCAGGAATCCACTCTCCAGAAACCTGAAACAAATCTTGAAAAACACTTGTTTAAGGCATCCATTCTCCCTAATCCTAAAAGAAAATTTTAATTAACTGCTTGAAATACTAAAAAAAATCTTATCCTCAAACCACATTTAAATCAATTTTTTGAAGTAACACGCTCACCTTTTTCATAAAATGAACATATATATTTTTTTCAGGAATCCACTCTCCAGAAACCTAAAACTAATCTTAAAAAACTTATTTCAAGCATTCCAATCTTCCTAATACTAAACGAAAATTTTAATTAACTTGTTGAAATAATTCAATCACATTTATCCTCAAACTACTTTTAAATCAATTTTTTCAAGTAACACTCTCACCTTTTTCATAGAACAAACATATTTTTTTTTCAGGAATCCACTTTCCAGAAACCTGAAACAAATCTTGAAAAAACTTGTTTAAGGCATCCATTCTCCCTAATCCTAAAAGAAAATTTTAATTAACTTCTTGAAATACTAAAATAAATCTTATCCTCAAACTACATTTAAATCAATTTTTTGAAGTAACACTCTCACCTTTTTCATAAAACTAACATATATTTTTTTTCAGGAATCCGCTCTCCAGAAACCTGAAACAAATCTTGAAAAAACTTGTTTAAGGCATCCATTCTCCCTAATCCTAAAAGAACATTTTAATTAACTTCTTGAAATACTAAAATAAATCTTATCCTCAAACTACATTTAAATCAATTTTTTGAAGTAACACGCTCACCTTTTTCATAAAACTAACATATATTTTTTTTCAGGAATCCACTCTCCAGAAACCTAAAACTAATCTTTAAAAACTTATTTCAAGCATTCCAATCTTCCTAATACTAAACGAAAATTTTATTTAACTTGTTGAAATATTTCAATCACATTTATCCTCAAACTACGTTTAAATCAAGTTTTTTGAAGTAACACTCTCACCTTTTGAATAGAACAAACATATTTTTTTTTCAGGAATCCTCTCTCCAGAAACCTGAAACAAATCTTGAAAAAACTTGTTTAAGGCATCCATTCTCCCTAATCCTAAAAGAAAATTTTAATTAACTTCTTGAAATACTAAAATAAATCTTATCCTCAAACTACATTTAAATCAATTTTTTGAAGTAACACTCTCACCTTTTTCATAAAACTAACATATATTTTTTTTCAGGAATCCGCTCTCCAGAAACCTGAAACAAATCTTGAAAAAACTTGTTTAAGGCATCCATTCTCCCTAATCCTAAAAGAACATTTTAATTAACTTCTTGAAATACTAAAATAAATCTTATCCTCAAACGACATTTAAATCAATTTTTTGAAGTAACACTCTCACCTTTTTCATAAAACTAACAGATAGTTTTTTTTCAGGAATCCACTCTCCAGAAACCTAAAACTAATCTTAAAAAACTTCTTTCAGGCATCCAATCTTCCTAATCCTAAACGAAAATTTTAATTAACTTGTTGAAATAATTCAATCACATTTATCCTCAAACTACTTTTAAATCAATTTTTTCAAGTAACACTCTCACCTTTTTCATAGAACAAACATATTTTTTTTTCAGGAATCCACTCTCCAGAAACCTGAAACAAATCTTGAAAAAACTTGTTTAAGGCATCCATTCTCCCTAATCCTAAAAGAAAATTTTAATTAACTTCTTGAAATACTAAAATAAATCTTATCCTCAAACTCCATTTAAATCAAGTTTTTTGAAGTAACACGCTCACCTTTTTCATAAAACTAACATATATTTTTTTTCAGGAATCCACTCTCCAGAAACCTAAAACTAATCTTTAAAAACTTATTTCAAGCATTCCAATCTTCCTAATACTAAACGAAAATTTTATTTAACTTGTTGAAATATTTCAATCACATTTATCCTCAAACTACGTTTAAATCAAGTTTTTTGAAGTAACACTCTCACCTTTTTCATAGAACAAACATATTTTTTTTTCAGGAATCCTCTCTCCAGAAACCTGAAACAAATCTTGAAAAAACTTGTTTAAGGCATCCATTCTCCCTAATCCTAAAAGAAAATTTTAATTAACTTCTTGAAATACTAAAATAAATCTTATCCTCAAACTACATTTAAATCAATTTTTTGAAGATCTCCCGAGGCTTCGCCGGTGTTTCTTTTATTGTTTTAACTGACCTGTGCCTACCTGCCTATTTTCGCCCAGCGCTCAGGAAACAGCGCCAGCAACTTCCTGCCTGCCCCTTCGCCGGCTTCCACGACAGCCAGACCGCCTCCGCTGATCGCCCCCTCCTTGCCTCGCGTGGGGAGTGGGACGGCCGGCCAGTACACCTTGGGCGGGTCTGGGCTGGGCGTGCACTACTCTGGCTCCTCCCCCCCTGGCTAACGGCTCAAAAGGCGGACAGCTGGCTACCTGTAGTGATTGCAGATCTCCCGAGGCTTCGCCGGGAGCAACGGTGTTTCTTTTATTGTTTTAACTGACCTGTGCCTACCTGCCTATTTTCGCCCAGCGCTCAGGAAACAGCGCCAGCAACTTCCTGCCTGCCCCTTCGCCGGCTTCCACGACAGCCAGACCGCCTCCGCTGATCGCCCCCTCCTTGCCTCGCGTGGGGAGTGGGACGGCCGGCCAGTACACCTTGGGCGGGTCTGGGCTGGGCGTGCACTACTCTGGCTCCTCCCCCCCCTGGCTAACGGCTCAAAAGGCGGACAGCTGGCTACCTGCAGTGATTGCAGATCTCCCGAGGCTTCGCCGGGAGCAACGGTGTTTCTTTTATTGTTTTAACTGACCTGTGCCTACCTGCCTATTTTCGCCCAGTGCTCAGGAAACAGCGCCAGCAACTTCCTGCCTGCCCCTTCGCCGGCTTCCACGACAGCCAGACCGCCTCCGCTGATCGCCCCCTCCTTGCCTCGCGTGGGGAGTGGGACGGCCGGCCAGTACACCTTGGGCGGGTCTGGGCTGGGCGTGCACTACTCTGGCTCCTCCCCCCCTGGCTAACGGCTCAAAAGGCGGACAGCTGGCTACCTGTAGTGATTGCAGATCTCCCGAGGCTTCGCCGGGAGCAACGGTGTTTCTTTTATTGTTTTAACTGACCTGTGCCTACCTGCCTATTTTCGCCCAGCGCTCAGGAAACAGCGCCAGCAACTTCCTGCCTGCCCCTTCGCCGGCTTCCACGACAGCCAGACCGCCTCCGCTGATCGCCCCCTCCTTGCCTCGCGTGGGGAGTGGGACGGCCGGCCAGTACACCTTGGGCGGGTCTGGGCTGGGCGTGCACTACTCTGGCTCCTCCACCCCCTGCCACGCCCCACTCAAAACTCCCCCCACATGTGTCCCTATATAATCACTTCCCCTCACCGACGGCGCAGCGGGCGGGCGCAGCGGGCGCGACGAAGGCGCGCCGAAGTTGCGCCTAAGTTAAGCCCGTCTGCGCCCGTCCGCGGCCGACCGGGGCCAGGGGCACAATACCCTGCCCAAATCATTTCTTACACTCCTTCCCAGCTTCACAGGCTACAGGGTCCGTGGGTCCTATCTGCCTCCACACACTCGCGGATATCCCAGTTAGATTTATCCCCTCCTTCTCACTGTTCCTGCTCATTCACTCCCCTCATCCCGGTCTCCCCTTCCACAGTAGCTGTCAATACTGCCCCAGTTAAGACCCTTAAGGCGTATTATTTGAATACCAGATCGGCGGTGGCTCATTCACACGAACTTTCAGTGTTGCTAGATCACCATGCACCAGATCTTCTCCTTTTAACCGAGACATGGTTCTGCGATGACTCCCTACCCACCTTGCTAGCTACATTGCCCGCCCCCTACTATGCACTTCGTGCCGATCGTTCATCCGGCAGAACGGGGGGTGGCGTTGCGGTCATTGCCCGCTCTGATCTTCCATTTCAACTACTTTCTCTCCCCGATATTGCCACCACAGAGTATCTTGCTATTCGAACCACGTCTACATCCCCCCCTCTCACCTGTATTCTCATTTATCGTCCTCCCCAGTCGCCTCTACGATTTCTCTCTGACTTCCAGGAGGTGTTAGCCACCCTCTCTGTCAATAACTCTTCAGTGTTATTACTGGGTGATTTTAATTTTTGGCCCTCCGACCCAGCAGAGTGTTCTTCTTCTAGAGAGTTTTCTGACACACTGTTATCCCTTAATTTTGTTTCTCACGTATCTTCCCCAACTCACGTCAAGGGGCATATCTTGGACCAGATTTGGTCCTTGAACTGCCCTGTCGACTCCCTTCTCATCTCTCCTTGCACTTGGTCTGATCATCACCTGATTTCTTTTGTTCTTCCTATCAGTTCTCCAGTTAGGGCCCCCCTTCCTAATAATGTCTGGGTCCGCTCGTGGAGTAGAGTTGACCCGGCTAACTTATCAGCTCTTCTAAGTGCGTCCTATCCCGTCTTACACGGGCTTTCCACTTCGGCTCAGGTTAATAGCATTGAACAATGGCTCTCCTCAGCCAGCGAGTCCATTGCCCCCTTGAAACGTCTGACGTCCAAGCGAGAGAAAGATGCCAACCTGTGGTTTACCGATGACTTGAAAACCTTCAAGTTATCGGTACGCCGTGCTGAGAGGGCTTGGAGGAGAAACTATTGTTCCATCTTAAGAGCCGATTTTACCACCCTTTTAGCTCAATATAAGAATGCCATCTTGGCCGCTAAAATGGCCTATTTCTCCTCCAAGATCCTCACAGCCGAGAACCAATCTAGGGAAATTTTCTCGATTGTTCAGAACCTAGCCTTTTCAGATCGCACCACTCTTAAGCCCTCTCCTTCCCTTGCCCTTTGTCACTCTCTGAACAGCTTTTTCATTGATAAAATTGCTGCCATTAAAGCTAATATCCCTGCACCTTCCCCGTCTTTTGTTGATCCTCAGTGTCCTCCTTCCCAAGGACAACTAAACTCTCTCCCTCTTCTGACTAAGGAATCCTTCACATCCTTAATCCCCCTTGTAAAATCTGGCTCTCCCCTTGACACCTGTCCCGCTCATATACTACGTCACATTTACATTTCTTGCCCTGATCCTCCCCTTCACTTACTGAACAGTTCACTTTCTCAGGGGGTTGTTCCCAACCCCTTGAAATCGGCTATCATTTTACCCATTTTAAAAAAACCTGGCGCAGACCCCTCGATCCCAGCCAATTTTCGCCCCATTTCTCTCCTACCATTTTTGGCTAAGGTGCTCGAGCGCCATGTCACCAGGTCTCTGAGCACCTTTGTGGAAGAAAATGGGGTATTGGCTGCCCGCCAGGCTGGTTTTCGCCCCGCACACTCTACGGAGTCCGTAGTTCTTTCGGTCCTTGACAACCTCAGGGAGGGGAGGGACACCAATCAATTCCAGGCATTGGTCCTCCTCGATCTCTCTGCCGCCTTCGACACGGTGGACCATACCATCTTACTCTCCCGTGTCGCGGCGGCGGGGATCGGGGGTACGGCCCTGATTTGGTTGTCCTCCTTCCTGAGGGACCGCACCCAGGCAGTTCGCCTGGGTGACTTTACTGCGGACTTTCGGAAAGTTCTGTGCGGGGTCCCCCAAGGCTCCTCCCTTTCACCTCTTCTGTTTAATCTTTACATTTCTCCCCTCATTTTTTCTTTACAACAAATGGAGGTCTCCGTATATAACTATGCGGATGACCTCCAACTTGTCTTCAATCTGTCCTCTTCTTCTGCTTCTATCTCTAATTTCCAGTCTACTATGATTTTCATCAGGGACTGGATGGATTTCAACCACCTGAAACTCAACCCTGATAAGACCGAGTTGGTGTTGACGGGTGGTTGTTCCAGTCCCTGGTCTTCACTCTTTTGGCCCCCTTCCCTTGGTCCCTCTCCGGTCCCCTCTACTTCGGTCAAAACCCTTGGTATTAAACTCAACTCCCACCTTACCCTCCACTCCCAGGTTAGTTCTGTGGTTTCTTCCTCTTTTCTGTCTCTTCGTACCATCCGCAGGGTCTCTCGATTTTTCACCTTTGAGGCCTTGAAGTTGATCGTCCTTGCGATGGTCATCTCCCGCCTGGATTATGGCAACGCCCTATATGCAGGTATACCTGCATATAGTCTCAGGCGGTTGCAGATGATCCAAAACCAGGCGGCTCGGCTGGTCTTTAACCTTCCTAAATCCTCACATGTCACCCCCCTGCTGAAACTTTTACATTGGCTTCCGGTTCGGGAACGCATCCAATTCAAGCTTGCATCTATCACTTACCAGGCTCGATTGGGTACGGCCCCTGCATTCATTTCCTCGGAGATTATCCCCTACTTGCCAACTAGGGAGCTCCGATCTTCTTCCCAATCCCTCCTGATAGTTCCCCGGTTTCGCCGGAAAAAGTGGGGGGGCTCAAAATTTGCGACTCTTGCCCCAATCCTTTGGAACTCTTTACCCCTTGACCTCAGATCCCTAACCCTATACTCCCAGTTTCGAAAGAAACTTAAAGCCTACTTCTTTAGCAAAATCTTCATTTAATCCTCTGTTACCCGACCTCCCTTCCTTGTCTAGAGGAGATCTGCCAGTTTACAGCGCCATGAAACCGCTGGTGTAAGAGCGCTATATAAGAATTTTTAAACTCAAACTCAAACTCTCACCTTTTTTATAAAACTAAGATATGTTTTTTTTCAGGAATCCACTCTCCAGAAACCTAAAACTAATCTTAAAAAACTTCTTTCAGGCATCCAATCTTCCTAATCCTATACGAAAATTTTAATTAACTTGTTGAAATAATTCAATCACATTTATCCTCAAACTACTTTTAAATCAATTTTTTCAAGTAACACTCTCACCTTTTTCATAGAACAAACATATTTTTTTTTCAGGAATCCACTCTCCAGAAACCTGAAACAAATCTTGAAAAACTTGTTTAAGGCATCCATTCTCCCTAATTCTAAAAGAACATTTTAATTAACTTCTTGAAATACTAAAATAAATCTTATCCTCAAACTACATTTAAATCAATTTTTTGAAGTAACACACTCACCTTTTTCATAAAACTGACATATATTTTTTTTCAGGAATCCACTCTCCAGAAACCTAAAACTAATCTTTAAAAACTTCTTTCAGGCATCCAATCTTCCTAATCCTAAACGAAAATTTTAATTAACTTGTTGAAATAATTCAATCACATTTATCCTCAAACTACTTTTAAATCAATTTTTTCAAGTAACACTCTCACCTTTTTCATAGAAGAAACATTTTTTTTTTTCAGGAATCCACTCTCCAGAAACCTGAAACAAATCTTGAAAAAACTTGTTTAAGGCATCCATTCTCCCTAATCCTAAAAGAAAATTTTAATTAACTTCTTGAAATACTAAAATAAATCTTATCCTCAAACGACATTTAAATCAATTTTTTGAAGTAACACTCTCACCTTTTTCATAAAACTAACATATATTTTTTTTCAGGAATCCGCTCTCCAGAAACCTGAAACAAATCTTGAAAAAACTTGTTTAAGGCATCCATTCTCCCTAATCCTAAAAGAACATTTTAATTAACTTCTTGAAATACTAAAATAAATCTTATCCTCAAACTACATTTAAATCAATTTTTTGAAGTAACACGCTCACCTTTTTCATAAAACTAACATATATTTTTTTTCAGGAATCCACTCTCCAGAAACCTAAAACTAATCTTTAAAAACTTATTTCAAGCATTCCAATCTTCCTAATACTAAACGAAAATTTTATTTAACTTGTTGAAATATTTCAATCACATTTATCCTCAAACTACGTTTAAATCAAGTTTTTTGAAGTAACACTCTCACCTTTTGAATAGAACAAACATATTTTTTTTTCAGGAATCCTCTCTCCAGAAACCTGAAACAAATCTTGAAAAAACTTGTTTAAGGCATCCATTCTCCCTAATCCTAAAAGAAAATTTTAATTAACTTCTTGAAATACTAAAATAAATCTTATCCTCAAACTACATTTAAATCAATTTTTTGAAGTAACACTCTCACCTTTTTCATAAAACTAACATATATTTTTTTTCAGGAATCCGCTCTCCAGAAACCTGAAACAAATCTTGAAAAAACTTGTTTAAGGCATCCATTCTCCCTAATCCTAAAAGAACATTTTAATTAACTTCTTGAAATACTAAAATAAATCTTATCCTCAAACTACATTTAAATCAATTTTTTGAAGTAACACTCTCACCTTTTTCATAAAACTAACAGATAGTTTTTTTTCAGGAATCCACTCTCCAGAAACCTAAAACTAATCTTAAAAAACTTCTTTCATGCATCCAATCTTCCTAATCCTAAACGAAAATTTTAATTAACTTGTTGAAATAATTCAATCACATTTATCCTCAAACTACTTTTAAATCAATTTTTTCAAGTAACACTCTCACCTTTTTCATAGAACAAACATATTTTTTTTTCAGGAATCCACTCTCCAGAAACCTGAAACAAATCTTGAAAAAACTTGTTTAAGGCATCCATTCTCCCTAATCCTAAAAGAAAATTTTAATTAACTTCTTGAAATACTAAAATAAATCTTATCCTCAAACTCCATTTAAATCAAGTTTTTTGAAGTAACACGCTCACCTTTTTCATAAAACTAACATATATTTTTTTTCAGGAATCCACTCTCCAGAAACCTAAAACTAATCTTTAAAAACTTATTTCAAGCATTCCAATCTTCCTAATACTAAACGAAAATTTTATTTAACTTGTTGAAATATTTCAATCACATTTATCCTCAAACTACGTTTAAATCAATTTTTTAAAGTAACACTCTCACCTTTTTCATAAAACTAACATATATTTTTTTTCAGGAATCCGCTCTCCAGAAACCTGAAACAAATCTTGAAAAAACTTGTTTAAGGCATCCATTCTCCCTAATCCTAAAAGAACATTTTAATTAACTTCTTGAAATACTAAAATAAATCTTATCCTCAAACTACATTTAAATAAATTTTTTGAAGTAACACTCTCACCTTTTTCATAAAACTAACATATAGTTTTTTTTCAGGAATCCACTCTCCAGAAACCTAAAACTAATCTTAAAAAACTTCTTTCAGGCATCCAATCTTCCTAATCCTAAACGAAAATTTTAATTAACTTCATGAAATACTAAAATAAATCTTATCCTCAAACTCCATTTAAATCAAGTTTTTTGAAGTAACACGCTCACCTTTTTCATAAAACTAACATATATTTTTTTTCAGGAATCCACTCTCCAGAAACCTAAAACAAATCTTGAAAAAACTTGTTTAAGGCATCCATTCTCCCTAATCCTAAAAGAAAATTTTAATTAACTTCTTGAAATACTAAAATAAATCTTATCCTCAAACGACATTTAAATCAATTTTTTGAAGTAACACTCTCAGCTTTTTCATAAAACTAACATATATTTTTTTTCAGGAATCCACTCTCCAGAAACCTAAAACTAATCTTAAAAAACTTCTTTCAGGCATCCAATCTTCCTAATCCAAAAACAAATATTTTAATTAACTTGTTGAAATTATTCAATCACATTTATCCTCAAACTACTTTTAAATCAATTTTTTGAAGTAACACACTCACCTTTTTCATAAAACTAACATATATTTTTTTTCAGGAATCCACTCTCCAGAAACCTAAAACTAATCTTTAAAAACTTCTTTCAGGCATCCAATCTTCCTAATCCTAAACTAAAATTTTAATTAACTTGTTGAAATAATTCAATCACATTTATCCTCAAACTACTTTTAAATCAATTTTTTCAAGTAACACTCTCACCTTTTTCATAGAAGAAACATATTTTTTTTTTCAGGAATCCACTCTCCAGAAACCTGAAACAAATCTTGAAAAAACTTGTTTAAGGCATCCATTCTCCCTAATCCTAAAAGAAAATTTTAATTAACTTCTTGAAATACTAAAATAAATCTTATCCTCAAACGACATTTAAATCAATTTTTTGAAGTAACACTCTCACCTTTTTCATAAAACTAACATATATTTTTTTTCAGGAATCCACTCTCCAGAAACCTAAAACTAATCTTAAAAAACTTCTTTCAGGCATCCAATCTTCCTAATCCAAAAACAAGAATTTTAATTAACTTGTTGAAATTATTCAATCACATTTATCCTCAAACTACTTTTAAATCAATTTTTTCAAGTAACACTCTCACCTTTTTCATAGAACAAACATATTTTTTTTTCAGGAATCCACTCTCCAGAAACCTGAAACAAATCTTGAAAAACACTTGTTTAAGGCATCCATTCTCCCTAATCCTAAAAGAAAATTTTAATTAACTGCTTGAAATACTAAAAAAAATCTTATCCTCAAACCACATTTAAATCAATTTTTTGAAGTAACACGCTCACCTTTTTCATAAAATGAACATATATATTTTTTTCAGGAATCCACTCTCCAGAAACCTAAAACTAATCTTAAAAAACTTATTTCAAGCATTCCAATCTTCCTAATACTAAACGAAAATTTTAATTAACTTGTTGAAATAATTCAATCACATTTATCCTCAAACTACTTTTAAATCAATTTTTTCAAGTAACACTCTCACCTTTTTCATAGAACAAACATATTTTTTTTCAGGAATCCACTTTCCAGAAACCTGAAACAAATCTTGAAAAAACTTGTTTAAGGCATCCATTCTCCCTAATCCTAAAAGAAAATTTTAATTAACTTCTTGAAATACTAAAATAAATCTTATCCTCAAACTACATTTAAATCAATTTTTTGAAGTAACACTCTCACCTTTTTCATAAAACTAACATATATTTTTTTTCAGGAATCCGCTCTCCAGAAACCTGAAACAAATCTTGAAAAAACTTGTTTAAGGCATCCATTCTCCCTAATCCTAAAAGAACATTTTAATTAACTTCTTGAAATACTAAAATAAATCTTATCCTCAAACTACATTTAAATCAATTTTTTGAAGTAACACGCTCACCTTTTTCATAAAACTAACATATATTTTTTTTCAGGAATCCACTCTCCAGAAACCTAAAACTAATCTTTAAAAACTTATTTCAAGCATTCCAATCTTCCTAATACTAAACGAAAATTTTATTTAACTTGTTGAAATATTTCAATCACATTTATCCTCAAACTACGTTTAAATCAAGTTTTTTGAAGTAACACTCTCACCTTTTGAATAGAACAAACATATTTTTTTTTCAGGAATCCTCTCTCCAGAAACCTGAAACAAATCTTGAAAAAACTTGTTTAAGGCATCCATTCTCCCTAATCCTAAAAGAAAATTTTAATTAAGTTCTTGAAATACTAAAATAAATCTTATCCTCAAACTACATTTAAATCAATTTTTTGAAGTAACACTCTCACCTTTTTCATAAAACTAACATATATTTTTTTTCAGGAATCCGCTCTCCAGAAACCTGAAACAAATCTTGAAAAAACTTGTTTAAGGCATCCATTCTCCCTAATCCTAAAAGAACATTTTAATTAACTTCTTGAAATACTAAAATAAATCTTATCCTCAAACTACATTTAAATCAATTTTTTGAAGTAACACTCTCACCTTTTTCATAAAACTAACAGATAGTTTTTTTTCAGGAATCCACTCTCCAGAAACCTAAAACTAATCTTAAAAAACTTCTTTCAGGCATCCAATCTTCCTAATCCTAAACGAAAATTTTAATTAACTTGTTGAAATAATTCAATCACATTTATCCTCAAACTACTTTTAAATCAATTTTTTCAAGTAACACTCTCACCTTTTTCATAGAACAAACATATTTTTTTTTCAGGAATCCACTCTCCAGAAACCTGAAACAAATCTTGAAAAAACTTGTTTAAGGCATCCATTCTCCCTAATCCTAAAAGAAAATTTTAATTAACTTCTTGAAATACTAAAATAAATCTTATCCTCAAACTCCATTTAAATCAAGTTTTTTGAAGTAACACGCTCACCTTTTTCATAAAACTAACATATATTTTTTTTCAGGAATCCACTCTCCAGAAACCTAAAACTAATCTTTAAAAACTTATTTCAAGCATTCCAATCTTCCTAATACTAAACGAAAATTTTATTTAACTTGTTGAAATATTTCAATCACATTTATCCTCAAACTACGTTTAAATCAAGTTTTTTGAAGTAACACTCTCACCTTTTTCATAGAACAAACATATTTTTTTTTCAGGAATCCTCTCTCCAGAAACCTGAAACAAATCTTGAAAAAACTTGTTTAAGGCATCCATTCTCCCTAATCCTAAAAGAAAATTTTAATTAACTTCTTGAAATACTAAAATAAATCTTATCCTCAAACTACATTTAAATCAATTTTTTGAAGTAACACTCTCACCTTTTTTATAAAACTAAGATATGTTTTTTTTCAGGAATCCACTCTCCAGAAACCTAAAACTAATCTTAAAAAACTTCTTTCAGGCATCCAATCTTCCTAATCCTATACGAAAATTTTAATTAACTTGTTGAAATAATTCAATCACATTTATCCTCAAACTACTTTTAAATCAATTTTTTCAAGTAACACTCTCACCTTTTTCATAGAACAAACATATTTTTTTTTCAGGAATCCACTCTCCAGAAACCTGAAACAAATCTTGAAAAACTTGTTTAAGGCATCCATTCTCCCTAATTCTAAAAGAACATTTTAATTAACTTCTTGAAATACTAAAATAAATCTTATCCTCAAACTACATTTAAATCAATTTTTTGAAGTAACACTCTCACCTTTTTCATAAAACTAACATATATTTTTTTTCAGGAATCCGCTCTCCAGAAACCTGAAACAAATCTTGAAAAAACTTGTTTAAGGCATCCATTCTCCCTAATCCTAAAAGAAAATTTTAATTAACTTCTTGAAATATTAAAAAAAATCTTATCCTCAAACTACATTTAAATCAATTTTTTGAAGTAACACTCTCACCTTTTTCATAAAACTAACATATATTTTTTTTCAGGAATCCACTCTCCAGAAACCTAAAACTAATCTTTAAAAACTTCTTTCAGGCATCCAATCTTCCTAATCCTAAACAAAAATTTTAATTAACTTGTTGAAATAATTCAATCACATTTATCCTCAAACTACTTTTAAATCAATTTTTTCAAGTAACACTCTCACCTTTTTCATAGAACAAACATATGTTTTTTTTCAGGAATCCACTCTCCAGAAACCTGAAACAAATCTTGAAAAAACTTGTTTAAGGCATCCATTCTCCCTAATCCTAAAAGCAAATTTTAATTAACTTCTTGAAATACTAAAATAAATCTTATCCTCAAACTACATTTAAATCAATTTTTTGAAGTAACACTCTCACCTTTTTCATAAAACTAACATATATTTTTTTTCAGGAATCCACTCTCCAGAAACCTAAAACTAATCTTAAAAAACTTCTTTCAGGCATCCAATCTTCCTAATCCTAAACGAAAATTTTAATTAACTTGTTGAAATTATTCAATCACATTTATCCTCAAACTACTTTTAAATCAATTTTTTCAAGTAACACTCTCACCTTTTTCATAGAACAAACATATTTTGTTTTCAGGAATCCACTCTCCAGAAACCTGAAACAAATCTTGAAAAACTTGTTTAAGGCATCCATTCTCCCTAATCCTAAAAGAACATTTTAATTAACTGCTTGAAATACTAAAAAAAATCTTATCCTCAAACTACATTTAAATCAATTTTTTGAAGTAACACGCTCACCTTTTTCATAAAACTAACATATATTTTTTTTCAGGAATCCACTCTCCAGAAACCTAAAACTAATCTTTAAAAACTTAGTTCAGGCATCCAATCTTCCTAATCCTAAACGAAAATTTTAATTAACTTGTTGAAATATTTCAATCACATTTATCCTCAAACTACTTTTAAATCAATTTTTTCAAGTAACACTCTCACCTTTTTCATAGAACAAACATATTTTTTTTTCAGGAATCCACTCTCCAGAAACCTGAAACAAATCTTGAAAAAACTTGTTTAAGGCATCCATTCTCCCTAATCCTAAAAGAAAATTTTAATTAACTTCTTGAAATACTAAAATAAATCTTATCCTCAAACTACATTTAAATCAATTTTTTGAAGTAACACGCTCACCTTTTTCATAAAACTAACATATATTTTTTTTCAGGAATCCACTCTCCAGAAACCTAAAACTAATCTTAAAAAACTTCTTTCAGGCATCCAATCTTCCTAATCCTAAACGAAAATTTTAATTAACTTGTTGAAATATTTCAATCACATTTATCCTCAAACTACTTTTAAATCAATTTTTTCAAGTAACACTCTCACCTTTTTCATAGAACAAACATATTTTTTTTTCAGGAATCCACTCTCCAGAAACCTGAAACAAATCTTGAAAAAACTTGTTTAAGGCATCCATTGTCCCTAATCCTAAAAGAAAATTTTAATTAACTTCTTGAAATACTAAAATAAATCTTATCCTCAAACTACATTTAAATCAATTTTTTGAAGTAACACTCTCACCTTTTTCATAAAACTAAGATATGTTTTTTTTCAGGAATCCACTCTCCAGAAACCTAAAACTAGTCTTAAAAAACTTCTTTCAGGCATCCAATCTTCCTAATCCTAAACGAAAATTTTAATTAACTTGTTGAAATAATTCAATCACATTTATCCTCAAACTACTTTTAAATCAATTTTTTCAAGTAACACTCTCACCTTTTTCATAGAACAAACATATTTTTTTTTTCAGGAATCCACTCTCCAGAAACCTGAAACAAATCTTGAAAAAACTTGTTTAAGGCATCCATTCTCCCTAATCCTAAAAGAAAATTTTAATTAACTTCTTGAAATACTAAAATAAATCTTATCCTCAAACTACATTTAAATCAATTTTTTGAAGTAACACGCTCACCTTTTTCATAAAACTAACATATATTTTTTTTCAGGAATCCACTCTCCAGAAACCTAAATCTAATCTTTAAAAACTTATTTCAAGCATTCCAATCTTCCTAATACTAAACGAAAATTTTATTTAACTTGTTGAAATATTTCAATCACATTTATCCTCAAACTACGTTTAAGTCAAGTTTTTTGAAGTAACACTCTCACCTTTTGAATAGAACAAACATATTTTTTTTTCAGGAATCCTCTCTCCAGAAACCTGAAACAAATCTTTAAAAAAACGTGTTTAAGGCATCCATTCTCCCTAATCCTAAAAGAACATTTTAATTAACTTCTTGAAATACTAAAATAAATCTTATCCTCAAACTACATTTAAATCAATTTTTTGAAGTAACACTCTCACCTTTTTCATAAAACTAAGATATGTTTTTTTTCAGGAATCCACTCTCCAGAAACCTAAAACTAATCTTAAAAAACTTCTTTCAGGCATCCAATCTTCCTAATCCTAAACGAAAATTTTAATTAACTTGTTGAAATAATTCAATCACATTTATCCTCAAACTACTTTTAAATCAATTTTTTCAAGTAACACTCTCACCTTTTTCATAGAACAAACATATTTTTTTTTCAGGAATCCACTCTCCAGAAACCTGAAACAAATCTTGAAAAAACTTGTTTAAGGCATCCATTCTCCCTAATCCTAAAAGAAAATTTTAATTAACTTCTTGAAATACTAAAATAAATCTTATCCTCAAACTACATTTAAATCAATTTTTTGAAGTAACACTCTCACCTTTTTCATAAAACTAACATATATTTTTTTTCAGGAATCCGCTCTCCAGAAACCTGAAACAAATCTTGAAAAAACTTGTTTAAGGCATCCATTCTCCCTAATCCTAAAAGAAAATTTTAATTAACTTCTTGAAGTACTAAAATAAATCTTATCCTCAAACTCCATTTAAATCAAGTTTTTTGAAGTAACACGCTCACCTTTTTCATAAAACTAACATATATTTTTTTTCAGGAATCCACTCTCCAGAAACCTAAAACTAATCTTTAAAAACTTATTTCAAGCATTCCAATCTTCCTAATACTAAACGAAAATTTTATTTAACTTGTTGAAATATTTCAATCACATTTATCCTCAAACTACGTTTAAATCAAGTTTTTTGAAGTAACACTCTCACCTTTTTCATAGAACAAACATATTTTTTTTTCAGGAATCCTCTCTCCAGAAACCTGAAACAAATCTTGAAAAAACTTGTTTAAGGCATCCATTCTCCCTAATCCTAAAAGAAAATTTTAATTAACTTCTTGAAATACTAAAATAAATCTTATCCTCAAACTACATTTAAATCAATTTTTTGAAGTAAAACTCTCACCTTTTTCATAAAACTAAGATATGTTTTTTTTCAGGAATCCACTCTCCAGAAACCTAAAACTAATCATAAAAAACTTCTTTCAGGCATCCAATCTTCCTAATCCTAAACGAAAATTTTAATTAACTTGTTGAAATAATTCAATCACATTTATCCTCCAACTACTTTTAAATCAATTTTTTCAAGTAACACTCTCACCTTTTTCATAGAACAAACATATTTTTTTTTTCAGGAATCCACTCTCCAGAAACCTGAAACAAATCTTGAAAAAACTTGTTTAAGGCATCCATTCTCCCTAATCCTAAAAGAAAATTTTAATTAACTTCTTGAAATACTAAAATAAATCTTATCCTCAAACGACATTTAAAGCAATTTTTTGAAGTAACACTCTCACCTTTTTCATAAAACTAACATATATTTTTTTTCAGGAATCCACTCTCCAGAAACCTAAAACTAATCTTAAAAAACTTCTTTCAGGCATCCAATCTTCCTAATCCAAAAACAAAAATTTTAATTAACTTGTTGAAATTATTCAATCACATTTATCCTCAAACTACTTTTAAATCAATTTTTTGAAGTAACACACTCACCTTTTTCATTAAACTAACATATATTTTTTTTCAGGAATCCACTCTCCAGAAACCTAAAACTAATCTTTAAAAACTTCTTTCAGGCATCCAATCTTCCTAATCCTAAACGAAAATTTTCATTAACTTGTTGAAAGAATTCAATCACATTTATCCTCAAACTACTTTTAAATCAATTTTTTCAAGTAACACTCTCACCTTTTTCATAGAACAAACATATGTTTTTTTTCAGGAATCCACTCTCCAGAAACCTGAAACAAATCTTGAAAAAACTTGTTTAAGGCATCCATTCTCCCTAATCCTAAAAGCAAATTTTAATTAACTTCTTGAAATACTAAAATAAATCTTATCCTCAAACTACATTTAAATCAATTTTTTGAAGTAACACTCTCACCTTTTTCATAAAACTAACATATATTTTTTTTCAGGAATCCACTCTCCAGAAACCTAAAACTAATCTTTAAAAACTTATTTCAAGCATTCCAATCTTCCTAATACTAAACGAAAATTTTATTTAACTTGTTGAAATATTTCAATCACATTTATCCTCAAACTACTTTTAAATCAATTTTTTCAAGTAACACTCTCACCTTTTTCATAGAACAAACATATTTTTTTTTCAGGAATCCACTCTCCAGAAACCTGAAACAAATCTTGAAAAAACTTGTTTAAGGCATCCATTCTCCCTAATCCTAAAAGAAAATTTTAATTAACTTCTTGAAATACTAAAATAAATCTTATCCTCAAACTACATTTAAATCAATTTTTTGAAGTAACACGCTCACCTTTTTCATAAAACTAACATATATTTTTTTTCAGGAATCCACTCTCCAGAAACCTGAAACTAATCTTGAAAAAACTTGTGTAAGGCATCCATTCTCCCTAATCCTAAAAGAAAATTTTAATTAACTTGTTGAAATAATGCAATCAACCTTATTCTCAAACTACATTTAAATCAATTTTTTTAAGTAACACACTCACCTTTTTCATAAAATGAACATATTTTGTTTTCAGGAATCCGCTCTCCAGAAACCTGAAACAAATCTTGAAAAAACTTGTTTAAGGCATCCATTCTCCCTAATCCTAAAAGAAAATTTTAATTAACTTCTTGAAGTACTAAAATAAATCTTATCCTCAAACTCCATTTAAATCAAGTTTTTTGAAGTAACACGCTCACCTTTTTCATAAAACTAACATATATTTTTTTTCAGGAATCCACTCTCCAGAAACCTAAAACTAATCTTTAAAAACTTATTTCAAGCATTCCAATCTTCCTAATACTAAACGAAAATTTTATTTAACTTGTTGAAATATTTCAATCACATTTATCCTCAAACTACGTTTAAATCAAGTTTTTTGAAGTAACACTCTCACCTTTTTCATAGAACAAACATATTTTTTTTTCAGGAATCCTCTCTCCAGAAACCTGAAACAAATCTTGAAAAAACTTGTTTAAGGCATCCATTCTCCCTAATCCTAAAAGAAAATTTTAATTAACTTCTTGAAATACTAAAATAAATCTTATCCTCAAACTACATTTAAATCAATTTTTTGAAGTAACACTCTCACCTTTTTCATAAAACTAAGATATGTTTTTTTTCAGGAATCCACTCTCCAGAAACCTAAAACTAATCATAAAAAACTTCTTTCAGGCATCCAATCTTCCTAATCCTAAACGAAAATTTTAATTAACTTGTTGAAATAATTCAATCACATTTATCCTCCAACTACTTTTAAATCAATTTTTTCAAGTAACACTCTCACCTTTTTCATAGAACAAACATATTTCTTTTTTTCAGGAATCCACTCTCCAGAAACCTGAAACAAATCTTGAAAAAACTTGTTTAAGGCATCCATTCTCCCTAATCCTAAAAGAAAATTTTAATTAACTTCTTGAAATACTAAAATAAATCTTATCCTCAAACGACATTTAAAGCAATTTTTTGAAGTAACACTCTCACCTTTTTCCTAAAACTAACATATATTTTTTTTCAGGAATCCACTCTCCAGAAACCTAAAACTAATCTTAAAAAACTTCTTTCAGGCATCCAATCTTCCTAATCCAAAAACAAAAATTTTAATTAACTTGTTGAAATTATTCAATCACATTTATCCTCAAACTACTTTTAAATCAATTTTTTGAAGTAACACACTCACCTTTTTCATAAAACTAACATATATTTTTTTTCAGGAATCCACTCTCCAGAAACCTAAAACTAATCTTTAAAAACTTCTTTCAGGCATCCAATCTTCCTAATCCTAAACGAAAATTTTAATTAACTTGTTGAAATAATTCAATCACATTTATCCTCAAACTACTTTTAAATCAATTTTTTCAAGTAACACTCTCACCTTTTTCATAGAAGAAACATATTTTTTTTTTCAGGAATCCACTCTCCAGAAACCTAAAACTAATCTTAAAAAACTTCTTTCAGGCATCCAATCTTCCTAATCCAAAAACAAAAATTTTAATTAACTTGTTGAAATTATTCAATCACATTTATCCTCAAACTACTTTTAAATCAATTTTTTGAAGTAACACACTCACCTTTTTCATAAAACTAACATATATTTTTTTTCAGGAATCCACTCTCCAGAAACCTAAAACTAATCTTAAAAAACTTCTTTCAGGCATCCAATCTTCCTAATCCAAAAACAAGAATTTTAATTAACTTGTTGAAATAATTCAATCACATTTATCCTCAAACTACTTTTAAATCAATTTTTTCAAGTAACACTCTCACCTTTTTCATAGAAGAAACATATTTTTTTTTTCAGGAATCCACTCTCCAGAAACCTGAAACAAATCTTGAAAAAACTTGTTTAAGGCATCCATTCTCCCTAATCCTAAAAGAAAATTTTAATTAACTTCTTGAAATACTAAAATAAATCTTATCCTCAAACGACATTTAAATCAATTTTTTGAAGTAACACTCTCACCTTTTTCATAAAACTAACATATATTTTTTTTCAGGAATCCACTCTCCAGAAACCTAAAACTAATCTTAAAAAACTTCTTTCAGGCATCCAATCTTCCTAATCCAAAAACAAGAATTTTAATTAACTTGTTGAAATTATTCAATCACATTTATCCTCAAACTACTTTTAAATCAATTTTTTCAAGTAACACTCTCACCTTTTTCATAGAACAAACATATTTTTTTTTCAGGAATCCACTCTCCAGAAACCTGAAACAAATCTTGAAAAACACTTGTTTAAGGCATCCATTCTCCCTAATCCTAAAAGAAAATTTTAATTAACTGCTTGAAATACTAAAAAAAATCTTATCCTCAAACCACATTTAAATCAATTTTTTGAAGTAACACGCTCACCTTTTTCATAAAATGAACATATATATTTTTTTCAGGAATCCACTCTCCAGAAACCTAAAACTAATCTTAAAAAACTTATTTCAAGCATTCCAATCTTCCTAATACTAAACGAAAATTTTAATTAACTTGTTGAAATAATTCAATCACATTCATCCTCAAACTACTTTTAAATCAATTTTTTCAAGTAACACTCTCACCTTTTTCATAGAACAAACATATTTTATTTTCAGGAATCCACTTTCCAGAAACCTGAAACAAATCTTGAAAAAACTTGTTTAAGGCATCCATTCTCCCTAATCCTAAAAGAAAATTTTAATTAACTTCTTGAAATACTAAAATAAATCTTATCCTCAAACTACATTTAAATCAATTTTTTGAAGTAACACTCTCACCTTTTTCATAAAACTAACATATATTTTTTTTCAGGAATCCGCTCTCCAGAAACCTGAAACAAATCTTGAAAAAACTTGTTTAAGGCATCCATTCTCTCTAATCCTAAAAGAACATTTTAATTAACTTCTTGAAATACTAAAATAAATCTTATCCTCAAACTACATTTAAATCAATTTTTTGAAGTAACACTCTCACCTTTTTCATAAAACTAACATATAGTTTTTTTCAGGAATCCACTCTCCAGAAACCTAAAACTAATCTTAAAAAACTTCTTTCAGGCATCCAATCTTCCTAATCCTAAACGAAAATTTTAATTAACTTGTTGAAATAATTCAATCACATTTATCCTCAAACTACTTTTAAATACATTTTTTGAAGTAACACTCTCACCTTTTTCATAGAACAAACTTATTTTTTTTTCAGGAATCCACTTTCCAGAAACCTGAAACTAATCTTGAAAAAACTTGTGTAAGGCATCCATTCTCCCTAATCCTAAAAGAAAATTTTAATTAACTTGTTGAAATAATGCAATCAACCTTATTCTCAAACTACATTTAAATCAATTTTTTGAAGTAACACACTCACCTTTTTCATAAAATGAACATATTTTGTTTTCACGAATCCACTCTCCAGAAACCTAAAACAAATCTTGAAAAAACTTGTTTAAGGCATCCATTCTCCCTAATCCTAAAAGAAAATTTTAATTAACTTCTTGAAATACTAAAAAAACTCTAATCCTCAAACTACATTTAAATCGATTTTTTGAAGTAACACTCTCACCTTTTTCATAAAACTAAGATATATTTTTTTTCAGGAATCCACTCTCCAGAAACCTAAAACTAATCTTAAAAAACTTCTTTCAGGCATCCAATCTTCCTAATCCTAAACGAAAATTTTAATTAACTTGTTGAAATAATTCAATCACATTTATCCTCAAACTACTTTTAAATCAATTTTTTCAAGTAACACTCTCACCTTTTTCATAGAACAAACATATTTTTTTTTCAGGAATCCACTCTCCAGAAACCTGAAACAAATCTTGAAAAAACTTGTTTAAGGCATCCATTCTCCCTAATCCTAAAAGAAAATTTTAATTAACTTCTTGAAATACTAAAATAAATCTTATCCTCAAACTACATTTAAATCAATTTTTTGAAGTAACACTCTCACCTTTTTCATAAAACTAACATATATTTTTTTTCAGGAATCCGCTCTCCAGAAACCTGAAACAAATCTTGAAAAAACTTGTTTAAGGCATCCAATCTTCCTAATCCTAAACGAAAATTTTAATTAACTTGTTGAAATAATTCAATCACATTTATCCTCAAACTACTTTTAAATCAATTTTTTCAAGTAACACTCTCACCTTTTTCATAAAACTAACATATATTTTTTTTCAGGAATCCGCTCTCCAGAAACCTGAAACAAATCTTGAAAAAACTTGTTTAAGGCATCCATTCTCCCTAATCCTAAAAGAAAATTTTAATTAACTTCTTGAAATATTAAAAAAAATCTTATCCTCAAACTACATTTAAATCAATTTTTTGAAGTAACACTCTCACCTTTTTCATAAAACTAACGTATATTTTTTTTTCAGGAGTCCACTCTCCAGAAACCTAAAACTAATCTTTAAAAACTTCTTTCAGGCATCCAATCTTCCTAATCCTAAACAAAAATTTTAATTAACTTGTTGAAATAATTCAATCACATTTATCCTCAAACTACTTTTAAATCAATTTTTTCAAGTAACACTCTCACCTTTTTCATAGAACAAACATATTTTTTTTTCAGGAATCCACTCTCCAGAAACCTGAAACAAATCTTGAAAAAACTTGTTTAAGGCATCCATTCTCCCTAATCCTAAAAGCAAATTTTAATTAACTTCTTGAAATACTAAAATAAATCTTATCCTCAAACTACATTTAAATCAATTTTTTGAAGTAACACTCTCACCTTTTTCATAAAACTAACATATATTTTTTTTCAGGAATCCACTCTCCAGAAACCTAAAACTAATCTTAAAAAACTTCTTTCAGGCATCCAATCTTCTTAATCCTAAACGAAAATTTTAATTAACTTGTTGAAATTATTCAATCACATTTATCCTCAAACTACTTTTAAATCAATTTTTTCAAGTAACACTCTCACCTTTTTCATAGAACAAACATATTTTGTTTTCAGGAATCCACTCTCCAGAAACCTGAAACAAATCTTGAAAAACTTGTTTAAGGCATCCATTCTCCCTAATCCTAAAAGAAAATTTTAATTAACTTCTTGAAATACTAAAATAAATCTTATCCTCAAACTACATTTAAATCAATTTTTTGAAGTAACACTCTCACCTTTTTCATAAAACTAACATATATTTTTTTTCAGGAATCCGCTCTCCAGAAACCTGAAACAAATCTTGAAAAAACTTGTTTAAGGCATCCATTCTCCCTAATCCTAAAAGAAAATTTTAATTAACTTCTTGAAGTACTAAAATAAATCTTATCCTCAAACTCCATTTAAATCAAGTTTTTTGAAGTAACACGCTCACCTTTTTCATAAAACTAACATATATTTTTTTTCAGGAATCCACTCTCCAGAAACCTAAAACTAATCTTTAAAAACTTATTTCAAGCATTCCAATCTTCCTAATACTAAACGAAAATTTTATTTAACTTGTTGAAATATTTCAATCACATTTATCCTCAAACTACGTTTAAATCAAGTTTTTTGAAGTAACACTCTCACCTTTTTCATAGAACAAACATATTTTTTTTTCAGGAATCCTCTCTCCAGAAACCTGAAACAAATCTTGAAAAAACTTGTTTAAGGCATCCATTCTCCCTAATCCTAAAAGAAAATTTTAATTAACTTCTTGAAATACTAAAATAAATCTTATCCTCAAACTACATTTAAATCAATTTTTTGAAGTAAAACTCTCACCTTTTTCATAAAACTAAGATATGTTTTTTTTCAGGAATCCACTCTCCAGAAACCTAAAACTAATCATAAAAAACTTCTTTCAGGCATCCAATCTTCCTAATCCTAAACGAAAATTTTAATTAACTTGTTGAAATAATTCAATCACATTTATCCTCCAACTACTTTTAAATCAATTTTTTCAAGTAACACTCTCACCTTTTTCATAGAACAAACATATTTTTTTTTTCAGGAATCCACTCTCCAGAAACCTGAAACAAATCTTGAAAAAACTTGTTTAAGGCATCCATTCTCCCTAATCCTAAAAGAAAATTTTAATTAACTTCTTGAAATACTAAAATAAATCTTATCCTCAAACGACATTTAAAGCAATTTTTTGAAGTAACACTCTCACCTTTTTCATAAAACTAACATATATTTTTTTTCAGGAATCCACTCTCCAGAAACCTAAAACTAATCTTAAAAAACTTCTTTCAGGCATCCAATCTTCCTAATCCAAAAACAAAAATTTTAATTAACTTGTTGAAATTATTCAATCACATTTATCCTCAAACTACTTTTAAATCAATTTTTTGAAGTAACACACTCACCTTTTTCATTAAACTAACATATATTTTTTTTCAGGAATCCACTCTCCAGAAACCTAAAACTAATCTTTAAAAACTTCTTTCAGGCATCCAATCTTCCTAATCCTAAACGAAAATTTTCATTAACTTGTTGAAAGAATTCAATCACATTTATCCTCAAACTACTTTTAAATCAATTTTTTCAAGTAACACTCTCACCTTTTTCATAGAACAAACATATGTTTTTTTTCAGGAATCCACTCTCCAGAAACCTGAAACAAATCTTGAAAAAACTTGTTTAAGGCATCCATTCTCCCTAATCCTAAAAGCAAATTTTAATTAACTTCTTGAAATACTAAAATAAATCTTATCCTCAAACTACATTTAAATCAATTTTTTGAAGTAACACTCTCACCTTTTTCATAAAACTAACATATATTTTTTTTCAGGAATCCACTCTCCAGAAACCTAAAACTAATCTTAAAAAACTTCTTTCAGGCATCCAATCTTCCTAATCCTAAACGAAAATTTTAATTAACTTGTTGAAATAATTCAATCACATTTATCCTCAAACTACTTTTAAATCAATTTTTTCAAGTAACACTCTCACCTTTTTCATAGAACAAACATATTTTGTTTTCAGGAATCCACTCTCCAGAAACCTGAAACAAATCTTGAAAAACTTGTTTAAGGCATCCATTCTCCCTAATCCTAAAAGAACATTTTAATTAACTGCTTGAAATACTAAAAAAAATCTTATCCTCAAACTACATTTAAATCAATTTTTTGAAGTAACACGCTCACCTTTTTCATAAAACTAACATATATTTTTTTTCAGGAATCCACTCTCCAGAAACCTAAAACTAATCTTTAAAAACTTATTTCAAGCATTCCAATCTTCCTAATACTAAACGAAAATTTTATTTAACTTGTTGAAATATTTCAATCACATTTATCCTCAAACTACTTTTAAATCAATTTTTTCAAGTAACACTCTCACCTTTTTCATAGAACAAACATATTTTTTTTTCAGGAATCCACTCTCCAGAAACCTGAAACAAATCTTGAAAAAACTTGTTTAAGGCATCCATTCTCCCTAATCCTAAAAGAAAATTTTAATTAACTTCTTGAAATACTAAAATAAATCTTATCCTCAAACTACATTTAAATCAATTTTTTGAAGTAACACGCTCACCTTTTTCATAAAACTAACATATATTTTTTTTCAGGAATCCACTCTCCAGAAACCTGAAACTAATCTTGAAAAAACTTGTGTAAGGCATCCATTCTCCCTAATCCTAAAAGAAAATTTTAATTAACTTGTTGAAATAATGCAATCAACCTTATTCTCAAACTACATTTAAATCAATTTTTTTAAGTAACACACTCACCTTTTTCATAAAATGAACATATTTTGTTTTCAGGAATCCGCTCTCCAGAAACCTGAAACAAATCTTGAAAAAACTTGTTTAAGGCATCCATTCTCCCTAATCCTAAAAGAAAATTTTAATTAACTTCTTGAAGTACTAAAATAAATCTTATCCTCAAACTCCATTTAAATCAAGTTTTTTGAAGTAACACGCTCACCTTTTTCATAAAACTAACATATATTTTTTTTCAGGAATCCACTCTCCAGAAACCTAAAACTAATCTTTAAAAACTTATTTCAAGCATTCCAATCTTCCTAATACTAAACGAAAATTTTATTTAACTTGTTGAAATATTTCAATCACATTTATCCTCAAACTACGTTTAAATCAAGTTTTTTGAAGTAACACTCTCACCTTTTTCATAGAACAAACATATTTTTTTTTCAGGAATCCTCTCTCCAGAAACCTGAAACAAATCTTGAAAAAACTTGTTTAAGGCATCCATTCTCCCTAATCCTAAAAGAAAATTTTAATTAACTTCTTGAAATACTAAAATAAATCTTATCCTCAAACTACATTTAAATCAATTTTTTGAAGTAACACTCTCACCTTTTTCATAAAACTAAGATATGTTTTTTTTCAGGAATCCACTCTCCAGAAACCTAAAACTAATCATAAAAAACTTCTTTCAGGCATCCAATCTTCCTAATCCTAAACGAAAATTTTAATTAACTTGTTGAAATAATTCAATCACATTTATCCTCCAACTACTTTTAAATCAATTTTTTCAAGTAACACTCTCACCTTTTTCATAGAACAAACATATTTCTTTTTTTCAGGAATCCACTCTCCAGAAACCTGAAACAAATCTTGAAAAAACTTGTTTAAGGCATCCATTCTCCCTAATCCTAAAAGAAAATTTTAATTAACTTCTTGAAATACTAAAATAAATCTTATCCTCAAACGACATTTAAAGCAATTTTTTGAAGTAACACTCTCACCTTTTTCCTAAAACTAACATATATTTTTTTTCAGGAATCCACTCTCCAGAAACCTAAAACTAATCTTAAAAAACTTCTTTCAGGCATCCAATCTTCCTAATCCAAAAACAAAAATTTTAATTAACTTGTTGAAATTATTCAATCACATTTATCCTCAAACTACTTTTAAATCAATTTTTTGAAGTAACACACTCACCTTTTTCATAAAACTAACATATATTTTTTTTCAGGAATCCACTCTCCAGAAACCTAAAACTAATCTTTAAAAACTTCTTTCAGGCATCCAATCTTCCTAATCCTAAACGAAAATTTTAATTAACTTGTTGAAATAATTCAATCACATTTATCCTCAAACTACTTTTAAATCAATTTTTTCAAGTAACACTCTCACCTTTTTCATAGAAGAAACATATTTTTTTTTCAGGAATCCACTCTCCAGAAACCTAAAACTAATCTTAAAAAACTTCTTTCAGGCATCCAATCTTCCTAATCCAAAAACAAAAATTTTAATTAACTTGTTGAAATTATTCAATCACATTTATCCTCAAACTACTTTTAAATCAATTTTTTGAAGTAACACACTCACCTTTTTCATAAAACTAACATATATTTTTTTTCAGGAATCCACTCTCCAGAAACCTAAAACTAATCTTAAAAAACTTCTTTCAGGCATCCAATCTTCCTAATCCTAAACGAAAATTTTAATTAACTTGTTGAAATAATTCAATCACATTTATCCTCAAACTACTTTTAAATCAATTTTTTCAAGTAACACTCTCACCTTTTTCATAGAACAAACATATTTTGTTTTCAGGAATCCACTCTCCAGAAACCTGAAACAAATCTTGAAAAACTTGTTTAAGGCATCCATTCTCCCTAATCCTAAAAGAACATTTTAATTAACTGCTTGAAATACTAAAAAAAATCTTATCCTCAAACTACATTTAAATCAATTTTTTGAAGTAACACGCTCACCTTTTTCATAAAACTAACATATATTTTTTTTCAGGAATCCACTCTCCAGAAACCTAAAACTAATCTTTAAAAACTTATTTCAAGCATTCCAATCTTCCTAATACTAAACGAAAATTTTATTTAACTTGTTGAAATATTTCAATCACATTTATCCTCAAACTACGTTTAAATCAAGTTTTTTGAAGTAACACTCTCACCTTTTTCATCGAACAAACATATTTTTTTTTCAGGAATCCTCTCTCCAGAAACCTGAAACAAATCTTGAAAAAACTTGTTTACGGCATCCATTCTCCCTAATCCTAAAAGAAAATTTTAATTAACTTCTTGAAATACTAAAATAAATCTTATCCTCAAACTACATTTAAATCAATTTTTTGAAGTAACACTCCCACCTTTTTCATAAATTTAAGATATGTTTTTTTTCAGGAATCCACACTCCAGAAACCTAAAACTAATCTTAAAAAACTTCTTTCAGGCATCCAATCTTCCTAATCCTAAACGAAAATTTTAATTAACTTGTTGAAATATTTCAATCACATTTATCCTCAAACTACTTTTAAATCAATTTTTTCAAGTAACACTCTCACCTTTTTCATAGAACAAACATATTTTTTTTTCAGGAATCCACTCTCCAGAAACCTGAAACAAATCTTGAAAAAACTTGTTTAAGGCATCCATTCTCCCTAATCCTAAAAGAAAATTTTAATTAACTTCTTGAAATACTAAAATAAATCTTATCCTCAAACTACATTTAAATCAATTTTTTGAAGTAACACGCTCACCTTTTTCATAAAACTAACATATATTTTTTTTCAGGAATCCACTCTCCAGAAACCTAAATCTAATCTTTAAAAACTTATTTCAAGCATTCCAATCTTCCTAATACTAAACGAAAATTTTATTTAACGTGTTGAAATATTTCAATCACATTTATCCTCAAACTACGTTTAAGTCAAGTTTTTTGAAGTAACACTCTCACCTTTTGAATAGAACAAACATATTTTTTTTTCAGGAATCCTCTCTCCAGAAACCTGAAACAAATCTTGAAAAAACGTGTTTAAGGCATCCATTCTCCCTAATCCTAAAAGAAAATTTTAATTAACTTCTTGAAATACTAAAATAAATCTTATCCTCAAACTACATTTAAATCAATTTTTTGAAGTAACACTCTCACCTTTTTCATAAAACTAAGATATGTTTTTTTTCAGGAATCCACTCTCCAGAAACCTAAAACTAATCTTAAAAAACTTCTTTCAGGCATCCAATCTTCCTAATCCTAAACGAAAATTTTAATTAACTTGTTGAAATAATTCAATCACATTTATCCTCAAACTACTTTTAAATCAATTTTTTCAAGTAACACTCTCACCTTTTTCATAGAACAAACATATTTTTTTTTCAGGAATCCACTCTCCAGAAACCTGAAACAAATCTTGAAAAAACTTGTTTAAGGCATCCATTCTCCCTAATCCTAAAAGAAAATTTTAATTAACTTCTTGAAATACTAAAATAAATCTTATCCTCAAACTACATTTAAATCAATTTTTTGAAGTAACACGCTCACCTTTTTCATAAAACTAACATATATTTTTTTTCAGGAATCCACTCTCCAGAAACCTGAAACTAATCTTGAAAAAACTTGTGTAAGGCATCCATTCTCCCTAATCCTAAAAGAAAATTTTAATTAACTTGTTGAAATAATGCAATCAACCTTATTCTCAAACTACATTTGAATCAATTTTTTTAAGTAACACACTCACCTTTTTCATAAAATGAACATATTTTGTTTTCAGGAATCCGCTCTCCAGAAACCTGAAACAAATCTTGAAAAAACTTGTTTAAGGCATCCATTCTCCCTAATCCTAAAAGAAAATTTTAATTAACTTCTTGAAGTACTAAAATAAATCTTATCCTCAAACTCCATTTAAATCAAGTTTTTTGAAGTAACACGCTCACCTTTTTCATAAAACTAACATATATTTTTTTTCAGGAAGCCACTCTCCAGAAACCTAAAACTAATCATAAAAAACTTCTTTCAGGCATCCAATCTTCCTAATACTAAACGAAAATTTTAATTAACTTGTTGAAATAATTCAATCACATTTATCCTCCAACTACTTTTAAATCAATTTTTTCAAGTAACACTCTCACCTTTTTCATAGAACAAACATATTTCTTTTTTTCAGGAATCCACTCTCCAGAAACCTGAAACAAATCTTGAAAAAACTTGTTTAAGGCATCCATTCTCCCTAATCCTAAAAGAAAATTTTAATTAACTTCTTGAAATACTAAAATAAATCTTATCCTCAAACGACATTTAAAGCAATTTTTTGAAGTAACACTCTCACCTTTTTCATAAAACTAACATATATTTTTTTTCAGGAATCCACTCTCCAGAAACCTAAAACTAATCTTAAAAAACTTCTTTCAGGCATCCAATCTTCCTAATCCAAAAACAAAAATTTTAATTAACTTGTTGAAATTATTCAATCACATTTATCCTCAAACTACTTTTAAATCAATTTTTTGAAGTAACACACTCACCTTTTTCATAAAACTAACATATATTTTTTTTCAGGAATCCACTCTCCAGAAACCTAAAACTAATCTTTAAAAACTTCTTTCAGGCATCCAATCTTCCTAATCCTAAACGAAAATTTTAATTAACTTGTTGAAATAATTCAATCACATTTATCCTCAAACTACTTTTAAATCAATTTTTTCAAGTAACACTCTCACCTTTTTCATAGAAGAAACATATTTTTTTTTTCAGGAATCCACTCTCCAGAAACCTAAAACTAATCTTAAAAAACTTCTTTCAGGCATCCAATCTTCCTAATCCAAAAACAAAAATTTTAATTAACTTGTTGAAATTATTCAATCACATTTATCCTCAAACTACTTTTAAATCAATTTTTTGAAGTAACACACTCACCTTTTTCATAAAACTAACATATATTTTTTTTCAGGAATCCACTCTCCAGAAACCTAAAACTAATCTTAAAAAACTTCTTTCAGGCATCCAATCTTCCTAATCCAAAAACAAGAATTTTAATTAACTTGTTGAAATAATTCAATCACATTTATCCTCAAACTACTTTTAAATCAATTTTTTCAAGTAACACTCTCACCTTTTTCATAGAAGAAACATATTTTTTTTTTCAGGAATCCACTCTCCAGAAACCTGAAACAAATCTTGAAAAAACTTGTTTAAGGCATCCATTCTCCCTAATCCTAAAAGAAAATTTTAATTAACTTCTTGAAATACTAAAATAAATCTTATCCTCAAACGACATTTAAATCAATTTTTTGAAGTAACACTCTCACCTTTTTCATAAAACTAACATATATTTTTTTTCAGGAATCCACTCTCCAGAAACCTAAAACTAATCTTAAAAAACTTCTTTCAGGCATCCAATCTTCCTAATCCAAAAACAAGAATTTTAATTAACTTGTTGAAATTATTCAATCACATTTATCCTCAAACTACTTTTAAATCAATTTTTTCAAGTAACACTCTCACCTTTTTCATAGAACAAACATATTTTTTTTTCAGGAATCCACTCTCCAGAAACCTGAAACAAATCTTGAAAAACACTTGTTTAAGGCATCCATTCTCCCTAATCCTAAAAGAAAATTTTAATTAACTGCTTGAAATACTAAAAAAAATCTTATCCTCAAACCACATTTAAATCAATTTTTTGAAGTAACACGCTCACCTTTTTCATAAAATGAACATATATATTTTTTTCAGGAATCCACTCTCCAGAAACCTAAAACTAATCTTAAAAAACTTATTTCAAGCATTCCAATCTTCCTAATACTAAACGAAAATTTTAATTAACTTGTTGAAATAATTCAATCACATTCATCCTCAAACTACTTTTAAATCAATTTTTTCAAGTAACACTCTCACCTTTTTCATAGAACAAACATATTTTATTTTCAGGAATCCACTTTCCAGAAACCTGAAACAAATCTTGAAAAAACTTGTTTAAGGCATCCATTCTCCCTAATCCTAAAAGAAAATTTTAATTAACTTCTTGAAATACTAAAATAAATCTTATCCTCAAACTACATTTAAATCAATTTTTTGAAGTAACACTCTCACCTTTTTCATAAAACTAACATATATTTTTTTTCAGGAATCCGCTCTCCAGAAACCTGAAACAAATCTTGAAAAAACTTGTTTAAGGCATCCATTCTCTCTAATCCTAAAAGAACATTTTAATTAACTTCTTGAAATACTAAAATAAATCTTATCCTCAAACTACATTTAAATCAATTTTTTGAAGTAACACTCTCACCTTTTTCATAAAACTAACATATAGTTTTTTTCAGGAATCCACTCTCCAGAAACCTAAAACTAATCTTAAAAAACTTCTTTCAGGCATCCAATCTTCCTAATCCTAAACGAAAATTTTAATTAACTTGTTGAAATAATTCAATCACATTTATCCTCAAACTACTTTTAAATACATTTTTTGAAGTAACACTCTCACCTTTTTCATAGAACAAACTTATTTTTTTTTCAGGAATCCACTTTCCAGAAACCTGAAACTAATCTTGAAAAAACTTGTGTAAGGCATCCATTCTCCCTAATCCTAAAAGAAAATTTTAATTAACTTGTTGAAATAATGCAATCAACCTTATTCTCAAACTACATTTAAATCAATTTTTTGAAGTAACACACTCACCTTTTTCATAAAATGAACATATTTTGTTTTCACGAATCCACTCTCCAGAAACCTAAAACAAATCTTGAAAAAACTTGTTTAAGGCATCCATTCTCCCTAATCCTAAAAGAAAATTTTAATTAACTTCTTGAAATACTAAAAAAACTCTAATCCTCAAACTACATTTAAATCGATTTTTTGAAGTAACACTCTCACCTTTTTCATAAAACTAAGATATATTTTTTTTCAGGAATCCACTCTCCAGAAACCTAAAACTAATCTTAAAAAACTTCTTTCAGGCATCCAATCTTCCTAATCCTAAACGAAAATTTTAATTAACTTGTTGAAATAATTCAATCACATTTATCCTCAAACTACTTTTAAATCAATTTTTTCAAGTAACACTCTCACCTTTTTCATAGAACAAACATATTTTTTTTTCAGGAATCCACTCTCCAGAAACCTGAAACAAATCTTGAAAAAACTTGTTTAAGGCATCCATTCTCCCTAATCCTAAAAGAAAATTTTAATTAACTTCTTGAAATACTAAAATAAATCTTATCCTCAAACTACATTTAAATCAATTTTTTGAAGTAACACTCTCACCTTTTTCATAAAACTAACATATATTTTTTTTCAGGAATCCGCTCTCCAGAAACCTGAAACAAATCTTGAAAAAACTTGTTTAAGGCATCCAATCTTCCTAATCCTAAACGAAAATTTTAATTAACTTGTTGAAATAATTCAATCACATTTATCCTCAAACTACTTTTAAATCAATTTTTTCAAGTAACACTCTCACCTTTTTCATAAAACTAACATATATTTTTTTTCAGGAATCCGCTCTCCAGAAACCTGAAACAAATCTTGAAAAAACTTGTTTAAGGCATCCATTCTCCCTAATCCTAAAAGAAAATTTTAATTAACTTCTTGAAATATTAAAAAAAATCTTATCCTCAAACTACATTTAAATCAATTTTTTGAAGTAACACTCTCACCTTTTTCATAAAACTAACGTATATTTTTTTTTCAGGAGTCCACTCTCCAGAAACCTAAAACTAATCTTTAAAAACTTCTTTCAGGCATCCAATCTTCCTAATCCTAAACAAAAATTTTAATTAACTTGTTGAAATAATTCAATCACATTTATCCTCAAACTACTTTTAAATCAATTTTTTCAAGTAACACTCTCACCTTTTTCATAGAACAAACATATTTTTTTTTCAGGAATCCACTCTCCAGAAACCTGAAACAAATCTTGAAAAAACTTGTTTAAGGCATCCATTCTCCCTAATCCTAAAAGCAAATTTTAATTAACTTCTTGAAATACTAAAATAAATCTTATCCTCAAACTACATTTAAATCAATTTTTTGAAGTAACACTCTCACCTTTTTCATAAAACTAACATATATTTTTTTTCAGGAATCCACTCTCCAGAAACCTAAAACTAATCTTAAAAAACTTCTTTCAGGCATCCAATCTTCTTAATCCTAAACGAAAATTTTAATTAACTTGTTGAAATTATTCAATCACATTTATCCTCAAACTACTTTTAAATCAATTTTTTCAAGTAACACTCTCACCTTTTTCATAGAACAAACATATTTTGTTTTCAGGAATCCACTCTCCAGAAACCTGAAACAAATCTTGAAAAACTTGTTTAAGGCATCCATTCTCCCTAATCCTAAAAGAACATTTTAATTAACTGCTTGAAATACTAAAAAAAATCTTATCCTCAAACTACATTTAAATCAATTTTTTGAAGTAACACGCTCACCTTTTTCATAAAACTAACATATATTTTTTTTCAGGAATCCACTCTCCAGAAACCTAAAACTAATCTTTAAAAACTTATTTCAAGCATTCCAATCTTCCTAATACTAAACGAAAATTTTATTTAACTTGTTGAAATATTTCAATCACATTTATCCTCAAACTACATTTTAAATCAAGTTTTTTGAAGTAAAACTCTCACCTTTTTCATCGAACAAACATATTTTTTTTTCAGGAATCCTCTCTCCAGAAACCTGAAACAAATCTTGAAAAAACTTGTTTACGGCATCCATTCTCCCTAATCCTAAAAGAAAATTTTAATTAACTTCTTGAAATACTAAAATAAATCTTATCCTCAAACTACATTTAAATCAATTTTTTGAAGTAACACTCCCACCTTTTTCATAAAACTAAGATATGTTTTTTTTCAGGAATCCACACTCCAGAAACCTAAAACTAATCTTAAAAAACTTCTTTCAGGCATCCAATCTTCCTAATCCTAAACGAAAATTTTAATTAACTTGTTGAAATATTTCAATCACATTTATCCTCAAACTTCTTTTAAATCAATTTTTTCAAGTAACACTCTCACCTTTTTCATAGAACAAACATATTTTTTTTTCAGGAATCCACTCTCCAGAAACCTGAAACAAATCTTGAAAAAACTTGTTTAAGGCATCCATTCTCCCTAATCCTAAAAGAAAATTTTAATTAACTTCTTGAAATACTAAAATAAATCTTATCCTCAAACTACATTTAAATCCATTTTTTGAAGTAACACGCTCACCTTTTTCATAAAACTAACATATATTTTTTTTCAGGAATCCACTCTCCAGAAACCTAAATCTAATCTTTAAAAACTTATTTCAAGCATTCCAATCTTCCTAATACTAAACGAAAATTTTATTTAACGTGTTGAAATATTTCAATCACATTTATCCTCAAACTACGTTTAAGTCAAGTTTTTTGAAGTAACACTCTCACCTTTTGAATAGAACAAACATATTTTTTTTTCAGGAATCCTCTCTCCAGAAACCTGAAACAAATCTTGAAAAAACGTGTTTAAGGCATCCATTCTCCCTAATCCTAAAAGAAAATTTTAATTAACTTCTTGAAATACTAAAATAAATCTTATCCTCAAACTACATTTAAATCAATTTTTTGAAGTAACACTCTCACCTTTTTCATAAAACTAAGATATGTTTTTTTCAGGAATCCACTCTCCAGAAACCTAAAACTAATCTTAAAAAACTTCTTTCAGGCATCCAATCTTCCTAATCCTAAACGAAAATTTTAATTAACTTGTTGAAATAATTCAATCACATTTATCCTCAAACTACTTTTAAATCAATTTTTTCAAGTAACACTCTCACCTTTTTCATAGAACAAACATATTTTTTTTCAGGAATCCACTCTCCAGAAACCTGAAACAAATCTTTAAAAACTTATTTCAGGCATCCAATCTTCCTAATCCAAAAACAAAAATTTTAATTAACTTGTTGAAATTATTCAATCACATTTATCCTCAAACTACTTTTAAATCAATTTTTTGAAGTAACACACTCACCTTTTTCATAAAACTAACATATATTTTTTTTCAGGAATCCACTCTCCAGAAACCTAAAACTAATCTTTAAAAACTTCTTTCAGGCATCCAATCTTCCTAATCCTAAACGAAAATTTTAATTAACTTGTTGAAATAATTCAATCACATTTATCCTCAAACTACTTTTAAATCAATTTTTTCAAGTAACACTCTCACCTTTTTCATACAAGAAACATATTTTTTTTTTCAGGAATCCACTCTCCAGAAACCTGAAACAAATCTTGAAAAAACTTGTTTAAGGCATCCATTCTCCCTAATCCTAAAAGAAAATTTTAATTAACTTCTTGAAATACTAAAATAAATCTTATCCTCAAACGACATTTAAATCAATTTTTTGAAGTAACACTCTCACCTTTTTCATAAAACTAACATATATTTTTTTTCAGGAATCCACTCTCCAGAAACCTAAAACTAATCTTAAAAAACTTCTTTCAGGCATCCAATCTTCCTAATCCAAAAACAAGAATTTTAATTAACTTGTTGAAATTATTCAATCACATTTATCCTCAAACTACTTTTAAATCAATTTTTTCAAGTAACACTCTCACCTTTTTCATAGAAGAAACATATTTTTTTTTTCAGGAATCCACTCTCCAGAAACCTGAAACAAATCTTGAAAAAACTTGTTTAAGGCATCCATTCTCCCTAATCCTAAAAGAAAATTTTAATTAACTTCTTGAAATACTAAAATAAATCTTATCCTCAAACGACATTTAAATCAATTTTTTGAAGTAACACTCTCACCTTTTTCATAAAACTAACATATATTTTTTTTCAGGAATCCACTCTCCAGAAACCTAAAACTAATCTTAAAAAACTTCTTTCAGGCATCCAATCTTCCTAATCCAAAAACAAGAATTTTAATTAACTTGTTGAAATTATTCAATCACATTTATCCTCAAACTACTTTTAAATCAATTTTTTCAAGTAACACTCTCACCTTTTTCATAGAAGAAACATATTTTTTTTTTCAGGAATCCACTCTCCAGAAACCTGAAACAAATCTTGAAAAAACTTGTTTAAGGCATCCATTCTCCCTAATCCTAAAAGAAAATTTTAATTAACTTCTTGAAATACTAAAATAAATCTTATCCTCAAACGACATTTAAATCAATTTTTTGAAGTAACACTCTCACCTTTTTCATAAAACTAACATGTATTTTTTTTCAGGAATCCACTCTCCAGAAACCTAAAACTAATCTTAAAAAACTTCTTTCAGGCATCCAATCTTCCTAATCCAAAAACAAGAATTTTAATTAACTTGTTGAAATTATTCAATCACATTTATCCTCAAACTACTTTTAAATCAATTATTTCAAGTAACACTCTCACCTTTTTCATAGAACAAACATATTTTTTTTTCAGGAATCCACTCTCCAGAAACCTGAAACAAATCTTGAAAAACACTTGTTTAAGGCATCCATTCTCCCTAATCCTAAAAGAAAATTTTAATTAACTGCTTGAAATACTAGAAAAAATCTTATCCTCAAACCACATTTAAATCAATTTTTTGAAGTAACACGCTCACCTTTTTCATAAAATGAACATATATATTTTTTTCAGGAATCCACTCTCCAGAAACCTAAAACTAATCTTAAAAAACTTATTTCAAGCATTCCAATCTTCCTAATACTAAACGAAAATTTTAATTAACTTGTTGAAATAATTCAATCACATTTATCCTCAAACTACTTTTAAATCAATTTTTTCAAGTAACACTCTCACCTTTTTCATAGAACAAACATATTTTTTTTTCAGGAATCCACTTTCCAGAAACCTGAAACAAATCTTGAAAAAACTTGTTTAAGGCATCCATTCTCCCTAATCCTAAAAGAACATTTTAATTAACTTCTTGAAATACTAAAATAAATCTTATCCTCAAACTACATTTAAATCAATTTTTTGAAGTAACACTCTCACCTTTTTCATAAAACTAACATATATTTTTTTTCAGGAATCCGCTCTCCAGAAACCTGAAACAAATCTTGAAAAAACTTGTTTAAGGCATCCATTCTCCCTAATCCTAAAAGAACATTTTAATTAACTTCTTGAAATACTAAAATAAATCTTATCCTCAAACTACATTTAAATCAATTTTTTGAAGTAACACTCTCACCTTTTTCAGAAAACTAACATATAGTTTTTTTTCAGGAATCCACTCTCCAGAAACCTAAAACTAATCTTAAAAAACTTCTTTCAGGCATCCAATCTTCCTAATCCTAAACGAAAATTTTAATTAACTTGTTGAAATAATTCAATCACATTTATCCTCAAACTACTTTTAAATCAATTTTTTGAAGTAACACTCTCACCTTTTTCATAGAACAAACTTATTTTTTTTTCAGGAATCCACTTTCCAGAAACCTGAAACTAATCTTGAAAAAACTTGTGTAAGGCATCCATTCTCCCTAATCCTAAAAGAAAATTTTAATTAACTTGTTGAAATAATGCAATCAACCTTATTCTCAAACTACATTTAAATCAATTTTTTGAAGTAACACACTCACCTTTTTCATAAAATGAACATATTTTGTTTTCACGAATCCACTCTCCAGAAACCTAAAACAAATCTTGAAAAAACTTGTTTAAGGCATCCATTCTCCCTAATCCTAAAAGAAAATTTTAATTAACTTCTTGAAATACTAAAAAAACTCTAATCCTCAAACTACATTTAAATCGATTTTTTGAAGTAACACTCTCACCTTTTTCATAAAACTAAGATATATTTTTTTTCAGGAATCCACTCTCCAGAAACCTAAAACTAATCTTAAAAAACTTCTTTCAGGCATCCAATCTTCCTAATCCTAAACGAAAATTTTAATTAACTTGTTGAAATAATTCAATCACATTTATCCTCAAACTACTTTTAAATCAATTTTTTCAAGTAACACTCTCACCTTTTTCATAGAACAAACATATTTTTTTTTCAGGAATCCACTCTCCAGAAACCTGAAACAAATCTTGAAAAAACTTGTTTAAGGCATCCATTCTCCCTAATCCTAAAAGAAAATTTTAATTAACTTCTTGAAATACTAAAATAAATCTTATCCTCAAACTACATTTAAATCAATTTTTTGAAGTAACACTCTCACCTTTTTCATAAAACTAACATATATTTTTTTTCAGGAATCCGCTCTCCAGAAACCTGAAACAAATCTTGAAAAAACTTGTTTAAGGCATCCAATCTTCCTAATCCTAAACGAAAATTTTAATTAACTTGTTGAAATAATTCAATCACATTTATCCTCAAACTACTTTTAAATCAATTTTTTCAAGTAACACTCTCACCTTTTTCATAGAACAAACATATTTTTTTTTCAGGAATCCACTCTCCAGAAACCTGAAACAAATCTTGAAAAAACTTGTTTAAGGCATCCATTCTCCCTAATCCTAAAAGAAAATTTTAATTAACTTCTTGAAATACTAAAATAAATCTTATCCTCAAACTACATTTAAATCAATTTTTTGAAGTAACACGCTCACCTTTTTCATAAAACTAACATATATTTTTTTTCAGGAATCCACTCTCCAGAAACCTAAAACTAATCTTTAAAAACTTATTTCAAGCATTCCAATCTTCCTAATACTAAACGAAAATTTTATTTAACTTGTTGAAATATTTCAATCACATTTATCCTCAAACTACGTTTAAATCAAGTTTTTTGAAGTAACACTCTCACCTTTTGAATAGAACAAACATATTTTTTTTTCAGGAATCCTCTCTCCAGAAACCTGAAACAAATCTTGAAAAAACTTGTTTAAGGCATCCATTCTCCCTAATCCTAAAAGAACATTTTAATTAACTTCTTGAAATACTAAAATAAATCTTATCCTCAAACTACATTTAAATCAATTTTTTGAAGTAACACTCTCACCTTTTTCATAAAACTAACATATATTTTTTTTCAGGAATCCACTCTCCAGAAACCTAAAACTAATCTTAAAAAACTTCTTTCAGGCATCCAATCTTCCTAATCCTAAACGAAAATTTTAATTAACTTGTTGAAATAATTCAATCACATTTATCCTCAAACTACTTTTAAATCAATTTTTTCAAGTAACACTCTCACCTTTTTCATAGAACAAACATATTTTTTTTTCAGGAATCCACTCTCCAGAAACCTGAAACAAATCTTGAAAAAACTTGTTTAAGGCATCCATTCTCCCTAATCCTAAAAGAAAATTTTAATTAACTTCTTGAAATACTAAAATAAATCTTATCCTCAAACTACATTTAAATCAATTTTTTGAAGTAACACTCTCACCTTTTTCATAAAACTAACATATATTTTTTTTCAGGAATGCGCTCTCCAGAAACCTGAAACAAATCTTGAAAAAACTTGTTTAAGGCATCCATTCTCCCTAATCCTAAATGAACATTTTAATTAACTTCTTGAAATACTAAAATAAATCTTATCCTCAAACTACATTTAAATCAATTTTTTGAAGTAACACTCTCACCTTTTTCATAAAACTAACATATAGTTTTTTTTCAGGAATCCACTCTCCAGAAACCTAAAACTAATCTTAAAAAACTTCTTTCAGGCATCCAATCTTCCTAAACGAAAATTTTAATTAACTTGTTGAAATAATTCAATCACATTTATCCTCAAACTACTTTTAAATCAATTTTTTCAAGTAACACTCTCACCTTTTTCATAGAACAAACATATTTTTTTTTCAGGAATCCACTCTCCAGAAACCTGAAACAAATCTTGAAAAAACTTGTTTAAGGCATCCATTCTCCCTAATCCTAAAAGAAAATTTTAATTAACTTCTTGAAATACTAAAATAAATCTTATCCTCAAACTACATTTAAATCAATTTTTTGAAGTAACACGCTCACCTTTTTCATAAAACTAACATATTTTTTTTCAGGAATCCACTCACCAGAAACCTAAAACTAATCTTTAAAAACTTATTTCAAGCATTCCAATCTTCCTAATACTAAACGAAAATTTTATTTAACTTGTTGAAATATTTCAATCACATTTATCCTCAAACTACGTTTAAATCAAGTTTTTTGAAGTAACACTCTCACCTTTTTCATCGAACAAACATATATTTTTTTCAGGAATCCTCTCTCCAGAAACCTGAAACAAATCTTGAAAAAACTTGTTTAAGGCATCCATTCTCCCTAATCCTAAAAGAAAATTTTAATTAACTTCTTGAAATACTAAAATAAATCTTATCCTCAAACTACATTTAAATCAATTTTTTGAAGTAACACTCTCACCTTTTTCATAAAACTAAGATATGTTTTTTTTCAGGAATCCACTCTCCAGAAACCTAAAACTAATCTTAAAAAACTTCTTTCAGGCATCCAATCTTCCTAATCCTAAACGAAAATTTTAATTAACTTGTTGAAATAATTCAATCACATTTATCCTCAAACTACATTTAAATCAATTTTTTGAAGTAACACTCTCACCTTTTTCATAAAACTAACATATATTTTTTTTCAGGAATCCGCTCTCCAGAAACCTGAAACAAATCTTGAAAAAACTTGTTTAAGGCATCCATTCTCCCTAATCCTAAAAGAACATTTTAATTAACTTCTTGAAATACTAAAATAAATCTTATCCTCAAACTACATTTAAATCAATTTTTTGAAGTAACACTCTCACCTTTTTCATAAAACTCACATATAGTTTTTTTTCAGGAATCCACTCTCCAGAAACCTAAAACTAATCTTAAAAAACTTCTTTCAGGCATCCAATCTTCCTAATCCAAAAACAAAAATTTTAATTAACTTGTTGAAATTATTCAATCACATTTATCCTCAAACTACTTTTAAATCAATTTTTTGAAGTAACACTCTCACCTTTTTCATAAAACTAACATATATTTTTTTTCAGGAATCCACTCTCCAGAAACCTAAAACTAATCTTTAAAAACTTCTTTCAGGCATCCAATCTTCCTAATCCTAAACGAAAATTTTTATTAACTTGTTGAAATAATTCAATCACATTTATCCTCAAACTACTTTTAAATCAATTTTTTCAAGTAACACTCTCACCTTTTTCATAGAAGAAACATATTTTTTTTTTCAGGAATCCACTCTCCAGAAACCTGAAACAAATCTTGAAAAAACTTGTTTAAGGCATCCATTCTCCCTAATCCTAAAAGAAAATTTGAATTAACTTCTTGAAATACTAAAATAAATCTTATCCTCAAACTACATTTAAATCAATTTTTTGAAGTAACACTCTCACCTTTTTCATAAAACTAAGATATGTTTTTTTTCAGGAATCCACTCTCCAGAAACCTAAAACTAATCTTAAAAAACTTCTTTCAGGCATCCAATCTTCCTAATCCTAAACGAAAATTTTAATTAACTTGTTGAAATAATTCAATCACATTTATCCTCAAACTACTTTTAAATCAATTTTTTCAAGTAACACTCTCACCTTTTTCATAGAACAAACATATTTTTTTTTCAGGAATCCACTCTCCAGAAACCTGAAACAAATCTTGAAAAAACTTGTTTAAGGCATCCATTCTCCCTAATCCTAAAAGAAAATTTTAATTAACTTCTTGAAATACTAAAATAAATCTTATCCTCAAACTACATTTAAATCAATTTTTTGAAGTAACACGCTCACCTTTTTCATAAAACTAACATATATTTTTTTTCAGGAATCCACTCTCCAGAAACCTAAAACTAATATTTAAAAACTTATTTCAAGCATTCCAATCTTCCTAATACTAAACGAAAATTTTATTTAACTTGTTGAAATATTTCAATCACATTTATCCTCAAACTACGTTTAAATCAAGTTTTTTGAAGTAACACTCTCACCTTTTGAATAGAACAAACATATTTTTTTTTCAGGAATCCTCTCTCCAGAAACCTGAAACAAATCTTGAAAAAACTTGTTTAAGGCATCCATTCTCCCTAATCCTAAAAGAACATTTTAATTAACTTCTTGAAATACTAAAATAAATCTTATCCTCAAACTACATTTAAATCAATTTTTTGAAGTAACACTCTCACCTTTTTCATAAAACTAAGATATGTTTTTTTTCAGGAATCCACTCTCCAGAAACCTAAAACTAATCTTAAAAAACTTCTTTCAGGCATCCAATCTTCCTAATACTAAACGAAAATTTTAATTAACTTGTTGAAATAATTCAATCACATTTATCCTCAAACTACTTTTAAATCAATTTTTTGAAGTAACACTCTCACCTTTTTCATAGAACAAACTTATTTTTTTTTCAGGAATCCACTTTCCAGAAACCTGAAACTAATCTTGAAAAAACTTGTGTAAGGCATCCATTCTCCCTAATCCTAAAAGAAAATTTTAATTAACTTGTTGAAATAATGCAATCAACCTTATTCTCAAACTACATTTAAATCAATTTTTTGAAGTAACACACTCACCTTTTTCATAAAATGAACATATTTTGTTTTCACGAATCCACTCTCCAGAAACCTAAAACAAATCTTGAAAAAACTTGTTTAAGGCATCCATTCTCCCTAATCCTAAAAGAAAATTTTAATTAACTTCTTGAAATACTAAAAAAACTCTAATCCTCAAACTACATTTAAATCGATTTTTTGAAGTAACACTCTCACCTTTTTCATAAAACTAAGATATATTTTTTTTCAGGAATCCACTCTCCAGAAACCTAAAACTAATCTTAAAAAACTTCTTTCAGGCATCCAATCTTCCTAATCCTAAACGAAAATTTTAATTAACTTGTTGAAATAATTCAATCACATTTATCCTCAAACTACTTTTAAATCAATTTTTTCAAGTAACACTCTCACCTTTTTCATAGAACAAACATATTTTTTTTTCAGGAATCCACTCTCCAGAAACCTGAAACAAATCTTGAAAAAACTTGTTTAAGGCATCCATTCTCCCTAATCCTAAAAGAAAATTTTAATTAACTTCTTGAAATACTAAAATAAATCTTATCCTCAAACTACATTTAAATCAATTTTTTGAAGTAACACTCTCACCTTTTTCATAAAACTAACATATATTTTTTTTCAGGAATCCGCTCTCCAGAAACCTGAAACAAATCTTGAAAAAACTTGTTTAAGGCATCCAATCTTCCTAATCCTAAACGAAAATTTTAATTAACTTGTTGAAATAATTCAATCACATTTATCCTCAAACTACTTTTAAATCAATTTTTTCAAGTAACACTCTCACCTTTTTCATAGAACAAACATATTTTTTTTTCAGGAATCCACTCTCCAGAAACCTGAAACAAATCTTGAAAAAACTTGTTTAAGGCATCCATTCTCCCTAATCCTAAAAGAAAATTTTAATTAACTTCTTGAAATACTAAAATAAATCTTATCCTCAAACTACATTTAAATCAATTTTTTGAAGTAACACGCTCACCTTTTTCATAAAACTAACATATATTTTTTTTCAGGAATCCACTCTCCAGAAACCTAAAACTAATCTTTAAAAACTTATTTCAAGCATTCCAATCTTCCTAATACTAAACGAAAATTTTATTTAACTTGTTGAAATATTTCAATCACATTTATCCTCAAACTACGTTTAAATCAAGTTTTTTGAAGTAACACTCTCACCTTTTGAATAGAACAAACATATTTTTTTTTCAGGAATCCTCTCTCCAGAAACCTGAAACAAATCTTGAAAAAACTTGTTTAAGGCATCCATTCTCCCTAATCCTAAAAGAACATTTTAATTAACTTCTTGAAATACTAAAATAAATCTTATCCTCAAACTACATTTAAATCAATTTTTTGAAGTAACACTCTCACCTTTTTCATAAAACTAACATATATTTTTTTTCAGGAATCCACTCTCCAGAAACCTAAAACTAATCTTAAAAAACTTCTTTCAGGCATCCAATCTTCCTAATCCTAAACGAAAATTTTAATTAACTTGTTGAAATAATTCAATCACATTTATCCTCAAACTACTTTTAAATCAATTTTTTCAAGTAACACTCTCACCTTTTTCATAGAACAAACATATTTTTTTTTCAGGAATCCACTCTCCAGAAACCTGAAACAAATCTTGAAAAAACTTGTTTAAGGCATCCATTCTCCCTAATCCTAAAAGAAAATTTTAATTAACTTCTTGAAATACTAAAATAAATCTTATCCTCAAACTACATTTAAATCAATTTTTTGAAGTAACACTCTCACCTTTTTCATAAAACTAACATATATTTTTTTTCAGGAATGCGCTCTCCAGAAACCTGAAACAAATCTTGAAAAAACTTGTTTAAGGCATCCATTCTCCCTAATCCTAAATGAACATTTTAATTAACTTCTTGAAATACTAAAATAAATCTTATCCTCAAACTACATTTAAATCAATTTTTTGAAGTAACACTCTCACCTTTTTCATAAAACTAACATATAGTTTTTTTTCAGGAATCCACTCTCCAGAAACCTAAAACTAATCTTAAAAAACTTCTTTCAGGCATCCAATCTTCCTAAACGAAAATTTTAATTAACTTGTTGAAATAATTCAATCACATTTATCCTCAAACTACTTTTAAATCAATTTTTTCAAGTAACACTCTCACCTTTTTCATAGAACAAACATATTTTTTTTTCAGGAATCCACTCTCCAGAAACCTGAAACAAATCTTGAAAAAACTTGTTTAAGGCATCCATTCTCCCTAATCCTAAAAGAAAATTTTAATTAACTTCTTGAAATACTAAAATAAATCTTATCCTCAAACTACATTTAAATCAATTTTTTGAAGTAACACGCTCACCTTTTTCATAAAACTAACATATTTTTTTTCAGGAATCCACTCACCAGAAACCTAAAACTAATCTTTAAAAACTTATTTCAAGCATTCCAATCTTCCTAATACTAAACGAAAATTTTATTTAACTTGTTGAAATATTTCAATCACATTTATCCTCAAACTACGTTTAAATCAAGTTTTTTGAAGTAACACTCTCACCTTTTTCATCGAACAAACATATATTTTTTTCAGGAATCCTCTCTCCAGAAACCTGAAACAAATCTTGAAAAAACTTGTTTAAGGCATCCATTCTCCCTAATCCTAAAAGAAAATTTTAATTAACTTCTTGAAATACTAAAATAAATCTTATCCTCAAACTACATTTAAATCAATTTTTTGAAGTAACACTCTCACCTTTTTCATAAAACTAAGATATGTTTTTTTTCAGGAATCCACTCTCCAGAAACCTAAAACTAATCTTAAAAAACTTCTTTCAGGCATCCAATCTTCCTAATCCTAAACGAAAATTTTAATTAACTTGTTGAAATAATTCAATCACATTTATCCTCAAACTACATTTAAATCAATTTTTTGAAGTAACACTCTCACCTTTTTCATAAAACTAACATATATTTTTTTTCAGGAATCCGCTCTCCAGAAACCTGAAACAAATCTTGAAAAAACTTGTTTAAGGCATCCATTCTCCCTAATCCTAAAAGAACATTTTAATTAACTTCTTGAAATACTAAAATAAATCTTATCCTCAAACTACATTTAAATCAATTTTTTGAAGTAACACTCTCACCTTTTTCATAAAACTCACATATAGTTTTTTTTCAGGAATCCACTCTCCAGAAACCTAAAACTAATCTTAAAAAACTTCTTTCAGGCATCCAATCTTCCTAATCCAAAAACAAAAATTTTAATTAACTTGTTGAAATTATTCAATCACATTTATCCTCAAACTACTTTTAAATCAATTTTTTGAAGTAACACTCTCACCTTTTTCATAAAACTAACATATATTTTTTTTCAGGAATCCACTCTCCAGAAACCTAAAACTAATCTTTAAAAACTTCTTTCAGGCATCCAATCTTCCTAATCCTAAACGAAAATTTTTATTAACTTGTTGAAATAATTCAATCACATTTATCCTCAAACTACTTTTAAATCAATTTTTTCAAGTAACACTCTCACCTTTTTCATAGAAGAAACATATTTTTTTTTTCAGGAATCCACTCTCCAGAAACCTGAAACAAATCTTGAAAAAACTTGTTTAAGGCATCCATTCTCCCTAATCCTAAAAGAAAATTTGAATTAACTTCTTGAAATACTAAAATAAATCTTATCCTCAAACTACATTTAAATCAATTTTTTGAAGTAACACTCTCACCTTTTTCATAAAACTAAGATATGTTTTTTTTCAGGAATCCACTCTCCAGAAACCTAAAACTAATCTTAAAAAACTTCTTTCAGGCATCCAATCTTCCTAATCCTAAACGAAAATTTTAATTAACTTGTTGAAATAATTCAATCACATTTATCCTCAAACTACTTTTAAATCAATTTTTTCAAGTAACACTCTCACCTTTTTCATAGAACAAACATATTTTTTTTTCAGGAATCCACTCTCCAGAAACCTGAAACAAATCTTGAAAAAACTTGTTTAAGGCATCCATTCTCCCTAATCCTAAAAGAAAATTTTAATTAACTTCTTGAAATACTAAAATAAATCTTATCCTCAAACTACATTTAAATCAATTTTTTGAAGTAACACGCTCACCTTTTTCATAAAACTAACATATATTTTTTTTCAGGAATCCACTCTCCAGAAACCTAAAACTAATATTTAAAAACTTATTTCAAGCATTCCAATCTTCCTAATACTAAACGAAAATTTTATTTAACTTGTTGAAATATTTCAATCACATTTATCCTCAAACTACGTTTAAATCAAGTTTTTTGAAGTAACACTCTCACCTTTTGAATAGAACAAACATATTTTTTTTTCAGGAATCCTCTCTCCAGAAACCTGAAACAAATCTTGAAAAAACTTGTTTAAGGCATCCATTCTCCCTAATCCTAAAAGAACATTTTAATTAACTTCTTGAAATACTAAAATAAATCTTATCCTCAAACTACATTTAAATCAATTTTTTGAAGTAACACTCTCACCTTTTTCATAAAACTAAGATATGTTTTTTTTCAGGAATCCACTCTCCAGAAACCTAAAACTAATCTTAAAAAACTTCTTTCAGGCATCCAATCTTCCTAATCCTAAACGAAAATTTTAATTAACTTGTTGAAATAATTCAATCACATTTATCCTCAAACTACTTTTAAATCAATTTTTTCAAGTAACACTCTCACCTTTTTCATAGAACAAACATATTTTTTTTTCAGGAATCCACTCTCCAGAAACCTGAAACAAATCTTGAAAAAACTTGTTTAAGGCATCCATTCTCCCTAATCCTAAAAGAAAATTTTAATTAACTTCTTGAAATACTAAAATAAATCTTATCCTCAAACTACATTTAAATCAATTTTTTTAAGTAACACTCTCACCTTTTTCATAAAACTAACATATATTTTTTTTCAGGAATCCGCTCTCCAGAAACCTTAAACAAATCTTGAAAAAACTTGTTTAAGGCATCCATTCTCCCTAATCCTAAAAGAACATTTTAATTAACTTCTTGAAATACTAAAATAAATCTTATCCTCAAACTACATTTAAATCAATTTTTTGAAGTAACACTCTCACCTTTTTCATAAAACTAACATATAGTTTTTTTTCAGGAATCCACTCTCCAGAAACCTAAAACTAATCTTAAAAAACTTCTTTCAGGCATCCAATCTTCCTAAACGAAAATTTTAATTAACTTGTTGAAATAATTCAATCACATTTATCCTCAAACTACTTTTAAATCAATTTTTTCAAGTAACACTCTCACCTTTTTCATAGAACAAACATATTTTTTTTTCAGGAATCCACTCTCCAGAAACCTGAAACAAATCTTGAAAAAACTTGTTTAAGGCATCCATTCTCCCTAATCCTAAAAGAAAATTTTAATTAACTTCTTGAAATACTAAAATAAATCTTATCCTCAAACTACATTTAAATCAATTTTTTGAAGTAACACGCTCACCTTTTTCATAAAACTAACATATATTTTTTTTCAGGAATCCACTCTCCAGAAACCTAAAACTAATCTTTAAAAACTTATTTCAAGCATTCCAATCTTCCTAATACTAAACGAAAATTTTATTTAACTTGTTGAAATATTTCAATCACATTTATCCTCAAACTACGTTTAAATCAAGTTTTTTGAAGTAACACTCTCACCTTTTTCATAGAACAAACATATTTTTTTTTCAGGAATCCTCTCTCCAGAAACCTGAAACAAATCTTGAAAAAACTTGTTTAAGGCATCCATTCTCCCTAATCCTAAAAGAAAATTTTAATTAACTTCTTGAAATACTAAAATAAATCTTATCCTCAAACTACATTTAAATCAATTTTTTGAAGTAACACTCTCACCTTTTTCATAAAACTAACATATATTTTTTTTCAGGAATCCGCTCTCCAGAAACCTGAAACAAATCTTGAAAAAACTTGTTTAAGGCATCCATTCTCCCTAATCCTAAAAGAACATTTTAATTAACTTCTTGAAATACTAAAATAAATCTTATCCTCAAACTACATTTAAATCAATTTTTTGAAGTAACACTCTCACCTTTTTCATAAAACTAACATATATTTTTTTTCAGGAATCCACTCTCCAGAAACCTAAAACTAATCTTAAAAAACTTCTTTCAGGCATCCAATCTTCCTAATCCAAAAACAAAAATTTTAATTAACTTGTTGAAATTATTCAATCACATTTATCCTCAAACTACTTTTAAATCAATTTTTTCAAGTAACACTCTCACCTTTTTCATAGAACAAACATATTTTTTTTTCAGGAATCCACTCTCCAGAAACCTGAAACAAATCTTGAAAAACACTTGTTTAAGGCATCCATTCTCCCTAATCCTAAAAGAAAATTTTAATTAACTGCTTGAAATACTAAAAAAAATCTTATCCTCAAACCACATTTAAATCAATTTTTTGAAGTAACACGCTCACCTTTTTCATAAAATGAACATATATTTTTTTTCAGGAATCCACTCTCCAGAAACCTAAAACTAATCTTAAAAAACTTATTTCAAGCATTCCAATCTTCCTAATACTAAACGAAAATTTTAATTAACTTGTTGAAATAATTCAATCACATTTATCCTCAAACTACTTTTAAATCAATTTTTTCAAGTAACACTCTCACCTTTTTCATTGAACAAACATATTTTTTTTTCAGGAATCCACTCTCCAGAAACCTGAAACAAATCTTGAAAAAACTTGTTTAAGGCATCCATTCTCCCTAATCCTAAAAGAAAATTTTAATTAACTTCTTGAAATACTAAAATAAATCTTATCCTCAAACTACATTTAAATCAATTTTTTGAAGTAACACTCTCACCTTTTTCATAAAACTAACATATATTTTTTTTCAGGAATCCGCTCTCCAGAAACCTGAAACAAATCTTGAAAAAACTTGTTTAAGGCATCCATTCTCCCTAATCCTAAAAGAACATTTTAATTAACTTCTTGAAATACTAAAATAAATCTTCTCCTCAAACTACATTTAAATCAATTTTTTGAAGTAACACTCTCACCTTTTTCATAAAACTAACATATAGTTTTTTTTCAGGAATCCACTCTCCAGAAACCTAAAACTAATCTTAAAAAACTTCTTTCAGGCATCCAATCTTCCTAATCCTAAACGAAAATTTTAATTAACTTGTTGAAATAATTCAATCACATTTATCCTCAAACTACTTTTAAATCAATTTTTTGAAGTAACACTCTCACCTTTTTCATAGAACAAACTTATTTTTTTTTCAGGAATCCACTTTCCAGAAACCTGAAACTAATCTTGAAAAAACTTGTGTAAGGCATCCATTCTCCCTAATCCTAAAAGAAAATGTTAATTAACTTGTTGAAATAATGCAATCAACCTTATTCTCAAACTACATTTAAATCAATTTTTTTAAGTAACACACTCACCTTTTTCATAAAATGAACATATTTTGTTTTCACGAATCCACTCTCCAGAAACCTAAAACAAATCTTGAAAAAACTTGTTTAAGGCATCCATTCTCCCTAATCCTAAAAGAAAATTTTAATTAACTTCTTGAAATACTAAAATAAATCTTATCCTCAAACTACATTTAAATCAATTTTTTGAAGTAACACTCTCACCTTTTTCATAAAACTAACATATAGTTTTTTTTCAGGAATCCACTCTCCAGAAACCTAAAACTAATCTTAAAAAACTTCTTTCAGGCATCCAATCTTCCTAATCCTAAACGAAAATTTTAATTTACTTGTTGAAATAATTCAATCACATTTATCCTCAAACTACTTTTAAATCAATTTTTTCAAGTAACACTCTCACCTTTTTCATAGAACAAACATATTTTTTTTCAGGAATCCACTCTCCAGAAACCTGAAACAAATCTTGAAAAACACTTGTTTAAGGCATCCATTCTCCCTAATCCTAAAAGAAAATTTTATTTAACTGCTTGAAATACTAAAAAAAATCTTATCCTCAAACCACATTTAAATCAATTTTTTGAAGTAACACGCTCGCCTTTTTCATAAAATGAACATCTATTTTTTTTCAGGAATCCACTCTCCAGAAACCTAAAACTAATCTTAAAAAACTTATTTCAAGCATTCCAATCTTCCTAATACTAAACGAAAATTTTGATTAACTTGTTGAAATAATTCAATCACATTTATCCTCAAACTACTTTTAAATCAATTTTTTCAAGTAACACTCTCACCTTTTTCATAGAACAAACATATTTTTTTTTCAGGAATCCACTCTCCAGAAACCTGAAACAAATCTTGAAAAAACTTGTTTAAGGCATCCATTCTCCCTAATCCTAAAAGAAAATTTTAATTAACTTCTTGAAATACTAAAATAAATCTTATCCTCAAACTACATTTAAATCAATTTTTTGAAGTAACACTCTCACCTTTTTCATAAAACTAACATATATTTTTTTTCAGGAATCCGCTCTCCAGAAACCTGAAACAAATCTTGAAAAAACTTGTTTAAGGCATCCATTCTCCCTAATCCTAAAAGAACATTTTAATTAACTTCTTGAAATACTAAAATAAATCTTATCCTCAAACTACATTTAAATCAATTTTTTGAAGTAACACTCTCACCTTTTTCATAAAACTCACATATAGTTTTTTTTCAGGAATCCACTCTCCAGAAACCTAAAACTAATCTTAAAAAACTTCTTTCAGGCATCCAATCTTCCTAATCCAAAAACAAAAATTTTAATTAACTTGTTGAAATTATTCAATCACATTTATCCTCAAACTACTTTTAAATCAATTTTTTGAAGTAACACTCTCACCTTTTTCATAAAACTAACATATATTTTTTTTCAGGAATCCACTCTCCAGAAACCTAAAACTAATCTTTAAAAACTTCTTTCAGGCATCCAATCTTCCTAATCCTAAACGAAAATTTTAATTAACTTGTTGAAATAATTCAATCACATTTATCCTCAAACTACTTTTAAATCAATTTTTTCAAGTAACACTCTCACCTTTTTCATAGAAGAAACATATTTTTTTTTTCAGGAATCCACTCTCCAGAAACCTGAAACAAATCTTGAAAAAACTTGTTTAAGGCATCCATTCTCCCTAATCCTAAAAGAAAATTTTAATTAACTTCTTGAAATACTAAAATAAATCTTATCCTCAAACTACATTTAAATCAATTTTTTGAAGTAACACTCTCACCTTTTTCATAAAACTAAGATATGTTTTTTTTCAGGAATCCACTCTCCAGAAACCTAAAACTAATCTTAAAAAACTTCTTTCAGGCATCCAATCTTCCTAATCCTAAACGAAAATTTTAATTAACTTGTTGAAATAATTCAATCACATTTATCCTCAAACTACTTTTAAATCAATTTTTTCAAGTAACACTCTCACCTTTTTCATAGAACAAACATATTTTTTTTTCAGGAATCCACTCTCCAGAAACCTGAAACAAATCTTGAAAAAACTTGTTTAAGGCATCCATTCTCCCTAATCCTAAAAGAAAATTTTAATTAACTTCTTGAAATACTAAAATAAATCTTATCCTCAAACTACATTTAAATCAATTTTTTGAAGTAACACGCTCACCTTTTTCATAAAACTAACATATATTTTTTTTCAGGAATCCACTCTCCAGAAACCTAAAACTAATATTTAAAAACTTATTTCAAGCATTCCAATCTTCCTAATACTAAACGAAAATTTTATTTAACTTGTTGAAATATTTCAATCACATTTATCCTCAAACTACGTTTAAATCAAGTTTTTTGAAGTAACACTCTCACCTTTTGAATAGAACAAACATATTTTTTTTTCAGGAATCCTCTCTCCAGAAACCTGAAACAAATCTTGAAAAAACTTGTTTAAGGCATCCATTCTCCCTAATCCTAAAAGAAAATTTTAATTAACTTCTTGAAATACTAAAATAAATCTTATCCTCAAACTACATTTAAATCAATTTTTTGAAGTAACACTCTCACCTTTTTCATAAAACTAACATATATTTTTTTTCAGGAATCCGCTCTCCAGAAACCTGAAACAAATCTTGAAAAAACTTGTTTAAGGCATCCATTCTCCCTAATCCTAAAAGAACATTTTAATTAACTTCTTGAAATACTAAAATAAATCTTATCCTCAAACTACATTTAAATCAATTTTTTGAAGTAACACTCTCACCTTTTTCATAAAACTAACATATATTTTTTTTCAGGAATCCACTCTCCAGAAACCTAAAACTAATCTTAAAAAACTTCTTTCAGGCATCCAATCTTCCTAATCCAAAAACAAAAATTTTAATTAACTTGTTGAAATTATTCAATCACATTTATCCTCAAACTACTTTTAAATCAATTTTTTCAAGTAACACTCTCACCTTTTTCATAGAACAAACATATTTTTTTTTCAGGAATCCACTCTCCAGAAACCTGAAACAAATCTTGAAAAACACTTGTTTAAGGCATCCATTCTCCCTAATCCTAAAAGAAAATTTTAATTAACTGCTTGAAATACTAAAAAAAATCTTATCCTCAAACCACATTTAAATCAATTTTTTGAAGTAACACGCTCACCTTTTTCATAAAATGAACATATATTTTTTTTCAGGAATCCACTCTCCAGAAACCTAAAACTAATCTTAAAAAACGTATTTCAAGCATTCCAATCTTCCTAATACTAAACGAAAATTTTAATTAACTTGTTGAAATAATTCAATCACATTTATCCTCAAACTACTTTTAAATCAATTTTTTCAAGTAACACTCTCACCTTTTTCATTGAACAAACATATTTTTTTTTCAGGAATCCACTCTCCAGAAACCTGAAACAAATCTTGAAAAAACTTGTTTAAGGCATCCATTCTCCCTAATCCTAAAAGAAAATTTTAATTAACTTCTTGAAATACTAAAATAAATCTTATCCTCAAACTACATTTAAATCAATTTTTTGAAGTAACACTCTCACCTTTTTCATAAAACTAACATATATTTTTTTTCAGGAATCCGCTCTCCAGAAACCTGAAACAAATCTTGAAAAAACTTGTTTAAGGCATCCATTCTCCCTAATCCTAAAAGAACATTTTAATTAACTTCTTGAAATACTAAAATAAATCTTCTCCTCAAACTACATTTAAATCAATTTTTTGAAGTAACACTCTCACCTTTTTCATAAAACTAACATATAGTTTTTTTTCAGGAATCCACTCTCCAGAAACCTAAAACTAATCTTAAAAAACTTCTTTCAGGCATCCAATCTTCCTAATCCTAAACGAAAATTTTAATTAACTTGTTGAAATAATTCAATCACATTTATCCTCAAACTACTTTTAAATCAATTTTTTGAAGTAACACTCTCACCTTTTTCATAGAACAAACTTATTTTTTTTTCAGGAATCCACTTTCCAGAAACCTGAAACTAATCTTGAAAAAACTTGTGTAAGGCATCCATTCTCCCTAATCCTAAAAGAAAATGTTAATTAACTTGTTGAAATAATGCAATCAACCTTATTCTCAAACTACATTTAAATCAATTTTTTTAAGTAACACACTCACCTTTTTCATAAAATGAACATATTTTGTTTTCACGAATCCACTCTCCAGAAACCTAAAACAAATCTTGAAAAAACTTGTTTAAGGCATCCATTCTCCCTAATCCTAAAAGAAAATTTTAATTAACTTCTTGAAATACTAAAAAAACTCTAATCCTCAAACTACATTTAAATCGATTTTTTGAAGTAACACTCTCACCTTTTTCATAAAACTAAGATATATTTTTTTTCAGGAATCCACTCTCCAGAAACCTAAAACTAATCTTAAAAAACTTCTTTCAGGCATCCAATCTTCCTAATCCTAAATGAAAATTTTAATTAACTTGTTGAAATAATTCAATCACATTTATCCTCAAACTACTTTTAAATCAATTTTTTCAAGTAACACTCTCACCTTTTTCATAGAACAAACATATTTTTTTTTCAGGAATCCACTCTCCAGAAACCTGAAACAAATCTTGAAAAAACTTGTTTAAGGCATCCATTCTCCCTAATCCTAAAAGAACATTTTAATTAACTTCTTGAAATACTAAAATAAATCTTATCCTCAAACTACATTTAAATCAATTTTTTGAAGTAACACTCTCACCTTTTTCATAAAACTAACATATAGTTTTTTTTCAGGAATCCACTCTCCAGAAACCTAAAACTAATCTTAAAAAACTTCTTTCAGGCATCCAATCTTCCTAATCCTAAACGAAAATTTTAATTTACTTGTTGAAATAATTCAATCACATTTATCCTCAAACTACTTTTAAATCAATTTTTTCAAGTAACACTCTCACCTTTTTCATAGAACAAACATATTTTTTTTTCAGGAATCCACTCTCCAGAAACCTGAAACAAATCTTGAAAAAACTTGTTTAAGGCATCCATTCTCCCTAATCCTAAAAGAAAATTTTAATTAACTTCTTGAAATACTAAAATAAATCTTATCCTCAAACTACATTTAAATCAATTTTTTGAAGTAACACGCTCACCTTTTTCATAAAACTAACATATATTTTTTTTCAGGAATCCACTCTCCAGAAACCTAAAACTAATCTTAAAAAACTTCTTTCAGGCATCCAATCTTCCTAATCCAAAAACAAAAATTTTAATTAACTTGTTGAAATTATTCAATCACATTTATCCTCAAACTACTTTTAAATCAATTTTTTCAAGTAACACTCTCACCTTTTTCATAGAACAAACATATTTTTTTTCAGGAATCCACTCTCCAGAAACCTGAAACAAATCTTGAAAAACACTTGTTTAAGGCATCCATTCTCCCTAATCCTAAAAGAAAATTTTATTTAACTGCTTGAAATACTAAAAAAAATCTTATCCTCAAACCACATTTAAATCAATTTTTTGAAGTAACACGCTCGCCTTTTTCATAAAATGAACATCTATTTTTTTTCAGGAATCCACTCTCCAGAAACCTAAAACTAATCTTAAAAAACTTATTTCAAGCATTCCAATCTTCCTAATACTAAACGAAAATTTTAATTAACTTGTTGAAATAATTCAATCACATTTATCCTCAAACTACTTTTAAATCAATTTTTTCAAGTAACACTCACCTTTTTCATAGAACAAACATATTTTTTTTTCAGGAATCCACTCTCCAGAAACCTGAAACAAATCTTGAAAAAACTTGTTTAAGGCATCCATTCTCCCTAATCCTAAAAGAAAATTTTAATTAACTTCTTGAAATACTAAAATAAATCTTATCCTCAAACTACATTTAAATCAATTTTTTGAAGTAACACTCTCACCTTTTTCATAAAACTAACATATATTTTTTTTCAGGAATCCGCTCTCCAGAAACCTGAAACAAATCTTGAAAAAACTTGTTTAAGGCATCCATTCTCCCTAATCCTAAAAGAACATTTTAATTAACTTCTTGAAATACTAAAATAAATCTTATCCTCAAACTACATTTAAATCAATTTTTTGAAGTAACACTCTCACCTTTTTCATAAAACTCACATATAGTTTTTTTTCAGGAATCCACTCTCCAGAAACCTAAAACTAATCTTAAAAAACTTCTTTCAGGCATCCAATCTTCCTAATCCAAAAACAAAAATTTTAATTAACTTGTTGAAATTATTCAATCACATTTATCCTCAAACTACTTTTAAATCAATTTTTTGAAGTAACACTCTCACCTTTTTCATAAAACTAACATATATTTTTTTTCAGGAATCCACTCTCCAGAAACCTAAAACTAATCTTAAAAAACTTCTTTCAGGCATCCAATCTTCCTAATCCTAAACGAAAATTTTAATTAACTTGTTGAAATAATTCAATCATATTTATCCTCAAACTACGTTTAAATCAATTTTTTGAAGTAACACTCTCACCTTTTTCATAGAACAAACATATTTTTTTTTCAGGAATCCACTCTCCAGAAACCTGAAACAAATCTTGAAAAAACTTGTTTAAGGCATCCATTCTCCCTAATCCTAAAAGAAAATTTTAATTAACTTCTTGAAATACTAAAATAAATCTTTTCCTCAAACTACATTTAAATCAATTTTTTGAAGTAACACTCTCACCTTTTTCATAAAACTAAGATATATTTTTTTTCAGGAATCCACTCTCCAGAAACCTAAAACTAATCTTAAAAAACTTCTTTCAGGCATCCAATCTTCCTAATCCTAAACGAAAATTTTAATTAACTTGTTGAAATAATTCAATCACATTTATCCTCAAACTACTTTTAAATCAATTTTTTCAAGTAACACTCTCACCTTTTTCATAGAAGAAACATATTTTTTTTTTCAGGAATCCACTCTCCAGAAACCTGAAACAAATCTTGAAAAAACTTGTTTAAGGCATCCATTCTCCCTAATCCTAAAAGAAAATTTTAATTAACTTCTTGAAATACTAAAATAAATCTTATCCTCAAACTACATTTAAATCAATTTTTTGAAGTAACACTCTCACCTTTTTCATAAAACTAAGATATGTTTTTTTTCAGGAATCCACTCTCCAGAAACCTAAAACTAATCTTAAAAAACTTCTTTCAGGCATCCAATCTTCCTAATCCTAAACGAAAATTTTAATTAACTTGTTGAAATAATTCAATCACATTTATCCTCAAACTACTTTTAAATCAATTTTTTCAAGTAACACTCTCACCTTTTTCATAGAACAAACATATTTTTTTTTCAGGAATCCACTCTCCAGAAACCTGAAACAAATCTTGAAAAAACTTGTTTAAGGCATCCATTCTCCCTAATCCTAAAAGAAAATTTTAATTAACTTCTTGAAATACTAAAATAAATCTTATCCTCAAACTACATTTAAATCAATTTTTTGAAGTAACACGCTCACCTTTTTCATAAAACTAACATATATTTTTTTTCAGGAATCCACTCTCCAGAAACCTAAAACTAATATTTAAAAACTTATTTCAAGCATTCCAATCTTCCTAATACTAAACGAAAATTTTATTTAACTTGTTGAAATATTTCAATCACATTTATCCTCAAACTACGTTTAAATCAAGTTTTTTGAAGTAACACTCTCACCTTTTGAATAGAACAAACATATTTTTTTTTCAGGAATCCTCTCTCCAGAAACCTGAAACAAATCTTGAAAAAACTTGTTTAAGGCATCCATTCTCCCTAATCCTAAAAGAAAATTTTAATTAACTTCTTGAAATACTAAAATAAATCTTATCCTCAAACTACATTTAAATCAATTTTTTGAAGTAACACTCTCACCTTTTTCATAAAACTAACATATATTTTTTTTCAGGAATCCGCTCTCCAGAAACCTGAAACAAATCTTGAAAAAACTTGTTTAAGGCATCCATTCTCCCTAATCCTAAAAGAACATTTTAATTAACTTCTTGAAATACTAAAATAAATCTTATCCTCAAACTACATTTAAATCAATTTTTTGAAGTAACACTCTCACCTTTTTCATAAAACTAACATATATTTTTTTTCAGGAATCCACTCTCCAGAAACCTAAAACTAATCTTAAAAAACTTCTTTCAGGCATCCAATCTTCCTAATCCAAAAACAAAAATTTTAATTAACTTGTTGAAATTATTCAATCACATTTATCCTCAAACTACTTTTAAATCAATTTTTTCAAGTAACACTCTCACCTTTTTCATAGAACAAACATATTTTTTTTTCAGGAATCCACTCTCCAGAAACCTGAAACAAATCTTGAAAAACACTTGTTTAAGGCATCCATTCTCCCTAATCCTAAAAGAAAATTTTAATTAACTGCTTGAAATACTAAAAAAAATCTTATCCTCAAACCACATTTAAATCAATTTTTTGAAGTAACACGCTCACCTTTTTCATAAAATGAACATATATTTTTTTTCAGGAATCCACTCTCCAGAAACCTAAAACTAATCTTAAAAAACTTATTTCAAGCATTCCAATCTTCCTAATACTAAACGAAAATTTTAATTAACTTGTTGAAATAATTCAATCACATTTATCCTCAAACTACTTTTAAATCAATTTTTTCAAGTAACACTCTCACCTTTTTCATTGAACAAACATATTTTTTTTTCAGGAATCCACTCTCCAGAAACCTGAAACAAATCTTGAAAAAACTTGTTTAAGGCATCCATTCTCCCTAATCCTAAAAGAAAATTTTAATTAACTTCTTGAAATACTAAAATAAATCTTATCCTCAAACTACATTTAAATCAATTTTTTGAAGTAACACTCTCACCTTTTTCATAAAACTAACATATATTTTTTTTCAGGAATCCGCTCTCCAGAAACCTGAAACAAATCTTGAAAAAACTTGTTTAAGGCATCCATTCTCCCTAATCCTAAAAGAACATTTTAATTAACTTCTTGAAATACTAAAATAAATCTTCTCCTCAAACTACATTTAAATCAATTTTTTGAAGTAACACTCTCACCTTTTTCATAAAACTAACATATAGTTTTTTTTCAGGAATCCACTCTCCAGAAACCTAAAACTAATCTTAAAAAACTTCTTTCAGGCATCCAATCTTCCTAATCCTAAACGAAAATTTTAATTAACTTGTTGAAATAATTCAATCACATTTATCCTCAAACTACTTTTAAATCAATTTTTTGAAGTAACACTCTCACCTTTTTCATAGAACAAACTTATTTTTTTTTCAGGAATCCACTTTCCAGAAACCTGAAACTAATCTTGAAAAAACTTGTGTAGGGCATCCATTCTCCCTAATCCTAAAAGAAAATGTTAATTAACTTGTTGAAATAATGCAATCAACCTTATTCTCAAACTACATTTAAATCAATTTTTTTAAGTAACACACTCACCTTTTTCATAAAATGAACATATTTTGTTTTCACGAATCCACTCTCCAGAAACCTAAAACAAATCTTGAAAAAACTTGTTTAAGGCATCCATTCTCCCTAATCCTAAAAGAAAATTTTAATTAACTTCTTGAAATACTAAAAAAACTCTAATCCTCAAACTACATTTAAATCGATTTTTTGAAGTAACACTCTCACCTTTTTCATAAAACTAAGATATATTTTTTTTCAGGAATCCACTCTCCAGAAACCTAAAACTAATCTTAAAAAACTTCTTTCAGGCATCCAATCTTCCTAATCCTAAACGAAAATTTTAATTAACTTGTTGAAATAATTCAATCACATTTATCCTCAAACTACTTTTAAATCAATTTTTTCAAAGTAACACTCTCACCTTTTTCATAGAACAAACATATTTTTTTTTCAGGAATCCACTCTCCAGAAACCTGAAACAAATCTTGAAAAAACTTGTTTAAGGCATCCATTCTCCCTAATCCTAAAAGAAAATTTTAATTAACTTCTTGAAATACTAAAATAAATCTTATCCTCAAACTACATTTAAATCAATTTTTTGAAGTAACACGCTCACCTTTTTCATAAAACTAACATATATTTTTTTTCAGGAATCCACTCTCCAGAAACCTAAAACTAATCTTTAAAAACTTATTTCAAGCATTCCAATCTTCCTAATACTAAACGAAAATTTTATTTAACTTGTTGAAATATTTCAATCACATTTATCCTCAAACTACGTTTAAATCAAGTTTTTTGAAGTAACACTCTCACCTTTTGAATAGAACAAACATATTTTTTTTTCAGGAATCCTCTCTCCAGAAACCTGAAACAAATCTTGAAAAAACTTGTTTAAGGCATCCATTCTCCCTAATCCTAAAAGAACATTTTAATTAACTTCTTGAAATACTAAAATAAATCTTATCCTCAAACTACATTTAAATCAATTTTTTGAAGTAACACTCTCACCTTTTTCATAAAACTAACATATATTTTTTTTCAGGAATCCACTCTCCAGAAACCTAAAACTAATCTTAAAAAACTTCTTTCAGGCATCCAATCTTCCTAATCCTAAACGAAAATTTTAATTAACTTGTTGAAATAATTCAATCACATTTATCCTCAAACTACTTTTAAATCAATTTTTTCAAGTAACACTCTCACCTTTTTCATAGAACAAACATATTTTTTTTTCAGGAATCCACTCTCCAGAAACCTGAAACAAATCTTGAAAAAACTTGTTTAAGGCATCCATTCTCCCTAATCCTAAAAGAAAATTTTAATTAACTTCTTGAAATACTAAAATAAATCTTATCCTCAAACTACATTTAAATCAATTTTTTGAAGTAACACTCTCACCTTTTTCATAAAACTAACATATATTTTTTTTCAGGAATGCGCTCTCCAGAAACCTGAAACAAATCTTGAAAAAACTTGTTTAAGGCATCCATTCTCCCTAATCCTAAAAGAACATTTTAATTAACTTCTTGAAATACTAAAATAAATCTTATCCTCAAACTACATTTAAATCAATTTTTTGAAGTAACACTCTCACCTTTTTCATAAAACTAACATATAGTTTTTTTTCAGGAATCCACTCTCCAGAAACCTAAAACTAATCTTAAAAAACTTCTTTCAGGCATCCAATCTTCCTAAACGAAAATTTTAATTAACTTGTTGAAATAATTCAATCACATTTATCCTCAAACTACTTTTAAATCAATTTTTTCAAGTAACACTCTCACCTTTTTCATAGAACAAACATATTTTTTTTTCAGGAATCCACTCTCCAGAAACCTGAAACAAATCTTGAAAAAACTTGTTTAAGGCATCCATTCTCCCTAATCCTAAAAGAAAATTTTAATTAACTTCTTGAAATACTAAAATAAATCTTATCCTCAAACTACATTTAAATCAATTTTTTGAAGTAACACGCTCACCTTTTTCATAAAACTAACATATTTTTTTTCAGGAATCCACTCTCCAGAAACCTAAAACTAATCTTTAAAAACTTATTTCAAGCATTCCAATCTTCCTAATACTAAACGAAAATTTTATTTAACTTGTTGAAATATTTCAATCACATTTATCCTCAAACTACGTTTAAATCAAGTTTTTTGAAGTAACACTCTCACCTTTTTCATCGAACAAACATATTTTTTTTTCAGGAATCCTCTCTCCAGAAACCTGAAACAAATCTTGAAAAAACTTGTTTAAGGCATCCATTCTCCCTAATCCTAAAAGAAAATTTTAATTAACTTCTTGAAATACTAAAATAAATCTTATCCTCAAACTACATTTAAATCAATTTTTTGAAGTAACACGCTCACCTTTTTCATAAAACTAACATATATTTTTTTTCAGGAATCCACTCTCCAGAAACCTAAAACTAATATTTAAAAACTTATTTCAAGCATTCCAATCTTCCTAATACTAAACGAAAATTTTATTTAACTTGTTGAAATATTTCAATCACATTTATCCTCAAACTACGTTTAAATCAAGTTTTTTGAAGTAACACTCTCACCTTTTGAATAGAACAAACATATTTTTTTTTCAGGAATCCACTCTCCAGAAACCTGAAACAAATCTTGAAAAAACTTGTTTAAGGCATCCATTCTCCCTAATCCTAAAAGAACATTTTAATTAACTTCTTGAAATACTAAAATAAATCTTATCCTCAAACTACATTTAAATCAATTTTTTGAAGTAACACTCTCACCTTTTTCATAAAACTAAGATATGTTTTTTTTCAGGAATCCACTCTCCAGAAACCTAAAACTAATCTTAAAAAACTTCTTTCAGGCATCCAATCTTCCTAATCCTAAACGAAAATTTTAATTAACTTGTTGAAATAATTCAATCACATTTATCCTCAAACTACTTTTAAATCAATTTTTTCAAGTAACACTCTCACCTTTTTCATAGAACAAACATATTTTTTTTTCAGGAATCCACTCTCCAGAAACCTGAAACAAATCTTGAAAAAACTTGTTTAAGGCATCCATTCTCCCTAATCCTAAAAGAAAATTTTAATTAACTTCTTGAAATACTAAAATAAATCTTATCCTCAAACTACATTTAAATCAATTTTTTTAAGTAACACTCTCACCTTTTTCATAAAACTAACATATATTTTTTTTCAGGAATCCGCTCTCCAGAAACCTTAAACAAATCTTGAAAAAACTTGTTTAAGGCATCCATTCTCCCTAATCCTAAAAGAACATTTTAATTAACTTCTTGAAATACTAAAATAAATCTTATCCTCAAACTACATTTAAATCAATTTTTTGAAGTAACACTCTCACCTTTTTCATAAAACTAACATATAGTTTTTTTTCAGGAATCCACTCTCCAGAAACCTAAAACTAATCTTAAAAAACTTCTTTCAGGCATCCAATCTTCCTAAACGAAAATTTTAATTAACTTGTTGAAATAATTCAATCACATTTATCCTCAAACTACTTTTAAATCAATTTTTTCAAGTAACACTCTCACCTTTTTCATAGAACAAACATATTTTTTTTTCAGGAATCCACTCTCCAGAAACCTGAAACAAATCTTGAAAAAACTTGTTTAAGGCATCCATTCTCCCTAATCCTAAAAGAAAATTTTAATTAACTTCTTGAAATACTAAAATAAATCTTATCCTCAAACTACATTTAAATCAATTTTTTGAAGTAACACGCTCACCTTTTTCATAAAACTAACATGTATTTTTTTTCAGGAATCCACTCTCCAGAAACCTAAAACTAATCTTTAAAAACTTATTTCAAGCATTCCAATCTTCCTAATACTAAACGAAAATTTTATTTAACTTGTTGAATTATTTCAATCACATTTATCCTCAAACTACGTTTAAATCAAGTTTTTTGAAGTAACACTCTCACCTTTTTCATAGAACAAACATATTTTTTTTTCAGGAATCCTCTCTCCAGAAACCTGAAACAAATCTTGAAAAAACTTGTTTAAGGCATCCATTCTCCCTAATCCTAAAAGAAAATTTTAATTAACTTCTTGAAATACTAAAATAAATCTTATCCTCAAACTACATTTAAATCAATTTTTTGAAGTAACACTCTCACCTTTTTCATAAAACTAACATATATTTTTTTTCAGGAATCCGCTCTCCAGAAACCTGAAACAAATCTTGAAAAAACTTGTTTAAGGCATCCATTCTCCCTAATCCTAAAAGAACATTTTAATTAACTTCTTGAAATACTAAAATAAATCTTATCCTCAAACTACATTTAAATCAATTTTTTGAAGTAACACTCTCACCTTTTTCATAAAACTAACATATATTTTTTTTCAGGAATCCACTCTCCAGAAACCTAAAACTAATCTTAAAAAACTTCTTTCAGGCATCCAATCTTCCTAATCCAAAAACAAAAATTTTAATTAACTTGTTGAAATTATTCAATCACATTTATCCTCAAACTACTTTTAAATCAATTTTTTCAAGTAACACTCTCACCTTTTTCATAGAACAAACATATTTTTTTTTCAGGAATCCACTCTCCAGAAACCTGAAACAAATCTTGAAAAACACTTGTTTAAGGCATCCATTCTCCCTAATCCTAAAAGAAAATTTTAATTAACTGCTTGAAATACTAAAAAAAATCTTATCCTCAAACCACATTTAAATCAATTTTTTGAAGTAACACGCTCACCTTTTTCATAAAATGAACATATATTTTTTTTCAGGAATCCACTCTCCAGAAACCTAAAACTAATCTTAAAAAACTTCTTTCAGGCATCCAATCTTCCTAATCCAAAAACAAAAATTTTAATTAACTTGTTGAAATTATTCAATCACATTTATCCTCAAACTACTTTTAAATCAATTTTTTCAAGTAACACTCTCACCTTTTTCATAGAACAAACATATTTTTTTTTCAGGAATCCACTCTCCAGAAACCTGAAACAAATCTTGAAAAACACTTGTTTAAGGCATCCATTCTCCCTAATCCTAAAAGAAAATTTTAATTAACTGCTTGAAATACTAAAAAAAATCTTATCCTCAAACCACATTTAAATCAATTTTTTGAAGTAACACGCTCACCTTTTTCATAAAATGAACATATATTTTTTTTCAGGAATCCACTCTCCAGAAACCTAAAACTAATCTTAAAAAACTTATTTCAAGCATTCCAATCTTCCTAATACTAAACGAAAATTTTAATTAACTTGTTGAAATAATTCAATCACATTTATCCTCAAACTACTTTTAAATCAATTTTTTCAAGTAACACTCTCACCTTTTTCATTGAACAAACATATTTTTTTTTCAGGAATCCACTCTCCAGAAACCTGAAACAAATCTTGAAAAAACTTGTTTAAGGCATCCATTCTCCCTAATCCTAAAAGAAAATTTTAATTAACTTCTTGAAATACTAAAATAAATCTTATCCTCAAACTACATTTAAATCAATTTTTTGAAGTAACACTCTCACCTTTTTCATAAAACTAACATATATTTTTTTTCAGGAATCCGCTCTCCAGAAACCTGAAACAAATCTTGAAAAAACTTGTTTAAGGCATCCATTCTCCCTAATCCTAAAAGAACATTTTAATTAACTTCTTGAAATACTAAAATAAATCTTCTCCTCAAACTACATTTAAATCAATTTTTTGAAGTAACACTCTCACCTTTTTCATAAAACTAACATATAGTTTTTTTTCAGGAATCCACTCTCCAGAAACCTAAAACTAATCTTAAAAAACTTCTTTCAGGCATCCAATCTTCCTAATCCTAAACGAAAATTTTAATTAACTTGTTGAAATAATTCAATCACATTTATCCTCAAACTACTTTTAAATCAATTTTTTGAAGTAACACTCTCACCTTTTTCATAGAACAAACTTATTTTTTTTTCAGGAATCCACTTTCCAGAAACCTGAAACTAATCTTGAAAAAACTTGTGTAAGGCATCCATTCTCCCTAATCCTAAAAGAAAATGTTAATTAACTTGTTGAAATAATGCAATCAACCTTATTCTCAAACTACATTTAAATCAATTTTTTTAAGTAACACACTCACCTTTTTCATAAAATGAACATATTTTGTTTTCACGAATCCACTCTCCAGAAACCTAAAACAAATCTTGAAAAAACTTGTTTAAGGCATCCATTCTCCCTAATCCTAAAAGAAAATTTTAATTAACTTCTTGAAATACTAAATAAACTCTAATCCTCAAACTACATTTAAATCGATTTTTTGAAGTAACACTCTCACCTTTTTCATAAAACTAAGATATATTTTTTTTCAGGAATCCACTCTCCAGAAACCTAAAACTAATCTTAAAAAACTTCTTTCAGGCATCCAATCTTCCTAATCCTAAACGAAAATTTTAATTAACTTGTTGAAATAATTCAATCACATTTATCCTCAAACTACTTTTAAATCAATTTTTTCAAGTAACACTCTCACCTTTTTCATAGAACAAACATATTTTTTTTTCAGGAATCCACTCTCCAGAAACCTGAAACAAATCTTGAAAAAACTTGTTTAAGGCATCCATTCTCCCTAATCCTAAAAGAAAATTTTAATTAACTTCTTGAAATACTAAAATAAATCTTATCCTCAAACTACATTTAAATCAATTTTTTGAAGTAACACGCTCACCTTTTTCATAAAACTAACATATATTTTTTTTCAGGAATCCACTCTCCAGAAACCTAAAACTAATCTTTAAAAACTTATTTCAAGCATTCCAATCTTCCTAATACTAAACGAAAATTTTATTTAACTTGTTGAAATATTTCAATCACATTTATCCTCAAACTACGTTTAAATCAAGTTTTTTGAAGTAACACTCTCACCTTTTGAATAGAACAAACATATTTTTTTTTCAGGAATCCTCTCTCCAGAAACCTGAAACAAATCTTGAAAAAACTTGTTTAAGGCATCCATTCTCCCTAATCCTAAAAGAACATTTTAATTAACTTCTTGAAATACTAAAATAAATCTTATCCTCAAACTACATTTAAATCAATTTTTTGAAGTAACACTCTCACCTTTTTCATAAAACTAACATATAGTTTTTTTTCAGGAATCCACTCTCCAGAAACCTAAAACTAATCTTAAAAAACTTCTTTCAGGCATCCAATCTTCCTAAACGAAAATTTTAATTAACTTGTTGAAATAATTCAATCACATTTATCCTCAAACTACTTTTAAATCAATTTTTTCAAGTAACACTCTCACCTTTTTCATAGAACAAACATATTTTTTTTTCAGGAATCCACTCTCCAGAAACCTGAAACAAATCTTGAAAAAACTTGTTTAAGGCATCCATTCTCCCTAATCCTAAAAGAAAATTTTAATTAACTTCTTGAAATACTAAAATAAATCTTATCCTCAAACTACATTTAAATCAATTTTTTGAAGTAACACGCTCACCTTTTTCATAAAACTAACATATTTTTTTTCAGGAATCCACTCTCCAGAAACCTAAAACTAATCTTTAAAAACTTATTTCAAGCATTCCAATCTTCCTAATACTAAACGAAAATTTTATTTAACTTGTTGAAATATTTCAATCACATTTATCCTCAAACTACGTTTAAATCAAGTTTTTTGAAGTAACACTCTCACCTTTTTCATCGAACAAACATATTTTTTTTTCAGGAATCCTCTCTCCAGAAACCTGAAACAAATCTTGAAAAAACTTGTTTAAGGCATCCATTCTCCCTAATCCTAAAAGAAAATTTTAATTAACTTCTTGAAATACTAAAATAAATCTTATCCTCAAACTACATTTAAATCAATTTTTTGAAGTAACACGCTCACCTTTTTCATAAAACTAACATATATTTTTTTTCAGGAATCCACTCTCCAGAAACCTAAAACTAATATTTAAAAACTTATTTCAAGCATTCCAATCTTCCTAATACTAAACGAAAATTTTATTTAACTTGTTGAAATATTTCAATCACATTTATCCTCAAACTACGTTTAAATCAAGTTTTTTGAAGTAACACTCTCACCTTTTGAATAGAACAAACATATTTTTTTTTCAGGAATCCACTCTCCAGAAACCTGAAACAAATCTTGAAAAAACTTGTTTAAGGCATCCATTCTCCCTAATCCTAAAAGAACATTTTAATTAACTTCTTGAAATACTAAAATAAATCTTATCCTCAAACTACATTTAAATCAATTTTTTGAAGTAACACTCTCACCTTTTTCATAAAACTAAGATATGTTTTTTTTCAGGAATCCACTCTCCAGAAACCTAAAACTAATCTTAAAAAACTTCTTTCAGGCATCCAATCTTCCTAATCCTAAACGAAAATTTTAATTAACTTGTTGAAATAATTCAATCACATTTATCCTCAAACTACTTTTAAATCAATTTTTTCAAGTAACACTCTCACCTTTTTCATAGAACAAACATATTTTTTTTTCAGGAATCCACTCTCCAGAAACCTGAAACAAATCTTGAAAAAACTTGTTTAAGGCATCCATTCTCCCTAATCCTAAAAGAAAATTTTAATTAACTTCTTGAAATACTAAAATAAATCTTATCCTCAAACTACATTTAAATCAATTTTTTTAAGTAACACTCTCACCTTTTTCATAAAACTAACATATATTTTTTTTCAGGAATCCGCTCTCCAGAAACCTTAAACAAATCTTGAAAAAACTTGTTTAAGGCATCCATTCTCCCTAATCCTAAAAGAACATTTTAATTAACTTCTTGAAATACTAAAATAAATCTTATCCTCAAACTACATTTAAATCAATTTTTTGAAGTAACACTCTCACCTTTTTCATAAAACTAACATATAGTTTTTTTTCAGGAATCCACTCTCCAGAAACCTAAAACTAATCTTAAAAAACTTCTTTCAGGCATCCAATCTTCCTAAACGAAAATTTTAATTAACTTGTTGAAATAATTCAATCACATTTATCCTCAAACTACTTTTAAATCAATTTTTTCAAGTAACACTCTCACCTTTTTCATAGAACAAACATATTTTTTTTTCAGGAATCCACTCTCCAGAAACCTGAAACAAATCTTGAAAAAACTTGTTTAAGGCATCCATTCTCCCTAATCCTAAAAGAAAATTTTAATTAACTTCTTGAAATACTAAAATAAATCTTATCCTCAAACTACATTTAAATCAATTTTTTGAAGTAACACGCTCACCTTTTTCATAAAACTAACATGTATTTTTTTTCAGGAATCCACTCTCCAGAAACCTAAAACTAATCTTTAAAAACTTATTTCAAGCATTCCAATCTTCCTAATACTAAACGAAAATTTTATTTAACTTGTTGAATTATTTCAATCACATTTATCCTCAAACTACGTTTAAATCAAGTTTTTTGAAGTAACACTCTCACCTTTTTCATAGAACAAACATATTTTTTTTTCAGGAATCCTCTCTCCAGAAACCTGAAACAAATCTTGAAAAAACTTGTTTAAGGCATCCATTCTCCCTAATCCTAAAAGAAAATTTTAATTAACTTCTTGAAATACTAAAATAAATCTTATCCTCAAACTACATTTAAATCAATTTTTTGAAGTAACACTCTCACCTTTTTCATAAAACTAACATATATTTTTTTTCAGGAATCCGCTCTCCAGAAACCTGAAACAAATCTTGAAAAAACTTGTTTAAGGCATCCATTCTCCCTAATCCTAAAAGAACATTTTAATTAACTTCTTGAAATACTAAAATAAATCTTATCCTCAAACTACATTTAAATCAATTTTTTGAAGTAACACTCTCACCTTTTTCATAAAACTAACATATATTTTTTTTCAGGAATCCACTCTCCAGAAACCTAAAACTAATCTTAAAAAACTTCTTTCAGGCATCCAATCTTCCTAATCCAAAAACAAAAATTTTAATTAACTTGTTGAAATTATTCAATCACATTTATCCTCAAACTACTTTTAAATCAATTTTTTCAAGTAACACTCTCACCTTTTTCATAGAACAAACATATTTTTTTTTCAGGAATCCACTCTCCAGAAACCTGAAACAAATCTTGAAAAACACTTGTTTAAGGCATCCATTCTCCCTAATCCTAAAAGAAAATTTTAATTAACTGCTTGAAATACTAAAAAAAATCTTATCCTCAAACCACATTTAAATCAATTTTTTGAAGTAACACGCTCACCTTTTTCATAAAATGAACATATATTTTTTTTCAGGAATCCACTCTCCAGAAACCTAAAACTAATCTTAAAAAACTTCTTTCAGGCATCCAATCTTCCTAATCCAAAAACAAAAATTTTAATTAACTTGTTGAAATTATTCAATCACATTTATCCTCAAACTACTTTTAAATCAATTTTTTCAAGTAACACTCTCACCTTTTTCATAGAACAAACATATTTTTTTTTCAGGAATCCACTCTCCAGAAACCTGAAACAAATCTTGAAAAACACTTGTTTAAGGCATCCATTCTCCCTAATCCTAAAAGAAAATTTTAATTAACTGCTTGAAATACTAAAAAAAATCTTATCCTCAAACCACATTTAAATCAATTTTTTGAAGTAACACGCTCACCTTTTTCATAAAATGAACATATATTTTTTTTCAGGAATCCACTCTCCAGAAACCTAAAACTAATCTTAAAAAACTTATTTCAAGCATTCCAATCTTCCTAATACTAAACGAAAATTTTAATTAACTTGTTGAAATAATTCAATCACATTTATCCTCAAACTACTTTTAAATCAATTTTTTCAAGTAACACTCTCACCTTTTTCATTGAACAAACATATTTTTTTTTCAGGAATCCACTCTCCAGAAACCTGAAACAAATCTTGAAAAAACTTGTTTAAGGCATCCATTCTCCCTAATCCTAAAAGAAAATTTTAATTAACTTCTTGAAATACTAAAATAAATCTTATCCTCAAACTACATTTAAATCAATTTTTTGAAGTAACACTCTCACCTTTTTCATAAAACTAACATATATTTTTTTTCAGGAATCCGCTCTCCAGAAACCTGAAACAAATCTTGAAAAAACTTGTTTAAGGCATCCATTCTCCCTAATCCTAAAAGAACATTTTAATTAACTTCTTGAAATACTAAAATAAATCTTCTCCTCAAACTACATTTAAATCAATTTTTTGAAGTAACACTCTCACCTTTTTCATAAAACTAACATATAGTTTTTTTTCAGGAATCCACTCTCCAGAAACCTAAAACTAATCTTAAAAAACTTCTTTCAGGCATCCAATCTTCCTAATCCTAAACGAAAATTTTAATTAACTTGTTGAAATAATTCAATCACATTTATCCTCAAACTACTTTTAAATCAATTTTTTGAAGTAACACTCTCACCTTTTTCATAGAACAAACTTATTTTTTTTTCAGGAATCCACTTTCCAGAAACCTGAAACTAATCTTGAAAAAACTTGTGTAAGGCATCCATTCTCCCTAATCCTAAAAGAAAATGTTAATTAACTTGTTGAAATAATGCAATCAACCTTATTCTCAAACTACATTTAAATCAATTTTTTTAAGTAACACACTCACCTTTTTCATAAAATGAACATATTTTGTTTTCACGAATCCACTCTCCAGAAACCTAAAACAAATCTTGAAAAAACTTGTTTAAGGCATCCATTCTCCCTAATCCTAAAAGAAAATTTTAATTAACTTCTTGAAATACTAAATAAACTCTAATCCTCAAACTACATTTAAATCGATTTTTTGAAGTAACACTCTCACCTTTTTCATAAAACTAAGATATATTTTTTTTCAGGAATCCACTCTCCAGAAACCTAAAACTAATCTTAAAAAACTTCTTTCAGGCATCCAATCTTCCTAATCCTAAACGAAAATTTTAATTAACTTGTTGAAATAATTCAATCACATTTATCCTCAAACTACTTTTAAATCAATTTTTTCAAGTAACACTCTCACCTTTTTCATAGAACAAACATATTTTTTTTTCAGGAATCCACTCTCCAGAAACCTGAAACAAATCTTGAAAAAACTTGTTTAAGGCATCCATTCTCCCTAATCCTAAAAGAAAATTTTAATTAACTTCTTGAAATACTAAAATAAATCTTATCCTCAAACTACATTTAAATCAATTTTTTGAAGTAACACGCTCACCTTTTTCATAAAACTAACATATATTTTTTTTCAGGAATCCACTCTCCAGAAACCTAAAACTAATCTTTAAAAACTTATTTCAAGCATTCCAATCTTCCTAATACTAAACGAAAATTTTATTTAACTTGTTGAAATATTTCAATCACATTTATCCTCAAACTACGTTTAAATCAAGTTTTTTGAAGTAACACTCTCACCTTTTGAATAGAACAAACATATTTTTTTTTCAGGAATCCTCTCTCCAGAAACCTGAAACAAATCTTGAAAAAACTTGTTTAAGGCATCCATTCTCCCTAATCCTAAAAGAACATTTTAATTAACTTCTTGAAATACTAAAATAAATCTTATCCTCAAACTACATTTAAATCAATTTTTTGAAGTAACACTCTCACCTTTTTCATAAAACTAACATATATTTTTTTTCAGGAATCCACTCTCCAGAAACCTAAAACTAATCTTAAAAAACTTCTTTCAGGCATCCAATCTTCCTAATCCTAAACGAAAATTTTAATTAACTTGTTGAAATAATTCAATCACATTTATCCTCAAACTACTTTTAAATCAATTTTTTCAAGTAACACTCTCACCTTTTTCATAGAACAAACATATTTTTTTTTCAGGAATCCACTCTCCAGAAACCTGAAACAAATCTTGAAAAAACTTGTTTAAGGCATCCATTCTCCCTAATCCTAAAAGAAAATTTTAATTAACTTCTTGAAATACTAAAATAAATCTTATCCTCAAACTACATTTAAATCAATTTTTTGAAGTAACACTCTCACCTTTTTCATAAAACTAACATATATTTTTTTTCAGGAATGCGCTCTCCAGAAACCTGAAACAAATCTTGAAAAAACTTGTTTAAGGCATCCATTCTCCCTAATCCTAAAAGAACATTTTAATTAACTTCTTGAAATACTAAAATAAATCTTATCCTCAAACTACATTTAAATCAATTTTTTGAAGTAACACTCTCACCTTTTTCATAAAACTAACATATAGTTTTTTTTCAGGAATCCACTCTCCAGAAACCTAAAACTAATCTTAAAAAACTTCTTTCAGGCATCCAATCTTCCTAAACGAAAATTTTAATTAACTTGTTGAAATAATTCAATCACATTTATCCTCAAACTACTTTTAAATCAATTTTTTCAAGTAACACTCTCACCTTTTTCATAGAACAAACATATTTTTTTTTCAGGAATCCACTCTCCAGAAACCTGAAACAAATCTTGAAAAAACTTGTTTAAGGCATCCATTCTCCCTAATCCTAAAAGAAAATTTTAATTAACTTCTTGAAATACTAAAATAAATCTTATCCTCAAACTACATTTAAATCAATTTTTTGAAGTAACACGCTCACCTTTTTCATAAAACTAACATATTTTTTTTCAGGAATCCACTCTCCAGAAACCTAAAACTAATCTTTAAAAACTTATTTCAAGCATTCCAATCTTCCTAATACTAAACGAAAATTTTATTTAACTTGTTGAAATATTTCAATCACATTTATCCTCAAACTACGTTTAAATCAAGTTTTTTGAAGTAACACTCTCACCTTTTTCATCGAACAAACATATTTTTTTTTCAGGAATCCTCTCTCCAGAAACCTGAAACAAATCTTGAAAAAACTTGTTTAAGGCATCCATTCTCCCTAATCCTAAAAGAAAATTTTAATTAACTTCTTGAAATACTAAAATAAATCTTATCCTCAAACTACATTTAAATCAATTTTTTGAAGTAACACGCTCACCTTTTTCATAAAACTAACATATATTTTTTTTCAGGAATCCACTCTCCAGAAACCTAAAACTAATATTTAAAAACTTATTTCAAGCATTCCAATCTTCCTAATACTAAACGAAAATTTTATTTAACTTGTTGAAATATTTCAATCACATTTATCCTCAAACTACGTTTAAATCAAGTTTTTTGAAGTAACACTCTCACCTTTTGAATAGAACAAACATATTTTTTTTTCAGGAATCCTCTCTCCAGAAACCTGAAACAAATCTTGAAAAAACTTGTTTAAGGCATCCATTCTCCCTAATCCTAAAAGAACATTTTAATTAACTTCTTGAAATACTAAAATAAATCTTATCCTCAAACTACATTTAAATCAATTTTTTGAAGTAACACTCTCACCTTTTTCATAAAACTAAGATATGTTTTTTTTCAGGAATCCACTCTCCAGAAACCTAAAACTAATCTTAAAAAACTTCTTTCAGGCATCCAATCTTCCTAATCCTAAACGAAAATTTTAATTAACTTGTTGAAATAATTCAATCACATTTATCCTCAAACTACTTTTAAATCAATTTTTTCAAGTAACACTCTCACCTTTTTCATAGAACAAACATATTTTTTTTTCAGGAATCCACTCTCCAGAAACCTGAAACAAATCTTGAAAAAACTTGTTTAAGGCATCCATTCTCCCTAATCCTAAAAGAAAATTTTAATTAACTTCTTGAAATACTAAAATAAATCTTATCCTCAAACTACATTTAAATCAATTTTTTTAAGTAACACTCTCACCTTTTTCATAAAACTAACATATATTTTTTTTCAGGAATCCGCTCTCCAGAAACCTTAAACAAATCTTGAAAAAACTTGTTTAAGGCATCCATTCTCCCTAATCCTAAAAGAACATTTTAATTAACTTCTTGAAATACTAAAATAAATCTTATCCTCAAACTACATTTAAATCAATTTTTTGAAGTAACACTCTCACCTTTTTCATAAAACTAACATATAGTTTTTTTTCAGGAATCCACTCTCCAGAAACCTAAAACTAATCTTAAAAAACTTCTTTCAGGCATCCAATCTTCCTAAACGAAAATTTTAATTAACTTGTTGAAATAATTCAATCACATTTATCCTCAAACTACTTTTAAATCAATTTTTTCAAGTAACACTCTCACCTTTTTCATAGAACAAACATATTTTTTTTTCAGGAATCCACTCTCCAGAAACCTGAAACAAATCTTGAAAAAACTTGTTTAAGGCATCCATTCTCCCTAATCCTAAAAGAAAATTTTAATTAACTTCTTGAAATACTAAAATAAATCTTATCCTCAAACTACATTTAAATCAATTTTTTGAAGTAACACGCTCACCTTTTTCATAAAACTAACATATATTTTTTTTCAGGAATCCACTCTCCAGAAACCTAAAACTAATCTTTAAAAACTTATTTCAAGCATTCCAATCTTCCTAATACTAAACGAAAATTTTATTTAACTTGTTGAATTATTTCAATCACATTTATCCTCAAACTACGTTTAAATCAAGTTTTTTGAAGTAACACTCTCACCTTTTTCATAGAACAAACATATTTTTTTTTCAGGAATCCTCTCTCCAGAAACCTGAAACAAATCTTGAAAAAACTTGTTTAAGGCATCCATTCTCCCTAATCCTAAAAGAAAATTTTAATTAACTTCTTGAAATACTAAAATAAATCTTATCCTCAAACTACATTTAAATCAATTTTTTGAAGTAACACTCTCACCTTTTTCATAAAACTAACATATATTTTTTTTCAGGAATCCGCTCTCCAGAAACCTGAAACAAATCTTGAAAAAACTTGTTTAAGGCATCCATTCTCCCTAATCCTAAAAGAACATTTTAATTAACTTCTTGAAATACTAAAATAAATCTTATCCTCAAACTACATTTAAATCAATTTTTTGAAGTAACACTCTCACCTTTTTCATAAAACTAACATATATTTTTTTTCAGGAATCCACTCTCCAGAAACCTAAAACTAATCTTAAAAAACTTCTTTCAGGCATCCAATCTTCCTAATCCAAAAACAAAAATTTTAATTAACTTGTTGAAATTATTCAATCACATTTATCCTCAAACTACTTTTAAATCAATTTTTTCAAGTAACACTCTCACCTTTTTCATAGAACAAACATATTTTTTTTTCAGGAATCCACTCTCCAGAAACCTGAAACAAATCTTGAAAAACACTTGTTTAAGGCATCCATTCTCCCTAATCCTAAAAGAAAATTTTAATTAACTGCTTGAAATACTAAAAAAAATCTTATCCTCAAACCACATTTAAATCAATTTTTTGAAGTAACACGCTCACCTTTTTCATAAAATGAACATATATTTTTTTTCAGGAATCCACTCTCCAGAAACCTAAAACTAATCTTAAAAAACTTCTTTCAGGCATCCAATCTTCCTAATCCAAAAACAAAAATTTTAATTAACTTGTTGAAATTATTCAATCACATTTATCCTCAAACTACTTTTAAATCAATTTTTTCAAGTAACACTCTCACCTTTTTCATAGAACAAACATATTTTTTTTTCAGGAATCCACTCTCCAGAAACCTGAAACAAATCTTGAAAAACACTTGTTTAAGGCATCCATTCTCCCTAATCCTAAAAGAAAATTTTAATTAACTGCTTGAAATACTAAAAAAAATCTTATCCTCAAACCACATTTAAATCAATTTTTTGAAGTAACACGCTCACCTTTTTCATAAAATGAACATATATTTTTTTTCAGGAATCCACTCTCCAGAAACCTAAAACTAATCTTAAAAAACTTATTTCAAGCATTCCAATCTTCCTAATACTAAACGAAAATTTTAATTAACTTGTTGAAATAATTCAATCACATTTATCCTCAAACTACTTTTAAATCAATTTTTTCAAGTAACACTCTCACCTTTTTCATTGAACAAACATATTTTTTTTTCAGGAATCCACTCTCCAGAAACCTGAAACAAATCTTGAAAAAACTTGTTTAAGGCATCCATTCTCCCTAATCCTAAAAGAAAATTTTAATTAACTTCTTGAAATACTAAAATAAATCTTATCCTCAAACTACATTTAAATCAATTTTTTGAAGTAACACTCTCACCTTTTTCATAAAACTAACATATATTTTTTTTCAGGAATCCGCTCTCCAGAAACCTGAAACAAATCTTGAAAAAACTTGTTTAAGGCATCCATTCTCCCTAATCCTAAAAGAACATTTTAATTAACTTCTTGAAATACTAAAATAAATCTTCTCCTCAAACTACATTTAAATCAATTTTTTGAAGTAACACTCTCACCTTTTTCATAAAACTAACATATAGTTTTTTTTCAGGAATCCACTCTCCAGAAACCTAAAACTAATCTTAAAAAACTTCTTTCAGGCATCCAATCTTCCTAATCCTAAACGAAAATTTTAATTAACTTGTTGAAATAATTCAATCACATTTATCCTCAAACTACTTTTAAATCAATTTTTTGAAGTAACACTCTCACCTTTTTCATAGAACAAACTTATTTTTTTTTCAGGAATCCACTTTCCAGAAACCTGAAACTAATCTTGAAAAAACTTGTGTAAGGCATCCATTCTCCCTAATCCTAAAAGAAAATGTTAATTAACTTGTTGAAATAATGCAATCAACCTTATTCTCAAACTACATTTAAATCAATTTTTTTAAGTAACACACTCACCTTTTTCATAAAATGAACATATTTTGTTTTCACGAATCCACTCTCCAGAAACCTAAAACAAATCTTGAAAAAACTTGTTTAAGGCATCCATTCTCCCTAATCCTAAAAGAAAATTTTAATTAACTTCTTGAAATACTAAAAAAACTCTAATCCTCAAACTACATTTAAATCGATTTTTTGAAGTAACACTCTCACCTTTTTCATAAAACTAAGATATATTTTTTTTCAGGAATCCACTCTCCAGAAACCTAAAACTAATCTTAAAAAACTTCTTTCAGGCATCCAATCTTCCTAATCCTAAACGAAAATTTTAATTAACTTGTTGAAATAATTCAATCACATTTATCCTCAAACTACTTTTAAATCAATTTTTTCAAGTAACACTCTCACCTTTTTCATAGAACAAACATATTTTTTTTTCAGGAATCCACTCTCCAGAAACCTGAAACAAATCTTGAAAAAACTTGTTTAAGGCATCCATTCTCCCTAATCCTAAAAGAACATTTTAATTAACTTCTTGAAATACTAAAATAAATCTTATCCTCAAACTACATTTAAATCAATTTTTTGAAGTAACACTCTCACCTTTTTCATAAAACTAACATATAGTTTTTTTTCAGGAATCCACTCTCCAGAAACCTAAAACTAATCTTAAAAAACTTCTTTCAGGCATCCAATCTTCCTAATCCTAAACGAAAATTTTAATTTACTTGTTGAAATAATTCAATCACATTTATCCTCAAACTACTTTTAAATCAATTTTTTCAAGTAACACTCTCACCTTTTTCATAGAACAAACATATTTTTTTTTCAGGAATCCACTCTCCAGAAACCTGAAACAAATCTTGAAAAAACTTGTTTAAGGCATCCATTCTCCCTAATCCTAAAAGAAAATTTTAATTAACTTCTTGAAATACTAAAATAAATCTTATCCTCAAACTACATTTAAATCAATTTTTTGAAGTAACACGCTCACCTTTTTCATAAAACTAACATATATTTTTTTTCAGGAATCCACTCTCCAGAAACCTAAAACTAATCTTAAAAAACTTCTTTCAGGCATCCAATCTTCCTAATCCAAAAACAAAAATGTTAATTAACTTGTTGAAATTATTCAATCACATTTATCCTCAAACTACTTTTAAATCAATTTTTTCAAGTAACACTCTCACCTTTTTCATAGAACAAACATATTTTTTTTCAGGAATCCACTCTCCAGAAACCTGAAACAAATCTTGAAAAACACTTGTTTAAGGCATCCATTCTCCCTAATCCTAAAAGAAAATTTTATTTAACTGCTTGAAATACTAAAAAAAATCTTATCCTCAAACCACATTTAAATCAATTTTTTGAAGTAACACGCTCGCCTTTTTCATAAAATGAACATCTATTTTTTTTCAGGAATCCACTCTCCAGAAACCTAAAACTAATCTTAAAAAACTTATTTCAAGCATTCCAATCTTCCTAATACTAAACGAAAATTTTAATTAACTTGTTGAAATAATTCAATCACATTTATCCTCAAACTACTTTTAAATCAATTTTTTCAAGTAACACTCTCACCTTTTTCATAGAACAAACATATTTTTTTTTCAGGAATCCACTCTCCAGAAACCTGAAACAAATCTTGAAAAAACTTGTTTAAGGCATCCATTCTCCCTAATCCTAAAAGAAAATTTTAATTAACTTCTTGAAATACTAAAATAAATCTTATCCTCAAACTACATTTAAATCAATTTTTTGAAGTAACACTCTCACCTTTTTCATAAAACTAACATATATTTTTTTTCAGGAATCCGCTCTCCAGAAACCTGAAACAAATCTTGAAAAAACTTGTTTAAGGCATCCATTCTCCCTAATCCTAAAAGAACATTTTAATTAACTTCTTGAAATACTAAAATAAATCTTATCCTCAAACTACATTTAAATCAATTTTTTGAAGTAACACTCTCACCTTTTTCATAAAACTCACATATAGTTTTTTTTCAGGAATCCACTCTCCAGAAACCTAAAACTAATCTTAAAAAACTTCTTTCAGGCATCCAATCTTCCTAATCCAAAAACAAAAATTTTAATTAACTTGTTGAAATTATTCAATCACATTTATCCTCAAACTACTTTTAAATCAATTTTTTGAAGTAACACTCTCACCTTTTTCATAAAACTAACATATATTTTTTTTCAGGAATCCACTCTCCAGAAACCTAAAACTAATCTTTAAAAACTTCTTTCAGGCATCCAATCTTCCTAATCCTAAACGAAAATTTTAATTAACTTGTTGAAATAATTCAATCACATTTATCCTCAAACTACTTTTAAATCAATTTTTTCAAGTAACACTCTCACCTTTTTCATAGAAGAAACATATTTTTTTTTTCAGGAATCCACTCTCCAGAAACCTGAAACAAATCTTGAAAAAACTTGTTTAAGGCATCCATTCTCCCTAATCCTAAAAGAAAATTTTAATTAACTTCTTGAAATACTAAAATAAATCTTATCCTCAAACTACATTTAAATCAATTTTTTGAAGTAACACTCTCACCTTTTTCATAAAACTAAGATATGTTTTTTTTCAGGAATCCACTCTCCAGAAACCTAAAACTAATCTTAAAAAACTTCTTTCAGGCATCCAATCTTCCTAATCCTAAACGAAAATTTTAATTAACTTGTTGAAATAATTCAATCACATTTATCCTCAAACTACTTTTAAATCAATTTTTTCAAGTAACACTCTCACCTTTTTCATAGAACAAACATATTTTTTTTTCAGGAATCCACTCTCCAGAAACCTGAAACAAATCTTGAAAAAACTTGTTTAAGGCATCCATTCTCCCTAATCCTAAAAGAAAATTTTAATTAACTTCTTGAAATACTAAAATAAATCTTATCCTCAAACTACATTTAAATCAATTTTTTGAAGTAACACGCTCACCTTTTTCATAAAACTAACATATATTTTTTTTCAGGAATCCACTCTCCAGAAACCTAAAACTAATATTTAAAAACTTATTTCAAGCATTCCAATCTTCCTAATACTAAACGAAAATTTTATTTAACTTGTTGAAATATTTCAATCACATTTATCCTCAAACTACGTTTAAATCAAGTTTTTTGAAGTAACACTCTCACCTTTTGAATAGAACAAACATATTTTTTTTTCAGGAATCCTCTCTCCAGAAACCTGAAACAAATCTTGAAAAAACTTGTTTAAGGCATCCATTCTCCCTAATCCTAAAAGAAAATTTTAATTAACTTCTTGAAATACTAAAATAAATCTTATCCTCAAACTACATTTAAATCAATTTTTTGAAGTAACACTCTCACCTTTTTCATAAAACTAACATATATTTTTTTTCAGGAATCCGCTCTCCAGAAACCTGAAACAAATCTTGAAAAAACTTGTTTAAGGCATCCATTCTCCCTAATCCTAAAAGAACATTTTAATTAACTTCTTGAAATACTAAAATAAATCTTATCCTCAAACTACATTTAAATCAATTTTTTGAAGTAACACTCTCACCTTTTTCATAAAACTAACATATATTTTTTTTCAGGAATCCACTCTCCAGAAACCTAAAACTAATCTTAAAAAACTTCTTTCAGGCATCCAATCTTCCTAATCCAAAAACAAAAATTTTAATTAACTTGTTGAAATTATTCAATCACATTTATCCTCAAACTACTTTTAAATCAATTTTTTCAAGTAACACTCTCACCTTTTTCATAGAACAAACATATTTTTTTTTCAGGAATCCACTCTCCAGAAACCTGAAACAAATCTTGAAAAACACTTGTTTAAGGCATCCATTCTCCCTAATCCTAAAAGAAAATTTTAATTAACTGCTTGAAATACTAAAAAAAATCTTATCCTCAAACCACATTTAAATCAATTTTTTGAAGTAACACGCTCACCTTTTTCATAAAATGAACATATATTTTTTTTCAGGAATCCACTCTCCAGAAACCTAAAACTAATCTTAAAAAACTTATTTCAAGCATTCCAATCTTCCTAATACTAAACGAAAATTTTAATTAACTTGTTGAAATAATTCAATCACATTTATCCTCAAACTACTTTTAAATCAATTTTTTCAAGTAACACTCTCACCTTTTTCATTGAACAAACATATTTTTTTTTCAGGAATCCACTCTCCAGAAACCTGAAACAAATCTTGAAAAAACTTGTTTAAGGCATCCATTCTCCCTAATCCTAAAAGAAAATTTTAATTAACTTCTTGAAATACTAAAATAAATCTTATCCTCAAACTACATTTAAATCAATTTTTTGAAGTAACACTCTCACCTTTTTCATAAAACTAACATATATTTTTTTTCAGGAATCCGCTCTCCAGAAACCTGAAACAAATCTTGAAAAAACTTGTTTAAGGCATCCATTCTCCCTAATCCTAAAAGAACATTTTAATTAACTTCTTGAAATACTAAAATAAATCTTCTCCTCAAACTACATTTAAATCAATTTTTTGAAGTAACACTCTCACCTTTTTCATAAAACTAACATATAGTTTTTTTTCAGGAATCCACTCTCCAGAAACCTAAAACTAATCTTAAAAAACTTCTTTCAGGCATCCAATCTTCCTAATCCTAAACGAAAATTTTAATTAACTTGTTGAAATAATTCAATCACATTTATCCTCAAACTACTTTTAAATCAATTTTTTGAAGTAACACTCTCACCTTTTTCATAGAACAAACTTATTTTTTTTTCAGGAATCCACTTTCCAGAAACCTGAAACTAATCTTGAAAAAACTTGTGTAAGGCATCCATTCTCCCTAATCCTAAAAGAAAATGTTAATTAACTTGTTGAAATAATGCAATCAACCTTATTCTCAAACTACATTTAAATCAATTTTTTTAAGTAACACACTCACCTTTTTCATAAAATGAACATATTTTGTTTTCACGAATCCACTCTCCAGAAACCTAAAACAAATCTTGAAAAAACTTGTTTAAGGCATCCATTCTCCCTAATCCTAAAAGAAAATTTTAATTAACTTCTTGAAATACTAAAAAAACTCTAATCCTCAAACTACATTTAAATCGATTTTTTGAAGTAACACTCTCACCTTTTTCATAAAAATAAGATATATTTTTTTTCAGGAATCCACTCTCCAGAAACCTAAAACTAATCTTAAAAAACTTCTTTCAGGCATCCAATCTTCCTAATCCTAAACGAAAATTTTAATTAACTTGTTGAAATAATTCAATCACATTTATCCTCAAACTACTTTTAAATCAATTTTTTCAAGTAACACTCTCACCTTTTTCATAGAACAAACATATTTTTTTTTCAGGAATCCACTCTCCAGAAACCTGAAACAAATCTTGAAAAAACTTGTTTAAGGCATCCATTCTCCCTAATCCTAAAAGAACATTTTAATTAACTTCTTGAAATACTAAAATAAATCTTATCCTCAAACTACATTTAAATCAATTTTTTGAAGTAACACTCTCACCTTTTTCATAAAACTAACATATAGTTTTTTTTCAGGAATCCACTCTTCAGAAACCTAAAACTAATCTTAAAAAACTTCTTTCAGGCATCCAATCTTCCTAATCCTAAACGAAAATTTTAATTTACTTGTTGAAATAATTCAATCACATTTATCCTCAAACTACTTTTAAATCAATTTTTTCAAGTAACACTCTCACCTTTTTCATAGAACAAACATATTTTTTTTTCAGGAATCCACTCTCCAGAAACCTGAAACAAATCTTGAAAAAACTTGTTTAAGGCATCCATTCTCCCTAATCCTAAAAGAAAATTTTAATTAACTTCTTGAAATACTAAAATAAATCTTATCCTCAAACTACATTTAAATCAATTTTTTGAAGTAACACGCTCACCTTTTTCATAAAACTAACATATATTTTTTTTCAGGAATCCACTCTCCAGAAACCTAAAACTAATCTTTAAAAACTTATTTCAAGCATTCCAATCTTCCTAATACTAAACAAAAATTTTATTTAACTTGTTGAAATATTTCAATCACATTTATCATCAAACTACGTTTAAATCAAGTTTTTTGAAGTAACACTCTCACCTTTTTCATAGAACAAACATATTTTTTTTTCAGGAATCCTCTCTCCAGAAACCTGAAACAAATCTTGAAAAAACTTGTTTAAGGCATCCATTCTCCCTAATCCTAAAAGAAAATTTTAATTAACTTCTTGAAATACTAAAATAAATCTTATCCTCAAACGACATTTAAATCAATTTTTTGAAGTAACACTCTCACCTTTTTCATAAAACTAACATATATTTTTTTTCAGGAATCCACTCTCCAGAAACCTAAAACTAATCTTAAAAAACTTCTTTCAGGCATCCAATCTTCCTAATCCAAAAACAAAAATTTTAATTAACTTGTTGAAATTCTTCAATCACATTTATCCTCAAACTACTTTTAAATCAATTTTTTGAAGTAACACTCTCACCTTTTTCATAAAACTAACATATATTTTTTTTCAGGAATCCACTCTCCAGAAACCTAAAACTAATCTTTAAAAACTTCTTTCAGGCATCCAATCTTCCTAATCCTAAACGAAAATTTTAATTAACTTGTTGAAATAATTCAATCACATTTATCCTCAAACTACTTTTAAATCAATTTTTTCAAGTAACACTCTCACCTTTTTCATAGAAGAAACATATTTTTTTTCAGGAATCCACTCTCCAGAATCCTGAAACAAATCTTGAAAAAACTTGTTTAAGGCATCCATTCTCCCTAATCCTAAAAGAAAATTTTAATTAACTTCTTGAAATACTAAAATAAATCTTATCCTCAAACTACATTTAAATCAATTTTTTGAAGTAACACTCTCACCTTTTTCATAAAACTAAGATATGTTTTTTTTCAGGAATCCACTCTCCAGAAACCTAAAACTAATCTTAAAAAACTTCTTTCAGGCATCCAATCTTCCTAATCCTAAACGAAAATTTTAATTAACTTGTTGAAATAATTCAATCACATTTATCCTCAAACTACTTTTAAATCAATTTTTTCAAGTAACACTCTCACCTTTTTCATAGAACAAACATATTTTTTTTTCAGGAATCCACTCTCCAGAAACCTGAAACAAATCTTGAAAAAACTTGTTTAAGGCATCCATTCTCCCTAATCCTAAAAGAAAATTTTAATTAACTTCTTGAAATACTAAAATAAATCTTATCCTCAAACTACATTTAAATCAATTTTTTTAAGTAACACTCTCACCTTTTTCATAAAACTAACATATATTTTTTTTCAGGAATCCGCTCTCCAGAAACCTTAAACAAATCTTGAAAAAACTTGTTTAAGGCATCCATTCTCCCTAATCCTAAAAGAACATTTTAATTAACTTCTTGAAATACTAAAATAAATCTTATCCTCAAACTACATTTAAATCAATTTTTTGAAGTAACACTCTCACCTTTTTCATAAAACTAACATATAGTTTTTTTTCAGGAATCCACTCTCCAGAAACCTAAAACTAATCTTAAAAAACTTCTTTCAGGCATCCAATCTTCCTAAACGAAAATTTTAATTAACTTGTTGAAATAATTCAATCACATTTATCCTCAAACTACTTTTAAATCAATTTTTTCAAGTAACACTCTCACCTTTTTCATAGAACAAACATATTTTTTTTTCAGGAATCCACTCTCCAGAAACCTGAAACAAATCTTGAAAAAACTTGTTTCAGGCATCCATTCTCCCTAATCCTAAAAGAAAATTTTAATTAACTTCTTGAAATACTAAAATAAATCTTATCCTCAAACTACATTTAAATCAATTTTTTGAAGTAACACGCTCACCTTTTTCATAAAACTAACATATATTTTTTTTCAGGAATCCACTCTCCAGAAACCTAAAACTAATCTTTAAAAACTTATTTCAAGCATTCCAATCTTCCTAATACTAAACGAAAATTTTATTTAACTTGTTGAAATATTTCAATCACATTTATCCTCAAACTACGTTTAAATCAAGTTTTTTGAAGTAACACTCTCACCTTTTTCATAGAACAAACATATTTTTTTTTCAGGAATCCTCTCTCCAGAAACCTGAAACAAATCTTGAAAAAACTTGTTTAAGGCATCCATTCTCCCTAATCCTAAAAGAAAATTTTAATTAACTTCTTGAAATACTAAAATAAATCTTATCCTCAAACTACATTTAAATCAATTTTTTGAAGTAACACTCTCACCTTTTTCATAAAACTAACATATATTTTTTTTCAGGAATCCGCTCTCCAGAAACCTGAAACAAATCTTGAAAAAACTTGTTTAAGGCATCCATTCTCCCTAATCCTAAAAGAACATTTTAATTAACTTCTTGAAATACTAAAATAAATCTTATCCTCAAACTACATTTAAATCAATTTTTTGAAGTAACACTCTCACCTTTTTCATAAAACTAACATATATTTTTTTTCAGGAATCCGCTCTCCAGAAACCTGAAACAAATCTTGAAAAAACTTGTTTAAGGCATCCATTCTCCCTAATCCTAAAAGAACATTTTAATTAACTTCTTGAAATACTAAAATAAATCTTATCCTCAAACTACATTTAAATCAATTTTTTGAAGTAACACTCTCACCTTTTTCATAAAACTAACATATATTTTTTTTCAGGAATCCACTCTCCAGAAACCTAAAACTAATCTTAAAAAACTTCTTTCAGGCATCCAATCTTCCTAATCCAAAAACAAAAATTTTAATTAACTTGTTGAAATTATTCAATCACATTTATCCTCAAACTACTTTTAAATCAATTTTTTCAAGTAACACTCTCACCTTTTTCATAGAACAAACATATTTTTTTTTCAGGAATCCACTCTCCAGAAACCTGAAACAAATCTTGAAAAACACTTGTTTAAGGCATCCATTCTCCCTAATCCTAAAAGAAAATTTTAATTAACTGCTTGAAATACTAAAAAAAATCTTATCCTCAAACCACATTTAAATCAATTTTTTGAAGTAACACGCTCACCTTTTTCATAAAATGAACATATATTTTTTTTCAGGAATCCACTCTCCAGAAACCTAAAACTAATCTTAAAAAACTTATTTCAAGCATTCCAATCTTCCTAATACTAAACGAAAATTTTAATTAACTTGTTGAAATAATTCAATCACATTTATCCTCAAACTACTTTTAAATCAATTTTTTCAAGTAACACTCTCACCTTTTTCATTGAACAAACATATTTTTTTTTCAGGAATCCACTCTCCAGAAACCTGAAACAAATCTTGAAAAAACTTGTTTAAGGCATCCATTCTCCCTAATCCTAAAAGAAAATTTTAATTAACTTCTTGAAATACTAAAATAAATCTTATCCTCAAACTACATTTAAATCAATTTTTTGAAGTAACACTCTCACCTTTTTCATAAAACTAACATATATTTTTTTTCAGGAATCCGCTCTCCAGAAACCTGAAACAAATCTTGAAAAAACTTGTTTAAGGCATCCATTCTCCCTAATCCTAAAAGAACATTTTAATTAACTTCTTGAAATACTAAAATAAATCTTCTCCTCAAACTACATTTAAATCAATTTTTTGAAGTAACACTCTCACCTTTTTCATAAAACTAACATATAGTTTTTTTTCAGGAATCCACTCTCCAGAAACCTAAAACTAATCTTAAAAAACTTCTTTCAGGCATCCAATCTTCCTAATCCTAAACGAAAATTTTAATTAACTTGTTGAAATAATTCAATCACATTTATCCTCAAACTACTTTTAAATCAATTTTTTGAAGTAACACTCTCACCTTTTTCATAGAACAAACTTATTTTTTTTTCAGGAATCCACTTTCCAGAAACCTGAAACTAATCTTGAAAAAACTTGTGTAAGGCATCCATTCTCCCTAATCCTAAAAGAAAATGTTAATTAACTTGTTGAAATAATGCAATCAACCTTATTCTCAAACTACATTTAAATCAATTTTTTTAAGTAACACACTCACCTTTTTCATAAAATGAACATATTTTGTTTTCACGAATCCACTCTCCAGAAACCTAAAACAAATCTTGAAAAAACTTGTTTAAGGCATCCATTCTCCCTAATCCTAAAAGAAAATTTTAATTAACTTCTTGAAATACTAAAAAAACTCTAATCCTCAAACTACATTTAAATCGATTTTTTGAAGTAACACTCTCACCTTTTTCATAAAAATAAGATATATTTTTTTTCAGGAATCCACTCTCCAGAAACCTAAAACTAATCTTAAAAAACTTCTTTCAGGCATCCAATCTTCCTAATCCTAAACGAAAATTTTAATTAACTTGTTGAAATAATTCAATCACATTTATCCTCAAACTACTTTTAAATCAATTTTTTCAAGTAACACTCTCACCTTTTTCATAGAACAAACATATTTTTTTTTCAGGAATCCACTCTCCAGAAACCTGAAACAAATCTTGAAAAAACTTGTTTAAGGCATCCATTCTCCCTAATCCTAAAAGAACATTTTAATTAACTTCTTGAAATACTAAAATAAATCTTATCCTCAAACTACATTTAAATCAATTTTTTGAAGTAACACTCTCACCTTTTTCATAAAACTAACATATAGTTTTTTTTCAGGAATCCACTCTTCAGAAACCTAAAACTAATCTTAAAAAACTTCTTTCAGGCATCCAATCTTCCTAATCCTAAACGAAAATTTTAATTTACTTGTTGAAATAATTCAATCACATTTATCCTCAAACTACTTTTAAATCAATTTTTTCAAGTAACACTCTCACCTTTTTCATAGAACAAACATATTTTTTTTTCAGGAATCCACTCTCCAGAAACCTGAAACAAATCTTGAAAAAACTTGTTTAAGGCATCCATTCTCCCTAATCCTAAAAGAAAATTTTAATTAACTTCTTGAAATACTAAAATAAATCTTATCCTCAAACTACATTTAAATCAATTTTTTGAAGTAACACGCTCACCTTTTTCATAAAACTAACATATATTTTTTTTCAGGAATCCACTCTCCAGAAACCTAAAACTAATCTTTAAAAACTTATTTCAAGCATTCCAATCTTCCTAATACTAAACAAAAATTTTATTTAACTTGTTGAAATATTTCAATCACATTTATCATCAAACTACGTTTAAATCAAGTTTTTTGAAGTAACACTCTCACCTTTTTCATAGAACAAACATATTTTTTTTTCAGGAATCCTCTCTCCAGAAACCTGAAACAAATCTTGAAAAAACTTGTTTAAGGCATCCATTCTCCCTAATCCTAAAAGAAAATTTTAATTAACTTCTTGAAATACTAAAATAAATCTTATCCTCAAACGACATTTAAATCAATTTTTTGAAGTAACACTCTCACCTTTTTCATAAAACTAACATATATTTTTTTTCAGGAATCCACTCTCCAGAAACCTAAAACTAATCTTAAAAAACTTCTTTCAGGCATCCAATCTTCCTAATCCAAAAACAAAAATTTTAATTAACTTGTTGAAATTCTTCAATCACATTTATCCTCAAACTACTTTTAAATCAATTTTTTGAAGTAACACTCTCACCTTTTTCATAAAACTAACATATATTTTTTTTCAGGAATCCACTCTCCAGAAACCTAAAACTAATCTTTAAAAACTTCTTTCAGGCATCCAATCTTCCTAATCCTAAACGAAAATTTTAATTAACTTGTTGAAATAATTCAATCACATTTATCCTCAAACTACTTTTAAATCAATTTTTTCAAGTAACACTCTCACCTTTTTCATAGAAGAAACATATTTTTTTTCAGGAATCCACTCTCCAGAATCCTGAAACAAATCTTGAAAAAACTTGTTTAAGGCATCCATTCTCCCTAATCCTAAAAGAAAATTTTAATTAACTTCTTGAAATACTAAAATAAATCTTATCCTCAAACTACATTTAAATCAATTTTTTGAAGTAACACTCTCACCTTTTTCATAAAACTAAGATATGTTTTTTTTCAGGAATCCACTCTCCAGAAACCTAAAACTAATCTTAAAAAACTTCTTTCAGGCATCCAATCTTCCTAATCCTAAACGAAAATTTTAATTAACTTGTTGAAATAATTCAATCACATTTATCCTCAAACTACTTTTAAATCAATTTTTTCAAGTAACACTCTCACCTTTTTCATAGAACAAACATATTTTTTTTTCAGGAATCCACTCTCCAGAAACCTGAAACAAATCTTGAAAAAACTTGTTTAAGGCATCCATTCTCCCTAATCCTAAAAGAAAATTTTAATTAACTTCTTGAAATACTAAAATAAATCTTATCCTCAAACTACATTTAAATCAATTTTTTTAAGTAACACTCTCACCTTTTTCATAAAACTAACATATATTTTTTTTCAGGAATCCGCTCTCCAGAAACCTTAAACAAATCTTGAAAAAACTTGTTTAAGGCATCCATTCTCCCTAATCCTAAAAGAACATTTTAATTAACTTCTTGAAATACTAAAATAAATCTTATCCTCAAACTACATTTAAATCAATTTTTTGAAGTAACACTCTCACCTTTTTCATAAAACTAACATATAGTTTTTTTTCAGGAATCCACTCTCCAGAAACCTAAAACTAATCTTAAAAAACTTCTTTCAGGCATCCAATCTTCCTAAACGAAAATTTTAATTAACTTGTTGAAATAATTCAATCACATTTATCCTCAAACTACTTTTAAATCAATTTTTTCAAGTAACACTCTCACCTTTTTCATAGAACAAACATATTTTTTTTTCAGGAATCCACTCTCCAGAAACCTGAAACAAATCTTGAAAAAACTTGTTTCAGGCATCCATTCTCCCTAATCCTAAAAGAAAATTTTAATTAACTTCTTGAAATACTAAAATAAATCTTATCCTCAAACTACATTTAAATCAATTTTTTGAAGTAACACGCTCACCTTTTTCATAAAACTAACATATATTTTTTTTCAGGAATCCACTCTCCAGAAACCTAAAACTAATCTTTAAAAACTTATTTCAAGCATTCCAATCTTCCTAATACTAAACGAAAATTTTATTTAACTTGTTGAAATATTTCAATCACATTTATCCTCAAACTACGTTTAAATCAAGTTTTTTGAAGTAACACTCTCACCTTTTTCATAGAACAAACATATTTTTTTTTCAGGAATCCTCTCTCCAGAAACCTGAAACAAATCTTGAAAAAACTTGTTTAAGGCATCCATTCTCCCTAATCCTAAAAGAAAATTTTAATTAACTTCTTGAAATACTAAAATAAATCTTATCCTCAAACTACATTTAAATCAATTTTTTGAAGTAACACTCTCACCTTTTTCATAAAACTAACATATATTTTTTTTCAGGAATCCGCTCTCCAGAAACCTGAAACAAATCTTGAAAAAACTTGTTTAAGGCATCCATTCTCCCTAATCCTAAAAGAACATTTTAATTAACTTCTTGAAATACTAAAATAAATCTTATCCTCAAACTACATTTAAATCAATTTTTTGAAGTAACACTCTCACCTTTTTCATAAAACTAACATATATTTTTTTTCAGGAATCCGCTCTCCAGAAACCTGAAACAAATCTTGAAAAAACTTGTTTAAGGCATCCATTCTCCCTAATCCTAAAAGAACATTTTAATTAACTTCTTGAAATACTAAAATAAATCTTATCCTCAAACTACATTTAAATCAATTTTTTGAAGTAACACTCTCACCTTTTTCATAAAACTAACATATATTTTTTTTCAGGAATCCACTCTCCAGAAACTTAAAACTAATCTTAAAAAACTTCTTTCAGGCATCCAATCTTCCTAATCCAAAAACAAAAATTTTAATTAACTTGTTGAAATTATTCAATCACATTTATCCTCAAACTACTTTTAAATCAATTTTTTCAAGTAACACTCTCACCTTTTTCATAGAACAAACATATTTTTTTTTCAGGAATCCACTCTCCAGAAACCTGAAACAAATCTTGAAAAACACTTGTTTAAGGCATCCATTCTCCCTAATCCTAAAAGAAAATTTTAATTAACTGCTTGAAATACTAAAAAAAATCTTATCCTCAAACCACATTTAAATCAATTTTTTGAAGTAACACGCTCACCTTTTTCATAAAATGAACATATATTTTTTTCAGGAATCCACTCTCCAGAAACCTAAAACTAATCTTAAAAAACTTATTTCAAGCATTCCAATCTTCCTAATACTAAACGAAAATTTTAATTAACTTGTTGAAATAATTCAATCACATTTATCCTCAAACTACATTTAAATCAATTTTTTCAAGTAACACTCTCACCTTTTTCATAGAACAAACATATTTTTTTTTCAGGAATCCACTCTCCAGAAACCTGAAACAAATCTTGAAAAAACTTGTTTAAGGCATCCATTCTCCCTAATCCTAAAAGAAAATTTTAATTAACTTCTTGAAATACTAAAATAAATCTTATCCTCAAACTACATTTAAATCAATTTTTTGAAGTAACACTCTCACCTTTTTCATAAAACTAACATATATTTTTTTTCAGGAATCCGCTCTCCAGAAACCTGAAACAAATCTTGAAAAAACTTGTTTAAGGCATCCATTCTCCCTAATCCTAAAAGAACATTTTAATTAACTTCTTGAAATACTAAAATAAATCTTCTCCTCAAACTACATTTAAATCAATTTTTTGAAGTAACACTCTCACCTTTTTCATAAAACTAACATATAGTTTTTTTCAGGAATCCACTCTCCAGAAACCTAAAACTAATCTTAAAAAACTTCTTTCAGGCATCCAATCTTCCTAATCCTAAACGAAAATTTTAATTAACTTGTTGAAATAATTCAATCACATTTATCCTCAAACTACTTTTAAATCAATTTTTTGAAGTAACACTCTCACCTTTTTCATAGAACAAACTTATTTTTTTTTCAGGAATCCACTTTCCAGAAACCTGAAACTAATCTTGAAAAAACTTGTGTAAGGCATCCATTCTCCCTAATCCTAAAAGAAAATTTTAATTAACTTGTTGAAATAATGCAATCAACCTTATTCTCAAACTACATTTAAATCAATTTTTTTAAGTAACACACTCACCTTTTTCATAAAATGAACATATTTTGTTTTCACGAATCCACTCTCCAGAAACCTAAAACAAATCTTGAAAAAACTTGTTTAAGGCATCCATTCTCCCTAATCCTAAAAGAAAATTTTAATTAACTTCTTGAAATACTAAAAAAACTCTAATCCTCAAACTACATTTAAATCGATTTTTTGAAGTAACACTCTCACCTTTTTCATAAAACTAAGATATATTTTTTTTCAGGAATCCACTCTCCAGAAACCTAAAACTAATCTTAAAAAACTTCTTTCAGGCATCCAATCTTCCTAATCCTAAACGAAAATTTTAATTAACTTGTTGAAATAATTCAATCACATTTATCCTCAAACTACTTTTAAATCAATTTTTTCAAGTAAAACTCTCACCTTTTTCATAGAACAAACATATTTTTTTTTCAGGAATCCACTCTCCAGAAACCTGAAACAAATCTTGAAAAAACTTGTTTAAGGCATCCATTCTCCCTAATCCTAAAAGAACATTTTAATTAACTTCTTGAAATACTAAAATAAATCTTATCCTCAAACTACATTTAAATCAATTTTTTGAAGTAACACTCTCACCTTTTTCATAAAACTAACATATAGTTTTTTTTCAGGAATCCACTCTCCAGAAACCTAAAACTAATCTTAAAAAACTTCTTTCAGGCATCCAATCTTCCTAATCCTAAACGAAAATTTTAATTTACTTGTTGAAATAATTCAATCACATTTATCCTCAAACTACTTTTAAATCAATTTTTTCAAGTAACACTCTCACCTTTTTCATAGAACAAACATATTTTTTTTTCAGGAATCCACTCTCCAGAAACCTGAAACAAATCTTGAAAAAACTTGTTTAAGGCATCCATTCTCCCTAATCCTAAAAGAAAATTTTAATTAACTTCTTGAAATACTAAAATAAATCTTATCCTCAAACTACATTTAAATCAATTTTTTGAAGTAACACGCTCACCTTTTTCATAAAACTAACATATATTTTTTTTCAGGAATCCTCTCTCCAGAAACCTAAAACTAATCTTTAAAAACTTATTTCAAGCATTCCAATCTTCCTAATACTAAACAAAAATTTTATTTAACTTGTTGAAATATTTCAATCACATTTATCATCAAACTACGTTTAAATCAAGTTTTTTGAAGTAACACTCTCACCTTTTTCATAGAACAAACATATTTTTTTTTCAGGAATCCTCTCTCCAGAAACCTGAAACAAATCTTGAAAAAACTTGTTTAAGGCATCCATTCTCCCTAATCCTAAAAGAAAATTTTAATTAACTTCTTGAAATACTAAAATAAATCTTATCCTCAAACGACATTTAAATCAATTTTTTGAAGTAACACTCTCACCTTTTTCATAAAACTAACATATATTTTTTTTCAGGAATCCACTCTCCAGAAACCTAAAACTAATCTTAAAAAACTTCTTTCAGGCATCCAATCTTCCTAATCCAAAAACAAAAATTTTAATTAACTTGTTGAAATTCTTCAATCACATTTATCCTCAAACTACTTTTAAATCAATTTTTTGAAGTAACACTCTCACCTTTTTCATAAAACTAACATATATTTTTTTTCAGGAATCCACTCTCCAGAAACCTAAAACTAATCTTTAAAAACTTCTTTCAGGCATCCAATCTTCCTAATCCTAAACGAAAATTTTAATTAACTTGTTGAAATAATTCAATCACATTTATCCTGAAACTACTTTTAAATCAATTTTTTCAAGTAACACTCTCACCTTTTTCATAGAAGAAACATATTTTTTTTTCAGGAATCCACTCTCCAGAATCCTGAAACAAATCTTGAAAAAACTTGTTTAAGGCATCCATTCTCCCTAATCCTAAAAGAAAATTTTAATTAACTTCTTGAAATACTAAAATAAATCTTATCCTCAAACGACATTTAAATCAATTTTTTGAAGTAACACTCTCACCTTTTTCATAAAACTAACATATATTTTTTTTCAGGAATCCACTCTCCAGAAACCTAAAACTAATCTTAAAAAACTTCTTTCAGGCATCCAATCTTCCTAATCCAAAAACAAAAATTTTAATTAACTTGTTGAAATTATTCAATCACATTTATCCTCAAACTACTTTTAAATCAATTTTTTCAAGTAACACTCTCACCTTTTTCATAGAACAAACATATTTTTTTTCAGGAATCCACTCTCCAGAAACCTGAAACAAATCTTGAAAAACACTTGTTTAAGGCATCCATTCTCCCTAATCCTAAAAGAAAATTTTAATTAACTGCTTGAAATACTAAAAAAAATCTTATCCTCAAACCACATTTAAATCAATTTTTTGAAGTAACACGCTCGCCTTTTTCATAAAATGAACATCTATTTTTTTTCAGGAATCCACTCTCCAGAAACCTAAAACTAATCTTAAAAAACTTATTTCAAGCATTCCAATCTTCCTAATACTAAACGAAAATTTTAATTAACTTGTTGAAATAATTCAATCACATTTATCCTCAAACTACTTTTAAATCAATTTTTTCAAGTAACACTCTCACCTTTTTCATAGAACAAACATATTTTTTTTTCAGGAATCCACTCTCCAGAAACCTGAAACAAATCTTGAAAAAACTTGTTTAAGGCATCCATTCTCCCTAATCCTAAAAGAAAATTTTAATTAACTTCTTGAAATACTAAAATAAATCTTATCCTCAAACTACATTTAAATCAATTTTTTGAAGTAACACTCTCACCTTTTTCATAAAACTAACATATATTTTTTTTCAGGAATCCGCTCTCCAGAAACCTGAAACAAATCTTGAAAAAACTTGTTTAAGGCATCCATTCTCCCTAATCCTAAAAGAACATTTTAATTAACTTCTTGAAATACTAAAATAAATCTTATCCTCAAACTACATTTAAATCAATTTTTTGAAGTAACACTCTCACCTTTTTCATAAAACTAACATATAGTTTTTTTTCAGGAATCCACTCTCCAGAAACCTAAAACTAATTTTAAAAAACTTCTTTCAAGCATCCAATCTTCCTAATCCTAAACGAAAATTTTAATTAACTTGTTGAAATAATTCAATCACATTTATCCTCAAACTACTTTTAAATCAATTTTTTGAAGTAACACTCTCACCTTTTTCATAGAACAAACTTATTTTTTTTTCAGGAATCCACTTTCCAGAAACCTGAAACTAATCTTGAAAAAACTTGTGTAAGGCATCCATTCTCCCTAATCCTAAAAGAAAATTTTAATTAACTTGTTGAAATAATGCAATCAACCTTATTCTCAAACTACATTTAAATCAATTTTTTTAAGTAACACACTCACCTTTTTCATAAAATGAACATATTTTGTTTTCACGAATCCACTCTCCAGAAACCTAAAACAAATCTTGAAAAAACTTGTTTAAGGCATCCATTCTCCCTAATCCTAAAAGAAAATTTTAATTAACTTCTTGAAATACTAAAAAAACTCTAATCCTCAAACTACATTTAAATCGATTTTTTGAAGTAACACTCTCACCTTTTTCATAAAACTAAGATATATTTTTTTTCAGGAATCCACTCTCCAGAAACCTAAAACTAATCTTAAAAAACTTCTTTCAGGCATCCAATCTTCCTAATCCTAAACGAAAATTTTAATTAACTTGTTGAAATAATTCAATCACATTTATCCTCAAACTACTTTTAAATCAATTTTTTCAAGTAACACTCTCACCTTTTTCATAGAACAAACATATTTTTTTTTCAGGAATCCACTCTCCAGAAACCTGAAACAGATCTTGAAAAAACTTGTTTAAGGCATCCATTCTCCCTAATCCTAAAAGAAAATTTTAATTAACTTCTTGAAATACTAAAATAAATCTTATCCTCAAACTACATTTAAATCAATTTTTTGAAGTAACACTCTCACCTTTTTCATAAAACTAACATATATTTTTTTTCAGGAATCCGCTCTCCAGAAACCTGGAACAAATCTTGAAAAAACTTGTTTAAGGCATCCATTCTCCCTAATCCTAAAAGAACATTTTAATTAACTTCTTGAAATACTAAAATAAATCTTATCCTCAAACTACATTTAAATCAATTTTTTGAAGTAACACTCTCACCTTTTTCATAAAACTAACATATATTTTTTTTCAGGAATCCACTCTCCAGAAACCTAAAACTAATCTTAAAAAACTTATTTCAGGCATCCAATCTTCCTAATCCTAAACGAAAATTTTAATTAACTTGTTGAAAGAATTCAATCACATTTATCCTCAAACTACTTTTAAATCAATTTTTTGAAGTAACACTCTCACCTTTTTCATAGAACAAACTTATTTTTTTTTCAGGAATCCACTCTCCAGAAACCTGAAACAAATCTTGAAAAAACTTGTGTAAGGCATCCATTCTCCCTAATCCTAAACGAAAATTTTAATTAACTTGTTGAAATAATTCAATCACATTTATCCTCAAACTACGTTTAAATCAATTTTTTGAAGTAACACTCTCACCTTTTTCATAGAACAAACATATTTTTTTTTCAGGAATCCACTCTCCAGAAACCTGAAACAAATCTTGAAAAAACTTGTTTAAGGCATCCATTCTCCCTAATCCTAAAAGAAAATTTTAATTAACTTCTTGAAATACTAAAATAAATCTTATCATCAAACTACATTTAAATCAATTTTTTGAAGTAACACTCTCACCTTTTTCATAAAACTAAGATATATTTTTTTTCAGGAATCCACTCTCCAGAAACCTAAAACTAATCTTAAAAAACTTCTTTCAGGCATCCAATCTTCCTAATCCTAAACGAAAATTTTAATTAACTTGTTGAAATAATTCAATCACATTTATCCTCAAACTACTTTTAAATCAATTTTTCAAGTAACACTCTCACCTTTTTCATAGAACAAACATATTTTTTTTCAGGATTCCACTCTCCAGAAACCTGAAACAAATCTTGAAAAAACTTGTATGAGGCATCCATTCTCCCTAATCCTAAAAGAACATTTTAATTAACTTTTTGAAATACTAAAAAAAATCTTATCCTCAAACTACATTTAAATCAATTTTTTGAAGTAACACTCTCACCTTTTTCATAAAACTAACATATATTTTTTTTTCAGGAATCCACTCTCCAGAAACCTAAAACTAATCTTAAAAAACTTATTTCAAGCATTCCAATCTTCCTAATCCAAAAACAAAAATTTTAATTAACTTTTTGAAATAATTCAATCACATTTATCCTCAAACTACTTTTAAATCAATTTTTTCAAGTAACACTCCCTTTTTCATAGAACAAACATATTTTTTTTTCAGGAATCCACTCTCCAGAAACCTGAAACAAATCTTGAAAAAACTTGTTTAAGGCATCCATTCTCCCTAATCCTAAAAGAAAATTTTAATTAACTTCTTGAAATACTAAAATAAATCTTATCCTCAAACTACATTTAAATCAATTTTTTGAAGTAACACTCTCACCTTTTTCATAAAACTAACATATATTTTTTTTCAGGAATCCGCTCTCCAGAAACCTGAAACAAATCTTGAAAAAACTTGTTTAAGGCATCCATTCTCCCTAATCCTAAAAGAACATTTTAATTAACTTCTTGAAATACTAAAATAAATCTTATCCTCAAACTACATTTAAATCAATTTTTTGAAGTAACACTCTCACCTTTTTCATAAAACTAACATATAGGTGCCGATCACGATCCGGTAAAAAATTCCCCCGTGCGACTCGTATCGGGTCTTATTACCGTACGAATCGTACAAGTGCCGTACGAACTGGCAATCACGATTCGCATGGTAAAAAGTCCATACGAACCGCACTGGGAATCATTCCCCACACGTCCTCGGGTCGGAAAATGTGTCCGACACGTCCTAGGACGATTTACCTTACAAACGTAAAAATCCAAGTCCGACCGAGGAATCACGATCCATCCCGTGCGTCCGAGCGTACAACCATATGGAAAAAACACCGTCCGCACCGAACACCCATAGCAACCATGGAGACATGTGCCCGCATACGCGCCCAACACTCCCCCCAGCCCCCGTACGTCCGACACGTACCCCCCGTATATGTATACCCCCACCCGTCTAGGTACACCCCAGTACGTTCCAGTCGTACCCCCACCCCAGTACGTGTCGTACCACCGTCAATGTACACCCCCCCACCCCTGTACGTGTCGTACCACCGTCTATGTACACCCCAGTACGTTCCAGTCGCACCCCCACCCCAGTACGTGTCGTACCCCCCGTGTACCTACACCCCAGTACGTTCGAGCCACACCGCCACCCCAGTACGTGTCATAGCCCCGTCTACCCACACCCCAGTACGTTCCAGTCACACCCCCACCCCAGTACGTGTCGTACCACCGTCAATGTACACCCCCCCACCCCTGTACGTGTCGTACCACCGTCAATGTACACCCCCCCACCCCTGTACGTGTCGTACCACCGTCTATGTACACCCCAGTACGTTCCAGTCGCACCCCCACCCCAGTATGTGTCGTACCCCCCGTGTACCTACACCCCAGTATGTTCGAGCCACACCCCCACCCCAGTACGTGTCGTACCACCGTCAATGTACACCCCCCCACCCCAGTACGTGTCGTACCACCGTCAATGTACACCCCCCCACCCCTGTACGTGTCGTACCACCGTCTATGTACACCCCAGTACGTTCCAGTCGCACCCCCACCCCAGTACGTGTCGTACCCCCCGTGTACCTACACCCCAGTACGTTCGAGCCACACCCCCACCCCAGTACGTGTCGTACCACCGTCAATGTACACCCCCCCACCCCAGTACGTGTCGTACCACCGTCAATGTACACCCCCCCACCCCTGTACGTGTCGTACCACCATCTATGTACACCCCAGTACGTTCCAGTCGCACCCCCACCCCAGTACGTGTCGTACCCCCCGTGTACCTACACCCCAGTACGTTCGAGCCACACCCCCACCCCAGTACGTGTCGTACCACCGTCAATGTACACCCCCCCACCCCTGTACGTGTCGTACCACCGTCTATGTACACCCCAGTACGTTCGAGCCCCACCCCCACCCCAGTACGTGTCATACCCCCGTGTACCTACACCCCAGTACGTTCCAGTCGTACCCCCACCCCAGTGCGTGTCGTACCACCGTCAATGTACACCCCCCCTGTACGTGTCGTACCACCGTCAATGCACACCCCTCCACCCCTGTACGTGTCGTACCACCGTCAATGTACACCCCCCCACCCCTGTACGTGTCGTACCACCGGCTATGTACACCCCAGTATGTTCGAGCCCCACCCCCACCCCAGTACGTGTCATACCCCCGTGTACCTACACCCCAGTACGTTCCAGTCGTACCCCCACCCCAGTACGTGTCGTACCACCGTCAATGTACACCCCCCCCGTACGTGTCGTACCACCGTCAATGTACACCCCCCCACCCCTGTACGTGTCGTACCACCGTCTATGTACACCCCAGTACGTTCGAGCCCCACCCCCACCCCAGTAAGTGTCAAACCCCCGTGTACCTACACCCCAGTACGTTCCAGTCGTACCCCCACCCCAGTACGTGTCGTACCACCGTCAATGTACACCCCCCCCTGTACGTGTCGTACCACCGTCAATGTACACCCCCCCACCCCTGTACGTGTCATACCACCGTCAATGTACACCCCCCCACCCCTGTACGTGTCGTACCACCGTCAATGTACACCCCCCCACCCCTGTACGTGTCGTACCACTGTCTATGTCCACCCCAGTACGTTCCAGTCGTACCCCCACCCCAGTACGTGTCATACCCCCGTGTACCTACACCCCAGTACGTTCCAGTCGTACCCCCACCCCAGTACGTGACGTACCACCGTGAACCTACACCCCAGTAGTTCCTGGCGCACCCCCAACACAACCTCCTAAGTACGGAGCGCACCCCATGCCCCAACATCACAACCGCATGTACGAGTCGTACAAAGCCACACACAAGGACATAATCGTACAACCAAATGGGCCATGTACACACCGTACACGCTCAAAACGCACGTACACAACCAGGACAAAATAAAACAACACAAGAATACACCATTCGAAAGGCACACAGCCACTAAACATGGCCAACAACCACTAAAATAACACAATCACTGACCTGCAACTGCCAAAAACAAACAGAGGCCCAATACACCACCACTCCTTATAACACACCCACCCAAAATTCAAAAACTGCCACACCCACCCATGGACCAATAAAAAGGGCCCACACACACAAACCATGAGCCTTTGCAACAGACTCACTGCTGCCAGACACCACAGAACCAGACTACAAGCTACACCACACCTTACACTTTCACACCTTCACACGACCACCCTCACAAACACCCTCTCATCACATTCACACACACACACAACCATCCACACCCCCCACAACATCCACACACCCCACACACCCACACCATCCCCACCCACACCCCTCACCATGCCCACTACCAAGAATCCAAAGTTCAGTCACCGAGAGTTGGAGGTCCTTGTTGATCAAATCCTCAGAGTCGAGCCACAGATCTTTGGAACATTGGTCAGAAGCACCAGCCAGGCAGCCAAAACAGCCATGTGGCAGACCATCGTCGATGCTGTGAATGCTGTTGCGGACACCAGGAGGACCAAGCAGGATTGCCAGAACAGGTGGTACGATCTGCGGAGGAGGGTCAGAGCCAAGAGGCAGGAGGAACACGACCAGGCCAACGCCACCGGAGGAGGACCCTCCCGCAGAGCCGTACAGTACCATCCCTGGGAGGAGAGGGTGATGGCCATACTGCCGGTGGAGGCAGTTGAAGGAGTAGAAGGACTCCGAGACCCGGGTGAGTACACAAACAACGCACCTCACATGGGGGGAACTGCAACCACAACCAAAATTACTAACAGGCACGCAACCACCACAAGCCATCGCATGACTCAACCACACTCCATGAGCAGGCACATGCCACTGCTGCCACCATGCCCCATGCACCCAGCTGGACAATGTCAAGTCACAGGCCACAGAAGACAACAACACATGACACGGTAACCCGGATGGCGGGAGGCTGGGCACCAAAAATCACATAGTGCGACTCCAAAGCAGACAACAATGCCCTCTGCCCATATGGCCTAGGTCACAGCCAGACAAACACTGTGTCCCAACACAGGAATGACTTGCCAGCAAATGGCGGACGCCTTGCATCAACACATGGGGGTGAAGGCACTGTTTTGCACATGACAGCAGCTAATGAACAGCCAACATTGTGAAAGAGTGGCAGCACACACCACCACAGCAGCAGCGCACAGACACACAGCAGACAAAATGGGTGCCTGGAGATCAGAAACAAACTCACATCAACAGGCCAAGGGCCACTCAAAGATCTGCTAACAGTGTGTGCCCAGGAAGCTGGGCCAAGGTGACAGAGGGTGACACACGGAGGGAGGGAGAGGGGGACACAGAGGGAGGGAGAGGGGGACTGAGAGGGAGGGAGACGGACAGAGGGAGGAGGCTGACACACGGAGGGAGGGAGGAGGCTGACACACAGAGGGAGGGAGAGGGGGACAGAGAGGGAAGGAGAGGGGGACAGAGAGGGAGGGAGAGGGGGACAGAGAGGGAGGGAGACACAGGAAGACGGACAGAGGGAGGAGGCTGACACACAGAGGGAGGGAGAGGGGGACAGAGAGGGAGGGAGAGGGGGACAGAGAGGGAGGGAGAGGGGGACAGAGAGGGAGGGAGAGGGGGACAGAGAAGGAGGGAGACACAGGGATAGCAAATCAGTCCTTTGGTGTGCGGGAATGTCTGCTCGTCAGCAGGTGGACTGCGTGCATGTAGACATGGGTGGCCAGTGCCAGAACCCCCCCTCTTCATCATGGCAAAACGCAGGGCCATGTCACAACCTGTACACGAGCACAAGGACAGCCACCTGCATCATATAAGTGTGTGGATCCACTCCATGTGCACATGTACAGTGCTACAAGGAAGGCGCAAATGCATGGCTCGCCACACCTGCACACTCCACTGCTGACTGCAGTCACACTTGACGCAGCAAGTAAGACTGTGCCACACATAGTTAAAGGGGCCAAATTGGTGCCCAAGGGACACACCCATGCACAAGTGCACTGTGAGTGGAATGCAAGACAGATCCTAATTCCAAGAGGAAATGTGCCAACTTTGAAACGGATGAAACATGGATGTTGCATGGACCAAAATTAACATTTTCTCTCTCACACACAGGTCAACGTCGTGCTGCACCCCCCAACACTGGGGGGGAACACTCACAGGACCCGGATCTGCAGGAGACCGATCCCACCGGCAGCGACCACTCTCACCACTCTGCGGACGACCCCGACCGACCTGGCCCCTCTGGTGTCCAACCACCTGCAGCACCTGCGTCAGGTACAACCGTGCCAACCACCACCCCCACTCCTGCCACATCCCAGGAGACACCCAGGATCCCTGCCCCAACACCACAATGCAGCCAGGCTCGCCAGGAGGGACACGGTGTCCCGGGCACCCAGGAGGAGGCAGGCGACAACGCCAATGCCACCCCTCAGGGGTCCCGGAGACCCGATGTGCCCACAAGTGCAGGCCAGACGCAAGTGGGCAGGGGTGGTGGGAGTGGAGGACGGCGGAGGCGCGAGCCTGACCAGTTGGCTGGGGATCCGGTATTTTCCCATGTCCGTAACATCCTGGACTCATACCGGCAGGACACCACGGGCATGGCCCAGGTCGTGTCCGTCCTCGAGGGGATCAAGGTCCAGCAGGCCCAGCAACATGCGGAGCTAATAGCCTGTCTACAGCTACACCAACGGAGGATGGAGGACAGACAGGCTGAGCAAGTGACGGCGTCCCAGGGGATTCACGCTGAACTCCGTCGGATGGCCGACACCATGGCCGACCCTCCCTGTGCCAGAAGGCGGAGAACATCACCACCCACAGGGAGGGATCATGAGGAGGAGGAGGAAACATCCGACGGAGCATCCCAGACGTCGTCACGGCGTGCTGCTGAGGTTCCCCGCAGGAAGCCGGGTCGTCCACGGAAAGGACCGTGAGGGTGGCTGCTACATCACCATCTCCCAGGACACCTGGCCTGGCACCTGGCCCACTGGAGCAACAGCATCACAGCATCAAGAGACATTCTCTGCCACATGGCCCTGCTGGTCACTGGCTGACCAATGTTGACAAAGACTGTGGCATGGACTCTGAGGATTTCCAATGGCAAGGACACCAACTCCCCTACTGAACTTTGGATTCCCTAATCCCGGAAAGCCCCTCACTTTGTCCCCCCCCCCAATAATAAATCACACTATTAAGAGTAGATGCCTGCTGGTAGCATTATTACCTAACATGTGTCTTGTACAGTCTAAACATGCCTGAGTCATCTGTTCACTTCAACCATCCACACCCTGGGGCCTGAGTCTGGCACAGGACACATGGGTCACAGTTTATTAGGCAAGACAGACATGGAGCACCATACACACCCGTGATGGTCAGAACCAGCTGAGGGGGTGGCCGAACAACCGTGCTGACAGACACATTGAGTACAGCAACAGTCATGCGCAGAGGTCAGGGATCCTGGCCCGTGTCCTGGGGGGCACCCAGGTATGTGTAGACAGGTGGCAGAACCATGTCCTGCAAGCTTGAGTCCGGTGGATGCAGAGAATGGGGTCATGGACAACGTTGGATGCATGGGGATGGCACATGTCACAATACCCACACAGTCATGGACATCATGCCCAATACACAGTCTCAGCACACACACACAGCTTGCATCTTGCCACTCGAAACATTGACACATAGCCACAATCAGGGAATACCATGCCAGACATGCAGGATGCACCGTGCCAACACACCAGCATTGACTGAGAAGAGGCACCTTGGAGGCATAGGGACACCTTTATTAGTCATGTTTTTGGGATTGCAGAGGCAACTTGAAGTACACATGAACACATCATGTGGAGTAACATGTGGCTCCAACACTGGCACCCCCCTTCTGCAGCACAAATGCGTGATAGCCAGGGAACTGGCACACAAGCGTCGGCTAACAGCTAAACACCCACAGCTGCTCACGGAGAGCCTGCCATACACCATACATCCGCTGATGTGGAAGTCCCACGCCATGTCAAGACAATGTTAACCGTATATGTCCGAGGTACTCACCACTAAGCAAAGAAGTCGCGTATGAGCCGAGTCCGGATGTCCTCTTGCGGCTCCACATCCTCCACATCACTAGCCCCATTGCCAAGCCCTTCGTCCTCCACGGGTGGATGGTCCTCGTCATGTTGATTCAGGATGAGTGGCACAGCTCTTTCAACTGCCATGTTGTGCAGCATGCAGCAGACCATGAAGATCTTGCAGACCTTCGCCGGGGCATAAGGGAGTGCACCGCCGGTCTTGTGGAGGCACCGGAATCGGCTCTTCAGCATGCCAAACGTCCTCTCTATCACTCGCCTTGTCCGGCCATGGGCGGTGTTATAGCGGAGCTGGGCCGGCGTGATGGGGTTGCGGAGAGGTGTCAGCAGCCAAGGCATGTTGGGATAGCCAGCGTCCCCTACATGGGAAGCACATGGACATCGTTAGAACTGGTGTAGCGGTCGTGCTGGTCGGCTATACAGAATACAGGACAGACAGACTGTACCCACCAACAACACATGCCCGTTCGTTGCGCAGCTGCATCATCATATCAGGCATCCCGCTACGCCTCATGATGTAGGCATCGTGTGCTGATCCTGGGAAACGAGCACAGACATGTGAAATCACCATATTGGACAGACACACCACAAGGGCATTGATGGAGTGGTAGTGCTTCCGATTGCGGTACGCCACCTCCCGTGCGTGTGGTGGTACCAAACCTACATGTGTCCCATCTATGGACCCAATGACATGGGGCATCCCTCCCAGGGCATAGAATCCACGCTTGACCTCAGTCATCTGTTCAGGGGTTGGGAACTTGATGAAGTCATCCAGGTGAATCAACATGGCCTCTAAGAAATCATGCAGCACACCGCTGAACATGCTCTGGGACATGCCACCAACATGAGCTATGGTATTTTGGAAGGTACCCGTGGCCAGAAAATGTAGCGCAGCCATTACCTTCAGCTGGGGTGTCAGTGCCGTAGGATACCTGTGCTGCGGTTGCAGGTGTGGTGCCAGTCTCGCCGTCAGCTCCAGAATCAACGGTTGGGTGAAGCGGTAGAGCCGGATCCTGTCATTCTCCTGCATGGTAGCCAAGTCTGGAATTCTTCGGGCAACAGGAGGCGCTCTGCAGTAATTTGGAAGTGACAAGGAAGAGTGAGTGCACTACGAGAACAACTCATGTCTACTGAGCACATGTAAATCTGGCAATACACACATGCCACATAGGGAGTCAGGCATGTGCTACATGCCCAGGACACGTATGGATGCAAGGTGACACTCCTTCCAAGACCCAGCTACACACGGTGATTGAGAACCTCCCCATGCCACGCCATGGAAATAGCTGTGTCCCAGTGCAAATGCACTGCCCGACGCAAGACAGGAGTGACATACACCCACACATCAGCAGAAGTGTGATGCCGATTGCAGAGACTGGTAGCGGGACACTGGAGCCACAGGTCACATGACATTACACTAGTCCAGCCCACACACCTTGCCATGAAGGTGCACATGTCATGACTCACCACACATTCCTTGTGAGTTTGCTGACATGGCCTTGTCACGCTACTCCGTGTCCCATGCATACATGTGCACCTCACATCCGATAACACATGTGGCATGGTGTTGGGAACAGTGTGCAATGACAATCTACACACAGCCACATGTTGGTTGCTGCAACGGCTGCAGCTTTTGAGGGTGCTACAACATCAACCTGATGTAAATCCAGGACACATATATGACATAGTCACATTGTGCACTGTGGGTAGTGACAAGTCATGTGTCATGACCCCTGTACCGGGCATCATGGGACACTTCCGTGTGTTGGTGTCCGTGCCATGCCAGTGACGCTCACCCCAAGTGCACAGTCCCACATGCACACATGTCAAAGGAGTCAAGGGCATGCCTGGCACACATTGCACCCTCACACAGTACACATGTACACATCTCATCATACATCTGGTGCCTTCTCCACTCAGGAGGCATGTTCCACATCACAGCCTGTGACACCTGTGCCCCACACATGTAGTAATGCACAGACGATGCCTTGATGTCCATTCCTGGACAAGTATGTCCATCCATGGACAAGTATGTCCGCCCTATTCCTACATGTGTGTCGCCTATCACCACAGTGATGTGTAAAAACCGCCGTACTGCTGCTGAGAGGGCCTGTGCATGTTCCCAAATCACTGTGGGAGTGCTGCCGTATGTGTACCCATCGTGATGGCGAGCGTACAGGCATTTGTACGGTCCGTAGCACTACGGGTACGCATACGCGTGCAGACCGATAGTGATAGTGAGCGTAGATGCGTGTGTACGGCCCTATCACTATGGGTCTGCACGCGTATGCGTACCCGTAGTGGTACGGACCGTACACTCGCATCTACGCTCACTATCACTATGGGTCTGCACGCGTATGCGTACCCGTAGTGGTACGGACCGTACACTCGATTCTACGCTCACTATCACTATGGGTCTGCACGCGTATGCGTACCCGTAGTGGTACGGACCGTACACACGCATGTACGCTCACTATCACTATGGGTCTGCACGCGTATGCGTACCCGTAGTGGTACGGACCGTACACTCGCATGTACGCCCAATATCACTAGGAGTACGCATACGCGTGCAGACCCATTGTGATAGAGAGCGTACATGCGTGTGTACGGTCCGTAACACTACGGGTACGCATACGCGTGCAGACCCATAGTGATAGAGAGCGTACATGCGTGTGTACGGTCCGTAACACTACGGGTACGCATACGCGTGCAGACCCATAGTGATAGAGAGCGTACATGCGTGTGTACGGTCCGTAACACTACGGGTACGCATACGCGTGCAGACCCATAGTGATAGAGAGCGTACATGCGTGTGTACGGTCCGTAACACTACGGGTACGCATACGCGTGCAGACCCATAGTGATGGAGAGCGTAGGCATGCATGTACGGGCCGTTGCCATGCATTTGGGGTGCCCTAGGGCCCCGAAACGCATCGTACCTGTGTGTGATGCTCCAAATTACATAGGGGACAAGTATTAAGGCCTACATGCATGCTGGTTGTCATGGAGACCAAGTTCAAAATTCGAAATTGTTCTGGAAGGTGCACAGCAGAAGTCAGTTGGAATTCTTCTACTTTGTTGCAATGTGTTTGTGGGCCTGACATCATGCAGGAGAATGAAACCGATAGAGAACCCACAGACTGCTAGGTTTGAAGTGATTGGTGGAAACATAGGATGCAAATGTGAGTGACCAATCACTCTGTACTCCTGTGCATGAGACTGGGCAGAAGGGCACATATAAGGCAGCCAGGTCCCATGAGGGAGCACTTGCCTGCACATCTTTGCATTCGTCGACCCAGCTGCTGCGACTGATTCCCTGGAACCATGTCAAGGGCTGTGGAGAGGACACAGCCATTCACCCTGGAGGAGAACATGGCTCTGCTGGATGTGATCCTCCCACAGTACTCCATGCTGTATGGGCGACCAGGGTATCAGGTGAGTGCATAGGCCACTGCCACAGACTGTCCCTATGTTGTGACTGTGACTTCTGCCATTGCGTCCAGGTGTAACACACATGCCATGTACTGTCGGGGGGGTCCCAGGGGGGGGGTGCCTGATGTCTCCCAGCAGTGCCCTGAGACAGGAGGGGTGGGGGCCTATCACTCCCAGCAGTGCCCTGAGACAGGAGGGGTGGGGGCCTATCACTCACAGCAGTGCCCTGAGACAGGAGGGGTGGGGGCCTATCACTCACAGCAGTGCCCTGAGACAGGAGGGGTGGGGGCCTATCACTCACAGCAGTGCCCTGAGACAGGAGGGGTGGGGGCCTATCACTCCCAGCAGTGCCCTGAGACAGGAGGGGTGGGGGCCTATCACTCACAGCAGTGCCCTGAGACAGGAGGGGTGGGTGTGATGCACAGTGTGAGCCTTGATCATTGATTGTGACATTGCCATCATTCCACCTGTGTACCCACTGTGGCACGTACTGCTTTTTCCCTCACCAGGGGATGATGTCCCTATGACAAAGGTGCAATGCGTTGGCTGCATGACATGCCTTGTTGTAACCAGCTAATTTGTACCCATATGTCTCTCTGTGACATGTGGCTGGTGTATTGATGTGGTGTCATTTGTTCCTCCTCACAGGTAGGCGCCACTGCCAAGGAGCAGATCTGGCTGACCGCCGTCAGTGCCGTGAGGGGTGTGGATGGTCGGAGGCGGAGCCTGCCCCAGGTGAGGAAACGCTGGCAGGATATCCGGTGCTGGACGCGGAGGATTGCACGGCTCCTGCTGGGGGACTCACCTGAGAGCCACAAGAACCGCGGCCGCCGCCGTCTGAGCCACCTCCACAGGCGTGTGCTGCCGGTGGTCTTTCCAGACCTGGAGAGGCGCTTACAGGCGATGCAGCAGCCGGAAGGGGGTAGGTACATGTGTGTTTGTTGTGTGTCACCGGCATTTGTAAGGGCACAGTAGCATGAATTCACTGGCAGGGTTTAAGGGTGCTGTGCAGATCCTGTTTGCCCCAGTATAGCGCTGTGCCCCTGCCACCCTTCCCCTCCTTGCAATGTGCTCCCTGGTCTGTGTGTAGTCACTCCTTCACAAGGTAATGTAGGGTGGCGCTTTGTCCACGAGAACAATGACTGTAGCATCATGTGTGGGGGTGGTGTGTAACAGGTTGTGGGACCTTGCCTGTGCACTGTCAAGTTCACTGCATGTGGGTTCCATGTCAGTTGGCACTGATGCTGACTCCAGACATGGGAGTTGGTCTCTCATGTGTCATGCCTTACAGCGCGCATGTCCTATGTAGTGGCCTGTGACATGATGTGCATGAGTGTGCGATACACATAGTGCAGGGATGGTGACGTGTGTTGCAGTCATTACCATTCAGTAGCATGTAGTTGCGTGCCCACTACTGTCCCCTGGGGCACCTTTTCCTCAGTGGTGTATGTGTCATCATAAACGTGGCCAATCTCAGTGTCTACAGCGTAGGTTGTGCTCTGTGCCATTGTCCCCTGTCACCATGTATATAGACGTGCTATTTTGTACAGGTGTCCACTGTGCAGCCTGACCTGATTGTCCTTCTTCATACTCACAGTTGCCAGTGCCTGTGTGTCTTGTTATACTCATCTGAGGATGGGCACTGGTACCTCATTATTTGTACAGGCGCACCTTGGCTGTTTGGCGTCCAATCTTGCTTTTTGCCTGCCCCTGTGTGTATCACCCAGACTATGAGATGTTGGTGCCACCTGTGTCTCAACAATTTGCCTCGTGTAGGGTCTTGTTGGGGTGGGCAATGCCTATGTGTCAAATCCTGATTTCCACTTGCCGGGTCTGGGCAGTGTGTGATGTGTCTGGACACACACGCAATGTGCAGTGACCGAGTCATGTTGGGCATGTTTTCAGCATTACCTATGCAGCATGTGTCTCAAGTTCATGGATATGGTCCCTGGTCATCGGTATTTTCGCCAACGCTGTGTGGTGCAGATGCAGTGCTGGATTGTCCCCAGGGCCTGGGTGCTATGTCAGACTCCGTTTCCTGTCTTTAGCTATTGTCTCATGCTCTCCATGGTATTTCAGTGGCATGGTGGCTCAACCAACTGTGTGTTTCATGCCCTACATCGGTACCCTGTTCAGTAGATGTTAGGGATCTTCCTTTTCAGGCTATGCAATGTTACCTATGTAGATTGGACTCATGTGACAGATGTGTACAGGTGTCTGATTAATTTCTGTCTCTCCACCCTGCCCACAGCATCGTCGGGGGACACAGAGGGAGACATGGACACAGACCAGGCGGAGGGACCGAGCACCAGTGCCAGCCGTGACATCGGGTCTGGCACATCGAGTGGGACAGAGGCGGAGGAGAGTGTGGCCGAGGACCTGTCGACTGGCACATCAGACTACGAAGCTGACAGGTCCGAGGACGATGTCTCCGAGTGGGCGGAGGCTGCACCAGCAGCTGACAGCGGAACAACACCTCGCACCGCCCCCTCAGTTTCCATCAGCCGCCTCCCACTTGCTCGTGTCCCTTCCCAGCGTGCCCGGTCACAGCATGTCTCCTTCCTGCCAGGCACCGCACCCCCTGCCCCTGCCCCTGTCTCCACTGCTGCCGCCAATGCAGAGTCTGTGGACATCCAGCGGCAACTGCAGGTTGGTCAGGCTGCGATCCTTAATGTCCCATCCACACTTCCCACTCCCATGCCTGTCCCACGTACACCCAGACGTCGGCATGCACCCACATCAACGGACACGGGCACCACACCAGCAGGGAAGGTCCACCGCACTCCTCCTGACACGCACACACAGGGTGAGGTAGGCACACCCACTGGGTCGGGGGGCAAACGTGTGACACGCAGCCATAGTGACACGCAGCCATAGTGGGAGTCCGCATTCCACCCAGTCCACTCCCTCCAAATCCCCTCCCCTCAGCTCTCCTGGCCACATCTCCCCCAAGGACTCCTTCATGGCCGCTCTGTCCCTGAGCCCCACGGTTACACCACCACGCAAGCGGTCAAGGAGGTCCCCGGTCAGGGTGGTTGAGTCTCCCCCCCTGTCTCCACCCTCCCCCAGTGGCGCTGCGACCCATCCCTCTGACCCCCCCCTCCTTGGGGCCTGAGGTCCCTTCGGGTGCAGGGGACTCCCTGGAGGACCTTGCAAAGGTGTGTAGTGCCATCCTGGCCTCCGCCTTTGGCCCTGCCCCACCCCCTGTGGTGGAGTCCTCCATCCCTGCACCCACAACGCCGCCCCTTTGCCCTGATGTCCCTGCGGTGCCTGTTGCTTCCCCCCCCCTGATGCCCTCACCAGTGTGGAAGACGATGCCATTTGACTGTGCAGGCAAGGTAGGGGACACGCATCCCACTGTGTCCCCCATCCAGCTGAGAATCATTGACTGCCCTATGGGCTTTGTGAAGATTGAACTGCCTGCGATCCACGGACATTGTGCTCATGCTGAATAAAGCTTACTTTTATTTTCATTATCACACTACTGCTATGCTGGTATTGGTGTTGGTGGGGCTGCTACATGGTTTTGGGTGGTGTGTAAGGGTTTTGGTGTGTGGGATGTGTAGTAGTGTACTGCTCATTGGTGGGACCCTGGGATCTGTGTGCCATCACAAGGTGTTGGCTAACTTTCTTTGTTCATGTAAGCAGTTACTGCATGGTGCACTTGTCCCAGGGTGTATTCCTTCCTCTGTGTACCCAGCTTTCTTCCCTGCAGGGTGTTCCCAATGTTTAGCGCAGAGCTGTGTCTACATGAGCTGTGTGTGTGACGGAGCCCTTCTACTTTGGCCATGCATGCAGGGCCATGTGTCCACCTGCAACAATCGTGGCATCCTTGGTGATCACTGTACTTGTGTGTGGAGTCTGTTGACATGAGTTCATGGGGACATGTTCCCTTGTAGCCAGTATGCATGTGGATAATTCTGGCCTCACACACATGTGTTACACCCCTCCTGTCTCAGGGCACTGCTGGGAGGACTCCACACCCACCCCTCCTGTCTCAGGGCACTGCTGGGAGTGATAGGCACCCACCCCTCCTGTCTCAGGGCACTGCTGGGAGGACTCTGCACACACCCCTCCTGTCTCAGGGCACTGCTGGGAGGACTCTGCACACACCCCTCCTGTCTCAGGGCACTGCTGGGAGTGATAGGCACCCACCCCTCCTGTCTCAGGGCACTGCTGGGAGGACTCTGCACACACCCCTCCTGTCTCAGGGCACTGCTGGGAGGACTCCACACCCACCCCTCCTGTCTCAGGGCACTGCTGGGAGTGATAGGCACCCACCCCTCCTGTCTCAGGGCACTGCTGAGAGGACTCTGCACACACCCCTCCTGTCTCAGGGCACTGCTGGGAGGACTCTGCACACACCCCTCCTGTCTCAGGGCACTGCTGGGAGTGATAGGCACCCACCCCTCCTGTCTCAGGGCACTGCTGGGAGGACTCTGCACACACCCCTCCTGTCTCAGGGCACTGCTGGGAGTGATAGGCACCCACCCCTCCTGTCTCAGGGCACTGCTGGGAGGACTCTGCACACACCCCTCCTGTCTCAGGGCACTGCTGGGAGTGATAGGCACCCACCCCTCCTGTCTCAGGGCACTGCTGGGAGGACTCTGCACACACCCCTCCTGTCTCAGGGCACTGCTGGGTGGACTCTGCACACACACCTCCGATTTCAGGATATGTACGCTTGGAACATACACGGTGGGGGTACGCTCAATGCATTCGAGGTGAGGGTACGAGTCTACTTACACTGGTGTGTTGGGGGTACGCTCCATGCATACGCGGGTGGGGGTACGGGTCGTACTTACACTGTTGGGCTGGGGGGTACGCTCCTTGCATACGCGGGTGAGGGTTCGAGTCGTACTTACACTGTTGGCATGGGGGGTACGCTCCATGCATACGCGGGTGGGGGTACGGGTCGTACTTACACTGTTGGGCTGGGGGGTACGCTCCTTGCATACGCGGGTGGGGGTACGGGTCGTACTTACACTGTTGGGCTGGGGGGTACGCTCCTTGCATACGCGGGTGAGGGTTCGAGTCTTACTTACACTGTTGGCATGGGGGGTACGCTCCATGCATACGCGGGTGGGGGTACGGGTCGTACTTACACTGTTGGCATGGGGGGTACGCTCCATGCATACGCGGGTGGGGGTACGGGTCGTACTTACACTGTTGGGCTGGGGGGTACGCTCCATGCATACGCGGGTGGGGGTACGGGTCGTACTTACACTGTTGGGCTGGGGGGTACGCTCCTTGCATACGCGGGTGAGGGTTCGAGTCGTACTTACACTGTTGGGCTGGGGGGTACGCTCCATGCATACGCGGGTGGGGGTACAGGTCGTACTTACACTGTTGGGCTGGGGGGTACGCTCCTTGCATACGGGTTGGGGGTAGGGTCCGTACATATCCGTCCCCACGCTATGTGATGTTTGTGCGGCCCGTACCCAGGCCTTTGCCACGTGGGTGCGATCCGTCCCGCCATTGTTGGGGTGACGTGTGTGGGCGTGGTCCGACTCGTACCCACCCTCTTCAGGCGTGGGTACGGGACGTACCTGTCTGGTTGTGTTGCCGGTTCGCGTGGTGACGGACTTCCGTTGTGGCGGTCGCTGGCTTATCAGGACACGCCCCCACCCCCTCGTGGTGACCAGGGCATGGGAGTCAGGTATGTCCAGGCCATGTGTGGTGTGTGACTTATGTGGTTGTTTTGTGGCCTGCCCTGGTCGTGCCACCCCCACCCCACCCCACTTTCCCCCCTCCCTTAGTTATTCTGACCTTCTGCGGCGTCTGCGTCGTAACCTGTAGAGGAGGTGTACTGCTATGAGGGCAGGGATGACTCGTAGGTTCGGGTCCATGTCTGTCCGTCGCGTACTGGTACTCCTTGCTCGCGTCGTCCTGTCGCGTACGGGTCCTCCTTGATCGCGTCGTCCTGTAGCGTACGGGTCCTCCTTGGTGGCGTCATCCTGTGTGTCCGTCACGTACTGGTCCTCCTTGTTCGCGTCGTCCTGTCTGTCCGTCGCGTACTGGTGGTCCTTGTTCGCGTCGTCCTGATTTCCCGGCAGTTTTTGGCTGCCGCAAAATATTCACCGTGCGGGGTGACGTCGGTGCGAATCGTGATTCCTGGGTCGTGAATGGCTGGCTGCGAGCGTCCCGACGTCAGGTCGGCGCTTTCCCGGATCGCATTGGTAGGTGTTTTTTGGTCAGGCTTTTTTACGATTCGTACGGTGATGGTGTACCCGTGCGAATCGTAATTCCTTGTTTGTGAAAATTGACGACCGGGTACGCGTCGGGCGGAGATTGTGCTCCGTCCGACCGTTCGTACCCGGTTTTTGCAGGATCGTGATCGGCACCATAGTTTTTTTTCAGGAATCCACTCTCCAGAAACCTAAAACTAATCTTAAAAAACTTCTTTCAGGCATCCAATCTTCCTAATCCTAAACGAAAATTTTAATTAACTTGTTGAAATAATTCAATCACATTTATCCTCAAACTACGTTTAAATCAATTTTTTGAAGTAACACTCTCACCTTTTTCATAGAACAAACATATTTTTTTTTCAGGAATCCACTCTCCAGAAACCTGAAACAAATCTTGAAAAAACTTGTTTAAGGCATCCATTCTCCCTAATCCTAAAAGAAAATTTTAATTAACTTCTTGAAATACTAAAATAAATCTTATCATCAAACTACATTTAAATCAATTTTTTGAAGTAACACTCTCACCTTTTTCATAAAACTAACATATATATTTTTTCAGGAATCCGCTCTCCAGAAACCTGAAACAAATCTTGAAAAAACTTGTTTAAGGCATCCATTCTCCCTAATCCTAAATGAAAATTTTAATTAACTTGTTGAAATAATTCAATCACATTTATCCTCAAACTACGTTTAAATCAATTTTTTGAAGTAACACTCTCACCTTTTTAATAGAACAAACATATTTTTTTTTCAGGAATCCACTCTCCAGAAACCTGAAACAAATCTTGAAAAAACTTGTTTAAGGCATCCATTCTCCCTAATCCTAAAAGAAAATTTTAATTAACTTCTTGAAATACTAAAAAAAATCTTATCCTCAAACTACATTTAAATCAATTTTTTGAAGTAACACTCTCACCTTTTTCATAAAACTAACATATATTTTTTTTCAGGAATCCACTCTCCAGAAACCTAAAACTAATCTTTAAAAACTTCTTTCAGGCATCCAATCTTCCTAATCCTAAACGAAAATTTTAATTAACTTGTTGAAATAATTCAATCACATTTATCCTCAAACTACTTTTAAATCAATTTTTTCAAGTAACACTCTCACCTTTTTCATAGAACAAACATATTTTTTTTTCAGGAATCCACTCTCCAGAAACCTGAAACAAATCTTGAAAAAACTTGTTTAAGGCATCCATTCTCCCTAATCCTAAAAGAAAATTTTAATTAACTTCTTGAAATACTAAAATAAATCTTATCCTCAAACTACATTTAAATCAATTTTTTGAAGAAACACTCTCACCTTTTTCATAAAACTAAGATATATTTTTTTTCAGGAATCCACTCTCCAGAAACCTAAAACTAATCTTAAAAAACTTCTTTCAGGCATCCAATCTTCCTAATCCTAAACGAAAATTTTAATTAACTTGTTGAAATAATTCAATCACATTTATCCTCAAACTACTTTTAAATCAATTTTTTCAAGTAACACTCTCACCTTTTTCATAGAACAAACATATTTTTTTTTCAGGAATCCACTCTCCAGAAACCTGAAACAAATCTTGAAAAAACTTGTTTAAGGCATCCATTCTCCCTAATCCTAAAAGAAAATTTTAATTAACTTCTTGAAATACTAAAATAAATCTTTTCCTCAAACTACATTTAAATCAATTTTTTGAAGTAACACTCTCACCTTTTTCATAAAACTAACATATATTTTTTTTCAGGAATCCGCTCTCCAGAAACCTGAAACAAATCTTGAAAAAACTTGTTTAAGGCATCCATTCTCCCTAATCCTAAAAGAACATTTTAATTAACTTCTTGAAATACTAAAATAAATCTTATCCTCAAACTACATTTAAATCAATTTTTTGAAGTAACACTCTCACCTTTTTCATAAAACTAACATATATTTTTTTTCAGGAATCCACTCTCCAGAAACCTAAAACTAATCTTAAAAAACTTCTTTCAGGCATCCAATCTTCCTAATCCAAAAACAAAAATTTTAATTAACTTGTTGAAATTATTCAATCACATTTATCCTCAAACTACTTTTAAATCAATTTTTTCAAGTAACACTCTCACCTTTTTCATAAAAAAACATATTTTTTTTTCAGGAATCCACTCTCCAGAAACCTGAAACAAATCTTGAAAAACACTTGTTTAAGGCATCCATTCTCCCTAATCCTAAAAGAAAATTTTAATTAACTGCTTGAAATACTAAAAAAAATCTTATCCTCAAACCACATTTAAATCAATTTTTTGAAGTAACACGCTCACCTTTTTCATAAAATGAACATATATTTTTTTTCAGGAATCCACTCTCCAGAAACCTAAAACTAATCTTAAAAAACTTATTTCAAGCATTCCAATCTTCCTAATACTAAACGAAAATTTTAATTAACTTGTTGAAATAATTCAATCACATTTATCCTCAAACTACTTTTAAATCAATTTTTTCAAGTAACACTCTCACCTTTTTCATAGAACAAACATATTTTTTTTTCAGGAATCCACTCTCCAGAAACCTGAAACAAATCTTGAAAAAACTTGTTTAAGGCATACATTCTCCCTAATCCTAAAAGAAAATTTTAATTAACTTCTTGAAATACTAAAATAAATCTTATCCTCAAACTACATTTAAATCAATTTTTTGAAGTAACACTCTCACCTTTTTCATAAAACTAACATATATTTTTTTTCAGGAATCCGCTCTCCAGAAACCTGAAACAAATCTTGAAAAAACTTGTTTAAGGCATCCATTCTCCCTAATCCTAAAAGAACATTTTAATTAACTTCTTGAAATACTAAAATAAATCTTATCCTCAAACTACATTTAAATCAATTTTTTGAAGTAACACTCTCACCTTTTTCATAAAACTAACATATAGTTTTTTTTCAGGAATCCACTCTCCAGAAACCTAAAACTAATCTTAAAAAACTTCTTTCAGGCATCCAATCTTCCTAATCCTAAACGAAAATTTTAATTAACTTGTTGAAATAATTCAATCACATTTATCCTCAAACTACTTTTAAATCAATTTTTTGAAGTAACACTCTCACATTTTTCATAGAACAAACTTATTTTTTTTTCAGGAATCCACTTTCCAGAAACCTGAAACTAATCTTGAAAAAACTTGTGTAAGGCATCCATTCTCCCTAATCCTAAAAGAAAATTTTAATTAACTTGTTGAAATAATGCAATCAACCTTATTCTCAAACTACATTTAAATCAATTTTTTTAAGTAACACACTCACCTTTTTCATAAAATGAACATATTTTGTTTTCACGAATCCACTCTCCAGAAACCTAAAACAAATCTTGAAAAAACTTGTTTAAGGCATCCATTCTCCCTAATCCTAAAAGAAAATTTTAATTAACTTCTTGAAATACTAAAAAAACTCTAATCCTCAAACTACATTTAAATCGATTTTTTGAAGTAACACTCTCACCTTTTTCATAAAACTAAGATATATTTTTTTTCAGGAATCCACTCTCCAGAAACCTAAAACTAATCTTAAAAAACTTCTTTCAGGCATCCAATCTTCCTAATCCTAAACGAAAATTTTAATTAACTTGTTGAAATAATTCAATCACATTTATCCTCAAACTACTTTTAAATCAATTTTTTCAAGTAACACTCTCACCTTTTTCATAGAACAAACTTATTTTTTTTTCAGGAATCCACTTTCCAGAAACCTGAAACTAATCTTGAAAAAACTTGTGTAAGGCATCCATTCTCCCTAATCCTAAAAGAAAATTTTAATTAACTTGTTGAAATAATGCAATCAACCTTATTCTCAAACTACATTTAAATCAATTTTTTTAAGTAACACACTCACCTTTTTCATAAAATGAACATATTTTGTTTTCACGAATCCACTCTCCAGAAACCTAAAACAAATCTTGAAAAAACTTGTTTAAGGCATCCATTCTCCCTAATCCTAAAAGAAAATTTTAATTAACTTTTTGAAATACTAAAAAAACTCTAATCCTCAAACTACATTTAAATCGATTTTTTGAAGTAACACTCTCACCTTTTTCATAAAACTAAGATATATTTTTTTTCAGGAATCCACTCTCCAGAAACCTAAAACTAATCTTAAAAAACTTCTTTCAGGCATCCAATCTTCCTAATCCTAAACGAAAATTTTAATTAACTTGTTGAAATAATTCAATCACATTTATCCTCAAACTACTTTTAAATCAATTTTTTCAAGTAACACTCTCACCTTTTTCATAGAACAAACATATTTTTTTTTCAGGAATCCACTCTCCAGAAACCTGAAACAAATCTTGAAAAAACTTGTTTAAGGCATCCATTCTCCCTAATCCTAAAAGAAAATTTTAATTAACTTCTTGAAATACTAAAATAAATCTTATCCTCAAACTACATTTAAATCAATTTTTTGAAGTAACACTCTCACCTTTTTCATAAAACTAACATATATTTTTTTTCAGGAATCCGCTCTCCAGAAACCTGAAACAAATCTTGAAAAAACTTGTTTAAGGCATCCATTCTCCCTAATCCTAAAAGAACATTTTAATTAACTTCTTGAAATACTAAAATAAATCTTATCCTCAAACTACATTTAAATCAATTTTTTGAAGTAACACTCTCACCTTTTTCATAAAACTAACATATATTTTTTTTCAGGAATCCACTCTCCAGAAACCTAAAACTAATCTTAAAAAACTTATTTCAGGCATCCAATCTTCCTAATCCTAAACGAAAATTTTAATTAACTTGTTGAAAGAATTCAATCACATTTATCCTCAAACTACTTTTAAATCAATTTTTTGAAGTAACACTCTCACCTTTTTCATAGAACAAACTTATTTTTTTTTCAGGAATCCACTCTCCAGAAACCTGAAACAAATCTTGAAAAAACTTGTGTAAGGCATCCATTCTCCCTAATCCTAAACGAAAATTTTAATTAACTTGTTGAAATAATTCAATCACATTTATCCTCAAACTACGTTTAAATCAATTTTTTGAAGTAACACTCTCACCTTTTTCATAGAACAAACATATTTTTTTTTCAGGAATCCACTCTCCAGAAACCTGAAACAAATCTTGAAAAAACTTGTTTAAGGCATCCATTCTCCCTAATCCTAAAAGAAAATTTTAATTAACTTCTTGAAATACTAAAATAAATCTTATCCTCAAACTACATTTAAATCAATTTTTTGAAGTAACACTCTCACCTTTTTCATAAAACTAAGATATATTTTTTTTCAGGAATCCACTCTCCAGAAACCTAAAACTAATCTTAAAAAACTTCTTTCAGGCATCCAATCTTCCTAATCCTAAACGAAAATTTTAATTAACTTGTTGAAATAATTCAATCACATTTATCCTCAAACTACTTTTAAATCAATTTTTCAAGTAACACTCTCACCTTTTTCATAGAACAAACATATTTTTTTTCAGGAATCCACTCTCCAGAAACCTGAAACAAATCTTGAAAAAACTTGTTTGAGGCATCCATTCTCCCTAATCCTAAAAGAACATTTTAATTAACTTTTTGAAATACTAAAAAAAATCTTATCCTCAAACTACATTTAAATCAATTTTTTGAAGTAACACTCTCACCTTTTTCATAAAACTAACATATATTTTTTTTCAGGAATCCACTCTCCAGAAACCTAAAACTAATCTTAAAAAACTTATTTCAAGCATTCCAATCTTCCTAATCCAAAAACAAAAATTTTAATTAACTTTTTGAAATAATTCAATCACATTTATCCTCAAACTACTTTTAAATCAATTTTTTCAAGTAACACTCCCTTTTTCATAGAACAAACATATTTTTTTTTCAGGAATCCACTCTCCAGAAACCTGAAACAAATCTTGAAAAAACTTGTTTAAGGCATCCATTCTCCCTAATCCTAAAAGAAAATTTTAATTAACTTCTTGAAATACTAAAATAAATCTTATCCTCAAACTACATTTAAATCAATTTTTTGAAGTAACACTCTCACCTTTTTCATAAAACTAACATATATTTTTTTTCAGGAATCCGCTCTCCAGAAACCTGAAACAAATCTTGAAAAAACTTGTTTAAGGCATCCATTCTCCCTAATCCTAAAAGAACATTTTAATTAACTTCTTGAAATACTAAAATAAATCTTATCCTCAAACTACATTTAAATCAATTTTTTGAAGTAACACTCTCACCTTTTTCATAAAACTAACATATAGGTGCCGATCACGATCCGGTAAAAAATTCCCCCGTGCGACTCGTATCGGGTCTTATTACCGTACGAATCGTACAAGTGCCGTACGAACTGGCAATCACGATTCGCATGGTAAAAAGTCCATACGAACCGCACTGGGAATCATTCCCCACACGTCCTCGGGTCGGAAAATGTGTCCGACACGTCCTCGGACGATTTACCTTACAAACGTAAAAATCCAAGTCCGACCGAGGAATCACGATCCATCCCGTGCGTCCGAGCGTACAACCGTATGGAAAAAACACCGTCCGCACCGAACACCCATAGCAACCATGGAGACATGTGCCCGCATACGCGCCCAACACTCCCCCCAGCCCCCGTACGTCCGACACGTACCCCCCGTATATGTATACCCCCACCCGTCTAGGTACACCCCAGTCCGTTCCAGTCGTACCCCCACCCCAGTACGTGTCGTACCACCGTCAATGTACACCCCCCCACCCCTGTACGTGTCGTACCACCGTCTCTGTACACCCCAGTACGTTCCAGTCGCACCCCCACCCCAGTACGTGTCGTACCCCCCGTGTACCTACACCCCAGTACGTTCGAGCCACACCCCCACCCCAGTACGTGTCATAGCCCCGTCTACCCACACCCCAGTACGTTCCAGTCACACCCCCACCCCAGTACGTGTCGTACCACCGTCAATGTACACCCCCCCACCCCTGTACGTGTCGTACCACCGTCAATGTACACCCCCCCACCCCTGTACGTGTCGTACCACCGTCTATGTACACCCCAGTACGTTCCAGTCGCACCCCCACCCCAGTACGTGTCGTACCCCCCGTGTACCTACACCCCAGTACGTTCGAGCCACACCCCCACCCCAGTACGTGTCGTACCACCGTCAATGTACACCCCCCCACCCCAGTACGTGTCGTACCACCGTCAATGTACACCCCCCACCCCTGTACGTGTCGTACCACCGTCTATGTACACCCCAGTACGTTCCAGTCGCACCCCCACCCCAGTACGTGTCGTACCCCCCGTGTACCTACATCCCAGTACGTTCGAGCCACACCCCCACCCCAGTACGTGTCGTACCACCGTCAATGTACACCCCCCCACCCCAGTACGTGTCGTACCACCGTCAATGTACACCCCCCCACCCCTGTACGTGTCGTACCACCGTCTATGTACACCCCAGTACGTTCCAGTCGCACCCCCACCCCAGTACGTGTCGTACCCCCCGTGTACCTACACCCCAGTACGTTCGAGCCACACCCCCACCCCAGTACGTGTCGTACCACCGTCAATGTACACCCCCCCACCCCTGTACGTGTCGTACCACCGTCTATGTACACCCCAGTACGTTCGAGCCCCACCCCCACCCCAGTACGTGTCATACCCCCGTGTACCTACACCCCAGTACGTTCCAGTCGTACCCCCACCCCAGTACGTGTCATACCACCGTCAATGTACACCCCCCCCCTGTACGTGTCGTACCACCGTCAATGCACACCCCCCCACCCCTGTACGTGTCGTACCACCGTCAATGTACACCCCCCCCACCCCTGTACGTGTCGTACCACCGGCTATGTACACCCCAGTATGTTCGAGCCCCACCCCCACCCCAGTACATGTCATACCCCCGTGTACCTACACCCCAGTACGTTCCAGTCGTACCCCCACCCCAGTACGTGTCGTACCACCGTCAATGTACACCCCCCCTGTACGTGTCGTACCACCGTCAATGTACACCCCCCCACCCCTGTACGTGTCGTACCACCGTCTATGTACACCCCAGTACGTTCGAGCCCCACCCCCACCCCAGTAAGTGTCAAACCCCCGTGTACCTACACCCCAGTACGTTCCAGTCGTACCCCCAGCCCAGTACGTGTCGTACCACCGTCAATGTACACCCCCCCCTGTACGTGTCGTACCACCGTCAATGTACACCCCCCCACCCCTGTACGTGTCGTACCACCGTCAATGTACACCCCCCCACCCCTGTACGTGTCGTACCACCGTCAATGTACACCCCCCCACCCCTGTACGTGTCGTACCACCGTCTATGTCCACCCCAGTACGTTCCAGTCGTACCCCCACCCCAGTACGTGTCATACCCCCGTGTACCTACACCCCAGTACGTTCCAGTCGTACCCCCACCCCAGTACGTGACGTACCACCGTGAACCTACACCCCAGTAGTTCCTGGCGCACCCCCAACACAACCTCCTAAGTACGGAGCGCACCCCATGCCCCAACATCACAACCGCATGTACGAGTCGTACAAAGCCACACACAAGGACATAATCGTACAACCAAATGGGCCATGTACACACCGTACACACGCTCAAAACGCACGTACACAACCAGGACAAAATAAAACAACACAAGAATACACCATTCGAAAGGCACACAGCCACTAAACATGGCCAACAACCACTAAAATAACACAATCACTGACCTGCAACTGCCAAAAACAAACAGAGGCCCAATACACCACCACTCCTTATAACACACCCACCCAAAATTCAAAAACTGCCACACCCACCCATGGACCAATAAAAAGGGCCCACACACACAAACCATGAGCCTTTGCAACAGACTCACTGCTGCCAGACACCACAGAACCAGACTACAAGCTACACCACACCTTACACTTTCACACCTTCACACGACCACCCTCACAAACACCCTCTCATCACATTCACACACACACACAACCATCCACACCCCCCACAACATCCACACACCCCACACACCCACACCATCCCCACCCACACCCCTCACCATGCCCACTACCAAGAATCCAAAGTTCAGTCACCGAGAGTTGGAGGTCCTTGTTGATCAAATCCTCAGAGTCGAGCCACAGATCTTTGGAACATTGGTCAGAAGCACCAGCCAGGCAGCCAAAACAGCCATGTGGCAGACCATCGTCGATGCTGTGAATGCTGTTGCGGACACCAGGAGGACCAAGCAGGATTGCCAGAACAGGTGGTACGATCTGCGGAGGAGGGTCAGAGCCAAGAGGCAGGAGGAACACGACCAGGCCAACGCCACCGGAGGAGGACCCTCCCGCAGAGCCGTACAGTACCATCCCTGGGAGGAGAGGGTGATGGCCATACTGCCGGTGGAGGCAGTTGAAGGAGTAGAAGGACTCCGAGACCCGGGTGAGTACACAAACAACGCACCTCACATGGGGGGAACTGCAACCACAACCAAAATTACTAACAGGCACGCAACCACCACAAGCCATCGCATGACTCAACCACACTCCATGAGCAGGCACATGCCACTGCTGCCACCATGCCCCATGCACCCAGCTGGACAATGTCAAGTCACAGGCCACAGAAGACAACAACACATGACACGGTAACCCGGATGGCGGGAGGCTGGGCACCAAAAATCACATAGTGCGACTCCAAAGCAGACAACAATGCCCTCTGCCCATATGGCCTAGGTCACAGCCAGACAAACACTGTGTCCCAACACAGGAATGACTTGCCAGCAAATGGCGGACGCCTTGCATCAACACATGGGGGTGAAGGCACTGTTTTGCACATGACAGCAGCTAATGAACAGCCAACATTGTGAAAGAGTGGCAGCACACACCACCACAGCAGCAGCGCACAGACACACAGCAGACAAAATGGGTGCCTGGAGATCAGAAACAAACTCACATCAACAGGCCAAGGGCCACTCAAAGATCTGCTAACAGTGTGTGCCCAGGAAGCTGGGCCAAGGTGACAGAGGGTGACACACGGAGGGAGGGAGAGGGGGACACAGAGGGAGGGAGAGGGGGACTGAGAGGGAGGGAGACGGACAGAGGGAGGAGGCTGACACACGGAGGGAGGGAGGAGGCTGACACACAGAGGGAGGGAGAGGGGGACAGAGAGGGAGGGAGAGGGGGACAGAGAGGGAGGGAGAGGGGGACAGAGAGGGAGGGAGACACAGGAAGACGGACAGAGGGAGGAGGCTGACACACAGAGGGAGGGAGAGGGGGACAGAGAGGGAGGGAGAGGGGGACAGAGAGGGAGGGAGAGGGGGACAGAGAGGGAGGGAGAGGGGGACAGAGAAGGAGGGAGACACAGGGATAGCAAATCAGTCCTTTGGTGTGCGGGAATGTCTGCTCGTCAGCAGGTGGACTGCGTGCATGTAGACAAGGGTGGCCAGTGCCAGAACCCCCCCTCTTCATCATGGCAAAACGCAGGGCCATGTCACAACCTGTACACGAGCACAAGGACAGCCACCTGCATCATATAAGTGTGTGGATCCACTCCATGTGCACATGTACAGTGCTACAAGGAAGGCGCAAATGCATGGCTCGCCACACCTGCACACTCCACTGCTGACTGCAGTCACACTTGACGCAGCAAGTAAGACTGTGCCACACATAGTTAAAGGGGCCAAATTGGTGCCCAAGGGACACACCCATGCACAAGTGCACTGTGAGTGGAATGCAAGACAGATCCTAATTCCAAGAGGAAATGTGCCAACTTTGAAACGGATGAAACATGGATGTTGCATGGACCAAAATTAACATTTTCTCTCTCACACACAGGTCAACGTCGTGCTGCACCCCCCAACACTGGGGGGGAACACTCACAGGACCCGGATCTGCAGGAGACCGATCCCACCGGCAGCGACCACTCTCACCACTCTGCGGACGACCCCGACCGACCTGGCCCCTCTGGTGTCCAACCACCTGCAGCACCTGCGTCAGGTACAACCGTGCCAACCACCACCCCCACTCCTGCCACATCCCAGGAGACACCCAGGATCCCTGCCCCAACACCACAATGCAGCCAGGCTCGCCAGGAGGGACACGGTGTCCCGGGCACCCAGGAGGAGGCAGGCGACAACGCCAATGCCACCCCACAGGGGTCCCGGAGACCCGATGTGCCCACAAGTGCCGGCCAGACGCAAGTGGGCAGGGGTGGTGGGAGTGGAGGACGGCGGAGGCGCGAGCCTGACCAGTTGGCTGGGGATCCGGTATTTTCCCATGTCCGTAACATCCTGGACTCATACCGGCAGGACACCACGGGCATGGCCCAGGTCGTGTCCGTCCTCGAGGGGATCAAGGTCCAGCAGGCCCAGCAACATGCGGAGCTAATAGCCTGTCTACAGCTACACCAACGGAGGATGGAGGACAGACAGGCTGAGCAAGTGACGGCGTCCCAGGGGATTCACGCTGAACTCCGTCGGATGGCCGACACCATGGCCGACCCTCCCTGTGCCAGAAGGCGGAGAACATCACCACCCACAGGGAGGGATCATGAGGAGGAGGAGGAAACATCCGACGGAGCATCCCAGACGTCGTCACGGCGTGCTGCTGAGGTTCCCCGCAGGAAGCCGGGTCGTCCACGGAAAGGACCGTGAGGGTGGCTGCTACATCACCATCTCCCAGGACACCTGGCCTGGCACCTGGCCCACTGGAGCAACAGCATCACAGCATCAAGAGACATTCTCTGCCACATGGCCCTGCTGGTCACTGGCTGACCAATGTTGACAAAGACTGTGGTATGGACTCTGAGGATTTCCAATGGCAAGGACACCAACTCCCCTACTGAACTTTGGATTCCCTAATCCCGGAAAGCCCCTCACTTTGTCCCCCCCCCAATAATAAATCACACTATTAAGAGTAGATGCCTGCTGGTAGCATTATTACCTAACATGTGTCTTGTACAGTCTAAACATGCCTGAGTCATCTGTTCACTTCAACCATCCACACCCTGGGGCCTGAGTCTGGCACAGGACACATGGGTCACAGTTTATTAGGCAAGACAGACATGGAGCACCATACACACCCGTGATGGTCAGAACCAGCTGAGGGGGTGGCCGAACAACCGTGCTGACAGACACATTGAGTACAGCAACAGTCATGCGCAGAGGTCAGGGATCCTGGCCCGTGTCCTGGGGGGCACCCAGGTATGTGTAGACAGGTGGCAGAACCATGTCCTGCAAGCTTGAGTCCGGTGGATGCAGAGAATGGGGTCATGGACAACGTTGGATGCATGGGGATGGCACATGTCACAATACCCACACAGTCATGGACATCATGCCCAATACACAGTCTCAGCACACACACACAGCTTGCATCTTGCCACTCGAAACATTGACACATAGCCACAATCAGGGAATACCATGCCAGACATGCAGGATGCACCGTGCCAACACACCAGCATTGACTGAGAAGAGGCACCTTGGAGGCATAGGGACACCTTTATTAGTCATGTTTTTGGGATTGCAGAGGCAACTTGAAGTACACATGAACACATCATGTGGAGTAACATGTGGCTCCAACACTGGCACCCCCCTTCTGCAGCACAAATGCGTGATAGCCAGGGAACTGGCACACAAGCGTCGGCTAACAGCTAAACACCCACAGCTGCTCACGGAGAGCCTGCCATACACCATACATCCGCTGATGTGGAAGTCCCACGCCATGTCAAGACAAAGTTAACCGTATATGTCCGAGGGCAGTGTCACACACATTGATGCCATCATCACAATCCACTATCCCATCACTGATGACTGACAACCAGGCAGCCCATCTATTCAGGTGTACCCAGCTGCATGTCGTGTCCCATGGGGATGCCACATGTCTGCAGAGGAACCAAACCCCGACCGGGCCAGTGTGCACACATCGTGAACAACTGCCACACCCAATACACCCCAGATGCATCCCTTACCCCATGGAGACTTCCAAACGTGTCCGTGCCTGTAACGCTGAGTCAGCCCACGATGTCATATCCATGAGGAATAGCAGTGCCACAACAATGCAACCAGCAAACGGCATGCGCAGCTACCTGGGGAAGAGAGACACACAAGAAGTCAGCCACAAAAAGCACAGCCACTTGCATGTGCAGTTACTCGACACATGTATGGATGACAACATGCTAGGTCACAATTATGACTGGGGAAATACTACCATCACTGCCACCATCACTCCAGTGACACACCCACACACACCTCTGACCCACGTGCCATACATGCAGGTGGAGACACACATCACAACGCATGCCACACGGGGACCAATGCGTGCACACTCAGACCCTGGTACTCACCACTAAGCAAAGAAGTCGCGTATGAGCCGAGTCCGGATGTCCTCTTGCGGCTCAACATCCTCCACATCACTAGCCCCATTGCCAAGCCCTTCGTCCTCCACGGGTGGATGGTCCTCGTCATGTTGATTCAGGATGAGTGGCACAGCTCTTTCAACTGCCATGTTGTGCAGCATGCAGCAGACCATGAAGATCTTGCAGACCTTCGCCGGGGCATAAGGGAGTGCACCGCCGGTCTTGTGGAGGCACCGGAATCAGCTCTTCAGCATGCCAAACGTCCTCTCTATCACTCGCCTTGTCCGGCCATGGGCGGTGTTATAGCGGAGCTGGGCCGGCGTGATGGGGTTGCGGAGAGGTGTCAGCAGCCAAGGCATGTTGGGATAGCCAGCGTCCCCTACATGGGAAGCACATGGACATCGTTAGAACTGGTGTAGCGGTCGTGCTGGTCGGCTATACAGAATACAGGACAGACAGACTGTACCCACCAACAACACATGCCCGTTCGTTGCGCAGCTGCATCATCATATCAGGCATCCCGCTACGCCTCATGATGTAGGCATCGTGTGCTGATCCTGGGAAACGAGCACAGACATGTGAAATCACCATATTGGACAGACACACCACAAGGGCATTGATGGAGTGGTAGTGCTTCCGATTGCGGTACGCCACCTCCCGTGCGTGTGGTGGTACCAAACCTACATGTGTCCCATCTATGGACCCAATGACATGGGGCATCCCTCCCAGGGCATAGAATCCACGCTTGACCTCAGTCATCTGTTCAGGGGTTGGGAACTTGATGAAGTCATCCAGGTGAATCAACATGGCCTCTAAGAAATCATGCAGCACACCGCTGAACATGCTCTGGGACATGCCACCAACATGAGCTATGGTATTTTGGAAGGTACCCGTGGCCAGAAAATGTAGGGCAGCCATTACCTTCAGCTGGGGTGTCAGTGCCGTAGGATACCTGTGCTGCGGTTGCAGGTGTGGTGCCAGTCTCGCCGTCAGCTCCAGAATCAACGGTTGGGTGAAGCGGTAGAGCCGGATCCTGTCATTCTCCTGCATGGTAGCCAAGTCTGGAATTCTTCGGGCAACAGGAGGCGCTCTGCAGTAATTTGGAAGTGACAAGGAAGAGTGAGTGCACTACGAGAACAACTCATGTCTACTGAGCACATGTAAATCTGGCAATACACACATGCCACATAGGGAGTCAGGCATGTGCTACATGCCCAGGACACGTATGGATGCAAGGTGACACTCCTTCCAAGACCCAGCTACACACGGTGATTGAGAACCTCCCCATGCCACGCCATGGAAATAGCTGTGTCCCAGTGCAAGTGCACTGCCCGACGCAAGACAGGAGTGACATACACCCACACATCAGCAGAAGTGTGATGCCGATTGCAGAGACTGGTAGCGGGACACTGGAGCCACAGGTCACATGACATTACACTAGTCCAGCCCACACACCTTGCCATGAAGGTGCACATGTCATGACTCACCACACATTCCTTGTGAGTTTGCTGACATGGCCTTGTCACGCTACTCCGTGTCCCATGCATACATGTGCACCTCACATCCGATAACACATGTGGCATGGTGTTGGGAACAGTGTGCAATGACAATCTACACACAGCCACATGTTGGTTGCTGCAACGGCTGCAGCTTTTGAGGGTGCTACAACATCAACCTGATGTAAATCCAGGACACATATATGACATAGTCACATTGTGCACTGTGGGTAGTGACAAGTCATGTGTCATGACCCCTGTACCGGGCATCATGGGACACTTCCGTGTGTTGGTGTCCGTGCCATGCCAGTGACGCTCACCCCAAGTGCACAGTCCCACATGCACACATGTCAAAGGAGTCAAGGGCATGCCTGGCACACATTGCACCCTCACACAGTACACATGTACACATCTCATCATACATCTGGTGCCTTCTCCACTCAGGAGGCATGTTCCACATCACAGCCTGTGACACCTGTGCCCCACACATGTAGTAATGCACAGACGATGCCTTGATGTCCATTCCTGGACAAGTATGTCCATCCATGGACAAGTATGTCCGCCCTATTCCTACATGTGTGTCGCCTATCACCACAGTGATGTGTAAAAACCGCCGTACTGCTGCTGAGAGGGCCTGTGCATGTTCCCAAATCACTGTGGGAGTGCTGCCGTATGTGTACCCATCGTGATGGCGAGCGTACAGGCATTTGTACGGTCCGTAGCACTACGGGTACGCATACGCGTGCAGACCCATAGTGATAGTGAGCGTAGATGCGTGTGTACGGCCCTATCACTATGGGTCTGCACGCGTATGCGTACCCGTAGTGGTACGGACCGTACACTCGCATCTACGCTCACTATCACTATGGGTCTGCACGCGTATGCGTACCCGTAGTGGTACGGACCGTACACTCGATTCTACGCTCACTATCACTATGGGTCTGCACGCGTATGCGTACCCGTAGTGGTACGGACCGTACACACGCATGTACGCTCACTATCACTATGGGTCTGCACGCGTATGCGTACCCGTAGTGGTACGGACCGTACACTCGCATGTACGCCCAATATCACTAGGAGTACGCATACGCGTGCAGACCCATTGTGATAGAGAGCGTACATGCGTGTGTACGGTCCGTAACACTACGGGTACGCATAAGCGTGCAGACCCATAGTGATAGAGAGCGTACATGCGTGTGTACGGTCCGTAACACTACGGGTACGCATACGCGTGCAGACCCATAGTGATAGAGAGCGTACATGCGTGTGTACGGTCCGTAACACTACGGGTACGCATACGCGTGCAGACCCATAGTGATAGAGAGCGTACATGCGTGTGTACGGTCCGTAACACTACGGGTACGCATACGCGTGCAGACCCATAGTGATGGAGAGCGTAGGCATGCATGTACGGGCCGTTGCCATGCATTTGGGGTGCCCTAGGGCCCCGAGACGCATCGTACCTGTGTGTGATGCTCCAAATTACATAGGGGACAAGTATTAAGGCCTACATGCATGCTGGTTGTCATGGAGACCAAGTTCAAAATTCGAAATTGTTCTGGAAGGTGCACAGCAGAAGTCAGTTGGAATTCTTCTACTTTGTTGCAATGTGTTTGTGGGGCTGACATCATGCAGGAGAATGAAACCGATAGAGAACCCACAGACTGCTAGGTTTGAAGTGATTGGTGGAAACATAGGATGCAAATGTGAGTGACCAATCACTCTGTACTCCTGTGCATGAGACTGGGCAGAAGGGCACATATAAGGCAGCCAGGTCCCATGAGGGAGCACTTGCCTGCACATCTTTGCATTCGTCGACCCAGCTGCTGCGACTGATTCCCTGGAACCATGTCAAGGGCTGTGGAGAGGACACAGCCATTCACCCTGGAGGAGAACATGGCTCTGCTGGATGTGATCCTCCCACAGTACTCCATACTGTATGGGCGACCAGGGTATCAGGTGAGTGCATAGGCCACTGCCACAGACTGTCCCTATGTTGTGACTGTGACTTCTGCCATTGCGTCCAGGTGTAACACACATGCCATGTACTGTCGGGGGGGTCCCAGGGGGGGGGTGCCTGATGTCTCCCAGCAGTGCCCTGAGACAGGAGGGGTGGGGGCCTATCACTCCCAGCAGTGCCCTGAGACAGGAGGGGTGGGGGCCTATCACTCACAGCAGTGCCCTGAGACAGGAGGGGTGGGGGCCTATCACTCACAGCAGTGCCCTGAGACAGGAGGGGTGGGGGCCTATCACTCACAGCAGTGCCCTGAGACAGGAGGGGTGGGGGCCTATCACTCCCAGCAGTGCCCTGAGACAGGAGGGGTGGGGGCCTATCACTCACAGCAGTGCCCTGAGACAGGAGGGGTGGGTGTGATGCACAGTGTGAGCCTTGATCATTGATTGTGACATTGCCATCATTCCACCTGTGTACCCACTGTGGCACGTACTGCTTTTTCCCTCACCAGGGGATGATGTCCCTATGACAAAGGTGCAATGCGTTGGCTGCATGACATGCCTTGTTGTAACCAGCTAATTTGTACCCATATGTCTCTCTGTGACATGTGGCTGGTGTATTGATGTGGTGTCACTTGTTCCTCCTCACAGGTAGGCGCCACTGCCAAGGAGCAGATCTGGCTGACCGCCGTCAGTGCCGTGAGGGGTGTGGATGGTCGGAGGCGGAGCCTGCCCCAGGTGAGGAAACGCTGGCAGGATATCCGGTGCTGGACGCGGAGGATTGCACGGCTCCTGCTGGGGGACTCACCTGAGAGCCACAAGAACCGCGGCCGCCGCCGTCTGAGCCACCTCCACAGGCGTGTGCTGCCGGTGGTCTTTCCAGACCTGGAGAGGCGCTTACAGGCGATGCAGCAGCCGGAAGGGGGTAGGTACATGTGTGTTTGTTGTGTGTCACCGGCATTTGTAAGGGCACAGTAGCATGAATTCACTGGCAGGGTTTAAGGGTGCTGTGCAGATCCTGTTTGCCCCAGTATAGCGCTGTGCCCCTGCCACCCTTCCCCTCCTTGCAATGTGCTCCCTGGTCTGTGTGTAGTCACTCCTTCACAAGGTAATGTAGGGTGGCGCTTTGTCCACGAGAACAATGACTGTAGCATCATGTGTGGGGGTGGTGTGTAACAGGTTGTGGGACCTTGCCTGTGCACTGTCGAGTTCACTGCATGTGGGTTCCATGTCAGTTGGCACTGATGCTGACTCCAGACATGGGAGTTGGTCTCTCATGTGTCATGCCTTACAGCACGCATGTCCTATGTAGTGGCCTGTGACATGATGTGCATGAGTGTGCGATACACATAGTGCAGGGATGGTGACGTGTGTTGCAGTCATTACCATTCAGTAGCATGTAGTTGCGTGCCCACTACTGTCCCCTGGGGCACCTTTTCCTCAGTGGTGTATGTGTCATCATAAACGTGGCCAATCTCAGTGTCTACAGCGTAGGTTGTGCTCTGTGCCATTGTCCCCTGTCACCATGTATATAGACGTGCTATTTTGTACAGGTGTCCACTGTGCAGCCTGACCTGATTATCCTTCTTCATACTCACAGTTGCCAGTGCCTGTGTGTCTTGTTATACTCATCTGAGGATGGGCACTGGTACCTCATTATTTGTACAGGCGCACCTTGGCTGTTTGGCGTCCAATCTTGCTTTTTGCCTGCCCCTGTGTGTATCACCCAGACTATGAGATGTTGGTGCCACCTGTGTCTCAACAATTTGCCTCGTGTAGGGTCTTGTTGGGGCGGGCAATGCCTTTGTGTCAAATCCTGATTTCCACTTGCCGGGTCTGGGCAGTGTGTGATGTGTCTGGACACACACGCAATGTGCAGTGACCGAGTCATGTTGGGCATGTTTTCAGCATTACCTATGCAGCATGTGTCTCAAGTTCATGGATATGGTCCCTGGTCATCGGTATTTTCGCCAACGCTGTGTGGTGCAGATGCAGTGCTGGATTGTCCCCAGGGCCTGGGTGCTATGTCAGACTCCGTTTCCTGTCTTTAGCTATTGTCTCATGCTCTCCATGGTATTTCAGTGGCATGGTGGCTCAACCAACTGTGTGTTTCATGCCCTACATCGGTACCCTGTTCAGTAGATGTTAGGGATCTTCCTTTTCAGGCTATGCAATGTTACCTATGTAGATTGGACTCATGTGACAGATGTGTACAGGTGTCTGATTAATTTCTGTCTCTCCACCCTGCCCACAGCATCGTCGGGGGACACAGAGGGAGACATGGACACAGACCAGGCGGAGGGACCGAGCACCAGTGCCAGCCGTGACATCGGGTCTGGCACATCGAGTGGGACAGAGGCGGAGGAGAGTGTGGCCGAGGACCTGTCGACTGGCACATCAGACTACGAAGCTGACAGGTCCGAGGACGATGTCTCCGAGTGGGCGGAGGCTGCACCAGCAGCTGACAGCGGAACAACACCTCGCACCGCCCCCTCAGTTTCCATCAGCCGCCTCCCACTTGCTCGTGTCCCTTCCCAGCGTGCCCGGTCACAGCATGTCTCCTTCCTGCCAGGCACCGCACCCCCTGCCCCTGTCTCCACTGCTGCCGCCAATGCAGAGTCTGTGGACATCCAGCGGCAACTGCAGGTTGGTCAGGCTGCGATCCTTAATGTCCTCCATGCCCACGGCAAAACCCTCACCAACATCGAGGCTTTCTTGGAGGGCATTCATTCATCGCAGGCTGACCAACGCAACTTGCTGAGGTCCATCGACTCCACACTGACTGCAGCAGTGGGTCTCCTGCAGCGCGACCTCCCCCCACCTACCCCTGCCCCATCCACACTTCCCACTCCCATGCCTGTCCCACGTACACCCAGACGTCGGCATGCACCCACATCAACGGACACGGGCACCACACCAGCAGGGAAGGTCCACCGCACTCCTGACACGCACACACAGGGTGAGGTAGGCACACCCACTGGGTCGGGGGGCAAACGTGTGACACGCAGCCATAGTGGGAGTCCGCATTCCACCCAGTCCACTCCCTCCAAATCCCCTCCCCTCAGCTCTCCTGGCCACATCTCCCCCAAGGACTCCTTCATGGCCGCTCTGTCCCTGAGCCCCACGGTTACACCACCACGCAAGCGGTCAAGGAGGTCCCCGGTCAGGGTGGTTGAGTCTCCCCCCCTGTCTCCACCCTCCCACAGTGGCGCTGCGACCCATCCCTCTGACCCCCCCCCTCCTTGGGGCCTGAGGTCCCTTCGGGTGCAGGGGACTCCCTGGAGGACCTTGCAAAGGTGTGTAGTGCCATCCTGGCCTCCGCCTTTGGCCCTGCCCCACCCCCTGTGGTGGAGTCCTCCATCCCTGCACCCACAACGCCGCCCCTTTGCCCTGATTTCCCTGCGGTGCCTGTTGCTTCCCCCCCCCTGATGCCCTCACCAGTGTGGAAGACGATGCCATTTGACTGTGCAGGCAAGGTAGGGGACACGCATCCCACTGTGTCCCCCATTCAGCTGAGAATCATTGACTGCCCTATGGGCTTTGTGAAGATTGAACTGCCTGCGATCCACGGACATTGTGCTCATGCTGAATAAAGCTTACTTTTATTTTCATTATCACACTACTGCTATGCTGGTATTGGTGTTGGTGGGGCTGCTACATGGTTTTGGGTGGTGTGTAAGGGTTTTGGTGTGTGGGATGTGTAGTAGTGTACTGCTCATTGGTGGGACCCTGGGATCTGTGTGCCATCACAAGGTGTTGGCTAACTTTCTTTGTTCATGTAAGCAGTTACTTCATGGTGCACTTGTCCCAGGGTGTATTCCTTCCTCTGTGTACCCAGCTTTCTTCCCTGCAGGGTGTTCCCAATGTTTAGCGCAGAGCTGTGTCTACATGAGCTGTGTGTGTGACGGAGCCCTTCTACTTTGGCCATGCATGCAGGGCCATGTGTCCACCTGCAACAATCGTGGCATCCTTGGTGATCACTGTACTTGTGTGTGGAGTCTGTTGACATGAGTTCATGGGGACATGTTCCCTTGTAGCCAGTATGCATGTGGATAATTCTGGCCTCACACACATGTGTTACACCCCTCCTGTCTCAGGGCACTGCTGGGAGGACTCCACACCCACCCCTCCTGTCTCAGGGCACTGCTGGGAGTGATAGGCACCCACCCCTCCTGTCTCAGGGCACTGCTGGGAGGACTCTGCACACACCCCTCCTGTCTCAGGGCACTGCTGGGAGGACTCTGCACACACCCCTCCTGTCTCAGGGCACTGCTGGGAGTGATAGGCACCCACCCCTCCTGTCTCAGGGCACTGCTGGGAGGACTCTGCACACACCCCTCCTGTCTCAGGGCACTGCTGGGAGGACTCCACACCCACCCCTCCTGTCTCAGGGCACTGCTGGGAGTGATAGGCACCCACCCCTCCTGTCTCAGGGCACTGCTGAGAGGACTCTGCACACACCCCTCCTGTCTCAGGGCACTGCTGGGAGGACTCTGCACACACCCCTCCTGTCTCAGGGCACTGCTGGGAGTGATAGGCACCCACCCCTCCTGTCTCAGGGCACTGCTGGGAGGACTCTGCACACACCCCTCCTGTCTCAGGGCACTGCTGGGAGTGATAGGCACCCACCCCTCCTGTCTCAGGGCACTGCTGGGAGGACTCTGCACACACCCCTCCTGTCTCAGGGCACTGCTGGGAGTGATAGGCACCCACCCCTCCTGTCTCAGGGCACTGCTGGGAGGACTCTGCACACACCCCTCCTGTCTCAGGGCACTGCTGGGTGGACTCTGCACACACACCTCCGATTTCAGGATATGTACGCTTGGAACATACACGGTGGGGGTACGCTCAATGCATTCGAGGTGAGGGTACGAGTCTACTTACACTGGTGTGGTGGGGGTACGCTCCATGCATACGCGGGTGGGGGTACGGGTCGTACTTACACTGTTGGGCTGGGGGGTACGCTCCTTGCATACGCGGGTGAGGGTTCGAGTCGTACTTACACTGTTGGCATGGGGGGTACGCTCCATGCATACGCGGGTGGGGGTACGGGTCGTACTTACACTGTTGGGCTGGGGGGTACGCTCCTTGCATACGCGGGTGGGGGTACGGGTCGTACTTACACTGTTGGGCTGGGGGGTACGCTCCTTGCATACGCGGGTGAGGGTTCGAGTCGTACTTACACTGTTGGCATGGGGGGTACGCTCCATGCATACGCGGGTGGGGGTACGGGTTGTACTTACACTGTTGGCATGGGGGGTACGCTCCATGCATACGCGGGTGGGGGTACGGGTCGTACTTACACTGTTGGGCTGGGGGGTACGCTCCATGCATACGCGGGTGGGGGTACGGGTCGTACTTACACTGTTGGGCTGGGGGGTACGCTCCTTGCATACGCGGGTGAGGGTTCGAGTCGTGCTTACACTGTTGGGCTGGGGGGTACGCTCCATGCATACGCGGGTGGGGGTACGGGTCGTACTTACACTGTTGGGCTGGGGGGTACGCTCCTTGCATACGGGTTGGGGGTAGGGTCCGTACATATCCGTCCCCACGCTATGTGATGTTTGTGCGGCCCGTACCCAGGCCTTTGCCACGTGGGTGCAATCCGTCCCGCCATTGTTGGGGTGACGTGTGTGGGCGTGGTCCGACTCGTACCCACCCTCTTCAGGCGTGGGTACGGGACGTACCTGTCTGGTTGTGTTGCCGGTTCGCGTGGTGACGGACTTCCGTTGTGGCGGTCGCTGGCTTATCAGGACACGCCCCCACCCCCTCGTGGTGACCAGGGCATGGGAGTCAGGTATGTCCAGGCCATGTGTGGTGTGTGACTTATGTGGTTGTTTTGTGGCCTGCCCTGGTCGTGCCACCCCCACCCCACCCCACTTTCCCCCCTCCCTTAGTTATTCTGACCTTCTGCGGCGTCTGCGTCGTAACCTGTAGAGGAGGTGTACTGCTATGAGGGCAGGGATGACTCGTAGGTTCGGGTCCATGTCTGTCCGTCGCGTACTGGTACTCCTTGCTCGCGTCGTCCTGTCGCGTACGGGTCCTCCTTGATCGCGTCGTCCTGTAGCGTACGGGTCCTCCTTGGTGGCGTCGTCCTGTGTGTCCGTCACGTACTGGTCCTCCTTGTTCGCGTCGTCCTGTCTGTCCGTCGCGTACTGGTGGTCCTTGTTCGCGTCGTCCTGATTTCCCGGCAGTTTTTGGCTGCCGCAAAATATTCACCGTGCGGGGTGACGTCGGTGCGAATCGTGATTCCTGGGTCGTGAATGGCTGGCTGCGAGCGTCCCGACGTCAGGTCGGCGCTTTCCCGGATCGCATTGGTAGGTGTTTTTTGGTCGGGCTTATTTACGATTCGTACGGTGATGGTGTACCCGTGCGAATCGTAATTCCTTGTTTGTGAAAATTGACGACCGGGTACGCGTCGGGCGGAGATTGTGCTCCGTCCGACCGTTCGTACCCGGTTTTTGCAGGATCGTGATCGGCACCATAGTTTTTTTTCAGGAATCCACTCTCCAGAAACCTAAAACTAATCTTAAAAAACTTCTTTCAGGCATCCAATCTTCCTAATCCTAAACGAAAATTTTAATTAACTTGTTGAAATAATTCAATCACATTTATCCTCAAACTACGTTTAAATCAATTTTTTGAAGTAACACTCTCACCTTTTTCATAGAACAAACATATTTTTTTTTCAGGAATCCACTCAACAGAAACCTGAAACAAATCTTGAAAAAACTTGTTTAAGGCATCCATTCTCCCTAATCCTAAAAGAAAATTTTAATTAACTTCTTGAAATACTAAAATAAATCTTATAATCAAACTACATTTAAATCAATTTTTTGAAGTAACACTCTCACCTTTTTCATAAAACTAACATATATATTTTTTCAGGAATCCGCTCTCCAGAAACCTGAAACAAATCTTGAAAAAACTTGTTTAAGGCATCCATTCTCCCTAATCCTAAATGAAAATTTTAATTAACTTGTTGAAATAATTCAATCACATTTATCCTCAAACTACGTTTAAATCAATTTTTTGAAGTAACACCCTCACCTTTTTAATAGAACAAACATATTTTTTTTTCAGGAATCCACTCTCCAGAAACCTGAAACAAATCTTGAAAAAACTTGTTTAAGGCATCCATTCTCCCTAATCCTAAAAGAAAATTTTAATTAACTTCTTGAAATACTAAAAAAAATCTTATCCTCAAACTACATTTAAATCAATTTTTTGAAGTAACACTCTCACCTTTTTCATAAAACTAACGTATATTTTTTTTCAGGAATCCACTCTCCAGAAACCTAAAACTAATCTTTAAAAACTTCTTTCAGGCATCCAATCTTCCTAATCCTAAACGAAAATTTTAATTAACTTGTTGAAATAATTCAATCACATTTATCCTCAAACTACTTTTAAATCAATTTTTTCAAGTAACACTCTCACCTTTTTCATAGAACAAACATATTTTTTTTTCAGGAATCCACTCTCCAGAAACCTGAAACAAATCTTGAAAAAACTTGTTTAAGGCATCCATTCTCCCTAATCCTAAAAGAAAATTTTAATTAACTTCTTGAAATACTAAAATAAATCTTATCCTCAAACTACATTTAAATCAATTTTTTGAAGAAACACTCTCACCTTTTTCATAAAACTAAGATATATTTTTTTTCAGGAATCCACTCTCCAGAAACCTAAAACTAATCTTAAAAAACTTCTTTCAGGCATCCAATCTTCCTAATCCTAAACGAAAATTTTAATTAACTTGTTGAAATAATTCAATCACATTTATCCTCAAACTACTTTTAAATCAATTTTTTCAAGTAACACTCTCACCTTTTTCATAGAACAAACATATTTTTTTTCAGGAATCCACTCTCCAGAAACCTGAAACAAATCTTGAAAAAACTTGTTTAAGGCATCCATTCTCCCTAATCCTAAAAGAAAATTTAAATTAACTTCTTGAAATACTAAAATAAATCTTTTCCTCAAACTACATTTAAATCAATTTTTTGAAGTAACACTCTCACCTTTTTCATAAAACTAACATATATTTTTTTTCAGGAATCCGCTCTCCAGAAACCTGAAACAAATCTTGAAAAAACTTGTTTAAGGCATCCATTCTCCCTAATCCTAAAAGAACATTTTAATTAACTTCTTGAAATACTAAAATAAATCTTATCCTCAAACTACATTTAAATCAATTTTTTGAAGTAACACTCTCACCTTTTTCATAAAACTAACATATATTTTTTTTCAGGAATCCACTCTCCAGAAACCTAAAACTAATCTTAAAAAACTTCTTTCAGGCATCCAATCTACCTAATCCAAAAACAAAAATTTTAATTAACTTGTTGAAATTATTCAATCACATTTATCCTCAAACTACTTTTAAATCAATTTTTTCAAGTAACACTCTCACCTTTTTCATAGAACAAACATATTTTTTTTTCAGGAATCCACTCTCCAGAAACCTGAAACAAATCTTGAAAAACACTTGTTTAAGGCATCCATTCTCCCTAATCCTAAAAGAAAATTTTAATTAACTGCTTGAAATACTAAAAAAAATCTTATCCTCAAACCACATTTAAATCAATTTTTTGAAGTAACACGCTCACCTTTTTCATAAAATGAACATATATTTTTTTTCAGGAATCCACTCTCCAGAAACCTAAAACTAATCTTAAAAAACTTATTTCAAGCATTCCAATCTTCCTAATACTAAACGAAAATTTTAATTAACTTGTTGAAATAATTCAATCACATTTATCCTCAAACTACTTTTAAATCAATTTTTTCAAGTAACACTCTCACCTTTTTCATAGAACAAACATATTTTTTTTTCAGGAATCCACTCTCCAGAAACCTGAAACAAATCTTGAAAAAACTTGTTTAAGGCATCCATTCTCCCTAATCCTAAAAGAAAATTTTAATTAACTTCTTGAAATACTAAAATAAATCTGATCCTCAAACTACATTTAAATCACTTTTTTGAAGTAACACTCTCACCTTTTTCATAAAACTAACATATATTTTTTTTCAGGAATCCGCTCTCCAGAAACCTGAAACAAATCTTGAAAAAACTTGTTTAAGGCATCCATTCTCCCTAATCCTAAAAGAACATTTTAATTAACTTCTTGAAATACTAAAATAAATCTTATCCTCAAACTACATTTAAATCAATTTTTTGAAGTAACACTCTCACCTTTTTCATAAAACTAACATATAGTTTTTTTTCAGGAATCCACTCTCCAGAAACCTAAAACTAATCTTAAAAAACTTCTTTCAGGCATCCAATCTTCCTAATCCTAAACGAAAATTTTAATTAACTTGTTGAAATAATTCAATCACATTTATCCTCAAACTACTTTTAAATCAATTTTTTGAAGTAACACTCTCACCTTTTTCATAGAACAAACTTATTTTTTTTTCAGGAATCCACTTTCCAGAAACCTGAAACTAATCTTGAAAAAACTTGTGTAAGGCATCCATTCTCCCTAATCCTAAAAGAAAATTTTAATTAACTTGTTGAAATAATGCAATCAACCTTATTCTCAAACTACATTTAAATCAATTTTTTGAAGTAACACACTCACCTTTTTCATAAAATGAACATATTTTGTTTTCACGAATCCACTCTCCAGAAACCTAAAACAAATCTTGAAAAAACTTGTTTAAGGCATCCATTCTCCCTAATCCTAAAAGAAAATTTTAATTAACTTCTTGAAATACTAAAAAAACTCTAATCCTCAAACTACATTTAAATCGATTTTTTGAAGTAACACTCTCACCTTTTTCATAAAACTAAGATATATTTTTTTTCAGGAATCCACTCTCCAGAAACCTAAAACTAATCTTAAAAAACTTCTTTCAGGCATCCAATCTTCCTAATCCTAAACGAAAATTTTAATTAACTTGTTGAAATAATTCAATCACATTTATCCTCAAACTACTTTTAAATCAATTTTTTCAAGTAACACTCTCACCTTTTTCATAGAACAAACATATTTTTTTTTCAGGAATCCACTCTCCAGAAACCTGAAACAAATCTTGAAAAAACTTGTTTAAGGCATCCATTCTCCCTAATCCTAAAAGAAAATTTTAATTAACTTCTTGAAATACTAAAATAAATCTTATCCTCAAACTACATTTAAATCAATTTTTTGAAGTAACACTCTCACCTTTTTCATAAAACTAACATATATTTTTTTTCAGGAATCCGCTCTCCAGAAACCTGAAACAAATCTTGAAAAAACTTGTTTAAGGCATCCATTCTCCCTAATCCTAAAAGAACATTTTAATTAACTTCTTGAAATACTAAAATAAATCTTATCCTCAAACTACATTTAAATCAATTTTTTGAAGTAACACTCTCACCTTTTTCATAAAACTAACATATATTTTTTTTCAGGAATCCACTCTCCAGAAACCTAAAACTAATCTTAAAAAACTTATTTCAGGCATCCAATCTTCCTAATCCTAAACGAAAATTTTCATTAACTTGTTGAAAGAATTCAATCACATTTATCCTCAAACTACTTTTAAATCAATTTTTTGAAGTAACACTCTCACCTTTTTCATAGAACAAACTTATTTTTTTTTCAGGAATCCACTCTCCAGAAACCTGAAACAAATCTTGAAAAAACTTGTGTAAGGCATCCATTCTCAGTAATCCTAAACGAAAATTTTAATTAACTTGTTGAAATAATTCAATCACATTTATCCTCAAACTACGTTTAAATCAATTTTTTGAAGTAACACTCTCACCTTTTTCATAGAACAAACATATTTTTTTTTCAGGAATCCACTCTCCAGAAACCTGAAACAAATCTTGAAAAAACTTGTTTAAGGCATCCATTCTCCCTAATCCTAAAAGAAAATTTTAATTAACTTCTTGAAATACTAAAATAAATCTTATCCTCAAACTACATTTAAATCAATTTTTTGAAGTAACACTCTCACCTTTTTCATAAAACTAAGATATATTTTTTTCAGGAATCCACTCTCCAGAAACCTAAAACTAATCTTAAAAAACTTCTTTCAGGCATCCAATCTTCCTAATCCTAAACGAAAATTTTAATTAACTTGTTGAAATAATTCAATCACATTTATCCTCAAACTACGTTTAAATCAATTTTTCAAGTAACACTCTCACCTTTTTCATAGAACAAACATATTTTTTTTCAGGAATCCACTCTCCAGAAACCTGAAACAAATCTTGAAAAAACTTGTTTGAGGCATCCATTCTCCCTAATCCTAAAAAAACATTTTAATTAACTTTTTGAAATACTAAAAAAAATCTTATCCTCAAACTACATTTAAATCAATTTTTTGAAGTAACACTCTCACCTTTTTCATAAAACTAACATATATTTTTTTTCAGGAATCCACTCTCCAGAAACCTAAAACTAATCTTAAAAAACTTATTTCAAGCATTCCAATCTTCCTAATCCAAAAACAAAAATTTTAATTAACTTTTTGAAATAATTCAATCACATTTATCCTCAAACTACTTTTAAATCAATTTTTTCAAGTAACACTCCCTTTTTCATAGAACAAACATATTTTTTTTTCAGGAATCCACTCTCCAGAAACCTGAAACAAATCTTGAAAAAACTTGTTTAAGGCATCCATTCTCCCTAATCCTAAAAGAAAATTTTAATTAACTTCTTGAAATACTAAAATAAATCTTATCCTCAAACTACATTTAAATCAATTTTTTGAAGTAACACTCTCACCTTTTTCATGCAACTAACATATATTTTTTTTCAGGAATCCGCTCTCCAGAAACCTGAAACAAATCTTGAAAAAACTTGTTTAAGGCATCCATTCTCCCTAATCCTAAAAGAACATTTTAATTACCTTCTTGAAATACTAAAATAAATCTTATCCTCAAACTACATTTAAATCAATTTTTTGAAGTAACACTCTCACCTTTTTCATAAAACTAACATATAGTTTTTTTTCAGGAATCCACTCTCCAGAAACCTAAAACTAATCTTAAAAAACTTCTTTCAGGCATCCAATCTTCCTAATCCTAAACGAAAATTTTAATTAACTTGTTGAAATAATTCAATCACATTTATCCTCAAACTACGTTTAAATCAATTTTTTGAAGTAACACTCTCACCTTTTTCATAGAACAAACATATTTTTTTTTCAGGAATCCACTCTCCAGAAACCTGAAACAAATCTTGAAAAAACTTGTTTAAGGCATCCATTCTCCCTAATCCTAAAAGAAAATTTTAATTAACTTCTTGAAATACTAAAATAAATCTTATCATCAAACTACATTTAAATCAATTTTTTGAAGTAACACTCTCACCTTTTTCATAAAACTAACATATATATTTTTTCAGGAATCCGCTCTCCAGAAACCTGAAACAAATCTTGAAAAAACTTGTTTAAGGCATCCATTCTCCCTAATCCTAAACGAAAATTTTAATTAACTTGTTGAAATAATTCAATCACATTTATCCTCAAACTACTTTTAAATCAATTTTTCAAGTAACACTCTCACCTTTTTCATAGAACAAACATATTTTTTTTTCAGGAATCCACTCTCCAGAAACCTGAAACAAATCTTGAAAAAACTTGTTTAAGGCATCCATTCTCCCTAATCCTAAAAGAAAATTTTAATTAACTTCTTGAAATACTAAAAAAACTCTAATCCTCAAACTACATTTAAATCGATTTTTTGAAGTAACACTCTCACCTTTTTCATAAAACTAACATATATTTTTTTTCAGGAATCCACTCTCCAGAAACCTAATACTAATCTTAAAAAACTTATTTCAAGCATTCCAATCTTCCTAATCCTAAATGAAAATTTTAATTAACTTGTTGAAATAATTCAATCACATTTATCCTCAAACTACGTTTAAATCAATTTTTTGAAGTAACACTCTCACCTTTTTAATAGAACAAACATATTTTTTTTTCAGGATTCCACTCTCCAGAAACCTGAAACAAATCTTGAAAAAACTTGTTTAAGGCATCCATTCTCCCTAATCCTAAAAGAAAATTTTAATTAACTTCTTGAAATACTAAAATAAATCTTATCCTCAAACTACATTTAAATCAATTTTTTGAAGTAACACTCTCACCTTTTTCATAAAACTAACATAATTTTTTTTCAGGAATCCGCTCTCCAGAAACCTGAAACAAATCTTGAAAAAACTTGTTTAAGGCATCCATTCTCCCTAATCCTAAAAGAACATTTTAATTAACTTCTTGAAATACTAAAATAAATCTTATCCTCAAACTACATTTAAATCAATTTTTTGAAGTAACACTCTCACCTTTTTCATAAAACTAACATATATTTTTTTTCAGGAATCCACTCTCCAGAAACCTAAAACTAATCTTAAAAAACTTATTTCAGGCATCCAATCTTCCTAATCCTAAACGAAAATTTTAATTAACTTGTTGAAAGAATTCAATCACATTTATCCTCAAACTACTTTTAAATCAATTTTTGGAAGTAACACTCTCACCTTTTTCATAGAACAAACTTATTTTTTTTTCAGGAAACCACTCTCCAGAAACCTGAAACTAATCTTGAAAAAACTTGTGTAAGGCATCCATTCTCCCTAATCCTAAAAGAAAATTTTAATTAACTTGTTGAAATAATGCAATCAACCTTATTCTCAAACTACATTTAAATCAATTTTTTGAAGTAACACACTCACTTTTTTCATAAAATGAACATATTTTGTTTTCACGAATCCACTCTCCAGAAACCTAAAACAAATCTTGAAAAAACTTGTTTAAGGCATCCATTCTCCCTAATCCTAAAAGAAAATTTTAATTAACTTCTTGAAATACTAAAAAAAATCTTATCCTCAAACTACATTTAAATCAATTTTTTGAAGTAACACTCTCACGTTTTTCATAAAACTAACATATATATTTTTTTCAGGAATCCACTCTCCAGAAACCTAAAACTAATCTTAAAAAACGTATTTCAAGCATTCCAATATTCCTAATCCTAAACGAAAATTTTAATTAACTTGTTGAAATAATTCAATCACATTTATCCTCAAACTACGTTTAAATCAATTTTTTGAAGTAACACTCTCACCTTTTTCATAGAACAAACATATTTTTTTTTCAGGAATCCACTCTCCAGAAACCTGAAACAAATCTTGAAAAAACTTGTTTAAGGCATCCATTCTCCCTAATCCTAAAAGAAAATTTTAATTAACTTTTTGAAATACTAAAATAAATCTTATTCTCAAACTACATTTAAATCAATTTTTTGAAGTAACACTCTCACCTTTTTCATAAAACTAAGATATATTTTTTTTCAGGAATCCACTCTCCAGAAACCTAAAACTAATCTTAAAAAACTTCTTTCAGGCATCCAATCTTCCTAATCCTAAACGAAAATTTTAATTAACTTGTTGAAATAATTCAATCACATTTATCCTCAAACTACTTTTAAATCAATTTTTCAAGTAACACTCTCACCTTTTTCATAGAACAAACATATTTTTTTTTCAGGAATCCACTCTCCAGAAACCTGAAACAAATCTTGAAAAAACTTGTTTAAGGCATCCATTCTCCCTAATCCTAAAAGAAAATTTTAATTAACTTCTTGAAATACTAAAATAAATCTTATCCTCAAACTACATTTAAATTAATTTTTTGAAGTAACACTCTCACCTTTTTCATAAAACTAACATAATTTTTTTTCAGGAATCCGCTCTCCAGAAACCTGAAACAAATCTTGAAAAAACTTGTTTAAGGCATCCATTCTCCCTAATCCTAAAAGAACATTTTAATTAACTTCTTGAAATACTAAAATAAATCTTATCCTCAAACTACATTTAAATCAATTTTTTGAAGTAACACTTTCACCTTTTTCATAAAACTAATAGATATTTTTTTTCAGGAATCCACTCTCCAGAAACCTAAAACTAATCTTAAAAAACTTATTTCAGGCATCCAATCTTCCTAATCCTAAACGAAAATTTTAATTAACTTGTTGAAAGAATTCAATCACATTTATCCTCAAACTACTTTTAAATCAATTTTTTGAAGTAACACTCTCACCTTTTTCATAGAACAAACTTATTTTTTTTTCAGGAATCCACTCTCCAGAAACCTGAAACTAATCTTGAAAAAACTTGTGTAAGGCATCCATTCTCCCTAATCCTAAAAGAAAATTTTAATTAACTTGTTGAAATAATGCAATCAACCTTATTCTCAAACTACATTTAAATCAATTTTTTTAAGTAACACACTCACCTTTTTCATAAAATGAACATATTTTGTTTTCACGAATCCACTCTCCAGAAACCTAAAACAAATCTTGAAAAAACTTGTTTAAGGCATCCATTCTCCCTAATCCTAAAAGAAAATTTTAATTAACTTCTTGAAATACTAAAAAAAATCTTATCCTCAAACTACATTTAAATCAATTTTTTGAAGTAACACTCTCACCTTTTTCATAAAACTAACATATATATTTTTTTCAGGAATCGACTCTCCAGAAACCTAAAACTAATCTTAAAAAACGTATTTCAAGCATTCCAATCTTCCTAATCCTAAACGAAAATTTTAATTAACTTGTTGAAATAATTCAATCACATTTATCCTCAAACTACGTTTAAATCAATTTTTTGAAGTAACACTCTCACCTTTTTCATAGAACAAACATATTTTTTTTTCAGGAATCCACTCTCCAGAAACCTGAAACAAATCTTGAAAAAACTTGTTTAAGGCATCCATTCTCCCTAATCCTAAAAGAAAATTTTAATTAACTTCTTGAAATACTAAAATAAATCTTATCCTCAAACTACATTTAAATCAATTTTTTGAAGTAACACTCTCACCTTTTTCATAAAACTAAGATATATATTTTTTCAGGAATCCACTCTCCAGAAACCTAAAACTAATCTTAAAAAACTTCTTTCAGGCATCCAATCTTCCTAATCCGAAACGAAAATTTTAATTAACTTGTTGAAATAATTCAATCACATTTATCCTCAAACTACTTTTAAATCAATTTTTCAAGTAACACTCTCACCTTTTTCATAGAACAAACATATTTTTTTTCAGGAATCCACTCTCCAGAAACCTGAAACAAATCTTGAAAAAACTTGTTTGAGGCATCCATTCTCCCTAATCCTAAAAGAACATTTTGATTAACTTTTTGAAATACTAAAAAAAATCTTATCCTCAAACTACATTTAAATCAATTTTTTGAAGTAACACTCTCACCTTTTTCATAAAACTAACATATATATTTTTTTCAGGAATCCACTCTCCAGAAATCTAAAACTAATCTTAAAAAACGTATTTCGAGCAATCCAATCTTCCTAATCCTAAACGAAAATTTTAATTAACTTGTTGAAATAATTCAATCACATTTATCCTCAAACTACGTTTAAATCAATTTTTTGAAGTAACACTCTCACCTTTTTCATAGAACAAACATATTTTTTTTTCAGGAATCCACTCTCCAGAAACCTGAAACAAATCTTGAAAAAACTTGTTTAAGGCATCCATTCTCCCTAATCCTAAAAGAAAATTTTAATTAACTTCTTGAAATACTAAAATAAATCTTATCCTCAAACGACATTTAAATCAATTGTTTGAAGTAACACTCTCACCTTTTTCATAAAACTAACCTATATTTTTTTTTAGGAATCCACTCTCCAGAAACCTAAAACTAATCTTAAAAAACTTCTTTCAGGCATCCAATCTTCCTAATCCAAAAACAAAAATTTTAATTAACTTGTTGAAATTATTCAATCACATTTATCCTCAAACTACTTTTAAATCATTTTTTTCAAGTAACACTCTCACCTTTTTCATAGAACAAACATATTTTTTTTTCAGGAATCCACTCTCCAGAAACCTGAAACAAATCTTGAAAAACACTTGTTTAAGGCATCCATTCTCCCTAATCCTAAAAGAAAATTTTAATTAACTGCTTGAAATACTAAAAAAAATCTTATCCTCAAACTACATTTAAATCAATTTTTTGAAGTAACACGCTCACCTTTTTCATAAAATGAACATATATTTTTTTTCAGGAATCCACTCTCCAGAAACCTAAAACTAATCTTAAAAAACTTATTTCAAGCATTCCAATCTTCCTAATACTAAACGAAAATTTTAATTAACTTGTTGAAATAATTCAATCACATTTATCCTCAAACTACTTTTAAATCAATTTTTTCAAGTAACACTCTCACCTTTTTCATAGAACAAACATATTTTTTTTTCAGGAATCCACTCTCCAGAAACCTGAAACAAATCTTGAAAAAACTTGTTTAAGGCATCCATTCTCCCTAATCCTAAAAGAAAATTTTAATTAACTTCTTGAAATACTAAAATAAATCTTATCCTCAAACTACATTTAAATCAATTTTTTGAAGTAACACTCTCACCTTTTTCATAAAACTAACATATATTTTTTTTCAGGAATCCGCTCTCCAGAAACCTGAAACAAATCTTGAAAAAACTTGTTTAAGGCATCCATTCTCCCTAATCCTAAAAGAACATTTTAATTAACTTCTTGAAATACTAAAATAAATCTTATCCTCAAACTACATTTAAATCAATTTTTTGAAGTAACACTCTCACCTTTTTCATAAAACTAACATATAGTTTTTTTTCAGGAATCCACTCTCCAGAAACCTAAAACTAATCTTAAAAAACTTCTTTCAGGCATCCAATCTTCCTAATCCTAAACGAAAATTTTAATTAACTTGTTGAAATAATTCAATCACATTTATCCTCAAACTACTTTTAAATCAATTTTTTGAAGTAACACTCTCACCTTTTTCATAGAACAAACTTATTTTTTTTTCAGGAATCCACTTTCCAGAAACCTGAAACTAATCTTGAAAAAACTTGTGTAAGGCATCCATTCTCCCTAATCCTAAAAGAAAATTTTAATTAACTTGTTGAAATAATGCAATCAACCTTATTCTCAAACTACATTTAAATCAATTTTTTGAAGTAACACACTCACCTTTTTCATAAAATGAACATATTTTGTTTTCACGAATCCACTCTCCAGAAACCTAAAACAAATCTTGAAAAAACTTGTTTAAGGCATCCATTCTCCCTAATCCTAAAAGAAAATTTTAATTAACTTCTTGAAATACTAAAAAAACTCTAATCCTCAAACTACATTTAAATCGATTTTTTGAAGTAACACTCTCACCTTTTTCATAAAACTAAGATATATTTTTTTTCAGGAATCCACTCTCCAGAAACCTAAAACTAATCTTAAAAAACTTCTTTCAGGCATCCAATCTTCCTAATCCTAAACGAAAATTTTAATTAACTTGTTGAAATAATTCAATCACATTTATCCTCAAACTACTTTTAAATCAATTTTTTCAAGTAACACTCTCACCTTTTTCATAGAACAAACATATTTTTTTTTCAGGAATCCACTCTCCAGAAACCTGAAACAAATCTTGAAAAAACTTGTTTAAGGCATCCATTCTCCCTAATCCTAAAAGAAAATTTTAATTAACTTCTTGAAATACTAAAATAAATCTTATCCTCAAACTACATTTAAATCAATTTTTTGAAGTAACACTCTCACCTTTTTCATAAAACTAACATATATTTTTTTTCAGGAATCCGCTCTCCAGAAACCTGAAACAAATCTTGAAAAAACTTGTTTAAGGCATCCATTCTCCCTAATCCTAAAAGAACATTTTAATTAACTTCTTGAAATACTAAAATAAATCTTATCCTCAAACTACATTTAAATCAATTTTTTGAAGTAACACTCTCACCTTTTTCATAAAACTAACATATATTTTTTTTCAGGAATCCACTCTCCAGAAACCTAAAACTAATCTTAAAAAACTTATTTCAGGCATCCAATCTTCCTAATCCTAAACGAAAATTTTCATTAACTTGTTGAAAGAATTCAATCACATTTATCCTCAAACTACTTTTAAATCAATTTTTTGAAGTAACACTCTCACCTTTTTCATAGAACAAACTTATTTTTTTTTCAGGAATCCACTCTCCAGAAACCTGAAACAAATCTTGAAAAAACTTCTGTAAGGCATCCATTCTCCCTAATCCTAAACGAAAATTTTAATTAACTTGTTGAAATAATTCAATCACATTTATCCTCAAACTACGTTTAAATCAATTTTTTGAAGTAACACTCTCACCTTTTTCATAGAACAAACATATTTTTTTTTCAGGAATCCACTCTCCAGAAACCTGAAACAAATCTTGAAAAAACTTGTTTAAGGCATCCATTCTCCCTAATCCTAAAAGAAAATTTTAATTAACTTCTTGAAATACTAAAATAAATCTTATCCTCAAACTACATTTAAATCAATTTTTTGAAGTAACACTCTCACCTTTTTCATAAAACTAAGATATATTTTTTTCAGGAATCCACTCTCCAGAAACCTAAAACTAATCTTAAAAAACTTCTTTCAGGCATCCAATCTTCCTAATCCTAAACGAAAATTTTAATTAACTTGTTGAAATAATTCAATCACATTTATCCTCAAACTACTTTTAAATCAATTTTTCAAGTAACACTCTCACCTTTTTCATAGAACAAACATATTTTTTTTCAGGAATCCACTCTCCAGAAACCTGAAACAAATCTTGAAAAAACTTGTTTGAGGCATCCATTCTCCCTAATCCTAAAAAAACATTTTAATTAACTTTTTGAAATACTAAAAAAAATCTTATCCTCAAACTACATTTAAATCAATTTTTTGAAGTAACACTCTCACCTTTTTCATAAAACTAACATATATTTTTTTTCAGGAATCCACTCTCCAGAAACCTAAAACTAATCTTAAAAAACTTATTTCAAGCATTCCAATCTTCCTAATCCAAAAACAAAAATTTTAATTAACTTTTTGAAATAATTCAATCACATTTATCCTCAAACTACTTTTAAATCAATTTTTTCAAGTAACACTCCCTTTTTCATAGAACAAACATATTTTTTTTTCAGGAATCCACTCTCCAGAAACCTGAAACAAATCTTGAAAAAACTTGTTTAAGGCATCCATTCTCCCTAATCCTAAAAGAAAATTTTAATTAACTTCTTGAAATACTAAAATAAATCTTATCCTCAAACTACATTTAAATCAATTTTTTGAAGTAACACTCTCACCTTTTTCATGCAACTAACATATATTTTTTTTCAGGAATCCGCTCTCCAGAAACCTGAAACAAATCTTGAAAAAACTTGTTTAAGGCATCCATTCTCCCTAATCCTAAAAGAACATTTTAATTACCTTCTTGAAATACTAAAATAAATCTTATCCTCAAACTACATTTAAATCAATTTTTTGAAGTAACACTCTCACCTTTTTCATAAAACTAACATATAGTTTTTTTTCAGGAATCCACTCTCCAGAAACCTAAAACTAATCTTAAAAAACTTCTTTCAGGCATCCAATCTTCCTAATCCTAAACGAAAATTTTAATTAACTTGTTGAAATAATTCAATCACATTTATCCTCAAACTACGTTTAAATCAATTTTTTGAAGTAACACTCTCACCTTTTTCATAGAACAAACATATTTTTTTTTCAGGAATCCACTCTCCAGAAACCTGAAACAAATCTTGAAAAAACTTGTTTAAGGCATCCATTCTCCCTAATCCTAAAAGAAAATTTTAATTAACTTCTTGAAATACTAAAATAAATCTTATCATCAAACTACATTTAAATCAATTTTTTGAAGTAACACTCTCACCTTTTTCATAAAACTAACATATATATTTTTTCAGGAATCCGCTCTCCAGAAACCTGAAACAAATCTTGAAAAAACTTGTTTAAGGCATCCATTCTCCCTAATCCTAAACGAAAATTTTAATTAACTTGTTGAAATAATTCAATCACATTTATCCTCAAACTACTTTTAAATCAATTTTTCAAGTAACACTCTCACCTTTTTCATAGAACAAACATATTTTTTTTTCAGGAATCCACTCTCCAGAAACCTGAAACAAATCTTGAAAAAACTTGTTTAAGGCATCCATTCTCCCTAATCCTAAAAGAAAATTTTAATTAACTTCTTGAAATACTAAAAAAACTCTAATCCTCAAACTACATTTAAATCGATTTTTTGAAGTAACACTCTCACCTTTTTCATAAAACTAACATATATTTTTTTTCAGGAATCCACTCTCCAGAAACCTAATACTAATCTTAAAAAACTTATTTCAAGCATTCCAATCTTCCTAATCCTAAATGAAAATTTTAATTAACTTGTTGAAATAATTCAATCACATTTATCCTCAAACTACGTTTAAATCAATTTTTTGAAGTAACACTCTCACCTTTTTAATAGAACAAACATATTTTTTTTCAGGATTCCACTCTCCAGAAACCTGAAACAAATCTTGAAAAAACTTGTTTAAGGCATCCATTCTCCCTAATCCTAAAAGAAAATTTTAATTAACTTCTTGAAATACTAAAATAAATCTTATCCTCAAACGACATTTAAATCAATTGTTTGAAGTAACACTCTCACCTTTTTCATAAAACTAACCTATATTTTTTTTTAGGAATCCACTCTCCAGAAACCTAAAACTAATCTTAAAAAACTTCTTTCAGGCATCCAATCTTCCTAATCCAAAAACAAAAATTTTAATTAACTTGTTGAAATTATTCAATCACATTTATCCTCAAACTACTTTTAAATCATTTTTTTCAAGTAACACTCTCACCTTTTTCATAGAACAAACATATTTTTTTTTCAGGAATCCACTCTCCAGAAACCTGAAACAAATCTTGAAAAACACTTGTTTAAGGCATCCATTCTCCCTAATCCTAAAAGAAAATTTTAATTAACTGCTTGAAATACTAAAAAAAATCTTATCCTCAAACTACATTTAAATCAATTTTTTGAAGTAACACGCTCACCTTTTTCATAAAATGAACATATATTTTTTTTCAGGAATCCACTCTCCAGAAACCTAAAACTAATCTTAAAAAACTTATTTCAAGCATTCCAATCTTCCTAATACTAAACGAAAATTTTAATTAACTTGTTGAAATAATTCAATCACATTTATCCTCAAACTACTTTTAAATCAATTTTTTCAAGTAACACTCTCACCTTTTTCATAGAACAAACATATTTTTTTTTCAGGAATCCACTCTCCAGAAACCTGAAACAAATCTTGAAAAAACTTGTTTAAGGCATCCATTCTCCCTAATCCTAAAAGAAAATTTTAATTAACTTCTTGAAATACTAAAATAAATCTTATCCTCAAACTACATTTAAATCAATTTTTTGAAGTAACACTCTCACCTTTTTCATAAAACTAACATATATTTTTTTTCAGGAATCCGCTCTCCAGAAACCTGAAACAAATCTTGAAAAAACTTGTTTAAGGCATCCATTCTCCCTAATCCTAAAAGAACATTTTAATTAACTTCTTGAAATACTAAAATAAATCTTATCCTCAAACTACATTTAAATCAATTTTTTGAAGTAACACTCTCACCTTTTTCATAAAACTAACATATAGTTTTTTTTCAGGAATCCACTCTCCAGAAACCTAAAACTAATCTTAAAAAACTTCTTTCAGGCATCCAATCTTCCTAATCCTAAACGAAAATTTTAATTAACTTGTTGAAATAATTCAATCACATTTATCCTCAAACTACTTTTAAATCAATTTTTTGAAGTAACACTCTCACCTTTTTCATAGAACAAACTTATTTTTTTTTCAGGAATCCACTTTCCAGAAACCTGAAACTAATCTTGAAAAAACTTGTGTAAGGCATCCATTCTCCCTAATCCTAAAAGAAAATTTTAATTAACTTGTTGAAATAATGCAATCAACCTTATTCTCAAACTACATTTAAATCAATTTTTTGAAGTAACACACTCACCTTTTTCATAAAATGAACATATTTTGTTTTCACGAATCCACTCTCCAGAAACCTAAAACAAATCTTGAAAAAACTTGTTTAAGGCATCCATTCTCCCTAATCCTAAAAGAAAATTTTAATTAACTTCTTGAAATACTAAAAAAACTCTAATCCTCAAACTACATTTAAATCGATTTTTTGAAGTAACACTCTCACCTTTTTCATAAAACTAAGATATATTTTTTTTCAGGAATCCACTCTCCAGAAACCTAAAACTAATCTTAAAAAACTTCTTTCAGGCATCCAATCTTCCTAATCCTAAACGAAAATTTTAATTAACTTGTTGAAATAATTCAATCACATTTATCCTCAAACTACTTTTAAATCAATTTTTTCAAGTAACACTCTCACCTTTTTCATAGAACAAACATATTTTTTTTTCAGGAATCCACTCTCCAGAAACCTGAAACAAATCTTGAAAAAACTTGTTTAAGGCATCCATTCTCCCTAATCCTAAAAGAAAATTTTAATTAACTTCTTGAAATACTAAAATAAATCTTATCCTCAAACTACATTTAAATCAATTTTTTGAAGTAACACTCTCACCTTTTTCATAAAACTAACATATATTTTTTTTCAGGAATCCGCTCTCCAGAAACCTGAAACAAATCTTGAAAAAACTTGTTTAAGGCATCCATTCTCCCTAATCCTAAAAGAACATTTTAATTAACTTCTTGAAATACTAAAATAAATCTTATCCTCAAACTACATTTAAATCAATTTTTTGAAGTAACACTCTCACCTTTTTCATAAAACTAACATATATTTTTTTTCAGGAATCCACTCTCCAGAAACCTAAAACTAATCTTAAAAAACTTATTTCAGGCATCCAATCTTCCTAATCCTAAACGAAAATTTTCATTAACTTGTTGAAAGAATTCAATCACATTTATCCTCAAACTACTTTTAAATCAATTTTTTGAAGTAACACTCTCACCTTTTTCATAGAACAAACTTATTTTTTTTTCAGGAATCCACTCTCCAGAAACCTGAAACAAATCTTGAAAAAACTTGTGTAAGGCATCCATTCTCCCTAATCCTAAACGAAAATTTTAATTAACTTGTTGAAATAATTCAATCACATTTATCCTCAAACTACGTTTAAATCAATTTTTTGAAGTAACACTCTCACCTTTTTCATAGAACAAACATATTTTTTTTTCACGAATCCACTCTCCAGAAACCTAAAACAAATCTTGAAAAAACTTGTTTAAGGCATCCATTCTCCCTAATCCTAAAAGAAAATTTTAATTAACTTCTTGAAATACTAAAAAAAATCTTATCCTCAAACTACATTTAAATCAATTTTTTGAAGTAACACTCTCACCTTTTTCATAAAACTAAGATATATTTTTTTCAGGAATCCACTCTCCAGAAACCTAAAACTAATCTTAAAAAACTTCTTTCAGGCATCCAATCTTCCTAATCCTAAACGAAAATTTTAATTAACTTGTTGAAATAATTCAATCACATTTATCCTCAAACTACTTTTAAATCAATTTTTCAAGTAACACTCTCACCTTTTTCATAGAACAAACATATTTTTTTTCAGGAATCCACTCTCCAGAAACCTGAAACAAATCTTGAAAAAACTTGTTTGAGGCATCCATTCTCCCTAATCCTAAAAAAACATTTTAATTAACTTTTTGAAATACTAAAAAAAATCTTATCCTCAAACTACATTTAAATCAATTTTTTGAAGTAACACTCTCACCTTTTTCATAAAACTAACATATATTTTTTTTCAGGAATCCACTCTCCAGAAACCTAAAACTAATCTTAAAAAACTTATTTCAAGCATTCCAATCTTCCTAATCCAAAAACAAAAATTTTAATTAACTTTTTGAAATAATTCAATCACATTTATCCTCAAACTACTTTTAAATCAATTTTTTCAAGTAACACTCCCTTTTTCATAGAACAAACATATTTTTTTTTCAGGAATCCACTCTCCAGAAACCTGAAACAAATCTTGAAAAAACTTGTTTAAGGCATCCATTCTCCCTAATCCTAAAAGAAAATTTTAATTAACTTCTTGAAATACTAAAATAAATCTTATCCTCAAACTACATTTAAATCAATTTTTTGAAGTAACACTCTCACCTTTTTCATGCAACTAACATATATTTTTTTTCAGGAATCCGCTCTCCAGAAACCTGAAACAAATCTTGAAAAAACTTGTTTAAGGCATCCATTCTCCCTAATCCTAAAAGAACATTTTAATTACCTTCTTGAAATACTAAAATAAATCTTATCCTCAAACTACATTTAAATCAATTTTTTGAAGTAACACTCTCACCTTTTTCATAAAACTAACATATAGTTTTTTTTCAGGAATCCACTCTCCAGAAACCTAAAACTAATCTTAAAAAACTTCTTTCAGGCATCCAATCTTCCTAATCCTAAACGAAAATTTTAATTAACTTGTTGAAATAATTCAATCACATTTATCCTCAAACTACGTTTAAATCAATTTTTTGAAGTAACACTCTCACCTTTTTCATAGAACAAACATATTTTTTTTCAGGAATCCACTCTCCAGAAACCTGAAACAAATCTTGAAAAAACTTGTTTAAGGCATCCATTCTCCCTAATCCTAAAAGAAAATTTTAATTAACTTCTTGAAATACTAAAATAAATCTTATCATCAAACTACATTTAAATCAATTTTTTGAAGTAACACTCTCACCTTTTTCATAAAACTAACATATATATTTTTTCAGGAATCCGCTCTCCAGAAACCTGAAACAAATCTTGAAAAAACTTGTTTAAGGCATCCATTCTCCCTAATCCTAAACGAAAATTTTAATTAACTTGTTGAAATAATTCAATCACATTTATCCTCAAACTACTTTTAAATCAATTTTTCAAGTAACACTCTCACCTTTTTCATAGAACAAACATATTTTTTTTTCAGGAATCCACTCTCCAGAAACCTGAAACAAATCTTGAAAAAACTTGTTTAAGGCATCCATTCTCCCTAATCCTAAAAGAAAATTTTAATTAACTTCTTGAAATACTAAAAAAACTCTAATCCTCAAACTACATTTAAATCGATTTTTTGAAGTAACACTCTCACCTTTTTCATAAAACTAACATATATTTTTTTTCAGGAATCCACTCTCCAGAAACCTAATACTAATCTTAAAAAACTTATTTCAAGCATTCCAATCTTCCTAATCCTAAATGAAAATTTTAATTAACTTGTTGAAATAATTCAATCACATTTATCCTCAAACTACGTTTAAATCAATTTTTTGAAGTAACACTCTCACCTTTTTAATAGAACAAACATATTTTTTTTTCAGGATTCCACTCTCCAGAAACCTGAAACAAATCTTGAAAAAACTTGTTTAAGGCATCCATTCTCCCTAATCCTAAAAGAAAATTTTAATTAACTTCTTGAAATACTAAAATAAATCTTATCCTCAAACTACATTTAAATCAATTTTTTGAAGTAACACTCTCACCTTTTTCATAAAACTAACATAATTTTTTTTCAGGAATCCGCTCTCCAGAAACCTGAAACAAATCTTGAAAAAACTTGTTTAAGGCATCCATTCTCCCTAATCCTAAAAGAACATTTTAATTAACTTCTTGAAATACTAAAATAAATCTTATCCTCAAACTACATTTAAATCAATTTTTTGAAGTAACACTCTCACCTTTTTCATAAAACTAACATATATTTTTTTTCAGGAATCCACTCTCCAGAAACCTAAAACTAATCTTAAAAAACTTATTTCAGGCATCCAATCTTCCTAATCCTAAACGAAAATTTTAATTAACTTGTTGAAAGAATTCAATCACATTTATCCTCAAACTACTTTTAAATCAATTTTTGGAAGTAACACTCTCACCTTTTTCATAGAACAAACTTATTTTTTTTTCAGGAAACCACTCTCCAGAAACCTGAAACTAATCTTGAAAAAACTTGTGTAAGGCATCCATTCTCCCTAATCCTAAAAGAAAATTTTAATTAACTTGTTGAAATAATGCAATCAACCTTATTCTCAAACTACATTTAAATCAATTTTTTGAAGTAACACACTCACTTTTTTCATAAAATGAACATATTTTGTTTTCACGAATCCACTCTCCAGAAACCTAAAACAAATCTTGAAAAAACTTGTTTAAGGCATCCATTCTCCCTAATCCTAAAAGAAAATTTTAATTAACTTCTTGAAATACTAAAAAAAATCTTATCCTCAAACTACATTTAAATCAATTTTTTGAAGTAACACTCTCACGTTTTTCATAAAACTAACATATATATTTTTTTCAGGAATCCACTCTCCAGAAACCTAAAACTAATCTTAAAAAACGTATTTCAAGCATTCCAATATTCCTAATCCTAAACGAAAATTTTAATTAACTTGTTGAAATAATTCAATCACATTTATCCTCAAACTACGTTTAAATCAATTTTTTGAAGTAACACTCTCACCTTTTTCATAGAACAAACATATTTTTTTTTCAGGAATCCACTCTCCAGAAACCTGAAACAAATCTTGAAAAAACTTGTTTAAGGCATCCATTCTCCCTAATCCTAAAAGAAAATTTTAATTAACTTTTTGAAATACTAAAATAAATCTTATTCTCAAACTACATTTAAATCAATTTTTTGAAGTAACACTCTCACCTTTTTCATAAAACTAAGATATATTTTTTTTCAGGAATCCACTCTCCAGAAACCTAAAACTAATCTTAAAAAACTTCTTTCAGGCATCCAATCTTCCTAATCCTAAACGAAAATTTTAATTAACTTGTTGAAATAATTCAATCACATTTATCCTCAAACTACTTTTAAATCAATTTTTCAAGTAACACTCTCACCTTTTTCATAGAACAAACATATTTTTTTTTCAGGAATCCACTCTCCAGAAACCTGAAACAAATCTTGAAAAAACTTGTTTAAGGCATCCATTCTCCCTAATCCTAAAAGAAAATTTTAATTAACTTCTTGAAATACTAAAATAAATCTTATCCTCAAACTACATTTAAATTAATTTTTTGAAGTAACACTCTCACCTTTTTCATAAAACTAACATAATTTTTTTTCAGGAATCCGCTCTCCAGAAACCTGAAACAAATCTTGAAAAAAATTGTTTAAGGCATCCATTCTCCCTAATCCTAAAAGAACATTTTAATTAACTTCTTGAAATACTAAAATAAATCTTATCCTCAAACTACATTTAAATCAATTTTTTGAAGTAACACTTTCACCTTTTTCATAAAACTAATAGATATTTTTTTTCAGGAATCCACTCTCCAGAAACCTAAAACTAATCTTAAAAAACTTATTTCAGGCATCCAATCTTCCTAATCCTAAACGAAAATTTTAATTAACTTGTTGAAAGAATTCAATCACATTTATCCTCAAACTACTTTTAAATCAATTTTTTGAAGTAACACTCTCACCTTTTTCATAGAACAAACTTATTTTTTTTTCAGGAATCCACTCTCCAGAAACCTGAAACTAATCTTGAAAAAACTTGTGTAAGGCATCCATTCTCCCTAATCCTAAAAGAAAATTTTAATTAACTTGTTGAAATAATGCAATCAACCTTATTCTCAAACTACATTTAAATCAATTTTTTTAAGTAACACACTCACCTTTTTCATAAAATGAACATATTTTGTTTTCACGAATCCACTCTCCAGAAACCTAAAACAAATCTTGAAAAAACTTGTTTAAGGCATCCATTCTCCCTAATCCTAAAAGAAAATTTTAATTAACTTCTTGAAATACTAAAATAAATCTTATCCTCAAACTACATTTAAATCAATTTTTTGAAGTAACACTCTCACCTTTTTCATAAAACTAAGATATATATTTTTTCAGGAATCCACTCTCCAGAAACCTAAAACTAATCTTAAAAAACTTCTTTCAGGCATCCAATCTTCCTAATCCGAAACGAAAATTTTAATTAACTTGTTGAAATAATTCAATCACATTTATCCTCAAACTACTTTTAAATCAATTTTTCAAGTAACACTCTCACCTTTTTCATAGAACAAACATATTTTTTTTCAGGAATCCACTCTCCAGAAACCTGAAACAAATCTTGAAAAAACTTGTTTGAGGCATCCATTCTCCCTAATCCTAAAAGAACATTTTGATTAACTTTTTGAAATACTAAAAAAAATCTTATCCTCAAACTACATTTTAATCAATTTTTTGAAGTAACACTCTCACCTTTTTCATAAAACTAACATATATATTTTTTTCAGGAATCCACTCTCCAGAAACCTAAAACTAATCTTAAAAAACGTATTTCGAGCAATCCAATCTTCCTAATCCTAAACGAAAATTTTAATTAACTTGTTGAAATAATTCAATCACATTTATCCTCAAACTACGTTTAAATCAATTTTTTGAAGTAACACTCTCACCTTTTTCATAGAACAAACATATTTTTTTTTCAGGAATCCACTCTCCAGAAACCTGAAACAAATCTTGAAAAAACTTGTTTAAGGCATCCATTCTCCCTAATCCTAAAAGAAAATTTTAATTAACTTCTTGAAATACTAAAATAAATCTTATCCTCAAACGACATTTAAATCAATTGTTTGAAGTAACACTCTCACCTTTTTCATAAAACTAACCTATATTTTTTTTTAGGAATCCACTCTCCAGAAACCTAAAACTAATCTTAAAAAACTTCTTTCAGGCATCCAATCTTCCTAATCCAAAAACAAAAATTTTAATTAACTTGTTGAAATTATTCAATCACATTTATCCTCAAACTACTTTTAAATCATTTTTTTCAAGTAACACTCTCACCTTTTTCATAGAACAAACATATTTTTTTTTCAGGAATCCACTCTCCAGAAACCTGAAACAAATCTTGAAAAACACTTGTTTAAGGCATCCATTCTCCCTAATCCTAAAAGAAAATTTTAATTAACTGCTTGAAATACTAAAAAAAATCTTATCCTCAAACTACATTTAAATCAATTTTTTGAAGTAACACGCTCACCTTTTTCATAAAATGAACATATATTTTTTTTCAGGAATCCACTCTCCAGAAACCTAAAACTAATCTTAAAAAACTTATTTCAAGCATTCCAATCTTCCTAATACTAAACGAAAATTTTAATTAACTTGTTGAAATATTTCAATCACATTTATCCTCAAACTACGTTTAAATCAATTTTTTGAAGTAACACTCTCACCTTTTTCATAGAACAAACATATTTTTTTTTCAAGAATCCTCTCTCCAGAAACCTGAAACAAATCTTGAAAAAACTTGTTTAAGGCATCCATTCTCCCTAATCCTAAAAGAAAATTTTAATTAACTTCTTGAAATACTAAAAAAAATCTTATCCTCAAACTACATTTAAATCAATTTTTTGAAGTAACACTCTCACCTTTTTCATAAAACTAACATATATTTTTTTTCAGGAATCCACTCCCCAAAAACCTAAAACTAATCTTAAAAAACTTATTTCAAGCATTCCAATCTTCCTAATCCTAAACGAAAATTTTAATTAACTTGTTGAAATAATTCAATCACATTTATCCTCAAACTACGTTTAAATCAATTTTTTGAAGTAACACTCTCACCTTTTTCATAGAACAAACTTATTTTTTTTTCAGGAATCCACTCTCCAGAAACCTGAAACTAATCTTGAAAAAACTTGTGTAAGGCATCCATTCTCCCTAATCCTAAAAGAAAATTTCAATTAACTTGTTGAAATAATGCAATCAACCTTATTCTCAAACTACATTTAAATCAATTTTTTGAAGTAACACACTCACCTTTTTCATAAAATGAACATATTTTGTTTTCACGAATCCACTCTCCAGACACCTAAAACAAATCTTGAAAAAACTTGTTTAAGGCATCCATTCTCCCTAATCCTAAAATAAAATTTTAATTAACTTCTTGAAATACTAAAAAAAATCTAATCCTCAAACTACATTTAAATCAATTTTTTGAAGTAACACTCTCACCTATTTCATAAAACTAACATATATTTTTTTTCAGGAATCCACTCTCCAGAAACCTAATACTAATCTTAAAAAACGTATTTCAAGCATTCCAATCTTCCTAATCCTAAACGAAAATTTTAATTAACTTGTTGAAATAATTCAATCACATTTATCCTCAAACTACGTTTAAATCAATTTTTTGAAGTAACACTCTCACCTTTTTCATAGAACAAACATATTTTTTTTTCAGGAATCCACTCTCCAGAAACCTGAAACAAATCTTGAAAAAACTTGTTTAAGGCATCCATTCTCCCTAATCCTAAAAGAAAATTTTAATTAACTTCTTGAAATACTAAAATAAATCTTATCCTCAAACTACATTTAAATCAATTTTTTGAAGTAACACTCTCACCTTTTTCATAAAACTAACATATATTTTTTTTCAGGAATCCGCTCTCCAGAAACCTGAAACAAATCTTGAAAAAACTTGTTTAAGGCATCCATTCTCCCTAATCCTAAAAGAACATTTTAATTAACTTCTTGAAATACTAAAATAAATCTTATCCTCAAACTACATTTAAATCAATTTTTTGAAGTAACACTCTCACCTTTTTCATAAAACTAACATATAGTTTTTTTTCAGGAATCCACTCTCCAGAAACCTAAAACTAATCTTAAAAAACTTCTTTCAGGCATCCAATCTTCCTAATCCTAAACGAAAATTTTAATTAACTTGTTGAAATAATTCAATCACATTTATCTTCAAACTACTTTTAAATCAATTTTTTGAAGTAACACTCTCACCTTTTTCATAGAACAAACTTATTTTTTTTTCAGGAATCCACTCTCCAGAAACCTGAAACTAATCTTGAAAAAACTTGTGTAAGGCATCCATTCTCCCTAATCCTAAAAGAAAATGTTAATTAACTTGTTGAAATAATGCAATCAACCTTATTCTCAAACTACATTTAAATCAATTTTTTGAAGTAACACACTCACCTTTTTCATAAAATGAACATATTTTGTTTTCACGAATCCACTCTCCAGAAACCTAAAACAAATCTTGAAAAAACTTGTTTAAGGCATCCATTCTCCCTAATCCTAAAAGAAAATTTTAATTAACTTCTTGAAATACTAAATAAAATCTTATCCTCAAACTACATTTAAATCAATTTTTTGAAGTAACACTCTCACCTTTTTCATAAAACTAACATATATTTTTTTTTCAGGAATCCACTCTCCAGAAACCTAAAACTAATCTTAAAAAACTTATTTCAAGCATTCCAATCTTCCTAATCCTAAACGAAAATTTTAATTAACTTGTTGAAATAATTCAATCACATTTATCCTCAAACTACTTTTAAATCAATTTTTTCAAGTAACACTCTCACCTTTTTCATAGAACAAACATATTTTTTTTTCAGGACAAAACACTCTCCAGAAACCTGAAACAAATCTTGAAAAAACTTGTTTAAGGCATCCATTCTCCCTAATCCTAAAAGAAAATTTTAATTAACTTCTTGAAATACTAAAATAAATCTTTTCCTCAAACTACATTTAAATCAATTTTTTGAAGTAACACTCTCACCTTTTTCATAAAACTAACATATATTTTTTTTCAGGAATCCGCTCTCCAGAAACCTGAAACAAATCTTGAAAAAACTTGTTTAAGGCATCCATTCTCCCTAATCCTAAAAGAACATTTTAATTAACTTCTTGAAATACTAAAATAAATCTTATCCTCAAACTACATTTAAATCAATTTTTTGAAGTAACACTCTCACCTTTTTCATAAAACTAACATATATTTTTTTTCAGGAATCCACTCTCCAGAAACCTAAAACTAATCTTAAAAAACTTCTTTCAGGCATCCAATCTTCCTAATCCAAAAACAAAAATTTTAATTAACTTGTTGAAATTATTCAATCACATTTATCCTCAAACTACTTTTAAATCAATTTTTTCAAGTAACACTCTCACCTTTTTCATAGAACAAACATATTTTTTTTTCAGGAATCCACTCTCCAGAAACCTGAAACAAATCTTGAAAACACTTGTTTAAGGCATCCATTCTCCCTAATCCTAAAAGAAAATTTTAATTAACTGCTTGAAATACTAAAAAAAATCTTATCCTCAAACCACATTTAAATCAATTTTTTGAAGTAACACGCTCACCTTTTTCATAAAATGAACATATATTTTTTTTCAGGAATCCACTCTCCAGAAACCTAAAACTAATCTTAAAAAACTTATTTCAAGCATTCCAATCTTCCTAATACTAAACGAAAATTTTAATTAACTTGTTGAAATAATTCAATCACATTTATCCTCAAACTACGTTTAAATCAATTTTTTGAAGTAACACTCTCACCTTTTTCATAGAACAAACATATTTTTTTTTCAGGAATCCACTCTCCAGAAACCTGAAACAAATCTTGAAAAAACTTGTTTAAGGCATCCATTCTCCCTAATCCTAAAAGAAAATTTTAATTAACTTTTTGAAATACTAAAATAAATCTTATTCTCAAACTACATTTAAATCAATTTTTTGAAGTAACACTCTCACCTTTTTCATAAAACTAAGATATATTTTTTTTCAGGAATCCGCTCTCCAGAAACCTGAAACAAATCTTGAAAAAACTTGTTTAAGGCATCCATTCTCCCTAATCCTAAAAGAACATTTTAATTAACTTCTTGAAATACTAAAATAAATCTTATCCTCAAAATACATTTAAATCAATTTTTTGAAGTAACACTCTCACCTTTTTCATAAAACTAACATATAGTTTTTTTTCAGGAATCCACTCTCCAGAAACCTAAAACTAATCTTAAAAAACTTCTTTCAGGCATCCAATCTTCCTAATCCTAAACGAAAATTTTAATTAACTTGTTGAAATAATTCAATCACATTTATCCTCAAACTACTTTTAAATCAATTTTTTGAAGTAACACTCTCACCTTTTTCATAGAACAAACTTATTTTTTTTTCAGGAATCCACTTTCCAGAAACCTGAAACTAATCTTGAAAAAACTTGTGTAAGGCATCCATTCTCCCTAATCCTAAAAGAAAATTTTAATTAACTTGTTGAAATAATGCAATCAACCTTATTCTCAAACTACATTTAAATCAATTTTTTGAAGTAACACACTCACCTTTTTCATAAAATGAACATATTTTGTTTTCACGAATCCACTCTCCAGAAACCTAAAACAAATCTTGAAAAAACTTGTTTAAGGCATCCATTCTCCCTAATCCTAAAAGAAAATTTTAATTAACTTCTTGAAATACTAAAAAAACTCTAATCCTCAAACTACATTTAAATCGATTTTTTGAAGTAACACTCTCACCTTTTTCATAAAACTAAGATATATTTTTTTTCAGGAATCCACTCTCCAGAAACCTAAAACTAATCTTAAAAAACTTCTTTCAGGCATCCAATCTTCCTAATCCTAAACGAAAATTTTAATTAACTTGTTGAAATAATTCAATCACATTTATCCTCAAACTACTTTTAAATCAATTTTTTCAAGTAACACTCTCACCTTTTTCATAGAACAAACATATTTTTTTTTCAGGAATCCACTCTCCAGAAACCTGAAACAAATCTTGAAAAAACTTGTTTAAGGCATCCATTCTCCCTAATCCTAAAAGAAAATTTTAATTAACTTCTTGAAATACTAAAATAAATCTTATCCTCAAACTACATTTAAATCAATTTTTTGAAGTAACACTCTCACCTTTTTCATAAAACTAACATATATTTTTTTTCAGGAATCCACTCTCCAGAAACCTAAAACTAATCTTAAAAAACTTATTTCAGGCATCCAATCTTCCTAATCCTAAACGAAAATTTTAATTAACTTGTTGAAAGAATTCAATCACATTTATCCTCAAACTACTTTTAAATCAATTTTTTGAAGTAACACTCTCACCTTTTTCATAGAACAAACTTATTTTTTTTTCAGGAATCCACTCTCCAGAAACCTGAAACAAATCTTGAAAAAACTTGTGTAAGGCATCCATTCTCCCTAATCCTAAACGAAAATTTTAATTAACTTGTTGAAATAATTCAATCACATTTATCCTCAAACTACGTTTAAATCAATTTTTTGAAGTAACACTCTCACCTTTTTCATAGAACAAACATATTTTTTTTTCAGGAATCCACTCTCCAGAAACCTGAAACAAATCTTGAAAAAACTTGTTTAATGCATCCATTCTCCCTAATCCTAAAAGAAAATTTTAATTAACTTCTTGAAATACTAAAAAAAATCTTATCCTCAAACTACATTTAAATCAATATTTGAAGTAACACTCTCACCTTTTTCATAAAACTAACATATATTTTTTTTCAGGAATCCACTCTCCAGAAACCTAAAACTAATCTTAAAAAACTTCTTTCAGGCATCCAATCTTCCTAATCCTAAACGAAAATTTTAATTAACTTGTTGAAATTATTCAATCACATTTATCCTCAAACTACTTTTAAATCAATTTTTCAAGTAACACTCTCACCTTTTTCATAGAACAAACATATTTTTTTTCAGGAATCCACTCTCCAGAAACCTGAAACAAATCTTGAAAAAACTTGTTTGAGGCATCCATTCTCCCTAATCCTAAAAGAACATTTTAATTAACTTTTTTAAATACTAAAAAAAATCTTATCCTCAAACTACATTTAAATCAATTTTTTGAAGTAACACTCTCACCTTTTTCATAAAAGTAACATATATTTTTTTTCAGGAATCCACTCTCCAGAAACCTAAAACTAATCTTAAAAAACTTATTTCAAGCATTCCAATCTTCCTAATCCAAAAACAAAAATTTTAATTAACTTTTTGAAATAATTCAATCACATTTATCCTCAAACTACTTTTAAATCAATTTTTTCAAGTAACACTCCCTTTTTCATAGAACAAACATATTTTTTTTTCAGGAATCCACTCTCCAGAAACCTGAAACAAATCTTGAAAAAACTTGTTTAAGGCATCCATTCTCCCTAATCCTAAAAGAAAATTTTAATTAACTTCTTGAAATACTAAAATAAATCTTATCCTCAAACTACATTTAAATCAATTTTTTGAAGTAACACTCTCACCTTTTTCATAAAACTAACATATATTTTTTTTCAGGAATCCGCTCTCCAGAAACCTGAAACAAATCTTGAAAAAACTTGTTTAAGGCATCCATTCTCCCTAATCCTAAAAGAACATTTTAATTAACTTCTTGAAATACTAAAATAAATCTTATCCTCAAACTACATTTAAATCAATTTTTTGAAGTAACACTCTCACCTTTTTCATAAAACTAACATATAGTTTTTTTTCAGGAATCCACTCTCCAGAAACCTAAAACTAATCTTAAAAAACTTCTTTCAGGCATCCAATCTTCCTAATCCTAAACGAAAATTTTAATTAACTTGTTGAAATAATTCAATCACATTTATCCTCAAACTACGTTTAAATCAATTTTTTGAAGTAACACTCTCACCTTTTTCATAGAACAAACATATTTTTTTTTCAGGAATCCACTCTCCAGAAACCTGAAACAAATCTTGAAAAAACTTGTTTAAGGCATCCATTCTCCCTAATCCTAAAAGAAAATTTTAATTAACTTCTTGAAATACTAAAATAAATCTTATCATCAAACTACATTTAAATCAATTTTTTGAAGTAACACTCTCACCTTTTTCATAAAACTAACATATATATTTTTTCAGGAATCCGCTCTCCAGAAACCTGAAACAAATCTTGAAAAAACTTGTTTAAGGCATCCATTCTCCCTAATCCTAAACGAAAATTTTAATTAACTTGTTGAAATAATTCAATCACATTTATCCTCAAACTACTTTTAAATCAATTTTTCAAGTAACACTCTCACCTTTTTCATAGAACAAACATATTTTTTTTTCAGGAATCCACTCTCCAGAAACCTGAAACAAATCTTGAAAAAACTTGTTTAAGGCATCCATTCTCCCTAATCCTAAAAGAAAATTTTAATTAACTTCTTGAAATACTAAAAAAACTCTAATCCTCAAACTACATTTAAATCGATTTTTTGAAGTAACACTCTCACCTTTTTCATAAAACTAACATATATTTTTTTTCAGGAATCCACTCTCCAGAAACCTAATACTAATCTTAAAAAACTTATTTCAAGCATTCCAATCTTCCTAATCCTAAATGAAAATTTTAATTAACTTGTTGAAATAATTCAATCACATTTATCCTCAAACTACTTTTAAATCAATTTTTTCAAGTAACACTCTCACCTTTTTCATAGAACAAACATATTTTTTTTTCAGGAATCCACTCTCCAGAAACCTGAAACAAATCTTGAAAACACTTGTTTAAGGCATCCATTCTCCCTAATCCTAAAAGAAAATTTTAATTAACTGCTTGAAATACTAAAAAAAATCTTATCCTCAAACCACATTTAAATCAATTTTTTGAAGTAACACGCTCACCTTTTTCATAAAATGAACATATATTTTTTTTCAGGAATCCACTCTCCAGAAACCTAAAACTAATCTTAAAAAACTTATTTCAAGCATTCCAATCTTCCTAATACTAAACGAAAATTTTAATTAACTTGTTGAAATAATTCAATCACATTTATCCTCAAACTACGTTTAAATCAATTTTTTGAAGTAACACTCTCACCTTTTTCATAGAACAAACATATTTTTTTTTCAGGAATCCACTCTCCAGAAACCTGAAACAAATCTTGAAAAAACTTGTTTAAGGCATCCATTCTCCCTAATCCTAAAAGAAAATTTTAATTAACTTTTTGAAATACTAAAATAAATCTTATTCTCAAACTACATTTAAATCAATTTTTTGAAGTAACACTCTCACCTTTTTCATAAAACTAAGATATATTTTTTTTCAGGAATCCGCTCTCCAGAAACCTGAAACAAATCTTGAAAAAACTTGTTTAAGGCATCCATTCTCCCTAATCCTAAAAGAACATTTTAATTAACTTCTTGAAATACTAAAATAAATCTTATCCTCAAAATACATTTAAATCAATTTTTTGAAGTAACACTCTCACCTTTTTCATAAAACTAACATATAGTTTTTTTTCAGGAATCCACTCTCCAGAAACCTAAAACTAATCTTAAAAAACTTCTTTCAGGCATCCAATCTTCCTAATCCTAAACGAAAATTTTAATTAACTTGTTGAAATAATTCAATCACATTTATCCTCAAACTACTTTTAAATCAATTTTTTGAAGTAACACTCTCACCTTTTTCATAGAACAAACTTATTTTTTTTTCAGGAATCCACTTTCCAGAAACCTGAAACTAATCTTGAAAAAACTTGTGTAAGGCATCCATTCTCCCTAATCCTAAAAGAAAATTTTAATTAACTTGTTGAAATAATGCAATCAACCTTATTCTCAAACTACATTTAAATCAATTTTTTGAAGTAACACACTCACCTTTTTCATAAAATGAACATATTTTGTTTTCACGAATCCACTCTCCAGAAACCTAAAACAAATCTTGAAAAAACTTGTTTAAGGCATCCATTCTCCCTAATCCTAAAAGAAAATTTTAATTAACTTCTTGAAATACTAAAAAAACTCTAATCCTCAAACTACATTTAAATCGATTTTTTGAAGTAACACTCTCACCTTTTTCATAAAACTAAGATATATTTTTTTTCAGGAATCCACTCTCCAGAAACCTAAAACTAATCTTAAAAAACTTCTTTCAGGCATCCAATCTTCCTAATCCTAAACGAAAATTTTAATTAACTTGTTGAAATAATTCAATCACATTTATCCTCAAACTACTTTTAAATCAATTTTTTCAAGTAACACTCTCACCTTTTTCATAGAACAAACATATTTTTTTTTCAGGAATCCACTCTCCAGAAACCTGAAACAAATCTTGAAAAAACTTGTTTAAGGCATCCATTCTCCCTAATCCTAAAAGAAAATTTTAATTAACTTCTTGAAATACTAAAATAAATCTTATCCTCAAACTACATTTAAATCAATTTTTTGAAGTAACACTCTCACCTTTTTCATAAAACTAACATATATTTTTTTTCAGGAATCCACTCTCCAGAAACCTAAAACTAATCTTAAAAAACTTATTTCAGGCATCCAATCTTCCTAATCCTAAACGAAAATTTTAATTAACTTGTTGAAAGAATTCAATCACATTTATCCTCAAACTACTTTTAAATCAATTTTTTGAAGTAACACTCTCACCTTTTTCATAGAACAAACTTATTTTTTTTTCAGGAATCCACTCTCCAGAAACCTGAAACAAATCTTGAAAAAACTTGTGTAAGGCATCCATTCTCCCTAATCCTAAACGAAAATTTTAATTAACTTGTTGAAATAATTCAATCACATTTATCCTCAAACTACGTTTAAATCAATTTTTTGAAGTAACACTCTCACCTTTTTCATAGAACAAACATATTTTTTTTTCAGGAATCCACTCTCCAGAAACCTGAAACAAATCTTGAAAAAACTTGTTTAATGCATCCATTCTCCCTAATCCTAAAAGAAAATTTTAATTAACTTCTTGAAATACTAAAAAAAATCTTATCCTCAAACTACATTTAAATCAATATTTGAAGTAACACTCTCACCTTTTTCATAAAACTAACATATATTTTTTTTCAGGAATCCACTCTCCAGAAACCTAAAACTAATCTTAAAAAACTTCTTTCAGGCATCCAATCTTCCTAATCCTAAACGAAAATTTTAATTAACTTGTTGAAATTATTCAATCACATTTATCCTCAAACTACTTTTAAATCAATTTTTCAAGTAACACTCTCACCTTTTTCATAGAACAAACATATTTTTTTTCAGGAATCCACTCTCCAGAAACCTGAAACAAATCTTGAAAAAACTTGTTTGAGGCATCCATTCTCCCTAATCCTAAAAGAACATTTTAATTAACTTTTTTAAATACTAAAAAAAATCTTATCCTCAAACTACATTTAAATCAATTTTTTGAAGTAACACTCTCACCTTTTTCATAAAAGTAACATATATTTTTTTTCAGGAATCCACTCTCCAGAAACCTAAAACTAATCTTAAAAAACTTATTTCAAGCATTCCAATCTTCCTAATCCAAAAACAAAAATTTTAATTAACTTTTTGAAATAATTCAATCACATTTATCCTCAAACTACTTTTAAATCAATTTTTTCAAGTAACACTCCCTTTTTCATAGAACAAACATATTTTTTTTTCAGGAATCCACTCTCCAGAAACCTGAAACAAATCTTGAAAAAACTTGTTTAAGGCATCCATTCTCCCTAATCCTAAAAGAAAATTTTAATTAACTTCTTGAAATACTAAAATAAATCTTATCCTCAAACTACATTTAAATCAATTTTTTGAAGTAACACTCTCACCTTTTTCATAAAACTAACATATATTTTTTTTCAGGAATCCGCTCTCCAGAAACCTGAAACAAATCTTGAAAAAACTTGTTTAAGGCATCCATTCTCCCTAATCCTAAAAGAACATTTTAATTAACTTCTTGAAATACTAAAATAAATCTTATCCTCAAACTACATTTAAATCAATTTTTTGAAGTAACACTCTCACCTTTTTCATAAAACTAACATATAGTTTTTTTTCAGGAATCCACTCTCCAGAAACCTAAAACTAATCTTAAAAAACTTCTTTCAGGCATCCAATCTTCCTAATCCTAAACGAAAATTTTAATTAACTTGTTGAAATAATTCAATCACATTTATCCTCAAACTACGTTTAAATCAATTTTTTGAAGTAACACTCTCACCTTTTTCATAGAACAAACATATTTTTTTTTCAGGAATCCACTCTCCAGAAACCTGAAACAAATCTTGAAAAAACTTGTTTAAGGCATCCATTCTCCCTAATCCTAAAAGAAAATTTTAATTAACTTCTTGAAATACTAAAATAAATCTTATCATCAAACTACATTTAAATCAATTTTTTGAAGTAACACTCTCACCTTTTTCATAAAACTAACATATATATTTTTTCAGGAATCCGCTCTCCAGAAACCTGAAACAAATCTTGAAAAAACTTGTTTAAGGCATCCATTCTCCCTAATCCTAAACGAAAATTTTAATTAACTTGTTGAAATAATTCAATCACATTTATCCTCAAACTACTTTTAAATCAATTTTTCAAGTAACACTCTCACCTTTTTCATAGAACAAACATATTTTTTTTCAGGAATCCACTCTCCAGAAACCTGAAACAAATCTTGAAAAAACTTGTTTAAGGCATCCATTCTCCCTAATCCTAAAAGAAAATTTTAATTAACTTCTTGAAATACTAAAAAAACTCTAATCCTCAAACTACATTTAAATCGATTTTTTGAAGTAACACTCTCACCTTTTTCATAAAACTAACATATATTTTTTTTCAGGAATCCACTCTCCAGAAACCTAATACTAATCTTAAAAAACTTATTTCAAGCATTCCAATCTTCCTAATCCTAAATGAAAATTTTAATTAACTTGTTGAAATAATTCAATCACATTTATCCTCAAACTACGTTTAAATCAATTTTTTGAAGTAACACTCTCACCTTTTTAATAGAACAAACATATTTTTTTTTCAGGATTCCACTCTCCAGAAACCTGAAACAAATCTTGAAAAAACTTGTTTAAGGCATCCATTCTCCCTAATCCTAAAAGAAAATTTTAATTAACTTCTTGAAATACTAAAAAAAATCTTATCCTCAAACTACATTTAAATCAATTTTTTGAAGTAACACTCTCACCTTTTTCATAAAACTAACATATATTTTTTTTCAGGAATCCACTCTCCAGAAACCTAAAACTAATCTTTAAAAACTTCTTTCAGGCATCCAATCTTCCTAATCCTAAACGAAAATTTTAATTAACTTGTTGAAATAATTCAATCACATTTATCCTCAAACTACGTTTAAATCGATTTTTTGAAGTAACACTCTCACCTTTTTCATAAAACTAACATATATTTTTTTTCAGGAATCCACTCTCCAGAAACCTAATACTAATCTTAAAAAACTTATTTCAAGCATTCCAATCTTCCTAATCCTAAATGAAAATTTTAATTAACTTGTTGAAATAATTCAATCACATTTATCCTCAAACTACGTTTAAATCAATTTTTTGAAGTAACACTCTCACCTTTTTAATAGAACAAACATATTTTTTTTTCAGGATTCCACTCTCCAGAAACCTGAAACAAATCTTGAAAAAACTTGTTTAAGGCATCCATTCTCCCTAATCCTAAAAGAAAATTTTAATTAACTTCTTGAAATACTAAAAAAAATCTTATCCTCAAACTACATTTAAATCAATTTTTTGAAGTAACACTCTCACCTTTTTCATAAAACTAACATATATTTTTTTTCAGGAATCCACTCTCCAGAAACCTAAAACTAATCTTTAAAAACTTCTTTCAGGCATCCAATCTTCCTAATCCTAAACGAAAATTTTAATTAACTTGTTGAAATAATTCAATCACATTTATCCTCAAACTACGTTTAAATCAATTTTTTGAAGTAACACTCTCACCTTTTTCATAGAACAAACTTATTTTTTTTTCAGGAATCCACTCTCCAGAAACCTGAAACTAATCTTGAAAAAACTTGTGTAAGGCATCCATTCTCCCTAATCCTAAAAGAAAATTTCAATTAACTTGTTGAAATAATGCAATCAACCTTATTCTCAAACTACATTTAAATCAATTTTTTGAAGTAACACACTCACCTTTTTCATAAAATGAACATATTTTGTTTTCACGAATCCACTCTCCAGACACCTAAAACAAATCTTGAAAAAACTTGTTTAAGGCATCCATTCTCCCTAATCCTAAAATAAAATTTTAATTAACTTCTTGAAATACTAAAAAAAATCTTATCCTCAAACTACATTTAAATCAATTTTTTGAAGTAACACTCTCACCTTTTTCATAAAACTAAGATATATTTTTTTTCAGGAATCCACTCTCCAGAAACCTAAAACTAATCTTAAAAAACTTCTTTCAGGCATCCAATCTTCCTAATCCTAAACGAAAATTTTAATTAACTTGTTGAAATAATTCAATCACATTTATCCTCAAACTACTTTTAAATCAATTTTTCAAGTAACACTCCCACCTTTTTCATAGAACAAACATATTTTTTTTTTCAGGAATCCACTCTCCAGAAACCTGAAACAAATCTTGAAAAAACTTGTTTAAGGCATCCATTCTCCCTAATCCTAAAAGAAAATTTTAATTAACTTCTTGAAATACTAAAATAAATCTTATCCTCAAACTACATTTAAATCAATTTTTTGAAGTAACACTCTCACCTTTTTCATAAAACTAACATATATTTTTTTTCAGGAATCCGCTCTCCAGAAACCTGAAACAAATCTTGAAAAAACTTGTTTAAGGCATCCATTCTCCCTAATCCTAAAAGAACATTTTAATTAACTTCTTGAAATACTAAAATAAATCTTATCCTCAAAATACATTTAAATCAATTTTTTGAAGTAACACTCTCACCTTTTTCATAAAACTAACATATAGTTTTTTTTCAGGAATCCACTCTCCAGAAACCTAAAACTAATCTTAAAAAACTTCTTTCAGGCATCCAATCTTCCTAATCCTAAACGAAAATTTTAATTAACTTGTTGAAATAATTCAATCACATTTATCCTCAAACTACTTTTAAATCAATTTTTTGAAGTAACACTCTCACCTTTTTCATAGAACAAACTTATTTTTTTTTCAGGAATCCACTTTCCAGAAACCTGAAACTAATCTTGAAAAAACTTGTGTAAGGCATCCATTCTCCCTAATCCTAAAAGAAAATTTTAATTAACTTCTTGAAATACTAAAAAAAATCTTATCCTCAAACTACATTTAAATCAATTTTTTGAAGTAACACTCTCACCTTTTTCATAAAACTAAGATATATTTTTTTTCAGGAATCCACTCTCCAGAAACCTAAAACTAATCTTAAAAAACTTCTTTCAGGCATCCAATCTTCCTAATCCTAAACGAAAATTTTAATTAACTTGTTGAAATAATTCAATCACATTTATCCTCAAACTACTTTTAAATCAATTTTTCAAGTAACACTCTCACCTTTTTCATAGAACAAACATATTTTTTTTTTCAGGAATCCACTCTCCAGAAACCTGAAACAAATCTTGAAAAAACTTGTTTAAGGCATCCATTCTCCCTAATCCTAAAAGAAAATTTTAATTAACTTCTTGAAATACTAAAATAAATCTTATCCTCAAACTACATTTAAATCAATTTTTTGAAGTAACACTCTCACCTTTTTCATAAAACTAACATATATTTTTTTTCAGGAATCCGCTCTCCAGAAACCTGAAACAAATCTTGAAAAAACTTGTTTAAGGCATCCATTCTCCCTAATCCTAAAAGAACATTTTAATTAACTTCTTGAAATACTAAAATAAATCTTATCCTCAAAATACATTTAAATCAATTTTTTGAAGTAACACTCTCACCTTTTTCATAAAACTAACATATAGTTTTTTTTCAGGAATCCACTCTCCAGAAACCTAAAACTAATCTTAAAAAACTTCTTTCAGGCATCCAATCTTCCTAATCCTAAACGAAAATTTTAATTAACTTGTTGAAATAATTCAATCACATTTATCCTCAAACTACTTTTAAATCAATTTTTTGAAGTAACACTCTCACCTTTTTCATAGAACAAACTTATTTTTTTTTCAGGAATCCACTTTCCAGAAACCTGAAACTAATCTTGAAAAAACTTGTGTAAGGCATCCATTCTCCCTAATCCTAAAAGAAAATTTTAATTAACTTGTTGAAATAATGCAATCAACCTTATTCTCAAACTACATTTAAATCAATTTTTTGAAGTAACACACTCACCTTTTTCATAAAATGAACATATTTTGTTTTCACGAATCCACTCTCCAGAAACCTAAAACAAATCTTGAAAAAACTTGTTTAAGGCATCCATTCTCCCTAATCCTAAAAGAAAATTTTAATTAACTTCTTGAAATACTAAAAAAACTCTAATCCTCAAACTACATTTAAATCGATTTTTTGAAGTAACACTCTCACCTTTTTCATAAAACTAAGATATATTTTTTTTCAGGAATCCACTCTCCAGAAACCTAAAACTAATCTTAAAAAACTTCTTTCAGGCATCCAATCTTCCTAATCCTAAACGAAAATTTTAATTAACTTGTTGAAATAATTCAATCACATTTATCCTCAAACTACTTTTAAATCAATTTTTTCAAGTAACACTCTCACCTTTTTCATAGAACAAACATATTTTTTTTTCAGGAATCCACTCTCCAGAAACCTGAAACAAATCTTGAAAAAACTTGTTTAAGGCATCCATTCTCCCTAATCCTAAAAGAAAATTTTAATTAACTTCTTGAAATACTAAAATAAATCTTATCCTCAAACTACATTTAAATCAATTTTTTGAAGTAACACTCTCACCTTTTTCATAAAACTAACATATATTTTTTTTCAGGAATCCACTCTCCAGAAACCTAAAACTAATCTTAAAAAACTTATTTCAGGCATCCAATCTTCCTAATCCTAAACGAAAATTTTAATTAACTTGTTGAAAGAATTCAATCACATTTATCCTCAAACTACTTTTAAATCAATTTTTTGAAGTAACACTCTCACCTTTTTCATAGAACAAACTTATTTTTTTTTCAGGAATCCACTCTCCAGAAACCTGAAACAAATCTTGAAAAAACTTGTGTAAGGCATCCATTCTCCCTAATCCTAAACGAAAATTTTAATTAACTTGTTGAAATAATTCAATCACATTTATCCTCAAACTACGTTTAAATCAATTTTTTGAAGTAACACTCTCACCTTTTTCATAGAACAAACATATTTTTTTTTCAGGAATCCACTCTCCAGAAACCTGAAACAAATCTTGAAAAAACTTGTTTAATGCATCCATTCTCCCTAATCCTAAAAGAAAATTTTAATTAACTTCTTGAAATACTAAAAAAAATCTTATCCTCAAACTACATTTAAATCAATTTTTTGAAGTAACACTCTCACCTTTTTCATAAAACTAACATATATTTTTTTTCAGGAATCCGCTCTCCAGAAACCTGAAACAAATCTTGAAAAAACTTGTTTAAGGCATCCATTCTCCCTAATCCTAAAAGAACATTTTAATTAACTTCTTGAAATACTAAAATAAATCTTATCCTCAAACTACATTTAAATCAATTTTTTGAAGTAACACTCTCACCTTTTTCATAAAACTAACATATAGTTTTTTTTCAGGAATCCACTCTCCAGAAACCTAAAACTAATCTTAAAAAACTTCTTTCAGGCATCCAATCTTCCTAATCCTAAACGAAAATTTTAGTTAACTTGTTGAAATTATTCAATCACATTTATCCTCAAACTACTTTTAAATCAATTTTTCAAGTAACACTCTCACCTTTTTCATAGAACAAACATATTTTTTTTCAGGAATCCACTCTCCAGAAACCTGAAACAAATCTTGAAAAAACTTGTTTGAGGCATCCATTCTCCCTAATCCTAAACGAACATTTTAATTAACTTTTTGAAATACTAAAAAAAATCTTATCCTCAAACTACATTTAAATCAATTTTTTGAAGTAACACTCTCACCTTTTTCATAAAAGTAACATATATTTTTTTTCAGGAATCCACTCTCCAGAAACCTAAAACTAATCTTAAAAAACTTATTTCAAGCATTCCAATCTTCCTAATCCAAAAACAAAAATTTTAATTAACTTTTTGAAATAATTCAATCACATTTATCCTCAAACTACTTTTAAATCAATTTTTTCAAGTAACACTCCCTTTTTCATAGAACAAACATATTTTTTTTTCAGGAATCCACTCTCCAGAAACCTGAAACAAATCTTGAAAAAACTTGTTTAAGGCATCCATTCTCCCTAATCCTAAAAGAAAATTTTAATTAACTTCTTGAAATACTAAAATAAATCTTATCCTCAAACTACATTTAAATCAATTTTTTGAAGTAACACTCTCACCTTTTTCATAAAACTAACATATATTTTTTTTCAGGAATCCGCTCTCCAGAAACCTGAAACAAATCTTGAAAAAACTTGTTTAAGGCATCCATTCTCCCTAATCCTAAAAGAACATTTTAATTAACTTCTTGAAATACTAAAATAAATCTTATCCTCAAACTACATTTAAATCAATTTTTTGAAGTAACACTCTCACCTTTTTCATAAAACTAACATATAGTTTTTTTTCAGGAATCCACTCTCCAGAAACCTAAAACTAATCTTAAAAAACTTCTTTCAGGCATCCAATCTTCCTAATCCTAAACGAAAATTTTAATTAACTTGTTGAAATAATTCAATCACATTTATCCTCAAACTACGTTTAAATCAATTTTTTGAAGTAACACTCTCACCTTTTTCATAGAACAAACATATTTTTTTTTCAGGAATCCACTCTCCAGAAACCTGAAACAAATCTTGAAAAAACTTGTTTAAGGCATCCATTCTCCCTAATCCTAAAAGAAAATTTTAATTAACTTCTTGAAATACTAAAATAAATCTTATCATCAAACTACATTTAAATCAATTTTTTGAAGTAACACTCTCACCTTTTTCATAAAACTAACATATATATTTTTTCAGGAATCCGCTCTCCAGAAACCTGAAACAAATCTTGAAAAAACTTGTTTAAGGCATCCATTCTCCCTAATCCTAAACGAAAATTTTAATTAACTTGTTGAAATAATTCAATCACATTTATCCTCAAACTACTTTTAAATCAATTTTTCAAGTAACACTCTCACCTTTTTCATAGAACAAACATATTTTTTTTTCAGGAATCCACTCTCCAGAAACCTGAAACAAATCTTGAAAAAACTTGTTTAAGGCATCCATTCTCCCTAATCCTAAAAGAAAATTTTAATTAACTTCTTGAAATACTAAAAAAACTCTAATCCTCAAACTACATTTAAATCGATTTTTTGAAGTAACACTCTCACCTTTTTCATAAAACTAACATATATTTTTTTTCAGGAATCCACTCTCCAGAAACCTAATACTAATCTTAAAAAACTTATTTCAAGCATTCCAATCTTCCTAATCCTAAATGAAAATTTTAATTAACTTGTTGAAATAATTCAATCACATTTATCCTCAAACTACGTTTAAATCAATTTTTTGAAGTAACACTCTCACCTTTTTAATAGAACAAACATATTTTTTTTTCAGGATTCCACTCTCCAGAAACCTGAAACAAATCTTGAAAAAACTTGTTTAAGGCATCCATTCTCCCTAATCCTAAAAGAAAATTTTAATTAACTTCTTGAAATACTAAAAAAAATCTTATCCTCAAACTACATTTAAATCAATTTTTTGAAGTAACACTCTCACCTTTTTCATAAAACTAACATATATTTTTTTTCAGGAATCCACTCTCCAGAAACCTAAAACTAATCTTTAAAAACTTCTTTCAGGCATCCAATCTTCCTAATCCTAAACGAAAATTTTAATTAACTTGTTGAAATAATTCAATCACATTTATCCTCAAACTACGTTTAAATCAATTTTTTGAAGTAACACTCTCACCTTTTTCATAGAACAAACTTATTTTTTTTTCAGGAATCCACTCTCCAGAAACCTGAAACTAATCTTGAAAAAACTTGTGTAAGGCATCCATTCTCCCTAATCCTAAAAGAAAATTTCAATTAACTTGTTGAAATAATGCAATCAACCTTATTCTCAAACTACATTTAAATCAATTTTTTGAAGTAACACACTCACCTTTTTCATAAAATGAACATATTTTGTTTTCACGAATCCACTCTCCAGACACCTAAAACAAATCTTGAAAAAACTTGTTTAAGGCATCCATTCTCCCTAATCCTAAAATAAAATTTTAATTAACTTCTTGAAATACTAAAAAAAATCTTATCCTCAAACTACATTTAAATCAATTTTTTGAAGTAACACTCTCACCTTTTTCATAAAACTAACAAATATATTTTTTTCAGGAATCGACTCTCCAGAAACCTAAAACTAATCTTAAAAAACGTATTTCAAGCATTCCAATCTTCCTAATCCTAAACGAAAATTTTAATTAACTTGTTGAAATAATTCAATCACATTTATCCTCAAACTACGTTTAAATCAATTTTTTGAAGTAACACTCTCACCTTTTTCATAGAACAAACATATTTTTTTTTCAGGAATCCACTCTCCAGAAACCTGAAACAAATCTTGAAAAAACTTGTTTAAGGCATCCATTCTCCCTAATCCTAAAAGAAAATTTTAATTAACTTCTTGAAATACTAAAATAAATCTTATCCTCAAACTACATTTAAATCAATTTTTTGAAGTAACACTCTCACCTTTTTCATAAAACTAACATAATTTTTTTTCAGGAATCCGCTCTCCAGAAACCTGAAACAAATCTTGAAAAAACTTGTTTAAGGCATCCATTCTCCCTAATCCTAAAAGAACATTTTAATTAACTTCTTGAAATACTAAAATAAATCTTATCCTCAAACTACATTTAAATCAATTTTTTGAAGTAACACTCTCACCTTTTTCATAAAACTAACATATATTTTTTTTCAGGAATCCACTCTCCAGAAACCTAAAACTAATCTTAAAAAACTTATTTCAGGCATCCAATCTTCCTAATCCTACACGAAAATTTTAATTAACTTGTTGAAAGAATTCAATCACATTTATCCTCAAACTACTTTTAAATCAATTTTTGGAAGTAACACTCTCACCTTTTTCATAGAACAAACTTATTTTTTTTTCAGGAAACCACTCTCCAGAAACCTGAAACTAATCTTGAAAAAACTTGTGTAAGGCATCCATTCTCCCTAATCCTAAAGGAAATTTTAATTAACTTGTTGAAATAATGCAATCAACCTTATTCTCAAACTACATTTAAATCAATTTTTTGAAGTAACACACTCACTTTTTTCATAAAATGAACATATTTTGTTTTCACGAATCCACTCTCCAGAAACCTAAAACAAATCTTGAAAAAACTTGTTTAAGGCATCCATTCTCCCTAATCCTAAAATAAAATTTTAATTAACTTCTTGAAATACTAAAAAAAATCTTATCCTCAAACTACATTTAAATCAATTTTTTGAAGTAACACTCTCACCTTTTTCATAAAACTAACAAATATATTTTTTTCAGGAATCGACTCTCCAGAAACCTAAAACTAATCTTAAAAAACGTATTTCAAGCATTCCAATCTTCCTAATCCTAAACGAAAATTTTAATTAACTTGTTGAAATAATTCAATCACATTTATCCTCAAACTACGTTTAAATCAATTTTTTGAAGTAACACTCTCACCTTTTTCATAAAACTAACATAATTTTTTTTCAGGAATCCGCTCTCCAGAAACCTGAAACTAATCTTGAAAAAACTTGTGTAAGGCATCCATTCTCCCTAATCCTAAAAGAAAATTTTAATTAACTTGTTGAAATAATGCAATCAACCTTATTCTCAAACTACATTTAAATCAATTTTTTGAAGTAACACACTCACTTTTTTCATAAAATGAACATATTTTGTTTTCACGAATCCACTCTCCAGAAACCTAAAACAAATCTTGAAAAAACTTGTTTAAGGCATCCATTCTCCCTAATCCTAAAAGAACATTTTAATTAACTTCTTGAAATACTAAAATAAATCTTATCCTCAAACTACATTTAAATCAATTTTTTGAAGTAACACTCTCACCTTTTTCATAAAACTAACATATATTTTTTTTCAGGAATCCACTCTCCAGAAACCTAAAACTAATCTTAAAAAACTTATTTCAGGCATCCAATCTTCCTAATCCTACACGAAAATTTTAATTAACTTGTTGAAAGAATTCAATCACATTTATCCTCAAACTACTTTTAAATCAATTTTTGGAAGTAACACTCTCACCTTTTTCATAGAACAAACTTATTTTTTTTTCAGGAAACCACTCTCCAGAAACCTGAAACTAATCTTGAAAAAACTTGTGTAAGGCATCCATTCTCCCTAATCCTAAAAGAAAATTTTAATTAACTTGTTGAAATAATGCAATCAACCTTATTCTCAAACTACATTTAAATCAATTTTTTGAAGTAACACACTCACTTTTTTCATAAAATGAACATATTTTGTTTTCACGAATCCACTCTCCAGAAACCTAAAACAAATCTTGAAAAAACTTGTTTAAGGCATCCATTCTCCCTAATCCTAAAAGAAAATTTTAATTAACTTCTTGAAATACTAAAAAAAATCTTATCCTCAAACTACATTTAAATCAATTTTTTGAAGTAACACTCTCACGTTTTTCATAAAACTAACATATATATTTTTTTCAGGAATCCACTCTCCAGAAACCTAAAACTAATCTTAAAAAACGTATTTCAAGCATTCCAATATTCCTAATCCTAAACGAAAATTTTAATTAACTTGTTGAAATAATTCAATCACATTTATCCTCAAACTACGTTTAAATCAATTTTTTGAAGTAACACTCTCACCTTTTTCATAGAACAAACATATTTTTTTTTCAGGAATCCACTCTCCAGAAACCTGAAACAAATCTTGAAAAAACTTGTTTAAGGCATCCATTCTCCCTAATCCTAAAAGAAAATTTTAATTAACTTTTTGAAATACTAAAATAAATCTTATTCTCAAACTACATTTAAATCAATTTTTTGAAGTAACACTCTCACCTTTTTCATAAAACTAAGATATATTTTTTTTCAGGAATCCACTCTCCAGAAACCTAAAACTAATCTTAAAAAACTTCTTTCAGGCATCCAATCTTCCTAATCCTAAACGAAAATTTTAATTAACTTGTTGAAATAATTCAATCACATTTATCCTCAAACTACTTTTAAATCAATTTTTCAAGTAACACTCTCACCTTTTTCATAGAACAAACATATTTTTTTTTCAGGAATCCACTCTCCAGAAACCTGAAACAAATCTTGAAAAAACTTGTTTAAGGCATCCATTCTCCCTAATCCTAAAAGAAAATTTTAATTAACTTCTTGAAATACTAAAATAAATCTTATCCTCAAACTACATTTAAATTAATTTTTTGAAGTAACACTCTCACCTTTTTCATAAAACTAACATAATTTTTTTTCAGGAATCCGCTCTCCAGAAACCTGAAACAAATCTTGAAAAAACTTGTTTAAGGCATCCATTCTCCCTAATCCTAAAAGAACATTTTAATTAACTTCTTGAAATACTAAAATAAATCTTATCCTCAAACTACATTTAAATCAATTTTTTGAAGTAACACTCTCACCTTTTTCATAAAACTAATAGATATTTTTTTTCAGGAATCCACTCTCCAGAAACCTTAAAACTAATCTTAAAAAACTTATTTCAGGCATCCAATCTTCCTAATCCTAAACGAAAATTTTAATTAACTTGTTGAAAGAATTCAATCACATTTATCCTCAAACTACTTTTAAATCAATTTTTTGAAGTAACACTCTCACCTTTTTCATAGAACAAACTTATTTTTTTTTCAGGAATCCACTCTCCAGAAACCTGAAACTAATCTTGAAAAAACTTGTGTAAGGCATCCATTCTCCCTAATCCTAAAAGAAAATTTTAATTAACTTGTTGAAATAATGCAATCAACCTTATTCTCAAACTACATTTAAATCAATTTTTTTAAGTAACACACTCACCTTTTTCATAAAATGAACATATTTTGTTTTCACGAATCCACTCTCCAGAAACCTAAAACAAATCTTGAAAAAACTTGTTTAAGGCATCCATTCTCCCTAATCCTAAAAGAAAATTTTAATTAACTTGTTGAAATACTAAAAAAAATCTTATCCTCAAACTACATTTAAATCAATTTTTTGAAGTAACACTCTCACCTTTTTCATAAAACTAACATATATATTTTTTTCAGGAATCGACTCTCCAGAAACCTAAAACTAATCTTAAAAAACGTATTTCAAGCATTCCAATCTTCCTAATCCTAAACGAAAATTTTAATTAACTTGTTGAAATAATTCAATCACATTTATCCTCAAACTACGTTTAAATCAATTTTTTGAAGTAACACTCTCACCTTTTTCATAGAACAAACATATTTTTTTTTCAGGAATCCACTCTCCAGAAACCTGAAACAAATCTTGAAAAAACTTGTTTAAGGCATCCATTCTCCCTAATCCTAAAAGAAAATTTTAATTAACTTCTTGAAATACTAAAATAAATCTTATCCTCAAACTACATTTAAATCAATTTTTTGAAGTAACACTCTCACCTTTTTCATAAAACTAACATAATTTTTTTTCAGGAATCCGCTCTCCAGAAACCTGAAACAAATCTTGAAAAAACTTGTTTAAGGCATCCATTCTCCCTAATCCTAAAAGAACATTTTAATTAACTTCTTGAAATACTAAAATAAATCTTATCCTCAAACTACATTTAAATCAATTTTTTGAAGTAACACTCTCACCTTTTTCATAAAACTAACATATATTTTTTTTCAGGAATCCACTCTCCAGAAACCTAAAACTAATCTTAAAAAACTTATTTCAGGCATCCAATCTTCCTAATCCTAAACGAAAATTTTAATTAACTTGTTGAAAGAATTCAATCACATTTATCCTCAAACTACTTTTAAATCAATTTTTGGAAGTAACACTCTCACCTTTTTCATAGAACAAACTTATTTTTTTTTCAGGAAACCACTCTCCAGAAACCTGAAACTAATCTTGAAAAAACTTGTGTAAGGCATCCATTCTCCCTAATCCTAAAAGAAAATTTTAATTAACTTGTTGAAATAATGCAATCAACCTTATTCTCAAACTACATTTAAATCAATTTTTTGAAGTAACACACTCACTTTTTTCATAAAATGAACATATTTTGTTTTCACGAATCCACTCTCCAGAAACCTAAAACAAATCTTGAAAAAACTTGTTTAAGGCATCCATTCTCCCTAATCCTAAAAGAAAATTTTAATTAACTTCTTGAAATACTAAAAAAAATCTTATCCTCAAACTACATTTAAATCAATTTTTTGAAGTAACACTCTCACGTTTTTCATAAAACTAACATATATATTTTTTTCAGGAATCCACTCTCCAGAAACCTAAAACTAATCTTAAAAAACGTATTTCAAGCATTCCAATATTCCTAATCCTAAACGAAAATTTTAATTACCTTGTTGAAATAATTCAATCACATTTATCCTCAAACTACGTTTAAATCAATTTTTTGAAGTAACACTCTCACCTTTTTCATAGAACAAACATATTTTTTTTTCAGGAATCCACTCTCCAGAAACCTGAAACAAATCTTGAAAAAACTTGTTTAAGGCATCCATTCTCCCTAATCCTAAAAGAAAATTTTAATTAACTTTTTGAAATACTAAAATAAATCTTATTCTCAAACTACATTTAAATCAATTTTTTGAAGTAACACTCTCACCTTTTTCATAAAACTAAGATATATTTTTTTTCAGGAATCCACTCTCCAGAAACCTAAAACTAATCTTAAAAAACTTCTTTCAGGCATCCAATCTTCCTAATCCTAAACGAAAATTTTAATTAACTTGTTGAAATAATTCAATCACATTTATCCTCAAACTACTTTTAAATCAATTTTTCAAGTAACACTCTCACCTTTTTCATAGAACAAACATATTTTTTTTTCAGGAATCCACTCTCCAGAAACCTGAAACAAATCTTGAAAAAACTTGTTTAAGGCATCCATTCTCCCTAATCCTAAAAGAAAATTTTAATTAACTTCTTGAAATACTAAAATAAATCTTATCCTCAAACTACATTTAAATTAATTTTTTGAAGTAACACTCTCACCTTTTTCATAAAACTAACATAATTTTTTTTCAGGAATCCGCTCTCCAGAAACCTGAAACAAATCTTGAAAAAACTTGTTTAAGGCATCCATTCTCCCTAATCCTAAAAGAACATTTTAATTAACTTCTTGAAATACTAAAATAAATCTTATCCTCAAACTACATTTAAATCAATTTTTTGAAGTAACACTCTCACCTTTTTCATAAAACTAATAGATATTTTTTTTCAGGAATCCACTCTCCAGAAACCTAAAACTAATCTTAAAAAACTTATTTCAGGCATCCAATCTTCCTAATCCTAAACGAAAATTTTAATTAACTTGTTGAAAGAATTCAATCACATTTATCCTCAAACTACCTTTAAATCAATTTTTTGAAGTAACACTCTCACCTTTTTCATAGAACAAACTTATTTTTTTTTCAGGAATCCACTCTCCAGAAACCTGAAACTAATCTTGAAAAAACTTGTGTAAGGCATCCATTCTCCCTAATCCTAAAAGAAAATTTTAATTAACTTGTTGAAATAATGCAATCAACCTTATTCTCAAACTACATTTAAATCAATTTTTTTAAGTAACACACTCACCTTTTTCATAAAATGAACATATTTTGTTTTCACGAATCCACTCTCCAGAAACCTAAAACAAATCTTGAAAAAACTTGTTTAAGGCATCCATTCTCCCTAATCCTAAAAGAAAATTTTAATTAACTTCTTGAAATACTAAAAAAAATCTTATCCTCAAACTACATTTAAATCAATTTTTTGAAGTAACACTCTCACCTTTTTCATAAAACTAACATATATATTTTTTTCAGGAATCGACTCTCCAGAAACCTAAAACTAATCTTAAAAAACGTATTTCAAGCATTCCAATCTTCCTAATCCTAAACGAAAATTTTAATTAACTTGTTGAAATAATTCAATCACATTTATCCTCAAACTACGTTTAAATCAATTTTTTGAAGTAACACTCTCACCTTTTTCATAGAACAAACATATTTTTTTTTCAGGAATCCACTCTCCAGAAACCTGAAACAAATCTTGAAAAAACTTGTTTAAGGCATCCATTCTCCCTAATCCTAAAAGAAAATTTTAATTAACTTCTTGAAATACTAAAATAAATCTTATCCTCAAACTACATTTAAATCAATTTTTTGAAGTAACACTCTCACCTTTTTCATAAAACTAAGATATATTTTTTTTCAGGAATCCACTCTCCAGAAACCTAAAACTAATCTTAAAAAACTTCTTTCAGGCATCCAATCTTCCTAATCCGAAACAAAAATTTTAATTAACTTGTTGAAATAATTCAATCACATTTATCCTCAAACTACTTTTAAATCAATTTTTCAAGTAACACTCTCACCTTTTTCATAGAACAAACATATTTTTTTTCAGGAATCCACTCTCCAGAAACCTGAAACAAATCTTGAAAAAACTTGTTTGAGGCATCCATTCTCCCTAATCCTAAAAGAACATTTTGATTAACTTTTTGAAATACTAAAAAAAATCTTATCCTCAAACTACATTTAAATCAATTTTTTGAAGTAACACTCTCACCTTTTTCATAAAACTAACATATATATTTTTTTCAGGAATCCACTCTCCAGAAACCTAAAACTAATCTTAAAAAACGTATTTCGAGCAATCCAATCTTCCTAATCCTAAACGAAAATTTTAATTAACTTGTTGAAATAATTCAATCACATTTATCCTCAAACTACGTTTAAATCAATTTTTTGAAGTAACACTCTCACCTTTTTCATAGAACAAACATATTTTTTTTTCAGGAATCCACTCTCCAGAAACCTGAAACAAATCTTGAAAAAACTTGTTTAAGGCATCCATTCTCCCTAATCCTAAAAGAAAATTTTAATTAACTTCTTGAAATACTAAAATAAATCTTATCCTCAAACGACATTTAAATCAATTGTTTGAAGTAACACTCTCACCTTTTTCATAAAACTAACCTATATTTTTTTTTAGGAATCCACTCTCCAGAAACCTAAAACTAATCTTAAAAAACTTCTTTCAGGCATCCAATCTTCCTAATCCAAAAACAAAAATTTTAATTAACTTGTTGAAATTATTCAATCACATTTATCCTCAAACTACTTTTAAATCATTTTTTTCAAGTAACACTCTCACCTTTTTCATAGAACAAACATATTTTTTTTTGAGGAATCCACTCTCCAGAAACCTGAAACAAATCTTGAAAAACACTTGTTTAAGGCATCCATTCTCCCTAATCCTAAAAGAAAATTTTAATTAACTGCTTGAAATACTAAAAAAAATCTTATCCTCAAACTACATTTAAATCAATTTTTTGAAGTAACACGCTCACCTTTTTCATAAAATGAACATATATTTTTTTTCAGGAATCCACTCTCCAGAAACCTAAAACTAATCTTAAAAAACTTATTTCAAGCATTCCAATCTTCCTAATACTAAACGAAAATTTTAATTAACTTGTTGAAATATTTCAATCACATTTATCCTCAAACTACGTTTAAATCAATTTTTTGAAGTAACACTCTCACCTTTTTCATAGAACAAACATATTTTTTTTTCAAGAATCCTCTCTCCAGAAACCTGAAACAAATCTTGAAAAAACTTGTTTAAGGCATCCATTCTCCCTAATCCTAAAAGAAAATTTTAATTAACTTCTTGAAATACTAAAAAAAATCTTATCCTCAAACTACATTTAAATCAATTTTTTGAAGTAACACTCTCACCTTTTTCATAAAACTAACATATATTTTTTTTCAGGAATCCACTCTCCAGAAACCTAAAACTAATCTTAAAAAACCTATTTCAAGCATTCCAATCTTCCTAATCCTAAACGAAAATTTTAATTAACTTGTTGAAATAATTCAATCACATTTATCCTCAAACTACGTTTAAATCAATTTTTTGAAGTAACACTCTCACCTTTTTCATAGAACAAACTTATTTTTTTTTCAGGAATCCACTCTCCAGAAACCTGAAACTAATCTTGAAAAAACTTGTGTAAGGCATCCATTCTCCCTAATCCTAAAAGAAAATTTCAATTAACTTGTTGAAATAATGCAATCAACCTTATTCTCAAACTACATTTAAATCAATTTTTTGAAGTAACACACTCACCTTTTTCATAAAATGAACATATTTTGTTTTCACGAATCCACTCTCCAGACACCTAAAACAAATCTTGAAAAAACTTGTTTAAGGCATCCATTCTCCCTAATCCTAAAATAAAATTTTAATTAACTTCTTGAAATACTAAAAAAAATCTAATCCTCAAACTACATTTAAATCAATTTTTTGAAGTAACACTCTCACCTATTTCATAAAACTAACATATATTTTTTTTCAGGAATCCACTCTCCAGAAACCTAATACTAATCTTAAAAAACGTATTTCAAGCATTCCAATCTTCCTAATCCTAAACGAAAATTTTAATTAACTTGTTGAAATAATTCAATCACATTTATCCTCAAACTACGTTTAAATCAATTTTTTGAAGTAACACTCTCACCTTTTTCATAGAACAAACATATTTTTTTTTCAGGAATCCACTCTCCAGAAACCTGAAACAAATCTTGAAAAAATTTGTTTAAGGCATCCATTCTCCCTAATCCTAAAAGAAAATTTTAATTAACTTCTTGAAATACTAAAATAAATCTTATCCTCAAACTACATTTAAATCAATTTTTTGAAGTAACACTCTCACCTTTTTCATAAAACTAACATATATTTTTTTTCAGGAATCCGCTCTCCAGAAACCTGAAACAAATCTTGAAAAAACTTGTTTAAGGCATCCATTCTCCCTCATCCTAAAAGAACATTTTAATTAACTTCTTGAAATACTAAAATAAATCTTATCCTCAAACTACATTTAAATCAATTTTTTGAAGTAACACTCTCACCTTTTTCATAAAACTAACATATAGTTTTTTTTCAGGAATCCACTCTCCAGAAACCTAAAACTAATCTTAAAAAACTTCTTTCAGGCATCCAATCTTCCTAATCCTAAACGAAAATTTTAATTAACTTGTTGAAATAATTCAATCACATTTATCTTCAAACTACTTTTAAATCAATTTTTTGAAGTAACACTCTCACCTTTTTCATAGAACAAACTTATTTTTTTTTCAGGAATCCACTCTCCAGAAACCTGAAACTAATCTTGAAAAAACTTGTGTAAGGCATCCATTCTCCCTAATCCTAAAAGAAAATGTTAATTAACTTGTTGAAATAATGCAATCAACCTTATTCTCAAACTACATTTAAATCAATTTTTTGAAGTAACACACTCACCTTTTTCATAAAATGAACATATTTTGTTTTCACGAATCCACTCTCCAGAAACCTAAAACAAATCTTGAAAAAACTTGTTTAAGGCATCCATTCTCCCTAATCCTAAAATAAAATTTTAATTAACTTCTTGAAATACTAAAAAAAATCTTATCCTCAAACTACATTTAAATCAATTTTTTGAAGTAACACTCTCACCTTTTTCATAAAACTAACATATATTTTTTTTCAGGAATCCACTCTCCAGAAACCTAAAACTAATCTTAAAAAACTTATTTCAAGCATTCCAATCTTCCTAATCCTAAACGAAAATTTTAATTAACTTGTTGAAATAATTCAATCACATTTATCCTCAAACTACGTTTAAAATAATTTTTTGAAGTAACACTCTCACCTTTTTCATAGAACAAACATATTTTTTTTCAGGAATCCACTCTCCAGAAACCTGAAACAAATCTTGAAAAAACTTGTTTAAGGCATCCATTCTCCCTAATCCTAAAAGAAAATTTTAATTAACTTCTTGAAATACTAAAATAAATCTTATCCTCAAACTACATTTAAATCAATTTTTTGAAGTAACACTCTCACCTTTTTCATAAAACTAACATATATTTTTTTTCAGGAATCCACTCTCCAGAAACCTAAAACTAATCTTAAAAAACTTCTTTCAGGCATCCAATCTTCCTAATCCAAAAACAAAAATTTTAATTAACTTGTTGAAATTATTCAATCACATTTATCCTCAAACTACTTTTAAATCATTTTTTTCAAGTAACACTCTCACCTTTTTCATAGAAAAAACATATTTTTTTTTCAGGAATCCACTCGCCAGAAACCTGAAACAAATCTTGAAAAACACTTGTTTAAGGCATCCATTCTCCCTAATCCTAAAAGAAAATTTTAATTAACTGCTTGAAATACTAAAAAAAATCTTATCCTCAAACTACATTTAAATCAATTTTTTGAAGTAACACGCTCACCTTTTTCATAAAATGAACATATATTTTTTTTCAGGAATCCACTCTCCAGAAACCTAAAACTAATCTTAAAAAACTTATTTCAAGCATTCCAATCTTCCTAATACTAAACGAAAATTTTAATTAACTTGTTGAAATATTTCAATCACAGTTATCCTCAAACTACGTTTAAATCAATTTTTTGAAGTAACACTCTCACCTTTTTCATAGAACAAACATATTTTTTTTTCAAGAATCCTCTCTCCAGAAACCTGAAACAAATCTTGAAAAAACTTGTTTAAGGCATCCATTCTCCCTAATCCTAAAAGAAAATTTTAATTAACTTCTTGAAATACTAAAAAAAATCTTATCCTCAAACTACATTTAAATCAATTTTTTGAAGTAACACTCTCACCTTTTTCATAAAACTAACATATATTTTTTTTCAGGAATCCACTCTCCAGAAACCTAAAACTAATCTTAAAAAACTTATTTCAAGCATTCCAATCTTCCTAATCCTAAACGAAAATTTTAATTAACTTGTTGAAATAATTCAATCACATTTACCCTCAAACTACGTTTAAATCAATTTTTTGAAGTAACACTCTCACCTTTTTCATAGAACAAACATATATTTTTTTTCAGGAATCCACTCTCCAGAAACCTGAAACAAATCTTGAAAAAACTTGTTTAAGGCATCCATTCTCCCTAATCCTAAAAGAAAATTTTAATTAACTTCTTGAAATACTAAAATAAATCTTATCCTCAAACTACATTTAAATCAATTTTTTGAAGTAACACTCTCACCTTTTTCATAAAACTAACATATATTTTTTTTCAGGAATCCGCTCTCCAGAAACCTGAAACAAATCTTGAAAAAACTTGTTTAAGGCATCCATTCTCCCTAATCCTAAAAGAACATTTTAATTAACTTCTTGAAATACTAAAATAAATCTTATCCTCAAACTACATTTAAATCAATTTTTTGAAGTAACACTCTCACCTTTTTCATAAAACTAACATATAGTTTTTTTTCAGGAATCCACTCTCCAGAAACCTAAAACTAATCTTAAAAAACTTCTTTCAGGCATCCAATCTTCCTAATCCTAAACGAAAATTTTAATTAACTTGTTGAAATAATTCAATCACATTTATCTTCAAACTACTTTTAAATCAATTTTTTGAAGTAACACTCTCACCTTTTTCATAGAACAAACTTATTTTTTTTTCAGGAATCCACTCTCCAGAAACCTGAAACTAATCTTGAAAAAACTTGTGTAAGGCATCCATTCTCCCTAATCCTAAAAGAAAATGTTAATTAACTTGTTGAAATAATGCAATCAACCTTATTCTCAAACTACATTTAAATCAATTTTTTGAAGTAACACACTCACCTTTTTCATAAAATGAACATATTTTGTTTTCACGAATCCACTCTCCAGACACCTAAAACAAATCTTGAAAAAACTTGTTTAAGGCATCCATTCTCCCTAATCCTAAAATAAAATTTTAATTAACTTCTTGAAATACTAAAAAAAATCTTATCCTCAAACTACATTTAAATCAATTTTTTGAAGTAACACTCTCACCTTTTTCATAAAACTAACATATATATTTTTTTCAGGAATCGACTCTCCAGAAACCTAAAACTAATCTTAAAAAACGTATTTCAAGCATTCCAATCTTCCTAATCCTAAACGAAAATTTTAATTAACTTGTTGAAATAATTCAATCACATTTATCCTCAAACTACGTTTAAATCAATTTTTTGAAGTAACACTCTCACCTTTTTCATAGAACAAACATATTTTTTTTTCAGGAATCCACTCTCCAGAAACCTGAAACAAATCTTGAAAAAACTTGTTTAAGGCATCCATTCTCCCTAATCCTAAAAGAAAATTTTAATTAACTTCTTGAAATACTAAAATAAATCTTATCCTCAAACTACATTTAAATCAATTTTTTGAAGTAACACTCTCACCTTTTTCATAAAACTAACATAATTTTTTTTCAGGAATCCGCTCTCCAGAAACCTGAAACAAATCTTGAAAAAACTTGTTTAAGGCATCCATTCTCCCTAATCCTAAAAGAACATTTTAATTAACTTCTTGAAATACTAAAATAAATCTTATCCTCAAACTACATTTAAATCAATTTTTTGAAGTAACACTCTCACCTTTTTCATAAAACTAACATATATTTTTTTTCAGGAATCCACTCTCCAGACACCTAAAACTAATCTTAAAAAACTTATTTCAGGCATCCAATCTTCCTAATCCTAAACGAAAATTTTAATTAACTTGTTGAAAGAATTCAATCACATTTATCCTCAAACTACTTTTAAATCAATTTTTGGAAGTAACACTCTCACCTTTTTCATAGAACAAACTTATTTTTTTTTCAGGAAACCACTCTCCAGAAACCTGAAACTAATCTTGAAAAAACTTGTGTAAGGCATCCATTCTCCCTAATCCTAAAAGAAAATTTTAATTAACTTGTTGAAATAATGCAATCAACCTTATTCTCAAACTACATTTAAATCAATTTTTTGAAGTAACACACTCACTTTTTTCATAAAATGAACATATTTTGTTTTCACGAATCCACTCTCCAGAAACCTAAAACAAATCTTGAAAAAACTTGTTTAAGGCATCCATTCTCCCTAATCCTAAAAGAAAATTTTAATTAACTTCTTGAAATACTAAAAACAATCTTATCCTCAAACTACATTTAAATCAATTTTTTGAAGTAACACTCTCACGTTTTTCATAAAACTAACATATATATTTTTTTCAGGAATCCACTCTCCAGAAACCTAAAACTAATCTTAAAAAACGTATTTCAAGCATTCCAATATTCCTAATCCTAAACGAAAATTTTAATTAACTTGTTGAAATAATTCAATCACATTTATCCTCAAACTACGTTTAAATCAATTTTTTGAAGTAACACTCTCACCTTTTTCATAGAACAAACATATTTTTTTTTCAGGAATCCACTCTCCAGAAACCTGAAACAAATCTTGAAAAAACTTGTTTAAGGCATCCATTCTCCCTAATCCTAAAAGAAAATTTTAATTAACTTTTTGAAATACTAAAATAAATCTTATTCTCAAACTACATTTAAATCAATTTTTTGAAGTAACACTCTCACCTTTTTCATAAAACTAAGATATATTTTTTTTCAGGAATCCACTCTCCAGAAACCTAAAACTAATCTTAAAAAACTTCTTTCAGGCATCCAATCTTCCTAATCCTAAACGAAAATTTTAATTAACTTGTTGAAATAATTCAATCACATTTATCCTCAAACTACTTTTAAATCAATTTTTCAAGTAACACTCTCACCTTTTTCATAGAACAAACATATTTTTTTTTCAGGAATCCACTCTCCAGAAACCTGAAACAAATCTTGAAAAAACTTGTTTAAGGCATCCATTCTCCCTAATCCTAAAAGAAAATTTTAATTAACTTCTTGAAATACTAAAATAAATCTTATCCTCAAACTACATTTAAATTAATTTTTTGAAGTAACACTCTCACCTTTTTCATAAAACTAACATAATTTTTTTTCAGGAATCCGCTCTCCAGAAACCTGAAACAAATCTTGAAAAAACTTGTTTAAGGCATCCATTCTCCCTAATCCTAAAAGAACATTTTAATTAACTTCTTGAAATACTAAAATAAATCTTATCCTCAAACTACATTTAAATCAATTTTTTGAAGTAACACTCTCACCTTTTTCATAAAACTAATAGATATTTTTTTTCAGGAATCCACTCTCCAGAAACCTAAAACTAATCTTAAAAAACTTATTTCAGGCATCCAATCTTCCTAATCCTAAACGAAAATTTTAATTAACTTGTTGAAAGAATTCAATCACATTTATCCTCAAACTACTTTTAAATCAATTTTTTGAAGTAACACTCTCACCTTTTTCATAGAACAAACTTATTTTTTTTTCAGGAATCCACTCTCCAGAAACCTGAAACTAATCTTGAAAAAACTTGTGTAAGGCATCCATTCTCCCTAATCCTAAAAGAAAATTTTAATTAACTTGTTGAAATAATGCAATCAACCTTATTCTCAAACTACATTTAAATCAATTTTTTTAAGTAACACACTCACCTTTTTCATAAAATGAACATATTTTGTTTTCACGAATCCACTCTCCAGAAACCTAAAACAAATCTTGAAAAAACTTGTTTAAGGCATCCATTCTCCCTAATCCTAAAAGAAAATTTTAATTAACTTCTTGAAATACTAAAAAAAATCTTATCCTCAAACTACATTTAAATCAATTTTTTGAAGTAACACTCTCACCTTTTTCATAAAACTAACATATATATTTTTTTCAGGAATCGACTCTCCAGAAACCTAAAACTAATCTTAAAAAACGTATTTCAAGCATTCCAATCTTCCTAATCCTAAACGAAAATTTTAATTAACTTGTTGAAATAATTCAATCACATTTATCCTCAAACTACGTTTAAATCAATTTTTTGAAGTAACACTCTCATCTTTTTCATAGAACAAACATATTTTTTTTTCAGGAATCCACTCTCCAGAAACCTGAAACAAATCTTGAAAAAACTTGTTTAAGGCATCCATTCTCCCTAATCCTAAAAGAAAATTTTAATTAACTTCTTGAAATACTAAAATAAATCTTATCCTCAAACTACATTTAAATAAATTTTTTGAAGTAACACTCTCACCTTTTTCATAAAACTAAGATATATTTTTTTTCAGGAATCCACTCTCCAGAAACCTAAAACTAATCTTAAAAAACTTCTTTCAGGCATCCAATCTTCCTAATCCGAAACGAAAATTTTAATTAACTTGTTGAAATAATTCAATCACATTTATCCTCAAACTACTTTTAAATCAATTTTTCAAGTAACACTCTCACCTTTTTCATAGAACAAACATATTTTTTTTCAGGAATCCACTCTCCAGAAACTTGAAACTAATCTTGAAAAAACTTGTTTGAGGCATCCATTCTCCCTAATCCTAAAAGAACATTTTGATTAACTTTTTGAAATACTAAAAAAAATCTTATCCTCAAACTACATTTAAATCAATTTTTTGAAGTAACACTCTCACCTTTTTCATAAAACTAACATATATATTTTTTTCAGGAATCCACTCTCCAGAAACCTAAAACTAATCTTAAAAAACGTATTTCGAGCAATCCAATCTTCCTAATCCTAAACGAAAATTTTAATTAACTTGTTGAAATAATTCAATCACATTTATCCTCAAACTACGTTTAAATCAATTTTTTGAAGTAACACTCTCACCTTTTTCATAGAACAAACATATTTTTTTTTCAGGAATCCACTCTCCAGAAACCTGAAACAAATCTTGAAAAAACTTGTTTAAGGCATCCATTCTCCCTAATCCTAAAAGAAAATTTTAATTAACTTCTTGAAATACTAAAATAAATCTTATCCTCAAACGACATTTAAATCAATTGTTTGAAGTAACACTCTCACCTTTTTCATAAAACTAACCTATATTTTTTTTTAGGAATCCACTCTCCAGAAACCTAAAACTAATCTTAAAAAACTTCTTTCAGGCATCCAATCTTCCTAATCCAAAAACAAAAATTTTAATTAACTTGTTGAAATTATTCAATCACATTTATCCTCAAACTACTTTTAAATCATTTTTTTCAAGTAACACTCTCACCTTTTTCATAGAACAAACATATTTTTTTTTGAGGAATCCACTCTCCAGAAACCTGAAACAAATCTTGAAAAACACTTGTTTAAGGCATCCATTCTCCCTAATCCTAAAAGAAAATTTTAATTAACTGCTTGAAATACTAAAAAAAATCTTATCCTCAAACTACATTTAAATCAATTTTTTGAAGTAACACGCTCACCTTTTTCATAAAATGAACATATATTTTTTTTCAGGAATCCACTCTCCAGAAACCTAAAACTAATCTTAAAAAACTTATTTCAAGCATTCCAATCTTCCTAATACTAAACGAAAATTTTAATTAACTTGTTGAAATATTTCAATCACATTTATCCTCAAACTACGTTTAAATCAATTTTTTGAAGTAACACTCTCACCTTTTTCATAGAACAAACATATTTTTTTTTCAAGAATCCTCTCTCCAGAAACCTGAAACAAATCTTGAAAAAACTTGTTTAAGGCATCCATTCTCCCTAATCCTAAAAGAAAATTTTAATTAACTTATTGAAATACTAAAAAAAATCTTATCCTCAAACTACATTTAAATCAATTTTTTGAAGTAACACTCTCACCTTTTTCATAAAACTAACATATATTTTTTTTCAGGAATCCACTCTCCAGAAACCTAAAACTAATCTTAAAAAACTTATTTCAAGCATTCCAATCTTCCTAATCCTAAACGAAAATTTTAATTAACTTGTTGAAATAATTCAATCACATTTATCCTCAAACTACGTTTAAATCAATTTTTTGAAGTAACACTCTCACCTTTTTCATAGAACAAACTTATTTTTTTTTCAGGAATCCACTCTCCAGAAACCTGAAACTAATCTTGAAAAAACTTGTGTAAGGCATCCATTCTCCCTAATCCTAAAAGAAAATTTCAATTAACTTGTTGAAATAATGCAATCAACCTTATTCTCAAACTATATTTAAATCAATTTTTTGAAGTAACACACTCACCTTTTTCATAAAATGAACATATTTTGTTTTCACGAATCCACTCTCCAGACACCTAAAACAAATCTTGAAAAAACTTGTTTAAGGCATCCATTCTCCCTAATCCTAAAATAAAATTTTAATTAACTTCTTGAAATACTAAAAAAAATCTAATCCTCAAACTACATTTAAATCAATTTTTTGAAGTAACACTCTCACCTATTTCATAAAACTAACATATATTTTTTTTCAGGAATCCACTCTCCAGAAACCTAATACTAATCTTAAAAAACGTATTTCAAGCATTCCAATCTTCCTAATCCTAAACGAAAATTTTAATTAACTTGTTGAAATAATTCAATCACATTTATCCTCAAACTACGTTTAAATCAATTTTTTGAAGTAACACTCTCACCTTTTTCATAGAACAAACATATTTTTTTTTCAGGAATCCACTCTCCAGAAACCTGAAACAAATCTTGAAAAAATTTGTTTAAGGCATCCATTCTCCCTAATCCTAAAAGAAAATTTTAATTAACTTCTTGAAATACTAAAATAAATCTTATCCTCAAACTACATTTAAATCAATTTTTTGAAGTAACACTCTCACCTTTTTCATAAAACTAACATATATTTTTTTTCAGGAATCCGCTCTCCAGAAACCTGAAACAAATCTTGAAAAAACTTGTTTAAGGCATCCATTCTCCCTCATCCTAAAAGAACATTTTAATTAACTTCTTGAAATACTAAAATAAATCTTATCCTCAAACTACATTTAAATCAATTTTTTGAAGTAACACTCTCACCTTTTTCATAAAACTAACATATAGTTTTTTTTCAGGAATCCACTCTCCAGAAACCTAAAACTAATCTTAAAAAACTTCTTTCAGGCATCCAATCTTCCTAATCCTAAACGAAAATTTTAATTAACTTGTTGAAATAATTCAATCACATTTATCTTCAAACTACTTTTAAATCAATTTTTTGAAGTAACACTCTCACCTTTTTCATAGAACAAACTTATTTTTTTTTCAGGAATCCACTCTCCAGAAACCTGAAACTAATCTTGAAAAAACTTGTGTAAGGCATCCATTCTCCCTAATCCTAAAAGAAAATGTTAATTAACTTGTTGAAATAATGCAATCAACCTTATTCTCAAACTACATTTAAATCAATTTTTTGAAGTAACACACTCACCTTTTTCATAAAATGAACATATTTTGTTTTCACGAATCCACTCTCCAGAAACCTAAAACAAATCTTGAAAAAACTTGTTTAAGGCATCCATTCTCCCTAATCCTAAAATAAAATTTTAATTAACTTCTTGAAATACTAAAAAAAATCTTATCCTCAAACTACATTTAAATCAATTTTTTGAAGTAACACTCTCACCTTTTTCATAAAACTAACATATATTTTTTTTCAGGAATCCACTCTCCAGAAACCTAAAACTAATCTTAAAAAACTTATTTCAAGCATTCCAATCTTCCTAATCCTAAACGAAAATTTTAATTAACTTGTTGAAATAATTCAATCACATTTATCCTCAAACTACGTTTAAAATAATTTTTTGAAGTAACACTCTCACCTTTTTCATAGAACAAACATATTTTTTTTCAGGAATCCACTCTCCAGAAACCTGAAACAAATCTTGAAAAAACTTGTTTAAGGCATCCATTCTCCCTAATCCTAAAAGAAAATTTTAATTAACTTCTTGAAATACTAAAATAAATCTTATCCTCAAACTACATTTAAATCAATTTTTTGAAGTAACACTCTCACCTTTTTCATAAAACTAACATATATTTTTTTTCAGGAATCCACTCTCCAGAAACCTAAAACTAATCTTAAAAAACTTCTTTCAGGCATCCAATCTTCCTAATCCAAAAACAAAAATTTTAATTAACTTGTTGAAATTATTCAATCACATTTATCCTCAAACTACTTTTAAATCATTTTTTTCAAGTAACACTCTCACCTTTTTCATAGAAAAAACATATTTTTTTTTCAGGAATCCACTCGCCAGAAACCTGAAACAAATCTTGAAAAACACTTGTTTAAGGCATCCATTCTCCCTAATCCTAAAAGAAAATTTTAATTAACTGCTTGAAATACTAAAAAAAATCTTATCCTCAAACTACATTTAAATCAATTTTTTGAAGTAACACGCTCACCTTTTTCATAAAATGAACATATATTTTTTTTCAGGAATCCACTCTCCAGAAACCTAAAACTAATCTTAAAAAACTTATTTCAAGCATTCCAATCTTCCTAATACTAAACGAAAATTTTAATTAACTTGTTGAAATATTTCAATCACAGTTATCCTCAAACTACGTTTAAATCAATTTTTTGAAGTAACACTCTCACCTTTTTCATAGAACAAACATATTTTTTTTTCAAGAATCCTCTCTCCAGAAACCTGAAACAAATCTTGAAAAAACTTGTTTAAGGCATCCATTCTCCCTAATCCTAAAAGAAAATTTTAATTAACTTCTTGAAATACTAAAAAAAATCTTATCCTCAAACTACATTTAAATCAATTTTTTGAAGTAACACTCTCACCTTTTTCATAAAACTAACATATATTTTTTTTCAGGAATCCACTCTCCAGAAACCTAAAACTAATCTTAAAAAACTTATTTCAAGCATTCCAATCTTCCTAATCCTAAACGAAAATTTTAATTAACTTGTTGAAATAATTCAATCACATTTACCCTCAAACTACGTTTAAATCAATTTTTTGAAGTAACACTCTCACCTTTTTCATAGAACAAACATATATTTTTTTTCAGGAATCCACTCTCCAGAAACCTGAAACAAATCTTGAAAAAACTTGTTTAAGGCATCCATTCTCCCTAATCCTAAAAGAAAATTTTAATTAACTTCTTGAAATACTAAAATAAATCTTATCCTCAAACTACATTTAAATCAATTTTTTGAAGTAACACTCTCACCTTTTTCATAAAACTAACATATATTTTTTTTCAGGAATCCGCTCTCCAGAAACCTGAAACAAATCTTGAAAAAACTTGTTTAAGGCATCCATTCTCCCTAATCCTAAAAGAACATTTTAATTAACTTCTTGAAATACTAAAATAAATCTTATCCTCAAACTACATTTAAATCAATTTTTTGAAGTAACACTCTCACCTTTTTCATAAAACTAACATATAGTTTTTTTTCAGGAATCCACTCTCCAGAAACCTAAAACTAATCTTAAAAAACTTCTTTCAGGCATCCAATCTTCCTAATCCTAAACGAAAATTTTAATTAACTTGTTGAAATAATTCAATCACATTTATCTTCAAACTACTTTTAAATCAATTTTTTGAAGTAACACTCTCACCTTTTTCATAGAACAAACTTATTTTTTTTTCAGGAATCCACTCTCCAGAAACCTGAAACTAATCTTGAAAAAACTTGTGTAAGGCATCCATTCTCCCTAATCCTAAAAGAAAATGTTAATTAACTTGTTGAAATAATGCAATCAACCTTATTCTCAAACTACATTTAAATCAATTTTTTGAAGTAACACACTCACCTTTTTCATAAAATGAACATATTTTGTTTTCACGAATCCACTCTCCAGACACCTAAAACAAATCTTGAAAAAACTTGTTTAAGGCATCCATTCTCCCTAATCCTAAAATAAAATTTTAATTAACTTCTTGAAATACTAAAAAAAATCTTATCCTCAAACTACATTTAAATCAATTTTTTGAAGTAACACTCTCACCTTTTTCATAAAACTAACATATATATTTTTTTCAGGAATCGACTCTCCAGAAACCTAAAACTAATCTTAAAAAACGTATTTCAAGCATTCCAATCTTCCTAATCCTAAACGAAAATTTTAATTAACTTGTTGAAATAATTCAATCACATTTATCCTCAAACTACGTTTAAATCAATTTTTTGAAGTAACACTCTCACCTTTTTCATAGAACAAACATATTTTTTTTTCAGGAATCCACTCTCCAGAAACCTGAAACAAATCTTGAAAAAACTTGTTTAAGGCATCCATTCTCCCTAATCCTAAAAGAAAATTTTAATTAACTTCTTGAAATACTAAAATAAATCTTATCCTCAAACTACATTTAAATCAATTTTTTGAAGTAACACTCTCACCTTTTTCATAAAACTAACATAATTTTTTTTCAGGAATCCGCTCTCCAGAAACCTGAAACAAATCTTGAAAAAACTTGTTTAAGGCATCCATTCTCCCTAATCCTAAAAGAACATTTTAATTAACTTCTTGAAATACTAAAATAAATCTTATCCTCAAACTACATTTAAATCAATTTTTTGAAGTAACACTCTCACCTTTTTCATAAAACTAACATATATTTTTTTTCAGGAATCCACTCTCCAGACACCTAAAACTAATCTTAAAAAACTTATTTCAGGCATCCAATCTTCCTAATCCTAAACGAAAATTTTAATTAACTTGTTGAAAGAATTCAATCACATTTATCCTCAAACTACTTTTAAATCAATTTTTGGAAGTAACACTCTCACCTTTTTCATAGAACAAACTTATTTTTTTTTCAGGAAACCACTCTCCAGAAACCTGAAACTAATCTTGAAAAAACTTGTGTAAGGCATCCATTCTCCCTAATCCTAAAAGAAAATTTTAATTAACTTGTTGAAATAATGCAATCAACCTTATTCTCAAACTACATTTAAATCAATTTTTTGAAGTAACACACTCACTTTTTTCATAAAATGAACATATTTTGTTTTCACGAATCCACTCTCCAGAAACCTAAAACAAATCTTGAAAAAACTTGTTTAAGGCATCCATTCTCCCTAATCCTAAAAGAAAATTTTAATTAACTTCTTGAAATACTAAAAACAATCTTATCCTCAAACTACATTTAAATCAATTTTTTGAAGTAACACTCTCACGTTTTTCATAAAACTAACATATATATTTTTTTCAGGAATCCACTCTCCAGAAACCTAAAACTAATCTTAAAAAACGTATTTCAAGCATTCCAATATTCCTAATCCTAAACGAAAATTTTAATTAACTTGTTGAAATAATTCAATCACATTTATCCTCAAACTACGTTTAAATCAATTTTTTGAAGTAACACTCTCACCTTTTTCATAGAACAAACATATTTTTTTTTCAGGAATCCACTCTCCAGAAACCTGAAACAAATCTTGAAAAAACTTGTTTAAGGCATCCATTCTCCCTAATCCTAAAAGAAAATTTTAATTAACTTTTTGAAATACTAAAATAAATCTTATTCTCAAACTACATTTAAATCAATTTTTTGAAGTAACACTCTCACCTTTTTCATAAAACTAAGATATATTTTTTTTCAGGAATCCACTCTCCAGAAACCTAAAACTAATCTTAAAAAACTTCTTTCAGGCATCCAATCTTCCTAATCCTAAACGAAAATTTTAATTAACTTGTTGAAATAATTCAATCACATTTATCCTCAAACTACTTTTAAATCAATTTTTCAAGTAACACTCTCACCTTTTTCATAGAACAAACATATTTTTTTTTCAGGAATCCACTCTCCAGAAACCTGAAACAAATCTTGAAAAAACTTGTTTAAGGCATCCATTCTCCCTAATCCTAAAAGAAAATTTTAATTAACTTCTTGAAATACTAAAATAAATCTTATCCTCAAACTACATTTAAATTAATTTTTTGAAGTAACACTCTCACCTTTTTCATAAAACTAACATAATTTTTTTTCAGGAATCCGCTCTCCAGAAACCTGAAACAAATCTTGAAAAAACTTGTTTAAGGCATCCATTCTCCCTAATCCTAAAAGAACATTTTAATTAACTTCTTGAAATACTAAAATAAATCTTATCCTCAAACTACATTTAAATCAATTTTTTGAAGTAACACTCTCACCTTTTTCATAAAACTAATAGATATTTTTTTTCAGGAATCCACTCTCCAGAAACCTAAAACTAATCTTAAAAAACTTATTTCAGGCATCCAATCTTCCTAATCCTAAACGAAAATTTTAATTAACTTGTTGAAAGAATTCAATCACATTTATCCTCAAACTACTTTTAAATCAATTTTTTGAAGTAACACTCTCACCTTTTTCATAGAACAAACTTATTTTTTTTTCAGGAATCCACTCTCCAGAAACCTGAAACTAATCTTGAAAAAACTTGTGTAAGGCATCCATTCTCCCTAATCCTAAAAGAAAATTTTAATTAACTTGTTGAAATAATGCAATCAACCTTATTCTCAAACTACATTTAAATCAATTTTTTTAAGTAACACACTCACCTTTTTCATAAAATGAACATATTTTGTTTTCACGAATCCACTCTCCAGAAACCTAAAACAAATCTTGAAAAAACTTGTTTAAGGCATCCATTCTCCCTAATCCTAAAAGAAAATTTTAATTAACTTCTTGAAATACTAAAAAAAATCTTATCCTCAAACTACATTTAAATCAATTTTTTGAAGTAACACTCTCACCTTTTTCATAAAACTAACATATATATTTTTTTCAGGAATCGACTCTCCAGAAACCTAAAACTAATCTTAAAAAACGTATTTCAAGCATTCCAATCTTCCTAATCCTAAACGAAAATTTTAATTAACTTGTTGAAATAATTCAATCACATTTATCCTCAAACTACGTTTAAATCAATTTTTTGAAGTAACACTCTCATCTTTTTCATAGAACAAACATATTTTTTTTTCAGGAATCCACTCTCCAGAAACCTGAAACAAATCTTGAAAAAACTTGTTTAAGGCATCCATTCTCCCTAATCCTAAAAGAAAATTTTAATTAACTTCTTGAAATACTAAAATAAATCTTATCCTCAAACTACATTTAAATAAATTTTTTGAAGTAACACTCTCACCTTTTTCATAAAACTAAGATATATTTTTTTTCAGGAATCCACTCTCCAGAAACCTAAAACTAATCTTAAAAAACTTCTTTCAGGCATCCAATCTTCCTAATCCGAAACGAAAATTTTAATTAACTTGTTGAAATAATTCAATCACATTTATCCTCAAACTACTTTTAAATCAATTTTTCAAGTAACACTCTCACCTTTTTCATAGAACAAACATATTTTTTTTCAGGAATCCACTCTCCAGAAACTTGAAACTAATCTTGAAAAAACTTGTTTGAGGCATCCATTCTCCCTAATCCTAAAAGAACATTTTGATTAACTTTTTGAAATACTAAAAAAAATCTTATCCTCAAACTACATTTAAATCAATTTTTTGAAGTAACACTCTCACCTTTTTCATAAAACTAACATATATATTTTTTTCAGGAATCCACTCTCCAGAAACCTAAAACTAATCTTAAAAAACGTATTTCGAGCAATCCAATCTTCCTAATCCTAAACGAAAATTTTAATTAACTTGTTGAAATAATTCAATCACATTTATCCTCAAACTACGTTTAAATCAATTTTTTGAAGTAACACTCTCACCTTTTTCATAGAACAAACATATTTTTTTTTCAGGAATCCACTCTCCAGAAACCTGAAACAAATCTTGAAAAAACTTGTTTAAGGCATCCATTCTCCCTAATCCTAAAAGAAAATTTTAATTAACTTCTTGAAATACTAAAATAAATCTTATCCTCAAACGACATTTAAATCAATTGTTTGAAGTAACACTCTCACCTTTTTCATAAAACTAACCTATATTTTTTTTTAGGAATCCACTCTCCAGAAACCTAAAACTAATCTTAAAAAACTTCTTTCAGGCATCCAATCTTCCTAATCCAAAAACAAAAATTTTAATTAACTTGTTGAAATTATTCAATCACATTTATCCTCAAACTACTTTTAAATCATTTTTTTCAAGTAACACTCTCACCTTTTTCATAGAACAAACATATTTTTTTTTGAGGAATCCACTCTCCAGAAACCTGAAACAAATCTTGAAAAACACTTGTTTAAGGCATCCATTCTCCCTAATCCTAAAAGAAAATTTTAATTAACTGCTTGAAATACTAAAAAAAATCTTATCCTCAAACTACATTTAAATCAATTTTTTGAAGTAACACGCTCACCTTTTTCATAAAATGAACATATATTTTTTTTCAGGAATCCACTCTCCAGAAACCTAAAACTAATCTTAAAAAACTTATTTCAAGCATTCCAATCTTCCTAATACTAAACGAAAATTTTAATTAACTTGTTGAAATATTTCAATCACATTTATCCTCAAACTACGTTTAAATCAATTTTTTGAAGTAACACTCTCACCTTTTTCATAGAACAAACATATTTTTTTTTCAAGAATCCTCTCTCCAGAAACCTGAAACAAATCTTGAAAAAACTTGTTTAAGGCATCCATTCTCCCTAATCCTAAAAGAAAATTTTAATTAACTTATTGAAATACTAAAAAAAATCTTATCCTCAAACTACATTTAAATCAATTTTTTGAAGTAACACTCTCACCTTTTTCATAAAACTAACATATATTTTTTTTCAGGAATCCACTCTCCAGAAACCTAAAACTAATCTTAAAAAACTTATTTCAAGCATTCCAATCTTCCTAATCCTAAACGAAAATTTTAATTAACTTGTTGAAATAATTCAATCACATTTATCCTCAAACTACGTTTAAATCAATTTTTTGAAGTAACACTCTCACCTTTTTCATAGAACAAACTTATTTTTTTTTCAGGAATCCACTCTCCAGAAACCTGAAACTAATCTTGAAAAAACTTGTGTAAGGCATCCATTCTCCCTAATCCTAAAAGAAAATTTCAATTAACTTGTTGAAATAATGCAATCAACCTTATTCTCAAACTATATTTAAATCAATTTTTTGAAGTAACACACTCACCTTTTTCATAAAATGAACATATTTTGTTTTCACGAATCCACTCTCCAGACACCTAAAACAAATCTTGAAAAAACTTGTTTAAGGCATCCATTCTCCCTAATCCTAAAATAAAATTTTAATTAACTTCTTGAAATACTAAAAAAAATCTAATTCTCAAACTACATTTAAATCAATTTTTTGAAGTAACACTCTCACCTATTTCATAAAACTAACATATATTTTTTTTCAGGAATCCACTCTCCAGAAACCTAATACTAATCTTAAAAAACGTATTTCAAGCATTCCAATCTTCCTAATCCTAAACGAAAATTTTAATTAACTTGTTGAAATAATTCAATCACATTTATCCTCAAACTACGTTTAAATCAATTTTTTGAAGTAACACTCTCACCTTTTTCATAGAACAAACATATTTTTTTTTCAGGAATCCACTCTCCAGAAACCTGAAACAAATCTTGAAAAAACTTGTTTAAGGCATCCATTCTCCCTAATCCTAAAAGAAAATTTTAATTAACTTCTTGAAATACTAAAATAAATCTTATCCTCAAACTACATTTAAATCAATTTTTTGAAGTAACACTCTCACCTTTTTCATAAAACTAACATATATTTTTTTTCAGGAATCCGCTCTCCAGAAACCTGAAACAAATCTTGAAAAAACTTGTTTAAGGCATCCATTCTCCCTCATCCTAAAAGAACATTTTAATTAACTTCTTGAAATACTAAAATAAATCTTATCCTCAAACTACATTTAAATCAATTTTTTGAAGTAACACTCTCACCTTTTTCATAAAACTAACATATAGTTTTTTTTCAGGAATCCACTCTCCAGAAACCTAAAACTAATCTTAAAAAACTTCTTTCAGGCATCCAATCTTCCTAATCCTAAACGAAAATTTTAATTAACTTGTTGAAATAATTCAATCACATTTATCTTCAAACTACTTTTAAATCAATTTTTTGAAGTAACACTCTCACCTTTTTCATAGAACAAACTTATTTTTTTTTCAGGAATCCACTCTCCAGAAACCTGAAACTAATCTTGAAAAAACTTGTGTAAGGCATCCATTCTCCCTAATCCTAAAAGAAAATGTTAATTAACTTGTTGAAATAATGCAATCAACCTTATTCTCAAACTACATTTAAATCAATTTTTTGAAGTAACACACTCACCTTTTTCATAAAATGAACATATTTTGTTTTCACGAATCCACTCTCCAGAAACCTAAAACAAATCTTGAAAAAACTTGTTTAAGGCATCCATTCTCCCTAATCCTAAAATAAAATTTTAATTAACTTCTTGAAATACTGAAAAAAATCTTATCCTCAAACTACATTTAAATCAATTTTTTGAAGTAACACTCTCACCTTTTTCATAAAACTAACATATGTTTTTTTTCAGGAATCCACTCTCCAGAAACCTAAAACTAATCTTAAAAAACTTATTTCAAGCATTCCAATCTTCCTAATCCTAAACGAAAATTTTAATTAACTTGTTGAAATAATTCAATCACATTTATCCTCAAACTACGTTTAAAATAATTTTTTGAAGTAACACTCTCACCTTTTTCATAGAACAAACATATTTTTTTTCAGGAATCCACTCTCCAGAAACCTGAAACAAATCTTGAAAATACTTGTTTAAGGCATGCATTCTCCCTAATCCTAAAAGAAACTTTTAATTAACTTCTTGAAATACTAAAATAAATCTTATCCTCAAACTACATTTAAATCAATTTTTTGAAGTAACACTCTCACCTTTTTCATAAAACTAACATATATTTTTTTTCAGGAATCCACTCTCCAGAAACCTAAAACTAATCTTAAAAAACTTCTTTCAGGCATCCAATCTTCCTAATCCAAAAACAAAAATTTTAATTAACTTGTTGAAATTATTCAATCACATTTATCCTCAAACTACTTTTAAATCAATTTTTTCAAGTAACACTCTCACCTTTTTCATAGAACAAACATATTTTTTTTTCAGGAATCCACTCGCCAGAAACCTGAAACAAATCTTGAAAAACACTTGTTTAAGGCATCCATTCTCCCTAATCCTAAAAGAAAATTTTAATTAACTGCTTGAAATACTAAAAAAAATCTTATCCTCAAACTACATTTAAATCAATTTTTTGAAGTAACACGCTCACCTTTTTCATAAAATGAACATATATTTTTTTTCAGGAATCCACTCTCCAGAAACCTAAAACTAATCTTAAAAAACTTATTTCAAGCATTCCAATCTTCCTAATACTAAACGAAAATTTTAATTAACTTGTTGAAATAATTCAATCACATTTATCCTCAAACTACGTTTAAAATAATTTTTTGAAGTAACACTCTCACCTTTTTCATAGAACAAACATATTTTTTTTTCAGGAATCCACACTCCAGAAACCTGAAACAAATCTTGAAAAAACTTGTTTAAGGCATCCATTCTCCCTAATCCTAAAAGAAAATTTTAATTAACTTCTTGAAATACTAAAATAAATCTTATCCTCAAACTACATTTAAATCAATTTTTTGAAGTAACACTCTCACCTTTTTCATAAAACTAACATATATATTTTTTTCAGGAATCCACTCTCCAGAAACCTAAAACTAATCTTAAAAAACGTATTTCAAGCATTCCAATATTCCTAATCCTAAACGAAAATTTTAATTAACTTGTTGAAATAATTCAATCACATTTATCCTCAAACTACGTTTAAATCAATTTTTTGAAGTAACACTCTCACCTTTTTCATAGAACAAACATATTTTTTTTTCAGGAATCCACTCTCCAGAAACCTGAAACAAATCTTGAAAAAACTTGTTTAAGGCATCCATTCTCCCTAATCCTAAAAGAAAATTTTAATTAACTTCTTGAAATACTAAAATAAATCTTATCCTCAAACGACATTTAAATCAATTGTTTGAAGTAACACTCTCACCTTTTTCATAAAACTAACATATATTTTTTTTCAGGAATCCACTCTCCAGAAACCTAAAACTAATCTTAAAAAACTTGTTTAAGGCATCCATTCTCCCTAATCCTAAAAGAACATTTTAATTAACTTCTTGAAATACTAAAATAAATCTTATCCTCAAACTACATTTAAATCAATTTTTTGAAGTAACACTCTCACCTTTTTCATAAAACTAACATATATTTTTTTTCAGGAATCCACTCTCCAGAAACCTAAAACTAATCTTAAAAAACTTATTTCAGGCATCCAATCTTCCTAATCCTAAACGAAAATTTTAATTAACTTGTTGAAAGAATTCAATCACATTTATCCTCAAACTACTTTTAAATCAATTTTTTGAAGTAACACTCTCACCTTTTTCATAGAACAAACTTATTTTTTTTTCAGGAAACCACTCTCCAGAAACCTGAAACTAATCTTGAAAAAACTTGTGTAAGGCATCCATTCTCCCTCATCCTAAAAGAAAATTTTAATTAACTTGTTGAAATAATGCAATCAACCTTATTCTCAAACTACATTTAAATCAATTTTTTTAAGTAACACACTCACCTTTTTCATAAAATGAACATATTTTGTTTTCACGAATCCACTCTCCAGAAACCTAAAACAAATCTTGAAAAAACTTGTTTAAGGCATCCATTCTCCCTAATCCTAAAAGAAAATTTTAATTAACTTCTTGAAATACTAAAAAAAATCTTATCCTCAAACTACATTTAAATCAATTTTTTGAAGTAACACTCTCACCTTTTTCATAAAACTAACATATATATTTTTTTCAGGAATCCACTCTCCAGAAACCTAAAACTAATCTTAAAAAACGTATTTCAAGCATTCCAATCTTCCTAATCCTAAACGAAAATTTTAATTAACTTGTTGAAATAATTCAATCACATTTATCCTCAAACTACGTTTAAATCAATTTTTTGAAGTAACACTCTCACCTTTTTCATAGAACAAACATATTTTTTTTTCAGGAATCCACTCTCCAGAAACCTGAAACAAATCTTGAAAAAACTTGTTTAAGGCATCCATTCTCCCTAATCCTAAAAGAAAATTTAAATTAACTTCTTGAAATACTAAAATAAATCTTATCCTCAAACTACATTTAAATCAATTTTTTGAAGTAACACTCTCACCTTTTTCATAAAACTAAGATATATTTTTTTTCAGGAATCCACTCTCCAGAAACCTAAAACTAATCTTAAAAAACTTCTTTCAGGCATCCAATCTTCCTAATCCTAAACGAAAATTTTAATTAACTTGTTGAAATAATTCAATCACATTTATCCTCAAACTACTTTTAAATCAATTTTTCAAGTAACACTCTCACCTTTTTCATAGAACAAACATATTTTTTTTCAGGAATCCACTCTCCAGAAACCTGAAACAAATCTTGAAAAAACTTGTTTGAGGCATCCATTCTCCCTAATCCTAAAAGAACATTTTAATTAACTTTTTGAAATACTAAAAAAAATCTTATCCTCAAACTACATTTAAATCATTTTTTTGAAGTAACACTCTCACCTTTTTCATAAAACTAACATATATTTTTTTTCAGGAATCCACTCTCCAGAAACCTAAAACTAATCTTAAAAAACTTCTTTCAGGCATCCAATCTTCCTAATCCTAAACGAAAATTTTAATTAACTTGTTGAAATAATTCAATCATATTTATCCTCAAACTACGTTTAAATCAATTTTTTGAAGTAACACTCTCACCTTTTTCATAGAACAAACATATATTTTTTTTCAGGAATACGCTCTCCAGAAACCTGAAACAAATCTTGAAAAAACTTGTTTAAGGCATCCATTCTCCCTAATCCTAAAAGAACATTTTAATTAACTTCTTGAAATACTAAAATAAATCTTATCCTCAAACTACATTTAAATCAATTTTTTGAAGTAACACTCTCACCTTTTTCATAAAACTAACATATAGTTTTTTTTCAGGAATCCACTCTCCAGAAACCTAAAACTAATCTTAAAAACCTTCTTTCAGGCATCCAATCTTCCTAATCCTAAACAAAAATTTTAATTAACTTGTTGAAATAATTCAATCACATTTATCTTCAAACTACTTTTAAATCAATTTTTTGAAGTAACACTCTCACCTTTTTCATAGAACAAACTTATTTTTTTTTCAGGAATCCACTCTCCAGAAACCTGAAACTAATCTTGAAAAAACTTGTGTAAGGCATCCATTCTCCCTAATCCTAAAAGAAAATGTTAATTAACTTGTTGAAATAATGCAATCAACCTTATTCTCAAACTACATTTAAATCAATTTTTTGAAGTAACACACTCACCTTTTTCATAAAATGAACATATTTTGTTTTCACGAATCCACTCTCCAGAAACCTAAAACAAATCTTGAAAAAACTTGTTTAAGGCATCCATTCTCCCTAATCCTAAAAGAAAATTTTAATTAACTTCTTGAAATACTAAAAAAAATCTTATCCTCAAACTACATTTAGATCAATTTTTTGAAGTAACACTCTCACCTTTTTCATAAAACTAACATATATTTTTTTTCAGGAATCCACTCTCCAGAAACCTAAAACTAATCTTAAAAAACTTATTTCAAGCATTCCAATCTTCCTAATCCTAAACGAAAATTTTAATTAACTTGTTGAAATAATTCAATCACATTTATCCTCAAACTACGTTTAAAATAATTTTTTGAAGTAACACTCTCACCTTTTTCATAGAACAAACATATTTTTTTTTCAGGAATCCACTCTCCAGAAACCTGAAACAAATCTTGAAAAAACTTGTTTAAGGCATCCATTCTCCCTAATCCTAAAAGAAAATTTTAATTAACTTCTTGAAATACTAAAATAAATCTTATCCTCAAACTACATTTAAATCAATTTTTTGAAGTAACACTCTCACCTTTTTCATAAAACTAACATATATTTTTTTTCAGGAATCCACTCTCCAGAAACCTAAAACTAATCTTAAAAAACTTCTTTCAGGCATCCAATCTTCCTAATCCTAAACGAAAATTTTAATTAACTTGTTGAAATAATTCAATCATATTTATCCTCAAACTACTTTTAAATCAATTTTTTGAAGTAACACTCTCACCTTTTTCATAGAACAAACATATTTTTTTTCAGGAATCCACTCTCCAGAAACCTGAAACAAATCTTGAAAAAACTTGTTTAAGGCATCCATTCTCCCTAATCCTAAAAGAAAATTTTAATTAACTTCTTGAAATACTAAAATGAATCTTTTCCTCAAACTACATTTAAATCAATTTTTTGAAGTAACACTCTCACCTTTTTCATAAAACTAAGATATATTTTTTTTCAGGAATCCACTCTCCAGAAACCTAAAACTAATCTTAAAAAACTTCTTTCAGGCATCCAATCTTCCTAATCCTAAACGAAAATTTTAATTAACTTGTTGAAATAATTCAATCACATTTATCCTCAAACTACTTTTAAATCAATTTTTTCAAGTAACACTCTCACCTTTTTCATAGAACAAACATATTTTTTTTTTCAGGAATCCACTCTCCAGAAACCTGAAATCAAATCTTGAAAAAACTTGTTTAAGGCATCCATTCTCCCTAATCCTAAAAGAAAATTTTAATTAACTTCTTGAAATACTAAAACAAATCTTATCCTCAAACTACATTTAAATCAATTTTTTGAAGTAACACACTCACCTTTTTCATAAAACTAACATATATATTTTTTTCAGGAATCCACTCTCCAGAAACCTAAAACTAATCTTAAAAAACGTATTTCAAGCATTCCAATATTCCTAATCCTAAACGAAAATTTTAATTAACTTGTTGAAATAATTCAATCACATTTATCCTCAAACTACGTTTAAATCAATTTTTTGAAGTAACACTCTCACCTTTTTCATAGAACAAACATATTTTTTTTTCAGGAATCCACTCTCCAGAAACCTGAAACAAATCTTGAAAAAACTTGTTTAAGGCATCCATTCTCCCTAATCCTAAAAGAAAATTTTAATTAACTTCTTGAAATACTAAAATAAATCTTATCCTCAAACGACATTTAAATCAATTGTTTGAAGTAACACTCTCACCTTTTTCATAAAACTAACATATATTTTTTTTCAGGAATCCACTCTCCAGAAACCTAAAACTAATCTTAAAAAACTTGTTTAAGGCATCCATTCTCCCTAATCCTAAAAGAAAATTTTAATTAACTTCTTGAAATACTAAAATAAATCTTATCCTCAAACTACATTTAAATCAATTTTTTGAAGTAACACTCTCACCTTTTTCATAAAACTAACATATATTTTTTTTCAGGAATCCACTCTCCAGAAACCTAAAACTAATCTTAAAAAACTTATTTCAGGCATCCAATCTTCCTAATCCTAAACGAAAATTTTAATTAACTTGTTGAAAGAATTCAATCACATTTATCCTCAAACTACTTTTAAATCAATTTTTTGAAGTAACACTCTCACCTTTTTCATAGAACAAACTTATTTTTTTTTCAGGAAACCACTCTCCAGAAACCTGAAACTAATCTTGAAAAAACTTGTGTAAGGCATCCATTCTCCCTCATCCTAAAAGAAAATTTTAATTAACTTGTTGAAATAATGCAATCAACCTTATTCTCAAACTACATTTAAATCAATTTTTTTAAGTAACACACTCACCTTTTTCATAAAATGAACATATTTTGTTTTCACGAATCCACTCTCCAGAAACCTAAAACAAATCTTGAAAAAACTTGTTTAAGGCATCCATTCTCCCTAATCCTAAAAGAAAATTTTAATTAACTTCTTGAAATACTAAAAAAAATCTTATCCTCAAACTACATTTAAATCAATTTTTTGAAGTAACACTCTCACCTTTTTCATAAAACTAACATATATTTTTTTTCAGGAATCCACTCTCCAGAAACCTAAAACTAATCTTAAAAAACTTATTTCAAGCATTCCAATCTTCCTAATCCTAAACGAAAATTTTAATTAACTTGTTGAAATAATTCAATCACATTTATCCTCAAACTACGTTTAAAATAATTTTTTGAAGTAACACTCTCACCTTTTTCATAGAACAAACATATTTTTTTTTCAGGAATCCACTCGCCAGAAACCTGAAACAAATCTTGAAAAACACTTGTTTAAGGCATCCATTCTCCCTAATCCTAAAAGAAAATTTTAATTAACTGCTTGAAATACTAAAAAAAATCTTATCCTCAAACTACATTTAAATCAATTTTTTGAAGTAACACGCTCACCTTTTTCATAAAATGAACATATATTTTTTTTCAGGAATCCACTCTCCAGAAACCTAAAACTAATCTTAAAAAACTTATTTCAAGCATTCCAATCTTCCTAATACTAAACGAAAATTTTAATTAACTTGTTGAAATAATTCAATCACATTTATCCCCAAACTACGTTTAAAATAATTTTTTGAAGTAACACTCTCACCTTTTTCATAGAACAAACATATTTTTTTTTCAGGAATCCACACTCCAGAAACCTGAAACAAATCTTGAAAAAACTTGTTTAAGGCATCCATTCTCCCTAATCCTAAAAGAAAATTTTAATTAACTTCTTGAAATACTAAAATAAATCTTATCCTCAAACTACATTTAAATCAATTTTTTGAAGTAACACTCTCACCTTTTTCATAAAACTAACATATATTTTTTTTCAGGAATCCACTCTCCAGAAACCTAAAACTAATCTTAAAAAACTTCTTTCAGGCATCCAATCTTCCTAATCCTAAACGAAAATTTTAATTAACTTGTTGAAATAATTCAATCATATTTATCCTCAAACTACGTTTAAATCAATTTTTTGAAGTAACACTCTCACCTTTTTCATAAAACTAACATATATATTTTTTTCAGGAATCCACTCTCCAGAAACCTAAAACTAATCTTAAAAAACGTATTTCAAGCATTCCAATATTCCTAATCCTAAACGAAAATTTTAATTAACTTGTTGAAATTATTCAATCACATTTATCCTCAAACTACGTTTAAATCAATTTTTTGAAGTAACACTCTCACCTTTTTCATAGAACAAACATATTTTTTTTTCAGGAATCCACTCTCCAGAAACCTGAAACAAATCTTGAAAAAACTTGTTTAAGGCATCCATTCTCCCTAATCCTAAAAGAAAATTTTAATTAACTTCTTGAAATACTAAAATAAATCTTATCCTCAAACTACATTTAAATCAATTTTTTGAAGTAACACTCTCACCTTTTTCATAAAACTAACATATAGTTTTTTTTCAGGAATCCACTCTCCAGAAACCTAAAACTAATCTTAAAAACCTTCTTTCAGGCATCCAATCTTCCTAATCCTAAACGAAAATTTTAATTAACTTGTTGAAATAATTCAATCACATTTATCTTCAAACTACTTTTAAATCAATTTTTTGAAGTAACACTCTCACCTTTTTCATAGAACAAACTTATTTTTTTTTCAGGAATCCACTCTCCAGAAACCTGAAACTAATCTTGAAAAAACTTGTGTAAGGCATCCATTCTCCCTAATCCTAAAAGAAAATGTTAATTAACTTGTTGAAATAATGCAATCAACCTTATTCTCAAACTACATTTAAATCAATTTTTTGAAGTAACACACTCACCTTTTTCATAAAATGAACATATTTTGTTTTCACGAATCCACTCTCCAGAAACCTAAAACAAATCTTGAAAAAACTTGTTTAAGGCATCCATTCTCCCTAATCCTAAAAGAAAATTTTAATTAACTTCTTGAAATACTAAAAAAAAATCTTATCCTCAAACTACATTTAAATCAATTTTTTGAAGTAACACTCTCACCTTTTTCATAAAACTAACATATATTTTTTTTCAGGAATCCACTCTCCAGAAACCTAAAACTAATCTTAAAAAACTTATTTCAAGCATTCCAATCTTCCTAATCCTAAACGAAAATTTTAATTAACTTGTTGAAATAATTCAATCACATTTATCCTCAAACTACGTTTAAAATAATTTTTTGAAGTAACACTCTCACCTTTTTCATAGAACAAACATATTTTTTTTTCAGGAATCCACTCTCCAGAAACCTGAAACAAATCTTGAAAAAACTTGTTTAAGGCATCCATTCTCCCTAATCCTAAAAGAAAATTTTAATTAACTTCTTGAAATACTAAAATGAATCTTTTCCTCAAACTACATTTAAATCAATTTTTTGAAGTAACACTCTCACCTTTTTCATAAAACTAACATATATATTTTTTCAGGAATCCACTCTCCAGAAACCTAAAACTAATCTTAAAAAACTTCTTTCAGGTATCCAATCTTCCTAATCCTAAACGAAAATTTTAATTAACTTGTTGAAATAATTCAATCATATTTATCCTCAAACTACGTTTAAATCAATTTTTTGAAGTAACACTCTCACCTTTTTCATAAAACTAACATATATATTTTTTTCAGGAATCCACTCTCCAGAAACCTAAAACTAATCTTAAAAAACGTATTTCAAGCATTCCAATATTCCTAATCCTAAACGAAAATTTTAATTAACTTGTTGAAATTATTCAATCACATTTATCCTCAAACTACGTTTAAATCAATTTTTTGAAGTAACACTCTCACCTTTTTCATAGAACAAACATATTTTTTTTTCAGGAATCCACTCTCCAGAAACCTGAAACAAATCTTGAAAAAACTTGTTTAAGGCATCCATTCTCCCTAATCCTAAAAGAAAATTTTAATTAACTTCTTGAAATACTAAAATAAATCTTATCCTCAAACTACATTTAAATCAATTTTTTGAAGTAACACTCTCACCTTTTTCATAAAACTAACATATAGTTTTTTTTCAGGAATCCACTCTCCAGAAACCTAAAACTAATCTTAAAAACCTTCTTTCAGGCATCCAATCTTCCTAATCCTAAACGAAAATTTTAATTAACTTGTTGAAATAATTCAATCACATTTATCTTCAAACTACTTTTAAATCAATTTTTTGAAGTAACACTCTCACCTTTTTCATAGAACAAACTTATTTTTTTTTCAGGAATCCACTCTCCAGAAACCTGAAACTAATCTTGAAAAAACTTGTGTAAGGCATCCATTCTCCCTAATCCTAAAAGAAAATGTTAATTAACTTCTTGAAATACTAAAATGAATCTTTTCCTCAAACTACATTTAAATCAATTTTTTGAAGTAACACTCTCACCTTTTTCATAAAACTAACATATATATTTTTTCAGGAATCCACTCTCCAGAAACCTAAAACTAATCTTAAAAAACTTCTTTCAGGCATCCAATCTTCCTAATCCTAAACGAAAATTTTAATTAACTTGTTGAAATAATTCAATCATATTTATCCTCAAACTACGTTTAAATCAATTTTTTGAAGTAACACTCTCACCTTTTTCATAAAACTAACATATATATTTTTTTCAGGAATCCACTCTCCAGAAACCTAAAACTAATCTTAAAAAACGTATTTCAAGCATTCCAATATTCCTAATCCTAAACGAAAATTTTAATTAACTTGTTGAAATTATTCAATCACATTTATCCTCAAACTACGTTTAAATCAATTTTTTGAAGTAACACTCTCACCTTTTTCATAGAACAAACATATTTTTTTTTCAGGAATCCACTCTCCAGAAACCTGAAACAAATCTTGAAAAAACTTGTTTAAGGCATCCATTCTCCCTAATCCTAAAAGAAAATTTTAATTAACTTCTTGAAATACTAAAATAAATCTTATCCTCAAACTACATTTAAATCAATTTTTTGAAGTAACACTCTCACCTTTTTCATAAAACTAACATATAGTTTTTTTTCAGGAATCCACTCTCCAGAAACCTAAAACTAATCTTAAAAACCTTCTTTCAGGCATCCAATCTTCCTAATCCTAAACGAAAATTTTAATTAACTTGTTGAAATAATTCAATCACATTTATCTTCAAACTACTTTTAAATCAATTTTTTGAAGTAACACTCTCACCTTTTTCATAGAACAAACTTATTTTTTTTTCAGGAATCCACTCTCCAGAAACCTGAAACTAATCTTGAAAAAACTTGTGTAAGGCATCCATTCTCCCTAATCCTAAAAGAAAATGTTAATTAACTTGTTGAAATAATGCAATCAACCTTATTCTCAAACTACATTTAAATCAATTTTTTGAAGTAACACACTCACCTTTTTCATAAAATGAACATATTTTGTTTTCACGAATCCACTCTCCAGAAACCTAAAACAAATCTTGAAAAAACTTGTTTAAGGCATCCATTCTCCCTAATCCTAAAAGAAAATTTTAATTAACTTCTTGAAATACTAAAAAAAAATCTTATCCTCAAACTACATTTAAATCAATTTTTTGAAGTAACACTCTCACCTTTTTCATAAAACTAACATATATTTTTTTTCAGGAATCCACTCTCCAGAAACCTAAAACTAATCTTAAAAAACTTATTTCAAGCATTCCAATCTTCCTAATCCTAAACGAAAATTTTAATTAACTTGTTGAAATAATTCAATCACATTTATCCTCAAACTACGTTTAAAATAATTTTTTGAAGTAACACTCTCACCTTTTTCATAGAACAAACATATTTTTTTTTCAGGAATCCACTCTCCAGAAACCTGAAACAAATCTTGAAAAAACTTGTTTAAGGCATCCATTCTCCCTAATCCTAAAAGAAAATTTTAATTAACTTCTTGAAATACTAAAATGAATCTTTTCCTCAAACTACATTTAAATCAATTTTTTGAAGTAACACTCTCACCTTTTTCATAAAACTAAGATATATTTTTTTTCAGGAATCCACTCTCCAGAAACCTAAAACTAATCTTAAAAAACTTCTTTCAAGCATTCCAATATTCCTAATCCTAAACGAAAATTTTAATTAACTTGTTGAAATAATTCAATCACATTTATCCTCAAACTACGTTTAAAATAATTTTTTGAAGTAACACTCTCACCTTTTTCATAGAACAAACATATTTTTTTTTCAGGAATCCACTCTCCAGAAACCTGAAACAAATCTTGAAAAAACTTGTTTAAGGCATCCATTCTCCCTAATCCTAAAAGAAAATTTTAATTAACTTCTTGAAATACTAAAATGAATCTTTTCCTCAAACTACATTTAAATCAATTTTTTGAAGTAACACTCTCACCTTTTCCATAAAACTAAGATATATTTTTTTTCAGGAATCCACTCTCCAGAAACCTAAAACTAATCTTAAAAAACTTCTTTCAAGCATTCCAATATTCCTAATCCTAAACGAAAATTTTAATTAACTTGTTGAAATAATTCAATCACATTTATCCTCAAACTACGTTTAAATCAATTTTTTGAAGTAACACTCTCACCTTTTTCATAGAACAAACATATTTTTTTTTCAGGAATCCACTCTCCAGAAACCTGAAACAAATCTTGAAAAAACTTGTTTAAGGCATCCATTCTCCCTAATCCTAAAAGAAAATTTTAATTAACTTCTTGAAATACTAAAATAAATCTTATCCTCAAACGACATTTAAATCAATTGTTTGAAGTAACACTCTCACCTTTTTCATAAAACTAACATATATTTTTTTTCAGGAATCCACTCTCCAGAAACCTAAAACTAATCTTAAAAAACTTGTTTAAGGCATCCATTCTCCCTAATCCTAAAAGAACATTTTAATTAACTTCTTGAAATACTAAAATAAATCTTATCCTCAAACTACATTTAAATCAATTTTTTGAAGTAACACTCTCACCTTTTTCATAAAACTAACATATATTTTTTTTCAGGAATCCACTCTCCAGAAACCTAAAACTAATCTTAAAAAACTTATTTCAGGCATCCAATCTTCCTAATCCTAAACGAAAATTTTAATTAACTTGTTGAAAGAATTCAATCACATTTATCCTCAAACTACTTTTAAATCAATTTTTTGAAGTAACACTCTCACCTTTTTCATAGAACAAACTTATTTTTTTTTCAGGAAACCACTCTCCAGAAACCTGAAACTAATCTTGAAAAAACTTGTGTAAGGCATCCATTCTCCCTCATCCTAAAAGAAAATTTTAATTAACTTGTTGAAATAATGCAATCAACCTTATTCTCAAACTACATTTAAATCAATTTTTTTAAGTAACACACTCACCTTTTTCATAAAATGAACATATTTTGTTTTCACGAATCCACTCTCCAGAAACCTAAAACAAATCTTGAAAAAACTTGTTTAAGGCATCCATTCTCCCTAATCCTAAAAGAAAATTTTAATTAACTTCTTGAAATACTAAAAAAAATCTTATCCTCAAACTACATTTAAATCAATTTTTTGATGTAACACTCTCACCTTTTTCATAAAACTAACATATATATTTTTTTCAGGAATCCACTCTCCAGAAACCTAAAACTAATCTTAAAAAACGTATTTCAAGCATTCCAATCTTCCTAATCCTAAACGAAAATTTTAATTAACTTGTTGAAATAATTCAATCATATTTATCCTCAAACTACGTTTAAATCAATTTTTTGAAGTAACACTCTCACCTTTTTCATAAAACTAACATATATATTTTTTTCAGGAATCCACTCTCCAGAAACCTAAAACTAATCTTAAAAAACGTATTTCAAGCATTCCAATATTCCTAATCCTAAACGAAAATTTTAATTAACTTGTTGAAATTATTCAATCACATTTATCCTCAAACTACGTTTAAATCAATTTTTTGAAGTAACACTCTCACCTTTTTCATAGAACAAACATATTTTTTTTTCAGGAATCCACTCTCCAGAAACCTGAAACAAATCTTGAAAAAACTTGTTTAAGGCATCCATTCTCCCTAATCCTAAAAGAAAATTTTAATTAACTTCTTGAAATACTAAAATAAATCTTATCCTCAAACTACATTTAAATCAATTTTTTGAAGTAACACTCTCACCTTTTTCATAAAACTAACATATAGTTTTTTTTCAGGAATCCACTCTCCAGAAACCTAAAACTAATCTTAAAAACCTTCTTTCAGGCATCCAATCTTCCTAATCCTAAACGAAAATTTTAATTAACTTGTTGAAATAATTCAATCACATTTATCTTCAAACTACTTTTAAATCAATTTTTTGAAGTAACACTCTCACCTTTTTCATAGAACAAACTTATTTTTTTTTCAGGAATCCACTCTCCAGAAACCTGAAACTAATCTTGAAAAAACTTGTGTAAGGCATCCATTCTCCCTAATCCTAAAAGAAAATGTTAATTAACTTTTTGAAATAATGCAATCAACCTTATTCTCAAACTACATTTAAATCAATTTTTTGAAGTAACACACTCACCTTTTTCATAAAATGAACATATTTTGTTTTCACGAATCCACTCTCCAGAAACCTAAAACAAATCTTGAAAAAACTTGTTTAAGGCATCCATTCTCCCTAATCCTAAAAGAAAATTTTAATTAACTTCTTGAAATACTAAAAAAAAATCTTATCCTCAAACTACATTTAAATCAATTTTTTGAAGTAACACTCTCACCTTTTTCATAAAACTAACATATATTTTTTTTCAGGAATCCACTCTCCAGAAACCTAAAACTAATCTTAAAAAACTTATTTCAAGCATTCCAATCTTCCTAATCCTAAACGAAAATTTTAATTAACTTGTTGAAATAATTCAATCACATTTATCCTCAAACTACGTTTAAAATAATTTTTTGAAGTAACACTCTCACCTTTTTCATAGAACAAACATATTTTTTTTTCAGGAATCCACTCTCCAGAAACCTGAAACAAATCTTGAAAAAACTTGTTTAAGGCATCCATTCTCCCTAATCCTAAAAGAAAATTTTAATTAACTTCTTGAAATACTAAAATGAATCTTTTCCTCAAACTACATTTAAATCAATTTTTTGAAGTAACACTCTCACCTTTTTCATAAAACTAACATATATATTTTTTCAGGAATCCACTCTCCAGAAACCTAAAACTAATCTTAAAAAACTTCTTTCAGGCATCCAATCTTCCTAATCCTAAACGAAAATTTTAATTAACTTGTTGAAATAATTCAATCATATTTATCCTCAAACTACGTTTAAATCAATTTTTTGAAGTAACACTCTCACCTTTTTCATAAAACTAACATATATATTTTTTTCAGGAATCCACTCTCCAGAAACCTAAAACTAATCTTAAAAAACGTATTTCAAGCATTCCAATATTCCTAATCCTAAACGAAAATTTTAATTAACTTGTTGAAATTATTCAATCACATTTATCCTCAAACTACGTTTAAATCAATTTTTTGAAGTAACACTCTCACCTTTTTCATAGAACAAACATATTTTTTTTTCAGGAATCCACTCTCCAGAAACCTGAAACAAATCTTGAAAAAACTTGTTTAAGGCATCCATTCTCCCTAATCCTAAAAGAAAATTTTAATTAACTTCTTGAAATACTAAAATAAATCTTATCCTCAAACTACATTTAAATCAATTTTTTGAAGTAACACTCTCACCTTTTTCATAAAACTAACATATAGTTTTTTTTCAGGAATCCACTCTCCAGAAACCTAAAACTAATCTTAAAAACCTTCTTTCAGGCATCCAATCTTCCTAATCCTAAACGAAAATTTTAATTAACTTGTTGAAATAATTCAATCACATTTATCTTCAAACTACTTTTAAATCAATTTTTTGAAGTAACACTCTCACCTTTTTCATAGAACAAACTTATTTTTTTTTCAGGAATCCACTCTCCAGAAACCTGAAACTAATCTTGAAAAAACTTGTGTAAGGCATCCATTCTCCCTAATCCTAAAAGAAAATGTTAATTAACTTGTTGAAATAATGCAATCAACCTTATTCTCAAACTACATTTAAATCAATTTTTTGAAGTAACACACTCACCTTTTTCATAAAATGAACATATTTTGTTTTCACGAATCCACTCTCCAGAAACCTAAAACAAATCTTGAAAAAACTTGTTTAAGGCATCCATTCTCCCTAATCCTAAAAGAAAATTTTAATTAACTTCTTGAAATACTAAAAAAAAATCTTATCCTCAAACTACATTTAAATCAATTTTTTGAAGTAACACTCTCACCTTTTTCATAAAACTAACATATATTTTTTTTCAGGAATCCACTCTCCAGAAACCTAAAACTAATCTTAAAAAACTTATTTCAAGCATTCCAATCTTCCTAATCCTAAACGAAAATTTTAATTAACTTGTTGAAATAATTCAATCACATTTATCCTCAAACTACGTTTAAAATAATTTTTTGAAGTAACACTCTCACCTTTTTCATAGAACAAACATATTTTTTTTTCAGGAATCCACTCTCCAGAAACCTGAAACAAATCTTGAAAAAACTTGTTTAAGGCATCCATTCTCCCTAATCCTAAAAGAAAATTTTAATTAACTTCTTGAAATACTAAAATGAATCTTTTCCTCAAACTACATTTAAATCAATTTTTTGAAGTAACACTCTCACCTTTTTCATAAAACTAAGATATATTTTTTTTCAGGAATCCACTCTCCAGAAACCTAAAACTAATCTTAAAAAACTTCTTTCAAGCATTCCAATATTCCTAATCCTAAACGAAAATTTTAATTAACTTGTTGAAATAATTCAATCACATTTATCCTCAAACTACGTTTAAAATAATTTTTTGAAGTAACACTCTCACCTTTTTCATAGAACAAACATATTTTTTTTTCAGGAATCCACTCTCCAGAAACCTGAAACAAATCTTGAAAAAACTTGTTTAAGGCATCCATTCTCCCTAATCCTAAAAGAAAATTTTAATTAACTTCTTGAAATACTAAAATGAATCTTTTCCTCAAACTACATTTAAATCAATTTTTTGAAGTAACACTCTCACCTTTTTCATAAAACTAAGATATATTTTTTTTCAGGAATCCACTCTCCAGAAACCTAAAACTAATCTTAAAAAACTTCTTTCAAGCATTCCAATATTCCTAATCCTAAACGAAAATTTTAATTAACTTGTTGAAATAATTCAATCACATTTATCCTCAAACTACGTTTAAATCAATTTTTTGAAGTAACACTCTCACCTTTTTCATAGAACAAACATATTTTTTTTTCAGGAATCCACTCTCCAGAAACCTGAAACAAATCTTGAAAAAACTTGTTTAAGGCATCCATTCTCCCTAATCCTAAAAGAAAATTTTAATTAACTTCTTGAAATACTAAAATAAATCTTATCCTCAAACGACATTTAAATCAATTGTTTGAAGTAACACTCTCACCTTTTTCATAAAACTAACATATATTTTTTTTCAGGAATCCACTCTCCAGAAACCTAAAACTAATCTTAAAAAACTTGTTTAAGGCATCCATTCTCCCTAATCCTAAAAGAACATTTTAATTAACTTCTTGAAATACTAAAATAAATCTTATCCTCAAACTACATTTAAATCAATTTTTTGAAGTAACACTCTCACCTTTTTCATAAAACTAACATATATTTTTTTTCAGGAATCCACTCTCCAGAAACCTAAAACTAATCTTAAAAAACTTATTTCAGGCATCCAATCTTCCTAATCCTAAACGAAAATTTTAATTAACTTGTTGAAAGAATTCAATCACATTTATCCTCAAACTACTTTTAAATCAATTTTTTGAAGTAACACTCTCACCTTTTTCATAGAACAAACTTATTTTTTTTTCAGGAAACCACTCTCCAGAAACCTGAAACTAATCTTGAAAAAACTTGTGTAAGGCATCCATTCTCCCTCATCCTAAAAGAAAATTTTAATTAACTTGTTGAAATAATGCAATCAACCTTATTCTCAAACTACATTTAAATCAATTTTTTTAAGTAACACACTCACCTTTTTCATAAAATGAACATATTTTGTTTTCACGAATCCACTCTCCAGAAACCTAAAACAAATCTTGAAAAAACTTGTTTAAGGCATCCATTCTCCCTAATCCTAAAAGAAAATTTTAATTAACTTCTTGAAATACTAAAAAAAATCTTATCCTCAAACTACATTTAAATCAATTTTTTGAAGTAACACTCTCACCTTTTTCATAAAACTAACATATATATTTTTTTCAGGAATCCACTCTCCAGAAACCTAAAACTAATCTTAAAAAACGTATTTCAAGCATTCCAATCTTCCTAATCCTAAACGAAAATTTTAATTAACTTGTTGAAATAATTCAATCACATTTATCCTCAAACTACGTTTAAATCAATTTTTTGAAGTAACACTCTCACCTTTTTCATAGAACAAACATATTTTTTTTTCAGGAATCCACTCTCCAGAAACCTGAAACAAATCTTGAAAAAACTTGTTTAAGGCATCCATTCTCCCTAATCCTAAAAGAAAATTTAAATTAACTTCTTGAAATACTAAAATAAATCTTATCCTCAAACTACATTTAAATCAATTTTTTGAAGTAACACTCTCACCTTTTTCATAAAACTAAGATATATTTTTTTTCAGGAATCCACTCTCCAGAAACCTAAAACTAATCTTAAAAAACTTCTTTCAGGCATCCAATCTTCCTAATCCTAAACGAAAATTTTAATTAACTTGTTGAAATAATTCAATCACATTTATCCTCAAACTACTTTTAAATCAATTTTTCAAGTAACACTCTCACCTTTTTCATAGAACAAACATATTTTTTTTCAGGAATCCACTCTCCAGAAACCTGAAACAAATCTTGAAAAAACTTGTTTGAGGCATCCATTCTCCCTAATCCTAAAAGAACATTTTAATTAACTTTTTGAAATACTAAAAAAAATCTTATCCTCAAACTACATTTAAATCATTTTTTTGAAGTAACACTCTCACCTTTTTCATAAAACTAACATATATTTTTTTTCAGGAATCCACTCTCCAGAAACCTAAAACTAATCTTAAAAAACTTCTTTCAGGCATCCAATCTTCCTAATCCTAAACGAAAATTTTAATTAACTTGTTGAAATAATTCAATCATATTTATCCTCAAACTACGTTTAAATCAATTTTTTGAAGTAACACTCTCACCTTTTTCATAGAACAAACATATATTTTTTTTCAGGAATACGCTCTCCAGAAACCTGAAACAAATCTTGAAAAAACTTGTTTAAGGCATCCATTCTCCCTAATCCTAAAAGAACATTTTAATTAACTTCTTGAAATACTAAAATAAATCTTATCCTCAATTTTAATTAACTTGTTGAAATAATTCAATCATATTTATCCTCAAACTACATTTAAATCAATTTTTTGAAGTAAAACTCTCACCTTTTTCATAAAACTAACATATAGTTTTTTTTCAGGAATCCACTCTCCAGAAACCTAAAACTAATCTTAAAAACCTTCTTTCAGGCATCCAATCTTCCTAATCCTAAACAAAAATTTTAATTAACTTGTTGAAATAATTCAATCACATTTATCTTCAAACTACTTTTAAACCAATTTTTTGAAGTAACACTCTCACCTTTTTCATAGAACAAACTTATTTTTTTTTCAGGAATCCACTCTCCAGAAACCTGAAACTAATCTTGAAAAAACTTGTGTAAGGCATCCATTCTCCCTAATCCTAAAAGAAAATGTTAATTAACTTGTTGAAATAATGCAATCAACCTTATTCTCAAACTACATTTAAATCAATTTTTTGAAGTAACACACTCACCTTTTTCATAAAATGAACATATTTTGTTTTCACGAATCCACTCTCCAGAAACCTAAAACAAATCTTGAAAAAACTTGTTTAAGGCATCCATTCTCCCTAATCCTAAAAGAAAATTTTAATTAACTTCTTGAAATACTAAAAAAAATCTTATCCTCAAACTACATTTAGATCAATTTTTTGAAGTAACACTCTCACCTTTTTCATAAAACTAACATATATTTTTTTTCAGGAATCCACTCTCCAGAAACCTAAAACTAATCTTAAAAAACTTATTTCAAGCATTCCAATCTTCCTAATCCTAAACGAAAATTTTAATTAACTTGTTGAAATAATTCAATCACATTTATCCTCAAACTACGTTTAAAATAATTTTTTGAAGTAACACTCTCACCTTTTTCATAGAACAAACATATTTTTTTTTCAGGAATCCACTCTCCAGAAACCTGAAACAAATCTTGAAAAAACTTGTTTAAGGCATCCATTCTCCCTAATCCTAAAAGAAAATTTTAATTAACTTCTTGAAATACTAAAATAAATCTTATCCTCAAACTACATTTAAATCAATTTTTTGAAGTAACACTCTCACCTTTTTCATAAAACTAACATATATTTTTTTTCAGGAATCCACTCTCCAGAAACCTAAAACTAATCTTAAAAAACTTCTTTCAGGCATCCAATCTTCCTAATCCTAAACGAAAATTTTAATTAACTTGTTGAAATAATTCAATCATATTTATCCTCAAACTACTTTTAAATCAATTTTTTGAAGTAACACTCTCACCTTTTTCATAGAACAAACATATTTTTTTTCAGGAATCCACTCTCCAGAAACCTGAAACAAATCTTGAAAAAACTTGTTTAAGGCATCCATTCTCCCTAATCCTAAAAGAAAATTTTAATTAACTTCTTGAAATACTAAAATGAATCTTTTCCTCAAACTACATTTAAATCAATTTTTTGAAGTAACACTCTCACCTTTTTCATAAAACTAAGATATATTTTTTTTCAGGAATCCACTCTCCAGAAACCTAAAACTAATCTTAAAAAACTTCTTTCAGGCATCCAATCTTCCTAATCCTAAACGAAAATTTTAATTAACTTGTTGAAATAATTCAATCACATTTATCCTCAAACTACTTTTAAATCAATTTTTTCAAGTAACACTCTCACCTTTTTCATAGAACAAACATATTTTTTTTTTCAGGAATCCACTCTCCAGAAACCTGAAATCAAATCTTGAAAAAACTTGTTTAAGGCATCCATTCTCCCTAATCCTAAAAGAAAATTTTAATTAACTTCTTGAAATACTAAAACAAATCTTATCCTCAAACTACATTTAAATCAATTTTTTGAAGTAACACACTCACCTTTTTCATAAAACTAACATATATATTTTTTTCAGGAATCCACTCTCCAGAAACCTAAAACTAATCTTAAAAAACGTATTTCAAGCATTCCAATATTCCTAATCCTAAACGAAAATTTTAATTAACTTGTTGAAATAATTCAATCACATTTATCCTCAAACTACGTTTAAATCAATTTTTTGAAGTAACACTCTCACCTTTTTCATAGAACAAACATATTTTTTTTTCAGGAATCCACTCTCCAGAAACCTGAAACAAATCTTGAAAAAACTTGTTTAAGGCATCCATTCTCCCTAATCCTAAAAGAAAATTTTAATTAACTTCTTGAAATACTAAAATAAATCTTATCCTCAAACGACATTTAAATCAATTGTTTGAAGTAACACTCTCACCTTTTTCATAAAACTAACATATATTTTTTTTCAGGAATCCACTCTCCAGAAACCTAAAACTAATCTTAAAAAACTTGTTTAAGGCATCCATTCTCCCTAATCCTAAAAGAACATTTTAATTAACTTCTTGAAATACTAAAATAAATCTTATCCTCAAACTACATTTAAATCAATTTTTTGAAGTAACACTCTCACCTTTTTCATAAAACTAACATATATTTTTTTTCAGGAATCCACTCTCCAGAAACCTAAAACTAATCTTAAAAAACTTATTTCAGGCATCCAATCTTCCTAATCCTAAACGAAAATTTTAATTAACTTGTTGAAAGAATTCAATCACATTTATCCTCAAACTACTTTTAAATCAATTTTTTGAAGTAACACTCTCACCTTTTTCATAGAACAAACTTATTTTTTTTTCAGGAAACCACTCTCCAGAAACCTGAAACTAATCTTGAAAAAACTTGTGTAAGGCATCCATTCTCCCTCATCCTAAAAGAAAATTTTAATTAACTTGTTGAAATAATGCAATCAACCTTATTCTCAAACTACATTTAAATCAATTTTTTTAAGTAACACACTCACCTTTTTCATAAAATGAACATATTTTGTTTTCACGAATCCACTCTCCAGAAACCTAAAACAAATCTTGAAAAAACTTGTTTAAGGCATCCATTCTCCCTAATCCTAAAAGAAAATTTTAATTAACTTCTTGAAATACTAAAAACAATCTTATCCTCAAACTACATTTAAATCAATTTTTTGAAGTAACACTCTCACCTTTTTCATAAAACTAACATATATATTTTTTTCAGGAATCCACTCTCCAGAAACCTAAAACTAATCTTAAAAAACGTATTTCAAGCATTCCAATCTTCCTAATCCTAAACGAAAATTTTAATTAACTTGTTGAAATAATTCAATCACATTTATCCTCAAACTATGTTTAAATCAATTTTTTGAAGTAACACTCTCACCTTTTTCATAGAACAAACATATTTTTTTTTCAGGAATCCACTCTCCAGAAACCTGAAACAAATCTTGAAAAAACTTGTTTAAGGCATCCATTCTCCCTAATCCTAAAAGAAAATTTAAATTAACTTCTTGAAATACTAAAATAAATCTTATCCTCAAACTACATTTAAATCAATTTTTTGAAGTAACACTCTCACCTTTTTCATAAAACTAAGATATATTTTTTTTCAGGAATCCACTCTCCAGAAACCTAAAACTAATCTTAAAAAACTTCTTTCAGGCATCCAATCTTCCTAATCCTAAACGAAAATTTTAATTAACTTGTTGAAATAATTCAATCACATTTATCCTCAAACTACTTTTAAATCAATTTTCAAGTAACACTCTCACCTTTTTCATAGAACAAACATATTTTTTTTCAGGAATCCACTCTCCAGAAACCTGAAACAAATCTTGAAAAAACTTGTTTGAGGCATCCATTCTCCCTAATCCTAAAAGAACATTTTAATTAACTTTTTGAAATACTAAAAAAAATCTTATCCTCAAACTACATTTAAATCAATTTTTTGAAGTAACACTCTCACCTTTTTCATAAAACTAACATATATTTTTTTTCAGGAATCCACTCTCCAGAAACCTAAAACTAATCTTAAAAAACTTATTTCAAGCATTCCAATCTTCCTAATCCAAAAACAAAAATTTTAATTAACTTGTTGAAATAATTCAATCACATTTATCCTCAAACTACGTTTAAATCAATTTTTTGAAGTAACACTCTCACCTTTTTCATAGAACAAACATATTTTTTTTTCAGGAATCAACTCTCCAGAAACCTGAAACAAATCTTGAAAAAACTTGTTTAAGGCATCCATTCTCCCTAATCCTAAAAGAAAATTTTAATTAACTTCTTGAAATACTAAAATAAATCTTATCCTCAAACGACATTTAAATCAATTGTTTGAAGTAACACTCTCACCTTTTTCATAAAACTAACATATATTTTTTTTCAGGAATCCACTCTCCAGAAACCTAAAACTAATCTTAAAAAACTTCTTTCAGGCATCCAATCTTCCTAATCCTAAACGAAAATTTTAATTAACTTGTTGAAATAATTCAATCATATTTATCCTCAAACTACGTTTAAATCAATTTTTTGAAGTAACACTCTCACCTTTTTCATAGAACAAACATATATTTTTTTTCAGGAATCCGCTCTCCAGAAACCTGAAACAAATCTTGAAAAAACTTGTTTAAGGCATCCATTCTCCCTAATCCTAAAAGAACATTTTAATTAACTTCTTGAAATACTAAAATAAATCTTATCCTCAAACTACATTTAAATCAATTTTTTGAAGTAACACTCTCACCTTTTTCATAAAACTAACATATAGTTTTTTTTCAGGAATCCACTCTCCAGAAACCTAAAACTAATCTTAAAAACCTTCTTTCAGGCATCCAATCTTCCTAATCCTAAACAAAAATTTTAATTAACTTGTTGAAATAATTCAATCACATTTATCTTCAAACTACTTTTAAATCAATTTTTTGAAGTAACACTCTCACCTTTTTCATAGAACAAACTTATTTTTTTTTCAGGAATCCACTCTCCAGAAACCTGAAACTAATCTTGAAAAAACTTGTGTAAGGCATCCATTCTCCCTAATCCTAAAAGAAAATGTTAATTAACTTGTTGAAATAATGCAATCAACCTTATTCTCAAACTACATTTAAATCAATTTTTTGAAGTAACACACTCACCTTTTTCATAAAATTAACATATTTTGTTTTCACGAATCCACTCTCCAGAAACCTAAAACAAATCTTGAAAAAACTTGTTTAAGGCATCCATTCTCCCTAATCCTAAAAGAAAATTTTAATTAACTTCTTGAAATACTAAAAAAAATCTTATCCTCAAACTACATTTAGATCAATTTTTTGAAGTAACACTCTCACCTTTTTCATAAAACTAACATATATTTTTTTTCAGGAATCCACTCTCCAGAAACCTAAAACTAATCTTAAAAAACTTATTTCAAGCATTCCAATCTTCCTAATCCTAAACGAAAATTTTAATTAACTTGTTGAAATAATTCAATCACATTTATCCTCAAACTACGTTTAAAATAATTTTTTGAAGTAACACTCTCACCTTTTTCATAGAACAAACATATTTTTTTTTCAGGAATCCACTCTCCAGAAACCTGAAACAAATCTTGAAAAAACTTGTTTAAGGCATCCATTCTCCCTAATCCTAAAAGAAAATTTTAATTAACTTCTTGAAATACTAAAAAAAATCTTATCCTCAAACTACATTTAAATCAATTTTTTGAAGTAACACTCTCACCTTTTTCATAAAACTAACATATATTTTTTTTCAGGAATCCACTCTCCAGAAACCTAAAACTAATCTTAAAAAACTTCTTTCAGGCATCCAATCTTCCTAATCCTAAACGAAAATTTTAATTAACTTGTTGAAATAATTCAATCATATTTATCCTCAAACTACGTTTAAATCAATTTTTTGAAGTAACACTCTCACCTTTTTCATAGAACAAACATATTTTTTTTTCAGGAATCCACTCTCCAGAAACCTGAAACAAATCTTGAAAAAACTTGTTTAAGGCATCCATTCTCCCTAATCCTAAAAGAAAATTTTAATTAACTTCTTGAAATACTAAAATGAATCTTTTCCTCAAACTACATTTAAATCAATTTTTTTGAAGTAACACTCTCACCTTTTTCATAAAACTAAGATATATTTTTTTTCAGGAATCCACTCTCCAGAAACCTAAAACTAATCTTAAAAAACTTCTTTCAGGCATCCAATCTTCCTAATCCTAAACGAAAATTTTAATTAACTTGTTGAAATAATTCAATCACATTTATCCTCAAACTACTTTTAAATCAATTTTTTCAAGTAACACTCTCACCTTTTTCATAGAACAAACATATTTTTTTTTTCAGGAATCCACTCTCCAGAAACCTGAAAACAAATCTTGAAAAAACTTGTTTAAGGCATCCATTCTCCCTAATCCTAAAAGAAAATTTTAATTAACTTCTTGAAATACTAAAATAAATCTTATCCTCAAACTACATTTAAATCAATTTTTTGAAGTAACACTCTCACCTTTTTCATAAAACTAACATATATTTTTTTTCAGGAATCCGCTCTCCAGAAACCTGAAACAAATCTTGAAAAAACTTGTTTAAGGCATCCATTCTCCCTAATCCTAAAAGAACATTTTAATTAACTTCTTGAAATACTAAAATAAATCTTATCCTCAAACTACATTTAAATCAATTTTTTGAAGTAACACTCTCACCTTTTTCATAAAACTAACATATATTTTTTTTCAGGAATCCACTCTCCAGAAACCTAAAACTAATCTTAAAAAACTTATTTCAGGCATCCAATCTTCCTAATCCTAAACGAAAATTTTAATTAACTTGTTGAAAGAATTCAATCACATTTATCCTCAAACTACTTTTAAATCAATTTTTTGAAGTAACACTCTCACCTTTTTCATAGAACAAACTTATTTTTTTTTCAGGAAACCACTCTCCAGAAACCTGAAACTAATCTTGAAAAAACTTGTGTAAGGCATCCATTCTCCCTCATCCTAAAAGAAAATTTTAATTAACTTGTTGAAATAATGCAATCAACCTTATTCTCAAACTACATTTAAATCAATTTTTTTAAGTAACACACTCACCTTTTTCATAAAATGAACATATTTTGTTTTCACGAATCCACTCTCCAGAAACCTAAAACAAATCTTGAAAAAACTTGTTTAAGGCATCCATTCTCCCTAATCCTAAAAGAAAATTTTAATTAACTTCTTGAAATACTAAAAAAAATCTTATCCTCAAACTACATTTAAATCAATTTTTTGAAGTAACACTCTCACCTTTTTCATAAAACTAACATATATATTTTTTTCAGGAATCCACTCTCCAGAAACCTAAAACTAATCTTAAAAAACGTATTTCAAGCATTCCAATCTTCCTAATCCTAAACGAAAATTTTAATTAACTTGTTGAAATAATTCAATCATATTTATCCTCAAACTACGTTTAAATCAATTTTTTGAAGTAACACTCTCACCTTTTTCATAAAACTAACATATATATTTTTTTCAGGAATCCACTCTCCAGAAACCTAAAACTAATCTTAAAAAACGTATTTCAAGCATTCCAATATTCCTAATCCTAAACGAAAATTTTAATTAACTTGTTGAAATTATTCAATCACATTTATCCTCAAACTACGTTTAAATCAATTTTTTGAAGTAACACTCTCACCTTTTTCATAGAACAAACATATTTTTTTTTCAGGAATCCACTCTCCAGAAACCTGAAACAAATCTTGAAAAAACTTGTTTAAGGCATCCATTCTCCCTAATCCTAAAAGAAAATTTTAATTAACTTCTTGAAATACTAAAATAAATCTTATCCTCAAACTACATTTAAATCAATTTTTTGAAGTAACACTCTCACCTTTTTCATAAAACTAACATATAGTTTTTTTTCAGGAATCCACTCTCCAGAAACCTAAAACTAATCTTAAAAACCTTCTTTCAGGCATCCAATCTTCCTAATCCTAAACGAAAATTTTAATTAACTTGTTGAAATAATTCAATCACATTTATCTTCAAACTACTTTTAAATCAATTTTTTGAAGTAACACTCTCACCTTTTTCATAGAACAAACTTATTTTTTTTTCAGGAATCCACTCTCCAGAAACCTGAAACTAATCTTGAAAAAACTTGTGTAAGGCATCCATTCTCCCTAATCCTAAAAGAAAATGTTAATTAACTTGTTGAAATAATGCAATCAACCTTATTCTCAAACTACATTTAAATCAATTTTTTGAAGTAACACACTCACCTTTTTCATAAAATGAACATATTTTGTTTTCACGAATCCACTCTCCAGAAACCTAAAACAAATCTTGAAAAAACTTGTTTAAGGCATCCATTCTCCCTAATCCTAAAAGAAAATTTTAATTAATTTCTTGAAATACTAAAAAAAAATCTTATCCTCAAACTACATTTAAATCAATTTTTTGAAGTAACACTCTCACCTTTTTCATAAAACTAACATATATTTTTTTTCAGGAATCCACTCTCCAGAAACCTAAAACTAATCTTAAAAAACTTATTTCAAGCATTCCAATCTTCCTAATCCTAAACGAAAATTTTAATTAACTTGTTGAAATAATTCAATCACATTTATCCTCAAACTACGTTTAAAATAATTTTTTGAAGTAACACTCTCACCTTTTTCATAGAACAAACATATTTTTTTTTCAGGAATCCACTCTCCAGAAACCTGAAACAAATCTTGAAAAAACTTGTTTAAGGCATCCATTCTCCCTAATCCTAAAAGAAAATTTTAATTAACTTCTTGAAATACTAAAATGAATCTTTTCCTCAAACTACATTTAAATCAATTTTTTGAAGTAACACTCTCACCTTTTTCATAAAACTAACATATATATTTTTTCAGGAATCCACTCTCCAGAAACCTAAAACTAATCTTAAAAAACTTCTTTCAGGCATCCAATCTTCCTAATCCTAAACGAAAATTTTAATTAACTTGTTGAAATAATTCAATCATATTTATCCTCAAACTACGTTTAAATCAATTTTTTGAAGTAACACTCTCACCTTTTTCATAAAACTAACATATATATTTTTTTCAGGAATCCACTCTCCAGAAACCTAAAACTAATCTTAAAAAACGTATTTCAAGCATTCCAATATTCCTAATCCTAAACGAAAATTTTAATTAACTTGTTGAAATTATTCAATCACATTTATCCTCAAACTACGTTTAAATCAATTTTTTGAAGTAACACTCTCACCTTTTTCATAGAACAAACATATTTTTTTTTCAGGAATCCACTCTCCAGAAACCTGAAACAAATCTTGAAAAAACTTGTTTAAGGCATCCATTCTCCCTAATCCTAAAAGAAAATTTTAATTAACTTCTTGAAATACTAAAATAAATCTTATCCTCAAACTACATTTAAATCAATTTTTTGAAGTAACACTCTCACCTTTTTCATAAAACTAACATATAGTTTTTTTTCAGGAATCCACTCTCCAGAAACCTAAAACTAATCTTAAAAACCTTCTTTCAGGCATCCAATCTTCCTAATCCTAAACGAAAATTTTAATTAACTTGTTGAAATAATTCAATCACATTTATCTTCAAACTACTTTTAAATCAATTTTTTGAAGTAACACTCTCACCTTTTTCATAGAACAAACTTATTTTTTTTTCAGGAATCCACTCTCCAGAAACCTGAAACTAATCTTGAAAAAACTTGTGTAAGGCATCCATTCTCCCTAATCCTAAAAGAAAATGTTAATTAACTTGTTGAAATAATGCAATCAACCTTATTCTCAAACTACATTTAAATCAATTTTTTGAAGTAACACACTCACCTTTTTCATAAAATGAACATATTTTGTTTTCACGAATCCACTCTCCAGAAACCTAAAACAAATCTTGAAAAAACTTGTTTAAGGCATCCATTCTCCCTAATCCTAAAAGAAAATTTTAATTAACTTCTTGAAATACTAAAAAAAAATCTTATCCTCAAACTACATTTAAATCAATTTTTTGAAGTAACACTCTCACCTTTTTCATAAAACTAACATATATTTTTTTTCAGGAATCCACTCTCCAGAAACCTAAAACTAATCTTAAAAAACTTATTTCAAGCATTCCAATCTTCCTAATCCTAAACGAAAATTTTAATTAACTTGTTGAAATAATTCAATCACATTTATCCTCAAACTACGTTTAAAATAATTTTTTGAAGTAACACTCTCACCTTTTTCATAGAACAAACATATTTTTTTTTCAGGAATCCACTCTCCAGAAACCTGAAACAAATCTTGAAAAAACTTGTTTAAGGCATCCATTCTCCCTAATCCTAAAAGAAAATTTTAATTAACTTCTTGAAATACTAAAATGAATCTTTTCCTCAAACTACATTTAAATCAATTTTTTGAAGTAACACTCTCACCTTTTTCATAAAACTAAGATATATTTTTTTTCAGGAATCCACTCTCCAGAAACCTAAAACTAATCTTAAAAAACTTCTTTCAAGCATTCCAATATTCCTAATCCTAAACGAAAATTTTAATTAACTTGTTGAAATAATTCAATCACATTTATCCTCAAACTACGTTTAAAATAATTTTTTGAAGTAACACTCTCACCTTTTTCATAGAACAAACATATTTTTTTTTCAGGAATCCACTCTCCAGAAACCTGAAACAAATCTTGAAAAAACTTGTTTAAGGCATCCATTCTCCCTAATCCTAAAAGAAAATTTTAATTAACTTCTTGAAATACTAAAATGAATCTTTTCCTCAAACTACATTTAAATCAATTTTTTGAAGTAACACTCTCACCTTTTTCATAAAACTAAGATATATTTTTTTTCAGGAATCCACTCTCCAGAAACCTAAAACTAATCTTAAAAAACTTCTTTCAAGCATTCCAATATTCCTAATCCTAAACGAAAATTTTAATTAACTTGTTGAAATAATTCAATCACATTTATCCTCAAACTACGTTTAAATCAATTTTTTGAAGTAACACTCTCACCTTTTTCATAGAACAAACATATTTTTTTTTCAGGAATCCACTCTCCAGAAACCTGAAACAAATCTTGAAAAAACTTGTTTAAGGCATCCATTCTCCCTAATCCTAAAAGAAAATTTTAATTAACTTCTTGAAATACTAAAATAAATCTTATCCTCAAACGACATTTAAATCAATTGTTTGAAGTAACACTCTCACCTTTTTCATAAAACTAACATATATTTTTTTTCAGGAATCCACTCTCCAGAAACCTAAAACTAATCTTAAAAAACTTGTTTAAGGCATCCATTCTCCCTAATCCTAAAAGAACATTTTAATTAACTTCTTGAAATACTAAAATAAATCTTATCCTCAAACTACATTTAAATCAATTTTTTGAAGTAACACTCTCACCTTTTTCATAAAACTAACATATATTTTTTTTCAGGAATCCACTCTCCAGAAACCTAAAACTAATCTTAAAAAACTTATTTCAGGCATCCAATCTTCCTAATCCTAAACGAAAATTTTAATTAACTTGTTGAAAGAATTCAATCACATTTATCCTCAAACTACTTTTAAATCAATTTTTTGAAGTAACACTCTCACCTTTTTCATAGAACAAACTTATTTTTTTTTCAGGAAACCACTCTCCAGAAACCTGAAACTAATCTTGAAAAAACTTGTGTAAGGCATCCATTCTCCCTCATCCTAAAAGAAAATTTTAATTAACTTGTTGAAATAATGCAATCAACCTTATTCTCAAACTACATTTAAATCAATTTTTTTAAGTAACACACTCACCTTTTTCATAAAATGAACATATTTTGTTTTCACGAATCCACTCTCCAGAAACCTAAAACAAATCTTGAAAAAACTTGTTTAAGGCATCCATTCTCCCTAATCCTAAAAGAAAATTTTAATTAACTTCTTGAAATACTAAAAAAAATCTTATCCTCAAACTACATTTAAATCAATTTTTTGAAGTAACACTCTCACCTTTTTCATAAAACTAACATATATATTTTTTTCAGGAATCCACTCTCCAGAAACCTAAAACTAATCTTAAAAAACGTATTTCAAGCATTCCAATCTTCCTAATCCTAAACGAAAATTTTAATTAACTTGTTGAAATAATTCAATCACATTTATCCTCAAACTACGTTTAAATCAATTTTTTGAAGTAACACTCTCACCTTTTTCATAGAACAAACATATTTTTTTTTCAGGAATCCACTCTCCAGAAACCTGAAACAAATCTTGAAAAAACTTGTTTAAGGCATCCATTCTCCCTAATCCTAAAAGAAAATTTAAATTAACTTCTTGAAATACTAAAATAAATCTTATCCTCAAACTACATTTAAATCAATTTTTTGAAGTAACACTCTCACCTTTTTCATAAAACTAAGATATATTTTTTTTCAGGAATCCACTCTCCAGAAACCTAAAACTAATCTTAAAAAACTTCTTTCAGGCATCCAATCTTCCTAATCCTAAACGAAAATTTTAATTAACTTGTTGAAATAATTCAATCACATTTATCCTCAAACTACTTTTAAATCAATTTTTCAAGTAACACTCTCACCTTTTTCATAGAACAAACATATTTTTTTTCAGGAATCCACTCTCCAGAAACCTGAAACAAATCTTGAAAAAACTTGTTTGAGGCATCCATTCTCCCTAATCCTAAAAGAACATTTTAATTAACTTTTTGAAATACTAAAAAAAATCTTATCCTCAAACTACATTTAAATCATTTTTTTGAAGTAACACTCTCACCTTTTTCATAAAACTAACATATATTTTTTTTCAGGAATCCACTCTCCAGAAACCTAAAACTAATCTTAAAAAACTTCTTTCAGGCATCCAATCTTCCTAATCCTAAACGAAAATTTTAATTAACTTGTTGAAATAATTCAATCATATTTATCCTCAAACTACGTTTAAATCAATTTTTTGAAGTAACACTCTCACCTTTTTCATAGAACAAACATATATTTTTTTTCAGGAATACGCTCTCCAGAAACCTGAAACAAATCTTGAAAAAACTTGTTTAAGGCATCCATTCTCCCTAATCCTAAAAGAACATTTTAATTAACTTCTTGAAATACTAAAATAAATCTTATCCTCAATTTTAATTAACTTGTTGAAATAATTCAATCATATTTATCCTCAAACTACATTTAAATCAATTTTTTGAAGTAAAACTCTCACCTTTTTCATAAAACTAACATATAGTTTTTTTTCAGGAATCCACTCTCCAGAAACCTAAAACTAATCTTAAAAACCTTCTTTCAGGCATCCAATCTTCCTAATCCTAAACAAAAATTTTAATTAACTTGTTGAAATAATTCAATCACATTTATCTTCAAACTACTTTTAAACCAATTTTTTGAAGTAACACTCTCACCTTTTTCATAGAACAAACTTATTTTTTTTTCAGGAATCCACTCTCCAGAAACCTGAAACTAATCTTGAAAAAACTTGTGTAAGGCATCCATTCTCCCTAATCCTAAAAGAAAATGTTAATTAACTTGTTGAAATAATGCAATCAACCTTATTCTCAAACTACATTTAAATCAATTTTTTGAAGTAACACACTCACCTTTTTCATAAAATGAACATATTTTGTTTTCACGAATCCACTCTCCAGAAACCTAAAACAAATCTTGAAAAAACTTGTTTAAGGCATCCATTCTCCCTAATCCTAAAAGAAAATTTTAATTAACTTCTTGAAATACTAAAAAAAATCTTATCCTCAAACTACATTTAGATCAATTTTTTGAAGTAACACTCTCACCTTTTTCATAAAACTAACATATATTTTTTTTCAGGAATCCACTCTCCAGAAACCTAAAACTAATCTTAAAAAACTTATTTCAAGCATTCCAATCTTCCTAATCCTAAACGAAAATTTTAATTAACTTGTTGAAATAATTCAATCACATTTATCCTCAAACTACGTTTAAAATAATTTTTTGAAGTAACACTCTCACCTTTTTCATAGAACAAACATATTTTTTTTTCAGGAATCCACTCTCCAGAAACCTGAAACAAATCTTGAAAAAACTTGTTTAAGGCATCCATTCTCCCTAATCCTAAAAGAAAATTTTAATTAACTTCTTGAAATACTAAAATAAATCTTATCCTCAAACTACATTTAAATCAATTTTTTGAAGTAACACTCTCACCTTTTTCATAAAACTAACATATATTTTTTTTCAGGAATCCACTCTCCAGAAACCTAAAACTAATCTTAAAAAACTTCTTTCAGGCATCCAATCTTCCTAATCCTAAACGAAAATTTTAATTAACTTGTTGAAATAATTCAATCATATTTATCCTCAAACTACTTTTAAATCAATTTTTTGAAGTAACACTCTCACCTTTTTCATAGAACAAACATATTTTTTTTCAGGAATCCACTCTCCAGAAACCTGAAACAAATCTTGAAAAAACTTGTTTAAGGCATCCATTCTCCCTAATCCTAAAAGAAAATTTTAATTAACTTCTTGAAATACTAAAATGAATCTTTTCCTCAAACTACATTTAAATCAATTTTTTGAAGTAACACTCTCACCTTTTTCATAAAACTAAGATATATTTTTTTTCAGGAATCCACTCTCCAGAAACCTAAAACTAATCTTAAAAAACTTCTTTCAGGCATCCAATCTTCCTAATCCTAAACGAAAATTTTAATTAACTTGTTGAAATAATTCAATCACATTTATCCTCAAACTACTTTTAAATCAATTTTTTCAAGTAACACTCTCACCTTTTTCATAGAACAAACATATTTTTTTTTTCAGGAATCCACTCTCCAGAAACCTGAAATCAAATCTTGAAAAAACTTGTTTAAGGCATCCATTCTCCCTAATCCTAAAAGAAAATTTTAATTAACTTCTTGAAATACTAAAACAAATCTTATCCTCAAACTACATTTAAATCAATTTTTTGAAGTAACACACTCACCTTTTTCATAAAACTAACATATATATTTTTTTCAGGAATCCACTCTCCAGAAACCTAAAACTAATCTTAAAAAACGTATTTCAAGCATTCCAATATTCCTAATCCTAAACGAAAATTTTAATTAACTTGTTGAAATAATTCAATCACATTTATCCTCAAACTACGTTTAAATCAATTTTTTGAAGTAACACTCTCACCTTTTTCATAGAACAAACATATTTTTTTTTCAGGAATCCACTCTCCAGAAACCTGAAACAAATCTTGAAAAAACTTGTTTAAGGCATCCATTCTCCCTAATCCTAAAAGAAAATTTTAATTAACTTCTTGAAATACTAAAATAAATCTTATCCTCAAACGACATTTAAATCAATTGTTTGAAGTAACACTCTCACCTTTTTCATAAAACTAACATATATTTTTTTTCAGGAATCCACTCTCCAGAAACCTAAAACTAATCTTAAAAAACTTGTTTAAGGCATCCATTCTCCCTAATCCTAAAAGAACATTTTAATTAACTTCTTGAAATACTAAAATAAATCTTATCCTCAAACTACATTTAAATCAATTTTTTGAAGTAACACTCTCACCTTTTTCATAAAACTAACATATATTTTTTTTCAGGAATCCACTCTCCAGAAACCTAAAACTAATCTTAAAAAACTTATTTCAGGCATCCAATCTTCCTAATCCTAAACGAAAATTTTAATTAACTTGTTGAAAGAATTCAATCACATTTATCCTCAAACTACTTTTAAATCAATTTTTTGAAGTAACACTCTCACCTTTTTCATAGAACAAACTTATTTTTTTTTCAGGAAACCACTCTCCAGAAACCTGAAACTAATCTTGAAAAAACTTGTGTAAGGCATCCATTCTCCCTCATCCTAAAAGAAAATTTTAATTAACTTGTTGAAATAATGCAATCAACCTTATTCTCAAACTACATTTAAATCAATTTTTTTAAGTAACACACTCACCTTTTTCATAAAATGAACATATTTTGTTTTCACGAATCCACTCTCCAGAAACCTAAAACAAATCTTGAAAAAACTTGTTTAAGGCATCCATTCTCCCTAATCCTAAAAGAAAATTTTAATTAACTTCTTGAAATACTAAAAACAATCTTATCCTCAAACTACATTTAAATCAATTTTTTGAAGTAACACTCTCACCTTTTTCATAAAACTAACATATATATTTTTTTCAGGAATCCACTCTCCAGAAACCTAAAACTAATCTTAAAAAACGTATTTCAAGCATTCCAATCTTCCTAATCCTAAACGAAAATTTTAATTAACTTGTTGAAATAATTCAATCACATTTATCCTCAAACTATGTTTAAATCAATTTTTTGAAGTAACACTCTCACCTTTTTCATAGAACAAACATATTTTTTTTTCAGGAATCCACTCTCCAGAAACCTGAAACAAATCTTGAAAAAACTTGTTTAAGGCATCCATTCTCCCTAATCCTAAAAGAAAATTTAAATTAACTTCTTGAAATTCTAAAATAAATCTTATCCTCAAACTACATTTAAATCAATTTTTTGAAGTAACACTCTCACCTTTTTCATAAAACTAAGATATATTTTTTTTCAGGAATCCACTCTCCAGAAACCTAAAACTAATCTTAAAAAACTTCTTTCAGGCATCCAATCTTCCTAATCCTAAACGAAAATTTTAATTAACTTGTTGAAATAATTCAATCACATTTATCCTCAAACTACTTTTAAATCAATTTTCAAGTAACACTCTCACCTTTTTCATAGAACAAACATATTTTTTTTCAGGAATCCACTCTCCAGAAACCTGAAACAAATCTTGAAAAAACTTGTTTGAGGCATCCATTCTCCCTAATCCTAAAAGAACATTTTAATTAACTTTTTGAAATACTAAAAAAAATCTTATCCTCAAACTACATTTAAATCAATTTTTTGAAGTAACACTCTCACCTTTTTCATAAAACTAACATATATTTTTTTTCAGGAATCCACTCTCCAGAAACCTAAAACTAATCTTAAAAAACTTATTTCAAGCATTCCAATCTTCCTAATCCAAAAACAAAAATTTTAATTAACTTGTTGAAATAATTCAATCACATTTATCCTCAAACTACGTTTAAATCAATTTTTTGAAGTAACACTCTCACCTTTTTCATAGAACAAACATATTTTTTTTTCAGGAATCAACTCTCCAGAAACCTGAAACAAATCTTGAAAAAACTTGTTTAAGGCATCCATTCTCCCTAATCCTAAAAGAAAATTTTAATTAACTTCTTGAAATACTAAAATAAATCTTATCCTCAAACGACATTTAAATCAATTGTTTGAAGTAACACTCTCACCTTTTTCATAAAACTAACATATATTTTTTTTCAGGAATCCACTCTCCAGAAACCTAAAACTAATCTTAAAAAACTTCTTTCAGGCATCCAATCTTCCTAATCCTAAACGAAAATTTTAATTAACTTGTTGAAATAATTCAATCATATTTATCCTCAAACTACGTTTAAATCAATTTTTTGAAGTAACACTCTCACCTTTTTCATAGAACAAACATATATTTTTTTTCAGGAATCCGCTCTCCAGAAACCTGAAACAAATCTTGAAAAAACTTGTTTAAGGCATCCATTCTCCCTAATCCTAAAAGAACATTTTAATTAACTTCTTGAAATACTAAAATAAATCTTATCCTCAAACTACATTTAAATCAATTTTTTGAAGTAACACTCTCACCTTTTTCATAAAACTAACATATAGTTTTTTTTCAGGAATCCACTCTCCAGAAACCTAAAACTAATCTTAAAAACCTTCTTTCAGGCATCCAATCTTCCTAATCCTAAACAAAAATTTTAATTAACTTGTTGAAATAATTCAATCACATTTATCTTCAAACTACTTTTAAATCAATTTTTTGAAGTAACACTCTCACCTTTTTCATAGAACAAACTTATTTTTTTTTCAGGAATCCACTCTCCAGAAACCTGAAACTAATCTTGAAAAAACTTGTGTAAGGCATCCATTCTCCCTAATCCTAAAAGAAAATGTTAATTAACTTGTTGAAATAATGCAATCAACCTTATTCTCAAACTACATTTAAATCAATTTTTTGAAGTAACACACTCACCTTTTTCATAAAATGAACATATTTTGTTTTCACGAATCCACTCTCCAGAAACCTAAAACAAATCTTGAAAAAACTTGTTTAAGGCATCCATTCTCCCTAATCCTAAAAGAAAATTTTAATTAACTTCTTGAAATACTAAAAAAAATCTTATCCTCAAACTACATTTAGATCAATTTTTTGAAGTAACACTCTCACCTTTTTCATAAAACTAACATATATTTTTTTTCAGGAATCCACTCTCCAGAAACCTAAAACTAATCTTAAAAAACTTATTTCAAGCATTCCAATCTTCCTAATCCTAAACGAAAATTTTAATTAACTTGTTGAAATAATTCAATCACATTTATCCTCAAACTACGTTTAAAATAATTTTTTGAAGTAACACTCTCACCTTTTTCATAGAACAAACATATTTTTTTTTCAGGAATCCACTCTCCAGAAACCTGAAACAAATCTTGAAAAAACTTGTTTAAGGCATCCATTCTCCCTAATCCTAAAAGAAAATTTTAATTAACTTCTTGAAATACTAAAAAAAATCTTATCCTCAAACTACATTTAAATCAATTTTTTGAAGTAACACTCTCACCTTTTTCATAAAACTAACATATATTTTTTTTCAGGAATCCACTCTCCAGAAACCTAAAACTAATCTTAAAAAACTTCTTTCAGGCATCCAATCTTCCTAATCCTAAACGAAAATTTTAATTAACTTGTTGAAATAATTCAATCATATTTATCCTCAAACTACGTTTAAATCAATTTTTTGAAGTAACACTCTCACCTTTTTCATAGAACAAACATATTTTTTTTTCAGGAATCCACTCTCCAGAAACCTGAAACAAATCTTGAAAAAACTTGTTTAAGGCATCCATTCTCCCTAATCCTAAAAGAAAATTTTAATTAACTTCTTGAAATACTAAAATGAATCTTTTCCTCAAACTACATTTAAATCAATTTTTTGAAGTAACACTCTCACCTTTTTCATAAAACTAAGATATATTTTTTTTCAGGAATCCACTCTCCAGAAACCTAAAACTAATCTTAAAAAACTTCTTTCAGGCATCCAATCTTCCTAATCCTAAACGAAAATTTTAATTAACTTGTTGAAATAATTCAATCACATTTATCCTCAAACTACTTTTAAATCAATTTTTTCAAGTAACACTCTCACCTTTTTCATAGAACAAACATATTTTTTTTTTCAGGAATCCACTCTCCAGAAACCTGAAAACAAATCTTGAAAAAACTTGTTTAAGGCATCCATTCTCCCTAATCCTAAAAGAAAATTTTAATTAACTTCTTGAAATACTAAAATAAATCTTATCCTCAAACTACATTTAAATCAATTTTTTGAAGTAACACTCTCACCTTTTTCATAAAACTAACATATATTTTTTTTCAGGAATCCGCTCTCCAGAAACCTGAAACAAATCTTGAAAAAACTTGTTTAAGGCATCCATTCTCCCTAATCCTAAAAGAACATTTTAATTAACTTCTTGAAATTCTAAAATAAATCTTATCCTCAAACTACATTTAAATCAATTTTTTGAAGTAACACTCTCACCTTTTTCATAAAACTAACATATAGATTTTTTTCAGGAATCCACTCTCCAGAAACCTAAAACTAATCTTAAAAAACGTATTTCAAGCATTCCAATATTCCTAATCCTAAACGAAAATTTTAATTAACTTGTTGAAATAATTCAATCACATTTATCCTCAAACTACGTTTAAATCAATTTTTTGAAGTAACACTCTCACCTTTTTCATAGAACAAACATATTTTTTTTTCAGGAATCCACTCTCCAGAAACCTGAAACAAATCTTGAAAAAACTTGTTTAAGGCATCCATTCTCCCTAATCCTAAAAGAAAATTTTAATTAACTTCTTGAAATACTAAAATAAATCTTATCCTCAAACGACATTTAAATCAATTGTTTGAAGTAACACTCTCACCTTTTTCATAAAACTAACATATATTTTTTTTCAGGAATCCACTCTCCAGAAACCTAAAACTAATCTTAAAAAACTTGTTTAAGGCATCCATTCTCCCTAATCCTAAAAGAACATTTTAATTAACTTCTTGAAATACTAAAATAAATCTTATCCTCAAACTACATTTAAATCAATTTTTTGAAGTAACACTCTCACCTTTTTCATAAAACTAACATATATTTTTTTTCAGGAATCCACTCTCCAGAAACCTAAAACTAATCTTAAAAAACTTATTTCAGGCATCCAATCTTCCTAATCCTAAACGAAAATTTTAATTAACTTGTTGAAAGAATTCAATCACATTTATCCTCAAACTACTTTTAAATCAATTTTTTGAAGTAACACTCTCACCTTTTTCATAGAACAAACTTATTTTTTTTTCAGGAAACCACTCTCCAGAAACCTGAAACTAATCTTGAAAAAACTTGTGTAAGGCATCCATTCTCCCTCATCCTAAAAGAAAATTTTAATTAACTTGTTGAAATAATGCAATCAACCTTATTCTCAAACTACATTTAAATCAATTTTTTTAAGTAACACACTCACCTTTTTCATAAAATGAACATATTTTGTTTTCACGAATCCACTCTCCAGAAACCTAAAACAAATCTTGAAAAAACTTGTTTAAGGCATCCATTCTCCCTAATCCTAAAAGAAAATTTTAATTAACTTCTTGAAATACTAAAAACAATCTTATCCTCAAACTACATTTAAATCAATTTTTTGAAGTAACACTCTCACCTTTTTCATAAAACTAACATATATATTTTTTTCAGGAATCCACTCTCCAGAAACCTAAAACTAATCTTAAAAAACGTATTTCAAGCATTCCAATCTTCCTAATCCTAAACGAAAATTTTAATTAACTTGTTGAAATAATTCAATCACATTTATCCTCAAACTATGTTTAAATCAATTTTTTGAAGTAACACTCTCACCTTTTTCATAGAACAAACATATTTTTTTTTCAGGAATCCACTCTCCAGAAACCTGAAACAAATCTTGAAAAAACTTGTTTAAGGCATCCATTCTCCCTAATCCTAAAAGAAAATTTAAATTAACTTCTTGAAATTCTAAAATAAATCTTATCCTCAAACTACATTTAAATCAATTTTTTGAAGTAACACTCTCACCTTTTTCATAAAACTAAGATATATTTTTTTTCAGGAATCCACTCTCCAGAAACCTAAAACTAATCTTAAAAAACTTCTTTCAGGCATCCAATCTTCCTAATCCTAAACGAAAATTTTAATTAACTTGTTGAAATAATTCAATCACATTTATCCTCAAACTACTTTTAAATCAATTTTCAAGTAACACTCTCACCTTTTTCATAGAACAAACATATTTTTTTTCAGGAATCCACTCTCCAGAAACCTGAAACAAATCTTGAAAAAACTTGTTTGAGGCATCCATTCTCCCTAATCCTAAAAGAACATTTTAATTAACTTTTTGAAATACTAAAAAAAATCTTATCCTCAAACTACATTTAAATCAATTTTTTGAAGTAACACTCTCACCTTTTTCATAAAACTAACATATATTTTTTTTCAGGAATCCACTCTCCAGAAACCTAAAACTAATCTTAAAAAACTTATTTCAAGCATTCCAATCTTCCTAATCCAAAAACAAAAATTTTAATTAACTTGTTGAAATAATTCAATCACATTTATCCTCAAACTACGTTTAAATCAATTTTTTGAAGTAACACTCTCACCTTTTTCATAGAACAAACATATTTTTTTTTCAGGAATCAACTCTCCAGAAACCTGAAACAAATCTTGAAAAAACTTGTTTAAGGCATCCATTCTCCCTAATCCTAAAAGAAAATTTTAATTAACTTCTTGAAATACTAAAATAAATCTTATCCTCAAACGACATTTAAATCAATTGTTTGAAGTAACACTCTCACCTTTTTCATAAAACTAACATATATTTTTTTTCAGGAATCCACTCTCCAGAAACCTAAAACTAATCTTAAAAAACTTCTTTCAGGCATCCAATCTTCCTAATCCTAAACGAAAATTTTAATTAACTTGTTGAAATAATTCAATCATATTTATCCTCAAACTACGTTTAAATCAATTTTTTGAAGTAACACTCTCACCTTTTTCATAGAACAAACATATATTTTTTTTCAGGAATCCGCTCTCCAGAAACCTGAAACAAATCTTGAAAAAACTTGTTTAAGGCATCCATTCTCCCTAATCCTAAAAGAACATTTTAATTAACTTCTTGAAATACTAAAATAAATCTTATCCTCAAACTACATTTAAATCAATTTTTTGAAGTAACACTCTCACCTTTTTCATAAAACTAACATATAGGTGCCGATTACGATCCGGTAAAAAATTTCCCCGTGCGACTCGTATCCGGTCTTTTTACCGTACAAATCGTACAAGTGCCGTACGAACTGGCAATCACGATTCGCATGGTAAAAAGTCCATACGAACCGCATTGGGAATCATTCCCCACACGTCCTCGGGTCGGAAAATGTGTCCGACACGTCCTCGTACGATTTACCGTACAAATGTGAAAGGTGAAGTCCGACCGAGGAATCACGATCCATCCCGTGCGTCCGAGGTCACAACCGGATGGAAAAAACACCGTCCGCATCGAACTCCCATAGCAACCATGGAGACGTGCCCGCATACGCGCCGACCCCCCCCCAGCCCCCGTACGTACGTGCTGACCCCCCCCCAGCCCCCGTACGTACGCGCCAAACCCCCCTGTATGTACACCCGTTTTACGTGTCGAACCCCCGTGTACGTTCGAGTCGAACCCCCCGTGTACGTTCGAGTCGAACCCCCACCCGTGTACGTTCGAGTCGAACCCCCCGTGTACGTTCGAGTCAAACCCCCCCCATGTACGTTCGAGTCGAACCCCCCCGTGTACGTTCGAGTCGAACCCCCACCCGTGTACGTTCGAGTCGAACCCCCCGTGTACGTTCGAGTCGAACCCCCACCCGTGTACGTTCGAGTCGGACCCCCGTGTACGTTCGAGTCGAACCCCCCCGTGTACGTTCGAGTCGACCTTCGAACGTACACGGGGGTACGCACCGTACATACACGGGTGGGGGTACGACTCGAACGTACACGGGGGTTCGACTCGAACGTACACGGGGGGTTCGACTCGAACGTACACGGGGGGTACGCACCGTACATACACGGATGGGGGTACGACTCGAACGTACACGGGGGTACGCACCGTACATACACGGGTGGGGGTACGACTCGAACGTACATGGGGGGGTACGCACCGTACATACACGGGTGGGGGTACGACTCGAACGTACACGGGGGGTACGCACCGTACATACACGGGTGGGGTACGACTCGAACGTACACGGGGGGTTCGACTCGAACGTACACGGGGGTTCGACTCGAACGTACACGGGGGGTTCGACTCGAACGTACACGGGGGTTCGACTCGAACGTACACGGGGGGTTCGACTCGAACGTACAGGGGGGTATGACACATACACGGGTGTACATACAGGGGGGTTCGGCGCGTACGTACGGGGGCTGGGGGGGTCGGCGCGTACGTACGGGGGCAGGGGGGGGGTCGGCGCGTACGTACGGGGGCTGGGGGGGGGTCGGCGCGTACGTACGGGGGCTGGGGGGGGTCGGCGCGTACGTACGGGGGCTGGGGGGGGTCGGCGCGTACCTACGGGGGCTGGGGGGGGTACGGTGCGTACCGGGCCACCTACTCTGGTCGATTCGCGCCGTACTTCACTTTTCCGGCACTTTTTGGGTGCCGTGAAAATATTGCCGTCCGGACTGCTGTCGGTTCGAATCGTAATTCCTGGGTCGTGAAACGCTGCCTGAAAGCGTCCCGACGTCACGTCGCAGCATTCCCGGATCACATTCGTATGTATATTTTCGTCGGTCGGTGTTTTTTACGATTCGTACGGAAATGGTGTTTCCGTGCGAATCGTAATTCCATGTTTGTAAAGTTTTACGACCGGGTACGAGTCGGACGGGGAAAACGCTCCGACCGACGGTTCGTACCCGGTTTTTACCGGATCGTAATCGGCACCATAGTTTTTTTTCAGGAATCCACTCTCCAGAAACCTAAAACTAATCTTAAAAACCTTCTTTCAGGCATCCAATCTTCCTAATCCTAAACAAAAATTTTAATTAACTTGTTGAAATAATTCAATCACATTTATCTTCAAACTACTTTTAAATCAATTTTTTGAAGTAACACTCTCACCTTTTTCATAGAACAAACTTATTTTTTTTTCAGGAATCCACTCTCCAGAAACCTGAAACTAATCTTGAAAAAACTTGTGTAAGGCATCCATTCTCCCTAATCCTAAAAGAAAATGTTAATTAACTTGTTGAAATAATGCAATCAACCTTATTCTCAAACTACATTTAAATCAATTTTTTGAAGTAACACACTCACCTTTTTCATAAAATGAACATATTTTGTTTTCACGAATCCACTCTCCAGAAACCTAAAACAAATCTTGAAAAAACTTGTTTAAGGCATCCATTCTCCCTAATCCTAAAAGAAAATTTTAATTAACTTCTTGAAATACTAAAAAAAATCTTATCCTCAAACTACATTTAGATCAATTTTTTGAAGTAACACTCTCACCTTTTTCATAAAACTAACATATATTTTTTTTCAGGAATCCACTCTCCAGAAACCTAAAACTAATCTTAAAAAACTTATTTCAAGCATTCCAATCTTCCTAATCCTAAACGAAAATTTTAATTAACTTGTTGAAATAATTCAATCACATTTATCCTCAAACTACGTTTAAAATAATTTTTTGAAGTAACACTCTCACCTTTTTCATAGAACAAACATATTTTTTTTTCAGGAATCCACTCTCCAGAAACCTGAAACAAATCTTGAAAAAACTTGTTTAAGGCATCCATTCTCCCTAATCCTAAAAGAAAATTTTAATTAACTTCTTGAAATACTAAAAAAAATCTTATCCTCAAACTACATTTAAATCAATTTTTTGAAGTAACACTCTCACCTTTTTCATAAAACTAACATATATTTTTTTTCAGGAATCCACTCTCCAGAAACCTAAAACTAATCTTAAAAAACTTCTTTCAGGCATCCAATCTTCCTAATCCTAAACGAAAATTTTAATTAACTTGTTGAAATAATTCAATCATATTTATCCTCAAACTACGTTTAAATCAATTTTTTGAAGTAACACTCTCACCTTTTTCATAGAACAAACATATTTTTTTTTCAGGAATCCACTCTCCAGAAACCTGAAACAAATCTTGAAAAAACTTGTTTAAGGCATCCATTCTCCCTAATCCTAAAAGAAAATTTTAATTAACTTCTTGAAATACTAAAATGAATCTTTTCCTCAAACTACATTTAAATCAATTTTTTGAAGTAACACTCTCACCTTTTTCATAAAACTAAGATATATTTTTTTTCAGGAATCCACTCTCCAGAAACCTAAAACTAATCTTAAAAAACTTCTTTCAGGCATCCAATCTTCCTAATCCTAAACGAAAATTTTAATTAACTTGTTGAAATAATTCAATCACATTTATCCTCAAACTACTTTTAAATCAATTTTTTCAAGTAACACTCTCACCTTTTTCATAGAACAAACATATTTTTTTTTTCAGGAATCCACTCTCCAGAAACCTGAAAACAAATCTTGAAAAAACTTGTTTAAGGCATCCATTCTCCCTAATCCTAAAAGAAAATTTTAATTAACTTCTTGAAATACTAAAATAAATCTTATCCTCAAACTACATTTAAATCAATTTTTTGAAGTAACACTCTCACCTTTTTCATAAAACTAACATATATTTTTTTTCAGGAATCCGCTCTCCAGAAACCTGAAACAAATCTTGAAAAAACTTGTTTAAGGCATCCATTCTCCCTAATCCTAAAAGAACATTTTAATTAACTTCTTGAAATTCTAAAATAAATCTTATCCTCAAACTACATTTAAATCAATTTTTTGAAGTAACACTCTCACATTTTTCATAAAACTAACATATATTTTTTTTCAGGAATCCACTCTCCAGAAACCTAAAACTAATCTTAAAAAACTTATTTCAGGCATCCAATCTTCCTAATCCTAAACGAAAATTTTAATTAACTTGTTGAAAGAATTCAATCACATTTATCCTCAAACTACTTTTAAATCAATTTTTTGAAGTAACACTCTCACCTTTTTCATAGAACAAACTTATTTTTTTTTTCAGGAAACCACTCTCCAGAAACCTGAAACTAATCTTGAAAAAACTTGTGTAAGGCATCCATTCTCCCTAATCCTAAAAGAAAATTGTAATTAACTTGTTGAAATAATGCAATCAACCTTATTCTGAAACTACATTTAAATCAATTTTTTTAAGGAACACACTCACCTTTTTCATAAAATGAACATATTTTGTTTTCACGAATCCACTCTCCAGAAACCTAAAACAAATCTTGAAAAAACTTGTTTAAGGCATCCATTCTCCCTAATCCTAAAAGAAAATTTTAATTAACTTCTTGAAATACTAAAAAAAAATCTTATCCTCAAACTACATTTAAATCAATTTTTTGAAGTAACACTCTCACCTTTTTCATAAAACTAACATATATATTTTTTTCAGGAATCCACTCTCCAGAAACCTAAAACTAATCTTAAAAAACGTATTTGAAGCATTCCAATCTTCCTAATCCTAAACGAAAATTTTAATTAACTTGTTGAAATAATTCAATCACATTTATCCTCAAACTACGTTTAAATCAATTTTTTGAAGTAACACTCTCACCTTTTTCATAGAACAAACATATTTTTTTTTCAGGAATCCACTCTCCAGAAACCTGAAACAAATCTTGAAAAAACTTGTTTAAGGCATCCATTCTCCCTAATCCTAAAAGAAAATTTTAATTAACTTCTTGAAATACTAAAAAAAATCTTATCCTCAAACTACATTTAAATCAATTTTTTGAAGTAACACTCTCACCTTTTTCATAAAACTAAGATATATTTTTTTTCAGGAATCCACTCTCCAGAAACCTAAAACTAATCTTAAAAAACTTCTTTCAGGCATCCAATCTTCCTAATCCTAAACGAAAATTTTAATTAACTTGTTGAAATAATTCAATCACATTTATCCTCAAACTACTTTTAAATCAATTTTTCAAGTAACACTCTCACCTTTTTCATAGAACAAACATATTTTTTTTCAGGAATCCACTCTCCAGAAACCTGAAACAAATCTTGAAAAAACTTGTTTGAGGCATCCATTCTCCCTAATCCTAAAAGAACATTTTAATTAACTTTTTGAAATACTAAAAAACATCTTATCCTCAAACTACATTTAAATCAATTTTTTGAAGTAACACTCTCACCTTTTTCATAAAACTAACATATATTTTTTTTCAGGAATCCACTCTCCAGAAACCTAAAACTAATCTTAAAAAACTTATTTCAAGCATTCCAATCTTCCTAATCCAAAAACAAAAATTTTAATTAACTTGTTGAAATTATTCAATCACATTTATCCTCAAACTACATTTAAATCAATTTTTTGAAGTAACACTCTCACATTTTTCATAAAACTAACATATATTTTTTTTCAGGAATCCACTCTCCAGAAACCTAAAACTAATCTTAAAAAACTTCTTTCAGGCATCCAATCTTCCTAATCCTAAACGAAAATTTTAATTAACTTGTTGAAAGAATTCAATCACATTTATCCTCAAACTACTTTTAAATCAATTTTTTGAAGTAACACTCTCACCTTTTTCATAGAACAAACTTATTTTTTTTTCAGGAAACCACTCTCCAGAAACCTGAAACTAATCTTGAAAAAACTTGTGTAAGGCATCCATTCTCCCTAATCCTAAAAGAAAATTTTAATTAACTTGTTGAAATAATGCAATCAACCTTATTCTCAAACTACATTTAAATCAATTTTTTTAAGGAACACACTCACCTTTTTCATAAAATGAACATATTTTGTTTTCACGAATCCACTCTCCAGAAACCTAAAACAAATCTTGAAAAAACTTGTTTAAGGCATCCATTCTCCCTAATCCTAAAAGAAAATTTTAATTAACTTCTTGAAATAATAAAAAAAAATCTTATCCTCAAACTACATTTAAATCAATTTTTTGAAGTAACACTCTCACCTTTTTCATAAAACTAACATATATATTTTTTTCAGGAATCCACTCTCCAGAAACCTAAAACTAATCTTAAAAAACGTATTTCAAGCATTCCAATCTTCCTAATCCTAAACGAAAATTTTAATAAACTTGTTGAAATAATTCAATCACATTTATCCTCAAACTACGTTTAAATCAATTTTTTGAAGTAACACTCTCACCTTTTTCATAGAACAAACATATTTTTTTTTCAGGAATCCACTCTCCAGAAACCTGAAACAAATCTTGAAAAAACTTGTTTAAGGCATCCATTCTCCCTAATCCTAAAAGAAAATTTTAATTAACTTCTTGAAATACTAAAATAAATCTTATCCTCAAACTACATTTAAATCAATTTTTTGAAGTAACACTCTCACCTTTTTCATAAAACTAAGATATATTTTTTTTCAGGAATCCACTCTCCAGAAACCTAAAACTAATCTTAAAAAACTTCTTTCAGGCATCCAATCTTCCTAATCCTAAACGAAAATTTTAATTAACTTGTTGAAATAATTCAATCACATTTATCCTCAAACTACTTTTAAATCAATTTTTCAAGTAACACTCTCACCTTTTTCATAGAACAAACATATTTTTTTTCAGGAATCCACTCTCCAGAAACCTGAAACAAATCTTGAAAAAACTTGTTTGAGGCATCCATTCTCCCTAATCCTAAAAGAACATTTTAATTAACTTTTTGAAATACTAAAAAAAATCTTATCCTCAAACTACATTTAAATCAATTTTTTGAAGTAACACTCTCACCTTTTTCATAAAACTAACATATATTTTTTTTCAGGAATCCACTCTCCAGAAACCTAAAACTAATCTTAAAAAACTTATTTCAAGCATTCCAATCTTCCTAATCCAAAAACAAAAATTTTAATTAACTTGTTGAAATTATTCAATCACATTTATCCTCAAACTACATTTAAATCAATTTTTTGAAGTAACACTCTCACATTTTTCATAAAACTAACATATATTTTTTTTCAGGAATCCACTCTCCAGAAACCTAAAACTAATCTTAAAAAACTTATTTCAGGCATCCAATCTTCCTAATCCTAAACGAAAATTTTAATTAACTTGTTGAAAGAATTCAATCACATTTATCCTCAAACTACTTTTAAATCAATTTTTTGAAGTAACACTCTCACCTTTTTCATAGAACAAACTTATTTTTTTTTCAGGAAACCACTCTCCAGAAACCTGAAACTAATCTTGAAAAAACTTGTGTAAGGCATCCATTCTCCCTAATCCTAAAAGAAAATTTTAATTAACTTGTTGAAATAATGCAATCAACCTTATTCTCAAACTACATTTAAATCAATTTTTTTAAGGAACACTCTCACCTTTTTCATAAAACTAACATATATATTTTTTTCAGGAATCCACTCTCCAGAAACCTAAAACTAATCTTAAAAAACGTATTTCAAGCATTCCAATATTCCTAATCCTAAACGAAAATTTTAATTAACTTGTTGAAATAATTCAATCACATTTATCCTCAAACTACGTTTAAATCAATTTTTTGAAGTAACACTCTCACCTTTTTCATAGAACAAACATATTTTTTTTTCAGGAATCCACTCTCCAGAAACCTGAAACAAATCTTGAAAAAACTTGTTTAAGGCATCCATTCTCCCTAATCCTAAAAGAAAATTTTAATTAACTTCTTGAAATACTAAAATAAATCTTATCCTCAAACGACATTTAAATCAATTGTTTGAAGTAACACTCTCACCTTTTTCATAAAACTAACATATATTTTTTTTCAGGAATCCACTCTCCAGAAACCTAAAACTAATCTTAAAAAACTTGTTTAAGGCATCCATTCTCCCTAATCCTAAAAGAACATTTTAATTAACTTCTTGAAATACTAAAATAAATCTTATCCTCAAACTACATTTAAATCAATTTTTTGAAGTAACACTCTCACCTTTTTCATAAAACTAACATATATTTTTTTTCAGGAATCCACTCTCCAGAAACCTAAAACTAATCTTAAAAAACTTATTTCAGGCATCCAATCTTCCTAATCCTAAACGAAAATTTTAATTAACTTGTTGAAAGAATTCAATCACATTTATCCTCAAACTACTTTTAAATCAATTTTTTGAAGTAACACTCTCACCTTTTTCATAGAACAAACTTATTTTTTTTTCAGGAAACCACTCTCCAGAAACCTGAAACTAATCTTGAAAAAACTTGTGTAAGGCATCCATTCTCCCTCATCCTAAAAGAAAATTTTAATTAACTTGTTGAAATAATGCAATCAACCTTATTCTCAAACTACATTTAAATCAATTTTTTTAAGTAACACACTCACCTTTTTCATAAAATGAACATATTTTGTTTTCACGAATCCACTCTCCAGAAACCTAAAACAAATCTTGAAAAAACTTGTTTAAGGCATCCATTCTCCCTAATCCTAAAAGAAAATTTTAATTAACTTCTTGAAATACTAAAAAAAATCTTATCCTCAAACTACATTTAAATCAATTTTTTGAAGTAACACTCTCACCTTTTTCATAAAACTAACATATATATTTTTTTCAGGAATCCACTCTCCAGAAACCTAAAACTAATCTTAAAAAACGTATTTCAAGCATTCCAATCTTCCTAATCCTAAACGAAAATTTTAATTAACTTGTTGAAATAATTTAATCACATTTATCCTCAAACTACGTTTAAATCAATTTTTTGAAGTAACACTCTCACCTTTTTCATAGAACAAACATATTTTTTTTTCAGGAATCCACTCTCCAGAAACCTGAAACAAATCTTGAAAAAACTTGTTTAAGGCATCCATTCTCCCTAATCCTAAAAGAAAATTTAAATTAACTTCTTGAAATACTAAAATAAATCTTATCCTCAAACTACATTTAAATCAATTTTTTGAAGTAGCACTCTCACCTTTTTCATAAAACTAAGATATATTTTTTTTCAGGAATCCACTCTCCAGAAACCTAAAACTAATCTTAAAAAACTTCTTTCAGGCAGCTGTCGTCCTTCGCTTAAGACTTTTCGAACTGTCATCCCCGCAGAGGTTGAGCGAACCCTTGTAAAAATGAAAAGTGGATCGCCCCTGGACCCAGCCCCTATCAGGTTCCTTAAAACAGTAGCCCCAGTAATAGTTCCCACCATTACGGACCTCATCAACTGTTCGTTTTTACATGGCATCGTCCCCGACAGCTGGAAGAGTGCGGTGGTCAAAGCACTCATAAAAAAACCCCAGCTGGATCCAGCAGACCTGACCAACTATAGGCCAATATCCCTACTCCCTGGCATTAGTAAAGTCACCGAGAAATTGGTAAATATCCAATTATCTCAGTTCCTTGAGACAAACAAACTGCTCAGACAATCCCAGACCGGATTTCGCCCAGGCCACGGAACGGACACCGCACTGCTTGCGGTGATTGAAGAGGCAAGGGGCTTACTAGATTCAGGAGGATCAGTGGCAGTGATCCTCCTGGATCTAAGTGCAGCCTTCGATACGGTCAACCACCGTGTCCTTCTGAGCAGACTGGCGAAAGCAGGACTTACCGGGACAGCTATCGGATGGATCGAATCCTATCTTACAGGACGCACCTTTCAAGTCTGGGATGACAGTCACCACTCATCCACCCTCCCACTCACCAGCGGCGTGCCTCAGGGCTCTTCCCTGAGCCCCACGCTTTTTAATGTCTATATGGCCCCCCTCGAGGACGTGGTAACACCATTTAACATCAAAATGGTGAGTTACGCCGATGACACCCAACTGGTTGTCTCCCTGTCCCAGCTGATTGACCATCCGGAAAACCTGACTAACTGCCTCATAAACATCCACAACTGGATGAACGAATCATCTTTGAAATTGAATGGGACAAAGACAGAGGTAATGTTACTCGGTAAGCAATGGACATCTATCCCTCCCACGATATGGCCCGATGTGTTCGGTGAAATCCCCCCCCCTAAATCTGAAATCAAAACACTCGGGGTGTGGCTAGAGCCACAACTCACGATGAAGACCCAGGCTACCAAAACCTCGGGCACATGTTTTGGGCTCATGTGCAAGACTCGTAAAATCCTGCCCCTACTCCCTCCTATGTCCAGAAAGCTCCTTATCCAGGGCCTAGTGCTGTCCCGCTTAGACTACAGCAATCTAGTCTATCTGGGTGCCCCCGAGGCTACCATCTCGAAACTCCAGCGCACACAGAACGCGGCAGCACGTATGATCACCCACACCCCCTCCAGAACATCTGCCAAGCCAGCCCTTAAAATCCTGCACTGGCTCCCGGTGCGCCAAAGGGTGCACTTTAAAGCAATGTGTATCACACACAAGCTCTACAACGGTTCCGGCCCAGCGATCCTCAGCAACATGATTACACCCTATACAGCAACCAGAGTGCTACGATCGCAAAATGAGAATCGAGTCCACATTCCCAGATTCAAAAAAGTCCGCACGGGAGGCCGCCAATTCTCCGTTCAGGCGGCCAAAGGCTGGAACGCACTCCCCCTGGCCCTCAGATTGGAATCCAATTACCTTGCGTTCCGAAAAAAACTTAAGACCCACTTGTTTCCCAAGTAACACCCTTCGACTACCTCCCGTCTCAATAGGTTCAAGTTACATAGCGCGGGGATACCCTTGGGTCACCAGGCGCTGTAGAAATCGCTAAAATAAAAAAAATAAAAAAAATCCAATCTTCCTAATCCTAAACGAAAATTTTAATTAACTTGTTGAAATAATTCAATCACATTTATCCTCAAACTACTTTTAAATCAATTTTTCAAGTAACACTCTCACCTTTTTCATAGAACAAACATATTTTTTTTCAGGAATCCACTCTCCAGAAACCTGAAACAAATCTTGAAAAAACTTGTTTGAGGCATCCATTCTCCCTAATCCTAAAAGAACATTTGAATTAACTTTTTGAAATACTAAAAAAAATCTTATCCTCAAACTACATTTAAATCAATTTTTTGAAGTAACACTCTCACCTTTTTCATAAAACTAACATATATTTTTTTTCAGGAATCCACTCTCCAGAAACCTAAAACTAATCTTAAAAAACTTATTTCAAGCATTCCAATCTTCCTAATCCAAAAACAAAAATTTTAATTAACTTGTTGAAATAATTCAATCACATTTATCCTCAAACTACGTTTAAATCAATTTTTTGAAGTAACACTCTCACCTTTTTCATAGAACAAACATATTTTTTTTTCAGGAATCCACTCTCCAGAAACCTGAAACAAATCTTGAAAAAACTTGTTTAAGGCATCCATTCTCCCTAATCCTAAAAGAAAATTTTAGTTAACTTCTTGAAATACTAAAATAAATCTTATCCTCAAACGACATTTAAATCAATTGTTTGAAGTAACACTCTCACCTTTTTCATAAAACTAACATATATTTTTTTTCAGGAATCCACTCTCCAGAAACCTACAACTAATCTTAAAAAACTTCTTTCAGGCATCCAATCTTCCTAATCCAAAAACAAAAATTTTAATTAACTTGTTGAAATTATTCAATCACATTTATCCTCAAACTACTTTTAAATCATTTTTTTCAAGTAACACTCTCACCTTTTTCATAGAACAAACATATTTTTTTTTCAGGAATCCACTCTCCAGAAACCTGAAACAAATCTTGAAAAACACTTTTTTAAGGCATCCATTCTCCCTAATCCTAAAAGAAAATTTTAATTAACTGCTTGAAATACTAAAAAAAATCTTATCCTCAAACTACATTTAAATCAATTTTTTGAAGTAACACGCTCACCTTTTTCATAAAATGAACATATATTTTTTTTCAGGAATCCACTCTCCAGAAACCTAAAACTAATCTTAAAAAACGTATTTCAAGCATTCCAATCTTCCTAATACTAAACGAAAATTTTAATTAACTTGTTGAAATATTTCAATCACATTTATCCTCAAACTACGTTTAAATCAATTTTTTGAAGTAACACTCCCACCTTTTTCATAGAACAAACATATATTTTTTTTTCAGGAATCCGCTCTCCAGAAACCTGAAACAAATCTTGAAAAAACTTGTTTAAGGCATCCATTCTCCCTAATCCTAAAATAACATTTTAATTAACTTCTTGAAATACTAAAATAAATCTTATCCTCAAACTACATTTAAATCAATTTTTTGAAGTAACACTCTCACCTTTTTCATAAAACTAACATATAGTTTTTTTTCAGGAATCCATTCTCCAGAAACCTAAAACTAATCTTAAAAAACTTCTTTCAGGCATCCAATCTTCCTAATCCTAAACGAAAATTTTAATTAACTTGTTGAAATAATTCAATCACATTTATCTTCAAACTACTTTTAAATCAATTTTTTGAAGTAACACTCTCACCTTTTTCATAGAACAAACTTATTTTTTTTTCAGGAATCCACTCTCCAGAAACCTGAAACTAATCTTGAAAAAACTTGTGTAAGGCATCCATTCTCCCTAATCCTAAAAGAAAATGTTAATTAACTTGTTGAAATAATGCAATCAACCTTATTCTCAAACTACATTTAAATCAATTTTTTGAAGTAACACACTCACCTTTTTCATAAAATGAACATATTTTGTTTTCACGAATCCACTCTCCAGAAACCTAAAACAAATCTTGAAAAAACTTGTTTAAGGCATCCATTCTCCCTAATCCTAAAAGAAAATTTTAATTAACTTCTTGAAATACTAAAAAAAATCTTATCCTCAAACTACATTTAAATCAATTTTTTGAAGTAACACTCTCACCTTTTTCATAAAACTAACATATATTTTTTTTCAGGAATCCACTCTCCAGAAACCTAAAACTAATCTTAAAAAACTTATTTCAAGCATTCCAATCTTCCTAATCCTAAACGAAAATTTTAATTAACTTGTTGAAATAATTCAATCACATTTATCCTCAAACTACGTTTAAAATAATTTTTTGAAGTAACACTCTCATCTTTTTCATAGAACAAACATATTTTTTTTTCAGGAATCCACTCTCCAGAAACCTGAAACAAATCTTGAAAAAACTTGTTTAAGGCATCCATTCTCCCTAATCCTAAAAGAAAATTTTAATTAACTTCTTGAAATACTAAAATAAATCTTATCCTCAAACTACATTTAAATCAATTTTTTGAAGTAACACTCTCACCTTTTTCATAAAACTAACATATATTTTTTTTCAGGAATCCACTCTCCAGAAACCTAAAACTAATCTTAAAAAACTTCTTTCAGGCATCCAATCTTCCTAATCCTAAACGAAAATTTTAATTAACTTGTTGAAATAATTCAATCATATTTATCCTCAAACTACGTTTAAATCAATTTTTTGAAGTAACACTCTCACCTTTTTCATAGAACAAACATATTTTTTTTTCAGGAATCCACTCTCCAGAAACCTGAAACAAATCTTGAAAAAACTTGTTTAAGGCATCCATTCTCCCTAATCCTAAAAGAAAATTTTAATTAACTTCTTGAAATACTAAAATAAATCTTTTCCTCAAACTACATTTAAATCAATTTTTTGAAGTAACACTCTCACCTTTTTCATAAAACTAAGATATATTTTTTTTCAGGAATCCACTCTCTAGAAACCTAAAACTAATCTTAAAAAACTTCTTTCAGGCATCCAATCTTCCTAATCCTAAACGAAAATTTTAATTAACTTGTTGAAATAATTCAATCACATTTATCCTCAAACTACGTTTAAATCAATTTTTTCAAGTAACACTCTCACCTTTTTCATAGAACAAACATATTTTTTTTTTCAGGAATCCACTCTCCAGAAACCTGAAACAAATCTTGAAAAAACTTGTTTAAGGCATCCATTCTCCCTAATCCTAAAAGAAAATTTTAATTAACTTCTTGAAATACTAAAATAAATCTTATCCTCAAACTACATTTAAATCAATTTTTTGAAGTAACACTCTCACCTTTTTCATAAAACTAACATATAGTTTTTTTTCAGGAATCCACTCTCCAGAAACCTAAAACTAATCTTAAAAAACTTATTTCAAGCATTCCAATCTTCCTAATCCTAAAAGAAAATTTTAATTAACTTGTTGAAATAATTCAATCACATTTATCCTCAAACTACGTTTAAATCAATTTTTTGAAGTAACACTCTCACCTTTTCATAGAACAAACATATTTTTTTTTCAAGAATCCTCTCTCCAGAAACCTGAAACAAATCTTGAAAAAACTTGTTTAAGGCATCCATTCTCCCTAATCCTAAAAGAAAATTTTAATTAACTTCTTGAAATACTAAAAAAAATCTTATCCTCAAACTACATTTAAATCAATTTTTTGAAGTAACACTCTCACCTTTTTCATAAAACTAACATATATTTTTTTTCAGGAATCCACTCTCCAGAAACCTAAAACTAATCTTAAAAAACTTATTTCAGGCATCCAATCTTCCTAATCCTAAACGAAAATTTTAATTAACTTGTTGAAAGAATTCAATCACATTTATCCTCAAACTACTTTTAAATCAATTTTTTGAAGTAACACTCTCACCTTTTTCATAGAACAAACCTATTTTTTTTTCAGGAAACCACTCTCCAGAAACCTGAAACTAATCTTGAAAAAACTTGTGTAAGGCATCCATTCTCCCTAATCCTAAAAGAAAATTTTAATTAACTTGTTGAAATAATGCAATCAACCTTATTCTCAAACTACATTTAAATCAATTTTTTTAAGTAACACACTCACCTTTTTCATAAAATGAACATATTTTGTTTTCACGAATCCACTCTCCAGAAACCTAAAACAAATCTTGAAAAAACTTGTTTAAGGCATCCATTCTCCCTAATCCTAAAAGAAAATTTTAATTAACTTCTTGAAATACTAAAAAAAATCTTATCCTCAAACTACATTTAAATCAATTTTTTGAAGTAACACTCTCACCTTTTTCATAAAACTAACATATATATTTTTTTCAGGAATCCACTCTCCAGAAACCTAAAACTAATCTTAAAAAACGTATTTCAAGCATTCCAATCTTCCTAATCCTAAACGAAAATTTTAATTAACTTGTTGAAATAATTCAATCACATTTATCCTCAAACTACGTTTAAATCAATTTTTTGAAGTAACACTCTCACCTTTTTCATAGAACAAACATATTTTTTTTTCAGGAATCCACTCTCCAGAAACCTGAAACAAATCTTGAAAAAACTTGTTTAAGGCATCCATTCTCCCTAATCCTAAAAGAAAATTTTAATTATCTTCTTGAAATACTAAAATAAATCTTATCCTCAAACTACATTTAAATCAATTTTTTGAAGTAACACTCTCACCTTTTTCATAAAACTAAGATATATTTTTTTTCAGGAATCCACTCTCCAGAAACCTAAAACTAATCTTAAAAAACTTCTTTCAGGCATCCAATCTTCCTAATCCTAAACGAAAATTTTAATTAACTTGTTGAAATAATTCAATCACATTTATCCTCAAACTACTTTTAAATCAATTTTTCAAGTAACACTCTCACCTTTTTCATAGAACAAACATATTTTTTTTTCAGGAATCCACTCTCCAGAAACCTGAAACAAATCTTGAAAAACACTTGTTTAAGGCATCCATTCTCCCTAATCCTAAAAGAAAATTTTAATTAACTGCTTGAAATACTAAAACAAATCTTATCCTCAAACTACATTTAAATCAATTTTTTGAAGTAACACTCTCACCTTTTTCATAAAACTAACATATATATTTTTTTCAGGAATCCACTCTCCAGAAACCTAAAACTAATCTTAAAAAACGTATTTCAAGCATTCCAATATTCCTAATCCTAAACGAAAATTTTAATTAACTTGTTGAAATAATTCAATCACATTTATCCTCAAACTACGTTTAAATCAATTTTTTGAAGTAACACTCTCACCTTTTTCATAGAACAAACATATTTTTTTTTCAGGAATCCACTCTCCAGAAACCTGAAACAAATCTTGAAAAAACTTGTTTAAGGCATCCATTCTCCCTAATCCTAAAAGAAAATTTTAATTAACTTCTTGAAATACTAAAATAAATCTTATCCTCAAACGACATTTAAATCAATTGTTTGAAGTAACACTCTCACCTTTTTCATAAAACTAACATATATTTTTTTTCAGGAATCCACTCTCCAGAAACCTAAAACTAATCTTAAAAAACTTGTTTAAGGCATCCATTCTCCCTAATCCTAAAAGAACATTTTAATTAACTTCTTGAAATACTAAAATAAATCTTATCCTCAAACTACATTTAAATCAATTTTTTGAAGTAACACTCTCACCTTTTTCATAAAACTAACATATATTTTTTTTCAGGAATAAACTCTCCAGAAACCTAAAACTAATCTTAAAAAACTTATTTCAGGCATCCAATCTTCCTAATCCTAAACGAAAATTTTAATTAACTTGTTGAAAGAATTCAATCACATTTATCCTCAAACTACTTTTAAATCAATTTTTTGAAGTAACACTCTCACCTTTTTCATAGAACAAACTTATTTTTTTTTCAGGAAACCACTCTCCAGAAACCTGAAACTAATCTTGAAAAAACTTGTGTAAGGCATCCATTCTCCCTCATCCTAAAAGAAAATTTTAATTAACTTGTTGAAATAATGCAATCAACCTTATTCTCAAACTACATTTAAATCAATTTTTTTAAGTAACACACTCACCTTTTTCATAAAATGAACATATTTTGTTTTCACGAATCCACTCTCCAGAAACCTAAAACAAATCTTGAAAAAACTTGTTTAAGGCATCCATTCTCCCTAATCCTAAAAGAAAATTTTAATTAACTTCTTGAAATACTAAAAAAAATCTTATCCTCAAACTACATTTAAATCAATTTTTTGAAGTAACACTCTCACCTTTTTCATAAAACTAACATATATATTTTTTTCAGGAATCCACTCTCCAGAAACCTAAAACTAATCTTAAAAAACGTATTTCAAGCATTCCAATCTTCCTAATCCTAAACGAAAATTTTAATTAACTTGTTGAAATAATTTAATCACATTTATCCTCAAACTACGTTTAAATCAATTTTTTGAAGTAACACTCTCACCTTTTTCATAGAACAAACATATTTTTTTTTCAGGAATCCACTCTCCAGAAACCTGAAACAAATCTTGAAAAAACTTGTTTAAGGCATCCATTCTCCCTAATCCTAAAAGAAAATTTAAATTAACTTCTTGAAATACTAAAATAAATCTTATCCTCAAACTACATTTAAATCAATTTTTTGAAGTAGCACTCTCACCTTTTTCATAAAACTAAGATATATTTTTTTTCAGGAATCCACTCTCCAGAAACCTAAAACTAATCTTAAAAAACTTCTTTCAGGCAGCTGTCGTCCTTCGCTTAAGACTTTTCGAACTGTCATCCCCGCAGAGGTTGAGCGAACCCTTGTAAAAATGAAAAGTGGATCGCCCCTGGACCCAGCCCCTATCAGGTTCCTTAAAACAGTAGCCCCAGTAATAGTTCCCACCATTACGGACCTCATCAACTGTTCGTTTTTACATGGCATCGTCCCCGACAGCTGGAAGAGTGCGGTGGTCAAAGCACTCATAAAAAAACCCCAGCTGGATCCAGCAGACCTGACCAACTATAGGCCAATATCCCTACTCCCTGGCATTAGTAAAGTCACCGAGAAATTGGTAAATATCCAATTATCTCAGTTCCTTGAGACAAACAAACTGCTCAGACAATCCCAGACCGGATTTCGCCCAGGCCACGGAACGGACACCGCACTGCTTGCGGTGATTGAAGAGGCAAGGGGCTTACTAGATTCAGGAGGATCAGTGGCAGTGATCCTCCTGGATCTAAGTGCAGCCTTCGATACGGTCAACCACCGTGTCCTTCTGAGCAGACTGGCGAAAGCAGGACTTACCGGGACAGCTATCGGATGGATCGAATCCTATCTTACAGGACGCACCTTTCAAGTCTGGGATGACAGTCACCACTCATCCACCCTCCCACTCACCAGCGGCGTGCCTCAGGGCTCTTCCCTGAGCCCCACGCTTTTTAATGTCTATATGGCCCCCCTCGAGGACGTGGTAACACCATTTAACATCAAAATGGTGAGTTACGCCGATGACACCCAACTGGTTGTCTCCCTGTCCCAGCTGATTGACCATCCGGAAAACCTGACTAACTGCCTCATAAACATCCACAACTGGATGAACGAATCATCTTTGAAATTGAATGGGACAAAGACAGAGGTAATGTTACTCGGTAAGCAATGGACATCTATCCCTCCCACGATATGGCCCGATGTGTTCGGTGAAATCCCCCCCCCTAAATCTGAAATCAAAACACTCGGGGTGTGGCTAGAGCCACAACTCACGATGAAGACCCAGGCTACCAAAACCTCGGGCACATGTTTTGGGCTCATGTGCAAGACTCGTAAAATCCTGCCCCTACTCCCTCCTATGTCCAGAAAGCTCCTTATCCAGGGCCTAGTGCTGTCCCGCTTAGACTACAGCAATCTAGTCTATCTGGGTGCCCCCGAGGCTACCATCTCGAAACTCCAGCGCACACAGAACGCGGCAGCACGTATGATCACCCACACCCCCTCCAGAACATCTGCCAAGCCAGCCCTTAAAATCCTGCACTGGCTCCCGGTGCGCCAAAGGGTGCACTTTAAAGCAATGTGTATCACACACAAGCTCTACAACGGTTCCGGCCCAGCGATCCTCAGCAACATATTTACACCCTATACAGCAACCAGAGTGCTACGATCGCAAAATGAGAATCGAGTCCACATTCCCAGATTCAAAAAAGTCCGCACGGGAGGCCGCCAATTCTCCGTTCAGGCGGCCAAAGGCTGGAACGCACTCCCCCTGGCCCTCAGATTGGAATCCAATTACCTTGCGTTCCGAAAAAAACTTAAGACCCACTTGTTTCCCAAGTAACACCCTTCGACTACCTCCCGTCTCAATAGGTTCAAGTTACATAGCGCGGGGATACCCTTGGGTCACCAGGCGCTGTAGAAATCGCTAAAATAAAAAAAATAAAAAAAATCCAATCTTCCTAATCCTAAACGAAAATTTTAATTAACTTGTTGAAATAATTCAATCACATTTATCCTCAAACTACTTTTAAATCAATTTTTCAAGTAACACTCTCACCTTTTTCATAGAACAAACATATTTTTTTTCAGGAATCCACTCTCCAGAAACCTAAAACAAATCTTGAAAAAACTTGTTTGAGGCATCCATTCTCCCTAATCCTAAAAGAACATTTTAATTAACTTCTTGAAATACTAAAAAAAATCTTATCCTCAAACTACATTTAAATCAATTTTTTGAAGTAACACTCTCACCTTTTTCATAAAACTAACATATATTTTTTTTCAGGAATCCACTCTCCAGAAACCTAAAACTAATCTTAAAAAACTTATTTCAAGCATTCCAATCTTCCTAATACTAAACGAAAATTTTAATTAACTTGTTGAAATATTTCAATCACATTTATCCTCAAACTACGTTTAAATCAATTTTTTGAAGTAACACTCCCACCTTTTTCATAGAACAAACATATATTTTTTTTCAGGAATCCGCTCTCCAGAAACCTGAAACAAATCTTGAAAAAACTTGTTTAAGGCATCCATTCTCCCTAATCCTAAAATAACATTTTAATTAACTTCTTGAAATACTAAAATAAATCTTATCCTCAAACTACATTTAAATCAATTTTTTGAAGTAACACTCTCACCTTTTTCATAAAACTAACATATAGTTTTTTTTCAGGAATCCATTCTCCAGAAACCTAAAACTAATCTTAAAAAACTTCTTTCAGGCATCCAATCTTCCTAATCCTAAACGAAAATTTTAATTAACTTGTTGAAATAATTCAATCACATTTATCTTCAAACTACTTTTAAATCAATTTTTTGAAGTAACACTCTCACCTTTTTCATAGAACAAACTTATTTTTTTTTCAGGAATCCACTCTCCAGAAACCTGAAACTAATCTTGAAAAAACTTGTGTAAGGCATCCATTCTCCCTAATCCTAAAAGAAAATGTTAATTAACTTGTTGAAATAATGCAATCAACCTTATTCTCAAACTACATTTAAATCAATTTTTTGAAGTAACACACTCACCTTTTTCATAAAATGAACATATTTTGTTTTCACGAATCCACTCTCCAGAAACCTAAAACAAATCTTGAAAAAACTTGTTTAAGGCATCCATTCTCCCTAATCCTAAAAGAAAATTTTAATTAACTTCTTGAAATACTAAAAAAAATCTTATCCTCAAACTACATTTAAATCAATTTTTTGAAGTAACACTCTCACCTTTTTCATAAAACTAACATATATTTTTTTTCAGGAATCCACTCTCCAGAAACCTAAAACTAATCTTAAAAAACTTATTTCAAGCATTCCAATCTTCCTAATCCTAAACGAAAATTTTAATTAACTTGTTGAAATAATTCAATCACATTTATCCTCAAACTACGTTTAAAATAATTTTTTGAAGTAACACTCTCACCTTTTTCATAGAACAAACATATTTTTTTTTCAGGAATCCACTCTCCAGAAACCTGAAACAAATCTTGAAAAAACTTGTTTAAGGCATCCATTCTCCCTAATCCTAAAAGAAAATTTTAATTAACTTCTTGAAATACTAAAATAAATCTTATCCTCAAACTACATTTAAATCAATTTTTTGAAGTAACACTCTCACCTTTTTCATAAAACTAACATATATTTTTTTTCAGGAATCCACTCTCCAGAAACCTAAAACTAATCTTAAAAAACTTCTTTCAGGCATCCAATCTTCCTAATCCTAAACGAAAATTTTAATTAACTTGTTGAAATAATTCAATCATATTTATCTTCAAACTACTTTTAAATCAATTTTTTGAAGTAACACTCTCACCTTTTTCATAGAACAAACTTATTTTTTTTTCAGGAATCCACTCTCCAGAAACCTGAAACTAATCTTGAAAAAACTTGTGTAAGGCATCCATTCTCCCTAATCCTAAAAGAAAATGTTAATTAACTTGTTGAAATAATGCAATCAACCTTATTCTCAAACTACATTTAAATCAATTTTTTGAAGTAACACACTCACCTTTTTCATAAAATGAACATATTTTGTTTTCACGAATCCACTCTCCAGAAACCTAAAACAAATCTTGAAAAAACTTGTTTAAGGCATCCATTCTCCCTAATCCTAAAAGAAAATTTTAATTAACTTCTTGAAATACTAAAAAAAATCTTATCCTCAAACTACATTTAAATCAATTTTTTGAAGTAACACTCTCACCTTTTTCATAAAACTAACATATATTTTTTTTCAGGAATCCACTCTCCAGAAACCTAAAACTAATCTTAAAAAACTTATTTCAAGCATTCCAATCTTCCTAATCCTAAACGAAAATTTTAATTAACTTGTTGAAATAATTCAATCACATTTATCCTCAAACTACGTTTAAAATAATTTTTTGAAGTAACACTCTCACCTTTTTCATAGAACAAACATATTTTTTTTTCAGGAATCCACTCTCCAGAAACCTGAAACAAATCTTGAAAAAACTTGTTTAAGGCATCCATTCTCCCTAATCCTAAAAGAAAATTTTAATTAACTTCTTGAAATACTAAAATAAATCTTATCCTCAAACTACATTTAAATCAATTTTTTGAAGTAACACTCTCACCTTTTTCATAAAACTAACATATATTTTTTTTCAGGAATCCACTCTCCAGAAACCTAAAACTAATCTTAAAAAACTTCTTTCAGGCATCCAATCTTCCTAATCCTAAACGAAAATTTTAATTAACTTGTTGAAATAATTCAATCATATTTATCCTCAAACTACGTTTAAATCAATTTTTTGAAGTAACACTCTCACCTTTTTCATAGAACAAACATATTTTTTTTTCAGGAATCCACTCTCCAGAAACCTGAAACAAATCTTGAAAAAACTTGTTTAAGGCATCCATTCTCCCTAATCCTAAAAGAAAATTTTAATTAACTTCTTGAAATACTAAAATAAATCTTTTCCTCAAACTACATTTAAATCAATTTTTTGAAGTAACACTCTCACCTTTTTCATAAAACTAAGATATATTTTTTTTCAGGAATCCACTCTCTAGAAACCTAAAACTAATCTTAAAAAACTTCTTTCAGGCATCCAATCTTCCTAATCCTAAACGAAAATTTTAATTAACTTGTTGAAATAATTCAATCACATTTATCCTCAAACTACGTTTAAATCAATTTTTTCAAGTAACACTCTCACCTTTTTCATAGAACAAACATATTTTTTTTTTCAGGAATCCACTCTCCAGAAACCTGAAACAAATCTTGAAAAAACTTGTTTAAGGCATCCATTCTCCCTAATCCTAAAAGAAAATTTTAATTAACTTCTTGAAATACTAAAATAAATCTTATCCTCAAACTACATTTAAATCAATTTTTTGAAGTAACACTCTCACCTTTTTCATAAAACTAACATATAGTTTTTTTTCAGGAATCCACTCTCCAGAAACCTAAAACTAATCTTAAAAAACTTATTTCAAGCATTCCAATCTTCCTAATCCTAAACGAAAATTTTAATTAACTTGTTGAAATAATTCAATCACATTTATCCTCAAACTACGTTTAAATCAATTTTTTGAAGTAACACTCTCACCTTTTCATAGAACAAACATATTTTTTTTTCAAGAATCCTCTCTCCAGAAACCTGAAACAAATCTTGAAAAAACTTGTTTAAGGCATCCATTCTCCCTAATCCTAAAAGAAAATTTTAATTAACTTCTTGAAATACTAAAAAAAATCTTATCCTCAAACTACATTTAAATCAATTTTTTGAAGTAACACTCTCACCTTTTTCATAAAACTAACATATATTTTTTTTCAGGAATCCACTCTCCAGAAACCTAAAACTAATCTTAAAAAACTTATTTCAGGCATCCAATCTTCCTAATCCTAAACGAAAATTTTAATTAACTTGTTGAAAGAATTCAATCACATTTATCCTCAAACTACTTTTAAATCAATTTTTTGAAGTAACACTCTCACCTTTTTCATAGAACAAACCTATTTTTTTTTCAGGAAACCACTCTCCAGAAACCTGAAACTAATCTTGAAAAAACTTGTGTAAGGCATCCATTCTCCCTAATCCTAAAAGAAAATTTTAATTAACTTGTTGAAATAATGCAATCAACCTTATTCTCAAACTACATTTAAATCAATTTTTTTAAGTAACACACTCACCTTTTTCATAAAATGAACATATTTTGTTTTCACGAATCCACTCTCCAGAAACCTAAAACAAATCTTGAAAAAACTTGTTTAAGGCATCCATTCTCCCTAATCCTAAAAGAAAATTTTAATTAACTTCTTGAAATACTAAAAAAAATCTTATCCTCAAACTACATTTAAATCAATTTTTTGAAGTAACACTCTCACCTTTTTCATAAAACTAACATATATATTTTTTTCAGGAATCCACTCTCCAGAAACCTAAAACTAATCTTAAAAAACGTATTTCAAGCATTCCAATCTTCCTAATCCTAAACGAAAATTTTAATTAACTTGTTGAAATAATTCAATCACATTTATCCTCAAACTACGTTTAAATCAATTTTTTGAAGTAACACTCTCACCTTTTTCATAGAACAAACATATTTTTTTTTCAGGAATCCACTCTCCAGAAACCTGAAACAAATCTTGAAAAAACTTGTTTAAGGCATCCATTCTCCCTAATCCTAAAAGAAAATTTTAATTATCTTCTTGAAATACTAAAATAAATCTTATCCTCAAACTACATTTAAATCAATTTTTTGAAGTAACACTCTCACCTTTTTCATAAAACTAAGATATATTTTTTTTCAGGAATCCACTCTCCAGAAACCTAAAACTAATCTTAAAAAACTTCTTTCAGGCATCCAATCTTCCTAATCCTAAACGAAAATTTTAATTAACTTGTTGAAATAATTCAATCACATTTATCCTCAAACTACTTTTAAATCAATTTTTCAAGTAACACTCTCACCTTTTTCATAGAACAAACATATTTTTTTTCAGGAATCCACTCTCCAGAAACCTGAAAAAAATCTTGAAAAAACTTGTTTGAGGCATCCATTCTCCCTAATCCTAAAAGAACATTTTAATTAACTTTTTGAAATACTAAAAAAAATCTTATCCTCAAACTACATTTAAATCAATTTTTTGAAGTAACACTCTCACCTTTTTCATAAAACTAACATATATTTTTTTTCAGGAATCCACTCTCCAGAAACCTAAAACTAATCTTAAAAAACGTATTTCAAGCATTCCAATCTTCCTAATCCAAAAACAAAAATTTTAATTAACTTGTTGAAATTATTCAATCACATTTATCCTCAAACTACTTTTAAATCAATTTTTTCAAGTAACACTCTCACCTTTTTCATAGAACAAACATATTTTTTTTTCAGGAATCCACTCTCCAGAAACCTGAAACAAATCTTGAAAAACACTTGTTTAAGGCATCCATTCTCCCTAATCCTAAAAGAAAATTTTAATTAACTGCTTGAAATACTAAAACAAATCTTATCCTCAAACTACATTTAAATCAATTTTTTGAAGTAACACTCTCACCTTTTTCATAAAACTAACATATATATTTTTTTCAGGAATCCACTCTCCAGAAACCTAAAACTAATCTTAAAAAACGTATTTCAAGCATTCCAATATTCCTAATCCTAAACGAAAATTTTAATTAACTTGTTGAAATAATTCAATCACATTTATCCTCAAACTACGTTTAAATCAATTTTTTGAAGTAACACTCTCACCTTTTTCATAGAACAAACATATTTTTTTTTCAGGAATCCACTCTCCAGAAACCTGAAACAAATCTTGAAAAAACTTGTTTAAGGCATCCATTCTCCCTAATCCTAAAAGAAAATTTTAATTAACTTCTTGAAATACTAAATAAAATCTTATCCTCAAACTACATTTAAATCAATTTTTTGAAGTAACACTCTCACCTTTTTCATAAAACTAACATATATGTTTTTTTCAGGAATCCACTCTCCAGAAACCTAAAACTAATCTTAAAAAACTTATTTCAAGCATTCCAATCTTCCTAATCCTAAACGAAAATTTTAATTAACTTGTTGAAATAATTCAATCACATTTATCCTCAAACTACTTTTAAATCAATTTTTCAAGTAACACTCTCACCTTTTTCATAGAACAAACATATTTTTTTTCAGGAATCCACTCTCCACTCTCCAGAAACCTGAAACAAATCTTGAAAAAACTTGTTTGAGGCATCCATTCTCCCTAATCCTAAAAGAACATTTTAATTAACTTTTCGAAATACTAAAAAAAATCTTATCCTCAAACTACATTTAAATCAATTTTTTGAAGTAACACTCTCACCTTTTTCATAAAACTAACATATATATTTTTTTCAGGAATCCACTCTCCAGAAACCTAAAACTAATCTTAAAAAACGTATTTCAAGCAATCCAATCTTCCTAATCCTAAACGAAAATTTTAATTAACTTGTTGAAATAATTCAATCACATTTATCCTCAAACTACGTTTAAATCAATTTTTTGAAGTAACACTCTCACCTTTTTCATAGAACAAACATATTTTTTTTTCAGGAATCCACTCTCCAGAAACCTGAAACAAATCTTGAAAAAACTTGTTTAAGGCATCCATTCTCCCTAATCCTAAAAGAAAATTTTAATTAACTTCTTGAAATACTAAAATAAATCTTATCCTCAAACGACATTTAAATCAATTGTTTGAAGTAACACTCTCACCTTTTTCATAAAACTAACATATATTTTTTTTCAGGAATCCACTCTCCAGAAACCTAAAACTAATCTTAAAAAACTTCTTTCAGGCATCCAATCTTCCTAATCCAAAAACAAAAATTTTAATTAACTTGTTGAAATTATTCAATCACATTTATCCTCAAACTACTTTTAAATCATTTTTTTCAAGTAACACTCTCACCTTTTTCATAGAACAAACATATTTTTTTTTCAGGAATCCACTCTCCAGAAACCTGAAACAAATCTTGAAAAACACTTGTTTAAGGCATCCATTCTCCCTAATCCTAAAAGAAAATTTTAATTAACTGCTTGAAATACTAAAAAAAATCTTATCCTCAAACTACATTTAAATCAATTTTTTGAAGTAACACGCTCACCTTTTTCATAAAATGAACATATATTTTTTTTCAGGAATCCACTCTCCAGAAACCTAAAACTAATCTTAAAAAACTTATTTCAAGCATTCCAATCTTCCTAATACTAAACGAAAATTTTAATTAACTTGTTGAAATATTTCAATCACAGTTATCCTCAAACTACGTTTAAATCAATTTTTTGAAGTAACACTCTCACCTTTTTCATAGAACAAACATATATTTTTTTCAAGAATCCTCTCTCCAGAAACCTGAAACAAATCTTGAAAAAACTTGTTTAAGGCATCCATTCTCCCTAATCCTAAAAGAAAATTTTAATTAACTTCTTGAAATACTAAAAAAAATCTTATCCTCAAACTACATTTAAATCAATTTTTTGAAGTAATACTCTCACCTTTTTCATAAAACTAACATATATTTTTTTTCAGGAATCCACTCTCCAGAAACCTAAAACTAATCTTAAAAAACTTATTTCAAGCATTCCAATCTTCCTAATCCTAAACGAAAATTTTAATTAACTTGTTGAAATAATTCAATCACATTTATCCTCAAACTACGTTTAAATCAATTTTTTGAAGTAACACTCTCACCTTTTTCATAGAACAAACTTATTTTTTTTTCAGGAATCCACTCTCCAGAAACCTGAAACTAATCTTGAAAAAACTTGCGTAAGGCATCCATTCTCCCTAATCCTAAAAGAAAATTTTAATTAACTTGTTGAAATAATGCAATCAACCTTATTCTCAAACTACATTTAAATCAATTTTTTGAAGTAACACACTCACCTTTTTCATAAAATGAACATATTTTGTTTTCACGAATCCACTCTCCAGAAACCTAAAACAAATCTTGAAAAAACTTGTTAAAGGCATCCATTCTCCCTAATCCTAAAATAAAATTTTAATTAACTTCTTGAAATACTAAAAAAAATCTAATCCTCAAACTACATTTAAATCAATTTTTTGAAGTAACACTCTCACCTATTTCATAAAACTCACATATATTTTTTTTCAGGAATCCACTCTCCAGAAACCTAATACTAATCTTAAAAAACTTATTTCAAGCATTCCAATCTTCCTAATCCTAAACGAAAATTTTAATTAACTTGTTGAAATAATTCAATCACATTTACCCTCAAACTACGTTTAAATCAATTTTTTGAAGTAACACTCTCACCTTTTTCATAGAACAAACATAATTTTTTTTTCAGGAATCCACTCTCCAGAAACCTGAAACAAATCTTGAAAAAACTTGTTTAAGGCATCCATTCTCCCTAATCCTAAAAGAAAATTTTAATTAACTTCTTGAAATACTAAAATAAATCTTATCCTCAAACTACATTTAGATCAACTTTTTGAAGTAACACTCTCACCTTTTTCATAAAACTAACATATATTTTTTTTCAGGAATCCGCTCTCCAGAAACCTGAAACAAATCTTGAAAAAACTTGTTTAAGGCATCCATTCTCCCTAATCCTAAAAGAACATTTTAATTAACTTCTTGAAATACTAAAATAAATCTTATCCTCAAACTACATTTAAATCAATTTTTTGAAGTAACACTCTCACCTTTTTCATAAAACTAACATATAGTTTTTTTTCAGGAATCCACTCTCCAGAAACCTAAAACTAATCTTAAAAAACTTCTTTCAGGCATCCAATCTTCCTAATCCTAAACGAAAATTTTAATTAACTTGTTGAAATAATTCAATCACATTTATCTTCAAACTACTTTTAAATCAATTTTTTGAAGTAACACTCTCACCTTTTTCATAGAACAAACTTATTTTTTTTTCAGGAATCCACTCTCCAGAAACCTGAAACTAATCTTGAAAAAACTTGTGTAAGGCATCCATTCTCCCTAATCCTAAAAGAAAATGTTAATTAACTTGTTGAAATAATGCAATCAACCTTATTCTCAAACTACATTTAAATCAATTTTTTGAAGTAACACACTCACCTTTTTCATAAAATGAACATATTTTGTTTTCACGAATCCACTCTCCAGAAACCTAAAACAAATCTTGAAAAAACTTGTTTAAGGCATCCATTCTCCCTAATCCTAAAAGAAAATTTTAATTAACTTCTTGAAATACTAAAAAAAATCTTATCCTCAAACTACATTTAAATCAATTTTTTGAAGTAACACTCTCACCTTTTTCATAAAACTAACATATATTTTTTTTCAGGAATCCACTCTCCAGAAACCTAAAACTAATCTTAAAAAACTTATTTCAAGCATTCCAATCTTCCTAATCCTAAACGAAAATTTTAATTAACTTGTTGAAATAATTCAATCACATTTATCCTCAAACTACGTTTAAAATAATTTTTTGAAGTAACACTCTCACCTTTTTCATAGAACAAACATATTTTTTTTTCAGGAATCCACTCTCCAGAAACCTGAAACAAATCTTGAAAAAACTTGTTTAAGGCATCCATTCTCCCTAATCCTAAAAGAAAATTTTAATTAACTTCTTGAAATACTAAAATAAATCTTATCCTCAAACTACATTTAAATCAATTTTTTGAAGTAACACTCTCACCTTTTTCATAAAACTAACATATATTTTTTTTCAGGAATCCACTCTCCAGAAACCTAAAACTAATCTTAAAAAACTTCTTTCAGGCATCCAATCTTCCTAATCCTAAACGAAAATTTTAATTAACTTGTTGAAATAATTCAATCATATTTATCCTCAAACTACGTTTAAATCAATTTTTTGAAGTAACACTCTCACCTTTTTCATAGAACAAACATATTTTTTTTTCAGGAATCCACTCTCCAGAAACCTGAAAAAAATCTTGAAAAAACTTGTTTAAGGCATCCATTCTCCCTAATCCTAAAAGAAAATTTTAATTAACTTCTTGAAATACTAAAATAAATCTTTTCCTCAAACTACATTTAAATCAATTTTTTGAAGTAACACTCTCACCTTTTTCATAAAACTAAGATATATTTTTTTTCAGGAATCCACTCTCTAGAAACCTAAAACTAATCTTAAAAAACTTCTTTCAGGCATCCAATCTTCCTAATCCTAAACGAAAATTTTAATTAACTTGTTGAAATAATTCAATCACATTTATCCTCAAACTACGTTTAAATCAATTTTTTCAAGTAACACTCTCACCTTTTTCATAGAACAAACATATTTTTTTTTTCAGGAATCCACTCTCCAGAAACCTGAAACAAATCTTGAAAAAACTTGTTTAAGGCATCCATTCTCCCTAATCCTAAAAGAAAATTTTAATTAACTTCTTGAAATACTAAAATAAATCTTATCCTCAAACTACATTTAAATCAATTTTTTGAAGTAACACTCTCACCTTTTTCATAAAACTAACATATAGTTTTTTTTCAGGAATCCACTCTCCAGAAACCTAAAACTAATCTTAAAAAACTTATTTCAAGCATTCCAATCTTCCTAATCCTAAACGAAAATTTTAATTAACTTGTTGAAATAATTCAATCACATTTATCCTCAAACTACGTTTAAATCAATTTTTTGAAGTAACACTCTCACCTTTTCATAGAACAAACATATTTTTTTTTCAAGAATCCTCTCTCCAGAAACCTGAAACAAATCTTGAAAAAACTTGTTTAAGGCATCCATTCTCCCTAATCCTAAAAGAAAATTTTAATTAACTTCTTGAAATACTAAAAAAAATCTTATCCTCAAACTACATTTAAATCAATTTTTTGAAGTAACACTCTCACCTTTTTCATAAAACTAACATATATTTTTTTTCAGGAATCCACTCTCCAGAAACCTAAAACTAATCTTAAAAAACTTATTTCAGGCATCCAATCTTCCTAATCCTAAACGAAAATTTTAATTAACTTGTTGAAAGAATTCAATCACATTTATCCTCAAACTACTTTTAAATCAATTTTTTGAAGTAACACTCTCACCTTTTTCATAGAACAAACCTATTTTTTTTTCAGGAAACCACTCTCCAGAAACCTGAAACTAATCTTGAAAAAACTTGTGTAAGGCATCCATTCTCCCTAATCCTAAAAGAAAATTTTAATTAACTTGTTGAAATAATGCAATCAACCTTATTCTCAAACTACATTTAAATCAATTTTTTTAAGTAACACACTCACCTTTTTCATAAAATGAACATATTTTGTTTTCACGAATCCACTCTCCAGAAACCTAAAACAAATCTTGAAAAAACTTGTTTAAGGCATCCATTCTCCCTAATCCTAAAAGAAAATTTTAATTAACTTCTTGAAATACTAAAAAAAATCTTATCCTCAAACTACATTTAAATCAATTTTTTGAAGTAACACTCTCACCTTTTTCATAAAACTAACATATATATTTTTTTCAGGAATCCACTCTCCAGAAACCTAAAACTAATCTTAAAAAACGTATTTCAAGCATTCCAATCTTCCTAATCCTAAACGAAAATTTTAATTAACTTGTTGAAATAATTCAATCACATTTATCCTCAAACTACGTTTAAATCAATTTTTTGAAGTAACACTCTCACCTTTTTCATAGAACAAACATATTTTTTTTTCAGGAATCCACTCTCCAGAAACCTGAAACAAATCTTGAAAAAACTTGTTTAAGGCATCCATTCTCCCTAATCCTAAAAGAAAATTTTAATTATCTTCTTGAAATACTAAAATAAATCTTATCCTCAAACTACATTTAAATCAATTTTTTGAAGTAACACTCTCACCTTTTTCATAAAACTAAGATATATTTTTTTTCAGGAATCCACTCTCCAGAAACCTAAAACTAATCTTAAAAAACTTCTTTCAGGCATCCAATCTTCCTAATCCTAAACGAAAATTTTAATTAACTTGTTGAAATAATTCAATCACATTTATCCTCAAACTACTTTTAAATCAATTTTTCAAGTAACACTCTCACCTTTTTCATAGAACAAACATATTTTTTTTCAGGAATCCACTCTCCAGAAACCTGAAAAAAATCTTGAAAAAACTTGTTTGAGGCATCCATTCTCCCTAATCCTAAAAGAACATTTTAATTAACTTTTTGAAATACTAAAAAAAATCTTATCCTCAAACTACATTTAAATCAATTTTTTGAAGTAACACTCTCACCTTTTTCATAAAACTAACATATATATTTTTTTCAGGAATCCACTCTCCAGAAACCTAAAACTAATCTTAAAAAACGTATTTCAAGCAATCCAATCTTCCTAATCCTAAACGAAAATTTTAATTAACTTGTTGAAATAATTCAATCACATTTATCCTCAAACTACGTTTAAATCAATTTTTTGAAGTAACACTCTCACCTTTTTCATAGAACAAACATATTTTTTTTTCAGGAATCCACTCTCCAGAAACCTGAAACAAATCTTGAAAAAACTTGTTTAAGGCATCCATTCTCCCTAATCCTAAAAGAAAATTTTAATTAACTTCTTGAAATACTAAAATAAATCTTATCCTCAAACGACATTTAAATCAATTGTTTGAAGTAACACTCTCACCTTTTTCATAAAACTAACATATATTTTTTTTCAGGAATCCACTCTCCAGAAACCTAAAACTAATCTTAAAAAACTTCTTTCAGGCATCCAATCTTCCTAATCCAAAAACAAAAATTTTAATTAACTTGTTGAAATTATTCAATCACATTTATCCTCAAACTACTTTTAAATCATTTTTTTCAAGTAACACTCTCACCTTTTTCATAGAACAAACATATTTTTTTTTCAGGAATCCACTCTCCAGAAACCTGAAACAAATCTTGAAAAACACTTGTTTAAGGCATCCATTCTCCCTAATCCTAAAAGAAAATTTTAATTAACTGCTTGAAATACTAAAAAAAATCTTATCCTCAAACTACATTTAAATCAATTTTTTGAAGTAACACGCTCACCTTTTTCATAAAATGAACATATTTTTTTTCAGGAATCCACTCTCCAGAAACCTAAAACTAATCTTAAAAAACTTATTTCAAGCATTCCAATCTTCCTAATACTAAACGAAAATTTTAATTAACTTGTTGAAATATTTCAATCACAGTTATCCTCAAACTACGTTTAAATCAATTTTTTGAAGTAACACTCTCACCTTTTTCATAGAACAAACATATTTTTTTTTCAAGAATCCTCTCTCCAGAAACCTGAAACAAATCTTGAAAAAACTTGTTTAAGGCATCCATTCTCCCTAATCCTAAAAGAAAATTTTAATTAACTTCTTGAAATACTAAAAAAAATCTTATCCTCAAACTACATTTAAATCAATTTTTTGAAGTAATACTCTCACCTTTTTCATAAAACTAACATATATTTTTTTTCAGGAATCCACTCTCCAGAAACCTAAAACTAATCTTAAAAAACTTATTTCAAGCATTCCAATCTTCCTAATCCTAAACGAAAATTTTAATTAACTTGTTGAAATAATTCAATCACATTTATCCTCAAACTACGTTTAAATCAATTTTTTGAAGTAACACTCTCACCTTTTTCATAGAACAAACTTATTTTTTTTTCAGGAATCCACTCTCCAGAAACCTGAAACTAATCTTGAAAAAACTTGCGTAAGGCATCCATTCTCCCTAATCCTAAAAGAAAATTTTAATTAACTTGTTGAAATAATGCAATCAACCTTATTCTCAAACTACATTTAAATCAATTTTTTGAAGTAACACACTCACCTTTTTCATAAAATGAACATATTTTGTTTTCACGAATCCACTCTCCAGAAACCTAAAACAAATCTTGAAAAAACTTGTTAAAGGCATCCATTCTCCCTAATCCTAAAATAAAATTTTAATTAACTTCTTGAAATACTAAAAAAAATCTAATCCTCAAACTACATTTAAATCAATTTTTTGAAGTAACACTCTCACCTATTTCATAAAACTCACATATATTTTTTTTCAGGAATCCACTCTCCAGAAACCTAATACTAATCTTAAAAAACTTATTTCAAGCATTCCAATCTTCCTAATCCTAAACGAAAATTTTAATTAACTTGTTGAAATAATTCAATCACATTTACCCTCAAACTACGTTTAAATCAATTTTTTGAAGTAACACTCTCACCTTTTTCATAGAACAAACATAATTTTTTTTTCAGGAATCCACTCTCCAGAAACCTGAAACAAATCTTGAAAAAACTTGTTTAAGGCATCCATTCTCCCTAATCCTAAAAGAAAATTTTAATTAACTTCTTGAAATACTAAAATAAATCTTATCCTCAAACTACATTTAGATCAACTTTTTGAAGTAACACTCTCACCTTTTTCATAAAACTAACATATATTTTTTTTCAGGAATCCGCTCTCCAGAAACCTGAAACAAATCTTGAAAAAACTTGTTTAAGGCATCCATTCTCCCTAATCCTAAAAGAACATTTTAATTAACTTCTTGAAATACTAAAATAAATCTTATCCTCAAACTACATTTAAATCAATTTTTTGAAGTAACACTCTCACCTTTTTCATAAAACTAACATATAGTTTTTTTTCAGGAATCCACTCTCCAGAAACCTAAAACTAATCTTAAAAAACTTCTTTCAGGCATCCAATCTTCCTAATCCTAAACGAAAATTTTAATTAACTTGTTGAAATAATTCAATCACATTTATCTTCAAACTACTTTTAAATCAATTTTTTGAAGTAACACTCTCACCTTTTTCATAGAACAAACTTATTTTTTTTTCAGGAATCCACTCTCCAGAAACCTGAAACTAATCTTGAAAAAACTTGTGTAAGGCATCCATTCTCCCTAATCCTAAAAGAAAATGTTAATTAACTTGTTGAAATAATGCAATCAACCTTATTCTCAAACTACATTTAAATCAATTTTTTGAAGTAACACACTCACCTTTTTCATAAAATGAACATATTTTGTTTTCACGAATCCACTCTCCAGAAACCTAAAACAAATCTTGAAAAAACTTGTTTAAGGCATCCATTCTCCCTAATCCTAAAAGAAAATTTTAATTAACTTCTTGAAATACTAAAAAAAATCTTATCCTCAAACTACATTTAAATCAATTTTTTGAAGTAACACTCTCACCTTTTTCATAAAACTAACATATATTTTTTTTCAGGAATCCACTCTCCAGAAACCTAAAACTAATCTTAAAAAACTTATTTCAAGCATTCCAATCTTCCTAATCCTAAACGAAAATTTTAATTAACTTGTTGAAATAATTCAATCACATTTATCCTCAAACTACGTTTAAAATAATTTTTTGAAGTAACACTCTCACCTTTTTCATAGAACAAACATATTTTTTTTTCAGGAATCCACTCTCCAGAAACCTGAATCAAATCTTGAAAAAACTTGTTTAAGGCATCCATTCTCCCTAATCCTAAAAGAAAATTTTAATTAACTTCTTGAAATACTAAAATAAATCTTATCCTCAAACTACATTTAAATCAATTTTTTGAAGTAACACTCTCACCTTTTTCATAAAACTAACATATATTTTTTTTCAGGAATCCACTCTCCAGAAACCTAAAACTAATCTTAAAAAACTTCTTTCAGGCATCCAATCTTCCTAATCCTAAACGAAAATTTTAATTAACTTGTTGAAATCAATTTTTTGAAGTAACACTCTCACCTTTTTCATAGAACAAACATATATTTTTTTTCAGGAATCCGCTCTCCAGAAACCTGAAACAAATCTTGAAAAAACTTGTTTAAGGCATCCATTCTCCCTAATCCTAAAAGAACATTTTAATTAACTTCTTGAAATACTAAAATAAATCTTATCCTCAAACTACATTTAAATCAATTTTTTGAAGTAACACTCTCACCTTTTTCATAGAACAAACATATTTTTTTTTCAGGAATCCACTCTCCAGAAACCTGAAACAAATCTTGAAAAAACTTGTTTAAGGCATCCATTCTCCCTAATCCTAAAAGAACATTTTAATTAACTTCTTGAAATACTAAAATAAATCTTATCCTCAAACTACATTTAAATCAATTTTTTGAAGTAACACTCTCACCTTTTTCATAAAACTAACATATAGTTTTTTTTCAGGAATCCACTCTCCAGAAACCTAAAACTAATCTTAAAAAACTTCTTTCAGGCATCCAATCTTCCTAATCCTAAACGAAAATTTTAATTAACTTGTTGAAATAATTCAATCACATTTATCTTCAAACTACTTTTAAATCAATTTTTTGAAGTAACACTCTCACCTTTTTCATAGAACAAACTTATTTTTTTTTCAGGAATCCACTCTCCAGAAACCTGAAACTAATCTTGAAAAAACTTGTGTAAGGCATCCATTCTCCCTAATCCTAAAAGAAAATGTTAATTAACTTGTTGAAATAATGCAATCAACCTTATTCTCAAACTACATTTAAATCAATTTTTTGAAGTAACACACTCACCTTTTTCATAAAATGAACATATTTTGTTTTCACGAATCCACTCTCCAGAAACCTAAAACAAATCTTGAAAAAACTTGTTTAAGGCATCCATTCTCCCTAATCCTAAAAGAAAATTTTAATTAACTTCTTGAAATACTAAAAAAAATCTTATCCTCAAACTACATTTAAATCAATTTTTTGAAGTAACACTCTCACCTTTTTCATAAAACTAACATATATTTTTTTTCAGGAATCCACTCTCCAGAAACCTAAAACTAATCTTAAAAAACTTATTTCAAGCATTCCAATCTTCCTAATCCTAAACGAAAATTTTAATTAACTTGTTGAAATAATTCAATCACATTTATCCTCAAACTACGTTTAAAATAATTTTTTGAAGTAACACTCTCACCTTTTTCATAGAACAAACATATTTTTTTTTCAGGAATCCACTCTCCAGAAACCTGAATCAAATCTTGAAAAAACTTGTTTAAGGCATCCATTCTCCCTAATCCTAAAAGAAAATTTTAATTAACTTCTTGAAATACTAAAATAAATCTTATCCTCAAACTACATTTAAATCAATTTTTTGAAGTAACACTCTCACCTTTTTCATAAAACTAACATATATTTTTTTTCAGGAATCCACTCTCCAGAAACCTAAAACTAATCTTAAAAAACTTCTTTCAGGCATCCAATCTTCCTAATCCTAAACGAAAATTTTAATTAACTTGTTGAAATAATTCAATCATATTTATCCTCAAACTACGTTTAAATCAATTTTTTGAAGTAACACTCTCACCTTTTTCATAGAACAAACATATATTTTTTTTCAGGAATCCGCTCTCCAGAAACCTGAAACAAATCTTGAAAAAACTTGTTTAAGGCATCCATTCTCCCTAATCCTAAAAGAACATTTTAATTAACTTCTTGAAATACTAAAATAAATCTTATCCTCAAACTACATTTAAATCAATTTTTTGAAGTAATACTCTCACCTTTTTCATAGAACAAACATATTTTTTTTTCAGGAATCCACTCTCCAGAAACCTGAAACAAATCTTGAAAAAACTTGTTTAAGGCATCCATTCTCCCTAATCCTAAAAGAAAATTTTAATTAACTTCTTGAAATACTAAAATAAATCTTATCCTCAAACTACATTTAGATCAACTTTTTGAAGTAACACTCTCACCTTTTTCATAAAACTAACATATATTTTTTTTCAGGAATCCGCTCTCCAGAAACCTGAAACAAATCTTGAAAAAACTTGTTTAAGGCATCCATTCTCCCTAATCCTAAAAGAACATTTTAATTAACTTCTTGAAATACTAAAATAAATCTTATCCTCAAACTACATTTAAATCAATTTTTTGAAGTAACACTCTCACCTTTTTCATAAAACTAACATATAGTTTTTTTTCAGGAATCCACTCTCCAGAAACCTAAAACTAATCTTAAAAAACTTCTTTCAGGCATCCAATCTTCCTAATCCTAAACGAAAATTTTAATTAACTTGTTGAAATAATTCAATCACATTTATCTTCAAACTACTTTTAAATCAATTTTTTGAAGTAACACTCTCACCTTTTTCATAGAACAAACTTATTTTTTTTTCAGGAATCCACTCTCCAGAAACCTGAAACTAATCTTGAAAAAACTTGTGTAAGGCATCCATTCTCCCTAATCCTAAAAGAAAATGTTAATTAACTTGTTGAAATAATGCAATCAACCTTATTCTCAAACTACATTTAAATCAATTTTTTGAAGTAACACACTCATCTTTTTCATAAAATGAACATATTTTGTTTTCACGAATCCACTCTCCAGAAACCTAAAACAAATCTTGAAAAAACTTGTTTAAGGCATCCATTCTCCCTAATCCTAAAAGAAAATTTTAATTAACTTCTTGAAATACTAAAAAAAATCTTATCCTCAAACTACATTTAAATCAATTTTTTGAAGTAACACTCTCACCTTTTTCATAAAACTAACATATATTTTTTTTCAGGAATCCACTCTCCAGAAACCTAAAACTAATCTTAAAAAACTTATTTCAAGCATTCCAATCTTCCTAATCCTAAACGAAAATTTTAATTAACTTGTTGAAATAATTCAATCACATTTATCCTCAAACTACGTTTAAAATAATTTTTTGAAGTAACACTCTCACCTTTTTCATAGAACAAACATATTTTTTTTTCAGGAATCCACTCTCCAGAAACCTGAAACAAATCTTGAAAAAACTTGTTTAAGGCATCCATTCTCCCTAATCCTAAAAGAAAATTTTAATTAACTTCTTGAAATACTAAAATAAATCTTATCCTCAAACTACATTTAAATCAATTTTTTGAAGTAACACTCTCACCTTTTTCATAAAACTAACATATATTTTTTTTCAGGAATCCACTCTCCAGAAACCTAAAACTAATCTTAAAAAACTTCTTTCTGGCATCCAATCTTCCTAATCCTAAACGAAAATTTTAATTAACTTGTTGAAATAATTCAATCATATTTATCCTCAAACTACGTTTAAATCAATTTTTTGAAGTAACACTCTCACCTTTTTCATAGAACAAACATATATTTTTTTTCAGGAATCCGCTCTCCAGAAACCTGAAACAAATCTTGAAAAAACTTGTTTAAGGCATCCATTCTCCCTAATCCTAAAAGAACATTTTAATTAACTTCTTGAAATACTAAAATAAATCTTATCCTCAAACTACATTTAAATCAATTTTTTGAAGTAACACTCTCACCTTTTTCATAAAACTAACATATAGTTTTTTTTCAGGAATCCACTCTCCAGAAACCTAAAACTAATCTTAAAAAACGTATTTCAAGCATTCCAATATTCCTAATCCTAAACGAAAATTTTAATTAACTTGTTGAAATAATTCAATCACATTTATCCTCAAACTACGTTTAAATCAATTTTTTGAAGTAACACTCTCACCTTTTTCATAGAACAAACATATTTTTTTTTCAGGAATCCACTCTCCAGAAACCTGAAACAAATCTTGAAAAAACTTGTTTAAGGCATCCATTCTCCCTAATCCTAAAAGAAAATTTTAATTAACTTCTTGAAATACTAAATAAAATCTTATCCTCAAACTACATTTAAATCAATTTTTTGAAGTAACACTCTCACCTTTTTCATAAAACTAACATATATGTTTTTTTCAGGAATCCACTCTCCAGAAACCTAAAACTAATCTTAAAAAACTTATTTCAAGCATTCCAATCTTCCTAATCCTAAACGAAAATTTTAATTAACTTGTTGAAATAATTCAATCACATTTATCCTCAAACTACTTTTAAATCAATTTTTCAAGTAACACTCTCACCTTTTTCATAGAACAAACATATTTTTTTTCAGGAATCCACTCTCCACTCTCCAGAAACCTGAAACAAATCTTGAAAAAACTTGTTTGAGGCATCCATTCTCCCTAATCCTAAAAGAACATTTTAATTAACTTTTCGAAATACTAAAAAAAATCTTATCCTCAAACTACATTTAAATCAATTTTTTGAAGTAACACTCTCACCTTTTTCATAAAACTAACATATATATTTTTTTCAGGAATCCACTCTCCAGAAACCTAAAACTAATCTTAAAAAACGTATTTCAAGCAATCCAATCTTCCTAATCCTAAACGAAAATTTTAATTAACTTGTTGAAATAATTCAATCACATTTATCCTCAAACTACGTTTAAATCAATTTTTTGAAGTAACACTCTCACCTTTTTCATAGAACAAACATATTTTTTTTTCAGGAATCCACTCTCCAGAAACCTGAAACAAATCTTGAAAAAACTTGTTTAAGGCATCCATTCTCCCTAATCCTAAAAGAAAATTTTAATTAACTTCTTGAAATACTAAAATAAATCTTATCCTCAAACGACATTTAAATCAATTGTTTGAAGTAACACTCTCACCTTTTTCATAAAACTAACATATATTTTTTTTCAGGAATCCACTCTCCAGAAACCTAAAACTAATCTTAAAAAACTTATTTCAAGCATTCCAATCTTCCTAATCCTAAACGAAAATTTTAATTAACTTGTTGAAATAATTCAATCACATTTATCCTCAAACTACGTTTAAATCAATTTTTTGAAGTAACACTCTCACCTTTTTCATAGAACAAACTTATTTTTTTTTCAGGAATCCACTCTCCAGAAACCTGAAACTAATCTTGAAAAAACTTGCGTAAGGCATCCATTCTCCCTAATCCTAAAAGAAAATTTTAATTAACTTGTTGAAATAATGCAATCAACCTTATTCTCAAACTACATTTAAATCAATTTTTTGAAGTAACACACTCACCTTTTTCATAAAATGAACATATTTTGTTTTCACGAATCCACTCTCCAGAAACCTAAAACAAATCTTGAAAAAACTTGTTAAAGGCATCCATTCTCCCTAATCCTAAAATAAAATTTTAATTAACTTCTTGAAATACTAAAAAAAATCTAATCCTCAAACTACATTTAAATCAATTTTTTGAAGTAACACTCTCACCTATTTCATAAAACTCACATATATTTTTTTTCAGGAATCCACTCTCCAGAAACCTAATACTAATCTTAAAAAACTTATTTCAAGCATTCCAATCTTCCTAATCCTAAACGAAAATTTTAATTAACTTGTTGAAATAATTCAATCACATTTACCCTCAAACTACGTTTAAATCAATTTTTTGAAGTAACACTCTCACCTTTTTCATAGAACAAACATAATTTTTTTTTCAGGAATCCACTCTCCAGAAACCTGAAACAAATCTTGAAAAAACTTGTTTAAGGCATCCATTCTCCCTAATCCTAAAAGAAAATTTTAATTAACTTCTTGAAATACTAAAATAAATCTTATCCTCAAACTACATTTAGATCAACTTTTTGAAGTAACACTCTCACCTTTTTCATAAAACTAACATATATTTTTTTTCAGGAATCCGCTCTCCAGAAACCTGAAACAAATCTTGAAAAAACTTGTTTAAGGCATCCATTCTCCCTAATCCTAAAAGAACATTTTAATTAACTTCTTGAAATACTAAAATAAATCTTATCCTCAAACTACATTTAAATCAATTTTTTGAAGTAACACTCTCACCTTTTTCATAAAACTAACATATAGTTTTTTTTCAGGAATCCACTCTCCAGAAACCTAAAACTAATCTTAAAAAACTTCTTTCAGGCATCCAATCTTCCTAATCCTAAACGAAAATTTTAATTAACTTGTTGAAATAATTCAATCACATTTATCTTCAAACTACTTTTAAATCAATTTTTTGAAGTAACACTCTCACCTTTTTCATAGAACAAACTTATTTTTTTTTCAGGAATCCACTCTCCAGAAACCTGAAACTAATCTTGAAAAAACTTGTGTAAGGCATCCATTCTCCCTAATCCTAAAAGAAAATGTTAATTAACTTGTTGAAATAATGCAATCAACCTTATTCTCAAACTACATTTAAATCAATTTTTTGAAGTAACACACTCACCTTTTTCATAAAATGAACATATTTTGTTTTCACGAATCCACTCTCCAGAAACCTAAAACAAATCTTGAAAAAACTTGTTTAAGGCATCCATTCTCCCTAATCCTAAAAGAAAATTTTAATTAACTTCTTGAAATACTAAAAAAAATCTTATCCTCAAACTACATTTAAATCAATTTTTTGAAGTAACACTCTCACCTTTTTCATAAAACTAACATATATTTTTTTTCAGGAATCCACTCTCCAGAAACCTAAAACTAATCTTAAAAAACTTATTTCAAGCATTCCAATCTTCCTAATCCTAAACGAAAATTTTAATTAACTTGTTGAAATAATTCAATCACATTTATCCTCAAACTACGTTTAAAATAATTTTTTGAAGTAACACTCTCACCTTTTTCATAGAACAAACATATTTTTTTTTCAGGAATCCACTCTCCAGAAACCTGAAACAAATCTTGAAAAAACTTGTTTAAGGCATCCATTCTCCCTAATCCTAAAAGAAAATTTTAATTAACTTCTTGAAATACTAAAATAAATCTTATCCTCAAACTACATTTAAATCAATTTTTTGAAGTAACACTCTCACCTTTTTCATAAAACTAACATATATTTTTTTTCAGGAATCCACTCTCCAGAAACCTAAAACTAATCTTAAAAAACTTCTTTCAGGCATCCAATCTTCCTAATCCTAAACGAAAATTTTAATTAACTTGTTGAAATAATTCAATCATATTTATCCTCAAACTACGTTTAAATCAATTTTTTGAAGTAACACTCTCACCTTTTTCATAGAACAAACATATTTTTTTTTCAGGAATCCACTCTCCAGAAACCTGAAAAAAATCTTGAAAAAACTTGTTTAAGGCATCCATTCTCCCTAATCCTAAAAGAAAATTTTAATTAACTTCTTGAAATACTAAAATAAATCTTTTCCTCAAACTACATTTAAATCAATTTTTTGAAGTAACACTCTCACCTTTTTCATAAAACTAACATATAGTTTTTTTTCAGGAATCCACTCTCCAGAAACCTAAAACTAATCTTAAAAAACTTATTTCAAGCATTCCAATCTTCCTAATCCTAAACGAAAATTTTAATTAACTTGTTGAAATAATTCAATCACATTTATCCTCAAACTACGTTTAAATCAATTTTTTGAAGTAACACTCTCACCTTTTCATAGAACAAACATATTTTTTTTTCAAGAATCCTCTCTCCAGAAACCTGAAACAAATCTTGAAAAAACTTGTTTAAGGCATCCATTCTCCCTAATCCTAAAAGAAAATTTTAATTAACTTCTTGAAATACTAAAAAAAATCTTATCCTCAAACTACATTTAAATCAATTTTTTGAAGTAACACTCTCACCTTTTTCATAAAACTAACATATATTTTTTTTCAGGAATCCACTCTCCAGAAACCTAAAACTAATCTTAAAAAACTTATTTCAGGCATCCAATCTTCCTAATCCTAAACGAAAATTTTAATTAACTTGTTGAAAGAATTCAATCACATTTATCCTCAAACTACTTTTAAATCAATTTTTTGAAGTAACACTCTCACCTTTTTCATAGAACAAACCTATTTTTTTTTCAGGAAACCACTCTCCAGAAACCTGAAACTAATCTTGAAAAAACTTGTGTAAGGCATCCATTCTCCCTAATCCTAAAAGAAAATTTTAATTAACTTGTTGAAATAATGCAATCAACCTTATTCTCAAACTACATTTAAATCAATTTTTTTAAGTAACACACTCACCTTTTTCATAAAATGAACATATTTTGTTTTCACGAATCCACTCTCCAGAAACCTAAAACAAATCTTGAAAAAACTTGTTTAAGGCATCCATTCTCCCTAATCCTAAAAGAAAATTTTAATTAACTTCTTGAAATACTAAAAAAAATCTTATCCTCAAACTACATTTAAATCAATTTTTTGAAGTAACACTCTCACCTTTTTCATAAAACTAACATATATATTTTTTTCAGGAATCCACTCTCCAGAAACCTAAAACTAATCTTAAAAAACGTATTTCAAGCATTCCAATCTTCCTAATCCTAAACGAAAATTTTAATTAACTTGTTGAAATAATTCAATCACATTTACCCTCAAACTACGTTTAAATCAATTTTTTGAAGTAACACTCTCACCTTTTTCATAGAACAAACATAATTTTTTTTTCAGGAATCCACTCTCCAGAAACCTGAAACAAATCTTGAAAAAACTTGTTTAAGGCATCCATTCTCCCTAATCCTAAAAGAAAATTTTAATTAACTTCTTGAAATACTAAAATAAATCTTATCCTCAAACTACATTTAGATCAACTTTTTGAAGTAACACTCTCACCTTTTTCATAAAACTAACATATATTTTTTTTCAGGAATCCGCTCTCCAGAAACCTGAAACAAATCTTGAAAAAACTTGTTTAAGGCATCCATTCTCCCTAATCCTAAAAGAACATTTTAATTAACTTCTTGAAATACTAAAATAAATCTTATCCTCAAACTACATTTAAATCAATTTTTTGAAGTAACACTCTCACCTTTTTCATAAAACTAACATATAGTTTTTTTTCAGGAATCCACTCTCCAGAAACCTAAAACTAATCTTAAAAAACTTCTTTCAGGCATCCAATCTTCCTAATCCTAAACGAAAATTTTAATTAACTTGTTGAAATAATTCAATCACATTTATCTTCAAACTACTTTTAAATCAATTTTTTGAAGTAACACTCTCACCTTTTTCATAGAACAAACTTATTTTTTTTTCAGGAATCCACTCTCCAGAAACCTGAAACTAATCTTGAAAAAACTTGTGTAAGGCATCCATTCTCCCTAATCCTAAAAGAAAATGTTAATTAACTTGTTGAAATAATGCAATCAACCTTATTCTCAAACTACATTTAAATCAATTTTTTGAAGTAACACACTCACCTTTTTCATAAAATGAACATATTTTGTTTTCACGAATCCACTCTCCAGAAACCTAAAACAAATCTTGAAAAAACTTGTTTAAGGCATCCATTCTCCCTAATCCTAAAAGAAAATTTTAATTAACTTCTTGAAATACTAAAAAAAATCTTATCCTCAAACTACATTTAAATCAATTTTTTGAAGTAACACTCTCACCTTTTTCATAAAACTAACATATATTTTTTTTCAGGAATCCACTCTCCAGAAACCTAAAACTAATCTTAAAAAACTTATTTCAAGCATTCCAATCTTCCTAATCCTAAACGAAAATTTTAATTAACTTGTTGAAATAATTCAATCACATTTATCCTCAAACTACGTTTAAAATAATTTTTTGAAGTAACACTCTCACCTTTTTCATAGAACAAACATATTTTTTTTTCAGGAATCCACTCTCCAGAAACCTGAAACAAATCTTGAAAAAACTTGTTTAAGGCATCCATTCTCCCTAATCCTAAAAGAAAATTTTAATTAACTTCTTGAAATACTAAAATAAATCTTATCCTCAAACTACATTTAAATCAATTTTTTGAAGTAACACTCTCACCTTTTTCATAAAACTAACATATATTTTTTTTCAGGAATCCACTCTCCAGAAACCTAAAACTAATCTTAAAAAACTTCTTTCAGGCATCCAATCTTCCTAATCCTAAACGAAAATTTTAATTAACTTGTTGAAATAATTCAATCATATTTATCCTCAAACTACGTTTAAATCAATTTTTTGAAGTAACACTCTCACCTTTTTCATAGAACAAACATATTTTTTTTTCAGGAATCCACTCTCCAGAAACCTGAAAAAAATCTTGAAAAAACTTGTTTAAGGCATCCATTCTCCCTAATCCTAAAAGAAAATTTTAATTAACTTCTTGAAATACTAAAATAAATCTTTTCCTCAAACTACATTTAAATCAATTTTTTGAAGTAACACTCTCACCTTTTTCATAAAACTAACATATAGTTTTTTTTCAGGAATCCACTCTCCAGAAACCTAAAACTAATCTTAAAAAACTTATTTCAAGCATTCCAATCTTCCTAATCCTAAACGAAAATTTTAATTAACTTGTTGAAATAATTCAATCACATTTATCCTCAAACTACGTTTAAATCAATTTTTTGAAGTAACACTCTCACCTTTTCATAGAACAAACATATTTTTTTTTCAAGAATCCTCTCTCCAGAAACCTGAAACAAATCTTGAAAAAACTTGTTTAAGGCATCCATTCTCCCTAATCCTAAAAGAAAATTTTAATTAACTTCTTGAAATACTAAAAAAAATCTTATCCTCAAACTACATTTAAATCAATTTTTTGAAGTAACACTCTCACCTTTTTCATAAAACTAACATATATTTTTTTTCAGGAATCCACTCTCCAGAAACCTAAAACTAATCTTAAAAAACTTATTTCAGGCATCCAATCTTCCTAATCCTAAACGAAAATTTTAATTAACTTGTTGAAAGAATTCAATCACATTTATCCTCAAACTACTTTTAAATCAATTTTTTGAAGTAACACTCTCACCTTTTTCATAGAACAAACCTATTTTTTTTTCAGGAAACCACTCTCCAGAAACCTGAAACTAATCTTGAAAAAACTTGTGTAAGGCATCCATTCTCCCTAATCCTAAAAGAAAATTTTAATTAACTTGTTGAAATAATGCAATCAACCTTATTCTCAAACTACATTTAAATCAATTTTTTTAAGTAACACACTCACCTTTTTCATAAAATGAACATATTTTGTTTTCACGAATCCACTCTCCAGAAACCTAAAACAAATCTTGAAAAAACTTGTTTAAGGCATCCATTCTCCCTAATCCTAAAAGAAAATTTTAATTAACTTCTTGAAATACTAAAAAAAATCTTATCCTCAAACTACATTTAAATCAATTTTTTGAAGTAACACTCTCACCTTTTTCATAAAACTAACATATATATTTTTTTCAGGAATCCACTCTCCAGAAACCTAAAACTAATCTTAAAAAACGTATTTCAAGCATTCCAATCTTCCTAATCCTAAACGAAAATTTTAATTAACTTGTTGAAATAATTCAATCACATTTATCCTCAAACTACGTTTAAATCAATTTTTTGAAGTAACACTCTCACCTTTTTCATAGAACAAACATATTTTTTTTTCAGGAATCCACTCTCCAGAAACCTGAAACAAATCTTGAAAAAACTTGTTTAAGGCATCCATTCTCCCTAATCCTAAAAGAAAATTTTAATTATCTTCTTGAAATACTAAAATAAATCTTATCCTCAAACTACATTTAAATCAATTTTTTGAAGTAACACTCTCACCTTTTTCATAAAACTAAGATATATTTTTTTTCAGGAATCCACTCTCCAGAAACCTAAAACTAATCTTAAAAAACTTCTTTCAGGCATCCAATCTTCCTAATCCTAAACGAAAATTTTAATTAACTTGTTGAAATAATTCAATCACATTTATCCTCAAACTACTTTTAAATCAATTTTTCAAGTAACACTCTCACCTTTTTCATAGAACAAACATATTTTTTTTCAGGAATCCACTCTCCAGAAACCTGAAAAAAATCTTGAAAAAACTTGTTTGAGGCATCCATTCTCCCTAATCCTAAAAGAACATTTTAATTAACTTTTTGAAATACTAAAAAAAATCTTATCCTCAAACTACATTTAAATCAATTTTTTGAAGTAACACTCTCACCTTTTTCATAAAACTAACATATATTTTTTTTCAGGAATCCACTCTCCAGAAACCTAAAACTAATCTTAAAAAACGTATTTCAAGCATTCCAATCTTCCTAATCCAAAAACAAAAATTTTAATTAACTTGTTGAAATTATTCAATCACATTTATCCTCAAACTACTTTTAAATCAATTTTTTCAAGTAACACTCTCACCTTTTTCATAGAACAAACATATTTTTTTTTCAGGAATCCACTCTCCAGAAACCTGAAACAAATCTTGAAAAACACTTGTTTAAGGCATCCATTCTCCCTAATCCTAAAAGAAAATTTTAATTAACTGCTTGAAATACTAAAACAAATCTTATCCTCAAACTACATTTAAATCAATTTTTTGAAGTAACACTCTCACCTTTTTCATAAAACTAACATATATATTTTTTTCAGGAATCCACTCTCCAGAAACCTAAAACTAATCTTAAAAAACGTATTTCAAGCATTCCAATATTCCTAATCCTAAACGAAAATTTTAATTAACTTGTTGAAATAATTCAATCACATTTATCCTCAAACTACGTTTAAATCAATTTTTTGAAGTAACACTCTCACCTTTTTCATAGAACAAACATATTTTTTTTTCAGGAATCCACTCTCCAGAAACCTGAAACAAATCTTGAAAAAACTTGTTTAAGGCATCCATTCTCCCTAATCCTAAAAGAAAATTTTAATTAACTTCTTGAAATACTAAATAAAATCTTATCCTCAAACTACATTTAAATCAATTTTTTGAAGTAACACTCTCACCTTTTTCATAAAACTAACATATATGTTTTTTTCAGGAATCCACTCTCCAGAAACCTAAAACTAATCTTAAAAAACTTATTTCAAGCATTCCAATCTTCCTAATCCTAAACGAAAATTTTAATTAACTTGTTGAAATAATTCAATCACATTTATCCTCAAACTACTTTTAAATCAATTTTTCAAGTAACACTCTCACCTTTTTCATAGAACAAACATAGTTTTTTTTCAGGAATCCACTCTCCACTCTCCAGAAACCTGAAACAAATCTTGAAAAAACTTGTTTGAGGCATCCATTCTCCCTAATCCTAAAAGAACATTTTAATTAACTTTTCGAAATACTAAAAAAAATCTTATCCTCAAACTACATTTAAATCAATTTTTTGAAGTAACACTCTCACCTTTTTCATAAAACTAACATATATATTTTTTTCAGGAATCCACTCTCCAGAAACCTAAAACTAATCTTAAAAAACGTATTTCAAGCAATCCAATCTTCCTAATCCTAAACGAAAATTTTAATTAACTTGTTGAAATAATTCAATCACATTTATCCTCAAACTACGTTTAAATCAATTTTTTGAAGTAACACTCTCACCTTTTTCATAGAACAAACATATTTTTTTTTCAGGAATCCACTCTCCAGAAACCTGAAACAAATCTTGAAAAAACTTGTTTAAGGCATCCATTCTCCCTAATCCTAAAAGAAAATTTTAATTAACTTCTTGAAATACTAAAATAAATCTTATCCTCAAACGACATTTAAATCAATTGTTTGAAGTAACACTCTCACCTTTTTCATAAAACTAACATATATTTTTTTTCAGGAATCCACTCTCCAGAAACCTAAAACTAATCTTAAAAAACTTCTTTCAGGCATCCAATCTTCCTAATCCAAAAACAAAAATTTTAATTAACTTGTTGAAATTATTCAATCACATTTATCCTCAAACTACTTTTAAATCATTTTTTTCAAGTAACACTCTCACCTTTTTCATAGAACAAACATATTTTTTTTTCAGGAATCCACTCTCCAGAAACCTGAAACAAATCTTGAAAAACACTTGTTTAAGGCATCCATTCTCCCTAATCCTAAAAGAAAATTTTAATTAACTGCTTGAAATACTAAAAAAAATCTTATCCTCAAACTACATTTAAATCAATTTTTTGAAGTAACACGCTCACCTTTTTCATAAAATGAACATATTTTTTTTCAGGAATCCACTCTCCAGAAACCTAAAACTAATCTTAAAAAACTTATTTCAAGCATTCCAATCTTCCTAATACTAAACGAAAATTTTAATTAACTTGTTGAAATATTTCAATCACAGTTATCCTCAAACTACGTTTAAATCAATTTTTTGAAGTAACACTCTCACCTTTTTCATAGAACAAACATATTTTTTTTTCAAGAATCCTCTCTCCAGAAACCTGAAACAAATCTTGAAAAAACTTGTTTAAGGCATCCATTCTCCCTAATCCTAAAAGAAAATTTTAATTAACTTCTTGAAATACTAAAAAAAATCTTATCCTCAAACTACATTTAAATCAATTTTTTGAAGTAATACTCTCACCTTTTTCATAAAACTAACATATATTTTTTTTCAGGAATCCACTCTCCAGAAACCTAAAACTAATCTTAAAAAACTTATTTCAAGCATTCCAATCTTCCTAATCCTAAACGAAAATTTTAATTAACTTGTTGAAATAATTCAATCACATTTATCCTCAAACTACGTTTAAATCAATTTTTTGAAGTAACACTCTCACCTTTTTCATAGAACAAACTTATTTTTTTTTCAGGAATCCACTCTCCAGAAACCTGAAACTAATCTTGAAAAAACTTGCGTAAGGCATCCATTCTCCCTAATCCTAAAAGAAAATTTTAATTAACTTGTTGAAATAATGCAATCAACCTTATTCTCAAACTACATTTAAATCAATTTTTTGAAGTAACACTCTCACCTTTTTCATAGAACAAACATAATTTTTTTTTCAGGAATCCACTCTCCAGAAACCTGAAACAAATCTTGAAAAAACTTGTTTAAGGCATCCATTCTCCCTAATCCTAAAAGAAAATTTTAATTAACTTCTTGAAATACTAAAATAAATCTTATCCTCAAACTACATTTAGATCAACTTTTTGAAGTAACACTCTCACCTTTTTCATAAAACTAACATATATTTTTTTTCAGGAATCCGCTCTCCAGAAACCTGAAACAAATCTTGAAAAAACTTGTTTAAGGCATCCATTCTCCCTAATCCTAAAAGAACATTTTAATTAACTTCTTGAAATACTAAAATAAATCTTATCCTCAAACTACATTTAAATCAATTTTTTGAAGTAACACTCTCACCTTTTTCATAAAACTAACATATAGTTTTTTTTCAGGAATCCACTCTCCAGAAACCTAAAACTAATCTTAAAAAACTTCTTTCAGGCATCCAATCTTCCTAATCCTAAACGAAAATTTTAATTAACTTGTTGAAATAATTCAATCACATTTATCTTCAAACTACTTTTAAATCAATTTTTTGAAGTAACACTCTCACCTTTTTCATAGAACAAACTTATTTTTTTTTCAGGAATCCACTCTCCAGAAACCTGAAACTAATCTTGAAAAAACTTGTGTAAGGCATCCATTCTCCCTAATCCTAAAAGAAAATGTTAATTAACTTGTTGAAGTAATGCAATCAACCTTATTCTCAAACTACATTTAAATCAATTTTTTGAAGTAACACACTCACCTTTTTCATAAAATGAACATATTTTGTTTTCACGAATCCACTCTCCAGAAACCTAAAACAAATCTTGAAAAAACTTGTTTAAGGCATCCATTCTCCCTAATCCTAAAAGAAAATTTTAATTAACTTCTTGAAATACTAAAAAAAATCTTATCCTCAAACTACATTTAAATCAATTTTTTGAAGTAACACTCTCACCTTTTTCATAAAACTAACATATATTTTTTTTCAGGAATCCACTCTCCAGAAACCTAAAACTAATCTTAAAAAACTTATTTCAAGCATTCCAATCTTCCTAATCCTAAACGAAAATTTTAATTAACTTGTTGAAATAATTCAATCACATTTATCCTCAAACTACGTTTAAAATAATTTTTTGAAGTAACACTCTCACCTTTTTCATAGAACAAACATATTTTTTTTTCAGGAATCCACTCTCCAGAAACCTGAATCAAATCTTGAAAAAACTTGTTTAAGGCATCCATTCTCCCTAATCCTAAAAGAAAATTTTAATTAACTTCTTGAAATACTAAAATAAATCTTATCCTCAAACTACATTTAAATCAATTTTTTGAAGTAACACTCTCACCTTTTTCATAAAACTAACATATATTTTTTTTCAGGAATCCACTCTCCAGAAACCTAAAACTAATCTTAAAAAACTTCTTTCAGGCATCCAATCTTCCTAATCCTAAACGAAAATTTTAATTAACTTGTTGAAATAATTCAATCATATTTATCCTCAAACTACGTTTAAATCAATTTTTTGAAGTAACACTCTCACCTTTTTCATAGAACAAACATATATTTTTTTTCAGGAATCCGCTCTCCAGAAACCTGAAACAAATCTTGAAAAAACTTGTTTAAGGCATCCATTCTCCCTAATCCTAAAAGAACATTTTAATTAACTTCTTGAAATACTAAAATAAATCTTATCCTCAAACTACATTTAAATCAATTTTTTGAAGTAACACTCTCACCTTTTTCATAGAACAAACATATTTTTTTTTCAGGAATCCACTCTCCAGAAACCTGAAACAAATCTTGAAAAAACTTGTTTAAGGCATCCATTCTCCCTAATCCTAAAAGAAAATTTTAATTAACTTCTTGAAATACTAAAATAAATCTTATCCTCAAACTACATTTAGATCAACTTTTTGAAGTAACACTCTCACCTTTTTCATAAAACTAACATATATTTTTTTTCAGGAATCCGCTCTCCAGAAACCTGAAACAAATCTTGAAAAAACTTGTTTAAGGCATCCATTCTCCCTAATCCTAAAAGAACATTTTAATTAACTTCTTGAAATACTAAAATAAATCTTATCCTCAAACTACATTTAAATCAATTTTTTGAAGTAACACTCTCACCTTTTTCATAAAACTAACATATAGTTTTTTTTCAGGAATCCACTCTCCAGAAACCTAAAACTAATCTTAAAAAACTTCTTTCAGGCATCCAATCTTCCTAATCCTAAACGAAAATTTTAATTAACTTGTTGAAATAATTCAATCACATTTATCTTCAAACTACTTTTAAATCAATTTTTTGAAGTAACACTCTCACCTTTTTCATAGAACAAACTTATTTTTTTTTCAGGAATCCACTCTCCAGAAACCTGAAACTAATCTTGAAAAAACTTGTGTAAGGCATCCATTCTCCCTAATCCTAAAAGAAAATGTTAATTAACTTGTTGAAATAATGCAATCAACCTTATTCTCAAACTACATTTAAATCAATTTTTTGAAGTAACACACTCATCTTTTTCATAAAATGAACATATTTTGTTTTCACGAATCCACTCTCCAGAAACCTAAAACAAATCTTGAAAAAACTTGTTTAAGGCATCCATTCTCCCTAATCCTAAAAGAAAATTTTAATTAACTTCTTGAAATACTAAAAAAAATCTTATCCTCAAACTACATTTAAATCAATTTTTTGAAGTAACACTCTCACCTTTTTCATAAAACTAACATATATTTTTTTTCAGGAATCCACTCTCCAGAAACCTAAAACTAATCTTAAAAAACTTATTTCAAGCATTCCAATCTTCCTAATCCTAAACGAAAATTTTAATTAACTTGTTGAAATAATTCAATCACATTTATCCTCAAACTACGTTTAAAATAATTTTTTGAAGTAACACTCTCACCTTTTTCATAGAACAAACATATTTTTTTTTCAGGAATCCACTCTCCAGAAACCTGAAACAAATCTTGAAAAAACTTGTTTAAGGCATCCATTCTCCCTAATCCTAAAAGAAAATTTTAATTAACTTCTTGAAATACTAAAATAAATCTTATCCTCAAACTACATTTAAATCAATTTTTTGAAGTAACACTCTCACCTTTTTCATAAAACTAACATATATTTTTTTTCAGGAATCCACTCTCCAGAAACCTAAAACTAATCTTAAAAAACTTCTTTCTGGCATCCAATCTTCCTAATCCTAAACGAAAATTTTAATTAACTTGTTGAAATAATTCAATCATATTTATCCTCAAACTACGTTTAAATCAATTTTTTGAAGTAACACTCTCACCTTTTTCATAGAACAAACATATATTTTTTTTCAGGAATCCGCTCTCCAGAAACCTGAAACAAATCTTGAAAAAACTTGTTTAAGGCATCCATTCTCCCTAATCCTAAAAGAACATTTTAATTAACTTCTTGAAATACTAAAATAAATCTTATCCTCAAACTACATTTAAATCAATTTTTTGAAGTAACACTCTCACCTTTTTCATAAAACTAACATATAGTTTTTTTTCAGGAATCCACTCTCCAGAAACCTAAAACTAATCTTAAAAAACTTCTTTCAGGCATCCAATCTTCCTAATCCTAAACGAAAATTTTAATTAACTTGTTGAAATAATTCAATCACATTTATCTTCAAACTACTTTTAAATCAATTTTTTGAAGTAACACTCTCACCTTTTTCATAGAACAAACTTATTTTTTTTTCAGGAATCCACTCTCCAGAAACCTGAAACTAATCTTGAAAAAACTTGTGTAAGGCATCCATTCTCCCTAATCCTAAAAGAAAATGTTAATTAACTTGTTGAAATAATGCAATCAACCTTATTCTCAAACTACATTTAAATCAATTTTTTGAAGTAACACACTCACCTTTTTCATAAAATGAACATATTTTGTTTTCACTAATCCACTCTCCAGAAACCTAAAACAAATCTTGAAAAAACTTGTTTAAGGCATCCATTCTCCCTAATCCTAAAAGAAAATTTTAATTAACTTCTTGAAATACTAAAAAAAATCTTATCCTCAAACTACATTTAAATCAATTTTTTGAAGTAACACTCTCACCTTTTTCATAAAACTAACATATATTTTTTTTCAGGAATCCACTCTCCAGAAACCTAAAACTAATCTTAAAAAACTTATTTCAAGCATTCCAATCTTCCTAATCCTAAATGAAAATTTTAATTAACTTGTTGAAATAATTCAATCACATTTATCCTCAAACTACGTTTAAAATAATTTTTTGAAGTAACACTCTCACCTTTTTCATAGAACAAACATATTTTTTTTTCAGGAATCCACTCTCCAGAAACCTGAAACAAATCTTGAAAAAACTTGTTTAAGGCATCCATTCTCCCTAATCCTAAAAGAACATTTTAATTAACTTCTTGAAATACTAAAATAAATCTTATCCTCAAACTACATTTAAATCAATTTTTTGAAGTAACACTCTCACCTTTTTCATAAAACTAACATATATTTTTTTTCAGGAATCCACTCTCCAGAAACCTAAAACTAATCTTAAAAAACTTCTTTCAGGCATCCAATCTTCCTAATCCTAAACGAAAATTTTAATTAACTTGTTGAAATAATGCAATCATATTTATCCTCAAACTTCGTTTAAATCAATTTTTTGAAGTAACACTCTCACCTTTTTCATAGAACAAACATATTTTTTTTTCAGGAATCCACTCTCCAGAAACCTGAAACAAATCTTGAAAAAACTTGTTTAAGGCATCCATTCTCCCTAATCCTAAAAGAAAATTTTAAATAACTTCTTGAAATACTAAAATAAATCTTTTCCTCAAACTACATTTAAATCAATTTTTTGAAGTAACACTCTCACCTTTTTCATAAAACTAAGATATATTTTTTTTCAGGAATCCACTCTCCAGAAACCTAAAACTAATCTTAAAAAACTTCTTTCAGGCATCCAATCTTCCTAATCCTAAACGAAAATTTTAATTAACTTGTTGAAATAATTCAATCACATTTATCCTCAAACTACTTTTAAATCAATTTTTTCAAGTAACACTCTCACCTTTTTCGTAGAACAAACATATTTTTTTTTTCAGGAATCCACTCTCCAGAAACCTGAAACAAATCTTGAAAAAACTTGTTTAAGGCATCCATTCTCCCTAATCCTAAAAGAAAATTTTAATTAACTTCTTGAAATACTAAAATAAATCTTATCCTCAAACTACATTTAAATCAATTTTTTGAAGTAACACTCTCACCTTTTTCATAAAACTAACATATATTTTTTTTCAGGAATCCGCTCTCCAGAAACCTGAAACAAATCTTGAAAAAACTTGTTTAAGGCATCCATTCTCCCTAATCCTAAAAGAACATTTTAATTAACTTCTTGAAATACTAAAATAAATCTTATCCTCAAACTACATTTAAATCAATTTTTTGAAGTAACACTCTCACCTTTTTCATAAAACTAACATATATTTTTTTTCAGGAATCCCCTCTCCAGAAACCTAAAACTAATCTTAAAAAACTTATTTCAGGCATCCAATCTTCCTAATCCTAAACGAAAATTTTAATTAACTTGTTGAAAGAATTCAATCACATTTATCCTCAAACTACTTTTAAATCAATTTTTTGAAGTAACACTCTCACCTTTTTCATAGAACAAACTTATTTTTTTTTCAGGAAACCACTCTCCAGAAACCTGAAACTAATCTTGAAAAAACTTGTGTAAGGCATCCATTCTCCCTAATCCTAAAAGAAAATTTTAATTAACTTGTTGAAATAATGCAATCAACCTTATTCTCAAACTACATTTAAATCAATTTTTTTAAGTAACACACTCACCTTTTTCATAAAATGAACATATTTTGTTTTCACGAATCCACTCTCCAGAAACCTAAAACAAATCTTGAAAAAACTTGTTTAAGGCATCCATTCTCCCTAATCCTAAAAGAAAATTTTAATTAACTTCTTGAAATACTAAAAAAAATCTTATCCTCAAACTACATTTAAATCAATTTTTTGAAGTAACACTCTCACCTTTTTCATAAAACTAACATATATATTTTTTTCAGGAATCCACTCTCCAGAAACCTAAAACTAATCATAAAAAACGTATTTCAAGCATTCCAATCTTCCTAATCCTAAACGAAAATTTTAATTAACTTGTTGAAATAATTCAATCACATTTATCCTCAAACTACGTTTAAATCAATTTTTTGAAGTAACACTCTCACCTTTTTCATAGAACAAACATATTTTTTTTCCAGGAATCCACTCTCCAGAAACCTGAAACAAATCTTGAAACAACTTGTTTAAGGCATCCATTCTCCCTAATCCTAAAAGAAAATTTTAATTAACTTCTTGAAATACTAAAATAAATCTTATCCTCAAACTACATTTAAATCAATTTTTTGAAGTAACACTCTCACCTTTTTCATAAAACTAACATATATTTTTTTTCAGGAATCCGCTCTCCAGAAACCTGAAACAAATCTTGAAAAAACTTGTTTAAGGCATCCATTCTCCCTAATCCTAAAAGAACATTTTAATTAACTTCTTGAAATACTAAAATAAATCTTATCCTCAAACTACATTTAAATCAATTTTTTGAAGTAACACTCTCACCTTTTTCATAAAACTAACATATAGTTTTTTTTCAGGAATCCACTCTCCAGAAACCTAAAACTAATCTTAAAAAACTTCTTTCAGGCATCCAATCTTCCTAATCCTAAACGAAAATTTTAATTAACTTGTTGAAATAATTCAATCACATTTATCTTCAAACTACTTTTAAATCAATTTTTTGAAGTAACACTCTCACCTTTTTCATAGAACAAACTTATTTTTTTTTCAGGAATCCACTCTCCAGAAACCTGAAACTAATCTTGAAAAAACTTGTGTAAGGCATCCATTCTCCCTAATCCTAAAAGAAAATGTTAATTAACTTGTTGAAATAATGCAATCAACCTTATTCTCAAACTACATTTAAATCAATTTTTTGAAGTAACACACTCACCTTTTTCATAAAATGAACATATTTTGTTTTCACGAATCCACTCTCCAGAAACCTAAAACAAATCTTGAAAAAACTTGTTTAAGGCATCCATTCTCCCTAATCCTAAAAGAAAATTTTAATTAACTTCTTGAAATACTAAAATAAATCTTATCCTCAAACTACATTTAAATCAATTTTTTGAAGTAACACTCTCACCTTTTTCATAAAACTAACATATATTTTTTTTCAGGAATCCACTCTCCAGAAACCTAAAACTAATCTTAAAAAACTTCTTTCAGGCATCCAATCTTCCTAATCCTAAACGAAAATTTTAATTAACTTGTTGAAATAATTCAATCATATTTATCCTCAAACTACGTTTAAATCAATTTTTTGAAGTAACACTCTCACCTTTTTCATAGAACAAACATATTTTTTTTTTCAGGAATCCGCTCTCCAGAAACCTGAAACAAATCTTGAAAAAACTTGTTTAAGGCATCCATTCTCCCTAATCCTAAAAGAACATTTTAATTAACTTCTTGAAATACTAAAATAAATCTAATCCTCAAACTACATTTAAATCAATTTTTTGAAGTAACACTCTCACCTTTTTCATAAAACTAACATATAGTTTTTTTTCAGGAATCCACTCTCCAGAAACCTAAAACTAATCTTAAAAAACTTCTTTCAGGCATCCAATCTTCCTAATCCTAAACGAAAATTTTAATTAACTTGTTGAAAGAATTCAATCACATTTATCCTCAAACTACTTTTAAATCAATTTTTTGAAGTAACACTCTCACCTTTTTCATAGAACAAACTTATTTTTTTTTCAGGAAACCACTCTCCAGAAACCTGAAACTAATCTTGAAAAAACTTGTGTAAGGCATCCATTCTCCCTAATCCTAAAAGAAAATTTTAATTAACTTGTTGAAATAATGCAATCAACCTTATTCTCAAACTACATTTAAATCAATTTTTTTAAGTAACACACTCACCTTTTTCATAAAATGAACATATTTTGTTTTCACGAATCCACTCTCCAGAAACCTAAAACAAATCTTGAAAAAACTTGTTTAAGGCATCCATTCTCCCTAATCCTAAAAGAAAATTTTAATTAACTTCTTGAAATACTAAAAAAAATCTTATCCTCAAACTACATTTAAATCAATTTTTTGAAGTAACACTCTCACCTTTTTCATAAAACTAACATATATATTTTTTTCAGGAATCCACTCTCCAGAAACCTAAAACTAATCTTAAAAAACGTATTTCAAGCATTCCAATCTTCCTAATCCTAAACGAAAATTTTAATTAACTTGTTGAAATAATTCAATCACATTTATCCTCAAACTACGTTTAAATCAATTTTTTGAAGTAACACTCTCACCTTTTTCATAGAACAAACATATTTTTTTTTCAGGAATCCACTCTCCAGAAACCTGAAACAAATCTTGAAAAAACTTGTTTAAGGCATCCATTCTCCCTAATCCTAAAAGAAAATTTTAATTAACTTCTTGAAATACTAAAATAAATCTTATCCTCAAACTACATTTAAATCAATTTTTTGAAGTAACACTCTCACCTTTTTCATAAAACTAACATATATTTTTTTTCAGGAATCCACTCTCCAGAAACCTAAAACTAATCTTAAAAAACTTCTTTCAGGCATCCAATCTTCCTAATCCTAAATGAAAATTTTAATTAACTTGTTGAAATAATTCAATCACATTTATCCTCAAACTACTTTTAAATCAATTTTTCAAGTAACACTCTCACCTTTTTCATAGAACAAACATATTTTTTTTCAGGAATCCACTCTCCAGAAACCTGAAACAAATCTTGAAAAAACTTGTTTGAGGCATCCATTCTCCCTAATCCTAAAAGAACATTTTAATTAACTTTTTGAAATACTAAAAAAAATCTTATCCTCAAACTACATTTAAATCAATTTTTTGAAGTAACACTCTCACCTTTTTCATAAAACTAACATATATTTTTTTTCAGGAATCCACTCTCCAGAAACCTAAAACTAATCTTAAAAAACGTATTTCAAGCATTCCAATCTTCCTAATCCAAAAACAAAAATTTTAATTAACTTGTTGAAATTATTCAATCACATTTATCCTCAAACTACTTTTAAATCAATTTTTTCAAGTAACACTCTCACCTTTTTCATAGAACAAACATATTTTTTTTTCAGGAATCCACTCTCCAGAAACCTGAAACAAATCTTGAAAAACACTTGTTTAAGGCATCCATTCTCCCTAATCCTAAAAGAAAATTTTAATTAACTGCTTGAAATACTAAAACAAATCTTATCCTCAAACTACATTTAAATCAATTTTTTGAAGTAACACTCTCACCTTTTTCATAAAACTAACATATATATTTTTTTCAGGAATCCACTCTCCAGAAACCTAAAACTAATCTTAAAAAACGTATTTCAAGCATTCCAATATTCCTAATCCTAAACGAAAATTTTAATTAACTTGTTGAAATAATTCAATCACATTTATCCTCAAACTACGTTTAAATCAATTTTTTGAAGTAACACTCTCACCTTTTTCATAGAACAAACATTTTTTTTTCAGGAATCCACTCTCCAGAAACCTGAAACAAATCTTGAAAAAACTTGTTTAAGGCATCCATTCTCCCTAATCCTAAAAGAAAATTTTAATTAACTTCTTGAAATACTAAATAAAATCTTATCCTCAAACTACATTTAAATCAATTTTTTGAAGTAACACTCTCACCTTTTTCATAAAACTAACATATATGTTTTTTTCAGGAATCCACTCTCCAGAAACCTAAAACTAATCTTAAAAAACTTATTTCAAGCATTCCAATCTTCCTAATCCTAAACGAAAATTTTAATTAACTTGTTGAAATAATTCAATCACATTTACCCTCAAACTACGTTTAAATCAATTTTTTGAAGTAACACTCTCACCTTTTTCATAGAACAAACATAATTTTTTTTTCAGGAATCCACTCTCCAGAAACCTGAAACAAATCTTGAAAAAACTTGTTTAAGGCATCCATTCTCCCTAATCCTAAAAGAAAATTTTAATTAACTTCTTGAAATACTAAAATAAATCTTATCCTCAAACTACATTTAGATCAACTTTTTGAAGTAACACTCTCACCTTTTTCATAAAACTAACATATATTTTTTTTCAGGAATCCGCTCTCCAGAAACCTGAAACAAATCTTGAAAAAACTTGTTTAAGGCATCCATTCTCCCTAATCCTAAAAGAACATTTTAATTAACTTCTTGAAATACTAAAATAAATCTTATCCTCAAACTACATTTAAATCAATTTTTTGAAGTAACACTCTCACCTTTTTCTTAAAACTAACATATAGTTTTTTTTCAGGAATCCACTCTCCAGAAACCTAAAACTAATCTTAAAAAACTTCTTTCAGGCATCCAATCTTCCTAATCCTAAACGAAAATTTTAATTAACTTGTTGAAATAATTCAATCACATTTATCTTCAAACTACTTTTAAATCAATTTTTTGAAGTAACACTCTCACCTTTTTCATAGAACAAACTTATTTTTTTTTCAGGATTCCACTCTCCAGAAACCTGAAACTAATCTTGAAAAAACTTGTGTAAGGCATCCATTCTCCCTAATCCTAAAAGAAAATGTTAATTAACTTGTTGAAATAATGCAATCAACCTTATTCTCAAACTACATTTAAATCAATTTTTTGAAGTAACACACTCACCTTTTTCATAAAATGAACATATTTTGTTTTCACGAATCCACTCTCCAGAAACCTAAAACAAATCTTGAAAAAACTTGTTTAAGGCATCCATTCTCCCTAATCCTAAAAGAAAATTTTAATTAACTTCTTGAAATACTAAAAAAAATCTTATCCTCAAACTACATTTAAATCAATTTTTTGAAGTAACACTCTCACCTTTTTCATAAAACTAACATATATTTTTTTTCAGGAATCCACTCTCCAGAAACCTAAAACTAATCTTAAAAAACTTATTTCAAGCATTCCAATCTTCCTAATCCTAAACGAAAATTTTAATTAACTTGTTGAAATAATTCAATCACATTTATCCTCAAACTACGTTTAAAATAATTTTTTGAAGTAACACTCTCACCTTTTTCATAGAACAAACATATTTTTTTTTCAGGAATCCACTCTCCAGAAACCTGAAACAAATCTTGAAAAAACTTGTTTAAGGCATCCATTCTCCCTAATCCTAAAAGAAAATTTTAATTAACTTCTTGAAATACTAAAATAAATCTTATCCTCAAACTACATTTAAATCAATTTTTTGAAGTAACACTCTCACCTTTTTCATAAAACTAACATATATTTTTTTTCAGGAATCCACTCTCCAGAAACCTAAAACTAATCTTAAAAAACTTCTTTCAGGCATCCAATCTTCCTAATCCTAAACGAAAATTTTAATTAACTTGTTGAAATAATTCAATCATATTTATCCTCAAACTATGTTTAAATCAATTTTTTGAAGTAACACTCTCACCTTTTTCATAGAACAAACATATATTTTTTTTCAGGAATCCGCTCTCTAGAAACCTGAAACAAATCTTGAAAAAACTTGTTTAAGGCATCCATTCTCCCTAATCCTAAAAGAACATTTTAATTAACTTCTTGAAATACTAAAATAAATCTTATCCTCAAACTACATTTAAATCAATTTTTTGAAGTAACACTCTCACCTTTTTCATAGAACAAACATATTTTTTTTTCAGGAATCCACTCTCCAGAAACCTGAAACAAATCTTGAAAAAACTTGTTTAAGGCATCCATTCTCCCTAATCCTAAAAGAAAATTTTAATTATCTTCTTGAAATACTAAAATAAATCTTATCCTCAAACTACATTTAGATCAACTTTTTGAAGTAACACTCTCACCTTTTTCATAAAACTAACATATATTTTTTTTCAGGAATCCGCTCTCCAGAAACCTGAAACAAATCTTGAAAAAACTTGTTTAAGGCATCCATTCTCCCTAATCCTAAAAGAACATTTTAATTAACTTCTTGAAATACTAAAATAAATCTTATCCTCAAACTACATTTAAATCAATTTTTTGAAGTAACACTCTCACCTTTTTCATAAAACTAACATATATTTTTTTTCAGGAATCCACTCTCCAGAAACCTAAAACTAATCTTAAAAAACTTCTTTCAGGCATCCAATCTTCCTAATCCTAAACGAAAATTTTAATTAACTTGTTGAAATAATTCAATCATATTTATCCTCAAACTATGTTTAAATCAATTTTTTGAAGTAACACTCTCACCTTTTTCATAGAACAAACTTATTTTTTTTTCAGGAATCCACTCTCCAGAAACCTGAAACTAATCTTGAAAAAACTTGTGTAAGGCATCCATTCTCCCTAATCCTAAAAGAAAATGTTAATTAACTTGTTGAAATAATGCAATCAACCTTATTCTCAAACTACATTTAAATCAATTTTTTGAAGTAACACACTCATCTTTTTCATAAAATGAACATATTTTGTTTTCACGAATCCACTCTCCAGAAACCTAAAACAAATCTTGAAAAAACTTGTTTAAGGCATCCATTCTCCCTAATCCTAAAAGAAAATTTTAATTAACTTCTTGAAATACTAAAAAAAATCTTATCCTCAAACTACATTTAAATCAATTTTTTGAAGTAACACTCTCACCTTTTTCATAAAACTAACATATATATTTTTTCAGCAATCCACTCTCCAGAAACCTAAAACTAATCTTAAAAAACTTCTTTCAGGCATCCAATCTTCCTAATCCTAAACGAAAATTTTAATTAACTTGTTGAAATAATTCAATCATATTTATCCTCAAACTACGTTTAAATCAATTTTTTGAAGTAACACTCTCACCTTTTTCATAGAACAAACATATATTTTTTTTCAGGAATCCGCTCTCCAGAAACCTGAAACAAATCTTGAAAAAACTTGTTTAAGGCATCCATTCTCCCTAATCCTAAAAGAACATTTTAATTAACTTCTTGAAATACTAAAATAAATCTAATCCTCAAACTACATTTAAATCAATTTTTTGAAGTAACACTCTCACCTTTTTCATAAAACTAACATATAGTTTTTTTTCAGGAATCCACTCTCCAGAAACCTAAAACTAATCTTAAAAAACTTCTTTCAGGCATCCAATCTTCCTAATCCTAAACGAAAATTTTAATTAACTTGTTGAAATAATTCAATCACATTTATCTTCAAACTATTTTTAAATCAATTTTTTGAAGTAACACTCTCACCTTTTTCATAGAACAAACTTATTTTTTTTTCAGGAATCCACTCTCCAGAAACCTGAAACTAATCTTGAAAAAACTTGTGTAAGGCATCCATTCTCCCTAATCCTAAAAGAAAATGTTAATTAACTTGTTGAAATAATGCAATCAACCTTATTCTCAAACTACATTTAAATCAATTTTTTGAAGTAACACACTCACCTTTTTCATAAAATGAACATATTTTGTTTTCACGAATCCACTCTCCAGAAACCTGAAACAAATCTTGAAAAAACTTGTTTAAGGCATCCATTCTCCCTAATCCTAAAAGAACACTTTAATTAACTTCTTGAAATACTAAAATAAATCTTATCCTCAAACTACATTTAAATCAATTTTTCGAAGTAACACTCTCACCTTTTTCATAAAACTAACATATATATTTTTTTCAGGAATCCACTCTCCAGAAACCTAAAACTAATCTTAAAAAACTTCTTTCAGGCATCCAATCTTCCTAATCCTAAACGAAAATTTTAATTAACTTGTTGAAATAATTCAATCATATTTATCCTCAAACTACGTTTAAATCAATTTTTTGAAGTAACACTCTCACCTTTTTCATAGAACAAACATATTTTTTTTTCAGGAATCCACTCTCCAGAAACCTGAAACAAATCTTGAAAAAACTTGTTTAAGGCATCCATTCTCCCTAATCCTAAAAGAAAATTTTAATTAACTTCTTGAAATACTAAAATAAATCTTTTCCTCAAACTACATTTAAATCAATTTTTTGAAGTAACACTCTCACCTTTTTCATAAAACTAAGATATATTTTTTTTCAGGAATCCACTCTCCAGAAACCTAAAACTAATCTTAAAAAACTTCTTTCAGGCATCCAATCTTCCTAATCCTAAACGAAAATTTTAATTAACTTGTTGAAATAATTCAATCACATTTATCCTCAAACTACTTTTAAATCAATTTTTTCAAGTAACACTCTCACCTTTTTCATAGAACAAACATATTTTTTTTTTCAGGAATCCACTCTCCAGAAACCTGAAACAAATCTTGAAAAAACTTGTTTAAGGCATCCATTCTCCCTAATCCTAAAAGAAAATTTTAATTAACTTCTTGAAATACTAAAATAAATCTTATCCTCAAACTACATTTAAATCAATTTTTTGAAGTAACACTCTCACCTTTTTCATAAAACTAACATATATTTTTTTTCAGGAATCCGCTCTCCAGAAACCTGAAACAAATCTTGAAAAAACTTGTTTAAGGCATCCATTCTCCCTAATCCTAAAAGAACATTTTAATTAACTTCTTGAAATACTAAAATAAATCTTATCCTCAAACTACATTTAAATCAATTTTTTGAAGTAACACTCTCACCTTTTTCATAAAACTAACATATATTTTTTTTCAGGAATCCACTCTCCAGAAACCTAAAACTAATCTTAAAAAACTTATTTCAGGCATCCAATCTTCCTAATCCTAAACGAAAATTTTAATTAACTTGTTGAAAGAATTCAATCACATTTATCCTCAAACTACTTTTAAATCAATTTTTTGAAGTAACACTCTCACCTTTTTCATAGAACAAACTTATTTTTTTTTTCAGGAAACCACTCTCCAGAAACCTGAAACTAATCTTGAAAAAACTTGTGTAAGGCATCCATTCTCCCTAATCCTAAAAGAAAATTTTAATTAACTTGTTGAAATAATGCAATCAACCTTATTCTCAAACTACATTTAAATCAATTTTTTTAAGTAACACACTCACCTTTTTCATAAAATGAACATATTTTGTTTTCACGAATCCACTCTCCAGAAACCTAAAACAAATCTTGAAAAAACTTGTTTAAGGCATCCATTCTCCCTAATCCTAAAAGAAAATTGTAATTAACTTCTTGAAATACTAAAAAAAATCTTATCCTCAAACTACATTTAAATCAATTTTTTGAAGTAACACTCTCACCTTTTTCATAAAACTAACATATATATTTTTTTCAGGAATCCACTCTCCAGAAACCTAAAACTAATCTTAAAAAACGTATTTCAAGCATTCCAATCTTCCTAATCCTAAACGAAAATTTTAATTAACTTGTTGAAATAATTCAATCACATTTATCCTCAAACTACGTTTAAATCAATTTTTTGAAGTAACACTCTCACCTTTTTCATAGAACAAACATATTTTTTTTTCAGGAATCCACTCTCCAGAAACCTGAAACAAATCTTGAAAAAACTTGTTTAAGGCATCCATTCTCCCTAATCCTAAAAGAAAATTTTAATTAACTTCTTGAAATACTAAAATAAATCTTATCCTCAAACTACATTTAAATCAATTTTTTGAAGTAACACTCTCACCTTTTTCATAAAACTAACATATATTTTTTTTCAGGAATCCACTCTCCAGAAACCTAAAACTAATCTTAAAAAACTTCTTTCAGGCATCCAATCTTCCTAATCCTAAATGAAAATTTTAATTAACTTGTTGAAATAATTCAATCACATTTATCCTCAAACTACTTTTAAATCAATTTTTCAAGTAACACTCTCACCTTTTTCATAGAACAAACATATTTTTTTTCAGGAATCCACTCTCCAGAAACCTGAAACAAATCTTGAAAAAACTTGTTTGAGGCATCCATTCTCCCTAATCCTAAAAGAACATTTTAATTAACTTTTTGAATTACTAAAAAAAATCTTATCCTCAAACTACATTTAAATCAATTTTTTGAAGTAACACTCTTACCTTTTTCATAAAACTAACATATATTTTTTTTCAGGAATCCACTCTCCAGAAACCTAAAACTAATCTTAAAAAACGTATTTCAAGCATTCCAATATTCCTAATCCTAAACGAAAATTTTAATTAACTTGTTGAAATAATTCAATCACATTTATCCTCAAACTACGTTTAAATCAATTTTTTGAAGTAACACTCTCACCTTTTTCATAGAACAAACATATTTTTTTTTCAGGAATCCACTCTCCAGAAACCTGAAACAAATCTTGAAAAAACTTGTTTAAGGCATCCATTCTCCCTAATCCTAAAAGAAAATTTTAATTAACTTCTTGAAATACTAAATAAAATCTTATCCTCAAACTACATTTAAATCAATTTTTTGAAGTAACACTCTCACCTTTTTCATAAAACTAACATATATGTTTTTTTCAGGAATCCACTCTCCAGAAACCTAAAACTAATCTTAAAAAACTTATTTCAAGCATTCCAATCTTCCTAATCCTAAACGAAAATTTTAATTAACTTGTTGAAATAATTCAATCACATTTATCCTCAAACTACTTTTAAATCAATTTTTCAAGTAACACTCTCACCTTTTTAATTGAACAAACATATTTTTTTTCAGGAATCCACTCTCTACTCTCCAGAAACCTGAAACAAATCTTGAAAAAACTTGTTTGAGGCATCCATTCTCCCTAATCCTAAAAGAACATTTTAATTAACTTTTCGAAATACTAAAAAAAATCTTATCCTCAAACTACATTTAAATCAATTTTTTGAAGTAACACTCTCACCTTTTTCATAAAACTAACATATATATTTTTTTCAGGAATCCACTCTCCAGAAACCTAAAACTAATCCTAAAAAACGTATTTCAAGCAATCCAATCTTCCTAATCCTAAACGAAAATTTTAATTAACTTGTTGAAATAATTCAATCACATTTATCCTCAAACTACGTTTAAATCAATTTTTTGAAGTAACACTCTCACCTTTTTCATAGAACAAACATATTTTTTTTTCAGGAATCCACTCTCCAGAAACCTGAAACAAATCTTGAAAAAACTTGTTTAAGGCATCCATTCTCCCTAATCCTAAAAGAAAATTTTAATTAACTTCTTGAAATACTAAAATAAATCTTATCCTCAAACGACATTTAAATCAATTGTTTGAAGTAACACTCTCACCTTTTTCATAAAACTAACATATATTTTTTTTCAGGAATCCACTCTCCAGAAACCTAAAACTAATCTTAAAAAACTTCTTTCAGGCATCCAATCTTCCTAATCCAAAAACAAAAATTTTAATTAACTTGTTGAAATTATTCAATCACATTTATCCTCAAACTACTTTTAAATCATTTTTTTCAAGTAACACTCTCACCTTTTTCATAGAACAAACATATTTTTTTTTCAGGAATCCACTCTCCAGAAACCTGAAACAAATCTTGAAAAAACTTGTTTAAGGCATCCATTCTCCCTAATCCTAAAAGAAAATTTTAATTAACTTCTTGAAATACTAAAAAAAATCTTATCCTCAAACTACATTTAAATCAATTTTTTGAAGTAACACTCTCACCTTTTTCATAAAACTAACATATATTTTTTTTCAGGAATCCACTCTCCAGAAACCTAAAACTAATCTTAAAAAACTTATTTCAAGCATTCCAATCTTCCTAATCCTAAACGAAAATTTTAATTAACTTGTTGAAATAATTCAATCACATTTATCCTCAAACTACGTTTAAATCAATTTTTTGAAGTAACACTCTCACCTTTTTCATAGAACAAACTTATTTTTTTTTCAGGAATCCACTCTCCAGAAACCTGAAACTAATCTTGAAAAAACTTGTGTAAGGCATCCATTCTCCCTAATCCTAAAAGAAAATTTTAATTAACTTGTTGAAATAATGCAATCAACCTTATTCTCAAACTACATTTAAATCAATTTTTTGAAGTAACACACTCACCTTTTTCATAAAATGAACATATTTTGTTTTCACGAATCCACTCTCCAGAAACCTAAAACAAATCTTGAAAAAACTTGTTAAAGGCATCCATTCTCCCTAATCCTAAAATAAAATTTTAATTAACTTCTTGAAATACTAAAAAAAATCTAATCCTCAAACTACATTTAAATCAATTTTTTGAAGTAACACTCTCACCTATTTCATAAAACTCACATATATTTTTTTTCAGGAATCCACTCTCCAGAAACCTAATACTAATCTTAAAAAACTTATTTCAAGCATTCCAATCTTCCTAATCCTAAACGAAAATTTTAATTAACTTGTTGAAATAATTCAATCACATTTACCCTCAAACTACGTTTAAATCAATTTTTTGAAGTAACACTCTCACCTTTTTCATAGAACAAACATAATTTTTTTTTCAGGAATCCACTCTCCAGAAACCTGAAACAAATCTTGAAAAAACTTGTTTAAGGCATCCATTCTCCCTAATCCTAAAAGAAAATTTTAATTAACTTCTTGAAATACTAAAATAAATCTTATCCTCAAACTACATTTAGATCAACTTTTTGAAGTAACACTCTCACCTTTTTCATAAAACTAACATATATTTTTTTTCAGGAATCCGCTCTCCAGAAACCTGAAACAAATCTTGAAAAAACTTGTTTAAGGCATCCATTCTCCCTAATCCTAAAAGAACATTTTAATTAACTTCTTGAAATACTAAAATAAATCTTATCCTCAAACTACATTTAAATCAATTTTTTGAAGTAACACTCTCACCTTTTTCATAAAACTAACATATAGTTTTTTTTCAGGAATCCACTCTCCAGAAACCTGAAACTAATCTTGAAAAAACTTGTGTAAGGCATCCATTCTCCCTAATCCTAAAAGAAAATGTTAATTAACTTGTTGAAATAATGCAATCAACCTTATTCTCAAACTACATTTAAATCAATTTTTTGAAGTAACACACTCACCTTTTTCATAAAATGAACATATTTTGTTTTCACGAATCCACTCTCCAGAAACCTAAAACTAATCTTAAAAAACTTATTTCAAGCATTCCAATCTTCCTAATCCTAAACGAAAATTTTAATTAACTTGTTGAAATAATTCAATCACATTTATCCTCAAACTACGTTTAAAATAATTTTTTGAAGTAACACTCTCACCTTTTTCATAGAACAAACATATTTTTTTTTCAGGAATCCACTCTCCAGAAACCTGAAACAAATCTTGAAAAAACTTGTTTAAGGCATCCATTCTCCCTAATCCTAAAAGAAAATTTTAATTAACTTCTTGAAATACTAAAATAAATCTTATCCTTAAACTACATTTAAATCAATTTTTTGAAGTAACACTCTCACCTTTTTCATAAAACTAACATATATTTTTTTTCAGGAATCCACTCTCCAGAAACCTAAAACTAATCTTAAAAAACTTCTTTCAGGCATCCAATCTTCCTAATCCTAAACGAAAATTTTAATTAACTTGTTGAAATAATTCAATCATATTTATCCTCAAACTACGTTTAAATCAATTTTTTGAAGTAACACTCTCACCTTTTTCATAGAACAAACATATATTTTTTTTCAGGAATCCGCTCTCTAGAAACCTGAAACAAATCTTGAAAAAACTTGTTTAAGGCATCCATTCTCCCTAATCCTAAAAGAACATTTTAATTAACTTCTTGAAATACTAAAATAAATCTTATCCTCAAACTACATTTAAATCAATTTTTTGAAGTAACACTCTCACCTTTTTCATAGAACAAACATATTTTTTTTTCAGGAATCCACTCTCCAGAAACCTGAAACAAATCTTGAAAAAACTTGTTTAAGGCATCCATTCTCCCTAATCCTAAAAGAAAATTTTAATTAACTTCTTGAAATACTAAAATAAATCTTATCCTCAAACTACATTTAGATCAACTTTTTGAAGTAACACTCTCACCTTTTTCATAAAACTAACATATATTTTTTTTCAGGAATCCGCTCTCCAGAAACCTGAAACAAATCTTGAAAAAACTTGTTTAAGGCATCCATTCTCCCTAATCCTAAAAGAACATTTTAATTAACTTCTTGAAATACTAAAATAAATCTTATCCTCAAACTACATTTAAATCAATTTTTTGAAGTAACACTCTCACCTTTTTCATAAAACTAACATATAGTTTTTTTTCAGGAATCCACTCTCCAGAAACCTAAAACTAATCTTAAAAAACTTCTTTCAGGCATCCAATCTTCCTAATCCTAAACGAAAATTTTAATTAACTTGTTGAAATAATTCAATCACATTTATCTTCAAACTACTTTTAAATCAATTTTTTGAAGTAACACTCTCACCTTTTTCATAGAACAAACTTATTTTTTTTTTCAGGAAACCACTCTCCAGAAACCTGAAACTAATCTTGAAAAAACTTGTGTAAGGCATCCATTCTCCCTAATCCTAAAAGAAAATTTTAATTAACTTGTTGAAATAATGCAATCAACCTTATTCTCAAACTACATTTAAATCAATTTTTTTAAGTAACACACTCACCTTTTTCATAAAATGAACATATTTTGTTTTCACGAATCCACTCTCCAGAAACCTAAAACAAATCTTGAAAAAACTTGTTTAAGGCATCCATTCTCCCTAATCCTAAAAGAAAATTGTAATTAACTTCTTGAAATACTAAAAAAAATCTTATCCTCAAACTACATTTAAATCAATTTTTTGAAGTAACACTCTCACCTTTTTCATAAAACTAACATATATATTTTTTTCAGGAATCCACTCTCCAGAAACCTAAAACTAATCTTAAAAAACGTATTTCAAGCATTCCAATCTTCCTAATCCTAAACGAAAATTTTAATTAACTTGTTGAAATAATTCAATCACATTTATCCTCAAACTACGTTTAAATCAATTTTTTGAAGTAACACTCTCACCTTTTTCATAGAACAAACATATTTTTTTTTCAGGAATCCACTCTCCAGAAACCTGAAACAAATCTTGAAAAAACTTGTTTAAGGCATCCATTCTCCCTAATCCTAAAAGAAAATTTTAATTAACTTCTTGAAATACTAAAATAAATCTTATCCTCAAACTACATTTAAATCAATTTTTTGAAGTAACACTCTCACCTTTTTCATAAAACTAACATATATTTTTTTTCAGGAATCCACTCTCCAGAAACCTAAAACTAATCTTAAAAAACTTCTTTCAGGCATCCAATCTTCCTAATCCTAAATGAAAATTTTAATTAACTTGTTGAAATAATTCAATCACATTTATCCTCAAACTACTTTTAAATCAATTTTTCAAGTAACACTCTCACCTTTTTCATAGAACAAACATATTTTTTTTCAGGAATCCACTCTCCAGAAACCTGAAACAAATCTTGAAAAAACTTGTTTGAGGCATCCATTCTCCCTAATCCTAAAAGAACATTTTAATTAACTTTTTGAATTACTAAAAAAAATCTTATCCTCAAACTACATTTAAATCAATTTTTTGAAGTAACACTCTTACCTTTTTCATAAAACTAACATATATTTTTTTTCAGGAATCCACTCTCCAGAAACCTAAAACTAATCTTAAAAAACGTATTTCAAGCATTCCAATATTCCTAATCCTAAACGAAAATTTTAATTAACTTGTTGAAATAATTCAATCACATTTATCCTCAAACTACGTTTAAATCAATTTTTTGAAGTAACACTCTCACCTTTTTCATAGAACAAACATATTTTTTTTTCAGGAATCCACTCTCCAGAAACCTGAAACAAATCTTGAAAAAACTTGTTTAAGGCATCCATTCTCCCTAGTCCTAAAAGAAAATTTTAATTAACTTCTTGAAATACTAAATAAAATCTTATCCTCAAACTACATTTAAATCAATTTTTTGAAGTAACACTCTCACCTTTTTCATAAAACTAACATATATGTTTTTTTCAGGAATCCACTCTCCAGAAACCTAAAACTAATCTTAAAAAACTTCTTTCAGGCATCCAATCTTCCTAATCCTAAACGAAAATTTTAATTAACTTGTTGAAATAATTCAATCACATTTATCCTCAAACTACTTTTAAATCAATTTTTCAAGTAACACTCTCACCTTTTTCATAAGCAAACATATATTTTTTTTTAGGAATCCGCTCTCCAGAAACCTGAAACAAATCTTGAAAAAACTTGTTTAAGGCATCCATTCTCCCTAATCCTAAAAGAACATTTTAATTAACTTCTTGAAATACTAAAATAAATCTTATCCTCAAACTACATTTAAATCAATTTTTTGAAGTAACACTCTCACCTTTTTCATAAAACTAACATATAGTTTTTTTTCAGGAATCCACTCTCCAGAAACCTAAAACTAATCTTAAAAAACTTCTTTCAGGCATCCAATCTTCCTAATCCTAAACGAAAATTTTAATTAACTTGTTGAAATAATTCAATCACATTTATCTTCAAACTACTTTTAAATCAATTTTTTGAAGTAACACTCTCACCTTTTTCATAGAACAAACTTATTTTTTTTTCAGGAATCCACTCTCCAGAAACCTGAAACTAATCTTGAAAAAACTTGTGTAAGGCATCCATTCTCCCTAATCCTAAAAGAAAATGTTAATTAACTTGTTGAAATAATGCAATCAACCTTATTCTCAAACTACATTTAAATCAATTTTTTGAAGTAACACACTCACCTTTTTCATAAAATGAACATATTTTGTTTTCACGAATCCACTCTCCAGAAACCTAAAACAAATCTTGAAAAAACTTGTTTAAGGCATCCATTCTCCCTAATCCTAAAAGAAAATTTTAATTAACTTCATGAAATACTAAAAAAAATCTTATCCTCAAACTACATTTAAATCAATTTTTTGAAGTAACACTCTCACCTTTTTCATAAAACTAACATATATTTTTTTTCAGGAATCCACTCTCCAGAAACCTAAAACTAATCTTAAAAAACTTATTTCAAGCATTCCAATCTTCCTAATCCTAAATGAAAATTTTAATTAACTTGTTGAAATAATTCAATCACATTTATCCTCAAACTACGTTTAAAATAATTTTTTGAAGTAACACTCTCACCTTTTTCATAGAACAAACATATTTTTTTTTCAGGAATCCACTCTCCAGAAACCTGAAACAAATCTTGAAAAAACTTGTTTAAGGCATCCATTCTCCCTAATCCTAAAAGAACATTTTAATTAACTTCTTGAAATACTAAAATAAATCTTATCCTCAAACTACATTTAAATCAATTTTTTGAAGTAACACTCTCACCTTTTTCATAAAACTAACATATATTTTTTTTCAGGAATCCACTCTCCAGAAACCTAAAACTAATCTTAAAAAACTTCTTTCAGGCATCCAATCTTCCTAATCCTAAACGAAAATTTTAATTAACTTGTTGAAATAATTCAATCATATTTATCCTCAAACTACGTTTAAATCAATTTTTTGAAGTAACACTCTCACCTTTTTCATAGAACAAACATATTTTTTTTTCAGGAATCCACTCTCCAGAAACCTGAAACAAATCTTGAAAAAACTTGTTTAAGGCATCCATTCTCCCTAATCCTAAAAGAAAATTTTAAATAACTTCTTGAAATACTAAAATAAATCTTTTCCTCAAACTACATTTAAATCAATTTTTTGAAGTAACACTCTCACCTTTTTCATAAAACTAAGATATATTTTTTTTCAGGAATCCACTCTCCAGAAACCTAAAACTAATCTTAAAAAACTTCTTTCAGGCATCCAATCTTCCTAATCCTAAACGAAAATTTTAATTAACTTGTTGAAATAATTCAATCACATTTATCCTCAAACTACTTTTAAATCAATTTTTTCAAGTAACACTCTCACCTTTTTCGTAGAACAAACATATTTTTTTTTCAGGAATCCACTCTCCAGAAACCTGAAACAAATCTTGAAAAAACTTGTTTAAGGCATCCATTCTCCCTAATCCTAAAAGAAAATTTTAATTAACTTCTTGAAATACTAAAATAAATCTTATCCTCAAACTACATTTAAATCAATTTTTTGAAGTAACACTCTCACCTTTTTCATAAAACTAACATATATTTTTTTTCAGGAATCCGCTCTCCAGAAACCTGAAACAAATCTTGAAAAAACTTGTTTAAGGCATCCATTCTCCCTAATCCTAAAAGAACATTTTAATTAACTTCTTGAAATACTAAAATAAATCTTATCCTCAAACTACATTTAAATCAATTTTTTGAAGTAACACTCTCACCTTTTTCATAAAACTAACATATATTTTTTTTCAGGAATCCACTCTCCAGAAACCTAAAACTAATCTTAAAAAACTTATTTCAGGCATCCAATCTTCCTAATCCTAAACGAAAATTTTAATTAACTTGTTGAAAGAATTCAATCACATTTATCCTCAAACTACTTTTAAATCAATTTTTTGAAGTAACACTCTCACCTTTTTCATAGAACAAACTTATTTTTTTTTCAGGAAACCACTCTCCAGAAACCTGAAACTAATCTTGAAAAAACTTGTGTAAGGCATCCATTCTCCCTAATCCTAAAAGAAAATTTTAATTAACTTGTTGAAATAATGCAATCAACCTTATTCTCAAACTACATTTAAATCAATTTTTTTAAGTAACACACTCACCTTTTTCATAAAATGAACATATTTTGTTTTCACGAATCCACTCTCCAGAAACCTAAAACAAATCTTGAAAAAACTTGTTTAAGGCATCCATTCTCCCTAATCCTAAAAGAAAATTTTAATTAACTTCTTGAAATACTAAAAAAAATCTTATCCTCAAACTACATTTAAATCAATTTTTTGAAGTAACACTCTCACCTTTTTCATAAAACTAACATATATATTTTTTTCAGGAATCCACTCTCCAGAAACCTAAAACTAATCTTAAAAAACGTATTTCAAGCATTCCAATCTTCCTAATCCTAAACGAAAATTTTAATTAACTTGTTGAAATAATTCAATCACATTTATCCTCAAACTACGTTTAAATCAATTTTTTGAAGTAACACTCTCACCTTTTTCATAGAACAAACATATTTTTTTTTCAGGAATCCACTCTCCAGAAACCTGAAACAAATCTTGAAAAAACTTGTTTAAGGCATCCATTCTCCCTAATCCTAAAAGAAAATTTTAATTAACTTCTTGAAATACTAAAATAAATCTTATCCTCAAACTACATTTAAATCAATTTTTTGAAGTAACACTCTCACCTTTTTCATAAAACTAACATATATTTTTTTTCAGGAATCCGCTCTCCAGAAACCTGAAACAAATCTTGAAAAAACTTGTTTAAGGCATCCATTCTCCCTAATCCTAAAAGAACATTTTAATTAACTTCTTGAAATACTAAAATAAATCTTATCCTCAAACTACATTTAAATCAATTTTTTGAAGTAACACTCTCACCTTTTTCATAAAACTAACATATAGTTTTTTTTCAGGAATCCACTCTCCAGAAACCTAAAACTAATCTTAAAAAACTTCTTTCAGGCATCCAATCTTCCTAATCCTAAACGAAAATTTTAATTAACTTGTTGAAATAATTCAATCACATTTATCTTCAAACTACTTTTAAATCAATTTTTTGAAGTAACACTCTCACCTTTTTCATAGAACAAACTTATTTTTTTTCAGGAATCCACTCTCCAGAAACCTGAAACTAATCTTGAAAAAACTTGTGTAAGGCATCCATTCTCCCTAATCCTAAAAGAAAATGTTAATTAACTTGTTGAAATAATGCAATCAACCTTATTCTCAAACTACATTTAAATCAATTTTTTGAAGTAACACACTCACCTTTTTCATAAAATGAACATATTTTGTTTTCACGAATCCACTCTCCAGAAACCTAAAACAAATCTTGAAAAAACTTGTTTAAGGCATCCATTCTCCCTAATCCTAAAAGAAAATTTTAATTAACTTCTTGAAATACTAAAATAAATCTTATCCTCAAACTACATTTAAATCAATTTTTTGAAGTAACACTCTCACCTTTTTCATAAAACTAACATATATTTTTTTTCAGGAATCCACTCTCCAGAAACCTAAAACTAATCTTAAAAAACTTCTTTCAGGCATCCAATCTTCCTAATCCTAAACGAAAATTTTAATTAACTTGTTGAAATAATTCAATCATATTTATCCTCAAACTACGTTTAAATCAATTTTTTGAAGTAACACTCTCACCTTTTTCATAGAACAAACATATATTTTTTTTCAGGAATCCGCTCTCCAGAAACCTGAAACAAATCTTGAAAAAACTTGTTTAAGGCATCCATTCTCCCTAATCCTAAAAGAACATTTTAATTAACTTCTTGAAATACTAAAATAAATCTTATCCTCAAACTACATTTAAATCAATTTTTTGAAGTAACACTCTCACCTTTTTCATAAAACTAACATATAGTTTTTTTTCAGGAATCCACTCTCCAGAAACCTAAAACTAATCTTAAAAAACTTCTTTCAGGCATCCAATCTTCCTAATCCTAAACGAAAATTTTAATTAACTTGTTGAAATAATTCAATCACATTTATCTTCAAACTATTTTTAAATCAATTTTTTGAAGTAACACTCTCACCTTTTTCATAGAACAAACTTATTTTTTTTTCAGGAATCCACTCTCCAGTAACCTGAAACTAATCTTGAAAAAACTTGTGTAAGGCATCCATTCTCCCTAATCCTAAAAGAAAATGTTAATTAACTTGTTGAAATAATGCAATCAACCTTATTCTCAAACTACATTTAAATCAATTTTTTGAAGTAACACACTCACCTTTTTCATAAAATGAACATATTTTGTTTTCACGAATCCACTCTCCAGAAACCTAAAACAAATCTTGAAAAAACTTGTTTAAGGCATCCATTCTCCCTAATCCTAAAAGAAAATTTTAATTAACTTCATGAAATACTAAAAAAAATCTTATCCTCAAACTACATTTAAATCAATTTTTTGAAGTAACACTCTCACCTTTTTCATAAAACTAACATATATTTTTTTTCAGGAATCCACTCTCCAGAAACCTAAAACTAATCTTAAAAAACTTATTTCAAGCATTCCAATCTTCCTAATCCTAAATGAAAATTTTAATTAACTTGTTGAAATAATTCAATCACATTTATCCTCAAACTACGTTTAAAATAATTTTTTGAAGTAACACTCTCACCTTTTTCATAGAACAAACATATTTTTTTTTCAGGAATCCACTCTCCAGAAACCTGAAACAAATCTTGAAAAAACTTGTTTAAGGCATCCATTCTCCCTAATCCTAAAAGAACATTTTAATTAACTTCTTGAAATACTAAAATAAATCTTATCCTCAAACTACATTTAAATCAATTTTTTGAAGTAACACTCTCACCTTTTTCATAAAACTAACATATATTTTTTTTCAGGAATCCACTCTCCAGAAACCTAAAACTAATCTTAAAAAACTTCTTTCAGGCATCCAATCTTCCTAATCCTAAACGAAAATTTTAATTAACTTGTTGAAATAATTCAATCATATTTATCCTCAAACTACGTTTAAATCAATTTTTTGAAGTAACACTCTCACCTTTTTCATAGAACAAACATATTTTTTTTTCAGGAATCCACTCTCCAGAAACCTGAAACAAATCTTGAAAAAACTTGTTTAAGGCATCCATTCTCCCTAATCCTAAAAGAAAATTTTAAATAACTTCTTGAAATACTAAAATAAATCTTTTCCTCAAACTACATTTAAATCAATTTTTTGAAGTAACACTCTCACCTTTTTCATAAAACTAAGATATATTTTTTTTCAGGAATCCACTCTCCAGAAACCTAAAACTAATCTTAAAAAACTTCTTTCAGGCATCCAATCTTCCTAATCCTAAACGAAAATTTTAATTAACTTGTTGAAATAATTCAATCACATTTATCCTCAAACTACTTTTAAATCAATTTTTTCAAGTAACACTCTCACCTTTTTCGTAGAACAAACATATTTTTTTTTCAGGAATCCACTCTCCAGAAACCTGAAACAAATCTTGAAAAAACTTGTTTAAGGCATCCATTCTCCCTAATCCTAAAAGAAAATTTTAATTAACTTCTTGAAATACTAAAATAAATCTTATCCTCAAACTACATTTAAATCAATTTTTTGAAGTAACACTCTCACCTTTTTCATAAAACTAACATATATTTTTTTTCAGGAATCCGCTCTCCAGAAACCTGAAACAAATCTTGAAAAAACTTGTTTAAGGCATCCATTCTCCCTAATCCTAAAAGAACATTTTAATTAACTTCTTGAAATACTAAAATAAATCTTATCCTCAAACTACATTTAAATCAATTTTTTGAAGTAACACTCTCACCTTTTTCATAAAACTAACATATATTTTTTTTCAGGAATCCACTCTCCAGAAACCTAAAACTAATCTTAAAAAACTTATTTCAGGCATCCAATCTTCCTAATCCTAAACGAAAATTTTAATTAACTTGTTGAAAGAATTCAATCACATTTATCCTCAAACTACTTTTAAATCAATTTTTTGAAGTAACACTCTCACCTTTTTCATAGAACAAACTTATTTTTTTTTCAGGAAACCACTCTCCAGAAACCTGAAACTAATCTTGAAAAAACTTGTGTAAGGCATCCATTCTCCCTAATCCTAAAAGAAAATTTTAATTAACTTGTTGAAATAATGCAATCAACCTTATTCTCAAACTACATTTAAATCAATTTTTTTAAGTAACACACTCACCTTTTTCATAAAATGAACATATTTTGTTTTCACGAATCCACTCTCCAGAAACCTAAAACAAATCTTGAAAAAACTTGTTTAAGGCATCCATTCTCCCTAATCCTAAAAGAAAATTTTAATTAACTTCTTGAAATACTAAAAAAAATCTTATCCTCAAACTACATTTAAATCAATTTTTTGAAGTAACACTCTCACCTTTTTCATAAAACTAACATATATATTTTTTTCAGGAATCCACTCTCCAGAAACCTAAAACTAATCTTAAAAAACGTATTTCAAGCATTCCAATCTTCCTAATCCTAAACGAAAATTTTAATTAACTTGTTGAAATAATTCAATCACATTTATCCTCAAACTACGTTTAAATCAATTTTTTGAAGTAACACTCTCACCTTTTTCATAGAACAAACATATTTTTTTTTCAGGAATCCACTCTCCAGAAACCTGAAACAAATCTTGAAAAAACTTGTTTAAGGCATCCATTCTCCCTAATCCTAAAAGAAAATTTTAATTAACTTCTTGAAATACTAAAATAAATCTTATCCTCAAACTACATTTAAATCAATTTTTTGAAGTAACACTCTCACCTTTTTCATAAAACTAACATATATTTTTTTTCAGGAATCCGCTCTCCAGAAACCTGAAACAAATCTTGAAAAAACTTGTTTAAGGCATCCATTCTCCCTAATCCTAAAAGAACATTTTAATTAACTTCTTGAAATACTAAAATAAATCTTATCCTCAAACTACATTTAAATCAATTTTTTGAAGTAACACTCTCACCTTTTTCATAAAACTAACATATAGTTTTTTTTCAGGAATCCACTCTCCAGAAACCTAAAACTAATCTTAAAAAACTTCTTTCAGGCATCCAATCTTCCTAATCCTAAACGAAAATTTTAATTAACTTGTTGAAATAATTCAATCACATTTATCTTCAAACTACTTTTAAATCAATTTTTTGAAGTAACACTCTCACCTTTTTCATAGAACAAACTTATTTTTTTTCAGGAATCCACTCTCCAGAAACCTGAAACTAATCTTGAAAAAACTTGTGTAAGGCATCCATTCTCCCTAATCCTAAAAGAAAATGTTAATTAACTTGTTGAAATAATGCAATCAACCTTATTCTCAAACTACATTTAAATCAATTTTTTGAAGTAACACACTCACCTTTTTCATAAAATGAACATATTTTGTTTTCACGAATCCACTCTCCAGAAACCTAAAACAAATCTTGAAAAAACTTGTTTAAGGCATCCATTCTCCCTAATCCTAAAAGAAAATTTTAATTAACTTCTTGAAATACTAAAATAAATCTTATCCTCAAACTACATTTAAATCAATTTTTTGAAGTAACACTCTCACCTTTTTCATAAAACTAACATATATTTTTTTTCAGGAATCCACTCTCCAGAAACCTAAAACTAATCTTAAAAAACTTCTTTCAGGCATCCAATCTTCCTAATCCTAAACGAAAATTTTAATTAACTTGTTGAAATAATTCAATCATATTTATCCTCAAACTACGTTTAAATCAATTTTTTGAAGTAACACTCTCACCTTTTTCATAGAACAAACATATATTTTTTTTCAGGAATCCGCTCTCCAGAAACCTGAAACAAATCTTGAAAAAACTTGTTTAAGGCATCCATTCTCCCTAATCCTAAAAGAACATTTTAATTAACTTCTTGAAATACTAAAATAAATCTTATCCTCAAACTACATTTAAATCAATTTTTTGAAGTAACACTCTCACCTTTTTCATAAAACTAACATATAGTTTTTTTTCAGGAATCCACTCTCCAGAAACCTAAAACTAATCTTAAAAAACTTCTTTCAGGCATCCAATCTTCCTAATCCTAAACGAAAATTTTAATTAACTTGTTGAAATAATTCAATCACATTTATCTTCAAACTATTTTTAAATCAATTTTTTGAAGTAACACTCTCACCTTTTTCATAGAACAAACTTATTTTTTTTTCAGGAATCCACTCTCCAGTAACCTGAAACTAATCTTGAAAAAACTTGTGTAAGGCATCCATTCTCCCTAATCCTAAAAGAAAATGTTAATTAACTTGTTGAAATAATGCAATCAACCTTATTCTCAAACTACATTTAAATCAATTTTTTGAAGTAACACACACCTTTTTCATAAAATGAACATATTTTGTTTTCACGAATCCACTCTCCAGAAACCTGAAACAAATCTTGAAAAAACTTGTTTAAGGCATCCATTCTCCCTAATCCTAAAAGAACACTTTAATTAACTTCTTGAAATACTAAAATAAATCTTATCCTCAAACTACATTTAAATCAATTTTTTGAAGTAACACTCTCACCTTTTTCATAAAACTAACATATATTTTTTTTCAGGAATCCACTCTCCAGAAACCTAAAACTAATCTTAAAAAACTTCTTTCAGGCATCCAATCTTCCTAATCCTAAACGAAAATTTTAATTAACTTGTTGAAATAATTCAATCATATTTATCCTCAAACTACGTTTAAATCAATTTTTTGAAGTAACACTCTCACCTTTTTCATAGAACAAACATATTTTTTTTCAGGAATCCACTCTCCAGAAACCTGAAACAAATCTTGAAAAAACTTGTTTAAGGCATCCATTCTCCCTAATCCTAAAAGAAAATTTTAATTAACTTCTTGAAATACTAAAATAAATCTTTTCCTCAAACTACATTTAAATCAATTTTTTGAAGTAACACTCTCACCTTTTTCATAAAACTAAGATATATTTTTTTTCAGGAATCCACTCTCCAGAAACCTAAAACTAATCTTAAAAAACTTCTTTCAGGCATCCAATCTTCCTAATCCTAAACGAAAATTTTAATTAACTTGTTGAAATAATTCAATCACATTTATCCTCAAACTACTTTTAAATCAATTTTTTCAAGTAACACTCTCACCTTTTTCATAGAACAAACATATTTTTTTTTTCAGGAATCCACTCTCCAGAAACCTGAAACAAATCTTGAAAAAACTTGTTTAAGGCATCCATTCTCCCTAATCCTAAAAGAAAATTTTAATTAACTTCTTGAAATACTAAAATAAATCTTATCCTCAAACTACATTTAAATCAATTTTTTGAAGTAACACTCTCACCTTTTTCATAAAACTAACATATATTTTTTTTCAGGAATCCGCTCTCCAGAAACCTGAAACAAATCTTGAAAAAACTTGTTTAAGGCATCCATTCTCCCTAATCCTAAAAGAACATTTTAATTAACTTCTTGAAATACTAAAATAAATCTTATCCTCAAACTACATTTAAATCAATTTTTTGAAGTAACACTCTCACCTTTTTCATAAAACTAACATATATTTTTTTTCAGGAATCCACTCTCCAGAAACCTAAAACTAATCTTAAAAAACTTATTTCAGGCATCCAATCTTCCTAATCCTAAACGAAAATTTTAATTAACTTGTTGAAAGAATTCAATCACATTTATCCTCAAACTACTTTTAAATCAATTTTTTGAAGTAACACTCTCACCTTTTTCATAGAACAAACTTATTTTTTTTTCAGGAAACCACTCTCCAGAAACCTGAAACTAATCTTGAAAAAACTTGTGTAAGGCATCCATTCTCCCTAATCCTAAAAGAAAATTTTAATTAACTTGTTGAAATAATGCAATCAACCTTATTCTCAAACTACATTTAAATCAATTTTTTTAAGTAACACACTCACCTTTTTCATAAAATGAACATATTTTGTTTTCACGAATCCACTCTCCAGAAACCTAAAACAAATCTTGAAAAAACTTGTTTAAGGCATCCATTCTCCCTAATCCTAAAAGAAAATTTTAATTAACTTCTTGAAATACTAAAAAAAATCTTATCCTCAAACTACATTTAAATCAATTTTTTGAAGTAACACTCTCACCTTTTTCATAAAACTAACATATATATTTTTTTCAGGAATCCACTCTCCAGAAACCTAAAACTAATCTTAAAAAACGTATTTCAAGCATTCCAATCTTCCTAATCCTAAACGAAAATTTTAATTAACTTGTTGAAATAATTCAATCACATTTATCCTCAAACTACGTTTAAATCAATTTTTTGAAGTAACACTCTCACCTTTTTCATAGAACAAACATATTTTTTTTTCAGGAATCCACTCTCCAGAAACCTGAAACAAATCTTGAAAAAACTTGTTTAAGGCATCCATTCTCCCTAATCCTAAAAGAAAATTTTAATTAACTTCTTGAAATACTAAAATAAATCTTATCCTCAAACTACATTTAAATCAATTTTTTGAAGTAACACTCTCACCTTTTTCATAAAACTAACATATATTTTTTTTCAGGAATCCACTCTCCAGAAACCTAAAACTAATCTTAAAAAACTTCTTTCAGGCATCCAATCTTCCTAATCCTAAACGAAAATTTTAATTAACTTGTTGAAATAATTCAATCACATTTATCCTCAAACTACTTTTAAATCAATTTTTCAAGTAACACTCTCACCTTTTTCATAGAACAAACATATTTGTTTTCAGGAATCCACTCTCCAGAAACCTGAAACAAATCTTGAAAAAACTTGTTTGAGGCATCCATTCTCCCTAATCCTAAAAGAACATTTTAATTAACTTTTTGAAATACTAAAAAAAATCTTATCCTCAAACTACATTTAAATCAATTTTTTGAAGTAACACTCTCACCTTTTTCATAAAACTAACATATATTTTGTTTCAGGAATCCACTCTCCAGAAACCTAAAACTAATCTTAAAAAACGTATTTCAAGCATTCCAATCTTCCTAATCCAAAAACAAAAATTTTAATTAACTTGTTGAAATTATTCAATCACATTTATCCTCAAACTACTTTTAAATCAATTTTTTCAAGTAACACTCTCACCTTTTTCATAGAACAAACATATTTTTTTTTCAGGAATCCACTCTCCAGAAACCTGAAACAAATCTTGAAAAACACTTGTTTAAGGCATCCATTCT